>NC_138426.1:6180081-8937664 GCF_016097725.1 Ips typographus | reverse complement strand
AATTCCGTATCTTTGTCATTTTTGGTGTTTCAGCGACCGGAAAAAAGTCAAAATGTTCGTCTTGAACTACCCTTTCACCTCCTGTAAACCGTGCAACGATTAAGCATATACAGGGTGTCCAAAAATTCCAAATAAAACCAACTAGTCAGAAAGCATGGTTTTGCCAGAAGTGACCTCGTTTACCCTGTTCTAAGTATGCTGAACTGGTGTAACCTCAGTTGGCTGGATGCAGAAAGTAATTCTGAGCATTCTTAGTACCGTGCAAAATTTCTGTAACTCTAACCGTTTCCGAGATATTTGATTTTTTTTGGAAATTTCAATAAACATTTTGAAAATTTCGTATCTTTGTCATTTTTTGAGTTTCAGCGACCGGAAAAAAGTCAAAATATTTGTCTTGAAGTGCTCTTTCACCGCCGAAACTCTAACCATTGTGATGCCATGACTGATATACAGAGTGTTGAAAATGCCGCGTCCCACTATTGCTAGTTTGGAATAGTTACAAAAATAGCTGTTTTTAGAACATTGTGTCAGAATTATTGTGCTCTCTCGTTACTCTTTTTAGTAATAATGACTGTAATATGTTAGGGAAGCATTATCATTAATTTCGATTACTAATAGCGTAATTTTACTCTAAAACGACCCGATTAATTTCCATGTACCTAATACCAATCATTTGTCATAATAATATTTTACGATTCAAAATAAGGATATATTTTAATTCTTATTGTGTTTTTTTTTGTTTAAAGAAATTTTGTAATCAGTTTCTTTATGAAATAATTAATTTACAACACCAAAAAATACTTTCTTGTTTATTGTTTTCTATTATAAATGAATGTCGTAAGCATAAAGCAATTTTACTCATTTATTTTTTAATTGTCTGTACCAAAACTCATCAAAAAAATGTACGATAAAACCCTTTAAATAAAACGAAACTCAAATTTGAGACACTCTGTATACTAATGAACTCTCAAAAAATACTAATAATAATTCCATTTAGAACTACCACTCGTGCAAAAATTCCTAGGCAACTCGTTATATGATTATACAACTGCTTTGCATTTTGTTCCTACCTAATGACGCAGATAAAACCTGAACAACAAATCATCTTGTTAATATTATAAGGACGAAAAATCATTGAATATTCTATTGTTAGACCAAAGTGGCGTGCAAATGAGCACTGTAGCACAGGAAGTGCAGCAATATTTCAATTAGAACTAAATCCAAATTAAATGGCTCGTATTTAAAACGAACAAAACACCAGTTAATCTGTTTTTATTCCAAACAAATACAAATCCAGGATTTTGCATAAATTTTGGAAAAAACTAAATTAATTACAATTGGATTAGGCTTCTACCTGTACAAATTGGAGTTTTATTGAGTTTGTTTACTCATCAAGGAATGAATTGTTTTTAATTTTGTGTTATCATTACATTTTTAGGTGTTATCTACTTATCAGTTCATAATTAACCACAAAACCAATTAGGGCAATGTACTTGAATTTTTTAATTATCCCTTGTATTATTCACTTGCACGTCGATTTCAATAAACTTTAATCAGCTTATTATCATTGGACAAACTGAATTACTATAAATTTTGCACAACCAGAGAACGTCGTATTTTGTTTACGTCGCTCATTATTATCAGACGCGAAAATACAAATAAGCGGTAACCAAATAATTCCGTTTTCAATTTTTTTAGACGTTTTCACAGACGTTGAACTTGCTTTTATCTACAACGCATTTTATAATGTTGTCCAATCGCAGTTTCAGCCTAGAAGCGGCTTGTTTCGCCTCAACAACCGTGTTTCCTGACAAAATGTCCTCCTGAGAGGTGAACAAACGACGTAATGGGTAGCACGTCCTCGAAATTCAAAAAGAACCTGCAGCAGGGCGACGAATATGCCGCCATGAAGATTTATCAAAATTCCCCGGAGTTGAGGAAGTATCTGGATCCTAATGTCAGCTACGGGGAACACCACAACCATAATACTGCCCTCCACTATGCTGCTAAACACGGTAAGTCATGTTTTTGGTTGAAAAATCAGAAAATTATCATGATTTTAGTAATTCCAAAAACAAATTAAATCAACGTTACCAAAATCCTAAATTCCATTACCTCAATTGTTGCTTTTAATGTGTATCTCCTAGAATTCCTCTTACCATTTCCTGCAAAATTAATTTTCTGAGAATTTTCCATCTCTAGGTATGAAACACCTTTTGAGAGCCTTTCTCAACGATTTGGGCGGCAATCCCAACAAAAAGAACGGTCTCAACGAGACCGTCTTGCATTCCACTTGCCAGATTGCGACTAGCAGCAGCTACGGAGCGCAAGAGCGCAGGTCTGCTTGCGTGCAGCTGCTCTTGCATTGGAGAGGCGCAGTATTGCCAACCGGTGGCAGGGAGAAGGTGGATTTGACTGCTCAAGACAAGGTAACCCAATCTTGGATTATTAATTCTGTTTCTTAACAAAGTAAAATTCAAGATTGGCAACACCGCATTGCACTGCGCAGCTAACTCAGGATTGAGACGTTGCACGGAGTTGCTGGTGTTTAATGGAGCTCCGTTGTTTCTGGAGAATAACGAAAAGTTTACACCGTGCGATTTGGCTATGAGGGCTGGATATGATGATATTGCAGCCTTTTTGGAGAGTAGGATGGTTTTTGTAAGTACAAAGTTGTATCACACTTCAACAATATCTAAGTGAAGAAATTGTTATCAGCTTCACCTAAGTTAGTATTTCAAAATCTATTTCCTATTCTACTTTGTCCATTCTTAATGTCTATTTCTTCAAGTTTCTATTAAGGAAAGAGTTCCTTCATCGCATTAGTCCTTTGTAATCAGCTACATATTTCTCCTCAACTTTGACAGACACTGATAAAACACATTGTAGGCAGATAATTCGGATGTAGTGAACGAAGACGACGACGTAATCAACGAACAAGAAGAAGTATACAGTGGCCTTAGAAGTCAAGACCTGCAGGAAGCTAAGGATCAACTACTAGTCGACACATCTGACATGCTAAAAATCCCATTGTTTACCGCTGAAGCCTTGCTGCGCGACAACGGTTTGTTGATAAACTAAACCATTTCAAAGTGACAAATATTGGATTTACTCTACAGAATGGTCTCGAGAGCTGTTACTGGAAAAATGGATGAGAAACCCTGTCGAGTGCTGCGAATTAGCTGGGGTGCAAGCACCAGCCGTGTTAACACACGCAACTTCCATCGACTCGAGCATATCAACTGATACTGGTTCAGACAGGCAGGAAGTCATGGTAAACCACTTTACTCAAAAAAACTTGAAACCAATAAAATGTGGGAAATTTCAGTGTGAAATCTGCTTGAACATCATACCAGCCGAATGGGACCAACCTCTGAAAATGTCCTGTAAACATTTCTTCTGCAAAAGCTGTTGGCAAAGCTACCTCACAACTAAAATCTTAGATGGAGATGCCCACCATATCCTTTGTCCAGCATTCGAATGCCACATCCTCGTTCCAGTTGAGTTTATTGAGAAATTAGTCAGCCCTGAAATGGCCAGAAGATACCTACAATTTGACATAAAAGTAAGTTCCATGGTTAGCACAAACTAGAGAGCGCAACAGATGAATTGCAGGCGTTTGTGGAAAGCAACAAAACCATCAAATGGTGTCCAATTCCTGGCTGTGGAAGAGCAGTCAGACTTCCTGAGGCTGAACAAACACCAGGCAAAACATATCCAAACCGAAAAGCCATTCCACTTACTTCACACGCAGTGGATTGTGGCAATGCCCATTTCTTTTGCTGGGAATGTTTAGGTGAGGCACATGCGCCTTGCGGTTGCGAACAATGGCAACAATGGCACATGAAGATATCAGAAGTGAAGCCGGAAGAACTGAACGCTGCCTGCACCGGATCTGAAGAAGCTGCAAACTGCCTTTGGTTGGTCACCAACTCGAAACCTTGCCCCAACTGTAAAAGTCCAATACAAAAAAATGAAGGATGCAATCATATGAAGTGTTCTAAAGTATGTTAAATTTTTCTAGTAACCATTTTGGTTATCTTTTAACAACTTTCAGTGCAAATTCGACTTTTGCTGGGTATGTCAAGAATCCTGGAAGAAGCACAGTTCAGCTACCGGAGGATACTTTAGGTGTAACCGTTTTGAAGCTGTTCGGAAAGCAGACGAGAAGCAGGTATGTTAACATTACTTACAAAACAGTTAAGCTTAGAGGATTCTTGAAGGGCTCCATGGTAAATGATGCAATGGAGAAGAACGCAGAGTTGCAAGAGATAACCAGGTTTCTTCACTACTACACCAGGTTCAGGAACCATGAAAACAGCCAGAAAATGGAGGAACCTTTAATGACCAGTGTGAAGAAGAAGATGGAGGTATTGGCTAGCAGTCTTGGGATTAGGAGAGAAGGTAAGTTTGCTACTTAAACTTGTTACAGAACAAAAATATTTTCGTTCTAACCCAGAAGCCATTGAAAGGAGTACCAGATTTATTGAAGATGGTGTAAGAGAACTGCTGAAAGCACGTAGAGTTCTTTGTGGTTCCTACGCCTACGGATACTACCTCGAAGATGACGGTTATAATAAGCACATATTCGAATTCATGCAGGTACAACAGTTTCTACAAAAACCACCCTTACAACCCAACTTGTACAATGTATAAATTTTAGAACGAGCTGGAAGAAATTACCGAAAAACTGAGCGAAATGATTGCCAGACCATATCTCCGCACCCCAAAAGCTGTCATCATCCAGACAACCACCACGACCAGACGCAAACGGCATGAGTTTGTCAGAGCTGTCGCACAAGGACTTATTCCTCCAGAAACTCCACCAACTTTACGAAAAAGGAAAAGGAAATTTGTAGGTTTTTCCCAGAAATCAATAGCAATTTTTGATGTTTGCGTTGTAGAACGATCTGTCAGACACGTCGTCTTGGTTAAAGGAGTGCGATTGGCCTGGAGGAGACTACGATACAGACGAGGAAACTGATTTAAGCGTCACTTTGAAAAAGATGATTCGTTCACCTGTTGCGGACCACGAGTGCGGCTTGTTGTGTAGCAGTCAAGGTTGTGGCACCAGTAAGCGGTAAATTTTAGTTTTTAGCAAACCAACTTAGCTAGAAAATTCACCAGGGCCAGATTACAACGTGGAGCTTATCATTGCTTTGGAAATGTCCAGACTGCAGATGATTGAAGATCAAGTAAAGCAGTCGGAACACACTCCAATAACGCCAGATCCAGGTTCTAGCATATCGACAAATAGCAACGAGAGTACGGACGATCAGTTGAAACTTGCTATTCACTTGTCGTTGCAAGAGTCCACTGCGAAGATTAGAAGGGAAATGGAGCAGAGAGAGTTTGAAGAACGAGTTAATGGTAACATTGGGTTTTTTTCTCGTGGATTATTCTTCTAAAAGGTGCATATTAGGCTATCAAAAAACGAATGCAGACTTAACAGTGGACTACTTCCTGAAGTCACTAGCCAATCACAAAATTGATCTAAAAACACTGGATCGACTGGAACCAGACAGAGACGTGGTCTTCAGATCGTGTAAAGGCAACGAGGATGGGCGATTCAAGATTTCGGATATTCACGAAAATGGTACTTTTTTGATCACCTTCTGGTATTGGAAAAGCAGCATATTTGAGTTGCAGGCTATATCTTTGGTAATGACGATTACGACGATTTGACCAGCTTGAAAAGATGCCATTCCACTGGGGATTTATGTTCTCGAAGAACCTACAAAAACCCACTGGCTAGGATGAATTGCGTTCAGGATGAACCACGATATCACCTGGATTCTGATCACAGCAGTCAGCATGATGAAAAACCTGAGGATATGGTTAGAAGGTGAATGTTTGTGCATTTCTGGTGATTTTAACTTTAAAAAGTGAGTTTTTGTAGAATTTTAGCTGTACCGTCCACTTCAGTGAGGACTAAACAATTTCTTTTGTTCCGTCATCCTCATCCTGAAGAGGAGTTCTGTCAAGCTCAAAGCTCCATGGAGGACACTACAATTTCCGATTCAATCAATGCTGACATGGAGGTTTGCGGAATACTCAATTCAATGACTGACGATGACTTAGGTGAGTAACAAGTCTAAAATTGTAAATATGTTATGAGTTAATTAATAGGTAGCAAAGTGTACGACGAGGAAACTAAAAAGACTGAGATAATTGCCAAAGAAACCCAGTGTAAGAAACATAGTCACAACCCGTTCGCCAACCTCAAAGCTAAACTGTGTTCAGCTCACTTACCCAAATCCACTTACCTTAGCAGAATAGCTGTAAATAAAAGTATAGGTAAGTTTCAATGCCAGTTGCATTGGCAAAATTAACTAGGAAATACTTTTTAGGGTTAATTAGTAACGAAACGAAATCCAAAGACTGTTGTGAGCAAACTGGCAGTGAGTCTTCGGGTTTTATGTGCAAAAAGCCTATGCAAGGCGAGTCCAAGAGTGAGAAGCACAGCCCGAAAAAGAAACCGTGTGCCGGCCAAAGTAACTTTTCTAAATCTACAGGGTTTTTAGTTGATAATCAAAAGAAGAATGGTGGAAAAGGTAAGTGAATGAGTTTCATTTAAATCCTGAGTTGGTTGGAGTTTTGTGTTCATTTAGGGTGTTCGTCTCATTTGAGGATTAAAATCTGTCAGAGTCCTCAAAAAATTGCTTTGGAAACGGACAGTTCCAACGAGTACGAAAGCGAAACTGGAATTCCCAAATCGCCCACACTCTTTATATCTGGAGTGTCCATTTCTCGTACACCAGAACCAAAATCACCAGGTATATTTTAGATATTTACATCATCACAATCATTTTAAGTAGATTTTATTAGTTTATGAGTTGCATTTTGCTGCTTGTAACTTAGTCAATGTTTTGAACAAAATTCTGTTAGTTTTGATGTCAGCATTTTAAGGGAATACTTAAAAAATTTTGCAAAGCATAAGAATGTCGAACTAAAGCAAATCTTTTAAAAAATCTGGCGAATTTTAGTGAATCTGACAACTTTTCTAAATGCTTTTGGGAAAAATGAAGGAGATTCCAATTCCACTGATTAAAATCTCCAATAATTTTAAAATGCCAGATATACAGGATGAGTTATTGATAAAACTTAATGGTTTGTAATTTCAAAGGTATCAGCCTTATACAAGGTGGATCAGGACGACAGTCACGATCTTCAAGTTTGAGTGTCCCGGCTCCACTTAGTTCATGTTCGCTGAGCGTTTCCAGTAGCAGCCTCAATAACACCTCTTTACCTCCAGAACCTTTTACGCCATCTTTAGTGAGGTCAACTACTCCAGCCTCCTCCAGATCGAACGTCACTACACCTCACGGTAGTCCCAGATCTGGAAAAGACAACGCAAAATCCAAGAGCGCTAGTGAACCAGAAAGAGAACGGGAAATGTTTAGGTGGTTCTTCATTACACATTTTTTGTTTAACTTAATAACAATTTTTAAAATAGGTTTCCAAAATCCTCTACAGATGGAGCTTTAAGTTCAGTTCTGCACGTTCAGGAGTCCAATTTGAGTTCGGATGATTTCCACGAAGCACTGTTTCTTCTGGAACGATCCCCCAAAACGAGAGACTCCAAACGTAGAAAAAAGTCGAAGAAAAAGGACAAGGAAGATAAAAAGGACCCGGAAGATGTTACTTCAGCTCTTTAACGGCTTCAAAGACTGTTTTTATACGTGATTAGTGTATAAAAGACGGACTCAAAACTAAACGTCTTTTGTGATAACGTTTTATATAGCAGAGGACTTTTTATGAAGTGACCAACGTGATTTGTATTTGTATCCATGTTTACCATTACTATACCTCTCTGTTGTTTTGTTGTACGATCGAAACCACCTATAATTGTTACAAATCTGATGGTATCAGAAATCTTCCATCTGGATTTTTCAGTGTGGACGATAATGAAATGTTAGGGTAACCAAGTGTTTTCTGTGTTACTAGTTTGAAAAATATTTGCTAGGCCTAAAACTTACGACTGATTTTTCTTTAGGGTTAGTTCTTAAAAATTGTATGGTTATGTTTGAAAACTGACAGAATTTGCGTAAATTGCAACACTGTTGGTAGTTTGTGATTGGTCAAAAAAGCAACAAGCTGCTTTTTTTGACCAATCACACCCACTGTGCTGAAATGCACGCAAATATAATGCACTTAGTATTATAAACTATTATTTATCACAGACAGTACTACTGGAAAAAATTGTAACCTTCTGTACTCATCCAAGTGTAATTTCGTACTTTTCTGTAGACCACTATTTAACACACTTAATTCAAGTATTACAGATTTCCTTATTATCTTTATTATACATTATTTGAAATATCAATTAATCAGGTTGTAGTTTCATATAAATTGTTTATTATAATATTTACTTGACGTGTTTTTTTCACTAATTGTTGTCGAATATAGCTACAGATTATGCTATCAAGGTAAGTATTTACTAGACAAAAGAATTTATGTAGAAATGTTGCTTCTCATTTACAATAAGTTCTGAAACAGTACTAATACACTGTATCTCAATTTATTTCTACAAAAAAAATGCCTAAACATAGATCATCTAAATATCTCAATATTTTGAGACAAATCCAGAAAATAACCAGATTTTTGATAAAACAGAAGAAGTTTTTATCAAAACTGTTCAATTCAGTTCATGTAATCTTGACGGTTTTAGCTCCAAATTTGGATAAATTGTGTTGAAATTGTTTAAATGAAATTATTAACATTAATTCATTCACCTTCAATACAAGAAATTTCTTCAATTTTCAGGTAGTAGACTACAAAAGCCATAATAAAAAATTTAAAGAATAAAGGGTAGTTTCTTAATACGTTTTGAAATTCATAACATGAAGAGCTAGGGAGGCCAGTTTTGGCTCATTTTGTAGTATTTTTTACCCTTTTTCTAATGGCGTTTTAGTGAATTCTATTATAGTTCAAATAAAAAAGTTACAATCAATCAAAAATTGAAAAAATGCCATTTTTGCAAAAAGTGCAATTTTGGCAATTTTTTATTTTGCTCCAGAAGGGTTCCAATGCACAGCAAAGGGCATATTTATACAAAAAGACCTTAAATTAGGTAAACTAACTACAAAAAGAGCACTTTAAAATTTTTCATTTTTCAAAAAAATTGAAAGAATGGGAGGCTATTAGGAGTCTTTTTTTTACTACTTTTTGAAATTCAATATCTCGGTAACATGAAGAGCTAGAGAGGCCAGTTTTGGCTTAATTTGTAGTATTTTTTATCCTTTTTCTAATGGCGTTTTAGTGAAATCTATTATAGTTCAAATAAAAAAGTTACAATCATTCAAAAATTGAAAAAATGCCATTTTTGCAAAAAGTGCAATTTTGGCAATTTTTTATTTTGCTCCAGAAGGGTTCCAATGCACAGCAAAGGGCATATTTATACAAAAAGACCTTAAATTAGGTAAACTAACTACAAAAAGAGCACTTTAAAATTTTTCATTTTTCAAAAAAATTGAAAGAATGGGAGGCTATTAGGAGTCTTTTTTTTACTACTTTTTGAAATTCAATATCTCGGTAACATGAAGAGCTAGAGAGGCCAGTTTTGGCTTAATTTGTAGTATTTTTTATCCTTTTTCTAATGGCGTTTTAGTGAAATCTATTATAGTTCAAATAAAAAAGTTACAATCAATCAAAAATTGAAAAAATGCCATTTTTGCAAAAAGTGCAATTTTGGCAATTTTTTATTTTGCTCCAGAAGGGTTCCAATGCACAGCAAAGGGCATATTTATACAAAAAGACCTTAAATTAGGTAAACTAACTACAAAAAGAGCACTTTAAAATTTTTCATTTTTCAAAAAAATTGAAAGAATGGGAGGCTATTAGGAGTCTTTTTTTTACTACTTTTTGAAATTCAATATCTCGGTAACATGAAGAGCTAGAGAGGCCAGTTTTGGCTTAATTTGTAGTATTTTTTATCCTTTTTCTAATGGCGTTTTAGTGAAATCTATTATAGTTCAAATAAAAAAGTTACAATCATTCAAAAATTGAAAAAATGCCATTTTTGCAAAAAGTGCAATTTTGGCAATTTTTTTGCTCCAGAAGGGTTCCAATGCAAAGCAAAGGGCATATTTATACCAAAAGACCTTAAATTAGGTGAAATAAGTACAAAAAGAATGTGGGGGTATTAGGGGTCGTTTTTTACTACTTTTTGAAATTCAATATCTCGGTAACATGACGAGCTAGAGAGGCCAGTTTCAAAAAAAGTAAAAATAGTATAAGTCTCAGAAACACGTTTTGTATCGAATACTGCAAGAAAACTTTTCTAAACCCTAATTTTGAGCACAGTGTGACAGTTAGAGACAAAAGGGCTCGTCAAACCCACTTGTAGTAAGAAAATTACTGTC
This sequence comes from Ips typographus, assembly GCF_016097725.1. Lineage (NCBI taxonomy): Eukaryota > Metazoa > Arthropoda > Insecta > Coleoptera > Curculionidae > Ips > Ips typographus. The sequence continues at coordinate 8,927,300 of NC_138426.1, read as the reverse complement.
TTAAGTACATTTCTGGAATCCTCATTAAATTTCCTATCTGATAACCTGAAAAAACACTACAATATTGGGTACAGTCAGGTAGAAAAGCGGTCAAAGTTTTAATTTGCCAAAAACACAGTTTGAAAGGACGAAAGGGATGAAATCCCCTGTAAAACCCATTTGAAGTGAGAAAATAATTGTTTTAAGCACATTTTTGGAATCCTCATTAAATTTCCTATCCAATAACCTAAAAAAATATTACAAATTTTTTTTTGTTTGGCCGCTATAAGCCTTTAAACTTCAGGATTTACTGCCTTTGTTCATAGGTGAATTATATTAGAAAAACCAGCTATCTTGCCCATAAATACGTTTTCAAACACCTAATTAAGACCAAATTACTCCTTTAAAACCTACAAATACTGATATTTTTAAAACAATATTTTTTTAATTATGTTAGTACAACTGTTTAATTTTTTTTAAGTAAAACAATTTCTAGAAGCACATAAGCAACACTACAAGTAATTAAGAAAATTCTTAACTATTCTGCATAATACAGTTTTGCAAAAATCTTCAATTCAACTGAAATTACCACTTGATGGAAAGCTCCGAATCGGTATGAATAAAATTTTAATCAATCTCGAATTTGTCGTCTTAAAAATGAACGCATGGACGACCCGATTAAATCTACCTGCACAAATTTTTCCTTAATCAAATTGGATTATGACAGAAGCGCGCGATCTCTTGTACAGCGCTTCAGGTCCTCATCATCACGGAGAGCGTCGCGACGCATTTAGTGCGACGTCGACACCTCAACCAAAACGACACACATCCGATCATCATTTCAACATTATCAATTGGAAACCGATCAACATTCATTTAAACGTTTTCCCGGAAAAACGGTTTCGGGAAAAAGTTCCGCGTCATTTTCATACAAATTTTGTCGGACAAAGTTTGTTGGATTGTTTTCTGGCTGGTAACTATTACATTGGGTTTTATTGTTTTGCTATCTAATCAAAAAATGTATTAAAAAATGCATGCATAGAATCAAGAAATGTCATATCAGGTGATTGCTCTGACCAAACCAAAGTTTCATTATAAAGTTAATTGTAGAGTTTTTCTTAAAAAGAAAAAACAACAACAAATCTTATTAATAAAACTTCAATATTCCACGTCGACGACATTATATTAAAACGAAACTTGATTCTCCAAAAAGAAAAAAACAAAACCCATCGCCCTAAGGGTGTGTATGCGTACACCTTTTTTACGCTAAAAGTCTTTGGAGAGCGCTAAAGTTTGGGCCTTAATCAAACGGTCGTTTATTCCTGACAGAAAATTGATTTTTCTTTATAAAGTAATTTGGTTACACACAAATAATGTTTCTAACGTTTGATACACCCTATTCTAAAGTTTGGGTAAAAGTTTAGGTTGTTTTAAGGGCCTCGCCCCTTTTTGTTAGGAAATTTCAGAAAAAGTAAGTTTTTTTTTCAGTTTTTAGTCATATGAGAAATATTGAAATAGTACAAGGAGAAAAACGAGAAATTTCACATTTTTGTTTGGTACACCCTGTCATTTTTTGCTTTGTAACTCCTTACGAAGGCCCTTAAGGGCAAAAACATCTTATTACAATCTTGTAGAGGATGAAATTTTCTACAAGTTTCCTTATTTACACTTTTTTTATACTTCCTTAAATAACGGAGCTACGCTCATTCAAAATAGAGTTAGTTTAAAAAAGTGTGACCGTTTTAAATGTCATCTTTAAAGAGTCACGTGAGCGTTTTCCAGTTTAAACTAATATTTTCAATGTCACGTGACTCTTTTCACAGTGAAAATGCTCACTTGGCACATTTTCAATCATCAAATTTATTTTTTTAAATGTCACGTTACACTTTTTTAACGTCAAAAACGGTTATCACCGTCAGCAAATGTCACAATATTATTTGAAGGGTCATGTGACCGTTTTTAAGTTTAAACTGATGTTTTTTTTAAGTCACATGACTTATCTAACATGAAAACGGTCACGTGACTATTGTCAATCATCAAATTTAATTTTAAAATTAATTTAAATGTCAAACTATCATTTGAATGATCTCATAATCATTTTTCAGCATAAACTGATATTTTTATAATCACGTGACTTTTTTTTCAGTAAAAATGGCCACGTATGTATAATAAATTTGGTGCTCATTAAAATACCAGAGAGTTTAAGAAACTGCATTTCTTGAAATAGTCGGCCACCCTGTATATTACCTAATTGGTTGAGGTTTCTCACAAAATAAGATAATTCCGTTTAATGCCACACCTCATCAAATTAGCCGAGCAAATGCTCCTCCTGTTACTTTGTAATAAATAGGTGTGTCTATACAGGGTGTATGCTAGTAATTGAAAAAAATTATTTGAAGGTTATGGCTTTTATACTTGGAATAGGAACTCAAAAACAAAACAATTTTTAAATTAAAAAGAATAACAAAGTAACTTTTAAGACCGAAAAATCATACGATCCTTGTCAGCAAACGTTTTATTTCCCAGCTACAGGGTGTTGAAAAAACATGGAGCATATGAGTTTCTGTATTAGAAAGAAATCAGTTTTACAGCATTTCAAATGCATAAAATTATTCCAAACAAATGTATCAAAGACAAACAGTTTTAGAGACAGAAAATACTATAAAAATGAAGATGAAAAAGGAATAAGAATAGGAAAGTAGGGAATAAAGAAACAAGGAAGGAATTTGGTCCATCAGTATTTTTTAATTTAGTATACTAAGAAATTTCATACAACGGCTTTTTTCTTATGTGTACAGTCTTGTCAATCATTACTAATTAGTTATTTTACAATTAAAAAAATATTATTTTAAATTTAGTTTTAAAACTCGGCACCTCCATCGCTCTAGATATTAATTAATTAATTGCTTCCTCTGAATATTTGAATATTTGGCTTGGCAAAAAGCCTCATATTTTTCTGGTTTCATGACGTAATGTTAAACATACAATTCAGAAAGATATTTTACACTAATAAACCCTGTAAATAATAGAAAGTAAATAATCCAAGAATATTTATTTTTAATAGAGAGAGAATTTTATTATTTATTTAATTAAGAGTTAGTAAAAGTTAATAACATAAAACCGTTTTAAATAGTAATACAGCCAAAACAATCCAATTAATTTGATCAATAGTCTTGTTACCACCTTTAATTAACCCACAAGAAAATTAGAGAGTACCGCCGTCCGGTCGAATTGGACTTTTTAATCACTAATGTAGTCAAACAAACGTCCGGTTGATTACGATGTCGCATGTGTACGACAACATAGCTTTGAAGCCGTTCAAAAAGGACAGGACAGTAGTGGAACAAAAGACGTCCGCGAAAATCTCCACCGTCCAAAACAACATGAAACCGGACGAAGAGAAAAAGGTGCGCAAAGGATCCGCGGACATTTTGAGAAGCTGCGCGGCCAAGTACAAGAAGTCCAAGTCGAACAGTTTTTCTGATGTGAATTTTAAGAGTAAGTGATTTTTTCAGATTATTTGTAGTGGTTTTATTTAATTTTTACTTACAATATCAAGTCAAAATGTTCTCTTTCCGGTTTCTTCATATAACGTGAGACTAAACATGGATTTCAGAAAATAACGTTAATTCTGACTTGAATGATTGTTGTCATTAGACTGTAAGACAGTTTTTATGTTGTTTATTTCATCACAACTGGCAAAAATACTCCCATGGAACTATAAAGTCCATTTTGCCTTTGACACCACAGGTAATTAAAATCGTCACTTTTAGAGATCTACGTTTTGACGGAAGCCCATTTCCACATTTATGGTGTAAATGACGCTTCCTGATTAACTAAACTGTTCCAAATAGGGTGGTTTCCCTTGATTTTTCCCAAAAAAAAATCTCCCATTCTGGCAATGCTGAACATGTATGATATCCTTACAGTTATAAAACTCTTTGCCTTCGTCGCTCTGTTATACGTTTTGAGTAAAATTTAGAACAATTTTTAGAGCAAAATGTGTTCGATGAAAATCGATGCTTACTACAAAATAAATACAGCGAAATACAAAAAATATGATTTTTTGTTGGTTTATTGTGTAGAATGTACTACTTTTTTTTTGCTATATTAAACTTTTCCCAACAATTTGAATTTTTTTAATTTTTTAAACGAGAAACATCATGAATCCAATATGCGGGTCCGAGTTTATCAACGCATAACGGGAAAAGTCAGTTAAATTTGCATTTAACCGTCGGTTTCTGCAATTTCCCGACAATCACCACAGTTTAGCGAGACAAGTCCGTCGAAATGCGCGTTTCGCTTAATTACAAACGCGTACATTAAAACGGATTCCATTTTTATCACGTATCCGTTACTGAAGTGTTTCACCAAGTTTTAGAGTGGTCGGAAAACGTGCGTTAGATGATTTTAAAAATTGCGTTTTCGACAGGTCAAAACGGCGTTTCCAGTGAGGATTTCGGTAGCGACGACACTATTCGAGTCGATAAAAGTGACGAGGATTTGAAGAAAACTACCACCATTCATTCCACCCCCACTTCGACGTTGGATGATGGTTATGAGTCTTCAAATAGTACTCCTTTGGTGTCAGGTGAGTTTACTTAACTCAGTATTAGTACTCAAAGCCTAAAAATTTGCTTAAAATTGCTGTTTAAGCTTAAAGTGTTGTAAGAGGAAAATATCAAGTTTAGGTAGTAATTTGGGACAAAAAAGGAATTGTTGGATCTTGGTTAAAAGTTGGAAGAAATAAGATGTTTTGATTTTGATTTATTTTTGCTTTAAACTAGTTTCATTTGGTCTTGTCAGAGGCCTCTAGGACCATTTGGAAAGTTCCATAAACCTCTAAGTGCTATTGAGAACATTATAAAAAGTGCCAGAAGCTTCTACAAGTATGTGAGATTTGTATTCCCAGATTTGTTTTTACTTGTCAGAAGATTTTAGAACCGTTTTGAATGTGCCAGAGCCTTCTACAAATGTGTTAAACTTTACCAAAACTGTTTCAAATTGCTAGAAGAATTTAGGACCATCTTGAATGTTCCATAAATCTCTAAGTGCCACTGAGAACTTTCCCTAAAGTTTCAGAGCCCTCTACAACTGTCTTAAACTCTCCCAAAACTGTTTTAAATTACCAGAAGCTTCTAGAATTATTTTTAAAGTCTTCTAAACCTCTAAATGTCACTGATAACTTTTCCAAAACTGTTTTTTAAATTTCCAGAAGAATCTAGGACCACTTTGAAAGTTCCAGAAACCTCTAAATGCCACTGAGAATTTTCTCAAAAATTCCAGAGCGCTCTATAACTGTCTGAAACTTTCCCAATATTGTTATAAATTGCCAGAAGCCTCTAGGACCTTTTTGAAAGTTCCATAAACCTCTAAGTGCCACTGAGAATTTTCCCTAAAGTTTTAGAGCCCTCTACAACTGTCTTAAACTCTCCCAAAACTGTTTTAAATTGCCAGAAGCTTCTAGAACTATTTTGAAAGTCTTCTAAACCTCTAAATGCCACAGAGAAGTTTTCCAAAAGTTCCAGAGCCCTCTACAACTGTCTTAAACATCATTTCCAAAGCTGTTTTAAATTGCCAGAAGAATGTAGGATCATTTTAAAAATTCCATAAACCTAAATGCCACTGGAAACTTTCTCAAAAGTTCCAAAACCCTCTACAACTGTCTTAAACTTTTACAAAATTGTTTTAAATTGGTAGAAGAATCTAGGACCATTTTGAAAGTTCCAGAAACCTCTAAATGCCACTGAGAATTTTCTCAAAAATTCCAGAGTCCTCTACAACTGTCTGAAACTTTCCCAATATTGTTTTAAATCGCCAGAAGCCTCTAGGACCTTTTTGAAAGTTCCATAAACCTTTAAGTGCCACTGAGAATTTTCCCTAAAGTTTTAGAGCCCTCTACAACTGTCTTAAACTCTCCCAAAACTGTTTTAAATTGCCAGAAGAATGTAGGACTATTTTGAAAGTTCCATAAACCTCTAAGTGCCACTGAAAACTTTCCCTAAAGTTTCAGAGCCCTCTACAACTGTCTCCTAAAACTGTTTTAAATTCCTAGAGGCCTCTAGGATTATTTTCAAAGTTCTATAAACCTCTAAATGCTATTGAGAGCCTTATAAAAAGTGTCAGAATCTTCTATGAGTGCCTTAAACCTTCCCAGACTTGTTTTAAATTGTCACAAGCTTTTAGGATCGTTTTGAATGAGCTGAAAACCTCTAAATGCTACTGGAAACTTCTAAAAAGTTCCAGAGCCCTCTACAACTGTCTTAAACTTTTTCAGAACTGTTTTAAACTGCCTAAGTTCCGTAAACCTCTAAATGCTATTGAGAACCGTATAATATGTAGTACCAAAAAAAACAGAAAAACATATTGTTGAGGTTTATTTTGTGTGTGTTTTGATATAAAAGTACCCTGTACATAAACTTATTTACTAGTTAAACGTCGGTAAGCAAACATTTACATGTGTTTTTGCAAGTGTAATTGATTTTTTGGAACAGCTTAAAATCGTCAAGTAAAAATAATTGGGACACCTTGTATAGTACTGTAAAATAAGTAATTCGATTACTTATTCAAGAGTTGCACTCATGGGTAAAATCCCTCCATGGGCGAACCAAACATATCAGGAAGTTAAGTTAGTACAACAAAACATATTCAATGGCCACCGAGTTCTCCAGATTTAAGTTTGTTGGTTTTTTTAATTGAGACACTTTGAGCATTCTAGTAAATTTTTATTTTACTTTTTGTCAATTTTCAATTAAACAGGTAATCAGACGATAAACGTAAAAATCCCCCTTCGTTATATTATATTGTGTGTTGTTTGGTAAATGGGCGAACCGTTCGCGAATCATCGGTGAAAGGGAATAACTTCAGTCGGATATTGGAGATGTGGAATGCGGTAATGTGGAATCGGGAACGAAAAGGAATGCCGCCTCGACCACCTATAATTGTTCTAGTGGAACAGAGAAGAAACCGTTATGGTAAAAAAAAAGAAAAACAACCAGGTGGTCCTAAATAAGTTAATTTGTAATTAAACGGAGTAAAAATGAAGTAGCCAGTAAGGTGCGCTTGTCGTGCAGTGAGAATTAATTACGACCCTTGTGTCGTAACGTTCCAATTAATAAACCTCACACTTAAAATTGGGCAAGCAATGTTCATTACGAGACACTCGGCTTAAATTGGAATTCCATAAACAACTTGGAGGACTTTTAATAAAGGAGAGATTATCGATTCCTGATCGGTTCGAGGGTGCATCCTAGTTTAGGTGTGAATATTATAAACATTTTTTTAAACATTCCAGAGAAGAGAAAAATTATAGGAAAATTTGAAATGAGATACTGCGACGTCATTGAGCCCAGGATTGCTTGGCTAATATAGCTATTAAATATAACGACGTTAACGGAGTGACACCCGAGAGCTATAAACAATTACAAGTCGATTTCGTTTAATGGTAGGGTGCAGCCAGAGGCAATTTCCCCATTAATAGTCTATAAAACAAGTGGTTACAAGGGAAATTCTTCAAAAAATTTCAGTTGTTACAGGACAAAGTTGATTCAAATACTAGTAATTGACCAGCAACATTTTAAGTTGCAAAAAAAACAAATTGTTCTATAATTTAGGGACTATTTTTCCTCCAGTTCTACAGACTGTATTTTGAAAATAGCGCCCAAACTCTTCTTCACATTGTTGGGAATCCTTTTGTGACTATCAATCAAATCATGTTAGTTTACCCATATTTTTGTTTAAGAATATTGATTGAATACCAGAAATTGAATTTGCTGGTAAATTGAAAATGTTGGTTAGATGGTCAATTACTGGTACAGTGACCCTAGCTGTGCCATCATCAGTTCTTTTGCTAGAAAAGCAATTTTCAAATTAACGGTTCTAAGAAGTGTTTTTCTTAAAAAAACATTATTCTTGGACACCAGAATTTCCTGACTTACTTAGATTATTACAGTTTGTGTGACATACTTTATATGTCTAGAGTTGTGTCTCACTCAGTTGTGTTAAAATCTCAAATATTAAAAGTGTTCCAAAATAACACTTTAAAAATTCAAGAAGAATTATTTTAACTTTAAGACATCCTGTATCAGCACAAGTTATTTACTATCATCAGAGGAACCAAATATTACCTTAAACAGCCATAACAATAACAAAAATTAGTAGTTTTCCAAATTGTGCTAAATGGTTCTAACTATAATGGTAGAAACATTACAAACTTGTAAGAATATACTTGCTAAATATTATCAATCATATACAGGGTGGGACAAATTAGAAACTACCTCATTTAATAGAGATAATTTGACAAAAACATTTTTCAAATGGAACACTCTGTATATTACTACATTTTTGAAAAGATGCTGACAACACACATTTTGGGCACTTTTTATAGTGTTACATTTTTTTACAAAATTATGACTGAAATGTCATTCCGGCAGAGCGCACGTGACACAGTATGACAGATGGTCATATGATCACTTTACGAAATAGTTTCATTACAAAAAAATGTGTGTAATATAAAATATGTAAGTATACGAAAATATACGAGTTTAATACACATTTAAAATGGATTTTTGTCGAAAAAATGTTAGAAAAAGTTTTACTATACAAATATTAATAAACATTAGTAAAAATAAAAAACTTTTCGGGAAATTACAAATTATACACAAATAATCCAGATTAGAAGAAAGCAAAAAAGAAATATTTTTAAGGCTACAATCAAGTTATATCGAGCCACCCTATAGTTCTCAAAATAACCGAGTTACAGGGTGATAAAGTCAAAAGTGTCTCAGTATTTGTTATTAAAAGACATTACATTTTTACTATAGACACTGATATGGTGGTCAAAAGAAGACTTCAAGGCCTAAAAATGTATGTATTGTCACTTTTTAAGTGTCAAAATAACCTTGTAACAGGGTGGAAAAGTGAAAAGTGTCAAATCTAGTTCACGAAATTTGTGTGAATTTCGAATTGAATTTGTTCTGAATTTGTGATTTAATATAACTTAGTTATTTGTCGTTTTCAAGTTTTTACTATAGCCACTACAAGCTGGTATATTGGACCACCGTGTAACTGTCAAAGCCACCGAGTTACAGGGTGATATAAAGTTGAAATTGTAAAATTTGAGCCCCTTTGTATTTGTTATTAAATAAGTCAGATGTTTGACATTTTTCTATGGACATTAGGATAATCAAAAAGGGATTTACAAACTGGTATATTGAACCACCCTGTAACTGTTAAAATGACCAATTTACCGGATGTTAAAGTGGATAGTGTCAAATTCAATTCACTCTGTATTTATACTTATGTAAGTCAGTTATTTGACATTTTCACTAAAAACACTGTATAATTCAAACTGATCTGTTGAACCACCTTGTAACTGTCAAAATAACCGAGAAACGTGGTGTTAAAGTAATAGAAAGTATCACATTTTGTTTATTCTGTATTTATACTTAAATAACTCGGTTATTTGACATTTTTCCTATAAACTCTACATAAAAAGTTAAAGAAAGAAAAAGATTTCAAGGATTACAATCAAGTATATTAAGCCACCCTGTAACTATCAAAATAACCGAGTTAGAAGGGGTTGAAATCCACTAAAAAGAGGATTTCAAGGGCTAAAAATTTCTTGCAAAAATATACAGAACGACCTATTTAAAAACAATTGATTTTTTGTTCGTATCTCAAAAACGGTGTCCAAAACAAAAAGTTCCTGTAGGCATAGTATAGTGAGGAATAACAGAAAACACATCTGAAAGGCCCTATATCATCATTTGCCAAAAGATAACAGGTTTTCGCCATTAAGTTTTTTTGTTAAATCCAATTTGATCAAAAAAGGTAGTTTCCATTCTTTAAGAAATTGTTAAAATTAGATGCAAAAATCTCAAATAACTGAAACATACAAATGAGAAATTGCTTTTAGCTATTAATTTAGGCACATAACTGAAATTAACAGAAATGACGTTAGGATGTCTTGGGGACCTAACAACTGCTGGTGCGGATGGTTTAAAACTATGAAAAGGTCTGGAAAAGACCATGGAGAAAAATATTCTAAATATTATTAAAACTAATAGGTTTTTGCTAGTTATTACTGCATTCATTACTATCTTCAACAACATTTTGATAGCTTCTCTAAAGATTCTCTCTTTCTCTGCAATTTTCTTGGTTGGTTTTGTTTTTGTCTTTTGTCAACGTAAAACGTACCCGTAAAATTCAATTTCACATCAACTTAATTCGGTTAGGTACATTTTTTAACCAGTTTCCTGTCGCAAAACAAAATAACTCATTAACTTAAAATATGCATAATTTACTGGAAATTTCTTTTGGACTTGCTGTAAACAGGTTTTTGTTTTGCACTCTGTTCAAACTGTCAACATCGTTTTTCGTACTAGGGCAACATAAATAAGATCGTAAAGGCTTAGATTATGATGGTGCATGGACATTAAAGGTTAGAAACAGTTAAACAAAAGTGGCCCGGAGCATCTCAATGCCAGTTTGCGTATCAAAACTTTTTAAATGAGCTTTTAAAGTTTGAAGGAGCTTTACTAAAGAAGCTTGCCAGTAATTAAAAGGGTTTATTCGAATGCTCTGAAGAGCTTTGAAACAATAACGCAAGCGTAAGGCTTATTATTGTCTGTAAAATATAATAACCATCCTGATGATGTCAGAATATGGTGAAACTTTTTTTGGAGTTGTATTTTGCTTGGTTTGGCTTTGATTGCAACTAATACCTGTAATACGCGCCCTTATTCCAAATTAATCCCTTCAGAAGCGAAAAATGGGCCCTTGGCGTCCTTGATGCTCGTCTTTTTATTGTGTGCATCGAAAAGGACGAGAACCGACAGCAATTACATGTAAATGAATAAATTCGCTCCACGAAGGTATTTCCAATAGCGGCACCCGTGGAGAATTTCCGATCGCTTTCGATATTCCACGATGAAGGTCTTTTCATGGAAATGGCGCGTATTTCAAGGATCAGAAATGCTAACGTCTGTATTTTGGGTTGTCTATATGCTACGTGCACATAACATCCGCTGAATATTTTTCTAAAAAGCTATACTCACCAAAATTCATGTATGAGAGAGACTAACCACAATATATCGAAATGCTGGCCGGAAATTATCCAAAAATAATATTTTAACACTTTTATTACATAATATAAGTGCTAATAAAAATGGTAATATGTTTGAACTTTAAACAAAACAGATTATAAATTTGCTAAGCTGTACAGGGTGGAACAAATTGGACACAATTTAATGGCGGAAACTGTCTGTATGTGTTATTTTGGCAGATTTAGGGTGTTTCCTTAAATTTGGACTTTTCTTCAAAACTGTCTAGTGTCTTTCACATGTATTCTTTTTATTTCTGACAATATACTATTTCTCAGACATTTACAGGGTGGCTCAATAAATTTGACACTTTCGACTCTCGGTAACAAATTTTTTAAGATTTTAGAGCGCTTCTAAAGTCCTCTGATTGTTTTTAGGAGGTTTTCGACAGTATTTGGAACCTTCTGACCATTATTATTTTTCTAAAGGTTATTAGGACACTTGCAGAGGCCTCTGGCCATTTTAGAGGTTCCAACAATTTTGTATTTTGGTTTGTTCCTTAGAATTATATGATCAATTTGGTCAATAGTTCTTAACTTCCCAATCAAATTCTGACCAAGTAAAATAAAAGTCTCAGAGAAAGTTGGTTGAATGTTTGAACTATTCTGATTAATGACAGTTATTTGCTAGATAAACTTTCAATGATCATTAATTTCCATTTGCCACTTTTCTTAATAAACCATAAACAATGACTCTCTTCTTGTTACATAAATTTAATTTTAGTTAAACTCAGAGTGTTAACAAATCAAAAATATAGCACATAAATCAATGTCTCATTGCTTATTTAACATGACTTTCAAACAGTCCCAAACTCCTTGAATATGAGTAAATTTACGACCAAATCGATTTCCAATAATTGCCTGTATTTTTCTTATCAGAAAACCATTTTGTTAATAACGCCAAGCGAATTGATTTTCATTTGAACACAATAAAATTGTATACATGTAATGTTTCTAAATATTCTTCTCGCAGGCAAAGGCAGATCACGACTGTCCAACGCATCATCAAACCTAATCATCACATGTACATTAAGAAAAAGTGAGTTACTGTAACTTTTTTACTAAATTCCTAGTTTTGCGATTGTGATAATTGTAGAAGATTTGCACGTGCAACTCGAAGAAGATGAGCACGAATCATTCGTTTTGTCCCCCACATCCAGCCAGGCAGGAGAAGCAGATCCAGACTCTTTTGCAGCGGATGACAACCGAGAGACCTGGGGCTCCAACACTGACTTTTTGCTGTCCATTATTGGATTTGCTGTGGATTTGGCCAATATATGGAGGTTTCCTTATTTGTGTTACCGGAATGGAGGAGGTAAGTCCCACAGAACAATTTCAGTGTAGTAAAAATATGGCAGACGGTAAGAATCCAAAACGTTGGATTTCCGCTTTTATCGCCAGCTCAGCCTAAAAGAGCATAATTAATAGGTTTATGACGGCTCTTTTGTTATTATAAATGGATGAATGGCTTCCGACTGAAAAACTTTTACGAGGATCTTTTTATTGCACTGAAAGAAGTACTAAGTACGTATTTAAATGCGTCAAAGCCTTTAATTAAGCGTTTTTATCAACTTTTTGTTAGCTTTTACAGTCACAAACCGTTATTTTAAATACAGTCTTGGTTAGAAAAGTCTTTTTCATTTTTGAAACATTTCAGGAGCATTTTTAATACCCTACACCCTAATGCTAGTGTTCGGAGCCGTGCCACTATTTTATATGGAACTAATCTTAGGACAATTCAATAGGCAAGGACCAATTAGTATATGGAGAATATGTCCCCTTTTTAAAGGAGTGGGCTTTTGTGCTGTTTTGATAGCTTTCTACGTCTCATTCTACTACAATGTCATTTTGGGTATAAAAGTTGCCATTTCAACCTATTTTGGCCATAAACTTCAAATTTTCAGCTTGGGCTTTGTATTATTTGGGATCGAGTATATCCGAAGAACTACCATGGATCCATTGCAACAACACATGGAACACAGAAGAGTGTTGGGAGATGAAAACTTTGAATCAAACTAATCGCACTGTAATGGCCACAATGGGAGGTGGTAACACGTCGAGGAATACTGAACATACTCCAGCTTTTGAGTTTTTCCAGTAAGTTGATGTTTTGGTTGAGTCAAATTAGTTTAAGGATGTTTTCTAGCCGAGCTGTGCTGGAAATGCAATGGAGCGATGGTTTACATGAAATGGGTTACCCAAAATGGCAGCTAGTAGTGTGTTTAATCATGATATATTGTCTTTTGTACATGTCTTTGTTTAAAGGTGTTAAATCATCTGGTAAGTATGTTATCAACTGGAATGGAAATTGAAGTAACATTTGCACAATTAAAATTAGGAAAAGTTGTGTGGGTGACTGCCACAATGCCTTACGTGGTGCTGTCAATATTGTTAGTGCGAGGTCTTATGCTCCCAGGGGCTGTAGGAGGGATATCCTACTATTTGAAGCCGGAACTCTCCAAACTAAAGGAAACACGAGTGTGGGTTGATGCAGCCGTGCAAATCTTCTACTCTGTAGGAGCAGGATTTGGGGTTCATTTATCTTACGCGAGTTACAACACTTTTCACAACAACTGCTACAGGTTGGGTAAGGATAGTTGCTGGAACATATCACAATCATCTGTGTTTCAGGGACTGCATAATAACGACGTTTGTTAACTGTTTCACCAGCTTCTTCTCTGGATTTGTTATTTTTACTTATTTGGGTTACATGTCGCATAAGCAAGGAGTTGATATTAAATATGTGGCTACTGAAGGTAAGTTATATGCCACTTCTTCAGGAATTAAGTATTCCAAGGAGTTATTAGATCCAAAAAACACCACCAAACTGTCATCAATTGAATAGATCAACCACCAAAACTGTTATTCTTATTAATACCAAACAGGCTGAGATTTAGACTATCAACCTACAGTGTTTAAGAATTTCCTTTAAAGCACCAAAACTTATTCCATACAACACTGGATCATTGAGTAATTTGCAGGTCCTGGATTGGTGTTTCAAGTATATCCTGAGGCTGTAGCCACTTTACCTGGATCTCATATATGGTCGGTCCTATTCTTTTTTATGCTGATAATGCTTGGAGTGGATTCTGCTGTAAGTTGTTCTACTGTGTCTTAGATAGCTGAAGCTCTCTGATAATCTCTAAGATTCTTATTTAAATACTACAGTATTGACTCAGTCTCTTTCCTGTAGATGGGCGGGCTAGAGTGTGTTATAACAGGCCTAATGGACGAATTCAGCATATTCTTCAAAGAAAAGAAGTACGCCAGAGAAATTTTCACCCTAATAGTGATACTGACATCATTCTCCGTTGCTCTAATCAACGTTACACCTGTAAGTTCATTCATCATCTCGTTTCACCAAACAAAATATTGTTTCGTAGGGTGGTATCTACATGTTTCATCTATTTGACACATATTCAGCCGGTATTTCCCTGCTGTGCTCTGCACTGTTTGAAGCAATTGCAGTTTCCTGGTTCTATGGTAAAAATAAGTATCAAACTGGATAAGTTTTAATGACCAGACAATATTCTAGGATTGGACAGACTGACTCAGGACGTGGAAGCTATGCTAGGAAAGAAGCCTGGAATTTACTGGAGAGTCTGTTGGAAATTTATTAGCCCTAGTTTTATTGTGGTAAGACCTTTCCAATACTATAATACTCCTTTCAGCAGCACTGGAGTACTGTGCTTTTCCAGTGTGTGGTCATGTTCGGTCTTCTAAACCCTGAACCGCTGGTTTACAACGACTACTTTTACCCCAATTGGGCTGAATGGGTAGGCTGGTCACTGGCTTTGTCCTCCATTATGATGATTCCTTTAGGGGCCATTGTGCAGCTCTGCAAAACTCCAGGATCTTTCAGAGAAGTATTTTACTGTCTTTTCTAATAAGTTGCAGAGTGTAACCAAAATCAATTTTAATAGCGAGTAGCCCTATCCATATCGCCTATAGAAGAACACGAAGATATTAGGCGTCATAAGTTGGTAAGAAGATTTAAGGCCAAACATTGGTTATACGTGTAAAATCAAATACAGACAATGATTTGAGTGTAAATATAGTGCTCTGTAGTAAATATTCTCAGTAGATTAGCATGTAATGTAAAATTTAGCTCAATGAAACTATAAAATAAGATATATAATAATAATAAAAACCCTTGCAAGCAGAAACAATAATAATTAAGTCAGAAAGAAACTGTATATTTTTATGGAACAACCTAGGCAATTGTATATAGTCGCTGGACTTTTTGTTGTAAGTTGTAAGTGAAAGTTGAAATATTTAACTGATCTGCCTTCGATGTTAAATATTTTAACGTTAACAGTAATATTTTTTAGAAATTATGTTAATCTATCAAGAGAGCTTGCCAAATAAATGTTAAGTAGTTAATATAAATGTGTTTTTCAATATTTGATACCAAAGTTCAATCACTAATCCCGAGGGAAAACCCTAAAAACATTTAAAGTAGCATTTTGTTCACATCACGTGACAGTACTATTATAAAAATACACCGTAGTCACATGAAGAAACTTTATTTTTGTAAAAAGTTTATTACATATAGATGATTGCCCAGCAAATTAAATAACTTTAACTTATTCCATATTACTAAAAAGAGAAAATATCCGGCAAATACGTAATTTAAATTTTAACCACACAGACACAGTTGTCCTCCAACCACCAACACCCTAGTGCTGGGGTCTGGCGTATTTCTGACAGTTGACAATTTTCTTGACAATTAACATTTGTTTTGTTAGGTTAGGTTTGTAATTTTGTTTGTATGTTTTACTTTTTAGTTTTTGTTGCTAAAATTTTAAACTAGTAAACAATAAAAAGGGAAAAATGGTCGCCTGTAAGTTTTTCCTACAGGGTAACTGCAAATTTGGTTCGTTTTGCAATTTTGAACATCAAGTTCCTAGTAAGTGATGTTTTTCAACTATGTGCTTCAAATTTCCTTGATTAAACAATGTATATTAAGTATACAAACATTCCAGGCAAATACAGTTATTCAAGGTATGAAAACACCCAACCATCAACCTCAATATTGCGTCAATCAACTTTTGGAACTCAAAATGCTATGGGAGCTTCTGCTCCCACAACACCCAACTTAGAAGCATTAGTTAACTCTGTAGTCCAGGATATGACTGGAGCGGAAAAGGGTGGTCAATGGTTATTGTCTTGCTATGCACCCTACAAGGAAAAACCTGCTTTTCCTGGCTTTGAAGATCAAAGTCCTGAAGAAATTCGTTTAGGGTTTTATGAAGCTCAGAAAAATGGTGCTGTTGAACAGTATGTGAGTATTGTAAGCTTTTTTTTTTGAGGGGTAAACACTTGCATTTTTGTGGGGTTGTAGAAACAGCACCTACAGAGTCTTCTTCAGAATACTTTATTGAAAATTAAAGCTTTACAAAGTCCTTCTCCTGAAGTGGTGGGGATTTTGCAAAATATTTATAATTCACCTTCAAGTGGAACTGTTGGTAATATTTTTGCTTCCCCAAGTGGTGGTTCTGGGATTGCCCAAGGAAATGTATTTGGGGCAGGACAGTCACAGCCAAGTGGTAATATTTTTGGGGCATCAGCTCAAACTGGCAACATATTTGCTACTAACGCCACATCACCTAGTCAAGGCCAAAACATTTTTGCTACCAACACCACAAATATGGGAGCATCCCCATTCAGTACTCAGCAACCTTCTAACATTTTTGCTGCAGCACAACCAGCAAAAACTAACCTATTTGGGGCAAATCAACAACCAAGCAACATGTTTGCAACCCAACCACAAAACCCTGCATCCACTAATATGTTCACATCTCCTCCTCAAAATACAACTCCACAGCCAAATGTGTTTGCTGCTAGTTCACCACCTCAAAATGTTTTCCAACAAACTAGTGCATTTAATAGTCCTTCAACTGCTCCTCCTAATTATTCAGCATCAATTTTTGGTAATACGGCAAACTCAACCACAAATCCCTCAGGAGGATTTGGGAATCCAACTCCACAAATAAACTTGGAGTTGTATTCAAAAATTGAAGAATTGAGTGAGGAGGATAAGAAATGGTTTCAGAGTAAAGAGTTGGATTTAAATATTCCTGATAAACCTCCCACTTATGAAATGTGTTTTCCTAAATAGGCGGAAATTAAGTCTGAAGTTATTGTGATATATTTTATTTACAAAAGTGGTCCTTCCCATTTTTAAGTCATTGTCACGTAATAAGTACCTACTTTTGTTGTTATGCGGTCAGAAAAACCCTTTTATATTTATGTAATACTAGATCTTTATTAAAACATACATTTATCTACGTCGTTTCACTTTAACTTTACCGCGGCCCTTTTTCTTTCGCTTAGGGTTATTTCCCACCTCTTTGCTCTTACCTACTTTAATGCTTTTTGGGGCTGGTACGCCGGTATTCGGTCGTTTGGGGGCGATTAAATTTTGTTCCACCAGATCGGCCAACTTTCCTTGTTCCGCCAGCATAGACAGGAAAGTGCAAATAAACTCGTCGTAATTGTGAGTTCTTCGGCAATCGTCAATCTGCGTTGTCAAACGTTTTGTTTAATTAGAGAAATCTAGGAAGGGCAAATTACGGTTACCCCTACAAGCTTTGCTTTTTTGAAAAATAATATAAAATCGAGTATACTAAATATGGTAATCGCAATTTGCCATCACATTAGTTACCTTATATTTGTTTTGTTTGTCGTTCTCGTCTTTCAAATTCATTTCACATAAACATATTTCGTTATCCAGGTTACGTAAAAGCGCCAGCAAGTCTTTAGGCGCGAATGTGTGCGGTTCCAAGATCTCTTGGTTCCTTTTTTCCGCTATAACTGGATCACCGTCACTCGTGTGTACTCTAGCGTGCACTGTGCCGCTACTACACTTTTTTTCGTTTGGTTTGTTTGTTTTTTCTTCTTGTGCTTTAAGAAAAAAGCTTTTTTAACTCTTTCAAAGTTGTTCAAACTGTTGAAGGTCAACTGACTGATTACTTTTTAAAAGTCACGTGACTGATTTTGACAGGTGTCAACTAACCTTTACAGTTACAGTTTTGAAAGCTGAAAATTGCATTATCAACGTCCCATGAACTGTATTTTACATTTTCAGCTTTTACAATTTTCAGAGTTTAAACAATTTTTTATGGTCACGTTTTGACATGTGTAAACTGACCGTTACAGTGTTGCGAGCTCAAAAATTTCATTATCAAAGGCAAATGAATAGGTTATACATTTTATTGTGGTTCTTCTTCTACAGGGTGGTTCAGTTTTAAATGTCAATAATCCAAATCTAAATTTGGTTTACCAAATTTTCAACAATTAAACTGTTATTCAGTAAAACTGAAACAATCATCCTGTACAAATTTACCATTTTTTTGCAATACAACACTGTCCAGAAAATTCTACATAAACTTACCGTGATTTTTTTCCTGTTCAGCCATACGAAGCACAACAAATCGTTTCAAATCTCTAGAATTCGGACTGTTCTGAGCTGTATTAGCCCAATTCCAGCCTTGAGTAGGTGAATTAAAAGCTGAAGACCCGGCATCGGAAGGTGTATCAGTGCCGGAAGTACTCGGAGCCGGCGATGTCTGTATAGTCAAGGGAGTTGAATAATCCAAAGGACACAACGTCACACTAGTACTACTATTGCTACTACTGCTACTTGTAGTGGCCACCACCGTTTGTTCTTCAACTTTCGGTACATCCGACTTGGCTTCTTCCACTTCCTCTGTTTTAACAATCTTAGGCATCTCTCCTGTTTCCGCCACCTTGCTACTGCCACCCTTATCTTTGATTTTCATGATTTGTTGTAAAGCATCCAACACTATTTGTTTGTTAGTTCTGAGCATTTTTAGTTTGTGCTGGATCGCCAATCTTCGATCCGGAACTACTGCCATTAGATTAAATCGTATTTCGTTATATTCATCGGCGGTAATGCCTAAACGGTCTTGGATTACGCTTCGAAATTTGTCAGTCCAATCTTGTTCATTGCAAGGTCCATGGTCTATGGGGAATGGTTTTAATCCGTCTAATTCGTAGAGGCGACCTCCGATAGGAACAAAGCTCACAAAGTGAAAGGCTTCACCTGAAAAACAAGCACATAAAGCTTGTTCACAATAAGTCAGACATTTTTTGGTTAATTATTATTTGTATAGAGGATTCTGGCAATTTTAAGAGATCTTTTAAGTAGTAATTAGAGGCCCCTGCTAGTTGTACAATGATTCTAACGAAATCATTGTAAAAAAATATACAACAGGCAAAATTCGATGAATAGAATATAATAACAGACTAAAGATACAAATCTGATATTAAATAAGACCTTTTACCTCTACCGGTAAATCTCCCAGTTGATACTCCGCTACTTTTTTCCAATCTGCGTTTGGCCTGTGGCATAGCATGAGAATTATGAGCGCAGGCTAGTTCCGGAGTATTTCCAATCGCCCATCCTTTATTTTCTGGCGACATCCCATGAGTGTGAGCTTTTAACCTGAACAACGTATCGCCCAAATGGATGTTGGCGCAATTCAACAGAATCGAAATCAAAGCGTGAGTGGCGCACGAGTTTGGCACCATTTGCTGCGCGAAAAATATATTATTGACCACATCTTCGTCTTTGACAAAAATTGTCTCGGTCTGTTCGACCACTTTTCGACGTGACCGGCGCTCCTCCACCCAACGAAACAGGAAAATGAAACCGTAAACTTGACTGTCAAGGGGTTTGTTCAGGTCGTAAATCTCTTCCACTTGAACTCCTTTAACGCCAAAATCTTCCAAGAGTAAAGTGAACAGACCTGGGTCACTTTCAAGCTCCAGCCAGCCTTCTGTTAGTTCTTTTATATCTACAGGCATTCTTCTGAAACTAAATATATTTTGTTCTCAGAAGCTACACAATTTTTTGAAAAGAAATAATAATGATATAGTTATCCTAAATTGGGCTTGCATGTTTTGCTTGTCAAAAGTTGCTTTTTTTCACATTTTTTGTTTCAGAATTCATGTAGGTTTACTTGGAAAGAATATGAAGTTGCAAAAGACTTACAGAAGTGAGTAAAAGCAATTAGATTGCACTGGATCTACTATAATTAAATAATCTGAGGCCTATAACAATAAGGTCATTTTTAGCATATTAAAAACTAAGATCTTAACATGACAAAAAACCATAACTGTCCTATTTCTGCATAATTGTTCATCAAGCTTAAATGCACCCACTACCAACAAATATAAAAAGTTGAGTTATAAGACAATAAGCCATTGGAAAAGTGGATGTATTGGCACTTTATAGATAATTTTTTCTATTACTAGAACAACTCTAGTATTGTGATAACAAAGAGTTGACTAGTTTTGTCAAAATTTTGTTTTACCCTGAAATCAGTGCAATTCTAAGTTGATATATTGTCCAATATGTAAAATAATCTGACTTAAACTAGTGATAAATTATAGCTAAAAGTTTACATACTTACACTCAACTCTGATTAGGACTATCTGTAATTTTTGCAGACCCTTTGGGCACAGTTTCAAGATATAAATAATCAATGGGAGCACCCCCTAAAATTTGACCTCTCTTGACAACTCCTTAGGGGCTCTTGTCCAGCAAGGGGGATTTAACAATTGTAACTTTAGGGGAGACTAATTGAATGTTGTTCTCCCCTAAAGCACATCAAGTAAAAACATTGTAATTATGTGTGAGGAATCTTGGTAAAAGCCTGATAAGGTGATTTTACAGTTTCCACTCATCAATGAAAAGAATACTGTGCTTTGAGATTGTACAGATACAGCTGTTCTGTCTGAATAACTATATATTCCGAGTGATAGAAATATTCTAGATGGTATTACAATATAATAAGTTATATGGGCTACAGCAACTTTTAATTAAATCCATATGAAATAAATTAGTGCTCTAGACTTACCTAATATCTGTACCTTCCTCCTAAACAAATTAAAATTATTTTTAATGGTTTTATTATATTATTTTTGTTAATAAAGTAACTAATGTTATATGTACTTAATTGTTTTGTTTACATCTTTTTTAGAAAGAAAATAACAACAAATACATGACAGGATAGACTTTCTGTCAACTGATGACATTGTAGTTAAAAACATCACCGGACAGAGTTGATCACAAGGACTCATACCGGTTTTCTCATAAACTATCACGTGACCCACTAGAATGAAGACAACATTTTCTGTCAAAAATAAAAAACAGCTGATTTACCTTTAAATGTCAGTTAATTAACGTCGATATTGACAGGGAATAGAAATTGAAAAGGAAAATATTTAGGATTTTAATAAACATTTTAATGAAATTCATACCTGCTCTAATTGAACTTGATCGCTTTTAAAGAACAATGAACTACTTTACGCCTCCTGGTTAAATAGATCAGTTTAGTTAAAAATGAATGGCACTCTGGAGGAAGAGAGGAACAGTCTGAACCGTTTGGGGATTGATAGGCGTCCCATTGTTACATGTAGGTCAAAATTCCAGTTTTACATCCAATTTAGGGTTTGCTACAAGTTACAAATGATTTACAGGTGCAGGAGAGTTGGAGGTGTTTTCTACTATTGAAGAGAACTTGTCTAATGCATTGCCTAAGGATGCTTGCGAATGGAGAAGGTCTTTGGGGCGTCCAGTTAAGAATGTCCGTATTGGGGCTAATTTTGTACCGTTTAGTCCTATTTCATTACCGAAAACTACACAGTGGGATCTTATAAGGCAACCCCTATTTCACATATACTGGACTGAATGTAATGTAAGTTTTTCTAAAAGAAACTCTGTTTTGATTGATTTGGTACTTTGACCTGCAGCATTGTTGTAAACATATCTCTAGTCCAAATATTCTATTCATATTAATTGAAACTTATTAGGTATAAAGGTTTGGTTGTAACTTTTATTTGTTTTTTGAGTTATAGCTAAAGTTGATTTTTAAATGTATTCCTATTTGTTAATATTTACTTCCCATAATATTGACAATCCTGGATATAGAGTCTTTGTTAATTCTGCCTCTATCTCTATTATCTAATCACTACTAGTTTATGAATTTAAGGCTGAATTGCTTATTTAGATTATTGTTCTATTTACCTTTTAAACAAAAAATCCCAGGTATGAATTTCTATAACAACAGCATATTTAATTTTCCCAATTTTAGTCTTAATTTTCCATGTCAACAAAAGTAATCATCACCCAAATCCAACCTACATAGAATTGTTATATGATGGCCTAATTTAATGTTTGCTAACTTAGGGTTAATACTACAATGGCAAAAGAAAGAAGAGCTTTAAAGACAGGGACTTAAATTTTACATTTCAACTATAGCTAAACAATAGCAATAAAATATGCAAAAGTCATAACAATATTCACTAGTGCCACCTAATATGAGTAATATCAATAATTATACACTAATATGGATACATTAATTTCTTAAAATATTTGAATAATTTTTAAAATTTGAATAGTAAATGTTTAAGGAAAATTACTTGAAGCTGATCTTATAAAGAGCAGTATTTTAAATTTGACACATTATATCTGGAAATTTCCCAGTGTTAAAAATTACACTCCAACTGTGTCCAATATTGTACAGGAGAGCCTATTTTTATGGATACTGGGTGGCCCAGAAAAATGTGATAGGTCACTAGGAGCAGTAGTTTAAGAAATATTAATTTATGCACAAACAGCTCTATTTTTGCAGATAGGAAAAAACTATTAATAAAAAAGTCTCTCTCTCTCAAAAGGAAAAAAATACCAAGTTGACAAATTTTTAATGGAGCACCCTGTATATTTTCTGATTGGGTTGGTGGATCTTTTTCTTCTGATTCCAAAAATATTTAATAAGTTGTCATTTGGTTTAGCCATTTTCGAATCGTTGGAATTTAAAAATTGTAATTTTAATGTTTTTAAAAATCACAGGTATCATGAATAATCAAAGATATTTAATGTCCAGTGTAAATTTGACGTCACAATAAGGTAATTTAACAAATCAATATTATATTGACCAACTGTCAAATTACGTCATTGTGCCGTTTGGTCTCGGCTGTCTAAATATACAGACCAACTCTGTATAATACAATGTTTACTGTTGTCAGCCCTCTACATTGTAGGGAAACTACACTAATAAACACATGATTTGGTATTGGTATAACTTAATTGCAGGATATTGACGCTTACAAAACTAGTGTTAGAGAAGATATTGAGAATTGGTTAAAAGAGCTAAACAGTAAAGAAATTCCAGACTGGTTAATAGTGGTAGTGGAAAACTATGATGGCAAACGAACAAAACAACTAATTCCAAGAACTACAGTGCTTGATAAGATTCGAGCCGATTTTGCACTGAAACAAGGTTCAATATGAATGAAAATGCTTGAATTTTACTAATTGGAAACGTTCTAGGAGATCGATGTATCTCAGTGATAAACCCCGCTAAAGCGGAAAATAAAACTGCAGAATCTTGGCGTGGTTTAGTAGCCCGAGTACGTCATCTACTTTTAGTGGCTTATGCTCGAGCTATTACACGTTTAGAAGATTATGTGAGACAACAAAGAGAAAGGCGGAATGAGCCTGGATGGAGTTTTATGAAATATTTTTTCTTGCAAGTAGGTTTTTTTTAAACTGCTCATTAGAGTTGTATATTGCACTTCAGACTTTCTTTAGGAAGAACTAGCTCAAGTATTAGAAATGTTAGGGTTGAATGATGAAGCTTTGGTGCAGTACGATGAGCTGGACGCTCTTTTCTCGCAATTCGTGGCAAATTTCACCACTTGTGATAACCTGAAATGGCTGTGCCACTTTCAGTACCCTTTAGAAAAATGGCACGGCTTGAAACTAGCCAATTGCCAGCTAGATGACAATCCATCTTTATTGGAATTGAGAGCCTACATTTTTGCCAGACAGGCTCAAATGTTATTGCATACTAATAAAGTTTGGGAGGTACTTAAGTTACTAATTGCTCTATAATCAAGTTGATTGCATTAATTTTTATTAGATGGCTTCGAGATGTCTGCCTTTTCTGCATACATGCGTTAGAGAATTGAGCATTTTAGAAATCACCGCTCCACCGGGAGCTGTATGGTGCTGGCTGTTTTTAGCTGGAATGGAAGTGTTGCAAATTTGTGATAAATTTAATCACGCCGATCAGGTGGAAGAATACTCGTTACATACTGCTGCATTGTGGGAGTATGCTAGTCAAAAGGTCAGTTTTACAGTGCTAAACAAGGGTTACATGTACTAAGTGTCTTGGAAATGTTAGTTAAGGAATTTAGGTGAATTATGTGGCTTAATGCCTCAAGGGTCTCCGACATCGGAACAGTTGCATATAGTTGTGGGTTTGTCGGCTGGTATGGGAGATAATCCAGGTCCTCCAAATAATCCATCACCCACTGATCGATTGAAAGAGGCGCTTTGTTCTCAAGATGTTTTTATTAAAACTTACTTGGTAAGCAACAATAAAAAGCTAAAAATTCAGTAGGAATTGGTAGAGATGGTAACACAAGGTAATTTTGTTCAGGAAGAATTTAATTTTATTCTTTTAGTTCTCAGATTTTTTTAAACAAATTTCTTAGTTTGGTTTTTTAGTGAAATTCTTAGTAGTTTACCGATAATAAGAAGAGTAAAAGAATTATTTTTATTAGTCCTTTGTGAATAAATGCTTGCTTTTTACCACAATCATAACATCTTATCTAACTACTTGTCTATTAATACTTCTAATCTAACAGCATAGCTAAATAGTTAATATAAATTATATTGCTTAAAATTTCATGTAGTTTTGCAACAATTCAGGCCATAGAATGTTGGACAAGTGGTCTTGGCATTTTAAACTTACGCTAAACCTTCATTCACCGAAAAAATATCACTTTCTCAGACTCTAAAACTCTTTGTCCAAGTGGAAATACTTGAAAATTTCATTCATATCAACTTTTTGATTAATTCAGTCATTTTGGTAATGTCGAAAAGTCCAAGAAAAGCTTTTAATTCTTGTGATTGGAAAAACGTGGGCTACTTTGACGAACTGAACTAGATATGACGTTTAATGGCATGCTTATAGTAACCTGACAATGTCAAAACTCATTAAACAGTGTCAAATAGTCACGTCTCTTTGTTTAGGTAAACGCCGCAAATTGTTTTATTTGTAGAGTTTATTGGGAATGTTAAATGACAGTTTAAGTTATTAAATTTGACAGTTAATGACACTTGACAGCGTGGTTTGTAGTCAGGTGTAACTGTTAAAACTCATTTAGCACTAATATACAACTGGAATATGCAGATTAGTTATATTTGTTTGATAAATCGTATTGCAAGTTGTATTTATAGCTCCATAGAGTTACATTTAACAGTTTGACATTAACAGAGACTTATATGTTTTTTTACGTCTCTTGACAGCTGTCAAAAATCACGCAGCTGTGACGCAAAATTTCCAATTTAAAATAGTTTTACAGTTTGGATAAATCACTCTGCACATGGTATTTATAGTTTTATGGAGCGAAATTTCAAGGTTGTGACGTTAAGTGACGTAAGTATTAAAATTTTGACAGTTATCACAAGATGTGAGGAAAGTTTGAAAGTGTTTCCTAACGTCAGAACTGTCAAATTTGACTCCATCGTGCTGTTAACACATCTCACAATTCAATTTCTCAAAGAAAGACATCTATTTGGCATGTGACACTTTCAGGTCACTGATGAGTGAGTTTTGACAGTTATGACAGCTGTCACGTGACGCAAACAAAGTATTAAAGTGTTTCTTAACGTCCCAACTGTCAAATTTAGGTTCCATGGAGCTTTAAACACAACTTCCAGTGTAATTCCTCAAATAAGTAACAATTCGTAATTTTACTGTTTTTGGTCACTGGTGAACGGGTTTTGACAGTTATGACAGCTGTTACGAGATGTAAGGAAAGTTTGAAAGTGTTTATTATCGTCAGAACTGACAAATTTGGCTCCATGGAGCTGTAAAAACAACTTCTGGGTAATTCCTCTAAGAAACAGATTTTGCATTTGGCATTTATAAGCAAAGCATTCCTTAACGTCCCAACTGTCAAATTAGGCTCCATGGAGCTGTAAAGACTACTTAAAAGTGTGGATTCCACCAAAAACACCTCTACTTGGTTCAAATTGCATTGTCTGAATTGTTGCTTTTGTTGTGCATTTAGTAGCGTTTTCTTCATTATTCTTTTTGCATTTTATCCAAAACTAAATCTATAGGAATTGGCTGAACTAGCAATGGGCACCTACAAACACGTTGGTAGACTGAGAATGGCCCGTTTGGTAGGTCAGCAAGTGGCCAGTTTCTATTTACTTTTGGGAGAGACTCAAAAAGCGGCCGCTTTTCTCGGCGATGCGGTGCGCACTTTTGAAAACGACGGCTGGCACGAATTGGCTGCGCAAACGCAACTCAACTTGGCCGAATGTCACAAGAAAGCCAACGATACCAGAAAATACGTTCAAGCGTGTGCCGCTGTTTCTGCTGCGCTTGAAATGGATAATTTAATTAGGTGGACTTACTTTGATGAGATGCTAAAGTGTCTCCCAAAACTGGATGGCCTGCTAGATGTACCATTTAACGACATTATAAAAATAAGTAGTGTTCGGCTGTTAAGCGACAGTGGAGTAATGCAGGACTGCAATATAGAGGTGGAGCTTGTTCTAGAGTCAAATTTTCCTAAAGAATTAGTGTGTAACCGTGTGGCTATCGCTTTAGAACGAGAAGACAAGCAGAAAGGTAACGTGCGCTTCCATCAAGGCAAATTGTTAACGAAAAAGGTGGTACAACCGCACTCTGTAATTTTTTCGTTGTGTTTATTAATCTACTGGATTGCAGGATCTTAAGTGGCAAGACCCATTTCTCCAGAAACTAAAAATTAAACGCACCTTGGACTACAAACAGGACAAACAACTTGCCACTTCCGGAATAGCATCCAAATTCACACAGTTACAAAGAAAAGACAGCGCGCCGGCTCATCATAAGACTGATTTTAATTTTTCCTTGGAAGTAGCTGAAAAGCTGGTATTTGTGCGCACACACATGACTTTCCAATGTTTGTAATGATTGTTTTTAGCCGTTTTTACTTACACCTGGAAGCAACTTAATTAAACTGACTGGACAAACGTCAAGTGTTGGCAAATATTGTCTGGTATCCGTAGCGGTCCATACGGCAGACAAATTACGTTTGATTTCGCCCCAATTAAACCCACGTTTAACTGTGGAAGTTAAGGAGGAAAGTCCTTCGGTTAGATTGTACAAACAGGCAGCACCTTTGCTGTCCGGCATCGAACAACACATGAATTTAATACTCACGATTGGGAGCTATTCTATTGAACCGGTAAGTGATGTTTTTTTTTTTTCCATAAATTATTTGTTCTTTCTTTACATTCATTGTTGTCATGCGGTGTAGTAGTCCGCACCCGGTCATTTTTTTATAGGAAACTACAGACCAATAATTCTAAAAGTGCCTCTACAAGTGTTTTTAACCATTCTAGAATTGTTTTAAATTGGCAGAGGCTTCTAGGACCATATTGAATCTGCCAGAAGCATCTAAATGCTACTGAGAACCTTCTAAAAAGTGCCAAAGTCCTTTGCAAGTGTCTTAAACGTTCCCGCTACTGTTTTAATTGCGGGAGGTCTTTAGAACCATTTTGAAAGTGTCAGAGGCCTCTAAATGCTACTTAAAACCTTCTAAAAAGTGCCAGAATACTATACAAGTGTCTTAAATCGTCCTATTAGTGTTTTCAATTACCAGATGCCTCTAGAACCATTTTGAACGTGTCAGAGATGTCTAAATGCTATTGAAAACTTTTTAAAAAGTGCTAGAGGTTCCTAGAACCATTTTAAACTGTCAGAGACCTCTAAATGCTATTGACAGCCTTCTCAAAAGTGCCAGGGTCTTTTACAAGTGTTTTAAATCTTCCTAGAATTGTTTTAAATTTGCCAGAATCCAATTCATATCACATTTAATCACCGACATACGTATTTTGCTGGTGATTGTGACGCGACAGTCAGAAGTCACTGAACAGACTATACCAACCTTCTCAAAGATTCTGGAATATTATGCAAACGGCTAACAGATTGTTGTATAATATGCAACATCTTCAGTCACTGTCAGTTTGGTTTTTCAGTTCACAAATCATATTCTTGAACACAGAAAATGGACCAAAAAAAGGTATATTTTTAGACTCAAAAAAAAAACAGGATTTTTGGACTAATGTTTACTGGCGTTCAATTTTTTAGACTATAGGTAGTGTAAAATTGATCACTCAATTCAAATATTTTTTTATTCAATTAAACACTGGTAACAGTCCGAATTTTCGAACTAATTTAATTCTAAAAATTATTGTTCAAGACTAATATCGTAGCATTTAATGCCAAAATTGTTTAATTTTATCAATCATGATTCAGAAACTTAACTTTTACTATAAAAAATAATTTAAAATTCGATTTTTCAGTCTTAAAGCACAGTGAAGCGTCTAGAAGTCAATTTATTACTGACAAAGCGTGAAATGGCATGGAAAATGTAAAAATAGTTTTTTAAGTCTGCTATGTCAAAAACTTGGTGAAGATAACCCTAAAACTCGACTTTCCGAGCTGAAAGTAGTTTTAAAGCCCTAAAAATAGACCAGAGTTCTAAGAAAATGAAAAGTTAGTCTTCAAATCAGTTTTCATGAATCTGATTTCAATATCCTGTATTTAAGACTATTTTCTAGACTAAGATATTGAAATGTATTTTCAAATCATGAAAACTTACTTCAAATGCAAATTTTAAGCTTTTGATGTCACTTTTTGGTGTCCAAGTCAATTTTCAAGGTTGAAATGTGTGAATTTGTAGTTAAAAATTCTAGATAAAGCATTTTTTCATAGCTACAAGTCAATTTTCACTACTAAAGTTTTTCAACTTATCTGAAAACTATAACGACTGACTACATTAACATTTTTTAAACTTAAGTCAATTTTCACCGTTTTCACGACAATTTTTAAGTTGGGTTGGGTTGGTTTTGGGTCTTTGAACGTAATAACTCAATTATCTCGTAAACAAAGTTTTAAATCAGAATTTCATAAGAGATAATTATTTTGTCAAGTTGAACATGTACAGTAAAAAAAAGGCAGAAAAATTAAAACCATCTTTCTGTATTTACACCACTGGACAGTTTCGACAAACGTCATTAACATCACATAATGAGTATTAATTTCATATGTATTTGTTCTAAATTTGTTACAATTAAAATTGCTCCAGCTGTCTGACAGTTTATGACAAGAAACCGATTTTTTACACTGAACTTTTATGGTATTTTCCTTGAGAAGCATTTTTCAGGAAATGACATAATGTATGTTAACTTATTTTTTGATGGGCTATCAAATGGTGAATTATTGACATTTAAAACTGAACCACCCTGTATATGAAATTATATGAATATGATATAAATGTCGCATCTTTATTTATTTTTAAAAAAGCTTATTTAACAGCAACACAAGACATAATTGTGTTTCAAACAACACTCACTGAAAAAAAATGCGAAATATGTACGTAATTGCATGTTTTTCAACTCACTAGACGATTGACAGACGAAAAAGTTTTAAAAAGGAAGTCAAAAAGTTAATAATTGAATTAGAACCTCTTTTAGGAGATGATTGTTTCTGTAGTAGTAGTGGATTTTGGTTATTTTCTGAAATCTGAATATCTGTAAGCACTAAAAGTACTGTTATTTACCTGATTTCAGACTGCTAAAGTAAAACTAACGTCGTCTCCTGGCTTAACTCTTCAAATCCATCCAAACCAAAACTTGACCAATAGTCTAGAAATTGAAGTAGGCAATAAACCCAGGTTTTCCAGTACAAAAATGACGGTCAGAGTTCTGGCCGATCTGCTTACCAAGGACCATCAAGGTATAACCACTATTCCAGCAATATTAGAGTTAAACAAAATGTTTTAAATTAGTTACTATTCACGTGCCATGGGTTCCAAAACCCGTAATAGTCGCTCTAACATTTTCATCCCCGCTGTCCACCACTTGGCGTCTGTGCTCCGTGGACGAACGTAAATTTGTCCAAGTCAACATTGTCGGTCATTGCGTGGACAATTTGATTGTAGAGGAGCCCAAATTGAACTTAACTAACATTCCTGTTAACCCTAAACACTGTGATTCTAGTCTGGTATTTACAATAAATTGTCTGTCAGCGTGTGTGGTTTCAGAAAAAATGAGTTTTGCAGATAATTTCTAACGGCTTAAGTTACTCATTTTTGTGGGAGCTAGTCTTGGCTGAAGTAAATGCAAACTCCGCTAAAGCTGAATTTAAGTTACAATACAAACTGAGTGAACCGGACACATACAAGACGTACCAGTACTACTTTGATGTTAGTGATTTTAAGGTTGGTTTTTATGGTTTTGGAGGATTTTTTTTTAAAGTTTTATCAACAGACTTTGTACGTGCTGGATGCCACCGTGGAACCGGCAAAAGGAAACGAGTTTTGTCGCGTGGGTGTGGTCTGCCATTTACACTTAACCATTTCAAGCCGCGTTCCGCCCACTGAAGTTCTGGAAGTGTCCTCGGTGATGTACGAAGTTTTGGCGGAACAAAGCGTGTGGGCGGTATGCGGCCGTACTGCTGGCGTGGTCTCCTTCAATGAAGTTTTGGGTAATCATTATTTGTTACCTAGTTAAGAAGGTTTGTTTAATGTGAGTTTCAGAAGACGACTCTTCAGAACAGAAAGTTGTATTAGACGTAATGCCGCTTACTAGTGGTTATTTGCCTTTTCCTCTAGTGAGAATTTCCAAATACATTCCAGGAGAAACGTCAGGGACAGGTATGAATCTAAACTGTTTTTTTGGTAAAGGTAATTTTGTTTACGAAGAATTTACGGAAAACTTTCCAGTTATCAAGATTTTTTCTATAGAATTCTCTACTGTTCTCGCAGACTGAGTTTACCCGTGCGTCATCCCCCTGTGATTTAGAAGTAGACATGCATTATTGACTACATCCTTGTCTATTGTTCACTTTCAGAAAGGGTAAATATCTAAGTGAATGTCTTCCAAAAAAAACATTTACTGATTAGCGCACATCGAAATTTATTTGATTTGTTTACTATTAATTATTTTCCGTTTCTTTGTGTTGTTAATTATTTATAAAGTTTTCTATTTACTACACGACCACAGTTCTTTAAGAGCTATTGTTTCTACGCTTTTAACATTCTGTAAGTACTTTCATAATATTATTATTAACCTTTTTATTTTTTTTATGTCGGCTGTCACGATCTAACCCAAATTGGCACAATTACTGACCTGTTTTGAAAAAAAAGTGGGAGTGTCTATTATGGTTTTTATTTAACCATTTGGTATTTCCTAAATTCGGAATTACTTACTATTAAAGTATTTTTTTAGAAAATGTCTGGAAAATTCTCCACAGACAAGCCCAGCAGTTAATTCTTAACCTTTGTGAATATATTTTGAATTGGAAAAAACCAAAGGAGGACCTTTAGAAGCTTTATCATCTGTTCAGGAAGAAAATAAGAAATTTTAAGACCTTGCATATTCTTACTGATGTATTTTTTTTGATACTAGAAGGTTGTAGCTGCTTTGAAAATTTCCCGCAAAACTGTTTATTCGATTCGGAAAAAACCAGCAAGTAATCTTATGATTTTCTCACCTAGAAAACGTAAATCGAGATGTTATCGACGGGCCAAGACCACTGATTTATCTGAAAGCATTAAAATGGATGTTCGAAATACATTATATGATATGTACAACGATAGTATGATAATAATAGTAAAATATATCTACTTTTGTAAGAAACATCTATTAACATTTCATTGTTTCCAAAGACTGAGATATTTGGGTTGCATTATAGATTTTTCATAAAAATTTCTTGAAACATATTAATAATAAAGTCATAGAAAAATAAAATAAGCGTCTAAAATGTTTTCCAGCGGGTTTAAAATAAAATAAGTGGATTGCAACCTGAAAATGAGATATGAAATACTACAGCATCACTCAGAATGTCTTATTGAATTTTTAATTTGTTGTATTTATTTTAGAGAAACATGTAACCATCCAGAACCTAAATCAAGAGCTTAAAATTAAAGAAATACTACATATTGGTGATACATCTGCGAATTTTGGTAAATAAATTAGGTTTCCAATTTAGACGGAATTCTATGATCCAAACGGAGACTTCTCATAAATAAAAAATGTTTTTTCGGTCAACATATTTTTGATTTGCTTTGGTATAAGGTTGTTTTAGTGCAAATTTGCAGCCAAAGATCTCTACTTTCTGACTGACAATACACGCAAAATTTTAAACGTGACGAAGCTTTAGACACGCCCTTTTCTATAATATGAACACAACAGGTTTGTTGACGAAAACTTGATTTGATTCATACGATTATACACGGGTAAACTCACTCCGCGAGAACAGTATAGTTTTCAACCTCCAGTTTGTAAGTAATTTTTTTAGATAAAACTGGAAAAGGCGACATCCATCCAAAACTAGAACCATTCAGCACCGGACAAGTTTACAACAGAAGCAAGGGGAAGCAGGTGCACGTTATTGCAGCAGTAACAACCGGTGATGGGAATCCTTCTTAAAACTGTGCTGTGCGTTGATTGCCAGCTCCTTATTATGGAGTGTATATGAGATTAATCTAAGTTTCACGAAAAGCCAATTTTTAATAGACTTTTGCAGTGAATCGTGCCATTTATTAGCAGATGTCGGGGAACGAAACTGAGTATAGCATTCAATATTTGTATACTGAAGGGTTTATGGGAATGATCAGTTTTACAAAAGTATACTCTTATTATTTGGAATTACATCACGTTTTGTGCAATATTTGAATTTATTTTTTCTGGTAAAAATTAGCCGCTAAGGCCAATATTTCATACGTTTATTTTTTGATGCAGTACATTTTTAGCCGCCCTGTACATTAATTTGTAAATATTATTTCTTGAATAAATGGTATTTATTGTTTGTTAAGTATTCAGTGTTTTTCTGGATCCTACCAGAGGTGGTCTTAGGAAAAAAATCGAAACCAAATAAAAATATGATATATTTTTGCCTTTATCGTTACGTCAAGTTAACATATTCAAACGTACTTTACAAAATACCAAGACAACTCCACTACAAGCTAAGCAAACGCCGTTGAAACCGGCGGAATTATCGAAGATCCACGTCGTACTACCGTCTATCTAAATTAATAAAATACATCTGAAAAAAATAGGCGGCAATGAGCTTTCGACGCGAAAGCTGTATAATTTTACACATTTTCACCGACCCCGCGATCAATTACTGTTTTTTATTCACGCAACCAATTTTAATTTAATAGAACTGTCTGACACATAAATTAAATGCTAAGGTGATTTAAAAGACTATACTGGACCGTAAACTTGCAATACCTAAACAGTGAAACTGAACAAAGAAGGGCAAATAGAACTGGAAAGAAACTCATTCGGTTCGCGTACTCTCTCAAAAAAAAATTAACTGAGTCTATCTCTCTCCAACTTAACACTACTCCTTAGCCGGAACTTCGATCACTCTGGGCTTATCGATAATTCTTGCCGTCCTGTTGCCTTTCTCTACAATACCGATAATCCACGCTTGATAACCTTCTTGTTTTTCAATGTCTTTGCAGTAGGCTGCTGCTTGTTCTCTCGGCAAACAAATCAACAATCCACCAGAAGTCTCGGCCGAATGTCCTTGCAACAACTGGAACATGTTTCCGCAAGCTTTCGCCACCGCCGCCATTTTAGCAATCACGGGCAAGTTGTGAATGACAAAAGACACTTCGTTTTTCTGGTGAGATGCCAAGGTTTGGGCGTGTCCCAGTAAACCAAAACCCGTCACGTCAGTGGCGCCGTGTGCATTGTATTTATGCATTAAACGGCTGGCAATCCTGTTCAGACGAGCCATAGAGTCCATCGCTCGATGGTACGCTTTGCGAACGTCTTCCTCACTGACAACCAATTTTATTCTGTTCCAACGTTCTGGTTGGTCGAGCCATTGGTGCGCATTTACCGCCACCTGTAATCGACAATGCGTTAACACAAATTTTTAAGAAATTAAATTCTGATCTTTACCTGTGTTCCTAAAGGCTTAGTCAACACCAATACATCCCCAACTACCGCATTGTCAGGCACTATATACTCGTTTGGTTGCGCAACAGTTGAGGCCACGCCCCCAATAGTGCACCAAGGATTTACCACCGTTTGACCCCCTGTAACAGTAGTTCCAGCTTCCAGAGCTGAATCCTTAAAGCCTCTCATGATTAACGGGATAACGACGTCTCTCTCCTTTTCAGTCATCTTAGTGCTGACACCAAGCAACATTAGCATATTGTCGCATTCAGTCACTCCCATTGCATACAAATCGCTTAAGACGTTAGCGCAAGCAATTTTGCCCATCATGTACGGGTCATCAACCAATGGGTAGAAAAAGTCTGTGGTTTGGACCAAAACCAAACCTCCATGGCGTAGAGGAGTAACCTGAAGCAAAAATATTCATTTTTACAGTGCTTGGTATAGTCTACAGAAAGTCAGTTGGCACAGCTCAAATTATGGGGTACCAAATAAAGCAAAATTTGTGATTGCTCCCTGTAGATATTTGCATGGACTTAATGTGTGGCTGTCACCAATAATTTTGAGGATAACCACCATAAAGCTGTTTTATTGGTCAGCTTCATAAAAATATTGTCAAACCCATGTTAGTAGTTACGGTGCACACCCAGTAACCAGCACAGTCAGCAAGGTTAGCGTAATGAGGTCGCTGACTAGTATAAAAGATGCACCGTAGCTCGGCTAAATCACCGAACTCTGGGGTCATCCCCAGAGGGAGGTCACGAGCGACAGTCCGAACTTTCTAGTGCCCGGACGGCTCGTTACCTTGCAGTGCCTTAAGTAAATCCTTTGGGCGTGTCGGACATAGGGGCACCCTGCTCGTATCGAGCGGGCTCCGCTTGGCGGCACATCAGAAGGCCTTACGCACATACCCCCACACCCACACACAACCCCCTCTTGGATGGTGTTCGATGCTAAGAGTAATACAGTGCCTAATAAAGAAGACTTACTTGAGCTACAGTCTTGTTTCTCTTCCTACGCACCCCCCTAAAACGTGACAATATATTTTTAGTTTGTCTCAGAGTGGAAAACAGTCCAGTAGAGTTTTTATTAAATTATCATATTAAAATATAAATAATATTGTTTAGGGCGTGTTTACTAACACTTAACAATTTGTGGAAATTTAATAATTAGATATTAGATTGTTTATTAACATGATCAAAAAGCAAAATTTTTATCAGGCTGCCCATTTTACCACCATAATTCCACTTTTTTGGGTAGTTTAAACTGACTTTCTATAGACTATACTTCAGTCAGTACATTTTCTTAAACCTTGACATTCCAATATGACACAGTTTTGTATTTAGAGAAATCCAGTTGTTAGACCAGAAAAAGTAGTAGTCATAATTATGTAACATTTGTGAATTTTTACTAGATTTTGATTTAAAAGCTTACTGGGCCTTGCTTATAGTGGTTTAGAAGCAAATAAACATTTTTGACATAAGCAAAACAAAAATCAATTTTTTGTAAAATTGTTTAAACAAGTAGCTCAAAAGAGTCAAAACACTGACCACTCAGTATATTGGTTTTCCCATATTTTATATAACAATGCACCTGTTGGAAAATGAGTCTATCAAAGAGTGAAATAAGTAAATAACAATTGTCTGAAATTCTCTAACTCTAAAATACATTTGTGATTTATAAGAAACACTTGAATTAATTTTGAACTACTATAACCATCTACAGGCAACACTTTTCTGTGATTCACAGTAAATCAATGCAAATTTTGCTTTGCCAAAATATAACCATTTGTACAGATTTTTTGCAGAAAAGAACAAACCCACCAAAACTGTGGGTGGGTGTTTTTACTGTAAAATTGTGTAAGTAGCCAGGGCCCTTTATTAGCATATACAAATTTAAAGCTGATATTGCCCTTCCTTATGCCATTGGACCAGAGGTTTTCCTCTAGAATACAAAAATAGTTTTTGAAGATTGCAATTACTGTATTTATGTTTTCCAAATAGACTGCTTTTTGTAGAAAGGTGCCAAACCCAAAAAATGCAACTGAGTAATCAAGTTTTAAGTGTTTTCACAGTAATACAAAAAATATTAACACAATAAATTTCTTTTATTTTTGAATATTTAGGAACAAAGTTGTTAAAATAATAATGTTTTAGTATACCTACATAACTCACAAATCTCTTTGCAGGTAAACACTTTTTCTCCAGCAACTGCTAAAGATTCCTTTTGTTACAAGTGTAACATAATGGTTTAGCTTAGAGCTAGTTTAGTAATTGTAAGAACTTATCATTAGTGTGTTTCTTCCAAGGTTTCTTCTAATCTGTATCACCAAAACAAACTTTTTTGAGGAACCTGCCATATCAAGTTAAATAAATTAAATCACATGAAACATGAATCACCATGTGGTATCTGACTGACTGTCTCATATATTATGTCTATGCTGATAACTGGAAGAAAATGGTCAAAAAACATTGCAAATAAGATGGCAGGTTGGAAAAACATTAGATGGTATGACAAATTTATTGGCAAATCTGTGAGATACCTAGATGTGAAAGGTTAAGTAGAGAGTTAGTACTGATCAAACTAAATCAAGATTTTTCAAAGTACGCGGTTAATTCATTTAAGATCTAATCAAACAGAAAATTTTGATAAAGACCATAATGTTTATGCTGTAGACTTTAGTGCATTCTTAGTTGTCCATTCAGGCCTAAGTAAACCAAATAACATGTAAATTGAAAATGAAAGTGTTGACCCCACAAACACAAACATTTAAAAGTGAGGTTATTGTGAGTATAATGTCAAGAAGAAAAAAAAAACAAAACAATAATGAACCAACAATGGCAACCGGCTTACCGAACAATCAAGGCCAATCCCGATGCGTGGAATGGCCATATGCATGAAGTGATGTTCATGGTCTCCTCCACTGTTGTAGTCCTGCTGGAGGCCCTCCACCAGCTTGTTGAGGACTTCCTGTGGTACTTTGCAGCCTCTGCCTTTCAGATCAGCAAAACGTGTCAATCTAAAGCTGGCTTCCAAATCGTGAGCCAGGGGGTCGAACGGCCGACGTAGTGCGAGAGCATTTGGATTGCCACCGAGTTCCAGTTGTACAGCACCCAAGGCGTCCTGCTGGACTCCAGTAACTTGATAATCACCCATGCCGGCTTTTTGTTTTCTATTCAAAACGCGGTTTAAACTCCTACTACCGTGTTAAAAACGCTGACTTGGCGCGAGAATGGCAGTCAAACGCAGCCGACGCTCACAAAATGGCGTACGTTGCCACTGCACTATGGCGGAAAAACGTAAAGCGCTTGCGCAACGACCATACTCGACGGCTATTGGTCCGGTGTATTGACCGGAGGTTGCCAAAAGTTTTCTAGAACATTCGCTGGCTATTTTACATATAACTTATTTTCTAATTCTTGCAGGAATTTTAGGGTAAATTTCAACGATTTAAAGAAAATCAGCTTGGAAAATTAAGTACACAACCGCAATACTGATCAGCTTTATTAGGAAATCCTGATAAAACCAACATTTCTGAAAGTTGGACGAATAGTAATTCATTCGCGGTGTTGCCATTTGCTCAACCATTCCCATAACATTTTAAATTGTTTCCTGTATTAAACTAATTTGATTGCCCTAATAAATCCCAAATATAAGCCTAAAATGGTTGATTGAGAGATAGTAACTACCATACGTAAGTCATAAAAATACAATAATTGTTCTAGTACGACTTTCTTTCCTCGAGTCACACCTAAAATTTCTTTGAAAATCAGGACAATGGAAACTTGGCAATGTGGGTTTACCTTAGCAAGCGGTGTTGCCAGTGTCGCAACCATACCACAACCACAAATACCACAAAGAAAAACTCAAAACATGTTTTTTTAAAGCAACCTCTACTGTATATTTGACCGCTACCTCCCCAATTATTTTTAGATAATTTGTAACTTTGGGAAATTAGTTCATTAGTTAAGTTAGGAATATTATAATAAAAGTCTACTTTGGAAACACCGCCTACGAGAAAGTGTCAATAATGTCATTACTGCGAAGTGTCAATGTCAATTTATTTATTATTTCCTTTTGTAAATTTACAATTTGTTGCTAAGTAAATCGCGTTTATAAATTTGTTTCGATTAACTTTATTTTGTAGTTTTGTGGGTAACTTCAAAAATAAGTTAAATTGTACTATTGAATATCATGTCAACGACCGACTAAACAATACGCCAAATTTCTATACAAGCCACTGGTTTTATCATGAGTCAAGCCACCTCCATAAACAGTACTATCATCAAAATGGTACAAAATTTAAAAGAAACTGGTAATTCCTTAAAAGACACTCCACTAAAACGTTCACTCAGCTCAAACTCATTTGAGAGCACCTTTGAAGAACAAACACCAGTGAAAAGGTTCAAGCATGAAAACAGCCTCAACTTGTCCTATATGGGATCGCCAAGGGAGATGAATCGTCTTAGGGCCGATCTTATTGAAGCCCGCAACACTATCATTACCTTAGAGGGCCGAATTCAACATATGCATGGTGTACAAAAGCAAATGAGGCTGATGTTTGACAATGAAACTGAAGACCTAAAGCGCCAACATGACTATGACCGAAAATGTATAGAAGAGCTGGAAATGCAGTTGCAAACTGTGAGAAAGCGTGAAACTTCACTTAAAGCTCAACTGTCTGAACTTAATTCAAAGTATGATAAATTAAAAGCTAGTAGTGAAGAAAAAACATTTTTACTTGAAAAGGAACTAGCTGAAGTGAAGGATGATTCACACATGGCAAGTTCTGAAGGAAATTCAGAGATTTGTAAGTTGCAGAGGAATATTAGGGAGTTGGAAACTATGTTACAAGCTGCTGAAGAAGATGCTGATGCTCAGAAAAAACTTGCTGCTGAATTAGGTAAAAACGTGTAGTTTTAGTTGTAAGAGTTAAATTATTCATTTTTGTTACAGGCAAACAGTTGAGTGAAAAAAGGTCTGTTGAAATTGAGCTAGAACAAAAGAAATTGGAGTTACAGAGAACCAAAAATCAGTTACGTTTATTGGAGAGTGCCAAAGAAGATTATTTGGAGTTTCAACAGCAGGCAAAGGTAATTTTCATTGCTATTCACTGCTAGTACTCACTTGGCTAATTCTTTGGTAATTACAGTCACAGGCTCATAAGTTAGCAAAATATGTAGAGCTGGAGAAGGAGAATGTCCAATTAAAAGAAGACTTTGCAAGGTTGAAACTTGACTCTAGAAACAAATCCCTGCTTGAGGAGGAAGTTTATGATTTAAAAAGTAGACTGAGCAAGCATAAGGAGTTGGAGAAGAGACTATCTGATTTACAAGTAAGTATGAAATTATATTTTATTTTCTTTTATTTATGCTATAAATGTTATTGTCAAAGTTTATTACCAGTTCATATTGAATATGGTAAATTAAAAATTGCAAATTTATCTTAGATGACTCTAGAATGTGGAAAATTTTTGAAAGTGGAAAAACACTGTAAAAATTGCAAATCAATCTTAGATGAGTCTAAAATTTCTAAAGAATCACAACCAATTTCCATTAAAAAACACTTTTTTAAAATTTTAAAAGGGCTTCTATATCTAGTTTTAGGACACTCTGATAGTTTTTAGGAGGTTTTTGATAGCATTTAGTAGCCCCTGGCTATTATACACAATTTTTCTAAAGTTTAGGACACTTTGTAGAGGTCTCTGACCATTTTGAATGATTTTTCTTAGGATTAAGACATTTGTTGAGGCTTCTGGCCATTTTAAACAATTTTTAAAGGTTTAGAACACTTGTAGAGTCCTCTGACAATTTTTAGAAGGTTTCTGATAGTATTTTTAGAAGCCGCTGGCCATTATACACGATTTTTTTACGGTTTAGGATACTTGTAGAGGCCTCTGACCATTTTAAATGATTTTTCTAAGGATTAAGACATTTGTTGAGGCTTCTGGTGATTAGAAACAATTTTTCTAAAGTTTAGGACACTTGTAGAGTCCTCTCACAAAGTGGCTGTCTTTTGACAAAATCGCTTGTAAAACCATTGGAGTGAGAAAATGACCGTTTTAAGCACATTTTTTGAATACTCATTAAATTTCCTATCTGATAACCTAAAAAAAACAGTACAAAATTGAGTACAGCCAGTTTTAGGAAGTTTTCAGTACTATTTAGAGGCCTCTGCCAATTTTAAACAGTTTTTCTAAGGCTTAGGAATGTTGTAAAAGCCTCTGACAATTTGAGGTGGTTTTTGATAGTATTTAGAAGCCCCTGGCTATTATACACGATTTTTCTAAGGTTTAGGATACTTGTAGAGGTCTCTGACCATTTCAAATGATTTTTCTATGGATTAAGACATTTGTTGAGGCTTCTGGTCATTAGAAACGATTTTTCTAAAATTTAGGACACTTGTAGACCCTTCTAACAATTTTTGGGATGTTTTTGATAGTATCTAGATAGTTCTGGCCGTCATAAACGATTTTTCTTAGGTTCAAGACACTTGTAGAGTCCTCTCACAAAGACAGTCAGCGACAAAATCGCTTGTAAAACCATTGGAGTGAGAAAATGACAGTTTTAAGCACATTTTTTGAATACTAATTATATTTCCTATCTGATAATCTAAAAAAAACAGTACAAAATTGAGTACAGCCAGTTTTAGGACGTTTTCAGTACTATTTAGAGGCTTCTGCCAATTTTAAACAATTTTTCTAAGGTTTAGGAATGTTGTAAAAGCCTCTGACAATTTGAGGAGGTTTTTGATAGTATTTAGAAGCCCCTGGCTATTATACACGATTTTTCTAAGGTTTAAGATACTTATAGAGGTCTCTGACCATTTTAAATGATTTTTCTATGGATTAAGACATTTGTTGAGGCTTCTGGTCATTAGAAACAATTTTTCTAAAGTTTAGGACACTTGTAGACCGTTCTAACAATTTTTGGGAGGTTTTTGATAGTATCTAGATAGTTCTGGCCGTCATAAACGATTTTTCTTAGGTTCAGGACACTTTTTTTTTTTTTTTTTTTTGCTCTGTTTAATGGCGTTACCAACTAGGGTATTCTGCCAGCTCGATACGAAAGAGGCTCAGATAGTCGGGCTTGTGCCCCTGAGCCCCAGATAGCTACTAAAAGTTCTAAAAAATCGCTTAAAGGCACGATCCGAGCAAAAGATGTAGTCCTTCCTCGTGGAAACTATAACCGTCACTGTCACATCCACGTGGTCTTCTCCTAGGTTTTCACCCTTTCCGCCCTTTGGAAGTGCACCGCACAAGACAATTCCCCGTAGACTTTTAGGAATCGACTTTTCCACCCAGAGCTCCCACCATCTCCACTCGACCGGCTGCGGAGTTCGGTCGTCAACTTCAAATTTCTCAGAACACCGTTTCAAGAAACGTGGTTTCTTAGCGACACAAAATGGCGCCCACGAAACAGACGTGCGGTACGTTTCAAGTTGAAAATCGAACTGGTTCAGGACACTTGTAGAGTCCTCTCACAAAGACAGTCAGCGACAAGATCGCTTGTAAAACCACTGGAGTGAGAAAATGACAGTTTTAGGCACATTTTTTGAATACTCATTATATTTCCTATTTGATAACCTAAAATAAACAGTACAAAATTGAGGACAGCCAGTTTTAGGACGTTTTCAGTACTATTTAGAGGCTTCTGCCAATTTTAAACAATTTTTCTATGGTTTAGGAATGTTGCAAAAGCCTCAGACAATTTTTAGGAGGTTTTTGATAGTATTTAGAAGCCCCTGGCCATTATACACGATTTTTCTAAGGTTTAGGACACTTGTAGAGGCCTCTGACCATTTTAAATAATTTTTCTAAGGATTAAGACATTATTTGTTGAGGCTTCTACTTCTAATCATTAAAAACAATTTTTCTAAAGTTTAGGACACTTGTAGAGCTCTCTAACAATTTTTGGGAGTTTTTTGATGGTATCTAGATAGTTCTGGCCATTATAAATGATTTTTTTAAGGTTCAAGACACTTGTAGAGTCTTTTCACAAAGACAGTTAGGGACAAAATCGCTTGTAAAACCATTGGAGTGAGAAAATGACAATTTTAAGCAAATTTTTGAACTCATTAAATTTCCTATCTGATAACGTAAAAAAAAAAACAGTACAAAATTGAGGACAGCCAGTTTTAGGACGTTTTCAGTACTATTTAGAGGTTTCTGCCAATTTTAAACAATTTTTCTAAGGTTTAGGAATGTTGTAAAAGCCTCAGACAATTTTTAGGAGGTTTTTAATAGTATTTAGAAGCCGCTGGCCATTATACACGATTTTTCCAAGGTTTAGGACACTTGTAGACCCCTCTAACAATTTTTGGGAGGTTTAGGAATCTTGTAAAAGCCTCTGACAATTTTTAGGGGATTTTTGATAGTATGTAGAAGCTCCTGGCTATTATACACGATTTTTCTAAGGTTTAGGACACTTGTAGAGCCCTCTAACAATTTTTGGGAGGTTTTTGATAGTATCTAGATAGTTCTGGCCATCATAAATGATTTTTCTAAGGTTCAAGACACTTGTAGAGGCTTCTGCCAATTTTAAACAATTTTTCTAAGGTCTAGAAATGTTGTTTTGTTGTATTTTAGGAGGTTTTTGATAGTATTTAGAAGCCCCTAAAGTTTAGGGCACTTGTAGAGACCATTTTAAATGATTTTTTCAAGTATTAGGATATTGGTAGATGCTTCTGGTCATTTTAAAAATAACTACGCTTTTAGAACAATTGGAGAACTTTTTGAAAACTGGAAAAAGAACCCTAAGCTAAAATGGCAAATTACAGACTGAAAATCAATCTCAGATGACTAAAAATTCTAAATAATCAATTTCCATAAAAAAAACATTTTTGAAAATGGATCAATAGTGTGAAAAGTTATATTTATTTTCATATTTTGTTTGTAGGCTCAGTATGACCAAGCCCAGATGTACTTAAATGAATGGAAGGCAGTTGCGAGAGGATTTTGCGAAACTACTGACAGCGACGCCGCTTTACCGCATTTGCTACGTTCTGCTATTGAGAGACTACAGCAGCAAGAACTTTCTCTAACAGCCGAAAAAGTTGAGTACGAAACTAGCTTAAACAATGCTCAACACGCGGCAAAAGTCGCCAAAGCGGAACTAGAAAAAACACAAAGGTTAGTCAGCGATTTGAAATCAACTGGGGAACAAAAGCAAGATTTAATCCATCGATTGAGAAAGAAATTAGTGCTGGTCAGTCGCGAACGAGACAGTTACCGACTTCAGTTAGATTCATATGAAAGGGATTTGACTATGGTGGCCAGTAATGGTGATATTGGTGGAGGCGTGATGATGCAGCAAAGTCAGAAAGAGCGTATTGACAATTTGGAGAAAGTGGTCGAGGGTTATCGTGATTTGTTGGCAAAACTGGAGAATGATCTTCAAGAAGCCCAGCCACAACTCAACAGTGATTTGGTTCCTGTAAAACAAGAGCAACTTGCTCGGTTACAAGATGATAATTCCAAGTTAAGAGAGGAAAACCAATTGCTGAGAGATCAGCGCGATCGTTTGGAAATCCAACTTGAATCCTTAACGGAAGGTCAAGACACTTTACAGGGTGGTCAAGTAGTTCACTTGGCAATCAATCCATTGGCTGAATGCCTTGGCCAACGACAATCCCAGCTTGAAAAAGTACAAGAAGAGAATTTGCGATTAAAAAACAAATTGAAAAAAATAGAGGAAGGAATTGAAACCAGTAAGCTGGGCGACGTGACGATTTGTCCGCAAGAGGTCGCCTCGTTGAAAGAACAAATAAAAGAGAAAGAAAAACAGTCGCAAAGAATGGTGGACAAATTCAAATCGTCTTTGCTGGAATTTCGCAACGTGGTTTACATGCTATTTGGCTATCAAATTGACA
Source organism: Ips typographus (assembly GCF_016097725.1). Lineage (NCBI taxonomy): Eukaryota > Metazoa > Arthropoda > Insecta > Coleoptera > Curculionidae > Ips > Ips typographus. The sequence goes on along the minus strand of NC_138426.1, from coordinate 8,883,333 downwards.
GACCGTCTGGTTCGAGCAGCAGGTACATCTTAAGAAACATGTACGCTGAACAGGAGGATGACGTGATATGTTTTGAGGTTAATCAAGATGGCGATTTAAATTTGTTGGAGAATGAATTTAGTGGTACATTGGGCCAGATGATTGAGTTGCATTTGATTCATCAGAAATCTGTGCCGGTGTTTTTGAGTGCGATTACCATCGATCTGTTCAATCAGAAAACGATGACCAAACGATATTGAAATATTTATAGCATGTAGTTTATTTGGTTGTAATTATTAACTTTCAGTTAAAGTGAATTCAATAGAAACTGATTTTTAATATTTTTGTGGTAATTAAGTGTGACAGAATTGTACAGTAGTTTCATTTTTCTCAATAATACTTATTTCCTAACAATGCGCTTTATTATTTAATGAAATATGAAACTCAAATCAAAGTGAATTCTAACCTTTTTCTGAGCAATTTTATTTAGACTTGAAGTTATAGAAAGCTTAGCAATTTAATTAACTTTGTTGAAGATACAACAGTTTGCAGTAACAAGCTTTTAGAAGCTTCTGAGCTGTTTCAGGAGCATTTGAAAGCTTCTGAAATCATTTTAGACTACTTTATGAGAATTTAGAAGGTTTTAGGACAGTTTAAACAGCATATTGAAGAATCAATGACAGACAGAAGCTTTCAGATTGTTGTGAAATCTTCTGAAAGCTTCTAGACTAGTTGGAAGCTTTATTCAGACTGTTCCAAAGGCTTTAGGAAGCTTCTAGCTCTATTTTTTACTATTTTAGGAGCATTTGCAAGGGTTTTGAGTAGTTTAAGGAGCATATTGAAAGTTCTGAATTCTAAAAATTATTGGAAGTTTTTAAACTGCTCTAGAATCATAAGAAAGCTTTTGGACTGTTTTAAGATTTTTTGGAAACTTCTAGATTAGTTGAAGAGCATTTGGAAGTTTTTGGACTACTTCAGGGGCATTTATAATGTGTTAAGACAGTTTAAAGACAATAAAATCCAGGGACTTATAGCATTTTTTGCATAAACAACTCTTACTTAATTCAAATTTGTGATAATTCCTTTTCAAAATGAAGAGGAAAGTCATACAAAATGAAATCTGAATAAGTTTTTCGGTGTCTTGTATAGTTTTCAAAATATCCGCTCCAGAAAGTCGCCGTCTGATGTCAGGTTTACAGACATTCAAGAGCAGATATCTTGAAAACTATAAAAAATATCAAAAAACTTTACTGAGTGAAACTTGTAGCAAATTTAATCAGCTTTTATTTTGTATAGAGTGGTCATGTCGGTAGAACACACAGTTTCAGAGATATAAACAATAAAAATCCAGAAAGTGGCAAAGCTACACAATTACAGAAAGAGGAGGAGAAGAGTGGTGACATATCCATCATTTTGTTAGGTTAGGTTTTGTTTTGAAATTCAAACAAACTGTCATTCAGTCAGTAACGTTACTGGGATTTATTATTTTGTTAACTTAATTCTTGTTTATTGTGTTTACTACAGAAATTTTAACATTATTATAGTATTTAAATATGTTTTAAGGTGATTACATTCAGGCAAACAATTTAAGAACGGTATTAATAATCATTCATTAAAAAACTAGTCTTGTCAAGCCAATTCACTTTCAGAACAGTCTCAAAATGGAATCAAGAGAAGACCATCATTTGGAACTTAGGTCAGACACAATCAGCACTGTAAACAGTTTTAGCGGAATTGTATCAATCAGTCACAACAATGCCAATAAGTTTGGAAAAATGAAAAGTTGCATTGCTGCTATAGAGAAATATAGTCTCACTAGATCCTCTGATGAACTTATAGTGATTAACCGATTGTTGCAAGTAAGTGTGGTTTTAGTTACCTACATACATACTACAACTGTTGCATTTTAAGGCCCTCAGTGTAACCTCAGACCTAAGCATTTTTGATCCCCACACTAATATTGCAGGGAAGTTTTACATAAGTGTATTAGATTTAATGAAAATCTTAGAACCAAGGTCTTTGACTACATGGTACTGCATTGACATGCTTTTGAATGCGTGTAAAAATACTGCCGCCAAACAAGCACTTTTGACTATTTACCAGTTCCTGCCCAGTTTGTCTCATATGATGAGTGATCAATTAACTGCAGAGAAAAAAGCTAGTTTACTGAAACTGATGCAAAGCATTACATGTGGCATGAGGATTTACTGGCAACTGCCTAACATGGCTCATTTAATAACCACTTTGTGCAAGTGGATTGATGGGCAAGATTCTGAAATTTGTGCACTTTCTTTGGGTGTTTTAGTCAATTTGTGTTACAAAAATGTGTCCAGTACATTTATTTTGCAGCACAACATTGATTTGAAGAGGTTTATTCGCAAATGTTTGGCTTTAAAGGTACCTAACTTTCAAGCAATGATATTTTAAACTTATTATAAGTTTTGTGTTTGTAGGGTCCTTATGTAGAAGTGTATGTCTGTTTTATGACAATCATCCTGGAAAATGTGTGTGGATATATTCCTGTGGTGGTTGTGTCCACTTTGATTCATAATGTTTGTGCAGCAGTTTTGGAGGCTTACAGGAGAAAAGATGGTTTGGTCCTAAGACAAATTGTAGAGTTTTTTATTGAGTGGGTCAAATCTTCAAGTAGTGTACTCACTGGTTATAACAAGTACAGGGAACAAGTGGAGAGTATGTTACAGGTAAGTTTATACTTGTATAGTGCAACAAAATCTCAATATTTCTTTCATCCTAGATCAAGTTTGGTTAATTTTATGGTAAAATTGTTTTCTGTAAATTATTCTCCTATAAATTTTAATTTGACACACTATACATTTGTCCTTAAGGATTAACAGGCCACAAAGTGACAGAATGCACCAAAGTGCTATTTTTGATTTTTCAAGTGAGCATAGCTCTCCTATTTATTTAAGGAGCTATCCCAAAGTGTTAATAAAGAAAGTTGTAGCAAATTTCATGCTCTACATGATTGCATTTAGATGTTATGACCTTAAGGACCTCATCAAGGAGTTACAAGCCAAAAAGTGACAGAATGCATCAAAGTGTCCTTTTTCAACTACTTGAATTTTTCAAGTGAGCATAACTATTATTTGTCTCCAAATAAATTGTCATTGATTTTAAGTAAATAATAAAGTAGTAAAAAAATAAAAATAAAATTTGACTTTTTTGGCTTTTGTTGTGGAATTTTTTTGATATTTTTTACCAATTTATTTAGTAATAAAATGCTCAACTTTGTCTCCATTTTATTAAAGCCTTATCAACTACAGTTTCTCAGATAGCATTGCTATAATGCATTGAATCTGTAACACCCTGTATTAATGTACTTTATTTAAGAAGGCAGTAATTAGCTTTGAAACTGTAAAATTATTATTTGACCACCTCCATAACTCACTTATTTTTTATTTAAAAAACATATACAAAATAAGAGTCTTGTAGATATTTTGTCTATTTTATATCTAGATAGTTGATTAGCATACATCAAAATAGTATTTAATAACTATCTTAAAATAAAGACACCAATTACCCTGTAGTTATTTTCTGGTCTTAAATGGGATGAATTAGAATTTTACAGGGTGGTCCAGTTTTAAATGTCAATAATTCAATAGCTCATCAAAACATAAGTTAACATACATTATGTCATTTTCCTGAAAAATGCTTCTCAAGGAAAATACAGTCCATAAAAGTCCAGTTTAAAAAATCGGTTTTTTGTCATAAACTGTCAGACTGCTGGAGCAATTTTAATCAAATTTAGAACAAATACATATGAAATTAATACTCATTATGTGATGTTAATGACGTTTGTCGAAACTGTCCAGTGGTTATAAGTATCTCTTATAAAATTCTGATTTGAAACTTTGTTTACGAGATAATTGAGTTATTATGTTCAAAGACCCAAAACCAACCCAACTTAAAAATTGTCTTGAAAACGGTGAAAATTGGCTTAAGAAGCTTAAAAAATGTCTTTGTAGCCAGTTTTCACAGTTTTCAGACAAATTGAAAGACTTTAGCCTTGACACTTGATTTGGAAAGTGTGAAAATTGACTTGAGAGGCTTAAAAACTGTCTTTGTAGTCAGTCGTTATATTTTTCAGATAAGTTGAAAAACTTTAATAGTGAAAATTAAATTGTAGCCATGAAAAACTACTTTATCTAGAATTTTTTACTACAAATTCACACATATCAATCTTGAAAATTGACTTGGACACCAAAAAGTGACTCTGAGCCAATGAAAAGTGACATCAAAAGCTTAAAATTTGCATTTGAAGTATGTTTTCATAATTTGAAAATACATTTCAATATGTTAGTCTTGGAAATAGTCTTAAATACAGGATATTGACATTAAATTCATGAAAATTGACTTGAAGACTAACTTTTCATTTTCTTAGAACTCTAGCCTATTTTTAAGGCTTTAAAACTGCTTTCAGCTTGGAAAATCGAGTTTTAGAGTGATCTTCACCAAGTTTTTGACATAGCAGACTTAAAAAAACCTATTTTTACATTTTCCGTAGGCTTAAACATGCCATTTCTCGCTTAGTCAGTTATTAAATTGACTTCTAGACGCTTCACTGTGCTTTAAGACTGAAAAATCTAATTTTAAACTATTTTTAATAGTAAAAGTTAAGTTTCCGACTCTTCATTTATGAAGTTAAACAATTTTGGCATTAAATACTACATTAGTCTTGAACTAATTTTTAGAATTAAATTAGTTCGAAAATTCGGACTGGTTTTTTTTAAAATTTACAAAATGACACAAAATATATGTCAGTCGTTAGCCATTCAAACATCTTTAAAGTTATCAAACAAAACTTTCAGCTGATTGAAGACTCTGGTACTTCGGTGGATCCAGAAACCCTCTCAGCTATGCTGGATTTAATAAATTTCTTTGTGGAAACCGAGGTGCCGCAAATATCTTCTCTGTACCCGCAACTGATTACTTTGGCCTTAAAATGGATCCAAGAGAGTACCGCGTCCTACAGGGCATTGTCCTTACTGAAAAATCTTGTTTTAAGCGCTGACAACAACGACGACAACATTCTAGAACCTTTAATGGCCGGCCAGAAGGTGTTTTTACTGATATTCAACTCGGCTCTCGACGAAAATGTTATGGATCAATCTGAGCACGTTAAAAGGCTAGTTGAGAGTGGTGGTTTTTTTGGTATTATTTAACCGAAGGTGTGCAGGTTAGGTGCGATGCTGCAATTGCTCACTGCGATGATCCAGATGAAGGCTATCGGTCAACAACTCACTCGGGAATTACATCAAGATGTGGTGAAGCATCTTTTCCAGCCATTGTTGGGTGACGGGAGTCCCCGATCAAATGAATGTACGTGCAGTGAAGAGTCCGTTAATTTGTATATTTACGCTTTGGGATTGGTTGGCAAATTGGAAAAGTGCGACAGCAATTGGATGTGTTTACTTAACAGTTTATTGCAGGAGCGGTAAGTGATTTTTTATTTCCTACCTAAACACTGGGGAAGTTTCGTTCGTCTGCTAATTTCAGGCAAATTCACTCTGTCATCGCGCAAGCACTTTGCAACAGCCCAAAACACGTAAAAAAACTCGCTTTGGAACTGTCAAGTTCCTGTTCTGACGGTGTGGCATCGGCTTTAGAGAATCTCCAATCAGTGATGTCTGCAGGTAAGCTTTAGCTTCCAAAATCTTTACAAAATAAATCAAATCTGGACTTGTAAAGGGACTAGCGCAAATGCAAGCGCTTCCAGTGTTACTTCACCCCCCGAGCAGAGTTTTAGCGTGATTCCTCTAGGGCAAATCGAACGTTTGGACAATATTTTGTCTGTGATTGAGGTATTGTTGGAAAATTCTATAATTACCGCGAAATTAAATGATTTTTTTTAGACCTTAATTTCGAAAAAGGAGTTTGATAACTTGGCTATTTCTGACTTGATGGAATTGTACAATTATAAAGTTTCCAACATTTCACAAGCGGAACGGGCTGCTCAGGTCAGTTTAGATGCTTCTAACAGGTTTAACTCTCATCTACAACATCGGTAAGTATTCCTTAATTTTGAGATTTTGTTATGTAAGTAGCTCTGTTCAGTGACTTCTGACTGTTGTGTCACATCTCATTTCATTAGACAAAGGATATGTGTTTTATAACATGATAATACCAGTTATTATTGATAATAAGTCAGTTTTTTGGTTAAAAGCTCCTTTTAGACCTCTAAATAATCTTAAACGTTCCCAGAATTATATTGATTTGCCAGAAGTTTCTAAGACAATTTTGAAAATTGAAAACCCTCTAACAAGTACCAGAGCTTCCTACAAGTGTCTTAAACCTGCCCTTAACTGTTTTCATTTGCCAGAGGCCTCTAGGACCATTTTGAAAGTTCCATAGACCTTTAAATACTACTGAGAACCTTCTAAAAAGTACCAGAGTCCTCTACAAATGTCTTAAACCTTTGCAGAATTGTTTTAATTTGCCAGAGGTCTCTAGGACCGTTCTGAAAGTTCTATAAACTTCTAAATGTAACTGAGAACTGTCTAAAAAGTGTCAGAGCTTTCCTAAAATTGTTTTAAATTGTCTGAGGCCTTTACAAGTGTTCTAAGGGTTGTAGAAAAAAACGAAATTTGTAAACATTTTTTAGATTGACGCGCCTGACACACGAACACAACCAATTACAACAAAGTACAGTTTTTACCACAAAAAAACTGGACGACATCAGCAAAAAAAATCGCGAATTGTGCGAAGAAGTGCGAGCGTTGCACGATCGGTTTGAGGCAGAAAAGGGACAGATTAAAGTGTTACGAGAACAGCTTAAAGCGAAAGAAAAAGCCTTAACCGAGTGCGAAGCCACCCTCAAAGACACTGAACAGAAACGAGTCAAGCTGCAGCAGTGGTTCAACAAAGTTGAGGAAAACTGTCGCAGGCTGGAGAGGAATGAGGTCAAAAAAGATGAGATTATTGAAAAGTGTAATAACAATATTAAAACTCTTACTTTGGTAAGTCGGTTGTTTTGGAATTGGTTTTATCGTTGATTTTGCGCTGTTGCAGCAAGTAACCGATTTAGAAAAGTGTTTGAAGGAAAAAGAGAAGATTTTGGATGAGACCAGGATTAGTTTGAGAGAAAAAACTATGCTGTTGGATAGTATTACAAAAATCGCTAGTTCACAAAGTAAAACTTGACAAAGGTAGGAATTATGTGATAAGATTTATTATGTCTGGCGCTCAAGACTGAATAAATGATACATTTAGTATACAGAGTGTGTTGATTTCTGAAGGTATAAAAAACTGTGTTAAAGATGTCACAAATACTGAAAATTATCTTGTTTGTGACCTTATTGATGAAAAAAAAACAAAACTTCACCATTTTTTAACCCTTTATTTCTCATCAAAGACTAACTTTGAATAATCTTTTTGTCTCTACCCCTTAGAACATCAATATAGGGAACCTTTATCTTCTGGATATAAAAAGTAGATAGTCACATTTCCTTTACTTAAATATACGGTTTCTTCATGTTTTATCAGTAATGTGGCAGCTATTCCATAAGCCAAACATGGTAAACCTATCAAATAGACTTGCTTAAAAGGTATAATCTGGCAAAGTTATGTAACTTTACCTAAATTAATAACTTTGATAACTCTAAAAAACGTATCCTCAATACTCAAATCCTGTTCTTTTCGTTTCGAGCAGTGGTACTTAATATAAGGATAACAACCAGTTCTCAGAATGTGGTAGTTTGAGCTGCCTACTTTCCAGTTAAAATGTGATTTTCCCCATTGATCATCGTTGATACTACTGTACTGAAATGCATTTAACAAGATTATTGGCAAAGTAAGTTTAGAAATAAGGCAGCAAACTACCTTACTTTAATGAAGTAGGAAGTCCAGGGGGGCTCTTTACACTGTCTTAAATAGGAACTTAGGACTTCAGAGGATGTTGGTAAGTTGAGTTTTCTAGGAGCAATTATGTTTTTATACAACTTGTGTAGCATTGTTTTAACTGTTAATCGCTGTGCTTATAGAATAAAGAAAATTAATTTCAAAAACACTAAAAACCTCACATTTTAATTTGAGTACAAATCAGCTGATTATTTCATAATAATAAATAGTCGTTAGTCGGTTTAGTATATCCTTGTCAGACTAATTAATAATAGATGAGCTAGACAGAGAGCAAAACTGATCTTGGTTCAGTAGTAGGCAGTTATAGCAACTGTCATCAATCAATATACTGTCAATTATATTCGTTGTCAAATATGTCAAAACAAAAATCAACAATGGCCGACGTGCGACCATCCTGCGACGTTCAACAAACTCCTACTAAAAACAACAAAAGGCATTAATTAACTGTAAATTAATTAAACTTCCGATCTGCGTGCATTTCAAACTTATTAAACTGTGCCTGAATAAAGTGTGAAGCCGTGACGGCGCTTATAATTAAGGACTTAAACGCAGACCGTTCGCATACGTGGGTGCGGATTGTGTGTGTATATTGCCCAATGAACTGGTTATTATTGCGTTTTCCCACAAGTTTCACGGGCTGCTTTTTGCACTCACGCCTTGGCCGATTTAACACTTGATATACGCGAAATCCGTTAATGATGGAAAAAGAACAGGAGCTGCTGATTCCAATTTCTTCTGGTAAGTTCTGCATTGTTTCTTGTACCCCCCTATTTAGGCATAAGTTTCCAAAAAATCAAGGGTTGTTTTACCAATAAATAACATCTATTTAAGTTTGTAACTAATTAAGGTGCATTGTTTGTTCAAGACCTAGTTTCATACTGACCAAGTTGCATTAAGATATGTAATGTGATAGTACACTACAAACACATCTAAACATCTAAATGAATGTAAATCAATTGGTATTTTCCTTAGTAGCTTTAATGTGGAGTGTTGTGTACTAAATGGAGTTTTGTCACTTGATTCTAGGTTCCTAACTAATTTGCCAATAAATTATTGTATTTTGAGTGATATTCTTCTTGACAAATGATGAATGTGAAACAGTATAACTATTGCTGGGTTTATATTTATTTTCGATTTATCACCTAAGATTTATCCCCTAAGATGTAAGAAGTTAAAAGTGAGGTTGCATGAATCTTAAATGAATTTGAAATTAATGTCAAAAAAAAGTAAATATTTTTATTACAGATTAGTCTGTTATCTAAAGTGACAGACATTCCTCAGGTCAAATTACTATTCCAGTGCATTATGTTATCTGGGTTACTTTGAACCATCCACTTTTTGACTTTCATTACAAATTTGCATTGTGCAGAGTTTTCTTTCAGAATACAATTTACTTTGAGAAGCTCTTTTATTTAAAATTCTGTTAAAGTGCTTTTTCAATTGCATTTGTTATTCTGTTTGTATAAAAAGTGTATGGGTAAATCCCAGCTCTAAAGTTTAATTAATAGGCAGCATAAAGATCAAAATTCAGTAAATAAGTATAATGTTTATACAATCAATTTTCTTCTGGTACTTTTTGATTAGCTGTAAATGAGTTGCAAGAGGGCTATAATAATGGATAACATAGTGTGGTGGTTATGGTCACAAGATTTAATTTTTAGACACAAATAAGTTTTAGTCAATTTACTGTTTGTGTTTGATTCACTGACCTTTTGAGTGCCAAACATAACATTTAAAGTGTTTAGAGTTCTCTTAAATATGGCTGTATAATAAGTCATTAATAATCCATACTTTGGTACACTTCAAGGTGATCAAAATTGGGAGAGTGATGAGGCTGTTAAAAGATGAGTTTAATACCCAGTTTCCTTTATAAACTACCTGTCAGTTAAAAATTGGACATGTTGTAAACTAATTTTTAAGATAGAGAAAATAAATGAGCTTTTACTTGTGTTTTCTTTTCAAAGGATTGATTTTTCAGGAAACCTTTCATATCATATAAGTAGGTATAGAATATAGAAGAATTTTGTCTGGCATTGGTAAATTGTATTAAATTGAATTGACACCCGTCCTCGTCCATCCTCATCAGAAATCTAATATTAAAGGGACCTTGTAAAGGAAATTAACTGTCTTTCAACCTATTTTTTAAGTCTCATGTTATCAGTTGATGGACTGGAAGTGAAGACATGATGAACAGATGGAAAAGCATCAGGAACTTTCAATTCATGTTTATTTTATTTGCAGACTATGCTGATTTAGACAGTGATTTTTGTCTTCACTAATAATTTATGGAGGGACTATTTACTGAGAGGAAATTAGTGAAAGTGAAATTTTAAACAAAATGTTTTCTGGTTCAAAAATAATCAGCAAAAAATATGTTTTTTATTTAGACATCGCATTGGTGGTCGTCTAATCCACCGGTTGCGTTTCCAAACGTCCTAAGGGCGTCCAGCTAAGTCCCAGGAAACGTCGCGACGCCAACGACGCGCGTTTGGCATCATCGATCGACGCCGCTGCCGTCCAGGCCTCGACGTTCCGACTCAGTGCCGTTTCGAATTTGGTCCCTGTCGCGTCTGGATTTTTCCGCCAATTCCAAACAAGGGAGAGATTCAACACTGAGCCACTTGTACAACAGGTATTAAGGATGCTGTTGCTGCTTGGCTTCGTTTTTGTTTGGTTTTCGCTTATTTGTATTGTGTATTTTGTTGATTTCCACTCGGCTTGATAGTTGTTTTTTTTTTTGAGAGCTTGCCTTTATTTTTGCAAAAGAATGAAATGGTCCATTATTGAAATTGCTGATGCTGTTTTGAGTTTTGATATTCCGCTTCTACATTAATACGTAGGCTTATCCAGAGGATTACTTTGTTATCTGAATTATCTATAAGACTTTTTTGAGTTTTTGTGTTTTGCCATGTTTTGAATTTTAAAAGTTGCTTTAGAAGTCATTTATGAGATTTGTTAGTTTGATGGTAAAAGTTCATGTTGAAGACATTAGGTGACATGTTTTGGTTTTGTAGTTCATCATAGTAAAGTTAGTTATGTATACTATCCAGTTGCAAGAAGTATATAAAATAATGTTTCTAAAATGCAAGGTTTTAGTGATGTTCAAATATCTAATTTGATATTCCTTGTAAATATCTTTGATTTCTCTGATAACTTATAAAAAGTGACTCATCTATTATTACAAATGTAAATCATCAATTTATACATATTCTCACAAGTTTAATTTTTCTGTATTCCTGGCACCTAAGTGATACAGTATTATCAAAATATTTTGAAGTGCTATTTAGCATCCGTTAGTTAAATAAACCAACAGGCTTACAGGAGGGTCATATAACTTATCCAAATTATTTATTTCAAATCCGCATTTATAAGCAAACGATTTCGCATGTGGGGAAAGCAAGAGAGATTATTCTACCGCCACGTAAGTTTAACGGGAAACGTGGAACGTTTTCCGCATAATTAGAAATTAGCTCAAACAAGATAAATTGCATCCTTCCAGTAATTTTTTCAATTTAGATCGTAACCTTGGCCCTTCAGAAGCGACACATCGTTTAGCCCAAATTCGGTATAACCTCGGCTGGCACTCTTAAGGGAATGCCCCCATTAACCCCTTATAGAGTGGTTATGTGAACGTATATCATTCTCCAGAAAATTGAAACCGTGTTGGCGCTTTTCCCCCTAGATAGCCTTGAAAAACCCCTCTGCAGAGGCACGTTCTTGACCTAGTTTTTAGCACAATAAACCTTCTCGACAAGCTCTAAATTCTCCAAATAAATGTGGGCAATTTCAGTTGTGTTGATGTCTGATTGCGACGATAAATGTCTAAGGTTATTTTGGAGAGACCAACAAAATTGGATCGATCGGGGATTTTTGATAGGTGACTGGATTTGAATTCGGGAAGAGAATGTTTGCTTGATGAGCCATCGTTTTCGCGGGTTTACCTTTAAATGTTTATATTATTTCAACCTTCTGTAAACTATTAAGTTAATGCTTAAAACTTAATTTTATTAAATCATTCTTCCAGCTATTTGTGGGCAGATAAAAACATCGTCTGCCAGTATTTTAAATATTGTTTGAGTCTATAGTTTGTTATAATAGATGCTTTCAGCTAGGTATGCAGTGAGATCACCTTGTAAATTTTTTTAGCTTTTCTTGTGAAACATATTAGCATAACGAAATTGGATATTTAAGTCTTATAAGCTTACAGACGGAAATATTGATGTGGTCTCTCACAACAAACAGCTGAAAAATTGGATGCTAAGATCAATGTTTTCCTTGCCTGTCGTAAATTACCAAAACCTACGAATTCAACTTAAACAAACAAATTTTAATAAGGGGAACTTTCCAGCGAAAATGCCGAGAAACGGTAGGCGAGGAAATCCTTAACAATCGCTCATTGAATGAAGCTATTTTTAATTTTTCCAATTATTTGAACAAAAAGCTAATTACGCTTCACATTATTGTAAACAGTATTTTCGGAAAAGGCTAATATCGATTGTGAGTAGTCCCTCATTACTTTTCCTGGTTAATAAAACTCATAATTTGGCTTGCATTCAAAATGTACAGAGGGTTTGTGTTTTTGTTTGATGTTCTTAGTGTTTCGCTTTTGAATGCTCAAAATGTGAAAATGATAGTTTCTAATTATTTACTCATTTATGATTTATGACCGTTTGGTTTCCTTGGAAAAAAGTTGCTTTATAGTCATATTACATGCTTAAGTACTTTAAGCTGGGGTTTTCCATTGGAATTTAAATATTGAAACTTTTATTGCTGTTTATCCAATTTTTGAAATTTTGCTTCAGTTTAAAACAATCTGCTAACTTCACCATTAGAAGCAAATATTATGTTATGCCCAAGTTTGTAAGATACTAATAATTACATAAAACTTGTACAAATCAAACAATATTATTGTTACGTTATAAATGGACGTTTTTAATTCCTTGGAATAGTGTAGTACTGTTGTGTTATTTGTAACAGTCTTTGTTGTGTTGTTTAAGTGGTAGCCAAATTGCAACAGTTCATTAGTGTTGATGCATCGTTTACCGGTACTTTCCCACAGGATTCATCTGATAAACAAAATTACTTGAAATTTGGTAACTTATTTGCACGTTCGCCCACTTGTATACTGGTAATAACGGTCAAAAATAGAAGACTACCTTAATTTTTATAATGGAACGTACTAGCTATAAAAGCACCCATATCTTATAGGTTTTCTTGCTAGCATAATTCTATATTGAATGCTTTGTTTGTTTATATTGAAGGTATACTAATATCTAAACTTTTTGGATTAGTCTGATGAGTAATGAGAATTAGGAACAAATTTGTTTAGACGTTAAATAGTCTAATCTACGTAATGTTGTTTCAGATGAATGCGGCGGAAGTGGTGGTGAAGCGGATAGCGACGAGGACGTCGTCACCGACTACCACGCAGAAACCGTCGCTTTTGAAAGAGACATGCTGCCGTCGACCGCACCGGCCCCACGGCCGCCAACCGGCCCGCTGCCCACCATCAGCGTTACGCCCCACTCGCCTGCTGCCGCCCCCAAAACTTACGCCGTGCTGGAAGACAGCTTACACCAAGTTCGAGAACTGCACGAGTCCGTGCAGCTTATGAGGAATGCTACAGCAACGGGAGGTGGTACGTACTTTTGCATTTTTCTGGATTCTCAAAAGAGCAAAAGTCCTCTAGTTTCAAGCCACGAATTGATTTAGGTTTTTCGCATAATTCTCGGGAGTTTGCGGCATTTGCTTTAAACCCATTACTAGCACAAATGGCCAGACTGAGCTCAAGTTGCCCAGTGTTAAATGAGGCAGGACATGAACCCGAAGCCTTTGGTGGTTCTTTAGGTTCCTCACCATTACATCAACCGCCTAGTAGAAAAGGAAGTGGTAAGTGTTTCCTTATTGATGCACTTTAGCGTCTTAACAAACGAAAATAAAACAGGAGCGCAAGATTGGTTGTCGCAACCGGAAACTCAAAGACGAAAATCGTGGACTGCCTTAGAAGATCTGTCAAACACTGGAAAAATGAAACACGCCAGACAGAGAAGGTGCATTCAAATTAACAATTTAAGCTCAAATTTAAGGGTTAGTTTTAACAGCATTTCGTTAAGTTCAATGGAATCAGAAGCTGACGAATCATCTTTGATTGACAATGTTGACGGCAGCACGGCTCGACTATTAGGACCGGACGCTCCAGTGATTATCAGACACCGCACTAGGGCTTCGACAGGGGGAGCAAGTACTCATTCGCTCAACGAGGCTGACCTACAGGTTTGCTACTTTTACAGCCCATTTAACCCACCATCTATAACAAAAGTATTTACAGAACGACTTTAACAAACTCAAAGCCAAAAGGGAGGCAGAACAGATGAGGCTGCTGCCCCAAAGATTACCGCTGCAGAAGTCGGTGTCTACGCCATCCATTATCGCGGTCAGAGATTTGGCCCCTGAACCTGTTCTGAGTGGTGCCCAACCTACTTTACCCATGTAAGTGTTTGAGTTTTTTAGCTAAAAAGGGAGTATTGCTTTCAGTGAACACACAATTTTTCACCATGTGTATTTTTTTGGCTTGGTTTTCACACGATTTTTGGCACTTTCAACTACTATCAAGTCTAAAAATTGCGAAATTGATTGACATAAGTTTTTTTGTATTTTTTTACATTTAAATAATCAAAAAACTCAGAATAAATATAATCAAAACAACAACAAAACGGTAGTGCATGGGCTTAGCTTAATCCGTCTAACAGGGGCAGACCGAGTGGCACTGAGAGCGAAACGGAGGAGGAAGGCAGCCGATCTGGTCACATCTCACACTACAAACAACACCTGCACGAGTGAGTACTGTTTTTTTAATCGAACAAGGCAAGCCTATTGATTTAATTCATATTTCAAGTCTAATGCAGGTTTTGGTAAGACCGCATGTGCAGTATAATATTGCACATGTGGACTTATCATTAGGGAATGACACTACGCTTCTCTGACTTTTGTGTTAGTGCTTTTGCAGCATGTTTGGTGTTTTTTTTTGCCTTCACAATGTTTCGGTTCAACATTACTAATCATTAACTTTGAAACTTGCAGTATTCCATACGACCGTCATTCGGAAAAAAGGCGAAAGCGAGGCAGCCTTTTCTTCAGAAAGAAAAAGGTATAAACTTCCAGCCAAATTAAATTAAACTACTTTAAAGTCATCCTACAGGATAAGGCCAAAAAAACGTCCCCACATTTATGGGTGTCCGCCTGTTACGGTTCGTCCCATATTTGCGACGTATGCGCCAAACCTCTAAGCAATAAACCGGCTCTCTATTGTGAAAGTAAGTTTGCATTCTGCTAATTGTGAGCTTCTAATTGTTGCTTTGATTATAGCTTGCGGAACGACGGTACATCAAAACAACTGTAAAGACAACATCGTTGAGTGTGTAAGCGTTAAAATTAAAAGTGCTAAGGTAAGGCAACTTATTTCCTAAATAAACATTTTTATGAGTTAAGTATTGAATGCAGAGTGCAAGCAAGTTGTCCGGATTTACAGTCCCGTTAGCGTCCGGGAAAAATCAGACGTCAAAACGCGGTTCAGGATCAACGCCAAATTCTGTTACTCCCACAAGGTAAGCTAATTGTCTACATTGTGTTTAGAGTTTCAATAATGTCTGAAACCGGTAATTTTGAGTGTTTTTTATTGAAAAAAATATTGGATTAATCAAACAGTATAAATAACTAATAAGATTGAATTTTAGTAGTAAATCAACTGTCAGTTGTGCATTGATCTGGAACATATTTTAACTTATTTCCTATTTTGCGTGCCAACCTAAAACTAAATTATCAGGTTTTTATTCAGTCTCGGGCGTACAAATATGAATTTTTGTCTGTCTATATAAAACACGACAGATTTTCTATTGTTAGTTATGCTTACATAAAATAAATACATAAAGTTTCTTAAGCCTGAAATTGGATTTTTTTAGTAAAAAGAGATCTTTTGAAGTCTTAAACACCAATTTGTTGTAAACTAGACGGTAAAATCTAAATTTTGATGACATATAGAAGGTGAGGAGTTTCAAAAACTGGAAACTCTGTAAACACTATTTTTTAAAACTATAATATTGTACAGTACAGAGTCCTAATTTTAACTGGAAGTAGGGAGAAACAGACAGTTGGTTAAATCTAGGCAATGGTACAGTCAAAATTTATCTAATTTTAAATGAATCATGTCTTGAATTAGATCACAAATTCTAGCCTACAAATGCTTTGAAAACGACTCAAATGACTAATTTTAAATACCATTGATTAAGAAGTATGTTCATTCACACTCAAAGTTCTTTTAGCTCTGTTTTAGTTTTAGAGTTAAAAAACTTTATATCAACATAAGTTACAGCTTGGTCACAATATTTTTGACATTTCATTTAAAATTACTGACTGATTTTCCAGTTTTTTGCGGCTATTAAGAGTTACTGGTCTATGTCCATTTAAAACCAATATTTTGCATCATATTTGCAAGGCAAAAATGCCCCTGTAAGTTTTAAAATGTTTTCCAATTCTTTTGGTTTTCCTAATAAGGACAAAATAGAAGAGATCTACTTAAATTCCTCTATCTACACATCAGTGTAGCAATCAATTATGACTTCTCGACTCTGTTTCTTTGAAAGAAGTAGAACATTTGCGATTAGCGATGGGGCTTCCCCCTTGTAACAGGACATTTTAAAACTTTGGTTTTTATTTATGCTCAAATCGCAGTAAATGATAATGTTTTTGATTAGACAAAATGAAACACCTGAGTCTTTTTTCTGAAAATCTTCCATTTCACATGTTGTATAAGTAAGAAAGAAAAATACTAAAAACTGACATCATTTAAGAAAGGTAAAATTTCAACCAGAGCCCTATCTGCAGCTTATTGTAAAATAGGAGTTCAGTTCACTAGGCTCTTTTGTTTATTTTTCCCATATTCAGTGTTTTTCATTTGGTGTATTAAACCACATTAAAAAGAGCCGAATAATTGTAAATTTAAAATTGATTCTATCTCGTTGATTTTCAATTTTCTAATGTCTGTAGTACAACATACATGGCAAACTTATAATTAAGTTTAACTGCAGCATAACTACGGTCTCTGCATCTCCAAATATGATAACTTATGTTGAGATTATTCTTGACAATCATTCTTGAAATATTGTCACGTTTAGGGGGTAGCGCAGGAACAGAAACAACAAACGTAGTACAAGCATGACTTCTTTATTCGGCGCTGCATAACTCTTAGTATTGAACACTGTCCAAGAGGGGGTGTGTAGATGCGTGGGTGTGGGGGTATGGGCGTAAGGCCTTCTGAAGTGCCGCCAAGCGGTACCCGCTCGATACGAGCAGGGTGCCCCTATGTCCGACACGCCCAAAGGACTTACTTTAGGTACTGCAACAGGGTAACGAGCCGTCCGGGCACTAGGAAGTTCGGACTGTCGCTCGTGACCTCCCTCTGGGGATGACCCCAGAGTTCGGTGGTCGTCGATGGCTTGAGACGCCGATTAAATACTCGTCTCATGACCCCAATTTGCCGGTCTCGCTGATTCGGCAGTGCACTGGGGGAGACCGGGGCCAGACTAGGTACCGGAACATGGTGCAACTTATGTTATTCGTGACATCTCCCCCTTCCAACAAGTGTTCGCCCCGAACACTAAAATTCTATATTACAAAATAAATTTCTCGTCTTTCCTTTTTCCATATGAATCTTAAAATTAACCGATGTTGCTTATTTGCTAGAGAGGGTATGGGAAAAACTTTATTCCAAAAATATAAACACTTTTCTCTTAAAACTACTTCTAGATTCCTAGATAATGTTTTCAGCCACAAAAAAATTAATTCTTTCCTTGGGTCACCTTTCAACCTTGTGTTGCGTCTATCTTCTTGCTCTCCATTTTGGCCAAAATTTACGTCAACTGCACATTGTATTGTATACTCCTTTGGGCACCATCATCTAAGTGGAAACGCTTCACCTAGGCTTCATCTCGTAGTGCCGTCTCTTGGCACTGTATTCTCTAAGCGGCAAACTTCATCGCTTAGCTTCACTTCTTCCTACTGTGTCCTTTTGCGTGCTCCTTTAGCACACCTATCATTGGACATGTATACTTCTTCTTAATTAACGTGAGCACATTTGGAGATGCTTCTTCAGCTCGACTTATTAAAAGACTCTGGGTGCACACGGGTGTAAGTAGAACCGTCGTGGCGGGACCCATCTGAAGATGTCAGCTTCTCCAAGACTTGCTGCTTTACTTCCTTAAATGATATGGCAATGCGTTGATAGACGCAACAAGGTCGTCCGGTGGCCACTGAAATAAACAATATATATATATTTTTTAAATTAATAAACAAAGAATCCTATATCAAGTACTTGCACTTGACCTAGTTTTAAATAAACACACGATACTTGCACTATTTTGCTGTCTCAGCAAGGAACCTAGGTCACTGGCTTAGAAAATTGAGACAATGTTATTACTAAACTGCAACTATGCAAATTATATACTTATTTCTACTATACCCAATTACTCAGTTAAATTTTACCTTTACTAAATTAATATAAATTATACTTATTATTGTGCTCATCTGCACTGCATAGACTCTGTTGCTTTAGGGCGTCCTCCAGGTCGCTCTTTACTTTACCCTACTCGATTCGGGCAAATGCGAGTCTGTAAACTGGTCCTTCAAAATCTTCAACATCTTCATTTTTTGGGAGGGTCGTAGCGTCAGGGGTAGAGCTGGGGTGTGACTACTGATATGAAGATCAGTAGTCCGAGATCAAACGAGGCGCCTCCACCATGTCACGTTTAGGGGGTAGCGCAGGAACAGAAACAACAAACGTAGTACAAGCATGACTTCTTTATTCGGCGCTGCATAACTCTTAGTATTGAACACTGTCCAAGAGGGGGTGTGTAGATGCGTGGGTGTGGGGGTATGGGCGTAAGGCCTTCTGAAGTGCCGCCAAGCGGTACCCGCTCGATACGAGCAGGGTGCCCCTATGTCCGACACGCCCAAAGGACTTACTTTAGGTACTGCAACAGGGTAACGAGCCGTCCGGGCACTAGGAAGTTCGGACTGTCGCTCGTGACCTCCCTCTGGGGATGACCCCAGAGTTCGGTGGTCGTCGATGGCTTGAGACGCCGATTAAATACTCGTCTCATGACCCCAATTTGCCGGTCTCGCTGATTCGGCAGTGCACTGGGGGAGACCGGGGCCAGACTAGGTACCGGAACATGGTGCAACTTATGTTATTCGTGACAATATCATTTGCCCGAAAGATCGAGTTTGTCGAATCATCTAAAAGTGATAAAACCAAATTCTTGTACAAAAAAAAAACTGGTGTTACTATTATGTAGTCGTTTGACTTTGTGTTTTTTCGTTTAGAAGTTTATTAGTAGACAGTTGGCGATTGGCATGTAATACGTCGATAACTCTCGCGCGAACTTTCAGTCTTCCAGCCATCTTTTCAATCACTTTTAGGTGTTTGCTCCGCATACGAGGTGTTTTAGCATTCAGTTTACTCTCAATACCGTGGCCTGCAATTAAACTTTTATGTATTAAAAGCGAGTGCATGATTTAAGGTGGAGAAGAAGTTTTTGCAGGAAAGAAAACGGATATTTTGAGTTTAAGCAAGTGTTCGAAATGCCTCGTTCGGAACCGTTGGTTGCGTGTGATATATCCGCTAGAAAATAGAATTTAATTAGGTGTATATTTGTATCTATTGTACATTTGGAAAGTCTAGGGCTCTTGCTAATAGCAAGTCTGATATAATCTTGTTGGTACTTTTTTGTTTTACTTCTCGATACTTTTCTTGTGAGCTTCAAAGTAAAGAATCGAGGAGTAAAGCAGTTACAACCAAGAAAAACATACATTTTACTCTACAATATACTACTGTCCTATTTCTTTCCTTCTTTATCCCTGCCCAGCTTTGTAGCTTTCGCTTTGTCTTGAATGTTGTTTTGTACACTCGCACTGATGCGTCAGGAATGTTTTTGTTGTGTTTCCAGTTGACTTGTGGTAATATTTGGATTTAGCGCCAAAAATTACCAAATAGTCCAGCACCCGAGGCCGGTAGAGTGACGTAATTGACTTTTTTTCGTCAGCCTAAGAACGTCATTTTGCTGGTCGATTGTGTATGTGTATTTATTCGTGGCTTGATTACGATACGTGTTAAGTGGGCGTGGCTAATACATATATGTTCCCCACCCCTCCTTTTATAGGAGGAGTCAGCTGTGCTATTCGCCGTGGCGCAGGGTTGCCACCAAACTAGGAGTGAAGTAAGTCCCCTAGCCTAACCTCATCCTTCTCGAACCGCACCTGTCGATCTGTCAGACTACTAGTCATTTTTCTTTACGCACGTTCTTTTTTTAGTTTAGTTCATAGAGTGTGTGTGTGTGTGTGTTTGATACACAGAAAACTTTAATGATTTTGCTTGTCTGCAGGATATTTCTAAAATGTACAGCTTCCATAAAGTGACAATTTGTGATTGCACTTCATACACCTTATATTACCTAAATGTATTGTCAATTTTGCTTTACATCTAAGGGTGACTGTTTTGGGATGGATTTTTAATGTGTGACTGGTAATAAGCAGTTTCCTATATGTATTTTTAAAGTCACCACACTGGTGATTTGTACGTTTTTTTTGCATTAATTTAGCTTGATTTTCATTGCGATTTGTTTTATTTGAGACAGCTTTAGCATGGTTTTGCAGGCTCATTTCCTATACTGAATAGTTTTTTGAGTTGACGCCACCTGGCCACACTTGATCAATCACCCGATATACTTTTTGTTGTATTTCTATTCCATTTCATAGATACCTAAACTGCTAAATACCTGTCTGATTTACGAGGTTCTTCAGTGAAATTGTTTTAACTACTGTGATTAATTATTACAGCCAAATTCTGTATGACGACAAGGATAACGATCATGGTCACCACGATGCCACCAAGTAAGCTTTTTTTTGCAAAACCCTTCTCATTCTAAGTGGTGTTAATATTTGTGTAGTTTTGCGGATGATGTAGCTTTAGTCCAATCCGAATTTCTGTCCGACACCACAATCACAGCTTCGGATTTATGTTCGGACATTAGTCTCGGACTTCACGAGATTGAACCAGATTCATGGACGCCTCACGTAGGCAAAGAAATAGCCCGAAAACTTAAGGAAAAAGAAGTTAAAAGGCAGGAACACATTTACGAGTTCATTCTGACTGAAAAGCATCATTGTATGACTTTGCTTGTTATGCAAAAGGTACTCCTTAACACCTAAATTGCCTTTGATTGTTACATGCAGTTTGTAGATTTTTGTGGACGGACTTCAGAAGTACTTCAATTTAGGTCCTAATTTGGAACGAATGTTTCCGAGACTGTCTGATTTAACTGAACTACACTTGGAATTGTTATCAAGATTAAGGCAACGACAGCGTGAAAGTCCTATTGTCAGTTCTATAGCCGATATTTTGTTAGAACAATTCTCCAAAGATCACGCTTCTAAATTGAAATCTGCTTATGGTTAGTATCTGTTCTGTTTTAAGTCATGAGGTAACAAAGTAAAATTTTAGGGGAGTTCTGCAGCCGGCATAGAGACGCCGTGGAAATATACAAGTATTACGTGCAGCAGGATCCGCGTTTTGGAGAGTTCGTCAAACACTGTCAGACAAATCCTTTATTGAAAAAGAAGGGTATTCCCGAATGTATTCTTTTCGTAACGCAAAGGTTAACCAAGTATCCACTGCTTATTGAACCGTTAATTAAGACCAGCAAAGACAATAAAGATGAACAAGAAACATTGCAAAAAGCTATGTCTTTAGTTAAGGAAATTTTAGTGGAGGTGGATGCTCAAGTTGCAGAAAAAGAAAAAGAAGATCGAAAACTGGATATTTACCACAGGATTGACGCTAAATCATTCACGATACATCGAGGACACAAGTTCAAAAAATCTGACATACTTCAGGGCAACCGATCGCTCAAATTTGAAGGTGTTGCCATGCTAATGCAGGGACGCGGAAAAATGCAGGTGGTCCTTGTTATAGTGCTTACAGACGTGCTGTTTTTCCTACAAGAAAATTCCAACAAGTACAGCTTCTTCACTCCGGATAACAAAGTACTGAAATAAAAAAAAAAACAGTTTGAAAGGGAAGTAACAAAGTGATTTTCAGGCTGGAGTGGTTTCACTGCAGAAACTTCTAGTCAGGGAGAAAGCTGGTCAAGATTCTCGGGGAATTTACTTGATCTCCTCCAATCCGGCTGAACCTGAGATGTTCGAACTAAAAGTGCATAAACCCAAAGACAAGCAGGTTTGGATTCAAGCTGTCAGGTAATAACTTCTAACTCAAAAAGTCTTTTTTGTTAATGTCATAATTGTTGCAGAGAGGCTGTTCAGTGTTGTCCAGAAGAAGAGGAAGATCCTTCAACAATGTCTGCCGAAGACCGACAAGGATTACTGAACGCCAAG
Organism: Ips typographus; assembly: GCF_016097725.1. Taxonomy (NCBI): domain Eukaryota; kingdom Metazoa; phylum Arthropoda; class Insecta; order Coleoptera; family Curculionidae; genus Ips; species Ips typographus. The sequence continues at coordinate 8,861,031 of NC_138426.1, read as the reverse complement.
CAAAACCAAGTGAGGAACCTGATCGGTGAGTAAATTTTTCAATCTCTTTTCTCATCTCACTCACAAACTTGAACATATATGATGTAAAATTTTGTACATACTACTACTACATACAAGCATGTCAAAAAATCATTCACTGACTTCAAACGTAAAAATCGATGCTTAAAGCATAAATTATTGTTTTGTCTTGCTCTGTCGACGAACAGAAGCAGACGCGGATATCGAAGGTAATTTTTGCATGACAAGTTTCTTTCAAAGTAGTTTTATAAATGCGTCTCTTTGTAGAACTCGTTTGTTTTGCTCTTTTAAATAAATCCCGAATAACAAAAACCGGAACCAATGAGTTATTGGTTTGATCACAAAAGAAAAAAGATCGTCGTTTACAAAAATAAACTTATAAAGCATATTTTGGGCATTTTTGGTTAATTGTATCAAAATAAATAGTGCGAGTTTTGCGAAGAACGTATATTTTCGAACGTTTGCATGAAAAGTATTTTCATAATCACTACTTCACTAGTGGTTAGTTATATCATGCATGTGGTTTTAGGTACCCCCTACTTAGTAACAATAAAGCGTAAATCTTTGACTCTTTTCGATGGTAGTCGATAGTTTTCGCTAGTCGGTTTCGGTGGTGAGTTTGTCGGAATTTGTTTTGTAAATAACCCGCACTAAATGAAATGTTTTGTCGGCAATTGAAATTTTTGAAAAAATCTAAATCACTTTGTTAGGCGCATTTTTTTACTGTAAGGCAACTAAACTACTCTCGGAAAAGATCGGTACTGCAAGTTTTTTGACAATTTTTAACGGCCTTTATTTATAATTTTGAAAGGCGGTTCTAGAATCAGGACCGTCATTCATTTTGGCTAAAAGTTATTTCGTCACATTCAGGGTAAAGAAAAATGCGATGCAAGTTTCTTCAATTCCAACTCAATGGCATTTGACAGCTGAGATAGTTTTAGAATATTCTTTTTTATGTCATTTAATGGGCTTGGTTGATATTTCGGGACATATTTCTATTTGTGGTCTACAAAAGAAATTACGGGGTGTTTTCGAAAAAGGTGCACTTTTTATTAGTGTACCACAGCTACTGTTTTTAGTCATCAGTACAATAAAATTTTAAGAGGCCTTCTTCTTTTCAGAGGCCTCTGGCACTTTTTAAATTACTCTTTGGAGGTTACTGACACTCTTAGAAGCTTTAAGCTTGTGCAATGGACTTTTCAAAGGCCTCTGGCACTTTTAAATGACTCTTTAGAGGTTTCTGGCACTCTTAGAAGCTTTAAGCACTTGGAATGGACTTTTCAGAGGTCTCTGACATTTTTAAATGACTCTTCGGGGATTTCTGGCACTCTTAGAGGCTTTAAGCATTGGTAATGGAATTTTTAGAGGCTTTAGGTGCTTTGAAATGATTCTTTGGAGGTTTCGGACCCTCTTAGAAGCTTTAAGCACTTGGAATGGACTTTTCAGAGGTCTCTGACATTTTTAAATGACTCTTCGGGGATTTCTAGCACTCTTAGAAGCTTTAAGCATTAGTAATGGACTTTTCAAAGGCCTCTGGCGCTTTTAATTGACTCTTTTTTGGAGGTTGCTGACACTCTTAGAAGCTTTAAGCATTTTCAATGGATTTTTCAGAGGCCTCTGGCACTTTTAAATGACTCTTTAGAGGTTTCTGGCACTATTAGAGGCTTTAAGCACTTGGAATGGACTTTTCAGAGGTCTCTGACATTTTTAAATGACTCTTCGGGGATTTCTGGCACTCTTAGAGGCTTTAAGCATTGGTAATGGACTTTTTAGAGGCTTTAGGTGCTTTGAAATGATTCTTTGGAGGTTTCGGACACTCTTAGAAGCTTTAAGCACTTGGAATGGACTTTTCAGAGGTCTCTGACATTTTTAAATGACTCTTCGGGGATTTCTGGCACTCTTAGAGGCTTTAAGCATTGGTAATGGACTTTTTAGAGGCTTTAGGTGCTTTGAAATGATTCTTTGGAGGTTTCGGACACTCTTAGAAGCTTTAAGCACTTGGAATGGACTTTTCAGAGGTCTCTGACATTTTTAAATGACTCTTCGGGGATTTCTAGCACTCTTAGAAGCTTTAAGCATTAGTAATGGACTTTTCAAAGGCCTCTGGCGCTTTTAATTGACTCTTTTTTGGAGGTTGCTGACACTCTTAGAAGCTTTAAGCATTTTCAATGGATTTTTCAGAGGCCTCTGGCACTTTTAAATGACTCTTTAGAGGTTTCTGGCACTATTAGAGGCTTTAAGCACTTGCAATGGATTTTCAGAGGTCTCTGACACTTTTAAATGACTTCGGGAATTTCAGGCACTCTTAGAGGCTTTAAGCATTTGAAATGGATTTTTCAGAGGCCTCTGGCACTTTTAAATGACTTTTCAGAAGTTTCTGGCACTCTTTTTTTAGCCATTTTCAATAGCGTCGAATTTACGTCAAATTTCCATCTCGATTGATTCTTTGTTGAGACTTTTGATTCTGAAAATCAAATAAAATACTAGGTATTCCATTTGAAAAAATACAACTTTGATACATATTGAAAATAATTTTAAAAGATACTACTTATACATCTGTATTCATCCCAAAATCAAACATGTTTTTTAAATAGCTTAGTCACAATCTTCCGTATCGAATAACTTGAATAACCCTGTATATAATTCTACAAAAAAACCGTCTTTTAATAACTATTTTATTCATTAAATTCAGTTCAAAATTGTCAAAAATTATGCTGTATCGACCTTTTCAGCATTTTAGTTTTTTATGGGATTGTGCACGACTTTTTTCTGATTCATTATTTGTATGGTTTATTGCCTGTAGCATCACTTAGTACGTCTTTTAAATAAAATTTTCTCTTTTCATATTTGCCCATACAGGGTGGTTCAATAATTCTACTAATTTATACAGACTGAACTAATCAAAACTAAAATTCCACCTGTTGCTTGTTGGACAACATGTCAATTTTCCGGCTCGTAGGAACATGTAGTTTTATTTTTCGTTTCTATGGAGGTTTTTATGTTATCAACTGAGGTGGCATAAGAACCTCTGTGTGTTTATCACAATACTAAGTTTTATTATTGCCTAAACCTATCGCTAAATTTTCTATTTCATATTTCAAAGTGACTTGAAAATGTCATCACTTTAAGATATGTCATGTTGTCTGGACCACCCTGCTATTAGCAATTAATTTGTTTTTGATAATAATAATTATTGTTCGCACCCTAAACTGCCGCTTTGTTTTATTACCGTTAAATATTGGTGGTTGTTTTGGACAAGTTTTTGAGGTGAAACCTTTACAGCTCTCCTGCGTCAGAACGACATAGAGCAAGCTCTTCTCCTAGAGGAAAAGATGGCGCTACAGTTGAAACTGTTGGCCGCGTCAGGGTTGGAACCTCCCTCACCGCCCACTTACCGCCATCTAGTGAGCGAGAGCGCTGACACCGGACAAATGTGGAAGGAGGTGTTGACTGCCGTGCAGGTTTGTTCAAAAATTACGCAGTGTGAGAATGTAAATCTGATTGGGAATCCAGGAGGTTAGTCAGTTAGCGAGTTCACTTTACGCTACCGGGACGAATTTGTCGCGTAGCGTTAGTTCGGCGGGCGAGCACCAGAGCGAGACTTACGTGTCACCGATTCTGCCCAAACGGGCGGAAACTTTTGGCGGGTTTGACAATAATCAAGGTCCCTTGTTGAAGCTACAGGGTAAGAAGCAAAGTACGGCCGGACCAACGCCGGTTAGCACGCCCGATTTCGAAAATTTGAAGCCTGGAGATTCAAGACTGTTTGTGAGTAGGCATTTTCTTCTTCGTCGTCAATTCAAAATTTAAAAGTTGTGTGGAAGAGTTATTACTAAATATAAAACTGAACTACTTTAGGAACGGTTGCCTTATAGAAATTGTGTGATAACGGGAAAACCTTTAATCAACGGCTCACCGGCCGTTGTAAATAGCGATTTACAACAACCCTCGCAGGGAGATCACCGCATACCTACTCCTCAACCTCAAACGCAATTGAGCGGGCACCCCGACGCTCCGGCTCTATTATCTTTGGGTCGCGAACAGCAATACGCCGCAATTCAGTTAAGTCACTACGTCTACACTTTGTTGTGTATAATTTCTCAGTTGATGACGACGAATGGAAGGTTGGTTATGCCAATTAATGGTTTATAAAGTGTTTAATTGTATTGCGTTTAGTTTGCAAGCTCATATGTCGAATACGAAAGGGGGGGACAAGCAATATCGACATAATCAACAGTTGGAGGAGCTGCGCAATTTGCAAGATAAACTGAGCGGTGAAAAGGCGTCTTGGGCGACTACCAAAGAACAGGAAGAAAAAGAATTGGAGGAAAAGCGACAGGAACTGTTGCGGTTACAGGTAAGCAACTTAACTCTTCTTAAAATATCTATATTAGGGCAAAAAAATATCATTTTGTTGGAAAAAAATGCTTAACCCTCAAATAACCGATATCTCTGGCAAGCAGTTTTAGTTTTTATTCTGCAAATACGTTTAACAGTGCCAGAAACCTCCAAGGGGTTATTTATAAGTGCCAGAGGCCATTGAAAAATGCTAGAGTGTCTAAGAGTGCCAAAAAGTCACTTAAAAGCGCCAGAAGCCTCTGAAAAGTTTATTGCAAATGCTTAAAGCTTCTAAGAGTTCCAGAAATCTCCAAACAGTCAATTAAAAGTGTCAGAATCCTCTGAAAGTCCATGGCAAATGCTTAGAGCGTCTAAAAGTGCCAGAAACCTCCAAAAAGTAATGTAAAAGCGCCAGAACTCTCTGAAAAGTCCATGGCAAGCTCATAAATCTTCTAAAAGTGCTAGAAATCCCTGAACAGTCATTTAAAATTGCCAGAGGTTTCTGAAAAGTCCATTGTAAATGCTTAAAATCTCTAAGAGTGCCAGAAATCTCCGAATAATTATTTAATAGTGCCAGAGGCCTCTAAAAAATCCATGGCAAATGATTAGAGCGTCTAAAAGTGCCAAAAACCTCCAAAAAGTAATGTAAAAGCGCCAGAAGTCTCTGAAAAGTCCATGGCAAGCTCATAAATCTTTTAAAAGTGCCAGAAATCCCTGAACAGTCATTTAAAATTGCCAGAGGTCACTGAAAAGTCCATTGTAAATGCTTAAAACCTCTAAGAGCGCCAGAAACCTCCAAAGAGTCATTTAAAAGTGCCAGAGGCCTCTGAAAAGTGCATTGCAATGCTTAAAGCTTCTAAGAGTTCCAGAAATCTCCAAACAGTCAATTAAAAGTGTCAGAATCCTCTGAAAAGTCTATGGCAAATGCTTAGAGCGTCTAAGAGTGCCAGAAACTTCCAAAAAGTAATGTAAAAGCGCCAGAGATCTCTGAAAAGTCTATTGCAAATGCTTAAAACCTCTAAGAGTGCCAGAAATCTCCCAAGAATTATTTAATAGTGCCAGAGGCCTCTAAAAAATCCATGGCAAATGCTTAGAGCGTCTAAAAGTGCCAGAAACCTCCAAAAAGTAATGTGAAAGCGCCAGAAGTCTCTGAAAAGTCCATGGCAAGCTCATAAATCTTCTAAAAGTGCTAGAAATCCCTGAACAGTCATTTAAAATTGCCAGAGGTCTCTGAAATATGCATTGCAAATGCTTAATGCTTCTAAAAGTGGGAGAAATTTCCGAAGAATCATTTAGTAGCGCCAGAGGCCTCTGAAAAGTGTATTGCAAATACTTAAAGTCTCTAAGAGTGCCAGAAGCTTTGGAAAAATCATTTGGAATCACCAGAATGCCTGTAAATGTACGGGGTGTTTCACGGAAAGTGAATTTTAGACGAGCTATCCCTATTCACTTTCCTAAATGCCAATAAAAGTCTCAACCTAACTTAATTTTTATCGTAAATGTTAGCGCATAATAGAAATGTTTTTTTTTATGACATTTGAGTTCCAAAATACAATAAAAACTAAAACGACTTGCTATAGTAGATATCTAAACTCGGATATTAAATGAGGTTAAACTTGGGTTTAGGAACAAATTAAGGCTGAACAAAACGACATTTCTCAACAACGCGAGCAGCTCTACCGTAAAATGGAAGTGCTGTCCAATCAGGGTTTATTAATATCGCCCAACGTGGCGTTTCCTCCTATTACGGGGCAGCTGGACGACAGCAGTAAGGACAGTTCCGAGGACAGCAGTCCACAAAGTTCGGACACGTCATCCGCTGCCTCTTCGACTACCAATACTGGCACTTCTTTGACGCACTCCAGCTCTAGCGCAGACAAACGTCTCAAAGAGACTAAATGGAGTAAAAGTGAGTTTATTACCGGTTGTATGATTCAAACCTTTGAGTTTATGTGGATTAGGTGGAAGCCAACCAAAACAACACCTGCCTCTAAATCTAATCTCCACCACCAATCAGCAGAAAGTATCCCAAAATTTACCGATAAAGCAACAAATTCCATTAAAATTAGCTTCAAGACTGAGCAGTGGCGGATCGGAAACCATGAGACAAGGGGGACCCCAACAGATTTTGCCTTTGAAACTGAGCCAAGATGAAAGAATTCGACGGACAAGCAATTCGGGCTACCAAAGACTGTCCGAGAATAGTTTCAGTCCCCCATCAGACGAATCGGTAAGTAAACCTTTGAAATTGGGAAGACAAACGCAAAACAGCCAGCATAATCGTTGTCAGACACCGACATCGGTGACCACACCGTCACATATACGCACCGGATCTAGTCCGGCCATGATGCAACAATCGCCACCATCTGCGGCCGGTTTGCCCGGACAATGTCAAAGTCCGCAAAGCGGCAGCAAAGCTGCCCGCACTAACACTTATCCGAAATTCCCAGACAAATTTAAGGTTAGAGGCGAGCAGCCTCCGTCGCAAGACGAGGAAGTGATTTATTTCTGACGGTTTTGGAGGGCCACCAACTATTTGAGTTCCCTAATTAAAGGAAAAGTGTGAAAGGCCAAAATGACGTGCCAACCTTTATTTGGAGAAGTGTGTAATCGAATATCGTTTCGTAGTGAAATGACAAAGTTTGAGGGTTAATTTAAAATCAGAACAGTCACAAACAAGTCTTGCAAGTCCAAATAACAAAAATTGTTCTATTTTATTTCAATTCAATTACTTTACCACTTAGTAGATTTTAAAATCTTTTTTAACTACCCTGTAAGGTGTTTATCCAAATTATTACTGTATAAGTGTCAGATGGCTTTTTTAACCAGATTTTGACCACTGTGTTGTACAATGTTTCTAAGGAAATTTGCAAATAAGCGAGTTTTCATAGTAAAGGCCAAATAGGCCTATTCCACAAATAAAAAGAATATTTTTAAAATTGCTACAGCCCACTAAATTCTCTTATAATCCTCCCAAAAGTTGCCAGAGATTTCTAGAAGTATTTTGGAAAGGCCAGAAACAATAAAAATTTTCTAAAAAGTTACCAGAGGCCTTCACAAGGGTCTTAAATTTTCCAGATACATTTTAAAATTGCTGAAAGCCACTAAATACTGCCACTAAATCTTCAGAAAAATTCCAGAAGCTTCTAGAATCATTTTGAAATTGCCATAGGCCTCCATTTACTATTGAGAATCTCTCAAAAAATTCCAGAAGCCTCTAGAATCCTTTTGGAAATGCCAGAGGCCTTTAAATACTACAAATATTTTCAAAAAGTTACTAGAGGCCTCCACAAGTATCTCAAATTTTCCAAAAATATTTTTAAATTGCTAGAGGCCACTAAATTTTACTGCAATTCTCTCAAAAGTTACCAGAGGCCTCTAAATGGTACAGAAATTTGCCTGCACAAGTGTCTTAAATTTTCCAAAAACATTTTAAAATTGCTGAAAGCCACTAAATACTGCTGAAATCTTCCCAAAAGTTGCCAGAAGCTTCTAAAATAATTTTGGAATTGCCATAGACCTTCATCTACTATTGAGAATCTCTCAAAAAACTCCAGAAGCCTCTCGAATCCTTTTGGAACAGCCAGAGGCTTCTAAATACTATTGAAATCATCCCAAAACTTGCCAGAGGTCTCTAGAAATGTCTTAAATTGTGCAAGAATGTTTTTAAATTGCTAGAGGCCACTAAATTCTACTGAAATCCTCCTAAAAATTGCTGAAAGCCACTAAATACTGCTGAAATCTTCAGAAAAATTCCAGAAGCTCTTAGAATCATTTTGAAATTGCCATAGGCCTCCATTTACTATTGAGAATCTCTCAAAAAATTCCAGAAGTCTCTAGAATCCTTTTGGAAATGCCAGAGGCCTTTAAATACTACAAATATTTTCAAAAAGTTACTAGAGGCCTCCACAAGTATCTCAAATTTTCCAAAAATATTTTAAAATTGCTAGAGGCCACTAAATTTTACTGCAATTCTCTCAAAAGTTACCAGAGGCCTCTAAATGGTACAGAAATTTGCCTGCACAAGTGTCTTAAATTTTCCAAAAACATTTTTAAATTGCTGAAAGCCACTAAATACTGCTGAAATCTTCCCAAAAGTTGCCAGAAGCTTCTAAAATAATTTTGGAATTGCCATAGACCTCCATCTACTATTGAGAATCTCCCAAAAAATTCCAGAAGCCTCTAGAATCCTTTTGGAACAGCCAGAGGCTTCTAAATACTATTGAAATCATCCCAAAACTTGCCAGAGGTCTCTAGAAATGTCTTAAATTGTGCAAGAATGTTTTTAAATTGCTAGAGGCCACTAAATTCTACTGAAATCCTCCTAAAAATTGCTGAAAGCCACTAAATACTGCTGAAATCTTCAGAAAAATTCCAGAAGCTCTTAGAATCATTTTGGAAATGCCAGAGGCCTTTAAATACTACAAATATTTTCAAAAAGTTAGTAGAGGCCTCCACAAGTATCTCAAATTTTCCAAAAATATTTTAAAATTGCTAGAGGCCTCTAAATTTTACTGCAATTCTCTCAAAAACTACCAGAGGTCTCTAAATGGTACAGAAATTTGCCTGCACAAGTGTCTTAAATTTTCCAAAAAAAATTTAAAAATTGCTGAAAGCCACTAAATACTGCTGAAATCTTCCCAAAAGTTGCCAAAAGCTTCTAAACTAATTTTGGAATTGCCATAGATCTCCATCTACTATTGAGAATCTCCCAAAAAATTCCAGAAGCCTCTAGAATCCTTTTGGAACAGCCAGAGGCTTCTAAATACTATTCAAATCATCCCAAAACTTGCCAGAGATCTCTACAAATGTCTTAAATTGTGCAAGAATGTTTTAAAATTGCTAGAGGCCACTAAATTCTACTGAAATCCTCCACAAGTGTCTTGAATATTTTAAAATTGCTGGAGGCCACTAAATACTACTGAAATCGTCCCAAAAGTCAGTGCCCCAAAGCGGATGTGACATTTAGTCACGTGACCACTTCAACAGGAAGTTTTGTTATTACAGTCTTAACTGTCAAAAACCGTCAGATCCGTTTTGACTCACTGACACATGTCATTTACCCAGTTTATCTTTGTCTAGATTATTATTTATCATAGAATTTCTTTGTATAATAAAAACTTTGTCATTTCACTATGACTCGACCGATAAAATCACGTAGTTCTACTGAGTTGTTAGTATACAATGTTTTTAGCTGCATACTTTTATAAATGTAAAAACAAAAATACTTCTAAATAACTATAACTTAAGGGTCTCTGACAATATCGAGCTCAATTGCGACTTGAATAACTGCTTTTTACGACTAGTCAAGCGTATACTGCTCCTTTTTCTTCTACTACTAGATTAAGTGTTTTTAGAGCGATAAGTCTCTTTTTATACGCTATTGGTTTGCTCACTTTTACGTCGTCGCTTTTTAGACGAAAATCGAAAGTTCATTTTGGTTCACACAATGAAACGTTTCATTTACCTTTTGTCTTCCGCTCTCAAAAAAAAAAACTAAAATTTCGTGACAATACGTAGAAATATTGTAGCTCTTTGAGTGAAGTAGTTTAGGTTTACAGTGTCGTGTGTCAAATTTACGAGCACTTAAGGTAGTTGAAAACATCCTGTTTTAATTTTGACGACAGTTGCATAAGCAACCGTAGATGATTTATTAGTGTACTTGTTATAGTTTATAAATTCTATTTTTCCACAATCTGCCCATTGAAATCTTAAAAATTTTAGACTAGATTTTTTTGGTATAAAAGAAGTTTATTATTCTACTACCGGAAAATCATATGGCCTATTTCTAACGATTTTTTAGTGGTGTTTTTAAAGTAATTTCTGAGCAGATATGAACAACGTATTTTTTTAAAAATTAGGTAGTTTTAAAAATCAAAAAATTGACGTGCAATAAGTGAATTTCCAAAAAGAGAATCTCATTTTGATGTTTAATCTACCTCCAGAAGCTCGAACTATTCACTGTTTATTAATATTGTTCAAGTCCTGAATAGGTTGTGATTGTGATATATTTTTCGCTCGATTGTATACTTGAGCAAAGTACTTAACAATGAATTTCTTTTCAAATCATATTTCATGCACTCCCATCACTTATTTATTGTACCATTGTACTATAATGATTAATAGTTCGACAGAACGTATTTATTTTTAACATTCCATTTTTTTTGACCTTATACTCTCTATAAACAAAATGATATTTTATTTTTATAACGTAAAACACATTATCATATCGTACACACGAGGTAGAAAATTAAATATGTTTATTTTATTACTAAGTGTTAAAGTCTTGTATATAAAGTATTATACTATTATTATTATTTATTGTAAATAAATTTTACTTAAAAACGGTCAAGTGGTTAATCTCCAGTACCTCAACTAAATGTTTAATATCGTCGAAAGTGCACTTGACCGACAAATCCTCAATTTCCCAAACATAACAGAACGAGCCTAATTTTTTTCTTAGGTAAACTGATCTGGGGTCTTCTTGGAGCACTTTAGTAATCAGTTGAATCCGCTGTTTCACTAACTGATAATTATTTTATTAGTTTATATACAGAACATGTTTCACCAGAGCCAGATACAGAAAAGTATACATTTAGGAGAGTTTTGTTCTCAAATTCTCTTCAAAGTTAGGTTAGTAAAATGTCCAAATTCCCAAAAAACTGAAAAACTATTTGATAAAGAAATTGCAGATTGCAACCACTTATCTCAGGGAGAAAACACACATCTACTATGTCATTCCCTCATTTTTAGGGTTATAACGTCCAAAAAGTCATAATTTCCAGACAATTTTAAAATTTAGAATTGAAACTTGTGACAAACTTAAATTGAGTGTTTTAACTGTTAAACAATTGAAACCACCCAATCTTTAAAAAACTAATAAATGAAACGTAATTATCCAGCTCTGGTAAAATAGCAAAACTTCTTAATTTTATTTATACAGGGTGTTTCTAAAATGTCTGGACAACACTCTACCAGATGTAGTTAGTAGATTTACCCACATTTTACCTTTGTTAATAATAGAGATATCCCAAGGTAATTTCTCCCTGAATAATTTACGAAAAACGGTAAATTAAAGTTTAAGAACCACTTTGACAAACTAGCTATGTAAAAAGTTTATGTTAGTTTGTCAAAAAAGCTTTTCATGGAGATGTAAAACGTATTTTTAGCCTCTAAGATGGATAGTTTTCCAAATACAGTAAAAAATATGCTTCACATCTCCATGAATCGGTTTTTTACAGCTGTCTAGTCATCTGATTACACTCTAGATTGACAGTCCAACGTCAGCACTGTCAAATTTACGTAAAGAAGCTATAAAACATATATTTTATATGGTTTAGTAATATTCTAACAAATTCGCAATCAAAAATGCACTTTACATCTGTATGAATTGCTTTTTGACAGTTGTGACAGCTGTTTAGTCATTCGACCATGCTCTAAAGTCTAAAGTGACAGAACAACATCAAAATCAGGTCATGAAAGTATAAATTGAATTGTCTGTGTTAATTTTAAGCAATGCAGGAGATTTGCGGTAAAAAATGCACTTTATTTCTCCATGAATCCAAGTATCAAAATGTTCCAACTATTAAGTTTGGCTCCAGGGAGCTGTAAATACAACTTACAGTGCAATTACTCAAAGCAACACACCTATTTGGCATTTTAGGCTTTCAGGTGACTAGTGAATGAGTTTTAATAGTTATGACAGCTGTCACGTGACATAAACAAATATTAAAATGTTTCTTAACTTCCAACTGTTAAGTTTGGCTCTACGAAGCAGTGTAATTATTCAAATAAGCAACTATTTATAATTCTATAGATTCAGGTCACTGGTGAATGGATTTTGACAGTTATGTCAGCTGTTACGTAACGTAAGAAAAGTGTAAGTGTTCCTTAATATCATAACTGTCAATTTGGCTTCATGGAGCTGTAAAGAGTATTTACAGTGTGGTTCATCCTAGGAACACCTCTACTTAGCCTATTCATTATTTTCTAAAATTTCTTTAATTCTCTTGTCATTTGCTCCAAAAATAAATTTTCTTTCTAGTCAATAAATTACTCAGTTTGATAATCTATGGTAAAGCACTGTCCAGATAATTTAGACAAAAGGCAGCTTTCAGCTTGCTGCTTTTTTTTGACCAGAACAGTTCTGTGTTTTTATGCAATACTACATTTGGGGCATTACAGTCCAAAATTGAAATAAATCTGGACAGTTAGTAATATGCTTACCTGAGGGTCTAAAGCCCACAACTCTTCTATAGCTTCAGAACTAAATAAGACTCTAAGCTTATGTACTGGTGACTCATCAATCCACAAAGGCACTCTAACCTCTTCATTTGGTAACAAGTCCTTGTCACGATCTAATGGTTTATCTTCTCCAGATCCATTTGGCTGATCATAGCAAGGAATGTAGGGCTTCACATCAAGAACGGGAGTACCATCAACCATGTCCACTCCAGAAAAATATATCCCATCTTCTTCAATTTTCTCAATTTTCACTAAAGACATGCCAATAGGGCATGGTCTGTGAGGACTTCTAGTAGCAAATACTCCTGTTTTTTCACCATTTAACCTTGGTGGGGCCACTTTGGCTTTAACACCACTGTCATGCTTGTGAAACACAAATATAATCCACAGATGGGAGAACTCCTCTAAATCTTGTAGGGAATGTGAAGGATTTGTGAATGTGTCTTTGTTTAATTTTAAACTGGCCCTAGCATTATGCATTGTTACAGTTGGTTGTCTGGGTGTACCTCTTATGCGGGGAAATGGAGACTTAATGGTACCAATGGGTTTAAACTGGTACAAGTTTGCAGACTGCAATTTTGAGGAACTAGTCTGTGGTTCTGCAAGTTTTTTATTGGGACAGCTGGAGATTTGAGTATTTTTAAGCTTGTTGAGGATATTGTTAATGTCTTTGTTATGTGTATGTTGTAAGGTGTTCAATTGCTTTCTAAAGAAGATTCTATTGTCAATTTTACTTTAAATAATTTAAAAATTACTAACCTTAAATTATGAACTTCACTTCTAACTACAGTTAGCTTTTGTTGTAGCTCTTTTGCCTGGGTAAGAGGCATTGCTTTCTATATTTCTTGCTACTCCTTACTTATTTAATAAAAAGTGTTTAGGTATTTTTTATTCACACACCGGATACTGAACGATCTGCATGAATCCGACTAAAATAACCACTTTCTGCCTATTTTAAAGCAGTATTTGTTATAAAAAATAATAATTCCAACATGTAAACAATAACAGTGACATAACCTAAAATTTACAGTTCAGTTCTCGTCTTCTTTTTTGTATAACAGACTTTAGCTGTAAAGAAGATAAGACAACAAAAGTTTCAACATAACCTCAATTAGAAGTTTTCAAATTATTTACCACATTTTATATTGTTAGGAAAATAGCGAAAAACATGGAAAGCAACCAGAAAAGAATATTTATCAGTGATTTACCAGAAACAATGACGAAGGACGAGCTGGAAAGTGCATTTTCAAATTACGGCCAGGTGCATTCTATCGAAATAAAAGAGCGCAAAGAGCTGGGCCCCATACACAAGTCTTTATTTTTTGCTTATATCAGCCTTTCTATTGATGACCGAGCATTAACTGAGTGTAAGTAAGATTGAGAATTGCTTTTTTTAATGGTATTTTAACTATATGTACAGTAACAGATTTATGAAAGCATGCTTTCTGTTTTTTAGGCTTCCACGATTTCAAAGCAAAGAAATTTGGTTATTACATTCAACTACAAATAGCCAGGGAGAGTTTCTTAGACCGTTTAAAACGTGAACGGCTTGAAAACAAGCCTGAAAATTCTAACCAACCTGTATCAGAAGCTTTATCACCCCCCAAAAGAATCAACAACACCCCTGTTAAACAAGTAAATAACACTAAATCAGTGGTGAAGCCTGATTCAAGTTCAGACAGCTCAGACAGTGATGAAAAAGAACAGGTGGAATCACCAAAAAATGTAGAACCAGAAGAAAAGCTTGATATGGTAATGAAAAATAATAGACATAAAGTTTTAAAGGGTTTAGCTTTGAAAATACCTTCAGTAGGGGCTAAACCCATAATAGAAATTACAAAAACAAAACAAAAAAATGGGATAAAGAGTGAAGCTGATGTTAAAAGGCTTCAATCAGTAAGGGACATGAAAAAAAACTATGAAGCCAAAAAATCCTTAATTAAAAGCGCTTTGGCATATGGAAGTGCAAAACTAAATAACAAAATTGTGTTTGGCAATGATGAACCTAAGGCTGTGCCAGTAAATGGACATAAAAATGACTCACTTTTTGAGGAGGACAGTGATGATGATTTTCAAGCAAATTTTGAGGTTAAAGAGCAGTTTAATGGCAGCAAAGGTCAAAAGGTAAGTTTTCAAAGTGGTCAAGACAGTTTCTAAAATCGATTATGCAGCTTCTACAGTTGCAATCCAGATATGAAGCTGACAAAAGGTTTGCCTTGGATAAGAGGTTTATTGAGAATGATGAAGAAGAAACCACCAATACAGTAATGGAACCTGAGATGGATATAGAGGATGAGAAAAGTAAAGAATTGAAAATTTTAGGAGAGGTATTGGGTAAGGAGTTTTTACCTAAATCTGCTATAACAAAAAACAGGTAAGTTTGAGACTAATAGCCTGTTTGTAAATTGAACTTTTTTGACTAATCACTGTATAAATCTCAGCACAGTGGGTAATTTGTTATTGGTCAAGAATAGCAGCTTTCAGCTTGCTGCTTATTCTTGACCAAACACAAACTACAAACAGCTGTAATTTCTCCAACATTTCAGTCAGTTAACCAGAAAGACCATGCTAAAATTTGATCCATCACAACCAGAACACTCCAGCTTAATAATAACACCCTCACCAGTTGCTAACAAAAAAAACAAAAAACACAAAGAAGAAGAACCAATGGAGATACAAAAACCAGAAGTTTCCAAAGAAGTTTTTTATAAAATCCCAGAAAAACTGAAAGAAACATTTTCTGAAACTCCTTCCCAGTTCAGTTTGTTGAGTATGTTTCAAAGAGCTGAGGGCAAAGAGCAAAAAGAAGAGGAGTCTAATTATGAAGTATTGAAGCCTAAAAAAGCAGTGCCTGGTCAAAAAAATCCCTATAAATACGACTCAACAGATGAGGAGGATGAAATTGGGGACATTCCTCATAAAGATGACTTAACAAAAAAAAACCAAGTCACCAAAACTCCTGATTTAGTGCGAAGCACCCAGGCAGTGTTCTGGACTGAACCATTTTTCTTTAAACCTGATGATTTTAGGTTGCAAGGTTGGTTCACCCAAATACACTTATTTTGCTGGTTTTAATAGTCATTTCTTTTAGAGGGTTTTGATTTCGTAGAAAAAGTCAAAATGGATACTAAAGAGTTTACAAAAATTCGTAGGGACGTCAAAGGGATAGTTAAGGCTAAAGTGAAAAACTCTGAGAGGAAGAATAAAATGTTTAAGAAGAAATTAGGTGGAAGCAAACAAAGGAAACATATACGAATGAAGAAAGCTCTTAAACGATAATATTACATAAAAATTGTATTGAAATTTAGCTGTTTTATTAATGCCTCCTACAAGTTTTAACATTACTCAAAGTTGGTTATTTTGTCATTTACAAATGTTGTCAAAAGCATAGACTAAATGATAAGTATAGCCAGTGGCAATAGAACTGAAAATTAATTTTTAAGTAAGCAGCCTGAGATGGCACCACTAAACGCACATTCCCGTAATTTTGAAGCCAGACGCAGCAATTCCGATCTTTTGACTGTTGGAAAACATCAGTTTTAATGCGGCATTGTCACGTTTTTTGTTTTGTTTCTGGGCAAAAAATAACAGATTTTCTGTGTGTTTTCTTTAATTATTGTGTTTCACTTCGTTGTATTTTTAGTTTAGTTATTTGTTTATTTTTAATATTCATCAAAGGTTATTTTATACTTAATACATTATAAATTCCATGTTTAATTTTAAAACAGTCACGTGACCATTTGTACCTTAAAATGAGACACGACATTTAGAGTTTAAAACTAAAAAACGGTCAGGTAATCTTTTTAATAAAATTTAATTATTGAAAATAGTCACGTGACCCGTCAAATAATATTTTATCAATTACAGTCACGTGATTTTCAGGGTTCCGTTTTGGCATTAGTATTGAAAATCGTCATGCGACTTTATAAACTGTAAAAAGAGTCACGTGACTGTTCAAATAATATTTTTAACATCTAAAACAGTCACGTGTCTTTAAAAATATCAGTTTCAACTAGAAAAAGGATTACGTGAAACTTCAAATGACATTTAAAACTGTCATGTGACATTATAAAATCCATTTTTAATCTTAAAAGAGTCACGTGACCTTCAGGATCTGTCTTGACGTTAAAAAAATCACGCGATTTGAAAAAAATAGTCTGAACATAGAAACTGTTACGTGACGTTAAAAATGACATTTTAATCTTACAAATAGATACGTGATTTAGTGTATCAGTTTAAAACTAAAAAACGGTCACGTGACCTTCAGGATTCTGTTTTGACACAAAAAAAACGAGTCCTGTGACTTTCAAAATAAATAGAACCATTATTATCGATACCTCAAACCAGAAATTCTTATCTTGTTTAGTTTTCAAAATACGAATAATTTAACTCAAATTTATTTTGAAAAATCAAGCTTTCTTAGGCTGTTCAGATGGGATAGCAAAAGAAAGCGGATTACAGGAAATACTGCAAAAGTTGGCAACTATGTCTGCAATGAGGAGCTGTATTAGCGCCATCTCTTTAGAGTTTACCTGCAACTGAAGCCGCCGAAATACATTAGGAAGTCCTTGAAGCTTAAATGCCACTTTCAATTACATTGCCCTGGTTGTCTGTACTTATCATTTAGTTTATGCCAAAAGTATACTTAATGTCAACAGATCTTCAGCTGTAAACTTGTAATTTTTTATATCCTGTCACACTTGACAACACTGACATTCATTAAATTGTCAAGCCCTTCAAATTTAAATTAGTAGTCCAACTTGAATATTTAAAAGAAAATTATTGACTCATTTATTAATTAGCTCTGTCAAGTTATAATATAAATAATTATGCTGTTAATCTAGTCCATTTTTCACTTACTCTCCAAAGCCACTTTGCCAGTTTAGAATCCGCGGCCTCTTCGCTCACCTCTTCCTCCTTATAATTACTTTAAAAAAAAAAAACAATCTCTTGTTATATAAAAAAAACCTGATCTGCACAGGTCTCAATCACCTGAAGTACTTTCCAGAAATTTTCTCAACTTCTGGGGCAACTGCTAGATAAACCACAGTCTGGCAACCCTGTATGGGGGTTTTGATAAATGGCCAAGTGAGTGGTCGAAATATGATAAAAGCCATGGAACTGCTCGAATAACCCATGTGACGTGCAATATCAGTGTCCACAATACCAGGATGGACTGCATTTACTGTCACACCACTGCCTAAATTGTTTGAAAATACTTTATAGCTTAATCTGTATTTGTTGGTGGGTAACATGTTGAAAGTTACAATCTTACCACTACTTATGTACCTTCCAGTCTTTCTGCCAACTCTTTGGTGAATAAAACATTAGCCAGTTTACTTTGCTCATAGGCTGTGGCTGGGTCATAGCTTAACTCACTGTTCAGGTCGTCTTTGTTTATTTTGCCTCTTCTATGGGCCACACTTGATAAGTTTATAATTCTACTGGGAGCTGATTTCTTTAAATAGTCTAGCAGCAAATTAGTGAGTAGAAAATGTCCTAGGTGGTTCACACCAAGCTGCATTTCAAACCCTTCTTTTGTTTTGGAGCCTTTTGGAGTTCTCATCACTCCAGCATTGTTAATTAACACATCCAACTGCTTCTCCTCAGACTTAAAGATTTTAACGAAATTCCTTATAGACTCTAAGGAGGCCAAGTCACACGGTCTACAGTATACATACTTATTTTGAGTGTCTAGGACTATATCTTTTCGAGCCTACAATTGTAACCAGTTGTTTTTTGGACTACTAATTTTAAAAAAAATATGAAATGACAACCTCTTCACATCTAGTCATATCGCGGCAGGCCATATAAACTTTCGCCCCCCTTCTAGCTAGTTCCCAAGCAGTTTCTTTACCTATACCACAGTTTGCTCCCGTGACAATAACAACTTTACCATCAGCTCTGGTAGTGCCAGTATAACGGCTCCCACCGCTTATATCTCTGTTAGGAAGTTTTTTCTAGTAAAATTGTGGAAATTGCAGCAAAAAAACTTACTTGAGTAGTATTGCCAGACCGTATACTCCAGCGATTGCCGATCCAATGTAAATTGGTTTAGGAATTCGGGATGCAAAACTCATTATTCTAATATATGAAACCAACTTTACAGGAATTAATAAGAAACGAAACACTATTAAACTTGTATATTAAATATTATTAAATTAAAATAATTTAATTTTTGAAAAATTAAGAATGTAGAGGTTATGACGACATGTCATTTTCTTCTTCTCTCTGTTATCTGTCAATTCCAGAGGACAGAGACACAAGTCACTGTACGTTGCACGTCACTTTCACTTTATACGTTCAAAGTTCGAACCTTTTGTTATATTGTGACATTTTATCAACATTATTTTCGATATTTTATGATTGTTTTACTTAAATAAAAAAGTCGCTACATATTGCCACTCTTTCGTAAACCGCCGCTACGCTTTCAGACCAATAAAAAGTTGCTACGAATGGCAACCCTGGATAGACTATGTGCAAAATGTCATCATACTCTAAGGTCAACATACTCAAATTAAAACCTAACCTAACCTAACCTAGGGTGCCCTTAAATATCTATGATGTGGGTGCAATCCAAGGATTGTAAACAGTACAGGAGTGCTTAATCCCATAAGCGCAATCTTGCCGGTATCGGCTCGGGCCGGTGACGATTTTTACGTCACCATGGTGTCGGAGTAAACCGAAATCACAGGCACCCTTGACAATCTCGTACATAGCGTCTCGGGCGAATATTTAGCGTATTGTGCGCCCGAAGGCCCACTGTGACGTCAGAATTCATTCGCCGCCGGGAAACAAAATCGGCCGATCGAGCAATCCTGTACTGTTTACCGTCCTTGGGTGCAATCGGCCTTTAAACAAGTAAATAGCACTAAATCAGTGGTGAAGCCTGATTCAAGTTCAGACAGTGATGAAAAAGAACCGGTGGAATCACCAAAAAATGTAGAACCAGAAGAAAAGCTTGATATGGTAATGAAAAATAATAGATATAAAGTTTTAGAGGGTTTAGTTTTGAAAATACCTTCAGTAGGGGTTAAACCCATAATAGAAATTAAAAAAACAAAACCAAAAAAATGGGATAAAGAGTGAAGCTGATGTCAAAAGGCTTGAATCAGTAAGGGACATGAAGAAAAACTATGAAGCCAAAAAATCCTTAATTAAAAGAGCTTTGGCATATGGAAGTGCAAAACTAAATAACAAAATTGTGTTTGGCATTGTGAACCTAAGGCTGTGCCAGTAAATGGATGTAAAAATGACTCTATTTTTGAGGACAGTGATGATGATTTTCAAGCAAATTTTGAGGTTAAAGAGTAGGTTAATGGCAGCAAAGGTCAAAAGGTAAGTTTTCAAAGTGGTCAAGACAGTTTCTAAAATCGATCATGCAGCTTCTACAGTTGCAATCCAGATGTGAAGCTGACAAAAGATTTGCCTTAGATATAGCAGCTTTCAGCTTGCTGCTTATTTTTGACCAAACACAAACTACCAACAGTGCTGTAATTTCTCCAACATTTCAGTCAGTTAACCAGAAAGACCATGCTAAAATTTTATCCATCACAACCAGAACACTCCAGCTTAATAATAAATAACACCTTCACCAGTTGCTAACAAAAGAACCAAAAAACACAAAGAAGAAGAACCAATGGAGATTCAAAAACCAGAAGTTTCCAAAGAAGTTTTTTATAAAATCCCAGAAAAACTGAAAGAAACATTCACTGAAACTCCTTCCCAGTTCAGTTTGGTGAGTATGTTTCAAAGAGCTGAGGGCAAAGAGCAAAAAGAAGAGGAGTCTAATTATGAAGAATTGAAGCCTAAAAAAGCAGAGCTTGGTTAAAAAAATCCCTATAAATACGACTCAACAGATGAGGAGGATGAAATTGGGGACATTCCTCATAAAGATGACTTAACAAAAAAAAAAACCAAGACACCAAAACTACCAATTTAGTGCGAAGCACCCAGGCAGTGTTCTGGACTGAACCATTTTTGTTTAAACCTGATGATTTTAGGTCGCAAGGTTGGTTCACCCAAATACACTTATTTTGCTGGTTTTAATAGTCATTTCTTTTAGAGGGTTTTGATTTCATAGAAAAAGTCAAACTGGTTACTAAAGAGTTTACAAAAATTCGTAGGGATGTCAAAGGGATAGTTAAGGCTAAAGTGAAAAACTCTGAGAGAAAGAATAAAATGTTTAAGAAGAAATTAGGTGGAAGCAAACAAAGGAAACATATATGAATGAAGAAAGCTCTTAAACAATAATATTACATAAAAATTGTATTGAAATTTAGCTGTTTTATTAATGCCTCCCACAAGTTTTAACATTACTCAAAGTTGTTATTTTGTCATTTACAATGTTGCCAAAAGTATACTTAATGTCAACAGATCTTCAGCTGAATCAGCTGTAAACTTGTAATTTTTTATATCCTGTAATGCTTGACAACATTGACATTCATTAAGTTGTCAAGCTATCCCCTTAAGTTTAAATTAGTGCTCGATAAATATCCAACATGCACAGTTAGCTAGTTCCCAAGCTAGTGCTTTACCTATACCACAGTTTGCTCCTGTGACAATAACAACTTTACCATCAGCTGTGGTAGTGCCAGTATAACCACCTCTTACATCTCTGTTTAGAAGTTTTTTCTTGTAAAATTGTGGAAATTGCAGAGAAAAAAACTTACTTTAATTGTATTGCCAGACCATATACTCCAGCGATTGCCGATCCTATGTAAATTGGAGGGTCACATGGCCTACGTAAGATTAGGGGATTTTTTCCTGGGGGAAAAATATTTACCAGGAGAATAACTGGAATTAAACTACCATTTTTGGGACAGTTTATGAGGCACGCCTCTTCAAAATCTTTGGAAGGGAGCATACTAAAGTTTTGTATAAGTTAAGTTTGGCGAGCACAACAGTGTTGTAGGCTGGTTTCCTCATTTATTAGTGCTTTTTTTCATAAAAACTCAGTTCTGACAAAAGAAAGCAGAAGTTTTGGGCTACATTTTGACGTTGGAACGAACCTCCTGACTGTCACAGGAACCAAGTTAGGAGCTATCAAAATGTGATATCTTTAAAAAGCTTGTTCACTTGCGTTGCACAATTTTCGATCAAATATCGCAATTATTTGTGATTTATTAAAGAAAATTTAAGTTTAAACTGTAAATTTCTTTGTAGTACATGCTATTGAACATTCACAGTTTAAAACTGTTGAGTGACATGAAATTCTATATCATCAGAGACGATATACTACATTTAAAAACACTGTAAAGTTGTATACATATGTATATTTTATAACTAAATAGCAAAGTTAAAAATGGCATTACTAAAATTCATTGTAAAAATAATTCCAAGTGTAAAGTGTAATAAGAACTGAAAATAATCTTCAAAAAAATTGTCAATTTATTGAAACAGCTTGCAGAGTCAGAAGAAAATTCTGAAGCGTTTAAAAGAAACTTTACAATCTTCAGAAGCTTCCTGCTTGCACACTCATTAAACATTTCGGGTAAATCACAGCAGGTTTTTGACCAATCACAAACTACAGACAATGCTGTA
This sequence comes from Ips typographus, assembly GCF_016097725.1. Lineage (NCBI taxonomy): Eukaryota > Metazoa > Arthropoda > Insecta > Coleoptera > Curculionidae > Ips > Ips typographus. Next base: position 8,838,888 of record NC_138426.1, on the reverse strand, counting down.
ATTTACCAAAATCCTGCACATGTGGACTTTCATTAACAGAAAAACTTCACAAAACTTACTTTATTCCTAACCTAACACTTTTTCAACAATAAATAGCATTAACAATAATTATTTAGAGGAGTGTAAACACAATAGTCAATAATCACAGTTCTGTAATAATCTCAACGTTATTTTCGTTCTCTTTTATGGGTCGTACACTGTCAGCTTCTCCTTCCACTATAGTGACGTTGCTCTCCACCATGTCACTCCCCTCACCTAAAGGTAAAGTGACGTTTCGTCCCTCTTTCAGTAAACGATCTATGACACTAGACTCTAATTCTACTGGAGTGAGTTTTTTTGTGGTGTTACCATGAAGGCTTTATAATGCGATTTACCTTCTTCCGTTTCCTCGGAAGTGATAACCACAGAACCGGGAATCAAACTATCTGATTCCACACTTGATGTGCTTGAAACGGTGCGTGATCGAGGTGTGACGGTTACGATTTTTGGAGGGGTTGGTTTTTTTATTTGTCGTTGTGGAAGAGGTATGAGCGGTTCGTTAAATTGTAGCGTGCTCTTAGGCATTCGACCGGACCTGGTTGCCTTTAAATAAGGGATGAATTCCTCTTCTTCAAAGTCGCATTCGCTGTCGCTTTGAGCAAAATCCGATACGTCTGCCACGCTTTCGTCATCATCGATAACGCTCTTTATGTCCAGTTTTCGTTTACGTTTTTTCCGCGCTTTCTTCTGCGGTGGTTGTTCTTCGTTACTTTGCAAGCTGCTCTGACGTTTTTTAAACGGTAAGTTAGCCTGTTCGGTTATTGTAGGTAAAGTTCTCGAACGTTTGGAAAATGTATCCTGCTCCTTTTGTCGTTCTTCTTCTTGCAATTGTTGAAGCAGATTTTCCTCCTCCTGGTCCGTTTCCACTTCACGTTTTAAATCTTGGAAGTTGTAGCTGCACCGTTCTTTTAAAGCTTTATCAACCAAAGCTAAATTCGATCGTTCTTCTTTCTTAAACTTCGTCTTTAACTCGCGACGACTTCTTTTAGGAAAAAGTTGGGTCATTAACGTGAAATCCGTCCCGATTACGTTCAAAGCTTTGTAGAAACGTAACGTTTCTCGCTGAGTCCAACTGGTAGCTCTGGGAGAACGTTTGTAAACGCCATAACCCGCACTGTCACCGTCCACCAGTTTGGAATTTTGAATTTGTTCTTTCTGTTTGTTTACTTGAGTATTTTCCACCACTAAACTTTGTTCATCCAAGACAATTTCACCGGAAGGACCGATTTTTATTTGTGGAACAAGAGCGGTATCGTTGTCGCTCTCGTTATCATTATTTGTTTCTGCTTCTGTTGGTTCAGGTGGGTTATCCACGTCATCATTATTGTTGTTGTTGGGCTGTGATGAATTTTTACTGAAAATGCAGTCACGACGTCAGTTTTGTTGAATATGACCATAAGGATGGGACTTGGATAAAGAAGAAGGAATCCATGTTCAATGGAAGAGTCAGGTTGTAGATTAAACGTTTATAAACACTATTAGTGTCTTTTAGTCTAACTTATAAAGACATAAGCTTATAAAATGAAGAAAACACTAGGATAAGATAAATATTGGTTAGTTATGGTCAAATCAGTAACGGTTTTCTAATTAGTTGTTTCAATTTACCTACAATATTGAAATAAAAGCGAATACCAACAAAGCCAATCAACATGCACAGTACAATAGTTAAAACTTACGTCATAGGATTGCTGGTCGGATTGTAATAAATCAAATCAATCATCTTCAATTTTTGTTTGTCGGGATTATTGGTGCCAAACTTCCGGTAAAACTCTCTTCTCGCCTCGGCCAGTTTCCGGGACTGTTCGGTTCTGAACAGTTTTTTAGGCGCTACCGTTTCCTTTTGGAACATTTCCTCCGACATTGGAGTTTGCGGCTCCTGATTGGACACAGAAACGGCCGAACACACCGAATTGTTTCTGATTCGGCCATAGTATTTACGGCCCTCGTCCTCTGATTCACTGGCACTTGGTTTGCGTAAACTCAGTTTTGGAATTGCCTTTATTCTACCACTGTAATACAAATACAAATGTGGTAATAGTAAGGTAAATATTTAATTTCTATTTTACTACTGCACTTAATGGATATGTCATTGTATAATATACAAAATTGCTTTATTATTATTTTTCAAAGTGTCTTAGCTACTACCAGTGACCTTTCAATTAACTTACAACCTACTAAAAGTGTTTTTATATTATCAAGATTGCAAACTACTTATCCACAAACTTCCTAATTTCCTAATAATAAATATCAGCCTCATGAAATTAAAATTAAACAGTCCATAATACTGTAAACTTGAATAAATTGTGCTAAGCCATCTATAAGTGTCTTAAGCCTTCCCAGAGTTGTTTTAAATTGTCAGAGGCTTCTAGGACCATTTCAAAAGTTGCATACACTTCTAATTGCTATTGTAATCCTTCTAAACAGTGCCAGAGGCCTCTAGCATCACTTCAAAAGTTCCATAGATCTCTAAATTAGTCTAAATGCAGTTTTAAACCTTCTAAATAGTGCCAGAGTCCTCTAGAACCATTTCAAAAGTTTCATAGACCTCTAAATGCTATTGTAAACCTTCTAAATGGTGTCAGAAGCCTCTAGGATCACTTCACAAGTTCCATAGATCTCTAAATGCAATTTTAAACCTTCGAAATAGTGTCAGAAGCCTCTAGGACCATTTTGAAAGTTCCATAGTCCTCTAAATACTATTGTAAACCTTCTAAATAGTGTCAGAAGCCTCTAGGACCACTTCAAAAGTTCCATAGACCTCTAAATGCAATTTTAAACCTTCCAAATAGTGTCAGAGGCCTCTAGGTCCACTTCAAAAGTTCCATAGATCTCTAAATGCAATTTTAAACCTTCTAAATGGTGTCAGAAGCCTCTAGGACCATTTTGAAAGTTCCATAAACCTCTAAATGCTATTGTAAACCTTCTAAATAGTGTCAGAAGCCTCTAGGATCACTTCACAAGTTCCATAGACCTCTAAATGCAATTTTAAACCTTCTAAATAGTGTCAGAGGCCTCTAGGTCCACTTCAAAAGTTCCATAGATCTCTAAATGCAATTTTAAACCTTCTAAATGGTGTCAGAAGCCTCTAGGACCATTTTGAAAGTTCCATAAACCTCTAAATGCTATTGTAAACCTTCTAAATAGTGTCAGAAGCCTCTAGGATCACTTCACAAGTTCCATAGATCTCTAAATGCAATTTTAAACCTTCGAAATAGTGTCAGAAGTCTCTAGGACCATTTTGAAAGTTTCATAGACCTCTAAATGCTATTGTAAACCTTCTAAATGGTGTCAGAAGCCTCTAGGATCACTTCACAAGTTCCATAGATCTCTAAATGCAATTTTAAACCTTCGAAATAGTGTCAGAAGCCTCTAGGACCATTTTGAAAGTTCCATAGTCCTCTAAATGCTATTGTAAACCTTCTAAATAGTGTCAGAAGCCTCTACTACCATTTTGAAAGTTCCATAAACCTCTAAATGCTATTGTAAACCTTCTAAATAGTGTCAGAAGCCTCTAGGACCACTTCAAAAGTTCCATAGATCTCTAAATGCAATTTTAAACCTTCTAAATAGTGTCAGAGGCCTCTAGGACCACTTCAAAAGTTTCATAGACCTCTAAATGCTATTGTAAACCTTCTAAATGGTGTCAGAAGCCTCTAGGATCACTTCACAAGTTCCATAGATCTCTAAATGCAATTTTAAACCTTCGAAATAGTGTCAGAAGCCTCTAGGACCATTTTGAAAGTTCCATAGTCCTCTAAATACTATTGTAAACCTTCTAAATAGTGTCAGAAGCCTCTAGGACCACTTCAAAAGTTCCATAGACCTCTAAATGCAATTTTAAACCTTCCAAATAGTGTCAGAGGCCTCTAGGTCCACTTCAAAAGTTCCATAGATCTCTAAATGCAATTTTAAATCTAAATGGTGTCAGAAGCCTCTAGGACCATTTTGAAAGTTCCATAAACCTCTAAATGCTATTGTAAACCTTCTAAATAGTGTCAGAAGCCTCTAGGATCACTTCACAAGTTCCATAGACCTCTAAATGCAATTTTAAACCTTCTAAATAGTGTCAGAGGCCTCTAGGTCCACTTCAAAAGTTCCATAGATCTCTAAATGCAATTTTAAACCTTCTAAATGGTGTCAGAAGCCTCTAGGACCATTTTGAAAGTTCCATAAACCTCTAAATGCTATTGTAAACCTTCTAAATAGTGTCAGAAGCCTCTAGGATCACTTCACAAGTTCCATAGATCTCTAAATGCAATTTTAAACCTTCGAAATAGTGTCAGAAGTCTCTAGGACCATTTTGAAAGTTTCATAGACCTCTAAATGCTATTGTAAACCTTCTAAATGGTGTCAGAAGCCTCTAGGATCACTTCACAAGTTCCATAGATCTCTAAATGCAATTTTAAACCTTCGAAATAGTGTCAGAAGCCTCTAGGACCATTTTGAAAGTTCCATAGTCCTCTAAATGCTATTGTAAACCTTCTAAATAGTGTCAGAAGCCTCTACTACCATTTTGAAAGTTCCATAAACCTCTAAATGCTATTGTAAACCTTCTAAATAGTGTCAGAAGCCTCTAGGACCACTTCAAAAGTTCCATAGATCTCTAAATGCAATTTTAAACCTTCTAAATAGTGTCAGAGGCCTCTAGGACCACTTCAAAAGTTCCATAGATCTCTAAATGCAATTTTAAACCTTCTAAATAGTGTCAGAAGCCTCTAGGACCATTTTGAAAGTTCCATAAACCTCTAAATGCTATTGTAAACCTTCTAAATAGTGTCAGAAGCCTCTAGGATCACTTCAAAAGTTCCATAGATCTCTAAATGCAATTGTAAACCTTCTAAATAGTGTCAGAGGCTTCTACAACTGTATAAGAATTGTTTTGTTGCCAGAGGCACTTAATTATGGCTGGAAACAATGAAAACCTTCTCAAAATAACCTTAGAATCATACTAGTCATTTACCACCTAAATAAACCAAAAAAACTTACCGATTATATTTACTGGGACTTGCTGGTGGACCTGGATATTCAGTATCAGAGCCCAAAAACTCAGGATTACGAAAAACTACATTAGAAACATTCTCCTCATTCAAAACTGGTTGATTTTCTGAGGGTGAGGCTTCAGAAATTTGCTTGGTAATATCACAAGCCACTTTTCTACTTATTGCAGGGTTTGAAACTAGCACATCATTGTGTATTACTACACTGTTGTTCTGTGCAGGTGCCAGTTCAGCAATAACTTTTGATTCCTCCACATTAGGAGCCTGGTTTATGTTGTTAGTAACTGGGATTTCTTTAGGCAAAGTTCTCTGTTTAATTACATTTGGATTGATTACTGGTTTGAAGCATTTTCTTCTTATTAATGGTTTTGTAGCTTTTATGTCCTCTGCTGCTGGAAGTTTTTCAGTTTCAGGCTCCATAGAAAGTGGGTTAGGTAAGTCATTACTTGAAGTTAAACTATTACTTTGTTCAGTCTTGATGGACTGAGGAGGTTTTTCAGTATCTGGTTTAGATGGTGGTGCATTTTGATCTTCAAATTCACTCTTGATCGGAAGCTCAGGCTGGGTAATTTCTTCAGGTTTTTCGGTGGTTAAGCTGTCTGGAGGGTTTTCTGTGGGTGTAGTATTCTTTTTTCTTTGTGGAATATTAGCTATTCCTTTTATTCTAGTACGTCTGGACGCCATAACTGTTTTTAGAACTTTACAGACTTTTTTTCACGAATTGTTTAATAGTTGTTGCTATATTACACTTAATGTTTTAAGTTAAACATATGGAAAATATTGCAAAACTAACTATTGCTCTGAAATTGTTGTTTAACATATGTTTTTAAATTATTTGGACTAACCCCACTAACGTCAAAATTTGTTCTCAATTTTGAGGTTATGTTTATGATGTGCGATGTCTTCTCTTAGAATTACCTGGTTTTAGATAAAATCAATGGAAATGGATTGTATAGGTTGAACATAGAGGACAGCAGTGTTACTGTTCAGTGTTGGAAATGTGTATAATATTTAGATATTTAATAATAATATTTTTATTCGTCATATTAGATTTTCCGGAACTCAAGACAGTTGTCACGTCATTTTAGAAACCATTCAACCGCTCAACCAACGCCTGCTGTAAAAGAAAGTCTAGGTGACGGTTGTCAAAAATTCCAATATGGCCGAATTAGTGGTTGTTGCTAATGTTAAGTTTTTACGAGTTTAAGTTAACCTAGAATTAAAAAGTCACTGAAATTTGTTCTCCACTGAATAAGTTATTAAAAATCCAAGTTTTTCTTGTATATTTTATGTAATTAAGCGTTTGTCTTAAGTACTTAAATAAATAAACAATTTATGTTGACTGAAGGGCACAACTTACTCAAATAGTATTGAAAAGTTTTCCATCAAATTAAATTAAATACTTTCCCTTTTAATTAATAAAATCCTGACCTCATAAAGCAGAATTTTAGGTAAAATTTCGTCGATTACAAACGACAATCTGAAGTTAACGTTGACCCTTCAAACACGGTAACAAAACATCCAACAACTGGGGCTTGTTTGCCTTTAATAAGCAAAGTTCCTTTTGTTCGCTACGGCAATTGTTGTTCAAACTTTACCTCTTGTCGTCCGGTCATCCAAACAATGCGCCGACAACTTTGCCATTTTGAAAAATATCGCAAATTCAAATACGATCGTCATTTCTCCCGTTACGAGTCATTTTTCTCGAGCAGAAATAATAAGCCGGATCTCATAAATATCTGTTACATTTGGCGTTTCGCTGTTCATCCGAACGTATGAAATATTGACGTCGTTGTCAGGTCGTTGAATGCTTGTCTCCCTTAATGTAATGATCTGGCTTACATGTGAAAGGGAAGCTTTTTGCATAATCTCATGACAAGCTACATATTTTGTATATTGTTAAAGGGCTGCTCTAGCAGGATTTAGTAGTTTAACCAGTTAACAGTCCATTTATGAAGCATTTGCGTAAAGCCCAGCAGTGTTTGTGGTTTGTGATTAGTCAAGAAAAAGCAGCAAGCTAAAGCTTCTTGACCAATCACAAACTATTCACTAGGTTGAGATTTATGCAAATTCGTTCTTTTTTTGTAAAATTGACTTTTGTAAAATGTATCTAACATGATTTAGTTTACCACAAGTTTATCCGAACTGTGTAAAATTGATTTTTGGGTCAGAAATTACTTTACTTTTTTTAGAGTTTACTTAAACCTATACACAACTGAACCTTAACAGCTTAAAAAGAATTAACTAGAAGTTTAACGGTGTAAATTAACCCTTAAACAAATAGAATACTGACTTGGTTAGTTGTAACAAATAGATGTCAATAAAGTTCATTTTACCCTTCTTTGTTACAATAGTAAATCCCGTTAGGGCAGTGTTTCGTTTCAAAGTAAATTCGTCCTTACTGACATGATTTACAAATACAACTTACTGACAAGCTTTAGAGCAAGATTTGACCATATTTGACGTATATGACATTTGTCACGTGATACTAGAACTCCATTTACTTAGATTGTCACGTGAAAATTGTCACAATAACTACCATGAAGATAAAAACTACATTTTCTCTTCAGCACTACAAGAAACTGTAAAGACGCTGATTTTTACAGCATTACGTCTCTGTTGAGCATACTTTGACAGTTTTGACATAACTGACAGTTACCACGTGACACTAAAACCTGGTTGACTTAGGCAGTCACGTAACAACTGTCAAAATTATTTCTCTGAAGACTTTTAAGCACTTTGAAGACTTTTTGGCTCTCAAAGCATTTTAGTTAGAGCAAGATTTGACCATATTTGACGTATATGATATTTGTCACGTGATACTAGAACTCCATATACTTAGACAGTCACGTGACAATTGTCACAATAATTACCATAAAGATAAAAACTACATTTTCTCTTCAGCACTACAAGAAGCTGTGAACACGCGTATAACATGTTTTAGAGATTTATGACAGTTATTTTGCCAATTATCACGTGAACGTCTAACTGAATAGTGTTCTACAATCATGTGACAACTGTCACTAACGTTAAAACTGTCAACAAATGTTCAAGAGTTGCAAAAATCAGGGTTTAAAAACGTTTTTTTTGCTGTATTTGGTATAAAACGTGTTTCTGAGATTTATGACAGTTATTTTGCCAATTGTCACGTGACCGTCTAACTGAATAGTGTTCTACAATCACGTGACAACTGTCACTAACGTTAAAACTGTCAACCAATGCTCAAAAGTTGCAAAAATCAGGGGTTAAAAACGTTTTCTTGCAGTATTTGGTGTAAAACGTGTATCTGAGATTTATGACAGTTATTTTGCCAATTGTTACGTGACCGTATAACTGAATAGTGTTCTACAATCATGTGACAACTGTCACTAACGTTAAAACTGTCAACCAGTGCTCAAAAGTTGCAAAAATCAGGGTTTAAAAAAGTTTTCTTGCAGTATTTGATATAAAACGTGTTTCTGAGATTTATGACAGTTATTTTGACAAGTATCACCTGACGTCAAACTGAATAGTGTTCTACAATCACGTGGTAACTGTCACTAACGTCAAAACTGTCAAACCATGCTCTAAAATTGCAAAAATCAGTGTTTAGAAACGTTTTCTTGCAGTATTTGATATAAAACGTGTTTCTGAGATTTAGACAGTTATTTTTCCAATTATCACGTGACCGTGTAACTAAATAGTGTTCTACAATTACGTGACAACTGTCACTAATGTCAAAACTGTCAAACCATACTCAAAAGTTGCAAAAATCAAGATTTAAAAACGTTTTCTTGCAGTATTTGATATAAAACGTGTTTCTGAGATTTATGACAGTTATTTTGCCGATTTGACGTATATGACATTTGTCACGTGATCTTAGAACTCTATTTACTTAGACAGTCATCAAGATAGACAGACAAAACTACATCTTCTCTTTAGCACTGCAAGAAAATTGTAATTAACTGTAATTTTTAAAGCATCATGTCTCTGTTGAGCCAATTTTGACGTAACTGACACTTGTCACGTGACACTAAAATCTCATTTGCTTAGGCAGTCACGTGACAACTGTCACTTCAAAGTACTAAATTTTTTTTTTACTTTTACTGTACAGAGATTTAAACAAAAGCAGCCAGTACAGTGAAATGAAAACCTCAGCCAATAGCCGAATAACATACTGTAAGGGCACATAAGTTCAAAACAGAATCTAATTTCGTGTAAGTAAATGTTCAAAATATGTAGTTGTCCAGACAAGAAACGTAATAGAACAAATGTGTGTCATATAACCATAAGTTATGTTATTAGTTCTTCCTAGATTGTTTGCTAGAAAGATCGCGCAATTAATTACCCGTTTTTACCTATGTAAACTGTCAACAAGATCAAAATAACAAATGTTCAACCCGGAAACCTTCATTTATCAGATAGTGACTTGCTTATTCCTTATTCGAAACGGGTTGTTTTTACGTCGGAGAGAAACCCTTCCAGAGAACCGTCTTAGAGTTAGAAGGATGATTCATGTCCTTAATCGTGGCGTTTTTTGCCGTCGAATAACCTTTACCTACGAGGCATTAAGTAGAAAAAATTCAATGGCGTGGAGGTATTTTGTTCGTTTTATGAGAGATTTATCTCGGAAAGGGATTGCATAAATATTTTTCGTTCTATTATTAAAAGCCCCTTTTCCGTTCTAATATTGGAGGCACAAAAGGGTCTCTGTGCGTATAGAAAAAAATCAATCAGTCGTAACGGTACCAAGAATCTGCAGCCCGATCGTTAATCTTCATAAAACAAGGTAATATTTTCTAATGATCATCTCGGCCGGCTCAAGAATCCGCTTCGTTTAATGCGACTTCCGGGTTCTTTGCTTTCCGTTCTAAGTACTCGACGACGACACTGCAAACGGAGATAAATGTCCCTCGACGAATGTGGGTTTATTTTATTTCGGAGAGCCACATGAAATAATAGAGTTTTATATTACGTTTTTCCATTTCGCCCAAGATCTATTTATCCGTTTATACTGTCTACCACCACCGATATCTGTTCAATTTCACCTACAGATGCCATCTTTTATAAGAAAAGGTTACAGGTTTACGTGGTTATGTTCCTCAGCCCTCGAACTTTAATATTTTTTTTATTATTTTTGGTTGAAATCGGAGTAAAATAAAGCAAAAGTCATATTGTTTTACAAGTCAGTAAAAATGTGAAATTCTTAATCAGATAAGGGGCCTCAAATTGACCTATTCAATTCTCGTGTAATGTTTTATTTGATCCTGAATAATTCTCTAATTTGACCGACGTGGTATAAACTTTTATATGTCGATGGTTAGTGAATGAAATAGGCTTTTCATTGATATGCAACATTGGTTGATTGAGTGAAAAGTTGGGCAGCTAGAAAGCTTCAAACTTGACCAAAGTTTTGGTCTAATTTTCATGCACTGTTTCGTTGAAACTTGATAAAACTGCCTTACTTGCCTTACAAGGTATAGTTATTTATGTCGATGCAAAACCAATGAAATAAGCTTTCCATTGATATACAACATTGGTTGATTGACTGAATAATTTAGCCGCTAGAGAGCTTCAAAGTATATACCAAATTTTTTCGTTCAAACTTAAGTAGTCTCTGGCACTTTAAGGTGACTTTTCAGAAGCTTCTAGCACTCTTAAGTTAGCATTTTTAGTGACTTTTAGAGACTTCCGGCACTTTCAAGTTACATTTCAAACGCTTCTTGCAGTTTCAGAGTGAGTTATGAAACTTTGAAGTAGCTTCTGGTACTCTGAGTCACGTTTCAGAGACTTTTAATACTTTCAATGGTTTTTGGTATTTCTAAATGACGTTTTAGGCTCTTCTAGTACTTGTAAAGTGGCTTCTGGCACTTTTCGTGACACTTCAAAGGCTTCTAGCATTCTTAAAGTGAGTTATGGAACTTTGGAGTAGCTTCTGGCACGTTAAGTGACGTTTTAGAGATTTTTGGCACTTTCAAGTGATATTTCAGAGTTCTAACACTCTCAAAATGACTTATGGAACTTTAAAGTAGCTTCCGTCACTTGCAAGTAACATTTAAGAGCTTTTGGCACTGTTAAAGGGACTTATGGAACATTGAAGTGACTTCTAGCACTTCTAAGTGATGTTTCAGACGATTCTTCTGTGACGTTTTAGACGATTTTTATTCTGTCACTTTTAAGTTGCCTCTGGCACTTTTAAGTAGTGTCTGGCAGTTACAAGTGACGTTTAAGAAACTTTAAACACTTTTAAGTGGCTTCTGGCACTTCTAAGTGACGTTTTAGGCTCTTCTAATACTTTCAAGTGGCTTATGGCACTTTTCGTGACACTTCAAAGGCTTCTAGCATTCTTAAAGTGAGTTATGGAACTTCGGAGTAGCTTCTGGCACTCTTAGGTGACGTTTTAGAGATTTTTGGCACTTTCAAGTGATATTTCAGAGTTCTAACACTCTCAAAATGACTTATGAAACTTTGAAGTGGTTTCTGACACTCTTATGTTACGTTTCAGAAACTTTTAGCACTTTTAATGAATGGCTTCTGGCACTACTAAGTGACGTTTCAGCCAATTCTGTCACTTTCCAGTGGCTTCTAGCACTCTCAAAGTGACTTATGGAACTTTAAAGTAACTTCCGTCACTTTCAAGTAACATTTAAGAGCTTTTGGCACTGTTAAAGGGACTTATGGAACATTGAAGTGACTTCTAGCACTTCTAAGTGATGTTTCAGACGATTCTTCTGTGACGTTTTAGACGATTTTTATTCTGTCACTTTTAAGTTGCCTCTGGCACTTTTAAGTAGTGTCTGGCAGTTACAAGTGACGTTTAAGAAACTTTAAACACTTTTAAGTGGCTTCTGGCACTTCTAAGTGACGTTTTAGGCTCTTCTAATACTTTCAAGTGGCTTATGGCACTTTTCGTGACACTTCAAAGGCTTCTAGCATTCTTAAAGTGAGTTATGGAACTTCGGAGTAGCTTCTGGCACTCTTAGGTGACGTTTTAGAGATTTTTGGCACTTTCAAGTGATATTTCAGAGTTCTAACACTCTCAAAATGACTTATGAAACTTTGAAGTGGTTTCTGACACTCTTATGTTACGTTTCAGAAACTTTTAGCACTTTTAATGGCTTCTGGCACTACTAAGTGACGTTTCAGCCAATTCTGTCACTTTCCAGTGGCTTCTAGCACTCTCAAAGTGACTTATGGAACTTTAAAGTGGCTTCCGTCACTTTCAAGTAACATTTAAGAGCTTTTGGCACTGTTAAATGGACTTATGGAACATTGAAGTGACTTCTACCACTTCTAAGTGATGTTTCAGACGATTCTTCTGTGACGTTTCAGACGATTTTTATTCTGTCACTTTTAAGTAGTGTCTGGCAGTTACAAGTGACGTTTTAGAGACTTCTAGCACTTTCAAGTGGCTTCTGCCACTTTTAAGTCACATTTCAGAGACATCTCGCACTGTCAAAGTGACGTTTCAGAGACTTTTAGCACTTTTAAGTGGTTTCTGGCACTTCTAAGTGACGTTTTAGGCTCTTCTAGTACTTTCAAGTGGCTTATGACACTTTTAGTAACACTTCAAAGGCTTCTAGCACTCTTAAAGTGAGTTATGGAACTTTAGAGTGGCTTCTGGTACTGTTAAGTGACGATTTAGAGGTTTTTAGCACTTTAAAGTGATATTTCAGAGTTCTAACACTCTCAAAATGACTTATGAAACTTTGAAGTGATTTTAAGTGACATTTCAAAAGCTTCTGGCGGTCTCAGAGTGACTTATGAAGAACTTTGTGTTCTTCATAAGTGAAGAAGTGCGAAAAGCGAAAATATTCATGTGTTATATCCTTTACCGTACTAAGTGCGGAAAAGTAACTTTACCGCACTCAAGTAGGAAAAAATATTTTTATCGAGGTCACTTCCGGTATAACCGGAAGTAGATGTCAACTTGCTTATTTTAAATGGAACACCCTGTATATTACTGTATTTTTGAATAGTCCTATCGATTTCAAATATTTTTGGGCCGCATTCGTTTTCAAGCTCCATGGAGCGAGTAGAGCGTTTTTGACGTCACGATGACGAAATTTAGCAAAACTATACTTTAAGCAACTGTCAAATTACGTCATTGTGACGTCAAAAAAGCTCTGCTCGCTCCATGGAGCGTGAAAACGATCGAATGCGGCCTTGATGTATCCTCAACGGTTTTTGAAATATTGACGTTTAAAAAATGACATTTTTAGATTTTAAAGTGCCATATCTTCTAATTTGAATAAGATAGGGCAAAACGGGTTGCAAAGTTCTTATTTTAACTTTTTCAGATCTATTGCGTGGTCATGTTAGAAAATTTGACAGGTGTCAATTTTTTACTGACGTAAGTTTTTGACACCTGTCAAAATTTGAAATATTACCAAATGATAGGTCTCAAAAAGTTAAGATACGAATATGCAAGCCGTTTTGCTCTATCTCATTCTAGTTAATAGTTTTGACATTTGAAAACGTGAAAGTGATCTACAGAGGTGAGATATATAAATATCTCGGAATCCGGTGTAGATAGATATATGTTAGGTTAGGTTAGGTTAGTTTAGTTTAGTTTAGGTTAGGTTAGTTACATGACAAATATTTGAAATCGATAGAACTATTCATACATACAGAGTGTTCCAATGAAAATAAGTAAGTTGACAATTTCGGGTTAAACCGCAAGTGACAGAAGATGAAAATAAGTTTAAAACATATAGCCCTCATCAAATTTCTAGTAATTCCAAAATTTCAAATTTCTATTAATATTGGATCCTAAGAAATTTTAATATCCGACAGGGCTATTATTTCATCAATAATGACACTTATTAAGGTCAATTATCTAAGAAATAATGCCCTAGGGCGTTAATTTTCATAAGCCCTCAGGTGTTTTTTAAATAAATATCTACAGAATGAAAGTAAGACATTGAAGACACCACAAGCATTATAGGAAATAATAAATGACTATTAATGAATGGTTTGGGTGGCTAACCCTGTATGGGCAAGTATTTTGAGCAAATAAATGTTTTAAACCTGCCAAATACACTTACTTTTGATTTTCTTCACGTTTCTAATACAACAAAACTTTAATTCATAATTTTTTAGCTGTAAAATCTCTAAACAAGAATAAAGAAATACAAGATAAAGTGGTATTCGTCCAGCAAACTAATATCAGTAAATTCTCTTTTGGACGGTCAATTTGAAACTGTAGACAATCAGCGTTGTACTGTGATTTACTCGACAAATTAACAGCCAGAGTTTCATTAACCTGGAAGTTTTGTCGCTCGTTTACGAAACTGGAAAAGCGACAAAATATGAATCCCGGGTTCGGTTCGTTTGGCCTTAAAATGCGAAAAGGATTTGAGACAATATAAATTATTATTGCTACTTGACTGTATCCAGAAAGCGGGGGCGCGAAACGAGAAGCAATTTTAATTTCGCCATTTCGAATATACACTTATTTGAAAGGGCGGCATAGAGTACTTTGCTTAATTGAAAGTGAAGTAAAATAAAGGATGGCTTACGGAAAAAGGTCCTCGTTTCTGGTTCTGACGGGGAATTTTTAAACGCGTTACTTGGGCGCAGTTTTACACCTGGCCGAGCAGAACAGCCGTAGGGGGATTTCAATATCTTTGCGATGCTCTTAAATATACAGAATGTCGCCTCCCGTTTGATGTCGGTAGTGTAGAACGCATTTGAAAAATTGGTTCTCCTTCGGGTCGGGCAAAGTAATTGATACAACGTATTGAGCTCACCCGGAGCGAAAACGGTCTTATTCCCAAATAACAAACAACATAAACGTGCATACGGATATTTCAGAGTGCAGAAATAAATTCCGTAAACCGGTCTCGTCTCGTCCCCGCGGAAGCTCTACTTAACGGTGTCAAACCTCAAAGCACATCAGCCTTAAAGCAAGTCAATATATCTCTTCTTAGACGCAAACAGGAGCCGGTAACGAAATAATAGTATACCTGAGGGTAATGATTAAATCCTGCCGAGAAGACGAAAAAAGCAATCCCGAACGTGACTCGAACCTCAACTTGTTCGATGCCGGGACCTATATTGATGCGATATTTTCATGTGACAACAAGGGACGTGACTCAGCGACATTTTTGCCTTTACGCCATCCATGCCTTGTGTCTTCTTACCCTTTTTTTCCACTCCTGCAATATTACTTCCTGTATAATCAGATTAGCTGCTAGGGAGAGCAGTCAAAAGTCCCGTTGGGCTGTTCTTTTGATATTTTGGCAATTATCTCTTTTCTCTTTTTAAGGACCACAATAGTTTGGATGCTTCCTGCATCATTAATTTTCAACATTCAGAAATATCAATTAAACATGTAAAAAATAATAGTTGTTGTGCAACATCTGGTGACATCTGTACTCAACCCTATGAGTTAGAAAGTACAAATCGCGTTAGTACTTTCTAACTCATAGAGTTGAGTACAGATGTCACCAGATATTGCACAACAACTATCGTTTCTGGCATCCAGTTGACTATACTGGAATGAAGGGTTTAACTCTAAACTAAGCTTACTTTTGGGCAATTATCTGTCAAAAACAGCTTCAGTCAACTGTGCAAGTTCCTCTCAAATTTTAGATTTCGATTAACCACATACTAGAATGCATCCAAATTCTCTTTGTCACTTGTTTCTAGTTCAAAATCTAGCTAAGACTGGTCTGAAGCGTTTTACACGACAGAAACTAAATGATTACTCTTAAAAATTAATTACAAAGCCATTTTGCTGGGACTGGAAATGTCCCTTAAGGAAAGAGATTTATATTTGCTTTTTACATTTCTAACTTAAAAGAGCAGGACAGGAAACCTAAATTGATATAGAATGTATTTCATACATTTTTCAAACTTTATCATGGTTGGAAGTCACTTGGAAGCGCTAGAAGCCTCTAAAACATTATTTAAAAGTTCCAGAAATCACTTAATAGTGCCAGAAACCATTTGAAAATTATATACTCCTCCAAAACCTCAGTTGCAAGTAAAAAAAGCCACTTACGTGTCATAAGCCACTTTAAACTGCCAGTAGCCTCTGAAACATCACTTAAAAATGCCAGAAGCCACTTAAAGTGTTAGAAGTTTCTAAAACGTCACTCAAAAGTGCCTGAAGCCGCTTTAAAATTCCATAAGTCGCTTTGAGAGTGCAAGGAGCCTTTAAAAGTGCCACAAAGTGCTAAAAGCCACTTAAAAGTGACAGAATCGGCTGAAACGTTGCTTAGAAGTGTCAGAAACCACTTGAAAGTGTTAAGAACCTGTAAAACGTCACTTAAGTATCAGAAACCACTTTAAATTGCTAGAAGTCTCTGAAACGTCACTTGAAAGTGCCAGAATTCATTTGTAACTGCTAAAAGCCTCTGAAACGTCACTTAAAAGTGCCTGAGGCCTGAAACCACTTTGAGAGTGCCAGAAACCTTTAAAATGTTATTTGAAAGCGGCATTAGCCACTTGAAACTGTCAGAATTTTCTAAAACGTCACTTGAAAATGTCAAAAATTATTTACAAGTACCAGAAGCCACTTGAAACTGTTAAGAGCCTCTGAACGTCACTTAAAAGTGTCTGAAGGCACTTCGAAATTGTATAAGTCGCTTTGAAAGTGCCAGAAGATATTGAAATGTTATTTGAAAGTGTCATAAGCCACTTGAAAATGCTAAAAGCCTCTGAAACGTCACTTAAAAGTGCCTGAAACCACTTTGAGAGTACCAGAAACCTTTAAAATGTTATTTGAAAGTACCATAAGCCATTTGAAACTGTCAGAAGTTTCTAAAACGTCACTTGAAAGTGTCAGAATTTTATTAAAGTGCCAGAAGCCACTTGAAAGTGTTAAAAGAGTCTGATCGTCACTTAAAAGTGTCTGAAGACACTTCGAAATTGCATAATCGCTTTGAAAGTGCCAGAAGACTTTGAAATGTTATTTGAAAGTGCCATAAGCCACTTGAAAATGCTAGAACCCTCTGAAACGTTACTTAAAAATGCCTGAAACCACTTTGAGAGTCCCAGAAACCTTTGAAATGTTATTTGAAAGAGCCATAAGCCACTTGAAACACTCACAAGTCTCTAAAACGTCACTTGAAAGTGATATAAACCATTTTAAAATGCCATAAGTCACTTGAAACTGTAAGAAGTTCCTAAAACGTTACTTGAAAGTGTCAGAATTTATTTAAAAGTGCCAGAAGCCACTTGAAAGTGTTAAAAGAGTCTGATCGTCACTTAAAAGTGTCTGAAGACACTTCGAAATTGCATAATCGCTTTGAAAGTGCCAGAAGACGTTAAACTGTTATTTGAAAGTGCCATAAGCCACTTGAAAATGCTAGAAGCCTCTGAAACGTTAGTTAAAAATGCCTGAAACCACTTTGAGATTGCCAGAAACCTTTAAAATGTTATTTGAAAGTACCATAAGCCATTTGAAACTGTCAGAAGTTTCTAAAACGTCACTTGAAAGTGTCAGAATTTTATTAAAGTGCCAGAAGCCACTTGAAAGTGTTAAAGGCGTCTGAACGTCACTTAAAAGTGTCTGAAGACACTTCGAAATTGCATAAGTCGCTTCGAAAGTGCCAGAAGACTTTGAAATGTTATTTGAAAGTGCCATAAGCCACTTGAAAATGCTAGAACCCTCTGAAACGTTACTTAAAAATGCCTGAAACCACTTTGAGAGTCCCAGAAACCTTTGAAATGTTATTTGAAAGAGCCATAAGCCACTTGAAACACTCACAAGTCTCTAAAACGTCACTTGAAAGTGATATAAACCATTTTAAAATGCCATAAGTCACTTGAAACTGTAAGAAGTTCCTAAAACGTTACTTGAAAGTGTCAGAATTTATTTAAAAGTGCCAGAAGCCACCTGAAAAAGTGTTAAAAGCGTCTGAACGTCACTTAAAAGTGTCTGAAGCCACTTCGAAATTGCATAAGTCGCTTTGAAAGTACCAGAAGACGTTAGATTGTTATTTGAAAGTGCCATAAGCCACTTGAAACTGTCAGAAGTCCCTAAAACTTCACTTGAAAATGACAGAATTCATTTGAAGCTAAAAGCCTCTGAAACGTCACTTAAAAGTGCCTGAAACCACTTTGAGAATGCCAGAACATAAGCCATTTAAAAGTGCCATAAGCCACTTGAAATTGTAAGAAATTGAAACTGAAACGTCACTTGAAAATGACAAAAGCCATTTGAAAGTGCCATAAGTCATTTGAAAATGCTAGAAGCCTCTGAAACGTTACTTAAAAGTGCCTGAAGTCACTTTGAAATTGCACAAGTCACTTTGAGAGTGCCAGAAGACTTTAAAATGTTATTTGAAAGTGCCAAAAGCCACTTGAAACCCTCAGAAGTCCCTAAAATATCACTTGAAAGTGACAGAAACTATCTGAAAGTGCCATAAGACCCTTGAAACTGTCAAAAGTCTATAAAACGTTACTTAAAAGTGCCAAAAGCCACTTGAAAATGCTAGAAACCTCTGAAACGTGACTTAAAAATGCTTGAAGCCATTTCAAAATTTCATAAGTCTCTTTGAGAGTGCCAGAAGTGAGCAATCACTAAGTTTTCTTGTCCTGTTTAACTACAAGTTAAATCATGCAACAGTAAGTCATTAATGCCTGTTTCCCCGACACATTTATAGTAATTTTAAGTACAACTTAAGCTAAGTTAAGGTTTGAATATGACCGATAAGGTGCAAAATGCTGTCCTTAAACTCAACTTAGCCAATGTTGGGGAAATGGACATCTGATTGAATTCTGCCAAGTAAGGACTGTAAATCTTTAAAACTGCAACAATTTTATTTAAATTGAGCTTAAAATAACCCACAAGTTTTGCACATTAACCTGAAACTAAACTGATAATGGCGTTTTAGTACGTTATTCGCTTAATAATCGTCGCAATCCCAGTTATTGTTTAATAAATTTAAGTAGCATTGTTTTAATAGTGGAAATTGATGCCATTGTCGCACGAAAATTAATTTCCACAAAATCGGTTTCGGGTGCAAATATAATTGCGCTATGTCAAATAATTACCGAAATTGCTTTATTAGCCAACTATCCTGGTTTATAGGTGCTTTCATTCACAACTAATCATAAATTATTTGAAACCGATACTGCCTCGTAAATGTCGTGTCAAGTAAAATATTCTGCTGGTTTCGGTAAATACGATCAATTTTCGATTATTAATAAAGTTCTGCACAGTGATTGGTCAAAAGCAGCAAGCTGAAAGCTGCTTTTTTAATCAATCACACACTATCCACTGTGTGTGATTATTATTAAAAGTAGTATTTTATTTTTGAAAGTGTGCTTGGGTGAAAAAAAAGCAAAAAAACTGACTAGAAAGCATGTCAAAATTGATGGGTCACAAATTATTGTATAATGGTGTTTAAATTGAAAATTTTCTAGTTACTTCTAGTATCTATGAATATTGTATATAGTTCTTAAGGTAGTTTAGATAAGTAGCAACTCACTTAACTACTACTAATGAAATCTGATAAAAGATATGATGCTACCTTGTAGTAACATCCCCACTTGAGAAAACTTAACTAGTTTAGAGAATGTTTTTGAAAGTAGATTTGAAGACAGGAAGGTACCACTGTCCAAAAACAAATTACGGAACGAAATATTCGAAAAGTTCGCTGACTGGAAACACTTCAGCAACTCTCAAAGTTTCCGGAGTTGGTGGTTAGCTTGTTTACTTCCACTGCACTTTATGCTTTGCTAAACCCTTTAGTCCTGGTAGTTTCATTTTACTTCCTCGACCGTCTGGACATTTTCTGGCATTGATTTGTTCGTCTTAACTGCATGTATGCAGCACTTTTGGACACACTAACTTGCGGTTTTCGGACCGTTTGCCAAGTAGAAATTATTCCGGATTTGTTCGTTCAAATAACTTCTTAATTTTCCATAATTTTCGGGGTATCTCGATGCTAATAATTCCGTCTCTGCCGAGTTAATTTAGTTTCGCAGAAAAACAAATTGAGTGGAACTGCTGACGATTTAGCAAAAGTTAGTATTTGTTGGCGGAAGTTGTTTCCTTGTTTGCGCTTCGCCGATATAATTAGTGCACTGTTTGCGATTTCGAGTAAATGAATGCCAATACAATAAATTATGCTTCGCTACGGTTTATTATCAGAATTTTAAAAACCACAAAAATCAATATGTATAATTAATATACCAAATTATAATTATGGTAACAGTTTTAGAAAAAGTTTTGGAAAATATTTCATGTATGATATTGTGAGAATTGTGATGTAAATTGTTAAGGTTACAGTGTTATGCCAGTAACTGTCAAATACCTAAATTACCTGTCAAATGTTTCATGTTAGTTGTTTTCTGCAATTCCTGCTCGGTTATTGCTGTTTAACTGAAACTACTATTTTTCTGAAAGTTTACTGTTTTAGACATTCTGACTTTGGCAGCACAGTGGATAGTTTGTGATTTACGCAAATGCTCCACATGTGGACTTACTTATAGCTGACACACAAATATGTGCTGATTACTCGAATTAGTAAAAGCAAGTAGGAAATATATGCAAACAATGTTCAGACAAGCAAAACCAACGCCATACAAAGACCCATCCAAAAAGCTAAAACTTCCTCCGAACACAAAGTTATAAATTCGCATTACGTTCCGACGAAAATCGCGTAAAACTTTCGGCTGACTTTTCTGTTTTCATATCATTACAAAGCGGCCGCAAAAATCCGGCCGGAAAGTTGCTAACCCAGTACAGTTAGCCGACTCTGCGCTTATTTAATAATTGTTATTGTTCGAGCGAGGTTTGTTTGGTTGCCTAATTAGCGTGTGTACAGTCTAGTCTTGGACCGAAACTGTCCTCACTTTGGTATAATCAGGGCCACGTTAAATTCGAAACCGTTTTAAGTGGCAGCTCGATGTGAGGGAACGTGCCCAACCGACAAATTTAGCTAATTGTTTTCGATTTGTTGCTGATTTTCGACGTCCTTTGGCACGTCTGTTAGGTTTGCCATCTTAATTAAGTCCTTTCATTTTGAATATATTATCGTTCGTTATCCAGAAGACTGAAAGGTACTTCAAGAAGTAGGTTAACACATAAACCACATGTCCTGACAAAAAGATCATACATTTGGAACTCAAATTAGAAAAAAAAAACAACATAAATGATATGTTTTAGGAATTCAACCCCAGAAATGGCTTTAAATTTAATTGGACTTTTCTGGATGCGCATCGTGATTTCCCATAGGACGTATGAAGGCATTAGACAAACAAATTCCTTCAACTCAGCTGACTGGCAGTTTTCCATCAAAAACCACTTTTTGTTCCTTCTTTTTTATGAGAAATTTTTCCTTCGCTTTTTGCCATTATTTGACTATCAGAGTTTTACAATTAAGGATATTGTTACGATTTTCCCGTGGGTTTTCACAAAGTCACTTTAACTCAACAATTAATAAATTTATTTACACTTTAAAACACTCCGTACAATAATTAACTCAGCTACTAAAAACACTACTACAATTCCACAATTATTCCACTATTTAAACTTTACCGCGTTCCCAAATTCACTACTACACCGTCGTCGACACCGCTTCTTTTATATTCGCAAACCACGTTCTAGAATGACCGCAAAACGCTTCGCGATTTGCCTCGAATATCAAAGATGCTTCCAGGTGTCGCTTCCTAACTGTGGCCTACTTTAACACGCGCCCGGCCAGATATTGCGGCGCTTCGATTCCATCCCGAGTCGAGTGCTCGTTCAGAAGTATCGAGCATAGTAGGCCCAAACCGTAACAATATTTTTAGATCAGTCCAGAGAACGAGCCGGATGACTCTCATTATAACCAATTCAACTCGATTTTCATGTAAGTTATGTTGCGATAAACTTTTGTGACGTCACGTTAATTCACTTTGATTTTAGCTGTACTATTACTGTTCATATTCTATTTGGTTTTATTCGCAGATTTGTTAAAACAGTTTGTTGCTCCAAATCATTTTTTGTCTAAGAGATTTTTATTATATTCATTACAAAAAAATACAAACAATTGAAAATGCAGTGGCAAGTGTCAGTAGTGTGGATGGTTAATTACGTAATTATTTTTCTTCTTCTTCTGCTGCGTGTCCATTAATGGATGTTTGCGATCACATTTGTCCACTCTTCCTTATTACGTATGGTATGCATTAGCTCTTGCATTGTCTTCAGTCCACTGCCTAACCTGGCGGAGCCATGACATATTTTTCCTGTCAATTCCTCTCTTTCCCTCAATCTTCCCCTCAATTGCTAACTCTCGTTGCGTATTACGTGGCCCAGGTATGTTGTTTTTCGACGTTAATGGTGTCTAACAGTTCCCGGTCTTTATTGATTATTCTCAAGACTTCATCGTTGGTTCTTCTTACAGTCCATGGAATCCTCAGTAGACCCACATCTCAAATGCTTCCAGCTTGTTCATAGTGCTCATCTCAGTGTCCACCCCTTCAAACCATAAAGCAATACTGTCCAGACATAGCATTTGACAAATCTAATTCTCAAGCCAAGATCGAAATGAGTATTGGTGAGCACTTTTTTAAGTTTCATGAACGCACTGTGAGCATTTTCAATTCGGCATCTGATTTCTGTGTCTGATTCCCAGTTTTCACACAGCCACGTTCCTAGATATTTAAATTTATTTACTAGCCTATTGGTTGATTCTCATATGAATTTAGTCTTCTTGGTGTTGATATTGAGGCCCATGTTCTTACTGACATCCCGCAAATCTTTCATGTTATCTGCAATTAGAACTGTGTCGTCCGCATAACGAATATTGTTGACCCATACACCATTCACCTTAACGCCCACGTTGCGTTCTTCTAGGGCTTCAGAATATAAATTGAAGAGAAGTGGGGAGAGAACACACCCTTGTCTGACCCTTCTACATATTGGTCTTGCTTCTGTGAGATCGTTACCAACTCTGACTTCAGCCATTTGGTTCCAGTATAGTCTTTGAATGCAGCGGATGTCTTTTTGGTCTATTTCCAATCTATTTAGGATTTGGATCAGTTTATGATGTTGGACTCTGTGGAACGCCTTTTGAAACACAGCATTATCTCCTTTCTCTGATCGTTGCAGTTCTGAATCAATACTTGAGTCGCAACTAATGCTTCTCTCGTGCCTAAACCTCGTCTGGACCCAAATTGTGTGGATCCGATGTTTCTTTCGCACTTTATTGATATTCTGTAGTGGATAATCTTCAGTGTGTGACTCATGAGGTTGATTAGTCTGTGGTCCTCCCATTTGGCGGGATATTCGCCTGTGTTATAGATTCGATTAAATATCGTCTGAAGAACTGTGTTGCTTTGTCGTCCAATAGTTTCAGCAACTCTACAGGCAGGCGGTCTGGACCAATCGCCTTCTATCTTTGGATGTATTGATCGCTCTTATAATTTCCTCTTTTGTGACGGGAGGTCCCGAGAGGTCTTTGTCGTCTACATTTTCAACAGCAGCCTTTTCATCGGCAAAAAGGTTGCTAATATAGTTTTCCCATGTGATTTTACGCTGTTGATCATTCTGCGCTAATTCTCCCTGATAGTTTTCAAATTATTAGTAGTTTTACGCTACTGCAGATTTGAACGATTTTAAGGTGGATTTTTGTCAACTCTTCTAATATTGAGAGAAATATTGCATTATATGATGATAACGAAAAAGGATAAAAAAATGTTATTTCATTGTATCTAATAATTGAGATTTTTCGAAAGATACTAGTAGAAACTTATTTGAGACACCCTGTATATATTTTTTCTCTTTAAACTAGGTCATTTAAAGTTGATGCTGATTTTCTTAGTTTTTAAGTCTTGGTAGTTTCATAGCTTCATGGAAACACTTTTGTTAATTGCAGATTTACAATATTTTGGAAAATACATGCCAAACACTATTTTTGTCAGAAGCGTACTTCTAAACCTATAAACTTTGCAACTTTTCAAGTTAATTATAAAGATAGAATTGTTAAGATACAATGAAAATATCTTCATGCCTTCATGGTATTGCTTATGACAGGTGTAATTGTTTTGATAGATCAATTGAGGTCTTAAATACACTGTCAAATACTGCACCTGATGAAATCCTACTTAGAGAGGTATCAAAGTGTATTAGCTAGTTTTCAAGTAAGTTTTTATAGCTTCATGGCGTAGATTTTAACAATTGTCACTCTTCTGATAAGCCAATCGAGGTCTTAACTACTTCATTTTGTTTGTGCGATCATACGGAGTGAATTTATGAAAAGGATTTGATGGTTTTTCACACCTGGAGAACTAAAAGCACCATCCGGGCTACTCCATGCATCACTATTCAGTGAGCACTTTGTTTTGGGCGCTATTCAACGTCGATCTATAACTAGATTTTGATGAATTATGAGAGGAAACTAGCCCATTTATCGGGAAAGCTTTATACTTTTTGGGGCCCGACTAATTGGTCGGTTCGAGTCCGTTTCCTTTTCAGGGTACTTTGGAGTAAAGCGCACAAAAGCGCGCCCGCTTTTTGCCCGTTTGCTCTATAATCAGATTGCTTTCAAAAGCTCTTTCGAGCCGGGCAAGTAAATTAACTCGGATGCAAATATCGAAAGTCTAATAACGGTTTAACGCAGCCGGAGATGCCGAATCTTTGAGTTATAACAATGAGACAAACAAAAGCGGATCGCGTTCGGCGACATGAAAGGAAACTGCATTCGCGCGACTCTATGACAAATGGTGTTTCAAGACAATAGCGATTCTTGGCCCGAAACTTTCGAGCTCGAAACATTAATAAATTGTTTTATATGGGGGCTTGGATTCTCCTTAAGACCACGTTCTCCACGTTCTTTAGGCTTATAAACAGTCATTGAAATTTTAACGCGCCACAAATAATAGAGTTTTACTGAAAATCTCACATCGTCGCTCTGAGTTCATCAATTGTCACATGACCATGACAGTATTTACATTTTGTCATAATGTCTGTCAATCCTAATTTCAGTTAACTATAATAACTAAAAAGACAGTTTGTGAGATTTCTTAATGACTTACTTTATATATTTCAAGGTTTCTTTATAGGTTTATGATCATATGGGCTAGATTTTGACAGATGTCACTTTACTGTAACACTAAACTATAACCTAAATAGTGGATCAAACGTCAAAACTGTCAAAATAAAACCCATAAACCTATAAAACACCTATAAAGTGCAATTTGGAAACATTGACAAATGTCCCTTACCGACACACTAAATTACAACCTAAATAGTGAATCAAACGCCACAACCGTCAAAATGAGATTCATAAACCGATAAAATCATTAATAAAGTACTTTCTGTGCAATTAGGTAACTTTCAAGATTTCTTTATAGGTTTCTGATAATTTGGACTGGATTTGGACATGTCACTTTACTGTAACACTAAACTACAACCTAAATAGTGGATCAAACGTCAAAACTGTCAAAATAAAACCCATAAACCTATAAAATACCTATAAAGTGCAATTTGGTAACTTTTCAAGGTTTCTGGTCGTTTGAGCTGGATTTTGACAAATGTCACCTTACTGACACACTAAATTACAACATAAATAGTGGATCAAACGTCACAACCGTCAAATGAGACTCATAAACCGATAAAATCATTAATAAAGTACTTTCTGTGCAATTAGGTAACTTTCAAGGTTTCTTTATAGGTTTCTGGTAATTTGGACAGATGTCACTTTGTGATCGACTAAGCAACTTTTAAGGTTTCTTTATAGGTTTCTGGTCGTTTGAGCTGGATTTTGACAAATGTCCGTTACTGACACACTAAATTAGTAGATCAAACGCCACAACCGTCAAAATGAGACTCATAAACAGATAAAACCATTAATAAAGTACTCTCTGTGCAATTTGGTACCTTTCAAGGTTTTGGATAGGTTTCTGGTAATTTGGACTGGATTTGGATAGATGTCACTTTACTGTAACACTAAACTACAACCTAAATAGTAGATCAAACGTCAAAACTGTCAAAATTAGACCCATAAACCTATAAAATATCTATAAAGTATAATTTGGAAACTTTCAAGTATTTTTTATAGGTTTTTGGTCATTTGAACTGGATTTTGACAGATGTCACCTTACCGACACACTAAATTACAACCTAAATGGTGGATCAAACGTCACAACCGTCAAAATAAAACTCATAAACTGATAAAATCATTAATAAAGTACTTTCTGTGCAATTTGGTACCTTTCAAGGTTTTTGATAGGTTTCTGGTAATTTGGACTGGATTTGGACAGATATCACTTTACTGTAACACTAAACTACAACCTAAATAGTAGATCAAACGTCAAAACTGTCAAAATTAGACCCATAAACCTATAAAATACCTATACAGTGCAATTTGGAATCTTTCAAGGTTTTTTATAGGTTTCTGGTCATTTGAACTGGATTTTGACAGATGTCACCTTACTGACACACTAAATTACAACTTAAATAGTGGATCAAATGTTACAATCGTCAAAATGAGTTTCATAAACCGATAAAATCATTAATAAAGTACTTTCTGTGAGATTTGGTAACTTTCAAGATTTCTTTATAGGTTTCTAGTAATTTGGACAGATGTCAATGACCAGTGACCGACTAAGCAACGTCCTATAAGGTAGAACAAGCGTCACAACTGTCAAAATGAGACCCATAAACCTATAACATAGGATATGATAGAAAAACTAAAGAACTTTGTTGTTCTTCCCACTTCTGTCACTTTTAAGTGACGTTCCAGACGATTTTGTTACTTTTAAGTGGCTTGTAGCATCTTCAAAGGCTTCTGACACTCTTAAAGTGACTTGTGGAATTGTGAAGTGGCTTTTAGCACTGTTTAGCAATCCTTATCCTTCTTAAGTGTAATCACACAGGATGGAGATAGAACTTTGGACAAACTTGTAGGGTAGGTAGGTATAATACAAGTATTTTGAGTTTTAACTTCATATTTGAGACCTTTTTTAGTTAAAAAATTGACAGAAATTTACTTGACTGGCGGTACTTTTTATAAAATGATAATGTTACGATTTTCCCGTGGGTTCACACAAAGTCAGTTTAACTTAACAATTAATAAATTTATTAACACTTCAAAACACTCCGTACAATAATTAACACAGCTACTAAAAACACTACTACAATTCCACAATTATTCCACTATTTAAACTTAACCGCGTTCCCAAATTCACTACTACTGCGGTCGAGACCGCGTCTTTTATATTCGCAAACCACGTTCTAGAATGACCGCGAAACGCTTCGCGGGTTGCCTTGATCATTCAAGAATCTTCCAGGTAAACTCGGTTCCTAACTGTGGCCTACTTTAATACGCGCCCGGCCAGATATTGCGGCGCATCGGTTTCATCCCGAGGCGAGCGCTCGTTAAGAAGTATCGAGCATAGTAGGCCCAGACCGTAACACTGCCCCCCTCTTAAAGCTGATCGTCCCGATCCGCTTCATCTAATCCCTGGTATTTCTTGAGTCTGTCCAGATGGACAATTTTCATCTTGCCTTTGGGGCTGCGCTGGACTCTGTACACGACGTCGTTTAAACCTTTTTACCACATTGTAAGGTCCCTCCCAAACAGGTGTTAATTTCGGTGATTTGCCTTTCTTCCTCTGAGGGTTAAACAACCAAACTTTATCATCCTTCTGGAACCCTCCCGAATTGGCCCTCAGATCATAACGAGCTTTCATCTTATCGCTAGCTAGATTCAAACTTCCCCTGACCAGATCATGGATGTTCAGTAATCTGTCTTGCAACTCGTCAACGTAGTTCTCAATGTTCGTGCTTTGGCCTGTTGGAGATCCGAACACCACATCACATGGAAGTCGAAGTTCTCGACCAAACAGAACTTTAGATGGTGACTGTCCCGTTGAGTTGTGGACTGCTGCTCTATAAGCCATCAAGAAGAGCGGAATATGCTGGTCCCAATCTTTCTGATGCTGATCAACAACCTTTGAGAGATGTTGCTCTATGGTCTTATTAAATCTCTCGACCATTCCATCCGACTGAGGATGAAGCGGCGTTGTTCGGGTCTTCCTAATGCCTAGCAGATCACAGAGCCTCTGAAAGAGCTTGGACTCAAAGTTTCGTCCCTGATCAGAATGTAACTCCAACGGCACACCAAATCTACTGAAGACATTTTCGACGAGAATATCAGCGACTGTGCTGGCTTCTTGATTTGGAATCGCAAACACCTCAGGCCATTTGCTAAAGTAATCCATGGCAACAAGAATGTACTTGTTGCCTCTGTTGGTCTCAGGAAAAGGCCCAGCAACGTCTATGGCTAAACGTTCGAACGGCAATCCTACGTTGTACTGCTTCATAGGTCCCCGGGATCTCGTCTGTGGTCCGTGGCTAGCTGCACAAATGGAACATTGTCGACACCATGATTTCACGTCTTGGCAGTAGTTCACCCAGTAAAAACGTTGCCGGATTTTGTCCAAAGTCTTATTTACTCCCAAATGAGAACCAGTCTTTCCATTGTGCATTTCCTCCAGTACGTGGTCGACCCTTCCTCTGGGAACTACCAGCTGCTTCCTTATCTCTTTTCCATCGGCACTCTCCCAAGCTCTTTTTAGCAAGCCGCCTTCAACCACAAGCGAGTCCCACTGAGCCCAAAGTGCTTTGAACGTCAGGCCTTTGCTAGAGATTTCTTGCCATGTTGGTCTTGGCTCGCTTTGTTCCTTTCTCAACAACAATGGGCCTATGTCGCTGTCTTCTAGTTGATCCTTCCTAATCTCATCGGTACTCCATTCATCATTAGTCTTCAGCTGAACCATTCTGATGGACACAACGCCTTCACGTTGTTCCGCTTTCTGGCAATGTTTGCATTCTTCGGCGCAAGGTCTTCTTGATAGAGCATCTGCGTTATTATGCAGCTTTCCGGGTCGATGCTTGATGTTGAAATTATACTGCTGGAGTTTTTCAAGCCATCTTGCTACTTGTCCTTCCGGTTGTTTCATTCCGAGGAGCCACTTGAGTGCCGCATGGTCAGTCCTTATCAAAAATTCCTGTCCGTACAAGTACTTGTAAAAGTGATCGACTGATTTTACTATTGCCAGTAGCTCTTTTCTCGTTACACAGTAGTTCCGTTCTGCTTTGGTAAGTTTCCTACTGAAGTATTCTATGACATGTTCTTCTCCGTTTTGGACTTGAGACAATACAGCTCCAATACCAGAATTACTGGCATCTGTGTCTAAAATGAACTTTCCTTTTGGTTGTGGATAACTGAGGATGGGACTGGAGCAAAGTGATGCCTTTAATCTTCTGAACGCCTGATCACATTGGGTATTCCAACAGTAGGGTGTTTTGTCCTCAGTAAGTTGATGTAGCGGAGCTGCGATGTTGGCAAATCCTTCCACAAACCGTCTGTAGTAGGTGGCAAGTCCTAGAAAGCTTCTGAGTTCGTGTTTATCCTTTGGTACTGGCCATTCTCTAATTGCTTGGATCTTCTTGTCGTCCGTCTGGATTCCGTCGACCGTCACCACATGCCCAAGGAATTCGACTTGCTTTTGGAAGAACCAACACTTTTTGGCGTTCAATCGAAGATGGGCACCACCTATTCTAGCAAATACTTCTTGCAAGTTGTCCAGATGTTCTTCAAAAGTTTTTCCCATCACCATGATATCGTCCAGATAAACCAAGCAAGTCTTCCAGTTAAGGCCACGAAGCACAATTTCCATTAGTCTTTCAAACGTAGCAGGAGCATTACAAAGTCCGAAGGGCATCACATTGAATTGGTACAGCCCATTTCCAGCAGAAAAAGCAGTCTTCTCCTTATCTTGCTCCTCAATGCCAACTTGCCAGTACCCACTCTTCAAATCTAAAGTAGAAAACCAACAGGATCCTGCCAAAGTCGTCAGTGTGTCGTCGATACGGGGAAGTGGATAGCTGTCCTTTTTGGTCACGTCATTCAGTTTTCGGTAATCTACACAAAATCTGCTTGATCCATCTTTCTTAGTGACCAGAACAACAGGTGATGACCAAGGGCTGCAGGATTCTTCTATAACTCCGTCGTCAAGCATCCTGTCCACTAATTCCTGCACTTCCTGTTGTTTGGCTATTGGTAGTCTCCTAGGTGGTTGTCGAATCGGTTGTGCATTGCCGGTGTTAATTCGGTGTTTTACAATGGTAGTTTTTCCCATATTGTTCGGTGTTCCAAATATGCTACCATGGTCCAAAATCAGTTTCCGAGCCTTCTTCAGTTGTGGTGTTGACAGATGTTTCCAGGTCTTTTCAAGTTCATTTAAGAGCTTGTTTTCCCCCAACTGCTCCTCCTGTTCTGGTAACCCATCGCAATTGGTTATTTTGACTACAGGCTCGAATACCGCAATAATTTCGCCTTTGTTGATTTTTACGTCGTCTGAAAAAATGTTTGCAACTCTTATTGGGACTTCACTTCCTCCATTTACAAGTGATTTCCCAATGAGGCATTTTCCTGGTCGGTCCGGGTTTCGTAGAAGTCCAACACAGCTCCCAGAATTCTGCTCCAAATGTCCAATGATTATTTGCTCGGAATTGCCGCTTATTTTAACTGTCTGAGATGCCAAAACATTAATGGGTGACTCACAGCGGTGACTGGTTGACAGGATGAACTCTTCACTTCCAAACCTTAGGATATTTTGCTCGGGATTAAAAGAAAATCCATGTTGACGAATCAGGTCCATTCCCAGAATAAATTCATCTTCAATATCCGCTACTAACACAGTGTGGTAAAACGTAATCCTTCCAAGGCAAATCTTGACTGTTATTTCTCCTAAAA
This sequence comes from Ips typographus, assembly GCF_016097725.1. Lineage (NCBI taxonomy): Eukaryota > Metazoa > Arthropoda > Insecta > Coleoptera > Curculionidae > Ips > Ips typographus. Next base: position 8,808,167 of record NC_138426.1, on the reverse strand, counting down.
CTTTAGCCGATTCTCCAGTCACAGTGCGCAGGAGAATACTTCTTCGTAAAGGCTTAACTTGACTTTTATCCACAAGGTTTGACCGGATCAAAGATACTGCCGCACCGGTGTCCAAAGTAAAAGTAACGTTCATCGCATCCACCTTTCCATCTACGTTCAGGCTTCCCATTGATCTACCCAGGCTTCTGATGGAGATAATTCTGGGGGCTTTGTCTTCGCTAGTCAACATTCGCCCCGTAATGTTGACTAGTGGGAGTTTTCCTGGTCCCTTCTGGATGGTTGTACGTCCCTCGTTGGAGAGCGGGACGGTATCCTTACTCGACAATCTCGTTTAATGTGTCCCGTACGTCCGCATCGATAACACTCCACTCTAGTGATCGGGCGTGATCGTTCTACCTGTGTGGACTGGCCATTTGCTAATGCTGCCATTTGTTGCACTATTTGGCCGAACATTGATTTAATTTCATTCATTGGTGTAGCAGCATGATCGGCTGGCGGTTCTCTCTCCTCTTGAATAGTCACAGCCCTGATCCTTGGCTTTAAGTCATTGCACGCAGCTTCAACTTCCAGCGCTCGAACCAGTAATTCGCTGCTGTTGCTTCCTTTGAACATCTTCAGCATTTTCTTTACTTCCAGATCTCGAATCCCATCTACAAAATACTGTGCCACAAGTTCTTCTTCGATTTCATCCGGGACGGCTGGGTAAGCCAGATGCACAAGGCGACGAATTTCGGCCTCAAACTCTTGTAAATTTTCACCAGTTTTCTGCAGTCTTGCCTTTAATTGTGTTTGGTACACTCCTTTCCTATGCTGATCCCCATAACGTCGTTCTAATGCAGCTACTAATGCGTCATAGTTGCTTTGTTGGGCGATAGGCAGAGTCTGTAACAGCTCCAATGCAGGTCCTCGTAATGCCACCACCAGTGCTACAGCCTTTTCCTCGTTACTCCATCTATTTGCATTTGCAGCGGCCTCAAATTGGAGTTGGTACGTTGCCCATGAAGTTTGACCGTCGTATGTGGGAGGTTTGATCTTGTTGAGCCCGTTTCCGGTGATCACTGTAGAGCTGGGTCCTCTGCTGTCAATTTTCTGCTCTAAGTCGCGTAGCTTTATCTCAACATCGTTCTGAATTTTATTAATGTCGTCCCGAACATCATTAATGTCTTCCCGAACATCCTTTATTTTTTTCTCAACATCACACTCCATCTTTTTAAGACTATGGGTTACATACTCTTGGATTTCTGTTTTGGTCCCCGCTAGAACGTTCAATACTTCTTCGTTACGTTTTCTTGCCGCTCTCTATCTTCTTGACGCATTTCCATATCTTGTTGTCTCATTCTTTCTTTTTCTTCCTTCTCTTGTTGTCGAATCCTTTCTTGTTCTTCCTTCTCTTGTTGTCGAATCTTTTCTTGTTCTTCCTTCTCTTGTTGTCGAATCCTTTCTTGTTCTTGTCGAATCCTTTCTTGTTCTTCCTTCTCTTGTTGTCGAATCCTTTCTTGTTCTTGTCGAATCCTTTCTTGTTCTTCCTTGTCTTGTTGTCGAATCCTTTCTTGTTCTTGTCGAATCCTTTCTTGTTCTTCCTTGTCTTGTTGTCGAATCCTTTCTTGTTTTTCCTTGTCTTGTTGTCGTTCTTCTTTGTCTTGTTTAAGCATTGCCATAATAGCTGCAAATTGGGCCTCCATGTTTGCACTTTGACGTCTTGTTATTGGCATAAAATAAATTTAACACACCACTGTTCCGAAAATCTCTAGTCCGGTTCTGAACACAAGTCTCTAACCCGAAGTTTAGTTCCAATTCACGTCGCACTAACGTCTGATCGCACTTCTGACACCAATTGTTACGATTTTCCCGTGGGTTCACACAAAGTCAGTTTAACTTAACAATTAATAAATTTATTAACACTTCAAAACACTCCGTACAATAATTAACACAGCTACTAAAAACACTACTACAATTCCACAATTATTCCACTATTTAAACTTAACCGCGTTCCCAAATTCACTACTACTGCGGTCGAGACCGCGTCTTTTATATTCGCAAACCACGTTCTAGAATGACCGCGAAACGCTTCGCGGGTTGCCTTGATCATTCAAGAATCTTCCAGGTAAACTCGGTTCCTAACTGTGGCCTACTTTAATACGCGCCCGGCCAGATATTACGGCGCATCGGTTTCATCCCGAGGCGAGCGCTCGTTAAGAAGTATCGAGCATAGTAGGCCCAGACCGTAACAATAATTTACTGCGTGTATTAGCGGAGTTTACTTTAGTTCTTCTTAAATAATTTTCGTATTTTTTTCTTCTCTAAAGATTCCTGATAGTTTTTCAAACTGTTCTCTGCAATTTTCTTTAAGTTACTAATCATCAGTAACCATCAGTTGTATCAATCGTATAGCTTCAAAAAAATGATTTTTTAGAAGGTTCTCCAAGTTCTAATTTCATATTTATGGGATTAACTTTTGACACAGCTGACTGGTGTTCTTAGGTTAGGTTAGGTTAGGTATTTTACTAACACGGTCTCGTGTTATTTATACGTTACATTGACGTCACAAAAAAGTAAAGAAACACTCCCTTTAAACCTTTTACAAAAGGATTGTTGAATAATAAACTATTCTAAAAGCTGGCAATTGAAACTAAACTGATTTGATAACAATGAATTCGAGTTTGAATTAAAACATTCATTGCACTCTGGCACCAGCTAATATAAACGTTAATCCAATAATTATTTGACTGCAACCCTATTATATTTACCCCAAAAACCGATTAATTTTCATAGAACCCATATAGCGACATTGTTCAACAATTAAACAAGGCCACTTAAATTTATTAGGGCAGGTTTGAAGGGTTTTCAAAATATAGAACTGTTATTACTATTTTAGCAATGTTTGTATTAACATTTGGTTTAATTCTACTCTCCAGCAAAAAATTTCTTAAAATACTCCAATGTATTTTCGTAGAGGAGAGTTCTAGCGTTTCTAGCCCAGAGAAAGTCAATATGGTCAAAACCTTCAAATGGTACTTTCTGCACGTCATGCTCGCTATTTTCAAGCTCTCTTCCTATCCTCAACACACTCTACAACTCCTCCATTAACATTAACTTGAGACTAAGAGTAAAGTTAATTACCTTAGGACTAGCTAAAATATCTCCAGTACCATAAAACATCCGTATTGGTACCGTAACAGCTGAAAGATTGTAAAATGGTGCTTGCTTGGAACCATACTTTCTCTGATTTACTTTGGGACCGTGGTTGAACTTTTTAAACTCACCACTTTCCATTATTTGCGTGTAGTGGTGAATTTGTTTGGTAGAGAACGTGGAAGGGGCATGCTGGGCTATAATTGGTACTAAGCTCTTAAAAAATACGGTTATTATACTTGTAAAAAATACGTAACAGTTACCTGATCAATTGGATGATCTTTCAGTTGAACACCAAAGTAGATGGCGTTATAGCAAAAAATGATCAAACCAGGAAACGAACACAACTCCTTAGCCATGTTATTGGTGTAGAAGATCGTTTTGGGTGGAAACTCATAAAAATTAACATTTCTTGCAAATGGCTGAAAGAACTGTACAAGTTAGTGTATTGCAACAAAAAATTAAAATCTCACCGAATATAAAATAGTAACAATTTTCAGCAAAGTACTATTTTTTATTTCTTCAAAATATGCTGCGGGTGCCAACAAAGAAGCCACCACAATCTTCTCATTGTATTCTGGTTTTTCGGAAAGCATTACCAAAAACGAGGTACCACCTTGAGAATGTCCCACATAGTAAATCTTTTCAGTACCACTCTTCTGGAGTATGTAGTCGATGGTGGCTGGCAAATCGTACATTCCAATTTCATCCCATCTGAGCACGTTTACCATAAATTAATTGCACTTTAAATGCATTGGGATACTCACGAAAAGTTCCAAAACTTGCTGGAATCCAAATCAGGATCCATAGTTTTGTGTCGTCTGCAATGACGGGTACCTCTGGCGTTGAACAGCCAAACGTCGAAATTATTGTTGGCTAAAAGATAAGGAAGAGCATCTTCACCAAGGGTGACCCAGTCATCTGAAGAAGAAGCTAGTCCATGGACCACTAAAACTACTTTCTTAGGGTTTTGGCTGGGTTCTGGGTCGCGTCCATGGGGAATTCTGAATATTTTCAAAATGTATCCGTCTGCAGTAGTGACGTAGTGGGATTCGACAGTGTAGTTGTGACGTCTGATTATTTGGGTCTAAATTTCCAAAAATAATAGTATTTCTGTTAATGTGAGTTAAGTTATATGTGGAAAATTGTGAAAGGGTGAAGAAAACATTTTTTACTACTAAAAAAAGGTATCAGGAAAAATCTAAAACAAAAACTTTATACACAGGTTACAATCTTCTTACTTAATAGAGTAATTCTTGTAAAAGGGAGACAAATGACACAAATGAATCCCTGAAATTCCATGAAAATTTCTCATTGAACAATTACTTCAGTCTGTTCGATTTTCAAGGTTTTTAACTTAATATTTGGTTTTTAAGTCAATTGTTAAATAAGTCAAAACTAATTTTGTACATTACATTCCAAACAAACAACTTTTAAGAATTTAAAGCTGAAAAAATAGTTTTCAAGTCATTATTTTCATAATTATTAATTTGAAATGTAGTTTTTGAGTAAATTTTTAAGGTGTTCAAGTTAATATTAAGTTCCTTAATCAATTTTTTCTCCAAAATATGGGTCGCAAATCTCAAAAATTGATTTTTAAGTTGATGTTTCGTTTGTTAAGTCAATTTTTAATTGAAATAGGTCGAATTTTGGATCAGAAACCACAAAAACTGATTTACTAAACTAATTTTGCACAATTATCAATGTTTTAAAAACGAATTTAATTTTGTTTTGTTTGTAAATCTATTTTCATGATTTTCAACTTGAAACGCAGTTTACAAGTCAAATTTATATCGAATTATGTCGATTTCAATCCTCAAAATTCACTTAATTGACTAATTTTGCATTTTATGCCAATTTTTCAGATTTTTAGATTTAAATGCAGTTTTCAAGGTTTTTAGGTTTGTATTTGGGCTTTTAATAAAATGTTTAGATTTTAAATTAAAAACTTTTAATATTTATTTAATACACCTTTTTTCCACTTTCAAGATAATTTTTGGAGTAACTTAAAATAAAATTTTTAAATCAAGTTTTTGAAGCTTACAAGATAATATTTGGTTTTTAAGTTAATTAAACCGAAAGATATCGACTTCAAATTGTCACAAACCTCAAAAATAGATTTAACAGGCCAATTTCGCATTTTCTAGTAAATTTTTATGATTTGCAACTTTTCAAGTTGTAATTTGGTTTTTAAGTCAATTTTTAATTAAAATGTATCCATTTCAAGACACAAACCTACAAAATTGATTTAATTTTGCACTATCAAGTCAAGCTTTCATGATTTTCAACCTTAAATGCAGTTTTGAAGTTTCTGACTTACTTGACTGTTGAACTCTATGAGAAAAACATTTTTACTGAATTATACGCCAACAATTCCGTACATTTTCAAAGTCATTATCAATTGGTCTTGCATTGTTATGTAATAAATTTACGACATGGTTTAATTTAATACCAGATATGGTTATTTACAAACCATAATTACAAAAAAGAGCAAATAAACTTTGTGGAAGAAATTACTTACAATGGAAAGGTTTTCATCTGGATGAGCAGTTTGCACCAGCTGCCACAGGCAAAAGGTCAGGAATCCGGTGAAGAGCATCATCGAAGAGGATCATTACGCACCGTACTGTAACTGAAAATCAAGCATCTATCCGTCAATTCCCAGTCACGCTTTGTCCTGGATAATTAGAATGGTTAATGAGGCGACAATAATAATGACCGCTCATCATCGCCGTCGGTTTTTGTTTATCGTTTCGACCAAAATGAAACTATCCCAGGCGACTAAATGAAGCGTGGCCATTTTCTCCTGGCGAAGGATTTTTTCACGAATTACTTCATCAGTCTGTCCCTTAAGAGACTATTTATCAACGTAACGACGCGCGGTAGGACAAAAACAACGCCACCCTTATCAGTTCGAGTGGTTCCCGAGGGAATGTCGCGTGACGTAGTCGGGAACGACGAAAACGATCATATTTGTGACGGAATTGTTTTCGGTCGCCCGGTTATGGATAGGCCTGGGGAGCAATTTATCTCTAAAGTCTCTGTTTTATGGGGATTCATTAAGATGTTATTAAGAGGCAAAGTTGTGACGGCCTGATACTAGTCTGATATCTCTTTTATAAACCTTTTATTAGGTTTTCCGAGATATTTGGTTTTTAGTAGTAATTATTAACAACATAATTCAAACAATCAGAACTCTTTCAGTTGCAAAAACTCCGAATTTCAATTATAACTTTAGGATTAGGAAATTATCACAATCTTTGTTGTTTGATTTAGTAGTATATTCTTCAACGAGCTCTCTTCTCAGGAATTCATCTTCATGAATAATAACCATCAAACGGTCATACAATATTCTTCAAGTGCCATCTGCTCTCAGAAGGTTGACTGTCATCATGGCTATTCTCACTTTGGATGCTGCAGCTCTAAATAACTCAATGGAACTGCAGTTCTTCTTCATCTTTCTTCTTTTGCTTCTTTTTCCCTGTATCTTAAAGTAACAATACATATTTCTCTTCTCTCATCACATGGCTTAGATATTGCAGCTTTCTTATTTTAATTGTGTTCAATATTTCCTTTTCCTTTCATCCCAGAATCCTCATTTGTTAAGATATTTATCATATGACCACATTTTATTATGCTTTCAGTCTTTTTCTTATATTATCCTTTAAAGTCTAGGAAGTCAATTCTTAAACTAAACGTATCGATTTCAAGTCGTAAACCTCGAAAGTTTACTTAATAAACTGATTTTCCTTTTTCAAGTTAAATTTGAAGATTTTTAGTTTGAAATGCAGTTTTCAAGTACATTTTAAATGTTTTCAAGTTAATATTTGTGTATTAAATCAATTTTAAACTTAATATTATCGATTTCAAGTCGTAAACTTTGAAAATTTTACATAGACAAAATGTTCATGATTTTCAACTTGCAATTCAGTTTTCACTACTCACAGTTTTAAAGTCAATTTTGAACCGAAATAGATCGAAACTACGTTCTGATAGTCACGTGACTGATATTGAGAGGTGTCAATTCGCCTGTACAGTGTGGCAATCCCTAAATTACATTCTCAACGTCACGTGACGTGTTGTTTTAAGCGTTTACAGTTCTCTAATTTTGATTTTCCAAATTTTTTAAAGTTTACACTACATTTTGATAGTCACGTGACCGATTTTGACATATGTCAATTTGCCTTTACAGTTTTGCAAGCTGAACATTGCATTTTTAAAGTCACGTGACGTATCTGTTACAATTTAAACGTTTGCAACTGTCTAAATCGGATTTTCCAAATTTTTTTAAGTTTAAACTACATTTTGCTAGTCACGTGACTGATTTTGACAGGTGTCAATTTTGCTGTACCGTGCTGCAAGCTCAAAATTGCATTCTCAACGTCACGTGACGTGTCCCTTACAAACTTAGCGGTTACAACTGTCTAATTTTAATTTTAAAATTTTTTTAAAGTTTGGATTACTATTTCATAGTCACGTGACTGATTTTAACTAGTGGCAACTTACCTGTACAGTGTTGCAAGCTCAAAATTACATTCCAAAAGTCACGTGACGTATCTTTTACAATTTAAACGTTTGGAACTGTCTAAATCGAATTTTCCAAATTTTTTTAAGTTTAAACTACATTTTGATAGTCACGTGACTGATTTTGACATGTGTCATTTGCCTGTACCGTGCTACAAGCTCAAAATTGCATTCTCAATGACACGTGACGTGTGACAATTTCAGCGTTTACGATTGTCTAAATTTGGTTTGGCAAATTTTTACAATTTAAACTACTTTTTTATGGTCACGTGACTGTTTTTGACAGGCGCCAACTTGCCTGCACAGTTTTACAAGCTCAAAATTGCATTTTTAAAGTCACGTGACGTATCTCTTACAATTTCAGTGTTTACAACTGTCTAAATGAGACTTCAAATTTTATAATGTTTAGACTATATTTTAATAGGCACGTGACTGAATGCAAGGTGTCAATTTGCCTGTACAGGGTGCTGCATTTTCGATGGTTTTACGGGGTACAGAGAAAACGGTAATAGATAGAAAAAAAGTAGCATACGTGTTCCGATCTCATTTTCTGAGCTGAGATGACTGGCGAAGAGTGGGCTGCGCAAACTTCTTTTGTTTCAAAGATACGGGGGGTTTTTGAAAATTGGTCATTTTGGAACCTCCTCTGTATTTCATTTGCTATTAAAGTTATCAAAAAAGGAAAACCGGTTTCCGGTAGAAGTTTTGACGTAGAATCCAATGGCGTAGTCAGTTTTTTTCTATTACGTTTAGTTTCTGACATATGACACTAAGTTATATTTTTTTAAATGGAACACCCTATATATTTTTAGGTCATTTAATTCTGTTGAGTTTTACTATTTCAACGGTGTATTAAAATATATAAGTTTGTAAACGTTAATCTTCGTAATTAGAAAAAAAGCGTTTCCTTAATAAAAAAGTGCTAAATAATATGTATAAAAATACCCACAGTCGAAACCAAATTTGGCTATATTCATATTAACATGTTACATGTCGTTTATAAACAGTTTTTTTAACTTCCTACTTAAAAATAGTAGAAAATAGAAATAGCCACTTTTCTTATTAAAGTGACGGTAGAACTGTTTGTAACTTAGATTTTTAATAAGATTTATTAAAAATATTTAATTTTCTGATGTGTTAGTTTATATGATTTCCGATTTTGTTTGGTATTTTAGATATTGGCCTTTTTTTAGCTTAGCAAAGGTCCTTTTTTTAAAATAACAGGATTAACCTCTACAAACTTATATGTTGTAATACACCGTTGAAAAGGGAAAAATAAACAGAATTAAATGAACTAAAAATATATAGGGTGTTCCATTTAAAAAAATATAACTTACTGTCATATGTCAGAAACTAAACGTAATAGAAAAAAACTGACTACGCCATTGGATTCTACGTCAAAACTTCTACCGGAAACAGTTTTTTCCTTTTTTGATAACTTTAATAGCAAATGAAATACAGAGGATGTTCCAAAATGACCAATTTTCAAAAACCCCCCGTATCTTTGAAACAAAAGAAGTTTGCGCAGCCCACTCTTCGCCAGTCATCTCAGCTCAGAAAATGAGATCGGAACACGTATGCTACTTTTTTTCTATCTATTACCGTTTTCTCTGTACCCCGTAAAACCATCGAAAATGCAGCACCCTGTACAGTGTTGCAAGCTCAAAATTGCATTCTCAACGTCACGTGACGTGTTCCTTACAAATATAGCGTTTACAACTGCCTTTTACATTTTAAACTACTTTTTTATGGTTAGGTTAGGTTAGGGTAGGGTAGATTAGGGTAGGTTAGGTTAGGGTAGGGTAGGTTACGGTAGGGTAGGGTAGGTTAGGTGAGGGTAGGGTAGGTTAGGTTAGGTTAGGGTAGGTTAGGGTAGGTATTTTATGTAACTGTTTTTGACGATTGTCAACTTGCCTGTACAATGTTGCAAAATTAAAATTGCATTCTCAAAATCACATGACGTGTCTAGAACAATTTCAGCGTTTACGAACGCCTGAATTTGATTTACAGAATTTCCCCAGTTTAAACTAAATTTTGAAGGTCACGTGACTGTTTTTGACACGTGTCAACTTGCTTTTACAGTATTACCAGCTTAAACATTGCCTTAATGTAAAAATATGTCAAATATAGAAAGTGTCTTATTTGAAATAGTTTAGTTTTGTAGCTTGGAGAGCAAAAACGTTTTGAGGAGATTTTTATCTGAAATATGTCGGAAAGTGAACACGTTTTAGGGTCTCAATTCAAGCCTTGATAAGCTGAATAAAATGACTTAAAATATACATTGTGTCTCGTTTACGATTGTTGAGTTTCAGGAACTGAAAATGCACATACATTTCTGACTTTTAAAATGGGAAAAATCAATGCCTAATATACCAATTGCCTGGTCGTTTTATAGGTTAACGTTACGGCAGGATCTACAGACACAAAATGGCTCAAGATTTAAAAGACTTCAATGTAAAGAAAAACGAGGAGAGAAACCTCGACAGACCTACGTGACCCCGTTTGAAAGATATTAATCAGCCCAAAAAGGAGATAGGAGAGATACGTGTCGGTAAATTCCAGCAACAGTTTGTAGGCTTTAAAATAGCGTTCGGGACTTTAAGGGGAAGCTTTATGGGTGGTTATTAATATTCATTGCTGCAACGTCAATTATAAGCAGCTTCAGGATCCCGCTTCTGCGTTTCAATATGAATTGAATCCAATTCATTGAGACTCCCCTTCATATTTAATATTAACGTTGATGCAGCTTTAGTAGGAAAAGTGAAATTCTTTTCTAAGGGCGAGTGGGGTAAGTAAGTGCATTTTGTGGGACGTTTTATGCGACTCGAAGGAAAGAATGACGAAAAAGACGAATCAGCAGCAGCCGAGGCGGTTTAAGAGCCCCATTTCGGAGATATATGCGCCAGATATATCACGGCAGAGTCCTTATCCTTTCCCGCTGGAGTGCGCACGGTCTGAGAGAAATTGTCTTTTGAAACAGCTTTAATTTCTGCAACGGTCCCCTATGTCTGCTTGCATTTGCTTATTTTCAGTTATGCCGTTTAAACTTTTCATTTAAAAAAATCTGGAGAGAAACTGTTTAGGTTGCGACATCAATGCATGTCGCAGAAGCGTTATGCTTCACCATTAAATCCCAGGAAATATTAAAATATTCTGATTCAATTTGATAAATTGCAATATCGCTTAAGAGTTGTGACACACGCGAGCCCTATAAAAAGGTCGTTACTGAATTCTTACTTATTGCACGACACACCGCTTTATTACCCAGTATTAAACCTGGATTTGTACATCTTATCGATATATTTAATCTTCACGTGTTTGTTACGAGATCAGTTTAATAAAGTGTTCAACTGTCAGCCACTGATGGAAATCTGAAAAATAAATAATTACTTCTTGAAAATGCTAGTTGGATTTTTAGAGAAAACAATGAAGTGAAGCATAAGTGTGATTACGAAGGCGTAGAAGGGCCACAAATATTTTTTTTCTTAAATTCCGACTTCGAACTCTGAATTTAGTTAAATTCTCATTTTGAACTCGGAATTTAGTTAAATTCCGACTTTGCTCGGAATTTAGTTAAATTTCGACTTTGTACTCGGAATCTACTTAAATTCCGACTTCAAACTCGGAATTTAGTTAAATTTTGATTAAATCCCGACTTCGAACTCGGAATTTAGATAAATTCCGAACTTTGAACTCAGAATTTTCATTGTCACATTGCAAAAGCTCTTCAAACCAAATTAGATAACATTTTTCAGTTTGGCAATATTGCAAACATTCTTCGAAGCAAATTAGAAAAATTTGTTAACTTTGGCTACATTGCAAACACACTTCAAAGAAATTAGTCGGACTTGTCAGTTTGGTTACATTACAAACAATCTTCGAACCAAAATTGTAGAATTTGTTAGTTTGATAACATTGCAAGGACACTTTTGAACCAAATTACCAAATTTTGTCAGTTAGGCAACATTGCAAAAAGTCTTCGATCTTAATTAGGAGAGTTTGTTAATTTGGCAACATTGCAAGCAAACAGACTTCAAAGAAATTAGTTGAACTTGTCAGTTTGGACAGATTGGAAACATTCTTCAAACCAAAATTGTAGAATTTGTCAGTTTGATAACATTGCATATACTCTTCAAACCAAATTAGTAAAATTAGTCAGTTTGGCAGCATTGCAAACACTCTTTGAACTTAATTAGTAGAATTTGTTAATTTGTCAACATTGCAAAAACACTCCTGTAGATTTGATCAAATAAACTGAATTGCTGCTTCTTTTCTGAGCATCTGTAGGGTAGGTTGAGAAGAGTAATTTATCAAAAAATTTTAAGTTTGAACAAAATCTTTAAACGATAAACAAAAGCTGGAGAGGCCAGTTTTGGCTCATTTTGTAGTATGTTTTATCCTTTTTCTAATTGAGTTTTAGTGAAATCTGTAAGAGTTCAAATAAAAAAGTTACAATCATTCAAAAATTTAAAAAATGTCATTTTTTTCAAAAAGTGCAATTTTGGCTATTTTTTATTTTGCTCCAAGAGGGTTCCAATGCACAGAAAAGAACATATTTATACCAAAGGACCTTAAATTGGGTGAAATAAGTACAAAAAAAGCACTTAACGGGGGCAACCCCACTTGGGGGGGTGTTAGGGGTCTTTTTTTACTACTTTTTGAAATTTAAAATCTCGGTGACATGAAGAGCTAGAGAATCCAGTTTTAGAGCATTTGGTAGTATGTTTTATCTTTTTTCTAATGGCGTTTTAGTGAAATTTACAGGAGTTCAAAGAAAAAAGTTACAATCATTTAAAATTTGAAAAAATGTAATTTTTGCTGCAATTTCCACAAACCAAAATAAAAACAAATTTTGCGGTTAAATATCTCGAAAACGGTTAGAGATGAACCGCGTGTGAAAGCTACTTTTCTTGACCAATCAAAACTTTTTAAAATGTACTCAAATGGTGCACATATACTGGGTGTTCGAGTCATTAGCATTGCTATCTCAGAAACTATAGTTGATAGAGCTTTAGTTAAATGGAGGCAAAATTGCCCATTTTATTGCTGAAAATTTTACAAAAAAAAAATTCAAAAAATTTTCATTACTTTCGGAGATATCCGACAAAAACCGAAAAAGTCAAATTTCTATTTTATTTTTTTACCACTCCTATTTTCTACGTCATTGGATATTTTTCAAAAATTACAGTTTCTTTTACTTTTTTTGTTTAATTTGAAAAAATAAGTATCTCTATTTTATAAAAAATCAAGAATTAAAATCATTAAATCAGAAATTTTATAAATTCTGATTTAAAACTTCGTTTACGAGACAATTGAGTTATTACGTTCAAAGACCCAAAATCAACCCAACCCAACTCAAAATTGACGTGAAAACGGTGAAAATTGCCTAGAAACTTAAAAAAATGTTTTTTCTAATGGCGTTTTAGTGAAATTTACAGAAGTTCAAAGAAAAAAGTTACAATCATTCAAAATTTGAAAAAATGTCATTTTTTTCAAAAAGTGCAATTTTGGCAATTTTTATTTTGCTTCAAGAGCGTTCCAATGCACAGCAAAAGGCATATTTATACCAAAGGACATTAAATTAGGTAAAAAAAACACTTTTTCACAAATTTTTCATTTTTCAAAAAAATTTAAAGAATGGGGGAATATTAGGGGTCTTTTTCTACTAGTTTTTGAAATTCAATATTTCGGTAACATGAAGAGCTAGAGAGGCCAGTTTTCGCTCATTTTGTAGTATTTTTTATCCTTTTTCTAATAGAGAGAGTTCAAATAAAAAAGTTACAATCATTTAAAAACTGAAAAAATATCATTTTTGCAAAAAGTGCAATTTTGCCAAAGAACCTTAAATTAAGTAAAATATTGTTAGGGATTGTTTTCTAGCCCTTTTTAAATATAGGTATCGTTATGTTATAGACTTTTTGTTTCAAAATTACAGACTAAAGGAAATCAACATAATTCTTATTGATGTATCGGTCGTAACTATTCTGGAGCGTTAAGCCAAATTAATGTAAGACCTGGTACACACAGGAGCTTCGCCTTCTCCCTTGTCAACAAAGTAAAATTTTAAGCCTCCCTGAGTGGTTGTCAGGCCGTTGAGACGATAAATTCGGGCAGTGAACGAGTACGAGGCTATTTATATGTATTCCACTAGCTTAAGGAGGAAAATTTACAGGTTTCCAAGCAGTGAGACTTACGGAAGTTATGTAAAAGAGGGGGATTTGGTGAGACGTTTTTCACTTTGTTATGCCGTTGTGGGCGTGTTTAAACTAGAAAAAAAACGTAAAAAAGTATCGGAAACTGTTTTGTTTCCGCTCGAAGCGCAAAAACGAAGGAAGTTGGGTGTGTTAAAGCGAAAAGTTTTAACGAACAGCTCTTTCTCCTGTCTGTTTTAATATCATTAACGGGAAGAATGGTGCAGGTTTTAATTATGAGATAATAATTTACGAAAGCTCAGCGAAAAAATAATTAAGGTAAATATTCAACTTTTTGCCTTGGCGGAGTTGTAATAACTGTTTGCAGGCGTTTAATGTTTTATGGCCCCTTGGGACCCTCCAACGTTCGCTTTTTTACTCTAGTTTTGCAGGGTTGATGGGAAAAATTGTGGACCGCTGTAAACTTGAATAAATCGCGGAAAAGACTGCTTCTCCATCTCTAAATCAAATAAAATGGACGGTCCTTATATAATGCGAAAAAAATTCCATTTCGGTCCGCGAACGCAAACCCGGAAATGCTGCAGCTAATTAAATTTGTTGCAACAGCTTAATATTAGCGCATATAAAGCAGAGGTTTCAATTAGGAAATTTCAGTCCTTGTTTAAACAATTTTTAATTGGGCACGTGGAAATGGCTTTCCTCTAATTGAATTCTAAATTGAAAATATAAAACTCAAAATACGTTCACTTGACCGGACAAGCTTAGTTGCTTTCAAATTATAATTTTAACTGCAACTTTATTGAATATATCGTGCAATATTTGCATAAAACAGAGCACTGTAAGCTGAAAGGTGCTTTTTTCGACCAATCGCAACAATTTTCACACTAAGAACAAGGTAAACGCGGCCACTACTTGCAGATTGCATAGCCCCCGTTTTTTGTATTTAAGATTAATTTTTGGACACCCTGTATATGTTGCAGCGTTTTACGATTAGCCGAAGGTGAAAGAGGGGTTCAATGCCATTATATGGTGTTTTCGACAATCTTTATAACCCTAAAAATAAGCTAGATATTAAATTGTTCAAATTTGGATACAGTTTTCAAAAAAAGATTAATTTTAAGGATAAATATCTCAGAATTGATTGGAGACACGGATATTGCAAGAAACCAACCAGAATACTTTTTGCCATACTCCATCTTCACGAACCTAGAACGAGACAAGGTGGTTTTCTGACATTTTTGGACACCCTGTATATGTCGTTGCTATGTTACAGGGACACATTTAGAGCGGTTTACTATCTATTTGAAAGGCCAAAAATAATCGAGATATGCAAGTTTCAAAATTTGGCTGCAATTTCCACAAACCAAAATAAAAACAAATTTTACGGTTAAATATCTCGAAAACGGTTAGAGATGAACCGCGTGTGAAAGCTACTTTTCTAGACCAATCAAAACTTTTTAAAATTTACTCAAATGCTCCACATATACAGGGTGTTACAAATTCGAAGCACTAGCATTGCTATCTCAGAAACTATAGTTGATAGAGCTTTAGTTAAATAGAGGCAAAGCTGCCCATTTTATTGCTGAAAAATTTAATAAAAAAAAAATTCTAGAAATTTCATTAAATCAGAAATTTCAAAAATCATTAAATCAGAAATTTTATAAATTCTGATTTAAAACTTCGTTTACGAGATAATTGGGTTATTACGTTCAAAGACCCAAAATCAACCCAAATCAGACAAATTGAAAGACTATAGTATTGAAAATTGACTTGAAAACTGTGATAATTCAACTTGAGAGGCTTAAAAACTGTCTTTGTAGTCAATGGACAGAGTTTTCAGATAAATTAAAAAGCTTTAATAAAAATTGACTTTTATACATGAAAAACTACTTTTCTTAGAATTTTTGACTACAAATTCAAACTTTGAAAATTGACGGACATCAAAAAATGACTCTGATCTGAAAAGTGACACCAAAACTAAACCCTCAAATTAGCATTTGACGTAAGTTTAACACATTTCACTCGTTTAGTCTTGAAAATAGTCTTAGATACAAGATATTGCCATTAGATTCATGAAAATTGACTGAAGAAGACTAAATTTTCAAGTTTTTTAACTTTGCTTTTCATTTTATTCGAACTCTGGACAATTTTTAGTGCTTTAAAACTGCCATTTCAAGCTTTGGCACTATTAAATTGACTTCTAGACACACACCAGTGCTTTAAGGCTGTTTTCAAAATAAAAAAATCAAATTTTAAGGCTCTTAAGGATCTTCACAAACTTTTTAACTTATCAAGCCTGAAAGCCCAATTTGTACACTGTCTTGCTTTTTTCGCTTTACCCTCATCGAAGCAAAAAATTGGAGCATTTTTGAGAAATTCGGACTGTTTTTAGTGCTTTAAGACTGAAAAATCGAGTTTAAAACTATTTATAATAATAAAAGACAAGTTTCAGTTTTTTCAGTGATAAAAGTAAAAAATGTTAACATTAAATGTGTTAGTCTTAAACACTAATTTTTTAGTCCAAAAATTTAATTTGGACTACTACCAGTGTTTAATTGAATTCTAGACTTGTTTTAATCCGTAAAATTGAGTTTTTAACCAATTAAAGTCCTATTTCTAGCCTTAAAAGTAAACTTTTAGACCACTTTTAGTAGTAAAAATGAATTTTGTGCGCAACAATCTTTGTCTTGATTTCCGGACTGTTTTTAGTGTTTAAAATCCAGTTTCAACACTCGACAATGGATTGTAGTCTGAAGAAACGAATTTCAGAACGAAGAAGTTTTTAGACTATTCAATACAAATTTGGACTCTCACAAGTTTTGAATGTCTAAAAAATTGAACGCCAGTAAAGATTAGTCCAAAAATCCTGTTTTTTAACTATTTTCAGTGTCAAAAATTACCTCATAAACCTTACAGATGACCAGATTTGAATCTTTTTGAACCATTTCAAAGTAAAAAATACAATAACCTAAGTAGATATTTTTGTCAATTTTGAAATATTATATCCGTGAGCGTAGAAAATAGAGTGGGATAAAAAAGACTATGCCCCTATCATACCGAGTATTCATTTCATAAGTACTTGTTCCAAATTTGATCAAAATTGGTCCAACGGTCTGATGACAGTTATAGCAGGAGGTCAGTGTCTTCCTTAGGAAGTGTTCTTCAGGAAAATGACATAATGCGTGGCAACTTATTTTTTGATGGGTTATCGGATGGTGAATTATTGACATTTAAAACTGGACCACCCTGTATATTAATTAACAATTTAATTTTGTCAAAGTAACACTAGCTACTAAGGTTAGGTTAACTTAGCTTATGGCGTTTCCGATTGGCATATTCAGTGCAAAACCAGTGTATTGTCATAATATTTCAATGACATTTGATAGAGCAGGATACAGATACAATGCACAGCAGTTTGGGTTTATTATCAGTATTTAATGAATAGAATTTTTACTAGAAAGTTGTAATGTTAATGACAAAATCGTTTAATAGTCTAGTCATTTTAGATATTCAGACAGAAGTTTTATGGGGATCAGGTAAAATCAAAAACACCCATATGTTGTTCAAGGAAAATAACAAGGAATGATGTATTGGACAATCCTAGTGGTGCACAAAAAACTAACAACCTTCATTATATATTATTTATTAATCACGTTATCAAATTAACATAATTAAATACTCTGGCCAGTAATTTAAACAAATGATCCAATTACCAGCTTGACAGCACTTCCTTATCGTATTAAAATGGTAAAACAATTTCAATTATCGTAAAATCAGTGGCGCAGACGATCCACTCTATCCGGTTTCGGCGTCTCCTCCTCCTCAAAAAGGGACTCGATATAACAAAATGCCGGGGTGCATCTGACGTTTCATTAAATGCCATTCTAACCGCCGAACCGGAACAGTAATGCACACTTTACAGGCGAAACGTCGCTTGTTTGCTTGTCCGTGGCATAATGGCGTTTTTTACGTTTTCCTCAGTCGGTGGTCGGTGTTAAAATGGTGATTGCATGTCTTAGATCGGTTCAGGAAAGGCTGTTTCTTATCTAAAGTTGACAGTTTTGTTCGCAAAAATTACACTATAATAATTCAATCAAATTTTGAACACATTCAGAATGTGTTCAAAATATGGTTTACATTTTTTATAGTGAACTGGCCATAAGTTTTTTATTCTAAATTAACCTAACCAATTAGGCACTCCAATGAAATGTCAAAAACAGCTGATTGAAACTTTTGGAAGGGCAAACATGGACATTAAAACACACTTTCTTATGAATTTGGCAGGCATTTTATGGAATATCAACTGAAAGTCTTCAGAAAATCGCTAAATTTAAGCTAAAACTCTACCAGAATTCATAAGAAAGTGTTTTAATGGCCGTGTTTGCCTTTTCAAAAGTTTCAATCAGCTGTTTTTGACATTTCATTGGAGTGCCTAATTAACCACCTAATGATTAATCTCATATTGTTTAAACAATTCATATAATGGTTCGTATATCATCTTTTTAGCATTGTAGGCCACTATGTAGTCTATATGATTCCATCCATCAATCTCCACTTGATGTTTCAATACAATATTAGGCAAGGTTTTCGTAAACTCCTCGATCATCTACAAACTTTCTGTTAGTAACGGATTTCAAAATGGCATTTACCATTTAGAACCTTTGGATTGCCAAAAGGATCACTAGCAGAGTAAAAAAGTGCAACAGGTGATTTGAAATTGTTCAAATTGTACATGGGTGGTTGGGTATTGTTGTAAATTTTGAGGTTTAGCATTGCACCGTAGTTGTACTGCCGAAACTTTCCTAAAGTGAATTTAATTAGTGGGTGGATTTGCAATGAATTGTACTAACCAGAAGAGACAACCTGGGCATAATGCCAAACTTGTTTAGTGGCAAAACCTGAAATTCCATGTTCGATCATTAGGGGAAGCAATGACTGTAACATACCAAAGTGTCAGAAATTATACAAAAACCAACAATATAGTGTACCTTATTGAGAAACTTGTTTTCTGCTCCTCCAAATAAGCCTACCGAGTTAAGACAGGTTTGCTGCATGGATTCAGACAGACAAAAAGACTTTAACAAATTGATTACAGTTGGGCTGTTTGGTATGGGAAGTTCATACCAATCCAACATTTCCAGTAACATCTACACATTTAATTAGATTGAATGTAACCCAGTATTGGCACTTACCTGTCCTAGTTCATATATCCGTGCACTTGAAACTACCACAGGTAAATGCGTATGACTCAAATAAGCTGACGGAGCTAAACAAGCGGCCAAACGAATACTCTTATTCATATCCGGCAATTCGGATAGCATTACAAACAGTATGGTGGTACCCTGTGAGTGGCCTGTGTAGTAAATACTGTTCACTCCGGTAGTTTCCTTGATGTAGTCTACAGTTGCTGGTAGATCGTAGATCCCCATTTCATGCCAGCTAAAGTTCCAGAACTTCTTTTTGTCTCGGTCCGGATCTAGGAAACGATGTTTTCTGGAATGGGCTGTTCCTCTAGCATTGTACAGCCAAACGTCGTAGCCTCGGTCTGCCAAGTAGTATGCCAAAGCATCTGGTGGTTCTATATTGGTAAACCATTGTAGTTTTAATATAATCAGCTGTAAATTGATTCCTACCAAGGATTACAAAGTTGTCACCAATTCCACTCATGCCATGGGCTAAAACCACTACCTCATGGGATACATTGTTGGTTATTCCGTGAGGTATTCTATGTGCAGTTAGTATGTAACCGTCTTTAGTTTCGTAGGAATGGGTTTCTACAGGATAGCCGTGCTTTTCAATCAGTTGAGTCTGTTAGAGGAATTTTTACTAGTTTTCTCCAACATTGTTTTTTCATCATAACGCCTACTTACCAGCGTGAGATTTTCATCGGGTGGGCTTGTGCTAATCGAAAAAAAATTACAATCGACAACCCAAAAATCTGATTGGTTACAGTAGCCTTCATTAGTATTTCTTACCCTTATCAATTTCCAATTATTATCTTTTTTCGTATAGTTATTGCTACAGGAAAATCTGATTTTCTCTTGCACGACCGGTTTGTTTAAATATAAGCAATTTATTCGTTTTGCTACTTTACAGGCTTTTTACATAATGACGTTCATTTTCTTGTCCTTATTAACAGATTCTTATTAACAGTAGCGTAGCTGGAACTTGATTTCGTAGTTTTTATGTGCTGGTGGAGTGTAATGAATTTGAATGCCACTGGTTCAATTTTGTGTAATGCCAATACTTTTTGAGAAATTGCCTATCATTTTTATATCGTCAATGAGCAATTATGTTGAATAACTTATAAGAGTATAACTGAATTAAGATGCCTTTTAACGAGAAGTAGTTTAATGTCCTAACTGTAGTAACCTACTGACCATTTCTTGTCAACCCAAAATTTCTAAACTGTATTCTCTTTTATAGCGGGTAAAAACCGGTAGTGGCAGCTTAAAGTTTCGTTTAGGTCCGAGAGAAACTTGGCGCGAAAACAATTTGCCGTGGCAAATCTCTTTTTAATGGCGTAACTTTTCGCGGGACAAATTCCGAAATTTTGTCCGACGCCTTTTGTTTCCGGATTGTTTAATGAGCCGCCTTTTTCGTCCTGCTATGGAACTTAAACTGGACGAGATTATTGGAAAGTTGCCGCGGCACGAAAAATACGAACTCGGATTTTGTACTAGAAGGATTTCTAGGCACGCGAGATTGATAGTTTATTGGAGGTTTTGTGAGTTTCACTGTGGCTAGGAAAAAGGCTCTCGATGCGAAGAAACCACAATTAACCTTATCACGAACATGAGCTGACACAGAGAAATTGCATTTTAGAACCCGCACAGTGTTAGTAATGAATGCGACTGTCAAAAACACTATTTTTATGCTATTGTCACGTTTTATTTTAGTGCACAATTGCACATTTTCAGCAATGTCGTTTTTAAGTTAATTTTCCAGTTGGTTTTTAACCGCTATTTGCACCCTTGACTTAAGTTAAGTTAAGTGTGTTTCAGACTGTGATTTTCCTCATCTCTATTGTCACAGTCTGAACCACCTTTAACTTAAACTTGATTTAATGTATGCTGTCAGCCTAAGTCAGTTTTTAACCAATCACAAAGCTTAAAAATTTACTTCATAGACTAATTTGCATTTTCAACTTGAAATGCAGTTTTGTCAATGTTCAAGTGAATATTTGGTTTTTGAAGTCAATTCTTAACCAAAATATGTCGATTTTAAGTTGTAAACCTTAAAAATTAGTTTAAAATACAAATTTTGTACTACTTTCAAGTATAGTTTAACTTAAAATGCAGTTTTCAAGTTTCTGACTTACTTGCCTGTTGAGCTCTCTGAGAACAACATTCATACTGAATTACACGCTAACATTTTATTGTTACTAATAAATTTAATGATACTGACCTGTTAAAAAATTATAACACAAATAAACATAAAGTCAAGTTTAGAAAAATTATTATTATTAAGCAGTATTTGGCAGTGTTGCCAAGTCAAAATATTTAATGGCGGTAGAATAATCAGTCAAAAAACGGTTCATTTTTCTTATTAACAATTGTTTTCTAAGTTTTGACATTAGTGACAGATATCACGTGGTTTTAAAGAATAATTTAGCTGGGCAGTCACGTGACCATTGTCAAAGTCATAAATCTCAAAAACACTCTTTGTATCGAATACTGCAAGAAAACTTTCCTAAGCCCTGATTTTTGCAACTTATGAGTTTGACAGTTTTGACGTTAGTGGCAGTTTCCACGTGATTGTAGAACACTATTTAGCTAGACGGTCACGTGACAATATTCAAAATAACTGTCATAAATCTCAAAAAGACATTTAATATCAAATACTACAAGAATACGTTTCTAAACCCTGATTTTTAGCAACTTTTAAACACAGTTTGACAGTTTTGACGTTTATTGGCAGTTGCCACGTGATTGTTGAACTTTATTTAGCTAGACGGTCACGTGACAATTGTCAAAATAACTGTCATAAATCTCAAAAACACATTTATATCAAATACTACAAAAACGTTTCTAAACCCTGATTTTTGAAACTTTAGAGCAGTTTGACAGTTTTGACGTTAGTAACAGTTGTCACGTGATTGTAGAACCCTATTTAGCTAGACGGTCACCTGACATTTTTCAAAATAACTGTCATAAATCTCAAAAACACGTTTTATATCAAATACTACAAGAAAACGTTTCTAAACCCTGATTTTAGCAGCTTTTAAACCCAGTTTGACAGTTTTGACGTTAGTGGAAGTTGCCACGTGATTGTAGAATGCTATTTAGCTAGAGGGTCACGTGACAATTGTCAAAATAACTGAAATAAATCTCAAAAATACATTTATATCAAATACTACAAGAAATCTTTTCTAAACCTTGATTTTTGCAACTTTAGAGCAGTTTGACAGTTTTGACGTTAATGACAGTTGTCACGTTATTGTAGAACACTATTTAGCTAGACGGTCACGTGACAATTGACAAAATAACTTTCATAAATCTCAAAAACACGTTTTATATCAAATACTACAAGAAAAAGTGTCTAAACCCTGATTTTAGCAGCTTTTAAACCCAGTTTGACAGTTTTGATGTTAGTGGCAGTTGCCACGTGATTGTAGAATACTATTTAGCTAGACGGTCACCTGACAATTGTCAAAATAACTGTCATAAATCTCAAAAACACGTTTTATATCAAATACTACAAGAAAACGTTTCTAAACCCTGATTTTTGCAACTTTAGAGCAGTCTGACAGTTTTGACGTTAGTGACAGTTGTCACGTGATTGTAGAACACTATTTAGCTAGACGGTCACGTGACAATTGTCAAAATAACTGTCATAAATCTCAAAAACACGTTTTATATCAAATACTACAAGAAAACGTTCTAAACCCTGATTTTAGCAGCTTTTAAACCCAGTTTGACAGTTTTGATGTTAGTGGCAGTTGTCACGTGATTGTAGAACGCTATTTAGCTAGACGGTCACGTGACAATTGTCAAAATAACTGTCATAAATTTCAAAAAAAATGTCTTGTTTCGAAAACTGTGTTAAAATAGAATTCTTGCAAATTCTAGTAAAATTTTGGCAGGCATCACGTGGTTTTAGAGGATACTTTATAGTAAGAAAATGACGTTTTAAAGCGCATTTTAGAATCCTCATTAAACTGAAAAAGTATATGAGAAGTTTCACATCCAATATAATAACAATGTAATTAAAAACGGTAGATTGTATAAAAAAAACCAGGAGAACGGTAAAAGAACCACAAAAATGGTAGATATACCGTTTTAAAACGGTAGACCTGGCAACATTGGATTAGGTTAGATTTTTTGTAAGGTTAGGTTCTGAATGCAGTATTATTACAAATAAATATTTGTTATCTTTTTTGATTTAATTTAGTAAACACACCTACTTTTTCCTGTTGTAATTGATATTGTTTAGTAAAAATGTTTCCTACACAGAAATTAGTCTTTTGTGAAACCCTGAAAAACCTCTTCAATTTTATCATTAATAACCATTTTAGCATTATAAGCTAAAAGGTAATCTAAGTGGTTCCATCCTAACACTGGTACTTGGTACTTTAGCACAATATTGGGGATATACTTGAATACTTCTTCAGCCATCTGAAACCAATGAATATTCAAGCTAAATTTAACATTTTTGACCAAATTCCCACCTTGGCGTTTGAATATGGGTCTTCTGGTGCATAGAAATAAGCCAGTGGCACTTTAACATTAGACAGATTGTATGAAGGAGGATTTTTATTGCTGTAGAGTTTCATGTTTGTTTTAAACGCCATGATCGTACTGTTTAAAATCCTCCTGGAAAGTAATCAGTTAAATTGTGTTTTACAAGTAAAACACAAACACACCATTCCTAATTATTTGCGCATAGTGGGATAGTTGCTTCCCGGATAAAGAAGCAGGTGAATACTGAAGCATAATGGGCAAAAGAGTCTGAAATATCAAACTATTTTTGGCTATTTCCAGTCAGTTTTTACCGTACTTTGTTGATTAGTCCTGATTCGGGCCCCCCAAAAACATACACCACATCCATACACAAATCTTGCATGGAAGGCGGTTTGCAGAAGTTGTACAAAACTTTGCGGATCAGAGCTTCACCATTAGGAACAGGCAATTCATACCAGTTGAAACAGTTCCAGCGTCCTCTACAAAACATCCATTTAAACACAAAAACCAAAATTTCAAAAAAAAAACAAACTTCTAGGAATGGTTGTAGTTTAGTAAGGGCCTTGAAGATTGGTGATTGCGTGGTACTGAGGAAGGAGGATGGTGCCAGAAGAGCTGCAGCACGTATCTTTTCATTCATTTCTGGTTGCTCTGAAAGCATAACGTAGAACATGGTACCAACCCTGAGAGTGAGAAACATAAAACAAGTTGTCCATTCCAGTTTGGTTTAGAATGTAGTTGATTGTGGCTGGAAGGTCGTAGATGCCTAATTCATGCCAGCTGAAGATTGCACACTAAATATCCTCAAAGTCTTAATTACACTCTAGAAACCTGAAGTTCCAGTACTTCTTACGATCCCAATTAGCGTTTAACGTTTGGTGTTTTCTAGAATGTCCAGTACCTCTAGCGTTAAACATCCAAACGTCATAACCACGATCGGCAAAGTAAAATGCCATAGCGTCCGTAGGACCTAAACATTATTAAACATTCTGGCTTAACCTGCTAGAATAGTACCTAGAAGAATGAAATTTTCAGCATTTCCTCCCAAACCATGAACTAGCAACACCACTTTCTTAGACTTTTCATAGGGGATTCGTTGGGCGCCTAAAATGTAACCATCAGCAGTCACAAAATGATGAGTTTCTGCCCGATAACCGTACTTTTGTATGTATTCAGTCTGAAAAAGTTGGTTTTTAGTGATTCTTTTAAGCTTTAAGCACTTACAATAGAAAGTTCTTGAGTAGAGTAGGCTAAAGGTAACAGCACTAGAAATAAGTAAATCATTGTATTAGAGCAAAAGTCCAGTTTCAGTTTGCTAATATATGGAAATTTAGGTTTTTTTTAAAGATAGGACAGCAATCAAGTTGCTATAAAGCTACAATCAAATATAGATTATAATAGACTTTAATAAGTAGTTGCAGGATATTTTGATACCCACAAATCACTACTAATTAAGAAATTATTTGTAGTGTATTTGCTAATAATTACTGCTTGTCACAAACAATTGCATGTAAAAGTTTATCACAAAAAAGAGGATTTTAGTTTAATATAGAGTACTAGAAAATGGCAACAGAGTGCCAATGTTATGATTCCTTTGTTCGTTATTAGAATGTCACAAACATTCGCCAGATTCGTGGATTTCCTCTGTGTGTGTACCGCAAATAATTCCAGCAGCCATTTCAAATCACTTCAATTGAGTATAATCGAAAGAAGGACGTTTCAGAATCGAGCGAATCGATGGAAGTCTGGATTTCTGCACTTTAAACTACCGATATCGAACTTAATTGGTTTAATCTATAGACGTTCTTATTGTTTTAAGAAACCTTCATCAACGCAGTGATGGGTTTTGATCGTTAAAGTTAATTATTACAGTAACGGATGTTTGATTTGTCAATAATTTGTAACTCGATAGTAATTTAGATTTCGAGTGAATGTAATATATTGACAGAAGAATTACTACCTACTAAACAGTTTAATTAGAAATTAAGCAGCAATTTTATTAGTAGCACTTTCTACATTTTGCTCTCAGTGCTCAATTGTGCTAAATTTGACAGTATCCTAAGTTTGACAGGCAATGCACCCAGATATAATCTCACAAACACTTGCAACACTTGAGGTATAATTGTTGACAGCTGTCACTCAAATATAGTACAAAGACTGTACTAAATTTGACAGCTGTCATTTGCCTACAACTCTAATAGAATATTTCTGACATTTTTGTTAGGCTGCCAAATGAGAGTCTATTCACAAAACAGCTTGATTATGCGATATTACAGGCACTAGAGCAGTGATTGAGCTCCAATTTTTGACTGTTATTAACCTAATACAAGGCAGAAATAAATTGGACAGCTCTAACTGTCACACAAGTTAGACAAGACATTTTTAAATGTGTGTTTGCATTGGAATGAATGAGAGTGGGCACCCAGACAATATCACACAAACAACTGCAACAATTGAGGTTTAATAGTTGACAGCTGTCACTCAAACATAGTATAAAAACTGTACTAAATTTGAGAGCTGTCATTTGCCTACAACTCTATCAGAATATTTCTGACATTTTGTTAGGCTGCCAAATGAGAGTCTAGTCACAAAACAGCTTGATTACAGGCACTAGAGCCTCGACTAAGCTCCAATTTTTGCAGAAATTGTACTAAATTTGACAGCTGCAACTGTCACACAAGTTTGACAGCACATTTTCGAAATTTATGTTAGCCTTGAAATGAAAAGCACCACACTTTTTGAACCACCAATATCTCAGTGACTGTGACACCAATTAGGGTGAAATTTTTGTCAGCTGTCACCCAAGTATAGTACAAATAATGTACTAATGTCCGACAAACGTGACAGGCAATTTTGGAAAATCATGTTTTTGATAAAAAAATAGTTTGGCTTTGATGACAGGCTATAGTTGCCATATCTCCGAAACTGCTTGAGATCTTCAGCTGTACAGGGTGCTGCATTTTCGATGGTTTTACGGGGTACAGAGAAAACGGTAATAGATAGAAAAAAAGTAGCATACGTGTTCTGATCTCTTTTTCTGAGCTGAGATGACTGGCGAAAAGTGGGCGGCGCAAACTTCTTTTATTTCAAAGATACGGGGGTTTTCGAAAATTGGTAATTTTTGAACCTCTTCTGTATTTCAGTTGCTCTTAAAGTTATCAAAAAAGGAAGAACGGTTCCCGGTAGTAGTTTTCATGTAGAATCCAATGGCGTAGTTAGTTTTTTTCTATTTCGTTTAGTTTCTGACATATGACAGTAAGTTACATTTTTTTAAATGGAACATCCTATATATTTTTACGTCATTTAATTCAGTTGATTTTTACCTTTTCAACGGTGTATTACAACATATAAGTTTGTAGAGGTTAATCCTGTTATTTTAAAAAAAGACCTTTGCTAAGCTAAAAAAAGGCCAATATCTAAAATGCCAAAGAAAATCGGAAATCATATAAACTAACACATCAGGAAATTAAATATTTTTAATAAATGTTATTAAAAACCTAAGTTACAAACAGTTCTATCGTCACGTTAATAAGAAAAGTGGCTATTTCTATTTTCTACTATTTTTAAGGTAGAAGATGAAAAAACTGTTTATAAACGACATGTAACATGTTAATAAGAACATAGCCAAATTTTGTTTCGACTATGGGTATTTTTATATATATTATTTAGTACTTTTTTGTTAAGGAAATGCTTTTTTTCTAATTACTAAGACTACGTTTACAAACTTATATGTTTTAATACACCGTTGAAAAAGTAAAAATCAACAGAATTAAATTAACTAAAAATATATAGGGTGTTCCATTTAAAAAAATATAACTTACTGTCATATGTCAGAAACTAAACGTAATAGAAAAAAACTGAATACGCCATTGGATTCTACGTCAAAACTTCTACCGGAAACCGTTATTCCTTTTTTGATAACTTTAAGAGCAACTGAAATACTGAAGAGGTTCAAAAATTACCAATTTTCAAAAACCCCCCGTATCTTTGAAACAAAAGAAGTTTGCGTCGCCGACTTTTCGCCAGTCATCTCAGATCAGAAAAAGAGATCAGAACACGTATGCTACTTTTTTTCTATCTATTACCGTTTTCCTCTGTACCCCGTAAAACCATCGAAAATGCAGCACCCTGTACGTTTCTAAATAACAATTTTTCTGGAAACAGTTAATTTTTGATTAATAAATTACTACAATTTCTGCTGTGTAATATGCTTTCAGTGATATTTTCACTGCTGACATTTTAAGTAATATTTTTTGAAATTTGCTGCAGATTATGCCCGGTCAACAACAAAATTAAATCTCATCAAGTTGCGATCAAAAATTCTATATAACTTCATTCAATATGTAAACCACCTGAGCAGCAGGTTAGTGGTGGTTTTAGTGGCAAATAAAAATTTTCACTTGAATTGCATATTGGAAAACCTTGTTTAAGGGCAAATATGGGTTTAAAGGTAAAAACGATTTACCTATTTGATGAGATTTAGTAACTGTATCCCACGGTTTGCATTTTTATTACCAATAATTCTGAAACCTCGTCTGGATCAATACCAAATTGCTTTTTACATAATTCACGAGTGGTAAAACGTGCGCCCTTATTTTGGTTGGAGTTGTAAGTTGTTTCTATAAATCCACTTAATAAAATTGAATGTTTCAAACTAGTTGAAAAAGTAGTTAAGGAAGTAAATAATAATCGAGGCTAATCATATTGATTTCACTACAGGTCAACAAGAATTAAAAATCAAATTCAAAAATTAATGAATAAAAGGCTAATTGTTCCGACATGACAGTCTGGCAATGGCAAGAGAGTGACGTTGTTATTATAATTGCTTTATCCATTGAAACGTCACAAACATTCAACCTATTCGTTTATCTCCTCTGTTTGTACCGCAAACAACTGAAACAACAACAATTTCAGAGATCTCTTTGATCGCGTTAATCACATATTTAAATAAAGAGATTGATTTGGAATTGGAATTGGGGGGTTATGAAGGATTATTCTTTTTGTTGTGTGATGCAAAAAGAGAACAAACACATTAGAATTTTGGTTATTTTATCGTCAAATTTACCAATTTGTTGTTACATAAAAAAGCAAAATAGAAATAGTTAGCATTGTTGTGTGTTGTTTTCACTGATTTAAAGGAAAGAGCAAACCTTAATGTTGGAGAGATTTGACACTGTAGTGATAAAGACGATTCCAAAGACAGATATTCAAAATTACAAAAATTTCAAGAATAACCTTAACAAAAAAATTATAAATTATTTTTAAATAATGTCAATATTAGATAAGTAGCTTTTTTCCTTTTTTTACCACTTTACCAGACTTTTTGAGTTAATTATGGCTTCTCGTTAAATTTGGGTGCTGATGATGATGTGGTAGACCGAAACCAGCTCACAAACGATACAGTACATGTTGTGTTTTTCCCTGTTGAATCATCCTAGATGGTAATATTGTCTTGTCAAATGTCTTTCAAGACAATCAGTAGAATCAATAATAATTAGTGGTGATGTCATTGAGTAAAAAGAACAGGAGGTATCAATTACCTCGCTTGTCTATTAAGCGAACGGAAACGGAAGTTGCCATATTAGTACACGACTTTTGAGTTGATTAAGCTGTAAAATTGCATTACGTTTTGTCACTTTTCTTCATTATCTCATTTTTAAATTATGACAAATAATACATGACAAATCTGTCATAACTGTCAGACCGTTGGAGCAATATTGATCAAATTTGGAACAAGCACTTTATTACACGTTATTACGGTCAAAGACCCAAAACTAACCCAACCCAACTTAAAAATTGTCTTGGAAACGGAAAATTCACTTAAGAAGTTTAAAAAATATTATTGTAGCCAGTTTTCATAGTTTCCAGACAAACTAAAAGACTTTAGTTTTGAAAATTGAATTAGAAAAGATAAAATTTCAGAAGCTTAAAAATTGTGTTTGTAACCAGTTTTCATGCAAATCGAGAGATTTTAATAGGTACTAAAAATTGACTTGTAGACATAAAAACTACTTTTTCAAGAATTTGTTACTACAAATTCATACATTTAAAACTTAAAAATTGACTTGAACCTCAAAATGTGACTGAACTAATGAAAAGTGACATCAGAAGCTTAAAATTTGCATTTGAAGTAAGTTTTCATAATTTGTAGACAAATTTCAATATTTTAGTCTTGAGAATAGTCTTAGATGGAGGACATTGACATTAGATTCATGAAAATTGTCTTGAAAACTAACTTTTCGTGCTTTTTACTTTGCTTTTCATTTTCTTAGAATTCTGAACTATTTTAGGTGCTTCAAAACTGCTTTCAGCTTGGAAAATCAAGTTTTAAGACTATCTTCACCAAGTTATTGACATAGCAAACTTAAAAAACAATTTTTACGTTCTTCATAGACTTAAAATGGCATACCAGGCTTTGTCACTATTAAATCGACTTCTAGACACCTCAGTGCTAAAAATTCAAGTATTTATTAAAAATCTAGGCTGTTTTCAGTGCCTCAAATCGAGTTTCAAAACTATCTTTACAAAGTTTTTGACTTTTCAGGCCTAAAAACCAGTTTGTCCACTGACCATAGTCTTGAAAATGTTATTTCAAGCTTCTTCACTATTAATTGACTTCTACACTCATAGGTGCAATAAATTGTAGCATCTCTAAGAAATTCAGACTGTTCTTAGTGCTTTTTAAGACTGAAAAATCGAGTTTAAGACTATTTCCAAAAGTCAAGTTTCTTCAGTAATAAAAGTAAAAAATGTTGGTACCAAATACTACAATAATAGTCTTGAGAACTAATTTTTAGAAATAAAATAGTTCGAAAATTTAATTTACTTCTAGACTTGTTGTCCAGTCCAGAAAATTGAGTTGTACACCAATTAAAGTCTTGAAAATATACTTTTGGTCCTAGTAAAGTCAGTTCTAGCATTAAAAGTCAACTTTTATATTATTTTTAGTAGTAAAAAATGAGTTTCATGCACAATACAATCTTTGTCTTGATTTCCGGACTTTTTTAGTTCTTGAATGCCAGTTTCAGACACTCAACCAGGATGGCAGTCTGAGACAGCGAATCATAAGACCATTCCTAGTAGTAAAACAGTTTTTAGACTATTCAGTACAAATTTGGACTTTCACAAGTCTTGGATGTTCAGTTTTAAACTATAAAACGATTTTTTAAATTGAAATTTGGAGGACTGTATCTTCCTTAGGAAACGTTTTTCAGAAAAATGACACAATGCAAGTCAACTTATTTTTGATTAGCTATCAAATGGTGAATTATTGACACTTAAAACTGGACCACCCTGTATATTATTATTTAAACAAGTTGTAATTTACATTTACAAATTGACAAATGTTAAAATAACTGTCATAAATTTCAGAAACACGTCTTGTTTCGAAAACTGTGTTAAAGTGTATTTCTTGCAAGTTGTAGGCAAATTTTGAGAGTTTTGACATTAGTGACAGATATCACGTGGTTTTTGGAGAATAATTTAGCTAGACAGTCACGTGATCACTGTCAAAATAACTGTCATAAATCTCAGAAACACGTGTTTTGTATCGAAAGTTAGGGACAAAATTGCCTGTAAAACCTACTTGGAGTGAGAAAATGACTGGTTTCTGGAATCTCCATATACATAAAACATAAAAATTTCACACTTGCATGAAACTGTTTGTCTGTCACACCTCGATCATAGTATTTTAATAAAGGACATTCTAACCATTATGTACGTCCTGTCCGGAAAGAAAATAGTTTCATTACAAGGCGCCCGGACGTAACATTATTACACGTGACAATGGAACTGACCTGACCGTATTGGCCAGGCCGTAGCTGACCGGAACATCCATCAAGACTGACTGTGATATAGCGACGTCGCTTCCCTCTGACAGCTAGATGAACTACTCCGAACACGAGTTTCTTTCGTGGAAGAATGGAAAAAACTTCAACTCGGCGAATGACGAATTATGCTCGGGATGTCAATTTACTCGTCAGTAGACCGAAATTGCTTTGTTGTTGTCGATTGTGTAAAGATGGCGCTATGACAGTCTGCGATTTGTTAATTAAGCTAACTAAATATTTGGCAATCAGAACTAGAGCCGATCGGCCAATATGTACTACCTACAAACACGTAGAAATGCCCAGCAGTTTGCTCGGGTTAATATTGGCTCGGTTAGCCGCCGACGTTTCCGTTGTAAACATGGCATTACGGTTAACAGCGGATAATTTACGATGAGGAGAAAACAAAAATGTGATTTATTTTATGTGTCGGTTTGTTTTTCACTATTCCAGTAACAAAATTTGACCAGAAAGTGAAGAAAAACAAACTTATTTGAACTAGAATACTAATTTTTCTTTGTAACCTTTGTAGCCTCTACAAAAATTAAAAAAAATCTTAGGTGTACTTAAAAAAGTACGTTTGTCAAATATTAAAAGATGACAGTCATACTCGGAAGTTATGTTTCAATATACAGGATGGTCTAGTTTTAAGTGTCAATAATTATTCACCATCCGATAGCCAATCAAAAAATAAGTTGACTTGCATTATATGTCATTTTTATGGAAAACGTTTCCTAAGGAAGATACAGTTCTCCAAATTTCAATTTAAAAAATCGTTTTATAGTGAAAAACTGAACATTAAAGACTTGTGAGAGTCCAAATTTGTACTGAATAGTCTAAAAACTTGCTATTTACTACTAGAAATAGTCTTATAATTCGTTTTCTTAGACTGCCATCCTGGTCGAGTGTCTGAAACTGGATTTCAAGAACTACAAACAGTCCAGAAATCAAGACAAAGATTGTACTCATTTTTACTACTAAAAATAATCTATAAGTTGACTTTTAAGGCTAGAACTGACTTTACTAGGACTAAAGAGAGTTCAAACGGCTATTTTCAGAACTTTTTGGTGTAGAACTCAATTTTCTGGACTGGAACAAGTCTAGAAGTAAATTAAATTTTCGGACTATTTCGTTTCTAAAAATTAATTCTCAAGAATACTATCGTAGCATTTGGTATCAACATTTTTTACTTTTAGACTTGACTTGACTTTTGGAAATAGTCTTAAAAAAGCATTAAAAACAGTCTGAATTTCTTAGAGATGCTACAATTTATTGCACCTATGAGTGTAGAAAGCAATTTAATAGTGAAGAAGCTTGAAACAACATTTTCAAGACTATGGACAGTGTACAAACTGGCTTTTAGGGCTGATAAGTCAAACACTTTGTAAAGATAGTCTTGAAACTCGATTTGAGGCACTGAAAACAGCTTAGATTTTTAATAAATACTTGAATTTTTAGCACTGAGGTGTCTAGAAGTCGATTTAATACTGACAAAGCTTGGAACGGCCATTTTAAGTCTATGAAGAATGTAAAAATTGTTTTTTTAAGTTTGCTATGTCAATAACTTGGTGAAGATAGTCTTGAACGTTTTGAAGCACCTAAAATAGTCCAGAATTCTAAGAAAACGAAAAGCAAAGTAAAAAAAAAAAGTTAGTTTTCAAGACAATTTTTATGAATCTAATGTCAATGTCCTGTATCTAAGACCATTTTCAAGACTAAAATATTGAAATTTGTCTTCAAATTATGAAAACTTACTTTATCTGCAAATTTTAAGCTTCTGATGTCACTTTTCATTAGTTGAGAGTCACTTTTTGGTGTTCAAGTCAATTTTTAAGGTTTAAATGAATGAATTATGATATTTATTATGTAGGTAAAAATTCTAGAAAAAGTAGTTTTTTATGTCTAAAAGTCAATTTTCAATATTAAAGACTCTCGATTTGCATGAAAACTAGTTACAAACACAACTTTTAAGCTTTTGAAATCAATTTTGATCTTTTCTAATTCAATTTTCAAAACTAAAGTCTTTCAGTTTGTCTGGAAACTATGAAAACTGGTTACAATGAAATTTTTTAAGCTTTTTAAGTAAATTTTCCGTTTCCAAGACAATTTTTAAGTTGGGTTCGGTTAGTTTTGGGTCTTTGAACGTACCTAATAACGAAATTTCAAATCAGAATTTAATAAAAGATTTTTTTTTGACCACCCTGTAGAGTGAACGGCAAATGTATTAAAAATTGTTGTTTTTAAACCAGGTGTTTTTTTTAAATTACTCGGACTCGTCGATTTTTGTTTTTAGTTACTCATTTTAGAAACAAATTTTTATTTATACAGGGTGACCCAAAAAAAAGTTTGATGCAAAAGCCAACTTTTTTAAATAAAAACTCCTCTTTTTTGTAATTTTATTCAGTTCTTTACAAAATTGTAATGATTTTTTATGTAGCATACGTATTTTCAATGGTTCTTGACAAAATGGCCTCTGAAAATCGTGTAGAAAAAATCTTCTTTAACCATTTTTGCGAGAATAACATACACATAATAGTAATTATAAATCAACTCGGTTGAACGTAATATACTAATTTCTCTGCATTTTTAAGCATTTAAGTATACTTTTCTATTTTAAGAATTGTGTAAAACAGTATTTTCCATACACCATTACACGCCTTTTTCTGGACAAACTGTTCAAGATAACTATAGGGTATGTTACATAAAAAATTGATTAGAATTTTGTAGAGAACTAAATGAACTAACAAAAAAAAGTGGTTACTACTTAAAAAAGTTGTCGTTGGTATGATAACTTTTTTTTGGGTCATCCTGTATAAAAAAAATTGTTTTTGAAAAATTGATTAATTTAAGAATTCGTAGAAAAGAACACAAGTAATAGAAAAATATTACGTCACTGCCACTAGTACTGGGACAAACTTTAGATACCTAATAATTAGTTGGCTTTACTAGAATGTTTAGGACATTTTCAGGACAGAGGGTTAATTAAACAGACTTTTGGGTAATAAAACTAAAACTAACATTTGATTCGTCACTGTTTCCGTCTCATTGTCATTCGACAGTAAACTGAGTAATTTATAATCGTTTCACACCTGCCTAAGGATCTAGCGTTGAGTGTTCTTGGAGAAAGCACGCCAGCTGATTCATTATTTATGGCCTTTAAGAGATTGTCTATAAATCATTATTACTGTCTGGATAGTTTCGAATGGCAGGATAGAATCTCAAATTCGCGCCGTACAGTTTACTTTAAGTGATTTTAAGATTATACGCATTAATTTAACGGAATGAGACTTCTTTTTATTACCGGGCGTGTCTACACGTTTCCAGTTTCCGGAAGTTTCATTTAGTTTTATTGCGAATATCATGCGGTCAGAATGCCGGTTGGAATACTAATTTGTGACTCTAGGACGCTCATTGTAAGTTAACTCACTGTTGTTGAAAAAGTCGAGCATTGCAGACGAGTTGCGATAATTGCTTCCAGAATATCGTAACTTTTTCGAAAGTTGTGCAATTATTATTAATATCTCAAAATCAAAACTTTACATTTGGGCTTTCCAGCCGAAAACCAATAAATGAAAACAACGTAGCCGCACTGAATTATTAACATATAACCGATTCAAAAACAATCCAATCCAATTTCAGGCCATATGTAACACAAACAGGGAGGAATTTAAAATAACACCATCCAATCAGGCCTATTGTCGTTTATTCGCGTTTATCGGCTATTTCGACCGCAAAAATCCCGCCCGCTATTCGATACTATAACCAACAAACACAAATCAAAAACTGTGTTTTAAATTCAACTCAAAGAGAGTATCAGGAACTTTTAATAATCATTGATACTTTGGAGTAATTAAATATACATCCGGTAGGTGAAGGGTTAAATCGGTGTAACTATTGCCAAAACTCGGTTATCAATTTATAGAACTCCGGCCCAATTAAAACTTAGCGTAGCATTTAAATTTCCTAAGGGAATATCGCAAATTATCCCCGGATTTGATTGGGAACAAACACGTAGTACATGTAGGAAGCTGCCTCAAGCTAGTTTCCCAATTCTTGCGTCTACGATTAAATATTTAAGCAACACTGAACGTAGTATTTATAAGTTATCCTAATTTAAGTTCAGGTTAAATGTGTATTTTGCCATTAATCCTTACGTCAAAATATACTACAGCAATCATATTATTGCTTAAATTTTGGTACCTGGTATAACAGTCGCTGTTTAATCTTAGATGCTTGGTTTTATGGTGTGAATTCTGTGAGTGGAAATTGATATTGATGGGTAAATTACCAGCAAATTACAAATATTGTATTTTTGGCAGTTCAAATTTTGACACCGCTTTTTTCCCTGACTCTACCAAATTTGTAGTGTTTTTTCATGATATTGAATAGTCATAGTCACTATCATGGTTATAGAGTTCTCTGGATATTTAAAATAAAGTTTAAAGAGAGAACATTTGATAATTTTTTTCAGTAGCATTTAGCGGTTTTGACACACTCAAAACGGACCCAGAAGCCTTTGACAATTTAAAACAACAATGGAAGGGTTTAAGGCCTCTAAAACTTTTTAGAAAGTGATCAATAGCATTGAGAGGTCTATAGAAATTTCAAAATGGTTCTAGAGGCCTCTGGAAATTTAAAACAATTTTGGGAAAGTTTAAGTTGTAGAGGGATTTGGAAATTTTCAGAAAGTTCTCAGTAGCATTTAGAGGTCTTGGCACTTTTAGAAGGTTCTAATAGCATTTAAAAGGTCTATGGAACGTTCAAAATGGTTATAGAGGCTTCTGGATATTTAAAACAGTTCTGGCAAAGTTTAAAACAGTTGTTTAGGGCTTTAGAAAATTTCATAATTTTCATTTTTCACTAGCATTTAGAGGCCTTTGGCACATTCAAAACGAACCCAGAAGCCTTTTACAATTTAAAAGAACTATGGAAGGGTTTAAGACACTTGTAGAGGCCTCTGGCACTTTTTAGATGGTTCTCAATAGAATTTAGAGGTTTATGGAACTTTCAAATGGTATTAGAGGCCTCTGGCAATTTAAAACAGTTCTGCAAAAGTTTAAGATAGTTTTAGAGGACTCTGAAAGTTCTCAGTAGTATTTAGAAGTCTTTGGCACATTCAAAAACGGTCATAGATGCCTCTGACAATTTAAAACAAGTTTGGGAAAGTTTAACACATTTTTAGATAACTCCGACACTTTTTAGAAGGTTCTCAATAGCATTTAGAGGTCTATGGAACGTTCAAAATGGTTCTAGAGGCTTCTGGATATTTACAACAGTTCTGGGAAAGTTTAAAACAATTGTTTAAGGCTCTCTTTGATATTTTTTTCAGTAGCATTTAGAGCCCTTTGGCACACTCAAAACGGACCCAGAGGCCTCTGACAATTTAATACAACTATGGAAGGGTTTAATATACAGTGCGTTTTTTTTAACGCGCAACATAGGATTTTACGTGTTAAATTTTTAAGCTTATGTTGGACCATGTTATTTTGGAACTACAGGTATAAAACTTGGAAGATGTGTCTTCAGTACCATGAAGCTTAAGTAAGACCACCAATTCGGTCTAAAAAGTGTTTACAAATTAGCAAAAAGTCATCTTTTTTGGACCATATTTTATCTTTCCATATTCCCTGTATGTTTGTTTACCTGCTATCTGCCCTGTCAGTATCAAAAAACAACACCTACCATACATACGGGGAGTCTAAATCTTTTCGAAAGAAGATGACTTTTTGCTAGTTTGTAAACACTTTTTAGACCGAATTGGTGGTTATACTTAAGCTTCAGGGTACTAAAGACACACTTGTCAAGTTTTACACCTGTAGTTCCAAAATAACATGGTCTAACATGGGCTTAAAAATTTAACACGTGAAATCCTATGTTGCGCGTTAAAAAAAAACGCACTGTATATATACATTTGTAGAAGCCTCCAAACTTTTTAGAAGGTTTTCAATAGCATTTAGAGGTCTATAGAACTCTCAAAATGGTCCTAGAGGCATCTGGCAATTTAAAGCAAGTTTGGCAAGGATTAAGGCAATTGTAGAGGGCTCTCGAAAATTTTCAGAAAGTTCACAGTAATATTTGGAGGTGTTTGGCACATTGAAAACGGTCCTAGAGACCTCTGACAATTTAAAACAAGTTTGGGAAGGTTTAATACATTTGTAGATGACTCTGACACTTTTTAGAAGGTTCTCAATAGCATTCAGAAGTTTATGAAACGTTCAAAATGGTCCTAGAGGCCTCTGACAATTTAAAGCAAGTCTGGCAAGGATTAAGGCAGTTGTAGAGGGCTCTCGAACATTTTCAGAAAGTTCTCAGTAGCATTTAGAGGTCTCTGGCACTTTTTCGAGGGTTCTCAATAGCATTTGGAAGTCTATAGAACCTTCAAAATAGTCCTAGAGGTCTCTGGCAATTAAAAACAGTTCTGGGAAAATGTAAGACAATTGTAGGGGGTCTGAAAGTTTTCAGAAAGTAAGTGAAAACTAAACTCTTCTAGTAGCACTCGTTCTCAGTAGCATTTGGAGATGTTTCGCACATTGAAAACGGTTTTTAGAGGTCTCTGACAATTGAGAGCAAGTCTGGGAAAACTTAAGACACTTGTAGAGGCCTCTGGCACTTTTTAGAAGGTTCTCAATAGTATTTAGAGGACTATGGGATGTTCAAAATGGTGCTAGAGACATCTGGCAATTTAAAACAGTTCTGGGAAAGTTTAAAACAGTTGTTTAGGGCTCTAGAAATGTTCATAATTTTTTCAGTAGCATTTAGAGGCCTTTGGCACATTCAAAACGGTCTTAGAAGCCTCTGACAATTTAAAGAAAGTCTGGGAAGGTTTAACACATTTGTAAAAGCCTCTGACATTTTTTAGAAGGTTTTCAATAGCATTTGGAAGTTTATGGAACGTTCAGAATGGTCCTAGAGGCCTCTGACAATTTAAACGAAGTTTGGCAAGGATTAAGGCAGTTGTAGAACCCTCTCGAACATTTTCAGAAAGTTCTCAGTAGCATTTGGAGGTGTTTAGCACATTGAAAACGGTCCTAGAGGCCTCTGACAATTTAGAGCAAGTCTGGGGAGGTTTAAGACCTCTGACACTTTTTAGAAGGTTCTCAATAGCATTTAGAGGACTGTGGGAGGTTCAAAATGGTTTTAGAGGCCTCTGACAATTAAAAACAGTTTTGTAAAAGTTTAAGATAGTTGTAGAAGGCTCTGGAACTTTTCATAAACTTCTCAGTAGCATTTAGAGTTCTTTGGTACACTCAAAACGGTTCTAGAGGCTTCTGAGATTTTAAAACACGTCTGGGAAGCTTTAAAATACTTGTAGAGGCCTCTGTCACTGTCTCTGTTTATATATTACTTATTTTATAAATTTATATGCCATTCGAAAACTGATTTTTGTTAGTTTAGTACGTTAGTTTTCAAAATGCTTAAATCACCAGGTTCACAGGACAAGTGGCTTCTACAGTCATGTGACCTAATTCCTCCAGAGGAATATTCCTGTAAGGTTATGTTAAGTTATTATGATAAGCCCAAATACTGGACAAAACTCAATATTGTAGTAGTCTTGACACCAAAAAAACCAAACAGAGAACTGTAGTGTCAAATTGTGACGACTAGTTCCCTCTCATTAAATTTGCTGAGAAGTGGTGAGGGTGATTCAGTGCTTTGTGATTTATCTCAAAAGGTCAATTTGTCTTTTCAAGCATTTACTCCACCTAGTGACAACGTCAACGGCTGTTATCTCTGCGACTTATTTCCACCTCGCCGATTTAATTCGGGGAAGAATTCAGATTCGGAAAGTTCGTTCAAGGAAACCGAACGCCTGGCGGCATCTTAAATCCAAATGTCGCCGTCCTAATTAGGGAAAACGCAAAACCCGGACGTCGCAATTCCCGAACTGCACTAGCTGGATCCTGATGAAAATGTTCCGTATAAAGTTATGTCTGTTTCAAGAGCGAAAGGTCTTCCCAATTACTACTTATTATCCGGAGTGGATTTTAAACCATACTGTCTGTCTAAAAGAGGACGTGTTTCGCTGGGCTTTCGGAAATAGTTTCATAAGCGAATGGTAAAATTGATGGTTTGAATCACCGCCTTCTTTACAAGAAAGCCTAGAATGTGACTTTAATGGCGGCGTTATCGGATCTTTTTTTGTACACAAACCTATGGAGATGCAGTAGAAAATATGTTTTTTTTTATTTTTTCGTGTAGTTGATTAGAAGTTGTGAGTGAAAAATCAAAGAACGCTTCATTCCTGATCCAGATATGTATAGATATGGCTTTTATATCCAATAAAGTCCAGCCAAAGCAAGTTTGGTTAGAACCCTTTGTCTTGGAAAGTAGGAACAAACTAATGTAAAAACTGCTCAATCAAAGAAAATTTGGAAATTCTTGAATCTAATTAAGCCAAACTGGTAAATGGGTTTTATATTATTACCAAGACCTTTCTTTTAAAATGTAAATGTGCCAATAGAACTTCTAAAAGCTGTCCTGTTTCTTCAGAGTAAACCTTTGTTGCTCTCAAAATGCAGGCGGTCTCAAAATGTAACTCACATAAGTCACATACCAATGTATGTAAGAGGCAATAAGTTTTACTGAATGAGAAAGCATATTGTACTTACCACTGAGTATTGTGTTGGAGTAAAATCATTCCACTTCAAAGCTTTCAACCACTGTTGGGTTCGAGCAGGGTCTTTTGGAAAGTAAAAGACTGACACTTTTGGGCCTTTCACCAAATTGCTTTTAGAAATTTGGCAAACAACCAGTGGACGGCATATTGTAGAGGCAATAGAATTTAAGTTAAAAAACCAACCACAAATTATAGAACAATGAAGGAACAATAACAATAGTGATAACACAATAAAATGAACACAAACTACACTTTCACTAGAACAATAAACATATAAACAACAATATATAATAGCAAACAAAAATTACTTTGGCAAGTAATCCCAAGTCTTGACTTTAAACCTTAAAAATTAATTTAATCATCCAAAAACTCAATTTCCACAATACAAACAAATGCAAACTGTCAATCCCATATTTCGGCCATATTGGAATTTTTGGCATGCACCTTCTTGGCTTTCTTGTACAGAGGGCGGTGTTTGAATACGTGCCAAATGTCATTCTTCCTCCCTACGGTGGTTTTAAATGAGTTATAAACATCCAGTAAATTATTACACAATCCCAAATTCTTTACATTTAAATTAACCTCATCAATGAACACCCTATAGATGTGTCAAAACTCAATCAAGCATCCTCTAAAATATTTAGTAAGAAATTTCAAATATAATCAATCAAATGAGCTATTATACAACACAAACTGTAACGCGCAGTGTAGTCCCGACTTTATTAACTTGCATCAATGTAAACACAGCTTAACATTCCGTTGTACTGTCAAAACAGTGCGATGTCCGCGCAGAAACAATAGACTGTCAAAGCCTCCTCGATCCAGTTTGACAATGACGCTTCCGTTTAGTAAATGGCCGTGCAAATGTCGGTACGCGCGTGTATTTTGCAATTTTTAGTGGTTTTTCGGTCTTTTTCAAGTGTTTTGCACGTGCCCTCGGACATTTTGAACTTTCACGTGTGTTGGGTTGGAATTTCGACGAGTCCAGCTTGATTTCACGTAAGTTTTTCCCCATTT
The DNA here is from genome assembly GCF_016097725.1 of Ips typographus. Taxonomy (NCBI): domain Eukaryota; kingdom Metazoa; phylum Arthropoda; class Insecta; order Coleoptera; family Curculionidae; genus Ips; species Ips typographus. The sequence goes on along the minus strand of NC_138426.1, from coordinate 8,767,216 downwards.
TGGTTTCAATGCGCTGTTGCCCGACATTGTGATATTTTTTAAGCTTTGACGGTGTTGCCACACTTTTTCTGACGTAAATTTCTTTGACGTGCTTAGAACTGCACTGATTAACTAAACTAAACTGAATTAAATTATTTCTTTTCAAGACGTTTCTGCTAATCCAGACCCTTTCAGTAGCTCGGTATAGACTTCAAACCGAATATGGCGGCAATGAATACCTAAACACGCGAAATTCCATCGCCATATTTGGTTACGGCTTTGCGGCGGCATAAGCGTAATCAGGATTTGCATACGGGACAGTTTCCCCTTTAATATTCATAAGACGCGATTAGTGCCGGTACGGAACGGCTACGAAGGAATCTTTTACACTTTGGCTACGCTGATTTATACGCCTTAAATCCGGTTTTGGGACTGGAACGACCGGATATTCCGAAAAACAAAAAACCAAAACACATTTTTGCAATTTTATAGGTCTGTTCGCAGAGGCCAACCAGAAACAGTAAATGTCAAGTTTCATTGGTTGAATGGTCACGTGACTATGACGTTTTCTGACTTGTGGCCAATGGATGTATCTAAAGCCGCATTCGTTTTCAAGCTCCATGGAGCGAGCAGAGCGTTTTTGACGTCACGATGACGTAATTTCGCAAAACCATAATTTGGCCAATTGTCAAATTACGTCATTATGATGTCAAAAAAGCTCTGCTCGCTCCATGGAGCGTGGAAAACGAATGCGGCCTATTTCTCTGATTACTAGTTGGAGATTCTCTCTACGAACAGACCTAATATAAAAGATTTCCAAATAAAGTATGCAAATAACTATTACAAATGAAGGGAAAAGAATACACAACCTTGTCCACTATAAATTTATTAAGCCTTTAATGGCTCAACATATCTCGGACACCCTTTTCAGGAGCTAGAAAGTTGTACTAATTTACCCCAAAACATGGAATTACATAGTAAAGTCAGCATAACCATTTTGAAAGTCCCATAGACCTCTAAATTCTACTAAGAAGTTTCTGAAAAGTTCGAGAGTTCTGTTTAAATTGCTAGAGGCCTCTAGGAGGATTTTGAAAGTTCCATAGACATCTAAAAGCTATTGAAAACCTTTTAAAAAGTACCAGAGGCTTCTACAAGTGTCTTCAAGGACCTCTAAATGCCACTGAGAACTTTCTGAAAAGTTCCAGAGCCCTCTACAACTGTTTAAAGTTTTTCCAGAATTATTTTAAATTGCCAAAGGCCCCTAAGACTATTTTAAGAACTCTATAGTCCTCTAAATACTATTGAGAACTTTCTAAAAAGTGCCAGAAGCCTCTACATGTTTTTTAACCATTTCCAGAGTGGTTTTAATTGTCAGAACCCTCTAGGATCGTTTTGAATATGTCGAAAACCTCTAAATGCTACTGAAAACTTTCTGAAAATTTACAGAGCCCTCTACCATTGTCTTAAGCTTTTCACAACTATTTTAAATTGCCAGAGGCCTCTAGGATCATTTTGATAGTTCCATAGACCTCTCAATACTATTGATAACATTCTAAAACGTGCCAGAGGTTCTACATGATTCTTGAACCTTTCTAGAGTTGTTTTAAATTGTCAGAGCCCTCTATGACCGTTTCAAATGTGTCAAAAACCTCTAAATGCTACTGGAAACTTTCTGAAAATATTGAAAAGTCGTAGTCTATATTCCCACAGTGGAGTAGTGAATGTAAGTGAAAATAAAACTCAGAGTCGATCACCACAAAATATTTTGTTTTTGAGTGTACCAAAGAACTCTAAATGCTACTGAGAAGTTTATGAAAAGTTCCAGAGCCTTCTACAACTATTTTAAACTGTTACAAAACTGTTTTGAATTGTCAGAGGCCTCTAAAACCATTTTGAACCTCATATAGTCCTCTAAATGCTATTGAGAACCTTCTAAAAAGGGTCAGAGGTCTTAAACCTCCCCAGACTTGCTCTAAATTGCCAGAGGCCTCTAGGAGCGTTTTCAATGTGCCAAACACCTCCAAATGCTACTGAGAACGAGTGCTACTAGAAGAGTTTAGTTTTCACTTACTTTCTGAAAACTTTCAGACCCCCTACAATTGTCTTACATTTTCCCAGAACGGTTTTTAATTGCCAGAGGCCTCTAGGACTATTTTGAAGGTTCTATAGACTTCCAAATGCTATTGAGAACCCTCTAAAAAGTGCCAGAAACCTCTAAATGCTACTGAGAACTTTCTGAAACGCTCCAGAGCACTCTAACTTTCCCATAAATGTTTTAAATTGCCAGGGGCCTCTAGGACCATTTCGAGAGTTTCATAGACCTCTAAATGCTATTGAGAACCTTTTAAAAAGTGCCAGAAACCTCTACAGGTGTTTCAAACCTTTCTAGACTTGTTTTAAATTGTGAATGCCTCTAGAACAGTTTTGCATATGCCAAAGTCCTCTAAATACTTCTAAAACTTTCTGAAAACCTCCAGAGCTCTCTACAACTGTCAAAAGTTTCCCAGAACTGTTTTAAATTGCCAGGGGCCTCTAGGACCGTTTTGAGAGTTCAATAGAGCTCTAAATACTGTTGAGAACGTTTTCCAAAGTCTTCTACAAGTGTCTTAAACTTTCCCAGGGTTGTCCTGCCAAAGATCTCTAACTGCTACAAATAACTTGCTGAAAAGATCCAGAGGCCTTTACAACTGTTTTAAGCATTCCCAGAACTCTTTTAAGACGCCAGAGGCCTCTAGGACCATTTTGAATCTTTCAGAGACCTCTAAGTGCTACTGACACCTTCTAAAAAGTGATTTAAATCCTCCAAAAAACTGTTTTAAATTGTCAGATGCCTTCAGAACCATTTTGGTGCTAGACCTTTCTAAATAATACTGCAAACGTTCTGGAAATTGCCAGAGGCATCTAGTTAATCAGCTCTCTCAGTTGTTGCCTTTTTAATTTCGACAATTATTATATTAAATTGTAGGAATTTAAAAAAAAAACTACTATTTCCCCGGCTCTCACAATTTACCACAGAATGCAGGCATTTCATAAATTGTATGAACATTCGATTGAATTAACCTTGTAAAACTCTCTAAACTAACTTAAAACTGCTGAAATTCTATAAATAATCATCAGGAAGTGTATGTTACATTCCTTTTCAAAAATTTCGGTCAGCTGTTTTTGACATTTCGTTTTCGAGATATTGACAACTGAAAAATGGAATTTTCACAATTTTGAAGTGAATGATAGACCTTTTGCTCAATCTGTTTAGGAGCTATGACACTCCAAAGTTGTAAATTTTTTTAAACATTTCAAAGAAATTAAAAAAAAAAATCTTTTAAAGTCTGAATAACTTAATAACCTCTCTCCAACGATATATAAACTTTGATTGGTTGGTTACATTTTAGGCTTCTGCAGGGACCCCAACTTGAATTATGTAACGAAGTTTGACCATTAGCCTTGTATACACCCATTCATTCAATCCTGAATAACTTTCTTATTTGATAAACGTTGATGGTTATACATTTTAAGATAGCCAATGAAATGGGCTTTCCAACGGTATATAAGATTTGATTGATTGGTGTTGTGGATTGAGAATGCTTAAGTCTCTCTTTTCCAATTTCGTGTTTCAAAGTAAAGAATGGGAAGAATTAGAAATTCGTTCCTACCTATTCACAAAAACTTAGTTTGTGTGAGTGTAAACTCAAAAAAAAAAGACTTTATGGTTATGGGCTGTAATGAACTATTTAACTCTTCTTATCTAGTAACAGAAAATGTGTGTTATTTTGGCATATTTATTAAAAATCATGGTTACTGTAAGAAAACAGATTGCTTCATTAGTTAGTAAACAGACGTTGAACAAGAGAGTTCATGTAGTTTGGTAATTAGCCCGAATATGAACAACGCGACAATATATCAGAACGTTGTCTTGTGCGGAATTTAATTAGAAGGAAAATGTACCGGGGTTGCACGAGACACCAGTTAATAATGACAGTTTAAATTTAAGCGAAGCAATCGATTACTGTTACGTGCTATCATTATTCTGGCAAACAATTAAAATTATCGTGTTTTTTTTTGCTGTTGTCAAACCGTCACAATTGCTCGTTGTAAGCTCGATTAAGTTTCGCGACAGAGCAAATCGAGCCCAGTTACATCCTGAGGCTTACAGAGCTTTCTTGGCGAAGCTTGCCAAGATGATTACCCTCGATCGAGAAACGCAATATCAATTACTTTCCACCGATAAACCCATCCTCGCTGTGTCGTTAGAAATACATTTACCCGTTGAAGAAGATAAAGTTGCCGATGAAAAAACTGTTAAAATAATGGGATTTCAGCTTGATGCGTCTCGTCGACAAATGGGATTAGGCGCATGATTTACGGGAGGTGCTGTCTACACAACGTCTAATGAATTGTGTTTTGTTTTAGTCGTATTACATCCCAGATCGGTCTGAGACAGCTCCGTTTTACACACTTTCACAGGGTTTCTATTGCAAAATTCAAGACAAGTGAAAACAAGACAGTTTTTGAGTTTCAGGCAGCAAAAATAGAGAAGCAAGCCAGGAAAGCTCTGTCTCTCCTCTGAAAAAAATGACTGAGTTTTTGCCGACAATCTATACAAAAATATACCGTGTGATAGATGAAAAACATAATTAATTACATGCGCAGACCGAAAACCTAAAAAAGTGCATGTAGGCCAAATAGCTGGATGTTGTCAAATGTCTCTCTAAACTCGTGATCTAATTACTTGCAAAATTAATTGTGTTATTAAAATATTCCTAATCATTTCCAATGTGTTTGCGATATGCCCCTTTTTAATTCGGTTTCTGCATACATTTGTTCTTCATTTAGTGGTAAAATTGGTATGCTGCTACAACTCTCTAATTTAGAAATTTTGATCTGTTAAATAGAAAAAACCCAACATAACCCCAAAATGAAACCTGAATAAGCAATAAACAAAAATAAGTATGGGTAAGAATTTACCTTGTTCGGTTTTAAATTTGATTCCATTTCTAGCTTAACCTGTCATTAATGTTTCCAAAATGTTGACAAGTGGCTACGTTCGAAAATTACAAAAAAAGGATGCTTCTCTAGTGTCAATACCTACCCTAACCTAACTAACTGTTTTGACAGGTGTAATTAAACTTTGACAGGTTTAAACCACGTAGTTTTATTAGTTTTACAATAGTTTGATAGGTCTATTTATTCAGAATTATCTTTTTATAAAATAGTTTGAGTGGTAGCACAGACTGCACTTTACATCTCAATAAAATTACTTTTGACACTTTCACGCATACATGTCATCTGTCATACTACAAAGACAAATGTCTTCTGGTCCGGTGACTGTTTTCAAATTTAAAGTACAAACTTTTCAGTCACGTGAACGTCTTTAAATTGAAATGTAAATTGTTAGGGTCACATGATCTTTTTTAAATTTACCGTTGATTTTTCGGAGTCACATGGGCTTTTTTGGTCACGTGACCGTCTTAAATTAGAAACGTCAATTTTAGTCACGTGACCATTTAATTTTTATTACTCAGATAAGCTATGAAGCTAATCTAGTCAAGCTGTTAATTGAAATGATTGCACAGAATTTACAGTCCATGACTTGGTTATTTTGACATCAATTACAAAGTGATTCAATGTACCAATTTGTAGCTGAAACCCTTTTTTGACCACTCTATATAACGTGTATAGTGAAAATGTCAAATAGCCGAGTAATCAAAAATTACTCAGCAACCATTATATTGGTATTAAATTGATTAAAATGGATCACTAACCTGGATATTATTTCCTGGAAGTAGTTTCAAAGCTTCTAACTCTCTAAACCCAATTTGGAGTGGAATAATGCTTCTTGGTCAATAATTTGGGTTCTTTCATTGGTACTCACTTAACAAATGTATTGGCAAAGACATTGTCTGGAAATTTTGAAAGTGGAACAAAATAATTGACAATTATGGCTTTTGTTCAGTTCCCTTGTTGAGTTTGGCCAACTGACTAGAGTTCCTGCGCTGGTTTTAGAAACCCCATTAAGCCCAGTAAACAAAATAAACGAAAACATAATTTAATTTTCTCTCACAGTCTTTACGAAGAAGGCCGGGCCCAAGGAAAATAAAGCGTAGCGCAAAGCTGACATTTCGGGAGTAATTTTCCTTGGGAAACAATAGTGGTCCCGAGTTTATCTAGCGATAAACGTAAGAAGTAGGAAAAAGGATTTCGCTTCTTTTCGCCAAAGTCGCGTAATAAGTGTGTCCGGGATCTGTTTGAGTCCTAATCCTTTGTGCCAATTGACTAAATTAGTTGGATCAGATCATCATTGTCAGTTACTGGAAATAGAGACGTAAAATAGTCAGCAAGAAAGAGCATCGTGTAATTTTCATTCCTTCCTGTAATGGAAAAACAATGTCAAAGACATCCTAATATGACATCCCTAGAGTCATTATTAGAACGACTTTGTATTGAGTTACAAAAACCTCGAACCAGAAACAGCTCGGAAAGCAATATTTAAGAAAAAGCAGGCAACTTTCCGCTACAAAAAACTTTCCGCTCGTTTCGTCCTTTTATAACCGATACGAAACTTTTTATTGCGAATATATTAGGGATGCAGCGCCCCCACCCACTATCTACGTATATCGGAAAGTTGTGTGTGTTCTCTTATATGGGACTTTATAAACATCTTTCCGATGATATTTATGACTGCGCAAAAAGGAGAGGATATTGCTAAACTACGGGAAACTTTGTGAGTGATTGACCTTTTAGCTTGTCCGGATTTAAGGGACCTTATGTTAGTCGTCACGTGATAGTGTCAGCTTAAGGGCAATTAACCGAAACCGTTCACGTTTGGAATATAAACCCATCGAGCTGGCAATTGCAAACTGAACCAATTTGAGAAAATCGTCTTATTAGTTTAGTTATGGGTTTAGTTCAGAATGTCACTTAGAAAAGATCAACCTTGAAACGTGACTATTATTAGTATTATTAAATACATTTTTAGATATTTATGTAATTTCTAGTTACGATTTATACATATAATACAAAGTAGTAGTAAATTATAAATTGTAGTGATTAGTTTAAATTTCATCCCACTGAACAGTCCAAATGGACATAGAGTTATTTTAATAACAACTTAATTACGAACAAATTACTAGTGTACGATTTAGTTACTAATTAATTATGCACAGCTATTTGCATCAAATTAATATGACACAATCTGCTAGTCTATAATATACAGGGTTAGCCACCCAAACTGTTCATTAAATAGAAATTTGAAATTGTGGAATTAAAAGAAATTTGATGAGCATGTTTTAAACATATTTTCATCTTTCTGTCACTCAGTAGATGTCAACTTGTTTATTTTAAATGGAACACTCTGTATATTATTGTATTGTTGAATAGTTCTATCGATTTCAAATATTTTTAATGTATCATAACCTACATCTATCTACAACAGTTTTTCGAGATATTTACACATGAAAAATGACACTTTCAAGTTTTCAAGTGTCAGAACTCCTAACCATCCATCCTCCTAACCATCCATCAGGTGTCAAAAATTTTATATTAGTAAAAAAAATGACGTCTGTCATTCTCTCATCTTATTCAGATTAGGAGGTATGACACTCCAAAAACTAAAAATGTCATATTTCAAACGTCAATATCTCGAAAACCCTTGTTAGCTTTACTTTAGATGATGATACATTAAACAATAATATTCAGGGTGTTCCATTTAAAAGAAGCAAGTTGACATCTACTTCCGGTTAAACCGGAAGTGACAGAAAAATATAAGTATATCTGATTTGCAAGTAGTCTACAATTTCAATTGCTAATTTTTAAAACTCAATTACTATACTTTTGTTTGATATTTTATTTATTGTATTGTTTCAAAGACACAAATCTTACTTTCAGCCTGAAGACAATCAGTTGAATACCGAGATCTATTTTCACAATTCCTACGTTTGCGAGGTAAATAATATATTTTCTCTTGGCTCTTGAACATTCAGGACGAGTAAATAATATAAAAAAGGATACAAACGTCGCAATTACAATAAATGGACGACCGAAGAAAGTCCCTAAATAATAATAACCTGAAGTGCCAGTCCTCGGCGAAAGTAGGTCTCGCAAATAATGGAACCGTGAATCATGAGGATTTAACCACGGTCCGGTAAGTTCCCTTTCCTGCACTCGCAAAAAAAATCGCCCTCTCGACCTTAAACAAAAAAAAAAACGCTTCTCTAAGATAAGGAAAACGGGTTTTCAGTTTTTTTTTTTGGTTTAACCAAATTCGGTTGTGCAGCGCTTATTAAAAAGAACCAAATCGACGGTTTGTAGACATTTCGCCATAAATTACGGTGTGGAACAGTTCCGATAAAATGCAAATTTATAAATAGTGCTAATGGAGTGGAAAAAACTTGATTTCGAGTCCAATCAAATAAAGAAAATTTAAGAACGGATAAGGCGAGAGAAACAGCCTTATCGGCAACTAGGAATATTTATTGCCATCCTTCGAGCTTGGAATAAGCAACGAAACGATTTTACTTTCAAGATAATTTTTCTTACTGAACATTTTTTTTCCAATTCGTTTATGGTGCGAAGCCCACAGTTTTAAAAACTTACCAATTGTTAGCAAAGTCTGCATAGCAAAAAAAAAACATTTTTATAAGAGTCATAATCATGATAATCTAGCTTTGAATGTGACCGCCGCCTATTGAAAACTAACGAAACGTAATAAATCCTGCAAAACTTTTTCGAGAATGGGTTTTCTACGCCTTAACCTTTTGTAAATTTCCTTTATTCGATGGCTTTGGGAATCAACTTTTTCCGGTCCATTTGCTCTATTTAGAAATTTGCATCCCCTGTGCCCAGACCGAGAGTGTTTATCGGAAAGCCGTGGAAGGAAATAAATATTCGAAAATGGTCGCATTAACTGGGAGTGGCAAAAACACTACCAAGAGTTACACAGATTCAGTATACCATCTTTATTAACTTTTGTACTTGATTTAGTGAGTTGCTGTAGGTTCGAGTAGTTGTGGAATACGTGTATAATCCTCGCAGGAGCCTTTCTTCATAGTTAAAGCCGCAAATTTGGCGAGTATGATTAAAGCGATAAACATGTTGTGTTTACAGTCAATAAAACCCATTTAGGCGGCTATAATACGCAAACGCAATAACGGTTCGTGGCAATTTTCAGTTATATTAAATAATTCCGGGACATATTGGGGTAAAAGGGTTCGCATTTACATAGAGGCGAAAATGATCGTTAACATTTTGCAGCTTCAGCGATGTCAAAAGTATTTTAAACTTGCAGTTAAATACTGAAACCTGTTACTATTGAAATATGAAATGCTGTTGAGGGTGAATAATTATTTTATCTACAGACTGTAATAGTTATGTCTGTATATTATACTGGTGTGGTGTAACTGACAGAGAAACATTGATAATTGCATGAGCGACACAAAGACAGTGAATCCAAAAAAAGTCTAGTAGGCAAAAACTTCTTACTAAATAATATAACCAGGTTAGTGATCAATTTTAATCAATTTTATGGCAGCATAATGGTTACTGAGTAATTTTTGATTACTCGGTTATTTGACATTTTTACTGTACAGGATGCTGCATTTTCGATGGTTTTACGGGATACAGAGAAAACAGTAATAGATAGAAAAAAAGTAGCATACGTGTTCTGATCTCTTTTTCTGAGCTGGGATGACTGGCGTAAAGTGGGCGGCGCAAACTTCTTTTGTTTCAAAGATACGGGGGGTTTTCGAAAATTGGTAATTTTGGAACCTCCTGTATTTCAGTTGCTCTTAAAGTTATCAAAAAAGGAAGAACGGTTCCCTGTAGAAGTTTTCATGTAGAATCCAATGGCGTAGTGAGTTTTTTTCTATTCCGTTTAGTTTCTGACATATGACAGTAAGTTACATTTTTTTTAAATGGAACATCCTATATATTTTTACGTCATTTAATTCTGTTGATTTTTACCTTTTCAACGGTGTATTACAACATATAAGTTTGTAGAGGTTAATCCTGTTATTTTAAAAAAAGACCTTTGCTAAGCTAAAAAAAAGGCCAGAATCTAAAATACCAAACAAAATCGGAAATCATATCAACTAACACATCAGAAAATTAAATATTTTTAATAAATCTTATTAAAAATCTAAGTTACAAACAGTTCTACCGTCACTTTAATAAGAAAAGTGGCCATTTCTATTTTCTACTATTTTTAAGGTGGAAGTTGAAAAAACTGTTTATAAACGACATGTAACATGTTAATATGAACATAGCCAAATTTTGTTTAGACTGTGTGTATTTTTATACATATTATTTAGCACTTTTTTGTTAAGGAAACGCTTTTTTTTAAACACTTTTAAAAAGTTATAAAGTTTCAAATTGTTGAAAATATTTGACACACAAGAAAACTTACGTTTTATGTACGACAGTGTTACTGAGTTAAACTGATAATCTTATAAGCTCTTTTCTTGATTGAAATTATTGGAAATGACTAAATAAATATTGTAATTATCTCGTAGCTGTCAAATCATTTTAGAAACCTTCTTAATGTCTTAAAGGTGGCAAAAAAGATTTTAGAAGTCTTAGTGTTGTCAAAAATGAAGACTGAATATTCTGACATTTTTGATTTTATAGAAACTGTCTTCAAATTCCTGAAACATATCTTCAGAAACCTAGTGTAGTGTTATTTGAATAATCTCTTCACTAATTCTGTACAAGATTAACGACAATTTTATAAAATAAATTAATAGGATCAGCATCAATCTTATCGGCTTGCAGTCGTTTTTTTCCTCAAAGTGAAATCAGAGCTGTAAAAGTCGTGGCTTATTAAATAAAGAGAGATTTGTCCGTTTAAAAAAAAATGAGGGGCGCTAGAGTTATTCGGAGGCAAAAGTGGAGAGAGCCGAGGATGAAATATTCTTTTGTATATTTGCGGCCATTGTGCGGTAAAGTAAACAAAATGTAAATGCCTCAGGGGAAATAAATCTAAGCGACTAGGGAGTTAAGGCGATAAAATGCTAATTTATTTTACTCGTCCGACGACGAGACAAAGTCTTTATTGTTCCTTTATAATAGAACCCGTACAACCTTAACGACTGCAGTAAAGCAACATAATATCACGTGAACAAATATTATCACAACATTCAGAAGTAATATCGGGTAGTTCGAAAGATTGATCACGTCTTAATTGACGTTTTAAACCTTCACCTCGAGTACGAGGTCTAAAAAGCACAGATTTTACGTACTCCTTGTAAAGCTCGTCGATGATATTATCTCGCTTGTTTTGATCGCCATCTGCAAAATATTATAGAACTACTTGTACGGAAAATAGTTGGAATTAAAGTACTGCTAGACTTCTTAACTTCATTAGGTCCATTAAACCCTCCTGCTCCACATAAATCATCTAAATAATTTACTAGTACGTCACCACATCTTCGTGTGTCTTGTTGGTAATATCTGCGTAATTGGCCAGCAACTAGACACCACACTGCACAAAAAGTAAAAGGGTCCCTACCTTCATTTTGCTGTTAGAGAAAACTATAGTAAAAACCTATAAACAGTGTAAAACACCTTTTCTTACCTAGATAAGTTTACAAACTACTGACCGATTTACGCATTGCAGATCCTTTTATACCATGACAATATGAATATTCATATTAAGGTGTTGTTTTTTGATTAAACTAATAGGACAGGTGGAGGAATAATCTTATTCAAAATTTGAAGCAACAACAGGGGCTTTAAAAACCCACCCTAATTGACAGTCATAATAGATTAGGCATTAATGAATCATTTCAACACGAAGAGACATGGAAAGGGCGCACGTTCAGTCATCAAAAGTGATATGTCTTCTGCTTATTCAGAGTGATAAATCACGGGAGTTCATTAGAGTAATTCGTATTCCGCATTGATTTTAATAACGGCGACGATGTCACTTGTCTTTTCGGGAAACTGAAAATTTCAGTTAAACTAGCTTTTCGCTTGAATTTTAATTAGGAGAATGGATAAGGTATTCTATAGTTTTGGATGATTTCAATTTAAGTGCCGTATGAATGGATAAAAGTATATAAGATAAGGATTTCTAACTTAGATTTTCAAGCAATTCTATTCAAATTTCCCAAAACCATCAAAACAATACGTGTTAAAGGTCACATTAATTATAACCATTAAGACTTTTTTAATGTTTCCCCTCTTTCCTTTCTAATTTTTGAAGATGTTTGTGTCATTGTCGTCGTTTTACTATTTTATAATAAGACAAAGCAGAATTGTCATTCAGTACTTATCATTCATAAACACATCAATCATACATACATCAATGTGCAGACATTCAAAAAACAGAAGCTTGTGACAACCAAACTAAAAACTTTAACAGATACTAAACAAGCACGGAATGATTGATAATCTCTCAAAATTTGAACTGTCTAGCTGTCAAATTGTTGACCGAAATGAAAATCTTATTGGTTAAATAAGAATAGAATAATTCACAATTTTTCAAAATTTGAGATGTCTAGCTGTTGAATTAACTGAGCTTTCAGTTGTCAAATTCCAATAAATCAACTTAACTAAATCAATGTTTTGACAACATAAAATTCAAAACTGTGAAAATCAAACTGGAAACCCTTCACAGATACTAAACAAAGACAGAATGATTGACAATTTGTCAAAATTTGAGCTGTCTAGCTGTCAAATTAACTGAGCTGTCAGTTATCACAACCAGTTGCTGGTTCGAGTAGTTGTGGAATACGTGTATAATCCTCACAGTAACCAACTTAGACTAAATCAATGTATAGACAACCAGAAAACTTAAGTTTGTGATAACCGGACTGAAAGCCTTTGACAGCTACTAAACAAAGACAGAATGATTGACAACCTGTCAAAATTTGAGCCGTTAAATTAACTGAGTTGTCAGTTGTTACAGTTTCATTAACCGACTTAAATTAAATCAATGTTTTGAGAACAAAAAAACAATTTTTGTGACAACTGTACTGAAAATCCCTGACAGATACCAAACAAGAACAAAGTAATTGAAAATCTGACATAAGTTGAACCGTTTAGAAAACTGAAGTTTGTGCCAACCGAACTGAAAACCTTTGACAGGTACTTCACAAGGATAGGATAGGATTGACAACCTGTCAAAAGTTGAGCAGTCTTATCTCACTTTAATCTATTTGTAGAAAATACTGTATCAAGTTTATTCCTTTGATTTTTTTTCGAAAAATGTTCATCTGGATGCGAATCTAAAACACGTTTTCATAGAAAGTCTTCTTCAAAAAGTCTGTATTGCCTAAAATTATTACTAACTTAATTTCAAGTAACAATAATATACTTCTTCTTCTTCTTCTTTAGCCTATGTCCATCCACTCCTGAATGTAGGCCTCTTCCAATGATTTCCATGTCCGTCTATCCAGGGCAGTTTGAAACCAGTTTCTTCCTGCTATCTTCTGGATGTCATCCCGCCATCGCTTTGGGGGTCTCCCTGCATTTCTTTTTGTGGCTCTTGGGCGCCACTGCATTATTTTATTAGTCCATCTAGATGGATCCTGCCTTGCAACATGACCCGCCCATCGCCACTTTAGTTCGGCTGCTCTTCTGATAACATCGGTTACCCTTGTTCTTTTTCGGATCTCTTCGTTTCTTATTCGATCTCTGAGGCTGATTCCCAGCATGGCGCGCTCCATGGCTCTTTGAGTTGTTCTGAGCCTCTCTGCACTTCTCTCTGTAAGTGTCATAGTCTCCAGTCCGTATGTTGTTACGGGTAAAATGCAGGCCTCATAGACTTTCCGCTTAAGGTTGATTGGGATACTTTGGGATTTCAGAATGTAGCCTAGCCTACCGAATGCTGCCCAGCTGAGTCTTGTTCTCCGGGATATTTCGTTTGTTTGGTTTTGTTTTCCCAGTCTGATAGCGTGGCCCAGGTATATGTATTCCTCAACGTGTTCTAGAGTGCAGCCTTCTATGGTTATTGCCGTCTCTTCGCTGGTCATTATTTTGGTTTTATTTAAATTCATCTTGAGCCCGATTTGTTTTGATGTTTCCTGCAGTTCTTCCAACATATCTTTCAGCTGATTGATGTCGTTACTGATGACAACAATATCGTCAGCAAAACGTAGATGATTCAGTCGGGTTCCATCTACATTGATACCTTTGTTTTCCCAGGCCAAGTTTTTAAAGGCGCTTTCCAATGCCAATGTGAATAGTTTAGGGGATATGGTATCCCCTTGACGGACTCCTTTTTCTATTTTAATCTTATCCGTTGATGTATCTTCGTCAATGGCTACTTGCAATGTAGCATTTTCGTAGCGTTTTTGTACAATAATATACATTTTTCTCAATATGCAGTTTTTTTTTAGTCTGCTTCATCTAGACTTTATATAAAAACTTTACGAAACATGAGAAACTTCTTTAAGGAGGTTTTAATCGTCCACTACTACCAGCAGAGAAACATTGTCTTTACTTAAATGATTTCCTTTTCCTTTTAAGGCATCAAGTGGTTAAAGAATACCTTCACCATTCTTTATTTTAGTGTAATCTCCAGGTGCAAGAAAAAAAGAGACAAATAGTGTTAAGGAAACATATTTTTACGTAGTGAGCCAAAAAAACTGTTAGGCACGTTTCAAAACCTAACAAAAAATTAAACAATCCTTCCACTCTTCCTAGGAGTACAGTAATGCAGACAATTTTTTACTCTTTGTAGACAAATAAAAGCAATTTGTTGACTGAATACTTAATTATTTATTTAACCAGTTACACAACTTAATTTAACTGCTACAATACATGAACAAAGCCTCGATGCTGCATGCATTATAGCAACATTCCTCTACAATTCCTCTCTGCTGTGCATTACTCTGCCTTCTGAATCTTCTATGTCTAAATGGTCGGATTATCACAGATTCCAAATACAAATCGTACAACTGGTTTAGGGTGGCACCGTTCTTGTACTCGTGATACACGGGAGCGTCTAAATCTGTAAAGTAAAATAGTTTGGTGATTTAGTTTGAAGCAATCAAAATACTGTACCATCAGATTTCTTCTCTCTTAAGTCGGGTTCAGCGTAGGTTCGGCATAATTTGCTCATAAAATTGGTCAGAACTTCTCCACATCTTTTTTTCGTTTCAGTTCCTGGTTGCGTTTTGACTATGCTTGCCATTGCATAGACGATGAGTAGATAAACTATGATTTTCATTTTTTCTTCTGTCAGAAAGTTACCAGTAATGTTCGGGAGTGTTCTGGGAACTAATGTCTTTAACATATAAGTAAGCACCTTATATAGGAAGGTTACTACTGAATATTGATGAAATCATATTAATTTAAGATTAATGAAGTCAGACAAGTGAGATTCAAGCCTATATTTAAACTAAATTGCAAAAATGTATAGTGAAATACGTCAATAGGTTGAGATTAATTATCACTGAACACTATTTGTAAAATATCAAGAAATAGACAAACATTTTGTAATTAATATTATGCAAATGTAGGGGTTTGTCAAGAAGGAGAGTGGGTGCAAAACTGCCTCGACCTTACCTGTCTGACTTTATTAACCCTAAATTGAAATGATTTCATCAATATTCAATAATAATCTTCCTATATAAGGTGCTCACTTAAACCTTAGTAGCATCAGTTCCAAGAATACTTTAGAACATCACAGGTAAGAACTATTTTAAAAGTAACAACTAACCTAACCAAGAGCACTTTTTAAGAAAAAATGAAAACCGTCGTTTGTCTATTTATCATCTGTGGAATTGTCAGCATAGTCAAAGCATCACCTGGAGCTGTAGCAAGGAGAAGATGCGGACCAGTTCTGGAGGATTTCCTTAGCAAACTTTGTAGAACCTACTCCGAACCTGAT
Organism: Ips typographus; assembly: GCF_016097725.1. Taxonomy (NCBI): domain Eukaryota; kingdom Metazoa; phylum Arthropoda; class Insecta; order Coleoptera; family Curculionidae; genus Ips; species Ips typographus. Next base: position 8,751,411 of record NC_138426.1, on the reverse strand, counting down.
TTGAGAAAGAAGAAATCTGATAGTAAGATCTTTGTTGGTTCGAACTTGTTTCCAAAACAAGTTGTTTTACAGATTTGATCGGCCCTTTATATCAAGATTACGAGAACGGTGTCACTCTAAATCAATTATACGATATGTACTTGGAAACTGTGATGGTTCGACCAAACTTTCGCCATGGAAGGGTCAGAAGGCAAAGTGGAATCGTCGATGAATGTTGTCTCAATCCATGCGGCATGGAGACCATGATATTGTATTGCAGCAATTAAAAATTTTGATATTAAAATCGTTTGTGAAATGTAGTTATTATAAATAAATGGTTAGTACGCATTGTTTGGTTTACATTGACTGTTTATAAAATAAAAAATTTGAATTATAATAAGGAGATATTTTGCACTGTAAAGCTGGCAAAACTGAAGAATTTGCACTATTCGAACACTTAACTTCATTTTGCTAAATTATACAGAAGAACAAACCCGGGTTTTTATCACAATATTTGCCATCTAATGCTGTAGCTTTTTTTAACGTGTTTTGTTATTGTAAAATCCTAAAAATCTAAAAATAAGTATTTTGACGACAATACGATATCTTATATCGTTCTTGTTATCAAAAGTAACTTTATAAAATCCAATACACTTTTTTGAAGAATCGTCGTCCCGAAAAGTGAGGATTTGATTCTTTATTGGGAGTTTCGTTTTTTTTTTTTTGCGTACAATCCCACGCATACTTTTTTAATATAAACGTTTAGGTTGCAGAATCGATTCCTAACAATTTAAAAAACTTGGATTGCCAAGTATAAAATGTTGGTAGTCAGCAATTTCTGTTGCAAATTAACAAAAACAGTGAAGAATAAATAAAGTTAAATATAGTTAGAAAACTCGTGTCCCTCAACGGTCTATTAAGAGTTTTCTGTGATTATTTCCCATTGTACCAGCAGCCAATAAAATTCAATGAACCTTTCTAGTTCGACCAATGAGAGCCATTATATACTGAACAAATCCCTAGTTGCTAAAATTTTACACTGAATAAACAACTCCTACCTTTTTCGAATACGTTTTTTGAAGAACATTTGATATTAAATGAAACGGGATTTAGACACATATAAAATTTAAGCTATTTTCTTCAATATTAACAATTAATAAATCACTATAACGTAGTTTCCATTAAAAAATTACATAAATTAAAATATTATGACGTTTGATTGTCAATCTGAAATGTAAACAAAAATATACATGGCTGAACGAAAATCGTCGTCTGCTGGGGTGAGTTCAATATTATCATTAATTTCATCACGTTTAGTTTAGTATTTGTGTTCTAACTAAGGTGTTTTCTTGTTAATAAACTAAAATGTGAGTTTTCAGGAAATAATCTTGACATATACCCCTCGGCGTTCACGTTTTATCACGTAAAATGTGCATTGGTAGGTTTTTTGCAAAATTTTTCTTTTAGGCAAATGGTTTCGACTAAATAATTCTTTGGAAAAAATCCTTCGACCTGCGGTCTCAGGATTTTATCGTCGAATTATTTAGTCTCAATCATTTTCCAAGCAAAATTTTGCAAAAAATCACCTATGTACAGTTTACCCGATAAAACTTGAACGTCTCGGGATATAACCTATGAAAATAGCTTCACAACACCAAAGTGTAGGTCCAAGATAGTTCTATTAGCTGCTTTATGAATAAATTTATCAATTTGCGGCGTAAAACCAACCAAATGCACAAACGAATGGAAGAAGAATCACAGTGAATACAACATTAAACAAACGAAGCATCTCAAAAAATTTGACTGAATAGTATTTATTCTAAAAAAATAAAATTTTCATCTAGTCGCTTGAATTTAAACCCTCTTCCATATCAAAAAAATGATCCTTTTGTGTACATTTCGCTCGAGCAAAACCAAACAAAAAAGCTAATGGAAACAGTGAAGAATAAATAAAGTTAAATATAGTTAGAAAACTCGTGTCCCTCATCGGTCTATTAAGAGTTTTCTGTGAAAATAGCTTCACAACACCAAATTGTAGGTCCAAGTTAGTTCTATTAGCTGCCTTATGAATAAATTTATCAATTTGCGACGTAAAACTAACAAAATGCACAAACGAATGGAAGAAGAACACACAGTGAATACAACATTAAACGAAGCATCTCAGAAAATTTTACTGAATAGTATTTATTCTAAAAAAATTAAATTTTCATCTAGTCGCTTGAATTTAAACCCTCTTCCATATCAAAAAAATGATCCTTTTGTGTACATTTCGCTCGAGCAAAACCAAACAAAAAAGCTAATGGAACTTCCAACTCGGCTACGGAAAAGGAAGCAAACATTTGCATAGACCATTCCCCTTTTAGTCAAACGTCTCGAAATGCAACTCGAACCGACGAAAGAACTATAAATAACGAACCTATCAGTTAACCAAGGAGCCTTAATGCATTTAATCGTCACGTTCTAATTGTCTTAATCCGATTGTAACGCAACTGGCCGTCTACAACGTGCGACAAGCGCAGGCCGGAATGGAATTCTAATGCAAATTAGCCTTTAAATTGGGCAGATGGTATATGGCCAGCTTTTAGAGGGCTCTAATCGAGTAAATATAACACTTAAACCAGTTTTTTGACATGAAAGAGAAGATTTCTCCCTAAAATAAGGGGGAAAAGCGGACTTGTTGATCTCTTTCTGTTATTGACGTGTCTCCAATTAGCCTCAAACTCTTGCATTGTAACTTGACAGGCGTCTGTCGGGAAAACACGCCACGTTCCGGTAGTTTGTCGTATCGGAAAGATTTTCGCTGAGAAATGTAAGGAAAGATGACACGTTAAAAATAAAGCCAGCGAAATGATATTGTCTCTTCCAATTAAAAATAACCAGGCAAGTTGATAAAAATCCAATTAATTTTAAAGTTGTAGACTGAAGAGAAAATTCGGAATCGTTAAAACCTTGTATGTTTTCAATCGCGTTTCATCTTTTTATGACGCATAAATTTTTTTTGTGTCGGGCCAATAAACACATCGTCTGGTGGGGCATAAAAATACACTTTTATCCGTATACAGTTGCCGTAAAATTTTATAGGTTTTCCGTTGTTATTCACTTAACGAAATGACACTGGTATTACCATATATCGTTGTAAAAAACCTTCCATTAAAAATATTAAATTCGAGTTATAAAGCTTTGCAGCGCTGGTTTATGAAGGCAACTTAATAATTCAAACGTTATTACTTAAGGGTAAAATGTGAGTATTTTGTAATTCTTGTTAAAACTGAATGGAAGATACAGAAGCCTTACAATCACGAAAAAAGTGGAAAGCAATACATAGTGTTGTTATCTCAGTAACTATAATGTAGGCAAGGTTTGATTTTATTGCTGAATAATTTATTAAAAAGGATATTAAAAATAGTTACTTACATTACTAGTGTGGTATGAGCATTCCTAGTAGTAGGTGTGGGGTCTCAAATTCGATGGTTCTACTGGGCATCTCCAAAAGTGGCAAAGGTAGAGCAATTCGGTTTTTGCGAACCTATGCAGTAACTGATTTATTTAGTAACAAAGATAGACTTTCAAAACTCCTGGCCCACATCCGTCTGAACTGATGCTTTTAGCTAGTACGGGCGTTATTATTGGATCTCTCAGCGAGTCAAAAACAAGATTATATTTTGCGTTCCGCTACTAAGGCATAAGGCAGTTATTGTTTAATACTCTTAGGTGCCACGTTAACGACAAATACTCTCAGACATCGTAATAAGCAAATTACCATCCGCTCGTCTCTAGACTAAACACCAGCGACGGTTATTCCACCCTAAAATCAGTGCACGGAAAAAAGCGGAGCTTAATTTCCGAATCGAAAACGCAAATCGCATTTACGAAGTGGAGATATAAATAATGAAATGATTGCATAACTCTCTTCATTCGCGTAACGCAATTTCGGGAAATAAATTGAAACGGCGCGGTAACCGCGTTAGTGTCTATTCAAGGATAAAATCTGGAGAAATTTGTTTCGCGGAAAACTTAAATATAATTTCCGAAACCGCGATCGTGACGCTACGAGTTTTTCAGCGGTGGGCGGAAAAGAGGGAAGTATGCGACAACGGCCACGATAAAGATGTTGCCAAATGGAATTGCTGGTTTTCTGTTTAAAAATTAGTTTTAGTTGACTAGATGAATTGTACGAATAATGCAGAATACATATTTTAATAAATATATTAAATAAATTTAATAATTTATTTTGAGCTTTGAGCCAACTTTCGATTTTAGAACTATTCGAAAAAACAAGTATTTTGAATTTTGATATTTTTCAGTCTTGAATACCAAAATTGAGTGAGTTGAGGTGGTTAGTGCAGTATTAGAAAATTAATTGTTAGTTTTGCAAACAACATTTTTCACGGAAAAGTTAAATTTAAGTATATTTGGCTGTATTGACTATAAAAATTCAAACCCTGTTTAGTTTCAGCCATTAACTTTCAAAGACTAATGATGTCACACTTGAGACTCAAAAAATTTCGCATTCAAAACATGAAATTTTATATTGGTATTCAGTCTTTAAAATCCTGTTTTATACGGTGTACTCCTCTTCACTAGAATAATGAAATAAAACAGGAATCTCAAGAGCAGATCAAGTAGGTCGTATATAACTTCCCGCCAAGAGCATAACACCTAAACAGGGAAATCCAAAATTAATTATTCATTGTTTACGAAAATGAACTGAACAACGATTCCAGAAACTATTTTCTGAATATGACATTTAATAATGAGCTCTCGCTTGAACTCGCGATGAACGTCTTCCTCTCGTTCATATAATTCCGGCTGAAAGTTGGCAGTCTTTGTACACGGTTCCAGAGAAAGGAGTTGCCTACACCCTTTGCGAAAACCGAGGAAAATAATAATGGCGCGTATCATTAATTGTACACAGAACACTGAACACACACACACACTTTCTCTTGCAATAAGTACGTGAACATGAACGACTCGTTTCATAGTTCGCTTGAGCGGAATTGAGGCCCGTCCAATCAACAAACAACGCAAATCTCGAGCAAAAAGGTTGCAGCAATATTCTCCAGGGTTTTTAGGGTTTATTCCTGTCTCAGGGGGGCTTTTCTTGTATGTTTAGACGTTTCCTGTTGGTCCAGAACTCACCTTCTTGCTAAATTGTCGATCCTTCGAAAAAAAGGTTTTTATTGTTTGCTTGTTGAACAGTAAATCACAAAGACTGTATCCTACAAATTGTGCCCTTTTTTTCTCTCATCTTTAGGTCGTTTTTAATATAAAACTGGCGCTCGTTGAGTTAAAACTTTTATCCCATTTCTGAGAGAAGCAAGAAAACATTATTATTATCCGGAATGAGATTATCTATAACGACAAGTCGACAAGTTGGCAAACTTGTTAAGAGTGCGAGGCGGGCATATTTGAGATTTAATTTTCGACAAGATTGCCCTGTAAAAATGTACCTGGAAGGGCGTTTAATTTGTTTTCGCTCGGTGGCGGCAAAGAAGACTTCTGAAGTTTCGTTCAGCGTCCTTTTTGATGATGCAGAAGACTGAATTTCGCTGGGAGATTATTATTCACCCTCGTTTCTAAAGGCTTATTAACAACATAATAAATAAAGCTCTTGAAGCCTTAAAAGCAGCAATGTGAACCATCTAGCTGTATGAAGAAAATCTAAGGCAGGAAGTTGTTGAGCATTTTAATTTAGTTTTTTATTCAGACTTTGAATATTCCACTTAAACTTCTAATACGATTCTGGAGACACTTGCTTCCTTTTCAATCCTTAGAATTGAGTAACGGCAGGAATATTGCTGAGTTGAAATTATATAAAACCGACAGGTATACAGTGTGTCCAGGATTTTTCAAGATCCCCATAATGGCTAATAGGCATAAGAAATGGATAAGGACCAACTGTATAAATCCAGGTCTAAAAATCGTTTCTGACTTAAGATTTGACTTTGACGCATTTATACAGTGTTTTTTAAATAGTTTTTGTTTAAATTAGGAGATTAAACTTTAGAGAAATTTATTTTGAGTGTTTTTAAGTTATATTTAGATAAATTAGACTAGAGCGGGTTTTGGGTGAGAAAGGAAGGTAGAAAACGTACTAATCTAAAATCCTCCTTGATAAGACTTCATGGACACAAAAACTAAAGTTAGTTGGCTATTTGACAACATTGCTAAGAGTTGGTAAAAATTAGGAAAATTGTCAGTTTGGCAACATTGAAAAAATGTGGGAATTAAGAAAAAAATTAAATAAAATAAGAAAAATTCAGTGTAACATTACAGAAAACGGCTATTTGACAACATTGCAAAAACGTGGAAAAAAATTTGAAAAATATCAGTTTAGCAATGTTGCACTTTTTTAAATTACAAAGAAAACGTCAATTTGTCAGCATTTCAAATATTTGGTAAAAATTAGCAAAAACATCAGTTTTTCAACATTTCCAACAGTTTGGTAAAATTTACGGAAAATACCAGTTTGACAATCGTGCAAATGTATGGTAATAAGTTGGTATGGTAAAAATGCGAATTTGGAACATTATAAAAATTTGACTATACATTACAGAATCTAAAACTAAACTTATCTATCTTATTCTTTTTGACTGGCCAGTGTCGTTAATCCAATCCATGTTTTATCATCATTGAATGACAACAATTATGAAACAGTATTAGGTTTTAAATACTTTTTGCTGTAAACTATAATATTGAGGTGTAAATGAATTAACCAGCCTTTATCCATTCCTCTCAGCACGTCAACTAACTGAGTTAAGGGTCAAAAGGGCTTTAAACCAGTCGGTTTTAATTGATTTATGTATAGCTCTGCCGGGCATATCCAAAATCTCCCTAATTAGTTAGAGAATTGTACGGACAAAATATGAAACCTTCCGAGCCTTGTTACAGGCGACGAAATCGAAACCCTCCTGTTTCGATCTAACGTGTTGCGTAAATACCGCTTAAAAGCGACAGAATGAAAAATATTTTTTCTGCTTTCCATGCGCTTTGCCGCTATAAATTTGCCCATGTCGGCCATATATCAGCCGGATATGCGTTAGAGAACAGATGGTAACTTTTTGGTCGTTATTAGATACCACCAGTTCCTTTATTTAGCTTGTGTTAAATGTTTCAACGTTCATGGAAATCGTTTATGTAATTGAGTTTAAATTAGTGAACAAGCTAGTTAATTGCTAATTTTGTAAATAACAAGGTGTACAACCGTCAAACCCTCTTTTCTTGAACCTATTTAAAAAGCACTAAATGTTATTTAAGAATTCTGTATTTTCAGAGTTAACAGAAGGCTAATAAATTTTTCAAAAAACAAGTGTGTGTCATATAACCATGAGTTGTGATATTAGTTCTCTCTTGGACTGAAGATTATTGTCAGTCCATATGAAATTAATTTAGAGGTGTGGGATATCAGACAGGATTATTACACTGATTTTCCCTCATTTACATCGACTAAATCCATACCTCAAAGAGAAAGATTATTACATCCTCAATACAAATCCCACCGTAAAACATAATTTACTAATAATTTCTCTTGGCGAAATAGTCGAATTGGAATGAGGAGGGAATTAAACCGAATCGAGTTATTGCGCCATTACTCAATTACTCCGAATTAACGCTGGATTCAGGGGGAGGAGGGCCCCCCCGACGACGACCGAGAGCAATTAGTCTGCGCTTGACGGGCCGGATCGTGAAACTTGCTCAACTTAGTCTGGAGCAAAACAAAATGAAGTCCGAGGAGTAACCCCGCTATTAATCGCTATTGACAGCGGTCATTAAGGGTCGTGGACGTGTTTATTAACCGGGCTGATTTTGGAAGAGGATTTGCCGGCCGAAAAGTTAATTTCAGCTCTGACACCGCAGTTTTGTGTTACCAGATTAACTAGATTAGATTAGGCACTGGATACTTTTTACGTTCACTCTGGAGGAGGAAATCCAATTAACCAACTAAGTGCTTTGAGTTGGCGGGCACTTAGCACACTCTCGCGGTTATAATGGTTTATCGATCTTGAATCGTTTCAATAAAGATATTTCGGATATGGCAGGCCACACACGTGCACCAGGCGGGCATATTTCAATTCTCGGCTGTCATCTGTTTTAAACAATCACCGGCAAGAAATTTTCGCGAAGAAATCCGATTGCTTTTTGCCGATAGTCATAAATTTGCTTTTGGATTTCTTGTTGAATGGAACGTCTACCAACTTTTGATCTATCGCCTTACCTGTCTGTGTGTGTGTGGATTTCTTAGTACTGTCAACGTAAATAACCCCTTTGAGCCTCAACTATTTTATATTGTTCTTAACAGCAACAACTTTCTAGTTTAATTCTTTTTTTAAAGAGGTTTGTAAACTTGTCGATTCCATTTAAACTGCAAGACCAGGTCAAGCTAAAGCAGTCTTTGGAAAAATATGATTCTCTCGTTCGTCTGCTACTTTGAACCAGATAAAACTCGACATCATAAAGAAACTCTTAGTGTGAGCTTTCTTTTCAAATTGTTTTCATCTGTGTGTACTGGAAATAAAAATTATTTTTACAACCAGTGTACGATAAGAGAGTGTAATATGCAGGATGTATGGCGACTTAGTTCAGCTTATACAGTGCGTTTTTTTTAACGCGCAACATAGGATTTTACGTGTTAAATTTTTAAGCTTATGTTGGACCATGTTATTTTGGAACTACAGGTATAAAACTTGGAAGATGTGTCTTCAGTACCATGAAGCTTAAGTAAGACCACCAATTCGGTCTAAAAAGTGTTTCCAAATTAGCAAAAAGTCATCTTTTTTGGAACATATTTTATCTTTCCATATTCCCTGTATGTATGTTTACCTGCTATCTGCCCTGTCAGTATCAAAAACAACACCTACCATACATACAGGGAGTATAAATCTTTTCGAAAGAAGATGACTTTTTGCTAGTTTTTAAACACTTTTTAGACCGAATTGGTGGTTGTACTTAAGCTTCAGGGTACTAAAGACACACTTGTCAAGTTTTACACCTGTAGTTCAAAAATAACATGGTCTAACATGGGCTTAAAAATTTAACACGTGAAATCCTATGTTGCGCGTTAAAAAAAACGCACTGTATAGCCACTTTCACGGCTTATTGATCGAATTTCTAGGCTCTCCAGGGCCCAAATATTATCCTAGAGACAAATTTTTAACCGGATGCACGCTTCGTTTACCGTTCTTTGAATAAAACTGACCGAACGAACAAAGTTTTCCTGTATTTTAAATGCAGAGTACAACACAAAACCCTCAACTTGAGAGTGTAAAACCTGCCAAAGATTTTTAATCTTATTTAAGTCTATAACTTTTGGTTTATTAAATGTAAATTTAAAAAATTAAAATGTATCTGCTCTCCAATTGATCCTTCCTGCTCATACTTTATCTTTTAAAGTTTTCTGGAAGTTTTCAGGCGCCCGTCTGCAGGTAGCCATAGAATAATAAAGTCAGAAAAATATTTTCCAATTGTTTTGAAAGCCCTCGACAAACTTGTCCGTCTTGTTATCGAAACGGAAAACACCATTAACAGAATTACTATTTGGCAGAAATTGGTATAGAAATAAATCGTTTCAAAATCCATTTCATTTCCGGAAGCAATTAAATTATACTTGCAGAAGCCGTCCACCTCTTTTCAGGTAAAGCGACTTTCGGGCGATCCCCGACAAAAGGAGTCGTTTGGTTTTTGATTTTACTGCCGAGCTTAAAACGTGGGACCGGGAGCTTTATATACGGTTAACGATAACGAATCGCATTTTAAACGTTTCCTTAAACAGGCTAATTGCAATTTATGAAGCGTTTGTGTCGGGATTAAAGCGGAAAACTGCAAAGTCGGGACGTTTCTCCTGCGGGCGGTCGTGCTTTGGTCGAACGGAGAAAATTGTTTGGATTTCTAAACGATGCAGTCTCGAGATTAGGTTTATTATCGCTCACGTTGAACAGAACATTATTATTTTGTTACCAACGTGAAAATTATATTATAGAGACACTTTTTATCACTAGTTTGATTGTTACATGCATGCAATTTTGTTTCAAGTTTAAAGGTCATGGCATCTGATTATGTAAGGTTTTTTTTACTCTACAAATAAAATAGTTTGTAAAGTTACATCTTGACGCTTAACTGAAATAGAAACAGTGAAGAATCTTTGGTTTTAGCCCCCATGTGCTAAAAAGTCAATTTTTGTTTTCAATGTAAAAAGTGCAGAAAATAATAAAGAGTGTACAGGGTGCTGCATTTTCGATGGTTTTACGGGGTACAGAGAAAACGGTAATAGATAGAAAAAAAGTAGCATACGTGTTCCGATCTCATTTTCTGAGCTGAGATGACTGGCGAAGAGTGGGCTGCGCAAACTTCTTTTGTTTCAAAGATACGGGGGGTTTTTGAAAATTGGTCATTTTGGAACCTCCTCTGTATTTCATTTGCTATTAAAGTTATCAAAAAAGGAAAACCGGTTTCCGGTAGAAGTTTTGACGTAGAATCCAATGGCGTAGTCAGTTTTTTTCTATTACGTTTAGTTTCTGACATATGACACTAAGTTATATTTTTTTAAATGGAACACCCTATATATTTTTAGGTCATTTAATTCTGTTGAGTTTTACTATTTCAACGGTGTATTAAAATATATAAGTTTGTAAACGTTAATCTTCGTAATTAGAAAAAAAGCGTTTCCTTAATAAAAAAGTGCTAAATAATATGTATAAAAATACCCACAGTCGAAACCAAATTTGGCTATATTCATATTAACATGTTACATGTCGTTTATAAACAGTTTTTTTAACTTCCTACTTAAAAATAGTAGAAAATAGAAATAGCCACTTTTCTTATTAAAGTGACGGTAGAACTGTTTGTAACTTAGATTTTTAATAAGATTTATTAAAAATATTTAATTTTCTGATGTGTTAGTTTATATGATTTCCGATTTTGTTTGGTATTTTAGATATTGGCCTTTTTTTAGCTTAGCAAAGGTCCTTTTTTTAAAATAACAGGATTAACCTCTACAAACTTATATGTTGTAATACACCGTTGAAAAGGGAAAAATAAACAGAATTAAATGAACTAAAAATATATAGGGTGTTCCATTTAAAAAAATATAACTTACTGTCATATGTCAGAAACTAAACGTAATAGAAAAAAACTGACTACGCCATTGGATTCTACGTCAAAACTTCTACCGGAAACAGTTTTTCCTTTTTTGATAACTTTAATAGCAAATGAAATACAGAGGATGTTCCAAAATGACCAATTTTCAAAAACCCCCCGTATCTTTGAAACAAAAGAAGTTTGCGCAGCCCACTCTTCGCCAGTCATCTCAGCTCAGAAAATGAGATCGGAACACGTATGCTACTTTTTTTCTATCTATTACCGTTTTCTCTGTACCCCGTAAAACCATCGAAAATGCAGCACCCTGTACATATAATAAGATTGCTTTCATTTCTTGATGTTTAAGTGATGAGAAGTTGGAAGTTTATATAAATATAGACAGTATTTCTGATCTTATTTACTCCCAGTTGCTTCTGTGATTAATAATTATTGTAATGTAAAGTCTGTTCACGATAAAGTTTCAGTGAGGTCAAAAGTACTATTGACACTAATATATTAATTATGCAACCACACATACAAGACTGGATTGACATGGTTGCTGAGCATCAGGTTGTATTTATTTTTTATGTACAGGGTGTTCCTATCCAGACACATTTTCATTTCGCTTTTTTTTTTAATAAAATTTTTGAGACAGTGTGCCACTTTAGTAATATTAAGCATATGGCGTCAGTGGACATTTTCAAAAATATATACCTATGGTTCATTTTTTTCCCGTGGCGGTTACGTCATCAAGGGTTCCGCCATATTGAAATTTACGCACGTCGTTTATTACAAGCTAGACTATCCATCTTTTTAATCACCTGTTTGGACGTTGCCGTATTGACAAATTTCTCCTTTAAACCTCACAATATGTATCTTTCATTAAGCAATTATAAATGAAAATGAGAAAACTATATTGTTTTGAAAAAAAACATTCTAAGAATCTCACATGTTTTGCATGCAATAAATACTTTTTTTTTCGAAATCTGTATAATTTATCGGTTCGTTTATTACTGCAACAAACAATACACCAATTTCACATCTGCTCGTGGAAGATGTGGCAACATAGGGCACTGTCCCAACTGACAGTCGGCTAAACATTCTAAACAACATTTTGAGGTTAGGAATTTTAAAAAGTTGAAAAACAGCTAAAACTACAAACAGAAGAAATAAAAACTTAATTTAGGGTTGTTTAAGTTTATTAATTAGTGTTGTTATTCCGAGACCTTCGTAAAATTTAAGATTTTTCTTCACCAAACTGGAAAACTTGCAACATTTGGTGGTAAACAAAGGGGGAAAGTCCCAATCAAACTTTGTCTTGGGAACAATAACCACATTCAATTTTACATATCTGGAATGAACATCACAAATAGGTGCATTCAAACGAGTCATTCACAGCCCAATACCAACGTTTCAAAAATTATTCCATAAAATTTGCATGAAAGGAAATGCAATGTGTGTATCCTGGGGACTATTAAATCCTAAAGCAGTGTTTTAACTTATAACAGAATTGTTGGTGTTTTAAGAACTTGCTTCTTGGTTTTGAGATATAGATTGCTTATTTATTTCCTTTTGTAAATTTACCCAGCATTAAATACATATCAATTTGGTTTTGTTGTGTGATTTATTTAGCATCTTTTTTCAATTTCAGTTCAATTTATTGTAAGAGCAGGTAGGTACCTCAGTTAAAGAAATTATCTAATTTTATGATTGTTTATGAAGAAAACTAGACTTCTTCTTAGATAAAAAAGAAACTCCAGTGTACTTTTTAAAGATTTTATTTGTATATTTCATAATGTGTAAATAATACAATTAAAATAGTAATTTAACCTACTATCTGATGTAAAAGTATTTAACAGTAGCACCATCTGTTTCTAGCCTTATAGTCAGAGAAGATAATGGCAAAATTTATAAGGGCTAATTCTGCAAAATAATGGCATTTGATCAAATTTACATATTAAGTAACTTATATCTTTCTAATATTACCTTACTACTTGTTTTTTCAACACTCTGCATATGGATTATGACAACACCATTATAACCATAGCTTCAAACACCTTTTGTTCAGAGCCTTTTAGAGCAATTGATAATGGGACTTTTTAAATTTGGACCATTTCAAAGCATGATAAACAAACTCCAGATTAGGCAAATAAAGGTACCTGAAACATAAGCTATTTAGTATTAGCAGCTCATTAATACCTCTACCAGAGTCCTTTTTATAATATTAAGTAAATCACCTTGTCAGCTTCTGCTAAATACACCTTTACTCTATATCCATGTTTCTTCGAGAACCACTGGCTTGAATAAACTTGGTTTTTGTAGTGTTCTTGTAAAAACTCTTCTTGGGAGTATATGGGCTGTTTCATTGTGACAGTGTTTTCTATTAGAAAAAGCATCCTTTTATGTTCAACAAACTTGACTGTTATCTTGAAAAACAGCCAACCACTTGACGTTCAGGACAGTCAAGAAACAGTTTAACCTTAACGTACACACAGGAGGGGCTGTAACATAATTTTAAATGCTGAAGACAGTTTGAAACTCGATTTTTTGCATTAATAAAAGCGATGAAAAATCTCATCTTAAATCACAGCAAAATACATTGTGTAAAGTAGCCTTAACTTGTTACAAAGCCAATAAACCGAACCCCATACGAGTGTCACGTAAAATGTTTTATTTCAGCCATTTTGCCGGTTTTATTCCGATGTTCATTCGATTGAACACTAAAAATGATTGAACGCTGCTAAGGGGATAACGCAGCAAATAGGCAAGCGAAACAGACGCGGTTCTCGGCAAAGGTAAATTGGGCGAAAGGGGTTCGGCAAACTTGTTCCTTTGTTTGGTGTAAATTTGGGTGTTAGTCGAGATTTGGGAGCTCAATCAATGATTATAACTTGAAAGGCGAGTTGAATGTTTTGTTATTACCATTGAGTTTCAGACCGATCAGGGTTAGGAGTTTTAAAACTTTGACCTGTTAAAAATTAGTTTGTTCATTATATCAAATTGTAGTTTCGGAGTTTAATGAAAACTGTTAAATGATAATTTGTTTCCGCTGCATAGCATTCCTTAATAGTTCGACCAGTAAATGAATTCAGTAATGAGTTAATTCATCTTATTGCCATTGGGCGAAGGCAAAGCCAAATAATTGTTTCGGTTCACTAAAACAACGGACAAAGCTCTGCGTTTGACAGTATCGATTTAGAAATTTGCTTTAAACTTAATATTTCGATTTTGGGGACCCAGTGTCGCCCACTGTATTTGGGGATTTTGCCAGTTAATTCGTTCAGACAGGTGTAATACCGATTCGCCTACTTGCTAAACTGATGGCGGCAATTCAGCAGTTTGCTGAAAGTTGTTTTAAAAACGACTTCTGTTCGTCGACTGGCCAACAAAACGTCAACTCGACTGGAAGGATTTAATTCGTATTAATTCGTTTCCTTGGGCACGATCCCATTCGAAATCGGTTTTCGTTTGACTTAATTTCAATGAAATTACTTACAACTTTGTGAATTAAATCCCCCGGTTTTGGTAAATTAACCAATTAGTAAGCCGTAAAATTTTTCCCTCTCTTAATGCGATTATGATGGGAAATTAATTGTGGTTCTGCCGCTCTTTGCTGATGGATTTTTCTTTAATCGGATTTGTGTTTTACCTGGGCTTCGGAGTCTTTCCTTTAAAAGCCCTCCTGTTTACTCTCAAGAACGTCGTTTGTAAACGTGTTTTTGTTACGGAAAGGACATTTTAAGTGTTTTAAATCGTTTCTTTCATTTTTTACTTAATTGGTTATTTTACTTTGGTGAGCACTCGTACAGTTTAACACAGTTTCCGAAACAATACGTGTTTCTGAGATTTATGACAGTTATTTTGACAATTTTCAGTAAATTACAAATTATTTAAGTAATAATATCTTCAGATTTGCGTCATTTTTCTCATCTCAAAAACATATTATTTGCCATCCATAATTTAAACATGAGGTATTAAAGAGGAGTGACTGGCTGAGAAGTGTTAACACCCTTTATAGCAAAAATAATCACAAAGACTAGGAATATTCACTCAGTAAATTCAATCCTTTGACCCTTTCGGCAAAAACCAATATTTAAAATCTTATCTCGGCAAGCGCAAGCTTTTTTCCTAAGCAAACCAGTTTCAGCTCGAGATTTATCAGACAATTTACCAAGGTTATAGCAGAAGGGTTTCGCAACGTAAAAATTGTGTAAAACAACTACATAATTAATGACCCTCCGAGGTAAAGTGGGTTTAAATATTTACTGAATGTGACCGCGCGTGCTGAGCCTCACTAAACTGCTCTCCAATAATTTATACTCAAATTTATTTAGCCAATGTAATCCCCTTTAAAGTTTTGCGGAATTATGGTGAATTTAAATCTTTAGCAAAGGGTCTCGTTGTTTGATTACATATTCTGGAAGAAAATCCTTATTAAAACGACACCCAGACGAGCGTCAGCTATTTTGTTACAAAACTCCTTACGGTAATCGCGCTGAAACTTTAAACTTTCGCTGCACCGAAATATTTTCAGCACCTTTAACTGAAACACGGCCTTTTAGATTGTCGTCTATTTAAAGACCTGTGCCGGCTACGTTTACCCGGGAAAAGAAGTAGCGCTTCTCTAAAAACTTCCATGCATACAGAACGAGTTAAAAAGTTTGCACAAAGGAAATTTTATTTAGTGCGAAGTTTCTTTAGAAGCGCAGAACAATAAAATTGGCGCTGCGTACTGATTTTTTTGCGAAAAGATTTAGAAAGGGCAACCTTTTTACCGACAGCTGGCCATTTTGCATGTCGCGCTTGTTTGGAAAGTCAAATTACTTTAGAACTTTAGCCTGTTTAAAATTTAGATTAAGATAGATCGGATGGTCGTTTGGAGTTTCTTAAAGTTTTTATGGGGACTTAGCGATTAATAGGCCACAAATACAGATTAACCACGTACACATCGTGTAAAACTCGATCGGATTAAAATGATCGAATTTGTTATTCCATCCGATCCAGGAATCCTTTTTCTTTTAAATTAGATTAAAAAAAGATAGGAACTAAGCTAAAGAAAAAAAAAACAGATAATTACAAATATTTAACCTGTAGAGACTTATTATAGAACATTCCTATTGCATATAATATGTTATTTTTTTCAAACATTATTTCAAAATGAGTAAAACTAGTAAAACTCGTATTGTTGAACAGAATTGATCTATTTACTACTGTGGTGGTCATTTCAATCCGCTCTGTTGGTCCAATCTACTTGAAAAGAGGATTGAACTGAATTACTCTATCAAAATTTCAATCTTACGTGTATAAATTGACGTATACTCTTTTGTTCCTTTTCTATTCAGCCTTTTCTCTTTTTCATCCCGCATTAACATTGATAATTTTTTTCTTTTGTGATTTCTTTCTGGAAGATCGTCTTTTGGCAATTTCATTTTTACTTTTCCACTTCTGTCTCCTTCTGATTTTTTTGGCAACAGTTTTCTCATTTTAATAATTTTTTTATCTAGTTCTCTGTTACTGTCTTAAGTATATTTGTGTTAACTTTTAAATTACCTTGTACAGTCACCTGACATAATCAATACTTCGTCTATGGCTCAGTTGAAAATGACATAACAATGATTTAAAAGAAAAATGTTTTGAATGTAACAACTAAAGTGGCACACATCACATTCAAACGTATTGCTACGTAATCCCATTTTAATTTAGTTTTTGCGATATGTCTGTACAGAAACTCATTAAAACAGGGAGCTTAATTACACTTTTTCTCACTGTTTACGTAAAATTTTACTTTACGTACCGATTGCGTAAAGTAAAACATTTCTGACCACTTTTATTTTATATGTCAAAATTTGTTTTTATGGAAACATTTTTAATTTGCTTTGCTACATTTAACAATTTAGTAGAAGAACAGCTAATTTTAATCAACAATCGTACACAATTTATGAGTTTTTGTTGGTTAAATCATTTCGGAATGTTATAAAAAAACCCACTGACACTTGCGTTAAAACGAAAACAAATACCCAGTAATTAAATTTATTATGAAAGTTAAACAATAACTGGTTTAATTTAGACTGTTGATTAATGAAATTCATTAAATTCAAAACTCTAGCATGCCGCTCAGTCATTTAAAGCCTTTGGTGGTAAACCATAACCGTTAAATAACCTCTGTCGGACCGAGGCGCGATAAACAAACGCAGATTTAAATCACCGTTCCATTTTCCAGGTGAAACGAGTGGATAAAAGATATCCCGACATTGAATAAATTCTATTAACAATGTATCAGCGAACGGTGTGCCGCATCCAGTCAAAAACTGTCACGGAAGAACCCCCGATCCGTCGATAAACTAGCGGAAATTATCATCGGAAGACAATCGCGTGCAATGGAATCGATAAACGAACAGCCAGTATGTATGTTTTATCGCCCGCATATAGGCCAACTTTTATTCCTATTTTCGGGCCGATTGAACGTGGAAAATAGAAACAGATGTTAGATTTGTGGCTTTTTTCGTATTGTCCGAGAGCCATTGTTTCAGTTTTGCGACGCGGAAAGTTGAAAGTTGAAAAAAAAAAACGGTTTGGCCGATTATGTCATCGGACTGAATGATTTATGCGACGCCAAGTAAATCATAAATTTGGGAAGGAAAAGTGAGGAAATCACTTTTTCTGGTGATTAATTGCCTCGTTATCGGCCAACTCAATTATTTTCGGTACATATTTGTTTTGTCCCAAGTTTGGTCTATTTGTTTTCATTGATTAATTCATAAAATACCCCTTTTCAATACCGATCCATTAGAATTTTTATTTTTAGACCCTGGGCGATGTACTTTTCCGAAAATAACTACAAAAACACTAGGATTTACTACTAATTTGTGGTCTGCCTGTTTGTAATTAGAACTATAACAACTTGAGTTATTTACTAAATGAAGGGGTGTGTTGAATTGGATATTTTAGTTTTTATTGTTGTAGTCAGAATCAGAAAAATCGATAATCAATTACTTCTATTCAAAGAATATAATTAAAAACTTATGAACCGAAAATAAAAAGTACTTCTAAAACGACTTTTGATTTTCCAAAAATTATATTCAAAAAACTGACAATTCTCAAAAATAGCAATTTTTTCACTATTCTACGTGTAAACGTATGATACTGTATCTACATATGTGAATGCCCTGTATACATTAAATGTACAGGGTGATTGATTCAATTTTGACCACCCCCTTAACTTCCATAATTTTGATTTTAGCAAAAAACGTTAAACACATAACTAGTAGATATTTAGGTCTACTTTATTCTTAGATAAACAGTTATTATACAGTGTGTCCCAAATTTGAGTCACGAACCAAACTTATATTTTTTTAAATACAATGACCAACTTTTTATTTTTCTTTTTTTTTTAAAGCAGCTTTCAGCTTGTTTCTTTTAGACAACCATAAATGTTACTATAAACAGTTTTTACAGATTACTCTAGAATTATTTATGACATTCATAACAGATAAAACATTATGCACGAAATGACGTAACCACCAATTACAATGGTTTGCTCCTTACCAGCTTAATTATATTGTGATAATAATGAAACAGAATTTAACAGTCGTAAACTTCAAACAAACGTTAAATGGTAGTATAAAATCATGAAACCTGTTTGATGGTGTTTCATTAACGTGACAGTGGAACGAAAGGCAAGAAGTTGCGGCTTTCCTCGTTAAAGTAGCTGTTCCATTTAGTTACAACATATTCGTGCTCGTATTACAGCTGAACACTATATTAGGTCCTTTGTTTTAAATTAGTTTTAGACCGGAGAGTTTGGCGGATTAAGCTTCACTGACCCGTCTCACAGTCCGGATAATTAGTTTCGTAGTTGGGTTCAATTATGACGACTACGCGTCCGGAACAAAATTCCAAATCCTCAACAACTTTTTCCTTCAGTTGGAAATTTTAACTTTGATAATGGGGAACGGAACAAGTGCTGGAAAAAGTCGTAGTTTTGGTGGAGCGGCTCCAACAAATCCTTTAATCACCTGGACCCGAACGTACACGATTTTAAGCAAAACGCGTCTCTTTGTGAGGCGAATAAGCCTTTTTGCTCGTAAAGAGAGGGTCCTTTTGAGATCGTTTTGGACCGACGACGATTATGCTAATATCGGAGCAGTGACTGAAAAAGGAGATTTAGTGCTAGCTAGTTTCATTTTCAGCAGATTAATTTTAGGGGCACGCTCTGTCCCTCCAATGAATATCTACCTATCTAAATCGCACGCTTAGAATGTTTGTCACTTTTATTTTCATCTTTGTTTAGTAAATTAGCTTCCATAATTTTTGCTCAAGCATTGCAGAAGTGTATAAACTAGCTTTTTTGATGGAAAATGGTCACTGTTTCGTTTGTTACACGTCGCAATTTTACTTACTTAATATCTCTTACTTTTTCCTTATCTGTTGCCGTTTTCAAAGCATAAATTTGATCTTAAGAACTGTGACAGATACGGAAAAAAATAATACAAAAAAGTATCTGAAATTAGTAAGAATTATGAATTTAAAAAAAAGTTAAGATACATGTAGTCTACGCTAAAGAGCTAAATATCTCAAAAACTGTAAGAACTATACAGAAAAAGCTTAAAAAAGCTTTAACCCTCTGTTACACACTGTTCACATTCTTGTTGTGGAATATAGTTTATATAGCAAACTTATTTTAAACTAAAAAATTCTAGCACAAAAATTGCGTACAGGGTGACAAAAATAGTGAACCACCGTAGTTTTCTAGTTTTCTTGTACACCTTGTATACTGGAAGAAAAAACGGTCCTGCAAACTTACGGTTTGGGAAGGGGTTAATTAGAAAGATTTTTGCTCTCATGGCAAATTTTTTGTAATTTTTACCGTTTTCGAGTAATTCGGAAGTTTGGTGCAACAAATTTATAAATCAGTTAAATTGTGATCTGAAATTTGGACACGGTTTAAAGGACAATAAAGGACGAAATCGCCTGTAAAACCCACTCGTAGTTTTTGAACACATTTTTGGAATCCTCATTAAATTTTCTATCTAATGACATAAATAAACACTACAAAATTTAGTGCAGCCAACAAGCAGCACAACTACCAGAAACACAGTATTTGTAATGTTTACTGGTCAAATTTTTCTGGTAAAGTAAATTATTCAGTTTACCGGTAATTCATCACTAGTTTTTGAGAATGTAGATTGTAACGTAATAATAGAAAAACCGATGTCCATAACCTAAAAGCATAGGCATCATGGGTCGTAAAAGTTTCCCTCAAATAGTTTTTATCGCACGTACGGCGACGGGAAACTTTCGCTTTTTCGCTTGTTTTATGGAGTCCATTTCCTGCCCCCGAGTCCGGGTCAGACAGCCAGTTTGGCCAAACAAACTTCCCACATCGTCGAATCTCAGGTGAATCTCCGGGGGTCGTTAATCCATAATGCATGAGGCACTACGTCAAAAGCGTTTCCCGGAGTAGTTCGGGGGTGCGTTCGCCGGTTCGATGTATTCAGTACAGATTTTAAGTCGTGTCGTAATAAATTAGATTCCGGGGGAAATTGTTCCGTGCTCGGCTGGGTTTTGTCCAGCTGGAACTGATGAAGCCCAGGAAGTGGTTAATCCATAATTTATAAGCGGACGATGCGGCCGGATTTCGCACGTAGGTGACTAATTTGCTTACGTGTGTATTTAACTACGTGTATATGCACATTCAAACTTTCTTGATTTACTTTACGAACTTTATGCAAAGTTAAACCGCATTAGCCCATTTGTGGGCCATGGCAAGCTGAGGATGCAAAAACCAGAAAAAGTGGCCAACTCAGTTAAAATAGAGCGAAATACAAGTTAAACGTAAAAGAGCCAATTTAGAGAGTTTGCCTCATTTGAGTCATTTCACATAACGGCATCGCTTAAAAAGTAAAGGTAGAAAAAAAGGTTTTTAATTCTTTGAAACTACAATTTTTGTAGCTAAAAGTAAATGCATTTTTGAATATTCTTGTCAAATAGTAACTGAAAATTATATAAACGAAAAGGTTAACTTACCTCAGTTACCTTATGCCCATTTAATAGTGTAAAAGCAATCTTCTTTAAATAGGTACAAATGTGAGAAAGTTTGACGATATGAAACACTACTAATTAAACCAGTGCAAAACAATGCTATAATTTAAATTAAATTATAATCATTTATGCCTTAGTAGCAGAACGCATAATATTATCTTGTTGTTGACAGGCTGGGAGATTCAATAATAACGTCCGTTACTAGCTGAAAACACTAGTTCAGACGGATGGGGGTGAGGAGTTTTGAAAGTTTTATTTAAGGATATGTACCACAACAGCAACAACGGCGCCACTTCTTCTACAATGTCAGCCAATTTCTTTCTGATATTCGATTTACGACGTCGAATCCGAGTGGAGCCTTCCTTCCCGCCCATCCGACTGCCAATAAACCTTTGTTCGTACCTGGATATTATTTTGTATTCCGACATGTTCTCCAGGCCGTCGTAAACTGGTTTTATTAAAGTTCGACTTGTTTGAAAGGTCCTTTTCTGTTATATACGGGATGGGCTTTCTCGAAACCGTTCATCCGTGCGCGCAACTTTAAAACGCGATTTCGAAGACTTGAATTGCTCTATATTGGTATATTGCATTATTCGAATGTTACGCTAATAGGTTGTCAGTCAGAATAATCCACATGCCAAAACCATTCTTATTCTTGAGTATTTGACTACCAAATTTTGTGTTATACGTTTCAGTAACAAGCATGCAATACTGCATTAATGATGTCAACAAATATTTACTCAAAAAATACTGTTTTTTATGAAATTTTAAAATGAAATAGATTGTTTTGTTGATTTCACTTGATCACCAGACTTCATCCAACAGGTCATAAATAAAATTATTCAAATTGATAATTTCAGGCAGATACGTTTATGACTTATGTGCTTTTAATGAAATTTGAAGAAATTGATGCTGAAATAAAAATAAATTATTTCACAACTTGTACGGTTTTGTTATCAAGATTAAAAAAAAAATGGATACTGAAACAACCATTTTATTAATAAAGTAAACTGTTTTTTACTGGAATTTGAAGAACTTTTCGCTGAATTAAGCTAAAAAATCAATTCAAGCAACTGAAGAGTTAAATAGAGAAAATGTGATTATCTGGACGCTCAAAGCTGTCTGTAACATTTATTTAAGATAGGGATGGTCTTAGGAGAAGAAGTGAGGTTATGAAATTTTTAGTCAAGATTAGGTTAGGTTAGAAACGTAAAAAAATTCGAAATTTATGTTTCTTTAAGAATTATGATCGTCCTGATAAATGAAATAGATTGATAATAAAATTTAAAAAATTACACATTTCCATGCATTTCTTAGTTGATTTACAAAGAAATTAATAATTAACCATTACCAACGCCATCATTAAATTTAGATTCTAACAAAGAACGCAAGGTATTGGAAGACAAACTTTACGGACTGTACAGGGTGTGTCATTAAAAATTACTAGATAAATCTTTTTCCTAATATTGATCTTAGAGTAAAGTTTCAATAACTGTAATTATATTATTTACTTTGCTCGAGTAAGTCGAAGAATTGATTAGTCCCCAATAAGCATTTAGGACACTTGTTGAATGCTTTGCATTTATTTAATCCAACTAAACGGTGTATTGCTCACTGTCATATCAAGGGTTTAAAATTACCATACTCAACCACCATGTAATTGTCAAAATAACCGAGTTATGGGCTGTTAAAGTAGAAGTTGCCAATTTCAGTCAAATCCATTGTAATCTCTGTTTTTATCACTAAATATCTAGTTTATTTGGAATTTTTACGAAACGTATAAAGTAGTCAAAAGTAAATTTCAAGGACTTTAAATTGACATGCTCAACAACACCTTGTAACTGTCAAAATAACCGAGATGGGCGATTCATATAAAAGCTGTCAATTTATTTTCTTTATTACGAAATATCTCACTAATTTGACAGACAGTTTCACTTTAAACACTATACATATAGGGTGGTTCAAAATGGATTTCAAAAGGTATGATTTAACCACCCTGTAACTGCCAATCCTAAAATGTACAAGTTTTTAAATCCATCTAGAAATCCTTATATTTTAGATTTTAACCAGTTTTTTTTAAGAAAATTTATCTGTTCAGACTTTCTTAAGAAATTGAAGCTTTTCTGTCAATTTGGGAAAAACACTAATAGTGTGTGTGTTTTTGTCGATTTTATTACTCGTACAAAATTAAAAAAAAAATAATTTTTGCTGTATACATGATTGTTATTAATAATTGGAAACTTTACTGAGTGATCATCAGTACATTCTAAGTGAGTTAACCGATGTATTTATTATTAAGGATTTGGTGTTAAGATAGGTAAATGTATAAGAATGAGGCTTTAGTTTAGTCCACTTCTGCATGATCTGCATGTTTTTTTTGCTTTATTTTAGAACCACTGTTGGGTATTTTAAAGAAGTTAAGCTAAATCTCCTATAAAGAGAAAACGTTAGTGGATTCACACTCAAGTTTCAAATGAATCAAATGATTTAAAAGAAAACTAAAGTTGGTGATATTTAGCAAAAACGTCAGACTTCAAATGTGAGGTTATGTTTTAGTGTGAAAAAAGGAAAGTTGCAATGACAAAATGTCAATTATGTGAATTATCTTACAAGACAACAAAAAAAACATAATTTTTGTTATTTTTATTTTTTTTAGTATTTCTTACCGTTTCCTGGATTCGCATACTTACACACAAATTTGTGTGTAAACTAAGTTTCACAAAAAGAACTGGGCAGAATTTATTCAGTCTTCATTATAAACGAAATTAACATTACACAGCTTCTCACTCCATTTGTGACCTCCTCAAAAAAAACCCCTCCTAACGATGTAAAACAGACTGAACCTTTCAAGGGTGGAGTAACAGAACATCGTTTGAAAAGCCTTAATGAAAAGCGCCGATTTCGTTTCTGGCCCGTTGAAATTGAAATTCCACTTTCCAATACGTTGCGATCAAAGGAACAAAATTAGAACTATTTTTAAATAGCCGGTCCTAATTAAAGTATTCCCCTTCGATTGTAAATGAGAGTTTGTAAATAATACGTCCTGTCTGGTTCAGTGGCCACAGACCGACAGAGAAAGAAGGAAATATGTGGATAAAAGTTTGCTCCGGGATTATTTTGTCCCTCCGGTTTTCGTTAGGCGCCACGAAAGTTTGGCAGGTAAATAGATAAAAACAGGGACGTTCCGGGGCTTATCTCGAGCAAATTCATCACGTTGTTTTGATGGAGGGAGGAAAAACACTTCCATAACGTATCTATGAACTTGTTATTTTCCATTCCGGTTCGCTACTCTATATTTCGGTCCTGGATGTCTGACTGTTAACTTAATAGTCGCAATTAGAGTGGAAACAACTATAGAGCACTACGAGAGCAAACCGTTCTTGAGTAGAGTGGATTGTTCCTTGAAATATTTCATTTTATCCACCAAATTGCAACACCAAATAAAGCAGACGTTCCAGTGGATTTTTACGAGGTATGCAGCCGTTTGCCGGATCTTCTGCTTGCTCCTTTATTGCTAGATAAACACGCTTCGGCTGCGATTGCTTTAAGAAGAAAATTACTTGCGGAGTGCTCTCTTTGTCCAGGATTTTCTTGGGTTTTGGAAGGCCAATAACGCAGACGAAGCCAAGTTCCTTTCTTATTGTATTGAATGATGCCGGATAAGTGTGCTGTTATTTTTATTGTGTAGTGAATCAACAGATAACTCAGGTCTACTCAATAAATAGATTACAACTAAGTAGATAAATAATTTATCTGTCTCTGAGAGAATTTGATAGCTGCTGTTTCATAACTATGACTTTTTGCACGTCATTGAATTGAACAGATACAAGTGAATGCGTGAGTGCATTTATGGAGTTGTGACAGTTCGATTAGTCGTACAATGTTTCCTTTAGTCTAAAGGTGGATAAATTCGAAGTTGGGTTAGAAGTAGTATATGTTTCTGGTTGTCTATTGGGTTGGTTTGTTGGTTAATTAATCATTTAAGTATCAATCAATTTGTGGACATCATTATTATATTTAACAGGTACTGCTCAACAAAATAATAGTATATTATTCAACGAGTATGTAATGATAGTTATTATTCACAAAGATGAAGCCATCGATCAAATGTTATTGATCGGTTTGGTACTGGACAACTTAAGAGCTATAGCAAAAATCAAAGTAAATTGAATCAAACTGATTTCGTCACTTTTCAAGGGTGTTTTGTTGTTTTGTACCTTTATGGGATTGAATTTGATTTAAAACAGAACAAAACACAGAGCTGAAACTGACGGCCAAATGTCAGAACTGTCAAAATTCCAATCTGATTTTGCTACTTTTCAATAATGTTTTGTTGTTTTGTACCTCTGTGGGAGGGAATTTGACAGTTTCCAGGGTTAAAACAAAAAACAAATGACACAACTGTAACTGACGTTCAAATGCCATAACTGTCAAAATTCCATTCATAAAGCTATAAAATACGTTTACCGTTTGTGCTGCTTATACTGATTTTACTGGATTTTAAGAGTGTTTTATGGTTTTACTGCTTTATGAAGAGAATTTTGAGAATGAATGGAATACCCATTAACAATATCCGGTATGCAGACGACACCATACTTATTGCTGAAACAATAGGAGGGTTACAGAGCTTGGTTGATCAAGTAGTGAAGAGCAGTGAGGAAGGAGGGCTTACTTTAAATATCAAAAAGACCAAATTCATGATCATTACAAAGTCAGCTCAACAACAGGAAAACCTATGGATCAACGGAGAACCAATAGAGAAAGTTAGCAAATACAAATACTTAGGAGCAACGGTTAATGAAGATAATGAGTACACCGAAGAAATTAAAGCAAGAATTGGACAGGCCAGAACCATATTTAACAAAATGAGGAATGTGTTATTCAGTAGAGATCTTAATCTACACTTTAGAGTCAGAATATTGAGATGCTATGTTTTCTCGGTGTTGCTGTACGGGATGGAATCCTGGACGTTAAAGAAAGAGATAAGCGACCGACTGGAAGCATTCGAGATGTGGTCATATAGAAGGATCTTGAGAATAAGTTGGGTGGACATGGTAACAAACGAGGAGGTACTGGGAAGAATGAGAAAAGAAAAGGAAATATTAAACACAATTAAAATAAGGAAGCTGCAATATCTGGGCCATGTGATGAGAGGAGATAAATATGTATTGTTGCAGAACATTATGCAGGGAAAGATACAGGGGAAAAGAAGCAGAGGAAGAAGACGTATCTCTTGGTTGAATAACCTGAGAGGATGGTATAACTGTAGTTCCACTGAGTTGTTTAGAGCTGCAGCATCGAAAGTGAGGATAGCCATGATGATTGCCAACCTTCTGAGAGGAGATGGCACTTAAAGAACAAGAAGAGAATTTTGACGGTTGTCATATTTAAAAATAGACGAAAATTAAGTAAGAAACAGTTTCCAGGCTTAGAACAGAACAAAAGGTACAGCTGTAACTAACTGTCAAATGTCATCTGTCAAAATATGACGTGATAATGTAAAATAGAATCTAAATATTGTGTAGAAAACTGAGCGTCATTTTTTGAGATTCACTGTGTGAATACGGACTGCTTTTTCACTTTATTTAATTTTGTTGAAAACCTAAAACTTCTTAACAAAACCAAAATAAAATATTCTTCAATCGGCGTATAATTATGGTTATTATTACTCGAACCTGAAAATTTGCTGAGTTTTCAGTGACTAAGTGAGATGCTATCCTACATTCACTGAATTCTATCACCAAAATTGCAATAAAAACCCTAAATTAGAACAAACAAACTTTCTACTAATTCTATCAGAATTAGTGCAGGAATGACAGTGATAAATTATTTCCAATTAAAACTAAAGTCATAATAAAAAAAATTAAATAAAGCCAATTAAACGAACTGAACGTCATAGTATGGCAACAAATGAAATATCATCTTGATAAAAATTTTACGGAATGACCCCAATGTAAACGGGGGCGGCACGCGTGTGAACTCGACCGCCGCACCTCAATCAGTGACTAATGAGCATACGGGGGCATAATGAGGGTCAAAACAATAGAATGTCGCCGGTGAGTCATCCCCCTACCCCTAAAGTGCGGGGTGGCGCCGCTGTACGCTTGACTCAGACCAAATAAATAGGTGAGTAATACGTGAGGGGGGTGTTAAAAGGGCTTTTCCGCATACTCAGGTGATGGTTTCCGTGATATAAAGTGGTTCATCACCCTCTGTCGTTGTTTATGTTTTGAGTGCTGATTACTCATCACGTTATTTCCAATATTACCGTACAAGAAAAGTTGCTTAACAAAAGTTTAGGATTTTTAATGAATGCAACTGAATTTAATCAGCCAATCAGTTTTTTACATATTTTCTCTAGAATCAGGATTGGTAAATGATTTTGAACCAAAATGATCCTTTCATAGATACAAAATACACGCAGAAACTGTATTTAAAATTTCATACTGCGTCACATAAACTATCACTTAAACTCCTAATAAAATAAATATTGTTATACAGCATCTTTAGGTCTTTAAATAGCCGTTGAAATGCTAAATATAATGACAGGGAATAAACAGGGTGTCTAGTTTAAAATATTTGAGTTACGTAAATAAAGGCTTTTTACAGTAAACGTTATTTTTCCATGATGCAAACACATTGTATATGTATAACATCGTTTTCGTCTTCTCATCGTTTTTCATTCGAAATTTTTTTAATGACATTTACTGTTGTCAAGATATGAACTGACAAGTAATGTTAATCAATGGACTTTTGCGTGTCCAGCAAAAGCAATTATTGCGAATACTAGGTCATCCTATTTATTCCACTAAAATATTAATTTTAGTCTATTCCCATCTGGGTTACGAGGTTGCAATTAAACCTCATTCTAGAGATTTTATGAGAAAAAGAGTTTCTTCCTCACGTTCGGTTTTCTAAGGTAGGAAGTGTGGACAGTTGTGGACAAATGAAAGTTTTAAGTTAATCAACTTCTTGCCATTATCCATAAAAACAAAATCCATTATCCAAAAAAAAAAAAAATGTGAGTTAAAAGGATAATACCTCCTAAGCGGATGGGAGTGGTGGTACGTCATCGACATCAATGACACTCAACATCCCCGAAATTCCTGCTGAATTGACGATCGCCGTAGGAAAAGTAGGATTTCAGGTGAGACGGTGGTTGCAATCGGTTGACTTCGGCCTGGTTCGTAGTGGAGTTTCCACCCTCAACCGGCCAGAAAGTGTGGCGTCAGTACGCGACCTGCGAACGTTGGGGGTTGGTTTGACGTCCCCCATTCTGGACGAATTACGCCCGGCACGTTTCGTGTGAACTAAACTTGCGAGATTTGTGCCAGTTTGATTTTTTTTTGCAAGTGCACGACCATTATGTTTAGAGTGGTGTTGTTGACGGTGATTGGATTGATTGGAATCGGATGTCAGACTATTAACAGCGACGCGGATGATGGAAATGATCAGGATGACACAGGTATTATTACTTCTGAAAAATCAGTCAGAAATCACGATTAGCAAAAAACTGTAAATAACTGTTGAATAGTAAAATTTTCTTATGGTATAGCAAAAGTATTTAATTACAAGAAGTTTTAGTATTATTTCTTATTAGAGCTCTCAGTAAGTAAGTTTTACTTCAATAAAAGCCAGAAGACTTTTGTGAATTTTTAAATTGACATAATCAATAAAATCCGGAGCATTCATATTACTTACTTAATAAGAAATTATAAATTAGGAAATGTCAGCAAGGAAAATAACATATTTTGTACATACAAGCAACTAGTTTTTTTCGAGCAGTTAGTAAATATCAAAAAGCAAATAACTAAATGTTTTTTGCTTAACTTGAAATTTGAAAATAATGAATTTTAATTTTGCAAAATGTTAAAAAGATTTTTTCTCCTAGTAGGTTAAATCAAAAATTAACAAATTTGTTACTAACCATCTTATTAATTCTTAATATTAATATTGGGACATTGATTTTTTGTTTAATGTACTCCTTTGCCTTGATGGACTAGTGTGATTTTTTATTTTGGGTTATTGCAATTTTTATTTTGTTAAGTAGTTGTGACATTATTTTAAAAAGCCTTGAAGAATCATTTTACAAGGTTAGTGGTGATTTTTTTGCACTAGTCAATTCCCTCAAAATTTTATAAGGAATCACTAAGGCAAAATTTAATTTTGATTTTTAATACAGGGTGGTCCAGTTTTAAATGTCAATAATTCACCATTCGATAGCCCATCAAAAAATAAGTTAACATAAATTATGTCATCTTTCTGAAAAAGGCTTCCTAAGGAAAATACAGTTCTTCAAATTTCAGTTTAAAAAATCGTTTTTTTTGTCCTAACTGTTAGACCGTTGAATCAAATTTGAAACAAGCACTCTAGAAATTAATACTCATTATGAATGACGTTTGCCAAAATTCTCCAGAAGCGTAGATACAGGAAGATGGTTTTCATATTTTTGCCTTATTTTCTAGGTCTTTGGATATTTTTCAAAAATTACAGTTTCTTTTAAATTTATTGTTCACGATGAAAAATTAATTATATCGTATACAATTCTAATTTAATACTTCGTTTACGAGATAATTCACTTATTACGTTCAAAGACCCAAAACTAACCCAACCCAACATTAAAATTGTCTTGGAAACGAAAAATTGACTTAAGAAGCTTAAAAAATTTTATTGTAGCCAGTTTTCATAGTTTCCAAATAAACTGAAATACTTTAGTTTTGAAAATTGATTTAGAAAAGATAAAAATTGATTTCAGAAGCTTTGTGTTTCTAACCAGTTTTCATACAAATCGAGAGACTTTAATATTCAAAATTGACTTGTTTACATAAAAAACCACTCTTTCTAGAATTTTTTATTACAAATTCATACATTTAAACCTTAAAAATTGACTTGGACACCAAAAAGTGACATCAGAAACGTAAAATTTGCATTTGAAGTAAGTTTTCAAATTTCAATATTTTAGTCTTGAAAATAGTCTTAGATACAGTACATTGACATTAGATTCATAAAAATTGTCTTGAAAACTAACTTTTCGTTGCTTTTCATTTTCTTAGAATTCTGGACTATTTTTAGTATTTCAAAACTGCTTTCAGCTTGGAAAATCGAAGTTATTGACACAGCAAACGTAAAAAAACAATTTTTACATTCTCCATAGACTAAAAATGTCATTATAAGCTTTTTTACTATTAAATCGACTTCTAGACACCTCAGTGCGAAAAATTCAAGTATTCTTAAAAATCTAGACTGTTTTTAGTGCTTTAAGATGCTTCAAGACTATCTTTTGACTTATCAGGCCTAAAAGCCAGTTTGTACACTATCCATAGTCTTGAAAATGTCATTTCAAGCTTAGCTTCTTTACTATTAAATTTCTACACTCATAGGTGCAATAAATTGTAGTATCTCTAAGAAATTCAGACTGTTTTTAGTGCTTTTTAAGACTGAAAAATCGAGTTTAAGACTATTTCCAAAAGTCAAGTTTCTTCAGTAATTAAAGTAAAAAAATTTGGTACCAAATGCTACGATATTAGTCTTGAGAAGTAAAATAGTCCGAAAATTTAATTTGCTTGTAGTCTTGTTTCAATAAATTGAGTTGTACACCAATTAAAGTCCTGAAAATAGACTTTAGTTCTAGCCTTAAAAATCTACTTTTAGATTATTTTTAGTAGCAAAAAATGAGTTTCATGTACAATACAATCTTTGTCTTGATTTCCGGACTGTTTTTAGTTTTTACCAGGAAGGCAGTCTGAGAAAACGAATTATAAAGCTATTCCTAGTAGTTAATAGCAAATTTGTAGACTATTCAGTACAAATTTGGACTCTCACAAGTCTTGAATGTTCAGTTTTACATTATAAAACGATTTTTTAAATTGAAATTTGGTGGGCTGTATCTTAGGAAACGTTTTTCAGAAAAATTACATAATGCAAGTCAACTTATTTTTTGATTGACTATCGAATGGTGAATTATTGACACTTAAAACTGGACCACCCTGTATAATCAAAGCCTTTTATAAATGTGTAAAATTCTCTTTCTTTTCAAACTGCCAAATTTTTCAAAAAACTCTACCCACATTTGTTATTTACCTGATTCGTCTTTGGAAAGTTACTAGATATATTAATTCTTACAAAGATCACGAAATATTTGCATATACAGCGTGATATAATCAATTTTCTTAATTACAATGGGCCGCTATTGCTATCGGTCAATTTACACAAAAGTTATCAAGTTTGATGCAAAGTCAAGATCTATACCTTAATTTCATTTTTTTTAATATTACGGACCTGGATTTATTTTTTATTATTTATCGCAATGCTGCCTGAGTAAAACTGTAAAACTATCAAGCAATTTTGAGAAAATATAACATATTCAATGCCAATTTATTATCTGGAAACATATTCCCAAAGTGACAATTTGCCAAGTCAAGTACGCGACACTAAATTAACGAAAATGGCTGAACAAAAAAACATAGTGTGAACCAACCTTTTAACCAAACCCAACATCTGCATAAATGAAAACCTAATATACACAAACCGAAAGTGATAAGACAGCTGAATAACGAACGCGATAAGGTGGATCGCGTGCAGAGCTATTCGGAGCGTGACCGAACAGCTCCATAAAGCAAAAATTTGAAACGTTGCCAAATAGAGCGCGGCTAAACAGCCGGTAATTATGTTCTTTTGGTTTATGTGTTATAGACACCACCCCCTAACAATGCATTAATTCAAGTTAGTGAGTCATTGTATTGTTTTTTTTAATTGAACTTAATATGTCTCAAATGGTGTGAGAGTTATTCCAAGAAAGTGCTTAAAATGTTGTTTATTTAGATGCAGATTAGAACTCTGAGAAATCAAATAATTGTGCTTTAAAAGTGTGTAGTAAAAGAGAATGTTTGAAATTATTCTAGACTTCAAAAGCTTCAGCAATGATCAGTTCAGATACTGCTAATTAATATGACGCGAATTATTAATGCCCACATATTTTTGTTTTAATCTGACATTTAACTTATTAATTTGTTAAGCATATAAGTCGTACAAATTTTACTTTGAAAACGTATTAAAAATACTTGATTAGCAGACTTTTGGTTGGACTGACAAACAAATTCGTATCTCCCAGAATAGTGAAAAGCTAAGCAAAATTAAGTTTCAGGTAAATTTCTTGTTCAAATTTCCTCTAATGTGAACACCTTTACTCAACACAATATATATTTTTGTTCCAGTTCTTGTGTTAAATAAGTATTTAATACATTTGATTACGACTAGCATGGTAATGATCCATTACACAGCTTTTTTTGAGTTACGTAATGATCTATTTTACCACACTAGATTTTCAGTTTTGTTACCACAATTCGCCACGTTGCCATTTTAACCTTAATTTCTGACAGAAGCTACAACAATTTAACTGTCTTTTGACAACTTAAATTTAAGTCAGTTTAGGTGCAGTTTCTGAGATATTTACAGTAAAATTAAGAATGGTTGCAACCACATTACAACAAATGCTATCTGATGTATTAATAACGTATAATTACAGCCTACATGTGTGAATAATATTATAATTCAGGTGTGGTAACTGATGCTATATCGGGGAAGCTCCCCACGTAGCCAGTCACATTTCGTGTGATATACGACTGTTATTCCATATAATAATATTATCTAAATGGATGTCTGGATACCATCTTGTAATACAATACGCTGACCAGATTGTCAATTAGCCGGGGTTGTGGCTTGGATTGATAAAGGGAGAGCCACTCGGATGATTTATCGTTGATCGTTTGATTCTCCGTTCTCTTATCTCCAACTAGTTCCTATTTCTAGGTGAACCTAAAATGATCCATAAAATAGTTTAGAAACTAAACCTGTTCTTCCACATGTTGTGTTTAACAGAAGAAATGAATAGTATCATTGAAGAATCTCCAAAGTAATATAACATCTGTTTTGAATTTCTATTTAGCCTTAATATAGTCAATTAAAAAAATTTTTCCAAATTAATATTGGTGTAAAAAGTTCTATTTACTGCTTACCAATAATAATTGTGATTGTGATTAATAAATAAACATAATAAAATACCCAATTTATGTAATATCACCATTTTAGGCAACTTTCAATATATTTGTTTCTATCGAAAATATTTTGTACAAAGCAGATTATTTCTCGCTTACATTTTTTGAATAATCTTTTTTAATAGTATTGCTATCAGAATAACTTTGCAAAAACGTTTTTGCAGAGTAATAATACAATTTGTAAGCATAAAATGTTCGTATTGGAAAAGTATTATTTCAGATTACTGAACACGGAACCGGCTAAAATAGGGTGGAATATTTAGTTACCGTTTTATTAAATAATAAATACTGTCGTTAACTAGTTAAAAATCAAACCATTACTTTTGTTAACATTCACTAGACTTTTACCTAAAAAATAAGGTTTGTAACCCAACTAAATAGTTTGGCTGTAATATTTTTTCAGAACCCACTTTCAAAGCGATGAGGGTGGGGAGTTATGTAACTCGTCTAATATTTTTGGACTGTACGGAGCTCGTCACTTTATCGATTTACGTGATCATTTTTGTGATCAGCCAGTAGGCTACTACCAGTCACCATCCAAAATCAGGCTCGTAACCCAACCAGTTTAAACGTAGTGAACTTTTAAAAAAAGTGTTTGACTTTTTACAACTTTTATTTAAATTAAAGCAGCGTATCTAAATAAATTTCCGCTTGGTAGGCTTATAATTCCCTACTAACAATGACAAACGAATGAACTTCACATAGGTGGCGTCTCTTCCTTAAAAGTCACCGAAACACAAAACAATCGTTCGACTGTAAATAAGTAAGTTCCAAGTAAGGGGAAAGTATAGAGTTCCCGTATCCCGGGAAGCAGCAAACTTTTCACTCGGAAAAGGAATTAAGGTATCAGCAACAAAACCCTAAATGGGCAGGCGTAACTATGTTTACCAACAGTACAAAATATTAATTATTATGGAAGTTTTCCAAGTTTAACAACCGCTCCTTGTTTAAAACGGTTATACGTAATCAGACCGAGTTTTTCCCCAATTTGTAAAAGTTGCCTTATTTACATTTACATGGAAACCCCTTTGGTGAATTATGCTAAGTTTTTCCTGTATCGGACCTTCTTTATAACGAAATATCGTTATTTGTCCGTGGCTTTGACCTTTAGGGCAATTTTATGCATAACATTCAAGTGGGTATGTTTCGTAACAGTTTTTCCTAAAGGTAGTCCAGATTAAATGGATGGGAGGTTTAAGGTATAAATAATCCAAAAAATTTTTATTCGCCTTAGGGAGTTGAAAACACCAACTTTTTGGACGTTTTTAGGTAAAAGACAACATTTTCCGGGGACTGTTGTTGACAGGTGTAAATCTGTCAATGTAATTTAAAATGTCACAATCACGTGACCTGCTTTTAGACTTTCAGCTTTTCTGTTTGATCTGTAGATTGTTGTAAAAGTCAGAGTTGTATTTTTTATTTAAGAATAACAGTAATAACAGTACGTTTTTAGAACTTAAAACCTACTTTAAGTAAAAAGTTGAGTACAAATAGTTATTAGGATCAAAACAGTAGATTTTCTTACTTGGTGAAGCTGTTTTCATTGACAGCTTTGACTTAGTCTTCAAGATATTTGCAAAGTTCTCATTTCACGCCAAATACCATTTTAAAGAGTTTCCAACAACACATTACAATATTTTCCCAAAATTGGCAACTAGAGCTAAATTTTTAAGGAATATTTAAAGTCCATCATCATTAATTTCTGGACTAATTCCATTTAGATGCTGGAAACGTGAAGATATTTTATCAAAGACAAAAACCAAGTGAAATTTAATGCTCCAAAATGTCCTAGACGTAGCGTCACTGAAAACGTCGCTGAAAATATAACAGATTACCGTCATTATTAGCTATCAGAGGCCATAAATTGGAGTTTTCGGAGAGGTGGGACATTAACTAAACGGCCCTATACTTCAAAGAGACGCCATCGTGAATTTTCGTTTGAAAAAATCGATTTGCCCCCAAAGTAAACGTCTCGTTTATATGGAAAACAGTCTCAGTTTTCTCCGTTTTAGTTAAGCTACTTGTTTTTAACTGCGAGGTCCGGATTAGACTCTCGGTCCGCTCGGTTAAAACTTTTTATTCCCCGACGTTTCGAGACTTTGCTACTTCTTTAAGGTTTCCTGAGTGAATCCCTTACGTTTTAAGCGACCTCTAGAGGCTCGCCTGTATTTTTTATTACCGTAGGAGCGCCATTGTATCCAATTAAATATTCTCCGGGAAGGAAATCAAAGTTCGGAGTCGTGGGAAGTTTTTAAGCCCAGATTAGAGCCAACGTCGCAGGTAGGGTGACGTTCGCAAGAGGTTTGGGCAACTGCCGTCAGGAACTTATGAACCCTTTTGATGAATATTTCGCCGACTTCGTTAATAATTTGTGTATAGCTTGAAAAGCAGGAATTCCAGTTTGTTCGTAGAAATTCCGTTGTAACAGGACTAATGACACTGGCCGCTTGTTTATGCGATCAAAGTGAAAGTTTATGCTTTATGGAAACCTGTTGTGTTTCTAAACTTCTGGATTATAGATTAATTGCTATTAGTTATTAAACAAAAGTTGTTGTTTTACAGGATTTTACATATTTTGGCTTTTCTAGGGCAAAATACCTGCGGCATATTTCACCTATTTTCGATGGGTTTATTTTACATGTTTCAGGGAAACTACTCCATGTTCTCTTTAGTGGATTTCAAGATGCTGACCTAATTCCAACTCATACTAAACATCAAAACGGTTTATATATTTCATGTAATTCACAAGGTTTTTAGAAAATGATTAGTTAATGTTTGTATTTTTGTTTCCCTGGTCTTCTCAACATCTTCAGATTATATTAATATAACCATATATTTTATGGAAATTAATAATATCGTCTTCAGTTGTTCCAATCATCTTGCTCCAAAAGTACCAACCAAGGAGTTTTAGTGTCTGATAAACAAAGTTTTAAAAAAATTATAACAATTTGCTTTTATTTAAGAAAAGTTTTAGTCGTAATTGGCGCATAAGGTAACCAAATGTAAACTTTGCTAGTATTCCTAGTTCAAAAAGAAACAAAATTAAATTGTAATCTTGGTACAAAGTCACAAAAGATAATGTAAATTTAGAAAATATGGTTTTCACCTCTTTGACAGCGTTGAGGGGGAATCTCATCAAAAATCTTCCGTTAATTTCTTTTGAGCTTATATTTTATGAAAACAGCCGCCTAATTGGCTACCGCTGCCAAGACAATTTCGTTTTTGAGAGTCTGACGCCTTCGAAAAACTAATTCGGTTATATTTTGCACCCAAAACGCCACAGCAAAAATTCTTCGCAAGAGGAAATTAAACATTTACCTGTCTGGGGGAATTGCAAATTATCATTCTATCAACGCCGAGCTAACGCTTCAATTTCATGCTTACTATCTAGATGCCCATTTAGGTTACGGACTGTCACATGTTGGCATCAACTCGACAGAAGCATGGGAGTGGCATTTTGTCAGCCCCAATATGTATTAATCCTATTAGCCAAAAAATACTACTTTATTAATTAATCCAACCTTAGGATTACCGTTATAAATAATTCAAACTTGTAAAAAACGGTGGGAAATAAATAGTTTATGTCAAAATAGAATTAAAAGCCTCAAAATCCTCTCTGCAGCTCGGTTATTGTAATAAGCACTTTTTTTACACCTTTATAAATTACATATTATCTAATAAAACAACATTTTGTCCAGAACCAGAATTACTTTCCCATATAAAGAAAAAAATATTAAAAAATCAACATCACCCATGACTGACACATAATAAAGCGATTAAGGCCAGGAGTTTACGAACTAACTTAATTTCAGTAATTTTGACATACATTTGTTTTGTAGCAGCGGACACTAAAAATGGCATTTTATGTATATTTTATCTACTTAATAGCATTTACAATATTTGTTTATGATCTGCTGAAACTAAAACACTAATAATTATAAAAGGCACTATAAATAAATTGTCATTGCTCAAGCTCCATGCAACTTTTCTTATATTACTCAAAACGTACGTGCACTTTAGTTTTGCGGAACAAAGTATAAAAACCAACGATCTACGACGTTATTTACCGTTAGCAGTACAAATCGCATTTTAAACGTTTTCTTAAACTGGCTAATTGCACTTTATGAGGCATTAGTGTCACGATTAAAAGCCGGAAAACTGCTAGAGCAGGACCGTTACTTTTGCTGGCGGTCGTGCTCCGGCCAATTGTTTGGATTTTTAAACGGTTTCACCGGGTCTCAACTTGTCCTTATTGTTTCGAGCTGTTTATGACAACTTTGCGTTTTCTGCAAACAAGCAAAAAATTGCGACTTCTAAACATTATTGAAATTACTGTGTTCTAAAAGTATTTGCTTGTCTGATTACTAAAAATGTAATAACTTAGTGGAAGTTTCTTATATGCTTTGACTGATTTTGCCGACTCGTTTTTAATCCATTAGTGCAAAGGCACAACAAATTTTCTACATTACTCTTGCATAATGAGTAAAAGGGATTTGTCATTACACGTAATGTGTATCAGAGGTTGTTTGTGGAAAAAAATGAGTTTTAGACTGCAACAAATGATCAGAACAATAAAGTTAATGGACAAAGTCTATACTTTTTAATAGGTTTCACTGCAATTATTAGTACAATGTAAAAATATTTCAGTTTTTCCATGATAAATTACTCTGTTATTTCAATTATTGTATTCACGAGTTGAACAATGTTAAATCAACATTGGATTTTATCTATTTAATTTTTAGTTTAATCATTATTTTAGCTTTACTGGTAATATACACCGCTTTGACTGGATTTCTATTTACGGTTTTATTAGTAACTCTGTGGTTTTTCACTACTCGGTGTTTCCACCATTGATTTTGCAAGCGGTTTACCACATTTGGAAACAACCGATAAAATAACATTTTCCGCAGCGTTTTAGTAAACATTGCTTAAAACAACGTAGTTTTGATGAAGATATTGTATTGTGTATCCAAAAGTATACGTTACCCTGATGATTTAGTATTTTACTAGAAAATTCTCAGAAGTTTATTTTTGGACAAGAATTTTATGAGAATTTAAGAAAATGCTGAAGAAAAACTAATAAGTAACGTCAAAAGCAACAATTCAGACTAATTGGAAATTATAAAATGCCAAGTAGATGTGTTTCTTGGAGGAATCACACTGTAAGTAGTCTTTACAGCTCCATGGAGCCAAACTTGACAGTTCTGACGTTAAAGAACACTTTTGTACTTTTCTTTCGTCACGTGACAGCTGTCATAACTTCAGGTTACTGGTGAACCCGTTTCAATAGTTATGACCGCTGTCACGTGACGAAAGAAAAGTACAAAAGTTACTAAAAGTAAAAATTACTTAAGTTTAACGTTCAATAGTCAATAATCAAGTCCAATTTGACAGTTAGGATGTTAAGGAACACTTTAATACTTTGGTTGCGTCACTTTCCAGCTGCGATAACTGTTAAAACTCACTCACCAGTTACCTGATATAAAATGTCAAATGGATGTGTTTCTTTGAGGAATTGCATTGTAAGTCGTGTTTACAGCTCCATGAAGCCTAATTTGTCAGTTCTGATGA
The DNA here is from genome assembly GCF_016097725.1 of Ips typographus. Classification (NCBI taxonomy): domain Eukaryota; kingdom Metazoa; phylum Arthropoda; class Insecta; order Coleoptera; family Curculionidae; genus Ips; species Ips typographus. Next base: position 8,712,694 of record NC_138426.1, on the reverse strand, counting down.
TAGACACACTTTGATTCTTACTACTTAACATCACAACTTTCTTGCTTAATAGAACTATAATTACAATGTGCAGTGTGATTTATCCAAGCAGTAGAAACTATTTCGAATTGATAATTTTACGTCAAAGCTGCGTGATTTTTGACAGCTAACATGTGACGTAAAACACATGTCAAAGTATCTATTAATGTCACAACTGTTAAATTTAACTCTATAGAGCTATAAATACAACTTGCAATGCGATCAATATCAAATAAGTACAACTAATTCATACCTATTCCAGTTGTATGTTAGCGTTGACAGTTGACATCAGATGACGTAAGAAATATATTAACATGTCACTTACTCTCACAAAGGTCAAATTTGGGTTTCTATTGAGGTGTAAATACAAGGTACATACACTGTAATATAAGGTGTCATAACTGTCAAATTTAAACTCAAACAATTTAACTCCACAGAGCTACGATAATAATTTGCGGCGTGATTCATTAAAAAACTACGACTCTTGGATATTTTACAGTTTAGCGGCACTGTCTAATGAGTTTTGACAGCTGTCAGATCATTAAACGTCATAGTTACTTCAGTTTGTCAAAGTGGTCCACGTTTTTCCAACCACCCAAATTAAAAACTTCTTGAGCTTTTCGACGTTGCCAAAATGACTGAATCAGGAGTTTTGACATTCGCTCTTTTTAATTAAAATTGAACACAATATTTCAAATTTTATGTCTTGATTATGGTAAAAAGCTAGCCTAAGAGAATATTCTCACTAAATTACTGAGAATTTAACAAAGAAGACATATTCAAAATTCTGAGAACGTTTGAAAAATAATCTAAATCTAAAAATCTTTGCCAAAAAATTACCTTTGGCCATTTCTAGTTACAAAACAAGCATGAATGTTAGAAATTGGTATTTTAAAGAAAATCCGAAAAAAAAACTGGTTTAGTTTACTTGCATTTGTAGATGTCAGACCCCGCTTGGTAAATTCCAAACTTACCGCATAACAAATCAACTATCCGAGACTTCGTTACACTTTTTCCCGTACAAAAAGCGGATCCTTTCACGTAAACATCCCTTAACTTAAAGCCGTATTTACATACATCGCCGGTATCGTATCAGCGAGATGTCACATCCACAGACGAAACTTTCAAACCGGTTTCCGATATAGATGTTTGCTTTGATCGCACGTGCGGGTTCAAGTCTGATTGGATTCGCCATGGGAGTCATCTAATTCGACCTGTTTAGAATTTGACTGTTGCCAGGATGTCCAATCTGGGAGCGGAAAAGTGCACGACAAGGTCTTGTTATACAATGCAAACCCTTTGATGTTGTAAGATATCTCCTAAGGCGGAGAGATGAATCTGTTTCGCTGTTGCATCTGCCCTTTGTTTTGAAGGAGGAGTTCTTCCAGTCTCGGAAATAATTAACAACGTCTTCTCGAGGATCGTAGTCAGGCGCGATTTTTTTTTAGAACGCTGTAATTAGGTTAGTTTTAGCCGAGGTAAGGCATTTTCCGTGTATAAAGAAGAAAAATGGGATATACGACAACAAAGCCCAATTATTTTAAGAGCGTCAGAAAGCGATTTTGTCGCATTAAATATTCCTCAACCCGTCTGTCGAACGCCGGTCATTAATCAGGTTTAATGTAACGACAGGCCATAAAATTCAATATTAAATCCATCCAGGACCGGGCGTTTTATTTATCTGATTGGGACAATTCGGAAACGTATTCATACTAGCAAATTTATATGCCGGGAATGCTCTTTGATACAGATGCTTATCTCATTCAAAATTCACGATGTTTGCCTGTTTAACAGTATTTTTGAGACCGTTAAAAATTTAAAATATTAATATTGGAATTGATAAATTTGTCCCGATAGCTCTAGGCATGTTAATTGATTGTGTTCCTCATTGTTTTTTCACTCTTTACCACAAATTTTCCGCACCTTTATATACAAGTGTTTGTGCGTGTTATAAATCATCTACACATTTTAAATAATTTGTCAAAAATTGTTTACCTTTCATAGGAAATTAATCATTTATTCCTTCTTGCCTGACATGTAAAATTAAGGACATAATAATTGCAATATCATTCAGTGTCCCTTAGGCTAGAGCCATTTGCTTTATCCAGTCCCGTAAGTTGTAGCTGCAAAACTGTCAGTTTGAGCAAACTTTAGCATAACTGAGATGATAAATTTTCAATAAAACTTCGGCACATATCACTGGTAGTGACGTCAATAGCTATTTAAATGTTGACTTTCAATTTTCCAGCGTCGCAACTGGCGGCACTCGAGCGATATTTTGCCGAATAACTTCAAAGCCGGTTACATCGTTGTTAAAACCAACATAAATTTTCCATTTTAAACTCTTGTATTAGGTGCTTGGAGGCTAAAAGCTCGTTTTTGGAGGTGGAGGCGTTTTGTTTGCCATTACGTTTATCAATATTAAATTTGAATTTGTTCAGTTTTGCACCATAATATAAATCAAAGGGGGATCTAAAAATCTCCATAACCCATAACATAAATTGGGGTCGTCCCTAGCAGATGGTTATTGTTATCGGGGTCTAATGAAATAGATCACAGATGTTTAGTGGTTCTCCGAAGCTCGGAAGTATTAAGAAAAATGGCAACTGAGGAGGGCCAGATTAGAGAAATATATGTGAAATAAGAGCGGCATAAATCGCGGTTAACCGGAAGTCGACCTCGGCCGAACGACACCAAAATGGAGAAAGTTTCACCGATGACAAATCTAAAACAATAAGCTTTGAATGGATATTTACGCGAAAACTGTTATTGCCTTTACTTCTTTTTCGCTCCGAAATTGTACTTTATTGACTCGGCGCTCCGAGGAGGAAGTGAAAAAGAAAATAATTGCCGTGTCCGAAAAGCTGGAACGGTCGAAAGAGTTATTGGTTATTGTAACAGCAACCGGAAGTTTTGTAAGTCATTAGTTAACTCCCGTTTCGGTTTTAGCGGTTCACTTTAGAATAAGGGAAAAAATTCTTTTTTTTTTAATGTAGCACAAACCCCCTCACTCCTCCATTTTGAAGGAAATTTGGGGGGGGTGTTGCTTTTTTTTAAATCCCAATATAAATACTTTAACAAACATGGAAGAACTCATGTATAGTCAGTCTCGACAAAACAGGAAAACTGGACTTCTTGCTCTCATTTCTAGAAAAAAGAGAAAAACTAAAATGACCTTTCTTTGCAAGACTAGATCACAGCTACAATTATACAATCTCAAATAGAAGCAGGAGAGAAAAAAAAACAGACTTTAAGAAAGTTCTAGAAATAACTGGGGAAAACATTTGAAACGTTGAATAAAAGAAATTTACATTCACTCATTTTAAATGGATATGACTGAGAAGGCAAAGATTTTGTGAAGATAACCAGGTAATTCCTCAACATATTGTGAATGTAAATACAGGGTGTCTAAAAAGTCTGGAATATTGCAAATATCTCGAAAACTGCTGATTTTATTTTTCTCAAAATTTGCGTCTTGTTATAGTAAATAACAGCGCATGACGTGAGGGTGAAATGAGGTTCGCAAGTATACAGGGTCAGTCACAAAGTATACCAACTTTCTTAATTCAAACCTAACACACTGTATATTACTTCAGATTTTAAGAGTACTCATAAAGGCCAATTCAACGATGTACAGTATAAAAAATAAAAAATAAAAAAAAAAATAAAAAATAAAAAATTTTAAAAAATTAAAAAAATAATAAAAATAATAATAATTATTAAATAAACAAATCACATACTTCCTGCTGCGTTCTCTTACGGTCGCCATATCCCACCATACTTAAGATGTCAGTCTTTTCCTTCTCACTTAAAAACACCATTTTAAGTAATAGGAAAATTTGCCAATTAATTTAACATTATATTGACGTTAGCTGTCATTGTTACACCTATCATTGTTATAGGTTGGCACAAAAAAAAAAAAAAAAAAAAAATCGTATATCGTTGAATTGGCCTTTATAAGTACTCCTAAAATCTGAAGTAATATACAGTGTGTTAGGTTTGAATTAAGAAAGTTGGTATACTTTGTGACTGACCCTGTATACTTGCGAACCTCATTTCACCCTCACGTCATGCGCTGTTATTTACTATAACAAGACGCAAATTTTGAGAAAAATAAAATCAGCAGTTTTCGAGATATTTGCAATATTCCAGACTTTTTAGACACCCTGTATATTTCTTTATGTAAGTTTGTTTTCTTTAAATTTCTGTTTTTGTTTTTATCAAATTACATAGTAGCCTATGATTTTTGAAGCAGGAGCAGTAGTAAGATGAACAGATTGTAAACCACGAATGACTCAAGCAAGTGACAAAGCTGAAATTTGTCACTGTAACCATTTAAATTTGCAGCTGGCAACACTGTAAAGTTAAATGAACACCTATCAATAACAGTCATGTAACCTGGAAAATGTCACCTTTAAACTTGAAAAGTTTGTAAATTACATTTATACAGTTGGAAAAGCTAAAATTCTAAAAGCATGTCTCCTGATAGTGACAATTTAAATTAGCAGCTGGCAACATTGTAAAGTTAAATTGACACCTGTCAATAACAGTTACGTGACACGGAAAAAGTCGTCTTTTACCTAGAAAAGTCTGTTAATTACATTTAATTACCACTAGCACGGTAATGATCCATTACATCCTTTGAGTTACGTAATGAGGGATTTTATAGTCACTAGTGCGATAATAATTGATTTTATCGCACTATTAAGGTAAAGAGTACAATAAAACAATCATTATCGCACTAGTGACTATAAAATTTCTCATTACGTAACTCAAAGTCAGAGTTAAAAATTGATTAAAAATTTAGCTTGCTGTAAAGTTGGCTATGACAAGCTGAATCAATTGACGTAATAATATACAGAATGTTCACTTGAAATAGTCCACTTTTAGGGCACTAACTGTATATCTCTGGTATTTGGCAGACGCAATAAACACTACGAGATGTAAATTGTAGGGTTTAGATCAATACCGATGCTAACATACGCATTACAACGACATTTATTGTAGTAGTAATGCAGTCTGTGATTTAATACCACTTTATACAATTTAATCGTATTGAGTGAGATGTAATCAAATTGTGCATAGCTTAATAGGATTATCTCTTACTAAACTGACATCGTGTGGGTATGACTACAATAGTAAATCCTTTAACACATGTGTGGTTAGCCAAACTTAATTTTTGCGTTTTAAAATATACACGGTTGCCAAAATTCATCCTATGACACAGTAACGAATGTTACTATCAAATCCACTGAGTAGAAATGTCACAAATTTACAGTGCATTTTTCCTTACCCTGTATATTCATCATATTATTTATTGAAAATCAATACGCGCTTGATTCTATAAGAGACGGCCCTTTAAACTCTTTTTCGGAGATACAGTGTATTAAAAATTGCTAAAAATATTTTGATTATTGCCTTTTTATTATTTAAAAGTACCTTACTTAGCCGGAACCAATTTCGGCTTTGGCAATATAACAGCTAGAACAAAAAAACATTTTGGTAATAAAACAACTTTTTCCACTATTACTATCCAGCAAGAATTAACGTTTTTCTAAAAACCTTTCAGTCTCATAAAATATTGTTTTCGCCTGAAAATTTCATAAAAACTTTACAAACGAAGTAGAAACTTAGCTTTAACACTCTCAGATGACTAAGAGGTGTTGAAAGTTCAGTTGACTAATGAATGAAAACTTTAACGCCCTCGGCCAAACTTCCTGGCCCCCTTGAAAGTTTTATTTCAATCGGGGAATCCTGAAGAGTCCGCGCTTCCGTCAAAGTGAAACTTTGACTCTCTATTGTCGGTGAAACTACGTGTGAACTCGGCTATTCAGACAGGTTAAATTTTGTAACTAGTTTCACACATTAATTATGTATGATCATCCACGTGCAGCAGCAGTATTTGAGTCAATCACAGCACTGTTCCTAGTTTGTGCCAACCACACAAAAATGACTTCCTAAAACATATTGTAATGTGACACTACAAAATCATCTCATGCTCATCATCATCAGAGTTTGTGACTTGAGATGATAGATAACGTCATAACTTGGTAAGTTTGTCATCCACCCTAACCTAGCTTTGCAAGTAGTAATCAAAGTGTATTATCTCACAGATGGAGTTTTTTTTTTAATTGATGGATATTTCACGATAAACGGAACTGAAAATTGTAGCAATCTGCGTCACAGGGTGAACTCGAGCTCTGCATCAACGGGTCGTGAATCCAATTTAGCCGCGAGATTGTTATTTTTAGATGGCGGCAAAGCTTCCGCCTTTAATCTTAATAAATTGGATGCGACACGATAGGCGCTAGGAAATTCTAGTTTTATAGCTTAATTAATATGAGTTTGATCATTGCATTTCGATATTAATTTCCAATAACTAGAATAACGACCTTATACTGAGGTTTTGTTACTTTTGCAATACCCTGTATAATTCTATAAAATTTACAACATTTTGCTGAACAGTGAAAAAACAATCAACTGCTGCCCAGTCAATTTGAAGTACCCTGTATACTTTTTACTTTTACTAACCTAAAATTTAGGTGTTTAAACCACTTATTATGTATAGTTTCCCAGACGTAATGTCCTCACTGTATGTGCCTGTATTTAGAGACAATTTTCACGTACATGGTTAGGTTTAGTTCCCAGAAATTTAAAACAAATTTAGAATAATACAACCTTAAGCAAAATAGTGAGTATCTTCAAACAAGCGTATTTTCCTTGATAGGACCGCCGCCGCTAAACGTCGTTCAAAGATATTTGCTTTTATTATCTTAATTACTTTCCTGCCGAGTGTATTATGCCGTAATGGAAATCTTGGAGGCGAGCAAATTGTTAGGCTGCCATTTCTTGCACCACTCGTTTTAATAAACAACCGAATTAATCAGTCTGTTGAGGCCGTTTGTCAGGATTCGCGCCCTGGAATTACCCCCCGGTGATCTCGTTTCGCCGAGACCTACCCCAACCGCTAATCTCCATCTTGCAAATTAGATATTCCCCTAGTGAGCAAGCGATTATCACTATTCTGATAAAATAGTGATAAAATCTTTCCTCTAATAAATCATCCTGTTTGCAAATGTAGAAAATATCAAATATAGGAGGATATAGCAGTAGATGGGATATTTCAAAGTCCTTCGATCATTTCGGCAGCCATTTTCAAACTTAATTAATATAATGGCTCCTCCAATCTAGTAGGTACACAATGGCTCTTGGCATAAGTGTTTCAGTGTCCAACCAATACGTTCTAATTTGAAGTACCTTTAATTACTGGATGCTTTATAATGGACAAACTTCAATCACCTCCAGTTAGTCTCCAAACAACTTTAACACACTCTCAATAATAAAATTACACTGAAATTTAAAGCTCTGGTACCAGCATTTCATTCAATTCAATTATGATTATTGTTAGTTACTTACAAAAGTGATTTGAGTACTTTTGCAGTAAAAAGTTTGGTTTAAACATATTGTAGACAGTGTTCATAGAAACTGTTGAAATTTACCACAGAATTAAAGTTTATTGTTACTTACTAAGAGAGTTTTTTCACATAAAACTTAACCTTTTCAAAACTGATTACAGTGTTATGAAAACGTTCTGCTATACGTAACCAGTGTAAAGTAAAATTTTATGTAACTGGGATGATGCGTTTGTTTTGTTATGTGAACTTACAGGAAAATATTCACTAAACAATTATAATTTTACATTATTATTTTTTATAACAACTTTAAAGCAATTTCAGAGCGATTACGAAAGTGAGTTTTGCAACAAATTATATGTAGCTGTATAATTTCGTGAATTGTTGATTACTTATGTCCACTGTAACTTCCAGTAAGAGATAATATTAATAAACTGATGCATAAAAATACATTTTTCAGTACTGATACTCTTCTAGGTAATTGTAACTTCACGTCCAAACATTTAGGAGGAATTTCAGTATTTTTGAAATTTTGACAGACACGTAAACGACACGACTACGTGGCCCGACAACGATATTTTCCGGGACACGAAATAATGTCGTTGTTTTGAAACACAAGAAAATTACCCGGTCTCACACAGAGGAATCTTTTTATGCGAGACGACGTATCTCGAGAGAATCCGGATGACACTTTTTTATTTTCGCATACCGCGCTCTATCATGTAATAAAATATCGTAGGTGTCTTGTTATCGTGCTTTTTACGTTCAAGGAATGAGGTCCTACTGCTTCTAATACCGTTGTGATGTAATAAGGAAGCAATAAAATTGTTTTTTTCTTTTGTTCAACGGTCCTGGATTCGCCTTGGGGGAATTAATTCTGATATTGGACGTTAAGTGGAAAATATGTTTTCCGGATAAAAGACGCTTAACGAAACACCTTTTAAATGATGAGGAGGCCCGAAAGGATATTTCCTTGTATCTTATCTGAATCAAAACGATGTCGTCACGTAGAAACGCTAACGGTTTTTCTTAGCAAAAACACTTGACCCTTCTTTTATGCGCCCTTGAGCTTCGAGAAGAAAAGAAGAAGAAGAAATAAAAGGTAATTTTGCCCGTAGGAAGCGATGATGATGATAATATTAAGTGCCTAGGGGAATTTAATTATCGTTCTTAAGTATTTATTCATTTTCCTTGTATCTTAATTTGGCCGTTTCTTGTCAGATTTTGCTGTTAAAAATTGGAAAATTATTTTTAAGGGTAACGCTGACGGAAAGATAAAAAGGACAAAACCGTCTAAATTTGTGGCGATAAAACCTTTGTCAACTGTTTTTTTCCCACCTCTGAAAAGTACGTTTTACTTTCAGGCAAATGGTGGTTTGTTGTTGTTTAATCTGATATTCCTGTTTTCGTTCACATGTTTCAGAAGTTTAATAGCTTTGTTTCACTTAATAATAGTTAGAATCTGATATTAAAAAATAAGGACCGAATTTATAAAAATTAAATTGATGATGGTTCTGCAAAGACGACAACTCTAAAAGAGCATTAACAAACATTTTAAATGTGCCAGAGGCCTCTGAAACATTTAAAGAGTCTTCTAAAGTTGCCAAAAGCCTCTAGCAGACATTTTAAACGGGCCAGAGTCCTCTGAAACATTCTAATAGACATCTCAAAGTGCCCAGAAGCTTCTAATAGTGATTAGAATGTGCCAGAAGACTCTGAAACTTTTAAGAGTCTTGTAATGTTGCCAGAAACCTCTAGCAGATATTTTAAACGAGCCAGAGTCGCCTGAAACCTTCTAATGGACATCTCAAAGTGCCAGAAGCTTCTAATAGTAATTAGAATATGCCAGAAGCCTCTGAAACCTTAAAGAGTCTTCTAAAATTGCCAGAAGCCTTTAGCAGATATTTTAAATGAGCCTTTGTTGACTTTAAACGTGCCAGAGAGATTTTCATAATATTTGCCTGTTTTTCATCGTTTTGACCTTAAAAATTTTCTGAAAATAGTCCATTAAATCAATTTCCATAAAATGTTTCTCAACAAATTTTCGAAAAAAAAAAATTTTAAATCAACTTTGACCAGGCAAATACCTTTGGGTTGATGATCAAAAAGTGACGTAAGGTGCCAAAGAGCAATTTCGGCCTTTATAAAGGAGACACGCACTGAAAAGTTTCAAAAAATGACAATACTCAAGATCATCTCAAAAATGGCACCAGTTGGCGTCATTTTGACACCGGATTTAAGTTTCTGAGGCCCAAATTAGTCTATAACAGGAATTTCATTGAGATGCGTTTACGCCCTTAAAGTTTCAAACAACAGTAAATTTGACACAATTTTAGTTCACTTTACCATAAAAGTGCTAATAACTCGTTTATTTGAAACATTTACTATAGACACATCAGAAGACCATAGATGACTAATGAATGGGGCTATCACGTGACGTTGAACGGGTGTAAATATCTTAAAAACTGCTTCAGTTCAAACATGTTCTCTTTAAATTTAATCGAAATTGACTAAACATTAAACGATAAATTCACCTTTTTGAAAAGTTAATAAACTCAAAAACAACGACACTACAAATTCCCATTTATAATAAATATAGCATTCCCCAACTCTTTTCTACCCCAAAAACTGGGGGAAAATTTAATTAAAACAAAAACGGACTCATTATTTACGGTTTCCCGACAAAAATCGTCGAATATTTGCCTGAATCTTTTGCGCAGACTGTGCCATGTTTTATTGCGATTTAATTTTAATGTTGTTTGTTATTTGCTAAACTCGCAGGCAAGCCCATTGAGTAGAGTGCTCCTAAATAATTTAACTGCAATTTCTAAGGTTTTTCGAAAAACATATGTTTACTAAAATATAATCTCTCTTTAAAATCCTAGGTTTACTTAAGAATGTACGTCCCATTTTTTGGGAGTAAACTCCCTAGAGAGATTATCGAACAATGGTCGATGTTTTTCATAAATTTGAAACTCAGCCATCCCTTGCAGGATGTTTGTTAAATTTTTATTGGCCAGTTTTTGATAAAATAGTCCTCGGGGAGAACAATCAAACGTTTCATCAAAAAAAAAATTTGATTTTCAACGTTATTGTTCAATTTAACGGTCATAATGATCAGAATTAAAAATTGGAAATACAATATGAACAAACGAAAATTTCAATCTATCCCGGCAAAAAAAACCTGATTTATTCAAACAAAAGTTAATGCGAACGAAACGAAGAAGAGAGCTCCGTTATTTTTCCTACTTAAATTCGTTATTTACTTTAAAAAAATCCCTTATTAGCCTTTAAATTTGTTCTGAGACCGGAGACTAAGGAATTTTTCTACGGCTTAAGCGCTTAAATTCGTAATAGGATCGCTGACAATATAAAAGACGGTTTTCTGGGAAAAAGCGAGACAAACCACGCAAGTTCCCTTTATAAAGGCGCTTTTGTGTTGAAATTCTGTTTTTGCGTTTTATATTAAATCCTATAGGATTCTGTCAGCTACTTTGTACGGCCTGTCCAATCGGAAGGGAGCTTAAATGGCATTCCTACGCTGTTTTAACCTCGAAAATCAGATATGAAATACAAAATTTGCCGTAAACACACTTTTGATTGAATTTTATCATGTATATTTTGAATAAATAAAGATTTGAAAGTGGCTTTACAAGACAGGAAGGCAAATCAAACATTATGATTGTGTTTTGACATTGACACACATTGTGTTTGAGTAACAAAACACTAGAATAGCCAATTTTGTATTCAAAATTTATGTCACATGTTTTGCATTTGCATTAGCATTTTTTAGTTTTTTTTTTTGTTTTTATAAACTGTAATTTGTAGTTTTTAATTTTTTTGTGTTTGGATATAGCTTTCGTAGCTACTACACTCACAAAGTATTCAATTCCTTTTTAGGTTACAGAAATAAGATTAGAAGATAAAAACAATTGAATTACATACACAAAACAAACAGTTAAAAAAGTTGGATATGAAAGTTTGAATATTGCTCATTTTAATGATAAAAGCAAGTAACATTTTTCGAGATCGTAATAAAGGAAAGCAATTGAAAGTTCTGTCGCTTATCGGCGGTAGTTTTCAGAAAACGTAAAAGTACAGAGCAATAAATTTATAGCGCACTTCACCATCCACGTACCAAATTAAAGTGGGCCTTCAAGAATTCCTAGCAGAATCCGAATTTCATCCACGACCGATTTCGAACCGTGCAAAATCGTCTCATAATTCGCTCCGGAGCAGTTTCGTGTACCTGCTAAGGAAACTTTTATCGAAGGAGCTATCGCTCGCCACACTATTCGACTTTATTTAGATTAACATCTGGGAAATTCGCCCTGCGCCCCTCAAACTGTCCCATTTAAATTTTTCATCGAGAAAAGTGGCAACGGATTAGGCGATGTTCTGGCAATCTGGATACCGTTCAGCCGTAAAGTAAGATCAATGGCATGCATATGAGAGTACGTCGATCCAATTTGAATAAAGGCCGCCCAGATGGGAGGCAGATTAAAAGTATTAGAAGTTTAATTGCCAAAGTTCCAAGTGCCATTAAACTCATAATCTCTTTTTTATCTGGTCGCTTAACGAGTGTATCCGCTTAAGCAGTAAAAGCGCTCGTATTTATGGTCTCCTCAGCGTTAAGGGAGCGACTTTCTTAAAAAAGTGTCTTTTATTCAGAAAGTTTTACGCATAAAATTTCGGTGCTTTTACTGGCCGACACGTAAAAATGCCGTTCACATTTCATTAAGTAGTTTTTACCCCCGGGGGGAAGCTTAATAAACAGGCGGTGAAGCTTCCGCACTGACGCTCTCCAGGACTTTTAATATCCAGCTTTTTGTTAAGTTTGATTTACATGGCGGTTCGTTTTTGTCTATATTACCCCACTTAATTAAAAATTCTGCACGGAAACTTGTTTTTGTTGCTGTTTTAAACCGCATAGCTGCCGGTTTATACTTCCTTGCAAAATGTACACACTTTTTACTGTTGCCACCTAAAAACTTATTAATATTGCGGTAAGCAACATACCCTTTTTATATGTTGATGAATGATCACGTTTTGGACCGTAAGTAGATTTAAGGTCTGTTCGCAGAGAGAATCTCCAACTAGTAATCAGAGAAATAAATACATCCATTGGCCACAAGTCAGAAAACGTCAACAGTCACGTGAGCATTCAACCAATGAAACTTGACATTTACTGTTTCTGAGTTGGAAACCAGTCAGGGATTGCTTCTGCGAACAGACCATTAAATTGAGTAAATTGACCACACTGTCCCAGTTTATGAGCAATACAGAATATTATTATTATTTTATACTATACACTATATTATACAATAAGCAGCAAAGTTTGAAAATCAAGGAATATTTGTTTAATAATCTTCTGGAACACGTCATTTATTATTTTTCGTTCGGTATTTCTTGACGTAGAATCGGCATATACAGGGTGATAAAGGTAATGAGTTTTTATCTGTTTTTTCGTTTTCAAAAAGTGAGTTTTTATTGGAAATCGATTTTCTACAATTTTTTGAGTCATCTGAGATTCGTTTACAATTTTTAATTTAACATTTTAGCTTGGACAAAAGGAAGGGAATGACACGCAGTCGTCTCCACAATACTCAGTATTCACTTGTACAACTCCACTGAAAGAAAATGGACTACTACTTCATTTTAGCTTGGTTTTTCCATATAAAAATTTTTTAAAAATTAAAAAAGTGATTTTTTTTGGAAATCAATTTTCTGAAATTCGATTTTACTGAAATCGATCGGTTATCGGTTTTCTAGAATTTTTTTTTGCAAATTTTTAATTGGTTTTTCCATTTTCAAAGTTAATAAACATTATTAAAAAGTGTGTTTTTTTCATGGAAATTTACTTTCTACAATTTTTAGACTCATCTGAGAATGATTTGCAATTTTTAATTTGTCATTTAAGCCTTGTTTTTCCATTTTCAAAAATTTTCCAAAAATCCAAAAATTGTGTTTTTTTTTGTAGAAATCGATTTTACTGGGATTGAATGGTAATGGTATTTTAATTTGTCATTTTATCCCAATTTTATATTTTCAAAAATAAAAAAAAAATTGTCACCTACCTTTTTGCAAATTTTTAATTTTAAGTAATCAAAAGTGATTTTTTTTGCGCCCATTTTTTAGTGGCGTAAAAGCAAAAAAAATCATTGTCAACCCAAAATCTTCACCAGTGGTTTCGAAGATACATATTTACAAAAAAAAAAGATATTAATCTTGACACCCTTTATCACCAAGAAGGGTCATTTAATAGGGTAAGTTTATAGAAACTTATTGTCATATTTTTAAAAAAGTACTATCCTACTGTTTAGTACACCAATTGAGGGACACCCTATAGATACAAAAATAACAAGGTTCTGCCTGTTGATGTATACAAAATGTCAGTTCAAAAGTAAAGCCATAACAGCTTCCACGTTTTTCCCAAACATCAAACGCAGAATAACACAAGATAATCGGTTTTCACGGTATTCGGTTAAACCTGATTAAATAACCGAACTGACAACTATGAACAAAACTCCCCGGGGCCACACAACGGCTTTGTAAACGAAATTGCATTAGACAGACTTTTAAGTTAATTCGGGCAAACGTTTTTCGACCGAATTTAATTTCAAAAGACTCTGGCGCATTATTTATTCAAAACTTTTCGTGAAGCGTCGAAATTTCCGCTCGGGGACCGCTCACCCTCGTTAAACAACCAATTGATCGAGTTTTCGCTAACAAAACCCCAATCAATCGCCGTGCTTTTCCCGAAACACGACGTTTCCCTCCTGTTTCGTCAAAAAAAAATCACTTAATACATCCAGAGAGATGTTTATTTAGCATGGAGAGGTTAGTAATTAATTTTCAATATACATGCTGGCAAAAAATTTCCGGAATTTCATTTAACTTAAACAGGAAGGATTAAATGGTAATGTGCTAAAAAAAGATACAAATTACGTAGCGTTTGGAGTAACCTAAATAACTGGCTAACATTCACGAAAATCTGCTACAGCAAACCGAAAGTGGGTAATTTTAGGTAATAAATAATATTTACCCACGCAAGGCTGTAATAACACTGCTACCTATAGAATTAAGGATTTTCGAGTTTATTTCACGTGAAAGAAGATCTGCACTTCAAAATTTCTTGCGAGGTTCACGACCTGGTGACCGTATTGCAAAACGGGCACGCAGACACCGCTACCCCATAAAAACGTCTCGAAAAGGAAATTATGATTAAGGCTCCCCACTTTGTGCCGATTTATTACTTTAGAATTAAGACAGTTTTCTTCGGGGAGGGCGAGATTATTGTGATCATTACGCGTTAAATCGATCTTGGAAAATTCCCTTCCTAAATCAGTCGAAGAGGACATTATTTCCCGCTTAGTAAGTATTGGGTGAAATGCATTCGTCGAAGAGGCAAATAACTAGGAAAGTCACGATTTATGTCCCTTATCGATATTTCCTATTATAATATCAGCCTGATTTATGACTTAATGCATTCGCCTGCAAATAGGAATGTAAAGAAGCTTAAATTTTGTCAAAATAATTATTTAGTTGAGTCAAAACGAATGTGACTTCATGCGGTAGTTGGTCACGTGACTACCAGAAGTTTTAGACTATGTGAGTAAAGCTTTATACTGCAAAAATAAATACAAAATGTTATAACATTTATGATGGAATTAGCATTATTCAACAACAAATAAATGATTTTCCAAAACAGTTTTGTCAGTATGTAATTAGAGTCAAAAATTATCCCAATACTCTTTTCATTACTGAATTTCTATTGAATTTTGAAGAGTTAATTTGATTGTAAAATCACACAACTAATTTTCATAATCTTTCAATGTATGACACACCGTTTCTAATTTAAAGTAGAATTTTTCAGTTTAAAACAATTTTGTTTTATTTTCTGTCAGCTGGTTGACGAATCTAATAGTAAATGGCTACAATATCTACTTAATTTGTTTTCGGTTCCACCTTAGGATTCTATTGGCTGATTTCATTAATACACAAATCCTTATTATTTGTATTTACAATGTTTGATGTATTACGAAATTTGTTAGACGTAAAACAGTTAAATTAGTATAAAATTCTCTTCGTTAATTACTGAATTTTTATTGAATTTCGAAACGATGAGTTTATATGTGAAACTCAACAAGGTATAATTCATAATATTTAAAGATATGATACACATTTTTTCAGCCTAAAACTACAAATTTTTAGTTTTGACTGCTACCTACCACTGTTGTCAAATTTTATATTTTATTCAAAATAACAATCTCAGTTTTTTAATTTTTTTTAATTAATATCTAGTTTGTTTTTCGGTCCTTTGTGGATTTTTTGACCGATTTAGTTAATACACAAAATTATATTATGGTTTGTATTTTAAAAATTGTATGCATCATATAATTTGTTGGAATTGTAAAACCGTAGACCACCGCTCGAATAAACCGAGTGTATAATATAAAAAGATGCACATAGTGAAACCGCAAATTTACAACGAGAGCGGGCGATTTCTCACCAAAGGGGCCGTATTTATCAAAACAGTTTTATTGGGCAACGCGGTGTCGTTCGAAATATTCCAAAAGGCATATAAATCAGACGTTTGCGTTCGAGTTTTTCCGTTCCGGTGAAAAATGTATAAATGTAAATGTCTGCCCGATATCGAACGGGCCAGGCCAGGTTGAAGTGCGGAAATTGAATTAATTGGTAATGTGTTTCCATAAATTGGAACGTTCCCGGCGAATGGAAATGGATCGAAAAATGGCAAAGGAGATTCATGGGTGGGGGATGATTTATCGTCACAGCTTCAAGACAAATAGTTATAAGCGTTTTCCTTTTCAGAACTGGTTAATATGTAACCGGTTTTTAAACCGCTCTCTACCACCACCTGGGCCTTACTAATTTATGTTTTGAGTTGCCTCTTTGTCGCGGCGTAATTATCGTGTTGTCTAAAGTTCCAAAGTTTTATAATTACATGACGGAACCCTGTTCCTTACAAATAATGAACGTCTTGTTGCTTTTAATAAGGGCAGGGCGGTTAGTTTTCGGTGACGACGTTTACAAAGAGGTTACGCTATACCGCAACATACCAACGGCTTTAGCATAATGGTTTCTGGCAAAAACCTAAGACCAGTGGCGGCTACTGTTATTAAACTACAATTGGAAGTATACATCAAGTGGTAGAACCCCAAGAAACAATGCCAAATCGTCATGTAACAGTATATTACTCAACGAGATGTAGTCATATTCAAAACGAAAGAAAATAACACATCATTAGGGTACGTATTCTTGAAAACAGCGAAGAGAGCTGTCGAGAGAAAGGTCTCTAGAATGTGACAGGAACCGTCCTTGTCAGCTTTTTCTGTCACATTCTATCAACACTTCTCTTCCTAAATCTGTTTTAGTAAAACGAGGGATTTTATCAACACTTCTGTTTGAAATTATGTTCCCTGCTTTCAAGAATTAGAGCCCATAGCCCGTATCATTACTCACGGGTAGATAACGGAAAGTAGAAAACATGTTTATATTAATACAAACATTCATTAAATTAAAGCAGGTATATGAGGATGGCAAAGTGAAAAATATTATATTATTATTATCAATCAATATAAATTAAGAAACTCTAAATTACAAAAACTATGAAATTACATCTTTTTCTGACTGTCACTGCTTTAAACTGGAAACTCGTTCCTCATTTTGAGACTTGACTAATTATAAATTTGTCGATCGATTTGCTAAGTGACCCGCACATTATCCCCTTCAAAGAACTTCCGGTTTCCTAGAGAAGCAATTTGAATAATAAACACCGTTGCGGAAATTAGCGGACGGTCTATTTCAAGGGTTTGCGAAACACTAACCTGCCATTTCCTTCTTTCTAACAGCTCTCTTATTGCCAACGATAAACTTTTGAATCCGTCTTGAGCGCAATTTCCCGGATTAAGAGCCTAATCACAGTGTTTATCCGAGGATTACACTAATTATTATTTAATTACAGAGCCAGAGGGCCGGTAAACAGTTACGTCTCTCTTCCCGACGTAATTTCTTCCTTTTAACGGCGCTCAATTTCCAGAAACAGCGGTCGTAAAAATGTTTAAAAAGGCGCCCGGTTTTTCCTACCGTACGGGAATAATTTATCAGGAAAAGCGGCAATTATCCCGCATCCAAGTTCGGACAAAAGATCGATTACAAGGAGGCGCATCGATCAGTCGGTGATTAGACAAAGTCAGGAGGGAGCTTTAGCGGCT
This sequence comes from Ips typographus, assembly GCF_016097725.1. Taxonomy (NCBI): domain Eukaryota; kingdom Metazoa; phylum Arthropoda; class Insecta; order Coleoptera; family Curculionidae; genus Ips; species Ips typographus. Next base: position 8,695,026 of record NC_138426.1, on the reverse strand, counting down.
GTCAAATTGTTAATCACTAGCTAAATACTGACCGCTGTCTGCAGGACGATCATTTATATTATTCACGTCACTAGGGAGGAAATTTACGAAACTCCGGCTTTTAGTATAGTAGATGTAAACTGAACTTGATGTTTTACTAGATTTGGCCTGGTAATCAAATATTTGTTGTGTGTTGGGAACCGATATGATTAATAATAATTTGTGACAATATCTATCAAAACCGTTCACTGATAAGTCAGTAGAAACTTAAATTTCAATTTACTAGAATAATTATTGCTGTTTTGTATGGTTGACAATAATTGAAATTTTTTTGCAGGTAATGATTAACGTCGTCATGGGACACTCTGAACAACGATTTTGAAGGTAAAATGATAAATTAATAATTTCAAAAACACAGTAGAAGAAATAGTAATATAGAGCACTAATCAACTCTATCTTCACAATGCAATTTGTACGCTTTTTAAGTTCAGTCACGGGACTGCTTTATTCATTCTTGAAATTTGACTTGTAGATTATACAATCAGATTTTAAGTCACGTGACTTAAAAATTTTAACTACAAATAGGAGTCAAAACAGTTTTTGGTTTCATTACTTATTATTTCTCAATAAATGCATTTTTTACGTCACGATTTTTTTTTTGAAAAATGATCTAAAAATCTGATTTTTGACTGTTTAAAGAGACAAGGCCACGTGTTTCGACCTTTCTGCATAACTTCTGTTTAAGTGTCACCTGACTCAATTTTCAACCTAATATCATTTGCAAAACTAAACTCTATTTATTTTGAATTTTAAATGTTGAAGTCAGTGATTGTTTCAAGTTTATCTAAATTCACTGAATAAATACTATAAAAAGGCTATAAAAGTAAGTAGTTATACTAAACAAAAATATTTTTGATTGAAAAAAGAAAAGGTATTAGCTGCGGATTAGCTACTTTAATAGTATTTAGGGTCGCAGCGTTGCCACAATTTTTTTTTTTTTTGATACAGTAAAATTTTAAATCGTCATGCAAACGTTAATATGGAGTAGAAAATTGAGTATTTTATTGAAGAAAAATGTGTATTTTCACTTCAATTTTTCCGAATAACAAAATATAGGTAGCAAAAGTGCATATTTAATTTTTTGGATTCTTTTTAAAGTTAACAAAATATTGTCAACGTTATCGATTGAATGTCATATTGATTAGCAAGATGATAATTGTAGGTTGCAGCTTAAGGCAGGGGTTACGATGTAGTCTTTAAATTTGTAGTTTTAATTGGTGTAAAAAGTATAAAATTATACAAAATGTCCACTGTTTCATGAGGAGTTCGCAGCACAATAAGCCAAAATTTTCAATTAATAGTTTGAATCAGACTTTTTTTCAGAAAAAATAATATTTTATAATTTAATTTCTACTTAATTATGCTACCAAAATTTAACCTCAAAGACGCTACTAAACAAAGATGGAGCCAAAAAAGCTATGACAGGTTGTTTACTGCTCTTATTGAGGTTATAGGCATCAGGGTAATCGGTAACAAAAACGGAATGTCAACAGGCAAAGGCAAAAAGGCAAAGGCCAGCAAACAAAATGACATTATAAAATGATGTTGCAAGAACATAATATATTGATATGGACATACTTAACCATGAAACTTAGTTTCAAGAAATAACTTTGATTACGTTTTTTCCGACTCACCTTAAATTTAAAGGTTAAGTTACATAAATCAAGAATCTTTTCTATACAGAAATAATACGATTAATAAAACCTAACTGTTTACTATTAGCATCTATTCAGACAGAATCTCAACTAACTATCGAGGAGTTTTAAATAAAAGTTAAAATTTGTATGTGATGCAATTTACAAAATAGGACATAAAAATATGGCCGCTAAACCATACTCAAACTTCAAAGGCCATTTTCTAAGTCCTTCAGGTCAAAAGTTCTTGCCGTTATGCTTAGTATTTAACCATTAAGTCAGAAAGAGGTTTTAATTTGAACCGATATTCATGATTTGAGGTAATGTTCAACTAGGTCGATAACTTGTTTCACTTGTCTTGAAGGGCATTTTCAAAAATATTTGTTACTAAGTTTTATTGTTAACTACCTTCAAAAACTTCGACAAATTTTAAACTGACGAGTAATTTTTGTAGTCAAATTTAGGTAGATTTTTACCAACAGAAGTAAATTTTCCTTTCTGCTTGCTTATTATAGCCAAAAATGTTTGTTGGGAAAACACTTATTGATTTTACTATAAACAGTTTGTTGACCTTCTTAGGTTTTTGAGTATGTTCATGACATCTGGGCTGATTTATCTGGTGGTAACCTGTCTTTTTCTTTCGGTATTCACTCGATCAGTCAAGCGAGTCCTTTACGAACGATCGGCCGCCGCACGCTTTCTCTGCGGAAAAAATACCCTAGTCATCTATTTTTCCACTCGTCGCCCCTTTTATTGAGCCGCATTTCTCTTTCACGAGCGCGAATGACGGAAATATGATTTTTGCTCTAAATCGATTCGGTGTGAGGATTTTTTTTATGTGCCAGTCAGCGGCGTACAAAGGCATCTCCCTAAATCATCCGAGTAACAAAAAAAAAATAACGCGATTAACCCTGACCCTACGGGGGCGGCCGACAAAATTAAGAAATAATCCCCAAAGACAATGCGATCCAGTAGAATGGCCCTAATTTATATTTCTATAGCGGAGCAGTCGCCCTACAAGGGAAAGCTTTCTCGCTCGAATACAAAGACATAAAACCGGCTTAGAAGGATGATAAGTCACCGCAAAAACCTCCCGCAATAAGAGGGCTACGCTAAAGTGTAAAAACTGGGAGACAATAACTCCTTAACCCGAGAGTAAGACGACCGGTTTTTCGATATCCAGACACTGGATTCAAAAGCAATTAAGCCTGTTTTGACGTGAAATCAACATTTTGAAAGCAAATGAAACCTGCACCAATTTATTACGCAATTCCAATACTCTAATTAATTAGTTGCTTAATGAATTCCTTAATTACATGTGAACCACACCGACAGCGTGACATTCTAATTCAACTTAGTCGAGAATCAAGGCAACACAAACATCATTAAGAATGTGTTTTTAGTTCGGAATGATTTTACCATACACGTGGCCAGCAGTTTTCCATTAAGTCTATTTCGATGGGCCAAGGTTCGCTTCACTTCCCATTAGCCTTGCTGCGTCCGGACAAATATGGGAACAGATAACTAATTAGTTGGATAATGATGGTCTTTAATTACGTGAGAAAGGTCTCATTAGGGCCAGGAGGCCTGACAACGTTATTAAGAAGAAATTAGATTGCCCCTTGCCGACGTTAAACCGTTAAAAGGTCGGCATCGTTCTATTTAGGACGGTGAAGGTGTGCATATAGCTCAAGGTGGATGAAATTGAGTTTGAATTAGTTTTGCTACTTAAATGTACTGGTATTGCTGTTATTCATCAGTACTAATCTAATAGAGAATTGAATTTGTTATAAAATACCAATCACAAAAAATTGTGTAACTTAACTCCATTAGTTAAAACAATAGACATGTATTACCACTGTAAAAAGTACCTAAATTTTGTTAATAAAATATGTTTAAATAAAAAAACGAGGATAATATTATACTTTGTCCACATCACTGTTGATTACCACTAATGCCAAGTGAAGGAAAAAGTAGCTACACTTTTATGTAGATACTGTTTCTTTCCCATGCTTCGATTTTTCTGGCAACAAATTTGTAGTTTACTATTTTTGGTGGGGTGCAACCTGATTACATATCACTAACCAAACTAATTTTCAACAAGAAGCAAATACTTTTTTTTTTAAATACCAAAATAAATTTGAAATTCTTAACTTAAATGCTGTAAAAAAATTATAGCAGTAATTAAAATAAAAAATTACTACAATCAACCCGAAAATGACACTTTAAAAGTCCATAAAAGTTTACTAAGAAACGACATTTTTTCACGACATCGCTTTAACTTTTAAAACTTAATAGTCGAGGAAATTACGGATGACAAACTGTTCGTGTAGGTTATCGTTACCAAAGCAAATAATTTGAATCGAATCGGGGGGAATCAAAAGTAGGGCACTTCACAATCCGATTCGCAAACAAATTCCGCAATTCAAAAGCAGACGTTTACCAAAATATTCTATAATAGAAACCGGCATGCAACGGCCAAATTAATGGCGTGTTACCGAAAAGTACCGAGATTTCGTACGTGGCTTGCATTTAAGTCGACATTATGCTAATTTATGTGGCCGAGCTTAATATAGGGTTTTGTTGCCGCAATTTCTTTTAATTTCGCTTTGTTTGGCGCTTTATTAGGTCATCGTAATGATACCGCCATTTTTCAGTATGGTACGTCACAATTTGTGACGTTCTAGCCATTTTCCGGTTGCGTGACGGAATAAAAATTGAATCGAAAGCAAATTTTAATATTCAAATACAATATCTACATAATGCCGTGCGATCGGTGGCGCCCCGAGCCAACAAGATGCATCCGAAATAAGAGCCAGAAAGTGGCGTTGTCTTTTTTCGGTCCGTTTCCGTCCAATTGAATGGGAAATTGCATTCCGAATTTCGTTACATCGCGAGCTTAAATTTCCTTATAGAATTGCGCCCGGTTTTTGGGGGGATTGTTTCTTGGGCGCGAGCTATCGGCATTCGGTTTGTCGGAAATAATTTGAAATTTGCCCCCTTTTAAGAGCTCTTGGTGTTTTGTTTGCTAATAGCTTCTACCAAAACTTTGCTGACAACTCGGATTTAACCGGATAACTTTCGATTCTTGTTTGGGTTTTCCAAACTTTTGTAAACTCGATCTGTTCAATATCGACACCGAAAAGTAACATCTGCAGTTCATTAGATGTCTTCAGATAAAATCTGATTAGCCACTAATGGTACTTTTTTCGAAAAATAAACAAAACTAGTAACTGATAATATTTCTTGATTCTGATGCAGTGTTTCTCTAAAGGTTGTCTTTTGGAGATATTGGTTATTAAACATTGGAATTTTCAATATTTGGAAGAATATAGCAGGCGAACTTTTTTTTGAAATTTTTTAAAATACGTCGTAGATAGATCTCTAAAAAGTAAGATAGGAACATTTAAACCGTTTTGTTCGCCGAAAATAATACTTTGCTCTTCATTTTATTAAAACTCTAGACTATTTTTAGGACTTTAAAACTGCTTTCAGCTTGGAAAATCTATCTTCACCAAGTTTTTGTCATAGCAGACTTAGGAAAGAATTTTGACATTTTTCATAGGCTTATAAATGCTATTTCAAGATTTGTGACTATTAAATTGATTTCTAGACACTTCACTGTTAAAACTTCGAGCATTTTTTAAAAATCTAGATTGTTTTTAGTGCTTTAAGATTTGTTTTCAGCATGAAAATAGAGTTTTGAAGGCTCTTCAAGATCTTCCCAAAGTTTTTCACTTATCAGGCCTGAAAGCCCAGTTTGTACACTGTCCATAGTCTTGAAAATATCATTTCAAGCTTCTTCACTATTAAATTGACTTCTACACTTATCGGTGCAAAAAAATGGACTGTTCTTAGTGCTTTAAGACTGAAAAAAATGTTCCGATATTAATCTTGAACACTAATTTTTAAAATTGAATTAGTCCGAAATAATTATTTTCCTAACAAGTGCGGAAAGTGATGCTCCCCCGCACGCTGACTGAAGTCGAGTGCGGGCACTTTCCGCACCTGATAGTAACCTCATTTTTTCTACGAGAGTTTTTAAATAATTGAAAGAAAACCAATAATTGAAAATAAATGATAAATTAAAATTGAAAAATATTTTTTTAATAATAGAGAATTTAACAATATTTTTCTGTAACACATATTATGAATGTAACTGAAATATAACAGAACATTAAAAATATTAAGTACAAAAATAAAATTTGATAAAAACCTACTAACCTACAAATTCTAATAATAAATGAACAATTATTATATGGAATAATAATTTTGAATATGATACATAAATTAACATAATTTAATTTTCCCACCCTAGTGCGGAAAAATGATTTCTTTACGCACTAGTGCGGGAAAGTCTATATTTCGAGAACAAAAATAGTGCGAGAATGTTATCATTATTTATTTCGTCCAGTACTTACTTAAAATTTTATCAAAATTGATCCAACGGTCTGACAGTTATAACAAAATTTTTTTGGACTGTGTCTTAGAAAGTACTACTATAAACACTACACTACTTACTAATAAACATGAAATGAATGAACTACTTACTTACTTTACTAGAAACGTCCTACAACTCGTTATAAAAAAGGTGTGTGTGTCATACGCCTAAAAATTATGCAAACGACGAGTTTTAAAATTCAATCGCGTTTAATTGGCAAACGTGAACGTTAAAAATCACTACAATTACCCTCGAAACGACATTTTAAAAGTTCCATAAAAGCGTTGCGTTGTAACGGCACGGTACAAAATTAAATTTCCCCCTCTTACTTAAATTTTGGGGCTACTTGTACGAAACTTTTACGTGTGCTTAAATACATAGCGCGTTCATAAATTGTTTAATTGGATATAACCTCACTCAGTGTTATTACTGTTTAACTTCAGGTGCTTTCAGGTTTTAATTTAGGATTTCGTGCAGGAAACTAAATAAAGCAGTCGTTCTTTACGGGGGGGTTGCAAAAATAAAACTAGTTTTACGACGCGAGTGTCCGTTAAATAAGCTCGCTACCTTATTTTGCATTCCGCATCTAAATTTAGCCGCGCCGAGTTTAAATTTCCTTATCGAACCCTATAAATCGTTCGCCTTTTTAAAAGATTTTCGCCCAGTCGGGCAGACTATTGGGGATACCGGCGTCGTGAGCTGCATTCTAAAGAAAACAATTCGTAGATAACAGAAATACTTCTTTTCCCTTTTTAGATTTAAAGTTTACAGCCTTCGTATCTCAAATAGCTGAATCACGTGCAGACCGTCAATTGCACGAATCGATTATTTATCGATTGGTTAGTAAATGCACACAAAAGGGTCAACAGGCAAGCGCATATAGATCGATAATCTCGTATCGATGCCATTGTTCGTCTAGCTGCGGGGCTTTTATTTCTAAAACGCCGGCAATTAATCAACGGCATCGGACCAAATTTGATTTATTAATACGGGGACTGGGGAAGCAGCAACATCAAAAGCGACAAAATCACTTTTATTTCAACGAAACGAACGCAATCGTTCTTGTATTGGACCAGTTACAGTCTAGACTAAAACGTTCTAATTAGCATTTTCAGGAAATAAGTTTGATTTTCATTTTAATCAAACTGCGATTAAAGTTAATGAAGAATATATTTATTTAAAAAAATACAGCTGTGCTATCATCTATCATGTGGCCATTGATTTTCTGGTCAAACTAAAATTGATTTTTAAAACCATTTTCCTATTAAAACTTAATGTTTGGCTTGTAATTAGGTGTTCTGACTTCGATTTGACAATTACGTGATCGTTTTTAAATTTGGACATTAATTTTCAGGTAACGTGACCAATTTCAAAGTGAAACTGGATTTTTCAGTGTCACGTGACTATTCTTGTTCTGCTCAGGTGAGCATTTTAAAATTCCAATTTCAGTTTTACAGTCACAAGTTTGCTTTCAAATTTGGACATTTTCAAATTATTTGAATTTTTGCCTCACGTGACTTTTTTCAATTTTCAGTGCTACTTCTAGTCAGGTAACTGATAATTTTGATTTTAGAGTCAAAATAGTTTTTTAAATGTAAATTTTCTAGTGATTTTACATTAAAATTTGAATTAGTAGCGTCACAAGACTGTTTTTAAATTGAAACTTGATTTCTAAATATCACGTGACTATTTTACTCCTGGTTAGGTGATCATTTTGAAATTTAAACTTCAATTTTACAGTCATGAGATCGCTATCTAATTGAAATTTGGATTTTCAGTCTCACGTGACCATTCTCAAATTAAAATTTGATTTGTTCAGTTTAAAACCATAATCAAATTAAAACTGAAAAAAAAAAATCCAGTCTCATGTAACTGTTCTTACTCTGGTCACGTGACCATTTTGCAGTTTAAATTTTAGTTTTTAAGTCACGTGATTGTTTTCAAATTGAAATTTAGATTTTCAGCGTCACGCGACGATTTCCAAATCTAAATTGCTTTTTCTCCAATTTAAGCAGTCATTTGACTGTTCTCCTTCTGCTAACCTGACCATTCTCAATTTTAAACTATTAGTCACGTGACACGATTTAAATTAAACTTTCAATGTCACGTGACCGTTTTGACATGAAAATCAGAAATGTCTCACATTAACGTAATCATTTCCGATGTGACATTTGAAAGGAGAAGTCTTAAAGAAGGAAATTTTTGAACGTCTTATTATTGTTTCTTCAATGTCACATGACCATTGATAAAGTGATTTTATTTAAAAATCCATGACAAATCACATTGACATGCCATAAATACCTAATTTGGTCCATTGTCTGGGTCTACTAATTTTTGTTTTTTACCTAAAATTAAAATGCAATTTGCTTGAAAAGTTTACAGATGGGGCAGAAACAAATGATACAAGAAAGTTTCTAAATTGAATCAGAATTTTAAATTTTTAAGAAAACGATCTCATAGGCGGTCTAGAAAAAAAGCTTGGGGAGCTAAAACTCAAAAAAAAAATAAAACTTCAACACTCTGTATTCTTTAACAAAGCATTTTTGAAATATAATTTTTACAGCAGACTATAGTTCATTTTTTATGTATAATACGTTGGTTTAAGAACACCTTGTATGTATAAAATTTGAATAGATTTACCCAATAAAATTGATGATGATTTAAATAGGGTGTTTCAAATTAAAAATAAAAATAAAAGAGATTTGATAAAGTGTCAACTGACCGGGCAAAAGTCGATCCACCCAATCTGGCCACATAATATTTTTGTCGTTTAATAAACGACGATATGTGTACGGGGCTTAATTGCCAGCTATTAAACTGTATTAAATTAAAGGTCCATAAATCCTATTCCGTCGTTGGATTGCAATATTCCACACCGACCGCCCGGCTTTTAATCTTTGCAGGAACGAAACGAAGGTTTAATTAAAAAGTTTCCTTTTTTAATTGACTTTGCTATGTTTTAGGTTTTTTTGTTGGCCAGGATTATTTGGGCCAGAACTGGAAAGGTTGTTTGCCAAAGCCTGCCGGAAATTATAATCAACGTCTAATGTTCAAATAGTAACTAACGAGTATTTGCACAGGAGAGGAATATTTGCCAATCAAACGATTAAATAAATTTCAAGCTTTGCAGGATATTTAATATAATAACCACAAAGTTGTCATTTACATTTTAAAAATATAAGTCAGGAATCATTATCACTAGGTCTACACAATTACTTACTGCTTCTTTTTTAAATTCAAGTGTAACAAACGTGACTATAATATAGGGCTGCTGATCCAAATAAGTGCAAATTTTATGAGCAACCCAGAACCAAATTCAACTAGTCGAAATATGAATTTTTATATAAAATATGCGATTACATGCAAAATATGCAGATATATTCAACGATTATATTCCACTGTCTAGTTGAATTTTAACAATGTATGTTGCATTTTGTATGCCCTTTTTGCATCGTAGGCGCTCTGGATAAATATGTTTAATTAAGTTATATTCATAACTTTGAAGGAAAACACTCATTAAATATTTATTAATTTATATTAGTCCAGTTTTGATTTGTCAAAGTGAAAGTGTTTTCAACTATTTTAGAACTTAGTTATTAGGTCATATGATTTAGGAATCCCTCAGTGATTTCAGGGTTTGCATTACTAAACTGTAATGTAAGTTAGTTTTTGGGTCATTTTTAAAATCTCGCCATTTCGAAACGAATTAACAGATTTTAATGCGGTTAAGGAACACTTCAGATGTCTAAAAATGTAGAAACGAGAACCAAAGAACGCTAAACAAAGGTTTCTTTACAAGAACAAGCAGAAACACTAAAACACTAAAAATATACTGGATGTCCCACGACGAAAGACATCGATTGATATTGGAAAAAGTATAAATAGGAGAGTTTTGAAAATTTGGCAGGATACTGATGTGGGCATGCCCAATCTAACTAAAATATTTTCAAGATGGTCTCCGTTTATACCGGAAGTCGATCACAATTTTCTTATTTTAATAAGAAAATAATAGAACACCCTATATATTATTACATATTTGGATTCCTCACAAAATTCTGACCAACTTTTGTGTACAATGCCCTATGCCTATCTCTAGCCGTTTTCAAAATATTTGATGTTTTTCCAAAAAAGTGACAGTTGCAACGCTCAACACCTTTTTGTACTCTGTCAAAAGCATATCTTATTTTGCAATGAAACTTTGGGTTATTCTAAATAAAGGATCGTTTTATTAAACTGAGGGTGCGTAATGACTTATTTGTATACAGGGTCGTCAAAAAAAAATCATAAACCTGCCACTAAAAAAAATGAAAAATTTCAAGTTTTTTAAATAGAAACCCACAATTTTTATGACGGAATCATTTTGAGCATTAAAAATTACTATACGTTTCAATTTACTTGCCTATACCTAAATCCAACCCATTTCGTTTTATTTGAGAATAAACATTTTTTCTCATTCGTTCTTCTTTTAATTTATCACTTATTTTCTATCAACTTAGGTAGTGGTTCCGTTTTTCTTCCACTTCAAATTGAATGTCTTGTCTTCATCACACCAATATGTTTTTTTTTAGGATCTCTATCCTTCCTCTTTTGCTCATGTTCTTTAAGTTAAGTTTCCGGTTAATGTTTGTTTTTATGAAATCAGTTTATTAAACTTCTGCCAGACAAACGTGTGGTCTTTTCTCCCAACTTAGCTAAATTATAAACATGTTTCTCATTAAATTCACGCTCGTATTGAAATGTTGAGCACGTTATCCATAAAGCTCGTTATAAATTTTAACCAAAGTTGACTGTGGATTTAGAGATTGCAAAGCTGAATTTCCTGTAAAGCCAGGTAGTAATTTCTAGTTTTGATAACTAATCAACATCAATTTAAAGCGGCGGTTACACAGTGATTTGCGCTGTCTAAACCGTAACGAAACACGACGTATAAAACGCGCCTTATGCATGTATGCATAATAAGAGAAGGCAAACAAATTTGCAGCCGCTTCCGGGGAACGTAAAACAGTTCGTATCGTTTGTGTTGAACTTATTGTCGGGGCTCCTGATTAATGCCTGCCAGCCTTGTTCGGAGTTTTAATGGTTTCCTATGAGTTTGCATGTAAGCTACTGCTAAATTTTGATTAATTATTGTTTGTCTGCCGCTAAGAGGAAAATCATTTCTGGATGAGGTGGTTCTAGTTTTATTACCATAAAAACCGAATAAATATTGCAAATCCTTACTGACAAATTTAATCACTGTTAACATCCACTAAATGAATGATTCATACGTCAATTTCGCAACGTTACCAAACACGCAATTAAATTTGTTTGTTCAAGCCGATTAAAGAGTGCTCAAAATAATAATTCTGTTACACACATAATAGGTTTAGCGGTTTTTTAGTGGTAAAAATTTCCATTTGGTGACCATTAAAGTTTTTTGCTTTAAACGCTGCAAAAGCATTAGCTAATCGCGACGATTTTTTCGGGTTGGCAATTAGGATGTGCGGGGTAAGTGATATTGGCTATTAAAGCCCCTTTTAGGATCCTCCAGATATGATAACGCCACTTTAGCACATCGATAAGAACGAGTCATTATTTCGTAAATTCTCATATTTTAGGGTAGAAAGTTGAAATGTAAAGTAGTAAACCAGGAATTTACTTACAAAATCATTAAAATTTTCTTACTTACTTTTTGTTGATGTATCAGTTCCAAGTTCAATTGATCATTGAGTACTTTATTTTCTGCACTGGCGTAAGTCGTCTGTCAAAATAATTGACATTAGACACGAATGTCAAAAACGTAAAAGTGCTTTGAGTAGTTGTTGTCGTTCGAAAATAATCTCAACACAGAAATACGTTTTCGTTATTTTTAATATTAGGTATTCTTAATAAAGACTTTCTAAACAGAAAAGGCTATTCACGTGTTTTACTGTGCGGTACCTGCCTTCACTTTTCAATTCAGTTTACAGGTTAGATCAATGGTTTTTACTAAAAGATGTCTAAGTAGGATTTTGAAATTCACTTGAGGTTTCTGACTCTTACATCACCGTTAGAAATAGAACATTGACATTGAAACGTGAATGTTGATTTAAAAACTTTGAATATTGACATGGAGACTTACGCAAGCGTCGAAAAGTCACTATCGTTGAATTTCTTAAATTCCGACTTCAAAGATTTTATAATGTCACATTGCAAACACTATTCGAACCAAAATAGTCGAATTTGTCAGTTTGACAACATTACAAACACATTTCGAATGAAATAAGTAAAATTTGTCAGTTTGCTAACATTGCAACCTCACTTCAAATCAAAATAGTAAAATTTGTCGGATTGGCACCATTGCTAGCACACTTTGAACCAAATTAGTCGAATGTGCCAGGAAGGCAACATTCCAAACGCACTTTTTAAAAAACTTGATAGAATTTGTCAGTTTGGTAAAATTTCAAACACTCTTCCAACCAAATTAATACAATTTGACCGTTTGGCAACATTGCAAAGACACTTTGAAACTTTAAACTAGACTAGGGCACGCAAAATTAGCTTTTTACAGAGAAAACATTCTGAAGTTTGAAAAATTTCGGGTAGGTAAGAAACGCTTTCAGGAAAATGGTGGAGAGATGAAGAAGACTGAAATTAATCAACATAACCTCAAAAAATCAATCAAATATCAATAATAAAATTAGTATATAAATAATAATAAATATGTGGAACTAAGTTAAGTTAACAAAGAACGAAAACAACAACGTTGAATATTGAACTGAATGACAACATTGACAGTTTGACACGACACCAAATGTCAATATTGTCAATGTCAAATACGTCATAAAACCGCAAACGAATATTGCTAATTCGAATGCTTCGGAAATAATCAGAAAATTCATAAATTTGCCCAACTCTATTGGTAGAATTGGTCTGTTTGGTAACATTGCAACTAATTCCGAATTTGAAGCCGGAATTTAGTTAATTTCTGAGTTTGAATTAGGAATTTTAAAAAAATAACGTCTGTGGCCCTTCTACGTCTTCGTAAGGACTTAATGTTTTAACTCTTTTCTGATAACACAGAAACAAGTCTTTTGAGTTAGTAAGTCAATTAAAGATATTTTTGATATTGTTCTTAATGTAAGATTCATACCAAATGGTTTTCAGTTAGAACATAAAACGTGTCCCATTTGCACCCTTAGATAAGTAAATCTAGAGAATTGTCTTTCAGGTTTTGACCGCGACACTTAAGTATCTGAATTTGGTCTTTATTAGCAACAAAACCAAATCAACTATTATTCTCTTTCTATGTCTACAAATATTAAAACATTTAAGGGTACAATGGGTTGAAAAAAGAGCAATCGCGATTTATAAAGAGTGGTAATATCAGCTCCATTGACCGAAAATCTCGCATTTATGGCATCGCCGAATACAGAAGGGTTTCAAAGCAATATTCCAGACGCCGGAATGCGGCTGAGAAATGTCGCCATTATTCCGTTCCGCCGCATCGGGCTGACCTTTCGTTCTCGCCGCCCCTTTAAAAGTCCCAAGTCCCATATTCGCGGCCGCATCCCGCAGTTCTGTTGTGCCAGTTAAAAATTGGAAGATAAGAATGCATTGAATGGACTCCCGGTCGCGTTTAGTGGCTCGACGGGGAGCGCCTCGGAAGTTCAGCTTCCGAAATGAAATCACGTAGAACACATTATTGGAATTTAGGGACATAATCGGGCCGAACGATCAGAGTTAGTGGGAACTTAATTTTCTCTATGGAAGTTTAAATTCTTTCCCCCAAGAATATGGTGTAAAAGGAAATGTTGGATCCTAACACAAAAAACTTCATTGTCTTCTCTGTCTAGCTAGTAAAGGTGTCAATTTTCAAAAAATCGGAAAATTATGAAAACTAATATGAAAGGCGACTTTCTCTGCTACTGTGCAGAAACTTAGGTAAAAAATTAATTATTAAATCCTGCTCGACCTGTCTAGTCTCTCAGCTTGACAAGAATAATCAGGCCACTACTGCTGCGATTGCCATTAGATTAACTGATGAGATAATAAAATATGAACAGAAGTTCCAATTCTGGAATCAATAATATTCAAAGTCTTAACACACACACACAACAACGTCAATTCCAAAATTACTGCACTTACCACACTTTTACATTAACTTTTATGTCAATAACAAGTAAAACATAACAATAACATAAAAACCACTTAGATCTCTGGAAATTCCATACAAAATGTAAACAAACAGCTATTTTCAATAGTTCTGTCACTGAAAATTGAAACAAGTAAAAGACACTTCATTATAAGTTTAAACCGAAGAATTGTCAGATTAGCAACATTGTAGAAATTTGAGTTGGTTCGTTTTCAAGGAAATGGTAATTTTGACAACATTGAAATAGTTTGAGTTGAAGTAAACAAACTATTATCACTTTGGTAACACTGTAAAAATGGTCGATTTATGCACATTGAATACATTTTGCACACAATTATAAGAAGTTTGAAATTGGCAACAGACAAACCAATAAAACACAGATTATAATAAAGTTTAAACCTAAGAATTGTCAGATTACCAACACTATAGAAATTTGAATTTGTCCGTATTTGAGAGAATGGTAAATTTGGCAACTTTGGCAACAAGCTCTTCAATTATTACTTAATAAAAATTAATAAAATACAAATTTCTGCCTTTGAAGCCATTTCACCATTTAGTTTACTCTAATTCGCTGATAACGAATTGTAAATTATTCAGACATTGACATGTCATTTCAGATATAATCTTAATGTACCTTTACTCTTGCTCTAAAGTTAAGCAATTTTAAACTCCCCTTCTGTTGTTAATATACAATCTAGTCATGTACCGTGTTTTTGTCCACAATTCGGCGTCATGTAACTTTTTGAATACCCGAAAACTTTTCCGTTAACAAACCGTAAACTGTCTGAATTTTAAACGAGGCTTATCGTCTAGATTTAAGCCGGCATCTCTCCCCCCCACAAAAGAGAATTGCGATAGTTGTTGACTTTTAAACGGCGCTTAATTAGTCGCAGTGCCATGGATACCAATTAGCCTTGTAAACAAAGAAGTTTACAAAGTTGTCCGCGACATGCAACCCCTGACTTGTTTAGAGAACTAAATGGCATCCGAAGAGACTAATTAGATTTGCTTGTTAAATTCCTTTAAGAAGTTCTGTTGTTCAGTACACATGCAAAGTGGAAAGTTTTGCTTTCTTAACAATCTTTTACTGTAAATTAATATAGTTTATTACGTATCTAGTGCTGTAGAAGCATTTTATTTACTTCATGAGTGCCTAAAATGCATTAGAGCACATGTAACGTAGGTACTAGACTTTATCTACGACCAAGTGTATAGTCCTGGTTTCACATCTCAGCTAATCCACTATTTCAAAAAAAAATGCTTCAAACTTACATTACAATTATTAAAACCACACGACTGATCTGAATTATTATTAGTATTAGAAGTAGTACTTTCAGTAACGTTAGTTGATGCGTTTGCTATTGCAGATCATATTCTAGACGAATTGATATTTACATAAAACCGTACATTGATTTTCATCTAATATTCTTTGATGAAGCAAAAAAAGAAAACGAAAACAATTTTCTCCAGGATTAGGTCAGTTGGTTTACGGGTCTAAAACGCGTAAAGAGGGTTATTACAAACGGAAAACTATGCGTAATTAGCTATTTACAGTGTGGTCATAGATAATAGTATATTATTCAACGAGCATATAATGATAGCTATTAGTTGCGAAGATAAAGTTTGCGACACGAGCCGAAGTCGTAAATCATCGAATGAGTAATAACCACTACGTGCGTGTAGAATACTTTTTCTACAACTGTGGTAAGTTTCACAACGAAAGAAAACAACAATCGCCGTCACCTGCTTTTGTTCGGTTTGGCACCGGTCAATTTGACAGCTATTGCAAAAATCAATGTAAATTGAGTCACACTGATTTTGTTACTTTTCAAGTATGTTTTAAGAAGGTAAATATTTTAAATTTGACAAATGAAGAAGCAAACGTTACATTCCGCTAGTGGACTGAATCAGTGAATAATGACTCATTACTCACAGTGTCCATCCAAATCCAGTGAGTAATAAGCATATTATTTTAGCAAACAATCATAGAAAAAACATTTTGAGAATCGACTATTTGTGATATAATTTAACTAAACCGAAACTAAGTGAAACATTACTCCCTGTAATGACCAATACTAATACAAGACCTTAACTGACAAACCTCAACTGTAATTGAAATGTCTAATTAACTAAGCTTAATCTCCCACACGAAGCCCTTCAAATAACCATCGGTCGGCCATTAAAATAATACGAAAACCGTCCGTTACGTGTTCGATTCAAAATCAACAAGAGAGAAAATCGGTCCCCTTGTCCAGGACCGTCCTTTGTGACTCGTTTGCGTTTCCTGGCTGGCTTTATATGCGCCTCTAATTGAAATTGTTATTGCAGCTTTGTGTGCCAGTTGGAAGGTTTTCCCTTTTAACATACACGCGCCACATAAGGGACCTCGACTAGAATGGTTAAATACGTTAAAGCGATGTAAATCCACATTTTTACACGTGTTTCATATTTTTTTTTAGTGGCGCCCCAATTTTTTTTAATGTCGGAACAAATTTGCGCCCTCTTTGGAACAGCAGCGATCCGGTATTTACGACGCGCGCCGTCTCTTATTCTCGCGTCCATAAATCAACTTTTTATCTTTATTTAAAAAGCTCTGCATTGCAAATAGAGATAACGACGAGGAGCAGGGAAAAAATGATCAAATTCACCTGAGCGCCGTGAGGGAGTCGGGCGGCGGCGTCCAACTTTAGATAAAAGTTGGAGGGAGTTCGGTTCCGTAGCCGGAAACGTTGTTCGTTCGAATGGGAATAAACAGAGAAAGTGGAACTGTGAATTATTTTCCGGACTTTCGATAAGAACTTGTGTGAGATTCTTTTTGTTTACACGGGAATTTGTAGCTTATTTGGCGAGGCGTAAAAGATAACATCCATCAAATAATGTCTAACAAATAAAAGCAATATGTTACAGTAAAAATCATACACTGCTCCCAGATTACGACACCTACCAGAAATGATCAATTCTGCTTAACAAATTAATCCAATATTTATGTAGTTGTCCAACTATTTACATGACCTATCACATCAATAAAAGAATACAACTTTGATACACATTGACTGGCGTATAACAGTTATTTCCCTGCACTCCTCTCGTCATCACTTAAGTGATTGTAACTGATTTTTGAGCGAGATTTTGCTATCTGGTTAAAACTGATAATTCACAGAAACTAAAAATCATCTACATTAGCTCTCGATATCAACAAGCTAATGTTCAGTCCACCTAATATGTATTATACCCTGACAGGCGCTTTGTAGTCAAATTCGGATGTAATGAAATGTAAATAGAGCCGGTAAATTAACAGGACCGTTTTAAACGCTTATTTCGAACAACACACTTCACTAATCCATAATTGACTAACCACTTAGCAAAATAGAAATGGAACGACAAAAGGCACAATTTAATACAATTCGCCTTTTAACGACAGCCTATAATTTTTGCTAAGTTTCACATAGATACACGACATCCAACGATGCATTGCTGGGCGTAATAATAGAGTTAAAAGTTTCAACTTTAGAAGTTACGCTATTACCTCCAGCAAAAATAGAAAGACGAGGCAAGGCGTGCATTGTGTCTAATTAAAATCTCGGAAACGCCTCGGCGAATAGGAAGTGCAAGAAATGATGTACTGCTTGGTTTTTAGTCATTTTCCGCCTCGACCCAGTTCTTTTAAATCTCTGAAAAATTTATATCACAAGCTAATTACTGGTATCAGAGCGATATATCAATCAAACCGCAAAAAGTGGTGAAGGGTGAGAAAAAAACAAATCTCGGTGACCCAAACGTCCTTTTTCAGAAAACCCTTTTTTGTGGGGATTTTAAGGAAACCTGAAATGACCCATAAAAAGCACAGGTGTCCCTTTATATTCGCACCCCTTCGATTTATAGCCCCTACAGACTAGGCGTGACTCATTGTTATTACATATTTCGCTAGGTTTAACGACAACGTATAATTTTTTAAAAAACACGAAAACACTCTTAATGATTTTATGCAAAATGTGGTCGATATAATACAAGATTATACTAAATTGACCAGAATCGTAGATTGTCACGTTTAAATTGTAAAGCCTATTTGGCCCAACACGTTAAACGAGACGTGCGTTTATTACTTTAATAAACGCCTTTACCGAGGTCTTGTTTCAGAGGTAGAATCAAACCACTTGGTAGAAAAATATAATTTAATAACTAAATAACAGTTAAAACTAATTGACAAAATGGTTGGTTTATCAACTTAGCGAATCGGAATAAAACCTTCAACATAATTCCCAAAAGTAGCACTTTAAACAATACCTTTTACATGCACAAAATATTACAATAACAAATACATACTTACATTTGTTAAACAATTATGAGGGCAGCTTTCTGGAGGGTTTGGCAATCGCGATTTATTATAGTTTAAGATATGGTTTACTATTTAATTAATTTGTAAACCTGGTGCAGGTTGCAGAATTCAGTACTGCCTTCTCCGACGTAGTGCACAGCAAAACTGGACTGACTGGAATGAACCCCTCTCTAGGGTATAACTTCCTTCTTATAGCATTCCAAACACTGGTTCCACCTATTTCGCAACCCAGCGTCCGGTCACACTCCGGTGCATAGTTTAGCTATTGCATCATAAGTGCAGTTGCACTAAGACAGTTTCCGCTCAAGTAATATAAATTCCACATTTTTTAATGTTTCCGTTCAAGTAAAATAAATTTGATTTATTTCCTTTGTGACATTTGCCCCTCCTCCATGAAACTGGTCCTCCAGTTTAAACTAAGAGAGGTAACTCCTTCAAATGACAATTCTAATTACTAATCTAAGTTATCGCTAACCTTTTATAAAATTCATCCTATTACAATACTCGTATTATCAGAAAAATGGAGTAAGCGAAAATTTGATTTTATTTTTTTAAATGCACATGATATTTTACCTATATGAAATAACAAGTCGAAATGTTGCATTGGCTAAGAATAATTAAATTTGATTTTACTATGGAAAAAATGACAACTGATTTAAAAAGTGTCCCAAGATCTTTTTGAATAGCCACAGTTTGTTTTGACTACGAATAGAAAATGATACATTTGTAGTAAAGTATTTCTGAAGTGATATTTAACACACCCTCCTTTCCTTTGTGACAATATGACACACATTCACTGTCGTCTTCCAGACACAAGCAACATTCCGGATCCTGTCACAGACCCAGAATGTGCATGTGTCTTCTCATCTGACAGTGACCCGTGAGAAGTCCTGTCACACATCTGAGGTCCTTTCTGGATAATTCCATCATGGACTTCAACTTGTTTCTTGGAAAGAAGCACATGAGACAACGCGACTGCCGCATGCCTCGAGCCTCCTCCCAAGCAATATCGGATCTTTGCCAGAAGATGGCGGATCCGACCGCGCCGGCTACCGAATAGGTTCTGGTCCTACGAATCTCTCTTTGGAGCTACGTAGGGCCAAACTGTCTGCCTCCTCGTTTCCCTCAACACCGTAGTGCTCTGGAACCCAAGTTAGACGTACCTTGGCCATCCGCGAGAGCAACAGGAGTGTCTTCTTACACTCCAGCACCAGCGCAGACGTCGTTGAATCAGTTTTTAAGGCAGCCATTGCTCCCCGCAAAAATGAACACTCCGCATCGGATGATCGCGAAGATATCGGCTTGGAAGATAGTACAGCGGCAGCCTAAAGGGAAGCTAAGCCTAGTCCCCGAAATCGTACCATACACACCTGCCTCTGCCCCCGTCACGGTTTTGGATCTATCTGTAAACGAGACGTCTCCATGCGACGGGAGGAGTTTTGAGAGAATTTCCAGTCCTCCCTCTCGGGTACTACAAACAAAACTCTGGACAGAAGCGTCGGAGGCACCCGATCCTGCAAAACATAGTAAAAAGACATTAGCAAAAAAACAAGGACGCCACTGGAATCACATTTTTGTACCATTTCGATATTTTAATAAATAAAAAAGTTGTGAGAAATTTTGAAAATGGGTGAAAATTAAAAAACGCCTTCTAGTTCCCCGAACTGACAAGATATCAAAATACGGTTTTCCCCATTAATCTTTTCTCAAAAATCAACCTCTAGACATGTCTACTAGTTTTTTCTTATCTAGCCGGGAAATGGGATTTTCCTGTAAAAACGCACATAATTCGGACACCCTGTACATGTAGAGTTTATGTTGCTTGAGTTCATTTCACACTGTTATTTGAAAACTCTCAGTTATCCAGAAAAGTTTATTTCTTCACATTCTGTGTTGTAGTTCCAAAGTTTCATTTGTCAAGTACTGTAATATCATTCCAATAATCCAAGTAATTAATGTTAACAAACTAGACGTAAACATAACCAACATACGAACTGCACTGTATTAGATCCCAGTAACAAGCAACTTATTATTGACAATCCGGGCAGGGACTAAAAATTTACGAACCAATCAAAGTCCCTCCAGCTGAAACTAATTAAAACTTCCCAGCCCATATGATAACCGGATCGAATAAGCCAAACTAATAGCGAGCAAATCATTTTATGTTCGTCAGCAGCAGCTGCAAATTTACTTGTTCGTTCATGTCGAAATTTGATAGGGCGCTTGATGCGGTTCTAAGCTCACTTATAATTTCCCAACTGTTTTTAGTATCAACCACATGCAGTAAGTTAGAGATTAAAAAAAATATTATAACACAGAGAAACTGTTTGTAAACGTTTTCACAATTTGACAGAGTATGATACACATTTATTTGTACAGGTTTTTAGTGGGGTTGCATATCAAGGGATTAAATTTAGTTGTGAAATGTGAGAAAGGTGTGGTATTTTGTTAAACGATTAACAAAACGATTGATGTATTTTAGGGCTTAAACCGAAACCACATTAAAGTGGTTTTGAATTCAGGCTTACACATATCGGCACGGCTCGAAAGCTTAAAACAATAACGCCGAATTACGTTCGCGGATCACAATGGAACGTAGTTCAATCAAGTGCGATCTATTGTCAACACCGATTAACACTTCGCGGGGTTTTCGCACTACTGGGAGCACGATATTAATTAAACATCTCTCGGGTTTTGGGTGGCTTACACGGAATTATCGGAGACGTTCACAATGTGAATAGTTGAATGCCTCGGTTCGTTCTTCTGTTATTTTACCTAGGCAACTGCATAATAAACCGCTTAACTAATTTCCAACAGTAACAAACTAATTTTAAACTTGTTACGTTGCACGTCTGCCACTGAAATCCTTTCAAACTTTCCAAATCTCCCGAATACAAAGAAAAGTCGTTTTTCCTCTACGGTTTATGGTAAATTAATTACGCGAGGGTTCGTCTTTAGGTCCGAGTTTGCCGAATGACAATTAATACTGACCCTCTTGGGTCGACCACTTACCGATTCATTAAGAAAAGTTAGTTTAAAAGGACAATGGAGGGAGAATCCTCTGGGGGGTTTGGATAAGGTTTGTTAGGTTCACCTAATAAATTCATAATTAAAACCAAAACTTATTTTACTCATCATATCTAATTATGCTTCAATAATCCATATAGGTACTCTCATTAAAAATATTTTTTGAAGATAGTAAAAAAAAATCGTCATTAGTGCCAGAATAGCTATTTATGTAACCAGTTACGAAAAGATCGATTTTGTGTAACGAATGAATGTTTGTAGGGCGAGCGCAGCGAGGTCCTACAATTTGAATGAGTTACACAATAAGACATTTTCGAAACGTTTTGCATACATGATTTTTTCTAATTTTGACCAAAAAGCGGTAAAAACCATCTTTTAAAGTGATTTAACACAAATATTCACTTTCATAGCACCTTGTATATACAGTGACAACGACATGTTATGATGGATGTCGCCCATATGTTTCTACGGAAATGCATAAAAACAGGGAGTGATGAAATGAACTTTTCATAACTAGTTACATAAAGTGATACTTTATGTAACTAGTTACATAAAGTAAAACGTTTTGTCACTCTAATCAGTTTTGAAAAGTGTCACTTTATATGCCAAAATTAGAAAAATAAGATTTTACCTCATTTTGTAGTTTAAATGAACAAAATGCTATTTTTGTCAATTTTGCCAATTTTTTTATTTAGCTTCAGTAGAGTTGTTGTGTACAGCAAAGAACATGCTTATGCTGAAGTGCCTTATAATAATATAAACAAATAAGAAAGAATGTGATGGTGGTGGGTATTAGAGAAGATATTTAAGTGCTTTTTAAAACTTTGAAGCACTTTTACTATTTTATTTTTGAAAACCAATTAAAGAATGAGAACATGCCCTAGTTTATCAAAAGTAAACATAACAAAACACATAATATTCAATCATTCCCTCTCAGACAAAAGCAAAAATATTGCCTCGCTTCCTAATTAAGATACTAACGACAAATTAATTGAGCGTACCTTTTCGAGATGTTTCAATTTATTTTGTAATCAGTCACGATCAGTTATATTAATTTGTTATAAATGGAAATTCGAAACAATCAAAACAAAAAAAAATCGAGCTATATTTAAATAAAACGTTAAATGCTTCGCATACCATTAATATACATTTTCATTTTCCACTAGTACAAAGTTCAATTAAGCGGTAAATTACCTGTTCGGATTCATTTGTTTCGATTAATTATTAATTAAAACAAAATAGCAAAGTACAACCGAATCTGTTTTTACTCAATTTTGGTTTAGATGTACAGGGTGGCCCACTCAGAATGCGAGGTACTGCATCTAGGAAACCAAAAATGATACATGTTTGAAACAAAAAAATTCTTAAGTAATGTGGCCATAAGGAAAATATACCTATATAAAATCATTGGCAATAATGGATGTGACAACCTTAGTAACCAATGCTATTTATTTGACTAATAGACATTGGAATTTTGGTTGAAGAAATTGGAACGGTTGAAGATAAAGCAAAACGGTTTACATGTTCCTATCTTACTTTTTGAGATCTCCCCTTAGGACAGTATTTTCAAAAATTTAAAAAATTTGAAACTTTAAGTACTTATTTTTGAAATTTTTTAAAAT
This sequence comes from Ips typographus, assembly GCF_016097725.1. Lineage (NCBI taxonomy): Eukaryota > Metazoa > Arthropoda > Insecta > Coleoptera > Curculionidae > Ips > Ips typographus. The sequence goes on along the minus strand of NC_138426.1, from coordinate 8,671,814 downwards.
ACTATCATAATCTAGATTTTGAAAAAGTACGATAGGAACATGTAAACCCTTTTGCTCTACCTTCATTTGTATTTTGGAAGTATGGTTATGGTATGATAGAACCGATGATGCATTAGAAAAACAACCTGTATTATAATGTAAAATGTAATCTGTTTTCCTTCTCCTTTCTACCGTATTTTGACCAATTATTCTACCACCTTTAAATATTTTGACTTAAAATATTCTAGATTCTATGTATCTTTTCCGGTTTTCATCTAATTAATATGTAGCACCTTGTATAAAACGTTTAATTTCCCACAAATTGATTTTTCCTGTTTTTTAAGTCACTTTACAAATCAGGTCATCGACACAAAACTTTAAGTGAAATTCGTCCAAAAAAAAGTTAATTTGCCGCGACGGTAACGCCACCGTGCGTATATAATGGGTCGAAAAATTTAATTTTATGCACCCTCAGTCGGTAATACTGCGGAAGATGAAAAACGTACACCTCCAAAGCAAACGCCGTAAAAGTAAAACCATGAAAAATTCATGAGGTCGTTTTTGACAGAAATTTAATATCCTCAACTGCCTCGAAAGCACACGACGACAGGCTCGTAATCGCCCACTTTACTGCCATCACGCCCACTTTTGGGCGCGCTTAGTACGGACCTGTTTTGTAGTAATATTTTTCGTCCAACCCCCTGCAACATTTTAAGCGGCTTAAAAACAACGGCTTTCTGTCGAATATAGAGATAATCCTCTGCTACTGTCTGCAGTTTTTTTAATATTACGCCTTCATGTCAACTTTTCCACACCAGAAAATCGTACAATAGTATATTTTCGACGACTTACTTTGAAAGTACCTCATGTACGCTTCCATTTAGAAGCAGAAAGGGGTTATTTGCCGCGCGCGAGCAGAAAGAGAGATTTTCTGCTCTAGAGCGTTTTCGCTTTCTACTAACAATCTAGTCACCAACTATTCTATATATAATTCTATACTATTCTATATACTATTCTTCTATACTATTCTATATACTATTCTATATTAAGAGCGGAAAGTATATATTTGCCGCTTGCACATGAAATTTGCAGCTTGAGGCGAAGCCGAACGCTGCAATCATGTAAAAGCGGCAAAAGTACTTTTGGCTCGAAATATAGACGATATTTTTTCGACGACTGCTGTGGGGTGGATTAGAAGGACAACTCACATCATTTTCGTCGCTCGAACTCATTGTCACCGATAAATCACTTTGACGGAATGTGGTTATTTCAAACAGGTATGTCAAGCGTTGTTATGGAAACGCCGAAAAAAGTTGGTGACTAGATTGTTAGTAGAAAGCGAAAACGCTCTAGAGCAGAAAATGATTCACTTTCTGCGCACGTGCGGCGAATGACCACTTTCTGCTTTGAAATGGAAGCGTACATGAGGTACTTTCAAAGTCAGTCGTCGGAAAACATATTACCAGCTTTGTATTTCGTATTGATTTAATTACAGCTAATTAATTAGAGCCGAACAAAACAGTTCTTTGTTTGCATTAATCATCAAGCCACTTTGATCTGCCCCAAAATCGTCAGATCGTTTAGCAAATGCTGTTTAATTAAATTTTAGTTGCATGATTAGCTTTATTACTACGTAATTTCAGATATTGTGCTTGCAATTTGAAGCTTTTTCAAACTTGTTGCCACTAAACTCGAGCCGAACCGTAAAATTGACATTTTTCATGTCAAATTGTACTTGCGCCAGACAATATTTTGCCGCCGTTTCTTCAGCCAGAAGCAAATAGAGGATTTCTAGGAGAGAAAATAACGTCTCGAGTAAGCAATAAGACTCCGAATGCGACAGCAGGTTACTGTGAATTTCTATATTGCGAGAAAACTTCTGATACGTTGCCGAAGAAATATCGAACACCTGATTTCGGTTCCGGATTTATACACTCGTTTTATGCTCAACAAGTTTATGAAAAGATTTTATTTTTCTACCAATTCAACTTTAATTCCGAGCAGCGTGGACTTGACAATGATGGAATATATCTCATAAAAAGAAACACACATTTCGTCTGTTGAGTATTTTCAGTTGATAAAGAAAACAGGGAGTTAGACAAAAACCAAGCTTTGTTTGTTGTTTTCTATTGAAAATTGACTAAATAAGTCATTAGGGTTCGTTTTGGTTTGCTATCATGCTGTTTGCTGACCCTAACCATGCAAATGTTTGTCTAATCGAGCTTTGCTCCTACCACGTGACTCAGCTCCTGATGAACCTATCTGGTAAAAACTTGGGACATTAGTAAAACATGTCTACCTCTATTAACTCTCACTCCCTTTAGACAGGGTGATTTTCACAAATGTTCACAATTTACTGAATGATCAACTAAATATGCGAGGTGCTGTATCTCCATCGTAGATTCTTGCGGTAATAAATGTTATAAAAAAGTTTCTGAAATGGCCACTAGGAGGCGTAACAGCTTGCATAAAAAATGTGATTTTTCTGAAAATATTGCCATAATAACTAATTCATGCAGAAAAGGTTAATTTTTGTAAAAAATTCTAGCTACAGGTTGCCTAAATAATCTCATCTTGATATCGTGTTCCTAACCTAACCTAAAATATCGGCCAATAGAAACTTTATCCGGAAATAATTAGTAGTTGGGGTCCTAAAAAGGAAGGTTTTATTATTAAACATAATATTTTCTTACTGGAAAATTGTTCTTAAGCCCGAAATTTAGCTTTTCTTCAAAAATTTGGCCTTTTTTAAAGTTTGCCAACTAAGTGACAGTTACTATACTGACATTTGCCAGCTAAGTGCTTAAGCAACTGACCTAACATACTTTTTCTGTTTATTTAACTCTATTCTAACTAAAAAACTAAAAGTTCGTATAATAATAGTCATGTCATCAAAAACAGAAAACTAAAAATACATTAACGCTTATTTATACTTGATCGTCCCCTTTAATTTACTCATTAAATTGACCGTTTATCGTTTTTAATATTTTTCTTGCTCTTTAAGTAGGTAGTAATTATCGGTCTATTTTAGTTGCTGGTTTTAAATAGACTGTGACCTATTTTAGTTTTTGTAGTAAAATCAATTATTTGGGTCTTAGATCATTTGGTATGTGTGTTTGAATATTTGTGCAAATATGACGTTTTGTAACTGTTTTGTATTAAACGGTGTATTTTAAGGTTACAATGCTATTTACTCATGTACTTAGTAGTTACATGAGTTAGTTACAGAAATCTTCACACTAAAACATTTACAACAATACAGGGTGTCCCACGACGAAAGACCTCGATTGATATTGGAAAAAGTATAAATAGGAGAGTTTTGAAAATTTGGTAGGATACTGATGTGGGCATGCCCAATCCAACTAAAATATTTTCAAGATGGTTGCACTTCCGCTTATACCGGAAGTCGATCACAACTTTCTTATTTTAAATAGAACACCCTATTTATTATTTCATATTTGGATTCCTCACAAAATTCTGACCAACTTTTGTATAGAATGCCCTATGCCTATCTCTAGCCGTTTTCGAAATATTTGATGTTTTTCCAAAAAAGTGACAGTTGCAACGCTCAACATATTTTTGTACTATGTTAAAACTGTATTTCATTTTACAATGAAACTTTGGGTTATTGTAAATAAAGGTTCGTTTTATTAAACTGAGGGTGCGTAACGACTCATTTGTATACAGGGTCGTCAAAAAAAAATCATAAACTTGCCACAAAAAAAAATGAAAAATCTGAAGTTTTTTAAATGGAAACCCCCATTTTTTATGACGGAATCATTTTGAGCATTAAAAATTACTATAAGTTTCAATTTACTTGCCTATACCTAAATCCAACCCATTTCGTTTTATTTGAGAATAAACATTTTTTTATTAGGCTGCATGGTTGGAATTAGCTGGTACTCTAGTTGGCCATGCTTTTGACACACGGTGATATTGGAGACCTGCAGGGCATGTTAATAACACTAGTTTTGAGTGTTTTGACAACTGCAAATATGCCGTCGCGGTTACGTTATTCAAACCAAGATTACTTAAATCTGTTTATTATTTACGGAGAATGTGATAAAGTTGTGAGTAGAACATGTGAGGTATTTGCCGCTCGTTATCCAGAAAAACCAAAGCCATCACGAAAAGCTGTCAAGCAAATAATTGAAAATTTTAAGAATACGGGATCTGTGAAGATAAAAGCTATTAAAACAAAACCAATCCTTAATAATACAAATGTAGAAATTGCAATTTCGAACCAACTTTTGTGTACAATGCCCTATTCCTATCTCTAGCCGTTTTCGAAATATTTGATGTTTTTCCAAAAAAGTGACAGTTGCAACGCTCAACATAACATGCTTTGCAGTTCTCCAATATCACCGTGTGTCAAAAGCATGGCTAACTAGAGTACCAGCTAATCCCAACCATGCAGCCTAATAAAAAAATGTTTATTCTCAAATAAAACGAAATGGGTTGGATTTAGGTATAGGCAAGTAAATTTAAACTTATAGTAATTTTTAATGCTCAAAATGATTCCGTCATAAAAAATGTGGGTTTCTATTTAAAAAACTTGAGATTTTTCATTTTTTTTAGTGGCAACTTTATGATTTTTTTTTTGACGACCCTGTATACAAATGAGTCATTACGCACCCTCAGTTTAATAAAACGATCCTTTATTTACAATAACCCAAAGTTTCATTGCAAAATGAAATACGGTTTTAACATAGTACAAAAATATGTTGAGCGTTGCAACTGTCACTTTTTTGGAAAAACATCAAATATTTCGAAAACGGCTAGAGATAGGCATAGGGCATTCTATACAAAAGTTGGTCAGAATTTTGTGAGGAATCCAAATATGTAATAATATATAGGGTGTTCTATTTAAAATAAGAAAGTTGTGATCGACTTCCGGTATAAGCGGAAGTGCAACCATCTTGAAAATATTTTAGTTGGATTGGGCATGCCCACATCAGTATCCTACCAAATTTTCAAAACTCTCCTATTTATACTTTTTCCAATATCAATCGAGGTCTTTCGTCGTGGGACACCCTGTATACACGGTGTGCCACGACGGAATAAAACGCCGAATATACACGTCCTTTCTTTTTCTAAAAGCTTCTAGATTTTTCCGGAAACATTCGAGCACATTTCGTTTTTGAAAGCTTCCAATTTAGCTTTAAAAAGCGATCAAAATTTTCCAAAATTTTTCCCAAAACATTACAGCTGTTTCTAAAACATTCCAGAATATTAGACGCTTCTAAAAGCTTCCAAAACTTCTATGGGCTTCAAAAATCATTCAGAACCCTCCAAAATCCTTTCTAAAACATTGCAACTGTTTCTAAAACATAAAATATTTAGGAGGTTTTAAAGAGTTTTACAACCTACAGTGCTGTAAACTATGATAAGCATTTCTTCATTCATTCATCAAAGTTCTTCCCGAAACATTGCAGCTGTTTCTAAAACTTTTAGATTATCTAGAACCTTCTGAAAACTTTTCAGCACATTTCGTGAGATTTATAAAAGATTCCATAACTTCAATAAGCTTTGAAAAGCATTCGAACCTCCAACTATTTTTAAAAAGTTTCACAACCTACAAACTACCCCTTAAACATGTTGATGCAAATCCTTCAAGAGTCTACATTAAACTAATAAACTTTAAAGCAGGTACACATGTCTAAAAAGTGTAGATCAGTTCAAAGATCTTTTATTGGTTGAGTATGGAATTCAGGCAATTGTCGACACAAAAGACCTCACGTCGCCTCGCACAATTACGACAATACGAGCAAACTGACGGCTCCCTTTTAGGTTCTTGGACGTCACAATGGAAGCCGGGAATTTGATTTTTCACGTGAAGCCCGGATTCGGGATGAGGGATTATCCTTGTCAGCCTATATCTTTGTTAGTTCCTTTCCTACTGGATCCGGCTTAGCACTCCCTTGGCTAACTTAGTTTGTCGGACCTGCACCTGAAATGTTTTAACGTATACGATTAACTGGAACCGATAAAAATAACCGAGTAGACTATGCAAGTAAATTGAAATGTATTTTTCATTCTTGAACGGTTAGACTCTGGTAACGAATGCAGTCCATTTAACAAACACGCTGTTTTTACACGGGCTATTTCGGTGTCGTTACTTTTACGCACCAGTTCACCGAAAAAAAGCGAATATTTTCTTGTCACGCCTTTTGTTTTGCACCCTCGTAAAAAATGCATGCCGATTTGTCAGCGTCTGGTAAAGCGCTTTCTATAACGTGAAATATGGCCGCGTTCTGTACGCTTCACCCTTCTCTCCCTCACTCGACAAATAGATTTTCGAATAATTTGTCTGCTTTAGTTTGCTGAATTCCAGAATGGTTCCGGCACACTCAATACACAAAAATTCAGTACCAAAACGTATGCAAAACCACACTTTCCCATCATCATCGATCAAACTTAGCATGTCACAGTAATCAAGTTTCGAAGCAAAAAAAACAGATTATAATAAAAATTTGCCCAGCAGACGTGTGAATAGCGGCTCTCATAATTGCAAAATCTTGTACGGCTTTTCCGACCCCGTTACGAAAGAGAAATTATTCCGACTGCAGCTGCACAAAGCCATATTTATGTGCAGATTTATTCGGAATGTGCATGAATAAATTGAACGTCTTGCCAGAGATGAAAAGCGCACTTGTCTTCGACATTTCTTTACCCACTAAATTAAACACCTTTCTCAGTTTGAATCACTTCGAATTGAAAAATTTAATTTTTGTTTTCAGTTAATCTGTTTAATAACTTGAATTAGTATATTACATACTCAGGTGAAAAGTGTTTGTGTGTTTTGTTTATTGACTAACTTTTCCCTTTTCATCTACGCAACAGTTAAATTGTATGATGCTGCAGATTACACCACAGAAAGGTAAACGAAATTTATTTTGATTTTTCATCAAAATTGTATATTCTCAGTAGTGGCTGGAAATTGCAGGCACAGCTCGCCTAAAAATTTAAAAAAGTACAGTTTAAGCTACAACTGGAATTAAAAAATAGTATATGACAGTTACAGAGATAGTAGAGTCCTAAAGCTTGATTGGTCAAACAAAAGCAGCAAGCTGAAAGCTGCTTTGTTTGGCCAATCATCCAAATAATAATAAAAATATTTAAAATGAAAAATGAACCTATTTAATAATAATTTCTGATCTACGAATAATTAATTTTAATTGCTCAATAAAGTCAATACTTGTTGTACTCAAATTCACTTACATCGTAGACACAATAGCATAGAAAATATTAGTTTCTGTAGCTCAAAACTCTTCATGTACCTGTCACAAAAAAAATCACATATTACAAGCTCTGGCGGTCGTGGACGTTATAAAATTAGTCCAAATTTCGTTCAAAAATCAAAGATAATTTCTGATTTGGCAAGAAGAAGGGACAAAAGTTAATTTTTTACTGAAACAGGTTAACCAGACAGAAATATTTACTTTTTCTAGTAAAATGGCAGAGATACAAAATTAGGCAACGGAAATTTTCCCAGAGATCAAAAATGTTCGGAATAACTTTCTGCCCACTTAGAGAACTGGGTGAACTCGGTCACAACTGGCAGAGCGTTAATAGTTTCAAATTGAACTGTTTTTCCTTTTGATTTTTTTGAACACTCTGTATATGTACACGCATGACAGTCGTGTTGCAGTTAGCACAATGTGAAAGAGCATTTCAGGACGACCATGTTGAACAAAATTTTCAACATTTTACCACAATTTCCAAAAAAAAACTAGAATATTTCGGTAACGGTTAGGGTTGACAGGTTGAAACAGTGAAACATGAGTATTTCTACAATTTCTATCGACGTTTCTTGTAAAAGTTGCTGCATCAGTACCCAAAACCACTACTTACTTTCATCAGAAAAATTAAGGAGGTTAGAACCCTATTTTTTGCGAAAACCGTTTATTTTAACAAACCAAAAAAAAACTGTTTTCCGTAAAAATAATTGTTATTCACTAACTTCAAATCTCTCAAAAACGATAAAGTTAACGCAAAATTTTATTTTATTGAAAAACTAAAACTTTTCAAAAAATACTATAAGTATTTGATTTCTGTCGAGAAATTAGTTTATCTCGAGACAGAAATTAAACTTTCTACCTTGGTTTGTATACTATTTTATTTTCAACCATTTATCAAAATCTTATCGAACTTAATAAATCATTCAGTTGAAATATTAATTGCTAATAGTCTCTAACAATAAGGTAGTATAGGTGTAGGAGTAGTTATGACTTCAACCACAATAAACGACGGGTGATTTGTTTACAATTACATGACAACGTCATTATTGTGCTATTCTGTCATTAATATTTTGATCTAAAACGTTTCTTAAAGTGCTTTTCATATGGAGATTTCTGAAGACGCAGGTGTTACTCATTATCATCTGAGCTGCGAGCTGTTGCAGAGCCCAGATATGACAAAACGCATATTGACATTCACCCGGGTGGAAAGTGACACTTACCACTTATAAAGTACTCACTTTCCACCCGGGCGGAAAGTTAAAATTTACGTTGGTTTTTGGAAAACTGCATCAAAATTATAAAAATTAGTATTTCCGCGTGTTAATCACAAAACGATTGAACATAATATACTGGGTGTTAAAAAAAAAACTAATAAGAAAAACAGTTAAACTTGAAACTAACGCTGTGCCAGTTGTGACTGCGTTTACCCGGTTCTAAGTATTTCCGTAACTCTAACCGTTAAGGAATAAATGTTTCTGTAATTTTGTTCTGGCATTTTTTTGAAAACTGAAATTGTTATCAGTGAATCTCAGGAAAAAATAATTCCGAAAATCTTTCCCAGCAGTATAAAAAGGAATGAAAGCCACGAAACGATGATTTGTGGTTAAATAATTTGTATGAACGGAATATTTATTTGATTATTAGTTGTCTTTATGTTCATTTCAATCAGTATGCAATGCCTGATTAACTGCAGTAATAGTTGCAGACAAGACAAATCTAAGAAAAATGCAAGATTTTTGTGAAATTCTAGCCTGCATACGTATACCGGACTGTCTATTAAAACATACCTTATTGCAGTTTTTTGAATCTTCTTAGTTAACAGTAATCATTTATTTTCTAGATTAAATAGATTAGAATCGTAAAAGATATGACAATGTTGTTAAACAATTAATTTCTATAACAACAGAATACTGTCCTTTTGAAAGTAAAACTTGATCAGAGTGATTTAGTGTTTTTAATTGGATATCTTCTTATGTTTTTGCTGTCGACAGACAAAATATGCAGGTGCCGGTAAATGTAGGAACAACTTGAATGAAAAACTAGCACTTTTCGCACGTGTTAGGTAAACAACTCTTTCCTGTTTAATTGCTTCTACACAGGGTTGTTTAGTTTAGTTTTCTACAATTGATGTACTGTAACTGCAATTTTTCAAATGGACTCTGATTTGTACGAATCAGCTAGCTAGTTCAAATTCCGCCAACGTCACCATAAGGCTGAACCTGAAAGGGAAATAAAAAGGAGTAATCGTGACAACGTGGCCCAATAGGTAATTTCCTTCGGCAATAAACGGCTCCCCTGGAAGACGATAAAAATAAAAGGTATTTAAAATGCGAACTACTTGAATTGTCGTCACTAGGGAATGGGATTCGGACGAATGATGGTCCGGGCACAATAGCAATCAACTATCTTTATGGCTGCAGTCGACGTTCTCGTAACGAAGGATTTGTTTATCAGCTTTACTGCTTTCCCGGACACATTGTTGCAACTTTTGCCGGTTCTTGCACTGATTGCTATCTAAGAACCGGTTAAAAGCTTTTTCTTTCGTTGACACCACTACGGGATTTATTACCCGATATGCATTGTTTTATCGAACTGGTATTTAAACTAAATTGACCACGCAACCAAACAATTTTGAAATTTGTTTGCTCTATCATTATTCGATATAACGAGGACGTAGGTTTGTTTTATTGCCTTAAAATAGTCTTGTAATGACTTAATATAGCACTGACAATTATTATTGACATCTACAAGATTATTAGGTACCTTAATATCTTGGAAACTGCTGTGTTTGGTTTCCTTCTGGTAAAGGAATCAAAGATTATAACTGCGTGAATGCATGATTAGACTGTAGCAGTTTCCTAATAAAATTGAGATTAAGTAGCTTAAATTACTAGTCATGTGTCAATGAAAAATAGTCATGTGATTAGTTTTAAATTTAAAACGGTCACATGACTAGAAAAACAGTCACGTGACTTCCAAAAATTAAAATAAAATTTGAAAATGATCATGTGACACTAAAAATCGGTATCAATCAATTCAAAGACGGTCACGTGATTAGAAATTTGTAATTTAATAAGTTTTTCCTAATGATATAAAACGAGATATGATAAATAGTAACAAAGTCAGTCAGCAACTAATCTTCAAGTAATTTTACAATATAAATATGCATTTAAACTATCAAATTAATAACAACATAACCTAAATGAAATAAAATCCTAGCAAAACAATCTTAGAAACGTGAAATACTAGAGAGTCTGGTTTTAACTTATTCCGTACTATTTTTCAAATTATAGTAATTTGACTGTTTTTCCTTACATAATCAACATACAATTTCTGTTGGGAAAATTTGAAAGACAGTCCCAAAAAGCAATCGAGCTTTCAGGAAATGTTTCCCTTTTCATTTTTAATATTTCAATCTCATAAAAATAATTCGCTTCGTGTAATTGAGTTTCGATTCGTTTTCTCTTTCTGCCGCTCCCGCTGCTAAGGAAATTAAATTCCCTGGTACGAAAATGCTCTAATGTTTATTTGCTTATTTATGGAGGTGATTTTTAAAATTCCCCCGAGGGATAAACACGCAAGTTGGCAAATAAGTCCGAGCGGTCCCGCGCGACCTTTACACTCCATTAACACCGTAACAGCCTCTCATATTCACCGACAACATCTCGAATCGTTGAGTAAACCCATAAATTCCCCTTCTTTGAGGCGAAGGAAACATCTAGCAGCGTAAAAGGTGTTACGGGTAGTGTTTACCTTAGTCTCGAATGCAGTAAAAGATAAACTAAAAGTCATTACCCAGATCCGGCACCAAGCAAACTTTGGAAGCGCAGCAATTTAATATCCCAAAGGGACTTGCCCCGAAGGGGTGGAACCATAAAACTTAAGCCGCAATCCTTTTGCGTGAGTGTCTTCATAAAGTCCACTATGTACTAGTTATCTGGAAAAATCAGTAATTTTTCGGTTTTAATGGTTATTGACTAACTTTTCCCTTTTCATAACGCAACAGTTAAATTGTATGATGCTGCAGATTACACCAAAGAAAGGTAAACGAAATTTATTTTCATTTTTCATCCAAATACTTACTGAGATTTACGCAAATGCTGCACATGTAAACTTCAGCTTTAAAAGTTAATGGATGGGAAAAGTTGTTTATATTTTATTTAAAATGCAAAATGAACCTATTTAATAATAATTTCTGTTCTACGAATAATTAATTTTAATTGCTCAATAAAGCCAATACTTGTTGTCCTCAAATTTCCTTACATCGTAGATTCAATAGCATAGAAAGTATTGATTTCTGTAGCTCAAAACTCTTCATGTACCTGTCACAAAAAAAAATCACATAGTACAAATTTCGTTCAAAAATCAAAGATAATTTCTGCTTTGGCAAGAAGAAGGGACAAAAGTTAATTTTTTACTGAAAAAGGTTAACCAGACAGAAATATTTACTTTTTCTAGTAAAATGGCAGAGATACAAAATTAGGCAACGGAAATTTCCCAGATATCAAAAATGTTCAGAATAACTTTCTGCCCACTTAGAACTGGGTGAACTCGGTCACAACTGGCAGAGCGTTAATAGTTTCAAATTGAACTGTTTTTCCTTTTGATTTTTTTGAACACCCTGTATATGTACACGCATGACAGTCGTGTTGCAGTTAGCACACTGTGAAAGAGCATTTCAGGACGACCATTTTGAACAAATTTTCAACATTTTACCACAATTTCCAAAAAAAAAACTAGAATATTTCGGTAATGGTTAGGGTTGAGAGATTGAAACAGTGAAACATGAGTATTTCTACAATTTCTATCGATGTTTCTTGTAAAAGTTGCTACTTCAGTACCCAAAACCACTACTTACTTTCATCAGAAAAATTAAGGAGATTAGAACCCTATTTTTTGCGAAAACCGTTTATTTTAGCAAACCAAGAAAAAGTGTTTTCCGTACAAATAATTGTTATACACTAACTTTAATAAAAAAAATTAAAATCTCTCAAAAACGATAAAGTTGGCTCAAAATTTTATTTTATTGAAAAACTAAAACTTTTCAAAAAATACTATACAAATATTTTTCTTATTTTAATCACTCTGTATCTTTGTTACTTTACTGGTTGCATGAAAATATTTTTGTTGCAAAACAGATTATTTTCACTCATATCACTGGAAAAAACTGTTGGAGGGCAACTAAATCGAACAAAATAAATAAAAAACCCAAATTGACGCATTAATCAGTTGCCCCGTACAACTCTTGAACTGACAACGAGCAATTTATTCATTAAAATTTTAGTAAACAAAACTCTCGACTCCCATCAATTTCAAACTGCAAAAGCGGGATTTATCATATTTTAACATGCAATGTAATACAACGCAATATACTGTGATTAGCGGTTTTTGCGCCTCACTTATACAGGCAATAACTTTCCTTCTTGATTTATTTGATGTGAGATTTTACGCACTGTTGTTTTACTAATGTTGCTTTGATGTTTTGCGGCTAATATTGCATGCAGACTAGCGCAATGTGGCAAGTAACGCAACTGTTAAATTTGCTTCTAGCATGATATACTAGGACAGGAAGAGTGAGGAAAATCAAGTAAATAAAATTCACACATTTACAACAAGAATCATTGTTTTACTCATCGAATTAACTGGTAAAATTTTAACTAAGTTTCCCAGTTCACACAAAAACCAAATTTATGGACCTGTAGTGAAACTTTCGTTGTAAACATGTGACTTTCCGAGTCAAATACACACTTTCCCATATTACGTTATAGCGTGACTGAAATCCTGAAACTTATCTATAGAAAAATCTAAGTAAACGCATATTCCGATAATTCTATGATATTCAATAAAGATTGGTGGTTTGTTATGTTAACCTATCACGATTCCTATTTATTGTAAGAGTACACTGGTTGTTTAGTATAAAATAGTTTAGTTTCTCACTGGTGCAATTAATGCAATAAAAGTATTTGTCAGAAAGATTACAAATTACTTGCATTCAGGTGCAGATGTGCAACAGTAAAAACAATTAGTACTAAAAATACAAGAAAACATAATGAACGGTTAGTGAAATTAATAAATTGTTTGTGATAAAGATTTGCAAAAAAAATTGATTCAACTTGACCTCAATTATCTCAGAAACTGTACACATTTTCGTACAGAAATTTCGTTTGTCTAAGTTTGCACACTACGACAGGATAATAATATACAGGGTGTCCCATTAAAATACGTTGTAAACAACCTTCTTAAGCTATCCTTTCATAAAGTTAAAAACAACTTTCACCTCAGTCATTGTCTCATTGAAAAAAAGTAACTTTAGTGACTTTAAATGCAATATCAACACTGCTTAGATTATTATACATAATTAATGAGCCAGTAACAAAATAACATTCTTACCTTCACATTACACATATTGTTAATCGGATTGGGGATGGAATTTGTCGTTATTGAAAGATTCGTAATTCGAGCATGTTATGAATTTTTATTCTTTTTTGGTAGGCTGTCGTACAGAAGCAGATTTCATTAAACCGATGATTCCCCGCTTCCATTGAACCGAATAAAGTGGAACAAATTAAACATTCTATCCCTGGCATACAGTCGCGTCCCATAGCGGAATCGAACAGAAATTTAATTATGCACATGGAGGAATGGAGGGGTATAAATTTTGAAAACACGTCCGGATTTATATATTTTTCGACAAATGTATTATATAGAAAAATTTCATCCCGAATCGAGACTGTAATTAATTGAGTAACAAATTTTGAACTTTTATTTACAGTCTAAACGAGAATTTTATTAGAATCACGTCATTCTAAAAACAGCAGTCAGAACATTACAACCACCAAACAAAATAGCTGAAAACTGTAAAGTGTGAATATCATTGCTTATGTTAAATAGTTTCTTATATGTCTTTGGTAATTAGAGAGGTGCACAACAACAACAAAAATTCAATTAACTTAACCTAACCTAACTAATTTCAACCTCAAAAACTCGATTCTATTGTCCTTTTTCGTAGAATTATCCCGTTTTCTAGTGTACTTTGGAAATTACACAAATCAGTCAATTTACCATAAAACTGTCATGATATTTTGAAATCGTTTATCTTAACTATACTTGATGTCTCAATTCAAACTTCTGTATGTTATTTTGTAGCCAGTTTAATTCTCTATTAAAACTCCAGAAAGATATTTTGTCCTTCTCAGAAGGAATATCTACTGAGGGATCTTCATTCCCCCATAACTCAGTCATATGGCAAAATTCAGGAAAATGTTGAGAGAGAAAAATTGAGGAGAATTTAATTTTCTACAAAAACGTGAGAGGAACATTTTGCCCTCAAAAGCGTCAGAAGGAAGGAATATTCCGAAGACCAAGACAAGATGTGTGAGTCTCTGAATAGCACTATCAATCTTCTGTATTTTCTTTTTCTTGACAAAATTTAACAAAGGTTTAAAGTGAAAAATTGTAACTAGTTTATTTCTCTCATGATACGCAAACTATGTGGAAAATTACATCAAAATAGTAAATCCTAGACTTGTTTGAATGTGACGTTTGCTTCTCTATTTGTTGATTTTCTTCATAAACAAGTTTAATAAATAATTGATTGAAATTTGCATATACAAATCTATCATCTGATAACCTCCAACTGTGCCGTCTAATTTGAATTGCTTTTTGCCCTTATTTTGTATGTATCTCTTGGCTATATCTGCGATATGCAATCAATGTTCGTAATATCTTCGTTTCTGGTTGGGTCTTCTGTCTCACCACACAAAAAACGAAGAAATGAGTAACTCGTCTCAACAAACATATAGAACATATCTCCAATGTTCGTAAATTCGGCCGTTTGGCGGAAACTCTTTAAACTGTATAAATACAATTTTTTTTTGTAAAAATACCCTTTGCGGTTGACAGAAAAGAGACCGGCCACGTTGCCAAATAAAAGCAAATGGATAATGCCGTTTTGCGGCTGGCGCACAACAACGAGGCAATCTTTTGAAATAATAGGGGGGTCGGTTTATCCTTTACGAGATGCCACGGCGGTTTGCTGCAAGAATTGCAATGTAAATGCAATTTGCCTCGTGATTTTTACAATCCCCCGGCTATACGGAAAAGTGGATTTTGTCGAATCGAGTTTGAATCCGGTGGTGTTCACTAATGGTTAGATTCTAATTATCCACTAACCACAGTTAAAGGCTTTGGAAGCCCGCGTAATTAAATTTGTGGTGGAACCATTATTGTGCCACGACTTAAAGTTTAATAATCAAACTCCTTAGTTTCCTTAATTTTCGCAAATCTACCAACAAGTACAGAATCCAGTTCTTGTTGCTTTAGAATAATTTTAATTAAATTCACAAACAAAACTATTACATTTTAATTTCATATACACAAGACGTTTGATAAATAAGTAGGTACACTAATCAAGTGTGAACAAAAATTATGGTAATAGAGTACTGGCGTAAATCTCAGCACACTGGGTACGCTTTGTGATCGGTCAAAAGAGCTTGCTGCTTTTTTTGACCAATGATTTGATTTACGCAAATACTGCACAAGTAGACTTTTCAAACTAGTTGTTAGGAAAATGGTAGCTTGTAAAATAAATCATAATAAGCCATCGACTAACCAATTCCCATTTGACTAAAGGTAAATTAAGAAAACCACTAGAAATTCTTGAGCTGGAGGCACTTTAGAAGCGAATGTCCCAAGACGAAGAAAAAGAAGAGTCTCTTATCCCTTTTGCCATTTCAAAGTGGCGCTGTTTACACAGCACACAACCATTCCCCGCCTTATTGTATTACCTTTAGGACGCCCTTTATAAGCTCAAATATTCATGGAAAATCCCTTTATGTTCGTTCGATATCGACTAAACGCCGCGCTTAGGATTATAGACGCTCTTGCAAATCGAATGGGAGTATTGTAATTTTATTTCGGGAACGAAAAAGCCACTTATTTGCAATCGTTTCATCTGGAAACTGTACGCTATTATTACGGTTAAAACGAAAAATTTACTGTATTTAATAAACAGGGAAAATTGAAGATTAAATATTTAAAAGGTTGGAAAGCCATACACTGTGAGGTTTATACATCTTTAATGAAGTTTTTGGTCAAAGTTGATAATCACCAATTATATCACTAAAAGTAATCCAACTATCGACAACTCTGCTCGTATAATTTGGGTCATGTTTGGTCCCATCGACTAAAAGTGTTTTTTTGGATTTCCTGGTGCCAACCAGTGAGACGCGACCATTGGAAGCTCTCGGAAAACTGAATTAAGCTCAAGAAAATCGGAAAATGGCATTTTTTAAGTTTTTGTCAAAATTTGTCCTATATTTTGGCGAGGAGAAGAAACAGGGGACTTTAAAAGAATCAACCCAAGATTTTGGTAGGGTTGCCTACCCATAACCTACTTAAATTAGTTCATTGTAGACCAATGTTTACCCATTGTAATCCTTTTTTCGAGATTTTTTAAGATGATACTAATATTACATTTACTTTGCCTGTAAATGTAATATTATTAGTGGTTCTGTGTGGAAATTTCTTTACTTTTCCTTTTGTTCATGTAAATTAATAGTTATTGAAAATAGTCATCGAATTTTGCTATAACAAAAATTCCAAAATCTGTAAAAATCGTAAAAGTTTATGTTTTTAGCTAAATTTTTTGATATTTTAGCCAAGTCCATTGGTGTCGAGCAATTCTTTTATATTTAATATGGATCTTCCTTATTGTACTGTATTGTCCTACCTTGTTGGACCTTGACAAAAACACAGGAAATTTCAGCTGTCTGCTAAAATATACGGCAAATTTCGTGATGCCAATTTTCCGAGAGTTCTCAATGGCCGTTTTCCACTATCTGGAAACTCAGAACAACACGTTTTGTCGATGGGACCAAACATGACCCAAATTTTATTACATAATGTAATATACTATTATTCCCATATTGACTAGTAAAATCTAATAAAGTAATTGTATTTTCAGTTACTATAATGCCTGTAGGAGCAGTACTAACACGCAGTGCCACCTTACCATGTGACATCGAAACAGAAGACCGTGATGACCGAGTCTACATGATACTTTGGTACAAAGACGGCCACAGCAAACCAATCTTCAGGTAAGTCCCCAGAATTCCTGTAGATTCGTAGTTAATTACTTGTATGTGTCATAATAACATGTCTCCCTGAACCTTAGCGTCTTCAATTAACAGAAACACGCCTAGTGGAGTCAAGATAATTGAATATACCGGTTAATTTATACGCGTATCGCCATAACCGGATCGACGTCCTGATAATGAATCTCTTGTGCGTAGGCATAAATTTGCTTCGAGATAATTGGAAGCATTGTGCTCAAGACAGTCGTAATTGATTAGGTTGCTATGGGATGATTAATTGTTATTGCTTGATTGTCCAGTTATTTTGATCCTTAATAAAGTAACACGGCCTGATGTAAGTACAAACTGATGTAACAGTTCATTGAGAACATTTTTGCTCACTTGACATTTTTTTGTAAGTTTAACCGTTTTTCAGATATTTGCCAAATGCATTTTTACTTTTACTCAAAAATTACCTTAAAACTTTGACACTCATTGTATTTCAGTCATTTTTGGTAGTTTCGGGCTCAACCACTAAAGAACCGTCTTAACAAGGTCTTTTCAGTGATGTTAACTAAAAAAGTTCTATCTACAAAATTGTCTACAGGGTGATCAAAAATGTTGAACTACTACAGTTTTTGAGCCCGCCCGATATAGCCCCAGGAATAATTAATGTTGAAACTTACATGGGTTGATGCAGCATTTTATTGAAAATATTTTTGTTATCTTTCAAATTTCTTGTAACTTATATATCTTGGCCAAAAACTGCTTTAATGTCATTTTTTTAAGTTTAATCCAAAATTTAGTCTGAAATTTTGACTCCCTGTATATCGGTTATTTTTGGGAGTTCAAAGTGGTTCAACCACTTAAAAGAACCGTCTTAATGAGCTCTTTTCAGTGGTGTTAAACAAAAAAATATATCTTTTAAAAATTACCTACAGGTTAACTAAAATCGTTCTTAACTTAAAACTGTGCGTAAACGTTAACTGCTTGATTTAAGTGACCAAACCCAAAAGTAACATTGTGGCTTAAATTCATGCAAACCACAGCAAATTGGTATGGTAAGCATAACACACTCATATTATGACAAATTAATAAAAACAAAATCCACAGGATTAATAGTCTGCCTAACAAAAACATAGAGACTAATTTAAATTGGATTAAGGTCCATTTAATGAAATGTGCCGGTGGTCAGACGACCCAACGCTAGGGATTAAGTAATAGGGCCTGTTCCCATTTGCGTCATTTCTCTATAATATCTCGTAAGCATTGCAACGTTTTCGTAACCGAGTTTATGGTTAACTGGGAACGTTTTGCAGCTGCTCTATACGGCGACGTGGCCCGGTTTTATACTCGACGAGATTAAACAGAGCCCGCATTATCCCGCGAAATAAATTTTTAAAAGTTTCGGCAAAACCGCGAATTAAAACTTCCGCCTTTCGAACCGGGGCCATACGGGCCTGGGCTCGTTTGAATTATGACTGAGATGGTTCGTTAAATGTCGGAGCGGAATTTTTGATGGAAACTTAAATATACTTAATACGTTTTCTGTTTGATTAAGAGGAGGTTCCGCTTCAGTCAACAACGTTGAATTGGAAAGAGCGTTTGCCTGCGTTTCACTAACGAAAATTAAAAATGTAAAACTTTTAAGTAGAGAACAAAGTTATTTTGTGAACATTTGCTTCAACCAAAAATAAATATTATATTACAAAACTGCATTACGGGCAGTAACTTTTTAGTATTCAACAGCATTAACGTCCACCAGATTGTTACTTAGTTTCACGTAACAGAAAATCCTCTGGTTTCCCAGCCTTTAGATTTACAGGTGTAGTGGTCTCTGCCATCGTTTGACTCAATTTTATGTAAGTATGACAGAAACTACAAAATGAAAACATGCAAAACTCAAAAATGGTGTGTCGTTTCAATTAATAACAGTTAAAGTTGTATTTAAAGCTCCATGAAATCATATTTGACAATTGTGATGTTTAATGAATGAGTTTTGAAATGAAGCTATAAAACACCATAAAAGTGTATTGTTTTGGTTAATTACAGTTCAAGTTGTGTTTACAGCTTCGTGAGGGTATATTTGACATTTGTGACGTTTAATAACAGTTTTGAATGTAATTTTTAGTGATGTGTCACCTGTCACCACTGTCAAAATTGACTGGATAATGCTACGAAGCTATAAAACATCAAAAAGGTGTATCGTTTTGGTTAATTACAGTTAAAGTTGAATTTACTGCTTCGTAAGGCCACATTTGGCAGTTGTGACGTTCGATGACAGTTTTATATCTGGATTATAGTCACGTGACATTTGTCACTCTTGTCAAAATTGACACGGTATTGCTGTAAAGCTATAAAATCCGAAAAAGTAGTAGCGTTTTGGTTTATTACAGTTCAAGTTGTATTTACAGTTTCATGCAACCATATTTGACAGTTGTGACCTTTAATAACAGTTTAAGGTGAGTCTTATAAACACGTGACACCTGTCACTACTTTTAAAATTGGCTCAATAATGCTATGAAGCTCTAAAACTCGAAAAAGGTGTATCGTCTTGGTTAATTACTGCCCAAGTTGTATTTCCAGCTTCAGGAAGCCATATTTCACAGTTTTGACGTGTATTGGTAGCTTTAAATGTAGCTTATAGTCACGTGACACCGGTCACAACTGTCAAAACTGACGTGGTAGTGCTATTAAGCTATAAAACACCAAAAAGTGGATCGTTTAGATTAAGTTACAGTTTACGTTGTATTTACAGTTACACAAAACCATATTTGACAGTTGTGACGTTTGATATAACTGTTTTAGATATGGCTTATAGTAACGTGCTATCTGTCACTCCTGTCAAAATTGACAGGGTAGTGCTATACAGCAATAAAACCCGAAAAAGTTGTATTGTTTTGGTTTATTACAGTTCAAGTTGTACATATTTACAGTTTTATGATGCCATATTTGACAGTTGTGACGTTTAGTGACAGTTTAAGATGAGGATGAGGATTATAAATACGTGACATCTGTAACTACTATCAAAATTGATTTAATTGTGCTATGATGGTATAAAACCCAAAAAATGGTTTATAGTTTTGTTCAATTACTTTTAAGCTGTATTTACAGTTTCATGAGGCCATATTTCACAGTTATGACGTGTATTGATAGTTTTAAATGTAGCTTACAGTCAGTCAGTTACAGATTCCTGCATTTTGTGATAAAATTTAAAATTTGTAGCAATAATATGATGGTCAAATGGTTCCCAGTCAAATTCTACTCAAGTATTGCTGAATAAAATTTTGTTTATTTTAGCTTGTAACCGTTTTAGTCAAAAACAGGAGAAATCTTGCGCATTAGCTCGAAACAAATAATTTTCGTTCCAATCCTGTCGGGATAAAGACACGTACAAAATGCATTCGTGTCTAAATGCTTTCATTTGCGATGGGGGAAAACAAATCAAAACATCGCGTACAAATGCAACGAGTTTCCTTAATGGCAAAACATAAATCCCAGACGCGTCGACAATGTTTCGACTCGTACCTTAATTAAAGGGTATTCGCATTCGATTCAGGACCGATAAGACCCGAACAAAAATCAACATTTTAAAGCCATCGAAAGGCGGGCACAATACCGAAAACACGTTCAGAAATTCAATGAGTTATCTGATTTTAGCGACGCTCTTCTCCGACACATGTTCCGCGACCTCGTTTGATATATTGCGGTAGGACTCGGCCATTGTTGCGTCCGGACAATGTGTAAAATATGTTGCACGATGTTGTTTCTTTTATGAACGTCGCATTCAATTTGGTGTCTGTCCTGTCCGTTGAAAAATACATTTTTCCAACGGCCCCAGAGGTGAATACTGCTCATTTATACGTTGAGTCTCTCAGTTTTTGCGGTCGGACGATCGTCTTAGATAACGTTTTCCTCAATTAAGCGTTAATTAACCGAAACCGATCCGTAATTAATGCAATTTGCTTGTACTGACATGGCGAAGGGTAGCCGTACCCGTGTTTACAAACTCCATTAGGTTAGTTTCCTAGTTTTGTAATTGACTTGCGTTATTAGCTCAATTTTGCAAAAATTACCACCACTAGAATAATTGTTATTGCTGCAATTTTTTTTTAAATCACTGTAGTTACTTATCTTAAAGTGGTGATGTTAATTGTTACCTTTTTAATCACAGTGGTCAAGGCAACTTATTTAATTTACTGCTTCTTGGCAGGCAGGTCATTTAACTGAAACGACCACGTGCAAAGGGTGTGTTCACCTTTAAATATCGATTTCCATACAAATGTGATATAATTACGTTATTCATTCGAAGCTCAGTTGTTTGCTAGAAACTACTGGGCTTCTCTTAAATGAAATATTTGTATATGCAATTAAACAGTTTATTCTTCGGCGTAAATTACTGAAACCAGTTTGCAAGATTTTGACCGTTTTCAGGTTATTTACCTAACCTAGCCTAAGTCTGGAAAGTGATACTTTAAGCTCACACAATTATAATGTATAATCTTTTCTAGCTTTTTTTGGTACAAATTCTAGTACAGGTGGTAAAGACACCGACGTTTTTAATTTAAAGCACTATTGCATGCAGTTTAGTCAGCTGAACAAAGCTACGTGTTAGCGCTATATGTTTACATGTGTAATTTCTGGTAAAATTACATTTAGATTAGATCATTTAAAGGTAAATGAATGAATTGACCTTACAAAGAGTAGTTAATTGGATTAACTGCTGTATCATGTTAATTGTAACATGAACGTGAGTAATTTTTGATTGGAGTTAAATTATTGGTATTAACTGAGAGTATTATTGGCTTTCAATGTTGTAACATTTGAGCTTATTTGAAAGTATCAGTACAAAACATTACAGGTAATTTTCAGAGCTATTAAGGCTGCGAGTTTTGCAACTTAATTTACCAAGTAATTGTTTTTTATTATTTTCCCACATTAATGTTAATTTAGTTTTTAGTACCGTTGCAGATTAGTCAAAGTTATTTACAATTGAGTGAAACACTGCACTAAAAAAAAGTGGAAAATAAATTCTTCAAATTTGACGCCCTCTAGCGGCCCAACCAATAAATCACTTAACTAGTTTTGTCATATTCTTGTAAAGCCGACATATTAAAATGTTTACTATGTCAGTCAAAGTAGATATTGAAACAAAAGTAGTTATTGACTTAGCTTAACACAAATATTTATTAAAGTCATCACAGAAATCTCTAAAATTAATTTTTCAAGTTTATTAACCCTGTCTTATTTACTTAATGTCCAAACAGGGAGGCGTCACAACTTAAATTTCCCCGAGGTAAATTACCTTGACATTTATTAAAAATTAGAATATTTACCGGGGCTTATTAAACCGAGAACTTTATTGCGCGGGCCTTATTGCAGCTTGTTGAAAGTTTAAATTGATATTTCGGCTTTAATTAAGACGATAAGGTTTCGTTTTTATTGGCCGAAGAGCGAAATAAGCCGGGAGTTTCTCGTTCTCGTTACGACTTATTATACAGTCGGTATCGGAAGTGAGCCGTTTCGTTCGCGTTTAAATCGATCTAATAACAAATTTATTCGTACATGCTAATGCCAGTTTATAAATAAGTTAATCCGTCTCGGGCGTTAAATATACGCGGCTCATCATTCCTTGTCACGTGTAATTGGTCCTTTCTATGCGCGGTTTAAAAGGTTTCTATTTTGCTGGGTAAACGCGTGATATATGGGGTATTGATGAATGGGTGTGTTAAATCTTTCATGTTTTACACCGCCTCAAAATGTAATCTTCATATTGGTTATGTTTCCTTTTTTTCCTATACTGATCTCAGTTCTTTTCAGTCTTGAATGAAGAATTTGTTATAATAAAATATACACCACAAAAATTGTCATTAGATTTTGCTCAGTAAAACTCAAAACAGGTCAAAGCAATGATTGCACAATGTTGCAAAATTCGCATCGTCCATCACTCTGAAGCGTATGTAAATAATTACTGAATTCACTCTGTAGCAGATAACAATTTATTGACAAATTTTATCTATTTATTTTCAATTTTAATCCAACATCAGAGCCGGTAAATAGACAAAACAAACATAAACTAACACTTGAACGTATTCGATTCGAAAGCAAGTCTGATTTGTAGTAATTAGAATTAGATGCACAAAATGTTGGGTTTTTACATAAAACGAGTAGTTGGATCAGTTGCTGGTCAGTCACTGATTATTCTTTCTTCCCGGGATATCCAATTGAAAGCCCAAAAAACTCTTATTTGACCTAAAAAACGTTCAATAAACAATAATTTGATTTTTTAAAGCGGACATTTCTTTAGAGAAGAGCTTAGATTTTTAAAGAATCTGCCTTCTCAAGTAATAATAAAACTTTGTACTGTACCGTAAGAGTGGTTTATTTATTTAATATATTTCTAAGGTGTCATGTAACAAATCTTCAATATTGAAAAAAATCAGAACTGGCATAAAACTGACACTTGGAACTGTAAAACAAGTTTATTACAAAAAGGAAACAGTGTTCAAATTCCGTTGTGATATTTCAAAGGACGCAAAGTATCCATTTTGAGTTCGCTTTTAGAGTTTAATAGAGGACAAAAGAAAATCACCATGGAACAAATGTCTTTTTAAAGAATTAAATGAGGTGATTTAACAATCGTAGGAAGTGAATCAGTCTTAGCCATAGAAAACTGACAATGATCAGGTGCTTTTCGGAAAATTAGGTAGAAAATTTAACTTTCCCTCGTGAAACCAGTGCAATGATAATAACATTTGACATTCAATTAAATTTTTTTTTACTTTTAAATAGGAAATAAATATTGTATCCTACAACAAAACAAATTATTAATATTATGTATTATTATCGAGTGTTTAATTATAATGAATGTATATTATTGAAAAGACAATTTATTTGTTTTTAGTTTTGTAGACTGTATTTCATAATAGCTTTATAAACAACATCACACAATTGTGCAAAACGTCAAAGTGGTCATTTATCCGAGTAATATTCTCCAAAATTACATTTGGATATCAAATAACAATAATTCGCTTCCAATCTGACTGTCTCTGGCAACTTAGTTATTGTAATTTTGTTTCCTTCCAAAAAGCTTATTTAAAGTGAAATTGAAACCTTTTTTCAACAGGTTCATTATTTTTTAATTGCAGCTGGATGGATAATCCTGACTTGACAGATTCATACTTTTTGGTGATTTAACACCGTTCCGTTCACTCAAAACGAGTTTTATGTAAATTAATAATAAAGTTCATGTGTAATATTTTCAAACTTCTAAAATAAATTAACACTACCGGAAAATTAATTTCAGAGCGTTAGGTTTCCTTTCAGCCATGTATCCAACACCCTTACAAAATTTCCTCTACTAAGATCAAGAATTTCCGTAAATTGCACACATAACGCTCACTTTAATGGCAAAACTTCCTTAACTAAGTTACAATTAACTTGAAAAATGAAATGTAAACAGTAATCACACTCTATCCAATTTTAGTAATTTCTATAATGGTCAGAAAGCTGGGTTCCTAAGTCTGATTTTTGTCCATTATGTTTTCTTCGCATTTCAGACTTTCTTCATCCCTTAAAAACACTTTACTCCCCCTCGTCTTGGCAAACATAAACTCTAAATCCATTCGTTGCAGATTCCAACATAAAAGTGGAGCACTCGAAACGAGATTCCGGTGCAGCGTCCGTCCGGAATAATTTTAAAATATTTCAGGCAAGTTTCGAAATTAGCCTCGGCTTTAATCCGGGAGGATTATAAAGCGGAAAAAGTGCGGAGCAGCTGGAAACTGTTTCAGTTAACGATTAATTTAATTACAAAACGTTCGGGCACATTTACGAGCTACTATAGGTTA
Organism: Ips typographus; assembly: GCF_016097725.1. Lineage (NCBI taxonomy): Eukaryota > Metazoa > Arthropoda > Insecta > Coleoptera > Curculionidae > Ips > Ips typographus. Next base: position 8,646,671 of record NC_138426.1, on the reverse strand, counting down.
AACGACGTACACGGGACCGGCCTATTAGTCAACGTTACTCTGGTTCGGATGCGAAAACGTAATGTTTTTGGTGGACTCTTTCCGACAACTCGACCAGAACCTCCTAAACTGTTGAAAACTTACGAAGGTGGAATACGCACAGGGTTTTTTTTTTTTAGGAGCAATTAGCGGGTAATTACGACCGACACTCCTAAAACTGTAAATAATTCAACAACCTAGAGGGTGTGGATGTTTCGTTTTGAAATACCTCGTTTATGAGTCTTAACACGCAAAGGTGCCAAACTAGAGAATTTTTAAAAAGAATTCAATTTATAAGTTTCCAATGGTATTTATCAAGTGAAACTTGAGCTAATTAAGTTTAACGAGCTTATTGACGGTTCTGGACTGCTTTAAAAGCATTTGGAAATTTTAGACCGTTCTAGAAATTTTTAAGACTGTTCTAAAACCTTCTGGTAGCTTCCAGATTGTTTTGGAAGCTTTTGGACTGCTTTAGAAGCATTTTTCAGTTTCTATAGTGTTTTGGAAGCATCTGAAACTTTTTAGACTACTCTAGGAGCATTTGGATACTTTCAAGAGCGTATTGAAGGTTCTGAACTGCTTTAGAATCATGTTAGACGGTTCTAGAAATTGTTGGAAGCTTTTAAACTATTCGAGAAGCATACGGAATTTTTTAAACTGTTTTGAAAGCTTTTATACTATTTGAAAAGCAGTTCAAAGCTATTGGACAGTTGACCTTTTGAAAGCTTTTGCTACTTCAGAAGCATTTGAAAGCTTTTGGAATCTTCTCAGACTACTTCAGGAGGATTTGGAAGGTTGTTGGAAAGTTTCAAGAACAAATTGAAAGTTCTGAACTGTTTTAGAGACATTTGGAAATCTTAGAGACGGTTCTAAAAACTTGTTGGAAGCTTTTAAACTTCTGGAGAAGCATACTTAAGCCTTTTAACTGTTTTGAAATCTTTTAGACCAGTTGAAAGGCATATGGAAGCTTTTGGACTGTTCTAAAACCTTTGGAAGCTTCTAGGCTGCTTCGGAAGCATTTGGAAGCTTCTCAGACTACTTCAAGATTATTTGCAAATCTTAGACGGTTCTAGAAATTGTCGGAAGCTATTGCTAAGAAGCATACGGAAGTTTTTAAACTTATCGTTCTAAAACCATTTGGAAGCCTTTCGACTGCTCTAGAAGCATTTTGGAGTTTCTATAGTGTTTTGAAAGCTTCTGAAAACTTTTTAGGCTACTTAAGGAACATTTTAAAGGTTTTTGGACAGTTTAAAGAGCATAATGAAGGTTCTGGAATGCTCTAGAGGCATTTGGAAATACTTATACTGTTCTCGAAATTGCTGGATGCTTTTAACGTACTCTAAAAGCTTTTAGACTGTCTTGAGAGCTTCTGGACTAGTTAAACAGCATTTCGAAGCTTTTAGACTGTTTTGAAACATTTTTGATTACTGTAAAAGCATTCTGATCTTCTTCTTGAAATTCGATATTTATGTCTAATCCTCATTTTTGAATTTACAAACATCGCAGTACCCTTGATGATGTGCTTACTGAATATCCTGTATAAATGTATTTTGCTTTATCAAACATTAATTAGTAAATTAATGATCATTTAACAACAGATTTACTCTCATTTAAAGAGTAGGCAGTAAACTATTTCAGAAAAACTGCTTGCACCTAGAACATAACAAACACGAATGAGTCAAAAATATCTAGATAAATGTTATGTTTATGTCTTTCACAAGCCTTATCTATCTCAATATAGCAAAAGTCATTATTACCACTCAGAACTACTCACAGCCCAGTCCGTTTTTCAAATAAAAAAAATAGTTTATAGACTACATCGTATAATTCATTTGAAATATTAAATCCGATGTCCGAACGATAACGTCGACATTGTTAGCTGCAGAAAAGATGATGTAAAATGCATGAGAGCGTCATAGTTTCCTCGATTTAGCTTCCATTGCGGAATATCAATAGGTTGTTGGTAAACTCGGTTAAGTTTTATTTCAACCTTAGACACATGCAGCCCGTAAAATATGAGGGCTGCATTTTATGTTTCTTCCGTCTCTCTGTAATTGTTCGGCTTGTTTTACTGTCGGTTTACGATCCGTGGATCGTTTGGTTTTATGTTTAGTTTGGAAAAAATCCAATAACGCGGTTTAAGTTAATTAAATCGCTTGCGCGCGCCGTCCGAAATTGTTCATAAGTAGTTCATAAATCATTCTGGACCGTGGCTCCAAGCACCAATCGCTTTATAGTCCACTAAAATCCCGATAAAACGTAAGAATTACGGGAAGAATAAATAGAGTTAGTGGCAATAAAGCAAAGAGCGGGAGGATCATATTTTACACGTCGCACATGTCTTGGATTGAAAGCGACCGGGAATTTTCAATTGCCGCGCCCCTTTTGTGGCATTTGATTGAATCCACGGGCCTGGAAAAGCATTTATCATTTTTATCCCGCAATGTACTTGGACCGCTTAATCAACAAACCACTTCCCATACGATAAAAACCCACGACGACCTAAATTTCCAACAAGCACTTTGCAGACACTAAAACCGGCGGTAATACGGAAATTTTACCGTTAGTTTTAAAAATTATAGTTGACGAGATAAAACTGGGAGCTGTTTAATCTCGACGCTTGTAAAACGAGAAAACCGGTCCGCAACCGAGCAGCTGCAAACTGGTTTCAGTTAATTTGATTGCGATACGTAGCATACGTTATAACCTGCTCTGTGCTGCCTGTGTTTACATTACGATCCTATCGTATGTTTGATCTCGCCGTGTACGGGAGTCAATAAATGTGCATTCCGAGGCTCAAAACAATAACTTGGTTCCACCACAGCTTGTCGGGGATGCTCCCTTGTACCCCACAGTTTATTCACGTTCTGCGGCACCAACCTGCACCGCATTTCGCTAAAATCTTCGGAATTTATATAGCTACAAGCGAATGTAGTTCGCCAGAGTTAATTCCCTGGAAAATAGTTTCCGAACTGGATCGTTGCTTGTAAGGATAATGCCAGGAGCTTTCTTAATAAGCCCTTACACCGCAAAAGTTGTTTATTTTAAAATCATACTCATGTAGTATATGGCCTAGAAACTTCTTAGTTTTTGATTTGTATAAAAGAGCAAGAAATTGAAATTATTGATGCAAAACGCAATATTTAGTGATTCTTACTCTTTCGGGTAATTTTCATCTTAACACATGTTTAAGTGGTCATTGAAGTACCCCTAATGACTAATTTAATAATTATAACTGGTCATAATTACATTTTTTGTTTACACTCACACTGTCAAGGAAACTCACCAAAAATCTGTAATATTCCTAAATTCACACTTAAAATGCAATGTTGCCAGCAAGTTTTGGTTCCCTAGCTAGGTAGGATTGCAGTTAACAAGGTGCAAGAAAATGTTGGTAATTAGGATCACCTAAAAATTCGGAAAATTTTTGTTTAATACTATGCAAACTAGTAATTATTATTCATCTTTTTAATGAAAATATGACGCCAAAAGACATAACCTAACCATCCAAAAAGAGTGACTATTAACCCAACCTAGGCTATCAAGGAAAAATGGCGCCAAAAATATAAAGCCACTTGTTTGGCGCCATTTCTTCTTCTTCTTGTCAATACTGAAAAAATCACGTCAAAACACATAACCTAACAAAACAAAAACTACTAACCTAACCTAACAAGAATAAAATGACTCCCAAAATGTAAACACAGTAATTGGTGCCATTTTTTATTTTTTTTCATTACTGAAATAATGGTGCCAAATCGCAGAACCTAACCTGCCTATAACCTAGTCCGGTATTGTTTCAACATACACAAACCGCAATTTTGAGTCTATTTATACTCCTTGCGACTGCAAAGAAAGTTTGTGATTGGTCAAAAAAAAAACAGCTTGCCGCTTTTTGAAAGTGTGACCGAAGGGTCACGTGACCATTTTTTTTAAACTGACATTTTTAAAGTCACATGTCTATTTTTACAGTAAAAATGTCCACGAGACAAATTTCAATCATCAAATTGACTCTTTTTTCACGTCAAAACAGAATCCTGAAAGTCACCGTTTTTTAGTTTAAACTTTTTTCAAAGTTATGTGACTCTTTTTACAGTGAAAATAGTCGCGTGACGTTTTTTCAATCATCAATTTTTTTTAAAAGGTTGAGTTACTTTTTTTGTCATATTGATTGTCATGTGACAATCAATATGACATTTTAATAAAAGAAATGTATTCAACTTTTAGTTTCATAACTAAGTAGTTTTAATATTATTGACATAAAACTACTTCTGTGTTACGAATAAAACAAGATCAATTTGCCATATTGTATTTAATTCCAGTTGGATATCATCTATCAAACAAGCCCCCTAAACATATGTTATTCCGAGAGCAGAAGTTCAAATCAGATACGGCATTGTATTTCGGAGAGCTATTGTATGGTTCGCCCGTGGGTTTTGGCAAAAAAAAAATGGTTTTTATAATACATTGTTGGGGCGCTGTCGACCGGGCAAAATGCTATTTTGTACGTAATTATTTCGCACTTATACAAGCGAAAAGAATACGCTGGCGGACAACAAAAGAATCCCGATATCTCTCGTTCCCTTTGGCCGTAAAAATGCGAATGAATATTCGTCGACCGGGTTATTCCGAGATTGTTTACGGTTTCTGCGGCTCATTCCGGGTAAAATAATATCGGCACAGGGTCGTTTACGCCTCCGTAATGAACGTCGATTCGCTATCATTATATCCGTCCGTCTGCGCGTCATAACCCGATGAATTATTGGACTGTTCCGCTCAGGTCGCTACCGGTTTGCGTCGAAATTCAATTCTGTTTTTGATGAAAAATATTTTTTGGCCAAAACCGGGTTTTAATTAAAAAAACTCTCCACGATGTTTCGGACAGTAGAATGAGAAGAAAAAGTTGTATTAATTACGCCCGAAGTGTTTTTAACTGTTGCGAAGGGGAAGAATTGCTAATTAATTCGCCCCTCGTTACCTTATTCTTCACTTGTTGCGACGTTTGATAGATCTGAGGGCCGACGTCTTGATTAGTCATCATTCAAGATTTATCTCGTCTATCTTAAACACCTACTAAGCAAAATAGAGGGAATTTGTTTAATTTTCAATTGCCGTATGTTAAAGCGGTTTGCAACGCAAGAGGGTAATTAATGTACGTTCTCCTGGGGGTTGTTTAACTTGTTGCATTTGATGAATTTCCTACGTTGTTTTGTTACCGTTACAAAACTAACACCGACACCGGGAAAGTAGAGTTTGTCTGTCATTATTGTGGTACAAATTTCTGCAACTATTAATTACGAAACTCTTGTCCTCGGTCACTCTAACAGTTTGTTCCTGGACGGCAATAATTTTCATACGAATACAGGAAAAAGGTAAAGGGAAAACTGACACAAAAAACCACACAGCTTTAATTAAAGATGTAGGGTAAGTGAAACGACAATACTTGAATAAAAACCTTTTTTCTTGTCTGAGTTTTGACCTTTTCGTAAGTTATCGACTGGGATTATTAAAGAAAACTTGTGTATCACATGTAGAATATCAAGAATTCTATTTATGTCAAGTGCTGGATTTACCTCATTCACTGCCGGGTGCTAATTTTTATACTTTATACATTATGAATTAAATTTTTTTATTCTTAAAAAGAGTAAAGTGATTTTAAAAAAATCAGTCAAATCGTCAAAACTGTTAGGTGACGTTAAGAATGATATTTTAACCTTAAAATAGCCTCATTCAGTGTTTAAACGGTCAGTAAAGTAAAGTCAACTAAAAACCACATACCAGGTGTCCAAGAGCACCCTGGACATAGGAGTTTAACATGGGAAAACGGTTTTGATTTTTTTGCGCCTGTACGGTTGATTTGATTGAAAAATCGTATTAATGAAAGTTGTAGTACCTATCACGGACTAGTTTTCTGTATTTTTTTCGGATCCCTAACTTGAGCCATTTCGTCGTAAAACACGAACAAAAATGAGAAAATTTAAACTTTTGGCCTGCACTGTATAGGCGGTTGTCGGGCAACGGGTAAACATTTCATTGTTGCTGGTACGGTTGCTCGACAACCGCTTATACAGTGCAGGTAAAAAGTTAAAATTTTCGCATTTTTGTTCGTGTTTTACGACAAAATGGCTCAAGTTAGAGATCTGAAAAAAATACAGAAAACTAGTCCGTGATAGGTACTACAACTTTCATTAATACGATTTTTCAATCAAATCAACCGTACAGGCGCAAAAAAATCAAAACCGTTTTCCCATGTTAATCTCCTATGTCCAGGGTGCTCTTGGACACCTGGTATATTTGGTACACCATATATGAAAAAATCCCATGTGACCTAGAAAAGGCTGTCTCTCTTCTGCTCATAGCAAACTGAGCAAAACAAAACATGTATTGAAATATGTTTTATATCAATTTTTACCAAATGTCAAAGTTTCAACTGTCATTTACTGAATCATATTCTAATGTCATTGCAGGTGGTAGATTGCCGTATTCACTTTAAAACACAGAATGTTTGTTTTTTAGTTTCATTGTTTCATCGATTTAAATTAAACCCAGACACACTCTCTGCAATCGTTCATATTCCCACACCCAAATTAACAAAAACTAGTTGATTGATACAAGACATTATTCGGCAAGTGTTAATAACTTTACAAAGAATGATTAGTTCGTTACGGAATTGAAGAGTCTCAAATTACGTCATGGAGGAATTGTAACATAAAAAATGTGATTTTATGGATGATTAACCGATTTGTTTACCATTAAAGAGGCGTCTCACGTCAACTGACTAAAGTTGCCAGAAGCACCGTCACCTTTCCCTAATTACCCGTCTTCAAAGAAACCGCTTCCTGTTTAACGAACCTTGTGGCATGAAAAGTTTCTGGTCGAATCAAACGCTCTTCCACCCAAACAGACCCAATTAAATTGTTTCAGAATTGAGGAAAACTTTCACCTCACCTCCTTCCTAAAAAAAAAATTTAGTAATAATTAGCGGCGAAGCGTAAAAAGTAAAACAAAATTTAAAATTTTTCCGGCACTCTCGAAGCCTGTAAAAGTTTTAGGGGGAAAGTACGTGAAAGAGATTCCCGTTTTAAAAAACATCCCGACCAGTTAAAAGTTTCTCTATTATTTAAAAGTTTGCCCGTCACATTTGCCCCGTTATGATTTGCCTAGTTTAAGTAGGTCTGCCTTAAGGGAGCTCTCAAAGTTATTTTTAAAAACTTGGAGAGCAATAAGGAAATTCTCTGTTCCTTGAAGCGCGGGTATTTACTGAATATTTCCCGGTTGACTAAACACTTCTGCCTGCTCCTTCTTTGCTCGACGTGAACCGGAAAGTTGCAAAACGTTACCACCTCCCTTAATTACTTGCCTTCAAAGGAATCGGTTTCTGTTTAACGAACCTTGCAACGGCGCCTTCTTGCTCCAACTTCTTTGCTTTATACAATCTTAAGCTGTTTGAAAATTGTTTCCATAAATTAATAGTTGAAAGTTTTGTTTTCGAAACCACAACTCTATCTGTCATAAAACTCTTAATAAAACGTTTGTCTGTGAAAAGTGTCAAATCAGTACTCTTCTAATGATCCGTATAACTTTTATTAGGTTTTTATGACGTAATTACGAGTTTTAAAGAGCACCAAAAGTCCAATTTGTATGGTTTAGTGGTTTACAGTTACATTGAAATTTGTTATTATTTCTTCAAATTAACAGATTCACAACCTATTGATGATAAGTATAATTTCAGTACAGTGTGTAGTTTGTGATTGGTCAAATTTGTTAAAATTGTACACTACTAGAATAAAACATTTACAATCTTTTCACTTGAATGTTTATATGCGCTTTCCATCTCTTTTCTCTTTTGTTCACCTTAATGGAAATAAATCACATTCCTCGTGGGCCCCACAAAGGGATATTGATTTCGTCCACTATTCAGTGTCAGTTAATAGTCGATGTAATTCAGCTGGCATTTATCCTCTGCTTTGATCTCGCTAATGAAGGGAATTTTAATCCTCTAACAGTTTCAACAAATGGTACCTTTTACTTACTTTAATAAGCGTTGGACTACGATTTTCGAGAGATGTTTTAATAAAATGTAATAAACTAGACCGGTAACAAAAGCAATAGAGTTCAATTTATGTTGTCGGGAAACGCAATCTCTTGAGGATGGCACTGTCTGACTTTAATATTAAAGCGTAATTCTTACGTATTGTGCGCATATTTTCCAATATTCTGTCTTTTAAATTTGCATTTTAGACTGCTTCCTAAATCATTTCAAATGTATTTAAGATTTTAATGTTAAGGTAAGTACAAAACAAATGTTTTAAGTTTCAATCAAATAGGGTTCAAGCTGAACGCTGCTTTTTTTCACCAATCACAAACTACCCCACTGTGCTGAAACTTATGCAATTGTCACACATGTGAACTTACCATTACTGTCCGGTAATACTAGAAATGTTAAAAAGCAGATTAGTACTAAAAAAAATCGGAATATTGTGAAATGACATCTTTCAGTATTTGATTTAAACCTTTATTTTCTGTTTTGACAGCTGTGCCAAGGTCACGTGGGCATATTTTAGTAAATCTACTCTAAAATCCAAGCCAAAGAAAAAAATACATTTCAAATAATTAAACTAAATAACAAAGCGATAAGGGAGACGAATTTTTTAATTGTGTTGTTTAAGAAATCGTGCTTTGGGCCAAACTTAAGTTAAGCATAGTTCAGACTGTGACTTTTTTTACTTGTTTTGCGCCACATTCTAAACTAAACTCAACTTAAAATACGACGTTGCAAATACATTTTTTTTTTACCCTACAGGACTGCATCATACAAAAATTACGAATTGTTGTGTATGACATATAAAATGATATTGACAAAAGGTTTCTTAGCATTGTTTCTACGTATTTCGTGTCTGAATAATGCGTCTTCAGCTAAATCCCTAAACATATTCTGAGTAAACAAACTTGAGAGGGTGAAGTGAACAAATCGTAGGGTTGGTAAATTTGCATGCGCTCCGAAGGGGGGCACTCGGGTCTGCGAAATCAAATAGCAGCTTTAAAACACCTACAGGAGTAAAACGGATGGTCAGACAAGTCTTAAGCCGACGTAAACCCGTGAAAAATAACGTCGTTTTGCGAGTGACAGGTGAATTCGTTACAAATACCGGACAAGATAAAAGATGTGCGAGGCGAAGATTTAAGGGATTTTCTCTTACGTAATTCTGATGGGATTAGTTATTTTTTAATAAGGAGGAAACGTATCGATTTAGGTGAGAACGTCACGTCGAGATGAGTCGATAAGACCATGTGCGCCCTAAGGGAAGGTGTTCCTATTCCTACTTTTGAACCATTAATATTCACGAGGTTGGCCCGGCTGCGATAATACGTAATTTATAGGCTTGTTTGTTATTCTCTTAAGGCCCTAATTCCACGTCAGGACCGACAGCATATCGGCCAATCTTTGGCAAACAGGTTAAAGTAAAACTGGCCTTTGCTACTTCCTCGGTAGTTTTGATTGGAACTTTATTAATAACCGAGCGAAATTTAAAAATTTATAGCCTCGCGGTAATTAAAAATATTGTTTGATATTCTTAATGAAATTTCCTCCGGGTTAGGGCAATAAATTGCTACGTAGAAAATATTATTCTAATTAAAAATTGCTAGATCCACGCTCGAGTTATCAGATTAAAAGAAAATTTAATTTAAATCGAGCCGGGCTCTTCAGGAAGGAGTTTCCGACAAATTTTAAAGCCGCTAATTAGTTCGAAAAGATTAGGATAAAGACTCGATAGTCGGTGTTGTACGTCATCAAATTTTCACAGAAAACTCGCGGATTATAATAAGTATTTCCTGATATTTCACATCTGATTTACAACAACATGTACACAAAAACTCACTTTAGATTGATTGAGTAAACTAACCAAGAATAAACGGTCTTATCACACAATCATGCGTTTGTACATGCAAACTTAATCTATGTAGTATAATATAGTAGAGTTTTCAAGTACATCATTAAAAGTATCTGTATAATACACTCCTTAAACTCTAAACTAACTGCACAAGTTTTAAATATTTAAAGTATGTTGTAAAACTTTACAAACCTAGCAAGCAAGACTGAAAGCTAGTAAATATACACATTTTAAGTGACAAGTATTGTACAAACTAGTTCAAATTATGCTATAAACTGCTATAAACTATTTTACTTTGATTTTTACTACAAGTATTTTTTTCACGAGAAGTGTCTATTTTAAACCAACCACCACAGGTGGTTCAATTTTAAAACTTTCAGTAGTTTTCATGTTTGTTCATACTAAAGTGGACCATCCTGTAGTTTTTTCCTAGTTTCAGCCCATGGGACTTACATACATGGTGGTCAAAATGACTTCGTTACTAGTTAGTGGTTTACAGTTGATCCGTTTTAATTTTACGATTGGTGACAGGTAATACGCAAATACAAGATAAATACCAGAGGAACCCGCCCAAACATTGATCTATTATCCCCTGCGGAATTTTCATCCGTTCAATTACTAATAGGTTTACCGAGATGGGTGGGGTGTGGTTGTGTTAAAGGAGCGTAATTAATGAGGATTTAGGCATGTTCTGCAATAAATTTGTGGTCGTTTAAAAATATATGCCCACACTCATACAGTATGTCTTATAACGTCAATTTTCAGAGCTGTGTTGCCAGTGGTTGTCATAATTTTTTTTGGAATCCAAATATCGAATTTTGACTTCAAGTGACAGACTAAGCTGACCTAACGCATGTTTTAAATAGTGGATCTTTGTCTAAAACACACACGTTTGAATAGTGAACAAACTGTCTAAAACACACCCATCAAAACTATAAAATACACTTGTAAAGTAGGTACATAGTTTCTGATAATTCATTTGTTACTTAATGGAGCAAAATGTGATTTTTGAAAACTCAAGTGGCATGTCAAACTAACATTCATGTGTACCAGAATTGTCACCGTGAACCTATAAAATGATTAATAATGCATTTTCTATACTGCAATTGGTTAAATTTTGTTAGCCTAAACAACGTTCTAAATAGAAGATCACACGTCACAACTGTGAAAAATAAGCCCATAGACCTATATAATGATTAATAATACTCTTTCTATGCAATTTGTTTACTCAGAGTTTATTAGGTTCATTGTCATTTGAGCTAGACTTTGACAAGTGTCACTTTAGTAACAGACTCAACACCATTCTAACAGTAGATCGGACGTTACAATTGTCAGAAACAGACTCATAAACCTATAAAATGATTAAAAATATACTTCTTATACAGTTGGTTAACTATTTTATAGTTTTATTGTTAGTTGGAAATAGACTCTGACAGATGTCAGTTTAGTGACACACCAAACAATGTCTTAAAAAGATTACACATCACAACTGATAAAAGCAGACCCATAAACCTATGAAATCATTAATAATGTACTTTCTACACAATTCGTTAACTCTTAAAAAAATTTTTCTAGTCATTTAAGCTAGATTTTGACAAACGTCACTTTAGTGGCTGACTAGGCACCATACTAAATAGTATTTCACACTTCACAACTGTCAAAAATAAGCCCATAAACCTATAAAACGATTAATAATGCAATTTTTATACTATTTGTTAACTCTTAAAATTGTTTTATAGTTTAATTGTTATTTGAGCGAAATTTTGATAGATGTCAGCTTAGTGACAGACTTAACAACGTTTTAAACAGTGCATCACACGTCACAACCGTCAATAAAAGACTCATAATTCTATAAAATGATTAATAATATAGTTTTCGCCAAGTTATACACTTTTCAAATTTTGCTTAGGGATTTTTATATGGGTGTTTTCATGCATGAAAGTGAAAAAACGTGAAAGTATGGTAAAAGGTTATCGGAGTTTTTCAAATAGTAAAAGCGGTATAATATTGAACTGCAAATTGTGCAACTTATCCCAATTTAACTGACATCTTTTAACGTTCCTAATAATGTGATTCGAATTTAAAACATCCGGTACATTGCGTTGAATAAGAGTTTGAACAACAAAAACAGGAGTTTTGTTGGATGTAACTTCTAATAAAGGTTTTTTGCAACTTTCAGGCAGCAGAATGATGCACGTTTTAATAACATTACTTTAGGCAGAATTAGGAGTTGTATCTTGTTAATTTTACCTAAAGGTATCGAATCTAAAATTACCAAACTGATTGTACATCAAAAAGCTTTCGAAACTTTTCCCTATAAAACCGTGAATTGAGTCGAAATCAAACTAGCCAGGAGTAATTTTGCAGACCTTTCCGACCGCTGTCCCTGCAACTTAGCAGACATCAAAAGAATCTAAACTAAACAACAGAAACCTCCATAACGCGAAAATCTAATCATCATGCGACATTTGCAGTTGCACTGGGCCGCACTAATTCGAACTCATTTTGTTGATGCAACTTTAAAGAGCTTCACGCTCAACGAACTTCCTGAAAGTTAAAACGGTACGAGTTTGCCGAGAGGGCTGCAGGGTCCGTTAAACAGAAACAGTCGTCTCTCCTCTTTGAAGGTGAGTTATTAATGGAGATGCCGGAATTTAAAGGAGTATGAGCTTTGTGCTTGCAGCTCCTTTGATGCAGCTTATTGTCCGTGCTGGATTGCGGCCAGGTGTACTCGTCTCAGGAAAATTGTCCCGTCAGTGCTTCCACTTGTGTAATGATTAAATCCGGCTTGTCTGTTAATTAAATCGATTGAATGCTTGTGAAGCCACTCACCAACTTGGGGAAAAAGTCGTCCTGAACCCCAGCTATTCCAATAACGGGTTTATAATATAACATTTGAACCGTACACGAAAATTGAGAAAATTACTTACAACTTTCCTTAATATAATTTTCAATTTATATGCTTCGAACTTGGCTCCCTGAAAGAACTTGTATAATGCGTTACATAGTAGCTGTTTTATCCGTTCGAACTTTACGATGTGCTCTTTACTCGGCAAACTTCCGCTGCAGCACGAAGCGTTTGTTTTACAATTTTTTTGTTTCATTTTTATCTACGGTAACGCTTCCGGAATATTGCCGCGATAAAAATGTGTCACGCTTTAAAACTCATCTGCGATTTTTAAATTAATAACCCCGAGATTCAATCTGTAATTATACTAAATTTGTTGCAATTTAACCCAGTGAATTTGATAACTTGAAACATTTTAGTGTCATATAAAGAGTCAAAGCATTGTTTAATTAACTAGTAAAATGTCATATTTATGCATAGAATTACTAGTAATTAGTAACAACCTTGAACTTCACAATATACAACAGTTATATGACGAATCGCATAGGTAATAAATATTTCCTAGACGTTTTTCCCTACAAGAAACGATTTATGATTGCAAGCATTTGAGCGTGCGAGAAATGTTAAAGTAATCGCAAATCGCGATCGCCATCAGCAATTCCCAGTCTTATTTAATTAACCAAATTACTCAAACATCGACAGGGGACAGAAGGACTGAAGGGGGATAAAGGACAAATTTCAGATTAATCGATTTAATCCGTCCCTGCGATTGCGATAGCGCCTACAAGAATTTTGATTAGCCGTTGAGTAATTAATTTCAAGTCTTCTGGCAAATTTCCCCGAAAGGGGACTCATTTTTCCTAAAGCGAAAAGCGTTGGTGGACAACTTTTCAGACGCTTTCGTACTTTTTTATATTCCTTTGGACAATAGAATTATATACTGATTAAATTTAAAAGAAAGATGACACCAGAGAGATTAATTATGACATAGTGTCGAAATTTTGGAAGTAGTAGTCCACGCAGGCCATAACACATTGTATACTTTAAATGTGAACGAATTTTTTTTACAAAAACACCTGTACTGTACACCTGTAATCCCTAATAATAGGCCAGACTCTTATAAATGTTTACTTTTGTATATTATAATATACTATTTTTCCTTTTTCCTCAGGAAAGTATACTAAAATTCAAACAAACTAGCATAACGTAAATATATCATATTGACAACTGAAAACAGCGATATTATATTATTTTGTCACAATTTTTTGAAATTTCTGACGTTACGTTAATTTTATTTGTCTTATGGTATGTTTTTCGCCCAAATATCATATCAAGAATCATCGTTTGCATCAATAATTGCTTCAAACCGTTTTAAAGTTACAAATTGGGTCAAAGCAGACAAACGTTGCCAAGTTTTGTTCAGATTTGGAAATATTGGAAAAGCTAGTTGTGTCAATAGAAAAACTAGGAAAGGTTTTTGGTCTGGTTGGTTCACTGGTTCAAATGTCTTTTACAAACTTTTTAAGATTAAAAGAAACATTTTCCGAGTCACATGACTGTTGTTGACAAGTTTCAACTTAATTTTACACTACTGCCAGCTGTGAATTTAAATTGTCACGATCACGTGACGTGCTTTTCTAATTTTATTTTACCCAACTATTTAAATATCATTTACAGTGTTTTCAAGGTTTTTTTTCCTCGTTTTTTTGGCTCTACCAACTAGGGTATTTTGCCAGACAAGTTTTCAAGGTTCAAGACGACATTTTCCGGGTCACGTGACTGTTGTTGACAAGTTTCAAATTAACTTTACAGTGTTGCCAGCTGCGAATTTTAACTGTCACGATCACGTGACGTGCTTTTACAATTTCAGCTTTCCCCATTAATTAAATATAATTTACAGACTTTTCAAGGTTAATGATGACATTTTCTGGGTCACGTGATTGTTGTTGACAAGATTCAACTTAACTTTACAGTGTTACCAGCTGCGAACTTAAATTGTTTTCCCAAATGTTTAAATATATTCTACAGTAAGATTATACCAACTCAATCTAGTTCAAAGCGATGTTTTTTGTTTCTGAAAAGTTGTGGTTTTAAATTAATGGTTTTGTCACTATTTTCCATGGATTGAGAATGTAAACAAATTCAGATTTCTCGTCAGTAAGATTCTTCCTAAAGATGTTGTTGCTTTTTTAGTTCTATGTGCACAGTGATGAACTGAAACATATTGATATCGTCCAGTTTTGCAAAGTTTGTCAACGTCGCACTATTTTTAAATAAATCATTTTGGCTCTTTTCAGTGTATTTTAGCCAAACGATTTAAGCTGTCAACTTGTCTAGTCATGTTTTTGGAAAGTGTCAAAACATTGAAATATTCAAGTCACATGATTTTTACTTACCTTTCGATTATGAGAGGGTGACGTAACAATGAAATGACCTGCTGTCACATTTGGCATATTCAAAGGATTTACTAATTTTGGTTATGCATTGAAGTTTCTAGTTTAGGTTAAGACAAAAAATTTAATGATATTGGCCTCATTCATAAGAACACATCGATTAGCAAACGCTAGCCAACTGAATGTACTGAAATAAATCAATCAAAACGTTGCTCATCGAATTTTAAATCCGATTTTTCGATTGCTAATCGACTGGTTCTTATAGATGTGGCCATTGTTCTTTATTTAGCTGCTCTCAAATTTTCCTTAATGGAAGAATTAGATTCATAATTTTCAAGAAAACTCAACAATGAATTAAAATTTAAAACGTTCGTGTTTATGAAAATTCTTAATAAGCTACATAGAAACATTTAACTTATTAACTAGCTAACAAACTTGAATAATATACATTCAGTTTTAGTTACAATATAATTACACCGACTTGAGGCCTATTACAGCGTAACATGCTATTATATTTATGTCCCTTATGTTTCAGGTATTTACAAACAATCATTAAACATAATCAAGTTTAAAGGCACAGAACAAAAAAAGGCCGTATCCATTAGAAAATAAGTTTTCTTCACACAATGGCCCGCTAAAATATCAAGTTATTACTATAGTAAATTGTTGCATCGATCAGGGTTTTTAATCAGCTTATGTTCTGACTTAAGTATTTTATTGTCACGAAATATGTCGTGACAATGTTTCAATAAAACCTTTTCGAAATTATTTACATCGCGGGGATTTTTTGTTCGAGTTTATTAATTGCCATGGCCCGTTTTACGTCAAGTCGTAAGTCTTCTTTAAAGTTTGGTTCGTAAACCAAAGACGATTATTGCGACTTAGGGATGCACCCTAGGGATGGTACGTCATCTGTTAACCTCCGAACGGTCAGCGGAATATTAATGTTTCT
The DNA here is from genome assembly GCF_016097725.1 of Ips typographus. Lineage (NCBI taxonomy): Eukaryota > Metazoa > Arthropoda > Insecta > Coleoptera > Curculionidae > Ips > Ips typographus. Next base: position 8,630,570 of record NC_138426.1, on the reverse strand, counting down.
CTAGAATCCCATTAAAAGGTCCCTTGAAATCATTTCCTTCCAGAAATTACGCCCTAAAAACACATCCAATAATTCCCAAAAACTCAATACAGAAATATGGCCTCCATTATTTCGTATTAACGTGTCGTACACCTGAAAAGATTTAAGACGCTCTTTCGTGGAAAAGCCAAACGAGCTTAGAACGTAACCCTCTTTCTTGTTGTTTGCATTTTAAATTCGCCAGATCGGGCGAGATTGGATGCAGGCTGCAACGTCGCTCGACCTACATACCGTCTAATGGAGAGTTGTTACACTTCAAGGGAGGAAAAATTTTGCTTTGGGAAAAATAACGTGTCGTTAAGGGTGGCTTCTTGCCAGGGTCCCGATTAACTATTTCGATTGCCGTTGTTATGCATTGTGTCATTAAGCTGCCATTATGTGAAACCCACGTTTATTCACTTGAGTGGAGGCAAATGCGCAACTCCTGGAACAATGGAGAAACAAGAAATTGCCCACGAAAGTATACGTAATTTTTTAAACCGGAATGTGCAATAAACGTAATGAGTGTTTTGTTTGGTTTGAAGTGGGTAAAAACAGGCTTTCTTACCAGATTTTTTGTCACATTATGAATTTCTCGAGGAGTTTGGAAAGAATGTCTTGTTCTATACAAGAATAAGAAACTTTTAATTTTTTATCATATTTTCATTTCGAGAAAAGGTCAATTGTTAATTATCCCCAATTGGTTTGATTTAAAAATACTACTACAAAATGAGTCAAAACTAGTTTTTCTAGCTCTTCACGTTTCCAAGATATTACATTCAAAAAGTATTAAAAATACACCTTAAAATGTGCAGAAAAAAGCTCCCACATGTTCTTGAGGCTTAAATATGACTAGCTATGACACACTATAACCTAACCTAACTCAACTTACTTTAGTCCAAAATTGAATGATGAAATGATAAATTTTTTTATCTACAACAGTTACATAATATCGTAATTTCGCACTATTTTCAGTGTCATAATGACCTTTATTACCGCACTAGTGCGTTAATAATCGGTGAACAATTTGTTTGTACATCTGGAGTTCTGTTGCCTCCACTATCTTGCTTCTTGTTAATATTAATATTAAAAGTAACTTTTAGTTAGATATTTTTTAATTAAAAAACATGACATACAATTACATGAAAACTCAATTATTATTAGGATAAATATTAATGGTAAACTCTTTGCAATTGGATAAATTAATGCCAGATGTTGACATGCCTAACAAGTTGCTGAAAATATTTTTATTTTTTTTTTAATTTTTATTTATTTTTTCAATTAATTATTAAAATAATAATCGTTGTAGATAAAATGTTGTACGTAACACGTAGGATATGTTATTAACGCACTGTGTGATTACACGACTTGGCCTGCGGCCTCGTCGTGCAAATTTTCACATGCGTGCGTTAATAACATTCATATCCTACTTGTTACGTAAATAACTATTAATAAGTAGGAGCGTATTGCTTCAAAATTCGGTCCCCCGTTATCAAATAATTCACCTTTTGTTTCTATTTTCTAATCCAATTTTGCTATAAATTTCGCCAAATATTTTGCAATTTTTTTTTACTAAAAATTGTTTTGTTAAAAAAACAACTCTTGAGTTGATTGTATTTATGAATGTTAAAGTGTTGCAGCATTAGGGTGCGCAGTAATTATAACCCACAAACCATATTCGCGTTTAGTTAAACAAAGCGTGAAATCAGAATTGTAAACACAATTAAGAGGAATCCAATAGAGAGGCAAAATAAAACGGTAAATCATTTACGCCATTGTTATTTGCTAGAAAACTAATTCGCTAATTTAAACAAAATCGAACCGCTCCGGCAGAGCGTCATATTTTAATTCGTAATGAAAAACTAACAAGCGTTCAGCGTGTTTGGCAAAAATTGCCTGCAAAACGAACCGTTTATTTGCATTCGATTCGTTTAAATTCCATAAATTGCCATTATAACTGAAAAAAGTCGATTAATCCAGGTCGACTCGTGACTTTTTTACTGCCTAGAGTTGAACAATATAATTGAAAGAGTCAAGAAAGTTTGGGTTAAACTATAGTACGCCACTGGTCTGCACTGATTAATTTGTCCGTTATTGTAATCCCTGTCACACGCTACAGCTTTATACACAGTAATATAATTTGAATAATTTAAAATCATTAATTCGGATAATTGCTGCGTTCCGGGAGCACTTCGGAGCATCTGCTTACAATAAAATATATTCGCAGCCCGGACCGATTTATATTTGAAAATCACGCCCTCGTGACTATTATTAACATTTTAAAATGCCGCCACAAGGGGGCGGCTGTGATTTACGACCAGTCGCCTCCAATGGGAGAAGTTTAATTTTAAACTTCAACACCTCAGCCGATCGACTAATTAAGATCGATCCCGGTTTCTCCTTACTGCGACTTCCATTAAGGATTGGCAAAGTTTGTTCCTTTTGTTTCGCCCACCGAAAGCTCAAAACGGCCCTTATTCGATGGTTTCTTGCACATAAACCACACACAACGTTATCGAGTTTACTCTCGTTATTAGAGTTACCGCGGACCGTCAAACTTTCTAAATAATTGGAATTGAGTTACTGAAAGGGCGACATTTCAGTACCCCTCCACACGGCTAACGAGTGTTAGTTTAGGGGCACCTGTCCTAGTTACACGAGACATTGGGAATCGATATAGTCCCAAGGGGATCAAGAAATAATGGCCGGCTGGTAGATTTATCGTTTGCAAGATAAAAACTCTTAAAGTGGCTCTGTTGTTAAACAGTGAAAAACTGTCTTTAGTGTTTTGCTATTGGCTTTGGGTCAAGCTTTATTAACTTTTTCAAAAAGTTGCTTAATGGCCAAACACACAAACACAAACGTTATTATACGCAAATGTTGCACATGTGGACTTAGTATAATGGTAAGTAACAGGTTTCTGATCAAAATTACCTTATTTCTTAAAAATAATCGGATTTTTATTGGTTTGAAAAGATTTAGAAATATTTTGGCCTTTTGGGTAAAATAAGTGTATCATACTCTGAAAGATTGTGAAACATTACCATCCGTGCAAATTTAACCTTTTTACCAAAAATAAATTGCTTATTAATTGAATCATATTCATTTAGCTGCAATTTTTCACTCACTTCTTTAATAATTATTTTTCCTCACCAGTTATTTAAACTTTTTCGGTTAGCGCTTCATATTTATCATAAAATAGATTTTATAGAAAATAAAACTTTCCTCCCTACTTTGAAAGATGAAAGTATCACTTTCACTACGTAGGGAGTGAAAGTGCCAGCAGAGTATTTTTCTCCCATGGGAGGAAAAGTGCCACCAGTAAAAGTCCCACTTTCTAAAGACAGTTTGTCACTTTCTTAAAAAATTGTTTTTAGTAACATCATCTTCTTTTTCAGCCAACTATTTATGTTGTATGCTGCTTTTTTTCATAAAACATAACATTGGTCGTAGAAAAAATTAGATGCGCAACTCTGGAGTAAACTGCTTTTTGCACCCTTGAACTTCCGCTTCGCGTCGGGTCTTGTTCGCGAGAGCAAAAGTTGCACTTTCCTCCCTAGTTGCGCAAATAACTATTTGCTTTCTTTTCTGGGTTTCAGTGAATAAAAAAAAAACTAATTCTAAAACAGGTCAAGTTAGGTTAAATTAAAGCAATTCTTTTTTCTGTTCATTCACACTCAGATTTTAGGCCCTCATTGAATCTAATTGATGAATACATAAAGTAAAGTGAACTTAAAAAACACTAATTTGAGTGAACTATAAGAAAATACTCTTAGATGAGTGTAAATTGAAGATCATCTCTGAATTCCCCCTTTAATCTTGAAATTCAGAAACATTTTGTCGAATTTACAAGGTTTCAGTTAAGAAAAGGTTTTTCTTGATTAAACTTGAAACTAAAATCTGAATGCCTTCATTTTGAAAATATTCAACACTCCAGTAAACACTGACGCCAAAATACGTCTCTAGTAGTTGAAGCATTACTTTTTCAGATTAAGAGGACATTTTTGACATGTTCTGAAGGTGCAAAGTTCAAAAAAGCAGCGTACAGTTTGCTGCTTTTTTTGACTAATCACAAAACTAACAGAGCTGTGATTTCCATAAATGCTGTCATAAATATGATACCATTTTATTGTAATGTGTGAAAATTAAAGGATAATTTTTTAAAAGATGTTAATTAGGGCGCATTATAACACAAATCATATAAAATCTTACATCTAAAAAATGAGTCCTTAAAAATTAACATATTTTGTGAGTACACACATAAAAGGTTCTTCCCACAAAATGAAATGCGGGTTTTGCAATATAAATAATGGAAAAACGAGAAAGTAAATGTAGATTATTATTTCAAACCAGATTTCTCATCGGAAACAGAAGAGAAAAAAAAAGGGGGAACAAGAAAATGGTATAATTTGTAACAAACATTCGCATTCTATTCGGGCCTATGGTTGGGCCGCCGAAGGCCCCTTTTATAATTTAGAAGGTCTACATTAACTGAACAAAATAAATTAGTTCCAAAATTAGGGCCCAAAGCCGAAACCTCTTAAGGAAACGAAGTAATATGAAAGGCCGGAGAAATGGCGAACGTCTAAATACAGACCGCAAGTTGCTTCAATTACTTCCTGTCTTTCATTTGCACATCGCTATCATTATCATTTAAGCAGGGCTAGTCGATAAAAGACATCACTCAGTTGAAAAGGGTTTTAGCTTTCTCCTTCTGGTCGAATCCACGCGAAAAAGGAAACAACAAAGACACGTAAATATAGGAGATAATGGATCCTTACTGGGGACGCCATCTATAATAACATTACGGCACAAATTGGTTTTCGCTTAGCGAAAAACAATGCAGGACGAACAAAAGGAGCGAACTGAGGGAGAATAAAACGGGCCGATCAAAGATTTACTTTATGAGGAAGCGAACGTGGGGAGGCGGAAGAGAAATGGAAAATCATGAACATCAGGATTATGAATTTCTTGCTATAATTGTTTGTGCAGCCGTGGGGAAAAAACGTTTGCAAATATATCCAAAATAAGTCTCGAGGGCAGGAAAAAACTCCTCATAAATCGTGGATATTTTATTAAGAGTAACTGAGGCAATATTTCACGGTCAAAAATGATACATTGTATTTGTAGAACGGAATGAGGTTCATTAGGGTGGTGGTAAGGCGCACACCTTTAAACATATTTCATTTACGAGATATATTACGAATGTGTTTGGGGCCCGTTATTAGTTTTTCCACCTTTGTGCCTCGGTTTTATTAGACGTTTTATGACGTCGCCTTACCAAATGACAAACTGTTTTAATCTTATAAAATTACTGCTGCTCGCAGTATTCGAAACTTTTACGAACCTTTAACGTAAGTAACTGTCAATCAAGTGAAACCGTACAGTAGTTGTTACTTATTATTTTTTATGGAGCACTTGGCAACATGCAGTATTTGCGAAAATCGCAGCACTATAGTTTGTGATTTCCACAAATGCTACACATATGGATTTGCTATAATAGCTACTATTCAAGGTTAAAATCAAAAATTCAAGGCAAAAAAATATCACGAGAGTATATAGATCGATGAAGAGAACGAGTTTTGTAACAATGTTCCTATAATAAATATAAATAATATTTAATAAATCTTCCACCTTTTTGAATTTGTTTTTTATTATCTAGGGTCTAGACTAAAATTTTACCCAAATTTTAGTATAGGAATTTACATAGAAACTTGAAAATTTTAGGATAACAGCTCTAACATTTTTGTATTTATACTAGCCCTAAACCCGAGACTGTTCAGTAAAAAAAGTCAAAAAGCAGGAATGTCTTAAAAGAAAACAACCAGTTTTTGACCAAATTTTTACCTCTAAATGGGGGGCCAACGGAGATATTTGCCAAAACCAATTATCAACTGATCGTATTTTTTCTACAGATTGCTCAAAAAGCACTAAAACAAAAAAGTTTCCTACGAAAAAGAACTATTTTTCTAAGGTTCGTCAAAAAGAGATATTTGCCAAAAAGTGCAAAGAAACTTCTGAAAGACAATAATAATCCACAACTGGAATTAAGTAGTGGTAATGATCAGTGATCGTGGAAAAAATAAAGTATAATCCACGCTTTTTTTGAGACTAACAGCTTATGAGGCAAACATCTCCATTAGAGAATAATGACTATTATAAAAACCTTGTTCCGGCTATAATATTATTAAACATGTTGTCATATCAGAAAATAAAGATTTTTCACATTTTTTCTAAAATTTATACAGCAAAGGCTTCTTGAAGAACCAAGCAGGTTGTAATGTTTTGTTATTTTCTGCATATTTAACATAAACAGTACTCAAACTCTGTTCTTTGTCATTTTTTCTGTTTTCTCTCTTTATGCCACTGTGTTTATTAGATTTTTCACGTAGTTTTGGACGTTTTTCGGCATCAAATCCATTAAGAAAAGGCCCAAAGGTATCGGGTTTTCCTAGAGATCCCATATAATTATATCCGGTTCGTGTTAAAACCCAAAAATATCACATTTTAGTACTGTAGCTGAAGGAAGCAAAAAAGGAAACCGGTTGTTCTGAATTCCAAGGAAGGGAAACAGTTAAAGAGCTGCCAAACGTATAAATGCCGCAAGCTTTCCCGGAGGCTTTTGTGTTTCATTTGCACGTCGTGTCATTATCATTAGCCGTGCCGATGAAGCATTCCCGGGAGACATTGTTTCTGAATTTGCAGATGCTCGTTAGCAATAATCCTTTTTAGGAATTAATTTTAAAAATTACTGATCTTTAGACAAGCAGCCGTTAGAACGCGTGTATAAATTGTATGGTTTATTACGAAACAATCCAGCTCGGAGGACCGTTAACAAATATTTCCGCAAGGCCATTATTTATTACGAGCACAGCAACGGCGTTTTCGACCAAATTAGTTAGGAATTTCTGCACCCAGTCCGAAATTAAGTTAGCGGACCAGTTCCGCTCGAGCTGGCTTTCCCGCTACTATAACTCTTAATTCATAATTGTTTCTGATGCCGCTGCGAATGGCGGAAGAACAACTTTATTAAATCCGTTCAGCGTGTTTTCGGTAACCGCACCTTATGCGAGTTGCACTCCCGGTTATGTTATACACGGAAGGGCAATTCTCGTTTTGCATTTGAGCGGTGTAAATGTATTTCAAAGTCGTTGCAGCTACTAGAAATTCTAATAATTCTAATTGGCCCGCCGTGTTTTGAATACTCGCTCCAAGCCTAAGTTTCCTTCCATAAAAGATAATCAGGTTACCGGTTACGTTTAACTGCTTAAGGGCTCTAGAAATTTCTATCTGTACGCAAACTACTTTTGCTCTCATCTCGTACGTGCTCTGGCACTGTGCGTAATTTGTGATTAGTCAAAAAAAAACAGCAAGCTGAAAACTGCAATTGTTGACCAATCACAAGCTTCTGGGCTTTGAATTGACAAGTAAATTCCTTTAGTCTAGGTTACTTGGTGCTTCTATGTAATACCCATTTAAATCATAGCAGCCAAAGACAGCTTTTAACAGAACGCACAGTAAAGTAAAAGACTTCTTCTTCAAAAATGTATCTCTAGAACTGCTTGGAACACAACAAAATTCCTAAATTAAGCTTGAATGCAATTTACAATGGTAATAAGTTTGAATTATAGTAAGGAGCCTGGAGTGGCAAAGGAAGGCCTTTAGAACCTACTAACGCCCAGTTGTACAACCGTGGTTCAACTTTTGAACCTGGTTCAATTCAAGAAAGTCACTTTGACAGCAATCCATTTTAAAGTTCAACTGAACCGGTCTTTAAACTGTCATTGTACACTGAGCCTAAGCTGTTATCTAAGGATCTAAAGATTATTTGTTAGATTGTGGCTAAAGTTTTGGTACAAAGTTTACTATGGTCAAGTCAATGATAGACTTAAAAGATTGAGTTTTTTCCTCTTGTTCCTTCTTCTATTTTGTCGTTATGTCTTCATAAAACTCTTATATAAGGATGGACGTAAATTTACCGGTAAGGTTAAATAAAATTCAGTGTGACAGGAAAATTTACCAATTTTACCAGTAAATTTATGGGTTTAATTGAAATTTGCTTGAAAGGCAAAATTTTTCTGCCATGGCTGTTATTAGTTTTATTAAAGTAGTTTTCGGTCAATATTGTCAACATAAAACCCTAAAAAACAAAGACTCAAAAGGCTGTTTTTGGTTTATCAAAAGTAAAACTTTTCTGGTAAAATAATTCCTGTACTAATCTAATACCTTTTTTATGAAAACGTAGCCTTTTATTACAAAATAGCATTTTCAGCGTTTTGTCCCTTCTCTTTATTATCTCATGTTTAAATTATGAGAAATAAGATATTATTTAAACAATTTGTAATTTACTGACAATTGTCAAAATAAAGCTCATAAACCTCAGAAACACGTCTTGTTGAGAACTGCGTTAAAATGTAATTTTTGTAAAAATAATTTTATGTAAATTTTGACATTAGTGACAGATATGATGTGTTTTTTGAATGATAATTTAGTTATCATGCAGCAATCACATGACAATGATTTTTGCTTTAAGCACAGTTTGACAGTCATTGACATAATTGCTTATCAAACATACTTGGAATCAGAAAATGACGAAGCACATTTTTGGAATCTTCAATTTCTTATCTAATAACATCAGAAAACACGCAGATTTGGTACAGTCAGAGAGAAAAGCAGTGTCAAAGTTTGAACCGACCAAAAACACAATTTGAAATAATCTAGATTCTACTAGACAATACTTGTTTGACGTCTTCTAATGTTCGTATGGACAATTTATGCTGTTTTAAGTATGCAAATTCACATTCACAAAAATCTGAAGTTTAGTATCAGAAATAATAGTAATTTTTCAGTTCTTGAATAACTTAATTTTCGTACATATTAAACAATAATTTATCTTTAAGAAACTAGAGTAACTGGTAGAAAAACTTCATTTTTCTACTCCTATAGAAATATTGCCTAATTTCTCAACAGTTCCAGTTTTAACAGTTTAGAGAACGGATAAGTAGACAATTGATTAAGGGATGAAATAGACGAATGACAAGCAATTTTCAGGGTGCGTAATGAATCCTCTACATTTAATAATGAATAAAAATTTCTTCGTATGAAACATGTTTCGAAAATCTCCCAATACGTAATCCTTAGTCAAATTGCAGGCCATCGCTATGCTCGTCCTGCATAAATCCTACTTTTTGTAACTAAATCACCTATCGAATGCCATTCTTTGTCAAGTGATTTACATTCCAACAGTGTCATAAACTTATCAAATAAAACAATCCGTACCGTGTGTATTCGGTATAATTTGGCTGTTGCTAAATGACGGTGATTAGTCGCTAAATTATTGATAATGAACATAACTGATGTGTCATTGAATGACATTGGGTTAAATGAATCGAACCCTTTTTGGATGGTGTCGGGTGCTTGAAATTTAATTCCTGGATTTCAATACGGACTTGCACTAATGGAATATTTAATAGAAAATTAGTCGGAGCTTCAAATATTTTACGTGTGACGTAGCAAATAAGCTTTCATTATTTAGATAATAATATATATGCATCATTGAAATTGCGGATATAATGTATACATTTCAATTATTTATCGGCCGTTTCCGGCTAGCTATTATCTAAAATAGCGTTTCTATTATTTACTATTTTGAAACCCTATAGATTGAATAATACAACTTTTAGGGCTATTTTAAGTTCGAAATTGTTCTATTAAGCCCAGCACGTTTTAATCGTCTTTTATAACGGTAATCTGCGATTCTAAGCTCACGTTAAACGGGTGATTAGACTCATACCTAAACCTTTTATTTCACAGACTGATAAGCCAACTTTAGCTAATGATAGTTTGATAAGTACTTTATTGTCAACTTCGGGGCGTTTTTGTTCGTTCGAACAGCCTGAAAAAGACCAAGAAGTTAAATAATATATCACCGACCAGCTCACTCAGCAGCACCCCCCAAAAAAAGAAAATCTCAGGTCTAAATTGGGTTCGATACCCGACATTTTTTATCAAACATTCCCTGCGGAGGCGCTTCGGTAGTTGCTTATCCCGATTATAGATTACTCGCTTCAAGGGACATTTCCGACGTCCTGTCTTTAAAATGTCGTTTTGTTCGGGTATTAATTCTCAGATAAGGTTGCCAACGAAACAGTGGAGGAGGGAACTGTCGGGATAATAGCCGAAAAGCGGTTTGTTTTTCTCTACCTACTGTGACGGTTTTATATCGACGGGGTTTTTTGCCGCATCTGATTGATTTTATGTTTCAGTCGTGACATCAATTAATCAGTTTTTAGATCAATTCTCTAGTAAATTTTAACTGAAATAAAGATCCAAATTATTTAGAATGTCTAATCTCAAAGTTTTTGTATCAAAAAGGAAGGATTAACGCAATGAAACATATTTTCAGTCAGTATTTTCGAAATCTGGAGGTTACGGTACTGAAATTTGCTATTTAGACAATAAATTGACTATAAAATCTGATAAATCCTTCTGAAAATAAAAAAAAGAGTCAGAAATGCATTGAAACGCTATTTCAGTCAGTATTTTCGAAATCTGAGAGTTGAACATTTGCATAAATTTTAGTACAGTGGGTGGTTCGTGATGGGTCAAAAAATTAGCTTTTAGCTTGCTGCTTTTTGTAAAATGTTGCGCTTATTGCTTGATTTCTAGCATTACTTGAAACTTGAACAAATGCATAAATAATGACCACTGAACGGAAACTACAATACAGGCATCAAACAATCCATTATACAAACACACTCATCGAAATTCGCCGCACAGCCGGGCAAATCGCAGATAAAAATTCAATCAAACGCCACCCGACACCGCGCCTATAGACGATTTGAATTCAAACCAAATACATTCATTAAAAATGGCCGAAGCCGTCCCCCATTTAAATTCCACAGGTTCTATTTGCTCTATTGATTTCCTCACTTTGTTCCGTGTGCCGTACGTACTTTTCATAAAAACAGGCCGAACAATGAAAAATCGCGAACGCACTGAACCGTTCTTTGTTTATTGCAGTTTTGATGTGCGAGGCAGACCTTTGAGCAAAGCGGTACAATGGGCCGATCCGCACCTGCTCGGACCTCGCGCCTATTTTGTCACGGTGTCAAAACCGGCCAGTTTGACTATGGACAGTGTCAGATTGGAGGACGCTGGCATTTATCGGTGTAGAGTGGACTTTAAGACTTCACCAACAAGGAATTTTGCCATTAATTTGACCGTCATTGGTAAGTTTTTGTTATTGATTGTTTTAGCGTTAGTAAATCAAAAATCAGCAAATTGTGGAAACAACGTTGACAAAGTAATAAACTCGAAAAGTAGTAGTCCATATGCACACAGTGGAGTAGTGAGTGTAAGTGAAATCAAAACTCAGAGTCGATCTCCACAAATATTTATTAAAAAGGTTGTTAATTGCCTAACATGTTTCGGGTGTATTCAGACACCCATCTTCAGAGGCTTAACTAGATCACTAGTCTGCTGACTGTCATTCTAAAAGGGGGGGACAGTTGAACCCAAATGTACCAAGGTGGTTTTTTATTCTGCACGGGGGAAAAAACCTTGATCAAAAACCCAGTTCTGGTACAGAGGTGACAGGTTGCTCCGTTTTTTATTCTCGAAGGGGAAAAAAACTTAATCAAAACCCAGTGTTGATGTCAAAAAGTGAAGTTACTAGCTACGTTTTTTATTCTTTAAGGGGGAAAAAACTTAATCAAAACCCGAAGAAGTTGAATGATGTAAAAACTGCATGTCTATCTGAGGAGACCAAATGAACACGAAAGGGACGTCACACAACAAAAAACCGCGGTGGACACTCACAAGTGCAACATTTAACAAATTAAAATGAGGGCGACTTTCCCTTTGTCACTGTGGAGGTGTGACCGTGCAGGGCAACATGGCTTGGGTGCAGCAGGACATGTCCTGAGTTTTTTCCCCCTTAAAGAATAAAAAACGTAGCTAGTAACTTCACTTTTTGACATCAACACTGGGTTTTGATTAAGTTTTTTTCCCCTTCGAGAATAAAAAACGGAGCAACCTGTCACCTCTGTACCAGAACTGGGTTTTTGATCAAGGTTTTTTCCCCCGTGCAGAATAAAAAACCACCTTGGTACATTTGGGTTCAACTGTCCCCCCCTTTTAGAATGACAGTCAGCAGACTAGTGATCTAGTTAAGCCTCTGAAGATGGGTGTCTGAATACACCCGAAACATGTTAGGCAATTAACAACCTTTTTAATAAATATTTGTGGAGATCGACTCTGAGTTTTGATTTCACTTACAAGTAATAAACTGTTAATAACACTCCAACATATCAGTACTGCAGTGTTGCCAAAAAAACATTTCTGCAGTGAACTGCAACTTGCAAATATCTTTAATTTTATTTGTCTTCAATTCTTATTAATTTCTTCTCTTTCCTCTTCAGTGTTTAACTTTTTTTCCTTCTACTTACATTTGTTTCCTTCCCCATTTTTTGACCTTGTCTCACTTAGATTACTGTTTTTCTGTTATATATTGCGTTAAATTACATTTTTAAACACATTTGGAAAGCTTGAACTTTTTAATTGCTTTCTTTTATCTTAAAGGCAATTTTATTCTCAATAAAAATTTTAAAAAAACACTCAATTACTACAATACTACGGGCTACAATTTGGTAAAAAAAACTCTCACGATACCTGTCAAAATAACCAAGTTACACACTTTCAAAAATTTGAAAACAGGATAGACTCAATTTAGACCAATTATGGTTTTTGCACAACAGAATAACTTAATTATTTAATAATGTTTGTAGGGATACACGAAGTTTTAAAGAGGGCACTCTGGACTACAATTTGGTAAAAACCCAGTCACAATACCTGTCGAAATAGCTGAGTTACCACCTGTCAAACTTTTGAAAACACAGGATTAACCCTATTTAGAACAATCGTGGTTTTTAACATAATAACTTATAATTATGTAATAATGTTTGTAGGGAAGCTATGTCGCTTTAAAGAGGACACTTTGGGCTAAAATTTGATAAAAACCCGGGTACTCTACCTGTCAAAATACCTGAGCAACCAGCTGTCAAATTTTTGAAAATAGAGGTTTAACTGTATTGTGATTTTTGAAAGAATAACCCAATTATTTGACAATGTTTGTAAGGATTGATACATTTTAAATACAACACTTTAGGCTACATATTGGTAAAAAAACTGCGATATAATACCTGTCAAAATAGCAGAGTTATGAGCTGTCACATTTTTTAAAACGCAGGATGGTCTAAGTTTAACTGATATGTCAAAATAATGGCCAGTTTTGCAGCTTTGACAGCTTGTAACTCGGTCAAATTGTAGCCTGGAGTTCTGTTCATAAGGAGTGTTTTTGGACTAGCAGTCAAACAACACGGTTATTTTATCACAAAATCCCAATTTCTCTAAATTCACTCAAACCTCTATTTTTGCACATTTGATAGCTTATAACACTGTTATTTTGACAGGTGTCAAAATATTTTTTTATATCGAATTGTAGCCTGGAGTTTCCTCCTTAAAACAACCGACAGTGTATCACGAATCTCCAGTTGCACTAAATTCACTCAAACCTCTATTTCTGCAAATTTGACAGCTTGTAACTTGGATATTTTGACATGTATCGGGGAACTTTTTATATCAAATTATAACCTTAAAAGTTCTCGTCAGAACAACGCACAACAAAGTTGTCAAAACGTTTTGCTCGATTACACTAAATTGAGTCAAACCTTTTTGCAATTTTGACAGCTTGTAACTCGGTTTTTTGCCTTCCTGCTTAAGCTTAAGGACAAAAACACCTTAATACATTCTTGTAAAAAATTCCTACAACTTTTCTTATTTACATTATCTTGTAGCTCCTCAATTAACCTGATATTTTTAACATTTCACTAAAAAAGTAATGCGAAAGCTGTCAAATTGAGAAAAACAGCCAAAACGACTGTTAACTGGAATTTTTACAGGCTGATGATGGTTTATATTTTGTAAAGAAACTGTTTTTGATTTTTTTAAGGTTCCTGTGGGCAAAAAACTTTTAATATGATAGAGACACTTATTGGCACTGTTGGCGGTTTCTTCAAGAACATTTTGATGAAACATTTTAAGCTGATTTTCTTTTTTTTTAGTTCCTAATTTACTTTCTTCAGATAGTTTTTAGTCCTCAAAGATATTTGCTAAAAATCTTTAGTGGAGTGGAACAGTGTAAGAGACAAATCAACAATTTGAAAAATTCTAGTCCGACCCTGAATTGGCAACTGAAAAGTGACTGGCACAGGGCAACAAAACGATTTTTTATAATGGAAGGTACGTGATATTAACTGCATTGCCCACCCCGTACGAATTAATCCAATTTAAACGAAACCCTATCTATTTCCAATAGTAACATCAAGCATTATTTCCCTTGATCGACCATACCCGATGATTGATTGCCACGAAACTCTTTCGTTGTATTGGAATTATTTAAAAGGGATTCCATGTTACAGTGCCGCAGACATTCACTATGTTGGTTTTACCATTAATTAGCATAGTTTTCCCAATGACAACACGGAAAACCTTGGCAGACACCCTTACAGCCTATTGTTTACATGTATGCGTTTTCGGGGATGATATATGGACACAATTAACCGAATTGGAATTTCCATACTGAAGCTAATGAAGTTGCTTTCCATCAACGACAATTCGTGCTATCAGATAAAACTTCAGTCAGTTCTATTTGCCGTGTTATATTAATATGTGCTCTGGCTGTTTTATTTGAATTTAGAGAAATCGACCCTTTGCGTATTATTTACAGTTCGTCGAAACTGCAACCAATTAATGTAGCAACTAACTGGAAAAAAACCCAGCTATTGGAACAGCTTTCTAGGAAACGCCGATCGATTCTACCCCCCAAAGGGATATATTTAGATTTTCACCTTAGCTCCCTTTCCGTGCCTTTTTTCTGCAAAACCGAACACGCAAACGTTCATACAGTCTTGTAATTTTCACCGTTATTTAACTGTAATGGTCCATGTTATTAAAGCATCAATGTAAACGAAGTGCTTCCTGAATTCCTATAAGCCAGAAAACTAATATTTTTATGTAAAACACTTATCCCACTATACGCTCTTTCACTTTACATAAAATTATGGAAAGCTTCCGTATAACCGTAGGTTTAAAAACGATATTATTTAAGCCGTTGATCCATTTTTCTTAATAATCCGATCTTCGTGAACATTCATTTTTCGCATGCCATGATGCACCTAATTTATTGTGCTCCCGTATAAAGTACACTGGTATGAATAAAATAACGTGAATGCTCTCATGGCGTACTGAATTATGTTTTTTCATAAATATTAATTTATAAGTCGTGAACAATTTCAAGATTATTACTACGAGCTGCTTAGAAACAGCATTTATTATAAAATAAAAATTAATTTTGCATGATTTTGGAAAGAAAACCAAAAAAGTAAATAGTCCAAGAGCATTTAAAGCTCCTCCAAGTGAATTAAAAACAATCTTACCTCAAAGAATAAAAACAGAAACGCTGAATAAAGTTAAAGATTATGAATATACAGTGTGTCCCAAATTGGTGATGCATGTATTGGGATCTCGAAAACGGTAAGAGCTACAGAGTCGGTTAAACGGGGAAAGTTTTAGAGAATTTTATGGGAAAATTATTTCCGGTTTCCAAATTAAATTATCTTTCTCCGTTTTCCGGAAAATTGGGAAAACGTCAGAGGCTGCATTTTAAACACTCTTTAACAAATCCATCTTCTCTTTAAACTCTTTAACCATCTTGAACGCGGCCACAAGAATTTACAAAGTTATCATCCATATCTCGGAAACCAATGACGATAGATTTTTTCTAATTACGTCATCGTGTTATACGTAAAAAAGTGTCTTAATAATGTCTTAGTTTCAAAACTCTCTTTGGCTTTGTTAAAGAGTGTTTAAAATGCAGCCTCTGACGTTTTCCCAATTTTCCGGAAAACGGAGAAAGATAATTTAATTTGGAAACCGGAAATAAATTTCACATAAAATTCTCTAAAACTTTCCCCATTTAACCGACCCTGTAGCTCTTACCGTTTTCGAGATCCCAATACATGCATCACCAATTTGGACCACACTTTATATCCTATTCCAACTGAGAATCTTCAAGTTCTAAATATCATCTAAGAGTATTTAAAAGAAATAAAGGAAGGAATTTATATTCACTAACAAAAAGAGTTTCTTTCGAAGAAAAGAAAAGTGTGAGGGAGAACCAATAGAATACAATTTTTGCTTAAAAGCACTGGTTCTTACTCTTTTATACCCACTCAAAAGGAAGTCTTATTCACTCATGTAAGTATATGGGTAAAAAAATTGAAAAAGTTCATCATAACTCATAGAAGTATGATACTTTTTTCAATTTTTGTTTAAGAACATCACTGTTTCACAACCAATGGAATACCAGTATTTTCGCAGAGATAATGTAATTTATTACCTTACAAAAAGTTATTATCACTCATATCTCAGAAAAACGATCCGTCTCAGGCTTGGTTAACAAAACCAATTTGGTCCACCCTGTGTGTTCTCAAATGTTTTAATGTAGTCAAAAAGCTACGTATGTATTTATTCAGTCGGAAATTCAACTAGCACCCATCAAGTCCAACAACAGTCAGGAACTAAATTAAAATTCTCCGAAACCGTTTTACCCCCATTGCAAAACAGATTTTAATTCTAAATTTTTCGAATCTAGACTGAAACTCCTCACTTTAATAGATAATTCTATTAAAAGGAAAATGAGAAAAGTTCTGGAGCGAAATTAAAAATTTAATCTCTGGAAATCGAGGGAATGAACATAATGGATAAATAAGAAATAAAGAGTGCGATTTCGCTTTAAGTATTCAAGCAATCCGGATTACGCGCACTTAATATTAATCCGTTTCAAAACTGAAATAAACATAATGATTCTCAACGACAAGTAGTAAAAGTTATACACCAAGCAAAACGGGTTTATATAATCTGGTTTACCGCAGTCAGCGACACCTGTATGGAGGTCGTTACAAGGGAGTTTCAGAGCTACAAACACTTCAAACTGAGATATACCTACTCAAAAAGATTATAGTCGGAAATTAGGTATATTAAAACAGTAAACCTGTAACGAGGGCGAATTGTTCTAGTCGAATTTCTGACGAAATATTTACCAGAGGCGAAGCCCGACGACATAACAAATTTTACCAGTTTCGAAAAGTTATATTAGTTGCAAAGTTCCCAAGCGAAAAGTATTTAGATGAAGCGATAGGAAATATTGCTTTCCATAAAAGTATGACGATTAGTTATCGATTTTTTTTTCTTCTGAAAAGTTTTGCTAGTAGTTTTCGTAGCAAAGTTTTTTAAATTTTTACTTCTTCTCTTGTATATTGTCTAAATTTAAATTCAGTTCAGCGAGAGTAAAGAGTTCAGTAGAAGTAACAGAGGCTATTTGAAAGGATCATTAGCCACATGAAACTGCCAGAAACCTCTGAAACGTCACTTAAAAGGGCCAAGAATCATTTCAAAGTTCCACAAATCATTTGGAGAGGGCCAGAAGCCTCTGAAATGTCACTTAAAAGTACTAGAAGTTGCTAACTTGAAAGTAACAACTTGAAAGTAACAGAGTGTCATTAGCCAGAAGCCACTTGAAAGTACTAGAACCCTCTCAAACGTCACTTGAAAATAACAGAGGCTATTTCAAACTGTCATTAGCCACTTGAAACTGCCAGAAGCCTCTGAAACGTTACTTGCAAATGCCAAAAGTCGCTTCAAGTGCCAAAAACCTTTAAAATGTCACTAAAAAGTGCCAAAAGCCTCTTCAAAGTGCTATAAGTCTCTAAAACCCACTTGAAGCCATTTGAAACTGTGCTAGAAGTACTTTTAAGTGACTACAGCCTTCATTTTTTTTATTGTCATAGGCCTCTAAAAATTTATTAGAAATGTCAAAAGCCTCTAACTATTTCTGGCTCCCACATATTGTTAGAGCCTCCAACATTTTTTTAAAATTGCTAGAAACCTCTAAATACTTCTAAAAACTTTCAAAAATTGGCAGTGACTTCTGCAAGAGTCCTAAACCTTCCAAGAACTTTTAAAAATTTTCAGAGGCCTCTAGAATGGTTTAGGAAGTTTGAGAGACTTCTGAATGCTGCTGAAAGCCTCCCACAAACTGCTAAAGGCTTCTATAAAAGTTCTAAACTCTATAATAATTATTTTCGAAACGTCTCTAAATATTACTGAAAACCTCCCACATAATGTCAGAGACCCCTAAAGAGTCCTAAACCTTCAAAACATTTTTTTTTAAATTGCCACTTGTATCTAGAATTTTTCTGGAAATACTCAATGCTACCTAACCTACCAAAAATTATCAAATAACTCTACAAGAGTTCTAAACCTTTCAAAGTCTCTAAAATTATCTTGAAAACGCCAGAGGCCTCCAAATCCTACTGAAAACCCCTCAGATTTTGTCAAAGAATCCTTAAATTTCCAAGATACTCGTATATTTAATATTGCCCGATTATTCTGAAAATACCAGAGACTTCTTAATACGAAACAAAAACGTCTCAAAAACTCAAACTCGTAATGTGGTTTCATTGAAGTTTATGTTGGCACGAATTATTATAACGTTTATGACGTCATACCAATGTTGTTTGATTTTCTATGTACTGGATATTCTTCTTGTATTTCAGTTTTACTTATTATACTTACATATAGAGAGAGAGTTTATTTGATTATCAACATATTGGCTTGGCATCAATTTAGCTCATCCTGTATACTCATTAATGGAAACATAATCAAGGCGTCCTGCTTTCGGAAATTGAATTTATTCAAAACCCCCTTTGGCTGAATATAACAGTGTCTTATTTTAGTGGCGGCTCGCCGACATAGAACGGGAAAATGAGAAAAACTTTTGGGGAAATTGAAAATTTAATTGGAAAAACGTCTACCATGCATAATGCATTTTCTGTCCCCGCAGATCCTGACGCGTTTCTGTAATCGCTTTTACCTGTTCTGATCTTTAGAGCCGATTGATCACTCACAAAGTTGGACCCAATAAAATAGTTTTCGAACCAACAGGAAACAGTAAGCTTAAAAATGTCCCGGCAATTTTTCTTTTAATTTCCCCTCCTTAAAAAACTTTTCTCATTTTCTTTTTACGGTCGTCTTATCTCCTTCTAGAGCACGGAACCGGGATAATAGTCTCCGGGCATAAAATTCCTTAAACGAAATCAATTCCCATTTTAATAATGTTGTTAGTTTTCGTACTTGGCTAAAGTTTGCCGGGCAGTAAATAGTACATTGCGTTATAAAGGGCGGGAAAGTTTGAAATACTTCTTACCCGGCTAAACTTTAATGGATTAGCACTTTCAACAGTGTACTATAGATTTTCTAATATTTATTAAGTGGGGAAAGTTACGCCAACACTTGAATTATTTAGCTTTTAAAATGACTTCATAAAATTGTCCTGAGGAAGTTTAAATAAATGACGAAACGTCAACAACTACTAAACCAAATCCGAATTTCCTTTTGGTCCTAGAAAGTCCTTGAAAGAATTAATACTAAACGGTTTAGGTATCACACCGATGAAGATCGGGAGTTTTGTAACAACGTTAATTTCTGCATGTTTCAAAAATCTTTTTATACTTTACAGGCGCAAAAACTGTTTCAATTAACTACTCTAGATTGGTTTTTTATTATATTTCAGTACCACCTCACCAACTAATCATTTACGACAAAGTGGGGCGTAGCGTGTCCGACGTTATTGGTCCCTTGGAGGAGTCGTCCGAACTAGTCCTGACCTGTGAAGTGAGAGGAGGTAAGTTTTGGCCTCACCTCGATCAATTTATATCAAAATTTGCGGTTTCTGTATTGCTGCGGCTTCCAAACCAGATGATTGAACAAACTTATCCGGCATAAGCGAGCGCTAATTCGAAATCTCATCGAGACCGCAGCATGTTCGTCCCCTTTTGTGTGGCGTCAATCTAAAGCCCGATTGCGCTAATAACTTCTCAGTTTCTCGAACTGGAAAGCAGAAAATTATGCTGCAACTGTTACCTGGAGCGATTCGATGCATTACGTAAACTTTTCCCCCTTAAGAAATCTTGAATGATTTTGAGCTTGTTATCTTTCGATCACTATTGGTAACAAACTTAAGTTAGTTTAGTCTTATTTCTACAGTCACAGTACAATGTATTTCACCGATTTTAGTGAAACACAGATCTAGATTTGTCAATATGGTTTTATCATTAGAAATTCTGTACCAATGTTCAATTATCTGTAAGAAATATCTTTAAACTATTAAAAATGCAATTTCAAAGTCAGAGACAAAATGGCGGTAATTACAGCAAAACGGACACTAAATTCATGTTCTCCATGCCGGAATTTGTTAAAATGGCCACCTTGACATCCCTAAATGTAATATGGCCGCGATTAGTATAGTAGACCAAGAAAAACCTTCATTTGGACAAAACTTTGGAGCATTTTTCGAAATCCAAATAGTGGGAGTCAAATTTGAATTAACCTGTCCTTAGTTTCAATTTACTCACATCTTCCATAAGAAAGTGTCAATAATACAGCAATGAGAGTCGGGAGTTTCATAACTCTATTAATTACTGTTAAAATAGAATAACAGTTTTCTATAATTTTCTCACTCTTCCACGTTATTTGGAAAGGCATTTTAGTACTAACCAAATTAAATTTGATAGATTCATAACAAGGAAAAGCCAATTTATCTTCCAAATTTATTCCCTTTCATTCTGAAATTTGAAGGGATTACAAGAAAATTAGATTGGTGACTGAGTTTTATCAGATACCGTTTTCTTAAAGATGTCAAAAATTACTTTCTTATTACATTAATTACAGAGTATTCAAAAATTAAAATTGACTGACTTTTAATTACTAATGACGACGATTGCTACAAAACTCATTATTTGTTAGATTAGGTTAGACTAAGTTAAAATAGGTAAAAAACTAATTTAAAGTAACAAAATAGTCTATCCAAAATTAAGACTAAATATTTTTAGAAGTCGTTAAATAGAAAAAAATAGCTCATAGATATACTCAAAAAAAAACTTTTTAAGAGATAAAAAGGCTTTGAAAGCAAAGCACTAAATACTTTTTTACTTAAAATTAATAAATAATTAGTCTGGACCCTCAAAACTATTAAAAGAATCTAAAATTGCTTCTTTTAGGGAGGAAAAATTGCAATAACGCACATTTTAGGTAGTTAAGACATTAATTATATGGAAGTAAAACATAGCAAAATTATACTCCTCCAAAAAGAATATTTATAGGATTTATACTTATATTTTTTTATTTATAGGAAGTCCAATTCCAACAGTTTCCTGGTTCGTAAATGATCGTTTAGTGGGCGGACAAGTGGAGCAAGTAAAACCAAACGTCCTGGTCAATAAACTGGAAGTTAAAGGATTATCTAGAGATAGATTGAACTCCACCTTCAAATGTCAGGCCAGCAATACCAAACTGATGATGCCCTTAGAAAAAACTGTAAGACTGGAATTGCTTTGTAAGTTATCTCTGATTGATATAACTAACTGTGTATCAAGCAATTTTTAATTACAGTAAGACCAATAACTACTATAATCTCCCTGAAACCTCGTCAGTTAGTGGCCAATGATGAAATTACTATCGGGTGCGAAGTAACAGGCTCAAGACCAAAAGCTCAAGTAATCTGGACTAGAGACAATCGACCTTTTAGAAGAGGAAAGGTTGGTTTCAGTAATTTTTTACTCAAAACTTGACTTACACATATCGATGTTAGTTCCACGAGGAAGAAAACTCAAATGATTCAACAGTAACCAGCACGGTAACATTTGTCCCAGTCCCAGAAGACGACGGCACCATCCTGAAATGCATCGGGGAGAACCCGAAACTACCCCACATGAACCAAGAGGATTATTTCAAATTAAACGTTGTTTGTGAGTACCATTAAATTCTAATTAAGTGCCTTAAGTATTAAAATTTCGGAACGGTAAATATTGCAGGTACAAAAACGCGTAATTTCCTAACGGGACTTGCGTTTAAAATAAAAGCTCCCCAAACGTGGAAGTAAATATTTGCCTTCGTAGATGGAACGGTTTGACTTGCTCTTTATTATAAAGGAATTCATTTTGTGCTGCCTGTTTGCTTATGTTTATCGTTGCTACCTCCTTAAATTACTTAGAGAAGTGGTTGACGTTTATTGTTTTCAAAAATCACGTGCGTATCATACACAGACAAATTATGATAAACTAGTTATAAAGTCGGAAATTTCAAGTATAAGGTATTTTAAAAACGTGGGCAGCAAATCATAATGGCAACAAGTAAGTTACAAAAAAAGTAGGATTAATAAAGCTTTGTTCGTTTTAAGAGAAATTAAATTTGCTTTTGTAAAGTTTCCTCGTAACAATCTACAGAGCCCACGCCTGGTTGTGTAATAATTAATTTAATTCAGTTCCAATGTACCAAAATGTGACATTTCACCCTCACGTTTCCTCAACAAAATATGAACTCTTAGAGTATTAATTTAATATCGAAGAAAAAGTCTCGTTTACAAGCATTAACTACTAAAAGTCAATTAATTATTACGATTTAATTAATTCAATTATTATGAATACAAAATTGGCACATCAAGTGGATAATGTCTCAAACCTCTATAAAACTGTCACTTGTAAAAGGGTTTAGTGTTCTTAATTAATTAAGCAAAATTTGTTCATAACTTAATTAAAATCACTGTTTAAGCAAATTAAATTTGAAGCCATTTTCCTCGATTTGTTTAATAAAATTATGTTCAAAACAGTGTAATAATTGTAAAAGAGAACCTCTCGAGTTTTGCTGGTTTTCAAGGATTTTCAACTATTTTAAAGGTGATTTTAGAATCTTTCGAGTTTCAGTTTGTGTTCAAAACGTCAAAAATTCCTATCCTTAATCATCAAAATTTTGATTTTTATGATAAAATTGCCATTAATATAATTGTATACAATACAATGTAATTGTAAAGGAGAACCTTTAGGGTTTTTACTAGTTTTCAAAGACTTTTCACTCTTTTAAAGGTAATTTCCCATCTCTCGAGCTCCAGTTTGCCTTAAAAACCTCACAAAAATGCATAATAGCCCTTAATCACCAAAGTGTTGATTTTTGTGGTGAAATTAATAGGTAATTGTAAATTAGAACCTGCCGGGTTTTTGCTGGTTTTTAAGAGTTCTCCACTACTTAAAGGTAATTTTTTATCTCGAGTTACAGTTTTACTTAATCTCCACTCTTGATCATCAAAATTTTGATTTTTACGATAAAGTTGCCATTAACAAAGATTTAAAGTGATAGCATAGCAAATGGGAGTAAATGTCTAATGTTTGTTGACCAATCACAAACTACAAACAGAGCTGTGATTTACGCAAACATTGAAATAACTTTAAGGTTATGTTGACTTTTGTAATTGTCAGACGTTTTCCACTATATCTGTCTTATTTATCCACTGGAATCAGTTTGCTCGTTTTGTGACAGTAGTTGACAGTTTGTTACACGACCACGTGGTTCGCATGTGCAAAAAAGTGTCACGTGACGGTTTCAATTTTCATTTTGAATTTAAATTTTTACGAAGATTAAATTACAATAGTAGTAGGTTAGTTCTGTTTTTTTTTAAATCACTGTGTTTAGGTACTTTGTTTTTGGCATCGACCCCTGCATTTAATGCACTAATATTAGACTCGTTATCAAGATTAATGAGTTTGACGCAGAAATAATAAGTATTCTTCTGATGTCAGATTTAAGTAGTTTCTGTGCTACTGAACAGTGGTCGTAAACAAAGTATTTAATGGTCAACTCTGACACTTCCCTGTAACTCGCAATCATCACCCTTAGCATAAATTGTTTTGTCAGAAAAAATGCAATTTTGTATGTAACAGGGCTGGATTAAACACTCAAACAAACCAACCAGGCAATGATCTACAACTAAAATAAAGCGGAAATTCGGAATAAAATATTTTGGGCGGTAGATAATTGCCGGCGGCGGTAGGGCCCGCCGTTAATGAACCGAAACATAGCGCAAGTTATTTATCGGGGTGTTTATTTAACGTTTGCCCAATCCAGGTTTAGATTTATTCATCCCCAGGCGACGTTGCAGTTGCCTGAAGGTAGAAAGTCGTCGTTTTTTACTTTATTGATCTTACCGAAAAAGCTTGGATAGCCTCCAGTCAAAGTGAACTACGTTCAGATTAGTTTAAAGAATAATTTTGGCAAGGGAAACAAATTAACTTTTATTAAAAGCGATCCAATATCGCGGTTCTAACCCTTTTAATCCGATTGAGGGGCGCAAACGTATTGACGCAATTAAGGCGGGAATATCCGGTGACGGTTTTTTTTTTATTACAAACGCGCCCCGATCGGATAAGAGGAAATAAATGACTAAAAATGTGTTAATTAGGTAACCAATGTTATTACCATACATTTTTGTCTAATTGAACTTTTTTGCTTAAAACTTTCTTCAAGCTGATAACAGCTCTTATTTAGACACCCTGTAACTGTTTTGACTGATTGATTTTTATTTTAAATATAAAGATTTCATGATTAACTGAAAAAAACTGAAAATCTTCGTATCGCGTTGAAAAGAGTAAAGCTAGCCGATAATGCAATATCACGGTATAAAAAGCGGACGAAAGCCATCAAAGTTGAAGTGAGCCTCCGTTGGCGTTAAACCGGAAATTTGCAATGCAAATGCACTTTGGCAAACTGGAACAGGACCGTGTGAAACGGCGTTGTTTTCGCAACGCACGACGTACGAAAGACGTTTCCATAATAACGATGGGCGACATCAAAAGCCGCAGATTAGCGCGCGCCCATTTTTGCGGTTCGGCTTTATGCTGGGCACTAAGCAGATCTTTTTTTTTAAATTCCCTGACAAGCTTTTAGTGCTCGTTCGGTTACATACGTTTCGCTCGTACGTTGTTAGCCCTTTTGTGTTGCCCGCTAATTATATTCCGCTTTATTTTTTCGCCCGTCGTTTTTAGGATGTTCATGCCTTTGTTCAATGCCGGTGTTTAAGGGCGCTCAACTGAATTTAAAACTGCGTAAGCGCTGGTTGCATTATTTCACTTGCCACGAACTTTACAAAAATTGTTATTTGAGGAAAAAGTACAGGTTTATTCCCAAAAATTTGTATATTTTAATCTTTTATTTTTCACGTGTAATGGGACCTTTTACTATAAAAGAAATTTCGAGTTTGCCATTACGACTCAAGAAAACAATTGATTAGGAATTTATGGTCTTCAAATATTTTGGGAATTCAATTCAAATATCTTTTAAAATAGCCAAAATCCTCTACAAGTGTCTACAACCTTTCAAGAATATTTTAGAATTTGCCAGACGCCTGTAAGTATCTTTAATTTTCTAGAAATTCGTAAAATTGCCGAACAGTTCTATAATCATTGTACAACTACCAGGGACCTCTAAATACTACTGAAAACATCTCAAATATCTCTTAAAATTGCCATAATCCTCTACAAGTGTCTTAAACCTTCCAAGAATTTTCTGGAATTGCCAAACACCTCTAGAGTCATTTTGGTAATGTCAGAGAGGCTTCGCAATACTATTGAAAACATCTCAAAACGTCAAGAAATTTTCTTAAATTAGTACATTAGTATACAGGGTGGTCCAGTTTTAAGTGTCAATAATTCACCATTTGATAGTCAATCAAAAAATAAGTTGACTTGCATTATGTCATTTTTCTGAAAAACGT
The DNA here is from genome assembly GCF_016097725.1 of Ips typographus. Classification (NCBI taxonomy): domain Eukaryota; kingdom Metazoa; phylum Arthropoda; class Insecta; order Coleoptera; family Curculionidae; genus Ips; species Ips typographus. The sequence continues at coordinate 8,604,832 of NC_138426.1, read as the reverse complement.
TTCCTAAGGAAGATACAGTCCTCCAAATTTCAATTTAAAAAATCGTTTTATAGTTTAAAACTGAACATCCAAACCTGGTGAAAGTCCAAATTTGTACTGAATAGTCTAAAAACTTTTTTACTACTAGGAATGGTCTTATGATTCGCTTTCTCAGACTGCCATCCTGGTTGAGTGTCTGAAACTGGCATTCAAGAACTAAAAAAAGTCCGGAAATCAAGACAAAGATTGTATTGTGCATGAAACTCATTTTTTAATACTAAAAATAATATAAAAGTTGACTTTTAATGCTAGAACTGACTTTACTAGGACTAAAGAGAGTCCAAAAGTATATTTTCAAGACTTTAATTGGTGTACAACTCAATTTTCTTCAACTTTCAACAAGTCAAGAAGTAAATTAAATTTTCGGACTATTTTATTTCTAAAAATTAGTTCTCAAGACTATTATTGTAGCATTTGGTACCAAAATTTTTTACTTTTATTACTGAAGAAATTTGACTTTTGGAAATAGTCTTAAACTCGATTTTTCAGTCTTAAAAAGCACTAAAAACAGTCTGAATTTCTTAGAGATGCTACAATTTATTGCACCTATGAGTGTAGAATGTGTCAATTTAATAGTGAAGAAGCTTGAAATAACATTTTCAAGACTATGGTCAGTGGACAAACTGGTTTTTAGGCCTGATAAGTCAAAAACTTTGTAAAGATAGTCTTGAAACTCGATTTGAGGCACTGAAAACAGCCTTAAAACACTAAAAACAGTCTAGTTTATTAAGAAATACCCGAATTTTTAGCACTGAGGTGTCTAGAAGTCGATTTAATAGTGACAAAGCTTGAAATGCTATTTTAAGTCTATGAAAAATATAAAAATTATTTTTTAAGTTTGCTATGTCAATGACTTGGTGAAGATAGTCTTGAAACTCGATTTTCCAAGCTGAAAGCAGTTTTGAAGCACTAAAAATAGTCCAGAATTCGAAGAAAATGAAAAGCAAAGTAAAAAGCACGAAAAGTTCGTTTTCAAGGCAATTTTCATGAATCTAATGTTAATGTCCTGCATCTAAGACTATTTTCAAGACTAAAATATTGAAATTTGTCTTAAAATTATGAAAACTTACTCCAAATGCAAATTTTAAGCTTCTGATGTCACTTTTCATTAGTTCAGTCACATTTTGGGGTTCAAGTCAATTTTTAAAGTTTAAATGTATGAATTTGTTGTAACAAGTTCTTGAAAAAGTCGTTTTTATGTCTACAAGTCAATTTTCAGTATTAAAGTCTCTCGATTTGCATGAAAACTGGTTACAAATACAATTTTTAAGCTTCTGAAATTTTTATTATTTCTAATTCAATTTTCAAAACTAAAGTCTTTTAGTTTGTCTGGAAACTATGAAAACTGGCTACAATAATATTTTTTAAACTTCTTAAGTGAATTTTCCGTTTCCAAGACAATTTTTAAGTTGGGTTGGGTTAGTTTTGGTTCTTTGACCGTAATAACGTGTAATAAAGTGCTTGTTCCAAATTTGATCAATATTGCTCCAACGGTCTGACAGTTATGAGAAAAAAAATAATTTTTTAAACAGAAATTTGAAGGACTGTATTTTCCTTAGGAAGCACTTTTCAGGAAAATGATGAATGTCAACTTATTTTTTAATTGGCTATGGATTGGTGAATTATTTACATTTAAAACTGGACCACCCTGTATAGTTATATTAGCTAATGCCTAAAGTGTTCAAAAGCATGCTGAAATGATTGAACTGGCAAATTGTTCAGAAATTTCAAAAGAAGAGAGGAAGAATATGTTACAATGGTTTTTAAAATACGTAGATTAACGTTTTCTATAATTTTAAGAGAATTTTTCTTCAGTAACTGCATAACTGTTGGAATATTTCTAATGAATGCAGTTAAAAATAATTTGCTACGGAAATTCTGAATAAAACTGCAAAACTATCATTCTTTGACAATAATTCTAGAAATTTTTCTTGTAAATGTAATTGTTAAACTTATACACAAGGGCGCCCTGGATGATATAAACTCGTTTTTGAAGTTATTTTGAGGTTAAAGACTCCAATTTTATCATTATATTGCTAACCTTATCATCATGAATAAACTACTAATTATAATTCTTCTACAGGCTAAATAATTCACCTGCAAAACAACAATTTGTAGTTAGTTTAGCATCATTTGCGTCGACCACTTTCCGAAAATTTAGTATCAACAAATTAAAAAAAAAATATGGAAACTCTGCTACTCAAAAAGTCCTTAAAATGTGGTAACACTACTACTTGAACCCACCAGACAGAAAAAGTTGTAAAACTTTACAATCCAAGGAACGTGACGTTACACTCAATCAAAAATGAAATAAATTAATTTAGAATTAGCTTAGGCTAATTTGAGTTTTGAATGTGATAAATAGTATGGAAAATATTACAGTGAAACCAAAACTTACAAAATTATTTGGTGCAAAATTATCTTGGAGGTGTCATAGAGCTATAAAATATCATAATTGTGTATCATTTTGATGAGTTACAAATCGAGTATTTACAGCTCTATGGATCTGAGTTTAACAGGAACAACGCTATTCAGTCACGTGACAGCTGTCACAATTGTCAAAATTGACTTGGCACGACCATAAAACTAGAAAATACCAAGATAACAGATAAATTACAGAACGTTGTTTTTAGAGCTTCATCGAGGCAAATTTTACAGATGTGATATTTGATTACAAATTAGGAGGTTAATTATGTCCCATGACTGTTCACAGAACTGTCCACATTATCTTAGAGGTATCATAAAGCTATAAAATAACATAATTGTGTATCATTTTGATGAGTTAGAGTTCGAATTGTATTTACAGTTCCATAGATCAAAGTTTGACAGATACAACGTTTGGTGACAGTTTACGACATTGTATTCAGTCACGTGACAACTGTCAAAATTGACTCGGCACTGCCATAAAGCTTTACGGGGTCGGTCATTAATCTGTTAATCTGATCGCACTGTAGGTGAAAAAAAACTGTTGGTGATTAGATTTAGCAATTTCCAATCAGGCGTTGATCATAAATTAGACAAATCGATACGTTATTCAAAGCTCAGCTACAAAAGAGTAAAATTCATTAATAAAAATCGGCTGAAATGGCCTGGGCTATAACGAGCGACGCAGCACCAAAGATGGGAAAACAAATTATCTCCCTCGGGGGCGCCGTTTTCAAAAGATTTCCATTCCCGGCGTAATGTGTACGGCAATCTTACAATTTTTAGGTAAACTGTTTTTTTCCCCCGGTCCGACGTTGTCTTCGACGAAAGGGGAAAACACAAATTACGCGTCCCTTCATCTCCTCCCCCGCGGGAGGCACCAAAATTGGGAATTTAAAAAGACTTAAACCGTTTTTAACTCTTTATGTCTCGCGCGCTCATAAATCACTTTTCTCAGTGCTTTTTTTCCCGTTTATTTATCGTTTGTGTGTGTTCCAGATCCGCCGCAAGTGGTTCTTAGTCTGGGCAGCACCCTGAACGCGGAAGGTATCAAGGAAGGAGACGACGTTTATTTCGAATGCAACATTAAGGCGAACCCGAAACAACACAAAATTACCTGGTATCGTAACGTAAGTATCTCAGTAGCGCCCAACTGTGACCGCTGTTTTGTGTTATTTTGCGCTAACGAGCCTCGTTTGTCATCCAGACGCTCATTTTTAAGGGTTTGGGGGTACCCGGGATTGCAGTTTTATGGATGTTTAGGGTCGCGGCCGAGTTGTTTGATATCGTTTCGTAATGTTTGCGTCGTTCCTGAGATAAATCGACTTGGACGCGACTCGGGAAAGTTGGAATTGCTCGAGTTTTAGAGAGGAGAAAGTTTGTTTAATTTTACCGGTTTGTGTTATAACTTTTAATATCAGATTTACTTTATTCTATAATGGACGAAAGTGTTCCACTTCCAAAGTTTTTGTAAGAAGTTACTAACATTATGAAGTAAGCATTTCAACTCACTTATTCATTGAAGAAAAGTGAAGGAGCTTGCAAAAGTGGGTTTGGATTTAATTAATTAATTTGTACAAGAATATCTAAGGTATTTTAATATTTAGAAAGATCCTTATGATAAAAATAACATAAAAAAGTTAAAATTTTGCCTAAAGCCTAGCTTTTCAAGACAATAGTTAATTTTTCAGGTAAATACACTGAAAAGTTAGTCATACAGTCTAGTTCTTACGTTATTTCTACTCAGTATACCAATGATGGTGGTATTTTTTAGTTTATTTCTACTTCACAGACTTTTAAATAAATTTTGTAACACATTAGGAAAAACTAGCCTAACCTAACCTAAGGTCGAGTTTTTCCACACTTTTTGAGAGTTGCCACTGGTCCGAGTAGGGTTTTTTAAATTTGCGTTTGCCAGCTCAATTATACCAACACATTCTTCTGCTCTTATTTTTTGACATTTATACAGAGCGATTCCAAAGTTGGTGCTTTCCTTTCACCTGCGAATAGGGCTTCAAAAAATAAGGTTTTTTTTTCTTTGACGCTTTTTCGAAATATGAACAATAACGAAGATACAGGGTGTCAAAGTTTTACTGAAAAAAAAAACAAAATAAAAAATAATTTAATTTTATCTAACTACAGGTTATTCCTTATCAACAGACATAAACAAAAACAAAACATTTCAGCCGCCTTTGAACTAAGTTTTAATAATTTGACACTTTAAATTAAAACAGCATTTAATTTTAGGCACGCATTAATATGGTTTTTATTTTTTTTACTGGGAAACGGTGCGTCGTAGCAAAAAATAATACAAGGGGTTTTATTTTTAGAATTAAACAAGGGATTCAATAATACATTTTATGTTGAAAAAAAACCGGTAGGGTAACATTTTTTTTCGAAAATGTTTTAAAAAAATTTTACGCGGGCCACTGGTAAACGCAAGAAAATTGTAGTTTCTTGGAAAATTTGCTTTCCACGTAGCTACTGACACCTACAAAATTTTGTTTAATTACTTCAAGTGGTTTGGTCAAAATCATTAAATTTTTATTTTTTCAGTAAAACTTTGACACTCTGTATCTTCGTTATTGTTCATATTTCGAAAAAGCGTCAAAGGAAAAAAAACCTTATTTTTTGAAGCCCTATTCGCAGGTGAAAGGAAAGCACCAACTTTGGAATCACCCTGTATAAGCTACTTCTTTTTTAAGATATCTAGTTCTAGAAATCAACTAGTAGTCAGTCTTCTTTCACTTGTGGGCAATTAGCCAGCTCAATTATTGTTTCACTACATTCTTCGGCTCTTCTTCATTAAAACTAACTGACAATCACATTTAAGGCCAAGTTTCTTTGGCACTTGCTTTCTACACTTAACCAATATGTTGAAAAATCAGGCTTTAGATTGGTTTTCTGCATAAACCTTACAAAAAAAAGTTGGGGATTTCAAAGTGTCTTGGTTATTTGCTTTGTAGTTGAAATTTTGGCAAAATATTGAAAAAATAAACTTAATTAGCCTAGTTAGGTTATCAATATAATAGCGCGGTTTAAAAAGTACGTAAAAAGAGTGGTAAATAAGAATTAATTTAAGTCAATGTCAAAAAAAGAACAGAAGAATTTGTTGATATGAGTGAGCTAGTTAATTGTCTACAAATTTTGAAAGAAGACTGATTGGTTCATTTTAAAAGCCAGACATATCTTAGAGAAGAGTTAATTTGCATCAACGTCAAAAAAGAAGAGCAGAAGAATCTGTTGTTATGAGTGGCCTGGTTGCTTGCACAGAAATTAAAAAAAACACATTAATTTCTAAAATCAATCATATTTTAAGGATTTAAGAAGAGTTAACATTCAACGTGAGAAAGGAAAAGCTGAAAAATGTGTTGAAATAACAAAATTGGCTTAATTGCCCAGAATTAATGATAGAAGAATGACTGGTTGATTTCTAAAGCCAGACATGTTTTAAAGAAGAATTCAATTTTGTTCTGAATACATGGTTTCAACTCTATTTGATGTCATTATTTTTACTGAAATTTTAAGACACATAATAGGGAAAGGTTTCTCTAACTTGTCTTAAAAAACGGTTCTATGACCTCTCTCTACGTCAACACGTTACTCCATAAACCATGAAGGTTATATATCTTGGGCGCTTTTATTGCAAACGCCGAAGATTACAAAAATGTAATCGGACTTTTATGGATCGTAAAAGCAGTTCGCTTATTGCCCTTCAGAACGCATCCATAAAAAAAACTCTCCCCCCACCTGACGTTTAAATACTCGCCGAAAAGCATTATAATCGCCCTTTGGGGACGAGTATTTCAATCCTGAAATTAGGTCCAAATTGGCTAAGGAAACCTTTTTTTTATTAAGCGATTACTGGTCGTAAAACGGGAGGTGAATTAAACGATGATTCGCTCAATTTTTCCTTTATTTTATTTGGTGGGAATGTAAAATCGTATTCCGATTACTCATCAAAGTGTCCCGTTGTCGCGTTAGTTCTGGGTAGACGAACGGGACAACTTTATAATCGGGAAAGGCAGATTCGTTCCGACATTTCCCTAATAAACCTACCCCGGATCGAGTCCCTCGGGTCTAGTTTATCACGTTTCGGACCTTCCAACTTTATTTCTCAATTTGTAAACCCCCGTAATCACTATACGAGACCGATTTTTTGCAGTACGTTAATTATGACACGTGTCAGTTCGGGGGCGAGCTTAAAATATTAAAAACGACGAGGTTGTCAAAAAGTCGGACTACGCACGCAAACCGGCCATTTTTCAGGTTTCCATTCAGATAGAGAATCTTTTATTAGGTTTTTAAAGTGGCTTTGATACAGCTATTTATCCGGACGAATCGGTTGCATTTTTCATGGAAAATGGAAATTTCGAGTCGTTATTCTTTCATAAAGTCTTTAAATCGAATTGTTATTTCATCATTTCGGCTATTACGTTTTCGAGCAGTTTGTTATGGTTGATTTTGATTTATTAAGTGCCTATTTTAGCTTTTTCCAGTTAGTTAATCCAAGAAGTTACTAGTTATATAAAATCAACTGACTCAAATTTGACCAATAAATTACCAGTCAATTACTGGTAAATTATACATTTTTTTCAAGTTATCGGATAGGAAATTTAACTAGGATTCCAAAAATGTACTTAAAACAGTAGTTTTCTTACTAAACTCAGTCTCTGACTGTCCTTTCGACCGTGTTCAAATTTCAGACCACAGTTTCAGCTGATTTTTCCTAAATAACTGGAAAAGGTAAAAGTTAAAAATTTCATGAAATCAAAAATGTTCCTAATCAACTCCTTAACCCAACACTGTAAGTTTGCAAGATTGCTTTTGCCTCCAGTATGCAAGAAAAGTATGGTGGTTCACTATTTTTGTCACCCTGTACGCAGTATTTAAGATATAATTGTTTGCCTTACGCCTCTGGAAACAGGAGCTCAAGCAGGTTAATTTGAGTGGTATAAGCTCCCTGAACTCCCAAAAATAACAAAGTGTTGCATCAAACCAGTTTTTGCTAAACAACTCAGAAACGGTGAAAATTACAACAAATTTGAAAGAGAACAAAAATGTTCGTAAAGAACTTCTAAACTCATCCCTGGAAGTTTTACTGTCCGTCAGTGCCTCTATTATACAGGGGGTACATAAAAAGTGTAGTGATTCAGAGATGACAGAAAAAACAAGAAAATTAGGTCCATAAATTTGCTGGTAAAATTGGAGTTTACTGGTAAACTTGATAAGTTTTCCTGTCACACTAAATTTGACTTTACAAAAGTAAAGTTTCTTTCACCGTTTCTTCTTTTTTTTTCTTTACTATCCGTCTGATTTTGTAGTGATTGAAAAAATTACTTCCGCATATTTAACTGTAAAATTTACTTTTCTTTAAGTTTGGTAACAATTTTGATAGAAATTATTACGGATATTCACAGATGTGTAAAACGGCTCTTAAACATTTGAAAAGTTTATTAGGCAAATGCCGGAAGATCGAATCAGTTTTAGCCGATAGCACCGAGGACGATGTCACGTTTCAGCTCAACAAGTTACTGCCGGAGTGGCCATTATTGCCGACTACAGAGCATCAATTTAAAAGCAATTTGCCTCGATTGCCGCCCGCGCCTTTTCATTCCGGAAGTCTACCCGATTTAATGAAATCGACTCCGATTGATGCAATTATCTTCCGTGCCCGCAAAAAAAAGCTCATTGCCGAGATAGTTTTAGTGTCGCCGTCATCTTCCTAACTGGGCGATAACTCACCGCCATTTCGCGTATAAATCCCTCGAAAGTGGGCTGTTAAAATAGGGGAAAACCCAACGGGAAATCCGCCTAATGGGGATTTATACGCTTTATAGTCTATTTAAGAGTATATTATAATAGGGGAGACAATAGAGGGTATAAAAACGGTCCGCTGCTGCGAAAAACCCTGTTATCGGGCAGTTTTTCATGTCAATGTGGGGAATATCCCAACAGGAAAATAAACTCGCCTATTAGAAGTTGCTTGTGCAGACTAAATAGTAGTCGGCTACGCTCGTTCGTTCTCCCACGGGACCCATTATACGTTCTACTGCAACTTTTTCAGGACGCTCGAAAGCGGTTAAGTTCTGTTTAAAATACGACCTTCCAAAATACGGCCCTCACCGCTTTATAACTTATATTTTTCACGAAAATTTCGGTGACCCCCCCCTGATTATCCAAGTATTTAAAGAAGAACAGCACAAGAATGTTTTCATATGAGTGAGCTGGCTAATTGCCAGGACATTTTTCTGGACAACTGTCTAAAAAGTGCGGAAGAATGGGTTGTTATAACTGAACTGGTTATCTGCCCAGAAATTTTTAAAGAAGACTAATAGACACTTTAAGTTAACGTTTAAGCAAACTAAACATAATTTAACGTTAACGTGTAGGACAGATTTTAGAAACTGTAAAAGTAAAATTCAGTGTGACAGGAAAATTTACCAATTTTGTCAGTAAATTTATGGATCTATTGATGGCTGTCATTAATTTGAAAAGTCATAAATTTGAATCTCTACACTTTTTATGCACCCCCACTAGCGGCACTGACGGACTGTGAAACTTTCAGGGATGAGTTTCTTTACGAACATTTTTGCTTTCTTTCAAATTTTTCGTAATTTTCGCCGTTTCTGAGTTATTTAGCAAAAACTGGTTTGATGCAACCAATTTTCAAATCAGTTGAAATTGCGGTTTGTAATTTGAGCACCCTGTAACCCGGTTATTTTTGGGAGTTCAAACAAGTTGCACCACTTTAAAATACTCGTTTTGAGCAATGGTGTAAAGCAAAAATCTGCAAGGGTTAAAACAATAATAGGTAGACGTACAAATATTCTACTAAACCTCCCTCTTTTTCACCCTCTCGTCTGAGAGGGTGTAATCATTTATTCACGAGCCGAGTAGTTTTGATCAGCTCCGGATTTTTTGATTGATAGGGAGGTGGAAAGGGAAAACGATGGTGGATTAGGTTGTGACGTTGACATATTTCCCAATGCTTTCTCAATCATAAAGAGGTCATATAAAACATTTATTTGAAATATGATTTTAGAACTCTGAAAGTTAGTAAACTACGAATATTTGAAAAGAATGTAAAATTTCGGTTCCATTGAGTTACATATTATTATTTTCATCCTAACAACTTGCGCTAGAAAAGGTTTTGTCTCATTTAGGACAAACAGCAATTATGCAGAACGTTCATAAAACTAAAATTCCTTGAGATATTCTACTTTCACCTCCGGATAAATTTATTCTTATGATAATTTCTATTCTATTGATCAATATAGTCTGATTTCACGGTTTCTTTAGAAATTATCTTTGAAATAAAATAATTCTGAAGTGAAAGTATTATATGTTTTCTAAACTAATCGGTATAAAGACAAATTATACACCTCACGACAGTAATAATTTCTACCAAAAAGGAAACCGTCGTTTGATAAATTAGACTTTCCCCTTCTCTCGGATGTCCAATTAAACGTTAATCGAAATCCGATACGTACAAATTGGATACCTTGATAATAATCTCATTATTTTTCTTATCAGGGGATGCTGGTGAGTCAAAACGTTTCGGCAGGAATCATCATCAGTACGCACAGCTTGGTGTTGCAAAGCGTCACCAGAGGCCATTCCGGGAATTACACTTGTGTGGCAGCAAACTCCCAAGGGGAGACCGTTAGTCCTGAGGTGGAACTGAAAGTTCGTTGTGAGTATTTTTTTTCTATTTGTGACAGTTAGTTTAGGAAGCACAGTCGACTGCTTGGCGTGCAGAAAAGTATTGCTTTCCACACTTGTTAGGAAAATAACTATTTAATAGATGCACAACTGATTAAATAGTAGCCACAAAATTCAGTCATACGAGACTAAACTTTTATTTGTTTTCCCCTTCATTGTTGGTTGTTTGTAGACTTTATTACAGTTACCGCGTGTTTCGGGGCTTAAAACTCCCCAGGGGAGTTTTTGGTAATGATTTATTTAACCTAGAATTTTCCCCTAGTTTTGCTTCACTATAAATTATTATTGTCCCGGGTCTTATGCGGTCACCGGTCTTTTACCTTCGAGGATATTAGCGGTTACGTCAAAAAACCGTGAAATTGACCCACCTAGATTGGGGTGGAAAAATGGATAAAAATAACCCCGAGACTATTAGCCCGGATAGATACGTAAACTTCGCTTTGGCAACTTCCCATAACGAAAATGTAAACTTAAGTGTCATAGCTCGGAACATTAGGCTCTGGGGTCCATTTTTGCGCGTTATGCACCGAAATATCCGTAAAATTCGATTCGGGTCGCGCCGGCTTTATTGCTACCCCTAAATTCCTTCCAGGTTTTTCATTACGGTATTTTTATATTACATTCCGTATACAGGTGTAAGAGCTCAAGTGAATGTTATTTCGAGTTACAAATCGTACGTCATATTTTCAGGCAAAAATGTTTGATTGATGTTTTTCTCAGTATTTCATGTCCATAGAAAAAAACTCAAACGTATCTAAAGCCTATCCCAAAGCTAGCGGCAGTGATGTAATAATTGTCGTTCTTTGTCGATTAGTTGTGAACTGAGCGGAACGGAATTTTGAGGGTCATTAACGTATGTTCTTAGGTCTTCAGAATTTAACTTTTGTAACCTCCTAAAGCACAGTAAAGCCATTTACCATCATCACTTGTTTCGATTTAACAGATATTCTTGAAATGTTTTCAATGAGACGTTAAACTCAAAAACACTCTTTAGCATTTTTTCCATCTTGTCTTCTATTCAGGGTGATTCATAAATACTCTTCCAGCTAAATTTTCAGGATTTCTGTGGGAAAGCGACACTTTTCTTGCTACTTATATAAAAAGCGATTTTTTAAATAAAACATTTTTGGTTTTCTAGATTCACCAGTGTGTAAGGAAACCGACATTACCATAATCGGTGCATCTCTGGACGAAGCGGTTAAAGTTCATTGCGACGTCAGTGCAGATCCCTCGGACGTTACCTTCCAATGGCAAATGAACAACAGTGGTGAAAGCTTCGATGTCCAACCCCAAAGGTTCAACGCCAGCGCAACAGGCGACCAACTCACCTACCGGCCAACCTCCCAAAAGGAGTACGGTACCCTCACTTGTTGGGCGACCAATTCTATTGGGCGCCAAGCGGAACCGTGCGTATTCCAAGTGGTACCAGCGTCCAAACCTTCTCCACCCACCAACTGTACCTTGAAGAGTGTTAACAATCTTACCATTGAAATGGTTGATGTGGAGTGTCGGGCTGGTTATGATGGGGGATTACCGCAAAAGTTTGTCTTAGAGGCTTTTGATGCTCATTCTTCACGTTTGAGGATTAATCTAACAGGTTAGTTAATGTTAATATTAACCTGATTGACCAGAAACTATTAGGTTACTACTATGCTGAGATTTCTTCACATGTGGACTCACCATCAATGTTTTTTTTAGTCTCAGATACCGAAAACCCCACTTTTCACCTGGATCTAAGCGACTTACTCCCTTCACCCCCCTCGTTGCGGATCGTAGTTTACGCAGTCAACGGCAAAGGAAAATCTGAACGTCTAGTCCTCGATGACATTACTTTAAACGACGCAGAAAAACACACTGGTAAGATCCAAAATATTCCAGTTTGAAGTGTTTTTGCCACCTTAACTTTACAGATGGCAGCACCAACATGAGTCTGGTTCCTTTAGCGGGACTGTTAACCGGATCCCTCTTAACCTTAGGAATCGCAGTGCTGGTGATCGTAGTGATCGCGGTGCGCCGAAAACGGCATTGCGACGGCGCTAATCACTGTCCCCATCACATAGCGCTGGACGCTTCAAAACCGGCTTCCAAATCCCGCCAGGGGTCAATGCTTGAGATCAACACCGGCGACAATCGGTACGTGGTGGCTTACACACTGAAGCCGGCTGCGGATTGTTCGCCGCAGTTTGAAGCCGGCGATAATTCCCGTAGGCAGCCGGATATTTTGAATGCGCCACGAGGTGAGTGTGCCTGTAAATGTCACGGCAACGTCGGTAGATGTCGTTCTCATCCAAGGCATTTCACCACATTTCAACATTTCGATGATGTGTGATATAGTTAAGTGTTGCATGTAAATAGTCGGTGTTAGGTGCGTTTAACTCAGTGTTATTATTGTTCGGAACGTTGCAATATTCATTGGAAAACAACAACTAACACTAATGTGGGATTTTTAAAAACAAAATATGGTTGAAACAGCATTTTAGCAATATCCACGCTGTGTTAAACGACAGTCGATTCCGTCCTAAATATAATTAAAGAAATAGATGTTTATTAGAGATTAGTTTATTTAATGTGATGCGGAGAGAAAGAGATTGTGTGATTGATTAGCGTTGTCCATTCTAGTCTAGTCTAACATTTTAGTTATCTATACAGATGCATTTTCAAGTCGTTATATTCAAATTATAATTTTTTCTGGGTACCACCTCTACGGGTAATAAATACAGGGTGTCCCATAAATATTCTGACCACAAAAAGACCAATCAAAAAAACAAATAACCTTCAAAGTTTAAAACTCAGTGATTGGTCAAGAAAAGCAGTTTTCAGCTGGCTGCTTTTTCTTGACCAATCATATCCCTTTCTTCCAATCGTTTCCCTTCTCCATATCCATAAGTCTACATGTGCAGCATTTGCGTTATTCTTAGAAAAGTAGGTAGGTTGTGTTGTTGATTGGTCAAGAAAAAACAACAATGCAGCGATTTGCAACTTCTGCACATGTGAACTAAATACTTGAGGATGCATCCATTCTCATCTCCTATGCATTATTACCATCATTTTTTACTTAGTTGAGTTAGATCAAGACTGTGTAACATGCACGTTTAATTGACATTTCTTTTAAATTTCGTCAGGGGGACTAAGTTATTCTACCAACGTCACATCAAAACTTAGTCTGTGCACAATCAATGTGGTTTCATAATAAATTAGTCTCCTAGACTAGTCTTGCAACTGTTATCGTTTTGTTGGCTATTGTATAACATTTTAGTTTTTACCGTACATGTAAAATAAATCGTTATTTTCTTAGATAGTTTGTGTATATTTCCACTTTCCACACACACACACACACACCCTAAAAATCATACCATCAGAACATCTTTTAGTAAGAGAGTTCAAATAGGTGGAGAAAACAACACTTCTCCAGAACTTCCGCGACCTACAGATCTGTTTACACCAACATCAGACGTTCAGAATCCAGTCAACAGCGTGGACTGGTCCAAATCTTATCCAAATTTACAAGTATAGTACTTATTATAATGTATATTTTTTTAAATTAATGTTTTCAAACTTGTTACAGTCACAGTCTAATTGTGATATAAACAGCACCTTAGGTCGGGCAAGACCCAGGCCCAGGGACGTATCGTATGGGTCTTTTGCCACCATGAGAAGGGAACAACACATTCTAACCGATACCATACCAGGACCTGAAAGTTGCGTCTAAACTTTCCTAATCTATGGCAATCCATTTAAATAAACTTTTCCATTACAAAAACTTCAGAGTGATACGTGTAAAGACGGTTATAGTTGTGGTGTTTTTATATAGAAAAAAAAAACTATTATAAATGTTGGTTGTGATGTGGTTGCAACGAGAACTTAATTGTTTACTTTGATTTTGAAATTTTATAGGTCCTAACAAATGTTTTGTGGTGCCTTTAAATTGTGTTTTAGGAAAGTTTATTTACTAGTCCAACTGATTTAATTAAAGTTGTTTTTAAGTGAAATAAACCCAAAACAATCTGATTACTTGACGTAATAAGGTGTATTATGATAATACAAAAATGTGTGTATAGTCCCCATGCGACTGTTTCTCGATAGAGCCTACGTACAGTTAGCAAATTAATTATTGTAAATCCTGTTGTAAATAATAATATATAAACAATCGTCGAATGTAAAATATTATGTAAATGTAATATACTAATTTATATGATTGTTAAACTTTGTTTTCTTTCATTTTTGACTGAGAAGCAAGACATGAAGAGTTGATTCTCATGGCAATCGTAAAAACAACCTGGAACAGTTTGTGCGATTCTAGACCACGTGGTTTCAGTCGTGCAGTTTGTTTTTCCTATTGTATATTAGTCTGTGATGTGTAAATTGCACTACATGACAACACTGTGACATTAAAAAGAGAATATGGCAACTCCTACTTATTCATAAATCAACTGACAAATGATAACAACATTAATTCATAAAATAAACCGTTAAGTTTTGATTATTATATATAATTGATTATTAATAAATAAAGTCTTACGTACTAGATTTGAAAAAACGTTAGTTTGGCAACATTACAAAAATGTAATTATTCATCATTTATAAGTAACTAATAAAAAATCTGTCAGTTTTTAATAGTCATTGTAAAAATTTGAAAAAAACGCCAGTTCGGCAACATCGCACTAACTTATTGGTATATTATAAATAAATTAAGAAAAATTTATTTTGGCAACGTTGCAGAAATGTGATTATTATCACTTATAATTTATAAGTAACTTTAGGAAAAAAGTCAATTTTGCAACACCGCACAAACCTTCATAAAAAACCAGTATTGCTGCAAATTTACATTTTGATTAAGTACAGTCTGAATTCATCCTTAAAAGGACTTAAATTAAGCTCTCTTAAATGTTATTAGTAGAGAAATCTTAGTGGTTCTGATTGGTTAAACGCTCACGTGACATTGACATTTTCAGACAAGTGGCCAATGACTGTACATGTTTCTCTGATTGATACTCTTTCCGAACAGACCTATAGAAAGCTAGAAAAGTCTGAAAACAGTTGACTGTCAGGTAAAATCAAACCAAGGGAATGCAAAGTATTTTTATGAATCCAAGAAGGTTTTTGTATTGGTAATGAGTTGATACAAAACATTATGTCACGTTGGTCACGTGGCCAGCTGAATACGTCGCCTGGAGGACACACATTTTAGTGACAGACGAAACAGGAAAAAGGTACATTCTTGAACAAAAATACCGAAACCACATTAAACGATCCATGTCATTACAAAATGGGGCAATTTTACATAAAAAAAATATTGTAAAATGCTTCTCTTACCATTTTTCAGGTATTTGCCATTACAACTTAGACTCTCCAATCCAATTATGACCTTTGTTGAGGGGAAGACTTGAACATAAACGTCTGAAATAAGAGAATATTCCTTAAGTTTGCAACACAACCAATTAAACAACAATTCTACAGAGTGTCCCATAAATATAACGTCAAAGTTGCCTTAGAAAACACGTCCAAACAAACATTTATTGCTCGGAAAAACGAAGCTATTAAAAATGTTTTGACACCCTCTAGAGTTCCTTAAAGTTTGTTGTTGTATATTTATTGAACACCCTGTAGAATTAAAAAATACACTTCTATGTATAAGACGATATTGAAGATATTCTTCTTATAGAAGCAATAGAATATTCTATAGGAAAAACACATGGTGTCCAAAGGTAAGAATGGTAGATTTAGACGTTTTTGGAAGGTCATAGAATAGTTCTAAAAATTTGATGGTATACAAAGTAGGAAATTTTTGAAAATTGAAAATCTGAATCAAAATGAACGTTTTCTAACATATTTGCAGATCAACAGGATTGCCGTCTGCCTAAAATAAATACGGCAACATTCCTATTTTAAAACACCCTGTACGTTTTTTTTTTTCAATTTTTGAAACCCCATAAGTTTCTAATACCTGTTTGCTAACACTCACCAATAGAGTTTAATTAAAGTTTCATTATTTACGTGAACGAAATAGAATTAGATCTTACACAGCAAAAGTACCATTTGCTATTATACAGGGTGGTTGAAAATTTTGCTGTCACACAAAATCTGTAAAAACTACATAACATAAAGGAAATGTCAATTTTACTGTCCTAACATTGCATTTAAAATCATTTCTCAATAACTAATTTGTGGTGTTTAGGTACTTTTTATAAGTGTTTGCACTGAAATTCTTTATCTTTTCGGTACTACCTGACCAGTAAAACGATTTTCTAGGGTACGCTACTGAACAAAGAAACAAAAAACCATCAACGCCTGCACCACATCTGACCCTTTTGTATCGATCAGATTTGCAATCAGCTGACCGAGGTTATCGAGCTTCAATCGGCTCGAGTTTACAAATAAAATGAAACCTAAACAAACTTAGCACTAACGATTATTTATAGTTTATTTATCGGTATAAAACCACTCTGTACAGTCCACTGAACGTTAATTTATCAGTGATAGGCAGAAAGAAACCCAACAGTCGTCGAGATGTGGTCTTTGTGGTTGGTTTCTTTTGTTGCGGTCGCAACTTGTGGTAAGTAATTATATTTTGCCTGAGAGTATATTATTCACGCATAGAACAATGCAGTAAAAGCAACAAAATACCCACTGTAATTTTGAAATTATTCACATAACAACATTGCTTAACAGTCAAGGGTCAAACTAACTTGGCATCATCACTTAATTCTATAAAATTAGAACACTGTATATCAACTTAATTATTAATAATCTTTCAGGAGGAACATCAGTCAAAATACCAGAATGGAGCAACACTTATTCAGTAAAAGGATTGCTCACAATTCCCTATGCAGAAATAATGGAACCATTCTCAGCCTGGTAATATATCTGTTACATTTATTTACTGAGCAAGACAAACCACAGATTTATTTTATCTCTTAGTATAAATTTTAGTGAACTCCATTCAAAACCAATATCAAAGCAAACACAAACATTTAATGCCTGTTCAAACGTTTTGCTTTTTTTGCTGATAGGATCTTACCAATGTTTACTTTCAATGTTTAAAATAACTAGGAAAGAGTCAACTAAATGTTTATTTGACGTCAGTGGCTTTAGAAGATTATTTATTTGAAATACAAAAATGCTGGTTTAAAACTAGCTAAAGATATAAAAAGAGGTTTGGGTGAAACTAAAATGTTCACCCATTTCAGAAAAATCAAAATGTTGTGTCTACTTTATCTTAAAAAATGCAAGTTAACTTAAGACATATTATGCTTACAAGCTGTTGATAATTATCAAGTTCCCTTCATTATATTTATACAGGATTGTAACTGTACTTGTCCCTGTAAGTTTCTCAGAATAGCTTTTTAGGAGTCTAAAGACAAACAAAACAAACATCCCTATTTTGTATCTGTATATCAATTTTACTTACTGTCTTAAAAGTTAACTAAAATATTTTAATAAGGTATGATGGTGAAAACAAACAGTCCAGAATTGACTACTACGGTGACATGGTAAAAACCTACCAGCTAGGCAAAGATGGCTACGGTACCAGCATTAAAATCGCCCCCATTACAACTGAAAATGAGGAAAATGTGAAAACTTGCCTCCAAGTAAATGGAACCTCCGATCAAACCATTTCACCCCAAACAGTTCTGCCGGACCTTACCGGATTTGCTTATTTAGGTATGTGCTTTTTATCTGCCGAACAATTCGACATATTTGTCTTTCAGGTGATGAGGTTGTTGAAGGAAAACAAACCCAGAAATGGAATTTAACCACCGTAATAGGCGAAAAGGAAAACAAATACATTTTATGGGTGACATACAAGCAAAACAGTAAAGTTGCTATCCCAGTGAGGTAATAAACTGCAAATCTCCCTTACCAGTTAATCTTTATAAAAAAACTGCAGATTTGAAATGAGAGGTTTTAACGTAATCTTGGGCAGCCACTACGACCACTACTACCTAACATACGACGAATTTGACAATAGCCCTATTGATCAAGGCGTTTTTGAGATTGACTCTGGTTTGTTGCCCCTTTTATTGTGTTTACCAAAATTAACAAATTTTAATTCTGCTAGATTTAACGTGCAGCGGTTTTCCCGGACCTGGAGACCGACATATTGCCACATTCAACCCGATGGCCGAATTTATTAAGCCAGAAAGTACCTCTCATGTTGATTTTGAATTTAACAAGTTTATTCAAAAGCACCGGAAATCGTACGGTTTTCCTCATGAAACCCATCTGAGGAAAGAGGTTTTTAGGCAAAATCTGAGGTATATCCACTCTCACAACAGGAAAAATAATGGTAAGTAACTACAACAGATTATTAATTAAAAAGTTAGTAAACTAATCAATTTGTATTTGACTAAGGTTTCTCTTTAACTGTCAACCACTTGGCTGACCGAACTGAAACAGAACTGAAGGCTTTAAGAGGAAAAACTTACTCAGGAGAGTACAATGGAGGCCTGCCTTTCCCTTACACTAGCCAGCATTACTCAGATGTGCCCAATCAATATGATTGGAGGATTTTAGGAGCAGTTACACCAGTTAAAGGTATAGATTACAAATTCTAGCCCAAATTAAGTTCAGAGATCATTTTGGGAATCTTTCAGATCAATCAGTTTGTGGCTCTTGCTGGTCTTTTGGTACTGTAGGCACTATTGAAGGTGCATACTTTTTGAAAAATGGTGGACATTTAGTGCGCTTGTCCCAGCAGGCTTTGATTGACTGCTCTTGGGGGTAACTTAGTGTCAATTGCCGTAATTAATTAATAACTTATGTGCTTAGGTATGGTAATAATGGATGTGATGGAGGAGAAGACTTTAGAGCCTACCAATGGATGCAAAAACATGGAGGTATCCCAACTGAGGAAGACTATGGTCCATATCTAGGACAGGTAACACAACTATCAATAACTTGCACCAGTATTTGAAAAATAAACTTTAGGATGGATACTGTCATGTTGAGAAGGTGCCCAAAGTAGCAAAAATCAAGGCTTGGTACAATGTAACAGATAATGATGAAAATGCCCTTAGACTGGCAATTTTCAAACATGGGCCTGTAAGTGTGGCCATCGACGCCAGTCACAGAACCTTCAGTTTCTACTCCAATGGAGTGTACTATGATGAAAAATGCGGTAATCGGCTTGACCAGCTAGATCATGCAGTTTTGGCAGTGGGTTATGGTACACTCAGAGGTAAAAACTATTGGTTGATTAAAAACAGTTGGTCTAATTACTGGGGTAATGATGGATATGTGTTAATGTCTTCACAAAACAACAATTGTGGTGTAATGTCCAGTCCCACTTATGTTACTTTAGAGTAGGAATCATGTAACCACCAAAACTGTTTTATTGATGACTAGATTAACAGCAATAATTTCTTTATAATAAAATGACTGAGTTTTAAATACATAAATATTACATACCTATTATTATAGTGTTTTTTTGTTTGAACTAACTGGAACCTTCCATAGAATTGTCACTTCTAGGTGCTTTTGCAGCTTCCATTAACTCATACAATTGCACAACCTGTTCGTCTCGCAAATTATCTAATAACTCAACAGGTAAATTTTTGCCAAAATTGGCTTGGTTTTCAGCACTTTTGGCACCTAGCTGCTTAGCCAATATTATAGCATAATTCTGAAATTTTTCTCACTATTATAGTCAAACAAATCTAATATTTAAACGCACTTACAGACCACTCTTGCATAAAAATACTGGCTTCCTGAGGGGTGCAATTTCTGTGCCGTTTAAATTCTTCCTGAGCATATTTGGTGCCAATCACTTGCAGTTCCTTGGGGAGACTTCGGTGAAGTCTCAAAATGAGTTTGTACAAAATTCGAACGTTATGGGAATGGGACATTTCTAATAATATTTACAGAAATGCTTTTTATGTACTACAGTTTTCTAGAAGAACATTGCAAAAAAAAATAGAAAAAATTTGAACAGAAACAATTTTGAGGTTATAGCGTCCCTCTTCTTCCTTCTTCACTCATTTTAAGGTTATTTATATAATAAAAAGAAGAGTGACAGCTGACAATTCTACAATTTGAGGTTAGAGTATCTGCAGTCAAAAGTCAACAAAAGTAGATAACAAAACATTTTCAATCCAATTTAACAAAATAGCACTATTCCTACTTTTCTAATGCAAAATCAACATGTCTCAATTGAGTCCTACTTCAGCCAACGAAACCACCACGTCGTTGTCAATACATGACTTGGAATGGAACAAGAAAAAACAAGACATGATTATCAACTTGGGACTGAACAGCCACCCAGAAACTGGTATTTTGCCCTGTTTAGCACAGATTTATTGTCATACCTTATGAATTTGCGTTGTAGATCAGACTCCCACCCCGACAAGGTTTATTCGAAACTGTGAACAAGTTGGATTATTCCAGGACTTGCAAAATGTCAATCCCTTTGATGAGGAGTTTAAGAAAGCTATTGACAACCCATCAGCAGTGACTCAGCTAGCAACTGCTGTCCCCTTGGAAGAGACTACATTGCACACGCCTAAAATACTGTCTCAACTAGAGGACACCAACACAAAATACTTGAGGAACAATGTGTCTCCTCCTAATGAGTATTCATTTACCAGTGTAGTTCCAGCTGTAGAGCCTGAAGATAAAGATGAAGCTAATCCACTCATAATAGCCTTAGATGATGACGACGTGAAAGAAACAGAAGCAAAAAATGATTTGATTGCCCCTATGGAAAAGTTGTTACAAGATAAACCTGAAAAAAATAATAGTGCAGTGAAAGATGACTTACTAAGACAGAGAGAAGCTAATAAAGCTGCTCAGTTTCGATGTAGGAAAAAGAAAAAAGAAGAAATGGAAACTTTAAGATTTCAAAACAAACAACTTAAGCTTGAAAATTCTAGATTGCATCATATAAATTCATATTTGGAAGAGACAGTAAAATCACTACAACAGGAGCTTAAAGGTAAGCATAACCATTGTTAATACTTCATCAACCTCTATTTTTAACTACAAAAGGAATACACCTGTTTCAGAAGCACAAAGTTTGGCTAGACTGGAGGATTCCACAATCAACAGCAAAACAGTGTTCAAAGCTCCATTATTATCAAATAACAGCACACTGTCTAAACCACTTCCTCCAGTACCAAAACTAGTAACTCCACTCAATAGTGGAACTATAGGAATTTCATTACCAAATAATACAAATGCAATAGTATTAGTTTGTCCACAGCCTGCCTTAATAACACCACAAGCAGTTTCTACTTTGAGTGTTAAGAACAATCGTAAAACTGTTACAGAAAAATTGAGGAAAAAAATTTGTTCAAAATAGATTTTTCCATATAAAAGTCTACTTGCCTGTAAAGTGATTAAGTGACCTGTACTTTTTATATATGTATTGTTTTATCTTTATTATTCACGTTTAAAGTAATTTTAAATTTTAATTTACACTGTGATAATATTATTACTATTGATTTTAGAGATGTAAGTATATAAAACTGTATTTTTTTTAAGAAATTAAAAAACTTTTAGCACAATAGTGTGAATGATTGGTTTTTTTACTTTTCAAGTACCACTTTTAGCCCAGTCAACAGAAAAGTAAAAAGGAACACAATTGTTATACTTTGTAACTGGAGGGAAGGGGGATTTTTCCACTTTCCAGTTTTTTGTTTATATCTGGAAAAGTCAAGTATTTTGATATCTTTTATAATTTTCGAGATATAACGCTCTTGAATGTCTGTAAGCCTGAAAAATACAGTACGTCTCTGGATTTTAAATTCAATTTACTGATTACACAGCAATTTTCAATGCCGTAACCCTCAGATTTCAAAAATACTGACTAAAACTGCTTCTGAAAAAATTCTCCTGATTGGTTTAAAAACGATTTTTTATTAATAGAAACTCAGCTTAAAGTTACTCCTCAAATTTGACAGTTTTATAAAATTTCAACGTCAAAATGCCACAATCAATTTCAAAATTCTAAAGATGAACAAACTCTACAATAAAATAATCAACATTGTTTTGGCCGTTACGATAAATTACTGCCTGAATTTCGCTACATACGCGATCTTCTGTAACGATCCGTTAAAATTCTGTTTTATTTTCCGTTAGTGGCGTTATGGAGCGTCATCTAAAAAACCAGGAACATGATATCGAGCATCTCGTCGAAATTGTGCCGCATACTTTATATTTTGCCGTACTGAAAGGCGTGAACTTCAGCCAGAGGCTGAAAAATGATGGTAGTTTGTTTTACTTCAGCATTGATGAAGAATTGGTGTACCAGAACTACTACTGCGACTTTGGTCCTTTGAATATATCCTGCCTTTACAAATATTGCACTAAATTGAATAAGTACCTTCAGTATGCTCGAGGAATTAAAGGGATTGTGCATTATACTTGTGCCCACCCAGATAAGAAAGCTAACGCAGCATTTTTAATGGGATGTTACTGTGTTTTGTATTTGGAAATGTTGCCTAAGAATGCCATAAAGTTGTTAATGAAAGCAGGACAGTACAAGTAAGTGTTTTTAAAACAAAACTGAACACTATTAAGTAAATGTTTGTTAGAGCTTTTCTAGACGCTTCCCAATTTGCTTGTCCATTTAATTTGAAGATGCTGGATTGTTTTCAAGCAATCGCCAAAGCTCGGGCGTTTAACTTTTTCAATTTTGACGACTTTAACGCCTCAGAGTATGATTTGTACAACAAACTTGAGTATGGAGATATTAACTGGTTATTACCAAGAAAGTTTCTGGCTTTTATCGGGCCTGCTGATAATCGCACAGCTCACCCTCCTGAATTTTATATCAAATATTTTTTAAAGAATGATGTTAAAACTGTAATTCGGTTGAATAACATTCTGTACGATTCATATACGTAAGTATAGACTGACATAGTTTTAATAAATAAAAACCTTGTGCTGTGGTAGGTTTATGCAAGTGGGGATCCAGCACTACGATTTAATTTTTCCAGATGGTTCAACGCCTCCAAAAAATATTTTACTGAAATTCCTTTACATTGCCGAATCCGCTCCGGCTGCTATAGCAGTCCACTGTAAGGTATTTCACATTTTCAATTTATAAGAGATGTTTCAGGTAATTCACTTGAGTTATTACAGGCTGGTTTAGGTCGGACTGGTTCTCTGATAGGAGCGTATTTAATAAAACATTACAGAATGACAGCTAGGGAAGCCATAGCTTGGCTGCGGATATGCAGACCTGGTTCTGTGATTGGTCAACAGCAAATCTGGTTGGAAAAAATTCAAAGTTGGTTGTGGAGAATCGGTAGCCAATACAGGCATTGTTACACCGAAACAGTGAGGGAATTTAAGTAAAAAATTATCTACATTTAGGCTTCAACACTACGGCGAAGGCGATAAAATCCCTAAACACAAATACGGAATATACAGCAAACTATGGCCGGCAGAACGAGAAAAACTGATACGCGATACTAGAAAAAACATTCAAACCACTTTCACCCGATCACAAATTAGTAATTTCATGCAGGTTACTAGCGTAAATTTAGGTTTGGTAGTTGGTTAACGATATTTTCACTTTAGACTCAACAAAAAAGCGACAAACTGATAGGAGTCAGCTCAAAACTGATCCCATCTTCAGCAGATAATTTCAAAAACATTTCAAAGTTTTTGTCGTCAGTGCACGGGATTTACCAAGGAAACAAACCTAGTAACGTTATGGTGAAGAAGCACTCTCAATCGGAGAAAAGTATAAACTGTTGTATGGAGCATGTTCACAAAAAAGTGACCAAGAAACCTTCCAAAAAAACTGTAGACAGAGAAACTCAAATGAAAGTGCCTAAACATGCCTGCAACCGTTGCAGTTCTACTCAAGGTGACAAACTGAACGAAATCAAAGCTATGCGTACTCAAAGACGTAATAAAATTATATCCAGTAGTAAAGTTAAACCCTTTTAGGAGGTTTTGACAGAATATAAGTTCCACATCATTAAATATAAGAGTGTTTAATTACCGTACATCTTCAGCAGGTTACAAAAAAAAAATTAATCCTAAAGTGGTTGAAGTAAGAGACATTCAAACCTGGTTTTCAGCATCCAGCTTCTCTGCCTGATACTTATAGTGCAGGTCGTTGCAATCGTTATTGTCGATATGCACCCATCCAGTTTGTTTCATGTGGTAAACCCTGACAATTCCACCTAAAATCAAGCCCAACCTTTAAACTACCAGACTCAGTAGAAATTGTATTAAATTAAACTATGTATAGTCTTGTTCAGTGGCTATTGCGTCGTACTCTGTGGTTGCGTGAAAATTACAAATCAAACAATTCTTAGATGGTGTAGAACACTTGAAAAGGGTTCTGGAAATTTTTAGAAGGTTTGTAGAAGCTTCTGACACATTCTAGAACCTTGTTAGTAGCATTTAGAGGCCACTGGCACTTTAACAATGAATCTAGAAGCTTTTGACAATATAATACAATTTTTGGAAGGTTTAAGACACTTGTAGAAGCCTCTGGCACTTTTTAGAAGGTTGTCAGTAGCCTTTAGAGGTCTTTGACATATTCAAAATGGTCTTAGAGGCCTCTGACAATTCAAAACAACTCTGGGAAAGTTTAAGACAGTTATAGAGGGCTTTGGAACTTATCAGAAAGTTCTCGGTAGCATTTGCCACAGACAAAACAGTCCTAGAAGTCTGTGACAATTTACAACAACTCTGAGAAGGTTTAAGAGGGGTGCTTCTGGCACTTTTTAGAAGGTTCGCATTTAGAGGTCTCTGACACTTTCAAGATGACCCTAGAGGTTTTCTTGGAACATTTAAGTTTAAGTTTGCAGAAGCCATAGTATATGACCAACCAATCAAAGTTTTAAACCCATCAGAGACTGCCCTCTTGTTGCACTAAAAGAACAATTGTTCTGGCAATATATTGACAAAACTTACCAGAATAGGCATCTCTGTGAGTGGCATGATAAATCGAACGCCTCCCCAAATCATAAGCTTCTTCATCAGTCAAATCCCACTTATAACCAGAATCCAACACACCAAAAGCATAAATTGACCCAGATCCCACGCTAAAAACTTTCCCGGGAGTTCTCGTTCCTTCCGAATCAATATAGTACAGCTGAGGACCGCGTTTGTCCCATCCGGCCAACATCATTCCCATACTAAGCCCCATACCCTTGTAGTTGTACACCATATTGGACATTAGTTTGGAAGCGGCGGCGACAGAAATGCGCTCACGATTTCTCAACTCGTACATTCGGCATTGTTTGGCTAGTACTCGATCCCAGTACACGCAATCGGCCGCACCTCCCGCCAAAGTGCCCAGAAGGAAATCGTTGATTTCGACTATTTTTTTCATGGTTTGAGAGCCAATGAATTGACCACCAGTAGCCCGGGAATCAACGGCCAAAACCACTCCACCTTGGTACATAAATCCTAAGGTAGTAGTGCCATGGTCAAATTGAATTTTTATGTCGCGGCCAGAGTCGTCTTTATTTAGTTGGGCTAAATTTTCAGTTGGCTGAAATTAAGTTATAATAATGCAGAATAAAGAATTGAGAAGTGTTAGATTGTCATTATATTAACTTTATAGACTACAAGCATATTTTGAGATGTATTAAGAGAAACATAATATTATGATTGGTTTTAGCAATGCTCAAGTTAAAATTAAACTGAGTAAGAGAATTAGTTGTAAAACTGTCTCTCTTTGTTGGAGATATGTCCTGTAAGTTGATTGAGAGGATTTACCTATTCATTTATTTAGTTTTTTTTTTAATTCATTTTCCCAACAAACCTTTTTGATCCAGAGACCAAATCACACAAAAATCTTTGTACTTGTAATTTTATCTTGAAATCCCGAAAGGGCAATACCATAAATGGTATGAAGGCAATCCCCAACATAAAAAATCCTTAACAGAGAGCTGAGACTGCATTGGTTTACATTCTGCATGGAGGGAGCAGAGCAAATGTGGCCTCACAATGACATAAATTTGGTATATACCATAATTTACCCAACTGTCAAATTTAGTCACTGTGACCTGACATTTGCTCTGCAAACAAATGCAGCCAGTGTCTACTTGGAATTCTCCTTCCAGAATGATTTTATTAAATAAATTATCATACCAGAACTGCATTCCTTGAATGAATAATCGAACTAACCTAAACCAAATATCACTTTGGCTATTTATAAAGAAAATGAATAAAAAATCTAATTTTTCTAATTTTGGCATATAAAGTGACACTTTTCAAAACTGATTAGAGTGACAAAACGTTTTACTTTATGTAACTAGTTACATAAAGTATCACTTTATGTAACTAGTTATGAAAAGTTCATTTCATCACTCCCTGTTTTTATGCATTTCCGTAGAAACATATGGGCGACATCCATCATAACATGTCGTTGTCACTGTTTATACAAGGTGCTATGAAAGTGAATATTTGTGTTAAATCACTTTAAAAGGTGGTTTTTACCCCTTTTTGGTCAAAATTAGAAAAAATTATGTATGCAACACGTTTCGAAAATGTCTTATTGTGTAACTCATTCAAATTGTAGGACCTCGCTGCGCTCGCCCTACAAAAATTCATTCGTTACACAAAATCGATCTTTTCGTAACTGGTTACATAAATAGCTATTATAGTGGTTTATAGTAAACATTTTGACAAATAAGAGTCAAGGTCAGTCTGACAGTTACCAAGATGGGGGAGTGTCATCAAACTCTTCTACACAACTGTTAATACCCCCAAATTTCAAGTAAATGTTGATTTCAGTCCCATTATGAAGTAAAATAGCTGTACCTAGGACTCACATTAATCAGTTTGTTTGTCAAACAAAAAACTTCAGAAACATACAGAAAACAGAATAAAAGAAACACAAGCTGTTTTTTACTGATTAAATAAGAAAATGAATACTTACATTTTCAAAAGGGGGTACCCCAAGCTGAATGTTACTAGAAAAGTTGCGACAAAATAAGGAAATATCATCATCAGAGCGGGACTCATTTTTGAAGGGCCCGTACTCCTCCATACCGCATAATTCTGCTAAACTCATTTTTTACTGAGTGAATTCACAAATTAGAAACTTAAACCAAAATTATTGTTGATGAATGATGAGTTTACAAAACTTCAATTCGGCAATTAGTGAATTAGTTAGGTTATGTTTTCACTGTTTTCAGTAGTCGTTTCTTCTTTATTCGGATCGTTAAAACTGTCAGCGGAGACAACTATCACTCTTGCTTTGTCATATAAAATGAAATAGTTGCCCTTACATTTCATAAGTGCAAGCGAGATAGACAGCTAATCAAGGTTATAGATGATGGGTTGGATCAATAAAGCACCGACGTTGCCTCGTTGCCAGATCATTGTAATAAATCAATGACAGTGTCAGTTGGCTTTGGCAACGCTGTTTAAACTTTTCCCACAGCAGGCTGCACCAAAATGTATAAACACCCGCCTGATTTTTCGCGATTTTTCCAAATTTATTCCATTTTCGAGTTCCAAAAAGCATTGCATCGTTAGTTTTCATCATTCCCCTCTGGTGGAATCTACAGTTATTAGCCGAAGTGGTGCTCTAGAGCCTCAACTCGTTTTACTCTTGTGTGTAGCAGTGCAACCTTTTCCCCATTCTCCAATAACCAGTTTATTTGGGAACAAATATCCTTTTTCTTGGTGGTTTTATATTAATTTAACTATTACCGAGTTGAAGCTGTTCAGAATGGTAAGTTTTAAACTATTTACACCAATTATTCCCTATGTTGTAGGTGTAGGACTGTTTTGTCCATTGACTGACTTTTATCACCTTTACTTTGTATTTGTTTCTGTAATTAAGTTCATATTCTTGGTCACCTACAAGTTAAATAGCTAAAACAATCATCCTGTTAACCTTATAACCTAAGTTATGGATGTTTTGGTATGCTGGTTTTACATTCGAGAGTCCTGGTACTGTACAACAAAAGTTGTTTACTAGACAAAGAAATTTGAAACACAATACAATAAGAAATGATTGTGTGGCCACTAGAAGTATGTTATATAATATGTGTTTGTAAGGAGTTGTTGACCACTAGCATTGCCACTAAATGAGTCAATATGCCAAAGATTGTAGACCAGATAACCCCAGTATTAGTTACCAAATTTATAATTCTGTAATAAGAACAAGTAATATGATTTGCACAAAAACATTAAAATGCCAGAACTGATAAATCAGTCAAATTTAGTATCAAGTATACCAAAATATACCTTGAAAGCATATTTTGGTGTCTGTTCATGTAATGGCATTTACAGAGTTGATTATCTCAAAATTGCTACTTATTCATTGCAAAATGTTCTCCCATCAAATGCAAGGTATAAGTAAAAACAGTTAATTATTATTTCTTTTCTTTCCTATCACACCCAAACAATGCTATGTCTATGGGTCTATTCCAACTTAAACAAAGCAGTTCATATAATATCTAAAGGTGATTTATTTGGTAGTGGAATGACTTGACTAGTTTAAAGCCAGTATAGATCAGGCTGGATTGCATCTAAACTTTCAAATATTGTAATAATATATTGTATTTATAGTTTTTCTGTTTTATTACATATTATAATTATGATGAATATTTTAACCACAAAACAGTCAGACAGAAATTAAAAATGTGTCTGTTGTTTTTTTCCTTTCTGTTGTTTGGTATTTAAAATGTTCAAAGTAATCTAAAGAAATACATTATTATTTTTAGCACAGAAAGAGTAAACACTGATTAGTTTTGGTTAATTGTTTCGAAAATGAGTCTAGATTTCAATCTCCAATAGATTATTGTATTGTACCATATTGTAGGTTATTACTGAAATTAATACAATAACACAAAATTGTATTAGGCATGTTAATTTGGAAACATGTAGAGCTTTTTTATTTTATCCACCATTCGGTAACCCACCCCATCTAATGGCTTCAATTTTTGCATCTGCTTTGAGAAAACACAGAGTTAGGGAATGACTATCTCAGTTTTTGGCCCTAACATTAAAAAAAATAATTGGCTACTAAGTTAAAAAGGACTAAGAAATAAGGGACAAAATTAGAAAAACTGAGATTGTCATATCTTAGTGAAGGTACATGATTACTTAACCAAAAATCCATCTTGCAAATGCAATATTAACTTTGTGATACATTCTGTAAATATTCCAGTAAATTTGTAAATTAGAACCATACACACCAGAACAAAAATCTCACTATTTTTTAAATCACAACCAAAACATAATTCTTTTATCTCATATGATAAAATATAAACACAACAGTGATTTTAATTGTTGAATAGGTTATTTGATTAATGCTGCCAAATTAATAATAATAACACACTCTCTTATGTTTTGTTTCTGATATAATATACTACCTATACTATATTTCTATTATATTATACTACCTCCTTAAATCAGAAATAAACAAAATGTTCACCTGCAAGTATGCTTACTAACCATTTGTCAAACTGAATTTGACAGGTTGTTAAAAACTATACTTTAATTAAGGGCAACTTTACTAAAATGAGCAGATGTATTACAATTTTGCATTAGTTGCCCTCCATTATTCTCAACTATTTTAAAAGTAGTCAATTTTGATTTCAAAATAACCTAAACACAATTTGAATTTTCAGCAGGTGGATGACCCACCATACCTGTCAGTAGGTACTGCTGTCAGTGCCAAATACAAAGGTGCATTCTGTGAAGCCAAAGTCAGTAAAGTGGATCGTGTGGTCAAATGTAAAGTCACATTCAAAAGCGGCTTAGGTACTACCACAGTTTCCGACAATGAAATTAAGGGTTCGCTCCGTGTGGGCCACCAAGTACTCGTAAAGCATTTAGAACACAAGGAACCTGTTGAAGCGACCATCACGAAAATCCAGGACTGCAGCCAGTATACTGTGGTTTTTGACGATGGGGACATTACGACCCTACGGAGGACGGCGTTGTGCTTGAAGAGCGGTCGGCATTTTAACGAAAGTGAGACTTTAGATCAGCTTCCCTTGACTCATCCAGAACACTTTAGCATTCCAGTGATGGGTAGTCGGAGAGGTAGGCGAAATCGACTTTTAAAAGATGAAAGTAGCGACGAAGATGTAGAGGAGGAAGATGAGCCTGACTTGGAGGGTTACACTCAAGACATTGGGCGTGTAGTCAGTGTGGAGACTGGGGAAAGTAAACGCGGTAAAGAGAAGTGGTTCCCCGGATTGATTGTAATCCCTTCTGCGCAACCAACTGTGAAAATTAACATTAAAGATGAATTTCTAATACGATCTTTTAGAGATGATCGATATTACACTGTACCGAAAAAAGAAGTTTCTGAATTCCATAGAGATTCAACAGAAAAAATTGATAGTTCCGGATTGCTCGAAGCTATACAAAAAGCAAATAAATACTTAAGTAGCAACGACTTACCGTTGCACTGGGAGAAAAGTTCTCTTTTCAACGTTGCTGGTGATAGTGACAGCGATGACAATGTTAGTGATGAAAGTGGGGAAGAGCAGAGTGAAGAAAAAGACCTTTTTGTAGCTCAACTGTACAAATTTATGGACGATGCAGGCACCCCATTGAATAAAACCCCCACCATAGCAGGAAGAGACATTGATTTGCACAGGCTATTCCGCATTGTGGACAAAATGGGCGGATACAATCGAGTTACTAACCAAAACAAATGGAAGTCTGTAGCTGGTAAAATAAAAATACCCATCAGCCAAAACGCTTCCAATCAAATCAAATCTGTATACAAAAAATGTTTGCTGAGTTATGAAGGCTTTTTTCGAACTCTAGGAGTGACAATGTCTAATCCTATCAAGCCAAACAAGAAGGACAAGGGCAGAAGCTTAATAAGAGACAAAGACAGAACTCCAATGAGCAGTCCACGTCCAGAACGCGACGATGATATCCAAGAGAAACCAATTGAACGCAAATCTACTCCAGTACCAGAAAAACCAGATTTGAAAACCAAGAAAAAGCTTGAAACTTCTAAAGAGGTTAAGGAAGTCAAAAAACCTGAGACATCTTTAGACACTCCAGGAACTTCTTCACTAAACAGACCTAAACGTTATGACACTCCCAAGCCTGTAGCAAAAGACGTGAAAAAGCAGTCAATCAAACCAACTCCGGGAGAGAAAGTGAAAGTTTTAGTGGAGAAATTTGAAGATGTCACAAAAAAGGATAAAGACGAAAAGGTCCAGTTCACACGGTCAAAGTCTCTAACATCTGTCAAACCTGCTAAAGACATGGTGACAACCAGACAAAGCAAAGAGGCTCCCACAGCGCTGGCAAAGACTCAAGTTTTAAAACCTGCCAAAAAGCCCAACCCACTCAAAGAGGATGAAGACAAGAAGTCCAAAGCAAAGAAAAAACTGGAAAGCAGCGATAATGAACCACCAAACACTGCAAACATTGGCGACAAACTCATCGTGTATTACGGCCCTACGAACGAATCGAAAGTGACGTACGAAGCCAAAGTCGTGGACATTGACAGGGAATCACCCCACACTGGAACAATTTACTTGGTACACTACACAGGCTGGAACACCCGCTACGACGAATGGATTCCAGCCAATCGGATTGCGGAGAACCTGACCTCGGGATCAAAGAGCAGAAAGGCAGGAAAAATTCCTGCGCCTGTCAATGTCAAACAAAGCACCAGCTCGGGCGCTTCTACTTCTGGAATGAAGACAGCGGCAAAGAGATGTCGATTATCGTCTGTTTCAAGCAAGGACGACAAACCTCCCAGATCTACTACTCCGTCAAGTGTTACTTCATCGGGGAGTGTTTCTAAAAGTCCTGCAACTCCAGTGGTAAGTTTTTGCATACACAAATTTTTCATTTTTTCAACACTTTGTAGATATATTTAAGTTCTCCAATCCGGTTAGAGTGTTTTCATAAGTCTACTTTCATCCCATTTTATGTCTTATTCTATATATATTTAGGTTCTTCAAAGCATGCAGATTTTTATGTCCGGTTTGAAAGTGACATTAAAGATCTGGAGAATGTCTTTTCTCTGCTCTAAAATTTATTTTAATTTGTTATTGTCGAAACAGTGATTAGAGATGGCCTAATACCTAAATTTAATAATACTAAATGAAATTTTAATATTGGGGTGTTGTCAAGTAAGTTGTGCAATTTCAACCTACAATCCCTGATACAGCTGCGTGACATATTTTTCCCTTGATTTTAGGTCACTATCAATCATGTCTAGTGATTTTACCCACATTTCTTGGATAACTTGTGAGTCTCAGGAATTGGAAGGATCTCATAATATTCACTTTTGGCATACAGCTAATTAATATACTTTTTTCCCCCTAAAATAAGGTGAGATCCAGCCGACTAGCTGCTAAACAAGAAGCTAAACGTCGCCGTGTGTCCACTCATACTGACGTATCCGACATCGACAGTTCAGAAAGTGAACCAGAACTCTCTAGAACGCGCAGTGGCAGCATCAAATCCGAAGAGCTGGAGGTGAAAGTGTACCCAAAACGGGTTTCACGCGGACCGCCTACTTCGAAAACGCCTACCCCAAAACGTATCAGAAAAGAAGACGAGGACGACTCTAACAAAGACGATGATTCGTCCGAGAAGAGTGGCAGACGTGTTAGAAAGAAAAAATCTTCTCCGGATGAGAGCGAGGATGATGAAAGCGAAAGCGGTAACAGTGAAGCGCGAGGCCGTGACTTCGATTTGAATCAGATTCGTTCTGAGCTGAAAGGTTTTGCTAAAGCGCTTAAAACACCACCAGTGGAGGTGTCCAAAGAATCATTTTCATCGGAGGACTCTTCCGAAAAGCCTCCAGAGTTAAAAAAAGAAGACCTGAGAAAAGAGATGACTGTGGATGTGAAGAAGTTGGAAGAAGAGGAAATGAAGCCATTGCCACCAAAATTGGAGGTGTCCTCCAGTTCAGACGATATTTACGAGTTTAAAGAACCGGAACCTTTCGAATTCGAAACCAGATCTAAACTTGTGGAGGATAAAGTAGGCAAGAAACGGCTTCCTAGGTTGTTTGGCTCGTTGTCACCGAGCAAGAACGAGAGTAAACTGGACCTACCTGAGCCAAGGACATACTCCAGAGTACCAAAGCGGGTGCAAGTCTCAGAGGACGAAGAAGAGGAGGAGAATGAGGCGGACTTGATGGAAGACGAAGAAACTGCTGAAATTGATGTAAAGAATGAAGATCCGTTTGATAAGTTGATTGAATCTCCTAGTTTTAATTTAATGAAGGGTTCCGGCACTTCCCCGATGGACGATGATGCGGAGAGCCTGAAGAACATCGAAACGAAACCGGTAAGTTGGTTTGGTTGCTTTTAGTCCACAAATAATTTATTTTTTTTACAGAGTTCATTTCACGACACCTTATTTAAGGAACCTGAGACTTCGGACGAATATAGTAGGGACATGGAACTGTCAGATTGCGAATTTCCCACCCAGATCTTCACTAGGGAGGATACAGTCTTCTCTGCGTCGTTTTCCAAGTCGCCAAACGATCGAACTACTCCTGATTTCTCTAGTAGCAAAACTGATGAAGGTAATTTTTGTTCCATAGTAAACGGCAGTAATTTGGTTTTTTGTTACTTATGAAAATTGTTACATTTTACGGGAAAACTTGTTGTCTTTGATGAAATCTACCACATTTTTTTCTGTTGGTTTTCTAGATAAAATCTGTCATTTTAGACTTTAAGCATGTAAAACTAGGCTTTGCATAAAT
Source organism: Ips typographus (assembly GCF_016097725.1). Lineage (NCBI taxonomy): Eukaryota > Metazoa > Arthropoda > Insecta > Coleoptera > Curculionidae > Ips > Ips typographus. The sequence continues at coordinate 8,571,015 of NC_138426.1, read as the reverse complement.
AGTGCACTTCAATATGATGTCACTGCCGATTGCTTTGATACATTTGTTTGGTGATTTGTTTCATATTGTTTTGATTGTATATACCTATATGAAGTGTACCTCTAAGGTTTAGGTGAATATTCTTGTGATGCAGGCAAAACTACCACCAATAGTGACGATGAAGACATTCAAGCTCAAATTCAGCGTGTAATAGCTCAAAGTTCATCGACTGACGACGACAGTGGCGACGCATTAATCAATCTTCCGTCAACTTCTAAAAAGGTGGAACCGGAGCAAATTTCCGCACCAAAAAGTGTCATTCTTTCTCCTCCTGCTACCACTCCACATCAGAAGATTATTACAGTGCTAGGTCAACCCCTGGCTACACCAGTACAAAAGGAATCAGAAAACAACGAAACCTCCAGTTTACCACTAACAGTAGACATTCCTGTTCCTCTTAAAGAAGACAAAGTGACAAACGAACAACCACCATCACCTAAAAAGCCCATTGATCCAGCATTGCAAGAAACTGACAGTTCACTTCTAGAATTAATAGTATCAAAACCGCCTTTAATTCTGAACCCAAAATTGGACGACACTGGAAAAGAACTGACTGTGAAAACTGGAACGCGAATTGCCGATTCCATTTTACAGAAATTCAATTCCATTAAAAACAACATTGACTTGGCCAAATCCACCAGTACTGTTAACAAAGTGGAACCGGTTGAAGTGGTGAGTGAACCGGGTCCATCAAAAGAAGTGTCCGCAGTGAAGGAGGACCTTAAGGAAACCACAAAGAAGCCGGAAGAAGAAAAACAACAAACTGAGATAGTTGAAGAGAAACCCGAAACCATAGAACCGCGCAGACGAAGAAGAGTGGTCAGTAAAGCTATTATTGAAGAGTCGGACACTGACAGTAGCGACTCAGAGCATTTGGTGATTGGTTCCGAGGAAGACGAAGAAGACTCCAGAACAAACTCGTCTGACAACAAACCATTAATTGAATGCAAAAACACCGATAGCAACCTGTCCTGTTTACAAGTTAGTTTACTTCATAAAATTGTAACATTTCGTACATTAATCGCGCAATTATTTCAGAAAACTGTTACCACAACGGACGATTCCCAATCGCAGCCGGCGGTAGACGAGAAGCGAACGTTCAGTTTTGAGGACATTCTCCCGAAAGATCAGCCTAGTGAAGAACCTCCCGTTGAAGAGAAAATTGTGGAGGTGAAGGAGAGTGAAACAGTGAAGACTGAAGATCAAGCCAAGGAAGAGGTGAAGGAAGAGCAAGACCCTAATTTGCATTCGTTACTGCTCTGCGAGGAAGAAATACCGAGAAGTCCAGCTCCGGTGGCGGAGTTACCGTGTGGTAGTGATGCACCAAGTGTTTCGTCGGTAAGTTTTGTCTTCTTTAGGTTTGTAGTATTCCTTGTGTTTGTGTTAATGGATACATGGATCATTAAAAATCAAGTTGACGACAAATATGACTTTGAGTCGTACAGCATTAGTTAGTTATAGAGGACTGAGTAAATCATACAGTGTCCCTCAGTCCTTTTTCTTCTATTTCTTCCAAAACTTAATGAGGGGTTGTATAATAGTTATTTACATTACTAGTGGGGTATGAGCATTTTTATAGTCACGAGTGGGAGTGTTGCCACGACGAGGTCGTAGACCGAGTTGTGGTGATCACACGAGTACGTTAATTTGCCATACCCCACGGGTGATGTACAACATTTTATCTACGACCATCAGAAGCAGCGTAAAGTAAGAAGAAAATTCATATTTTGTGCAATGTGAACTATTTAGGAACGTCTCGTATATGCTTGCTACGGGTAGTTATTTGTTACCCTTAAATTTTGTCATCTACGCTGTACTGTTTTGGTGTTGTTGCTATGGTGGCCATTTGTTTCCACATATTACTTAAGCGACAATTTAACAGTGTCAGTCACAAATTTTTAAAAGTGCATTTCGTTATGAACATGTCTGAAGAACTTCCGTCAGATATTGAAGAAGCTGTCGCAAACGTGGTATCTGGCTTGTTGCCTGCCAAGTCAAAGGCGATATGAAAAAATGTATCAAAGTTATGTTTAAATTCAATAAACAATTACAGCAGAAACTTTCATTTAAAGTTGTTTTATCGCACTAGTGCGATAAAATCGATTATTATCGCACTAGTGCGGTAAAATCGCTCATTACGTAACTCAAAATGAGCTATGTAATGAATGATTACCATGCTAGGAGTAGATAAACATATTTAAGGGCACCTTAGGGTAGTACAACACTTTATAGTTTAAAACTACAATTATTTGTTTATAGGGACTTAAGTCAAATTGCAAAACATTTTTTGTGACAGGTACACGAAATGCCATTTGCCAGCGCTCCAGGAACCAGTAACAGTAGCAAAATACTGTTGGAACCGGTCAAAAAGCAACCACCACCGCCCCTACTGATGCACGTAGTGGAAAAGGAAAATCGAGTGGACGCTCAGGTGGTGATCGAAAACACACCCCCCACCACCCCGGAGAGCACCATTAGCAATCTGTCTCCTAGAGGGTACTCAAAGGTTTATGGGTTCCAAATGGTTGTTTTAACTGAAACTTTTCACAGAGACAACGGGACGATTTCAACCCCAAACGCTTCACCTAATTCGAACGAGGACAATTCGTACTTTCCCAACCATCGAGCTTCCTCGTCCGGTATGGGCATGAAAATCTCACCGTACAGCGAAGAGGACACCCAACCAGGCGATTTACGGAAACCGTTAGATACTTTCGGCCCGCCGATGGTGTACAGGAAACGTCGACGGTCGTTGCGCAACTCTGAGGACGGCCCGGCGCCGATAAAACGGGGACGCAAACCGCGCAGGCGAGACAGCGATAGTGACGCTAGCGAAAGCTCGGCGGGCGGGGGAACTACACCAGGAGGTTCGGCCGGTGGCTACGAGAGGTCAGCGCGATCTCCACGACCGTCTAAATACAACTTTTTTGTAGAATTCGGTAAGTTTGTTTAATGAGGGTTAGTTTAGTGAGAGCAAGTTTTATTGGTTGTAGATCCGAGTTTGGATAGCAGTCAAAGAATTGCTGTGTTGCAACAAAAGTTGAGCGAATTGCGTAAAGCTTACGCTGACGTTAAGGCTGAGTTGGCAACGGTGGAAAGGCGGAGAAAGAAGTTGAGACGACGGGAACGAGAAGGTAATAAACCGTATACCTTTCAGCTTGCTGCTTTTTTTTGACCAATCACACTGCTACTGTACATGTGGACTTACCATTACTTTGTAAATAATTATCTTCAATTTTAGCTTTAAAAACATCCAAACAAGAATTGGTGTGCTCGTGACAGAAGCAGAAATTTCCGGCCCACGAACTGATTGTAAAAATCGCACTGGGATCTTCGTTTTAGGAGGGTAATTTGGAAAACTGTGAAGTTTTCACAATCCAGTTTCTGTAACTGAATTGTGAAAACTAGGGTGAAACCGTCCCGTGAAGAGAGAAAACGTTTAACGTGTATATAGTCGAGCGAAATCTAAATAGTGTACAGTTTAGGTAGGTAGGTACTTTAGACATGTTTAATTATTCTTAAGGGTAGTACAGGCATTTACCCTAATTTGCTAAATGGTTTGCAGTCTAACTGTGTGAAATTTCCTGGACGCCTTTTTACTTAGGCATTAATGTACAGATTGTGGAACGCATTGTTATTACAACTGTTTAATTTTTTTTTGTAATATTTTTAATGTATTGTAGGTTGGCTGGTTGCTTTTTCAGACCTTGATTTGGAAGATATGGCAAAAATCATAGTAAAATACGATTTTACTGTGATTTTTGCCTTAAGTGATTGGTAGAGTAGAAGGTACAGGCCATCCGATATTGAGGCAATATTTTTATATAATTGATTTTTCTTTTTCAAATAAATTATATAAATGATTGAAGTTTAGTTGAGTATTATTTCCAGTATTTATAATTCAGTTGAATCAAAACCTCCAATCAAGTCCTATTTGTAAAAATTAGATCTTCTAGCAGGAGATAAATTTAAGTTTCATGTCAATTGGTGAATGTGTCGAGTATTAGGAGCAACTGAAATTGACCTCATCGCGTTTCTGTTCTCGTGATAAAAATTGCGGGCAAAAATGCGCGATGAAAACAGACTGAAAGAGCCCGTTTTACGTCAAACAGTACTAAAAGGGCGGAAAACAGGTGGACGCCAGACTTGTCTTAAAAATCCGTTTTAAAAAGTACCCTAATTATTACAGGGGCAATGACAAAAGTAAAACTAATCAACAATTTGGTATTGGTGTATGTAGTTCATGGAATTGATTTTAATAACGCAAAACTATTTAATAACAGTTGTAGAGCGCTTTTTTAGCTACAACTCTGTATACTTTCTTAAATCCAATCATTTAAAAAAACTGCTTGGGAGTATTTATGTTACGGCAGAGCAACACTCAAAATGACCAGTAGAAGTACTACGGAACTTAATAGAGATTTAAACAAGACAGAATTATAGTAATGCAGAGTGAGTGTTATTTTCTATTTCCCTATATAATTTGTCAGTTTTTACGCGAAAAACTACAATGTAAAGGCACGTGTTTGTTTTCAAATGGTCCAAACTAAACTGCTCGCCACGTCAACCGGGACAGTGATGTTTTTCGGTCATTTTTAAAACTACGCCATTCTGAAACGAATCAACAGATTTTAATGCGGTTCGGACCGTCATTGAGCTTGGTTTATTGGCTCTTTACTGATGTAAAAAACTTTTGCTTTAATGCGCTCTAACTGTTTTATACAGGGTGTGAAACAAGTGCGTGCAAAAAAATTTTTCAAATAGTCCCCAACTGACCAAACATTTTGTTTTAACATAAAGAAGTGTTATTTAGGTCAATATCTCGGGACGATTCCCAATTGACGTCCCATGTCTCAAGAAATATTGATTTATCCAAAAAAGACACACAGACAGGGCTCAAGCTCGAATTAAGTTATGGCAGCAGCTTTTTATGTGTCATTTTAGTTGGGTGTAGATCCAATATTATCTTTTTACATAATTTTTGAAGCAACCCCATGACCAATAAGACCATGCAGCGTGGCTAAAGACAATCAAAGTGGGACAAGAACGTGCGCAAAAAAAGAAAAGTATTAAATTGCAGGAACTTTACTAATAAATCATTTTACCTAACTTTTTTCTTTCATAGGAACTTGTTGTCTAGGGTATTCCTCGGGACGTTTTTGGGCGTTTCTTAATTAACGTCATGTGTCCGAAGAAATATCGATTTTTCCGGAAAATAGATAAAACACTGTTCAATCTTGAATTAAGCCATATTAGCAGGTTTGACTTTATCATTCAAATGCCGTTGTATGGTCAACATTATTTGTTAATACATAATCTGAGTACTTTTCAGGACCAGCCCTATATTTGGTAAGACCTTACAGGGTGTCCAGCGACAGAAATTGTTTGGACAAATTCTTCTTCCACTTTAACTCACTCTAAACACCCTGTATGGTTCTATCGGTTAAAAGAGTTGAATTTAAATTATAGTTAAAATAATGCAACACATAATATGGGACCTACACGTGACTTACAATGACAGTTCAAAGATACTGCCTTAATTCAAGATTGAGCACTGCTATGTCGCATTTTTTGGATACATATCGCTATTTCTTGAGTCACAGGATGCTAATTGGAAAACGGCCACACATGTCCCGAGATACTGACCTAAACAACACTTCCTTAAGTTAAAACAAACCCAAAACAAATTATTGATCAATTGGGGACTACTTGAAAATTTCACTTTTTTGCACGCGCTTCTTTTCCACCCTTTATAGTACAGTGGCGGTGCATTTAAGTCAGAGTTTTTCCATCAACCAAAATCTCATAAATTAAGCTCAATGATAGTCCAAAGGTTTTAAAAATGACCCAAAAAAATTACATAAGATGACCTTTACAACTTTCATTGTTTTGTCCAATGGTAATGAATTTCTGATCTATTAACTATCTTCTTTTTAATTACTTCTTTTTAAAAATGGCGCCAAAACCTTGAACAATATCCAAAAAGGCAAATTACCCTGTAGCCTTTGTAAAGGTTATGTATTATATTATCCTCAACAAATCAGCTATATTTAACATGTAGTTTTGTAAAGGAAAGTAGAGGAAATCTTAAAAGCTTTCACTAATTTTGTATGAACTAACATAATATAAGATTTTGTAAAATTTAATATTCATTTGTCGTTCCAAAACTTGATATTTTGTTGGAGTGTTTTAATTGGGAACTTAACAAACAGCTATCATCAGTTGTTGGATAGAAGAGTTAGATCAAAATTAGGTAAAATTTGCCGGTTTTATAAGTTTTTTAATTAAACAAGTATTTATTACGTGAAATTTAAATGAGACCTTTATTGTCAAAGCCATATCAATCGGTGCAGAGGTTGATTTTTACTGGTATTTTCTTGAAGTAACATCAGATGTTTTAGTAAAACTTCTTTAGTTTTAGTTAATTTGGTGCTGTTTTCTTGAAATTGTAGTTAACTAAGTAGTGCGAATTAAATTAAAAAATAGACGTATCATCCGCATAAACTTTTTAGTGTAGCTGCAACTGGTTAATTAAATTCAAAGATCGAAGATGACAAAAGAAAAGCCGCCATACACGCACACACATACTATGTCATCCTTCGGAACATAACTGTTCCATACACGCTGTTATAAACAAAAGAAATGGGCGGTCGAGTAAAATTTTAGAACATTCCTAAAATAAGACGGTTAACAGCCTCTTCCTTTCTCTCACGGTACCGCCATATGTCGTTGTCTTCTACCTACCTACCCGGCCGGGGCAAAAGCATTGGTGTGCGACCTCGATGCCGAGCCAACCTTTACGTTATTTTCTTCTGACTATACACCCAGAGCCCAACACTACGTATAGGCCTACTATACTAAAAACCACTTTCAAGTTACTCACCTATCAAACGCACTAGTGAACCCAAAACTGTAATTCTTTAATGCAATGTAACATAAATGTGAGGAATGTTTGGATGGTTGAGGCCATCTAGAAATAAAATGTTTGAAAAAAAGTATGAGTATAGTGAGTGTGACTACGGCCGCGAGAGCGTTTTAGTGGGTCTTTCCATCAACAGCAGAACGAGGGGCCGAGGCAACCTCCGGTCCCACCGTCTCCGCAACGGGCCCGTTCTCCCTCATGACGCCGTTTATGTTCGATTTTAGCTTGGAAACGGGGCCCCACTTTATACTTGTCGTGTCTAGATGGAGCCCTATCTGGGACTTAAACTGTCCCGCCAAAATCGCATATATAAATACGCAAAACTGAAAGTTTCATTACTATTAGCGCACTTTTGTTTCAATGATGGTCAATTTGAGTTTTTACCTCATAAAATATAATATTAATAAAACCTTCACATATACAGGATGTACACGTTTTATGGAAATGTTCAAAATCACTTGATATTTCGTTGAAGAACCTAATTGGTTTATGTGTGGTGGGCAACCCTGTAATTTTCTTTCATTTACACACAAAAAAACAGTTTGTTTGCCCAAAATGACTACGACAACCTTGCTATTTTTGAACATCCTGTAGATTTCTGCATTTTTTAGAACCCCAATCAATTTGTAATGTTTTATTAACATTTTCTTATTTCTGTATTAGTAGGGACCGTTATTCAGATACATATTAAGTTTGACAGGTATTTTCAATTGTTGCACACTTATAGAGTTTGAGGTAGGGAGATCAATAAGAGTGGTTGATCATTGATGAATTTTATGCGGGTTACAACAGACTGATCTGTTGTTTTTTTCCGGTTTAAAACTTGGGACACCGTGTACTAAGACACATCCACAGAGGAGGCTGAACATATTATTTATACTTTAGGAGTAAATACAGTGTAAATGGAATACAGTGCCCTCTAACAAAAAAAAATTAACTAACCTAGAGTCACACAGAAATATAGTTTTTTTATGCAATGTACATGTACAGGGTGTCCAAACTAATTGCGCATAATTCAGTCAAATGTGGAAAGTATAGAGTGTCTCAAATTCGAGTGTTTCACAGAGTATCTCCAAAAGTGGTTTTCGCGAATCTGTGCTCGATTTTTGTGAAATGAATTATGGAGAATTTTTCTGAAGCACATTGTTATTATGATATGAACCAAATAAACTTTCGTTTAAATGGGACACCCTGTATATTTTTGCAGATTTTCACAACACTAGTTTTTTCAGAGACACCAATATGGTACTATAATTGCTCCAAAACTGTCTTCTGATCCTTAAAAAAGTGACTATAGAAGCTTTTAAAAAGTTTTTGCAGATCAGAAACACCAAAATGTCACCAGTGTCTTTCAAACTGTCTTCTGATGAGTTTTGAAAGTATTACAAGAGGTTCTCAAACGGGTTTTGCAGGTCAGAATCACCAAAATGGCAAAATAGCATTAGTGGATTCTGATTCTTTAAAATGCCACCAGAAATTTGAAAACTGATTGAGAGAAAGCGGCCAAACGGTTTAACCTACCAACCAGTGTTGTCATATTTGTAGAGAGCCCATTTCATTGGCTATCTATTGAGGTGCAAACGTGTATATAGTGTGAACCAAATAAGCCAGTTATTTACGATTGAATGAAACACTGCACTAAAAAAAATGGAAAATTTGATGCCCTCTAGCGGCCCAACCGATAAATCAATCAACCAGTGTTGCCATAACATTGGTAAGCCCATTTCATTAGCTTTTCATTGACGTATAAAAGTCTACGCAGAGTATACCAAATAGGCGAGTTATTTGCGATTGAGTGAAATACTGCATCAAAAAAGTGAAAAAAAAAAGTCAACTTTGACTCCATTTAGTGGCCAAACCGTCAAACGAATTAACTAAAATTTACATATTTTTACAAAGCCCATTTCATGGGCTATCCATTGACATATAAAAGTCGATACACTATGTATCCAATAGGATAGTTATTCACGATTGAATGAAAGAGTGTATAAAAAGTTTTAAAAAACATAAATTTGACATAACGGATCACGTGATCTAAAAAACAGGTGGAAAAATATTACGTGATTTTTGCATTTGAAATGAAAAAAAAATCAATAGTTGCCAAAAGTCAAGGGACACTTGACACAAAAAATTGTCAAAATGGCGGAATTGTGTGTAGGTGCGTCACGTGACTTTGACAAAACAGAAAAGTAACAAAAAAAAAAAAGGCAAATCAAAATGGCCGGGAACAACAATCACGTGACATTGGAAAAAATGAAAATGGAAATCGGAAAAAATTATTTTGGTAATCATAAACAAATTTGAAAAAAAAATAGAAAATCTCGTTTTTTTTAGAAAAATGTGAAAAAAGAGTAAAAGTTGTAGATGATTTTACCCTTTATCAGACTGCATTAGAAAACTTTTGCCCTAAAGGGCCTTCTCAGGGAGATATTTCCTAAAAACTGTAGCAAAGCACAATCAAAAAAATGCAAAAATATACAGGGTTACATTTAAAATTAGCAAGTCTTCCGGTTAAACCGTAAGTGGAAAAAATGTTTTTAAAATATAGCACGCACAATTTCTAAACATTTTTGATCCTGATAAACTTTTAATGATGAGTGGCTAACCTTCTAAAGAAATGATAAATTAATTAATAATTTTTTTATTAATTTATATTTTAATAATACAGGGTGTCTCTAAAATTGTTGAAGCTTAAATATGACCTAAACCAACTTAATCCAAAAGTGAATGATGTCGGAGATACAGAGTGTCAAAAATACAATTTAATTTTGTTGTTCGTAAATATATTTTTTTAATAATTAGGCTAGGGCAGATTTTTTATGGTGAATAATTGAAATCTGTTTAGAGTGTGTTATTACCATCACTGTGGTAACTTTTTTAAAACCCAGAACTTATTTAAAGACACTCGGTTTTTAATTCTAAATGTATTTTGCCTTATTAAGACTTAAATTAAACCTGATCATGGCGAAATTATTTTAGCAGCATTTTAGAGACACCCTGTATATAAATAAATAGTTCCTAACCTATAGCCGTAGTAAAACCGGTGAAAACTCTTTAATTTTGAGATAAAGCAGTAAAATTCCTAATGTGAAGTCCACATGTGCAGTATTTGCCTAAATCCCAACAATGTTCCTAGTTTGTGATTGACCAAACACAACTGTACTGAGATTTTCGCAAAAACTGCGCATGTATACTTATCATAAGAACTACTCTAAATTCTGCTGGACACCCGGTATACCATAAAAACCCAACCAAACAGTAAAGGAGTAAAACTATTATTTTTTGGCGCCAAGAATCTTTTCTTCTTCCTCTCTTCTTTACAGCCCGTTGCAGTGCGACTTTACAGAATTCTTTTGGCGCGGGCAAACTTAAAAACTACCGGGTGTCCATTATCTGAAATTTAGTTAAAAATCGGAAAAGCTAGGCTAGTTTATACGGGGCGTCCCGGATCGATGGCGTGCCGTATTTTTAGAATACCGCGTAGCGGTCCGTCGAGGCAGGATGAAGAGAGATGGCAACAACGTTGTGTGCACACGTAAACTCGTTTGCCATTTATTTTTTTTCAAAAAATCACCACGCCGGTTATAATTAGTGCTGGTTATGGAGTAAGGACGCTGAATTAATCGTCGTCTTTCCTTTATCGGAAACGATTTTTTCTGTTGAATATGGCGTCGTTGTTTCCTGTCTTTAAAAAAAAAAACACTATACACGGTGTTATATAATAGATGCGCAGGATTTTGGGTAGTTTGTCCAAAAATATGAAAAAAGTTATATTAACTCACTTTTTAAAATGGTGCATTTTACAGACTTTGTTACTTGTTTCAATAAAATTTAAAAAAATTGATGTTTTTCAACTTGGGAGTATCAAAATCGTACTTTTTCCAGTAGCGTAGAAGTTGGGGAAAAAACTCATTATTCAAACTAATTTTTCTGTCAATTTCAACACCCAATATCTCTAGTACTATTTTAGAGGAAATAGAACCTTTTTTGTCATATTTCTGGACGAGTTACCCAAGTCCGGCGCATATATTATGAGACGCCTTGTATAGCGAAGCTCAATCAGTTACAGGGTGAATCAGTGTACAGATTGGAACGACCTCAATTTCGCGCGGTACAGATAGCGCGCCACAATGATTTTAAAAATATCGAACAAATAAGATAAGGAACCGCGTCTTAGCTGTCACGATAAGGTTCCATGATCGGCACGTTTAAAATCAACGAGATTTTTGGTTAGACTGTACAGTTTTCTTGAGTTTACTACTCAAATTTTGCAATAACAATAAATTGTTAGAGTATACAATTAACATAAGCGTATGCCACAGCTGTGGAAAGTACAAAATTGCTCACATACAAAATCAATGTTGAAGAGCTAAGTTTCCAAACACTAAAAATTGTAGATTTTAACTAAAAAAAGCTTCAGCGCATAAAAGTAACCAGTTTCAGGTCTAACAACCACTAAAATCCTGAAACTAGATTTTTAGTGGTCATTTTTACAGAAATTACAAACTATCCATTTTAGCATGGAATTTCAATTGCAAAATTGTGTTTTAAAGTTTTCAATCACTGAAAATTGTAGTTTTAAGTAAAGAAAAAGCTTCAAGATCTAAAGATAACCAGTTTCATGTCTAAAAAACAGGTTGAAAACCTAAAACTAGACTTTCAATGGTAATTTTCCAAGACTCGGCAAATCAGCTATTTCAGCATGGAATTTTAATTAAAGTTATTTTTTGAGGTTTTCAACCACTGGAAATTGAAGTTTTAACTAAAACAAAGGCTTCAGGGCGTAAAAATAACCAATTTCATGACCAAAAACTGTTTACAATCCTAAAACTAACTTTTCAGTGGTATTTCTCCAAGAATTAGCAAATCAGTCATTTCAGCATAGAATTTCAATTTAAAAAGTTTTGTTTTCAAGGTTTTTAAGAAGTTGAAATTAAGGTTTTTACTAAAGCAAAGGCTTCAAGGCTTAAAAATAACCAATTTCATAGCTTAAAAAAGTTTGAAAACCTAAAACTAGACTTTCCATGGTATTTCTCCAAGAATTGGCCAAATCAGTCATATCAGCGTGGAATTTTAATGAAAAAGTTGTTTTTTAAAGTTTTTAGGTACTAGAAATTAAAGTTTAACTAAAGAACACGCTTTTCGGCTTAAAAATAACCAGTTTTTGGTCAGAAAAGTCCTGAAACTAGACTTTCAATGGTCATTCCTAAAGACTTCACAAACTATCTATTTTAAGATGGAATTTTAATTGAAAAGTTGTGTTTGTAAGGTTTTCAACCACTGAAAATTGTAGTTTTAACTAAAGAGAAGCCTTCAGGCAGAACTTAAAAATAACCAGTTTCATGTCTAAAAACTTTACTTAAACTAACTTTAAAATCCTAAAACTACACTTTCAGTTGTACTTTTTACATAAATTACAAATTAGTCATTTTAGCATGGGATTTGAATTAAAAAGTTGTGTTTTTAAGGTTTTCAAGCATCAAAATTGTATATTTAACTAAATAAAAGGCATCAGTGATTAAAATTAGCCAGTTTTAGGTCTGAAATCAGTTTACAATCCTAAAATTAAGCTTTCAGTGGTATTTTTTTAAGAATTGGTAAGTCAACCATTTCTGGAAAGAATTTCAAATTGAAATGTTGTTTTCTTAAGGTTTTCAAGCACTGAAAATTGTAGTTTTAACAAAAGAAAAAGCTTCATGGTAAGTATAAGTGATAAAATGTACAAACTTGCAACAAACCCTCAAATTGTCCTCAAAATTCTATGTTTTGTGATTGAGAATATCATCATCATATCGTCAAAAAAGTATAATAACCTTCCACTTATTTACATTTTCCAAGTTTAACCGCCATTTTTTCGAAAACACTATATTTTGGTAAGTACTACAGTGGGTAGATTGTTATTGGTCAAAAAAGCAGCTATTAGCTTGCTGTTTTTTTTTGACCAATCATAAACGGCCCACTGTGCGGGGGTCTACCCAAATTGCGCACATTTGAACCAAGATAAATGCATACAGAATGTGACAAAAGGGTGGTATTGTCAACCAGTACTGTCACATTCTATCAACACTTGAGATTTGTCATTTTTCTAACGGTTTTTTTAGTCTAAAGTGGAAAGTTCTATTTGACTAAGTATTTAAGCAAAATATATTATACAGATTTTAGACTTTTTGGCGGTTATAGGAGAATAGACAAAAAAGAAATCTGTAAGTTAAACTGAGATACTACAGGACGATCGAAAAGTATTTTGATATTTAGTTAAATAAATCTAATGAAAACCTTTGTAATTTATTATATTATTTGAAGATTTTCAAAACTATTTCATAAACATTTTATATACCGAATTTAGATGGTACCCAAGATGTTTTGCTTGATTTTCAATTGTATCACTTTTTTGTTTCTCGTATTTTTTGAGTTATTTGCAAAAGTACTTAACACATAGTTTCCACAGCCTGCTACATATTGAAAATTTTAATATTTACTGGTAAATATTTCGAAAACGACATGTGGCAACGCTGGAATTAGATGTGTTTCACTTGGTCCTTTTAGTTTAGGACAGTTTTCCAAATACAGCAACTCGTTTACAATAACACAGCTTCTCATTCTTAGTTAGCCTCCCGGTACTTAACGTTTTTTGGGACACCCTGTACACGTACTGTCTAACGTGTGAAAAAGTGTTCATTTGGACATTTATTCAGGGTGTCCCATAAGAACTGGTAAATAATTTAATGTCGTATTTATAGGGTCAAAATAATTCGATTTAGCACAACTCAGGCAAAAAGCCAACAGAAACAGAAATACAGGGAGTCAAAGTTATTTTTTTAAAAAATGTACTTTTTCAAATAAGTTTCTTACTAAAATTAGGTATTCGAGGATGCCAAATTTGATTATCTACTCAGTTTTAAGCCAGCTTATAGAGATCGCCATCTAAAACCAGCGATTTGCTTTATGATTGCAATTTGTAATCTTCTTGGAGGATGGAACCTTAGATTGGTCGGAGAAGCCCAATATCATCTCCAGCACCAGTTCAAAAATTGGTCTTCCAGATTTTTACTTAAAGCATTTTCTGTATGAAGAAATAATAGATAACCAAGGCAAGTTATTAATTTCAACTTAAAATGCTGTTGAGACATTTTGGAACAATAATAGACAGTTATTTCAATCAATTTTTTTATTTTTTTTTTCAAAAATGCATTGAGGTCAATATTTTAATTGCAAAAAACTCGAAAACCGTATGTTTTTGGGATACTTACTAGGTATACCTTTTCTAGCGAGAAGATATTGGAAAACAGATATTTGGGTTACACTTGACTATACCAGAAAAAAGTCGATTTTAAAGCGAATTATTTTCTGCAGGTGGCGACCTCTACGTGCCGTCTTCAAAAACCCCAGAATATCTAATTTTACCAAGAAACTCCAAGTTATTGGTGAGCAATTAAACAAAGACAATTTAAAAAAAAAACAACTTTGACTCCCTGTATTTCTGTTTTGGTTGACATTTCGTCTAAGGTAAGTTGTGCTAAATCGTTTTGGTCCTTTAAATCCGCTGTTAAATTATTTACGGGACACCCTGTATACTATTACCAGTTAAACGTAATAAAAAGTAGTAAATTCAAAAAAAATGTTAATTTAATGCAGCATCCGGCTCGAAGGACCATCAAATGTTGATACATTACAAATTTGTGGTTACCGGACCGCTTATAAAAGTTAACCATATATTAACATAAGAGTCATAAATAGGACAATTGCAATTATAAAGTTGCATACATTATAGCGGCGTTGATAAACAATACAATCGCCCGAGAGCACGTAAAGAAGGTGAAGGGCTGCATAAAGTGACAAAAAGTTTGAAATTTGCCTCGGGATGCCGCCACTGTCGCAATCCGTCGGTCGTGCAAGAAATAATCTTCCGCAACCAGGCTATCGAGGTTTTTTTTCTGGTACACTTGCATAAGCATCCAGGTACGAGAGGAATAAAATTCAGTGGTTTGGACAAAATCAAGTTGTCGCACGTCAAAATGTGACAGCTAAAATGGCGACAATTGGCAAATTTCGATCATCTTATTTCCATTATTATGCTTGAAATACACAGAGCCGAGTAGAAGTTTCGAAATTATCCATTCCACGGTTATATGTAACTAGCGGAGCGGTTCACCGAAATTGTCGGCCTGTTCGACTTTGTTCGTCCAACGCTCGCCGCCACTGTTCGATCTGGCCGATTGTAGAGAGAAATAGACTGGAGGGTCGCTTGTGTTGTAGCTTTCCGTGAAAGCAGTACAGTGTAGCCGAGCAGTGTGCTGTGGAATAATGACGTCAACCGACAAGGACGGAGATAGATGTGCCCGACGCGTCAGACAGAGACGGCGCGACGAGAAACTTATTAGAGTAGGGAGAACGAACGACCCAACCTAACGAGGCCCCGGCCCGTTCAACGATCGATCCGAATGCCGGAATAGACAGAGACGGAACGATGTTTTATGCATGGTATCGAACATTGAACGGGCCGGCAAACGGCTGAGTCACAGTAATTGATAATAACTTAGGCATTGCTCTTTGCTATTAGAACGAAAACTGAATTGGAGTAGTGAAAAGCGACCAGAAAATCGTCTCTTCTTCTGTTTCTTCTATCGCGTTGTCCGGCATTTGTATTTTTCGCACTTTTCTCAAAAAAGTGCGGTTACATTTTCAAATTCTACTACGCACTAATTAACCACTATATCAATGCATCTTAATAAATGATAAACAGAGATGCGTTAGGCTGTATTAAATTACAAAACAGATTAAAGGAGACAAACAACAAATTAAATTGAAATATAGTAATCATAATCAAAAGTAGGAGCATTTTCGGTCGATGGGGGGGCGGTCTTAATTGCACGAAGCAACCGTGTCTAAACAAGTGCATACAATTTATCGCTCGCTTCCTATTAATGAATCGGTTCGAAGGACCAAAAGCGAATTAGCTTATAATAGGTCTGTCCGCAGGGAAAATCTCCAAATACTAATCAGAAAAATAGCCACATCCATTGACAATAAAAATGTCAGAGGCCACACGCTCCATGGAGCGAGCAGAGCGTTTTTGACGTCACAATGACGTAATTTGACAGTTGGGCAAATTATGGTTTTCCTAAATTACGACATCGTCACGTGAGCATTCAACGTCAACTTGACATTCACCGGATTTTTAGTAGATAGATAGATAGAGAAGATAGCGTTTCAGCCAATCAAAGACAAACAACAAACAACACTTGTTTGGCTATTACCGGCAAAATTCCCCCGCAAAGAGTTTTATTTGCATTGCCTATTATGATGTATATCAGCCAGATGAAAAAGTTTTAACCGTTTTGAACCGAGGGCGCCACTGCTCTCGCTAAACTTATTTCGTATGTGTGTTTACATACTACAGTTCGGGCTCGTTGTTCAACTTTACAAATTTTGCTTGGTTTCTAATATGTTTTTGGTGCTTAATTACCTGCAGATACCTATTCAAAAGCCAAAGCAAAGAGTGCTTGTATTATAAAAGGAATTTGCTTGAATACTAATTTTTGAACTATCCTTTTTACTTATCCATTCTTTTATTAATGACAGCTGTTGAGAAGATTAAGCGAAAAAGCATTTACACTTGATTTAAGCTGTAGATTGTCTACACTCCCCCTCCCCCACCCTAAGCGGGTGGGAAAGCTGTCAAAGTTGAAAGTTTGAAATTTGTCTCTAAAAAAGTAAGTGAGTACTGCCATCAAACGTTTGTTTGGTTTTTAACTGTTTTTCGGCTTCGACATGTTAAATTTTGTTTTTGTCAGCGCTTTCCTAGTAAAAAATTCATATATTCACAGTGGCCCAAAAATACAACATTACATTTTCATATCATTCCTTTTCATTTTTGAATTTTGTATCGAATTTTAGGTTTGTCCAATGTACTTTGTCTTATACCGAACCTCAATCGTTATCGAAATATTTGCAATTGAAGATATTAAGGATTAGACTATACGAGGAATGTTCGGTTTTCGTCCAAATGCATCGATTTTCGAGTTAAACAATATTTTCTACTGGTAAAGTAAGGTAGTAAAACCTTGAAGAATATTCTGCACATTACTGCTTCTAAAGATCCGTTAACTCGTTTTTTACTCCATATTATCCCATTTTTTAACTTGCTTCTTAATATTATTTTCGCACTTCTTTTAAACTTTCAATCTTCCATCTGATTCTCCTTTCAATCTTCCTTCTGATCTGATGTGTGATTTTTCACTGTTTTGGAACATCTAGCTTCTGTTTTCCTCATTCAGTTGTATTGTAAATGTCTTTTGTCATTTTCAAGACTGTAAAAAAGTAAGGTTCTTGTTTTGAATGGCCTTCTCACCAGGTTATTCTACGTGCATTTGCTATAGGTATATTCATTCTGTTGTGCACTCTTCTGCTGTACTTATGCGTCTATACATTTACTTGTGCATGTCCCTCATGTTTCTGTGCTATACTTGTATCTATAAATCCAGCAGTAGTCTCCACTCATTCCAACTCACTTCATTGTCTCTTATTATACATTGTTCATAAAAAATGGCATTATAAGAGCAAAGCACTGTACAGTCCCACTTCCTTACCTGGTACACTTCTCTTATCAAAGACACTTACATCATTTTCTCTGTCATTCTTCTGATTTGCCTCTTTTCTTACAGACAACCTGTGGTCTTCTAGCATTCTTTGAGACTGTTTAGCTATTCTTCACTCATCTTGTCCTCTTACTCAATCCTAAATTCCTTACCCACTAACATTCCAACTATCCTTTGTAACTTCTACTACTTGGTCAAAGCAGGCCAACTCTCTTCTTCCAAAGTGCCTGTTTGTTCTAAATATTGACGATAATCCTGGATATGATGACTTTGTTCACGGCTGCTTCAGCTTGGTAGTAGTTTGTGAGAACCATGTTCTTAAGTTTTTAAGTCATGACATTCTCCCTCTTCCTCGTGGTCTTTTACCATAAACTTTCCCTTGGAGAACGGACTTTAAAGGTGATATTGGCTTTCTTTCTTCTCTTGATGGTGTTCATTACTTCCAAGTCCTTCTTCATTTTCTCCATCTGTTGGTCACTTTGTCCACCCATGATATTTTCAGCATCCTCCTGTTTTCTGTGTATGGAGTCTGATTTTGATGTTGAGGTTGTGACGTTTAAACAGTTTTGGTTGAAGGCGGTCCTTGCCTTCTCTATTCTACACCTGATCTGTTAGTGGTCCCATTAATCATGGTTTACAGATATTCTCTGTCTATTGGTGTCTTGTTGATCGTTAAGCCGTATCTTTCACCAGTTTCTCTACTGATTACCATGAATTTAATTTTACTAATGTTATTTTTTAAGCCATATTCAGGTAAACTGTTACTAGGATCTGGGCTGAGGCTAGTTTCATCACAGTTCTTCTTCCAGCTTCAAGGCCTTAATAAAAAGTTTTAGACAACTCCATCATTGATGATGCTACTGCCAAACAAGTTGGTCCTTATATTTGTGACTGCATCACATTCACAAAGCTGGTGTTCAAGAGTCTCTACCTCATCCTCACAGAATCTGCAGTCTCCGCGCTTTCCTTTTCAGTGTCCTGAGAGGAAACTTGTGAGTGAACGTAATCTAACCTCCGAGAAGTTCAGTGAGTTGCTCCCAAGGTTTCGCTCTTTCGTGATCCTACATCAATTTGAACTCGAGTTTACAGGTAGGTGTAATTCCTCAAGCCACAGAAAGGTTCTGGTCCTGTAAAATGAGTCTTGGCCCCTTTTTTAGCCAGAATGTTACTTCTCTCATTTCCCTTAATTGCTTATTAGTTATTACTTATACAGGATGAGTTTTTTCAAATGTTCAAGGCAAATTTGTAAAAGTTTCACAACTGGTTCAGCTACTCATTCCAATATTCTAGGCTTCTTTGTCTATTCTTTCTTTGATCACCACTTCTGTCTCTTAGCCTCACTCTGCACAGAAGGTGTGATTGATCAAAAATGATTGAGTGATTTGCACAGCTACTGCACATGTGGATTTACCCTCAAAGGAACAGTTTCCTACATTTTGTCACATTATGGTGGAGTTTTCTCAATCTTGCTCGGTCTGCGCAAATCCTCATTGCACGAACAATCTTGGATCGTAAATCGTGTTATTCTCATTGCGTTTATCGTTAAGATAAGTACTATTTTTATGTACATACAGTACGAACGTTTCGAAATCACTTTGATAGTTTGACTTGCAAACGTGGAACGTTACTTTTCAATAAATTTTGGATGTCTTAGTCATTCCTCAAGTCTCGCAAGTGATTTCATTAAACCATTAATCTTTAAGACTCTCAATACGACAACAATTATCAGCTAATCAAACACGAAACTAATACACCATTAGTAACGTCATCGCGTGCATATAAAAACATTACGATTTTTAAATACCTCCGTAGTAAATTTAAATAGGTGTGCGTACGACTCATTGAATCAAACAGCTGTGAATGAAACGCGCCAATATTTATTTACAATTATTTATACGGAAAAAATAATCGATCCGATGAAATGCGATTGTTGAAAATCTCATTAAGATACACGGGAGTAATAAAATCGGTGGCGCACGACGATGCGACGTTTCCGTATATTTATGACGGCGATTTGTCGTGATTTAATCACGATCAACTCGTATAGCAAATTCAAAACGGGGGTTCCCTCAAAGCCTACCTGTCTACCGAGTGAATTACGCCATAAAGTGGTTTCAGGATCACCTGTTAAGCATTCAATAGGGTCGCACGACAATAAGTAATGGGCACGCGTTTCTGAGGTCAGATCTTAAAGTTGTCAGACGATAATAGACCGAATAACCAACCTATTCAATTTGCTTGCTGTAAACCTTTAAGATGATTTAAAGGGCCTATACGACCACCGGATTTAGTGCCGCTCGATTATTGTGTTTGTTTACACGTTACGTCATAAAATTAATGCCTTTGGCAAAAGTGCGGTGCCAAAATACCCGAACAAAATGTAGGTTTGGCTGATTTAACTGAAAATAGACGGTCATTCGTCAGGTTTTCAAAATTGTAACAATGTTTACTTTTACTGACCGGCTACGACAACCTGCAGCCAGTTGATTTTATTTTAATTAAGTAAATGCTGATTATTATCACTAGTGAATTGTGTATGCTATACATTGTCTATTAAAATGCTTGGGAAATCATTGAATTGTTAATAAAGTTGAATTTGTAGTATTGGTCATACCACATTTTGATGAACCTGGTTGATGACAGCAGCTCTTCTTTTATTATTTCTTCAATTAGTATAGACAGTATAGATACCTACTAGTCCCAAAAATGGATTGTTCTAAATAGTTGTAAAAAAGGTGATGGAAAAATCAGCAAAAATGACCAGAATGATGCTAAATTGACAGCATTTGCGTCAATCTGAGCATTGTCTGTCAAATTGTGACAATTTTCTGAACAAAATGGTCTCTCTAACTTTAAGGTGGCAAAATGAAATCAAAATTGATCAGTTGAAAAAGCGTTTTGAGGGGTTGAAAGGGGTGGTCCTCCTTTAGGTACCCCCACCCCTTTTAGGAGGGAGTTGGAATAGTGGATTTTGGATGAAACCAAGATCGAAAGCCAAGCTCAAAAGAAAAATATACTACTTTGAAATTCACACCCTTTTTAAGGCATTTTTTGTGTACTATTTGCTTCTAAGCTAAATAATTCGGTAATTTCAGTTCGGAGCAAAAATTTGCAAAATAAGTATAAGAAAATAGATATTATGGGCTGTCCATTGACGTAGAGAAGTTTGTGCTAGCTGTCATAGCAACGGTGCAGATAACTGACAAAGTGCGACAATTCTACCAACCAAAAGTTTTGATTCTGACTGACGAACTGAGGCTTACAAGATCATTCGAATTTCCTGAATGAACAATGATGCGCTCAATAAAACGACTAATTAATTGATACGCACATAGATAAAACTGTTGAGAGAATCCCCCAGATGCGGTTTAACAAACGCTTTAGATATTGGCGGGAAGCATAAATCACGCACACAAGTAAAAATCAACAAGTTGGTATCCTTTTTAAGAGTGGCGTCATTAACAATACACCAGTCCAGTAATCGATGGCAAAAGTTCCGGCAAACATTTTTCGAACCGCTGCGGATCAATTCAGTGTCGCACTTATCTAAGATGGGCGCACGCCTAATTAAGTATCGGCTAATTGCCTTTCCTACGGTGTTTATGGCGCTTCATTCAAAAGGGACCCCCTGTTTACTTTTACAATTCAATTTGGGTACACACACCTCGTGTATTATGTTAAATGCTATTGAGCTGCCACGATTTGAGTGTAATTTGGTTAGGTGGCCCTCTGGGTGACTGGATTTAATTCCAGTTGATTTTAGTATGCAGTCAAAAAGTGCGAACATTATGTAGTTTAATCGTAACTTTACAAGTTTTTTTGGGACGTGAAAATTTATTTTGTACTTTTTTTTTTGGAAAAATCCACAATGGCCGATGTTTTAGGTTATAGCAACTGAACTCTAAATACTTACAGTATAGAATAAAAAATGGCTTTAAAACATTGAGTTATACTTTTATCGTCATTTTTTTATCTTAGGTTAGGTTATGAGTTGTGAGTTTGGTGTTATTTCAAAAATTTGGATGAAACTTAAAAAAAAAATGGAAACAATCTTGGAAACAGTTACGAACATTTTACAAGGGATCAAAAATGTTCAGAAGAACTTTCTGCACTTAGTGCAGTATGTCTACACATCCACTTAAAACATAAACTTTGTCACAACTGGCAGAGCGTTAGTTTCAAATTTAATTGTTTTTTGGACATATGTTCAATTGTGTTGCGGTTAGCCCGATATGAAAGAGCATTTCAGGATAGACATTTTTAGCTTTTTACAGTTGCTGAAACCTCAAAAATGGCTGAGATACAAGATTTTCAACAATTTGATGCAAAAAAAATATCTCCGAAACGATTAGAGTCACGAACCACAAGCAGTAAGAGACTAAAAATGTTCAGAATGATTTTCTGCACTCAGTTTACTAGGTTTCCATCGACTCAGAACCGGGTAAACGCGGTTATAACTGGCACTGCATTAGCTTCAAATATACCAGTTTTTCTTTTTGTTTTTTTGAACACCCTGTGATTAATCATGTTGCGGTTAACACGAAGTAAAAAAGCAGTTCAAGATGAACGTTTTCACCTTTTTAGAGTTGCTGAAACCCCAAAAAATGGCGGAGATACGGAATTTTCAAAATTTTGATTTAATTTCAAAAAAAGCTAAAAAAGTCGAATATCTCGGAAACTGTTAGAGTTACGGAAATTTTGTACAAGAGTCGCCTAGTTTTTTTTCAAAAAAGCCTCTATTTGGACACCCTGTATGCTGTAGTAGTCCGCAAACTGTGCATTGTTTCATATAACAGAGCTGAAGGATGTTTGGACGTAAACTTTGGTGATTATGAATTTTTTGTAGAGAATTTTAAACTCGAAAAAGTGAATCAAGTGTTTCCATAGTCTTAAATGTTTTCCTACGAGAATCCAATGATCCCCTCATTGGGCATGTCAACCCCACATACGTGTGACAGTTGAATAACGTTTCCATATAATCAGATAATGGAATATGGAATGGAAGTCCACAGCATTGGCCAAATATAATGTTTTTCACTAAATATTTGAATCTGGAATACCTGCCCTAAATAGAAGAAATCGAGAGCAATTAGGTTTTTTAGACTAGTATTTCAAGACGAAAAAACTCCAAAAACGGCAAAGATACAAGATTTTCAAAATTTTGATGTAAATTCAAAAAAAATCAATTATCTCAGAAACGGTTAGAGTTACGAATGACTTTCTACAATGGTCTTAGAAAATGTGGTATGTTTGGAATATGGTCCTCTCCTGTCAGTTGATTCTAACTTAACTTGGTTAGGCGGAAACTTTTAGTATCTTCCGGAATGACCTCTTGGATCAATGGATTTGGTGCCATGTGATTTTTTTTGTCTAAAAAATTTTTGGGTTGTCGGATTTTCCCGCCGTTTTGCCGATGTCCGAAAGGCCATTAGTAAACTTTCAAAACAGAGCAAACTTTTCAAAGTCCGAGCGCGCGTTTTCCTCATTTTACATCCTCCGTTCGTATCTTTTTTAACCTAACCTTTCGCAGCGGGCATGTTATGCAGGTGGGCCGAATCGAGTCGACTATAAACGACATGCGCCGATCTGGCCTCAGGACCGGTCTTAGGCGACTGGTTTGTCGTAATTCGTAATATCGCTCGCAAGCGCGTACATGCTAGACGGTGTCGCGATCGTTCCGTTTACGACAGTCGACAACGTTCCCAGTGTATAATTTCTACAGAGTGTTTCAGTTTGATTTCGCATGAAATGTTGCCCGACGCAACGAACATGTGTCAGGACGCTCCCAATTAAATAATGTGGTGTGAAACTCAGGTAAGTTGATTTTTTACTATACTGTACACTTTTTTCAAAAATATTCCATGTTCCTTATTTGCGTCAATACCATGGTAACGCACGTCACCGGTTGTCATGGTGTAAAAGTGACATTTTCATTCAAGATTCGATGGAATAGAAAGAAGCTAACCTCTAACACTTGACAAGTTTTGTTTTGAAGCAACCGGAACGGTGTGCGTACATTGGAATAGCTTTATTCCCAGTCGTTCAGCTGAGTAGCGTTGATCGATTCTGCGCTCTTTATAAATTTAAACCAGTACTGGTTATTTGGTCGACTGTAGATGAATCTTGCGGCGGGAAGATATGGAAGGACGGCGCCAGTTCAATTTTTTTAGGAATGTTGTTGTTATTCTTCCACCCTTTAACTACTGCCTCTAGTGACTATTTTTACTTTATCAACTTATTACCTAAATCTCCATTGAAGAATTTATTGCTGAAGCAGTAGGGTTCCCGCCACTGGTATAGCAAACGGGGTGGTAGTTACAACGAAGGGTGCCACTGTATACAGCGTGTTACGCCCACCGTTGCCATGACAACCCACCAACGCAACGCGGCCTCATTCGCCCGCTATATACCTCCGTCTCTGTCAAATCGATAAATAACGTTTTGTTATAACGGTCGTGCGTGTACCTGGACTAATTTCCTATATTAATTATCCATGTCTTTTGGGCCGCCGAGTTGACCGGATTTAGATCTGGCATACTATAGACCGCCCCCTGAGAGCATCAGATTGGAATTCGAACCGCCAACATCGTGGTACGATTTTCCAGCCGAAATGCTCCTATTTTTAAAGCTTATATTTTCGTCGTGTTATGCCTTTGCGCTTCCAAAATAGATTCGTCGGAGCGGGCGAATATAAGCTGCAGGCAAGAGTCCCAGTCACAAGTTTGAATAAAATTGCAGCTTTAATAATGAGGGAGATAAGAAAAACCGTAGTACGTCCAAAGAGCAAGGTCGTTTTCGAGCCGATTGAATGAAAAGGCTTTGAAAGGAAAAATTATGCCACCGCTACCGAAGAGAAGCCATAAAAGACTTTAAATGGAATCTCATAACGACAGTCGTAAAACAAGAGAATTCTTTACCGGTCAAATGATGGTCTCATAAACTAGAGAGGAGGAAAAAGCTGAGAAAGAAATTCATGAGGTGCAAACAAAACCCACAACACCAAAAACCAGTTCACTGATATTGAATAATAAGCGGCAATAAATCCGCATAACGTGCCGCCATAAATATGTGGCTTAATTACATTTGCACATCAGACATTCCTTCTGGCGTAGACCTCGTTATGACCCGTGAATGGCGCGTGTCGCCTGTCGACGTCAAGTTCAATGTCGGACGCATTTTTTCGCTCGTTTCGTTGAAAAATCACCGCGATGATTGTCTGCCGATATGACTGTGACGCAATCGTATGGTAATGAGACATTGTACTACTAGCATGTAATAATAGTAACAGTTCATTCATGTTTGACGGCCTTCTCCACTTATCTGCTTCAATACCGAGATGGACTAGAATTACACTTAAAATGTAAAGTTGGTTCATTTCAAGTTCATTGAAATGAATATTTTGAACCTCAGTCTGCAAATGACTACATCTGCATACCCTATAGGGAATAATTTTACCAGGGGCTTTCTTCTTCTTTTTTGGTTCCCAAGTTTGACTATCATCAAAGCTACGCGTATTTTTGATACTGTATGTATGACACTTCTAGATTCATTACATATTCTTCTCTCTCTCTTCTTTTAACAGTTTTAACGCTACGGTGGTTCTACTAGATGTGACTTTTGTCTTTGTGTGACTTTGTGTTTGACGATTTTGTATCTCCCACGTTCTTATTGGTTCAGAGTTTCTAAGGCTTAATTATCTGATATGACTCTCATTTGATTTTAGTGGAGAATTCACTGAGAGAACAGTCACATTTATACTCTTGAAGATTGTCTTTCACCAACTGTTTTTGAAGTTTTTTCACATTTGGAAACTTAGAATGTATTAGTGAATACGTCCATTGTGTCAGTCATATGTCTTGGAACTACTCAGCAAGACGATTCTGGCTGTCTTTTAGTTTTCCGATGTATTCTGTAATGGGCCTGTCCCACAATTTTTTTTTATTTCATAACTACAAAGACGGATTGAAAATATTATACCCGTATTTTTTTGTTTTCAAAAATATTAAGTCTAAATAGAAAAAAAATGATGATAAAAACTACATTAATTTCATGTTTAAAACGCCCGCCGCCGGTGACGTACTACACTATCAACCAATCAGCGACAAGAAGTAAAACAGATGGCGTGCAACAGCCAATAAAATCGCCCAGAATTACATAAGTCACATGCGCGCCAAAACAGATCTTTTAAATTTAATGAACAAATTCAAACTAATATAGGAACATTTACGACCATAATTTTTTCTTTAAGAATATGAAAAATTAGTTTTTTGATCCTATTCTTTCGATTCCAGTCATTAAAACAAAAATTTATGATATGTGGGATAGGCCCATTCTTTAGTCTAATGTTCTTGGTTTTCAAACGTTTTTCTAAGGTTGTTCTGCAGTATTTCTTCCAAACTCCTCCTGATGTGGCGTTTCTTGCAAACGGCAACTGTTCTTAATTTGTGGGCATTAAAGAAGATCATTTGATTTGCTATTAACTCAACTGTTCTGAAGGTTTCGTATAAAAGTCCTCATAGGTTTTTGGCTTTTTAAGTATTGAGATCATTATAATATCAGTCACCTATAATAAGCACAATTTTTTTACATCAAGTATGTTGGCACAGAGGAGAACCCTGATTAACTAAGGCATTTGACTGTGTTGATCACAATATTTTGTTGGAAAGTCAATTATGTTAAAAATTATTAAGTTAACGCAGAAGGGTACTAAGTATATGACTATATTTTGTCAAATGTTCAACAATAGGCAGATAAGTTTGACATATTTAGGTTTCTTGATTAGCAATGTAGAACGTGCTTTGTTTTGTATTTTATTTTGAAAACAAGTTTTTTCAACCTGCTTTTACTCCGAATTAACATCATGTGACCTTTTTCAAACTTATTTGTAACGTGACATGATCATTCTCAAATTTTCAGATCATGTGACTGAAAATTTTCCAGTGTCACGTGACTGTTCTCCATTTGGTCACGTGACCATTTTAAAATTCAAACTTCAGTTCTACAATGACTTGATCGATTTCAAATCTGAACATTGAGTTTCTGGTAAACGTAATTGATTTTGATCGTTATCACATCAAAAACCAGAAAGTTTTTATCTATAGATATGAAATAATTGGATTTCAGAGTCACGTGATCATTATTCAGCTGTAAAGAAGTTGATAAACGTCACCTGATTGTTTCTAAAGTTTTCTATGGTCACATTTCCACTGGGTATACTAGATTCTGTTTTTTTTTTCTTATTGTATACAAGGTGGCCAATCAAAAACATTCATATCAAGTTCAAGCTTTTCAAATAAAAATGTTTTTTTATGATTTCTAGCGTTGACTATCCTAAATTCTAAGCATTTTCCATGTAACATGTCGTTAACTAACCTTTCTCGTTTTCAAGAAAATAGGCTTAGATAATCGAATTATTATTAGTAATAGCATTCTATATTGACGTTAGATGAGAATCATTTGCTTGTTAATTCAACAAAATAGTAAGAATTTACAACACAAAAATGAATTATTTATAGATTAAAGTTAAAAACGTATGATCCATTAAAGTAATCAAACAAGATGTTCTAGACTATCAAAAGCTGAAAATATTCACCATAAACTTCCATGCAGTAATACAAATTTGATATGTGAAACTTTTTGTAGAATCTGGGGTGTAATTTGATCTACATTTCTATACGATCCTTTGGTCTAAGTCTTTGGTTAGGTTAGGTTAGGTGTAGAATATAAATGTTTGATTTGAAACATACCTAAAGGAAGAAACCTAAAAAGAGGACCACAATTTCTCCCAGACCTTCCCCTCGGGTGGCGAGAATTTTTATTCTCAAAATCTAGGTAGAACCTTTCACCATCCCCCACTCACCAGACCTTAACTCCCCAAACGTTTAAGATGTAAAAACAGACGGACGAAAGCCGACTGTAGTTTACCAGGATCACCAGAGATGGACGACCTGACGAAAATCAAATCGAGGACAAGACGAGCGCCAGATGAGCCCTTCCGTCAGCTGGGGCATCCTTCTTCCAGGACAGAGGATGCCGATGCAACTCTGGGAACTTCCCAAAAGGGAAATTTCCTGGACTTGTAGCGACTTCCTCTTCTTGACCTATCCTTTTGATTTACAGCGATGGGAGAGTAAAAAGCAGTAGTCTTCTTGATCCATCTATCTGAGGCCGCATTCCCAGCCAAAGAATATTGGCGCGAGAAATCTAAGATTGATGTGTTCGAGGATTTTTCTAAACGATCTACAAGGCCCCTAAAAACGTCCTTGGTTTGTTTTTTTATGATCTACCCCGTATATACGGTTGTTGGTCCTAATGTCTACGCAACTGCTATCACAGATCATATCGGTTAATATTGTAGATAGTTCTTATAAACTGGAAAAAGTCATTATTTTGAGTCTCTGACCACTTTTGATGCAGTTTGTTAATTAAACCAAAACGTCCTCATCATTACAAATCTCTGTCGGTTAATTTCCTTTTTGGGAGATAAAACAGAGTGTGATAATTAGCACACTAATAAAATAATTAAGCGTCACTGACCTGCATAAATAAACCTTGACGCGTTTTAAAAAAAGGTACTTGACGCCTCCATAAACGTCGGACGGCAATTTAAGCTGGCGCTTACTAATGACGTAATAACACCAACAAAACGCACCCGACAATTTTTATATTATTCCATTTTATATGAATGAATGGGAAATAAAAGATTGCGGGTTAGTCGGCATAAAAGTGCTTTTGTATGCGGATGTGTCGGGCAAGGCGAGATTATCGCGACCATCAACAAGTAGATCGATAGCAGCCTTGGGATAGGTTATTAGAACTGGCACAATTAATGGCTCGGGCATCTGCTCTTTATGTATCGGCAATTAGGATTACGTAAAAATCGGTTTTACGGGTCGTTGTGCCGGCGCCAATAAATCATCCTCGTATTTGTATTGGTAGAATGTCCTTGGATGCCATTAAAAACGGCAATTGTTCTTTTCATTCATGGTTTTCCACACGCGTAAATACTATTCAGCCTTAGGGATCACGACGTCATCAACCACCTTAGACACCGTACGCAAATCGCTTTAAAAAACGTATCTTTTTTCCAAGAAAACTAGGTCAGACATCCAAGAAAGTTTAATCTCCATGTTTAGCCCCGGTCGGTATTATTGTTTACGGAAGCGTAGTCTGGCGAGACGGACAAGTTCTCCAATAGTTCGCCGCATTCCAAAGCAAAGCCATACAAAACTTGAGCCCCTAATAAACGTGGAAGCTGCGAGGAAGGAAACTTTTATCGGGATCGCGGAGGTTCCTGACCTAAATAAACGTCACCCGCATATATGAATTGGAAATATGTGTGCACTAGACGTCGCGATTACGTTGGAGAAGATGAAAGCTATCGATCCTGCTGTTTTTTTCCCACTGAAAAGCGAAAGGGCTGCTCGATCTACACCACTCAAACATTTCACTAATTGTGTTTGCACGGGGATCAATAAGCAAACGTCCGTTGAATGTTAGTTAGGCAATTATTGGACTGTCCCTATTATTGCAGCTAGTGACAATGTTTGTGTTTAATAACGGCTTCTGTTTGGACATGTAACGTTACCTTTGATCCAAATATGTGAACCTTTTGTGCACACAATAACTGCTGAATATGAGACAAGCTTGGAAAACTTCAAATTGATGTTTGATTTAGTCTATTTTCTTGTCGCCCTTTTTCTTTGAGGACAATTCAAATATACTTGACTTAATATGTATAATAGGTGTTGTAAGACGTGTTTTACGCACGACTGTAACGACAATATAGTTTCACGAGTGCGTAATCGCTTCACAACACGAATTATGATTTATATCTACTTTACTTTTGATGTCAATTTCTACGTTTGAACACACCAAACCTTATGAAACTGTGCATAGGGTAGTCACATTTAGTTGGTTTTACGAGGAACAGAGCAAACGGTAATAGATAGAAAAAAGTCGATTTTCGAGTTTAGTTTGCTGATGGTCCAGAATTGGGCTTGTATACACAAGATTTTTCGTCGATTATTCGTTAACAAAAAACCGAAAAGAGCTGAGTTAGAGAGTTTAATGAAATTTTAAAAAGTATTTATGACAAAACCGAGGGTTAAACCACTGGGGCATTATAGTGTACAAACTGTAGGAATTAGTGGGCAATACTTGGGAATTGGCAACATTACTAAGAATAAGTAGGCATTACTGGGCATTAAATTAGTATTATTAATAAAATTGAAAAGGTCTAAATTATATTATAAAAAAAATTATAATACAATATTTTTTTTAATACAATTACCATTGAAGTGTAAACATAAATAAAATAAATAAAATTTGGTAATTTCAATGAAATCCGTTGGAAAACAAGGAAAAATTATGTATTGTGTAATTTTACTTTCAAACATTTTGACTGTCTCTAGCGGCGAAACCGTACAACTAATCAATCAACTTTATACGTCAATAAAAAGCTCATTTTATTGGTTATCCATTGATGTATAAAATTTTACCAAAAATAGTGTAATTAGGCGAGTTTTTGAGGATTAAACAAAAGGATGCACCAAGAAAGTGATAAAAAAATTGGTCAAATTTGACGCCCTTTAGCAGCCAAACCGTGTAACCTGTCAACCCAAATAGGGATATTTTTAGAAAGCTCATTTCATTGGCTATCCATTGACGTATAAAACTCTACTAAAAGTAGTGCAATTAAGCGAGTTTTTAAGGATTAAACAAAAAGATCCCAAAAAAAATTGGTCAACGTTGACGCCTTCTAGCGGGCAAACGGCTAACCAATCGATTTTTATACGTCAATGGAAAGGCATTTTCATTGGCTGTCCATCGACACAATTTTCGTAAGGGTCAAATTTGCCTGAAACACCGACACTATTCTAATGGGTTTTGCGCGTTAAGTTGGCCAGTTAGTGCAAGTGAAAATCGACCTTAATGATCGTATTTCTACAGTTTTGCTACTACTCTAGATTTGGCAATCATTGTGCTATGTTTGTGCCAAATATCAGGGCCGTACCTGCCCGTTTTAAAAAAAATCCTTTAAAGATATTAGAGCGGTCCCAGTCAAAGAAAACATTTAGTTAGCTTTGGAGCCCTCTGGCGACCAAACGAAGCAACCTATCAACACGGGCGGCCATATTTTTTTCAAAGCCCCTTTTATTTTCTATCCATCCACATATGAAAGTCTATACAAAGTGTTGTGTGTGACAATAAAGACAGTTTTGACTAAATTTGACAACTATTACTTTAACCTTCGTTAATTCGGTTATTTTGACAGTTACAGGGTGGTTCAATGTATCAATTTAAAAAGTGATTTTTTTAAATAAGTGGCGTAATACAATAACATACTCGTTGAACATGAAAAACTAGACTTTCTGTCCTTTTTTAGAACTGATTTTGGTCACAGCTATTTGAAAGCACTAGATCCAGTGGCGTAGTAATTTTTTCAATAAAAAAATCGCTAATAAAAATTCTCCATTTTCTATCAAGAAAAAGTATCGTAATATGACCTGAAAACTGAAATAAATATTTAAAATTTTCTCCCGTAATAGACATTTCATTCCTAATTATTTCAAAAAAAAAATCATTGAAATCGGTTAATAACCTAAAATTTTATAGGGGTGTTTCCATTCTAAATGGGTCACACTGTATATTTTGACGTCTTTCAGCACCCATTCCTAGAACAAACCTTGTATAACATGACAAAACACAAAAACCAAGAAAAAACCTTCCTTGATGTTTTAGAGACCGAAAATATCAAATTTTACATAAAATGGTAAATATCTCAGAAACGGTATATGACATTAATACACGAAAAATTTCTAGAATTTAACGTAGAATACAAACATGAAAAAATATACAGGGTATCCCATTCCGGTTAATTCGTTGTACGCATATTTTCTTATTTTTACTTTTTTTTAATTAAAAAAGGGCTTTTTTAGACTTTCCAGTTGTGATTATTATTCAGGAAGTTAGTGGGTTAGGTTAGGTTAGGTTAATTATTAGGAATTACTGGGCATTACAAGAAATTAGTGGGCATTACTGGCATATTAGGAATTAGTATACAAAATTTTGCTCAGCGGTTTACCCCTCGGACTAAACCTATTAGGACAGCGACGTTTCAAGCAAATTTGAACCACAAAGACACTGTCACGTGGTTTGACAGGCGATCAGTTTGAATAAATCAGTCACGAGACCGTTGCAATGTCAAGATAAATAATGACATACAAGGAAAACAATGTTTTTTTTTATATTCTTGTATGGTTTAATGATTTTAAGAGTTTATCTTCTTTTCTAACCAAGAAGGTCGTAGGAAAGAGTGAAATAGAAGAACCAGCAAAATTGAGAGGAAAAGTAAACATATGAGGAATATTATTTATTGTAGACCAGAATGTACTTGAATACAGTCTGCAGTACAGTGAGTCTCCTAAACCATTTTTGTTTTAGAATTGTTTTAGTGGACAGTCACGGCCACAAGTATTTCTTGTGTCTTCAAGTCGGTTTAATGTAAATTTATCAAGCAAGACAAAAATACAAATGGCGGTATGCTGGGGTAGTCATTGCGTAAATTACAACACAGTAGAAAGTTTATGATTGGTCAAGATGAAGCAGCAAGCTGAAAGTTGCTTTTCTTGACCAATCATTCCTACACTA
Source organism: Ips typographus (assembly GCF_016097725.1). Classification (NCBI taxonomy): domain Eukaryota; kingdom Metazoa; phylum Arthropoda; class Insecta; order Coleoptera; family Curculionidae; genus Ips; species Ips typographus. The sequence goes on along the minus strand of NC_138426.1, from coordinate 8,538,804 downwards.
ATGTTGCGCATGTTGACTTGTGAGTGAATTACCAAAAAAAAAACCGATAATGCATTTTAAACTGGGTTAGGTTAGTGTAGCTCAGAGATGACGCCACATAAAAATCTCTTAACCAACTAAAATGGAAATGGGGTTAGCGGTAATGGACGAAGCCCCCGGGGGCAACTCGCGGAGTTGCATTTTATGTACGCACGTTTTTATGTGAAATGCCGCCGCATAAATATTGACGCTCGAAATCGAGAGTGAACTTCATTCATGAATGAATGCAACGACGACCCGGTCTCCTAACGACGTCTCCACTCGTAAACTACATTCCGAAATGTATTGCCGAAGACACGGCTACGGCGTGTCTATCAGTCACGAAACAAATAATCGTTTAAGGTAATCGAGATATTAATGACACACACTCGATCGGTTCATTCATCCCAAAGACCAGATGTGTTCAGCAAGGTAATTAATTGCTATAATAAAAATCACGGTCTTTGTTATGGTAATTAAGATTTCCATTAATCATTAACTGGGAGTATTCCCAGTATTTATGTGTAGAAAGTCTGGTGGGTGTTAGTTTGCTCCACAAATCCGTTATGTTAATAATAATAATTCTCGATGACACTGATGTAGGCAAAAAGTTTCAAAAATGTTGTCAGTCAAAACAGTATTTTTTACAAAATTTAAGGAAAGTGCTAGTTTCTATCAAAAGGAGGTGTCAGGATTATTATCATCCTGAAGATGAGATTTACTCAAATCTCCCTCACCTCCTAGTTGCATGATAATATCGTCATAACTGGCCTCAGATTCACCCTGACCATTCATTCTAATATTCTAGTAAATAAAGAAAATTTAAATAAATAAGCTTGAATAAAAATTCTATTATAGGGATGCCAAGTTATTTTTAAGGTAAATAACTAAACCTATCTAACTTACTTTCTACCTAAAAATCCTGCTTCTAAATATATCATTGAAACTACAAATATCTTTAATACAAAAAATTACAAACTACTTACAACTAATACTCTTCGTCAAAGAGTCCAAATTGTCCAAAATAAACCGTCAGTTGACCAATCTTCTTCTTTTCCGTTGAGGTGGATTTTTAACTGCAAAGGCTGTATCTCGGTAACAGCCGGGAGGTCTTCTCGGTTATCGATTTAACCACTTCTGGAATAGGTCTTCTATCACAATCTGCTCCATGTCATAACGTGGACTAGACGGTACAATTGCTGGTAGCACTCGGTATTACACTCAGTAACTTCCGTTCCGGAAGGAAACAGCTTTCTAAGATCCCCTGATCTTCAATAGTCTGATTTTTGCTCGAATTTTTTAGAAAACTGACTTTCCAGCTCACATTAAAAGTCTCTCTTGACAATCAACCACCAAAAACAAACCACCTTCTACCTCCACGTATAGTTGGATTTTTACCTTTTGAGAATGACGTCATCTTTTTACGTCTTTGTTTCTCGCATATCAAACATGTGAAATAAACAATTTTAGCCAAAAAGGCACGTTGTTAATTTTGTCGTCCTGTCAAATTAAAAACGTTGACATTTACTGTCACTTTGATTTAAACGAATATCAAAGGTATAAAAATGCTGCGCTACAATGAGAAGGCCCAAATGCTAATTCTAAATGTGCTGCTTTTTTTCGAGTACGAAAAGAAACAGTTTCCAGATGTCAACTGAAACTCTCATGATCACTCATTTTTCAAAGCATTTGTAGGTTAAAATTTGTGATATAATTCCAGACATGCGTGTTTTTTCACCTGCTTGACGTCATTCTCAAAGGGTAAAAATTTGACTATACCACCTTTTTCACTTCCTTTCAAGTTCATCAAGTAATACTGTTAATTTTCTTAATAACTACATACAATCCTACTAAAACTAACTATAATGGTAAACACTTGACATCCCTACAAAAATGTACCTTTTCTATAAATTAAATAGATAAATTTTCTTTATTTTCTTGAAAAAAAAATCCTTATTTTCAAGACAGAGGTTTTGAACTAGCAATTGTCATTCTCTCTCTTCTTTTCTTGGGAAGGTTTGACCTCAAATATCTCAGAAACGATATATGTCTTAGCTTTTTTTCCCCAAGTAGAATTTTGGTCGTATATCTAAGAAGTGACCGCAGATTAGACTAAACACATCAAAACGTTTGGAAAGCATTTTGATCCACACATTTCAATAGAGGATGATTACTTTGGCGTTTAATGGAGTAATCCGAATCAAAAGAGTGACGAAAGCGATCAGTTTTGCAATGCAAACAGAAAGTAATACGTCACAAGTGAAAAACTAGGGCAGACGAATCCCAAAATACCTACAACGTCGTCACTCGTGTGTAAAACCCATTCAAACTCCCGTATATGTCACGACATAACATAAAAGGCAAGACGTCTCGGAAGTCGTGAATGGAGTTCACTTTCGATTACGCAAAGATTAAGACCGACCTCGCTATCAAAAAGCGGCGGTTTGATTTCGCATAAGCTCCCTTGGATGAAATTGCGCCATCGGCCATTCATTCGGTCGGTCGCTCCCTTTTTAACGACAACTCGGCCAGTAGCGGACTAGGATCCATTTCACTTTTTACCGCTCCTCTGCTCTCTATCTTGCGCTTTTTTGTTCGGACCTCTGCATCGTTCCAGCGTGCACAAAACATCCCAACCTCCGCAAACCCACGTTTTCATCAAATCCCTGCAAACGCCAATAAAACGTTCCCAATCCGCCACTGTTTTTCTCCAGACGCTTTTTAAGTTTTTCCGTAATAATGACGAACGGGCTATCCCGCTCCCGTTTTTTAATGGCTTATTGGATTCCCTTGACGCGGCCAGACGAGATGCAATCGCCCGATCGCAACAAGTGACTTATCACTTTGACTTTGAAAACTATATTGTGTCGTGACCCTTTTTCTCAAGGCCGTCTAATGGAATTTCCTTTCCATTGTAAAGTCGACAGCATAATAAGTATAAATCCCGGTAGTAAACAATAATCCACATCTAGGAGGCAACGAGCCTGTCTGGAGTTTGCCTAATGAAGTTAGGAACGTAATTGTGTTAAGTTAATCAACAAGTGTCCGCCAAAACGGTTTAGAGAAGAAAATTAATCTAATTAATGGTGTATTGTCATAATTTCTAAACGTATCCGGCTTTTTTCTTTGTGAGGCCTAAATATAGCTGAAAATTCTGTGAATGTAAACCCAAAGAATAGCTGTTTAACAAGAAGAATTAGAGAAAGATCGGCTCTTCCTACCAAAGTTAAAATGACAATCGACTGAAATTGTTCTCAAACCACATAGTGAGTGACCTACATAGTGAGTTATTCGTGTCCGGATTACACTCCAAATGTCCTTCCAAAAGTTTGCGGCTCTGTCATTTACTAAAATTAGGTCGTTCCCTGTGCAGTTCTGTCGGTGCAAGTCGTCAGCAGCTGTGCAGGATTCTGGATTTCTCCGCAAAAACACACATTTTTGCAGGTTTTCTCTGCACCTCGAGACTCCGGTGCGAAGTCTGTTGAGCGTTCTCCAGACTGGGTATCAGCTCCCCTTTTTGTTAGGTGATTGGATCTTCTGGCTTCCTTAGAGACTTGCAAAGGTCCTGGCCAAAAAGCTGTGGCGTGATCGGAGTCTGGTTGGTGACCGTTGGGTCGGTCTCTTGTCGACCCCTTTCTACCTCCAGAGAGTCTACCTGATGAAGTGGCGTAGGCTTCAGCCAGTCTGTTATTAGGCGAACTGCTTGATTCAAAAAGACGTCGACTTGCTTTGTGTGAGTGGATGCACACCATACTGGAGTGGCGTACTCGGCTGCAGAGAAGCTTAATGTAAAAGATGGGGTTCTCAATGTTGCTGGCTGTGCTCCCCATGACCTACCAGTCAGTTTCTGGAGAAGGTGGTTTCTTGTTGAGACCTTTTTTCTGATATTAAGACAGTGACGCTTATATGTAAGAGCTCGATCTAGAGTTACCCCAAATAGGTATTTTGGAGTTGGGCCACACTATGTTCATCTGTCTCCTTGCCTCCCTGTTGCAAAGGATCTCCTAAATTAATGGATTTTAAAGTTTCCTCAGCCAATTTGAGACGCTTTTTGGCAACACTGTTAATACAAAAACTGAAGACAAATCAATCCAACTATTGGGTAGTTTTCGAGAACCTTTTAGGGCTAGTTATTGATGAGGAGAAAAAGAATCAGGTGCATCTGTGCGGTATGGATAATACAAAGCCGTTTACAATGTAGAATAAACCTGAACAGTTTTCGGAAGACACCTCTGACTATTTATAAAGCACTTAAATCGGTTGTTTGCTGACGTTTCGCCGGCACGCGACGCTTTAATACACTTTATTGTCTGCTATGAATGGGAAGTAGAGAAGCATAAAAATGCGATTATGTGTGTTTACAAATTGAATAATGGCTTTTAAAAAGATGACATATCAACAAGTCGGCCAACACTCGGCGCGTTGAGATAGGTAACGGCTTTCATGCGGAGCCGATTATTAATTATGACCTAGTAAATAGTATTTTTATGTAAATGCGGCGAGATAAATATTTCATTGTTTGGTGTTGCGTCTGTGTTTACATGTTTAATTGGTTGCGTCCGGCGCGTGCCCCTAAAAATTCGTAATCGGTTTATCGCGAAAGTATATTACGTCACAGGTGGATATTTTTAGTTTTAATACAATAATCAGTAGTTGTCTTCGGCTATTCCTCGCTAGACCAAACAGACTTAAATTTTACAATGTGTCACATGACACTCCATTCTGTACGATTAGCAAAGTCACGTGATAACTGTCAGATTAGTGGAAAAATAACCGAACATAGTTAAGGTAGTATTTTAACAGAACCGGTTGCATTGACTTAAATACGTTGTTAATCCGAAAAATGACAGATGACATTTGGCAAACAACAACTCTGAAAATGTGACACAGCTCACTAAATGGCCGGCTAATTTTAGTACATCATTTCACTTTCGCCTTGTTTGTGATTGACATGTTGTATTTTACAATTTAAACTTTTACCACTGTCAAAATGTCACTTAACAAATTTTCACAGCTCAAACTGTCTTTTTTTTTGGTCACGTGACTGTTTTTGACTAATGTCACTTTGCCTTTACAATGTTGCCAGCTCAAAAATTGCATTTATATTTAGGTGACGTATATTTTACTGGTTCAGCTCTTCCAACTGTCTAAATTAGATTAGATTAGTGTCACTTTGCCTGTACAGGGTTCAAAAATTACCATTTTTTCCTTGAGTGTCTTGAATTTTACCATTTTTGCCTTCACAAGTTCTTAAATTGGATTTTTAGCATTTTTGTAATTCAGTCTACCTTTTTATTGTCACGTGACTGTTGTCGATTAGTGTCACTTGGCCCATACAGTGCTGCCAGGTCAAAAATTGCAATTCCAAAATCACGTGGCGTGTATTTTACCATTCAGACTTTTACCACTGTCTTTTCATTTAGCAAATTTTCGCAGCTCAAACTACCTTTTTTATGGTCACGTGACTGTTTTTGACTAATGTCACTTTGCCTTTACAATGTTGCCAGCTCAAAAATTGCATTTATATTTAGGTGACGTATATTTTACTGGTTCAGCTCTTCCAACTGTCTAAATTAGATTAGTGTCACTTTGCCTGTACAGGGTTCAAAAATTACCATTTTTTCCTTGAGTGTCTTGAATTTTACCATTTTTGCCTTCACAAGTTCTTAAATTGGATTTTTAGCATTTTCGTAATTCAGTCTACCTTTTTATGGTCACGTGACTGTTGTCGACTAGTGTCACTTGGCCCATACAGTGCTGCCAGGTCAAAAATTGCATTTCCAAAATCACGTGGCGTGTATTTTACCATTAAAACTTTTATCACTGTCTAAATTTTTACAGGTCAAACTACCTTTTTTTAAGGTCACGTGACGGTTTTTGACTAATGTCACTTTGCGTTTACAATGTTGCCAGCTCAAAAATTGTATTTTTATTCACGGAACGTATATTTTACTGTTTCAGCTTTTCCAACTGTCTAAATTAGATTTCGCGAATTTTTACAATTGAAACTACCTACATTTTTATGGTCACTTGACTGTTGTCGACTAGTGTCACTTGGCCCATACAGTGCTGCATTTTACCATTAAAACTTTTACCACTGTTTAAATTTCATTTAGCAATTTTTTACAGCACGTGACGGTTTTTGACTAGTGTCACTTTGCCTTTACAATGTGGCCAGCTACATTGTAAATATGATGACCCCAAAAAATGACAGATGACATTTGACAAACAACAACTACACTGAAAATATAAACTTGGCACACAAATGACTGGATCCGGCACTGTAATTTAATTTTAATACACCATTTCACTTTCGCCTTGTTTGTTTTGACGCTAAAGTAATAAATAAAACCCGGTTTTTTTTAATGCAAGGGGGGGCTTATTGTTTTTAAATTGTGATTCCCTGGCCCCGGTTGATTTATATTTTATTGATGGGTTTTCAACTGGGTCAATGTCAATTAAGTTGTTTCCGCGCTACGTCACGACTACTACATTCGTTAAAAGTTAATGACGTGGTTACGTGTTTACGCTTGATTGGGACAGTAAATCATCGGGAAGGGGGCTTTGCCAAAACTTATTAATTGACTGGGTTTGCGTATTAAGCCAAGTCAGAGAACCAGGTCAGGGAGACCCTTCCTCGTTTCATACTATTATTATTTTGTTTGCGGTTTAAGGGGATTCCGTCTGTGTGAGAAAAGGTCAATGGACGATCATGCAAGCGGAAGTTTAATTTACCTGTGCCTCGGAAGCTCCGTTTTTATTGCTTTAATAGTGGTGGGTGTTTGGAAAAGGTCAGGATATCGACCGTGTAATAAATGAATCTTACACCTGTGCGGTAAGGAGATTTATTGCTCCTAAACGTTCTAAAATAAATATTTTGACAGCACGTCTTGGATGAGTACTTTAGGGACTAGTCACAATAATTACTGCTTGCAACCAAGACTAAATATCCATTGATTGGCAAATATCTCCTTTAGACGACCATTTATTGCAAAATTACCTTCCTCCATTCATCCATTCTCTATGAAAATGTTTTGCTTTTTATAAATACAGAAGTTAAAAAGTTGTTGATTTTTTTTGTATCTTTTCAAATTTACCAAACCGAGGTTTTTGAAAATGATTGATTTCTTTTTCAGGGCTAAATAGTAGACTGCTATGTACAGACTTTTCAGATCAAAGGTCTCTCTTTATCTCCATAAAACCAACAAAAAGACATTTTTCTTACTTAATTTTTTTTTAAGAATCAACAATTTTACTTGCGTTGTCTACATCCTGAAACTGCTGCCCTTTTTCCCTCATTATGCATATTTTTATATTTCTCTAAATAAATATAAACTGCCAACTTCGAGACAGTTGAAGATCATTTGGAAGCTTCTAGACTGTTTTAGTAGGCTTTCATCTGTTAGTAACCATTTTGGAGTTTCTATACTGTTTTAGAAGGTTTTGGGCTGCTTCAGAGACATTTGGAGACTCCTTCCAAATGTTCCTGAAACAGCCTAAAAGCTTCCAAATGCTCTTCAACTAGTCTAGAAGCTTTCACCAATTTCTAGAACCGTCTAATAATTTCAAAATTCTTCTAAAGCAGTCCAGAACCTTCAATATGCTTCCTAAACTGCCTAAAAAGATTTCAAAAGCTTCTAAAACGGTATAGAAACTCCAAACAGGCTTCTACAGCTTTCCAAAACAGTTTAGAAGCTTTTGGAACAGTCTAATGCTCTTCAACTAGTCTAGAAGCTCTCAAAAAGTTTCAAAACAGTCTAAAAGCTTCCGTATGAATCTAGAGTAGTTCAAAGGCTCTTGAAATTGTCTAAAAGGATTTGAAAACTTTCAAAACAGTATAGAACCTGCAAAAGCTTTAAAAATAGAGTCTAGAAGCTTCCAAATGCTCTTTAACTAGTCAAGAAGCTTTCAAAACAGTCTAAAGACATTCGTAAGATTCTAACACAGTTTAAAGACTTTTAACAATTTCTAGAACCGTCTAAGAGTTCCCAAATGCTTCTAAAGCAGTCCAGTCCTTCAAGATGCTTCTTAAACTGCCCAAAAAGCTTCTAAAACGGTATAGAAACTCCAAAATGTTTCTACGGAAGTTGAAAGCTTTCCAAAACAGTTTAGAAGCTTCCAAAAGCTTTTGGAACAGTCTAATGTTCTTCAGCTAGTCTAGAAGTTCTCAAAAAGTTTCAAAACATAGGCAAAAGATGTGAAAATTTCCAAAACAGTATAGAATCTCTAAAGGCTTCAAAAATAGAGTCTAGAAGCTTCTAAATGCTCTTTAACTAGTCAAGAAGCTTTCAAAACAGTCTAAAAACCAAATGGCGGTTTAGAGGCCTCTGGCACTTTTAGAAGTTTCTTGGGAAGCTTAAGAAGGGTTTGGACGCTTCTGGAATCTAAAAATGACTGCCAGAGGCCTCTGGCATATTAAAAACAGTTTTTGCAAGCGTGAGAAGGTTTCAGAGGCTTGTGGCAATATAAAATGGCCGTTTAGAGGCCCCTGGCACTCTTGAAAGTCTCTTGGGAAGCTTATGAAGGTTGTAGAGGCTTCTGGCAACTAAAAATGGCTTCTAGAAGCTTCTGGTACATTAAAAATAGTCCTGACTAGCTTCAAAAGGTTTTAGAGGCTTCCGGCAAGTAAAAATGACTTCTGGTAAGATCGACGCACCAAAATATTTGGTTAATAAATTAAATTTAACTTTATCAACAGAAAAGATTTTGAAAGTCCGCGTCTTCTTCTCTTCAAAGATGAATCTAGTAATCTTACATTGTCAAAAAATTGTGGCCAAAATAAGTGTCATAATGCAGGGTGGTCCAAATTGATTGTAACATACTTAAAGGGTGGAAAGTACATAAAAAATAAACTCGAAAGTGTCATATAAACTATGGTCGAAAAGCGCCCCCTAGCAGAGCTAGCAAACCCTAAAATATGTACCCCAAAAAACAGGTTTTTTTAAACTTTAATTCCTAATCAAACAAATAAAATTTGGCAAATTTGTCACCATTTTGAAGTAATAATTTGGAGATTTTAAATTTTTTTTGAATATTCCGAACAGAAGCAATTTTTTTTATTTACGCACAAGTTTATAAAAATGACTTTATCTGAAAAATTATGCAAAATGAAAAGAAATGCCAAGACAAACTTTTCTTGGGAAAAAGTAAAGAATGTAAAGAATGTCCTAAAATTATAGCTTATAGAAATTTGAAGCTGTCAAACTTTTTGAACAAATTCCCAAATAAACATACACAACATAGCAAACATGCATTCCAAATTTCATTTGAGTAACTATTTTCGTTTAGGAATTAAAATTTAAAAAATTGTCTTGGTGCCTCACCTTTACAGTTCGCTAGCTCCGCTAGAGGGCACTTTTCGACTATAGTTTATATGACACTTTGGAGTTTATTTTTTATGTTTTTTCCACTCTTGAATTATCCTACAATCAATTTGGACCACCCTGTATGTTGTGTCAAGAAATGTTAAAACAGTGTTCAATGGGCTCATATCACATAAAGTAAAACTGCGTTTCAATGCATATAAATCAGGAAACTTAGTCTGAAATGTCGGAATTTGTAGTTTATTACAAAAAAAAAGGTTTTTTGGCAATTTTCAGGACTTTAAAAATGCGTAAATAAATAATTCAAATCGACGGTTTTGCCGCGTATATGACGTAGACGATTTGCAGCAGTTTTATTGGCTATGGCCGTCTGATGGTTGACAGCATCTTCCGATCAGCTGATTTATAACCTCAAAGTCAAGTCCGCAGAGTGCAATGTTGTCAAAACCGTCTACGTCATATCTAGCGTGCGTTTTAAATGTTACCTTTGAAATTTGAATCTTTTTATTTAATGTTTGTTATGTTAGATTTAGTATTTTGAAAAATAATAAAATTTGACATTTTTTTGCGTTCTAAACAAATATGAAATAAAAAAATATGTGGGATGAGCTCATTAAAAACACACTTTAGGCGGCTGGATTCTGAAAAAGCTGTTTTTGAGCAATCACACTGTTCTGAGATTTATACGTCAATAATGCACATGTATACTTGATAATAGTTGTATAATATTGGAAATGTGTGGACTTTACTCTAGGAAAATTTGCATTATTAAGGGAATGAATGATTTGAATCACAAATTAGGGTTAGGTGGTAAAATGGCAATCAGTAACTTGATTTTGGCAATGAAATTGTTGAAGATAATTTGACGTTTCCCACGCCTATACCTAAGTGACATCATCGGGATGATTTCCAAGAAACGCACAGTTGACAAGTGGTAAACATAAAAGTTAAAGGACTAAGCGCGCTGAAAAGTGGCGTAAACTGGAAAAATCCCTGCTAACCAGAAATCCTAAAGAACTTGAACGAACTAAATCCCGCGATCGTTTAATCATCCGTGATTTATCTATGTAAGCCGGTTGACGGAAAAGGAAATGTACGAGCGGCGCTTCCCTGCCGAATCGGTGCCAAGAATGCAGAGCAATTAGACGTTCCGACACCTGTTTATCTCTAGACGTAAATAATCAATTAGCTTAGTTTTAATGGGGGGGGAAAACAATGGGCGCAAACGATTACTATCATCATCAGAACGACCGTGACCCGCGCTAGATCGGGCTCGTGTAAACAGCTGAAAAACAACAAATCATCGATCACTTCTTCGACCAAGATATGGAATTGATTGGGTGGATGATTTGTTTTTATTGTCACGAGACAGTCGGCACGCGTCCGATTCGATCAGATTACCATCCACCTCGATCTGTTTAGTCTTCTGATTTATTCTTCCTTTACGCGTGGTTGCGTGTATAGCTACCGTAGATTTGTATCAGTGTCGTCTGCATAATTGTATAATGTCTCTATATGGAATTATTTGCTCAAGAAATTCAGTCTCAAATTGGTTGTACACTTGTATTGGAATATCAGTAACCTCGTAATAAATGGAAACTTATTAACTGTTGCCAATAGAATGATCCATTTTCCGGAAAATTGTAAAAATATATGCTTTTTGCATTTATTTCAACTGCAACCGCATACTACCAAGTAAATCTACTTTGTCAGTGTTATGTACTTATCTTAGTTAATCAACTTTTCCTAGAAACTCATTCTGAGTAACATTGATCACTACCTATTGGGGCTTTAGGGCTTATTCAGTGTATTTCTCTTTGATTATTTTTCTTATTATTGTCTGTTATATTTTAGACATCGTTTTCTACAAAAGTACTGACATGATTCCAAACATAAGAGGTGCTTTTGTTCGACCCACGATTTTGGATTTACGCGTTACAATCTAAAAATCACATTACACCCTGAATACAAAATCACACGGAGGTCATTTGGATCCGAAATCACAAGTCGAAATGAAATGGCTGATTACTGTCAACTCTAAAAGAAGTGAAAAACAATTCTGGCATCTGCTCACGTTTATGAAGAGTTTTACTGACAACGTTGCATCACCATATAGTTTTGTTTACTCACAGTAAACTCTCTTTGGCGGACGATTTGAAAATAGCTAAATTAAATGAATATAATACAGGGTGGTCCAGTTTTAAGTGTCAATAATTCACCATTTGATAGCTAATCAAAAAATAAGTTGACTTGCATTATGTCATTTTTCTGAAAAAGGTTTCCTAAGGAAGATACAGTCCTCCAAATTTCAATTTAAAAAATCGTTTTATAGTTTAAAACTGAACATCCAAGACTTGTGAAAGTCCAAATTTGTACTGAATAGTCTAAAAACTTTTTTACTACTAGGAAGGGTCTTATGATTCGCTTTCTCAGACTGCCATCCTGGTTGAGTGTCTGAAACTGGCATTCAAGAACTAAAAAAAGTCCGGAAATCAAGACAAATATTGTATTGTGCATGAAACTCATTTTTTACTACTAAAAATAGTATAAAAGTTTACTTTTAATGCTAGAACGGACTAGGACTAAAGAGAGTCCAAAAGTATATTTTCAAGACTTTAATTGGTGTACAACTGAATTTTCTGGACTGGACAACAAGTCTAGAAGTAAATTAAATTTTCGGACTATTTTATTTCTAAAAATTAGTACTCAAGACTATTATTGTAGCATTTGGTACCAACATTTTTTACTTTTATTACTGAAGAAACTTGACTTTTGGAAATAGTCTTAAACTCGATTTTTCAGTCTTAAAAAGCACTAAAAACAGTCTGAATTTCTTAAAGATGCTACAATTTATTGCATCTATGAGTGTAGAAGTCAATTTAATAGTGAAAACGCTTGAAATAACATTTCCAAGATTATGGTCAGTGGACAAACTGGCTTTTAGGCCTGATAAGTCAAAAACTTTGTAAAGATAGTCTTGAAACTCGATTTGAGGCACTGAAAACAGCCTTAAAACACTAAAAACAGTCTAGTTTATTAAGAAATACCCGAATTTTTAGCACTGAGGTGTCTAGAAGTCGATTTAATAGTGACAAAGCTTGGAATGCTATTTTAAGTCTATGAAGAATGTAAAAATTGTTTTTTAAGTTTGCTATGTCAATAACTTAGTAATCTTGATAGTCTTGGAACTCGATTTTCCAAGCTGAAAGCAGTTTTGAAGCACTAAAAATAGTCCAGAATTCGAAGAAAATGAAAAGCAAAGTAAAAAGCACGAAAAGTTCGTTTTCAAGACAATTTTCATGAATCTAATGTTAATGTCCTGCATCTAAGACTATTTTCAAGACTAAAATATTGAAATTTGTCTTGAAATTATGAAAACTTGCTTCAAATGCAAATTTTAAGCTTGACTTGATGTCACTTTTCATTAGTTCGGTTACATTTTGGGGTTCAAGTCAATTTTTAAGGTTTAAATGTAGGAATTTGTAGTAACAAATTCTTGAAAAAGTAGTTTTTATGTCTACAAGTCAATTTTTAGTATTAAAGTCTCTCGATTTGCATGAAAACTGGTTACAAACACAATTTTTAAGCTTCTGAAATTTTTATCTTTTCTAATTCAATTTTCAAAACTAAAGTCCTTTAGTTTGTCTGGAAACTATGAAAACTGGCTACAATAATATTTTTTAAACTTCTTCTTCTAAAGTAAATTTTCCGTTTCCAATTTTTAAGTTGGGTTGGGTTAGTTTTGGGTCTTTGACCGTAATAACGTGTAATAAAGTGCTTGTTCCCAATTTGATCAATATTGGTCCAACGGTCTGACAGTTATGACAAAAAAAAAAGTTTGAAGGACTGTATTTTCCTTAGGAAGCACTTTTCAGGAAAATGACATAATGTATGTCAACTTTGAAACAAAATAAATTACATATGGCAAATTTAGATCAAAATAAGTTTCGTGTGGTAGTCTTAAACGACGTTCCATCAATACAAAGTTTAGATACTTAGAAAGTTTGAATACCTTGACCCCATTAAACTGAGAAACTCCCATTTGTTAATCAACAAGTTTACTACAAACACCTTTACAAGTTTCATTCACCCTTCCCGGTCTCTTTACAGTTATTCAGCGGTAATAAAGTACACACACACATTGTGGGGATGATGCACTTGCCGACAACCGCCCGGAAGAATGTAAACAAACACCTTCGGCAAAATTAGGAACGTGACAAAAGGTCTGGCACCTGTAAATAGGAATTTCCTGGTAAAAGGGTGCGAGTTTTTTTGCCCGTTGTGATGTAGGGCATTAAAACGTGTGACGTGACAACTGTCAAACTGGGACTCGTTTAGGACGTAGAGTTATCAAAGTAATAGTAATGGTGAATGTGGGATTCATGGAAGGATTTTTTTGACAGTTGTGATATAGGTATCGTATGCAAGAGTATCTTAGTGTCACGTCACAACTGTCAAATTGGGCCTAATCCATGACGTTGGTTTTGAATTGTTAAGGGTAAAATTCACTTGGCAGTTTTATGGGAGAGAATTTTTGACAGTTGTAACGTAACCGTCAGATTAAATCTCTAATCTCACAACTGCCAAAAGAGTGAAAAATTCAATTACTCAAAAAGTGTCAAAGATTCAAAATGACTTTATAGCTTCATGATAGGGCATTTTTGACAGTTGTGACGTAATCATTGGATTCAAAAGTGTCTTAGTACCCCAGGACCACTGTAAAAATTAACCTCGTTTAGGACGTGGAGCAATAAAAGTGACGGTTTTAACTATTTCTGTATTGGCGAAGAAAAAATGAATTTTATAGCTTTATGGAAGGAGTTTTTGACAGTCACATCCGAGAGTATCTTAGTGTCACGTCAAAACTGTCAAACTAGGTCTTATTCAGGATGTAGAGCTATCAAAGTAAAAGTTTAAATTTGTTTTGAATGGTTCAGAGTAAATGCACTTTCTAGCTTTATGGAAGGGAGTCCTAAGACACTTATAACGTAACCGACAGATTAAAAAATGTTATTGTCACGTGACATCTGTTAGGTACGTCACAACTGTCAAAATTTGTTTCAGTAAAAGAGTAAAAATTTAAATTACTCAAAAAGTGATTCAAATTTACTTCATAGCCGCATGGAGGGGATTTTTGACAGTTGTAACGTAACCGTCAGATTAAATCTCTAATCTCACAACTGCCAAAAAAGTGAAAATTTTAATTACTCAAAAAGTGTCAAAGATTGAAAATGACTTTATAGCTTCATGAAAGGGGATTTTTGACAGTTGTGACGTAATCATTGGATTAAAAAGTGTCTTAGTACCCCATGAGCACTGTAAAAATTAACCTCGTTTAAGACGTGGAGCAATAAAAGTGACGGTTTTAACTACTTCTGTATTGGCGAAGAAAAAATTAATTTTATAGCTTTATGGAAGGAGTTTTTGACAGTCACATCCGAGAGTGTCTTAGTGTCACGTCAAAACTGTCAAACTAGGTCTTATTCAGGATGTAAAGCTATCAAAGTAAACGTTTCAATTTGTTTTGAATGGTTCAGAGTAAATGCACTTTCTAGCTTTATGGATGGGAGTCCTTGGTCTAAAAAATTTTATTGTCAAGTGACATCTGTTAAGTACGTCACAACTGTCAAAATTTCTTTCAGTAAAAGAGTAAAAATTTAAATTATTGAAAAAGTGATTCAAATTTACTTCATAGCCGCATGGAGGGGATTTTTGACAGTTGTGACGTAATCATTAGACCACTCTCAAAATTTACCTCGTTTAGGAGCTATAAAAGTGGCGGTTTTAACTAGTTCTTTACTGCTGGAAAGAGAAAATAAATTTTAAACTTTCTGGAAGGAGTCTTTGACAGTTGTGACGTAGACTTTATAAGCAGCCTTATAGGAAAGAGTTTTTGACAGTTGGAACGTCATATTGAAAACTATCTTAGTATCACGTGACGACACTATTTTGCTGTGATTCACTTTGCCTTGGGTTTGTTCGACGAAAATGTGATTCACATCGATTTCTTACGATTGCTCTGAGTGTATGGTGCGCACGTCTATCAAATTTTAAGTCGACAATCGCATTGGGAAATTCCCGTTCCAAGTTGAAATGCAAGTGGGACAAGGTCGTCCCGCCAGTACAATTGTACAGCAAGAGTGAGGCCATCTAGCGATCGCTTTAGGAGATATCGGCCTGGCGTTCGATAAATTGCTCTGCCCCGAGATAGTGAGGTAATACACATCCGCGACGCTTTAATCGATCGATAAAATTATTTTTGCGTGTATCGATAAGAGCTACAAATACGTATCGGAGGACGATTTAAGCATATAAATGCGAAGTAAACAAGTGGTTTGAAAAACATTTCTCCTTGGCTGGCGAACAGCTATAGGAGCCAAGAAAGTCTACGTTGTTTGCTTTAATGTGCGAACGCGCATACGGCCATGGAGCAACGCGCAAGCCACGGTGAAGCCAGCGAAAATCGACCTTACAAGTCCTCCCCTCCTCGAACGAGCGATAAGTTTAGAGGAATGATGACAACGCTTCGTTGTCCTCTTTGAACCCAAACGAAATTTTAATGCTGCGAAGCCCAAATTTTTTTTGATTTGCCACAAAGCTCCATCAACAGTAGACGCGGAAGGAGCTTGGCACCGTTAGCTGAAGCCCGTTCGTCTATTGTAGAACGAAGATCAAAAATAAAAACTCCGCCGCCTGTTAGATAGCCTTAATTCCGACACGTCGAGCTTAATTCTGAACTATGCAACCGGCGTAACGGTATTCACTTGCTTGAAACGGGGCTCTAGCAGCTCCAGACTGTCAATAGTCACTGCATGTGCAAACACTTTATCTTTTTATTATACCACAGACCTTACGACGTGTTTTTCTTTTTGTAGGTTAGTCTAATACCGTCCCAAGAAGATTAGAAGTCTCTGATGGTCAAATCATCCTATGGTGTATGCAGCACAAGACAGTCAGAGTTACTAGAGTAAGTTTATTACATCATCAGGTTGAATCTTCTTCTCCTGGTTTACGTAAAGTTTCTACGAGAGGAAGATTCATCAATCATCTAACTTATGATAATGCACACCACACTTTTCAAATCCACTTTTACTGTAATGTCCTAAAATAGTGAGAATCTCTCAGCATATCCAGCTGACTTTCAACAACGACTAAAACTAATGGGAGAGTTGTTGGAGTATTCTACGAAATTTGATGAGATTGAAAACTTGAAACTGCCTATAGAACATTAGTGCTGTCCATCTCCATAAGTAGAAATTGCTCTTCTGTTTTGAATTCTTGGCAGATATTAAACTAATAATTTCAACTCACTGTAGTAAGAAATATAGTTTACACAAAATTAAAGTCAAACTTTATACAGAATGTAAAATTATTGTTTCTAAAAATCATGTTACAAACAAAAACAATTTTTCAGTTACAGATCTGTTAAGAGTCATCCACCTTCAAGCTACTCAAACTGTTTCATATAAGATTTTCCAGTTTTGGTCAATTTGCTTTTACATTTTGACACTTTATCCTAGTTACTGAACTTAAATTAAACTGAACCTACAAAATTTCTTGCTAAACTAAACAATCTCCCCAAATAAAATCAAATCTTTAGACCATCAGTGAGAGTGGCCAAAGGCCTCTAACATCTTCTATTTTGTCGGATTTAAGTGCCGTTTTTACCATTCTACTCGTACACTGTCACAGTTTGACAGTTATCGTTAGCAAAATGAAACCCCGGCACCAAATACAAAAAAATAAATTAATTACTCTTTTGTCATTAATTTGTTCTGTTTAAAAATGTAAAATTTTGTTTCGAAGATATTGCAATGAATACTATCTAACTTTGACGCCCTCTAGCGGCCAAACGGTACAAGTTACAAACTCATGGGGGCATATTTTTGGAAACTTTAAAGTTTCGACAATTTTTTGTTTTTAATGACTTTTTCCAGAGGTTACACCAAAATAGCAAAAGTTTATAAAATACTGACAATCCAAAAAGAAAATAAAAAAAAAGAATTTTAGACATATTTCAACATTTTTATAACTTCTTGAACATGTTGAGCCAGTTACAAACATTCGAGAACATTAATTTTGTTTGTTGGTTAGTTTAGCCGTCAGAGGGTGTTAAAGTTGACCCATGATGTTGATGCAACTATTCAGTCAATCCTAAATAGTTCGCTTATTTGGCACATTTTTTTATAACTTTTATACGTCTATGGATAGCTAATGAAATGGGCTTCCCAAACATATACACTCTTGGTATTGTTGCTAGTATAGTTTGACCGCTAGAGGGCGTCAAAATTAACGATTTTTTTTTGACGTTTGTGATGCACCCGTTCATTTAATCCTAAATAACTCGCCTATTTGGCACACTATTCGCCTAAATGGGCTTTCCAAAATATTTGTCAGTCACGTGACTCTTTTTAACGTGAAACCGAAATCCTGAAAGTCACGTGACTGTAAATAGCAAAATAATGTTTAGAGGGTCACGAGACCGTTTTGCAGTTTAAACTGAGATTTTTTAAATTACGCGATTCCTTTTAATGTGCAAATGATCACGTGACGATTTTCAATACTCAAATTTAATTTTTTTTTAGTCCACGTGACCCTTTTTTAACTTAAAAACGGATCCTAAAGGTCACGTGACTCTTCTAAAATTAAAAATGGATTTTATAATGTCTCATGACAGTTTTGGATGTCAAAATGTTATTTAAAGGATCACATGCTCGTTTTTCAGTTTAAACTGATATTTTTAAACCAATTTTAAACACACGTGACCCTCTTTACAGTGCAAATGGCCACGTGACTGTTTTAGATGTCAAAGTATTATTTGAAGAGTCACCTGACTCCTTATAATGTGCAAATGTCGAGAATATTTTAGATCTTAAAGAGCTGAACATTTTTTTTAACATTCGAAAACATTTTTAGACAATTTTATGCGTTTTTAGAAAACTTTAAATATTTGAGAACATTTGTAGAACCATCTAAACATTTTTTTAAGGATTTGAACATTTCAGAACTTTTTAGACAATTTTACAAAAAACTAAACAACTGTCAACTAAAACGTTAGTCTTATACGTCATCCAGCCGCCATTTTGACTGTTTACCCCTACTCAATGTGGTGACCATTTGGCAACATTGCTAAACTTTTGTACTAAATTAAAAAATGGTCAGTTTAACAACGTTGCTGAAGTGTGAGCAGTAATTATTTTTGAGTAACTTTGGAAAAAATGTCAATTTTGCCACATCGGTTGTATTGAAACTGTCAGAGATCTCTAACAAAGATTTGGAAGTTGTCAGAAGTATTTAACAGCTTCTTGAACCTCTTAGGAATTTCGTCAATGTGTCAGATGCCTCTAAGTGCCATTTGGAAATGTCATAAGGGTGTCACAGTTTGACAACGTTCCTGGAAGGCGAATATTGATTAGTTTTGATTCATGGAAAAATATCGATGTGGCATCATAGTTTGGAGAGATTTGAAAGTTGTTGGAACCATTTTGGAGCTTTCTAAACTTCTTAGAAGTTTTGTAAATGTCTCAAATGCCCATGAGACATCTTAAAATAATTTGCATAGTGCTTTAGCACTACGCAAAGCACAAATTAGAATACCAAAATTTACCAACTCTATCTTTAAGGAAAATTGTTGCCAGGAAACCGCGATTTGAGTGTTTTGAGGTTTCAGCAGTCTCCTTATCTCTCTTAGAACATTCTGTGTTTCACTCTCTGCTTTTCCAACTGAATTTTAATCAGATCTGGTAGCGTCAATTTGGTTGAGGATGATTCTTCTGACATGAGATTGTCAGATTTCTGAGATCTCCCAAAAAAACCATCGACATCCAAAAGTCCCACGTGAATCCATCGGGATAACGTCCCGAACACAATAACAGATAATTGCATTAAAACTGCCGCGATGCCACGTGCTTTTTTTGTTCCTGGCTCTCCCCGTAGGTGGTGGGAGGGCGCTGGAAGTATTGATATCGGCAAACTGGCACGCCTCTCGACGCAAGCGCCCTCTACCGTTTGTCCCAGCGAAGGGGAGCCGAGCTATTTTTGAAATTAACGTAAAAAAAGTTACAACCCTTAATAGTTTTACACAGCAAAACATCTAAAATTTAGGCACAACTTCTCTAGTTTTGCTGTAGTAGTGGTAGTAGATTTTTATTGACTTTTTCCGGAATTTCGGAACTGAACTGTAGAAGAAGATCAGACGTAAATCAGCAAACAACTTCTGATCTGAAATTCTGGAACTACGTTCCAGAATTCCAAAAAAAAAAAATAATTTGGTTCGCCCGTTATCATTAAATCGTCCGTGTTCAAAGCTACGGGGGGTCCGTAATCCCACAGGCGATTCGAGTGGGAAACGTTGCTTTCTGATTGGTCGGGACTTTTCCCCCGTTTTCCCCCCATTTCCGACAACGTTCCCGATGACGCCGGCAAAAACAAACTACGACGCGCCGCTCGGGTTGCTACGTCGTTTTAATTTGGAATGTTTGGATCGACGACGGCGGTAGTTTTCTCTTTTTAGCTCGCAGGGGTTGTTTTTAGGACGGTTTTTGCCTACGTAGATGGTTTTTGCGATGGAACGGATTTCCCACCTAATGGGACGATCTTATATGGACCAGAATCGCATGAAAGACTCGATGATATTCCAGGAGTGTGTTTACACTAATTAGTTTTTTTCATTTGGTTCTTAAGCCAATTTTGTTTAAGTCCTGCTCTGTTCTTTAAATAGAAATGAGACGAAGAGTAGTAACGCTCGGAATAAGGGGGCCATATATTTTACAAACCCCTTTCGCGGGAAAATTAATGGGACTGATTTCCCCCCCTCAAAAAGAGAGATGAGAAATTTAAACTTTCGAAAAAGATCATTTTGATGGCGACCAGGTCGAAGTTCTTTTCCTAGATCTGGTGAATCTGACGGCCATTTGACACTCACTGAGAGAAAAATTTCAAACCCATAAATCGACCCTTGATGTTCCAACACACCACCAATGTTGCCAAATTGTACTCTAACTTTTCTTGCATTGCACGTCCTAACTTCAGTTATCTCTATTATTAGTATAGAAGTGAAACAGTTTTGGATGACCACTGTGGCGTGTTTTTGACGGATGGTGGAGAGGCAGTTTTTAGAAAACGGTGGTAGTGGCAACAGCGCTTTCGGGGTCGAAAACAAGGCTGTTGGAGCGGTGGCGTCAGCCCCGGCCGGAGTTCCGAGAAGGGTGGATAGGTCGGTCGAGCAGCCCCTCTACTAGGGGCCGCCTGTCACCCTGGGGCCCGCGTTCATGTTACTAATCCTCGCCCTCTCTTTTTCGAATCAGGACCGGAGTAGGACTTCCATTCCAACTTTTAATCGTTTATATTTATTTATATAGAGCAAACCATTGAATATGACAATTAAATGACAGTCATTGATTATTGGGTGGTCCCCCAAGAACTACATACTACTACTAAAATATTAACACCCTGTACATACATTATTAAATTTTTGAATTCTACGATAAATTCTTGACATGTCATGTGACTTTTTTTTCAAACTAATATTTGAATTCGTAGTGTCACATGACTGTTCATAAACTGACACCTAGTTTTTCAGTGTCACGTGACCATTTTGAAATTTAAACTTCAATTTTACAATGATTTGACCGTTTTCAAATTTAACATTGATTTTTTGGTCACATGACCGTTTTCAAATTTAAATTGATTTTTCGGTGTCACGTGACCGGTTATTTTGCTAAGAAAAAATTGGTAAAGGTCACGTGATTCTAAACAAAATATTCAATTTTCTTTAAAAAAAAGTTGATATATTCATCGGTTAGCACAAGTCTTCGATTTGTTTGTAGCTTTGTTAGAAAAAGTGGTATTTAGTTCTTTTTGGCGGGAAAATATTTAAATTACCAAAAATATGGAAACGTCGGATATATTCTAGAATGACAAATGTTTCTTGAAAAGCGCGTTGTACAGAATCGGAGCAGAAGCACGTGACTTACCTAACGCAAACGATTTTACAGTCACATGACGTAACGAATATAAGAAGAATAATTATTGAAAGTTTCGACGTTTTGTGTGCAAATCAATGGAAATCGTTCCTTTTAAGGATTAACTGTGTAAATAAGGTTATGGTGTCCAATTGTTGGAGTTGTCGGCTTGTGCAACATTTGATTGGCTATGGGCGCATCGACGTAGAAGAGGAGATAGCCAATCAGAACAGAATATTAATAGATTTCAATTTTAAATAAGAAACGTATTATATTTTCTGGCTCTAAGTAAAACCTAGAACCAAGTTTTAAATTTCCATCATGGGTCCCATTACAGCAAAACGTTAAAGACTAGAGTCCGTTCCTGGAATCCTTTGTTCCAGGCTTGGCCCCCGCTTCCATTACCCGACAGTTGAACTAGCGGGCTGGCACCCTCTTGTTCTGGATGAAAATAGACGCAAAAGGGAGCCCGCGTGGCAATTTTAGGGTTAGGATCTTCTCTACCGTTGAATCGCGATAGCGGCATTTTTCAATTCCAAACTTAGGGTGGTCTCTCTCTCTCTCTCTCTCTCTCCCTTGCCGAGTTTTACTAAAACTTTTACCCCGGTATAATAACGGAGCCTGAAAAGTACCTGGGGTTTTTGAAAAAAAAGGGACCGGCAGATGTATTTTATACTGGCCCAGGTAGTCTGGGACTGTTTCGTGACTTTGTTACTTGTATGGGTTTTATGAGGGTTTTGGGCTCAACTGAGGCTAAAATTAAACTCCTCTACGAAGTTTGATTTGTTATGGCTATGCATTGCAAATTTTTCTGAAAAACGCTTATTTTTGTAAACATTTTTCACATACCCCTTCCATTTCCACATTCCAACCACTGTTGATTAGAAAATAAAAAAATCTGTCATTTTGATGTTCTTCAATTAACAAGTGATTCACAGTAAGTACAGAACTAGACATTCCCCCCCAACCCTCCTTTGGAAGGGAGAAGTGAGGGGGTTTGTGAATATCTGTTAACTCTAGTTCTGTACTTACTGTGAATCACTTGTTAATTGAAGAACATCAAAATGACAGATTTTTTTATTTTCTAATCAACAGTGGTTGGAATGTGGAAATGGAAGTGGTGGTGAGAATGTTTGTGAACAATTTTTACAAAAATAAGCGTTTTTCAGAAAAATTCCAAAAATTTTAAATGTATAGCCATAACAAATCAAACTTCCTAGAGGAGTTTTATTTTAGCCTCAGTTAAATTAACAGACATTCTAGCTAGTGACTATCTGTTAACTGAAAATGACTCTAAAAACCGAAATCTGATGATAATACAATTATCCTAAGTCGACATAATCCTCGATTAAGTAGAAAACAAAACAACCGCCATAAAAATCCTCTAACAACTACTCGAACTTTGTCAGGTACATAATCGATTAACTTGTCACCCCAAGTGGCGCTAAATCTGAGTTTATTGGATAATAACCGGCTGATAAAGCACTTGTTAATTGAAGAAGGATATTTGACCTGCCCCACGGGCCATTTACTATTAAACGACACGTATATGAATGGGTGTAACCGTGATCTCTCGATACATAAAGGAGGCCTGGCATTTTGTTTTCCTTCCGCCAGGATGAAACTGATATTGTATCGAACACCTGTTTTGCGATTTAGTTAACTGAAAGTGCCGCAGGGGAGTTGACTAACGTAACCTACACTCTATTGTACTATTTTCTATACATATTGACTGTTGTAGCTCTATTAAAGTGTAGTTATAACACCTGAATCCTATAACGAATGATTGCTCTTCTGATCAATGTTTGACAGGTCAGTTTTGACCCTTTTGGCTTGTATTTCCACCATTTTCTATATTCGAATTGAATACTTTACTTTCCAAACCTCAATTGCCAAGAGAATGTATTTTTTAGATCACATGACCGGTCACTAAGTTCTCAATCTTCTTCTATACTACTCATGTGACTATTTTCCTAATTAGAAATTCTTACAATCACATGACCATTAGAATAACGTTTTTTTTATCGAATTTAGTGTTTTTTTGTGTCTAATACATAGTGGAAAATATAATGTATTGCTTTATCGTTTCAGTGACATTTGATTAGCAGGATGCATGCTTAATTCGTATTTTCTAAGCCTAAGATTGGCATTTTTAGATCACGTGATTATTTTGGCACGTTTTTGCTTACATATCAAATGGAGGAAATGGTTAAATGGTCCAATATATGACCACAGGACCTTAAATTAAGTGAAATAAATACTTATATATAAATACATGTTTTACGCATAGAATGAGATGTATACGGTCACGTGACACTTTTGGAAAAATTTGATTCACTTAATTTCGAATTTTAGCTATTCTTGTTACTTCCAGCTAAACCGTTTGTCTTAATAAAATATATTTCGCGTTCTATGCCCATTTTTGACTTGAAACTGAGATTTTTTATACTTTCTTAGCAATTTTGACTAGTACAGTAAACATCAAAGTAAAATGGGATGACTTAACCATTGAAAGGTAATTGTAATGTTCTTTGATACATTCAATACACAGAAAATATTACTTTTTAATTAATTGATTAACGAAAAAAAATCAAATTTCCATTTTTTATAGCTTAGTGAAAAGGAAATATACTGGACACGTGATTAAGAGGGTTAATTACGCTAAAACGTATGTATGGGTTGTCAAACTTGAAATGTCAAAATACACCAAGAATGAGAGCAAATCGAAAATTTGCATTTTTTTAAATTTTCATATTTGTTCCCAAAAAAATTGTCAGTTTTAACTTTCTAGTCTTATTTAAAAAATTTTCAAGTTTTATTGCTTTCCTTTATACGACTGTCTATTGTTTATTCTTCTCTTCTTTACTGACAAAGAAGTTTCTAGTGATCAAAGAAAATTTACTCAAACAGAGAACAGGCAAAATTGAATACAGAAATGAGTGAGGAATAGTGTTATGGTCACGTGACCCTTTAACTCTAACGCTCACATGTGCAATTTTGCATAAATCGCAACATTTTCTTTACCAAACTACCCACATTGATCAGAGATTTAGGCAAACGTGAACATTTTTACAGCTCCAATAAATTTTAAACCCAACGAGTACTTAATTCCGTATCACCGAAAGTTAAATAAGGTTTTAACAAGTAGTACCTACCCAATTCCTAAAATTGCCTTTATTGGGTTTTGCGGTTTGTTTACGACTCCATATTGCTTATAGGGTAATTATGACAGTGAGCCTGAAAACTTAAGAGGCTTTGGCTTCTAGGTGATTACAATTTAGGACATTATTTAACCAGAAATTGTTGCATTTAAAACATTCGTCAGCTCCTAAAATATTAGGGTAAAAAGATGACGGTAGGGCGCACAGCATTTCTCCCACCCTTAGTACTGAAACAGGGTGGTTTTCCCGTCCTTCCCTTAGTAGCGTGTTTGTTACCGAGTCGTCCGGTACTGTCAGTGTACACTGAGTTAGTCGATGTTTTTGTTAAGCGTGAGTTATTTGACGTAAACATGTGTGTAATGGATAGGACAATCTGTAACGTAAGTTTCTAAATTTTTACTTAACTAATTCAAAATCAGTTAATTGTTATTAAAAGTCCGGTGTTTTGTTTTTGAAAAAAAACCCTCCATAAAATCGCAATTTTAACCGTTCCTAGACGAAAAGTGTTACGACCAAGTGGCCCCAACTAAATAACACCTCGAGTAAATTAAATAGAAAGCGCGCACTTATATAAAGCGAAAAAGATTGCTAGCGCGCCGTTCACCTAGCGCAAATCGCACGCTAGATTTCTCCAAAGCCTTCGGGTTTTTTTTTTGTTGTTTCGGCCCGATTTTAAAATATTACTACTCTCACCAGCGACGAACGCCACTGGAACCGCGGGTACGCCTATGCGCTCGAAAACCGCAAGGTTGTCCAGCCGTTTTTGATGCAAGGGTACCATCGCTAAAAAGCGTATTTAGCTGCTACGAGGCGCGCCATTGGTTGAACGAATGTGATGACGGTACCAAGTACTATCTGGTCATACTGACGTATCATGCAGAGTTGCCAGATTTTGTTTTGTATCACTAGAAATTTATTTTCAATCACAAAAATCTCTCAATATCAAAAAGTGACGTAAACCGTAAACGTAAAGGCAAGCATCAAATTCTTGACGTAAGCTTATAACGTACGACATAATAATCTAGTTTTTCCAAGATCCAAACAAAGCTTGTCTTCATAAACTTTACAACACAAATATTCTAAAAGCCACTTGGTTAACTGTTTGCTAAAACTTTATCAAAGTAAAAGACATTTATGCTTGTTTCCCCGACACTTCCAAGTCGATTTTAAGTACAAACTAAAATGTACACGTTTGAATGTGACAGATCAGGTGCAAAATAACACAGTCTAAACTTATCTGAGCTGTCTTTGAACCAACTTAGCCAATGTTAAGGAAACGGACATTAGGCATCAACCGTTTACTTAATATTCTCTTCATATATTTACCTATTTGGTTGTAAATCATGTTTTTAGCTGTAAATTTGACTTTGTTGACAGTTGGTCAAACAATTTACGTAATCACTTCAGTGGACAAATTATAGCATGATAAAAATATCATTTTTCTGAACCAACTGAGCCCCAAAAAGTTGTTTGTTAAAATGGAATAACCAAACAGAAAATACACTCAACATCATTTGACTAATAATTCGGGTATTTGTAAATTTCGGGTACTAGTAAATTGAAGCCAAAAACCAGGACCGTACTAAAAAATTTGTAAAAAAAATCGTGATATTTCTTAAAGTGGAATTAACCAGGCAGAAAACACGCTCAACTGACATGAAACACAATTTAACTAATAATTTAGGGTATTTGGGCAGTTACGGACCTGAAACTAGTGAATCGAACCTCAAAACCAGGGCCGCACTGAAAAATTTGTAGAAAAAAATCCTTGTTTTTGTTAAAATGAAATAACCAAAGAGAAAATGACAGAAATTACACTTAACTGACATGAAAAACATTCGGACAGTTACGGACCTGACACTTTCACTGAAGCTAGTAAATTGAACCTAAAAACCAGAACCGTACTGGAACATAATCAAACAGAAAATAGCACACAAGACTTGTAAATTTGACTGCTTCAATCAAAGCAACCAAATAACAAAGTTCGGTTATTCCTCTTTTTACCAGACGATAATCTGACAGTTATCACGTGGCTGGGTTAGTCGTACGCTACAGAGTGTCATGTGATACTTGTCAAATTGGGGGAACAACCGAACACAACTAATTGTTTAGCTACTTTTTTAAAAGTTATTGCACTTCTCTTTGGTTTTCAAAACCTCGTCAGCTGTTAACCACCTGGACATTGAATTAGCTGACGTGGTTTGATTACTACTTCAAAATGACTCATTTGTTTAGTTAGTTTTTACTCAGAAGGTCAGCGAGGTAATTTACTTAATTCCGGCCCCGATTTTTGAACTAACTTGTCTGTAAATCACGTCAGTTTTTTTTTTCAAAATTGCAGATTATTATTTAAAGGTAAAATGTACTTTTGAGACTTTTGGCACAGTTGACTAATGCCCTTCTGAGAATTTTTTTTTAATAACATGACGTGGTTTTGTTTGGTATTACAAAAAATCAGTCAAATAAAAAACACCATGGTTCTATTCTAAAATATGTAGTGTAATTTAAGTAAAATCTTTGTCTGTGTCTTAGTTGATTGTTTTAGTCGCAAAATGCATTATATCAATGATTGTCTTACGTAAACAACAAATTAACGGTTTTCTTGCAGTGTCCAATGCATATCTGCACCGAATGTTAGGTTAGGTTCACGTAATTTTTTATTCTTAGACAAAACTGACTAATTTCACCCTAATTTTCTTCTTGTTTTTATCAATTCTCCTGGTCTTGGGTGCACGCTCACAGAAAAGGTAATTGAACCACAATTACCACAAAAATGGTACCAAACATAAAACGATATAGCAAATTTGACAGCTGGTGAAGTCAAACAGAGCTTTGGTTATTAAACAGTCACGTGACCCATTTTAAGCAATCAAACACTTAACGCGCCTGAACAATCAAAATGACAAGATCCTTCTTTTTCCATTTCTTTTCATTCGTGTTTATAAAAGAAATGCAGATAAAAGACAGTTTTTCTGTCAAAAGTCATTCATCCCTTAATTAGCAGCGTTGCCAATAAAACTATTCAAAGCATAATTGCAAAAAGCTTATCAAGCACTCTTTGTACGTTTTCCTGGTTTCATTCGTCGTTAACCAGCCTTAATAAAGCTGGAATACAGCTTATTAAGGCGGTTTCGATGCTATCCGTCTAAAGCCAAGGCAGAAATTCCACCATTGGTCGCTTTCTATTCGAGATACTAAAAACTTCGTTATTTCCTATGGTTCTGTGCTGTGCTGCTAAGGCTGACGCTTAAGTCAGTTGGCAGTCCTGCTTGGTTGAGCGGCCGACGTTGCCACATTTAATCACTCTTATTTATTTTTTTATTGCGGTTAACAAGTTGAATTATATTTTTAATACAGCCTGGGTTTGGGATGTTTTAAACTTGCTAATTAATTGTGTTTACGCTAAGTTCGGGCAAATATAATTTCCAGAACCTTTGGCCGCGCTAGTATGGCGTAGGAAATAAATAAATTAACGTTCGGATAGATGTGGCAACGGCGCAAGCCGGGCCGGTTTTACTTCGTCGAAGGCCGATCGCTCGCCTGCTTGTGTCATGAGAAACTACGTCTCCTCAAGGTTATTTTCGACCATAGGACGTTTACAACACGGACGAGAAGCGGTGTTGCCGCTTTTATCGCTCGCCTGAAATGCCACAACCGCTATATCATCGTTAAAAACATCCCGTTTCGAAACCGGAGTTCATTTTCTGTACCGTTCAATGTTATTGCAATTAACTCAAATAAAACGTGTTAAAAAAATAGTTTTTCAAAAGCACATAGAGGGCGCTAAATTTTTTTATACAGTTCACAATTTTGTACCTCAACGATTAGACAATCAGTGGGTTTTTTGATAATTAATCAAACGGGGCTCCGTTAAGCTGAAACTTGAATTGTGCCCACGACATGGCAACAGCGCAGTATAGACTTTGGCTACGTTGTTGTTCGGCGTCGACTTATTTGTGCAATTAGAGACTGTACTGTAATAATTTACTCTTGACTGCATGTCACATAGATGATTTTACCAATTTTACCACTTAACCATGTATTGCAAGAATTTTTAGTTTGAAGCACTTTAGACAGTGTTGAGACAATTTGTCAAACCCTTGAACACTAATTTAAAATGGAAGGGGAACTCATTTTTGTAATTTTCGTATGGAGTGTTAATGAATACATTCTGATAAAGATTACTGTTAAATTGTGGTCTTTGACAGTGTTTAGTAATTTTCTGTCAATCAATTGATGCATTCTAACAACACAACAAATTCAACGATTCCAGGAAAGAAACTGAAGTTGCTTATCATTATTATCAACGTAAACCTTTTGCATTATGATATCTAATCATAACAAATGATCGATCATCCCTCTATTATCTGTCATGAACTTGCATTGTGGTTCTTCACTTATTCTGAACTATTTTTATTCGGTTACATCAACTGAATTATCTTAACAGTTATTTGAAAATTTGGTCACATGTTTCGTGATCACAAATTTCAGG
Organism: Ips typographus; assembly: GCF_016097725.1. Taxonomy (NCBI): domain Eukaryota; kingdom Metazoa; phylum Arthropoda; class Insecta; order Coleoptera; family Curculionidae; genus Ips; species Ips typographus. Next base: position 8,509,847 of record NC_138426.1, on the reverse strand, counting down.
TTATTGAATTGGAAATTTAATGAGGATTCCAAAAATGTGCTTAAAACTGTCATTTTCCCACTCCAAGTGGGTTTTACAGGCGATTTTCTTCCTAACTGTCTTTCCAAACTCTGTTTCTGGCAGTTCAACTTTGACACCGCTCTTCCTCCCGACTGTACCAAGTTTTGTAGTGTTTTTACAGGTTATTGGATAGGAAATTTAATGAGGATTCCAAAAATGTGCTTAAAACTGTCATTTTCCCACTCCAAGTGAGTTTTACAAGCAAATTTCTTACTAACTGTCTTTTCAAACTGTGTTTCTGGCAGTTCAAACTTTGTCACCGCTCTTCTTCCCGACTGTACCAAGTTTTGTAGTGTTTTTACAGGTTATTGAATTGGAAATTTAATGAGGATTCCAAAAATGTGCTTAAAACTGTCATTTTCCCACTCCAAGTGGGTTTTACAGGCGATTTTCTTCCTAACTGTCTTTTCAAACTGTGTTTCTGGCAGTTCAAACTTTGTCACCGCTCTTCTTCCCGACTGTACCAAGTTTTGTAGTGTTTTTACAGGTTATTGAATTGGAAATTTAATGAGGATTCCAAAAATGTGCTTAAAACTGTCATTTTCCCACTCCAAGTGAGTTTTACAACCAAATTTCTTACTAACTGTCTTTTCAAACTGTGTTTCTGGCAGTTCAAACTTTGACACCGCTCTTCCTCCCGACTGTACCAAGTTTTGTAGTGTTTTTACAGGTTATTGGATAGGAAATTTAATGAGGATTCTAAAAATGTGCTTAAAACTGTCATTTTCCCACTCCAAGTGGGTTTGACAAACGTCAAAAGTGTGTATCAAAAGTTGCCAAAATTAGGGTTTAGAAATGTGTTCTTGTAGTATACATAGATCACGCACGTGACATAAATCACGTGATATTTGTCACTAACGTCAAAATTTCTCTAGAATAGACACATTGGAACTTCCCATTATAAAACTAAAACTATTTCTTTTAAATTCACATCAGTATAATGTACTGCTTTGTCAATTATATCTTCCTAAGTATTATCCGAGAATGTAAAGGGACTATAATAGAGTTGTTTGAGTTTCATTAAGCCTAGTCTTTTGTGTTCCTTCTTTACTTCTGTCTCACAAATCGCTTTTTGTCTGAATGAATGGGTTTCAACTCATTCACCAAAGTGAACCGCATTTTTTGGTTTTTATCAACTAGATTCAAGATTATAGATATGTCTATGCATTAGCAAATTGAATCGATTATTTCAGAACTTACCTTCTTTCTGCAATAAATCTCTAAACTCAGCGGAGTTTTCAAACATATTGTACTTAAAGTAGATGAGTAGTTTATCAAACTATGGCACTTACCTGTAAAAAATAAGAAAACTCAAGTTAGATGTCAGTTAGTTTAAATTTTGATATCTAATGAATAATTAAAACATAATAATAATCAAATTGTCTGCCTTTACATATTCCTGACCTATCCCAACTAATCCACTCAAAAAAGTTTAAATTTGGAACATTTCCAATAAGCACTTGTTGCCATATCACTTATCACACAATACACACTGTGTGTGTACTCATGATTACTGAAACACGTTTAAATGCAAGTCAAAACACTAAACTAGCACGAATAATCCATAGGTCTGAATCTAAAAATCTATTTTTTTTGCAGAGTTGTGCCATGATGGGTTTGCAGGCGACCACCTCAGCGGTTGTGTCAGGAAAGCGCAAGTTTGAATCATTGGAAGTAGAAGCAACCCCCAGCGCGAAATCCTGCAAATGGGACTCTGGCTCACCAGCGAGCAGCGACGATTGCATAGCTCGATTGAGGGCGGTGGCAGTGCCTGCTGCTGATGCCTGGCGAGCACCCACTCCCTCATTGGCCGCCTCATTGCTCAGCGAAGACGAGTTCGACGATGATGAGTTTGAGGATGAATTGAGCGACGACGAAAAGTGCGCAGGAATGGTACCTCCGTTCGATCCCCCCCGATTTGCCACCCCAGTACCCCAACAACCTTACGCCAATCGGTAATTTTTTTTTCGATCATTGTAAAGGGAATTGTTTACTTATTGTGTGGTTTTCATCAGGTACCAAACCTCAACAACGGACTATTGGCAGTACTACCAACCACCGCAACAGCAAACGATACGTTGTGAAGAAAACGGCAAGTCCTACCTAGAGCTGGGGGCGTCTCCCCAAGTGAAAACCCGTGTAAGGTGCTGCGATGGCAGGACAAGGTGGTGTCACGTGCCCTGCTACCGACAAAGAAGGCTGGCTGTGTTAAATCTTTCCATGTGTAAACTGGCTCGGTACAGGCAGTGTTCCGATCCGTCATTGAGAAGATCTGTGCTCATCTGCAACACCTTGAGGAGGCTAGAGAGGGAAATGGAAGCGGACCCTCCAGAACCGAGTTACCCCATGTTACCCGAAATGACACCTCCTACAAGACCTTGCCTAGTGACCGAACCTAATGGATACGAGCAGAGCTTGCGTGACATGACGTGTTCGTCTGGTAGGGCTACCCCCTTCCCTAGTACAGCACCGGATACGGATTCCGGCTTGGGAGATGAAGATAGTGAGATTGGCAGACCGATCAATTGGGGATCAGTGTTGAGTTTAACGTCCCAAACCGACTTAGAGTCGTTGAACAACAACGAACTGTACGCGGAGTTGGGTTTGAGTAGTAGTAATAGTGAACAGGAACAGTGGAAGGAACCCTCAACGTCTCGGACTGATTCGATAAATGAATGGGACGGGTTCGTTCAGGTTTTAGTGGGAGGCACGTAGCAATAAGTGCGGTGCTGAAATTTTTTTACTCCTCAGGTTGTGATCTGTAATGTTAAGGGATGAGTCTAAGTTAGCGAGAGGTACTTACTTTTACCAACGCAATTCTGATCTCGATCGCTCAATTAAGAAGAAAATTCATTCAACAAAAGAATTTTTTTCACTATACAGCAACTACTATTATTTGTCGCAGCGTAGAAATTTCTAATCTATTCACGTTATTTTTGGATCTACCCTATATAAAAAAATAATAACCAAACTTTTTTGTTAAATGTTCAATCAATATTCATGCAAGAAACTCACGAGTTATAAGAATTTTAGTGTATCCTCCTGGAGGATGTGCATTTGTCTAGTTTGGAAACAGTATTACAGTAGAAAAATAGAATTTTAAAAGCTTGGATATGGATGGAGATTAGATGAAGCTTTCTTAAAAAGTTACATTTTGGCTACTAATTGGAAAATTGTCATGTGATTTTAAAGAATTGTCATTGTCAAAAACATGCCTAGATCCAAAAATATCATGAACAGACTTTATTTAATAAACCGTGAACAAAATGGTGCTTTATTTTTAATAACCACTAACAGAATTGTGACTTCCTATACCAACTTCATTAGTTTGTAAAATCTCTACGCTGCCCAGCTCAATAAAATATAGTTGATATTAAAAAGCCACCAAACCGGCATTTACTGTAAATAGTAGTTTTTTTTGTACATACTTTTACATAATATTGTACATATATAAAGAGAAATATAAATTTAGGGTCTAAGCTTATATGTTTGTACATAACTAAATAAACTGTTTTGAGGTTATAATGTGAAATTTATAAATAATTGGCAGTATAACATAATTATAGTAATAATGTTTTGAATCGAGGCCCGGCGATTTGATCGAAACTCTTCCGTGCATTCTCCCAAAAAATTTTAACTTTTGAAATTTTACAATTCGAGTCACCAAACACATACATTTCGCTGGGCGGACTTACTCTAGTCAACTTTGCCTGGATCTGCCAAGAAGTCGCGAGCCAGTATTAAGGTTTGATATAAAAAAATGATTTAAACACAAAAAAAAAAACGACTTTTTTCAACCGTCCGATGTGACTTCTTGAATGAAAAAGGTAATAGATTAACGTCTTTTAAGTGTACGACGCCATATTTCTGTAAGCAAATACTCTGTTTTTGTTCTACAGCCCAATTTTTGGTGAAACTTTTTTATCTGTATGCATGGTAAATAAACCTTAAGATCTTGTTAAGTTACCTAAAAAAACTGCACGAAAATAACAGGGATTTTTTTATTATTTGATGACTAACGAGGTCTTAAGTGATGGTCAATTTGAACCTTAAATATTTAAGCTGGAACAGAAAACAATATGAGGGCACAAATCTATCAATGTTAAGGCTATAATACCGTGTTAACATTCAGTTTCATATTATGTCATTACCAAAAAAAAATAAATAAAATATTATGGCAATCATATTATACATAAATAATATACAGTTTTAAGAATTATTGAGAAAATAGCTGTGTCTTTTATTCTAAAAAAAAATGTTATTGAGAATGAGTGCAGATTTCTACATATTTTGATACACTTGAGGCTGCAATAAAAAAGAATTTCCTTTTAGGTTTTTCGCGAATTTCGGGTAAACTCGATTAGGTAAAAGAACACTTTTTGATCGTCCCACATCGACGTTTCGTCAATAATTACATTTACGTACAACACTCGGATGTGTGCAAATGAACATGTGATATCATGTAATATGTTAGGTGTTAAAAAATTAAATCGGTATATTATACATATTACCTCATTTATTGTTTTATATTTTTATGTTTTAATATATTAAATTAAATTGCAAACTTGTGTCTTATTGCGTTATCAGCACAAAAAAAACCAAAATTGTCTATATTTTGTTAATTAACCGCCATTTGTACCGTCGAACTTAAAGCCCAGCTTAAGTTAAGCATGGTCCAGACTGTGACTTTTTTCAACTGATTCTACACAGTCTAAACCATACTTCTCTTAAGCTTGGGTTAAAGTACGACGGTGCAAATAGAAGTAAGTCCTGAATTATGCCTTCTAGCAGTTCAAACTTTGTTATCGCTTTTCTCACTGACTGTATGACATTTTGTAGAACCTTTTCAGATTATTGGATAGGAAATTTAATGAGAATTACAAAAATGTGCTTAAAACTGCTATTTTCACACTCCAAGTTAGTTTGACAAGCAATTTTGTCCTTATCTGTCAAACTGCTCTGAAAAGATGCAAAAATCAGGGTTTAAAACAGTTTTCTTGCTATATTGGATACAAAACATGTTTCTAAGATTTATGACAGTTAATTTGACAGTGGTCACGTGACTTCCTAACTAAAAAAGTCAATCAGGACATCAACAATCAGTTTTAATCCTACACCTAGGATCTCAATGATAAGGAGAGAGAACCATTGGTAATCAATGCTTTCAACAAAGATGGGAAAAACTAAGCCGTTTCGGCAGACTGACAAATGTCAATAATGTCACTTACAAAGTGGTTTCCATCTTTGTCGAGAGCCCTAATATCCAATAGTTTTCACTCCTTATCATTTCTTATGGATAGTTTAGAAATTTCCTTACCAGTACGGGACTTTTCTTGGAAATAACCCAAATTTTGCTTTACGCCATCATCAGGTACAGGTTGCAATCCAAAATTATTCAAAACAACATCAAAAAGACGTAACAATCACTACCTTCACCAAATTGGCAAAAAACTGCGACTAAATGATGAGTTTACTTGATGAACTTTTTCAATCAATATTGGAGAGCAATAAGCAAACTTTTAATCGTTTTTACTATTTTAGGTTTACGCGAAATACATCACAAAATCTGAAAAGTTTAATTTAAACAATTGAAATGTCACTGTCGACCACGGTTATCAAGTGACGCGTTGCGTTCAAAAAAATTTAATTTTCCTTCTAAACAATTTTCTAGTACTATCCTACTTAATTTCTAGTTATTATGCAGTAAAAATTGTTCTGATGCTGTGGAAACTTTAGCAACAACATTGTAATATTTAAAAATTAATAAAAAATTAAAACATATGATCGCAACACGTCACTTGACAACTAGTTGTGTTATAAATGGCTTAAAATACGCTTAACTATTGTAATATTATTGTGAATAACCATATCCTGACGAATAATCAATATTTCACCCTTTAACTGAATAACAAAAAACAACCTGGGGGAAGCGGGGAGTTGATGGTACGCACCGAACTGGTTCATACGGATGGTACCAAGACAAAGGGCTAATCGTGTTATTAGTTTCCTTAAGCTTAAGACACTATAACCACCTTAATTTAAAATATTTTTCAATTAAATTAATTCGCTACAGTACTACAGTACTATTAATCTAGGTCTAAAAGTTTTCCGCAACATACTGACAAAGAAATAACTTATTTAAAACTATGTTGCAGAAATAATGCTTTAACTTAACGGACTATTCTATCTACACATACCTTTTAAACTCATTGCAACGTTTTAGCGCCAAATTTTTACGAAAATTTACACTTACACAGACTTGTAATAACGCGTCAAAACCGGACAAAAAAAAGTGACTTTCTAGAGGTTATGCCCAAACAAATTCTTCTTAACTGCTATCATTTGAGCCAGGCAGTTAGGTAAGAGCATGTTCTATCTCTCTCTAACCTATCTCTCTTTTTTAAACACGCTGTCAATTGTCAGTATTTCACATAACCTCATTGTTGTAGCATGTTATTTGTTTACAATGATTTTTTGAAAAAAACTGGAAGTTTTGTGATTTAAAAACAAAATGGGAAAAAAACTAAAATACAAGGACGTGGTTAAAAAGACAGGGGGTCCGAAACAATTCAACAAGAACAAGGCCAATAAAAAATCATTTAAACACAAGGAGAAGCGAAAAACTTATAGTATTTACAAAGACAACTCTAAGAAAAGAAAGCAGACCTACAGTGATAGTGCTAGTGAGGAAAAAAAGTTTAAACCTGAAGAAAAACCAATACGTAAACCTAAATCTGATAGTGAGGCTGAAGAAGATGAGCCTAGTGTGGATTACATGCAGCTTTTAAGAGAGTCATTTGGAGAGAAGTTGTTAAAAGTGAAAGAAACCCCAATTAGTAGTGAGAGCAGTAGTGAAAGTGAAGAAGAAGTTGAAAGTGAAGCAGATAATGAACAACCAACTCAGGATGAAGCCACAAACAATACTAGTGAACCTGAAGAGGATGAATCAGATGTTGAAGTGGAAAATGTTGATAATTCAGATGATCCTTTCATGAAACACGTCTCTTATGAGTTGCATCCAAGTTTACTTGAAAGTATGCAAATGTCCACATACAACACAGTGATAAAAAAAAATTGGCCCAAACTAGGTGAGCTTGTAATACAAATTCCAAAATGTGAAGCAAATGAAACTAAAAAATCCACTCTACTTGATACAACTGTTTATGCAGTTCCAAGTCCTACACCCAAAAGGTTTGCTGCAACTTCCTCAATTGAAGAATTGCATATTAAGTCCCAAATTGCCTCCAATCTACTTCAAGCCAATAAAACTGTCTTAACAAATAATCAGAGTTTCTTAACACCACTACAACAAGAAATGTTTGCAATAATCAACAACTATCAAGACCTCTACTTTCCTGAACGCACATTTGAAAATGCTGATGAAATAAGGTTCCTGTACTGTTTGCATGCAGTTAATCATGTTTTGAAAACCCGAACTAAAGTGTTGCATCACAATTCAAAGCTAACAAAAAAAGATGATGTTCCTGAAGAGTTTAGGGACCAAGGTTTGGTCAGGCCTAAAGTACTTATTGTGGTCCCCTTCAAGGATTCTGCATTCAAAGTGGTAAACACAATAATCAGCATTATGTTCAGTGAAGACAAAGGGCAGGTAATAAAGAAAAATCGTTTTATAGAAGACTACACTGGAAATGAGTTGCATTTCCCAAAGAAAAACCCTAAACCTGAAGACTATGAAAAGACATTTACTGGTAACACTAGTGATGACTTTAAGCTTGGAATTAGTGTGACTAAAAAAAGTTTAAAACTCTATTCAGACTTTTACAGTTCTGATATTATAGTAGCATCTCCTTTAGGACTGAGGACTATAATAGGGGCACAGGGAGAGCCAGACAGAGACTTTGACTTTCTAACTTCAATTGAACTACTCATTATGGATCAGGCAGACTTGTTTTTCATGCAAAACTGGTTTCATGTCATTCACTTATTCGATCACATGCATTTGAAACCTAAAGAACTGCACGGCACTGACGTGTCCAGGGTGCGTCAGTGGTGTTTGAATTTATGGGCCAAATTTTACAGACAAACCCTAATCTTCAGTTCAGTCATGTTACCCCACTTGGAATCAATTTTTAGTAAAAAATGTTGCAATTATGCCGGGAAAGTTAAAGTGGTTAATCCAATTGCACAGGGCTCAATCTGTCAGGTTTATGTACCAATGCAACATGTGTTTAGGAAGTTCAGTGCTGCCACCCCACTAGAAATGATGGATAGACGATTTGATTTTTTTGTACAAAAAGTGTTACCAGCTCAAAAGGACAGTTCAATGAAGCAAACATTGATTTTTGTTCCCAGTTACTATGATTATGTTAGGATCAGAAATCACTTTAAAAAGGAGGATATAAGTTTTGTACAGATTTGTGAGTATTCAAAGGTAAGTTTTTTACCCTAAAAAAAGTTGATTTCCTATAAAATTTATTTTTCTACAGGATGCTAAAGTGGCCAGAGCTAGAGACATGTTCTATCACGGGGACACGCATTTCCTTCTCTACACCGAACGTTACCATTTCTATCACCGAATTCGAGTTAAAGGAATCCGTCATTTGGTGTTTTACCAGTTGCCTACTTACCCTAACTTTTACCCTGAACTGTGCAATCTAATGCAGGTTGGTTGGTCAATAACATAAATCATCTGTTTCTATGCAACACTTTTATTAATATAGGAATACAACATGAACAAAAAGGTTGGCAGTATGGATAATATGTCAATTACGATAATCTACACCAAGTTTGATTTTCTACAACTGGCACCGGTTGTGGGAACGGACAGGGCGTTGAGAATGACCGAGTCGGAGAAAGATGTTCACATGCTGTTAACTGAGGGCGTTTAATGCGCCTATGTATGTATTTTTTTGAATTTAATATATAATTTATATTTTTTATTAGTTGAGTATCTGGTTATGTTAAGTATTAGAGATGGAAAATTATCAGAAATTTATTTTTAAAGATACTGCCAAGTGAATGGGTTCCTTGGCTAAACCATCCTGTAAGTAGTCTTTATAGCTCCTTGTTAGGTAAATTGTTTAGTTTTGACGTTAAGGAAGACTTTTATACTTTTCGTACGTCACGTGACAGTTGCCATAACCGGCAAAACTAGTTCAACAGCGCTCCGAAACTATAAAACTACAAATAGTTGCTTATTTGAGAAACTATACTGGATGTTGTGTTTAAAGCTCCATGGATCCAAAATTTGACAGTTGAGACGTTAAGAAGCTTTTTAATACTTTGATTTGTGTGACGTGACAGCTGTCATAACTGTCAAAACTCACTCACCAGTAACCTGAAAGTTAAAAATGCCAAATAGATGTGTTTCTTTGAGCAATTGCAATGTAAGTTGAGTTTATAGTTTCATGTAGCCAAACTTGACAGTTCTGACGTTAAGGAACACTTTTATACGTTTCTATGTCACGTGACAGTTGTCAAAACCCGTTTACCAGTGACCCGAAACTCTAAAATTAGAAATAGTTGTTAATTTGAGCAATTGTTGGAAGTTGTTTTATATAAAGCTCGATATTGAGCCAAATTTGCTAGTTTGGACGTTAAACAACACTTTAATACTTTGTTTGCGTCACGTGACAGCTGTCATAACGGTCAAAACACATTCACCGGTAAGGAAGACAATTTTAGAAAATAAGCAAGTTATTCAAAGAATGTCAAAAGTGTAGGTTTAAAATACTCGCTTGACTTTGACGCCCCCTATCGGCAAAACCTTACCACCAACCAACCAACTTTTATATATCAATGGAAAGCTTGTTTTATTAGCTATCAATTGACGTACAAAAGTCCTAGACAAGTATAGGAAAAAAAAAGCAAATTATTCAAAGCTAAAGCAAAGAGGGTTAAAATGGTTGAGCTGAGTAGCTCACTTGAATTGACATCTTTTAGCGGCCAAACTTTAAAACCAACATCCAGTGCGTATGTTAGCGCTTAATGAGTTTTGACAGCTATCAGGTGACGTAAGAAACATTGCAGTGTCACTTCTAAAATGTCAAATTTGGGGCTTTATTGATGTGTACATAAGGTGTTTTGTAGTTGATTGTTTTATCTCACTGCTGAATGAGTTTTAATAGTTATAACAAGTGTCACCTGTTGGTAAATTACTCTGTAAAGTGTCATAACTGTCAAATTTCACAGGGTTACAAATAACCAGTTGGCAGTGTGATTCATCAAAGAGACACTACTATTTAATGAGTTTTGGCAGCTGTCAGGTGACTGTAAGCCTGTCATTAAACAGGTCAGTTTGTCCAAGTGGCCCACATGGAAAAACGTTCCAATCACACCATTGAAAAGTTGCCAGTTGCCAAAATGACTAAATCAACAGTTTTGGCTTTGGCAACATTGATTTGAATGTAATTTTCTAGCTTTTCCACGTCTGAAACTGACACTTTTTCGGTTTGTGAAGGTTTTCCCGTAAATTCTTCAGGGAGAAAATTATCTTGAGTCATCTCTAGAGATGATTGACTATAGATTTCCTCCTAAAAAAACTGAAACAACACACGTGTGTTTAATCTCAAACTACACACATTTTATTCAAACCAAAAACTTTCCAGAACATCAAACAGTCCAATAATAAGAAAAATATACATCCATATTTGTTATTTAGACAATTCCAAGGATTTCTTCTTCAAATTTGTATATAAACTAGGTTTGGGGGATTACTCAAAGAACGATTCTACACTTTTAGAAGCGTGTTTCTAGCTTTCGGTAGCAAGAGTGTGTAACATTGCCGAATAAACAATAATTTAATTTAGAATACGGAAAAAGCGCATGTACTTGTGACGCGGACGACACATAAAAAGAGATAATCGGCCAGAACATGTGTAAGAGCGACGGTGGGGCGTCGCGACGCGTTTTTATCCAAAACCTCGTGCGTTTTTTTGCTGTTTTCAAAACTTATTCAGGAAAATGATTATTTTGTTCGACACGCGAAGGGTTTCGTTGTTTTATATTAGTATTGTGTGATTTTAGGTAAGTAGGACTTAAATTACTATTTTTAATGTTTATAGTTATATTAGAGGAATTTTCAGTTATGTCCACTAACCACCAGGAAGAATTAGGCGACGTAGCCGAGTCGTCTATTAGCGATGAGCTTTTTCAACCTAAGAAAACGCCTAAAGCAGTCAGGGTGCTAACAGTACTCGCTTATGTACTGAGTGTTTCAATGGCCGCTATACTGCTATCTTTGTACTATCTTTTCATGTGGAAGGCGCAGCCACATATTGGTGCTCATCAGGATAACTTTCCAGGTTTTTACCAGCAAGTTGGCGGAGATGGGTTGGTTATAGCTGATTAATTACTAGCTAACTAAATTTTCATTGCTACTTTCCTGTATTTAGGTTAAATGGGACTACTACTGAAGCACTGGAAATTGCTCTTTTTACTGAAGAAAACGTATTACTAGGGTGAGAGTATTTTACTTTGTTTTTTTGCTCTACTGCTGCCTGGTTTACACGCATAACAGTCACCTCTACATCATTATATCAATATAACGAGCTGTCATCTCAAAAATAACCGTGTCTTTGAAAACAATAAAAATTGTCAGCCATCTCTTGTTATGAGAGCATCATCAGTAACGATTTTCCGTTTAGCAATTTAAGAGATAAGCTATTAACCTAATTACCGTTCGATGGGACCGAATTGTTTGCAGAATCGATAGTAAAGCGACTTTTTCATATTTATTAAGCCCTTACATCGTAATCGGCTTCTGTGTGTACTCCTTATTGCGTAACCGTTTTTTTTAATTTATTAGATTTTCACGGTTATCCCCTAAGGGAAAACATATAAGTTGATTAACGTTAATTGGAAAAGTGATAGGTCGGTCAGAGATGTGTTTGATTCAATTAAAAGTGACCTTAAAGGTCTAAATTGATTGACCTTTATTGATAATCGTTTGTTTTATCAAAAAAGGAAGTTTTTTTCGCCTTACTCTGTTAATCTCCTTTAGATATGAAACTTGCAGATGTTTATTAAAATGAAAGAGTGGATGGTTCCACAAAGACGTTGTGCAAAGAGAAAAGTGTCATAGTTTTGATATAGGTCTGAAATTAACGTCAGAAAAAATTAAAATCCATAAAACTAGAATCAAAAAATTAACTTTTTTAAAAACATTTCAAAAACCGAAAAAAAAGTCATTAGGTATATTCGATAACGTCATTTTCTTCAGGTCATGTTTAGGCAACTTTAACCTCCCATTTAACCAAATCTGTATCTCAAAAATGGTACCAGTAGGCGTCATTCTGACAACGAATTTGTGTTTCTGAGGTCCAAATTAGTCTATAACAGGAATTTCATTATGATAGTACTAATATGGTGCTTTATACAAGGTACCCTAATTTAAAGCTGGAAAAATCAGTAAATTGACGGACCAAATACCCTTTGGGTTGATGATCGAAAATTGGCGTAAGGTGCCTAAAGGCCATTACGGTCCTTACAAGAGAGCCGCACGCTGAAAAGTACCTAAAAATGACAAAAATCAAAGTAATCTCAAAAATAGTATCAGTTAGCGTCATTCTGACATTGGATTTGAGTTTCTGAGGTCCAAATTAGTCTATAACAGGAATTTAAATGCGATGATACCAATTACAAGGTACCCTAAAGCTGCAAAAATCAGTAAATTTGACACAATTTGGGTGCACTTTACCATTAAATCCCTAATAACTCGTTTATTTGAAACATTTAGAAAAAACAGGTCATAGGACCGTAGATAGCCAATAAATGGGACTATCACGTGACATTGAGCACGCGCGGCTAAGTTGCCCCGTTTGGCCGCTAGGGTGCGTCAATGCTACTGGTTTCATTTAGTACTTTTACGTAAATATCTCGAAAACTGTTCAACTGACAAACTTACATACAGGGTGGTCCAGTTTTAAGTGTCAATAATTCACCATTTGATAGCCAATCAAAAAATAAGTTGACTTGCATTATGTCATTTTTCTGAAAAACGTTTCCTAAGGAAGATACAGTCCTCCAAATTTCAATTTAAAAAATCGTTTTATAGTTTAAAACTGAACATCCAAGACTTGTGAAAGTCCAAATTTGTACTGAATAGTCTAAAAACTTTTTTACTATTAGGAATGGTCTTATGATTCGCTTTCTCAGACTGCCATCCTGGTTGAGTGTCTGAAACTGGCATTCAAGAACTAAAAAAAGTCCGGAAATCAAGACAAAGATTGTATTGTGCATAAAACTCATTTTTTACTACTAAAAATAATATAAAAGTTGACTTTTAATGCTAGACTAGGACTAAAGAGAGTCCAAAAGTATATTTTCAAGACTTTAATTGGTGTACAACTCAATTTTCTTCAACTTTCAAAGAGTCAAGAAGTAAATTAAATTTTCTATACTATAGAAAGACTAAAAGACTATTTTATTTCTAAAAATTAGTTCTCAAGACTATTATTGTAGCATTTGGTACCAAAATTTTTTACTTTTATTACTGAAGAAACTTGACTTTTCAGTCTTAAAAATCACTAAAAACAGTCTGAATTTCTTAGAGATGCTACAATTTATTGCACCTATGAGTGTAGAAGTCAATTTAATAGTGAAGAAGCTTGAAATAACATTTTCAAGACTATGGTCAGTGGACAAACTGGCTTTTAGGCCTGATAAGTCAAAAACTTTGTAAAGATAGTCTTGAAACTCGATTTGAGGCACTGAAAACAGCCTTAAAACACTAAAAACAGTCTAGTTTATTAAGAAATACCCGAATTTTTAGCACTGAGGTGTCTAGAAGTCGATTTAATAGTGACAAAGTTTGAAATGCTATTTTAAGTCTATGAAGAATGTAAAAATTGTTTTTTAAGTTTGCTATGTCAATAACTTGGTGAAGATAGTCTTGAAACGCGATTTTCCAAGCTGAAAGCAGTTTTGAAGCACTAAAAATAGTCCAGAATTCGAAGAAAATTAAAAGCAAAGTAAAAAGCACGAAAAGTTCGATTTCAAGGCAATTTTCATGAATCTAATGTTAATGTCCTGCATCTAAGACTATTTTCAAGACTAAAATATTGAAATTTGTCTTAAAATTATGAAAACTTACTCCAAATGCAAATTTTAAGCTTCTGATGTCACTTTTCATTAGTTCAGTCACATTTTGGGGTTCAAGTCAATTTTTAAGGTTTAAATGTAGGAATTTGTTGTAACAAATTCTTGAAAAAGTAGTTTTTATGTCTACAAGTCAATTTTCAGTATTAAAGTCTCTCGATTTGCATGAAAACTGGTTTTAAGCTTCTGAAATTTTTATCTTTTCTAATTCAATTTTCAAAACTAAAGTCTTTTAGTTTGTCTGGAAACTATGAAAACTGGCTACAATAGTATATTCTATATTAAGAGCGGAAAGTATATATTTGCCGCTTGCACATGAAATTTGCAGCTTGAGGCGAAGCCGAACTCTGCAATCATGTAAAAGCGGCAAAAGTACTTTTGGCTCGAAATATAGACGATATTTTTTCGACGACTGCTGTGGGGTGGATTAGAAGGACAACTCACATCATTTTCGTCGCTCGAACTCATTGTCACCGATAAATCATTTTGACGGAATGTGGTTATTTCAAACAGGTATGTCAAGCGTTGTTATGGAAACGCCGAAAAAAGTTGGTGACTAGATTGTTAGTAGAAAGCGAAAACGCTCTAGAGCAGAAAATCTCTCTTTCTGCTCGCGCGCGGCAAATAACCCCTTTCTGCTTCTAAATGGAAGCGTACATGAGGTACTTTCAAAGTAAGTCGTCGAAAATAATATTTTTTAAACTTCTTAAGTGAATTTTCCGTTTCCAAGATAATTTTTAAGTTGGGTTGGGTTAGTTTTGGTTCTTTGACCGTAATAACGTGTAATAAAGTGCTTGTTCCAAATTTGATCAATATTGCTCCAACGGTCTGACAGTTATGATAAAAAAACGATTTTTTAAACAGAAATTTGAAGGACTGTATTTTCCTTAGGAAGCACTTTTCAGGAAAATGACATAATGAATGTCAACTTATTTTTTAATTGGCTATGGATTGGTGAATTATTGACATTTAAAACTGGACCACCCTGTATAAGTATACAATTTTCTTATAAAATGCATCGTTTAGTGAAAAAATAAATACTGAAATTCTCTGATTTTTCTTGGGGCAGTAGCAGAAATTCAAAATTTGAAAAATTGTTTTGGTTTTTTTTTAAATTTTGAAAATGCGCTTATGTTATTGATCACAGAAAAGTAATAACATATGCCAACCGTTTTCTCCTAACTTCAACCGTTTGCCTTCTACAGCCTTCCAAATTGAGGAAATTTCAATGTTTAATGGTAAATATCTTGAAAACGACAAATGTTCATAGAATCCAAATATGTCTACAAATAAAATAAAGTTTTGTACTTAAAAAGGGTGGTCAAAACTCAATCATCAACAGAAAAAATTGCATTTAATATAATTTCGACGAACACCCTGTAAATAGTATATTATGAAGCAAGCGCTGTGACTAAACGAACAAAACAGGGCCGTTTGGCATTATAAAATATCGATTTTCCGGCATCCAGTCGTCTCTAAGACGGGGGCCACTGAACCGGCCCCGCAAATCAAAACAATCTCGTTCCAATTTCCAGACAATTAACCAACTAACACAGTTTTTCCCGCCGGAACGATGATCGATCCGTACCACTTTGTCCGGCAGTCCTTTTAGTGCACTCGACCAGGATGTCGTACAAAACAAACGGTATCAAACTGACCAAATGCGACTCTCAGCAATGGAAAACGGCCTCACTTTTGGACGCGCCTTCGGTCAAATTGGCCGGCGAAGAGGCCAAAGATCGTCTCTACGAGCCTAAACACAAGAAAAAACTCGTTCGCGTGTTAACTGTGGTCGCTTATGTGTTTTTCGTGTCCTTGGCCGCTATCATGTTGTCCTTGTATTATGTGTTTTTGTGGAACGGTGAGCAGAGAGTGGCTGCCAAGTTGCAGGTCAGGCAGCAGCAGCAGCTAGTTGCTGGTAGTAGTAAATGTGAAAATATTCTAGCAGGTTGTTTGTAATATACCAAAAGTACTAAAAAATATACGTTAAACCATTATAATTTCAGAAATACAGAGGCATATCAGAGTGATGGAAAGCCATCAACAGAGATTTATGCCGACTATGATAACGTCTACCATTCCTCCAGTACAGAAGACAACCGAAACACCGGAAAGCACCACGTGGCTGGATGAAGACTTTAGCAATTTCGAGGAGCTGCGAAGGGGCAGTAACATGTTCAAAAAACTACTTAACGATTATCCTTATAATGACGTGTCAGATTAACTTCCTAAACTAGTTGTGTTCGGTTATTCCTTGCTAGACTTAAAAATTTGACTCCAATGTGTACGATTAGCGCAGTCACGTGATAATCATCTGATTGGTGAAAAGTGGAATAACCAAACTTAGAATCTTAGTAGAACATGAATACTGCAGAAATCCCGTAATCTTTGTATAAGTACTAAAGTTACTAGATCATCCAGCATGTCGCTAGATTTTGGTGCTGAATCAAATGATATTAGAGTGTTTGATTTGAACTTTTAATCGAATTTATATGTATATAATGCTTATAATTGTATAAACTGTCACATTATACATACATGATACATATATCATTTATTTATATACCCTGTTTAAAATGCATATGGGTCAGCCAGTAAAATATCTTTTTTGAGAAAGATTCTGGATTCTGAATAATTCATTTCAAACTATTTATACTGATTTGCCACTTTTTAACACTTTTAGTATTGTTGCTAACTTTATCTTTTTATAACAAAACGATTAGTTATACAGGGTGTGCAGAAACTGATTACTCAAACTGGTAACTAATGCCTTCAATCACTTATCGTAAAACCAAATTTCAATTTGGACTTTTTAAAAACAATTAACTCCCTGTAGCTATATACAGGGTGTCCGAGCAGAATTTTGACCCAGTCCTGAATGTCCAAAAATATTCGCTCTATATCACTGTTGGTCAAAATTTTGGGACAACCTATATTTTTTGTTTTTCGGTTTTTGTACCGGATCAACTACAATAGTTTGGTTTTAAAAGACTATTTTAGTTAAATACGGCAACGTTGCTCATTCTACAATTTACCATCTCGGGAAAATTCAGTCATAGACTTGGTAACTGTCAAATACAACTCCATAAAGCTCATATAAACTAAAACAATCACCTAAAAAGCGTTGTAAGTGATAAACTACGCTACATGTAACTTTTAGCACTTATAGCTTTATAAGTTAAATTTTGACAGGTAACTTGTCTATTTTTGACATCTTTAAATCTGTCACACAGGTGGTAACTGTCAAAAACCTGCTTAAAATCACTGTTATAGTTAATACAGTTGTAAATCATATATTATTCAATCAAATGCTTTTGTAGGTTCAAGAGTAGAAACTGCATGGACAGTCGTGACGTGTATCTGTTTATTTTGAGCATTTCAATCTGTCATGAACTTAAAAATTATCAAAATCCTCTCTATGAAGCTATAGAATGACAAAACGTTTATTAAACCAGTAAAATCTGTTAATATTCACATAAAATGTTTTTTAGAGTTCCATGATCAGGAGTTTGGACAAATGTGTCGTAAAGCTGTTTTCTTTGGAGCTAGTTCCATATATCAACATATTGGAATCTGTCAAATACCATCAATAGATATAAATTTAAAAAAAAAACATGCTCAAAAGCAATACAGTTCTAGTTTTATAGGTTCATGTGTTGAATTCTGTTTGTTTTGAGATAAAATAGCAAGAAAAACTTCAGAAAAACGTAAAAAATTTGTGAAATCTGGCAACTTTTTTAAGACGCTTTTGGGAACATTATGTCATTTAAGGATTGGCAACCCTGCATTAACAAATAGGGTTTCTTTTTCTGTTTCTTTAGACGTATTTTGGCGTCAGTGTTTGCAATGCCTGGCTCATTTTAACTCATTCTGATGAAAAAGGATGGTCTATGTTACTACAACTTAAAACTCAGGTTAATACTGCCCAAGGATGGTGCAGATTGCTGAATCCCATAAGCGCAATCTTGCCGGTATCGGCTTGGGCCGGTGACGATTTTTACGTCACCATGGGGCCGGAGATCTCGCGTTCGCGCGATTGCAGTCGATCATTCACGAATATCGAATATCTTGTACATAGCGTCTCGGGCGAATATTTAGCGTATTGTGCGCCCGAGGACCCACTGTGACGTCAGAATTCATTCGCCGCCGGAAAAAAAATCGGCCGATCGAGCAATCCTTTACTGTTTACCGTCCTTGAATATTGCCGCCAAAATTTTGCTTTAACTTGCTCCAAAGTGCTCTGGCTCGAGTTACTCTGTGGTAGTAAATATCAGAAACGAATCGTGGTGAAATTATGCTCCTTTATCAATCAGGTGAAATGTTTTGAAAGAAAAGCATCTTAACACGTGTTTTGTGGAGCTACACACCGCACTGAAACGAACACTAAATGACACGACAAATCACTGTCATCTGTCAATGGCGACCATTTTGGCGTTATAAAAAAAAAACGCTTAAGTTTTGCGCATTACCGACGCCCCCGGGCCCCCAGATCAATGCTATTTCGGTCGCGACAGTGCCCTCTCAGTTCCGTTGCGTACAGCGCGGCCTTTCGACCGATTATCCAATCGTAATCGGAATTAGTATCGAAATTTGGCCCTCTTTTTGAACACGCGTCCTTTAACTTTTAAAATTAGTGACCTTAGTGCCAAAAAAATGTTAATTCTAGCTTTAAGAGGGTGTTAAGTGACCAGTGAAATGACGGAAGGGTTACAAAACCCTCCTGCGGGGTCCTACGGCCCCCACAGCCGCCCAGCCCCCTGTACTGATGAGGGGCTAAGCACTAAGAAAACCGTAATCGTGCTCATGATCATCGGTGCTTGCTTTGCCATTTTATGGCCGAAAATCTTCTATCCCATGTTGGTGGGCAACACTGGTGGACGTATGAAGCCCCATCGAGGCGATATAGGTAAGTCTTTATATTCACCCTCCTAGACCTCAATTTCACAACAATCAACCTAAAAACAGGTTGTTGTGACGTTATATCCGAAGTCGACTTGGACACTATAAAAATCATGTCAGAGCTCTGCAGCACCATAATAGAATCCAAGGGGGCGAAGCCCCTCACAGGCAATGAGATTGTACAACAGTGCCGTAGGGCCGTGCTAGAAACGTGCGGTATCGATATAGCCGCAGCCCTACAAGATCGAGTCAGTTTGGGACACTCAACCAAACAGATTTTGGAGGAGGTGCGCTCTTTGAACGGGTCACTGTGCCTAAAATACCATTTTGGGGTGTCCCCCTGGCAATTGGGGGTGCCCCGTAAGGGCGCCGGCGCCCTAGCAGATCCCGTTAATAGTACGTGTTTGTAAGTTTTGATGGTTTTACTAACAATGTTTGTGGTTTGGTCTGATTGATGAAGAAACGCTTTACTAACCCTTCTAATGTCCGTTTCCCCAACTAGTTTACTACTAAGTTTAGTTTAGACTGGGTTATTTTGCACTTGATCTGTCCCAGTCAAACCTGAAGCTTAAGTTGTGCTTAAAACTTGGAAGTGTCGAGGAAGCAAGGATGTTGACTTTGACATTCATTCAATTTCCTGTCATTCTTCTTTGAAATTGATGTCTAGAAAACAAAATGGCGGTCATGGATAAAAGTGATACCGCTGAGAAACAAACTAAAAATCCAAGACATTGTTGGAATCTCCTACTGTATTAACTCTTTAGGAGATTGTTTATGAAATCCCACAATATGGACAGTATCAAAATGGCGTCATGTGTCACTTCTGACCCAAGATGGCGGGTTAAGATTTTCATTTGTATTACTGTATATAATACACTATGGCGGATATTATAGAAGCAACAATGTTATTGCTATCAGTATTAACAACAAAATGGCAGAGAAGATTCAAGATGGTGACCTTAAACTGAATTTGTGTTATTTTTTAGATATAAGACAAGAAAGATCGTCCCAACTACGTCCAGCCGGCATTCATCCAGCTTTCAGGGAACGTGGTCGTGCTATTCCAGAGGCTGCCGAATCTTTACCGATCCGAAGAACTGCTCCACCGCCTCGGATAATCGAAGGTCGGGTAAGTCATGAATTTTAGCTATTTATAAAGACAACTATAGCACATAAACACGTTTAGTGTTCAACATCAACAAACACAGTCACCCGTCTAAATTTATTTGCAAACTTTATCGATGCTATTTCGGGACTGGAAAGAGGATGTTTGGATTATATGACAACGTATCCGTGCCGATACTAATTTATACTAGCGGATTTCATATAATTTTGATTGATACAGAAATTCAGAATTGGGTGTGTGTTTGATAGGGTGTAAACGTACCCAAAAGTGGTATACAGGGTGTCTCAAGTTTGACGGTTTTACGGGGTATCTCTCTTGGGTGATCAAATTTTTTTTGCAGCTCAGAAACACCAAAATTGTCACCAGTGTCTTTCAAACTGTCTTATGAGTCTTGAAAGTATTGCAAAAGATTCTGTGGTGGTCAGAAACGCCAAAATAGCATTAGTCAATTCTGATACTTTAAAATGTCAACAGAAGTTTGAAAACTGTTTTCAGTTCTTGGATTCTCAAAGTTGACTAGGTTGAGAGAAAAGTTGGTTAAGTTTAAAGCCCTCTAGCGGCCAAACGGTTTAACCCACCAAGCAGTGTTGTCATATCTTTAGAAAGCCCATTTTATTGACTGTCTAGTGACGCACAAAAGTTGCTATAGTGTGTATCAAATAAAAAAGTTATTTACGTTTGAATGAAACATTGTACTAAAAACAGTGAAAACTAAATTTATCAAACTTTGACTCCCTCTAGCGGCCCAAACATAAATCAACTAACTAGTGTTGATCATTTCATTAGCTATCTATTGATGTATAAAAGAGATTGTACCAAATTGGCGAGCTATTTACGATTGCGTGAAACACACACAAATAAGTGGAAACGCCCTCTAGCGGCCAAACCGTTAAACTAATTAATCAAAGTTGTATATTTTTACAAAGCTCATTTTATTGGCTATTCATCGACATATTAGAGTCCCTACCATGTCAGTCAAATTAGGAAGTTATTTAAGTTCAAACAAAACAGTGCATGAAACGGAATTGGGTAATAATAAAAAAAGTCACGTGTCTTTTTATATTTTAAATAAATAAAAATCAAAGTAGCCGCCAAAAGTCAGGTGACACTTCACCAAAAAACGGTCAAAATGGCGGATTGTGTCACGTGACTTTGACCACCGCCCTCTGTACAAGAAAGCCTAGAATGTCACTTTTAATGGCGGCGTTAGAGGTTTTCGTTTTGTACACAAACCTATGCAGATGCAGTAGAAAATATGTTTTTTTTAATTTTTTTGTGTAGTTGATTAGAAGCTGTGAGTGAAAAATCAAAGAACGCTTCATTCCTGATCCAGATAAGTATAGATATGGCTTTTTATACCCAATAAAGTCCAGCCAAAGCAAGTTTGGTTAGAACCCTTTGTCCTGGAAAGTGCTACAAACTAATGTGAAAACTGCTCAATCAAAAAAAATTTGGAAATCCTTGAAGCTAGGTAAATGGGTTTTATATTATTACCAAGACCTTTCTTCTAAAATGTAAATGTTCCAATGGAACTTCTAAAAGCTGTCCTGTTTCTTCAGAGTAAACCTTTGTTGCTCTCAAAATGCTGGCGGCCTCAAAATGTAACTCACATACCTATGTATGTAAGAGGCAATAAGTTTACTGAATGAGAAAGCATATTGTACTAACCACTGAGTATTGTGTTGTAGTAAAATCATTCCAGTTCAAAGCTTTCAACCACTGTTGAGGTCGAGCAGGGTCTTTTGGAAAGTAAAAGACTGACACTTTTGGGCATTTAACCAAATTGCTTTTACAATTTGGCAAACAACAAGTGGACGGCATATTGTAAAGGCAATAGAATTTAAGTTAAAAAACCAACAACAAATTATAGAACAATGAAGGAACAATAACAATAGTGATAACACAATAAAATGAACACAAACTACACTTTCACTAGAACAATAAACATATAAACAACAATATATAAAAGCAAACAAAAATTACTTTGGCAAGTAATCCTAAGTCTTGACTTTAAACCTTAAAAATTAATTTAATCATCGAAAAACTCAATTTCCACAATACAAACAAATGCAAACTGTCAACCACTATTTCGGCCATATTGGAATTTTTGGCATGCACCTTCTTGGCTTTCTTGTATAGAGGGCGGTGCTTTGACAGAACAGAAAATTAAAAAAATTAAGGGCAAATAAAAATGGTCGGGAAAAAAATCACGTGACCTTGCAAAAACTGGTTGGAATAAAACAAACTAAAACGTGTCAAAATGGCTAAAATGTCACGTGATCTTAAAAAAAATGTTTAAAATTCATAACTATTGTCAAAACATCTCCAAGTTCAGCCAAGCGTCACTCGGTTATTTGAAAAAATATGAAGAAAGTGTAAAAGAAGAAAGTTGTAGGAAATATTACCCTTTACTTGATGGTACTAGGACACTTTGGTCCTAAAAGGCCTACCCAGGGAGATATTTCCGAAAAACGCATAAAAAGTGCTTTAATATAGACTCTAACCAAGTTTAACTAGGTTACACACGGTTATTTGGAAAAATATCAAAAAAGTGTACCCTGTAAAACAAACTATCGAATTTGAGACTCTCTCTATACTTGGGGCGTGACTAACACACTGATTGGTTGCAGCCGGGACCAATCCCAGGAATGAGGCCGACAATGGGTGGACCTGGTCACGTGGTAGCACCTTCTAAACAAGCCAACTACGGTTTTATGGGTGTGCTCATGCCGTTGTACACTATTGGATTTGTTATATTTTTTGCTTACACTGTAATGAAGGTAGGGTTGCACCGTCGCGTATATGAAATGTCAAAGAGTAATCAGAAGTTTGTGATAGTTGGTGTTCAAAAAGAAGCCGGAAAACCACTCGGGAGCTCCCCTCTACCCACCTTGTGACACCGATGAAGACTTCCGGCATGAAGTGTTTGAGCAACGCCCTCTATACTTTGACAGACCGAACAAGGACACCAGCAAAATAGGTGAGTCTCTTTTGGTTTTTTTTTATGGAAACAAAAAGTTGCTTGCTCTCTCTTTTACGCGCGTCCAGGACCTAAAGAAAGAGACGCAAGTAAGTTGATTTGTTTAATAAAATTTAAATTGCCGGGGGAGTATGTTTAATCGAATTAGGGCGTTTCCATTGTTCTGCCACGCCCCAACCACCAATAGGAGAAGAGGAACTGGACCAGTTGCGCAAACGGTTGCGCGACACCGAGTCAGCTATGGAACGTATCGTCAGCCAGATGGCGCGCGTGCCCCTCGCGGTACAGGTGCGCCCCCTATCGCACCTTCTACAGTAGGCTAGTTTGGGTGGTAGTTTAGATCTTCCATATTGGCTTTCTGTGTGCGCACGTGCGGCCTCTGAATCCCTCCTCCCCCGGCACACTGCGTTTTATTTTTGTTTCTTTATTGTGACGTCACTTGTCTGTGCAGTAGTGAACGCTGTGGCCGCCCTCCTGGAGGAGGTGAATAAAGAGATCGAGACGCACAAGTCGAACACTCCATCAGATTCGACCGCGACCGAACAGGTCTGATTGTGTTTTGTTTTCTTGCAATTAGTTTGCAAGTTATTTTAGTAACTCAAATAGCACAATTTTGTAGACGCTTCCCAGTGGTTTTAGTAACTTCCAAACACCTCATTAGTTTGTATTTTTTTTATGTTTACAGCACCTGCTTATTGATTATCGCATTTTTGGCACTCTCTCAACTCGGCTAGTTAATTTTTGGACGCCCAACCGTTCAAACGCCATACTAATAATAATAATCGCTATAACCTAAAGTTAGCCACGCAATCAGCTATTTTTGTCCCTGTATATGAACCGAATGGAAAATCAATTTTTTTATAGGAAATCATCAAACCCAATGGAAGTCTTCCTAAGGAGGAAGATCAAGGTTCGATCACCGTAATGGGCATGGAAACCACCGCCAGCTCGGAAAGCGGCAAGAAATGGTCACGGCCCGACTCACCAATGTTGCCACACCCTCAACCCATCCCCAAAGAACCCACACCGCCCCCACAGGTAACTGTCCTACCCACTTACTGCGCAGCCAACTAATTTTTTATTGAACGCAGCAAATCTTCCTGGAAACGGCTTTGCCGGCGCAATCGCAGCTCTTGGTGTCCGAGGTGGAGGCGCAGAAGGACTCGGAGGACGACTCGCCCGTAGTTCTGGCCGGAAAGATGACCTTGAGCGTAATTAGCCTCGATTCCGGTAAGTACAGACAGGCGTAAAACGTCAATCTCGCAGCCTCCCGCAAGTTTTGTTTCAATTGAAAAATCGTCGTTGTAATTGTTTATTTTTCTTTTGTTCGTCTAATTGTGATTAATAAACGATTGTGTTTCAGTTGTTTTTTTCTTGTGTCTCTCTCATTCTCTAATCTTTTGTTCGGCGCGCGTCGGTTATTTTAAAAGGACTCGTCAAAGCTTGCTGGATGTAGTCAGTCACGTAACTGATATGTTTTAACATTCACCATTTGTCAAAATGATTTTTAATTCCATTTAAGAAATTTGTTGATATTTTTTACAGACGACAATACAGCAAAAATTCTGTAGCTTACATCACCTGTTAACATTTGAACTTTGACATAGGGTCACGTGACTGTTTTATTTAATCTGAATTTTAACAGTTTAAATTTGCCGTTCCGCAACATTTTCAAATTCCAAACTGTTATGTCAGAATAAGTTGCAGAAAACTCTAATCTTACTAGCTTTGGAATCAATTAATATTGATATTGGACACCTGACAGTGTTCGCTATTAAAAATGACATTTTAAAATTCTCCTTATTTGACAATTGACATTGAATGCATCCTGTGTAAAAATAGGCACCGGCCACGATCACATCTCTAGTGGTTAGTCTACATTTGTAGTATTTACGTAAATCACAGCACTCTGTGCCTAATTTGTGATTGGTCAAAAAAAAGCAGATTTCAGCTTTCTGACCAATCATAAACAGTGGGGTGATTTACGCAAATGTTGCACACTTAAACTAACCATTAAAATATAACAGCAAAGAGAAAAGAAGAGCAATATCTCAAGACTTATTATATTTTTATATAATCCTACCCAACTATACTTTATATTTCAGTTCACAAGATTTTGAAAGAATTTCTACAAGCTGTTTAGCCACTTTTTAACATTTTTAATATTTTTCAACATAATTTAGAGTTTTGATGTCACTTTTAACCAATTTTAGTCAGTTGGCAACATGTTTAGTCAATTTTACAAGTTGTTTAGAAACTTTTGTACATTTTAAACACTTTTCAACATAATTGAGAGTTTTGAGGTCAGTTTTTACCAATTTCAGATATTTGGCAACATGTTTAGTCAATTTTACAGGCTTCTTAGACACTTTTGTACATTTTTAATATTTTTCAACATAATTTAGAGTTATGATGTCAGTTTTTACCAATTTTAGTCTTTTGGCATCATGTTTAGTCAATTTTAAAGGCTCGTTAGACACTTTTGTACATTTTTAATATTTAGCAACATAATTTAGAGTTTTGATGTAAGTTTTTACCAATTTTAGTTAGTTGGCAACATGTTTAGTCAATTTTACAGGCTTCTTAGACTCTTTTGTACATTTTTAATATTTTTCAACATAATTTAGAGTTATGATGTCAGTTTTTACCAATTTTAGTCATTTGGCATCATGTTTAGTCAATTTTAAAGGCTCCTTAGACACTTTTGTACATTTTTAATATTTTTCAACATAATTTAGAGTTATGATGTCAGTTTTTACCAATTTTAGTCATTTGGCATCATGTTTAGTCAATTTTAAAGGCTCCTTAGACACTTTTGTACATTTTTAATATTTAGCAACATAATTTAGAGTTTTGATGTCAGTTTTAACCAATTTTAGTCAGTTGGCAACATGTTTAGTCAATTTTACAAGTTGTTTAGAAACTTTTGTACATTTTAAACACTTTTCAACATAATTGAGAGTTTTGAGGTCAGTTTTTACCAATTTCAGTTATTTGGCAACATGTTTAGTCAATTTTACAGGCTTCTTAGACACTTTTGTACATTTTTAATATTTTTCAACATAATTTAGAGTTATGATGTCAGTTTTTACCAATTTTAGTCATTTGGCATCATGTTTAGTCAATTTTAAAGGCTCCTTAGACACTTTTGTACATTTTTAATATTTAGCAACATAATTTAGAGTTTTGATGTCAGTTTTAACCAATTTTAGTCAGTTGGCAACATGTTTAGTCAATTTTACAAGTTGTTTAGAAACTTTTGTACATTTTAAACACTTTTCAACATAATGTAGAGTATTGATGTAAGTTTTTACCAATTTTAGTTAGTTGGCAACATGTTTAGTCAATTTTACAGGCTTCTTAGACACTTTTGTACATTTTTAATATTTTTCAACATAATTTAGAGTTATGATGTCAGTTTTTACCAATTTTAGTCTTTTGGCATCATGTTTAGTCAATTTTAAAGGCTCCTTAGACACTTTTGTACATTTTTAATATTTAGCAACATAATTTAGAGTTTTGATGTCAGTTTTAACCAATTTTAGTCAGTTGGCAACATGTTTAGTCAATTTTACAAGCTGTTTAGACAATTTTGAACATTTTTAATATTTTTCAGCATAATTTAGAGTATTGATGTAAGTTTTTACCAATTTTAGTTAGTTGGCAACATGTTAAGTCAATTTTACAGGCTTCTTAAACACTTTTGTACATTTTTAATATTTTTCAACATAATTTAGAGTATTGATGTCAGTTTTTACCAATTTTAGTTATTTGGCATCATGTTTAGTCAATTTTACAGGCTCCTTAGACTCTTTTGTACATTTTTAATATTTTTCAACATAATTTAGAGTTTTGATGTCAGTTTTTACCAATTTTAGTAATTTGGCAACATGTTTAGTCAATTTTACAGGCTCCTTAGACACTTTTGTACATTTTTAATATTTTTCAACATAATGTAGAGTATTGATGTAAGTTTTTACCAATTTTAGTTAGTTGGCAACATGTTAAGTCAATTTTACGGGGTTCTTAGACACT
Organism: Ips typographus; assembly: GCF_016097725.1. Taxonomy (NCBI): domain Eukaryota; kingdom Metazoa; phylum Arthropoda; class Insecta; order Coleoptera; family Curculionidae; genus Ips; species Ips typographus. The sequence goes on along the minus strand of NC_138426.1, from coordinate 8,482,689 downwards.
TTTGTACATTTTTAATAGTTTTCAACATAATTTAGAGTTTTGATATCAGTTTTTACCAATTTTAGTCATTTGGCATCATGTTTAGTCAATTTTAAAGGCTCCTTAGACACTTTTGTACATTTTTAATATTTTTCAACATAATTTAGAGTATTGATGTCAGTTTTTACCAATTTTAGTTATTTGGCATCATGTTTAGTCAATTTTACAGGCTCCTTAGACACTTTTGTACATTTTTAATATTTTTCAACATAATGTAGAGTATTGATGTCAGTTTTTACCAATTTTAGTTATTTGGCATCATGTTTAGTCAATTTTAAAGGCTCCTTAGACACTTTTGTACATTTTTAATATTTTTCAAAATAATTTAGAGTTTTGATATCAGTTTTTACCAATTTTAGTAATTTGGCATCATGTTTAGTCAATTTTAAAGGCTCCTTAGACACTTTTGTACATTTTTAATATTTTTCAACATAATTTAGAGTTTTGATGTCAGTTTTTACCAATTTTAGTAATTTGGCAACATGTTTAGTCAATTTTACAGGCTCCTTAGACACTTTTGTACATTTTTAATATTTTTCAACATAATGTAGAGTATTGATGTAAGTTTTTACCAATTTTAGTTAGTTGGCAACATGTTAAGTCAATTTTACGGGGTTCTTAGACACTTTTGTACATTTTTAATAGTTTTCAACATAATTTAGAGTTTTGATATCAGTTTTTACCAATTTTAGTCATTTGGCATCATGTTTAGTCAATTTTAAAGGCTCCTTAGACACTTTTGTACATTTTTAATATTTTTCAACATAATTTAGAGTATTGATGTCAGTTTTTACCAATTTTAGTTATTTGGCATCATGTTTAGTCAATTTTACAGGCTCCTTAGACACTTTTGTACATTTTTAATATTTTTCAACATAATGTAGAGTATTGATGTCAGTTTTTACCAATTTTAGTTATTTGGCATCATGTTTAGTCAATTTTAAAGGCTCCTTAGACACTTTTGTACATTTTTAATATTTTTCAAAATAATTTAGAGTTTTGATATCAGTTTTTACCAATTTTAGTAATTTGGCATCATGTTTAGTCAATTTTAAAGGCTCCTTAGACACTTTTGTACATTTTTAATATTTTTCAACATAATTTAGAGTTTTGATGTCAGTTTTTACCAATTTTAGTAATTTGGCAACATGTTTAGTCAATTTTACAGGCTCCTTAGACACTTTTGTACATTTTTAATATTTTTCAACATAATGTAGAGTATTGATGTAAGTTTTTACCAATTTTAGTTAGTTGGCAACATGTTAAGTCAATTTTACGGGGTTCTTAGACACTTTTGTACATTTTTAATAGTTTTCAACATAATTTAGAGTTTTGATATCAGTTTTTACCAATTTTAGTCATTTGGCATCATGTTTAGTCAATTTTAAAGGCTCCTTAGACACTTTTGTACATTTTTAATATTTTTCAACATAATTTAGAGTATTGATGTCAGTTTTTACCAATTTTAGTTATTTGGCATCATGTTTAGTCAATTTTACAGGCTCCTTAGACACTTTTGTACATTTTTAATATTTTTCAACATAATGTAGAGTATTGATGTAAGTTTTTACCAATTTTAGTTAGTTGGCAACATGTTAAGTCAATTTTACGGGGTTCTTAGACACTTTTGTACATTTTTAATAGTTTTCAACATAATTTAGAGTTTTGATATCAGTTTTTACCAATTTTAGTCATTTGGCATCATGTTTAGTCAATTTTAAAGGCTCCTTAGACACTTTTGTACATTTTTAATATTTTTCAACATAATTTAGAGTATTGATGTCAGTTTTTACCAATTTTAGTTATTTGGCATCATGTTTAGTCAATTTTACAGGCTCCTTAGACACTTTTGTACATTTTTAATATTTTTCAACATAATTTAGAGTATTGATGTCAGTTTTTACCAATTTTAGTTATTTGGCATCATGTTTAGTCAATTTTACAGGCTCCTTAGACACTTTTGTACATTTTTAATATTTTTCAAAATAATTTAGAGTTTTGATGTCAGTTTTTACCAATTTTAGTTATTTGGCATCATGTTTAGTCAATTTTAAAGGCTCCTTAGACACTTTTGTACATTTTTAATATTTTTCAAAATAATTTAGAGTTTTGATATCAGTTTTTACCAATTTTAGTAATTTGGCATCATGTTTAGTCAATTTTAAAGGCTCCTTAGACACTTTTGTACATTTTTAATATTTTTCAACATAATTTAGAGTTTTGATGTCAGTTTTTACCAATTTTAGTAATTTGGCAACATGTTTAGTCAATTTTACAGGCTCCTTAGACACTTTTGTACATTTTTAATATTTTTCAACATAATGTAGAGTATTGATGTAAGTTTTTACCAATTTTAGTTAGTTGGCAACATGTTAAGTCAATTTTACGGGGTTCTTAGACACTTTTGTACATTTTTAATAGTTTTCAACATAATTTAGAGTTTTGATATCAGTTTTTACCAATTTTAGTCATTTGGCATCATGTTTAGTCAATTTTAAAGGCTCCTTAGACACTTTTGTACATTTTTAATAGTTTTCAAAATAATTTAGAGTTTTGATGTCAGTTTTTACCAATTTTAGTTATTTGGCATCATGTTTAGTCAATTTTAAAGGCTCCTTAGACACTTTTGTACATTTTTAATATTTTTCAAAATAATTTAGAGTTTTGATATCAGTTTTTACCAATTTTAGTCATTTGGCATCATGTTTAGTCAATTTTACAGGCTCCTTAGACACTTTTGTACATTTTTAATATTTTTCAAAATAATTTAGAGTTTTGATATCAGTTTTTACCAATTTTAGTCATTTGGCATCATGTTTAGTCAATTTTAAAGGCTCCTTAGACACTTTTGTACATTTTTAATATTTTTCAACATAATTTAGAGTATTGATGTCAGTTTTTACCAATTTTAGTTATTTGGCATCATGTTTAGTCAATTTTACAGGCTCCTTAGACACTTTTGTACATTTTTAATATTTTTCAAAATAATTTAGAGTTTTGATATCAGTTTTTACCAATTTTAGTAATTTGGCATCATGTTTAGTCAATTTTAAAGGCTCCTCAGACACTTTTGTACATTTTTAATATTTAGCAACATAATTTAGAGTTTTGATGTCAGTTATTTTAGTCATTTGGCATCATGTTTAGTCAATTTTACAGGCTCAACCGCGCACGCCGAATCAATAAAACAACGATCGTCTCTACGTCATAAAAAAAAACAGTAATAACTAACGGATCAAGCTTTAAAGGCCGCCCAAATAAAAATAAAATAAAATTTTCTCAATTAATTTGGAAAACAGTTTTAGCCACCGAGAACGTGCACGTTTCAGTAAATATCCCAATAAACCGTAAGAGAATCACAGTCGTAAAAGGTACGTTTGTTAGTTTTTCCCACCCCCTCTAAATGGTTTCAGTAGTAACTATACCCCCCACATTCAGGCTACTAACCTTAGTAAACCCAATCGCTTCTTCTACTTCTGACTACAAACACGCGCGTGCAACTGGAAGCACCAAAATAATTTTTTATTTACAGAAGATTCGGGTGGTAAAGAAGACGAAGAACGCCGAACGAGCAGCAGCAACGCGTCTGAGGAGTTTGAAAAAATCAACGTCCAAGACCTGGAGAACCAGGACAAGGCTGAAGACGATGAGTTAGTTACTTCGGTTCTGTTATTGTTTAACACTTAATATAATTGAATACAGAATCAGCCCTGTGGAATTGCCATCATCAGGTAATCTGGACGTTTTGGAGGAAATAAGACAGCAACTCCAGCTAGAAGACGACCTCCTGGAGGTGTTGAAGAAGGAGAGCGTCCCCCTTGAAACTTCGTCAGTCAGTGTTGTCGAGCAAGTTTTGCAGACCGAAGCAGACTCAGAACCTGACAACTTGACATCATTTGATGATGAAAAAGATCAGAAGGAAGAAACGTCCAGGCCTTCTTCGGGACGATTGTTTCGACTGGAGGAGTCTACAATGAAAGAGATCCTCCGCGAGGAGCTGCAACGCAACGATGACCTCCTGGAGGTGTTGCAGAAGGAGAGCGTCCCCCTTGAAACTTCGTCAGTCAGTGACATTGTCGAGCAAGTTTTGCAGTCAGAAGCAGACTCAGAACCTGACAACTTGACATCACTTGATGATGAAGAAGATAAGAAGGAAGAAACGTCCAGCAGGCCTTCTTCGGGACGATTGTTTCGACTGGGGGAGCCTACAATGGAAGAGATCCTTCGCGAGGAGCTGCAACGCAACGAGGATTTGGACGTGATAGAGCAAGTTATAGAAGAAATCCACTATGAAGATGATGATGATGAAGAAGATGATGAAGATGATTTTGAGGAGGAAGAACGCCGACTCCAAGAAGAGGAAAAGAGAGTAAACGGAGTGGCACACAGCGAAGGATCGTCGAGAAATGGGGCAGAGCCCAGTGAAACCGCTGCGGAAAATGACATTTCCGAGGTAAGTTTTTGTCTCTATCTAATTTGAATTTAATGTTATGAATACGTGTAGAATGAGCTGGATGGCAGTGATGAGGAGGATGACGAAGAAATCGAGGAAATAATCGAATACGTGGATAACACTGACGAGGAGGGAGAGGAGATAATTGAGGTAAATGGCAACGAGGCCCGAACGAACCGAAACGGTAACCATTAATTTTCATCTATAGTCATTATATTCAGTAAGTTTTAAATCAGACGAATGCTGCTCGAATGTGATTTAATAAACTATTTAAACCACACTCATTGAATTAATTTTTTTATTTGAGAATTTCATCAGATCCTTCAATTTCCAATCCAATCAAGTCTATTAACTATTTGAAAAAATTTGTCAAGAAGAAGGTAGCAGCAGGAGGTAAATTTAGTTTTCTTGACAATTGGCGAATGCGCCAAGTATTAGGAGTAACTAAAATTTACCTCCTAGCGTTTCTGCTCTCCTGATAATTTCCTCGATTTTCTGTCAGAAGTAAGAGGAGGTGAACTGCCTAGCTTTCTGTAATAATTGGATTTTCTAACAAGAGCACAGAAATAGCAGGAGGTAAATTTAGTTTTCTTGACAATTGGCGAAAGCGCCTAGTATTAGGAGTAACTAAAAATGTACCTCCTAGCGTTTCTGCTCTCCTGATAATTTCCTCAATTTTCTGTCAGAAGTAGGAGGAGGTGAACTGCCTAGCTTTTTGTAATAATTGGATTTTCTAACAAGAGCACAGAAATAGCAGGAGGTAAATTTAGTTTTCTTGACAATTGGCGAATGCGCCTAGTATTAGGAGTAACTAATAATTTACCTCCTAGCGTTTCTGCTCTCCTAATAATTTCGTCGATTTTTCTGTCAGAAGTAGGAGGGAGGAGGTGAACTGCCTAGCTTTCTGTAATAATTGGATTTTCTAACAAGAGCACAGAAATAGCAGGAGGTAAATTTAGTTTTCTTGACAATTGGCGAAAGCGCCTAGTATTAGGAGTAACTAAAATTTACCTCCTAGCGTTTCTGCTTTCCTGATAATTTCCTTGATTTTCAGTCAGAAGTAGGAGGTGAACTGTCTAGCTTTCTGTAATAATTGGATTTTCTAACAAGAGCACAGAAATAGCAGGAGGTAAATTTAGTTTTCTTGACAATTGGCGAAAGCGCCTAGTATTAGGAGTAACTAAAAATTTACCTCCTAGCGTTTCTGCTCTCCTGATAATTTCGTCGATTTTCTGTCAGAAGTAGGAGGTGAACTGCCTAGCTTTCTGTAATAATTGGATTTTCTAACAAGAGCACAGAAATAGCAGGAGGTAAATTTAGTTTTCTTGACAATTGGCGAATGCGCCTAGTATTAAAAGTAACTAAAAATTTACCTCCTAGCGTTTCTGCTCTCCTGATAATTTCCTCAATTTTCTGTCAGAAGTAGGAGGAGGTGAGCTGCCTAGCTTTCTGTAATAATTAGATTTTCTAACAAGAGCACAGAAATAGCAGGAGGTAAATTTAGTTTTCTTGACAATTGGCGAATGCGCCTAGTATTAGGAGTAACTAAAAATTTACCTCCTAGCGTTTCTGCTCTCCTGATAATTTCGTCGATTTTCTGTCAGAAGTAGGAAGGAGGAGGTGAACTGCCTAACTTTTTGTAATAATTGGATTTTCTAACAAGAGCACAGAAATAGCAGGAGGTAAATTTAGTTTTCTTGACAATTGGCGAAAGCGCCTAGTATTAGGAGTAACTAAAAATTTATTTCCTAGCGTTTCTGCTCTCCTGATAATTTCCTCGATTTACCGTCAGAAGTAGGAGAAGGTGAACTTAATGTAAATTAATAAACCATTTAAACCACATTAGATTTATTTCTTATTTGACAATTTCGCTTTTTGAACGTTACATTTTGCAACAACAAGGCGATTTATGTTTTACCACTTTAGTGAGTAAAGATGAGTTCACATCAACTACAGCCCTCACAGGCTGTACACTACCAATGTGACAGCTTTCAGTGCTGTACATGGCAGGAGGGCACAAATCTTGCCAAGGACTTGCTTTTGACAAAGATTCGGGAAAGTACACCCCGTTTTCTTGCAGGTAAGGATAAAAGTCAGAGCAGGCTGGTTTAGGGTAGTTTGATTGGTACTCTGTCTTTAAACCCCTGGAAGTTGTAAATGCGTGTGTTTGAAACTTTACAATAAACGCACGTACGAGTGAGGAACTGGTTTTGGTGCTCTGGACAAAGCTCTGCAAGGAAATTCTTGTTCAAACTGATTTTTGTCAAACACTGCAGTGTTGCCGCTTAGTTTTGAGGGGAGAGGGTCTTTCAATCCCTACAAAAGTTAGTTAGACATTTTACGAGTATCAGTTTTAATTAACTTTACCTTGTGCTTTCCTGTGGAGTTATACACAGTAACCAAATCTTCCTGGGCTTTAGCCAGTTCGATCTCACTATACTGTTTGAATTTCGCCCTATTTTCAGTCAAATAAATGTCAAGAAACTTGTAAAACCCCTTTCCGGACGGATTCACATCTGGCTGTATGGGTCTGAACGTTTCAGGCATTTCACACTGTACAGTGACAGTGTTGTCTCTGCGATGTTTTAGAGGGTGGAAAGTGTAGGACCCTTTCATTTCAGACACTGTCCGAGGCTTGACTAGCGGAGGTTGCCTAAAAATCTACCAATTTCTTGTTTCAGATTGAGTGGAGGAGAAAAATGTTGTGAGAGTAACTTGTTCCTGTTGGATTCGAACGAAACCCAAATCCTGTCTGATGGCTCGTCGATCATTGGAACAGTTTGTACTGTTCTTCTCTGTGTATTCTGCATTGTAAGTGGACTTGCAGTCGTTTCGTAGAGTTATGTCTCTTTGGAGATGTTCGGGTTTTAATCTTGCTTTGACTCTCTAAAACACACACACACAGGATAAAAACATAATGGCTTGGAATTTTTTTCAATAAACTTACACAGTCAAACTCCTGAGGGATGTTAGGGATAAAACTGTGATTTTTAGCGGTGGAAGACCGGTAATCTGTACTTTTTGAAGCTAGTAAAGGAGTACCATAATCAATGTGAAACAAGGAGTTTTGAGTGCATTTTAACGGCGTCGCCATTTTGACTTATCGATCAAACTATAACAGTAAAACAACCTGTTGTTATTCAACTAACCTCTAATTTAATGGTAAAACATCATGCTTCAACATAGTCAATAATTAGATCATCACCATTCAGTATAACTTCTTGATTTAGTAAAGTGTCTAGCGAGTCACTAACATTTTTAGACAACACTGTACGGTCCTGCTTGAATAAACGCAATTTTTTTCCGGTGCTTTTGTTGTTGTGGTTAGTCAATTTGCACTCACTAGCCACAGCATCAATCACACGACCCACGGTCCAGTTCTTTGATACAAAAACTGGCACAACTCTTTCAGAGCCCACTGACACGCTGAAATAAACTCGATCATCTGTAGGGATGGTTTTGGAGCCTCCAGCTTTGCTTTTCAACCGCATCAGTTGCACTTTAGTCACCAATTGTTTGTTTTTTGCCTTCTTTCTTGACTCGGCCAAACCTAATTCAACCGCACTCTTAGCTTGGGCAAACTGTCTTTGTGGAGCGTGGTACTTTTCCTTCTCCCTTTCGATTTCATCTAAAGACTTTGCCTCACACTCATTCACGTGACGGTGTCGTACACAGTAGTGTTTACCACACTGAGGACACTTTAAGGGTACTACACTTCTTTCCTTGCAACCATCTTCGCTACATACAAACACATCTTCGATTTTCTTCAGTTCAGGCACAAAACGCGACTTGTGCACATTGTCCTGATGCGGAAATAGGTGCTCGGAACAGAATACTAGCTGGCACAAGTGACACTGAACGGGTAAAAAGTCGAGCCGCTTGCAAGAAGGGTCGGCGCAGACTTTCCCCAAATCGGGCAACTCCATTATTGGTGCTCACTGAGGGCGGTGAGCATAATATCGGTCCACTTTTGTTCCTGCTCCTTGAGGGTGAGGTGCACGTCTCCTGAGTCTGCTTCGGGGTCAGTGAGCTCGTACGTGGGGACCTCAACGTCGTCGAATGGGAGCTTGTCAGCGCGCCAGGCGTCATCCACCAAATCCACAAAATGACCGTCGATTAGGACTTCGCTGTCTGACATCTGTAAGCAAATAGCTTTTCTACTTAAACTGGTTAGAAGTGAGTTGGAAAATGATGGTTTACAATGAATTTGGCTTGCTTAGAATGACTGTGCAACTTCTATTTTTGTTGTTGATTGTTATCCTAACCTACTCCAAGGTTGCCAGATCCCAGTAAAAATAAAAAAATCTCCAAAACATATTATAACTTGTTATTCCTAGTTTTTAATACATTTCATCAGTTTCTCTATCTCTTCCTTTCAAACTGCCACTTTTCTTCTCTGTTTCTTTAAAGATGACAGGTGAGTTTATTTGACACGTGCTAACTTGGTTACTATGACAGCTAAAAAATACGTTCAAAAGTCACAATATAGTCCGCAATTTTGACCTTCATTTAATCAAACACAATTTTCTTTCAAAAATCATAAATAACCGAGATATTAACCGGGAAATAGAGCAGCGCATGTGAACAAGCTTTTTATTAGTTTTTAAAGATGTCACAATTTGACAGCTCCTAACTGGGTTCCTGTGACAGTTAGGAGGTTCGTTCCAACGTCAAAATGTACTAAGACTTAGTTTTTATGAAAACAACACTAACAACTGAGAAAACTAGTCTAGAGCATTGTTGTGCACGACAAACTAAACTAACCTAAATTATGGCATGAAAAACGTTAACTTTACTCTCTTAATTTTGACAGCCCGTAATTCCGCCATTTTGACAGTTACGGATGTCTCGTTTTGACCACTGTGTAGCCCGTAAAATCCTGTTTAAATCCCTTACGTGCCCGAGTTATAGCAAATTCCTATAGTTACATAGTTATCGCATAAAGACACCGCCCTCTGTACAAGAAAGCCAAGAAGGTGCATGCCAAAAATTCCAATATGGCCGAAATAGTGGTTGACAGTTTGCATTTGTTTGTATTGTGGAAATTGAGTTTTTCGATGATTAAATTAATTTTTAAGGTTTCAAGTCAAGACTAGGGATTACTTGCCAAAGTAATTTTTGTTTGCTATTATATATTGTTGTTTATATGTTTATTGTTCTAGTGAAAGTGTAGTTTGTGTTCATTTTATTGTGTTATCACTATTGTTATTGTTCCTTCATTGTTCTATAATTTGTTGTTGGCTTTTTGACTTAAATTCTATTGCCTCTACAATATGCCGTCCACTTGTTGTTTGCCAAATTGTAAAAATAAAAAAAAAACATATTTTCTACTGCATCTGCATAGGTTTGTGTACAAAACGAAAACCGCTAACGCCGCCATTAAAAGTGACATTCTAGGCTTTCTTGTACAGAGGGCGGTGATAAAGATCGTAAAGTTGCTGTCAAACTTTGACAGCTCGTAATTCTGCCATTTTGAACACTGAGTAGCACGTAAAATCCTCTTTAGTTCCCCATGAGCTATAGCAAATGGTAAAAATTAATTTTGCTGTAATGTCTGAGGACTGGTGACTAATGCTAATGGCAAGTTTACAGGCATAAATCCCAGCACTGTTCCTAGTTTGTGATTGGCCAAAAAAAGCAGCTTGCTGGTTTTTTCTAACCAATCACACACTACCCACTGAGCTATGATTTATGCAAATGTTGCACATGTAAACTCACCATTTCACTTTCAATTCACTGAACAATTTCACAACACTGGGAAGAAATAATCAATAACCATAAAACAGTAATTAATTAATTCAAATTGGTCTATACAAACTAACCCCCCACTCAAATATAATTGTTAGGGGGTTGTTATAGCAACCCAAATAATAAATGGCAATCACCCTGTGAAAAGCAAAAAATGGAGGCTGATTTGCTGCTTAAAGAAGATGAATTTTATAAAGAAAATGAAAAACTGGAGATGTGCACCAAACAGTTGATGCTAAAAGCCCAGGATGCTTTAGTAAGTATACTAACCAGCACCCTAAAATCAGTTTTTTGAGTAATTTTTTGATCAGAAAACCCAAGAACACCTTATTCAAGACTGCTTCAAGCCTCTCCAGGAAGAACCTCCAAACAGTAGTAAAATCCATGTAGATGATGGGATCAAAACTGAAAATTTGCACGGTAAGTTATACCAAGCTAAACTGAAAGTTTTACTAGCGGACAAGGAGAAGGCACTACAAGAGCTACGTCAGAGAGTAAGTCACTTCACCAGTGCAAGTCTGTTAGTTATTAAATAACAACAAAATAGTGTGAGGAAATCAAAAAACTACAAAAAGAAAACCACTGCCTGAAAGAAGAGAAAGACAAATGGTTTCTAATGTACAACACTGCGAAAAACTGTATAGGAAAACTGGAAAGTCAAGTAAAACCCCTTAAAACACTCATTTAACTAAAAAAAACTAACTAACGTCCCTTAAGGTAACCAACTTAAACTCCAGATTGCAGGCGAAAGACACTGAAAATGTTAGTCTGAAAAAGGAGGGTGAACACCTGCGCAAAGAACTCAAAACCCTCACACAAAACCTGAACAACATGGAATTGAGACTGACCAGAGCCAGTGAGGAAGGAGACAAACACAAGGCAGCACTAAAACAAACCCGGGAAGGGGAAAAGGTTCAAACTCAAACCAATTTCTTTTAGAACACTAATAGTAGAGTAAATTAGGAAATGAAAGAAAGTTGCCGCAAACAAATTGCCGAACTGAGCAGTGCTCTAAAACAGGCTGAAAAACAGAAACTGGAATTACTTGCTGGGTTCAAAAAGCAAATGCAGCTGATTGATGTTTTGAAGAAACAAAAGGTGAGTGGTGCTGCTAAACAGGGCACGAGGTGAATGTAAGACATTGCAGGTGCACTTGGAGGGGCTCAAAGTAGGGGAAATGCTGGAGAATGAATATTTGAAAATTTTGGACTGGAAATTTGGATAATTGTTTATTTGGAAAGTTAGGTTAGTAAAGGTTAGAAATTAGTCTTACTTACGTTTGTCTTGGATCCAAATTGCACGCAAAACACTTTTTGAGCTTAGCAACAATGGAGGAGTATTTGAATGACTCTGCCACAAAATAAAACAGAAATATTCACGATTCTTTACCAAGATACCAAGTTGTTGCTGATGTTGATATTAAACGTCAGCCATGTTTGAAATTTGGTGAAGAAAGATCTGTCAAATGTCAAAAAATGTACCCTACCACCGCCCTCTGTACAAGAAAGCTAGAATGTCACTTTTAATGGCGGCGTTAGCGGTTTTCGTTTTGTACACAAACCTATGCAGATGCAGTAGAAAATATGTTTTTTTTTTTTTTTTCGTGTAGTTGACTAGAAGTTGTGAGTGAAAAATCAAAGAACGCTTTATTCCTGATCCAGATATGTATAGATATGGCTTTTTATACCCAATAAAGTCCAGCCAAAGCAAGTTTGGTTAGAACCCTTTGTCCTGGAAAGTACAACAAACTAATGTGAAAATTTGGAAATCCTTGAAGCTAGGTAAGCAAAACTGGTAAATGGGTTTTATATTATTACCAAGACCTTTCTTTTAAAATGTAAATGTGCCAATGGAACTTCTAAAAGCTGTCCTGTTTCTTCAGAGTAAACCTTTGTTGCTCTCAAAATGCAGGCGGCCTCAAAATGTAACTCACATACCTATGTATGTAAGTGGCAATAAGTTTACTGAATGAGAAAGCATATTGTACTTACCACTAAGTATTGTGTTGAAGTAAAATCATTCCAGTTCAAAGCTTTCAACTACTGTTGGGTTCGAGCAGGGTCTTTTGGGCCTTTCACCAAATTGCTTTTACAATTTGGCAAACAACAAGTGGACGGCATATTGTAGAGGCAATAGAATTTAAGTTAAAAAACCAACAACAAATTATAGAACAATAACAATAGTGATAACACAATAAAATGAACACAAACTACACTTTCACTAGAACAATAAACATATAAACAACTATATATAATAGCAAACAAAAATTACTTTGGCAAGTAATCCCAAGTCTTGACTTGAAACCTTAAAAATTAATTTAATCATCGAAAAACTCAATTTCCACAATACAAACTGTCAACCACTATTTCAGGCATATTGGAATTTTTGGCATGCACCTTCTTGGCTTTCTTGTACAGAGGGCGGTGAGCGAGCAGAACAGGGAAATGTGACGTCACAATGACGTAATTTGACAGATGGTCAAATTAGGGTTTTGCTAAATTACGTCATCTTGACGTTAAAAACGCTTTGATCTCTCCATGTTGCTTGAAACAGGGTTAAAACGTGCCTTCGTTTTAAAGCTTGGACCGAATGTGACGTCACACTCCCGATGGTTCCTAAATAGGTCTGCTACAACAACCATAGGTACATTGGTTTTCAACGGTTTTTTATTGAAAAATACAGTTTAAAAATAAAATATCAACCATTTTAGGTAACGTAGTCATAAAAAAATCTTAAATCTAGGTCTAAGCGCATTTTCCCAGGTCACATTCATTATTAATACTTGGTGAAAACAAAAGCCTTAAAAATAAAAACAAAACAAAAAAAGACCGTTTGCTCGGTTAATATTGTGGTAAAGCTACAAATAAAGCTGAAAAATATTCGAAAAACTTAACCTAAACTTCTTAACAGTTAAAACAAAAATAAAAAACCCGTTTAATCCGTCAATAAGCTGAAAAGTAGCTACAGAAACAATTAAAACGAAAATAACTTTCAAACTTAACCTAAAAACACAAATTTTGTTCCATTTGGTTGGGTTTACAAGTAATACAAGCTGTGGGCCAATTCAGCATGGGCAGGCCTGCAAAAAAAAACCAATGAAACGCACTTTACAACTGTCAAACAACAAAACGTACCTGTGCAGCGACTGTGCTGTCAAAAAGGCAAGCTTGTGAGCGTACTGGCAAGGCGCAGGTACTCGAATCGTACCCGACCAATTAAAGTACATGTGGCACATTTTATATGTGAAGCGTTGGATTTTGTTGGCGTCAATACCCAAAGTGTCTTCGATTATGTTGTAGCTGGTAGGGCTTACGGTACCCTGTCGCACACACTGAGACACGATGTAGAAATCGTAACGTTCTGGCCAGGTTATGACATCGTCCACAACCGTACCAGGTGGTGGGTTATAGTCGTTGCGCTGATTGGGTTGTGATCGGAATATCTTGGTGTTGATACGCTTGGACACGATAATGAACGCCATTTTGACAGGACCCTTGTATAAGTCGTTTTTCAGTTTCTCTTTGATTACGTCCACTTCGTGCTCGCGCACATACGGGATTTGACCGTCTCCGACGCCATCCCGGTACACGACTATCCGTTCTGGTAAAGTGTTGTTGAGTTCCCGGTACTTTGTGCACGCGAGTATCATGAACGCAGCTATGTTGGTGCTGAGCTCCTGCTCCTGCTCGTGTTCCACCGCCATGCTGTAATATCGGGTGCAAGCAGGGTCCATAGAAGCCACCATGCCAGCAAAACTTTTGCTTTTGCTTGCGGTGTCACGGCATACGTCATATCTAAATTTTTAAATCACATTTAATACAATTTTCGTCTCATCGGTTGTGAAAATGTCAACAAGCTGAAAGTAACCTTAACCTAATCATTTCAATACAAAGGTCTACAGTCTTGAAAGAATTTCAAAAATAAACACATAAAACACTAACTTATAATAAATTGAGATACAATTTTCTAAAAGGGGTTCTTGACCGTAAATATGCAAATATCGTACGTTTGTTCTTATAAAACAGAATGATGACACACGAATATGTGTCACTTCTCTCTCAGAAAGTCGTGGTTCGAAAACTGTAATTCTTGTAAATTCCAGAAAAATTTTGACAGTTTTCAACATTAGTGACAGATCTCACGTGGTTTTTTAATGATAATTTAGCTAAGCAGTTAAGTGACCACTGTCATATCTGTCTGATTTTTGCAACTTTTGAGCCCAGTTTGATAGTTAGAGACAAAATTGCGTGCCAAATCCACTTGGAGCGAGAAAATGACACAGATATTTTAAGCACATTTTTGGAATCCTTATTAAATTTCCTATCTAATAACCAGAAAGACACTACAAAATTTGGTACAGTCAGTGAGAAAAGTGGTGTCAAAATTTGAATTGTCAGAAACACGGTTTGAAAGTAAAACCCACTTGGAGTGAGAAAATGGCTGTTTTAATTAAGCACTATTTTGGAATCTTCATTGAATTTCCATTAAACAACCCACGTAATGACAATGTTATTAAAAACGGTAGATTATACTATACAGGGTAATAAATGCAGTTCTAAAAATGTCGATTTTCCGAATACTTCCAAAGATATCCGAAAAAAAAACTGAAACTTGCAACTTTTTTTCAGCTATTCGATGATGAATTCATATTTGCCGCCTCAACTTTCTTTTTTCTTATGGGCGGCATATTGGATTTTTAGACAATCAAATAGTGCGTTTTATTTTGATGTTAGTGATGTATGATAACTTAGGATTTGCTTCATAAACAACAAAATAATTCAACAAAAACGAATTTTTACCTTAGTTGACTTTGAGACGTTTTATGGAAGATTATTTGATAGTATTTGTCACACGCAATTGGCCTGCACATACTTAGTCACAATGAAGAAAAACGAGGCAATATTATTTTATGGCTTTATCACAAATTTGGTACTAAATTAATAATAGAAAGCCAAGAAGGTGCAAGCCAAAAATTCCAATATGGCCGAAATAGTGGTTGACAGTTTGCATTTGTTTGTATTGTGGAAATTGAGTTTTTCGATTAAATTCATCAGTCAAGACTTGGGATTACTTGCCAAAGTAATTTTGTTTGCTATTATATATTATTGTTTATATGTTTATTGTTCTAGTGAAAGTGTAGTTTGTGTTCATTTTATTGTGTTATCACTATTGTTATTGTTCCTTCATTGTTCTATAATTTGTTGTTGGTTTTTTAACTTAAATTCTATTGCCTCTACAATATGCCGTCCACTTGTTGTTTGTCAAATTGTAAAAGCAATTTGGTGAAAGACCCAAAAGTGTCAGTCTTTTACTTTCCAAAGACCCTGCTCGAACTCAACAGTGGTTGAAAACTTTGAACTGGAATGATTTTACTCCAACACAATACTCAGTGGTAAGTACAATATGCCTTCTCGTTCAGTAAACTTATTGCCTCTTACATACATAGGTATGCGAGTTACATTTTGAGGCCGCCAGCATTTTGAGAGCAACAAAGGTTTACTCTGAAGAAACATCAGGACAGCTTTTAGAAGTTCCATTGGCACATTTACATTTTAAAAGAAAAGTCTTAGTAATAATATAAAACCCATTTACCAGTTTTGCTTACCTAGCTTCAAGGATTTCCAAATTTTCTTTGAGCAGTTTTCACATTAGTTTGTTGTACTTTCCAGGACAAAGGGTTCTAACCAAACTTGCTTTGGCTGGACTTTATTGGGTATAAAAAGCCATATTTATACATATCTGGATCAGGAATGAAGCGTTCTTTGATTTTTCACTCACAACTTCTAATCAACTACACAAAAAAATTTAAAAAAACATATTTTCTACTGCATCTGCATAGGTTTGTGTACAAAACGAAAACCGCTAACGCCGCCATTAAAATTAATTGACATTCTAGGCTTTCTTGTACAGAGGGCGGTGGAGCAAGCCAACTGTAAAGCTGCATTTACATTCACTTCAAAGTCAACTTTGTTATAAAATTGGCAAGCTTGACATATTGGCGTTTCAAGTTAAGAGATACGCCCTCTGGTGATCAGTTTTGAAAACAGTTTCGGACATTCCAACTGTCATTTCTCCCTTTGTTTACATTGATTGTGATTAGCAAATTGATTAACAAAAGCAAATGGATAAGAACTTGTAGAAACAATTAATGAAGAAGTGATCACAAACAAAACTCAAGAAATCCACCAGTTACACGATCAAGTAGGCAAATTGAGTGAAGACAACTTAGCCAAAGACCAAGAATTAGCAAAATTATGTTTCTGTTTTTCGGAGAAAATTGAAGAGGTCTCAAAGTTTATGGTACACCATAAATAAAGCCTGGCGTTTTAAGATAAGATTTACTCCCTCTGGTGATCAGTTTTGAAAACAGTTTCCGGCATTCCAGTTGACATTTCTCCCTTTGTTTACATTGATTTTGGTTAGGAGTTTAGCACTGGTTTCATAAATATGAAGTGACAGTGTCATATTATTTATAATGTTAGGTTAGGAACGGGTTGCCGGATTTTAGTTCAACGGCGCTGCGATCTTAACTGACATTTACATGAATCACCGCCCTCTATACTAGAAAGCCTAAAATGTCACTTTTAATAGCAGCGTTAGTGGTTTTCGTTTTATACACAAACGTATGCAGATGCAGTAAAAAATATGTTTTTTTTAATTGTTTCTTGTAGTTGTTTGCAAGTTATGAGTGAAAAATCAAAAAAAAGGTTCATTTCTGATCCAGATATGTATGGATAGAGCTTTTTTACACACAATCAAGTCCAGCCTTGATTAGAACATTTGTCCTGGAAAGTACAACACAGCAAACTATAATTTAAACACTGTTCAATACAAGAAAATCTATAAATCCTTGAAACTAGGTAAGCAAAACTGGTAAATGGTTCTTATGATATTACCAAGAATATTCATTCAAAATTATTTTTGTTGCTCTCACATTGAAGGATGCTTTAAAATGTAACTCACATACCTGTGCATGTAACAAGTACTTAATAAGTTTACTGTACTAGAAAGCACTTGTACCTACCATTGAGTACAGTATTGGAGTAAAATCATCCCACTTGAAAGTGTTCAACCACTGTTGAGTTAGATCCGGTTTTTTGTAAAGTAAAACTGACACGGTTGAAAACTCAATTTCCACAATACAAACAAACGCAAACTGTCACCACTATTTCCGCCATATTGAAATTTTTGACAAGCACCTTCTAGGCTTTCTACTATAGTAGGCGGAGCATGAATACATAAATAGTGACATTTACATTAAAAATAATTCCAATTTGACTTCAAAATGCACTTTGAAATGCGTCAAGCAGCTTGGCAGATGCAAGCAAAATGACCAATTTATAGGTTAGAACGATGTTTTGTTTACTACAATTTGAATTTTCCACGGATTTTTATCCTTTAAACTTAAGATTTGTATTAGATTAACTAGATATTACGATGTATTTACATGTATCTAACCTAAAATTGTACAGATTTCCCATGTCATTGTAAATGGTAAATAGAAAACTGTCAAATTTGAAGTGGACTTGAAAGTGACTGTTAATGTAGCTTAATAATCGTACAGACCGAATTATCGTGTTTGACAAGTAATGACATTTCATAAAACGTCTCCTTAACTCAAAGTCAACTAAGGTAAAATTAGTTTTTATTGAATTATTTTGTCATTTATGAAGCAAATCATAAGTTATCATACATCACTGAAATCGGAATACGACGTCAGATGACGCCTATAAGAAAACAAAAATTGATAATGACTGCCAAAAAACGAAACGTCGTGTGGCAAATTTGAATCCATCCTCGAATAGTTAGGAAAAAGTGGCAATGAAAATGTGATTTTGGTTTTGAGATTAATCTCTTCAAATCCGGATTTTTCGGATATCTTAGGTTGAGCTTTATATTGCGCAACTTAGCCCCTATTTAAACTTTCTCGTATCTCTAATAGTTTCCGATATCCCAATGGTGAGGGTCGAATTTGAATTACGCTGTATACAAAAACAAAACGGTAGAAAAACCACAAAAACGGTAGACCTTGCAACATTGAACTTCGGAGTAACCTGACATAAATTCGACTAACCATTTCTTACCTGGCATTACCTGGTCAACTCAAAAAAACAGTAATTTAGTTGAAAATAATGCGAAATTCTGAACAAACCTTTTTGTTGCGGTGAGACAAAATTATCAACCAAAAAAATGTTACGGAAACTATTCGGGGGTAATTGCACGAGTGCATAAAAATTACCGATAATTTTGCATGAAAACTTGTTATCTCTTAACTGCATGAGTTTATTTTCATATTTTTTTGGCAAAAGACCCCGACACCGAAGGTATGAGAAGACAAGCGGAAAAATTATCCTGTTAAAAATCTGAGCTCGAATGGTATTTGATAAGACAATTCCCTGAATATAATCAATAATATAATAAGACTGCGACTGCCTTGTACTGGCAGAAATACATTTTTCTGGTTCTTTTGATTTTCTGCAGTAGAACTCTAACGGAAGCGAGCCATAACCAAAACAATACGAACAAACATCAAAATTGACAGTGCCAGCAAAAATCTCAAGGTGAGACATTGCAACAATAGAAGTGTAGTGAAAATCCGTGGAAACGATGAAATCAACAGCAAAATTTATCCGATTTTTTTATCCGCTAGCAAACTCTCTTCCTTCCTTATTAGCCGATAGCAAACCGTGTTTTGATGACGTATATATGGCATTTTTTGTACATGAGTGGAATTGTCGGGGGCAATACCACAAGAGCTCAGATTTAGCCGGATAATTTTTGTGCTTGTCTTAGAACACTTTCTTTTTGGTGTAACAGCACGAGACCTGTTGTAACTAAATCACGAGAGCGTAGCTCGAGTGATTTTGCCCAACAGGTCGAGTTTTGTACCATAAAGAAAGTATGAGAAGACTAGCGGAAAAATTATCCTGCTCAAAATCTGAGCTCGAATGGTATTTGATAAGACAATTCCATGAATATAATCAATAATATAATAAGACTGCTACTGTCTTGTACTGGCAGAAATACATTTTTCTGGTTCTTTTGATTTTCTGCAGTAAAATTCTATCCGAAGCGAGCCATAACCAAAACAATACGAACAAAAATCAAAATTGACAGTGCCAGCAAAAACCTCAAGGTGAGACATTGCAACAATAGAAGTGTAGTGAAAATCCGTGGAAACGATGAAATCAACAGCAAAATTTATCCGATTTTTTTATCCGCTAGCAAACTCTCTTCCTTCCTTATTAGCCGATAGCAAACCGTGTTTTGATGACGTATATATGGCATTTTTTGTACATGAGTGGAATTGTCGCTGTCATTCTGGTGAAAATGCACTGCTCATATGGGACATTTAACACATGAGGGAAATATTCACAGAAACAACTTGTATGCTGCAGCATACACGTTGTTTCTGTTGAATACTGAATTACATACACCGAACAAAACTTACCCGCACACCATAGTGTTTTTGGGTAAACTGGTACCCCACGGGGATCCGCCCATCTTGCAATTCATCTGAATGGCCACTTTAGTGGCAATGGACATGGCACCTTTTGAGGATAAGTTTCGGCCAACCATTACCTGACAGGGAACGGCGCGGTCAATGTAACACTTTTTCTTCACAGTGTTGTAACGGTCGCCCGAATTGTTGGGTAGCACCACCATCACCATGTTGGGTTTCACTTCGGTGATCACCTTTTCCAGATGAGAAAGATAGGTTTGCGCCCGATCGTCCGGCATTTCAAAGAGGCGCGAGTTGATAGTCATTGACATGCCACGCCCGACCTTATTCAACATGCTGGAAAAGTCTCTAGCGCCCGCAGCAAATCGTTGGGGCACAATCACGGCCAACTTCTCTATGCCGATAGTGTGGAACATTGGGGCGACACGTAAATTACGCGTCCAATCTGCCTCTTCTCCCCCTGAAACACGCTAAATTAGTAAGTGTTGGTTTAGAATAAAAACCACTAACTAACCAGTTATGACTTGGTTATTGCGCAAGTACAAATTTTCTTGAGGTAGAATGCGTCCAGAAAATTCCACCAGGTTGTTAGCGAGCTGCAAGTCCCACTTGCGCACCTCCTGAATTGCTTCAGGGCAAGCGTGTAATCTCTGAGCGAACTGCATTAATTTACGTATGCGTTCTGCAGAAAAAAAGTTTATTCATGACTTTGTTACGAGTTAAGTAGCATTCCTATAATGTGCAGTGCATTTGTACTGTTAATGGTAAAGCGCACTGTCAGAAGTACTCTAATGTCTCAGGAAAAGTCATATTGAAATTTACTTCTATCTTAGATTAGTTCTTTGATATTTTGTGATTGCTGGCTTGAGCGTTTTTCTTGTTAAAAAGCTCTGTTTTTGTTAAACCAGACATCCAATGAGGTATGTTTGTGGTAAACATTTCAGACCTCTAACTTAAGGATGAAAAACAATGAGAAACTTTGACGCCCTCTGGCGGCCAAACGGTACCACTTAGCCTGCTCCGGCCAACGTCACGTTGCAGTATGTGGCAGACACCCTGTATATTGTGGTTATTAGTTATTAGTGTTACATAGCGATAATAGTAAACTCGCTGAGGCAGCAGTAAGCGCGGGCCAGGTGAATGTATTGTAAAACATGACTAGGACAGAATAAACTAGGTTATCGAAGTAAAGAGTTGTCTTACTATTCGGGAATCCTGACTAGAGGAGGCGGACTAAATATAAAAGTATTACAACGTGATAGCCCCATTAATTAGCTTTCTTCTCTTATAAGGTGTGTCTATACAGAAAGTTTCAAATAAGCCAGTTATGGACGATGTTTTGGAAAAGTGTACGCAATTTTGACTCAAATTTGGAATTTTTGGGCTTACTATACAATATACAGGTGTGGTAAATCCAAAACCGACCATAGGAAAACCGTGTAACGGACAGAGAAACGTAGATAATTGCATGCGCGGGACAAAGACAGAAAACGAAAAAAATATCAAGTAGGCCATATTTTCAGCGCGCTGTTGCCAAAATCCAGCACCGTCGACAAAATTAATTTTGTTCTTGGATTATTCCATGGAAAACATTATAAATCTAGATCTCCATCTTAAATATTGGATTTTGGCAACAGCGCGCTGAAAATATGGCCTACTTGATATTTTTTTCGTTTTCTGTTTTTGTCCCGCGCATGCAATTATCTACGTTTCTCTGTCCGTTACACGGTTTTCCTATGGTCGGTTTTGGATTTACCACACCTGTATAACAGAGACCATATTAGGTTTTGGTCAATCAAAGTGACGTTTTTTACTAATTTCAAACTGAGGAACACGCATCTGACGTCCATTTTGCTCTAACTGATGTGGTTTCAGAGATGACCTTGACATTATGGCAATTTTGACAGTTTTTAGGGCGTGACACCCTTAGAAATTTACATTTTGTCAAATGACACTCCACGTCACCTTTCTATCATTAACTTAACGCTATCCATGCAGTCAAAGACAATTATTGAAAATTCAAAAATTTTCTGAAAAACTCCATGAGGATTAGTCCCTGGAAAAAACCTCAGAAATTCAGTTTCTTTACTTTTTAAAGGTCAAACGGTGCGCTTTACAGAAAAATGTCTTATTTAGTAAAAGTTGCTTTCCATCGAGGTGTATATGTGGTAAAAAAAAAATCACACCTCTAAATCAAACTGTTTTCGAGATATTCATGAAAATAGAAAAACAAAAAAATCAACTTTGACGCCCCCTAGCGGCTAAACGGTACAGCTTAGCGCTGCCCGCTCAACGTCACGTGATAGCATCATTCGTTAGCTTTCTTCTGTTGTACAATGTGTCTATCCAGAATGTTTCAAATAAGCGAGTTATGAACAATTTTTTTGAAAATTAGTTTTTCTGAGACTGTCTGCGTGGATATCTGGATAACCGCCGTCATTTTGGAACTAATCAATTAAAACTTAGTTCGGTACTGGTACGGTACTACTGCTGCCAAATTTGTAAAATCAAAATTACAAATACAACACAAAAATCAAAACTATACCAAGAAATTCAAACTACAGATAGAAAAAAATTGTCATCAAAATTAATAATAAAATTTTCAATGGCGTTGCGCACAGGATTGCGTTCAGAAAAGTGACAGTTTGTCACGTGACATCGGTTCGCTTTTTAAATACATTGATCAGATGACATATTGAAAAATTACGAACGTGGGAGAAGCAATTTACAGCCTCAAACCATTACGAGCAATACGTCAAATTTCCACCTCGTTCAGTTCAAATGTAATAGAAAAGGTAAGACAATTATTACGTCACTGCCACTAGTATGGACTTTACGTATAACGCGTATTTTTAAAGTCAACATTAAGTTGTGATGAATGACGTCAGAGAATGGTTTTGTTGAGATTGTGTTGGAACTGTTAAGCTGGTTGGCAACATTTTTCTTGTTGACTTAAAAAACGGGATTTTGTGATCGATGACACTACTGACAGAACTGACATTTAAAGAACCTTTGCTGAGTATTTTAAGCCTTTTCTATTTTCCTTAATCAACAAACACAACAAACAATAACAAATGCCGGAAAGGCTAATACATAACCTCAAAAAAGCTTACATTGTCATTGGTCAAAATTGACTTGACCAACATGAAATCAACAAATCCATCAGCTCTGAAGCTTGGTGGAAAGTTGAGGCTATGTTGTTTTCATCACAGATTTATGTTGACTTAAAAGACAGTCACAGTTGGATCCACCATTAATTCATCAGCACTTTAAGAACAGTTTTTATAAAATTGTGGTGCTTGTGTTGGCAACAATACCTAAACTGTTGACTTCAAAAATACGCGTATACTTTACTATTGCAATAGCCATATGTGAATAATAGGTACTCTAGTCAACTTACCTCCTGCACTGATTCGTGTGTGTTCGGCCAGCGCTTTCATTAATTGGAAATTCTCCCTTTGCTTGTCAGTCAAACCTGTCATGATGCACAGTTCAGGCACCAACACGACCAGTTCGGGCATGCCGGCTCTGATTTCGCGAGGTTTAGTGCGCGAAACCAGCAACGGTTGATCAGCCTTTGTTATCTTTACGTGGTAGCGCTCTTCAAAATATTTTTTATAAGTGATTTGGCTACCGTCGCGACGTGTGAAGCTCGAGCTTGGATTCTGGGTGAAATCAACGTCGTCTATACGATAGGTTTTGTTGTTGTATCCGGTCATGACAATACAACCAATAAGACGCTGCTGGAATTCCTGACGGGGGTTTCTGGAGTTGCCGCATTCCGTCAGTATGTCGTAGCAACTGTCAATCCTCAACATCTATGAAATTAATGAAACTAATTATTTTAATAGCTTTTTATGATATCAGTGTTAAAAGTGCGTTTATGTGAAACATAAAAATGTAAAATTAAAACATGGAATTGTAATGCACTCATTCACAGTTTTACTTTTTTTTTAAATGGGTATCATAGAAGGTTATTTATTGCATATTTAAAAAGGTCTTTTTCCAAGCTATACCAACGGTACCAATAAGTACATTTTGGTGAAACAAAATGGCGGACTTACAGCCCTTTTCCTTTCGAATTTGCAATTTTAACATAGTTTGCCATGAAATCGTTCATATTAATTTATTATTTGTTTGACACTGACAGCTGGCATAATTTAACTCAGTTATAAGTTTCATTACACTTTTTTGTAAAATCACAAATGTAAATAAAAGACAATTTGAAAAAAAGCAAGTAAATGGTTTAGGGAAAAAGAAAAAATGTTCAAAAACGCGGCCATTACTACTATACTAGAAAGCCTAGAAGGTGCTTGTCAAAAATTCCAATATGGCGGGAATAGTGGTGACAGTTTGTATTGTGGAAATTGAATTTTGTAAGAAATAGATGAATTTTTACGGTTTAAAATCAAGACTTGAGGATATTTGCGAAGAATGTTTTTGTTTGCTGCCGTTCATGAGTTTTTTTAAGCCACATTGTAATAGCAATTCAGAAATAAGCCCAACCGTGTCAGTTTTTTTACTTTACAAAAACTGGATCTAACTCAACAGTGGTTAAACACTTTGAATTGGGATAATTTTACTCCAACACTATACTCAATGGTAGGTACAAGTGCTTTCTAGTACAGTAGACTTATTAGGTACCTATTATATGCGCAGGTATGCGAGTTTTATTTTGAAGCATTCTTCATTGTGAGAGCAACAAAAATAACTTTGAATGAATGTTCTTGGTAATGACATAAGAACTATTTACCAGTTTTGCTTACCTAGTTTCAAGGATTTACAGATTTTCTTGTATTGAACAGTGTTTAAACTAGTTTGCTGTGTTGTACTTTCCAGGACAAATGTTCTAACCAAGGCTGGACTTGATTGTGTATAAAAAGCTCTATCTATACATATCTGGATCAGGAATGAACCTTGTTTTGATTTTTCAGTCACAACTTGCAATCCAACACGAAATAATAAGAAACATGAAATACTTTGGAAAAGGAAAACTAAGTGAATTTCTGTTTGAATTTGAGAAAAGTCTCAGAGTTAAAAAACTGTGGTGCAAACATAAATGATACAGAGGTAGTTACACAGTTATTGTCTGCAATGCCAGAGAACTATCAAGTAGTTACCACTGCAATTGATATTATTTTTTGTCAAGGTGAAAGTAACATCTCTCTTGACTTTGTAAAAAACAAATTACTTATGGAGGAATCAAGACAAAAAAAGGTAAAAGAGTAGAATGTAGACACATCACAGCCACATGCTTTTTATGGTAGAGGAGATGAAGAAAGAAAATATTTTGGAAAAGGATATAGACATCCAGGAAGTAAGCCAATAAACAAACGATCATCAACTACAAATCGTTATGCATTTCCTGATTATAGAAGCGGTGCGACCTCAAGTGAAAATTTTCCATACAAGTGTCATTATTGTGGTATAAGGGGACACAAAAAATCAGAATGCAGGAAAATGTAATATTGCAGAGGAAGAAGAAGTAGTTTTTTGCAGTTTTAATGAAAATAGTGGAGCAATGACAAGTGGAACTAGTAATGAGATACAATTTATTGTGGACAGTGGAGCAACTCATCATTTAATTGGATCAAATCAAGGACAGTATTTAACCCAAGTGAAAAATATTGACATTAAAATTAATGTGGCCAAGAAGGGAGAAACTGTAACAGCAAAGAGACAAGGAATTTTAAAACTGAAAACAAGTGATGCTAGAAAAATAACCATGAAAAATGTTCTTGAGTGTGAAGGTTTGAATTATAATCTTCTGTCTGTGAAAAATCTGGAGCAGAAAGGGCTAAAAGTTGTTTTTGAACATGGACAAGTTGTGATTAAGAAGAAAGGCCAAACAATAATAGAAGATAACATAAAGAATAATTTATATCTAGTATGCATGAATATTGATAATGGGGAAGCGCATATAACTGAATCTGAACTTAATGATTTATGGCATAAAAGAATGGGGCACTCTACTAAATACCCTAGTAAAACTCTATGTGAAACATGTTTAAAAGGTAAACAGACACAGAAGCCTTAAGTGAAAACTTAAAAGCAAGGAGATTGTTAGAGGTTATTTCATCAGATGTTTGTGGACCTTTAACTCCTGTAACTTTACAACGGCATGAAGTATTTTGTAACATTTATACCAGTTCATAAAGGGATAAAGGAAGCTGTAGAAATTAACACTTACTGCATCTGCATACGTTTGTGTATAAAACGAAAACCGCTAACGCAGCCATTAAAAGTGACATTTTAGACTTTCTAGTATAGAGGGCGGTGATCAGTTGCATCTTCTTAGAACTGAATTAGTGTCTGTCAGTTAGTTAGTTAGTCTTCTTTATTTCTAATTATGGTCACAATACATTTCCTGTAACTACAAAAAACATACATGAAAACACAAAAAGAAACAGCGTCATTTTAAGAATGAGTGTACACCTAATAGTCTCTTACATAATCCCTGATACAATATGGCTCTAAATTAATTAACATCTGTTTTACCTTTCTTTTAAAAAGTTTCTCATTTCTTTCTAATTTTAAATCATTTTGTAATGTATTAAAAAGCTTCAAACAGGCATAATATGGATTTTTTTCGGTTATAGTTAATCTGTGTATCGGATAATTTACATTTACGCTTCGAGTGTTATAACTATGATGTACCTCCAGATCAAACATACTTTTGTTTTTGAAAAAGAAAACTATACATTCATAAATATATAGTCCCCACACCGTCAGAATGCCATTAGCTTTGAAAACCCCCCTGCAGCTCTCCCTGTATCCCATTTTCTTGACTATTCTAAGTGCTCATTTTTGTAAAACAAACATTTTTTCCATTAAGCTATTAGAACCCCAAAATATTATCCCATACTTGAGCACAGATTCAAAGTTTGCGTAATATAGGATTTTTAATGTTCTTTCATTCATGTATTTCGCAGTGACTCGTATGCCATAGCAAACTGAACTAAGCTTTTTGTTTAACTCTAAAATATGATTTGACCAGTTTAGGAATTCATCCAAGTGAATTCCAAGAAATTTGGTGTGTTCTACGAGCTCTGTATTTGATTGTCCAAAAGTTAGTGTTCCAGGTTTTTCAATTTTGAATTGTTTTGTTCTAAAGAGTAGAACCTTTGTTTTATTATTATTAAGTAATAATCTGTTACTTTTAAACCAATCTTGTGCTCTGCAAAATAAGTTTTCTCCCGATAGTGCTAGGCTTTCTACATTTCTTCCCCCTGTCAATAAATTCGTATCATCGGCATAACACGTCACATGCTCATTTTCTGAAAGCAGAATGTTGCTCAGGTCATTAAGAAATACAATGAATAAAATAGGTCCCAATATGCTTCCCTGTGCAATTCCAATTTTATTTTCCTTCAGACTTGAGAAATAATTTTGTCCATTTTTTAATATTTTAACTTTTTGTTGCCTATTAGTTAAATATGATGAAAACAAATGTAATGTTTGACCTCGCACACCGTAAGCCTTAAGTTTTCTAAGCAACATATCTGGGTCAACACAGTCGTACGCCCTTGACAGGTCCAAGAAGATGCCAATCGCCAGGTTACCTTTTTCCATACTTTCTAATATCCGTTTTGTAAAGTTAAATATTGCAGTCTGCGTGGACCTTCCAGGCACATAACCATGCTGATTTAAGCTCAATAAATTACAATGCTTGAAAAAATCTATCAACCGTTTACACATACATAATTCAAAAATTTTTGAAAAAGCCGGCAACAAACTAATAGGCCTGTAGTTTTCCATCAAATCCGCATTTCCTTTTTTAAATAAAGGCTTAATCAACGCTATCTTTAATTGCTCTGGAAATATACCATGTTTGAAGGAATTATTAATTATATGGCAAAGCACATCTTTAACAACCGGAATAGCTGGTTTGATGATGCTAGTAGGTAGGTCGTCAATCCCACTACTATGCTTATTTTTTATTTTTGCTGACAATTCACATAACTCCTGAGTGGACATCTTTCTAAGAAACATAGACTGGTCATTCTCCCTAATGCTGCAGTTAAAGGGGATGGTGTTTAATTGTTTTAAAATATCTGGAACAATTGAAAGCAAGTAGTTATTATATTCGTTGGGAATATCTTCCGGATCGCCCTTAATTGCAGTTTCAGGAAAATTATTATTCTGTCCAGTTATCTCTCTGCAAATCCTCCACATACATTTATTCTTGTTGTCTGATAATCTTAGCTTATGTTCATATTCCTCAGACCGCACTGCTTTTAATATTTGGTCATATTCTTTTTTAGTTTTGTTGTAGCTCTCTTTAAAATCATTATTAACTCTGGACAAAGACAACAGTAAGTCCAATCTATTTTTACATTCACTGATTCTGGGATTCTTGTGTTTGATTTTATATTTTTGATTGGTATTTACTAATTTTAAAGGAAAACAGAAATTAAATATTCTGATAAAATCATTTATCACACATTCAGTGTCAGACAAATAATAAATGAGTATGAACGATTTCATGGCAAACTATGTTAAAATTGCAAATTCGAAACGAAAAGGCTGTAAGTCCGCCATTTTGAGAGATAACAGTCTACTTATTGGTACCGTTTTAAAGCTTGAAAAAAGACCTTTCCAAATAACCTTCTATGCTTCCCATTAAAAAAAAGTAAGTTTATGTCGTAACTCAAAAATGACAGCTGTCAGAAAAAAATCAGTTAGCCTATCTTTTTCGGGGTAATATTATCTGCAACTTTCGTATTTACTTAACTTTTCTACAACAAATAATAACTCGCCCAGATCAATTAAAAGAAATTGTCAAAATTTGGTTTTTGCTAAATATCTAGCTAGTAAGCTATGACCTTTTTCTATTAAAACAAAAATAGTTTTAAATTGGTCCCCCAACACTGCAATTCTTTCCCCATTTAACCGACTTTGTAACTCTGCTAGTTTCCGAGATCTTCACTAAAATCGAAAAAAACCTCACCCTGTATACATGTATAATATACAGGGTGATTCTATATTAGAAGTATCTAAAGAACAACTCCATATTTTTCACTGCAGCTTGGAGTGTAGGCTAGGTTAGGTCCAAACTCTCTTTCCAAAGTGTTGTCAGATCAGTCGGAAAGAACACCAACTTTTGATTTTCAAATGGAACACCCTGTGTTTACAGCTCTATGGAGCCAAATTTGACAATTCTGACGTTAAGAAATACTTTAATACGTTGTTTACGTCACGTGACAGCTGTCACAACTGTCAAAACTCACTTACAAGTGACCTGAAAGTGTAAAATGCCAAACAAATGTGTTTCTTAGAGGAATTGCACTGTAAGTTATGTTTACAGCTCCATGGAACCAAATTTGACAATTCTGACGTTAAGAAATACTTTAATACGTTGTTTGGGTCACGTGACAGCTGTCATTACTGTCAAAACTCACTCAGCAGTGTCATGAATGTATAAAATGCTAAGTAAAGTGTGTTTATTTGAGGATTAAGCAAATTTCTAGCCTTTTAAGCTTTTTTTGGAGTCTGTCAGCTTTACAGAACGTGTTTTGACAGTTGACACGGTTATGACAGTTCAAAGTACGTGTGAATTAAACAGCCAGACGTCGCAACTGTCAAAATGCCACTCATAATCCTATAAAATGCATTTCAGCGAATTTACCCACATTTCCAGCCTTTCAAGCACACTTTGAAGTTTGACAGCTTTACGGGACGTGTTTTGACAGTTGTCACGGTCAAGACAGTTCAAAATACGTGTAAAATAGTGTAAAACGTCACAACTGTCAAACCAGCACTTATTAACCTGCAAAATGCATTTTAGCAAGTTTAGGCACATTTCCAGCCTTTCAAGCACACTTTGAAGTTTGACAGCTTTCCGGGACGTGTTTTGACAGTTGACCCCTGTCAGGTGTCGTAAGCAATATAGCAAAGTGTTACACAGTCTAACAAATGTCAAATTTAGGGCTCTATTGAGAAGTGAATACAAGCTACAATTGTTTTGAATTTGATAGTTGCCGGTCACTGCTGAATGAGTTTCAATTGTTATAATAAGTGTCACCTGACTATAATCCACGCTGTCAAATGTCACAACTGTCAAATTTACAATGTTTTGACAACTAAGTCTGTCATTAAAAATTTTTGATGCTAGTAATTATAATTAATGTTGATACTTCCCTATACCTATCTTGCACCGTTTCTCAGATATTTTGATAAAATCGGTGAATTTGTTAGCAAAACGGTGGTATAAACTTTCATTAAATTTTCAAGTCCTGAAAGGTTTGATGGTGTGACCTTTTGTTCTCAGTCAGACAATACCACATGGTCGAAAAGCCCAGAGACAGAAAATTTAAAAAACCTACAGAGTGGTCAATATTTACTTTTTAGTCGGACAGATAGAAAAACTGCCTGAAGTTCGTTTTTTTAAATGCAACGCCAATGTATTATGGTTTGTAATAAAAGAACATTAAATTTAGAACAATTCTATGTATACTCTTCCTATACCTAACTTCAACCGTTTTTCCTTAAAGTGCGTTTAGAATCGTGCTCCATACTAATCCGAATACGGAAGATTGAACCAGTGTTGAATTTGACAGATATCTGTCACAACATGTTGTAGGTATGGAATCGACAACTATAGTCAAATTTTTACCCTTTGAGAATGACGTCATGCAGATATAGTATAGATATTATAGTCATTATGACCCAGCAGGTGTCCGTATTCAGATTAGTATGGATTACGATTGAATGCGCCCTTTAAGGAAAAACTGTTAATAAGTCAAAAACGGTTTAAGTTAGGTATAGGAAATGTATACATGGATTTGGTCTAAATTTAATGTTATTTTATTACAAACCATAAAACACCCATGGATCCATTTAAAAAAACGGACTTTTTGCAGTTTTTTTATCTGTCCGACTAAAAGGTAAATATTGTCCATTCTGTAGGTTTTTCATTTTTTGTCTCAGGGGTTAGCAACCATGTAGTATTGTCTGAGGACAAAATGTCACATCAGCAAACCTTCCAGGACTTGAGAATTTAATTAAAGTTTAACCCACCGTTTTGCTAACAAAATCACCATTTTTATCACCAATCTAGGCTACACTCTAAAATGCAGTAAAAAATATTGAGTTGTTCTCTAGATACTTCTCTTATTACATTCCTATTATTTAAACAAGCATTATTGTGTTATATATATTTATGGGTAGCCCCCACCGATAAAAACCTTATTTTGTCCTACAAAATGACTAAATTGTTGAATGGGTAAGATATTAGGAACACCAAAAATAACGCTTCGAAAGTGTGTATGACTGGCATAAAATAACATTTCACTAACTACCATTTTCGATTTTCAATACAAAATACAAACACACAAACCTAACCTCCAAAGTCTGCTGTTAGCGTCAATCACAGTGGTTAGTTTGTAAAAAAGTAGCAAGCCGCTTTTTTTGACCAGTTTGTACTTAAAACTGTAATTTTAACTTACCTTAAATGAAAGATCCGTAACTAACATAATGTGAGATTCAAATTGTCGCATTGAAGTCAAGAAACCAGGCATTATTTCTATGTTGTGTTCCCGAATATCAATCTAAAAAAAATTACAAAGTTTTACATTTCGAACTCCAAAATGCTTCAATTACCTTCATGTTCGGATCAAAATAGTTCCGTCCGATGAGTTGGAAGTTCATATAAGCGAAACATTTCTTGATAATAATGTTAAAGAGTTGTAGATAATGATAATCGCCGGCGGCCACTTCTCCCACCATACGAATGTTAACGGTCACATTCTCACCAGACGCCTCGTTTGCCACGACAAATTCGCACGGCTCAGGATGTAGCCGATTGGGAGTGTAGAGCACGGTGCCGTCAAACAAATAACCCGTCAAATTAAATTGACGGATGCCGATAGCCAGCAGTTTTTTTCTCGTTTTCGTGTCGTCAATGTCCACGCTAAAATCAACCCTGTATTGATTTAAGCCCCACTGTTGGGCGGACAGTAGTTGAAAGTAGTTGGCTTTGAGTCTAATAGACACTCCATCCACCCCCTTCTTGGAAACGATGTGCGCAGGACGTGTGTTAATTATTTCGTTACGATTGGTCCGCCCGCGTACCCCTTGACCGTGAGGACCACCACGATGTGAATTTCCCCCGTCACCACCACCATGTACCACTGCAACACCGCATCTTCTTAACCACATTACAAATAACACTCTGTATAACTAACCTTGTTGCGGTTCAACAATAGGAGCAGATACCTCTTCTCCAGGTCTTGGTCGGCTACCACGTCCCACTGACTGTCATTAACTTGCTTTAGAAACATAACCAAACAACGTATTAAGGAAACTCACCTGAACGGCTTCCGGGTGCGAAGGCTCCGAATGCGAAGGAGTTGGAGTGGCCCGACCCGCCCAAACTCCAACCGGAGGTTGGGCGGAGCCTGGCCTACTACCTCGGGCTGCTTGCTGCGCCTGTTGAGACGACGGTCCTGGACGTGGGGCGCCTTGTTGCTGAGCTCCACCTTGTGCGCTACTGCCCCGTGCTCTTCCTCGTGACGCACGTCCTCTTCCATGGTCACCCATTTTTTACTTTCTATGAAGCACTACCAATGTTGTTTTCAAGATTTCTCAACCACTTCTTGAAAAAGAGAAGCAGATTTTTCTAGTAAATTCAAGTTCGACGAAAAGAAATTGTATCATAACTTTTCATAGACATTTTTATTTCCAGAAGTAAAAGATGGCTTAAAAAACTTGCCATTTCAAAAGTGCCAGAGGTTCTACAAGTGATTTAAACTTTCCCAGAATTGCCAGAGGCCTCTAGAGACATTTTGAAAGTGCCAAAACTCTAGATACTACTGCAACCTTCTAAAAAGTGCCAGAAGTCTCTACAATCTACAAGTGTTTGAAATTTTGCCAGAATTCTTTTAAATTGCCAGAAGCCTCTAGGATCATTTTGAAAGTTTCAGAACTCTCTAGATACTACTGCTAACCTTCTATGAATTGCCAGAGGCCTCTAAACCATTTCGAAAGTGCCAAAGGTTTCTAAATGACACTGACAACCTTCTAAAAAGTGCTAGAGGCCTCTACAAGTGTCAAAATAATGTAAGTAAATAGGTTTCTCTCCTTGTTTTTGTCGGCTCATTTTTCTGACCTTGTACACAAGCTGATTTCTTATGCATGGCCACAAAAGCTAAACCAAAAACACAGAAAAAAAATAATTTTCTCTGAAGAAAGGAAGAAAATAAATTCACAACTTCTGTTGAAAATTCAACAACTCTTGTGAAATAAACAGATTTTTACTAAAAATCTTATTAAACACTGAATTTGTAGCAGAGAAAAAAAAACCTGTAATTGATAATTTTAGCACTAAACTTACTACAAAATTGGATGGCACACCTCTGAGTGAGTGATACGGGTACAGTACAGTGTACAAAAACAACTATTATTGGAATAATTTGTAAACAATTGACAATTTTAACCAAGAAAGTTTGCTAAATCAAATTTAGACAGTTGTTTAAGCTAAAATAGTAAAAAACATGTCACATGACTTTGGTGCAACACATGCAATTTTAAAGTTGCAACACTGTAACATCTGTCAGAATCAGTCATGTGACCTTCAACATGTATTTTTAAAAAAAATCAATTTAGACAGTTGAATTTCATGAAGAACATGAAAGACAGTGGAAAAGGATTACAATTTTAAATCCTACATAGAGCAAACACAGTAAAACATAACTGAACAGTTGATTGTAATATCACATTTCTTCTGCTTGCTCAATAGACTGTCAAAAACCATGCAATATGTCAACAGGGCAGATTATGCTTAAGTATTGTTCATATTAAAAATTCCACTCATAATAAACTAGCCTTAAATCCTATACATTGGTACAATATTACCACCTTACCAAAAACTCTCTTGTTCAACACTACTTTATACAGTGATTTGTTCAAAATTTTTCAAGGTGTAGTAAAAAGACCTGCTAAACTGGTTTAGAAAAGTAGTAGGAACAAAATAAAACAAATTTGAGTCAATTTGGGCCACATGTAACTTAAAACACCGAAATTAGCATTAAAATGCAACCTAGTTTGATTGCTGAGTATGCAAAGTCACAACCATTGAATACTTTGTTTAGTTAATTATCCCTTTTGAGGGCAAAAAACATTAGGGCCAAAATGCAAAGGATAATAGTGAGTGTAGACAGGCTAGTTACACTGTTACACACAGGTTGTCCAAAGTCATTTGGTCTTAAAAGCAATATAGTGCAAGCAAGTACCAGATTTGAGACACCCAAGTAATAATTATTAAATTGCTAAATAAATGTTGATAATATTAGTGGCAGTACTCTGATGGTGCTTACAGCATCATAGGAGTGAGCCCTAAAAAGTTTTAAAGCCTAAAAAACCTATTTGAAGCTAAACACAGGTTTAACAGGTTTCTCCTGCAAGTACTTTTTTTAAAAAATTGCGTTGAAATTTATATGTATGTGTGTATTGAGGAATGGCAAAGTGGTGCGGATAGAATGAAAATGGGGCTCAACTTACCGAAAAAAGCCTTCAGAATCGTTTTTAATGAAAGGAACACAAATTTACCGCAATCCTGCAAGGCAGGCGAAACGAAATAACGAAAATGGTGGATATTTGAGATATTAGTACAACGCATGCGGCGTTGCATTTTTAGCAGAAATACGCGCGAAAAATGACAGAACGGACACTTGACAGTCGACATAAATGATATTTACGGAGATGTGTAAATATTTTTTGTTTCTAATTTTTTCCAATGCTTTTTAAGGATATATCAAGACAGAAATATATAAAAATAAAAAATTGAATCATCCCCTTTCATACTTTATTTGTTAAAGTTCAATAAAGGCGTGCGGCACCTTAGTTCTATACCAAAACAAGAGTAGTGTGTATATGCATCCTACTCTAATAAGTGTCATTAAAATAGGACCGCTATACACCAGTTTTACCCTCCAAACACTAGTTAGCATTTAAAAAAATTGGCTGCTATTTTATGAAAATCAATACTCATATTATATCAAACAATACGTTTAATAAAAAATATTACAAAAAACAATAAGTATAAACTGAAAGTAGAGTGGAACATACTTACAAAATATCAAGTATACTGGCCCAAAACTAACGTACATCCCCCTTTAATTTTGGGCTGAAAAACAAACAGATAAGGCACTAGAGACAGTTTTCCACGACCTCTACATTGCCCCGATGAGAAGCGTATATTTTCACAGACAAGTCAGGACACAATAGATTAGGACATCTTCTGTTTTGCGATGCAGGAGCGCACGTGCAATTCGTACTCGGTGTCGAAAAACACGACAGCATCGCACACTTCGCAGGTGATCCTCTGGAGTTTGCTAGCCGGTTCAGGAAAAGCGTCTTCGCCACACGTTGACGCATGATCCTGGAAAAGGCCACCAGAAGTTATTTTTTATAAATAATTCAGTTTTTACCTCAATATCCTTCTGGGGAAATGACTTGGAGCAAAGCGGACATAAGATCATGTTGACGTCTTTTTTTGCCTTGGAAGTGACACTTGTTGCATTGGGCTTACTGTCATTTCCTAACCTGTAATTTAACTTAAAATACTGAACAATCCACCAACAACTACTGGGCTAACCTTCGAGTAGCTCTGAGCGTGTGACTGGGGCTGTCATAACCGTTTACTTTCACGCCAGATCCGCTCGCACCATTCTGAACGTTTTCTGTTACTTTTGGAGTAGTAGTAGTAATGTTTAATGGATTCACTGATGATTACAAATTCATGTAATATTTTTAGAAAATTCCTGAATTGTTCTAACCTTTCTTTTTTCCCCGTTTAGCACCCTTTGGGAGTGGCGGGGGCACTACTCTTCTTTCCGTCACCGCTTCTTCAAAAATATCGCTATCATCCGAGTCCACGTACAAGGATTTATTAAATAACATCTCAGATTGTTCTTCTTGTTTTTTCACTTCCATTTGCTCTTTAGCTGTGTAAATTATAAACAATTAGTCATCCAATTTTAAATTGTTCACACAAACACCTTAGTGCAAAATGTTGAAACAAATAAAACCAGTAAAATTGCTGAAATTAAAAAAATATTGCCCTAACACTTTGTTTTGATCATCAATTGGCAGCTGTCATATTTTCAATATAAATCTCAGAGCTCTCAGTAACATCAAATAAGCTCTGTTCAGTTACCACTGAATGTTTGCGTCATTGCCAGGGCAGAACAATTGCCAGGGGCCTCTAGAACCATTTTGAAAGTTCCATAGACCTCTAAGTGCTATTGAAAACGTTTTAAAAATTGCTAGAGGCTTCTAGAACTATTTTGAAAGTGCCAGGGACCTCTAAATGCTACTGAGAACCTTCTTAAGAGTGCCAGAGAGTTCTAAAATTGTTTTAAATTGCCAAAGGCCTCTAGGATATTTTGAAAGTTCTGTAGATCTCCAAATGCTAATGAAAACCGTTTAAAAATTGTCAGACGCCTCTAGAATCATTTTGAAAGTGTCAGAGACCTCTAGATGCTACTGAGAACCTTTTAAATAGTGTCAAAATCCTCTACATGTGCTCTTAACTTTCCGATAACTGTTTTAAATTGCTAGAGGTCTCTACAACCATTTTGAGAGTGTCAGAGACCTCTAAATGCTACTGAGAACTTTCTAAAAAGTGCCAAAATCCCCTACAAGTGTTTTAAACCGTCCTAGAATTATTTTAAATTTCCAGGGGCCTCTAGAACCATTTCGAAAGTGTCAAAGATAGAGATGGAGGCCGAAACTAGATTCGATTTCGGCAAAAAGTTTCAGTTTTTTGGCCTGTTTTTAGGACTCGGTTATTATTATTACAAATCTTATAAAGGAAAACCGGTTAATTTAATTATAAAACAATATAACATGGTCAATATGAAATATTTTTTTTTGCAAATTGTGTTATATAGCCTTAGGAGGGTTCTTAGAAGCATCCTAAAGAAAAAAAAATGTTTTTCTATTTTTTTTTTTATTTTCCAAAGTCTAAAACTAGTGGGAACATTTTTATTATTTCAATCGGTTCCTTACGACCTCCTGAATCATATAAACTCAACTTGCATTATAAAAATTGGCCGGAAAGGGTCGAAAAATTACTTGACTGTGAAATCTAATTTCAGTTCATTATAGTATCCTGCATATCCCATATAAGATTCGGTTTCGGCAATATCAAAAAACCGTAACTTCTCCATTTCTAGTCAAAGCTACTGAAAACCAGCTAAAAAGTGTCAGAGCTCTTACAATTGTCTTAAATCTTCCTGCAACAGTTTTAAAATGCCAGAGGTCTCTAGAACCATTTTGAAAATGTCAGAAACCTCTAAATACAATTAAAAACCTTTTAAAAAGTGCCCAGACACTCTAGAACCATTTTGAAAGTGGTAGAACTCTAAATTCTACTGAGAAACTTCTTAAAAGTAACAGAAGCTTCTACAAGTGTCTAAAGGTCCGTTTTCACGCTCATGCAATTTGCGCCAATTGGCTTGTGCATGCAAATTTGCACAAGTAAATTGTTGCGTGTGAATGGAAGCATGATGCTTGCGCAGTCGAAAAAGTTTGGCTTGAATAAAATCTGTTCTGCCAGATAATTTGCATGCGGTTGGCACAAATGCATGAACGTGTAAACGACACTCCAACTCGACGCATGCTCAGTAGTAGCGTATTCTTTGTTTTGACTTGTTCTGACCTACACCTTGCACGTGACTTGTGTATTTCCGTTGCCTGTAACTAATGCTGTAATTTATTTTGTCTGTGTTGATTGTTGGTTACTAAACAATGTCAAAAAAAGAAAAAGAATTCATTACAGAATTTATTGAACTATATAAATCTTTTCCTTGCCTTTGGAAAATTAAATCCAAAGAATATAGCGATAGAAATGCAAAATCACAGGCTTATGATATTCTTGCTGAGAAAATGCAGACTGTGGACAGAAGTGCAAATAGAGAAACTGTGGTAATTAATTAATTCCTTAATTAAATTAGTATGAGAGTAAGTGGCCCTCTTTTCAATCCAAGATTTCTGGGGTCTTCTTGGATTTTTCTTTTTTGGTACTTTAAACTTTTTAATTAAACAAACTCCCGCTAGTGCTAACAACTCGTCTTCGTGGTCCATTTTTGTTTCAAACACGTTATACGATTGTCGAAATCTGTAGTGGTGAACAAATTTGTTTTTTTTTTATATCAATTTGCGCAAATTGCTTGAGCGTGAAAATGCACCCAACAATTCAGTTTTACTTGTGCCAATTGACTTGCACAAATCAACTTGCGCAAATTGCATGAGCGTGAAAACGGACCTTTAAACCTTTCCCCAACTGTTTTAAATTGTCAGAGGTCTCTAAAACCACTTTAAAAATGTGAGAAACCTCTAAATGCAACTGAAAACCATTTAAAAAGTGCCCACCAGTGTTTTAAACATTCTAAAAAGACATTTTTCTAATTTTGGCATATAAAGTGACACTTTTCAAAACTGATTAGAGTGACAAAACGTTTTACTTTATGTAACTAGTTATGAAAAGTTCATTTCATCACTCCCTGTTTTTATGCATTTCCGTAGAAACATATGGGCGACATCCATCATAACATGTCGTTGTCACTGTTTATACAAGGTGCTATGAAAGTGAATATTTGTGTTAAATCACTTTAAAAGATGGTTTTTACCGCTTTTTGGTCAAAATTAGAAAAAATTATGTATGCAACACATTTCGAAAATGTCTTATTGTGTAACTCATTCAAATTGTAGGACCTCGCTGCGCTCGCCCTAAACATTCATTCGTTACACAAACTCGATCTTTTCCTCACTGGTTACATAAATAGCTATTTACTAACCAACATACATTTTTTGATGGTGATTGTGACACAACATAAAAACAAACTTACCTGCATTCAAAATTTTACTAGTCCTTCTGGGTGATTTAGTAGTGAGATCTGTATCTCTAAACAAAGAACTGCGCGACATTATCACTTCATTGTTGAGTTTTTTTTCAGAATAAGTTTTTGGTTGAGGTTTGGACTTTTTCAACTTATCAAAGTCATCCTCTGATAGAAACAAAAAAACTGTCTGACACACAACTACAACTAGCATGGACTACCTACCTGGTAAATTGTTGTTTGCCTCAACCTTAACCGAAAAATCATTGTCTTTCACTCTTTTTATTACACAGGAGGTTAGTTCCATATCAGAGTCCTCAGACTCATTATACACCTAAATAAGTGTGTACACTAGATTTAGTACATGATAAAGAGTGGTTGTAATGCACTCACCTTGCGCTTACAGTGACGGCCTGATCTACTGACATACAATTCATCAGGAGATTTTTCCTCTTCTCTTATTACATCATTGAATTCATCTTTTATTGATTCTTCTTTGTCTTCTACTATAGGTCTGCATGATGGGGCCATAGTATGAGACATCCTTGGAATAGTTCAAAATGTTAGGACAATTTATTGCCTCAGTCATGATTATTCTATGAAAACAGTAGTAACAATACTCCAATTCACTTACCTTGCCATATCACACTGTAATTTATTTAGTTTAACATGGTATTCATACCACATATTAATGCGATTCTCACTGTCAGCTTTCAAATACTTTTCACTGCTGTGTATGTTAACATACTGTGTAGGATAATACATCACTTTCAATGGGCAGGGCTGCATTGGAGGCATATCATTAAAACCAAATATTGCTTTTGTGGCATCCAGAATAGGTTCTTTATCATCACTGACCTCTTCATGTCAACTGTTACTCACAAGTCCACAAATAAAAACAGGTCTACTTACTTAAATCTTCGCTCAAGTCCCCGTCCAAAGAAAACCTCCTTTTTTTGGATGTGGAAGGTGCTATAGATTCTGAATTCTGGATGGCTTCCATCAGTTCATTAGCACTTTCATTCAGGCTTTTTTCCGCCAAATTCACGGGCGTTTCCGAGCTTTTAATGGCTTCGTAGAACTCGATCATTTTGTGGTCGGGCAAATCCTGGTCCAAGATGTTGGCCTCTGTGGACCCAAACACCCTCATTCAACCAAATGAGAAAAAGTAAAAAAGCGCGGGATTTTGCCTACCTTTAAGACACTTTTTTACTTCGTTCATATCGACCGGTTGATCCATTGGAATTTATCAGATTAGCAGTCGACGACAAAAAAATGTTTTTTATAATTTGTATACCTTTTTGGTTTAATTTTTGTAAGTTTTTTGTTATTCAGCAAATAAAGTGAGGTTTAGTGTTATTTTTTTTATGTTTTTGTACCTAATTGACAAGTGACAGTAGTATTGATTTAATGTGTCTCAACTTTGCTACGCACACAAGTGAGAGAACGAAACTAGTAATTACAGGCATCTACGTATCGTTGATTAAGCAGCCACCAGCTGGCGCCACCAACACCGCTCGATGCAAGAATTTCTAAAATGGCGGGAATGGTCGGCGTCTCCAATTGTGTACGCAATTTTCCAGTTTTTCCGGTCGTTTTTCGCGAAATACGATTCGATAAAGTGAGGGCAGGCCGCGAAAGACCGATCAAGCGTAAAAAGGGACCCCGAGGGCGGCCAGTGCGTGCCGCAGCGTCCTTTACAAGTTCGCTTGGAAATTGGTTTAAAGCCCTCTCCTGAATTTTACGTCTGATTTCCCGGGTTTTCCGGTAAGTATTATTGAATTTTCAGCTAGTTTTCGACATAATGGTTACTATTACTGACCCCCGTGTAAAAGGGGGCACGTTAACGTGATAAGTGGAGCTAAATTATCGATTTATGAATTGATCGATTTAGCGTGAATGAAAAAATTATTCACAGTGTTCGATAGGTTAGAAAAGGACAGACAGATATTCGGCGCAGTCGGTCATCGTCAGCTGTTGGTAGGACAAAATTAGGTTAGAAGTATCATTGTATTTGTTCATTTTAACGTATTTTTGATAAAAAATTAGTTTAAAACGTCTAATTTAGGTGAGACTTTCATTGAAAAAGCTCTCTTCTTGTGCAGTAGTTGATTTTGTTAGTTGCAGAATGCGTTATAATGACAGATTGTCCTACGTAAACATGAAATGGAAATAACGTTGTTTTTACAATTTCCCTATGATTATGACCAAAACAGCCCTGGATCCTTCTCTGAAGTGGTACAGCAAACACAGACATACGTTCGGACGTGCTTGACTGATGCAGTAGAAATTAATCCGGGCTGAAGGGCACCGTTGTGTTTTCGCAAACGCCGGTCCTTCAGGCACTTTGGATTAAATCCGAACGTACATATACCGGGGGTTTAGATTATTGAAAGTGTCCCCCCTCTTCTGTATTCGGAAACTGCGCCCCCGGGGGTCGAATCTTTTTCGCATGACGCATTCACGAAACAATCTTCCCCCCTCAACTCTCAAAAAACAACATAATTTTCAGTGGCTTAAATAACTCCTGGAGATGTTTCTTGCTTTTGAGCATCCGCCCGTGAGTAATGCTTTATGAATGTTCGTAGCAGCCAATTATAATATTATGCACAGACCGAGAATTCTGGAAGGAGATGCCTCTGGCCTTTTAAGCCGTAATTTTCCTCCAGAGTAAATGTTTTCTCACAGGTATCGTTGTTTAAACTAGTTGGAGTAGTTTCCTTTTAAATCAATTTCAAATTGCTTAGATTGATTAGCAGGGGCACTGTCCTTTTGCTTTTTCAAATCCAGAAGAACCTAAAAATAAAATTTCCATTAACTTAAGTCAGATGTCCACCACATTATCGAGTTTCAACTTAGATTTTCGATTAATTTAGAATCTATACATAACAGCCCTCAAGGTTTTAAGGCACATTTTTAAAAAACTCAGTTAACCACCAAAACCAGGGTTTGTAATGTTAACTAAATCAATCCAGGTATAACAACATTAATATCTTTGAGTAAACGAAATAGGATAGTATCCCGCGGGCTGGGCCCTGACGACATTGCCCGGGGCTGGGCGTGGCTCCAAGGGTCGCGTTCCGATTGGACGAGGCGGAGCCCCCGGGCCGGGGTCTCTCCGCAAGCCCTTAGGGCGATTCGCCTGTATGTGTGTGTGCTTTGCTCGTTCTGGGACAAGGGACAAAAGGGTTCCCCGTATCATCTCGTCGGCTTAAAAAATGCGTGACAGTTTCGAATGGGGCGATCTTTTGTTCCCCCATCGGTAAGTAAACATCCACCGGATTTTGTTACTCGCAACCAAAAGAGCCCCGGGGCTCGGCTGCAGTATTTTATGAATTTTGTAGGTCCCGTTTGTTTTTTGCTATTGTGTTTGGATTAATAGAATTTTTGCTTGGAACAACTTTTTAGGAGACGTTGAGGTCCCTGAGGCACAATCATTCAAACCCACCCTGACAAGTCCATTTACATTTGCCATGTAAAATAAATTGCTGATGAGTGTCATGGCCACTGTTTAACCTGGCTCTGAAATATGTCATACGACAAACAAATGCTGGGAGGTCAAACTTATTAACAAATAAATCGGTACAACTGGCCGCCTATACGCAGATGATATCAATATTATGATCCGCAGAGCGGAAGAGGCGGCAGAAATATACACACAACTGAAGAGAGAGGCCAGAAACATCGGACTCTAAATAAATACACAAAAGACAAAAGCACTAACCCAGGCAAGAACAAGAGGAAACGAAAACTACCCCAGAGTAGAGGATAACGTGGATGCTGTCCAGAGCTTTACATATCTAGGTGTTGAACTCAACACGAGAGGATCAGAGGATCTCTCTTTCTGTCTCATATATTCCGCTCCAAAATCATACACAGAAAATCAAAAATCAGGATATACAAAACCATCATCAGACCAATACTATGCTATGGATGCGAAACATGGGTCATGACAAAGAACTCACAGAATAAACTGGAGGTGTTTGAAAGAAGAATACTTCGGGCCACTAAATGAAAATGAGATATGGAGAAGAAGATATAATCATGAAATCTACTAACTTTTCAAGGAGGCATCTCAGATTTTGTCAGACTACAGAGGCTACGATGGGCAGACCACGTAGTAAGAATGCCGGATAACAGGCTAGCAAAAAGGGCCCTCAATAGTAGGATGCACGGCAGAAGACCAAAAGGGAGACCACGGAAAAGATGGGAGGATGGAATGACAGAAGACGCGCAAAACTTGATAGGTGTCAGAACCTGGAGGAGAGCGGCGTTGGATCGACAGTGTTGGAGGCGGAAGATAGAGGAGGCTAAGGCTCAATTTGGGCTGTAGCGCCATTGGGGAGAGAGAAGTGTCATGGCCAAATGTGGCCATATACATATACAGAGTGGTCCAATTGCTTTAGGCGCTAAGAATTCGGTTAAATGAAACACTGTTGCCAATTTTTGTTTTTTTTAACTCCGATTTTTAAATTTTTTAAGATTTTTGTCTGTTATTTTAAATGTAAATTGTATTCTATAATTTACTCACGTCTATGTTCGCCCACGTTTGGTTTCAGACAGTCAACATCAAGTCCGACCCTGATGGATTTGAATACAATTTTGATTGATATTGAAAATATTAAAATGTTTGAGACGAATAATTGTTGGTCATAGTTTAAGTTATTGCTGTTTTTAAAGTCTCAGTTTGGCAACGTCGAACTACTCCTCAATTCGGTTCTGCCATACTAAGTTTCCCTACTTTCGCAAAATTAGATTTTTACCCCTCCTTGTCTCTACTCCTTTCCTTGTCTAGTTTACTTAATTTTCAAAATAATTGAAAATTGCCTGGAAAAGTAACATTTTGACAACGTCGGACAACTTTTAATAAAGTAAAAAGTAAAGCTACCACGGTCACCTGTGATCCTTTTTCAAGCCAAATTACTGGGCTATTTTGATTATGCCAAATTTTAAACCTAAAATTGCAATTTTTGTCATTTTTTGCTTTGACCACTAACTCCTCGGTTATTCGACAATTTACGTCAAAAAGGCACTGCGAACACAAGATAATACAGACTGTAACATTTTCAAACTTAGTAAAACTATCCTAGGAACAGGAAAATAGGAAGTTGTAGCTTTTACCATTTGCCTGCTACAGGGAGCTAAGAAAAATTGAAAACTTTACTTACTTTAAATGTGCTAAAAAAACTGACACAAGAATTGTGACATTTTAACGGTTCTTTCCGACGTTGCCACTACAACGAAAAGCTGGAATGTCACTCTAAATCAACGTCCCAAGGAATCATGTAAGACATGTTGCAACAAAGGTAATTGTTTTTGGGAAAATGTGCGCATTAACTTCTATCGTGTCGACTCAATTAAGAGGATCTAATAGATCACATGATACTGCTGTTCAAAATGAATGATAGGTGTTTTGCGACATTTTCTGTCTTTGTCGACAGCATTCGATTTATTCTTACTATTTTGGGAGTCTTAATAATATTAATTTTTTCTTAATTTGTTTCTGATGTTGAAATTAATAAAATCTTCGTAAGAAAATCACAGCCGACGCTGGTATAAAGCTAAAACCAAATGCCAATCTTCGAGCAGACTGAGTGCGGTACATAAACCAGTTGGAGCAGCAAAACAAAAATAAAAAATCTCGTGGGGGGGCTAGCGGCAAATCGTGGGCCCCAATGGAGCCCCCGGCCGTCATGACCGCATGGGTCCTCCACACGCGACTTGCAGCCGCGGGGGTGGTAGCCGAAGAAGTTGTTTTCATCTTTTTGTTCATCTTCTGGTCGTCGTCATTCTAGATCCGACTTTGTTCTCGGTCCCATCGGGAGCGTTTTTCCCAGGCCTGCGCCCCCCGCAAAAACTTAATCCCGTTACCACGGCCACACTTCTCCCAAACAGGATTAAGACGAGATAAGAAGGGCCAAAGATCTCGATGTTTGTGCATCGGCCTTGTCACTCGGTATATACGCCCGCGTCATGCATTTATACATGAGCCAGGATGTTCTTTTATTGAATTCGGGTATATTGGCGAGCCCCAAACAGGCTTTGACATCGGATTGTATTAAATATTAATCCGTCTCTCGTCCCGTATTTGCGGTCCGTACGGGGCCGCTATTTTTGAGCTCTTCATCGACAAGGGACGTGTCATTATACCGCCCTAATTTGCGCCCTTTTCGAGGGGTAGTTTACCGTGAAATTGCCGTATAAAGACCACATGTGTGTTCCACTGTAATCACTGAATCGCTAATGAACCCGAACGCTTGTCAGAAAGGGCCCCACGAACCGCACAAAAAAGGGGATCGCTTTTGATTTACTTGTTTAAATTATTTATTCAAACTTTCAATCAAAATTTACATTTTTCTTGTCAGTCCTTCTCTGTTTTTGAGGAAAACGCCACGTGACAATTTAAACAACAATGTGAACTGTCAAATGACTCGTAGTTTGTGATTGGTCAA
Organism: Ips typographus; assembly: GCF_016097725.1. Classification (NCBI taxonomy): domain Eukaryota; kingdom Metazoa; phylum Arthropoda; class Insecta; order Coleoptera; family Curculionidae; genus Ips; species Ips typographus. The sequence continues at coordinate 8,437,692 of NC_138426.1, read as the reverse complement.
AAAAAAAGCAGCAAGCTGTGGCGTTCGGTCAAGCCGTTCCTAACCTAACATTATAAATAATATGACACTGTCACTTCATATAGACCATTTCGAGGTGATGTCACAAACGTCAAACGTAAGTCAGCCATATTGCCGGGGGGGCATACAGACCCACTAGCTAAATGTAAACCATAGAAATTTTCGATTGAGTTCAGAAGATTGTAGAAAAATGCCCTCGTTTTGTTTAGTCGTGCGTTGTGGAAATAGAGCAGAAAGGAATAAAGTTCGATTTTTCAAGATTCCCAAAGCGTTGAAGAACCGGGAAGAACAACTAAACACCTTGTCAAAAGAACGTCGACTTAAATGGGTTGCCGCTTCAAAACGTGGGGATTTAAGTAAAACCTTCCTTAATAATGCACGAATTTGTGCAAATCACTCTCAGGTATCTATTATTATTATTTGTCAGTAGTACAGCATCTAACGAAGTATGGTTAAATAAAATATTGTTTTAATTTTTGTGTATTTTGTCAGTTTTGTTTGGTTTTTTTAGGTAAACCAGCCAAATTAGAAGATAAGGACAATCCTGACTGGGTTCCTTCTGTAAATATGGGATATATATTATTACCAAAACCCAAAGTGTACAAAGTGTATAGCGGCATGTTCAAGCAGTTAAGCGTTAAACAAAACGTCTCATAATAGTAAGTTTTTGTACAAAAGTTATAATTTATCTGTAATAAGACCTTTATATAGGAAGATGAGCATGAAGGTGAGAGAGCACGTTAGCTATGAACATGGACAGGGAACCCACTGCAGGTCCATCTACAGAAGTATCTGTATCTTACTTGGAACAACTTCAACAAATTGATGACAATAGCCAACTGAAAAGCGAACAAAATGCTGTGTATAAATTGTCTATCATAAGATCTCAATTTTGCAAATCAAAAAATTATACATTGCAAGAAAAACTAAAATCGTCTGGCTTGTCAGAAGAGTCATTTAAAGATAATAATTCAAAAACATTATATTTTACAGGCTTTCCAAAAGCACAGATGATGTTTTTAGTTTTGTGTCAGTGTCTCTCCCTACATATCAACTAAATGTACTCTGCTTCCTTTTAAACAGTTTATTAAACACCAGGAGATCACAAAAAACAATGAAAATCAATACAGCTAAATTCAGTTGTCTGCCCCCCCCGGCAATATGGCTGCCGTCGAAAGCCAGTGTCAAAACCAGGGGACTCAAAATGATCTATTTATGAAACCAGTGCTAAATTCCTAACCAAAATCAACGTAAACAAACGGAGAAATGACAGCTGGAATGCCCGAAACTGTTTTCAAAACTGATCACCAGAGGGAGTATCTCTTATCTTGAAACGCCAATAGTCATGACACTCAGAGTTATTTGACAGTTTCAGAGTAGTCACGTGACGTTAATGGGCGTTTTTTTCAAAAAAGGACTGACTGGGAAATTTTCTTCAGTTATGCCCCCCAAACATGCAAATGGGAAGCTCCCACGCTTCAACCCAGCAAACTGCTACTTAAACAAATTTCGTGAGGCCCTTCGGGGGGCGACGTGGTGATTTTTTTATGGGAAAAACTTGGATTGGTACAAGATCGTGGGACGCATTTCTGTTTTTTTTTTTCTCTCACTCACTTTCTGTCCGATTTATATGCACTATTCATGAGAGAGTGTGAGGATTGCGTGTCGCCTCGATTCGAATCCGTACAGGGGCCCGGAGGGGGCCACGAATTTTCGAACCGAGGGGCATCCGAATCGCCCAAAGTCCCTTTTTCGGAATAATTATTAAAACATCTCTAACGACTCTTCGAACGCGGCGGCGGTTTTTTATGGGACAGATGGGTTACGCCCTCAATGAATATTGATAAGGGGGCCACGGAAAGGAACTACACCCAAATTTATCATTATATGCATGAGGCACTTTGTTTTTTTTTTTGGAATGCGTTTAGTCAAATGAAAACCAATTTTCGGTGTGTCAAGGCCCTTTTCTTGCGTTTGGATCGATTCAGTTGATTAGTTAGACTAAGTTGTTTAATTTTATTTTTTCTTAAATAAAAAACTAATCTAACCTAACAATACTCACTAATTTTCTGAATGACAACGACTGGAGAGTCTAAAAAAACCCTTTTTTAATTAAAAACAGTAAAATAAGAAAATATGTATCCGTTTCTGAGATATTTACCATTTTATGTAAAATTTAATATTTTTAATCATACAATTTTAAATTGGTACATCGAACCACCCTGTAACTGTCAAAATAATCGAGTTATCGAAGGTTAAAGTAGTAGCTGTCCAATTCAGTCAAAACTGTCTTTACTGTCAAACAACTCGTTTATTTAGAACACTTTGTATAGACTTTTATATGTCGATGGATAGAAAATATAATGGGCTTTCCAAAAATCTGACTGTTTGTGTTGTTAGGCTGCTTCGTTTGGCCGCCAGAGGGCTCCAAAGCTAACTAAACGTTTTCCTTGATTGTAACCACTCTATAATTTCTTTAAATCGGCCAGGTACGGCCCTGATATTTGGTACAAACCGAGCACAGTGAGAGTCAAATTTAGAGCCGTAGCAAAACTGTAGAAATAAAATCATTAAGGTCGATTTTCGCTTGCACTAAGTGGCCAACATAACGCAAAACCCATTGGGATAATGGTGGTGTTTCAGGCAAATTTGAACCTTACAAAAATTGTCATTTCTAAAATCGGTTTTTCAAAAAATTTCCATGTGATTGAAAAATTTGCCGTGTTTTCCTAATTTTCTAGGGTCAAATTAGCCCTAACCAGTCAAAAAGTGTTTCTGGGCCATCCTGTCTGTAAACCGTAAATAACACGCGTATTTGTAACACTTTGTATATATACTTTTATATGTCGATGGACAGCAAATTCCATTGACGTACAAAAGTCGGTTGGTTAGTGGTACCGTTTAGCCACTAGAGGGCGTCAAGTTTCACCAATTTTTTTGGTGTATTCTTTTGTTTAATATTCAAAAACCCGCTTAATTGCACTATTTTTGCTAGAGTTTTATACGTCAATGGATAGCCAATGGGAGCTTTCTAAAAATTTCCCAACTTGGGTTGATAGGTTGGCCGCTAGAGAGCGTCAAAGTTGACTATTTTTTTATGATTTTTTTGTGCAACCTTTGGTTCACTCTTGAATAACTCGTTTATTTGCACCATTCTTAGTAGTGTTTTATACGTCAATGGATAGCCAATGAAAAAAGCTTTCTAACAGTAGCCCAATTTGAATTGGTAGGTTAGGTTAGGTTAGGTTTGGCCGCTAGAGGGCGTCAAATTTGATCATAATTTTTTCATGACTTTTTGTGCATTCTTTCGTTCAATCGTCAATAACTAGCTTGTTTGCAACACTTTGTATAAACTTTTATATGCCAGTGGATAGGCAATGAAATAAGATTTTTATTGACGTACGAAAGTTGATGGGTTAGTGGTACCATTTTGCCGCTAGAGAGCTTCAAAATGTTTAAAAGTAAAATTAGAAAATTCAACATTTTTCATTGTTTTCTAACGGAATTCATTGAAATTACCAAACTTTATTTATGTTTAAATTTTAATGGTAGATGTATAGAAAAAACATTTTATGACTTTTTTTTTATAATATAATTTAGACGTTTGCAATTTTATTAATAGTTTTGAAAATACTAATGTCCTCCAGTAATCCTCATTAATGCCTAAAGTTTGTACACCATAATGCCCAAGCGGTTTACCCCTCGCCATTTCCTAAAATTGATCATTTTCCTAATTTACAACCAAATTTTTGCAACGTTGCCAAATTGACTATTTCTTTAATATATGACCAAAATTTTCCGATGTTCCCAAATTCTCCTAATTCAGTAGAAAATGTTTGTTACTTTGCCTAATTGAACTATTTTCCTAATTATATATATTTTTTTTTGCTGTCAAATTGATCATTCATTCTAGTTTGCGACCAAATTTGCTGCGATGTTACCGGGACAATGTTATACATTCCTTATATTTGTAAATCATTGATTTGGCTGTTTCAGTATACAGATTTTTTCTTAAATTGAAAAAATTACTTTAAATGAGAAGAGCATTTAAGGTGTCTTTGTTAAGGAAATTCAGAAAAATATATATTTCAGAAACTTTAAAATTACATTGTACAGAGCCTACAACTCTTTTTCTCTGACCTTCCTCCGTTTTTTCCTTCTACATTTTTTTTTGGGATGCGCCACTGAAGTCCATTTAATTTTTGTCTTTTTTCGTCTTTACCACAGTTTTTCAATTATTTGCAAAACAATGCAAATTAAATACAGTAAATTGAAAATAATGGGGTCGTCTGCCAACAATTTTTTAAGTACTTTTAGCTAACTGCAAAGAAAACCACAGTTATTTGGTACACCATATACGAAAAAGTCCCATGTGACGTAGAAAAGATCAGTTCCCCAGTCTCTCTTTTGCTTCTAACGAACTGAGCAAAACAAAATACGTCATTCACTGAATCACAATTTAATGACCTAAACTTTGGCAACAATGCACTGGTTACAAGGCGATTAAGAATTCGCTTCCTGACTCTAGTCTTCCACTTAGGTTACGGAATTGAAGAGTCTCTAATTACGTCACGAGGGCTCCTTAATGTTTCTTGTATAAAAATACTGGCGATTTAACAGGGTGGTCCAGTTTTTTGTTAGGCAAACATACAAACTATATTGAGTGTACTACTTAAAAACCGTTTGTCTTCGATTGACAACCGCCAGGTGGCGCAATTGCGGTACAGCGTTGACGATACGCCCCTGGGGGCAATACAGTGTGTTGTGATGGGGCCCTTTATACCTGTGGCCGCCTCGAGCGTATAACTCATCGTTTGGCATTTAAATTAGTCGTCCGGCGGCCATGACAGATTGCCGAATGGATTAGCGCGAACTAATTTCTTTTAATATTTTTTGAAGAGGGAAAATTATGTTTTATTTTATGGCGATTCGAAAACAAAAACGTAATTAAAAATTTATGAAGCGAGGCGCTATATCGGAACCGGCCGAACCTAATGAGGCCCTCGGACTGGGGCTCATCAATTCTTCTACTCTCCTTTCTTCGCCCATTAGACGGATTTTAATTTTACGCATTTTTAACTCGACCTTAATTGTCTCGCGACCTCTCTTCTCTATGCACCGGAGGTAGCTAACGCCAGCTAATTATAAAGGAAGAGAACACAATTACCCACTTCAATTACGTCAGGTGCTCTAAGTCCAGGATTATTTTACCGAAAATATAAACAACACTAGAGGGTGGAATTTTAACGAAGGTCGCGTGTCGTGGTGAAAGGTCACGTGGCCCTTCTCGACTACGCTACAACAACAAAGTAACCTTTTTTTTAGGTTGTTATCTCGAGCGTGCAATTTTACTTTTGCCCGTTTTGGAGCTGCGGCCTAAATGGGGTCACGTGCCGCATCACGTTATTATACGAGGAGGGGCGTCTCCACCTTTGCCGCCCTTTCCTGCCTAATCAGTTACCCAGCTTACGCCATTAATTAAGTTGTGAAAAGTAATCATTTAGGGCGGATAAAGCGCATAAGATGTTCCGTGGTGGTCTTTTCTCTTCGGTCAATGATTGTGATCCACAAAAAATAGAGTACTAGAGTACCTTATTAAGGCATTTGTGGCTTTACTGACAGTTTACTGAAAAAGCCAAATCAATGATCTACAAATATAAGGAATGTTTAACTTTGTCCTGGTAACATCGCACCAAATTTGGTCGCAAATTAGAATGATCAATTTGACAGCAAAAATAGGGAAAATAGTTCAATTAGGCAAAGTAACAAACATTTTCTACTGAATTAGGAGAATAGTCAATTTGGCAACGTTGCAAAAATTTGGTTGTAAATTAGGAAAATGATCAATTTTAGAAAATGGCGAGGGGTAAACCGCTTGGACATTATGGTGTACAAACTTTAGGAATTAATGAGGATTACTGGAGGACATTAGTATTTTCAAAACTATTAATAAAATTGCAAAAGTCTAAATTATATTATAAAAAAAAAGTCATAAAATATTTTTTTCTATACATCTACCATTCAAATTTAAACATAAATAAAGTTTGGTAATTTCAATGAATTCCGTTAGAAAACAATGAAAAATTTGGAATTTTCTAATTTTACTTAAATTTTGAAGCTCTCTAGCGGAAAAATGGTTCCACTAACCTATCAACTTTCATACGTCAATAGAAAGCTTATTTCATTGGCTATCCATTGGCATATAAAAGTTTATACAAAGTGTTGCAAATAAGCTAATTATTGACGATTGAACAAAAGAATGCACAAAAAGTAATGAAAAAATTATGATCAAATTTGACGCCCTCTGGCGGCCAAACCGTCTAACCTATCAATTCAAATTGCGCTACTGTTAGAAAGCTTATTTCATTGGCTATCCATTGACGTATAAAACACTACTAAGAATGGTGCAAATAAACGAGTTATTCAAGATTGAACCAAAGGTTGCACAAAAAAATCATATAAAAATAGTCAACTTTGACGCTCTCTAGCGGCCAACCTATCAACCCAAGTTGGGAAATTTGTAAAAAGCTCCCATTGGCTATCCATTGACGTATAAAACTCTAGCAAAAATAGTGCAATTAAGCGGGTTTTCGAATATAAAACAAAAGAATACACCAAAAAAATTGGTGAAACGTGACGCCCTCTAGTGGCTAAACGGTACCACTAACCAACCGACTTTTGTACATCAATGGAATTTGCTGTCCATCGACATATAAAGGTATATATACAAAGTGTTACAAATACGCGTGTTATTTACGGTTTACAGACAGGATGGCCCAGAAACACTTTTTGACTGGTTAGGGCTAATTTGACCCTAGAAAATTAGGAAAACACGGCAAATTTTTCAATCACATGTAAATTTTTTTAAAAACCGATTTTAGAAATGACAATTTTTGTAAGGGTCAAATTTGCCTGAAACACCACCACTATCCCAATGGGTTTTGCGTTATGTTGGCCATTTAGTGCAAGCAAAAATCGACCTTAATGATTTTATTTCTACAGTTTTGCTAGGGCTCTAAATTTGACTCTCACTGTGTTCGGTTTGTACCAAATATCAGGGCCGATTTAAAAAAAATCTCTCAAAGAAATTATAGAGTGGTTACAGTCAAGGAAAACGTTTAGTTAGCTTTGGAGCCCTCTGGCGGTCAAACGAAGCAGCCTAATAACACAAACAGTCAGATTTTTGGAAAGCCCATTATATTTTCTATCCATCGACATATAAAAGTCTATAGAAAGTGTTGTAAATAAACGAGTTGTTTGACAATAAAGACAGTTTTGACTGAATTTGACAGCTACTACTTTAACCTTCGATAACTCGATTATTTTGACAGTTACAGGGTGGTTTGATGTACCAATTTAAAAAACCTTGTATGACACTAACGTATTGTGTTATGACTAAAAATATTAAATTTTACATGGTGTGTATCTGGTAAATATCTCAGAAACGGATACAGATAAGTGTATGACATTAATACACGAAATCTGTCTAGAATTTGACGTAGAATTTAAAGATGCAATAATATACAAGGTGTCCCATTTAAACTAGGCAGCACTTGATTCCGGTTAAATCGTTGCACGCATATTTTCTTATTTTTAATTAAAAAAGGGGTTTTTTAGACTCTCCAGTCGTTGTCATTCAGAAAATTAGTGAGTATGGTTAGGTTAGATTAGTTATTGGAAATTATTATAGGAATTACTGGGCATTACAAGGAATTAGTGTACAAAATTGTACTCAGCAGTTTACCCCTCGGAAAATGGTCAAATTGACAACGTTGCAAAAATTTGTTTAAAATTTGGAAAAACGGTCGATTTGGCTATACTCCAGAAATTTGGTCGTAAATTAAAAAAAACAGTCAATTTGATAGCATTGCAAAAGTTTGATCACAAATTAGGAATATGGCCAATTTAGCAACGTTACGTAATTGTATTAGTAAATTAGGATAATGCCCAATTTGGCAGCATTGCAAAAAATATGGTCGTTTTGGCAATATTGCTAAAGTTAAGAAATTAAGAAAAATGGTCAATTAGACGACATTGAGACAAGACAATTATTTTATTAAGCAGTAATTCCAAAGACAGGACCTGATATGACAACAACCAAGCCAGAAATGACATTTTTTTGTTTTAAAAAACGTTTTGGCAATATTGCTAAAGTTTGATAGGAAATTAAGAAAAATGGTCAATTAGACAACATTGAAGGACAATTATTTTATTAAGCAGTAATTCGAAAGACAGAACTTAATATGACAACAACCAAGCCAGAAATTACATTTTTTTGTTTTAAAAAACGTTTTGGCAATATTGCTAAAGTTTGATAGGAAATTAAGAAAAATGGTCAATTTGACGACATTGCAAGACAATTATTTTATTAAGCAGTAATTCGAAAGACAGAACTTAATATGACAACAACCAAGCCAGAAATGACATTTTTTTGTTTTAAAAAACGTTTTGGCAATATTGCTAAAGTTTGATAGGAAATTAAGAAAAATGGTCAATTAGACAACATTGCAAGACAATTATTTTATTAAGCAGTAATTCGAAAGACAGAACCTAATATGACAACAACCAAGCCAGAAATTACATTTTTTTGTTTTAAAAAACGTTTTGGCAATATTGCTAAAGTTTGATAGGAAATTAAGAAAAATGGTCAATTTGACGACATTGCAAGACAATTATTTTATTAAGCAGTAATTCGAAAGACAGAACCTAATATGACAACAACCAAGCCAGAAATTACATTTTTTTGTTTTAAAAAACGTTTTGGCAATATTGCTAAAGTTTGATAGGAAATTAAGAAAAATGGTCAATTTGACGACATTGCAAGACAATTATTTTATTAAGCAGTAGTTCGAAAGACAGAACCTAATATGACAACAACCAAGCCAGAAATGACATTTTTTTGTTTTAAAAAACAAAAGTTTGATAAGTGATTGTCGCATCATTGAACACATGCCACTCTAAAAAGTAAAAAACACACACATACACAGGAGGGACAGAGAATTTCAATTTGAAAAGGGATCTATTAGCGGGAACAGGGGGATAATCCGGGAACAACGGAGATGATCGATAAACTATAGACGGGCGTCTCGTTTTGTGGAGTGCAAATAAGCCTCGGAGAGCAACGGGGATCACGCGATCAATTACCTTAAAAGTGAAAGGGTGCTTAGTACACTTTTAAGCCCTTTAAAACTCTAATGTAAATGCTAATGAAAGGGAGGAGAGTGGGAGAGAGGCACACGCTATACGGCGCGCAACGTTATTTCTCCGGGTCTCAAATCTCGTTAGTCGACAAATAAGACGGACTAAGGGGAGAAAATGCGATCTTATTTAAATATTGTCTTGAAAGGAGAAAGAAACCAAACACAAAAATATTTAATATCGCTTTTGAGCGGAATAACTGCGGCTTCGTTACCGGATAACTTAATTCTCCCTCTTCTGCGACTTTCCCGGGCTCTTCGTTATTTATTTTCCGACCGAACGAAGTCTGGTGACGGGACCTAATGAAAGATAAATCCCACGGGAATTGTGTCCCTTCCTGTTTTTCAGGAATTAGTCCAAATGTAATACTGTCAAAAATTTCATATTATACGAGGCGAACAGAAACAGTTTTGTAAGAAGAGTGAAGTTTGTGACGTTATTTGTTGTTGAATACTACCAAACAATTTTTTTGCAAAAAAACTGCAAAAAAGCTTGCTAAAAACCACACCCTGTGATGTAGAAAAAGCCAGTCTCTCTTCTGCTTATAGTGAACTCTTATGAATATTTTCCAAATGTCAAAGTTTTAACTTTCAAAGTGTCAACTGTCATTCACTGAATCCCATTTGCACGATGAAAAAAAAGGAAAATTAGTTGATTGATACCAGTCATTATAAGGCAAGTATAAATAACTTTGGCAACAATGCCCTGGTTACAAAGAATGAATAATTTCAAATTTGCCTCCCGAATCTAGCCTTATTCCACCTAGTGTTTCTAACTGTCTAAATTTAATTTACCAATTTTCCAAATTTTAAAGTGCGTTTTAAAGGTCACGTGACTGTTTTTGACAATGTCAACTGGCCTTTACAGTGTTGCAAGCTCAAAAATTGAATTATCCAAGTCACGTGACGTGTATTGTGCAATTTAAGTTGTTTCAACTGTCTAAATTTAATTTACCAATTTTCCAAATTTTAAACTGCGTTTTTAAGGTCACGTGACTGTTTTTGACAACGTCAAAAGACCTTTACAGTGTTGCAAGCTCAAAGTGATGCAAGCTCAAATACTCTCACGTTACGGAATTGAAGAGTCTCCAATTACGTCACGGGGGGATCGTGCCAGGCACATTTTTACTTAAACCTTTATCAGAGAGAAGAAGAAATTTTTCAGTAAGCCTCTATTATTTCCAAAATTACTCTAATGACCTCTGGCTTGGGATTGTAAAAAAAATTTAATTTTTTCTGTAGTTTGGCATTTTTTGAAAACTGTGACGTCATACTGGTTTTGTGTGATTTTCTGTGTATCAGGAGAGTGAAATTGGAAAACATTTATTTATTGGGCATGTGCAGATGGTGGTAGATAAAAACGGCAAAATAGTGAGGAGAATGATAACGCTGGTGCAGATAATAAAAGTAGAATAGAGTTGTTCTGTAAAAGAAGTTTGGAAGAAAATGGGTTAGGAGAAGAGAGTGGTGAGGAGGGAAGACGTTCTTCTTTTTAGGAGTGAAGAAATGAATGCTGCAAGTGAGACGAGCAAACTCGATGTCAAAGAACGAGAGAGGATTAACGAGTAGGGTATGGGCAGACTTAAGTGTGTATGATTGAGAGCGCTACATACTGTACTGCGATAGCAAGACAGGTGGAGTTTAGCCCCTACCAGGATATCGGAAGAAGTGAAGAGCTTAAGGTTTAGCAATTCAGAATTCATTGAAAGGCAGAGAGAATGGAAAATGCAAACGGATGACACAGAAAAAGGTAGATTGAGACTATCATCTAAGGTTCTTCTTCTAATAAGCCTGTTCTCATTAACCTTCACCTGCCAGAGGCTTGTCAATATTTACTTTGGTCTACAGAGGTCACTATTGTGCATGTTCTGTATGGCATTTTCATGATTTTTAGCTACAATTTACGGTGAAAGGCTTATTCCAAGCTTGTAATTAATGGCGTTTTTGATTGACATGTTTAGCGCAAAACTGGCGTATTGCCATACTGGTTCAATGACATTTGATAGAGCAGGATATAATTACATTAATTTTGCCAATCGAAAAAGCCATAATTTCCTAACGACACGTGACTGTTTTGATTACTGTCTAGCTTAACCTTCATCTGCCAGAGGCTTGTGAAGGTCTACAGACGTCACGTGACTTTGGTGCATGTTCTGTACGGTATTTTTATGGTTTTTAGCTGGAATTTAGATTAAAAAGCATTTTCCATGCTTGTAATAGACCTTCTAAGGGTAAGGATGAATTCTTTTACGGCAAAATAGTGTTTGTTGGAGAGTCGAATATTAATTAAACCATCACAAAAAGGTTCTAAATGAAATAGTGAAGATTCTGGATTGATGGAACAAGAACTACATTCCGTCTTTCTAAGTAAATTTCCTAGTTTAACGAGACGTATCAAGTTAACGATTTTTCATTCTTCTTCTTCTTTTTTACGGTTAATTGCATGATTTACGAGTGGGTCGGTCGCAAAAGCCTATTACGCGGGGCCCGCCGTATTTCACTCTCATCTAACTTCAGAGCACTTAACTAAGGCCCGATTTATGTCCACGGCATAAATCTCGGTGGCAATTTTTTTAATAATGAGACCGGCCGTCCCAATGTGAACCCATCAGATTGGTATAGAAAAGTTTTTATTGTTTCGTCATCGTTCGGGGAACGTGTTTTTCGGAAAATTGTCCAAATTAGTGGAGCTGCCGCGTTTGCGGTTAATTGGAACGCAGACGTGCGGTTAAACAATGGGGAGATCCGAATCTAGGCCCCGGGGGGCCACCCTTAAAGGGGTGACGCCAGAGACGTACTGAGCCACCTTCGGCTGAAAAAAGCAATTTGGACGAGTGTCGAGGAAAATAAAGAAAGGTTTATTTGATTGCCGAAGTAATGACGTGCTAAACGAGTCGTTTGCTTAGAAGAGCGGCCCGGTAATTGAAAAGAAGTAACGATCGGTCGTTAAGGCCAGCTCGCCGAAACCAAAATAAAAGAAGAAGAAAAGTGCGGCTGGGTGCCCTTGAGAGGAGGGCGGAATGCAGATGAGCGTGTGCTGTATGCACGTCCAGATCGCGGGCAACCGATAACGGCCTTCCCCCCCTACGGCTTAATTTCAAAATTACAGTGTCTGTGTTTATAAAAAAAATCCTTGTATTATATAGCAGTTACTCCCGCCCCCCTCTTTCCCCACCGACCCTCCCGGTTTCTTTGTCTTTTTCTTCGTATTCGTGGACAGTGACGTCCTAATTCCGGTGCTGCCTGTTCGGCAAGAGAAGGGGGACGGTTGAATGCCGCCCCGGGGGCAGCTCCCCGTTCGATACCCCCCGAGCCTGCGCCGACGGACGTCGCGACGCAATTTTACGGGCGACGCCCCGGGCCACGCAAGGGAATTTCCCCCCTTTTCTCGTGCATGCCACGTCGAAAGCGAAAATATGAACGTTCTAGGTTACCTAGGTTACTGAAACTCCCTTAAGGGACCTATCACTCTGTTGACTATACCCTAACAAGTTCCAAAATGGCAAACTCGTTTTGATCGCCATCTTGTTTTTGCCAAAAAAGTACTCACATGTGATAATTATTATACAGGTGTGGTAAATCCAAAAGCGACCATAGGAAAACCGTGTAACGGACAGAGAAACGTAGGTAATTGCATGCGCGGGAGAACGACAGAAAACGAAAAAAATATCAAGTCGGCCATATTTTTAGCGCGCTGTTGCCAAACGCCGTAAGTAAGTTTGTCGAGAGTATTGAATACTAACGGCGTTTGGCAACAGCGCGCTAAAAATATGGCCTACTTGATATTTTTTTCGTTTTCTGTCTTTCTCCCGCGCATACAATTACCTACGTTTCTCTGTCCGTTACACGGTTTTCCTATGGTCGCTTTTGGATTTACCACACCTGTATAAGTACTTTCAATAAGGATGTGCCCTTGATGACGTGACTGACAATTATAGTGACTTGCTCTATACCAAGTGGTTGTCCAAAATCATGGAAAAAGTACAAATAAAGGAAATCTGAATATTTAGCAACCCACACTGAATAGCAAACAAAATTAGGATGACGTCATAGTTGTAAAAATTGTTGCCAAAGTGCAAAATGTATTTGCCAAAACCAAAGTCCATTCAAAACTTCATAAATCTCTCTAAGATTCCCAAAGGCTTCTATAGTCATTTTAGAAATGTCAGAAAACTAATGAAAACCATTCAAAAATTGCCAGAATCCTCTACAAGTGTTCTGAACTTTCCAAAAAATTTTAATGTTGCCAGAGACTGTTAGAATCATTTTGAAAATGCCAGAGGCTTCTAAAAACCATTCAATCCATCCTCCTAAACTTACCAGAGAAGCCTCTGAAAACTACTGAAAGCACCCAAAAGTTGCCATAAACCTCTACAAGAATTCTAAATTAAAAAAAATTATAAACTGCCAGAAGCCTCTACATTCATTTTGAAAATACTACACCATTTACACATGTAGTTTATAAAACGTCAGCTGAATTTTAGAAACCATAAGATGGATTTAAAAAATATCACTTGTATTTCAGAAAAGGTACTTTCAATTTTATAATAATAACTTTGATTTTCGAAATTGTAATTTGTATTTCAGATTAGTCACTTGTATTATAGAAAAGAGCAGTTGGATTTTAGACGTGGTCATTTGTAATTTGGAAAATTAAAGTTGAGCAAAAAAAGTAAATAGTTTAAAGAATATTTTTAATAACATTGTGGTTTAAGCAGTTCAATGAAAAATCGATTTATCTCGAAAACCGTTTATTTTATCGAAATAAACGAAAAGTACAATTTTTCGATAAAAATGTCAAGAGTATCCATTAATGGCGTTTGCAGCTGAAAATAATGACAGCTGTCAAAGTTTAAGCAAATTGTGTCTTAGGTCCAGTTAGTTCCTGCCTTTCGAAGACGAGATACCTGGTTTTCATGTCAACTAGAAGGTCTCTTTCGATAAAACATTAAACCCAATAATCATTACAATATACAAAGTGTTTCAAAAGTTACGGCCAAATACGTTAATTGGAAGACAGTTCTTTGGGGCTCAATATTTCCCTTAAGAGTGACTAAAAAATTATATGAACAAATCGTATTATTTTGACCTCCCCTGCATGCCCCCGAGAGATTGTCGTATAGTTATGGGACACCCTGTATATTTTATATAAATTAATACTCTCGATGGGCGGGTTTTTTGCTTAAAGTGATATTAAAAAAAAACAAACTAATAACCACATAGAAACACAAAAAAATCTGAAATTGATATAACGCGTTCTAAAATACATGTGACCTTTTCTGAAATACAACTTACGTTTTCTAAAACCAAATTTACGATAATGAAATACAAGTTATAGATTCTGAAATCCAACTTATATTTTCAAAATCCTAGTGATATTTTCTAAACTACATGTGTAAATGGTGTAGAGACCTCTAAAAACTACTGAAAACTACCTAAAATTTGCCAGAAGCCTCTACCAGTGCTCTAAATCTTTCAAGAACATGTTTAAAACCAACGAATTATTTTAGAAATATCAGAGTTTGACAGAAACTCAGCAATGACATCTGATCACATCAACGATTGTTACCAACCAAACTTGATTTTGGGATTTGTGATGTCATATTAGTTTTGTTTGAATTTTAGTATACTATCCTAGCCAGCTAAACCAAGAGTGATGGTTGGATATACTGGAACCCTATGGACTAATATGTGGACTACCCCTTCTTTATATTTTTACATACTGTCTTGAAAATAAGGATTTTTTTTTTCAAGAAAATAAAGAAAATTTATTTATTTAATTTATAGAAAAGGTACATTTTTGTAGGGATGTCAAGTGTTTACCATTATAGTTAGTTTTAGTAGGATTGTATGTAGTTATTAAGAAAATTAACAGTATTACTTGATGAACTTCAAAGGAGAAGGTGGGAAAAAAGGTTTTTTTTTGTTTTTAGTTGTTGATTGTCAAGAGAGACTTTTAATGAGAGCTGGAAAGTCAGTTTTCTAAAAAATTCGAGCAAAAATCAGACTATTGAAGATCAGGGGATCTTAGAAAGCTGTTTCCTTCCGGAACGGAAGTTACTGAGTGTAATACCGAGTGCTACCAGCAATTGTACCGTC
This sequence comes from Ips typographus, assembly GCF_016097725.1. Taxonomy (NCBI): domain Eukaryota; kingdom Metazoa; phylum Arthropoda; class Insecta; order Coleoptera; family Curculionidae; genus Ips; species Ips typographus. Next base: position 8,422,378 of record NC_138426.1, on the reverse strand, counting down.
TAGTCCACGTTATGACATGGAGCAGATTGTGATAGAGGACATATTCCAGAAGTGGTTAAATCGATAACCGAGGAGGCCTCCCGGCTGTTACCGATGTACAGCCTTTGCAGTTAAAAATCCACCTCAACGGAAAAAAAGAAGATTGGTCAACTGACGGTTTATTTTGGACAATTTGGACTCTTTGACGAAGAGTATTAGTTGTAAGTAGTTTGTAATTTTTTGTATTAAAGACATTTGTAGTTTCAATGATATATTTAGAAGCAGGATTTTTAGGTAGCAAGTAAGTTAGATAGGTTTAGTTATTTACCTTAAAAATAACTTGGCATCCCTATAATAGAATTTTTATTCAAGCTTATTTATTTAAATTTTCTTTATTTACTAGATTATTAGAATGAATGGTCAGGGTGAATCTGATGCCAGTTATGACGATATTATCATGCAACTAGGAGGTTAGGGAGATTTGAGTAAATCTCATCTTCAGGATGATAATAATCGTGACAATACATTCGTAGTATTTGTTTAGGCGTCACACTCAAAACAATCTTTGTCATTGTTACGTCATCCCAATTTCCCTTGATTTTCGCTATAGTTTAACATTGATGAGTGTCAGTGTTTCAATGAATCATCCCGCATATTTTTTGCATATTTCTGATAAATTAAAGAAAACGATATTTTAAAAGCTTCCTAGAAGACTTATGATCTTCATTTGAATACTGCTGAAAGACTGTTTCTTTGAAAATGTTGGTTATTGTGTTATGTTAAGTGACCCGTATAGGAGACATACATATTGAATGAAAGGGCCCAACAAGTTTTCCCCAATTACCGGAGGACAAAAGCCACTTGACGGAACGTTGTTTGTCGAAACGAGCGGCTCGTTAGCAGAATAAACACGAAGGCACACGCGCTTATTGTCAGCCCGACGCCATTTTTTTTTAATTAAGACCAAAAAATACCTCCTAATCTTCGTCAGACTAAAGTTGAAGAAACTGAAGAAAAATGATTAACGGTATATTATGTGGACACATGTGGCGGTAACAATGTGAAAAGGGCGCCTTTTGTATACGAGAGCCCATTCAATTGTCATTCATCCCCGAGCCCTTCTGCGCCAACAAAAACTGTTTTAAATTCGTTCGCGATCACTGTAATTCTGGTTTCTAATTTGAAAAGCCCCGTTTAAATAGCATATAATCCTTGGGGTCGGCCTAATTTCGTTAAAAGTTTGTTTTTTACCCTTTTGATGTCGCCCTTTGCTTCGCGGATTTAGTTAAATAACGCGTATGTTGCGATATAAGGTTTGATGATGATAATCATTAGTTAGTTAAAAGTTGCAATTTGCATGTGAAAGTTTAGATTGCAAAATGTCACAGTCAAAACAAGACTAATGGTGGGTTTATATTCATTTAAGATTTAACATTTAAGACGTATCATCTAAGAAGTAAGAAATTAAAAGTGAGGTTAACCCATAAGATATGGCGCTCCCGTTTATACTCACGTATCATTTATCATTTAACATGTATCATGTAAGAAGTGGTCTTGAAAATTGGTTATATTGTTACGGTCTGGGCCTACTATGCTCGATACTTCTTAACGAGCGCTCGCTTCGGGATGAAACCGATGCGCCGTAATATCTGGCCGGGCGCGTATTAAAGTAGGCCACAGTTAGGAAGCGCCGGACCTGGAACAATCGTTAATATTCGACGCAAATCGCGAAGCGTTTCGCGGTCATTCTAGAACGTGGTTTACGAATATAAAAGAAGCGGCGTTGACGACGGCGTAGTTAGTTAGTAGTGGTAGAGTAGTAGTGAATTTGGGAACGCGGATAAGTTTAAATAGCGGAATAATTGTGGAATTGTAGTAGTGTTTTTAGTAGCTGTGTTAATTATTGTACGGAGTGTTTTGAGGTGTAATAAATTTATTAATCGTTGAGTTAAATTGACTTTGTGTGAACCCACGGGAAAATCGTAACAATATTTTAATTAAGATTTAAGAAGTAAGGATTCTTACGTGAAAATCGTATTGCGCATGTGTTCAAAGCTATCAAATGTCAACTATGGTAATCACGTGTGTTTGAAACGTTCTCTAATTGGTTACATCTTACAGGTGTTTCTTTACTTCTTAAATGAGTATAAACGCACTTAAAAATCATAAATGATAAATCTTAGGTGATAAATATTAAATGATACATCTTAAATGAATATAAACCCACCATTAACCGAGTCAGCTTAAAAATACGTTGGTGCAATCATCGGCCATGAAATGTGTAGGTACTAAAAGACACACACAGACTTCTTCTTTTTTCATTTCGTGCAAATGTCAATCGATATAACAACCTTCTCACGGTCCTACAGTTTCGATTTCTTGTCACTTTGTCCCGTAATTTTTGTCATTATAGAAACCAAATTAAGGGTCAAATCTTGTGTGGTGTGCAGGAATGCCGAATCTAAACACGCGAAGTCAGACACGCACCGTGGTTTTTGTGCGGTGTTGGCGTTAGCTACCGATGCGTAAAATGCGTTTCGACGCACCTTTAATTAAATACTCTATCGACCCTTTTTGCGGTTATTGGATGGGCATCACGTCACGTGGGCCGTGTCAACCTAGCCACTTCAAAGGACCAGAACGGACGCTCGACACGCTCCACTTTTATTAACTTCTCTTGTCCTCTCGGTGCAAGGGTCTTATTTTGTTTATCATCCCTCCGTTTGTGACCAAAAATAAAGTTGAGGCTTCCGCGCCCGTCCGACTTGGTGCCTCTTGAAAATATTTCGTTTGCGTGTTCGGGCACAGTTAAAACCGTCCAAAGTAATCAGCGACAATGTGTAATTTTTGGACGATTCCCGTTCCTTTTTTGAATGCATAAGTAATATAAAAATTTAGGTTCATTATCGCACACATTCTTCGAGTTTTTTTCTCACGATTAGGATGAATTTAATGAAGCCGGGGCGGAATTCTTTTCCCTTTTCGTTGGATCGATTTTTTTTTTTCAGTCATCTCGGTTATTTTACATCATTATCTAGAGTCACAATATGACTCAGTAAGCTCAATTAAAGAAGCCAACTATGGAAGAGCTCTTATAGAGATGTAGCAACACTGTAACACTGTAAATTTTTTCCTTGTGACACTAAATATGTTTCTAAGTCAATAGACCACCATACCATGAGTATTTCCTGTTTTCCGTTAAAAATTGCAAGAAACGTTTTATATAGGAATAAAAATTTGCAATGTTGTCAAGTGGAGAAAATTCTGCGTCTGGGTAATGGTCAAATATTGTGTATTGGCATTTATGTAGCTTGTGACGTGATTTCAGTTTTGTTCGAATTTCACTATACTTTTTGTCAAGATAACTAAACTAATACATAAATTATAATAAATAATACATAATGTTACGATTTTCCCGTGGGTTGATACCAAGTCAATTTAACTCAACAATTAATAAATTTATTTACACTTCAAAACACTCCGTACAATAATTAACTCAGCTACTAAAAACACTACTACAATTCCACAATTATTCCACTATTTAAACTTTACCGCGTTCCCAATTTCACTACTACACTACTACGCCGTCGTCGACACCGCTTCTTTTATATTCGCAAACCACGTTTTAGAATGACCGCAAAACCCTTCGCGATTTGCCTCGAATATCAAAGATGCTTCCAGGTGTCGCTTCCTAACTGTGGCCTACTTTAACACGCGCCCGGCCAGATATTGCAGCGCTTCGATTCCATCCCGAATCGAGTGCTCGTTCAGAAGTATCGAGCATAGTAGACCCAAACCGTAACAATAATATCTGGGAAATTAAGCTTGATTTTCACTCGCAACAGGAAAACATATTGGTTATAGTGTAGTTGATTCATGTAATGCCCGGTATTACTTCAGCAAGGTGGGAGCACGCTGGCCCCGCTTCTTGTCCGGATCTTTCGTACCATCATTGTGGAGGGAGGTCATAGTGGTGTTCATTCCAAAGGTGGGTCGCTCAGACTACACTAACCCAAAGGCTTTCAGGCCGCTAAGTCTAACGAGCTTTCTACTGAAAGCTTTAGAACGACTTGTCGACCGCTACCTCAAGGAGGGATCACTAATAGCTAGACCCCTACATGAACATCAGTATGCTTATCAGAGCGGCAAGTCAACGGAATCAGCTAACACGCAGAATAGAAGGAGCTCTCGTCAGAAGGCGTAAATCTCTTGGTGCTTTTTTAGACATTGAAGGAGCATTCGACAATACCCCCTTCAATGTTATTTACCGTGCGTTGACTGAACGCATCGTTAAGCTCTCTCTAAGAGAATGGATTCGTTTCATGCTGTCCAGTCGCAGCATTCAGGTAGAAATGCACGGAGATCGGTCCATGGTGGTTGCCGCAAGGGGCTGTCCTCAGGGAGGAGTACTCTTCCCTCTGCTATGGAGCCTTGTAGTGGACGAACTACTGTGGAACCTGGCCTGTATGCACAGGCAATGCAAACGACATAGTTATTCTCTGTAACGGAACTAGGGACAGGCTTCGCGGCGCTATAGTTAGGGCGCTGCAAATGGTCGGTAACTGGTGCGATCTAGTCGAATTAAGAATCAACCCGGCAAAAGCACAGCTTATGCTCTTCAGCAGAAAGTGTGACCAAGGAATACGACCAGAGATAATCCTCTCTGATGTAACACTAAACTACAGTCAGTCGATTAAATACCTGGACGCTAAATTGTCATGGCGGGAGCACATAACCTGTAAAATCAGGAAAGCTTCATTTGCACTGTGGACTTGCAGGAGGGCTTGTGGTGGCACCTGGGTATTACAACCGAAGGTGGCCCACTGGCTCTACTGCGCCATGTCAGACTTGTACTAACAAATGGGGCCCTTGTGTGGTGGCCATGTGTGGAAAGAAGTGACGTGCGCACACAACTAGATAGGTTACAAAGGCTAGCAAGCACTGCGATAACGGGAGGCATGAGAACTGCCCCCACGAGAATACTTGAAGTGCTGCTCAACTTCCTTGGACCTTCACATAAAAATGGAAGCCATAGGGACAGCATATAGGCTGCGCACTATGGATCAATTACAAGTTTGCACGTATGGACACTCTTGTATATGGGATTGGGCCACTGAACGGTGCCCAATACTTCTTATGAGAAGTGACCATATGCCTAGAAAGCTACAGCCCTCAAACTTCCTCAAGGTTGTAATTACCGAGAGGGAGGAATGGGAGAATGGAGCTGTCCCGAGGATCGTCCGTGATGGATCCAACTGGTTTACGGATGGATTCAGTAGAGGGGAGCTGACGGGGACAGGTGTCTGCGCTGAGACAGGCCAAACAGCGAAGCACTTTGCATTGGGTACACACGCTACTGTATTCCAGGCTGAGGTGCTTGCAATCCTGTATTGTGGGCTAGAACTACTTTCGGGGCCGCAACAGGAAGACACAATTAACATTTGTTCTGACAGCCGAGCTGCCATCATGGCAATCAGTGCTGAGGTAGTGCACTCCAAATTGGCTCTGGAGTGCAAAACAAGCTGGCCCAAAAGAACGACATACGTCTTGTGTGGGTTCCGGGACATGCTGCTATTCCGGGAAATGAAGAGGCGGATCGACTGGCAAAACTGGGCACTCAGAAAGTGCCTGTTCCAGAGCCGACTGTGGGGATCGCCGATAGCAGGGATCCAGTCGCTAAAATCTTTAGCCCAGCAGCTGTTTCAAGAACGGTATGTACTCCGCCACAGGTATGAGGCAGGCCAAAGAACTCATCAGTGGCCCCTCAGTCAAAAATACGAAATACCTGCTGGAACTAAGCAGAGAGAACTTAAGGACGGTGGATCCTACTTGTCGAGGATGCTTGGAAGAGGAAGAGTCGGCAGGACACATCTTAATGTGGTGTCCAGCTTTCACTCGTTCGCGCACAACATTCCTGGGACATAGTGACGCCCAGGGCAATCACGGAGCAATCACAAGACTGGTTGGTTTTATAAAGTCGACTTGACTGCTGTAGCTACCAACAACCGGGACGTGACGGGCCCATACAGGAGGCCTATACGTTTCTGGGGCCCACCGGTTTGCCAAACAACAACATAGTTGATTCAGCATTCAACATAGAAGAGAAGCGTCAATATGCCTTAATCTAATAACAAATTACAGCTGTAATAGTAAGGTTTAAGGGCACCCTAGACTAAGTAACAATTTGACTGTAACATTTTGCATACAATCTGTCACAGTCACATCACAACTTAGTTGTGTGTAAAAAAGCAGCTTTCAGCTTGCTCACAAATCAGAAATTACTAATTCGCCTTACTTTTGCCATTATTCCTGTATCGTCTGCAAACTTTATGTTATTTACGATGGTCCATTCGTCTGACTTCTCTTTGACTTTCAATGGAATGGAAGTTGTTAGTTGTAGTACAGGTTTTTGATCACTCTGTATAACGATATAAAAAAACAGTGGAGCTATCTGCGAGAGAGTTTTAAAACAAAACTTTTTTTTAATTTTAAATTTAAGTTGAGCTAGTTAGGTGGGTTTATTAACAAACCTCGCGGTATTAGAGGGGTAATAAATAATCCTTGTCAGATTTAATTATTGTCCGTATAGAAAAAATTACGAAGAGCAACAGGTAATCGCGTGTGAAACGACCTAATCAATCAAAAAAGGAAACGCACCAAATCGGACCATCTATCACGGTTTTGTCAAGAAAATTGGGGCCGTTTTCCATTACGGAATTTTTCGGCGATGATTTAGGGTGCCGATTTATTGTTATTAAACCCATCCGGGCTCGATCGACTTGGTAATCGATCGTTCGTTCTTCTTTTCGTAGAAAGTAAAGTAAGTAAAAGACACCAAGGCAAGTCAAACTTCACCAAACGTCCCTTTCGATAATTTTTTTCCAACTTAGTTGGGTTCTCGTGATGATGATTTATTAAAACCTTTTTTAAACATTTTTCTAGTTAATAACGGTGTCGGACAGACTGAATTCACTTTTTTTGTGATATATTTTAGTGGTGTATGCGAGACTGAAACGCCGATTTAATGGCTATCATTAATAGTCGTTCGGACGCGTTATTTACCTGGCCCTATGCCCGATTTATAATCCCGTCGATATCTACGGTCGAATTTAATATTATTTATCACTGTTTTTAGGCCATATAAGGACCACCCTTTTTCTTGACTAAGCTTTGTGTATATGAACATCATTCACCATAGAAGAACGAACGAAGTGGTTTTTCGGTAGCTAACACCAAATTGCTTACACCCTCTTCATCCAACAAACTATTTACAAAAGCACAATAAGTTCCTTTTTTAGGACTCAAATAACGGCAATATAAGTAACAGTGCCGCGTTTAGAAAAAAAAAGCGGCAACAAGAGAAATCAATCAGGATTGCGAAAAGGGGGCGCAGGCCCTTTATGATACGCACGGCTAAAACAAACAACCTCGAGGCTAAAAAGGATTTTTCGATCCGCGTCCGCCCTTTTCGATGCAACTTTCCCCCTTTAATTAGGGCCTCGTTTGACTAAAATAGAGCAGTGCCCGATCGGTCGGGTTCAGGTCGGGTGGGCGGTACGGCCCCGCGAACCGTAAAGTGATATTTTTCGTTGTCGTCTTTCGGGGCGATTTTGATCTCGCGGCGATTTTACCTGACCGAGCGTGTATATAAAGACCACTTATTAGGGGCCCCCTCGTGCATGTTTAACCCCGGTTTTTCCTTCAAAATTTGTGGGAGTTTACTGTGGGGCGGTCATTAAGGCATTCGCCGAATTTTTTCGCTCTTCAAGATTCTCTTGTTCGCACGTTTATACTATATCGAGACAAGATAACCCCCCTAATTTTTTTTTTAAACTTTCCGACCAGGATTAACCTGTCATTATATAGGAACGTGTTCTCTACATTTCTTGGAATCGGATCTATGTAAAACTTTAATAATGACAACTGTCAAAATATTTGACTTATTAAGGAGCCAAACTTGAAATTTTCCAGTTCAACTGTCTACAGAATTGATATGGTTAATTAAATTTTTACGAATTCATCCTAATCGTTCATTTGGTCATTCTGAGTATTGTAAAAATCTCACACGATATTATGGTGTATTATTCTGGATATTAAAAGTTTTTCACTTTCACAGAATCTATCAATTGAGTACCTATATTAGTACCCACCTTAACCCTAAATAATGAAATTTATAAGGATAAAAGGTAATCAGTTCCTTTATCACCAAAAAGGTTTGTTACATAACAATTACTCGTCAAAGAGAGCACAGTCATCTTACTGCTCAATAATAGACTAATTTTAAATCCCATCTTGTGGAGAAATCGCTAGTATTGCTAAAATACCAACATCCGAATAACGATTAAAACAAATTCGAGACAAAGACAATGTCTAATGAGCAGGACAATGAAAGCAACAAGTAGAGTAGGATAAGTAGGTCAATTGAGGCTAAGCCTATGGCGAGAAGCACTCACTGCGCCTCTGCCGCAGGCAGCCAGTGACGCAATTGAACCCAAATTTGTGTTTAACAACAAAATACAAATAAAACAGAACTCAGAGTCAGATGTTGCAAATGCAATACGTATTTACACAGACGGCTCAAAAACCAAAGAAAGCTCAGGATGTGGAGTTTACTCTAGGTCACGGATTAAGTGGGGAATGGGAAAAAATACCAGCGTGATTCAAACGGAACTGGCTGGTACCTCAATCGCCACAAAAGAACTAACCAGAGTAGATATTTCTCGCAAAAACATAATAATCTGCACGGACAGTAGACAAGTCCTATTAGCCCTGAACAGACAACGTGTTACCTCAGGGCTAGTACTAGAGTGCCACCAAGACTTAGCTAACGCCTCGGCAGATAACAATATTGTTACGGTTTGGGCCTACTATGCTCGATACTCGATGAAACCGATGCGCCGCAATATCTGGCCGGGCGCGTATTAAAGTAGGCCACACTTGGGAAGCGGCATACCTGGAAGAATCGAGGCAAATCACGAAGCGTTTCGCGGTTATTCTAGAACGTGGTTTGCGAATATAAAAGAAGCGGTGTCGACGACGGAGTAGTAGTGTAGTAGTGAATTTGGGAACGCGGTAAAGTTTAAATAGTGGAATAATTGTGGAATTGTAGTAGTGTTTTAGTAGCTGAGTTAATTATTGTACGGAGTGTTTTGGAGTGTAAATAAATTTATTAATTGTTGAGTTAAACTGACTTTGTGTAAACCCACGGGAAAATCGTAACAATATTATCCTGAGATGGGTTAAAGGGCACGATAGGAGCAAAGGAAATCGCATTGCCGACTCTTTAGCCAGGGAAGGGGCTGGACTAAAAATTTTAGGACCCAGTGACACCTACGGTCTGATGACTTCGATAATTGCGGAACTAGCCAAACGCTAAAATCCCTAAAGAGATGAGATGGAATCAAAGGATGCAGTTTTGTCAGGATCACCCTGGGAAGCTGGCGCCGAAGAAATATTTGGCAATGACCAGGAAAAACCTACGTTTAACAGTAGGATTTCTGACTGGCCACTGTCAGCTAAGGAAACACCTCCATACTATGGGGCTAGTGGACACACCTCTATGCAGGATGTGTGAACAAAAAGATGAATCGTCAATAAGAGAGTGTGTGTTCGGTGAGTATCGGTCTACACCTGCCGACATAAAAGAGATGCCCCCTAGTGACCTGTCCACCTTCCTGGGAAAGGCAGAATGGACGGTGACCTAGGTGGACAATGCGGGAGGATGTACAATGGATCACATGTGGCCTAAATGCTGTGGGTCTACACTCACCCTCCCCACTCTACAGATACAGAAGTAGTATGAGACACGAGGATGTTGTGTTGTACTCTGTGATCTATAATTATCTAGCAGAGTCTTTCAGAGAAAAGTCTTAGAATATCCGCTACTGTCCTTAAATGTTAGGTAATAAGTATCATTATCACTAATACTCTACTATTATACAACAGCTCAGAAGACCTGTAAATCCTTTTAGAGAGCATTAATAAGGAAAGCAAATGATACATTTCCAATTGGACCAAAATGAGGAGGTAAAGATTTGTGAAATACAGGTAGTACACAAATAGGATGTTGGTCATTACAGTAAGTTTTCTAGAATGTTATGTACGGTACATCGCCATAACATGAAATGTGGCTCCAAAGACGCATACTTAAAATTTCTTGGACTGATGAAGTCACAAATGAAGAATCATCAAAGTAAGAAAAACTTTGGAAAGACAAATACTGTCTCTTACAAATAATAATCATGCAGGGAACAAAAGGGTAGGAAAAAAAACGAAATCTAAAGGCTAAAAAATATTAGATTATCAGTTGTTCTACGTTGCCAGGGTTAGGAAAACGTTTGGAGAAGCCTATCTTCATCAAGGAAGACGACAAATGGAGAAGAAGAATACAGGGTGATTCAAGTAATGCATCTTAGTAAAAATTCTGTAATGTTTGGTTTTGCGGTTTAATCTGACTTTCAAGTTTTATATTTTGTGAGAGAACGACCAAGAAGTCTACCTTTCCCTGGTTGGTTCGAGTCCTGCTGAATGTTAACTTATGTCCAAACGTCAAAAATGACCTTCTTTCATTTAGTATATTTCCGGACAATAAGTCACTTTTTGTTTTTTTTTTATGTTACTCTGCTTGAAGATTTGTTGGTTCTTAGTTAGGCGCTTAGTACGGTAACATAATATGCACACATCTCGCGAAATGTATGGCAATTTGCCAGCTGGTTGGTGCTAAAGTCAAAACTGATTAATGGCGTCGAAAGCAGCGTAATTACGATCCTGGATCGGGCCAAATAACACGAATCGCGGACTAATTGCCCGGAATGACTGCAATCAGGACCCGGCCCTGGCATCAACTCATCACGCCACCCAAATTACGAGATAATTATTTAAAATCGACCAATCGAGTTGCTCGTTAATTGATCCAATTAAGACGTTATCGGGCGTTAGCTACCTGTCCTCCCCCCCGCTCGAAAAAATGACACGGCGCGCTGGGTGGACGCCTCACACGGGGTGGTAGCAAACGCCAGAAGAGCACGATGGCGGAAGGCCTCCGGCCAGTGCGATAACAATTAAAAATGGGCACGCTGAAGATAATTCGAAACGTCCGTAGTGGTAACATGCGAAATCGTAGAGAGGCGGACAAGCACTCGCGGTAATGGCGATATAAATTCCAGATAGGCATTCAGCCTCGGGTTGTCCGTTTTCGTTCGGCAGGTGCAATACTTACGTCGCTAACGTAGGCGTAGCCGAGGCCGGATTGCCCAAGGCCTCAAAACGATTTCGTGCTTCTACATTTGTTATGAGTCTTTTGTTCCGAGCGAAACCACGCCGGGTAATTGCTTCGCGTTCAGCGTCCACCAACTCCTTCAAAGAGCTGGCCTATGGCTGGACATTGTTTAAAGAGCTTGGTAGCTGACGCCAAAGTTCCAGTTAATGGTCAGTCTTCAAATTCACAATTGGTTATGAAAAAACTTGTTCAAACATCCAACATCCTCTTACCTGCCTCTTGGTGGCTTCAGCCTCTGTGACTTATCCAAGAATATCTAAAAGTTTCATCATTACTCTAATACTTCTCCACTCCACTTGGCAGATCACGTTCCAGAATCATTTTGTTCATAGAACAACTTCTTCATCTTCAAAATTCTTTCTGAATCTGATTCTGCCCAGTTGATCGTGTGATACTGCTTAACATACCTAAAATTGTTTACACTTTAATGTGGACATTATCTACTCCATGGCGCAATACGAACAATCAAAATCTACAACCTCTTTGGATTTTTTTGATCGATGATGTTGAAAGAACCCAAAACGATCAAATCTTATAATTACGGAGCGGTAATACGATTCGAATTAGGGGGTCGAGCAAGGGAGTAAAGCACGACGCCACGTCTCAAATTATATACACACACACACACGAAACCGAAAGGGTTCCCCGAACGATGACGGCGGCTTTTTGAGGTTATGAATTATTGTCGTTAACCTATTAATTAGTGGTGCCTTACGGTGCGGTACCCACGCTGGTACCTCTCGAAAAAAAAAAAAACGGGATTAAATCTAAAAAGTAAACATCGTCATGCTTGTCAGTTGGATGGAATTGAAGAAGGAACAGGTTCCCCGAACCTATTGAAATCCCCCTGGGAATCGCGCAACCTGCTGCACACAATGGGAGCCGGCTTGCCCTCCGGACTTGGATCCGCTCGATATTTTTTTTTGTAATCGATTCCGCGGCCAACGGTAAGGCACCCGACTGAAAGCAATTACATATACGGAATGGGCGACTAATTTCGTTTGATGCGCTTCACCTGCTCAGTTTTTTCACTTCGGAAGGTTAATTAATAATAATTTCCGAACACCCTGTATTCAGAACTTAAGTTTAGTGTTTTAAGATTGTTTCATGGGTTACAAGTGGTGGACTCTGGTTTTTGAAATTAAACATGTTCATATTGATAACCGCTTATTGACATTTGACACAATGACAGGGCTCAACTCTGTCAAAGTTGAAATTGTCTTGACCCTAAATTTTGACCTTGAAAATTATCTCAGACGTCAAATTTTATCTGTTATTACGATTTAGTTAAAAAAATAGTCAAAACAGTCACGTGACCCAAATGAATACAGTTTTGAAATTGAACATTTTCTGAGACCTCAAATTAAGTCTGTCAAAGAAACTGTGGTGAAAAGTGAACTGTCAAAAGTTCGAATTGACAAAAATTTAGTTTTAAAATTATTAAAGCAGTCACGTGACCCTAAAAAAATGAATTTGACGAATGTCAACTGTTAACTGGATAAAACAATTGATGTTAAGAAATAGTTAAAATAGTAGTCACTGATTTGAGCTGTTAACAAATGATATTTAAAAACCTCCTCATTTGACAATTGACATACATACTTTTATTTTGACTTTTGACATAATTTATGACGTTGACGTTTCAATTGCTGGTAGGGTTGACTTTTGTTTTTGCAGGTTTAGATTCCAAACTAGAGCGTTGCTGTACCGTCTAAATGACGTTTAATAGAGAAGGATACACATACCACTAGTTGGGATAACGGGGGTGGCTGTGCGTAATAGGTGCATTACAACGTTGCCAAGGGCATCAAAAATAAGTTGGTAGTAATTATTTATTGACGATTGTTATAAAAATTATGCTATAATTTTTTATAAATGGATATTATTATAGTTAGGTAACAAATTTTTCCAGAAAATTTTGGAAAATCTGAAAAATCAAAAATAATTAGTTTTTTACATGTTTGTATTATTAACTTGAAGGTATTTAGTCAGTTGAGGTTAATTTTGAAAATAAAAAATTTTTACTTGACATTTCTTGACAATTCTAGTTTTTACTTTTTCAAGATCAAACCAGACCATTTTGGATTTTCCGTAACCAAAGTGATTTTTTTTAACTAATTTGAACCTGGGAAACACAAATCTGACGTCCATTTTGCTCTAACTAGCACCGTTTTCGAGATGACCTTGAAATTATGTCAATTTTGACACTTTAGGGCGTGGCACCCTTGCAAAACAACATTTTGAAAAATGACACTTTACGTCATTTTTGTACTATCTGAAGGTATTTAAGCAGTTAATGTTGAAAATAAAAAAAATTCAGACCTCTAACCTGAAAACGATCCTGAGATATTGAGCAAAAAACGAGAAACAACCTTGACGTCCTCTAGCGGCTAAACGGGGCAACTTAGCCATGCCCGCTCAACGTCACGTGATAGCTTTTAGTTCATTAGCTTTCTTTTGTTATACGGTGTGTTTATACAGAGTGTTTCAAATAAGCGAGTTATGGATGATTTTCTGGAAAAGTGCACAAAAATTGAATCTAAATTAGGGATTTTTTGGGCCTACTATACTAACGGCGACCATTTTGGATTTTCTTCAATCAAAGTGATTTTTTTTAACTAACTTGAACCTGGGGAACGCAAATTTGACGTCCATTTTGCTCTAACTGGCACCATTTCGGAGATGACCTTGAAATTATGACAATTTTGACACTTTAGGGTGTGGCACCCTTGCAAAATGACATTTTGACAAATCACACTTTAAGTCATTTTTGTACTATTAACCTAAATTTATTTAAGCAGTTGAGGTTAATTTTGAAAATAAAACATTTTCTGAAAAAATCAGAAGGTATCACCTTTGAATTGAAAATTCTTGACAATTCTAGTTTTTAATTTTTCAAGGTCAAACGGTGCATGGTACCAAAAAAGTGTATAGAAAGTAAAAGTTGCATCTCATCGAGGTGGATTTGTAATAACAATTTCAGACCTATAACCTGAAACGTTTTTGAGATATTGAGCAAAAACTGTAAAAAAACGAGAGTCAACTTTGACGCCCTCTAGCGGGTAAACGGGACAACTTAGCCGTGCCCGCTCAACGTCACGTGATAGCCCCGTTCATGAGCTTTCTTTTGTTATACGGTGGTTTCATACAGGGTGTTTCAAATAAGCGAGTTATGGACAATTTTCTGGAAAAGTGCACCAAAATTTGGCTCAAATTGGAAATTTATGTTTTCGAGGAGGATAGTCAAAGTAAGGCTGCTAGAGCAAAAACAATTGAATATCGATACAAACATTTTACATCAAGTAGGCCTAGAATTTGACGTAGATTCCAAAAAACGTATAAAAAATTATAAGTTTGGTTTGTTGCTCAAATTTGGGACACCCTGTATACTGATGGATTTTTTTTATAAAATGAAAATTACACTAACAAGTTACAAGGATGTTATAAATTCATTGAATCATCCTGTAAATTACTCCATTGTATTGTCAATAACTCGGTTATTTTGATAATTATAGGGTGGTTCAATATACCAATTTGTAGCCCTTTAAATTCTCTTTTGACCATCCTGTATAGCGTTTTCACCTAAAATGTCGAATAACTGAGTTATTTACTGTTAAAACTGAGTTGGTTGATTTTGACAGTTTTTACTGTTACAGCCCATAACTCTGTTATTTTAACAGTTACAGGGTGGTTTAATATACTGATTTGTAGCCCTTGAAATTGTCTTTTGATCACCCTGTATACCATATATAGTAGAAATGTCACGCTACCGAAAGATTAAAGCTTTTATACCGGGAATGTGTTGTCCAGTAGGGATAAATTTATATTTTTTGAAAAAATTTTATTATTTTGAAAAGTGTTGAGGTTAGGTATACAACAGTTTTCAGAAAGTTTCCGGTAATTTTCCGGAAAAAAATTGGAGAATCTGAAAATTCAAAAATAAATCGTTTTTTAATTATAATAATTGTACAACAATCCAATGTACTTTTAATCATTTGCACCGTCGTTTTGCAAACCGAGCTTCATTTAAGTGTGGGTCAGACTGTGACAGTACACGTGAAAAAAGTCACAAGTCTAAACCACACTCAACTTAAAAGCTATGCTTAGATGTCTTAAATTATCTCCTTAGAATGCATGATAAGTTTGACAATAACAATGACAAGTTTGACAGTTATTTTCCCTATCAAGGAAAATTTTCCGGTAAATTTCCAAAAATTGTTTACTTCTCTGATCAAACTAGTATAATAACCATAAAGAAGCAAACTAGAACAAGTTAATACAACAGTAATTTTTGGAGAGCTTCCATAAAAGCTAAAGGAAGATTTGGATTTGTCATCTTTAAGATCAGTGAGATTATAGTCTTTTGGTTTAGGAGCCTGTCGTACAAGATATGGTTCAATCTGAAGTTTAACTGTACAATTTTAATGTAAATTTTATGCCTGCTTTATACCTCCCATTTAGGAATTAAATTAAATTTAAATTTCCACTAAAATTAATATTTAAACTAAGAAATCTTGTTTAGGTTTATACTAGAAATTAATAATTAGAAAAATAAATGACTGTTTTGACTTACTGGACGTTCGACGTTGATGTTTGACGTTGACGTTTCTATTGTCATCGCCATTACGCGTGTTTTGTGGATAAAGAAAATTTTTATTAAAATAATTTAAAAAATTTGTTCTTAAACCACTTTTTCGGTAAAAAATCCATTTATGGAAATAGACGATTTAAGTCTAATAGACTACGTATCGCAATAGAAGACAGCAATTTACATCATGAGTGATGACAAGTATGACAGTGATAGTTCCGAAAGTCAACGAATTTAAACGAATTAAGCCGAATTTTAATAAAGTTGGTTTAACGTAACCTATACAACTGAACCTTAATTAGACATTTTCCATAAACGACAGTATGCTGGGATAATCAAAGTAAACAAATTAAGCTCGAACCTCGTTGGATATTGTCGAGAATCGGCATCATAATACACGTAATCGATTTGGTTGGGCATATGGGCGATTTGCATGCGATTTCCATATCGGCCGATTATTATGCCGCATAATGGCCGCGTCTAATGTTGCGTCTTTTGGGAGCGATAGTTAGACAATACATTAGCATTATACATACACACACAGGGGCAGGGGGAGATATTTAAATTGCATAAGCTTCAGGCTAAGCTGACTGATAAGCAATTATTCAGTTCTGTCACACCAGTCATTTGTTGATGATGATTCTCTGACCGAAAGACACACGAGTTTAAATTCAAGTTTAAAGCTGAGTTTATACAGCACACAATGCATAACATAGAAAGTTGGCTTTACAGTAATGCCTACTGTCGTTTATACAGCGCACAATACCGCATAGAAAGTTCATCATTTTTAACTTTCTACGCAATTCTTATGCGAAAACAGCTGTACGCATGCGCAAAATTTTGTAATGTCATATTTTGACATCCGCCGTCCGTCATTGTATTGTGTTATTGTTTTGTTTATGAATTGTGAATTTGGATTGTTCAAGAATTGTGGTTTGTTGTTGATTTTGTATTTGTGATTTTTTGGTCATCTAGTGCAATAAAAACAGTTGAAGTGTCTACGGAAAAAACAGAGTTTAGTGGTAATAATTATCTAGAGCTAATTAGTTTCTCTTTACATCAAGAATTCATTAAACAATTGCAGATGGAACCTTGGCAACAATTGGGGCTTCTATTCTTGATGGGTGCTGCAACTACAGCATTAAGCTTAGATGTCAAGAAAAGGAGAATACGGAAGTTTAAAACGCGACCTATGAATAGAAAACGCAATGAACATAGTGTTTTTGAAAAAATAGTTTGCAGAAAAACATGATACAGAGCAGTTTTTCAAATATACGCATATGACTCCAGAACTGTTCCATAAGTTATTAGTTCTTGTACGGCCATTCCTGCAGAAAGACAAGACAAAAAATCCAATTAGCCCAAAACAAGGTCTTCTGCCCTCACTCTGCAGTAAGTATATTCTCAATTCCAAATAAAAATGTGTAGTATTGCCAGTTCTGTTTTTCAGTTATTTATCAGAAGCTTGTTCTATGCAGGAAATAGCATGGAATAATAACACTTGAACGCTGCCATCTTGTCTTGTGAGTGGTGGTTAATATATTGTTGTTATTAAAAATGTTTTTTTCTACAAATGTTTGCAAATAAGCTACTTTGCATACGTAAAAGTGTGTGCAAAGTGGCACTTTCCCGTACACTATGCGGGAAAAATTTTTTCCCGCACACTTTTTAAAGTGCTGATTATACCTTGCAACAGTGGTTTTATATAGACTATTATACATAAAATCTGCTTAGAATTTTGCGTAGAATTCAAAAATGTAATAATATTCAGGGGTTTCATATAAAAAACACGACTTTTTTCACATTATTCTTCCGTACAGTTTAGGTAAATAAACCACCTTGTCTCTGTCTTTGAAAATGAGGCTTGTTTCCTTAGAAACCAAAGCTCATTGTCAAACAACGCATTTATATGCAATTTAAAGTCTACAACAGTATTTATTCTTACTTATTTAAGTTAAAAAAACTATTTTAATAATGGATATCACGGAAGATGAACTTCCGGAAGATGTTCTAAAAGCCGCCAACATGGCTAGTTTGCCTCTCAAATCGCGAGAAAAATACGAGAAACAGTACGAGTTGTTTACCCAATGGTGCGAACAAAAGGGGATAAAAACCTTAAAGGAAGAGGTACTTTTAGCGTATTTTGTTACTTTAAGCAAAGAATTCAAACCTAACACAATGTGGTCAAAGTATTCAATGCTCAAAAATGTAATAAAAATAAAAAGAGACATCGATATCGGTGAATTTTATAAGCTCACTGCATTTCTGAAAAAGCAGAATGTTGGTTTTAAACCTAAAAAGGCGAAAATTTTTACAAAAGAAGAAATATTCAGTTTTATGAACTCCGCACCAGATGAAATTTACCTGTTAATTAAAGTTGCCACTATATTCGGACTTGCTGGTGCATGTCGAAGGGAAGAGCTAGCCAATTTAACCACTACAGATATTGAAGACAAAGGAAACCTCATAATTGTTAAAATTAGGGATTCCAAAAATCATACAGCAAGAAACTTTATAATATCAGAAGAAGTTCATAACGGAACCTACCTGGAACTGTACAGAAGATACACCGGCCTACGTCCAAAAAAGTCAAACAATCGTTTTTTCCTAGTTTACAGAAAGGGTAAATGTTTTTCGCAAAGTGTTGGAGTAAACAGTTTTGGAAAAATGCCTTCTGAAATAGCTATTTTTTTGAAGTTGCCAAATCCAGAACTCTACACAGGGCACAGTTATCGTCGATCATCGGCAACGTTCCTGGCCGATTCTGGAGAAGGAATCACTGACATAAAACGCTTGGGGGGTTGGAAATCGACTACGGTAGCTGAAGAATACATTGATGAATCCACAAGTTATAAAAAAGGATTAAGTAACAAAATTCTGACCTTCAATCCTAAAGAAAGTGAAGCAGTTCCAAGTACCAGTATTTTACCTTCAGTTGCTCAATCTGCGATCAATTTAAAAAACGCGACCAACTGTACATTTAACATTAATGTTGTTAATAACAATAAATAGTTATAAGTTGTGTTGTTTTTAATATCAATAAAAATTAAAAACAAAATGTATAGATATTTCATTCGTAGAAAAAATATTGTTACTAACACGTGTGCAAAGTAGTTTTCCCGCACTTGAAGCTTATCCGAACTTTCGCGTGTGAGAAAACATAACTTTGCACACTGAATAGGAAAACTACTATTTTTCCCTTATCCAACTTTACAACAGCAAGCACACCTTTTTTGCCTTATCGTCTTTATCTGTGCTTGACATGATTGACAAATGGCAAGTGACAGAAAAATAACATTCACATTGCAATGACATTTATCACGTGTTGTCATTGGTTAAAAATTATATGTTGTGCGACTGTATAAACACCAAAACGAAACACTTGTGATTTCTTGTGCAATGTTATGCATTGTGCGCTGTATAAACCCAGCTTGAAGAGAAGAAAATCACTTTGCTCTTGGATTTATACAAAATCGGAGCTGATTGATTATGCGGAGAAATACGCGGGGGGGCCCTCGAGGCGCAAATCGATACGATCCGCTCGGGAGGGTGCCCCAGCGGGACTCGCAGGAGGACTCCGACACGTTTCGGCTTCCGGAACGTCACCACCGTAATTTGTAGTACCCCCCCATAAACTCGAAAACGTACCCGTACACACAGACGACTTCATTAAAATTTCACTCTTTAATAGCACTCGTTTATCAACTTTCGAAAGTGGGAGGAGGGGGATCAAAGAACGATTTGGCACGTTCCCCCTTATCTAAAATCACGTTTTACGTAGTATGTACCACCCCGCCAGTTTACGTATTCATTCCACGGTTAATTAAGCAATGCCGACCCTGCCACGACTGGGGAGGATGAAAGGGGGTGGTTGCGAGGCCCCCCTACGATGCAAAAGACAATTTCAAGCCCTTTTAACCACCGCCAGACAATTACGACACAATTTAGATATCTATCTGTGTTTGTCGATGCGGGGATGAGGGATTAACAACACTTTAGTGTTCATGTGTTGATGCAAAAACTCTCTTAACGGCCGGTATTTAATTACGTAACATTCATCAAGTCCCACGTAGGAGTAGAACGTGCCATTATAACTCCATATAGATCAGAAAAACGATCTTTAAAGCCGCCTAATTATACGCGTCTCGAAAGGATTCGGTCAATAATAATAACAATAATAAAGTCCAATGACCGATTACTAGGTCGGGTGGTCGCGACGGCCAACCTAAGCTAGGGAGGTTTTGACCGTTAACCCCAGCATCATCAATATGTGTACAAGTAACTTCGTGACTAGACTCTAAATATAGTCACGTGACTGCTTCTTCTAAACACGTCGGCCATTTCAAAAATTAAACTTTAACTAGTCACGTGATTGAATTTTTTAAAATTTAGCGCAAACGTTATCAGAATGTAAAAGATTAAGGGCGTAAAATACTATAAAACGAGTAGATTGGTTGCATGATTTGGCACGCTAGAGGGCGTTGAACATTCAAACGCAAACATTTTCAAAACAGCAAGAGGAAGAGGGTTGAAATTTGCTTGGGTGGTTAAAACGTTCAAAGGTTTGTATTCTTGACAATTTCGCGTAGCTGCCTTAGTTTCACACAACCCCCCTCTAGCCCTTTTTAGTGCACCGCACTGTTCAGCCCTTAATAACTCCCTTATTTTCAAATGTAGGGCAAAAATCACCAAAATGATAACGACAGTTTAAGGGATTTCCTAAAATGCTATTATACAAGTGGTTGTAGGGTTTGGCCGCTAGAGGACGTTGAAAATTAAAAGTCAAATATCTACAAAAATTTAAGTATTTTTTTTCAACCATATCTACCACAACTATAGTCTATCCGGCGAACCTACGGAGTAATAAAAGCGAAAATTAAGAGGGGTTGACCCGCCCCGTCCATTAGTATTGGTCTACAGGGTGGTCCAGTTTTAAGTGTCAATAATTCGCCATTCGATAGCCAATCAAAAAATAAGTTGACTTGCATTATGTAATTTTTCTGAAAAACGTTTCCTAAGATACAGCCCACCAAATTTCAATTTAAAAAATCGTTTTATAGTGTAAAACTGAACTTTCAAGACTTGTGCGAGTCCAAATTTGTACTGAATAGTCTAAAAATTTGCTTTTAACTACTAGGAATAGTCTTATAATTCGTTTTCTCAGACTGCCTTCCTGGTAAAAACTAATAACAGTCCGGAAATCAAGACAAAAATTGTATTGTACATGAAACTCATTTTTTGCTACTAAAAATAATCTAAAAGTTGATTTCTAAGGTTAAAACTAACTTTACTAGGACTAAAGAGAGTCCAAAAGTCTATTTTCAGGACTTTAATTAATGTACAACTCAATTTTCTGAAACAAGACTAGAAGTAAATTAAATTTTCGGACTATTTTACTTCTCAAGACTAATATCGTAGCATTTGGTACCAACATTTTTACTTTTATTACGGAAGAAACTTCTTTGTGGAAATAATCTTAAACTCGATTTTTCAGTCTTAAAAAGCACTAAAAACAGTCTGAATTCCTTAAAGATACTACAATTTATTGCACCTATGAGAAAAAAAAGAAGCTCAGCTTGAAATGACATTTTCAAGACTACGGATAGTGTACAAACTGGCTTTTAGGCCTGATAAGTCAAAAGATAGTCTTGAAGCATCTTAAAGCACTAAAAACAGTCTAGATTTTTAAGAAATACTTGAATTTTTAGCACTGAAGTGTCTAGAAGTCGATTTAATAGTAAGAAAGCTTAGAATGAGAATTTTAAGTCTATGGAGAATGTAAAAATTGTTTTTTTAAGTTTGCTCTGTCAATAACTTCGATTTTCCAAGCTGAAAGCAGTTTTGAAGCCCTAAAAATAGTCCAGAATTCTAAGAAAATGAAAAGCAAAGTAAAAAGTACGAAAAGTTAGTTTTGAAGACAATTTTTATGAATCTAATGTCAATGTCCTGTATCTAAGACTATTTTCAAGACTAAAATATTGAAATTTGTCTTCAAATTATAAAAACAGTTCAAATGCAAATTTTAAGCTTCTGATGTCACTTTTCATTAGTTCAGAGTCACTTTTTGGTGTTCAAGTCAATTTTTAAGGTTTAAATGTATGAATTTGTAATCAAAAATTCTAGACAAATCAATTTTTATTACTAAAGTCTCTCGATTTGTATTAAAACTGGTTACAAACAATTTTTAAGCTTCTGAAAAATATTTTTATCTTCTCTAAGTCAATTTTCAAAACTATGAAAACTGGCTACAATGAAATTTTTTAGGCTTCTTAAGTAAATTTTTCGTTTCCAAGACAATTTTTAAGTTGGGTTGGGTTAGGTTTGGGTCTTTGAACGTAATAAGTGAATTATCTCGTAAAAGAAGTATTAAATTAGAATTGTATAAGAGATAATTAATTTTTCATCGTGAACAATAAATTTAAAAGAAACTGAAATTTTTGAAAAATATCCAAAGACGCAGAAAATAAGGCAAAAACATGAAAACTATCTTCCTGTATCTACGCTTCTAGAGAATTTTAGCAAACGTCATTCATAATGAGTATTAATTTCTAGAGTGCTTGTACCAAATTTGATTCAACGGTCTGACAGTTATGACAAAAAAAAAACCGATTTTTTAAACTGAAATTTGAAGAACTGTATTTTCCTTAGGAAGCCTTTTTCAGAAAAATGACATAATGTATGTTAACTTATTTTTTGATGGGCTATCGAATGGTGAATTATTGACATTTAAAACTGGACCACCCTGTATATCCGGTCCGTTTTACAATATAATATATTTTTCTTCTCTCTCTAATATAAGGACTTCTCGGGTCTCATGTCTCGATTCACTTTTACGTACCTGTTTTACAGTGTAATGCGGGCCGCCCATCGAATTTTATTACTCCGTAGGTTCGCCGGATAGACTATAGTGTGTAACGGCGATGTCAAATCTGCGACAAATTACCACAAATTCCAAATAGTGCGGCAACACCGTGTTAATTGCACGCCAAACTGATAGTTGTCATAAATAATGCTTTTATACGTCAACCGTAACTGATAAGGAGTTATTGCCAAGCTTTTCAGATAACCGGCAACGCTGTTCTCTGTTTTGTATACAAATTAAAATTGTTTTGGAGACTGAAAACGTCAAATTTGTACTACTTTTCAGATAAGTCTACAATATTATACAAAGTATGATACAAACTGACTCATTTAAAATAAGCAGCATTTGATATCTACACGTATTTGATCCTAGCAAACTTTTGATGATTTGGGTGGCTGACCCTGTACAAGAAACTAGGGATAAAAAGAGAGAAACCATTAAGAATCAATGAGTTAGACGAAGATGGAAACGTTATATAAGTGTCATGCATCAGTGCGCGGAAACAGATGTGACGTCGTTAAACCGTTTGTCACAAGATTTCAATCAGAGTTCTTGATGAAGTGGTCACGTGACCAATTGTTAAAATGACGTCTTTGGCACACTGACACATGTCACTTACAAAGTTTATTTTCGTCTTTGTTTAGAGCATTGATTTTTGTTCCGTGAAACGTCAAATCATATAATTTGCATACAAATTTGACTATAATAATAAATGAATTAATAACGTTATTTTTCACCTTGACCATCAAAAATTCAAATAAATGTAAAGCAATGTTGCCAAATCTGGCAATCAAAATCAACATCATTACACTTTAAGGTTTTAGGAGTATTACACATACAAGTATAGAAATTTCATTATTATCCATAGGAAATCAGCGTTAAGAAGAGATCGAAATCCATCACAAATCAATGGGCTAGAGATAAAGATGATCAGAATCATCAAAAAGATTCAGATTTTGTGACCAACTGTCAAATTACGTCACATACTGACTTTAATAATTATTGTAGTCTAAAAAAAGTGTTCTTAAGTTATTTGCAAATTTATAAAATAGTAATTTATTAGATATATTAACTGAAGTCCACAGGTCTGAGGAAGGCTTCATATAGAGCCAAAACGGGCGCACAAGTGGAAGTTACTGTTACAAACCCATTCATTTTGGCCTCCATTAATTGTTAAATTAATAAATTTGAATCTGCCCAATCAATTTAATAGTAGAGAGAAGACATGTCAAGGTGATTTCAGCTTTTAAAAGTAATAATAATAATAATTGATCCCATAAGCCACGCTAAAATTAACCATTTCTGTATTTCATGACCAACAAAACAAACTTTGGTAACTTATTATAGTCCATTGACTTGTAGTAGATAATTTAAAATTACTTCTAACCTACTTTTGGGGTTGGAAAGTTTAGATTACCATCCTTGTTCTCTATACAGAGTGTTCTACCTTCAAGACGTTAGCTTTTTCCTTTACACACACGCAACATAACAAAACTCTTTCTTCATATCTTCAGAACGCATCAGCCCGAAGCAAAATGCGCCGGCTGACATTTTAGAAATTGCAAGGAGCATTGTTGCTCGGTACCAAGCAAACGATTTGTTATTACGCCGGTCCCGCGCGCCTGTCATTATTAACCGAATCGAGGAAGTAGTACCCGGAGCGTTTCCATTGGTCGGGGTGGAGGCCCCCCCGGGGGGCGCGCTCTTTTGATTTACACTCGCTTCTTATTATTATTATCATCATCAGCTGGTGCAGTTGCGTGGGGCCGCGTACATTCACAGGTAAAAAAAATTTAGAGTCTCGCCTCTAATACAGAATAGGTCTGGGACCCCGAAATACCGCGAAGCGCCCCCCGATTAGCATAATGTTTTTTAAAAGAGCGCCTTTCGTGACCGCCGCACCAAAATTACCAACATTCGGCGAGGTGTGGGCGTGCAGAACCTCGAAGACACGACTCGAAGGACCATTTAAAATAGTATTAACGCACTCGAAGCTATTAACCTTTAAAACGTCACAACTGTCTGAATTAACTCAAACCAATGATCCAACATGTGCAGTATGGATATAAATCACAACACATGTGGGTAGTTTGTGATTGGTCAGAAAAAAACAGCTTTTCTTGACCAATCATAAACTATCCACTGTGCAGAGATTTTCACAAGAGAAGTCACTTTCTGGTGAAACACCCACCATTAAGACATCAAATGAACGCTCTACCTATGTGTCTTAAACAAGTGAATATTTTCACATTACCATACGAGTTTAGAATGAAATTTTGATTCTGTGCGTCTTCCTCCTCTTCGAGGGTAGAAAATATGCAATCAGTGCAAGAATAAATTCCGAGTGTAAAACCGCAACGGTGTCTCCCTCGCGTAACATAAGAAACGCGCCCCGAGGCGCCCCCATCTGCTCCTGCGGAACAAAAAAGCGTCCGCGAAAATAGTTGGCCGTCTTGGAAATGTTATATTGTGTGCGCCAGTGGCGCCCCTCTTTTACAATTTTTCCAATTCCATTCTTTTCGACATTCTTCTACTCCAGTCTACCCGTTTTTTCCATGGATTTAAGCCAATTGACTCTACGAGCAATCAAAAATTGATTTGAAATTGGTACAACACAAGATGAATGCGGACGACACTGCATCGGATGCCCTAAGGACGTCATATGGCCATCGCGGCAAAGAACGGGCCCATTTCTTTGCGGCGGGCGATAAATGCCCTTATTCCGGACGAGATTACATTTTTATGCGCCCCGGCACTGCCAGATTGAGATCGAAAGATGAAACCGCAAGTTTTTCTTTCATTATCACATCTGGAAAAAAAATTCAAACAGAAAATGGAGAATACGACATGTCACCTTAATGACAGATCAAAATTGACAATTACACAAATCCGCTGTACTAATACCAATCAAAATTCTTCTAGCAATCCAAAATCATTAGTAATAAACCATGTCCTTCCAGTATTACAACACCTGGTGGATCAAGTCCAAAAAAAACTTGGAAGACTTGTTTCAACGCGATGAAACCATTCGAAAAACTTTTAAACCAATCAACGACCGTAACTCGGCCAACAGTCTAATCGGAGGGATGTACGCCCGATACTCTGTGGTGGTGCAAACCCTTTGCACTTGTTTGGATCAACTGGCTCAGGTACTGCCCAACTAGACTTGTTCCATAACTTACATTGAAAATTTCAGCCTCAGAAACACGTGGCTATGAAGAAGTTAGTTGACGCCGCTTGTGTGCGTTTAAACGAGTTCAACGATCAACTGAGACAAATCAGTCTAAGCGAATACCACTACATTGATGGTTCCCTGGTGGAACTGAAGTTGGTACCCTACGACGTGGAGATATTGCATCCCTGTCTGTTTCATCATCGTGATATTGATGTGGAAGATTTTATCCGAAGAATACAGGTTTGCTTTTTATTTCTACGCCAAACAACCATTCACGGTGAACATCACAGAAAGGGGAACGAATCTACATCCCACCTGAGCCCACAGTGGTAATATCCGAAACCGAGGTGGAAGACCAGTCTAAAGAAGACCTGACGGAAGTTCCTGCAAAGTCGAAACAGCAAGTCGCGTTCAGCTCTGAACAAAATGAAAGCGAAGAGCAGAAACCGGAAGGTAAATCCCCAGCCAGGAAATCAGCCATGAAAATGAGAATGTCCAAGGAAACGCTCGGTCAACCGGCACTCACTCCACAACAATTGGAAGAACTAGCCAAAAAAGAAGAACTCAATAGAGCCCTAATAGTTATACAAACTGCCGAAAGAGGACGGCAAGAACGCATCTATTTTTTTGACAAGAGTCTCACTATTCGACAACGCAAAGCTTTGGAAGTGAGTCTTTCCAACATATTCCCCTCTCTTTCTCTCATACCAATGATTAAGACAGAAACAACCAGGAGGCAAAGCCAAACAGGCTCAGCAGAAACCTGCCGACACTACGGAACAATCCAAAGCGGCCACAGCCATCCAACGTACCTGGCGTGGCTATTCTGACCGACAATTAATGAAACTCCGGGAAAAACAACGCCGACTGCTGATTGGTATGACACAACACAGTTGGAAGTCAACCAAAGACCAGGAGGTGTTCGAAACCAATCTGGAACAGCGTCGTTCACTTGGAGAACAACGCCTTAGGGAGTATATTGAAACTATGGAGACAGAGAAAGCCAGAATACTCAGGGTTGTTGCTCCTGGCCTGTTAGAGGACATCGAAGACGAAATCCGGGAGTGGTTCAAGGAATGGTATGTCGGAGCAAGGACGTTCGATAATTATCCCCCGGAGGAGAAAGGGGGAACTATTCTAGTGGTGCGAGGAGAAACAATGACCCCACAAGAATACTTGGATGACTACGAAAAAAAACTCAAAGAAAAAAAGAAAGCTGGAGGCCAGGAAGCCCTGAAGGCCAAAAAAGAAAAAGAGAAAAAACTGCAACAAGAAGCAGAAAAGAAAAAGAAAGAGGAAGAAAAAAAGAAAAAGGAAGCCGAAAAAAAGAAGAAAAAAAAGAAGAAGCCTGGAGAGTTTGAGTTGGAGTACGAACCAACGCTGTCGAATAACTTAAAAGAAGCGGGAGAAGAGGATTTCCGGACAGTTTGGAACGATCGGAACGACCTGGACAATCCCCAAGAAAAGTGTTATATGGACTTGATCACCGAGGAATTTTGTTATCAAACTCAACTGGAAATGCGCAAGCAGGCTGATGAACTAATGAGGTAGGTAACCGCCAATGTGATCGATTTCAACCACAAGTCGAGTGTAGGTTGGAGCTGGATTTGTTGCAAGAGGCGCTGGCCAATGACAAAGGCAAAAAATACAAAAAGAAAAAAGAAAAGAAGCGGAAAGGCAAGAAAAAAGGCAAAAAGGACCCGACCGGTGATCGCAGTCTAGAGGAGTTATTCCAGGAGCTGGTAGATAACGGAGTGATACGGAGTTACCCGAGAACACGTTTGGATCAGTTCTTTGGGGATTTCAGGTGAAGAACAAGTTTATGTCAGTCGAGAAATTTTTGTTTAAATTCAACTATATTGAGTTATGGCATGTTTAGTGCAAAACCATGAGATTTGATTTGAAAAAGTCCTAACCTATTTTTGTGTAAGCAGCTATAAGAATGCTGAGTTGCGGGCGCAAGACTTTGATCCACCTGGAGCAGTGTTGGATGTCCGACAAGCTGTTACTTTGAACTGTATCCAACCTTTGGGGGTCGAAACCATGAAGAAACCCAAGTAATGCAAATTGCACTAAAACAGTGAATATTTTCTGGTTTTAGTTTAGTAACTTTTTTTCAATTTCCAGGTCCGTCCTGATTGTTGGACCACCTCAGTGCGGTCTTCACTTATTGGCCAACGCCGTATTCAATCACACTCGATGCGTCCTGTTCGATTTAACACCGGAAGTGACAGCTGACATTTATCCAGGGACTAAGGGTCTGACGATGCTAATCCACCTGGTGTCGAAAATGTCGAAACTCCTTCAACCCTCTGTCATCTATTTGGGTCAAGCGGAGCGACTGTTCTACAAAAAAGTCCCGAAAGAGGAAAAAGACTTGGACCCCAAAAGAGTGGGCAACAAATTGGTTAAAGGCATAATCAAAGCCATTAAAGCTGACGACAGGGTGTTGGTGCTGGGGGTAAGCAACGCCCCCTGGTTGGGACAAGCGGGGAAAATGAAAAAAGCTTTTGACAGGGTGAGTATGTTTAGAGTTTCGTCCACAGGCATCTTCAGGGTGTTCATTATAGGCTTTGTTGATTCCTCGTCCAGATTACGGTAGTGTGTACGAGTGGTGGCGCGAACTACTACGACCCTATCACGGAGTAGACCGTGACTTTAATATTACCTGTTTGGCCTCTGTTACTATGTACCAGCCTTATACCGTTATCAGGGATGCGGTTCAAAAGGTAGTTAAGTAAAAGTAAAGCCGTTCCAACCGTTAAATTTGACATATTAAAAAGGTTTTGACCCCACGTCGACTAATTCAGTTGAGCTATAAACCGTTGAGGGCGCAAGAATTGCACGAAGTGTTCGTGTCCAATCAGATCGAGCCAATCACCGATAAAGAATGGAAAAAGTACGAAAAATGGTAAGTTACAATCTGGTTTCAACTTAAAAAAAAAACAATTTATTCTATTTTTCCCCTTCGTCGCGACTAAAAAGGTACAAAAAAACGCCCCTGGGCAAGGAAAGGGCGAAATTCAACAAATGGGCGGACGCCAAACGGGAGCTGGAGAAACAGCAACAGGAAAAACAGAAAGCCAAGAAATAGATACATAATTCATTTCGTCGTTGATGTTTTTATGGGAGTTTGGCCAACTCTGATTGGAAATAAATTAAAGAAGAAGAATAAATTTTTATTTCGTTAAAGGAGAGGGATGGGAGGGGGGGACAAACGGTAGGTCACTGTGCACGGTGCAATATCCCCCCCGACTGCCGCCATGTTAACTACTCAAGAAGCCATGTTGCGAACGCCCACGACAAGTACCCAGACAAAGAGAGGGAGAGAGAGAAAGAATAAGTAGTGGTACCCGATCAGTACCGGGGAGTGACCAATTACCTTTTTTTTTCTCTCTGCATCTTGCCTCTCTTTCTGTTTGCAAGTTTCAAGCGTAAATTGTTAGAAGTGCAAAAAGATTACGGAAATTTCTTTTGTGAATGTCAAAAAGTGGAACTGAATTCGAATAGTTTAGGGAGGAAAATTTAGGCAAATAATTTATTTTATGCTTGAATGTGGATGAATTTCTTTAAGATGAACTCTAAATTTGAAATATTTTTAAAAAACCAAATAGAAATAGTCCAAGTCCAAGACTAACGTCACTGTAGAATCTTCCAGAAGAGAAAAATGGTAGAACTGATTTGGTCTGTTTAAAAAAGTGTTAAAATTAATTTAAAATCAGCTTTTAAAGTGGCGTTTAACTCGGTAAACTTGTCATTTTAAAGGAAAATTAAGATGGAAGACTTGACCAGTTGAAATGACACTAACCTCTTGAATTTTTGACATCTGACAGCTGTCACACTGTTGGTTGTTTCTTTATAAACTGTCACGTGATAGCTGTTACATTACATGGAACAAGCACGACGGTGTCGATCAAGTTTGAGAGACTTACTTTAGGGGGTTAGTTTAAGCCAAAATAGCGTCATTACAGGTTATCCATTAGCTACATTGTGCTTATTGGATTTTCTAGTCTAGACTATTCCTGTAACAGCATAGAGCCTTCCATACACTGAATTGTATAAAATTTAAGATAAACTTACATTGACTTTGTCTAATTTAACTGGGAGTTTGTTTTAAAAATCAGTTGAATTTATAAATTTCCTTTTGTACCATAAAAGACAACTTTGGTATGTACCTGCATCGG
Source organism: Ips typographus (assembly GCF_016097725.1). NCBI lineage: Eukaryota > Metazoa > Arthropoda > Insecta > Coleoptera > Curculionidae > Ips > Ips typographus. The sequence goes on along the minus strand of NC_138426.1, from coordinate 8,392,312 downwards.
TGTAACGTCGCGCCCCAGAAAAGGGAGGCGCAAATGGCGCAGGCCCCGACCAATGGCCAAGGGCCGCGGGCCCCCTCCGGCAAACGGCCGGGAGGGGGCCGACGGGTCTCGTTGGGGTCCTCCTGCCTGCCCGCCAGTTTGCTCCGGGCAGGACTACCGAGGAGAGATAAACCCGACGGCGGCCCCACGACGATCGATCCCCGACCGGCGTCGTTTTGTGTGACGTCGCGCGCCAAAAAAATCACGCGGATCGAAATCGGACGGGAACAGTGTCCGTTCCCGGAAAAAACGCGCTGCGCGGGTGTTTTGCATTCTATTTTTTTGGGTGATTTGTTCTGTGAGACCAGTTTTGATGACTTTCAAGGAGAATGGAATGATGTCACGGTTTTATTTGAATTCCAACTCGTCGCTGGCTAACTACCAGCAGTATGAGGTGAGTGTTGTACAAAAGAACCGAGTTAAAATCGTTTTTCTAAAAAAAATCACTTAAAATACTACCACACCAGTTGGTAACCTTGAATTTCCAATAATCAGTTACAAAGCAACCTTTACCAATAGTCAACCATAACCACGAATTCTTAAATATACTTACTCTACATCTCTGAGGTCAAATGAAACAAGCTCCTCCAGTAATCCGTCTTATTGTCCTTAAGTAGGTTTTGTTGTCCTTTGACCTGAAATCACATCGATTGTTATGAGAAAACATTAACATTTCCTTGGTTTAGAAACCACATTGTCTTAACTACAATCAACACAAGTTTTGACCCACCATCACCAAACTCAGAACCTCAAAACATAGAAACTTGGTCTAAATGGGATGTTTGAATTGGACACCTTAAGAAATTGGATAACAGAACTACGCTCATAATTTTTTGGAGCAGTAATTTTGTCCTCAAAAAACACATTTTTCGTCTTTGCAAAATTTTTGCATTTGGTTCTGGTGCACGTGTCTTAAAATACTTAAATTTAGTATACTGATTTATTAACAAAATTGAAAATATTGACACTTTACCATTCCCACTTTTACTCCTCTAAACGTGGGAATATCACATTTTTTGTTTTTCGCCACTATCAAGATGGATTCTCATCCATGTAGGATTTTTAGTTTGTTAGAATTGTGTATTTTTTGCCTCATGATGATATTGCCAGGTTGTAGAAAAAAATGGCAAATCAGTGCCAGTGTAAACTATCATTTAATATCAGTTAGGTAACTTAGAAATTGTCAGCAAATTTTAAGAAGACAGAAGAAAAATTAAGTACGATTTTTGAATGACATGTAAGCAAAATTTAATTTTTATACATTTTTCTGTATCTAAGCTAGAGTAGCAAAAGTTGTCTCCAGGTTTTGAGAGTAGTAACTTTAACCATTTTAGAGATAATTGCGAAAAAGTTTTACGTCGCGATTTTTGAACTGAATGTCTGGTTGCATATTTGTCCGAGACAGTAGTTGGACAAAGTGAAAAGTTTAGTGACCCCTAAATTAAAGAAAAAACTTTAACCGTGAACTGTGAAAGAAAAACAGTGTAATTGACAGAGAAAAAGGAAAATACCGGAAAAATATATAAAGACAAAAAAAAGCAAAATAACAAGAAAAGACTGAAAGAATCATATAAACAGGAATAACACAAAAAGATGAAATATATTGAATAAAAAAGAGAGAAAAAAGATCAGGCAGAGGTTTTAAGTAAAATACAGTTGATGGTGTAGGAGAAAGAGATAGAAAGGTCTATCTTTTTTCTTGTATTTGCGCTTTCTTTCTTTTTTACTATATTCCTGAAAAACAAAGAGAATCAAGCAAAGCAACAGAAAATCAGAGACTTTTTTTCCAAAAAAAGACCAAAAGAGAGAAATGTTAAGGACATAACAAAACCATAAAATGTCCACAGAAACAGAAAAGACAATCTGAAACCTTATTGTGGTGTCGGTTGTCAAATGTCCGAACAATTGCCTTTACACGTCACCTGTCAAAGATTTCAAAATGTCTATCAACGTCCACCTGTGCAGAATTTGCCTAAATTCCAACACAGTGGGTGGTTTGTGGTTTTGGTCAAAAAATGCAGCTTGCTTGCAGCACATGTGGACTTACTAATACACATTTAAACACTAGCTAACCCCACTTACTTGACAATCTTGTTACTCAACACCTCAATCCTAACGACCGCTGTTGTTGTGAGGTATTTATTGTTCTGCCGTACTTTACTAGTCATCTGTAAAAATAACAATATTAGAAATACTGAAACTAAGCTCTGTCAAAAGCTAAAAAAAAAATGACACATGTCAATTGTCATAACTGGGAGTTATAGTGAATCCAAGAAGGCTACAAAGACAGCAAAGAACGCGCATAAATAGGGACATAAGGAATGCGGCTAATTACGTTCTCGTCTGCGTTCCAAAACCATTATCAGCGCGTAAAACAGGTGTTCCGGTCAGTTTGGCCAATCCCCTCTCATTATTTCATTCTTCAATTTTTTTTTTCTACCACGTCTCCCCAATCAAACTTAATTAAAAAATACATTCTTGTGTAAACCGAGCAGTAACGCAACACGGACGGTTTCGAACAAAACCCGCCCGAAATTACTATAATCCGGGTAAATTACACCCCAATTTGGGTTAGTTTAGAACTGGCGGGTAATTGGGCTGAGGGTGGCGCCCTCTAGGCACGCACGTCCAAAACGCGCACCGCCTACGTTACAGATTTCTGTAACTGTTGCGAAGGGTTTGCGCTACCGACCGTCAGATGCCCGTAGTGGCGAGAGGCTGCTGTATCCCGAACGTTTTCTACGTTCAATCATCGTTTCCTACCAACAGGAGGCGCCAGAAAGGCTTTCTCCAACTCTTAAACCGAAATTGGTCTGATGGTTCCAGCAGGTGGTACCAACCACCCAATTCATAATAAAAAAAACCGTCCCTAAAACGACAACGGGTCGTCGAACCGCCTGACCAAATCTTTGACCCACATATTGAGAGATTTTTCTTCAACGTAAAACGACTAACAGTACCACCGCGGTCGGTACGACCTGTCTGTACGTGTGTGGCGAGCATTCCAATCTCAGCGGTACTCGTAAATTGTTGGTCCTCGTCTCGCTTTTGTTATGTCCAGGTTAACTAAATCCGGACAACGGTACTACGAACTGGTATACCTCAAAATTGGATGTCCCAACAAAAAAATTACGATTTTTTTTAGTGGTACTTTTCATTAACAAACTGATTACAGACTATAACCGCCCCGCTATGGTACTACCAGTTAACAAATTAACCAATAACCAGCATCACTGTTTTACAAAACATTACTCACTATATAGAATGCAGTAGCCAGCAGAAATCACTGTATCACAGTAGTACCATAACACGTTCAGAAGCTTAATGATACTTACTGCCTTTGTAAGGTGGTACCAGTACAAATTTTTTTTGCACTTTTTTTGTTTTATTCCTTGCTTTCTTTTAAATGGTACTACTAAACCACTTAATATGTGAAATCAAGAATTCAGCTAGTTGTTGTGCAATTTTCCAGTACCACCTGTTTAATGTTGCTTATTAACAGTACCGCCATAGTCATGTCTATACAATAACTTGATATATTAGTAGTACCATCCGAATGCTGGTGGTACTATCACTCTGTAGGAAGTATCAGCTAAGACGTCAATACATCAAATTAATATTTTAGTGGTACTGCCTAGTAAAGTGTAAAAAATTCCATAAATGCAACACCAAAATGTATTACTGGTAGTACCAATAAAAATGACTTTCGAGGGATGTACCGGCAGTAAACTGTCTTATTCGCTGCACAATATTTAACAATTTCATTTTCCATTAAAGTTAAGTGGGAACTACCGCTACAGGTAGTACCAATTAAGACATTGAATTATAATACGCTGACTACCGTTAACCAGGAGAAGAGTAGCATTGACTATTTGCAAATTGTCCAGTACGACCTTTCCGTTTTCACGGTGTGGTAGTACCAATTTCCAAAACAAGTCGAACCAGTACCAGGAAAGCGCTCTAACGCCACCAAATCAAAATAAATCACTAAGATCCTGCAAACATGAGGTGGTACCACTGGCATTTTGATTTATGCCCCCTCGGTCGTCTTTTGCTTTTAACGCAACTTAATTATAAAACGACATGACTAGTACCGATTCGAATGGTACTAAATGTTTTCCATGACATAGTACCATGTAGGTTGTGGTACCCCGGAGTGTTTTTGACACATTACATTATTGAAGGTGCGGATTTGGAGTCTAGGACGGTCCCCCTCGTAAAAGGGTCGATTTGTATTATATAGAAAAAGGGGAGAGAGGCCCCGCGGCTACGTTTACAGGGGGGCGGCGTTATCGAACCACCCCTCGTAAATGGATGTTTCAATTTCCTTCAAGTCGTTAAGAATTTCCGGATTTTTTGTCGATCAAACAGGCATCGACGTTTCTAAACCTGTTTATTGAAATGATATTTAAGTTTTGTGTACAATTAGCTGGTAGTACCGTGGTACCACCTGTTCGTTTGTAGTGTAAAACAGCATTAGCCAATATTTTTTCTTCTTACCGTACAGGTAGTACCACACTCTCCACCTAAAAGAAAAATCAAAGTGACAGGTCGTACCGACAAAGACTTAAAGTGGCAAATTCTTCGTGCCGTTATCTAGGTCGTACCGCGCGGTCGTCCGAGAGCCAATCAACACCAGGAAGCAATAACAACAATAAGGTGGTACCATTACCGTGGGCGCAGTACCTAATGGCATTTGCAAATAAATAAAGGCGCATCGCTCTTTAAATAATTGGTTCTTCGATTGAAAAACCGTCAGACGAATATTATTATTAAATCCTGGCTAAGAGGGTACTCCCCGAGTTGTTGCACACGACAAACTGCGTGGTACCGCCTTTGGTGGTACCTATTTCAACGCTCAATTTATGTGGTACATTTTATTGTATTCGAGACACGTTTTCTGAGGTGGTACCGCCTTTGTTAGTGAAAAATAATATTAACGCTAGAGGTACCACCAAGTTAATGCGATACTATACTATCGGCTAACGAGACTTATAATAGAAACCGCCACGCAAATTCATCATCATTTCTATGATTTTTTTGAGGCGTGTGCCTTGACGCTTACGCAACCATACCAAACCTGATCTCTGCGGGCACGTATAACAGGTACTGCCCGAGAGATGAAGAAGAACGGATAGTACCCGGCGGGCGGGGTACAGCCTCTCGCCCCACTCCACCCCCTCGAGAAATGCGACCGCCAGCGGCAACTTGACCATGGAACTTCAGTTTGCCCGAAGCTTTCTTGACGCGTCGTCGTGTTGGTACTATTACAGTACCGCCCTCTACGGTCAGATTTTCGCGTCTTGTAAGTCAACGGAAATCATCCACCTGTCGCGGTGGTACCCGTTCAAATCTATGTCAACAGACAGGCGGTGCGATATTGTTGTTGTTTTGGTTAGTGGTGGTACCGCTGCTGTAGTACTACCATGGACAATCCCGATTCGCCCGATTCGTTGGCCAGCGATCAGCTGACCGTCGATTTACTAAGTCCGGCGTCAAAACATCGCCGTTTGGTTATTGTCAATGACAATAATGACACGGACAACAACGACGGAGGTCGTACCCCTGACATTGTCACCAAAAACAACAACAACGACGTCGGTTTTGTTTTGATGGAGGACGACGTCCAAGAAAATGGACAGGACGACGATGATGAGGTAAGTAGTGACCACGTGTGATTCCTGATTCACCTTTACACTATAAAGGTACTTCCAAGAAGTCAAGGTTTTACAATCGGGTACTACTTACCTGCCTAGGATTGCGACCACGTTGTCACATCTCCTAACCATTCACACTGGTCAAGTATGTGAATAATGGCCTAACAGTTATTATCCGGCTATGATTTAATAGTACCCTGAAACTGTATGTAATTAGGTACTACCGCCAGGATTCGATTTCGTTAATAGCCGCCGTAATTTCAGTTTGTTATTGGATTGTATGTTTGCGCTAATAGTAGGGGGGACGGCGGCGATTTCGATCTCTGGTAACGGTACCACCGTAATTACCACACATGCCAAAGTGGTACTGAGGCTGGGGTTAAAAAAAAAAACATCCCGAAAACTGACCAGATGGTCACTGGTTGGCAATTTACATTTTACACCTAATTCAAACTAATCGGCAGCTTCCTGCCCGATTAGGTACTACCACTAATTTCACCTAACGTGCAACCGGTACTACCTCATTATAACACTTAACCGTCTCGATTACCAACCTCGGTAGCTCTTACCCATCTTCACGTTTTGCGACAACGTCCAAGACTTGGAACTTAGTCGGTACTACTTTGGTACTACATAAGTTTAAAGTTATACTACTTTATTACTATCACATTCACTTAATTTAGTTGTATTTTTGTAGGGAGTCCACTAATACTGAAAAAATATTTCATTTGAGATAATTGATACACGGTACTACCCACACTACCTTTGGTACTACTTTTCAAGAGTTATGATTTTCTATTTTAGCAGTAACAAGAAAATTAAGAGTTATCAGTTAGGGCTGGTACTACCAATAATCTAATTCTCGAAACTCGTTGCCACTTGACCCATGGCAAGTCCGGAAGTCCCGGAGGCGTACGAATGGGTACCACCACCCCATCAAGTCAATTAACAAAATTGTGACAACACTCTAAATGAGTGACGGTACCACCTTGACGTGCAGGTGCTCACAATCAGTTATGCGTTTTGAAGCTCATTGCATCACCATAAAGTCTATTGAAAAGCAGATCGGATTATTAAATGTCCGTGCACCAATCATCAATAATATCCGGTGGTACCCTCGGGGCTTACAGGTACTAACATTGGTACGTTTATTGCGGCGTTATTAAGCAATACTGTGCAACATAAAGTTTCGCTTATTGACCGCGGGAGACATTCTTAATTGGGCTCTTTTAATGGTTGTACGGTCGTGCCGTGTTTATTCAAGCATATTTTCATGTTTTAGCCCCAAAAGTAGGTGGTACCCGCTACTGAACCGGACGAAACCGAAAATTATTTCGCTGGATTGAATTAAGATACGCACACAGGTAGTACCCGCGGCACGCCATTGATTTCGAGGTCGCCAGAGGCAACCATTCGCCCGGAGCGCTTTGGAATGCCGTCAGGCAAGTGCACGGGCCGAGGTGCGGCCTTAGGGTACCCGCCGGTACCACCGATTCGTTCTTAGGATTCTGGACCGGTCGATTTTCTTCTCTGACGATTTTATATAAATTTCCTATATATTTGTGGGTAGTACCACGTAAGGGGTGGTCTCTACGGTGTAAACCAGGTCAACGGTTGACCGCGTCGATCTGATAAACTTTCGAGCGTGTAATTGCCGACAAAATTATTGGGAGATAGCGATCGGGTACCACTTTTCTACTTCGGCCGGTCAATTTCGTAATGAGACAGTGGTACTACTACAGGGTGGGTCCGTTTACAGTTACCAGATTATTTAACAACCTTGTTAAGTGATCGTTTAAGCAGCGATTAAAAGTCGATAATAATCTTGACAAGCTGCCGAAGACGATGCAAGAATATTAATTACTTACATGGTGATTCCGATTCCCCGCGCCACACAGCCAGTCGCGGTATCACCTCGAATCTGAAAATCAAACAAAAAGTGTCAGTACTACCCTGTTTTAAAAATCAGTCACAAAAAAAAAACTAGTAACGCATCGTTCAAATTGTGAAGTAGCAAAAGTACCGTTCGGTCAGCGATCGACCCGTTCGATAAGACCGGAGCTAATTAGGAGAAAAATTATTAAAAAATACCGAAGTGAAAAAAAAAGTGGGCAGTACCACTTAATGAGAAGGGGTTCCGGTGGTACCACACCGGCTTACGTAAGTCGGATTTAAACGAATTAATTTTCTTGAAAGTTTGTTGACGTTTCGTCGGATTTTGTACGACCAGGTGGTACTTTATGCTAAATATTCTCTAACTGTAACCAGTTACGTTAAATTTTACTTTAGAAATCAATTAGGAGTGTTTAGTTTAGTTTAGTTGGAAAAAAATGTGAACATTTTATATTTTGACAGTTGACACTTTAGTGACAGACTTAACAATAAGTCAACATGAGTTAACTGACTTTATTCCCATTTGGCGGTCTTTCGAGCACGTTTTATAGCTTTCTGGGGCAAATTAGCAGATTTTGACAGTTGACGCTTCAGTGAAAGTCTAAACTAAACGTCAAATAGACCGACCTGCTTTAAAAACAATTAAAACCATGAATCCATAGAGGTTAGATTCAGTTAATTCTTTAACTGATTTCATATTCATTTGCAGTGTGTTTCATGGTTTTACAGCTTGAGAGATGCTACTTTGACAGTTGACATCTTCATGGAACAGTTGAATAAATTTTGACAGTTGACACTTTAGGGACAGACTAAACAGTATAACAGATGAATAGCATTTTATTTATGAAGATGTAAAATACAAGCTAACTGATTTTGATCTGCTTTAGCTGTTTTTCGACCACGTTTTATAGCTTTCTGGTGCCAATAAGCAGATTTTGACAGTTGACGCTTCAGTGAAAGACTAAACTCAACGTCAAATAGACCGACCTGCTTTAAAAACAATTAAAACCATAAATCCATAGAGGTTAGATTCAGTTAATTCTTTAACGGATTTCATATTCATTTGTAGTGAGTTTCATGGTTTTACAGCTTAATAGATGCCACTTTGACAGTTGACATCTTCATGGAACAGTTGAATAAATTTTGACAGTTGACAGCATTTTATTTATGAAGATGTAAAATACAAGCTAACTTATTTTAATCTGCTTTAGCTGTCTTTCGACCACGTTTTATAGCTTTCTGGTGCAACTAAACGTCAAATAGACCGACCTGCTTTAAAAACAATTAAAACCATGAATCCATAGAGGTTATTAAAGAGATATGGTAGAAAACTTTAGTGACTGCTTCTTAATAACTCCAGGCTGTAAAGGTAAAAAAAGGTCAGGCAGTGTTTTTACTATGGAGATGTCAACTATAAGGCTGAGTTGTTATTTTAAATTCTAACCTGAGAATTGAAACGAAAATCGCCGAATATGATACGGAACTAACCGAAGTACAATAAGAACTCTTTAAAGCCAAGCATGACCAAGTCTTAATTTATCTCTCTATACATTTTGACAATTGACGTTTTCATGGAGCAGTTGAATAATTATGATTATATGAACTAAATTTTACCCATAAAGATGTAAAATACAGTTTAGCTGTGTTTCGAGCACGTTTTATAGCTTTCTGGTGCAAATAAGCAGATTTTGACAATGATCCTTCAGTGACAAACTATTTGGAATTATGGAAAAACCGTAATCACCCTATTTCTGAAAATTTAGTAGTATACCAAAGTCGACTCGCTTACTTTAAATGGAATACTCTGTATATTGTTTATTTTTTTAGATTCTGCGACAAATTCTAGACATATTTTATGTATAATGTCATATACATATCTATATCCGTTTTTGAGATATTTTATGTAAAATTTGACATTTGCAATACCTAAAACAATTATAATTTTTGCATATATAAACATATCCGGTAACTGGTTAGAGATTTGCCACTTTTGGATATTATAATGAAGATAGTCTTGTGGCCGCTAGTTTTCGACTAAACCGCGGACGTCCGATCGTTTCCCGAGGTCAAAATTGACGTATCTCGCGACCAGTTAGAGGCAATACCCGACGTCAAGTTCGACCAACATTAAAAAAAAAACCAGAGCCTCTTTGATCATGTGTATTCGGTGGAATAATCGGCACACCTGGTACTCGAATAAGCGATTAAAACTCGTTCGATTAACCGTTAAATAAATAAATCCACTTAATTTTTATATACGTACAAGGATATGTATTTTGGGATGTTACGAAAATTGTCTTGGACAGGTGATGACTGAAATGAATGTTAAATCCGCTGAAACGTCACGTTCTATGGTTCATTTTTGCCTTGGTGGTTAAGTCATCATGTGCTTTTCTTGTCTAGTAGTTTTTACTTCTTCTGTATGTAGTTCTTCTACTTTTTAAATTGTAGTATTCCAAAAGTTAGATTGAGATGAGAATGTATTTCCTGTCAAACGTTGCCACATTCCATGAGCGGATGTGAACCTGGTGTATTGTGTGTTGCATGCAAAACATGTCAGATTCCTTCTCATTTTTTATTGTTTAATGAGAAATACATATTCTGAGGTTTAAATAATTTCAATATGGCGGAAAAATAATCGAACCATAGTAACGATTCGGTAATAGTGCTGATGTACGTCTCAGGTATGCGGTTTAGACGACGATGACCACATCCACATTTGCATAAACTGCACATACGACCAACTTTTAGAACCATCAAATTCGGCACCATTTCCACTTCTTAATGAATGCGTGAAGATAACCGTGAGAAACCTGGCCGGACCTGCCCATCGTGAGCCTAATCGGAACGAGCGAATCTAAATTTACAATTAGTTTCGCCTACTATAAACACACGAGTGACAGCAAACGATTCGGGAAATAATGTAGAGGGACGACAATGAGAGGCGGCTTAAGATGAACTCATCGGTCATCGCGGACCGATCTCGGCCCGGTTCTCAAGTGGGACACCTGTTTCGAGACGCTAACTCGGTTCATTAGGTCAAGCGAGAGGTCTCTGTTTTGGGAATATTCCGTATCTGATCTTAGTTAGTCGAGGTATTGCCAGGTCAAAATTAAAAGAAAATCCAACCTTAATACAGTGTACACCAGCGTTTCTTAATCTGTTAATTTTCAATTTAAATGTTCGAATTAGTCCAAGGAAACGTATCAGAATCAACGTTTGAATTTCAGAAAAATTTGTACCAATAATTTCAAATTTACCTTGCAACGTCTCACTATCTTAACAGGATTTACTATTGTAACAAGCAATGATGAGAAACTAATTTGACAATTATTGGCATCCCTTTGAAAGCTTCCATGCTACTTCAGGAGCATTTGAAAGCTTCTAGACACTGTTTTGGAAGCATATAGAGCCTCTAACTGTTTTGGAAACGTTTGAATTTCTTTTAAACTACTTCAGGAACATTTGGAGGGTTTTTGGACAGTTTTAAGAGCATATTAAAGGTTCTGGACTGCTTTAGAGGCAACTGGAAATCTTAGCTGGCTGTTTTCAAGTTTGTTGAAAGCTTCCAGAGTAGATGAAGAGCATTTGAAACCTTTCAGACTGTTTCAAAGGCTTTTGGAAGATACTATGCTATTTCAGGAGCATTGAGAAGCTTCTAGACTCTGTTTTTGGTGTTTCCGTAGTGTTTTGGCAGCTTCTGAAATCTTTTTAGACTACTTTAGGAGCATTTGGACAGTTTAAAAAGCATATTAAAGGTTCTGGACTGCTTCAGGGGCAACTGGAGATCTTAGATTGTTTTAGAAATTATTTGGATGCTTTTAAACTGTTCTAGAATCTGTTGAAAGCTTCCAGAGTAGATGAAGAGCATTTGAAACCTTTCAGACTGTTTCAAAGGTTTTTGGAAGATTCTATGCTATTTCAGGAGCATTGAGAAGCTTCTAGACTCTGTTTTTGGTGTTTCCATAGAGTTTTGGCAGCTTCTGAAATCTTTTTAGACTACTTCAGGAGCATTTGGACAGTTTAAAAAGCATATTAAAGGTTCTGGACTGCTTTAGGCGTAACTGTAAATCTTAGAGGGCTTTATAAATCATTTGTATGCTTTTAAACTGTTCTAGAATTGCTTTTAGGCTATTTTCAAATTTGTTGAAAGCTTCCAGAGTAGATGAAGAGCATTTGAAACCTTTCAGACTGTTTCAAAGGTTTTTGGAAGATTCTATGCTATTTCAGGAGCATTGAGAAGCTTCTAGACTCTGTTTTTGGTGTTTCCATAGTGTTTTGGCAGCTTCTGAAATCTTTTTAGACTACTTCAGGAGCATTTGGACAGTTTAAAAAGCATATTAAAGGTTCTGGACTGCTTCAGGGGCAACTGGAGATCTTAGACTGTTTTAGACATTATTTGGATGTTTTTAAACTGTTCTAGAATCTGTTGAAAGCTTCCAGAGTAGATGAAGAGCATTTGAAACTTTTTAGACTGTTTCAAAGGCTTTTGGAAGATTCTATGCTATTTCAGGAGCATTTGGAGACTTCTAGACTGTTAATGGACAGTTTAAGAAGCATATTGAAGGTTCTAGACTGCTTTAGAGGCATTTGGAAACTTTTAAATTGTCCTAAAAGCGTTTGAAATAAGCTGCTAGACTGGAAGGTTTATACTAGCACTAGAACTACATTTTGAACTTATTCTTGAGCTTCTTTGACCGTTAATAGCAACGGATCCAGACAGTTTTTCTTAATAACAGTTACGTCAATCATAAAAAACTGCAATCACTATTCTTTCTGTTTAAGGGTCAATTTACACAGTGAAACCCTAACTTATAGTTAACTGTGCGCTATTGTGTTTAGGATTAGAAACTCTAAAGCTACCCCAGTAAAACTTCAGTGTTTTTCCCCTTAATAGAATTCTTCAGTAACCGCCAAACCAGCCCAGGGTTCCGCGGAAAACAGTTTAAGAAACGCTGATGAACAAATAAATGTCAGAATTCTTGTCCTTTTTAAGGACAACTCCAAAACAGTGATACTTACAAACAGAACGTCAGATTGGTATTTCTGAGGTCGAAATTAGCCAGGAATATTGGTTTGGTTGCACTCCAGTATAGCGTAGTCACGTGAGGAAGGAAAACTGGGAAAACCCTCATTTGTGCTGAATTCCAATCTCTCCATTTGACCCTAAAATTCACTTATTTGAAACATTTACTATAAAGACATAATAGGATTATAAGTAGCTAAAAAATGGGACTGTCGATTGATATTAAAAGCACCTTATTAACTTTTACTTGGACCCTAGAGGGCGCTAAAATTGATCAAACCACAGTTTCGTTAAAATGACTGAGTTTTCTACATTGTCATAAATAAGAACTTATAAACGACTGTCCGGGTATATCCCTTCAAAAAAATATTGCTTTAAAACTACTCTTTGTTTGCCTTATTGGACTCAAAAATTCATTCAGGTAGTACCGATCTCACAAAGTACCTTACTGGCCTAAATACACGACCAAAGTGGCGTCATAACTAACTTCAATAGTACACTGTCTAGAAATTTAGACAGTTTCTTTGTGATGTTCCTAGAAAAGTAAACTAATTTTACGGTACAGAAGGGGGTACCTACTACCATAAAGTTGCAATACACACAACAAGCAAATCAAAGGTTTATCAAAGTGATAATCGAATTCTTCAGAGACGGTACTACCTACTAATAGTACTACCGTTAATTTTAATTAGTTGTAAATGTTAAACCGACTGCATTTTACTACTGGGAAACCTATAATTCCGACCTTAATTCGAACGCAATTACTACGGAAATATAGGCGGTACCAATTATATCTTTGCTTTGGCAGTAAAAACTGCAATTGAGAAAAAATGTTAATCACTAGAAACGATGGTACCGCCTGTGTTGGTGAGTTTTTCCGTTGATATTTAGAATTAGTATTTTCTGTTGAGGTACTTTATACTTTAACTGGATTTACTCAATGAAACTGCAGTAATAAATGTGAGAGTGTGACCTGGGAAAAAGAGTTGAATTTATAAAAGACATATCACGTGACTTTGATAATACGATTTTTGAACTTACAACACTGTAAAAGCCAGTTAACACCTGTCAAAACAGTCACTTGACCTTTAAAATGTAGGTTAAGCATTCTTCTTCTTCTTAATCCGCCGTCTCCAATTGGCAATCATTATTCTGGATGTAGCAGCTCTGAAGATGTCAATTGAGGTACATCCAAACCATCTTCTTAAGTCTTTCAGCCAGGAGTTTTGTCTTCTTCCCACTGATCTTTTTCCTAAAACATTGAAAAATTGATAAATTAAATTTATACAGTTTCAAAAGTTGAAGACATGCCACGTGACTTTGATAATCTAATTTTTGAGCTTGCAACACTTTTAAGGCCAGTTGACTATTTTCAAAACAATCACGTGACCATAAAAAATAGTTTAAACTGAAAAAAAATGCTAAATCACATGTAGACGCTGAAATTGTACAATACACGTCTCATGACGTTGACAGTGCTATTCTGAGCTTGCAACACTGTAAAAGCCTGTCACGTAACTTTTTTTTTTAAATGTAGTTTTAAATTAAATTTAGACAGTTCCAAAAGTTGAAATTATAAGAGACATGTCACGTGACTTTGATATTTCAAGTTTTAAGCTTGAAACACTGTAAAGGCCAATTGACGCCTCTCAAAACAATCACGTGACCATAAGCAATAGTCTAAAATGTAAAAATTTGCTAAATCAAATTTAGACAGTTGTAAAAGCTGAAAACTTGGTAAATTAAATTTAGACAGTTCCAAAAGTTGAAATTAGAAGAGACATGTCACGTGACTTTGACATTTCAAGTTTTGAGCTTGAAACACTGTAAAGGCCAATTGACGCCTCTCAAAACAATCACGTGACCATAAGCAATAGTCTAAAATGTAAAAATTTGCTAAATCAAATTTAGACAGTTGTAAAAGCTGAAAACTTGGTAAATTAAATTTAGACAGTATCAAAAGTTGAAGACATGCCACGTGACTTTGATAATCTCGTTTTTGAGCTTGAAACATTCTAAACATCAGTTGACACCTGTCAAAACAGTCACGTGACCATGGAAAAGTGTTTAAAGTGTAACAATTTACTAAATCAAATTTGGACAGTTGTAAAAGCTGTAATTGTACTAGACACGTCACGTAACGTTGATAATGCTTACAACACTGTAAAAGCCATGTTGACAGCTGTCAAAATTGTAGCAAACGATGAAAATTTGGCAAATTAAATTTAGACAGTTGCATAAGTTGCCTATAGCAAATATTAAAGTAAAATCAGATGACGTTATAAAATGAAAAAGGTATATTGAATGTGACAAAGAAGCAAACGTCACATACCTATTACGCTCTGACTTTTCTTCATTAACTGTACTATTGACTGAGTTATCTTTAAAATTAAAATATCTCTAGTCTTTACAATATTTCGGGACTGGTTAGAGATTATCTGTAACTCCCTCAATTTTAAAGGTAAAGTGCTAAATTGTATTGACACCCAATAGATCCCCCAGGTCAATTGCACGATATTTGGGTTAACTGGAACAACATCAAACCAGCAAAAATCAGTTTCTAACTGTCAAATTACGTAACAAGTATAATGATCAGCGAAAAATAGTCGAGTAATGACGCGATGACCTCACACCTTTTCATGAGACTGAGAGAGCAAGAGAGAATCGTCTTGTCTGATTGATGGCTCGTTCGGGCGCGGATTTATCATTATTGTTTCTATGATGTGTATGAACGTATAGTTGATTAACGTTCATTTTTTTTTTGCTGTATTTTAAAAGAGGCGAAGGCGCGCTGTAGTCAATCGTCCGAACAATGGAAGCCCCGCGGTTTCGGGCGGAGCTGACGAAAATTGAATGACCACCTTTAACTGTTTTTTGGGACCTTCAAAAAAATCTGAGATATTCCTACTGAGACTCAGAGGGTGTTGTGAGGAGTAAAAGTGATTGGGTAAGCGGGTAAATGGTCATTTCCGGAAGGGCCTCATTGGTCTGACTGATTTTATGGTAATTTAAAGGGAAAAGCGAGGGTGGCACCCTTTTCTCTTATGGGTACCGGAAATACGCTATTTGAGGCAATTTGTCAACCTGTTTGGCCTGGTAATTAAATTCAAAGTCACGTGCGTGTTAAGAACACTGAATTTAAAGAAAAAAAAAATTAATTGGGGGGTAAAGGGAGGGGGACGCCCGCGGGCCAATTACAAATTGGAAATCGGTTCGGGCGCTTTCGGCCACGTGTTGACGCCAACGAAGCCAAAATGATGGATCATGTTTTAGAGTTGGACGAAAGCGCGCGGTCTAGTAGGCTGTTACGGTTCCGCGAGAGTGATTTCAGCACGTGTCACGTGATTTTATTTCAACTCATCAAAACACCCAAAAAAAAATCAAAAAAATTGCATGAAGAATGACGGTTTGTTCCACGGATACAATTTGGTGCGCTTACCTCTAAGTCTGATGATGGATCTAACAGTTCGAAACGTTTTCAGGACCGGTTAACGGCCAGCGGCCACGGCTCGTTGGCGTTGAGCGGCGGGTCGCCCAGTTACGGGGCGGGCGCGTCCAGCGCGGGCGGCCGTGGGGCGACCGGCAGCCTCCATCACGCCGCCGCCATGCAACACCAGCTACCGCAACCCGACTTTCAACCGCCTTATTTTCCACCGCCCTTTCATCATGCCGCCCCCAGTCCGCCACCTCAACAACACTTGGAGTACCTGACTGATCCGTATGGTGGCCTGTCCGGTTTACACCACTACAACCAACTGGGATTGCGACGAGAAGGTGATCCAAATCATGCTCATGTGGTAAGTAGTTATGGAAAACCACATACATGTGACCCTCTGTAAAAACATTGCCAACGTTAGTTCTATGTCAAAATGTAGAAGAAAAGAACAGTCATTTTGACAGAAGTGTCAGCCAGTGTTATCAATCAATTGATTTTCATTCAAATAATGTTGTCAATATAACTCTTGATATTTGTGACGTCATCCAACTTAAACTTCACTCTAACGACCATCCTAAAAATTGTGAATATAAACAGGAAAAAGTGCATTCTCAAGCTGATTTAGTCCGCTAAAAAAACCCGGATTCCTATAAGCGATATGCAAGGTTATTTATCAGCAGCGTCTTCGAATAGAAAAGAGCGAAACGTCGGAAAAACATGACGTTATCGGTTCCCGAGAGTCTCGGCTTAAGGTAACCCGGATATCCTGCATTCCACGTTTAGGCTGCAACTATGCAGACACAGCGCTGGAATGTCCCCTTCCCCTCCCCTAACACCCCGACCCTTTGCGCCCTTTAGTCCCACATTTTTTTACGAACATCTTTAAGATCATCCACCCCCTCAAAACAAATCAAACTTCTCCACGAAACCAAGTTTCATCCGATACGAGCTTAAGTTTGGCATTGTTTCGGCGGGATTATGCGGTTTTCTCCACTTTAATAATAAACTTGTACCACATACTCTGACAGTATCAATTAATACAGGGCCAGTTGGGGCACGGAGCCAGTTTTCCTTACAGCACCCCGGGGGGCGGCCGCCCCGACTATTCGGGCATCCCTCAGAGACACGACGATCCCCTTTCCCTGCACCAGGCCCTGGGGCAGGCAGTTGAAGATGCTCAAGCTGGTATCGACGACAACACCGGGTTCATTACCGACATTCCATTACTTAAAGGTAGGTCACTAAGATTAACGTCATTTTAATTTTATTCTACTCGGTGGATGGTATTAAATCATCAAATGCAAGAGATGTTGTTTGAATTTCTTTGCAAGACATTACAGTCCAGAATTTTTTAGACAAATGGAAGAATAACCTTAATATTCTAAAAACCGTGCAAGAAGAACACTCTACTGATGATTGTAGAAACGGTTTTGTGATTTTCAAGTCCAAATCCCACAAATGTACTCATAAAAGACTCTTTTGACTGTTTCACATTTGTACAACACCAAAAACCCACAGACTCAAATCAGGGGTGTCCGCGGGCCTAATAGGGCTAATTCGCACATTCCCGTCGAGTCAACAACGGCTTTCTTTTTGTAATGGCGTAGCCC
The DNA here is from genome assembly GCF_016097725.1 of Ips typographus. Lineage (NCBI taxonomy): Eukaryota > Metazoa > Arthropoda > Insecta > Coleoptera > Curculionidae > Ips > Ips typographus. Next base: position 8,374,651 of record NC_138426.1, on the reverse strand, counting down.
CGTCCGGGGGGGGCCCCCCGTTGACGGCTAATTAGAGACTCGTTACAATTTTTGTTTATTGGGGCGGGGCCGGGCATCTGTCATTCAGTGTGGGGTCCCCCTTTGTGTTTATACGGCTTGTAAAAAAAAGTACATTTTGCAGGTATGAAGGGCGGTAAGGACCACTCAGGGGCCGGTGCCATGGTTTCACCCAGTGACGTGTTTTGTTCCGTACCTGGACGATTATCACTTTTGTCGTCAACCTCAAAGTACAAGGTGAGTCAAATTTGTACTATTACTGAGATTGTCAATCGAATTTGGTTGACTTACACAGAACCAGAATAAGTGCCATAGACAAGGATGGGAAAAAAATTTCAGTATGTCAGATTTATTAGCTCTTTTGAAATTTCATTCCATCCTTGTCAAGAGCATTGGTTTTGTACTGGTTCTCTCTTGTTAATTTCTGGCTTTGACGACTTTTTGTGAACTTATTCAAATAAATAATATTTCATAGGTGACAGTGGGTGAAGTGCAACGAAGACTGTCTCCACCCGAGTGTTTGAACGCGTCTCTCCTAGGTGGCGTACTGCGTCGAGCTAAAAGCAAAAATGGCGGCCGAATCCTCAGGGAAAAATTGGAAAAAATCGGTCTAAACCTGCCTGCGGGCAGAAGAAAAGCGGCCAACGTCACCCTCCTCACCTCCCTCGTTGAAGGCGAAGCCATTCACCTCGCACGCGACTTTGGCTACGTCTGCGAGACTGAATTTCCCGCCCGGCAAGTGGCCGAGTACCTTTTGCGGCAACACGGTGAAACCCCGCGCCGCAAAGAGCTCCTCCAAGCCACGAAACAAGTGACCAAGGAACTGATGGACCTGCTCAATCAGGACCGGTCACCTTTGTGCAACACCCGACCCCAAATCCTGCTCGATCCGTCGATACAGCGCCATCTCACGCATTTCTCGTTAATCAGTCACGGTTTCGGCAGTCCGGCAATCGTGGCCGCCCTCACGGCCATCCAGAACTTTCTCAGTGAGAGTCTGAAACATTTGGACAAAGTGTTTCCGAATCAGAGTGCGGGACCGCAGGGCCAGGGCATGCTGGTCAGCTCGTCTTTGGACAAGGGCAAACTGGAAGACAACAAGAACAAGTGATGTTGTCAACGGTCGGGCGCGTGTTGTGATCTGAGGAAGGTGTTTGCGTTCGAAACGTGTCGTTGATCAGTGGTCGTTCGGTGTCACGGTAGAATCTCTTTCCTTGTTTTAGTTTAGTGTCATATTTTGTCAGGGATGATGCATAAGCTACTCGGTTGGATGTGTTATTATTTTAAATTAATCCTAAAAGGGGATCATCAAGTTTGTTAATCCCAAGTTATAACAAATTACATTCTTTGTCAGTGAAAAAACATGTCACAACAATTATAAAAACACTGTTCGTTTTGTTCACTGTTAAATCCAACCCTATATGCAGATTTTCATAATGTTTAGTTGATAGATCTTGTATTTGACTTCAAGAATGGGACAAAACTGTACTTTATTAACCTCTGTAGTCTGTAGTTACGCGCAGGGATCAAATTTTGTAACAAGCTTTGTACTAGACCTGCACTTTTGTACAGGGTGGTCTAAACTTTTCTCAGACTGGCTGCAGATTCATTTTCATTATTGTTAGATCACCCCGTATACTTTACTTTGTATTCTTGCCTCGTACTACTTTATTGTGATATTTGCCATATCTCAGACTGTTATAAGGCCATATTATACGTTCTACCGTGATTTTTTTTTTAGTATACTTTGTTTAGTGTTAAATGTCACTGTTGGGTTGTACACAGTTCTGATGCGTTCGTTATCACGCTTCATCTTTTCAACCAGCTGTCAAATTACGTTATTGTGACGTTACATTTGATCTGCTCGCTCTCCATGGAGCTTGAAAACGAATGCCCGAAGACAAATGCCTGACACCACCTACTTTTGTACTTAAACTGTAGTATACTTTAGCCCTATTTTTAATATTACAATTTTTTTATACATATCATATTGTTTTTGTATATTTTTTATTATTCCTAGTATTATTAAGTATTATCGTCAACATTTCAGAGTTTCTGAACCAGTGCCAATGCCGACAATGTATTATATTATATATAGTAGGTACATAGGTAATATGTACGACAGAAAAACTATTATATTGTATATTGTGCAAGTTGTGTCTCTGACACACATCCAGCATGATGATGAGATTAAATACCTTATAATGACAACAAACAATTGAAATGAGTTTTTCTTCCCCCCCCCCATACCTTAGTAAAGAAGCCCTGATGACGGTTTCATACTGTCCGAAACTAAGGCTCAAAACTAATCAACATTTCCCTTCCCCATAAAGTTCAAATTTTCCTCTTTATCCTGGTTTGGAGCTTGCTTAGTTAGGTGTGAGTGGCAAATGAATACTCCAGACAATTTAAAGTTGAGTAACCTACAACAAAATAACCACTAGTTAACTTGAACTTCAATTACTAATTTTAGCCCTAACCACAAGTGTTTTTCACTGCAGGAGACTTATTTCACTGAGCTTAAGTACCTGCAGTGCATATTAGGGTTAAAAGACTTGTAAATAAACAAAATTCTCCCATATTAAGTCACTCACAGACTTAACCAATTAACCATATAAAAAACGGTTCATTCATGCATTGGGTGTCTAATGTTAAGTAGTAAAACCCTCACTATTACGACCCTTTAATCAAAGTGTTTAAGATTTCAATGCTTACCTATTCCAGTCACTCTGTAAGGGCTTCGCAGGTTCCTAAAATCTTCCTGCGGGAATATCCCTAGTTGCAGTCCCTGTTTTTTGCACTAACATTCCAGAATGTACTCAGACCTTAAAACACATTAAAAGCAAGTTGCAAAACCTAATAACAAGTAAAAACACTGTTTTCTTTTTGAAATGAACATTTTCAAATTTCAAAACCAAACTTACCAAACGTTTGGCAACGGCCATTTTGTTTCGCACATCCGGTCAATGACAGGACGCCACAGGCCTACCAACATAACTGAATTTAGTCTACATAAAAATTAATTACCGTTGTTTTTGGAGAAGGTAAATGTGTCTGGTAAACTGTATTAAATAAGGACAAGGAGTGTCCCATGAGGCTGGATGTGGAGCATTTCCATCCCTGAAAATTGTCTAAAAAGTTCCAGAACCAGAACCGCCAACCCAACCACTCACCCAATTGTCCACAAGGAAAGTCATCTGTCAACTGGTTGTATTTTAATTTAACATAAACTACACTGAAGATACTAATTGTAAAACTATAGTAATTATATACAAGCAAGTCTGGCTGCAAACAAAATTTGTAGACACCCTATGGAGCCCTAAACTAAAATCACAAGAAAAATTATTCACTTTCAGAAAAATGACAAACAACAGTTGACAGTTCAGACTTAACCTAACCTAAAAACGTCACATTTGTTATTTGTTTTGTTTACCCCCTAATCCATAAACTATTAAAGTGCCCCAATAACTTGTGGTAGTAACCCCCTTGTGTTTTCTACTGGTCCTGTTTTGACCAAAAGGGTTGCCATGGACCCTTTCCCAGCCCCCTACGACTCTATGAGTATCCTGCCCATTGAAATCACCATGGACAATGCTGAAGAAGGCTCCAAATTTGCCCCCAACTTTGTGCTGCGCCAACTGGACGATTCACGCATGGAATTAGTCAATTTGGACCTTCAAGTAAGTACTGCCTGTATCATAACCATGTGTCACATTATATGCTTTTGCCAGGATGTTTTCAGTTTTAATCTTCCTGGCATTGAAGAGGAGCCTCCTACTGAGGCTGCAGCGCCAGCTAGAACTGATACAGAGTCGGTAATACAGTACTCAACAAGTACAATCCCAGCTCAGAAACCTTTGGAGGAGGTAGCATGTTATACATGCTTTAACTGCCAAGAAAAGTTTCTGAGTCTAAGTTTGTTTCGACAACATTTTAAAGTGAGTTTAGTCACTGATTTTCTTCTTTACACTAAATTTTGATTGTATAGGCTCATCGGGTGCAAAAAGAGTACAGTTGCAGTAAGTGTCTGGTCAGTTTCAATGTGGAGGACAACTTGAAAATTCACCAGGTCACTGCCCATTTAAGTCATACAAAATGTCCAATTTGTCATGTTTCTTTTATGCGTAAAGCCAGCTTAAAGTCACATGTCCTGATTCATCAGGTGGAAGAATTGATTTACTGTAATTTATGTGATGGGGAGTTTCAGAATGATGTATGTAATACACACAGAAATTATGTGTATTAAAACTGATTGTTGGTCTTTTTAGGAGGATTTGTGGAGGCACATGGAAAGTCATGCCCTCACCAAGCTCCCACTAACTGAAATGGTGTGTCCCCACTGTAAACTCAATTTTTCTAGTTGGAGTGACCTGAAATTACATTTGGACAAACATTCAGAGGTTAAAAAACACTTTAAACCAGTTAAAAAAGGTAGGTCGAAGCAGAGTAAGCAGCTGAAAAGCTGCAAGTGTCAATATTGTGGCAAAACCTTTCCGAAGGAATCACTGTTGGAGCGTCATGAGAGGATTCATACTGGAGAAAAACCTTTTAAAGTGAGTGTATAAGTGAAAATTTAAGGCCAAGAGATTATGGTTGGGGATTTTGTGTTAATTTCTACAGCTTCCTTTATCCCTTTATGAACTGGTCAAAGAGATTGAAGATACTTTTATTAGATTTTATACAACTTTATTTTACTGACATAAAACAATGGAAAGACATAAGCACACTCGAATAATAATTACCGTCTATCTTCCTTAACCTGAGTATCTTAAATTGTCATTAGATGACATAATGTTTATGTAGTATGTTCTGTAAAATTGATTATTTTAACATTTTGCAGTGTCAGTTATGTAATAAGGGCTTTTCACAAAAGGGCACATTGAGAATTCACATGAACAAGCATAAAGGCCTCAAACCTTTTTGTTGCAGTTTGTGTCCTGCTAAATTCACACAAAAAGGTTAGAAAAGGTTTATTTTATTGTATTCTGTATCTAGAACTTGTTTTTTTAAGGAAATTTAAGAGCACACGTGGAAAAGACCCACACAGCGCCAAAAGAAGCAGACAGCATTACTTACAAGTGTCCGCAGTGCACGTGCGTGTTTAGAAAGTTGGCAACGCTAAACGGTCACATGACCAAGGCGCACGCCACCGAAAGCGAAGTCACGGGACCGGGTGAGGTGATCCTAACCGAAAATCACGCCAATGGAGCGCTGGAACGTTATGTGGTGCGTCACAAGAAAATCGGCGACGTGCGCAGCTATTTTTGCAACGATTGTCCTGCGAAATTTAAGAAAGGCTCCGATTTGATACGTCATTTTCGTACTCACACTAGGGAAAAACCCTTTGTGGTAGTAATAAATTGGTGCCCGTAAAAAAAAAAAAATTACAAAATTGTTTTTTAGTGTAATCGATGTGGCCGTGGATTTTCTTTAAAGTGCACGTTGACAACCCATATGAAGCTGCACTTGAAGTCTGACAGTGACAGCTCGCCAGGTTAGTCAATTTTTAGTTAATGAAATCATTGATGTTTATATTGTTTGACTGGATTAGACACGAACCCACTGAACTACCAATGCAAAATGTGCAAAACCCAATTTGGAAAGCTGGTCAATTTACGGAAACACATGCTAATCCACATTGGCGAACGAAAATTTAAATGTTCCACCTGTCCCAAGTAAGGTATTACCACTTGCTATAGTCAACTGTCAAATTTGACATTTTTATTTTAGGTCGTTTCTGACCAAGTACGCTCTGAAAGAGCACAGCAACCATCACAAACAAATTAAAAACCACGCATGCTCGATTTGCGGTAAACGTTTCGTCACGGCCTCCATGTTAAAAAGACACGCAGCTATCCACACCAAAGGATTTAAGTGCTCTTATTGTGACAGGACATTCAAGTCTATGGCTTTTCAAAGATCGCATATGCGCATGACACACTCTGATGATAAAAAAGTCAATATGGCCGTCGAAAATCCCGTCATTCAAGCTGACAGTGGCCCAGACACAAACCAAAAAGTTTGTAAATAATGACTATTGTTGAAACATTTTTATTTCTGAACTTTAATTAGGAATGTGACGAAATTGTAAAAACGCCGCAAGTTGTACTGGATGTGCCAACAGCTGTTCCAGATCCTCCCGTCTCTCTACCTTTGGAAACGCAAGGTTATCAAATGGTTTACGTGAATCTATCAGATTTACGTCAAACTACCTCTCAGGGGACGCTACTTGACGCATCCTCTCTGTCACTGTTGCCATCACTACCCTTAGAAGTATAACCTTAAACTAACAATTAACATGACTATCTAACACCAGAATTATTACTACAGAATATTGTACTTAACCTTGACTCCGCTACGCAACCAACCCAAACGGACCAATCAGAGCTGACAACGCTGGACGTGACGTCAGTAACAGACGTGGGCGGAGTCATTCCAATTAACGTGATAGACGCGTCCGCCTTGAACGTCATTCCGTACGACGCTCAGGTTATCTGCGTCAACTGTCAGCGGATGTTCCCCGACTGTCACTCGTTTGACAGTCATCAGTGCAACGACGACCAATCGGATGCAATCCGCAGTGATGTGTACGAAAACAAAAACTTGACAGCGGATTTGACGTTGCCAGACTTATCGCGCCTTAAACGTTTTACTCATAAGAAACCGTTGCAAGTTGACTTGCAGAAAATCGAGGATCCGAAGCAGTATCGGTGCGAGTATTGCGAGTACACTAGTTCGGTGGAGGAACGTTTTCGCAAGCATTTACTCGTTCATCCGAATTTGAGTAGTAAAATCTGCAAATACTGCTTTAAACTGTTTAAGAAGCCTTCAGATTTGGTTGGTATGGCCTAATTGAACTGACAGGTTGCAATGTCGTTATTTTACAGCAGCGCCACCTGAGAGTGCACACCGGGGAAAGACCGTTCGACTGTCAACACTGTCATCGAAAATTTGCGCTGAAATCTACATTGGACTCGCATCTGCGCACTCACGACGTTCCTAACACCACCAAAATCAGCTGCGACACGTGCAATTACAATTTTTCGTCTAAATCAAGCTTGAAAGTCCACCAACTGTTGCACACCGGAGCACGTCCCTACCCGTGTCGACACTGCGCACAAACCTTCCGAACCTCATCGATCCGGAAATCGCACGAAAAAAGCCGACACAAACCCGAAAACACGGAAGAAACACCAATAAACTCCTTGGACTGGGTTTTACAGCAGATTCAAGACGACGGCCAGTCTGTCATTCCCGAGAACGTCACCGTATTGTTGGAGGGAGTGGGGTGAGTCGCATTGATTAGACGGTTCTTTGTGATTGGTTGATTTAGGTTGACGCAACCGTCTGAAGTGTCGAAGAAAGTCAAGCCCAAGCCGCAGAAAGCTGAGTGCGACATCTGTGGGAAAGTTTACGCGTCCAAGGACGTGCTAAGGAAGCACAAAAAAGCGTTACACGGTCAAAACCGAAAGTTTCCCTGTATCAAGTGTGATAAGGGTGAGTTTTTGACAGAAATGATTGTACTCCTTGTTTGTGATTGGTTAAGAAAAAGTTTTTTTTGCCTAATCACAAACTAGCTACTTTTAATCCTGGACAGTACAAGATTTAGAGCTGGGCAATTATTCTGGATTTTTAGGCTACGATCAACTGGAAGACCTAAACTTACACATAGCAAAATTACATTCGGGTCTTCGACCGTATCCTTGCCAGTATTGCTCGAATAGTTTCGGTGAGGAGCACAGCCTTAAAACCCACATAAAACGGTAACTACAGCCCTAGTCCTATCTTTTGAGGGTTTATTTACACAATTTTCCAGAATCCATCAAAAGTGTTTGGTTGGATTGGAAACTACCGATGCACTGAGAGGATTGCAACTGGAATTTCCTTCGGAAAATGGTTTTATTTAAGCCCGAATTAAGGTAAAAATAACTATTATAGATTTATAAATTAAAGTTTCTTTTATTTTCCTATTGTGCTAAATTATACAGGATGTTTCAGTATAAGTATTTTACAAGCTTGTAGGCCATGTAGGAAATTCAAAAATTAACAAAAAAAACGTTCTATAGATAAATGTCGTCAGCGCTTTAGTTTTTGAGATACAGAGGTTGCAAAAATGTCATTATTTAATATTGTAGATAAAATTTCCTACAACTTTCCTTATTTACACTTTTTTGTAGCTCCTCAAATAACGAAATGGAATTAGTTTTTAAAAAGCAGTCTGGTGCACCCTGTTCCATTTTGTCTTGTATATCCAGAGGCTTCTAGAACCATTTTGAAAGTGTCAGAGGCTTCTAAATGCTATTGAGAACCTTCTTAAAAGTGCCAGAATCCTCTAAAAGTGTCTTAAACCTTCCCGTAACTATTTTAAATTGTCAGTGGCGTCTAGAACCATTTTGAAACTGTCAGAGGGCTCTAAATGCTATTGAGAACCTTCTAAAATGTGCCAGAATCCTCTAAAAGTGTCTTAAACCTTCCCGTAACTGTTTTAAATTGTCAGAGGCGTCTAGAACCATTTTGAAAGTGTCAAGAGGCCTGTAAATGCTAATGAGAACCTTCTTAAAAGTGCCAGAGACCTCTACAACTGTCTTAAACTATCCTATAACTGTTTTAAACTGCCAGAGACCTCTAGAACTGTTTTGTAAATTACATAGACCTTTAAATGCTACTGACAACCTTCTAAAAGGTGCCAGAATCCTCTGCAAGTGTTTTAAACCTTACCGTAACTGTTTTAAATTGTCAGAGTCGTCTAGAACCATTTTGAAAGTGTCAGATGCCTCTAGAACCATTTTGAAAGTCCATATACTTCTAAATGCTATTGAGAACCTTCTAAAAAGTGCCAGAATCCTCTAAAAGTATCTTAAACCTTCCCGTAATTGTTTTAAATTGTCAGAGTCGTCTAGAACCATTTTGAAAGTCCATATACTTCTAAATGCTATTGAGAACCTTCTAAAAAGTGCCAGAATCCTCTAAAAGTGTCTTAAACCTTCCCGTAACTGTTTTAAATTGTCAGTGGGGTCTAGAACCATTTTGAAAGTGTCAGAGGCCTCTAAATGCTAATGAGAACCTTCTTAAAAGTGCCAGAGGCCTCTACAACTGTCTTAAACTATCCTATAACTGTTTTAAACTGCCAGAGACCTCTAGAACTATTTTGTAAATTACATAGACCTTTAAATGCTACTGACAACTTTCTAAAGGGTGCCAGAATCCTCTAAAAGTGTCTTAAACCTTCCCGTAACTGTTTTAAATTGTAAGAGTCGTCGAGAACCATTTTGAAAGTGTCAGAGGCCTCTAAATGCTATTGAGAACCTTCTTAAAAGTGCCAGAGGCCTTTACAACTGTCTTAAACTATCCTATAACTGTTTTAAACTGTCAGAAGCCTCTAGAACTATTTTGAAAGTTACATAGACCTTTAAATGCTACTGACAACCTTCTAAAAGGCGCCAGAATCCTCTACAAGTGTCTTAAACCTTCCTGTAACTGTTTTAAACTGCCAGAGGCCTCTGGAATCATATAAAGTGTCCGAAACCTCTTAACTCTATTGTGAACCTTCTAAAAAGTGGCGGAGCCCTCTAGGACCATTTTGAAAAAATAAACTCTTTAAGAAGGATCTTTTAAGAAGTTAGTAATACGTATTTTATTGTAACACCCTGTATACAGTAAAGCAACTCATAGAAGGTAGAAATAAAACTCTAGTATATTTTAAAAAGAAAACTGTAATTGTTATATAATTGTAATATTAAGAAACTGTTACCTAAAAACTACGTAAATTAATAATTAAATGCGGAATGAATTACACTTTAACGCATTAAAATACAGTATAATAGAACCAAAGTAATACCGGAACAATTTAAAAAATACCATAAAGAAATTTTTTTTGGGTTTTTTTAAATTTTTTATTTTTTTTTTTGTTTTGTTTATTCGTTTAGGGGCACGAACCAGGGGAATTTACTAAATACCGCACACTACTTGTATTAACCTGCAAGTTGATTAAATCTTAGCTACTCCCATCTTTGATTGCACATCTAACCTACAAACACCTAAAACTATCCTACTCAGCTACTGGGTTAGTGATGACAATAAGCTTTTCCAAAAAAAAACAAAAACTTAACCTATAAATTCCAACTCTTACACATATAAACGTATTGAATCAAAGATGGGAGATCCGAGGTTGTTTAACCTGGGGATGGACTACTCCTCAACATTGTAAAGCATACAAACATTGCCGGCGGCCAGTTGAGCGGGTACGAGATGGTGGTTCGGGTTCAGCACCGAGAAACCAAGAAACTTGAAAGTACGCACCAGGTTGGCTTTGTCGGTACGATCGATGGGAAACACGACGATGACGTGTTTGCAACGTAACTGGTCCTCGGCAGCCTCGAGCAGAGCGACAAATGCCTCTCTGCTACCCTCCGCCAGATGGGATGGCGGCGTGACGTACAAAGTGTCACCACGCAGAACTGCGTCCCATGCTTGAGACGAGGCAGGAGTACGTGGAGGACTACCCGCTCCCGGTGTAGCGCGGAATGTCAGCCGGAGAGGTGGCGAAGATGGCGGGACCGGCTGCTCCCCTAATAAAACTCCAAAAGTTAGTTCAGTCGCTTTAAAAGCTGGAGAGGACTTACCTGGACTGCCCCTGTCCCCAGGGGCATCAGGACCACCACAGAGGCCCGGCACCCAGAGACATGTTGTAGCATTCGGCTTCGGTGGCGGAAGAAGCGGAACGCTTCTGGCTCAACAGGGCACTTCTACAATTAACACAAAAAATTAAAACCATACCAATTACCAACCAATAGCAACGCACTGATAACCATTGGAGGGCAAAACAACAGAAGCCATACAGATTCAGGGAGGTTAAGTCTGGCAATCAAGAGGCGTTTGTGAATAAACTGGCCCCATAACATTCTGAATACAGTATCATTATAGCAAAAAACAAAAAAAATTAAGTGACGTTAACCACCTCAAACTTGATAAAAACATACACACAACAAATTATTTATAGTTCTGTAGCAGGATTGTTTTGCCAATTTTCTGAGACGCAGTTTATCGCGCCTTCCGGCGTAAACAATACCTCAGATATGATAAAAATAGTTTAATAATACCTCCGTAAGTCACGTAGGTATTACACATAAAAGTTAACAAACACAGAACAGGAGGCACTCTGATGACGTCACACTAGAGAAGACCCTATGCAGTTTGCACCCTAGAATTGTCAATTGACAGAAAACTTGCAAGATAACCTCCACATGACATTTCACCCTTTTGTTCAACTGTTATTTTGTATACTTTCTAATTATTGTGCTAATTTTGTAACTTCTTAATAATTAACTGCACATAAACTGCATAATAATTTATGATATTAGCTTCTTGGTCTGCACACCAGATGGTGCTTTTTTTTTAGTAGCCACTATCCTTAACCTTGGACAATTTATGATAATTAAAGATTGTGGTACTGGAAAAACCCTACTAAACCATAAATTACACTATTATAATATCCTAGTAACATAATTTAGTAGAAAGTAATGGATAATCTGATAGGAAAACAGTGGAAAAGTACTGAGTGGCCTCGGCTTTATACGTCAACGAGCGGCCGGAAATTATCAAGTGCATTGCAAGCAAGATTATCTTATTGTGTTATTGTTCAGTAGTCACGTTTAAACCCTTGATAATTAAAGTTTTGATTGATTGTTGGATTAGTGACGTCACAACCACACAAACAGGATAAACAAAAGAAGGTCAACGCCTTTAAATTGTTTCCAAACAACGTAGGCCTCTATCCAGCAATTTTATCACACAAGCAACCAGTGTAGTGTACAAAATTGCGTGCGTCAACGAATCAGCTGGACTACTGTATTGTCCTACTCTTTTTAGCACCCTAGTTTTCTGGGTCTACCGTCCTTGTCTGATCTTAAATATAGATCAGGGACTGTTTGATAATTGCTAATTGCTGCACGTTTTTTTCAGTATTGACGTAACAGGACGCCCCTTGAACCCCCCAGGGGCGCTCCACTGAGACATATTGCGAAAAAGAGAACACTTACGAATTACATTTACTGCTCATAATGGCTGGCATGTTGGAACTGTTTTCGTCACTATTTAAATCAGTACTGTTATTAAACACCTCCGTGGAGAAAGTCATAAACATAATTAACACAAACGAAACAGAAAATAGAAAACACTGCGCGTTTTTCGGGCAAAAATCGACTTTTTTCGCAAGCGAAACGTGCAAGCACCACGAATCTCGAAACTCGACTGACGTCACCAACTTCTCCATTCGTTTTTGAAACGTTATCTTTTTTAAGCGCATTTAGCGCCCTCTATTGTTTTTAGATGTAAATAGGCAACAATGTTGATCTGTCAACTGTCCAGCTTTGACATTGACCCGGCAGCTGTGTTTGACATTTGGCGCCATAATTACACCAAAAAGTGTTGTGTGTTCACACTTTTTTTAAGCCTTAAAAGTTGTATTTAGTGTTTCTTTTGGATAGTTTTGGCAGCTTTGAAGCATAACTTGCACAGGTATGTACCGTACCGTATATTTTTTAATCCCTTTTTAACATTGTGGGGCCCCCTTTAGTGTGTAATACCTCCCCAGTCCTATTTTAACCAGTTAGTGTGTGTCGGTTATTCAGTGGCTGATAGTGGCGTAGTCCTATACTCACTTAAAAACTCATGTGTCTTCAAACACAACACACACATTTACAACAACAACCACTGGCTGCGCCACCATCAGCAGCTTGGCCCTTCCCAATTTTGAAGCTTGTTTGCACCCTTAGAATGCAATGAAAGTGACCATAAAACAGTGGACAGGCGTAGCCTCATGGAAATGGGTGGCAAATGACGATAATTGCGGTATCTGTCGTATGCCCTTTGACGGTTGCTGCCCTGACTGTAAACTGCCAGGAGACGACTGCCCACTAGTTTGGGGCCAATGTTCGCATTGTTTTCACATGCACTGCATTGTTAAGTGGCTACAATCGCAACCAGTCAACCAACAGTGTCCCATGTGCCGTCAAGAGTGGAAATTCAACAATAAGTAGAATGTCTCACTTGCACGGCTTACCGCCATTGCCCAAGTCGTTGTCGGGATTCAGTTTTTTGGAAACGCATCAGGGTAACCGTCAAACGCCCCCAACTCCGGTCAGGAGCAGTTCGATTCGCGGAGGTTCGCGTCAGGACGAAAAAAAAGTGTTGAGCAACCTGGACAGTCAATTGACAGTGTTGCGACGCGAAATGTACAGTTTAAGACAACAAGACTTGTCGTTGTTGTCTCAATTGTGGTCGTTGAACGAATCAATCCAGGAATTCAGGCAAATGTTACAGGAACAACGCGTTTTGTTGCCCCCATCACCCTCACCCACACCTTCCAGTGTCGAAGACGAAGAGTTTTATATGAGCTCCACTAGTATGGGATAAGTGGTTGTTGTTTGACAGTTGTGTGTGTTTTAATTGAGTTTTGAACTGTATACAGGGTGAGTGAAGGAAGTTGAATGTGCATGTAGCATAGTGTAGTGACGTCATTGTTTTTTTAGGCTTCTACACACAAAATTTGTTGTAGTTTCTTTGAAATGGTATGAAAATTTACTTTTTCTATGACTGTTTAAAAATATGCTTATTACTCACTAGTTTTGAATGCATAATAACCCCCATTACCTACCTGTGAGTAATTAATCGTTACTTGTTCTGTTCTAAACCTGGAAACTGCCAAATCCAATCACAGAGAAGCACTAAAGAACAAAACATACTTGAAAAGTAACAAAATGTGTTTTACTTTGGTTGAATGCATTTTTTACTTTCATCAGTGCATTTTTGGCATTTATAACATTTGGTTGTGTGTTTCTGACTTAATTTTAGTCAATTTTTATATATGACAACTGTCAAAGTCCTCTCCATAAAGCTGTAAAACCACAACACACTCTTAAAATCCAGTAAAATTAGTATAAACAGTACCAAACATATTTTATAGCTTTCTGAGTGGATTTTTGACCGTTATGACATTTGGCTTTTAGTTACTGTTCTGTCCTAAACCTGGAAATTGTCAAATTTTGTGCTGTGTTTTATTTTCTTTCTTTGTGAACACCTTTTATGACAGTCATAGAAAAAGTATAGTATTCTACACTAATGTAACAGCAACTACATGCTCTTGAATAATATAGTATTATTTGCTCTAATTATGACGTTACTATAGTGTTTAAATATAAAATTAACCGTCAATCAACGATCTATCAACTGTCATTTCAGCATTATGGCCACGTACGAGCGTTCACCTTTTATAGCAGAGCGTAGACGCACTTTATTCCCCACAGACGATCAGGATATGGACTCGGAACTGGGGAGCCCTCTATCTTCAGACAACTCAGATACTGAACAAACGATGAAGAGGCTCTCGCGCACCTACTCCGAATCGATGTCCCCCCTGAGGCTCAGCCCTTTTACACCGAAAAAAGTGTCTCCCCTGCGTAACCTAAAAACGCCTCACGACAGCACCACCAAACCGATACTGGAAAAGGAGCAAAAAGCTTTGACTGAAGAGAGTAAAAGTTTGGGGCGCAGGCCTAGAACGCCGTCCAGCTCCCCTGAAGGTTCCAAATCGGAGGGTAAAGTGTCTAAAGTGAGAACCGCCCTGTTTGCTCAGCACGAAGATGGTTTGCCGGCCAAGTCATTTTATTCTAAAGAGTTTTTGGAAAAGGACAAAGTGAAGTTGACTTCCAGTCTGTTTAGACCGGTAAAGTTAAGTGGGGGAGGTAAGCCCCGGCCCCATTCCGGTCGTAGATTTGGACAGATTAACAATGGGGTCAGGCACAACATACGGAAACCCAAACCTAAAAAAGTGGGGGTCAAAGCCCCTTTAAGACAGTTACAGCCTAATGGGGCTGTTTTGACTGAGTACCTACAGGACTTGTCAGAGTTACGACCAGAATCCAGGAAGAAACTTATAAAAACCTTCACTGATGACAAGGAGAATGTAATCAAAGAGGAAGAAAACCATCCTACTGAGCAAAATGACGTCAAACTTCCTGGAAAAGCTGTCAAAAGGGCGGCAAGCCCACAGGAATCCCAACCCCGAAAAATATTTAAAAGTCACAAAGACGTCAATGACTTCCTAGAAGAGGATTCAGAAACTTCAATTAAAATTGACAGTATCCTAACGATGCTGTCAAGTCCAGTCAAAGAGTTGTCAAGTCAGGTTAATGACACACCAAATAATCAAATCACTTTAGAAGCTCACAGTTCAGTGTTAGCTTCAGAAAACTCGATACAACTCCACCTAACTGACTCGATATTGAGTCCGATATCGCACATGTGCGACGTGACCTCGGGACTGGCCTTGGACAGTCCCACAACTCAAAATGTAGCCCCCACTCGTTACAATTGTTCTGCGCGAGTGTCAAAAATGTTGTCTTTTAACGATCACCCAGACATGTCCAAGCCTGACGGCCAAGTGTATCCGATCTTTCGCAAAGACTACCGCGCCCCCCAGAAACGTCCCGCACCCGCCATAGCCGAACCGAAAAAGGGGCCAAAGCGTCTGCGCCGTTTACCCCCCGATCAAATGCTGTTAGATGCCGGCCAGAAGAGGTGGGGAGTGACGTTGTGCAACGAGTGCGACACCGTTTACCACTTGGGGGACCCCAACGACGAACTCGAACACACCAAGTACCACAGTGGTATCCAAGTTTGGAGGTTTACAGTAAGTATTTGATGGTTAATCTAGTAGTTAGTGAAATTTGACAATGGTTTTGACAGCTGGTCACGTGATATTTATACTGTTTTTTTATGAATGTTTTTAGGGGTGGAAAAACGAAAGGGTGGTTGCCGATTTTCAGGCTAAAGGTCGTATCATCAAGGTCCTACCCCACGATTCAGCCGCTTGGCTCGCCAAAGTCAAAAACGTCCTAACCTTAGTCAATCGTGAACTGGGCGGTTACGACACAGAAACTAACATCACCGAGTCTCAGGTAATTATGTCACTTTTTCTGTGTCAAAAGTGACATTAAAATTTGTATTTTTTTAGGTTTATTTGTACGTAAAAAAACGTATGATCGTGGGTTGCGCTGTTGCCGCGGTGCCGAAAGGTCCCGCCCACCGTATGCTGAGCTCCGTGGGCGGCGCTGCCACCTGCTCTGAAGAAACGTATCCAGTCAAGTGCGGAGTGGTTTCGTTGTGGGTGGCGGCCGCCCATCGTAGACAGGGAATAGCGTCCGCCCTGATGGACTCCATCAAAAATACGTTCGCCCTCGGCGAGGTGCTGACCGACCAACAAGTGGCGCTGACCGCGCCCACCGAAACCGGTTCCATTTTTGCCGAAAAATATTTCAAAAGTCCTAATTACTTAGTTTATTTCACGTAATTAAGCGTTTTATGGCCATTTAGGGAAATTTCGTGTTTTTTTGTTGTGTTTTATTTAAGCGCCACTCCAAGTACAATAATCTTAGTGTAGGTAGTGTTTAAATGTGTTTTTTAAATTATTTAGGTTTAAGAGTTTTTTGAATATAGTGCTTTGTTCAACAATACACGCTGGAGTAGTAGCCGAGATCAGTTTTCTTACCACGTGACGTAGGCTTCACTTGTCAACATAACCGTCACGTGGGAATTATGACAAACAACAAATTGTGAGTGTGTAACCCTAACCTCACTTACTCACTCCGGTTTTTCTTTAAATAAAAACCTGGTTGATTTTCAAACTCCTTTATTTCATAAAAAATATAATGGCAAATACGTTAAAAACAGTGTTAAGAAAGCCCTTGGCCTCCGGCCTGTTCACTCACATCAACCACTTGGGACTCTCCTCCATCTATATGCTAGGTTTGATATTGGGCCCCCCTTAAGGTCAATGCGGTTTTCTTAAGTTTCCAATTTCTAGATGTGCGGCACTTGTATTCCAAAGCAGCTTTAGGCCTAGACAATTTCACGCAACATCGCGAACAGGTAAAACTTCAAATGCACAGTATAGGAGACAAGTTTAAAGAAAAAATGGCTGAGAATGTGTCCAATGAAACGAAAAATATGGTTTTTACTGAGGATCTGAAAAATATGGTACATTTAGCCGAAAGTGATAGAGATATCGAACTGTCTGTGGAAATGTTGAAAAAGTATAACAAACAAAACAAGTCACTCAGATTTGGAAATTACATTTTTGGCCCCATTCTTATGCGCTTGTTTCATCTTTATAACAAAGCGGACCTGGCTTTAGAGGTTTGTTGATTTATTAGCCTTAAAGTGTAGCTTAATTTGAAAGTGTTTCAGTGCTTTAAGTCTGAAGAACTGAATGGGGTTTTTGACCAACAAATATCATTTCAACTGCTGTTAGATTTACTATTTATTAATGACCGTTACCAAGAAATGTTGGATGTGTTTGAGGTAATCTCAAATAAACAACTGGAAGGGCATAAGTACCCTAAAAATGTTGTGGTCCTAGCCTTAGCAGCATGCTACAAACTTGTAAGTTTTCCAACACTAGTAATACCAAAATGTTTGTAACAAAAACCCTAATAGAACACAAGTGAGTCTCTGGACTATGCCCTTAATTTATGGGCAAAACTGTCTGAAGTGGGACATATACCAATGAGACGGGCAGGCACTTTCTGTGCAAGCCTGGCTTTAAATCAAGGCAAACCGGATGTAGCCCTGGAGGTGTTGGCAACCATCCGCAACCAGAATTACACAACAGTGCGCAATCTCAAAGTGTTGGCCCTTTGTGAAATTAACCGCATCGATGACGTTATACAGATCTTAAAATCTGTCTTAACCATTGATGGGCCCCAAGGTATATTTGCCAATGCTTGTAATCAGTAATTTTTAAGGTTAAGTTGCAGAAAGAGCTATTCCTCACACATTCAACCTGGAGGTGCTAGAACGGGTCAAAGATGTGGTGAAACAATCTGACAACCCTGAAATTACCCTGCAGTTTAATCGTTTGGAGCAGGCCTTGAAACAGCAAGGTCATGTGACAGAAAAAGTAAGTGTAGTGATTGGTCAAAAAAAAGTTGCTTTTTTAACCAATTACACATCAACTATAGTTTCTATATTAATTTTCTGTTAAAGACGTTAGACCAGCAACTGCTGGAAGAAATCAACCGGACTGCATTCAATCAGCAACAAGGTAGGGAGTTTCAGAATGCTGAGACGTCACAACGACAATTCAGACCAAACAATCAGCGAAGGCCTAGAGACCAGGGCTTTGTACGACAGAGGCCCGGCTTGTCCGAGTTAGTTTAGTAAACTAATTTCATGAAATAAATTTGTAATATAGATGCGCCATTTTGTTTGTGACGAGTGACGTTTATGTAAAAAATCATTTTGTTTTTTCATTGCAATTCCAAATTTTTATGCGTAGCTGGTTGCATGGTTACCTGAAATTCATTCCCTGGCGCGTCAAGTTGTAATCGTCAACTGTCAGATTTTCTAACCAAACAAAACCTGTTAGCAGTTAATTTCGAACTTATCCGGTAAATAAAGTGAAAAAAATGGACTCAAATCTGAAAAACGGGCGTCTGGGACGTGAATTAACCAAGCTGGTGCACTCATATCGTAGCGGCATTTCTGTGACCATCAAAAATGAATCCCTGTCAGTGCTGGAAGCTCAAATAACTGGGCCTCCCGACACCCCCTACGAAAACGGCACATTCACGGTAGTCGCAGCTTTTTCGTGTAGCCCTAACTTTTTTATTCACTCCCCGATAGCTGGAACTGTTAGTGTCAGACAGTTACCCCTTCAATCCCCCCAATGTACGGTTCCTCACCAAAGTGTACCATCCAAACATTGATACTGGCGGGAGAATTTGTTTGGATTTGCTGAAAGCCCCCCCGAACGGGACCTGGTCGCCTGGCTACACTATTGAGGGTTTACTAATTGCCATTCAGATGCTTTTGGGTAACCCTAATCCCGATGATCCCCTAATGGCTGGTATTGCTGAAGAGTATAAAAGGTTAGTGGGATGTTTTATTTGATTGGTAATTAAGTGAGAGCTTTTACAGGGACAGAACTGAGTTTGAGAAAAAGGCCCGGATGTACACTAAAACTTATGCATGCTAATTCTTATATTTTATATTAATAATAAAAGATTTTGATAGCCAGTTGTTTAAATAATGCCGCCAGAAAATTTTTGACACTAATGACAGTTGTACTATGACTTTTGACATACGACTAAGTGACTTAACCTCAAAGAAAATAATAAACAAAAACAAAAGATGCAGGGGACCCCAGAAAGTGATTTTAGCATTGAATGCTTCCAAAACTACACCGCCCCCGAGGTGTTTGTGCAAGGTTTGGCCGGTATGGTCGATCAGCTGGACGTGGAAACGATGATTAGGGCGCAAAAGCAAATGTAACCTCACTTTTCCCCCTTTATTATCCTTGTAGTTACCCCCTGTAATTGTAGGTTGCAAAGTTTCGAGAAAACCAACGAAATGCTCACCAACTGTAACGCCCTGAGCGCCTCCAGGCTGAAAAGTGTGGGGCCAGAGTTCAAGAAGCACATTCAGCTTTTGCTGGAAACCAAAAAGGATCTCGACTATGTTTTCAAGAAGATTAGGGCCATAAAAACGAAACTGTCCACGCAGTATCCTGAGGCTTTTGCTGAGGCGGTGCGCAGCAGTTTTGCCGAAGAGTGCGAAGAGGACAAAAGCAGTAAAACTAACAACAGACTCAGTTTGCATATTAAAAGTGAGACAAGTGAAAGTGAAGGTGATTTGAATCGACGAGCTTCAAAATAGAAGTTTTTTAAGTCTACATTGTAAAACCAGTCAGTGTGGGGTGGATCACCCTGCATGCAATTTCAGTGGGAATTTTACTGTTCAAAGTGTAGATTTGCTTTATTTGAGGTGTTTTGAGACACTTTTGTTCTTATACTATTTGACTTATAATAGTTTGGGAGATATGGAGCATTTTGAAGATCATTAGAAACTGCATTAACCTGCTGTCATTGTTTAGCAGAAAATGGTGGTGTGCGCCGTAAATTAATTTAGTGACCAAAAATATAGAATTTATGCTTAAAAAAGGCTTTTTCATTCACAAACAAATTTCAAGATTTGACAACACTGCGAAAAGTTTGGATCGTACGTCAACTGTCCTTTTTCGATATTTGACAGTTGTCAATATTTGATTTCTCTCTCACTTTGGACGCGGTCCAGTTTAAAAATTCTGGAGTATTTGAAAGCAATTATCCCGTTTCATAATTGGCACGTTTGCGTGACGCAAATGCGATGCTAAAAAAAAACTTTAGTGTTACCTGGAATGGAGGAGCGACCGTTGTTGCACCAAATTACCGGTTTAAAAGACCAGAAAAACTGGAAAGCTTTGCTACGATTGAGCCAAGAACGGGAGGCTTTTAAGTTCTTGTGGGCGTGGCCCGGCGAAGGGGATCTTTTGTACTTAAAAGGTGTGCTGCGACGTCACCGGGTAGTGGGCGTGACGTCAGTGGGGTGCGGATGCGGATTGTTGGAGTGGTTGATTCAAGAAGTGTGCGGTAAGTTGCCTATCTTGTTTGTCCGCTTCTTTAATTGAAGAAAAATTTAGGCGTGCCCGTTGAAGGAATTGAAATTAACCGTAAATGGTGGGAGAGCAAACACTCGGCCACGCCCTTTATACCATTAAAGTACGCGGATGAAGGAGAGGGGGCGGAGCCACCACTTGACCACGCCTTGTTATTTTGTTATTTTAACAATGGACAGGCTTTCAGAGACTATATGGCTCAATACAAGTAAACCAACTCAGTTTACGAATTAGTTAACGTGTTTAGGGGGTCTTTGGTGGTTATTATAGGTCCGCACGAGGGCTCTGGCCGACACACCGATCCCCAACCCTTCAACCCTGATTTTGGCGTAACAAAATGGCGCCTGGAGGACTGCAGGGAAATTAAAAACACTCGAGACTTTATAGCAGTATACACAAAAGACTTATAATAATATATAATTATGTACATTTTATACAGTAAACTAACAATTTCTGGGGGTTAATTTGAATTTTAAAGGTTGTTCTGGAACATAAGTTGGTGTGATTTTGTAGCTCAACTCGCCGTAATTATACTCCACTTGGTACTTTCTGAAAATCTACCCCCCCAACCCTATCAGTTAGTAGATGCCAAACTAAGGTGATTTTAACCTTACTTTGGCAATCATAATGTTAAGTTCAGTCTCAGCAAATCTCCGCCCTAAACAAGAGCGCCGCCCATATCCGAACGGTAGTGAGGCAAAAGGATGATGGGCGGGACATCTGGCTGTCCCCTCCCCTACAAACAGAGTTATCAAACCACGCCCTTAATATCAAAATTAACCCCGCCTACCTGTATTTAAATCTTTTTTCAACCAACGCTCGGGGATAAACTTTTCTGGTTCAGTGAAGTAGTCGGTTAGGTTGCTCACCACCAGATGGGGGAATATGACGTGAGTCTGTAATTGTTTTCTGCGTTAGATGGCGCTATAGTCACCTATTATAACTCACCCCTTTGGGGACGTGGTAACCCCCTAAAATCGTGTCTTTTTGTAGGCTTCTACCATTACCGATAATCACGGGGTACATCCTAATGAAGAAAACGCACAATAACACAAATTCTTTAGTAATTAACTGGCGTTAGCTACCTCAAAGTTTCTTTAATGCAGGCTTTTAAGTAGGGTAAGGAATCCTGAATTTCTGCCGTGACTTTGCTGTTTGATTGTGGCAAAGCCCGTTCCAGCTCCTCGTAGAGGATTTGCTGTTTGTCAGGGTTGCGACTCAGTTGGTACATTGTAGATGCCAGTGCAATGCTTGTCTGTATGACAAGTTACACTTTGTATAGTACATTAAAAGTGGGGTTAAGATCAACTTACAGTGTCAACTCCTACTAACATCAAATCTAAAGCCAGCACAGCAGCTAACTTTGGGTTACCAGTCTTTATTAATATCCGCTCCACTATTGACACGTCTTCTTCTTTCACGTTGACGTAATCCTTGTTTGACATTCCCTGCATGGTTTGTTCGATGTATTTCAAGCTCACCCTGTATATAACAACACAAGTTTGTTTGTGATTGGCCAAAAAAAAACTGAAAGCTGCTTTTTTGTGACCAATCAAATGTATGAAAGAATTACGTTCTGAAATCCTCTAAAGCTCCAATATAGTCCCGGAACGCTTTATTGTGGTAGAGCCGCCATATTGGAAACTTTAATTCGACTTCGGCCACGTTCCAGAAAAACGTGTTGATCGACTGGATGATTCGTCGTGACTCGGAGTCGTCAGCCTGTGACGCGTCCAGGCACCCTAGTCGCGTGTTCAGTGACACTCTGGCAACAGCTGTCAAAAAATTGTAGAACGCCACATCGCTTACTGGATGAAAAGAAGACTTACACTCCAACGCCCACTTGTAGATTTCAGACAGGAAATTGTCGGGTAGTTCCCGGTTGTGGTCTAGTGACGTTTCCATCCTGTCATTTGACAGAGAGTTTGGTTAATATATACCACCAAGCCTTAACCTAAATTTTGGATTTTTTTTTTGTCACGGTTCAAATACAGTTGCAAGGTACTAATGTTTTATAAAATAACGAAAGGTTAAAGAGCGTTAAAACTGGGCTAATGCCCGTAAAACTCTCTAGGTTATATAATTATTATTGCAAGAGCGAGCCACCGGCTGCTAGATTCCACTTGAAAAGAATGCAAATTGCACCACACTCTTATATAACAATCTTAAAAAGATTGACAGTGACATTGACGTTTTGTTGTGACAGTGACGTTTCCTCAAACTGATTTTGAATTGAAGTGAAATGATGATCATTGCCTGGAACGTCCACTCGATAAATGACCCGAAAACATTACGTAAACAAACAAATCAAAAAGTATCGGTGTGTAATCGATTTGGCAATAGTACGCGCGTTTGTTATGGTTTTTCGCTTTCACTTTCCACTTCTTCGGTTCAGTTTCGAGATGGAATTACATAGGAACGCCGACTATGCGCAGCTGTTGAGCGTGTTTCTCGGTTCGGTGAACTTTCCCGTCGAATCCGTCAAGGTCTCCTCTCGTTTTTGTTTCATTTCCCTCGCGGAACTGGGTCAGCGGGTCGACATTACACACGCGCCCGCTTTGATTAGCTAACGCGCATTTCATATGCGTTCCATGACTTACTTTACGTGTCAGTGATTTCACTTGACAGATTTTTTACGAATTTTTGACAACTGTCAAAAACATTGGTTTTGATTAAGTGTAGTATTCTTTTTTTAATTCCTGGCACTTGCTACATCAACAAAACTGCCTTTGGGAATTGAAAATTTGCCACACCCAGTTTGACCCAGTTTGCCACTATTATTAATGCATTTTTTTTTAAAAGTCATTCAATGCCCGCTTGGCTTGGCATTTACCTAGATGTAATTACCAAGCTCACGCTTTTCTTCGTAAATGTCAATGTTTGCAATTGCCTAACTACAAACAAATTTTTAGAAAAGAAGAAGACTTACAAGGTTAAAAAATCGCTGGCAATTGTATCCAAAGGTTCCACGTACTTCCTTGCTGTGGCTGGTGGCAATAGTATCTGATGCACTTGCTTCCTGAACTGTTCCCATTTCGGTCCATGTCTGCAACAATAATTTCAATAAAATTGGTGTTGCAGTCAGTTTAACTGTCACTTACACTCCGATCACTCCTTCGTTACCCTCAAAAAACTCTTTCTTCAATTTCTGTTTGTAATAGTGTAGGGAGGGCATGGAGGGACGATGAGGCATCGCCTCCTCCTGTCTGAACACTCTACGAATGTCCTCCCCGTTGAAAACGAAAAGCAAATCGGGATGTCCTGTACATGATTGAGGTTAAGGTAGCTAATGCCAGAATTTTGGCAACTACGTACCTATTAAGCCGCCTACTTTGACTATACGACCGTAGTCTTTGTAGAGGGACCACATCACTTTGTCCAGTTCATGAATTTTGTACTGTCCTGTTAATATCATACTTTGTGGTATTTACATATCTTTTAAGTTTCTTTTTAATAACATTGGCATTTACAACCAAAATTAATTCTTGTTAAGACTAGTAAGGCACTTGCTACATATTTCAAGACTTACCTATAATAGGGGCAAACCTCCAAGCATTACCAACCAACGGTAACTCCTTAGGTCCAGGAATAGCACTATACGGTTTAGTAACATCCTCGACTCGCTCTTCTTCTTCATGAAACAGTTCTGGCATTAGCTCCATGGCTGTGGAATAGGGACGACCCTCAGTGGAGTAGTGCCGTTTAATGGCGCCCTCTTCGCATTGTTTTGAGGTGGCAAAATGGCGTCTGACGACGCGCAACAACTGTTTACTGCCCATTTTACACTTACACCCCGGCATCGGTTGCTTAGAACTGGCGTCGGCCATATTTATAAAGTCGGTTATTATCACAGATACAAAAAAAGTCGACTGGAGGGGGAACGTTTGAAATTTGAAATCTCCGCGCTCCGAAAAAATACTCCCACTTTATTGGTCTGGATCAGCGTCGTTCTTTGTCTGTCGCGCGAATCTAAGCGGTCATCTTGCTCTAGTCTTCTGTTATGAAAGAGAGTGAGTCAAGGTCGTTGGATCTGTGCTGCCGCTGCGGTCGATCACGCAACTTGAACAAGACGCGCGTCTAGACGCCCACGAGTTTTGAGGTTAGATTTGTTGGTCTCTTGTTAACAAATTACTCACTGAGCGTTCGTATTCTCTGGGTATAGTAACTCGCTGGGTGATAGTAAACGCGGTTTATTATCATTATACAATCATTCATAGCGTTTTCTTCGATTTATTTGACTGGTTACAAAATGACGGTTGGGAAATTGTTTGGTTTTTGTGGGTGTTTGCCACCAAAATGGTTTGTTCTTCTTCTTTTACATCAACTGGGACAATGAGTGATCAAAATTGTGCCATGTTAAATGAAATGTTAGATCTGACAATTTCCAGCAAATTAGACACAAAAAAAGTGTCGAAAGAATGTTTGTTTGTGTGATGGTAACTATAGAGGTAATAAGCGTGTAAAATTTGCATAACCAGTGGCAAAATCTTCCCGCTATTGTTGTTTTTTTCAATTTTTCGTCATAGCCCAGTCGCAATATCCGCTAATATACGGCTAATGAGAACCGTCAATAGAAAACTCGGATATTACGACTTTTGTATAATAAAACTGAAATGGCATTTGATATGGCAGGTCTATGACCCCCTTAGAGCTCGATTCAGATGAGAAAAGGCCACCGCATCATCAATGACGCAGTTTTTAAAACTATTTCTTTCTCCTTCTACAGTTGCCGTCGCATTAGATATAATCAGAGGCGTCCTATTAAAATATTCCCGAAAATAAATTCTTAAGCGGTCAAAAAGCCACTTGGCAACGTAGTACGGTTTTTTACTTGGGCACAATTAAAACAAATGCGGGTGCGGCCAGGGACAGATGGACCCTTTTACATGCTTTTACTAGCCGGCACTCTAAACGATGTTGCCAAGTTTAAAAAAATGTAGTGGCGGACAGGTTGAGTTTAAAAATTAGGTTAGGTTAGTTTCCGTTTTAGTCTGGTGTTTTGGTTGTATTGTTGATGGTCGCAGTTTGAGTTCACGTGTTATAAGTAAAAATCGTTAATTTGTCACAATGTCTCCAAAAAAGATTGGGAAGAAAGGTGTTGTGATACACAGCCAAGGGCGTGAAATTGTAAGTAACGTCTTAGAATTTATGAAGAAGGAGGCAGAAGGAGTTTCCATTCCTTTGAATAACTACAGGTATTGTCTTTGATTAAAAACGACGAAAACGTTGAATAATATAATAAATATCATTTTAGAGAGAGAACTATAGCAGCTACAGGGGTGTCTAGATCTACTGTGCAGAAGATATCTAGAGAAGCACTACATGTTGAATGGGGAGGGCCAAGCTCATCATTTCACACTCCTACAAAGAAGGGACAGATTAAAAAATTAAAATTGGATAACATCAAACCTGATGAAATCAAAAGAATCAGAGAAATTATTTATGATTTCTATATTCTTGAGAAAAAACTTCCAACATTAAAAGGTAAGTTTATAATACATTAGGTATACCTACAGAGTCTTCAGAGTTTTTCTAGCAGAACTTACCATGTTTTTTACAATTAAATGTAAGCCTAGTTTGCTATATGTATAAACCTTGATAATGTGTTAATTGAAAATTTAAAACAACAAAATTTAGACTAAAATGGGATTATTTTTTATCTTTACAGGTATTTTGCAAAAAATTATTGACCAGCAAATCTTGACTGAATCCATTAGTGTAAGCAGCTTAGGGCGATTGCTTAAGAACATTGGATTTAAGTATGTTTTACATCTTGGCAATCATGTACATCAAAATAACTTTATCTTTTGTAGGTGGCAGAAGACACCAGACAAAAGAAAATTCTTGTGTGAATCATATGACATTCGCTTAAAACGAATAAATTTTTTAAAAAAATTGGTGCAATACCGCTCAGAAGGTCGCAATATTGTATATACAGATGAGACATACATTCACAGTAGTCATATTCATGACAAAGGATGCTATGATGAAAGTTTTAAAGGCTTACAAAAACCAATTTCTAAAGGACAACGCCTTATAATAGTGCACGCAGGTGGAGAAAAAGGATTTATTGAAAATGGATTGCTTATATTTAAGTCAGGTAATATTTATGTACACCTCAAACCTACTTAAGTACTTCCTCCTGCTTAAATAAAATAAGTTTATATAACAAGTAATTAATAAGTTTAACCACATTTTACACATCATATAAGACACATAATGTTTGTACTATGATTTTTTTTTTTTTTTTTTAGGTTTAAAAACAGGAGATTATCATGATGATATGAACCATGAGAATTTCATGACTTGGGTAAAAAAGCAATTGCTTCCTAATTTACCTGACCGCTCAGTCCTTATTATAGACAATGCAGCCTACCACAATGTTACTGTTAACAAAAATATTACAACGGCTACTAAAAAAGGAGATATGTTAAGTTGGCTAGTGGAAAAAGGAATCCCAGCAGATCCTCATTTAACAAAGCCAGAGCTGTATCAAATCATACAAGAAAATAAATTTAGATTTCCTCCACAATATAACTTAGATAGGCTGTTAGAACAACATGGGCATCTTGTGTTGCATTTACCACCCTACCATCCAGAATTAAACCCAATAGAAAAAATTTGGGCTTTGGTTAAAAATTGGGTAGCAGCTCATAATACCACTTTTAAATTGTCTGATACCGAAGCTTTAACAAAACAAAAATTTCAAGAGGTGTCTGAAAAAGAGTGGTTTGACATTTGCCAGCATGTAAAAAAGTATGAAGAGGAGCTCATAAAAAAAGAGCATATTTTTGATGATACAGTGGACCAGCTTATTTTTACTGTTAACACTGGTTCATCTGACGATAGCGATGAAGATTTTGGTGATGATGATGATGAATGTAATGCCAGTTTATCCGAAGAAGAATTAGGATGCTCACTCCTAGACTAAGTTTTGGATTTTTGTTTTATGTTATGAATTCGTAATTTGTATATGTATATGTATTTATAAATAAACAAAATTATCAAATTTATAAAAATATATGATTATTAAATTTAACAAAGATAACAAATTTTAAATATTACCTCTTCTTCATGAAACCCTGTATATCAAAAACGATGCAAAGGCAAGCTGAAAGTTACTTTGAGACTTCATTTTCAAGGTCTAGCTGCACTGTAGGACCTTCAAATTAAGAATAATTGAAAAAAGAAACCAGCTGCCTATTTTTATCTTCCAATAATTGATTAATTGCCCCAAGACAATGTTTTTTTGTGGTTAACATTGCCCTAAGTTAAGTTATATAATTTGGATTTAAACTAATTGGTATTTAATATTCTTCATCAATCATCACCCTGCAGCTACAGCAGAAAAATAATTTGCACAGATCTTTTTAACCGAAACACACTGTATGTTTTTTTAATTTACCCTTTGCTTGTTTTCTTGTTTATTTTTTAAATTAATATTTAAAGAAATGGGACCAGAGACCTAGGCCAATTTTGTTCTCAAAGCGTCAATATTATGTATGTATATGTATTTGGTTTGTTTTATAAAACCTACTTACCTATCCTGTTTTAATACAATTTATGAAATGAAAAAGCAAAAACTACACCTATTTACGTTAATTAAATTTCATTTCACTGAGCAGAGAATAGCACGCCATTGACTCGCTGCATCAACTTGGAAAGTAACGAAGGCAGCAATATTTAAAGCGAGACGTACAGAGATCGTGACATCATCGTTTGATGACGGCCGTGGCCTTTTCTTAGCTGATTCGAGCTCTACACCTCCAATTCAGTGACGTTCCTGTCTGATGATTTTTGACAGACTACAAACTGTCAAAGGTAATCTCAAGTAGGCCATGGAAAGCCTTATTGTTTGACTTAAAATTACGTGTGTGTTTTTTGTATAATTTCCCGGTGGTTTTCCGTATTCGTTTATGTTTAATTGATCTGAAAACAAGGAATTTGCGACAAAAACACCAATCCTGTAGATGGTTGCATTTTAACGTTTGACAATCCTAAGCAGTAATGTATAGTCAGGTACTTTCCAATACACGGTTTAAAAAAGCATTTCTTAAACAACGGATGTATTTTTAGGTGTTATTTATGCTTAAGGACACTAATTCTCTCTGGAAGTAACCAAGCAAATGCCCCGGAGATTGTTAGAGAGCTTTAAAGGTTATGTGAGAGCTTTTACAACTCCCACAACCCTCCACAAGATGGTTTCCCAAGAATATCACTCAAAATACTCAAAAGAAGGTTTTCATTGTGTCAAAAACTAAAGAAACTCCAAGGTAGGACTCTTTTTTTAATTAGAAAAATGTAATTCAAAAATGTGGCCATAGCGAATGACAGTAGGGGACACAAAAACGACATATGACAGCTACAAAATGTTGACAAGTGACAAACCCTGTTTCACTTTATTAATCCTAAAAGATAGCTGGGTTATTCTATGTTTAAATATTTAACTACAACTAAAAGTGTCTTTTTCGTATTCTGCCACTTCGCAAGGTTGGCTCTTGCACACTTGGTCGCCATCTTGGTCCACGCACCTGCACCACCCCCTTCTGCACTGCATCGGATTGTAATTGCCATTAGCCAAACAAGCTGGAGTTTCCACGCTTGTCATCACCAAAGCGGCCCTGGAACATTCTAGAACAGAAAAGTGACCCTTTTATCGTTTTTGGTGTTCAACACTCACTGCAATCCATATTGGTGAGCAACTCTTTCAGGTTAGTGTCGGTTTTAAGTAACGGTTCGGTCAGTAGAACGCCATCTTTGTCCACGCAGTATTTGCTGCAAACTTTGTGTTCAAAAAAACTGTTGCTAAAGCCCAACAGGACTCTTACTGGGTTTTGTTTTGTTGTACGGGGGCGTAGGTGCCGTCCAAGTCACATGACGGGTACTGCCAGCCTAACATTAGACTGTACGTAGTGTCGTTCATTAAAGCTTCCACCTCTTTGCGTACTTCCCTGAACTCTGACTCGCATTTGTTGAAGTAGTTCCCAGGTTCTGATTTTGTGTCTAGCAAAAGAAAGTTAAATTAAACGTCACACAACAGCCAACCACTCACAGCATCGCAGTGTATCATTAGTGACGTCATCCAAGTCCACCAAATCGGCGTCAGGGAAGGTGGGAGCGCCATCTAGCGCATCGACGCACAAACACTGATCGTTAATGCACTGCACTCGGTCGTAACTGCCGTCGGACGAACAACGGAAATGCTCGTGCGGTTTCAGTTCCCTGCCTAAAATCTCCACGGCCTCGTAGTAAGCTCTGGAACATTCTAGAACATTTTTACGTTAAACTGCCTAAACACCTAAACACTAAACACATACGGCAGGTCATGTAGTCGGCTATAGTACTATAGGGCGTTTCTCCGAATATTCTAGTACCGTTCGAGTGCAGGCAGTGACATCTATCAACAAATTACATTACTTACTGTAAGTCACTAAATAGAACAAAAAAAAAATCAATACGTTTGACCTGGGATACACTTGTAGGCCCCATACAACCCATCGTCATCACAGGTGGCCCTAGTCTCCATACTCCCTAAACTGCCATTTAGCCGTTTAGCGTCATAGTCCTGCTGCTCTAACATGCAGTCGGTTTTCACTGAAAAACAATGACAGTTAGTGACGTTTCACTAAAAATGGCCGAGAAAAACTGACTGGTTTGACAGGTGCCGTCCGTAGCATCACCCTCCACGAAGCACGACAAACCGGGACCGCATATCGAGCTGTGACGCGCGTTTGACGGCTCCCCTACACTGCACGCCTCCCCCTCCGCTGTAAAACCCTTTTACAGTGCAAAAACCAATACAAAAGTGCGGTTATAAACCTAAATTGGCCAGACAGTAGTCGCAACAGTTGCATATATCCGGAGATAGCAAGAACACCCCAGATGACGGGTCGCTGCTGTTGCACCTGGATGGCAGTGCTGAACATTCCGCGTCCTTCAAACATTTTTAAAGTTTCAGTTTTACATTTCGAAAGGTAGAGTGTAACTTACGTCACAACTTTTGCTCACACACCTCACGTCTTCATCCCCTAGAGACAGAACGCCACAAATAAGAGCGCAAACGACAATTAAGTTAGCTGAAAACGACATTTTTAACCTTACAACACTGAACTGTATTTAAAAACGAAAACCTTCTCATATCATTTTCTCAGTAAAACACTTCAAAAGATTAAGGATGATAAGATATTGTTTGTATAGTTAATCCCTCCTCAATCATTTTGAGTAATCTGATCGGTAGTGCTTGAATCAGTTTACTTATTGACTGAAATTTGCTGAATAACCTTAAATGAAGTAATCTGTGGCATGTGTAATATTAGCAGTTTGTGATTACAAACAACTATACAATCTTTCACTCACAGTATTCTGTTGTATTGTACTCATTTGTCTTGCTTGCTTCCTTTACTGCTGAAATTCACCATCCGCCATATTGGTGCAGTTAAAATGTGTAACGGAACATACTCGTTAATTCGGAACGCACAGATCATTTTGAGTCACCTGGTTTTGACACTGGCTTTCGACGGCAGCCATATTGCCGGGGGGGCAGACAACTGAATTTAACTGTATTGATTTTCATTGGTATTTGTGATCTCCTGGTGTTTAATAAACTGTTTAAAAGGAAGCAGAGTACATTTAGTTGATATGTAGGGAGAGACACTGTTTGAATCATTATCTTTAAATGACTTTTCTGACAAGCCAGACGATTTTAGTTTTTCTTGCAATGTACAATTTTTTGATTTGCAAAATTGATATCTTCTGATAGACAATTTATACACAGCATTTTGTTCACTTTTCAGTTGGCTATTGTCATCGATTTGTTGAAGTTGTTCCAAGTAAGATACAGAGACTTCTGTAGATGGACCTGCAGTGGGTTCCCTGTCCATGTTCCTAGCTTATGTGCTCTCTCACCTTCATGCTCATCTTCCTATATAAAGGGTCTTATTACAGATAAATTATAACTTTTGTACAAAAACTTACTATTATGAGACGTTTTGTTTAACGCTTAACTGCTTGAACATGCCGCTATACACTTTGTACATTTTGGGTTTTGGTAATAATATATATCCCATATTTACCGAAGGAACCCAGTTAGGATTGTCCTTATCTTCCAATTTAGCTGGTTTGCCTAAAAAAACCAAACAAAACTGACAAAATACACAAAAATTAAAACAATATTTTATTTAACCATACTTCGTTAGATGCTGTACTACTGACAAATAATAATAATATATACCTGAGACAGTGATTTGCACAAATTCGTGCATTATTAAGGAAGGTTTTACTTAAATCCCCACGTTTTGAAGCGGCAACCCATTTAAGTCGACGTTCTTTTGACAACGCGTTTAGTTGTTCTTCCCGGTTCTTCAACGCTTTGGGAATCTTGAAAAATCGAACTTTATCCCTTTCTGCTCTATTTCCACAACGCACGACTGAACAAAACGACGGCATTTTTCTACAATCTTCTGAACTCAATCGAAAATGTCTATGGTTTACATTTAACTAGTGGGTCTGTATCAAGGACGGTAAACAGTAAAGGAGTGCTTAATCCCATAAGCGCAATATTGCCGGTATCGGCTCGAGCCGGTGACGATTTTTACGTCACCATGGGTCTCTCGCGTTAGCGCGATTGTTTTGCGCGATGCGCGATTGCAGTCGATCATTCACGAATATGATCTCGTACATAGCATCTCGGGCGAATATTTAGCGTATTGTGCACCCGAAGGCCCACTGTGACGTCAGAATTCATTCGCCGCCGGGAAACAAAATCGGCCGATCGAGCAATCCTTGACTGTTTAATATCCTTGGGTCTGTATGCCCCCCCGGCAATATGGCTGACTTACGTTTGACGTTTGTGACGTCACCTCGAAATGGTCTATTGATTTTTTCCATTTCGACTTTTGACAGTTTAAGGTTAGAATTTGTTGGTGTTTGTCAACAATATAGCCGGAAAATTGCAAAAAACATTTAAAACTGTGGAAATTGTGCTAAAAGGGCACAGAAAACAAAATCTTAAAACTTGCGTATCAAAATGGCTGCGTTTGAAGGTAAAATCCTGTCCCTCATTTTGTAAATTAACTTAAAAATTCGTTTTTCTAGAGTTTGGTGTCCTGCCAGAAATTTCTAAAGCCATCGACGAGCTAGAATGGACGTAAGTACTTTTCAAGTCTGTAATTAACTTTTTTAAACTTGTATACAGCCTTCCTACAGACATACAGGCCGAAAGCATTCCCCTAGTCTTGGGGGGTGGAGATGTGCTAATGGCCGCTGAAACTGGTTCAGGTAAAACTGCCGCATTTTGCCTCCCCATCATCCAAATCGTGTGGGAAACCCTGAAAGACATCCAGAGTGGTAAGGCCGCGAAAGCGGCCACCAGTGTCTGTAAGTCAAATTACACTAAAATAACTTAAAAGTGGGGTTATAAAATTTGCATGCTAAATAGCCCCTCCCTGGACTATGTCAACTCATGACAGGGGTAGCGCTCTGGCCGTCGCCTCTGACGGTTTACGCGTTCAATCCAGGGAACAAAAGGAGTGGCATGGGGCCAGATGCACCCGTGGGGTCACCAAAGGTAAATGGGGTTTCGAGGCGATTGTAACAGATGAAGGATTGTGCCGTGTGGGTTGGTCTACTTTAACGGCCTCCCTGGATTTGGGCACGGACCGGAATGGGTGGGGTTTCGGCGGCACTGGAAAAAAGTCACACAATCGCCAATTTGACAGTTATGGAGAAGCGTTCGGAAAGAGTGACATCATTAACTGTTTGTTGGATCTGGATAAGGGTGAAGTGAAGTTTATGAAAAATGGGGTTGATTTGGGTGTGGCTTTTACGGGGGTTAACCCCAAACAACCTGTTTTTCCTGCTGTTGTTTTGAAGGTAATTTGAAACTAATCCTGTGAGAATGTCACATAAACTTTGTAAAAGAACGCAGAGATGGCGTTCAACTTTGGTGACAAACCCTTCAAGCACAGCCTACCTGATGGTTATTTGCCAATTATTTCCGCGTCCAAGGAGGCTGTGGCAGTCAACACCAATGGAGGCAGTGGGACTGGTGATGGGGTAGTGAAATGTAAGAGTCATTTGTCAAAATCAACAGTGTGAGTGAGAATTTTGATATTTCAGTGGCAAACAATGCCCCCCAGGCGATCATAATCGAACCGTCTCGGGAATTAGCGGAACAAACCAGCAACCAAATCAAGCTGTTCAAAAAGTACATTGAAAACCCACCAATCAGAGAACTGCTAGTCATCGGAGGGGTAAACGTCAAAGAACAAATTTCCGTGCTACAGAATCAGGGGGCTGACATAATAGTGGGAACCCCCGGACGTCTCGAAGACCTAATTCAAGGTGGCTACCTGTCACTGACCAACTGTCGTTTTTTCGTGCTAGACGAGGCTGACGGTCTTTTAAAGCAAGGCTATTCCGATTTCATCGAACGACTGCACAAACAAATGCCCAAAGTGACAGCCGACGGCAAACGACTCCAGATGATCGTGTGCAGCGCCACCTTGCACGCGTTCGAAGTGAAGAAAATGGCGGAAAAACTGATGCACTTCCCGACCTGGGTCGATCTGAAAGGGGAGGACGCGGTACCGGAAACCGTGCACCACGTGGTAGTGAAAGTAGACCCGCAAAACGATCGCAGTTGGCACAATCTCAAACGGCACATTATAACGGACGGCGTGCATCAAAAGGACAACGTACGGCCGGGCAATAATAGTCCGGAAACTTTGAGCGAAGCTGTCAAACTGCTAAAAGGCGAGTACGTGATCAAGGCGATTGACGTGCACCAAATGGATCGCGCCATCATTTTCTGTCGCACCAAACTAGACTGCGACAACCTGGAAAAATACTTGAAACAAATCGACAAGCGACAGTACTCCTGCGTGTGTCTCCATGGTGATCGTAAACCCAACGAACGAAAAGCCAACTTGGAGATGTTTAAACGTGGCGAGGTAAGATTTCAATTATTCACCTTTTATTTGTTTAGAAAATACAAAAAAGTTAATATCAAAAAAATTCAGGAGAAACGGTTAACAAAAATCGAAAAATGTTTACATAACTGCATCTTTAAAACTGAAAGGTCATATTGGGTCTTTTAGTTTAATACTTAAGGAGCATTTGGAAGGTTCTGGAATGCTTTAGAGGCTTTAGGAAACTCTTAGACAGATCTAGAATTTTTTTGAAGCTTCTTAGATTGTTTTGATATCTTTTGGGAGCTTCTAGGCTAATTGAAGTGCATTTTTTTTAGACTGTTTTAAAGGGTTCTGACTGTTTTAGAAGCATTTTGGAGTTTCTGTAGTGTTTTGAAATCTTTTTAGACTACTTTAGGAGCATTGTGAAGGTTGTTGACTGCTTTTAAGGCATTTGAAACCTTGTAGACGGTTCTAGAAACTTTTAAACTGCTCTAAAAGCATACGGAAACTTTTAGACTGTCTTGAAATATTTTGAGAGCTTCTAGACTGTTCTAAAAGCTTTTGGAAGGCTTTCGACTGCTTGAGAAGCATTTTGGAGTTTCTGTAGTGTTTTGAAACCTTTTTAGACTACTTTAGAAGCATTTGGAAAATGTTTGATTGGGTCTTTTAGTTTAATACTTAACAAGCATTTGGAAGGTTCTGGAATGCTTTAGAGGCATATGGAAACTCTTAGACAGGTCGAGAATTTTTTGGAAGCTTCTTAGACTGTTTTGATATCTTTTGGGAGCTTCTAGGGTAATTGAAGTGCATTTGGAATCTTTTAGACTGTTTTGAAAGGCTTCCTTCCGACTGTTTTAGAAGCACTTTGGAGTTTCTGTAGTATTTTGAAATCTTTTTAGATTCCTTTATGAGCATTGTGAAGGTTCTTGACTGCTTTTAAGGCATTTGAAACCTTGTAGACGGTTCTAGAAATTTTTAAACTGCTCTAAAAGCATACGGAAACTTTTAGACTGTCTTGAAATATTTTGAGAGCTTCTAGACTGTTTTGGAAAGCTTTCAATTGCTTCAGAAGCATTTTAGAGTTTCTGTAGTGTTTTAAAACCTTTTTAGACTACTTTAGAATCATTTGGAAAATGTTTGAACAGTTTAAAGAGCATTGAAGGTTCTGGACTGCTTTTAAGGTATTTGAAACCTTGTAGACGGTTCTAGAAGCCTTTGGAAGCTGTTAAACTACTCCAGAAGCATACAGAAGCTTTTAGACTGTTCTAAAAGCTTTTGGAAGCTTCTAGACTGTTTTGGAAAGCTTTCAATTGCTTCAGAAGCATTTTAGAGTTTCTGTAGTGTTTTGAAATCTTTTTAGATTACTTTAAGAGCATTTGGAAAATGTTTGAACAGTTTAAAGAGCATTGAAGGTTCTGGACAGCTTTTAAGGTATTTGTAACCTTGTAGATGGTTCTAGAAGCCTTTGGAAGATGTTAAATTACTCCAAAAGCATACAGAACATTTTGGGAGCTTCTAGGCTGTTTTGTAAGCTTTTGCAAGGCATTCTGGAGCTTCTATAATGTTTTGGAATGTTTTTACAATTTTTTAGACTACTTCAAGAGCATTTGGAAATTATTTGGTCAGTTTAAATTTGTAAATTAATACTTACCCAATTTGCAACAGATAATTGGTAGGTTTTCGTCTCAGAAGCCTTCAATATCTCAATAAAAGATAAAACCACACCAAAAATAGCAGGAAATAAGCACAAAATGAAGAAAAAAGCATGAAAAGTCAAATGACGTGTTTTTGCGATATTTCTCCATCTTCTTTAATTGTCTCCCTGACACTTATTTGATAGGTCTAACTTGGTTACTATGACGGCTAGAAATTTCGTTCAAACGTCAAAAGATAGCCCGTAATTTAAGCATTCTTTTATCTTAACATAATTTTCTTTAAGAAATTACAAATAACCGAGTTATTTGATCGGAAATAGAGCAGTGCAAGTAAACAACTTTAAATAAAGATGTCACGATTTGACAGCCTCTAACTTGGTTCCTGTGACAGTTGAAAGGTTCGTTCAAACGTCAAAATGTAGCCCAAAACTTCTGCTTTGTCAAGACAGAATTTTTGTGAAAAAACACTAATAACGAAGACCCTGTTTGGCACGCCAAACTTTAATATACTCTTGCAGTGCATTTCTCATAATGTTCCCTGTTTTTTTGGGAAAAATCTGGCAACCCTAAAGTTGTTAGAAAATTTTGGGGCATAAAAAGTGAAAATTAGATTATTTGAATGACTTAAGTCACAAGGTAGAGCTGTCAAAACTGATACTTGATCCACTTGACAGGTAAAATTCTTGATATGTACGGATGTGGCCGCTAGAGGGCTAGACGTCAGTGGATTACCGTTCATAATTAACGTCACGTTACCAGACGAAAAATCCAACTACGTGCACCGTATTGGTCGCGTAGGCCGTGCCGAACGAATGGGATTGGCCATCAGTCTAGTGAGTACCGTTCCGGAAAAAGTGTGGTACCACGGCGATTGGTGTAAAACGCGTGGCCGTAACTGCTGGAACACCGAGTTAACGGACGTCAAAGGCTGCTGTGTGTGGTACAATGAACCTCGGGTAAGTGTTTTTTTTTTGACCTCCAAGAGTTTAGATTAACTTGTCCTTAGTACTTGGCGGATATTGAGGAACATTTGAATGTGACCATTCAACAAATTGAACCCGACATGCAAGTGCCGCATGATGAGTTTGACGGGAAAGTGGTTTACGGTCAGAAGAGACAGCAAACTGGATCCAGTTACAACAACCACACTGCACAGATGGCGCCAATAGTTAAGGATTTAGCTAAATTGGAAAGTGAAGCTCAGATTTTGTATTTGAAACGTCACCTTACCAAGATTGTTGCTTAAATAAACTTTATTACATTAAAAAAAAAAAAAAAGTATAAAATAAATGAAAATTCAGTCAATCACTCTTGTTTTAAAGCAAAATAAACGTCATGCACGCTTACATTTAGTATCACACGCTGGTAAATATCCGTACATTTTGGGTCAGTTAAAATGAGTTTACAAGCGCTCAGCGAGTAGAGGGCGCGCTGCGCAGCAGTCACGGACACCATTTTGAAACCATCTAAAGCGCAGCACGACACCAACATGGTGTACACATCACTGAACGTCGTTTCTTCAACGCCAGTTCGTTCTACCTCGGCCACAATAGCCTGTAAAATCAACTTTTCCAACCGGGAACAGTGTCGAATCGCCGTCACCTGCGGCTGCGTAATCATAGCAGTCAACGCCTCATTAATGTGCATAATATTCACTAATTGAGTGTCACCACGCGCTTCCGCTATTTCAGCAGCTCGCCGACAGATGTCAAGAGCTCTGCGCGCATCTCCAGACACTGACGCCACTTTTCTGCAAACGACAGTTGAAGAGAGATTTGTTTTTGCGGTGTTGCCACAACTTACCTGGCCACCAGCTGGACCGCGTCCGAGTTAAAACTATCAGTTCCCGCCAATCGTTTACTCACAATTTCCATCAGTTGTTTGTGGGTGTACGCTTGGAATGTCAGTCTGGTCAAACCTAAACGGCTCGTCACTCGACTCATTAACAGTCTAAAGGTCAGAAAAAAAAATTAATTGGTTAAACTTTGGCAACCTTGTCAGTGCCTCACCTTTCAGGCAAATCCATAGTGTTTGCTATGGTAATTACGATTAATTGGTCTCTGGATTTTGACGGCCAATCGAGCAAGTTGTAGACCACGTCTTGACGTTTGGTACATAGAATATCAAGCTGAAACGTTGACATAATTATTAAACTTAACTAATAATAATAATAACAGTCTCTATTTCGAATTGTGATTAGGATAGAGTACAATGTACATTATCAACTAATACAAAGGAAATAGCGTCCTGGTAAACTATGAACTATGTAGTACTTAAAGATACTTATATACATTTTCAGCGATTTTTTCCTAAAGCAATATTTATTTAACAAAATAATCCTCTATAGTGTAGGGTTCTAATTCAATTAGTAAATTTTTTACTTATTTTTTGAAACTTTTGTCCGTCAATGTTTTCAGCTTGTCTGGTAGGTTGTTAAATAGGCGAATACACATATATTTTGCATTCTTCTCAGTGAGTGTTAATCTATGTTTCGGACAGTTTACATCTTTTGGTCTTGTGTTGTATGTATGATTGACTTTGATGTTAAATAGGTTTTGGTTCTTTTTAAGGAAGATGAGACACTCATATATATAAATTGCATAAACTGTCATTATTTTATTTTTTTTAAAGATGGATCTACATGAATCTTTGTATTTCATTTTGAACATTAATCTAATTGCCCTTTTTTGAATTACAAATACATTTTGTATTGAAGTATTTCCAGGCCGCCAGGTTCAGATACCTGGAGACAATTCGAATTCCATAGCAAATTGAGTTTAACCTGCCTAGCAGAACATTTATGTGATCAGACCAATCTAGAAATTCATCAATCTGCACTCCCAAAAATTTTGTGTTCTTGGCTCCTGTCAGTGAGAAATTGTATTTCATTAGGTTTCTCAAATGTACCTTGTTTTGTTGAAAAAATAATCACACTTGTTTTTACCATATTTAAAGCTAATTTATTTTTTTTAAACCACTCAGAGATCCTAATAAACAGATATTTTCCAGACTGAATTAAAGTGCTGATTTCCTCTTGACCTACAAGTAAATTTGTGTCATCTGCAAAGTTGACGATTTTTTCATTTTCTTTTGCTATAGAATTCAGATCGTTCATGTAAATTACAAAGAGTAGTGGCCCCAGAATAACTACTGACTATGTTGGTTAAGATGGTACCATTTATCCTGTAATTGCTACTTTATGCCAATTTTAACATTTTATAGTACAAACCTCATCAATCAACATGACTACTGGCTCCAGTTTCTTTTTGGTTTTTTTAGTGAAACGTTCCTCAAGTACACTCTGAGCCTGTTCCCATGGCAACGTCTTCCCCGTCAACTGTTTCCAAATCTGTAAAACTTTTTACATGCAAACAGTGCCACACTTAAAAACGTCACATACTTCAACGTAGGCCTGTCGGGGCTCGGTCAGTCGCATTCCGTTGATGCTGACGTAAGTGAATTTCGGCGCCTTGTTGTCGTGCCGTAAACTATCAATTACTGAGGTGACCGTGGCTGTTTTGCCGGTGCCAGGGACTCCGCTGATGTACATGCATCCACCGCAACCGTCCTCCAGTTTGCCTTTTAAAAATCCGTAAACGTCTGAATACTCTTTTTCCCGACAGGGCAAAGAAATGGGAAGATACGAGACGTGTAGCTGTGTGCGCGCTTTCATTAAAGGTGTCTTATCTTTAGGTATGATACTGGAACGACTATGCATTTGGGGGGTGATTGTGCCCTCCCTTATTAATTTTAAGGGGTTTTTTGGTGTTTTAGGCAGATTACTAGGGCTTGGCTCATCCTCTTTATACCTTGAAACCCTTAATACACTATAAACAAGAAAGTTAAACTAAAATACTCAACAAACCTTTTTCTAGGTGTAACATCCTGTTCACTTCTTTTCAATGCCTCAACAACCTGCTCAGCCTCCTCATCATCATCAATAGCACACCTATCAAACTATAACATAAGACACTAAACACACCAATAGAAACACTCACCTAGTGTTTTCAGTGTTGCACCTGGTACGTAGCACTGACCTCCTGAAAGACTCATTCAGGTCTACTCTAACTGATCTTCTAGGGGTTCTAGACACTTCATTTTCATCCAAT
The DNA here is from genome assembly GCF_016097725.1 of Ips typographus. Lineage (NCBI taxonomy): Eukaryota > Metazoa > Arthropoda > Insecta > Coleoptera > Curculionidae > Ips > Ips typographus. The sequence goes on along the minus strand of NC_138426.1, from coordinate 8,334,468 downwards.
TTCATTGGAGTCAACTTTCTAGAACTGCGCCTTGGAGTTGTCAACTTCACCGAACTGATTGAGTCACACAAACTGGTCATATCATCCTCCAGGTCCACTACAAGTCAAGTTTACTAACTAAATTTCGGTTAGTTTGGGGAATACTTACGGCGTTTTTTTGGTGTTCTAAGCCTAAGGGACCTTCGGACTTTACTAGGGCTGGGCATTTTAGTCTCTTCCTGGGTGTTTCTTGATCTAGTGCGTTTTCTGGGGCTCGGGCTACCGGACGGCATATCACTGGTACGCGGCTCGTCCACGCGTTTTAGCAACACCACAGGGAGGTTCTTGTAGCTGGAGGATAGTTTCAGTTTCAACACCAGAGGATTGTCCTCTTCATCGCTGCTTACGATCGAATAATTTAGAATTGCCGTTTGGGGAGAGTCGTCTATAGTCATTTTTTTAGTTGTTTACACCTCTTGGTTTGGAAAAAAGGATTCAAAAACAAGTTTACTGTAAAAAACCCTGTTTTTAAAGTAATTGCTTTCATGCAACTGGTTAAAATGTCAAAAATTGGCGCTAAATATTGTGAGGTTATGATGATTTACAATTGTCATCTGTCTTTCACTACCACTGTCACTTTTTTGTCCTCTCTTTTGCCCCCTACATTAAACAAGGATAACAATCAAACTTGCTTGTGTTTTTGACGTTTACTTAACATAAACAACATTTTTGAGTTAAAAAAGGGCTTTAATACTAGTTTTTTCAGTATTTTAAGCCCTAACCATGAAAACTGAACACAATCAAATTGGAGACGTCCATCTCAACCCTAATGGAGGCTCAATTTGGAGTGGTAACGTGGAACTGCTTTCCCCTGAGGTACTTTAACCTTAAAAGCTCTAGCCACCTCAACTTGGAGCTTCCTCCTATTCCAGGTATGTCTCCCGATTATGGGCAGTTGCCAGGTGTCTTCAATATTGCAAAACCTGGACCAAACTCACACTGAACAGCCCACAATGCAGAACATGGACTTGATAATTTTGCACAACAATCAGGACTACAAGTTGCCCTTAAACTTGCATACAAATAATTATATTGTGTTAAAAGAGCCACCCCATAGTGAACTATGCTTGAGCAGTCCTGGTATCCAGAAACCTGTAGTTGAAGACACTAAGACTCTACAACCAACCGATTTGAGCTTAAACATGGTTGAAACCAACAGTAACTCTAGTGTGACCTCTAATAAACACTATGACAAGGAGTCTTTTGAGGATATGCTGTATTTTGTGTGCAACTTATGCCCTTTTTTGTGCACCAAAGAAGTCAAAATCACTGAACACTTGGAAAGTGCCCACAAAAATAAAACTGTAACCAAACTGGTACAGTTGAAATGTCCTGCCTGTGCCAATATTTTCTACCACAGGGCTTCATTAAAAAGCCACTTGCTGCACGACCACTGTGTGGCCAGTGGTGACTTAAGCCTAATAGTCCAGGTTAGTGTTAATGACATATTTAAACTTCAACTCTAAACTGGAGGTTATTCAGGCTGTAATATTCTACTCAAACAAGGAGAAAAAGGATGAGAAGCCTGATGAAGTGTCACAAACACAAAAAACGACAGCAATTGCAGTGAAAAGTTCTTTGGACTTGTGCGGCGGCCACAAACCCATCAAACAGTCTCAGAAAGTTGCCCTGCCTCAAGTGGACATTACACCAAACAACAGCGAGAAACTGATAACAAATTATATGAAAAAAGTTGACCCCATTGTAAAGTACATTAACTCTCAAAAATGTAGTTTTGGCACTTGTAAAGTGCTTTTGACAGACCCCAGCAAAATGAATTATCACATTGAAAGTCACTGTAATGAGGGGTTTAAGTGTCTAGAGTGCCAAGTAAGTTGTTCTTTTTAGAAGCAGACAGTAACTATAGATGGCGCTTTTTTTAGGAAAAATTTCTGATGTGGAAACCACTGACGTCACACTTATGGCGGGCGCATAGTATCGATATGGAACTGTTTGCTTGCGACAAGTGCGACTACAAAACTAACAGTTTGTCAAAATTAAACGCCATTCATAAGTTAATCCATTCAAATGTTAAGGCTTTTCAGGTGAGTGAAATCAAAAGTGATTTAGGGCTGAAACGCACAAATGACAATTTCAGTGTGACACCTGTCAGAAACATTTTAAAAATCAAAAACAACTACGGAATCACAAACGAATCCACCGCGAACCGCTCGACAAAACACTAGAAAAGTGCGAACAATGCTCGAAAACTTTCACCGAAAAACGTCGACTCAAAAACCACATGGACACGGTACACAAAAAACTGAAACCCTACCTGTGCAACTATTGCGGCTACAAGGGGGCGAATAGGGCTTCGCTGAAAATGCACATTCGCAGCCACACCGGTGAAAAACCGTTTTCCTGCGACCAGTGCCAGTACACCTCGACCGATCACAACTCGTTGCGACGTCACAAGTTACGTCACACCGGCCAGAAGCCCTACAAATGTTCCTACTGTCCGTACGCGTGTATACAAAGCAGCACCTACAAGGTAAGTGGTCGAAACGTGTTTGAACGTGCTGGTTGAAACAGTTTTTGTTGAAACAGGCTCACCTAAAAACCAAACATCCGGGGATGGAAAAAGGGCTGATGTTCACTTGTTTTATGTGCCCTTACCGGACGGTGAACAAGGACATGTACGGAACGCATTTGGTCACTGTACACAAACAGAAACCGCCTTCAACCAGTTGAGTTTTGTTAATAATAAAGAAAAATCAAAAATTTGTTTTTGTTTTCTTAATGTTGGCTAGTTTTGAACTGCGCGAAATCTGGCAACTCTGCGATGTCTGTCAAATGTCATGCCTCTGCCAAACTAGTTTAAGTTGTCAGCCCTGTTTGTGTTTTGTTTGGGGAAAATACCCTAGTTTAGAACAATAGTTTGTGAAGTGGATACTGAACAGATAATAGATCAAACAGGTGTGTTTAGTGGGTGTACTCTTACGGGCATAATGTGGGCATTGGGCGCTACCGTGTTAACCGAGGTAATCAAAGGGGTTACTAACCATATACAGAATAGTGCAGCTCCAGAGCCACTCCTGCCACTCTACCACTCTAAACCAGAACCATTTGAAAATAGACAGTATCAAACCACCAGCCAAAGAACTGCTGAAAATTACCAACATACATCAAAACGGTAAACAAGCTAGGCAATTTAAGTGTTTTTTTTGTTAATATTTGGTTTGGTGTTATTCAGGCCTTACCGATCGCAAGAGTCAACATGCAGCAACTGCTCCAACCACTCTGACCCACCACCACCAAGAAGTAAACCACCCACAAGACCTAAAACCGACAAACCCAAAAAAGGTTCAGTGTGCATTATCAATGTGCCTGAGAACGGTAATTTTGAGGTTTCAATCAAGAAAACCCACGCTGACTTTGCCAAAATGTCTCTAAGAGACCAGCCTAAACAAAACACAACCAAGAAAACTCCAAGTAACAACTTCAAAAAACCTAAGGGCAACCTTACTAAACCCCAGTACAATGTTGCCAAACCGGCCCCATCCCAAAAAACCTGGATGTACTTGGGACGTATTAAATTTGGTAACTGACTTAAACCGATCCTCCATAATGACAACATCATCAACACTTTGACAGGTACGTCCAAGTATGATCTGGAGAACTTTCTGAGTGTTAGATTCCCCAAATGCCAGTTTAGGATTGAGCAACTGCCACTCTATCGTGACGGCAAGTTGCCCTGTTTTAAGGTGCTGGTGGACAACGACATCTTGGATGAGTTTCAAGATGAGAACCTTTGGCCCGCAGGTGTTAAAATCACCAAGTATCGCAGTAATTTCAAGAAAAATTAGGTTAGGTTGGTTTGATTTGACCAACTGTCAAATTATATTAAAAGCAACTTTGACATCCATGTGAAGAATTTACGCAAAAACATGTAATTTTACATACTTTTTTCCTCTTTTTCGTGACCAAAGATACCAATTATCTGTTGCAAAATGGGTAAGTATCAATTTCAAAATTTAAACTGACCAAATAATTTCGAAATACTCTTGAAGTAGTCTAAAAAATGTAAAAACATTCCAAAACACTATAGAAGATCCAAAATACCTTGCAAAAGCTTATAAAACAGTCTAGAAGCTTTCGAAAGCTTCTAGACCAGTCTAAAAGCTTCTAAATACTTTTCAACTAATCTATAGAAGCTCTCAAAAGATTTCAAGACAGTCTAAAAGCTTCTGAATGCTTCTAAAGCAGTTCAGCAGATTCCAAAAGTTTCTAGAACCATCTACAAGGTTTGAAATGCTTTAAAAGTAGTCCAGAACCTTTAACGCTCTTTAAACTGTTCAAACACTTTCCAAATGCTCCTAAAGTAGTCTAAAAATGTTTTAAAACACTACAGAAACTCCTAAATGCTTCTCAAGCAGTTGAAAGCCTTCCAAAAGCTTTTAGAACCCTCTAAAGGCTTCCAAATGATCTTCAAGTAGTCTAGAAGCTCTCAAAAAATTTCAAGACAGTTTAAAAGCTTCCATAAGTTTTTAGAATCATTCATAATAATAATAATAATAATTTATTTGTTCCAATTGTACAATGATAGTATACAACATGGACCTCATACGAGGTGTAGAACGTGTCACATAGTCAAGAAAAATAGTGAATTATTTACATCAAAATACCTATTTAAAGTTAAATTATAATTATAAAATTATAAAAATATACACAATTACACAACATTACGCAATTTTAACAAATTCTAAATTAATATATTTTAAAAGCAGTCTAAAACCTTCAATGCTTTTTAAACTCTCCAGAAACCTTCCAAATACTCTTAGAGTAGTCTAAAAGATTTCAAAATAGTACAGAAACTTCAAAAGCAGTTGGAAGCCTTTAAAAACAATTTAGAAGCTTCCAAAAGATTTCAAATGCCCTTCAACTAGTCTAGAACCTCCCAAAATATATCAAAACAGTCTAGAAGCTTTCAAAAAATTCTAGCACCGTCTAAGAATTTCCAAATGCTAAAATAGAATTTTGAGGAACATGAGTTTGCTTTTCCCCTCACAATTTTAGTGCTTTTTTAATCGGGACACAATTAATAAACAACTACAGTGACCAGCACGTTGTAAAACTATGTTCTGGTAATTTTAATAACATATAAGAACTCTCCTGGAACGCGCCTACTCAAAACAACCTCACTCTGCATGCCTGCACTATACAAAACCTTCTGCACCTCTTCCACTCGATTTTCCCTCAAAAGCAACAAATAACACACCCCCTTGGGGCTTAAAACCTCTGGCAATTGCCTCAAAAAACTGTCAATAATTGTCCGTCCACTACCCCCTCCTGCATAAGCCCTACTCAAACCAAGTCCAGACACTTCATTTTCATCAGTCACCACATAAGGTGGATTAAACAGTATTAAATCAAACTGGTACCTGAACATGTCTAGTAAGTTCATTCTAATGCTTTCAATATGCACTTGATTGAGCAGGGCCGTGTTTCTAGTGGCCTGGCAAGCACTCAAGTTCACATCGGTGCTAAAATAAGCACAGGAAGTGCCTAAAATGGTGGCTAGTGCAGTAATCAAAACCCCACTGCCGCTACCCACTTCACAGGCTGTTGAAGGTTGTCCAGCTAATATTAGTTTGCCCTCCTGTTCTAGGACGTCTAGAAAAAGATGCGTGTCTTCACTAGGATCGTACACGTCAGGATGGCGACTCAAGTCGTATAAAGGTGTTGGTAAAGTCATAGTTCACTTCAGTGGTGAAGGGCCAGGGCCTGTGACTGTATTGCTCAAAACCAGCTTACGCTTTACACTTTCCTTATCCAAGGAGGTGTGCACTCTATTGAGACGCTCCTGGGCAGTCTACACACAACAAAACCATTAAAAAAAAACTCTCAAAATGAGATCACTCACCTGCAGAATGTTTGACAACACTGTGACTCTCTGTTTGGCACTTAAAAGCTTCTTTAGATAAACCTCCAAGTCGATGGTGTGTTGCTGGGTTTCGGTGACGCGTTTCAGCTCTTCTGCGAGATTTTCAATACACTGTTTCAGCTCCAATTGAGAGGCTCTGCAATGTTATTGAAAAGGGCTGTTGTGTTTTGAGGTTAGACAGTTAAGAGTTTTACCGGGTTGCTCTCACTCTCTCGTCCAGTTGATCCACTGTCGGTTTGATAAGGCCCATCAGGCCTTCGGCTATCGTGTCCCTGGTAGGATTTTCGCAAAAGTTTTCAGTATTTTCATCCAAAGATGTTCCCGTACTTTCGGTGTCCGCCTCCATTTTGAATTTTTACTGTCAGTACTGTCACAACAAGAGTTTGAAATGATGGAGGTTATTCCAATATGGTGGAAAGCGAGTACGAAAGAACAGCATCGCATGAACGACGGAATAAAATATTTACAAGTTATAAATCAAAATTGGTTACAAAAAATACGCTTTTGCACTGACTATATAACCTGCTAATAAAATACGCCATTGAAATTAGTTATTTCTGTTTTGAAGTAAGGTGTGAATAAGATGGTAGAAAGCGAGTATAAATGGTCGAAAAGAAGGCCATCTATGAACTGACACTGACAACGCAAGCGACAGAAACGTTATCATGTTAAAAAATCGAGTACTATGTAAAGTACCGTACCACCATTATTGCAGTTATGGCTGATAAGTAAAGGTCACATTCGGAGCGGCCTTTTAGACAATATATACTCGGTCACATTGCTTCTACAGTAATACAAAGAAAAACATGTCTGCCGCTTTAAATAATAGAGCCAACCAGCTAAATCCTAACAATTGGAGATATTGGAAAAGTCGAGGCTACTCAGGCTACAGTGGCATACCCTCTGGGAGTTCCGGTAAGTGAACAATATTTTGTTTATTTCTGTTGTTTCTAAAAACACAATTACAGGTTCAACATTAATGCTGAGTTCCCGTAAGTGAACAATATTTTGTTTATTTCTATTGTTTCTAAAAACACAATTACAGGTTCAACATGTTTAATGCTGAAAAAAATCCTTCTATTTCCTTTCACATTAATTGGTTGGCTATTCAATCTAATTTTGCATGTGCTTTCTTTCTTTCTGTGTACATGTGTAGGATGGATTCTTATCATTATTTGCGCCGCTATTGGTTATCTCCTCTACTACCTCTACTTTTACTTTGATTGTCACGGACAGGTAACTGAAGTTCAGTGTAACCAATCCGCATCTAATCATGTTTGTTAATAGATTTTTAGACTTGAGCTCAACTGTACTGTGCCTACGAATTTTACCAGTGATCTGCTGCCAGTTAATATCACAGGCCTTGGAAAAAGTCTCTTTGAGACCATCAAAGCAAAGGCTAAGCTATAATATATGAAGCACTCCAAGGAATTAATTTGATAAATTGTACTTTCTAACCTGTTAAGACTCAAATAAGTTTAAAGTGCACTTTACATTATCAGACTTTTTCATCTGACTTTTTAATTTATCAAATCCACAACCGATTTAAATGTATACAACGTTGGATTTTTAGATTAGATCAGTTGTGTTGGATCTCGCTTTCAATTTTTCCATCACACCTTGATCTGTTTTTATACTAATAAAATAAAGTCATAAATCCTCATTTATGGCAAAACCTTTTCTAGTACAGCCTGGTGAAAGGAATTTGTTACTGACAGTCATAAGACATTTACCAAGTTAAATCAAAGGTCCAATGACTCTATTTTGATGTTGCAGACTAATGATCGACTTGAAAAGTAATTAAGAAAAATATATTCTTATCCATTGCTTAACAATATTGTTTGCCCAGTTTAAAGGCCTTAAATCTAAACAATTTCCTTAAAAGCTGAGATATGGTACACTATTTGGTATTAAGCTTAAAATCTAAATTGTTCTGGAAAAACAACATTAAAATCTCATTTAGTCCTGTGTGATACTCCTTTTCAGATAGAGAGACATTTGTTACTGCAGAACACCTTAACCTAATAATATTGTATCACTTTTTGGGGTGACGGTAACGAGTTTGGCACTGAAGCAGTTATTTTTAAGCCTGAATGGCCCCCCTTGTTATAATAGGCACGTGCTCTGGATCTAACAGTTCATCGTCAGCTAGAGAAGCTGTCAAATTGAATTAAATCGCACAAATGATGACTGAACACTTACCAGACAGTAAAATGTCACTTTCTGAGCCAGACTTTTTCTTTCTCAGGTTGCGATACTTTACTTTTGCCTTCTCAAGCAAACCAACCTCTGAACTATTCCTTCGCCGTTTGGATGGGTCCCGGTACATCAAGAAATTGTCAGTGACCCAAAACATTAACATCTACAAACAAACCAGCTCATCTTTGAGCCACTAGACTACCTTCAAAACTCACATTAATAAAAAATGGAATTATCAACATAACAAAAGCCAACTCCACTTTCTGGTTATCTATAGGACTAAGTATAAAGTCTTTGACATTCTCCCAAAAGTCCAGTTGCATAAATAGAGTTATGGACACTTTAACAATCACCATAAGCCCCACATACAAACAGCACTGGGCTAACCAAGCGTGCACATTTGGGGGCTTACCATACTCCCCAAAGTTTATAGCCTCCCACCCTTTGGTTCTTGCCAAATACTGACAAGTTCGAATTCCTACAAACACTATTAACAACCCTAGGGACGAGTCTGTAATAAATTATTTTTAAAATTTTTCAAAAAATTTGCACCAACTAACTGGGTTTACCTAGGAGGAAATTAATCAAGTACCAGGTGCAAGGATCACCTTGATACTGGCTGGCCAGCCAAACATTGGCCAAATGAATGGCCATGGCTCCCAGGCCTTGTTTGGACGTGTCATAGAACCAGATCAGCCAAGATCGGCGGTGTAAACGGGGCTCACAAAACCTTCAAAACCACCTTGGTTTACCAATGTTTCTAGCCTAGGCAAACACTTACCGTTTGGCTATAAGGCACGTGAAAGCTAAAGCGGCCAAAAGAACTTGCAAAAACCAACCAAACATATCAGTAAGGGCATCTTTGTCGCAATGTAGGCCTCCTCTGTAAGTGCGGGACCCCATTTTGCCAATCATCGTCTCGTTCATTACTACCGTTTCACATTTTGTACACTTTAACTCGGTTAACTTGGAAATGGGGACTTTGGTAACATTTATTAATTAGATTTTGTTAAATAGGATAAAGATAAAACCATGAATAATTAAACTATTATTTGTAAAAGAAACTTGAAAAAAGTGACGTATTTATTTATACGTCAGACACTTTAAAACTGACAGCTGACATTTTTGACTTTCAAAAATTTGAGGTTAGACTACAATAACAGTGGAATGTAAATAGTAAACAATTAAATAAGTTTTAATTCAGTTTTGTAAAAAATGTCGGACGCTTGGGAGGAAATCCAGGCGGTTCAAAGGAAACGAAACAGTTTACGCGAACGTTTGGAAAAACGTAAAAAAGAACGCCAGGACATTCTTAGTTTCAATTTGACTACCTCTAAAAGTGAGCCCCAGTCGTCCAGTACCCCCCTGTCAACTAAAGATGAGACAAAAAGTGACCCCCAATCCACCACGGAAGACTTAATCAAAGTAGACCCGGAACTGGAGAGGCAACTGTTAAAAGAATTAGCAGACGTCACACTGCAAATCCCTATTTCCTCCAGCGATTTAGTTGATATCATTGAAAATACTTTGAAACGAAGCACTTCGCATAAGCACGTGTGCAATTTACTGCAGAAATTTGCGACCCAAAAACTGATTGTGGTCAATGAATTGGTTAAAGATGGGATTAACACTTTGGATGTGGTGTCTGTGGAAGTTTCTAAGGTTGTCACACCCTGTAGAGTTGTGTATATGGTAATGCATCATGAAGTTGTAGGTTAACGCAATGATTGCAGAGTTTAGTGATGGGCTTGGTAAACGAAAGAGGGAGGAGACAAGTGAAAAGGTGGAGGAGCCAGAGGAACGCAAAAAAGACAAAAAGGAGCCTAAAACTGATATTTTGGTATGTATCAGGCAATTTTTTATTTCGATTGTTAATTGAAATGTATTAAATACAGTCACTGTTGTCAATGCCTTCGACGAAAGAAAAAGAAACCAAGAAAATCGGGGAGGAAATCCTGGATTTGCTCAGTAAACCCACAGCAAAGGAACGTTCCCTGACCGAACGTTTCAAATCGCAGGGCGGCAAACAACTAATGGAGTTTTGTCCGCAAGGGACCAAAATGGACTGCGAGAAAAACGGCATTGCCGAATGCAAAAAGTTACACTTTAAAAAAATCATACAAAAACACACTGATGAGTCACTGGGGGATTGTTCATTTTTGAACACCTGTTTCCATATGGACACTTGTAAATACGTCCATTACGAAGTGGATAGAGCGGGACAGAATCGCGACAGTCAACTGTCCTCGTCACGTTTGCCAGCAGTCGGTCGTGTGGAAAGTACCACTTTATATCCACCACAATGGATTCAGTGTGATTTGAGATATTTGGATATGACAGTTCTAGGTGAGTGATGTTTTGTCTTTTACTAGGGAAGTACTATAATATGCAGTATTTGGGTAAATTACACCATTGATTGTGATTGGTCAAAAAAAGCAGCAAGCTGAAAGCCCTCTCTCTGTCATCAAACTGTCAAAGTTCAAATTGTTTTGTTTTAAAATTTTAAAACAAAATAATTTTTCAGCAACTTTTCTAGGTTAAAAATGACATTTTCCGGGTCACATGACTGTTGTTGAGAGGTGTTAAGTTAACTTTACAGTGTTGCCAGCTGCGAATTTAAATTGTTAAGATCAAGTGACCTGCTTTTACAATTTCAGCTTTTTCAACTGCTGAAATGTAATTTACAGATTTCTCTAGGAAAAAAACGATTTTTGTCGGGTCACATGACAGTTGTTGACAGGTGTCAATTTAACTTTACAGCGTTGTTAGTTCCAAAATTAAATTGTGACAATCACGTGACGTGTTTTTTCAATTTCTGCTGTTCCAACTGTTTAAATGTAATTTATACAGACTTTTCAAAGTTAAATATGACATTTTCTGTTTAAAATTCATTAAAACAGTCACCTGACCCTATTATCTGGGACGTCGAATTGAAGCTGTCAAAGTTCAAATTGAAAAAATGTTGTTTTTAAATTATTAAAGCAGTCACGTGACCTCAAGTAGGGCAAATTTAAACTGTCAAGAAAATAAATTGAAATTGTCAAAGTTCAAATGGCGTTTAAAATTCATTAAAATAGTCACCTGACTGAATAATGCAGTTTTGACCTTAAAAATTACCTTAGACGTCAAATTGTATCTGTTAAAGTTCAAATTGAAAAAAAACAAAATTTCAAAAATAGTCACCTCTAATGAATACAGTTTTGAACTTGAAAACTATCTGGGACGTCAAATTGAAGCTGTCAAAGTTCAAATTGAAAAAAATGTTGTTTTTAAATTATTAAAGCAGTCACGTGACCTCGAGTACGGCAAATTTAAACTGTCAAGAAAATAAATTGAAATTGGCAAGGTTCAAATTGCGTTTAAAATTCATTAAAATAGTCACCTGACTGAATAATGCAGTTTTGACCTTGAAAATTATCTTAGACGTCAAATTTCTGTCAAAGTTCAAATTGAAAAAAAAATTTTTAAAAAATAGTCATGTGACCCTAATGAATACAGTTTTGAAAACTTGAAAACTATCTGGGACGTCAAATTGAAGCTGTCAAAGCTCAAATTGAGTTTTAAAATAATTAAAGCAGTCACGTGACCTCAAGTAATGCAGTTTTAAACTTAAAAATGTTGTGAACGGCAAATTTAAACTGTCAAGAAAATAACATGAAACTGTCAAAGTTCAAATTGCGTTTAAAATTCATTAAAATAGTCACCTGACTGAATAATGCAGTTTTGATCTTGAAAATTACCTTAGACGTCAAATTGTATCTGTCAAAGTTCGAATTGAAAAAAACAGTTTAAAAAATAGTCACGTGACCCTAATGAATACAGTTTTGAACTTGAAAACTATCTGGGACGTCAAATTGAAGCTGTCAAGGTTCAGATAAAAAAAATCACGTGACACTGATTAATACAATTTTAAACGAAAAAATGTTGCGAAACGTCAAATTGAAACTGTCAAAGTTTAAATTCAGTAAAACAGTCAGGTGACAACTAAAAAATTAAATTTAAAACTGTCACAGTTCAAATGTCAACAGGATACAAAAACGTATGCTTAAAAATAGTCAATACAGTCACGTGATCTTAACAATACAGTTTAGAATTTGAAAAATATCTGCGACGTCAAATTCAAGCTGTCAAGGAAAAAAAACAGTTTTAAAATTATTAAAGCAGTTACTTGACTCAAAGTTAAACTTTTAAACTGTCAAAATTCAAATTAAGTAAAGCACGTGATCCTAAAAAAAATTGAATTAAAACTGTCAAAGTGCAAATTCTAACAGGATAAAACCATTGACGAAGAAATAGTTAAAATAGCGGTCAAACTGTTAACAGACGATATTTAAAAACCTTCTCATTTGACAATTCACTTATGAATGCAGTGACGTCACATGACAGTTGTCAATGTCTTTTTCCTTCCTTCTTGAATCCCTTCTCTATTAGGGGGGCTTTTACTCTCTTTATGGGGTAACTTGTCAAACGTCGTTTTTTTGTTAATGAACTGTCAAATTACGTTCCATTAACTCTTTTCACATCCAAGCTAAAAGGTTTCATCCTGTAAAACAATACAAAATTTCAAGGTAAATTTGCGGTAATTATGGCTGACCCACCTTGGGACATACACATGGAACTACCGTACGGAACAATGTCCGATGACGAAATGCGTCAGTTGGGCATTCCCCAATTGCAGGACGAAGGTGCCTCCATCTCGTTTAGCCTAATAAAGTAATCTGAAATTAATAACGACAAACTGCAGGTTTGATTTTCCTGTGGGTGACTGGAAGGGCCATGGAACTGGGGCGAGAGTGTCTGAAACTGTGGGGCTACGAAAGAGTGGACGAAATCATTTGGGTCAAGACCAATCAGCTGCAACGAATCATCAGGACGGGCCGTACCGGTCATTGGCTCAATCACGGCAAAGAGCACTGTCTGGTCGGAATGAAGGGGAATCCTAAGGATTTGAATCGAGGACTCGATTCTGACGTCATAGTGGCGGAAGTGCGCGCCACCAGTCACAAACCGGACGAAATTTACGGGATGATTGAACGATTATCGCCGGGAACGAGAAAAATTGAATTGTTCGGACGGCCGCACAACATCCAACCGAACTGGATCACTTTAGGCAACCAGGTGAACGGGATTAGGTTGCTCGATCAGGACTTGATTGAAAGTTTCAAGAAAAGATACCCGACCGGCAATTGCATGGGCCCACCACCAGAAAATAGCCACTAAAATCGTGATATTAATAAATTCACTTATATTTTCAGATTGATGTTTTAAAGTCAAGTAAATAGGTTATGTACAAACTTATAGATGAATAATATGAGATCTAGTAAAGATATCACCGATCGTGAGGTTTGATTTGACAGAAAAAGAGTGTTTTTATGTTTATCTCATATGCTTAAAAACAAACTCAAAATCATTACAGTGGGCCTCTCAACAATAACATAATAAAATGGATCACTACTATCCTAATCACCAAACAAAACAATTACAAATTAAAAGTGTTTCCAAAATAGCCTTAAAATAATAATAAGTTAAAAAATGTGAACCGCATTGGAAAGGTATCATCTAACTGAAATTTCTACAAAAAAATCCCTGTAACAAGACACAAAATAAGACGTTTATACAAAATTTCGTTTAAATAGTTACAAAATACGGGTTACAGAGCTGTTTCATATATAAAATGATACACTTACTTACATTTTATAATGATGACCTACCGAGTTTACAATAAGTTAACAAGACTACAAGAATTCCTACAAACGGGGCCGGTTTATAAAACCATTTTACACTTAAACTGTTAAGGGGTGTTGGTTTGCCCTAGTTCTGTGTATTTTACCAGTTTTAATACTAAAAAAAGACCGCAGTACTGAGACAGTGCACTTTTTCTGTAGTACTAATAAATTTATTGTCTTTTTCTTTCTTTCAAGGTAGTTTTTTTTTTGGATTTTTGGCAGTACTACGGTCTTTTGCTCTGCAATGCTGTTCTGTGTAATTTGTGCCAGAAATTGAGGCTTAGAGTTCTTGAACTTGATAAATTAGGTTGTAAAACACAAAGTGAAGACAAGAAATAATACAGGGTGGACAGAAAGAGTGTTTCTGACTGTTTCCTGTTCAATGTCAGTAAATTAAAAACAATCTTCTGTTTACATGAAAGTTTTAAAGTTACCAGAAAGCTGGGTTTTCTTCTGATATTACTAAAAACAACGTTGAAAAATTACAAAAACAAATTTCAGCTTGAAAACAAACAAAACAATAATTCAAAATGGCGACTTTTGACAGACCAAATTGCTTTGCAATGCTAATTTACAACACGAAGTGTTACCGTAAGCATCAATTTCTTACAGATAACGACACTAAATTGAACTAGGTAAACGCACAGTTCACCTTATACACTCATACACTTAACCAATTAATTAAAGAATAAGAGAAAATCTAGACAAGTACAAAAATTTCAAATTTACACAAAAAACTGGCGATGAGAGAAACCATTACAAATCAATGAGCTGGACAAAGATAAACAAATAGCAAGGGAGGTGTGTCAGTTTGTCGAAACGGATGTGACGTAATTGGACAGTTAAACAATAACTGACTCACCTCATCTAGGAAGTTTGTCGCTATCTTTGTCTAACTCACTGGTTTTTTTAATCTCTCTCTCTTTTCTTACCATGTTTCTTAGGAGTATTATTGAAACTTGCATACCTGTATGTATGTAAAAAATCAAAGTACAATGGAATGACGTAACATATAAATGTGACAAAGACAACAAGATAGTTCGCAGAAGCAATCCCTGAGTGGTTGAATGCTCACGTGACTATGACGTATTATGACTTGTGACCAATGGATATTTCTCTGATTACTAGTTGGAGATTCTCTCTGCGAACAGACCTATTACCGTAATTTTATCGTCGTTAAATGCGGCTGCGTGAACAAAAACGATACAAATACTTTTGAAAACTGATTAGAACGTTTTCTGAACTATTGGTAGTTAAAGTGAATGATTTTTTGATCACGTGACTGTTTTTGACTAGTGCCGACATGCATTTACAATGTTGCCAGCTCAAAAGTTACCATTTTTCGGTCAAGTAACTTGTATTTTACAATTTTTGCCTTCGTAACTGTTTAAATCGGATTTTGAACATTTTTGTATTACAAACCACTTTTCTATAGTCATGTGATCCAAAATTGCATTTCCATAGTCACGTGACGTGTATTTTACCATGGAAACTCCGACCACTCTCTAAACATGATTTAGCAAATTTTCACAGCCCACATTACTTTTTTTTTAAGGTCACGTGACTGTTTTCCGCTAGTCATGCATTTACAATGTTGCCAGCTCAAAAGTTACCATTTTTCGGTCAAGTAACTTGTATTTTACAATTTTTGCCTTCGTAACTGTTTAAATCGGATTTTGAACATTTTTGTAATTCAGACTACTTTTCTATAGTCATGTGACCGTTTTTGACTAGGGTCACTTGGCCAGTACAGCGTTGCCAGGTTCAAAATTGCATTTTAAAAAGTCACAGTACAAACTACTTTTCTATAGTCATGTGATCCAAAATTTGCATTTCCAAAGTCACGTGACACATACAGTGTTGCCAGCTCAAAAATTGCATTTTTAGTCACGTAATGTATATTTTACTATTTCAGGTTTTACCACTGTCTGAATAAGTTTAAGCGAATGTTCATAGTGGAAACTCCATTTTTATGGTCACATGACTGTTTTTGACTTGTGCCCCCATGCTTTTACAATGTTGCCAGCTTTAATTTGATATTCAAAAATTACTAGAATTACTCTCGGTTAGAACAAATCTACAGTCAAAACATTTGTATTGTTGTCTTCCCATTTTACTTTGATTTCGGCTATAAATTAAACGTAAGCGTATTTTTTTATGACTTTTCTGGAGTTTTGTATTTTTTTGAAACTTTTTTTTCCCAATTTGCCGACCTGTGTCGCGATTTCCACGCTAAATACAATCGATACGGGCACTATATAGTTGTTAGTAGGCGAGTTCGTTTATCGGTTGCCAGTACCTAATCAAAAACTGTCAAATGTCACAAAGACAAACGAAAAGTTAACTAACACAAATCACCTGTTTGCTAGAATAAGGTAGGTGGCGGAGAGCCTCTGTCACGCCTGCCTCAAAACCTGCTGTTGTACCGGTCTGCCATCACCGTAAATGCTCAACGAGGCAATGTAGTGGTTGGGCATCACCTGTCAAAACATTTGTCAAACTCCGCAAGTTGTAAACGGTACCAACACAACGCTAACCTCAAAAATAATGTCCTGAAAACCGTAGCACAGCGTGCTACCGAACGGATTGGTGGTGTTGGTCGAACTGGCACGGTTAAGTACCACCGGCCGTTCGCTGGGTGTCAACTTTTTGCACACTTCGTTCCAGTTGGAGTAGGCGTTTACAACGGTGGCGCCGTCTAGTGGCAGTTCAAATTCGCACCGCAGGTACATGTTAAAGTTGTAGTGTCCCGGATAGTTGGTGTGAAGGACGAATTTTTTGGCTAAATGCGATCGGGCGTCGAATAACACGTCCTACCCAAAAAAAAACCATCATACAATCCGGTTAAAAGCTGAACAGGACAACTCACCAGACCCAAAGTGAAATAATTAAAAAAGTAATCGCTCCTATTGGTGGTCACTCGTCTCTGAGCATTGGACGCGTGTATCCTCATTTTGTCTTCGCTTTTGTAAAACACTCTAGATGGCGCTCCTATAGCGGAACTGATATCCTGCGCGGACTGACCCAACAGTATTTTCCGTTCGAAACGCAACACCGTAGAATCAATAATCCGGTTATTATTCCCGGACAACAAACTCAGTTTGATGCCTTTAGTGTAACTGTCTCCCCTAAGAATCTCCGCCTTTTCGAGGTAAAGCTGGCCCTGATAACAACTGAGAGGCAGTTCGGGGGCGGTGGCGCTGTCCACGCTCGACCCCGAATAGATAGCCATACGGGACACCACCTGGCAACGCCGCAATGTCAAACCTAATACACAGTCATAACCTCACCACAAACTTACCGGACTATTTCCGGGCGGGAATTGCAGCGATGCCAAATTGTGCGTGCTGCCCTTTTGGTACTTGGAGTCGACCGGAAAGTAAAAACTCAAACCGCGGAAATTCAAGGTAAAAACCTGTTTTTCCGAGTCGTACTCGCCAGGATGAGTGGCACCAAACGAATGCTCTATCTGCTCAATTGAGGGCAACAATTCGGGTGAGTTAAATGTCAGGCCGCTGTCAAAAAAATTATTTAGTTCAGTTTAGTCACATGACATGATCAAAATGTAAGGTCACATGACATTTTTTTTAAACTCTTGAACACCAAAGGTAAAGTTTGCTGTAGTCACATGATCAAATAGAGGAATAATTTTTTTTTGGGGGATATTTTTAACTGGAAAAACTACCCCTTTTTGGGATAGTTTAAGTTGACCTTCGAAATCTGTGGAAGAGTGTAATACTAACTTTAGGGTGCACAACAGTATTCTAGGCTGGTTATCTCAGTTATGAGCATTTTTTTCAGAAAAACTCTTGACAAAAAAAGCAGAAGCTTTGGGCTACATTTTGACGTTTGAACAAACCTTCTAGCTGTCATAATAACCAGGTTAGCGCGTGTCAAATAAGGACATCACTGTTAGCTTAACAGAAGGGATTTTTTTTATTTTGACAGGAAAATTTGACAAAGATGTGGCAACCCTGTGACTAGGTGATTACCCTTATATTATCTTCACACTTGCCCACACTAGATGGAGCTTTCTATTCTACTACTCGGCAACTTACCAGTATTTCAGTTTAACCAACTTCATATTGTAGATAAGGATGATTTTAAGTCTTTGGGAAACTGGATCAAAAAATAATCTGATTCCATCCTGGGGCAAATTAATAACCAGGTCTATTTCTAAAGGTTTCTACAGAAAAAAAACCCACTGCTATTATACTGGGTGTTTACCAAAACAAATTACTACTTACAGCATCATTGTACAGCACTTGGACACCCTTTATAGTTCCAATTTGTGCTTGTATAATGGCCACAGCTTGGGAAAAGTGCATTCCTGTAAAAGTTCTAACTGTGACATGGTTTCTTAATTAATAGTCAATTAACAATAACAAGTTACAGATATGAATCAGCTGATAATGAGTTTTTTGTGTGTGACTTGTCCACCTGTTTTTTTTGTGTTGGCACTGTACATAAAAGCTGTTTACCTAATGTTATTTAATACCACACTTGGCAAGGACAAAAGTTTGCATAGTTGACATGAATTTCTGCATTAGCTAATTAATTTAACTACCGCCAGCCCTATCTGACAATGAGTCAAACTGGTCAGTTTGTAGCAGAAAAATGCATTGTTTACAACGCAAAATATAAATAAAACGCATATTATTTAGGGTGACACTCCAAGCACTTGGGTACCCACCTAAAATAAACTCCCACTGTTCACAGCCTAATAAACGTTCTGGCACGACCTCGAGCTCCAGCATTTTTAACGGGACGTTCCAAAATGTCTTTTTCACTTAGTCAACTACACAATCACTCGATTTCGCTCGATTTCTAGCCTTATAAACACTTCCAGTTCTTTGTCTGGATTCACTTATAGCGCCATTTTGATTACAGGGGGGACCTGTCAAGTAAACAACAGCTGATTGTCATGCGCACGTTGACGAATCTCGTCCTTACGAACGGAGTGCATAAGGAAATTCAATCAGCTGGTCAAAAACAACAGGAGATTGGTAGGAATACTGGTTTAGGATTGGTCAAGAATTTTGCATCTCTGTTTGTTTTGTAGGGAGTAGAAAGAGAACGACAATTTAACTGTCAGTTGTCATTAAAGTTGGTTATTGATTTTTTTTAGTTAGAGGTTAGGTCTTTTTTGAAAATTAAAAAGGGGGCGCCGTTTTGTCACTTCCACTGTTCTTTTAGCTTAGTTCTTAAGTGAATAAACCAAAGAATGGCTTCTTTCAGGTAAAAACTCTCAACCAAACTCCAGTCATAGTAACTTAAAACCGTTTCAGCCCTAACCGCACCTTACCAAGTGATTTGAATCAGTCCTATAACAAGTCGGCAGTGTTGGAACGCAGCCTGATCCTAAACAAAAACAGGCACAGACTCAAGGAAAGCCTGTGGTGGTTTGCCATTAACACCGTTTTGCTCGCCATTGTAGTCTATGATTTGTAAGTAAGAAAACTTTGAGTTAGAACAGTTTCTTAGATTAAACAAAACAGATCGCAAACCTGCCCTTTGGAGATGAGTTTCTTCCACTACATTGAGTACTCCTTGACCATTGTGTTTACTTTAAATGTTTTCTTCTATTTTGGACGCATTGTTCGTCTGTACTTCACTTCAACTTCAAAAGAGATGATACCAGTTACTGCGGAGCAGAAAAAGCTCTTAGGAGTCAAGGATTCCGGTACAAACTCCCTAAAAAGTGAATATCCAGTGTTTTAATAGTTTTGTGGTTACCAGATCCAAATTACACTCTAATCAGTCCAGGGCAGTCACCCCTTAAACAGTCGGCTACCCCTTTACAAAGCAACACACCATTAAACATGACAGCGTTGAGCTGGCGATCAAAATCATCACCTCAGCAACAAACCCCTTTAAATATGACAGCTTTAAGTTGGCGCTCTGACTTGTCAATGGGTGACAGTATGAGGGTTAACTACACCAATCAGTCAACATGGAGCTCATTGACAACTAGGGAGGCGCCTGAAAGTGAGAGCCATGCAGAGTTTGAGGATGCCAATGAGGAAATTGAGTCTGAATTTGATGTAGAACATACAGAAGATGAGGAGGAGGAAGATGTGGGTTGTACAAAATGATGGGTGGAAGGGAGAAGTTAAAATTGTGGATGTTTCAGGTGAATGCAGTTGAAAATAAGGTACAAACTGGTAATAATTTGTTGAGTTCTTTTTGGAGCCACCCAGTAACTAGAACAGCAGCAGACATGTCAGAGTTTTTGAAAAGTTGCACCTATCAATTGTCATCACCTTCACCCAGTAAGAGCTTTTTTACACAAACCCACTGAGAAAGTCATCACCAGCAGTGTTGCCATACTTAACTATATTTTTTACAGCTAAAAAACTAAGTGGTAGTCCTTCCACAAAGTCAGACGATAAATCCAGCGGCACTGTACCAGTTTTGGAGGTCTGGACCGGAATCAACGTGGACACGGTCGCACTCACCCAATGGAACGAAAACTTACGCATGGTAAGTACCATTTGGTTGAACTGATTAGTTTTAAAGCGCTATCGAATACCAGTGGATATCGAGAACAATACTGGAACGTCTAGTGCTCGAAATCGAAACGATCAACGAAGCTCTGGAAAAGCACAACATGTCTGACATGAAAATTGGCGCCGTTGGTTTGGATCGGTTGCGCAAAACTGCAACGACCAGTCAAATCTCTCATTTCATCCCCTCCCTGTCCCCCATTATCCCCTTTTTAGAAGTCCACACCAATCAGGAGTATGTGGTGAAACGTATTCGGGAACTGACTAGAGGAGGCTGCATGAGTGAATTTAAATGGAATTCTGGAGGATATTTTAATGGGAAAGACTGGGAGGACTCTCTACCCACTGATTGCGCAGTATGTCTAATAAAATAACAATTTATTATTATTGAATATCCCGTTAAACACACAGATTGTGATGCACTTGTTTGCCTCATATTTGGACACGCAATTAATGCCATCCCCTAACTTGCCAGACGCTAAAGCGTTTAGTTCACACTACTACCTCAAAGCCACCGATAAAATGCCAGTTCTAACCTCATCCAGCCTGTTTATACAGGAATTAACCGAGAAACCGCCCCATTATCGCGTGGTGGTCGGAGAAAAAGTCTATGAAATGGTCAAGGTAGTTGAATCACATAAAATACTCACACTTTGTCAAATCAAACGGATTTCAGGGCTACAACAATCTCTTCCATAGCGTGTTGTTCTTCATCTATCACGTGAATAAGAAGGAGCAAGGCATGCTAGGTCGAGTCAACTTAGGCCGGGCCGGTTTGAACATGTTGTGGGTTATCGGCGTTAATGAATAGTCTAGGTTTTTTACACGTTAAGGATCTCATTATTGTGAATGTGTTTACTTTGTAAGTGTTTCTGTGCCAATTTGATTATTAAATAAGCCTAATGAATAAGTGTTTAGTATGAGAAAGTTTTTGGCAACGTTGCAGAGAACTTGTAGTTTGTGATTGGACAGAGTGTGTTTTAAAACTAACTCCATTTCAATGGGCCTGTCCCACAATTTTTTTTTTATTTCATAACTACAAAGACGGATTGAAAATATTATACCCGTATTTTTTTGTTTTCAAAAATATTAAGTCTAAATAGAAAAAAAATGACGATAAAAACTACATTAATCTCATGTTTAAAACGTCCGCCGCCGGTGACGTACTACACTATCAACCAATCAGCGACAAGAAGTGAAACAGATGGCGTGCAACAGCCAATAAAATCGTCCAGAATTACGTACGACACATGCGCGCCAAAGCAATCTTTTAAATTTAATGGACAAATTCAAACTAATGTAGGAACATTTACGACCATAATTTTTTCTTCAAGAATATGAAAAATTAGTTTTTTGATTTTGTGGGATAGGCCCATTGAGCGTAGCTCCGTTATTTGAGGAGCTTCAAAAAAGTGTAACTAAGATGCAGGAAATTTCATCCTCTACAAGATTGTATTAAGTAGTTTTCGCCTTTAAGGGCCTCCTTAAGGAGTTACAAGACAAAAAGTGACAGGGTGCACAAACTGCTTTTTTTAAACTAACTCCATTTCGACTAAACTTAGCTCCGTTACTTGAGGACCTACAAAAAAGTGTAAATAAGAAAACTTATAGGAAATTTCATCCTCTACAAATCACACACTATACCCACTAGGCTGGGTAGAAACTTGTAGACTTGTAGAACACCAATTAACTTACCATAACAACACAACATTGAGGTAAAAGAAAAACGAAAATCTTTCGGAAACAAAATCAAAATTTCTCATCTTGCGTGTACAAACTTTCGGCAAACACTATGTCACGTTTAATAGCGACTGACGCTTCCTCCATTTTGGTTTTTAACGCGGGGTTGCCGATAATTTTGGCCGCGTCACGCACGTCCATAATGGTTTCGTTCAGCTGTTGTATACACCTTACGATTATTCCCTCTTGGACGTCTGTGAGCTTCATTATTTCAGCGAACGGCTGGAAATTCAAACTGATTTTATCCAGCCTCTAAGGAGCGGAACCTACCTCAGAGTTTGCCCATCTGTAGACCACGTGAACCAGTCCGAAATTCAAGTCGGTCTGGAATTCTTCAGTTTGTATTCCTAGTTCTAGTTCGAGGTTGCCAATTCTCGCGTGCACATCTTTGATTAATTGTATGCCCTAATTAAAACTGCACTAGAAAGAAAGTTGGATTGGAGAAGTATTTTGAACAAACTTCTTTAAGTTTAGGAGTGAGTTCTTCTTCGTAGTCGGTGGAGTCGTTTCGGGTCTTTGCTCTGAATACCAGAGAGGACAGCAGGGCTGCCACTTCAGCCGGTTGCAACTCGGTGAAAATGTCATCAACCACCAGTTCCGTTATAAGTAG
The DNA here is from genome assembly GCF_016097725.1 of Ips typographus. Lineage (NCBI taxonomy): Eukaryota > Metazoa > Arthropoda > Insecta > Coleoptera > Curculionidae > Ips > Ips typographus. The sequence continues at coordinate 8,311,764 of NC_138426.1, read as the reverse complement.
TTCGTTCATACCCATTTCACAAGCCACGTTACCCTTTAATTTCACTGAAAAAAACTTTAATTATTAACGAATCTGAGAGATACCAACTTATTGCAACTAACCAGTGTTGTTTGCATCCACATAACCCAATTTTTGTAGTAGTTCAATTCTTTTCCGATAGTCGGGGTACAAAGTGAGACTGGCGTTTGACAGACGGAACTCCAAGTTGCTTTTCTTTTCTTCCAAAAATTTCCGTTCAAACACAGCAGCAAACTACCAACAAAATGAGGCAACACCGTACAACAAACTTAACTAATCATTACCTGTTCTTCAAAGTTGGGTATACGAGTGCTGGGTAAATGGTCCAGCATTCTGTCTTTAATTACGTACATGTCTTTAAGAGCGTGATACAAATTTTGCTCGTTGACTTTGAGATCGCTGATAAAGTGTTGAAACTCCAAAGCCGCTTTATTAGTCTCGTTGGCTTTAACAGTTAACTTGAGCAGCTCGTGGACCGCTTGGGCGCAAGTCTGACCGGGCGGGTCAAACTTGAATCGGTCCTGTTGACGTTTGTCCCAATCTGCTTCCACCAGTTTCAGGTCTAGTTTCACGCTTTTAGCGGATATTTCAAAGATGTCGCTAGCGGTCACGGTTAGAACAGTATGGCCTGGGGAACCGGAGGGCGCAAACATCTTTTCCCTAGCCAAACCCAACATTTGCCACCACAAATCGTTGCGTTCGAGTTGTTCCGGATCGTTTTGTGGGTTGCACAGCACCAGAACGCGGAATCCTGCAGTTTTCTTGGACAGAATCAAAGCCAGTTTGTTGACGTGACCCTTTTGCGTTACTAACACCAGTCCTCCAGGTATTAGCAGTTTTTGCACCTTGGAAAACGCCATTACTTGCGGCTATAAAATGCGAAGTTAAATCAAACAGAAGACTACAGCTGTTGGTAGTGGATTTTTGTGAAACATATTGATCATCATAATTTACTTACCAAAACTTCGTTTCTCTGTCGCAAGTACGAGCTTGCACACTCGTAAAACTTGACCAAAGGTAGCAAATAACCGCTAAGCTGTTGTTTACAGATTTCCTCTAAGTCAGTTTGGATTTTACGCAGTTCGGACTCCAAATCGGCCACGTTTTTTTGATGATCGGCTTCGCCGAAACTCTTGGAAATCATCAATTCAACGGTGAGACTTTCGACGCGCAACAAACTGAGCACCATACCGTAAGTGAGCCGAAATTGGCTCACCAACTTGTTCGGTTTGCCGGTCATCATGTTGCGCAGCTCCGTTTCCGGTGGCACGGCCAGTTTACACAACAACAAAACGGTACCTTTTTCGTCTTTGCCACGCCGACCCGCCCTACCTAAATGATCCACATTCACTCAGTCATACTCTGAGCCTGCAAACGTACATACCAGCCATTTGGATGTATTCAGCAGGCAGTAAATTCCGCATTTCGATACCGTCGTGTTTCCTAATTGAATCGAATATGACAGTTCTGGCGGGCATGTTAACGCCCATTGCAAAAGTTTCAGTAGCGAACAGAATCTATATAAAGTTCTCGTTTGTTTCAGGATTTACGAAATTGTTTTAAAGTACCTTGATTAAACCGCGCTGGAAGAGCATTTCAACTATTTCCTTCACTATTGGCAGTACGCCACTGTGATGCACTCCAATACCTCTGCTTAAGATCTCTTTCATTTTTACTATTTGGGGAATCACACGATCGGGTTCTTTTAATGACCTAAAGCAAAATCATTGATGAAGTACCTTTTTGTATGTACAGGGTGGTCGTGGATTCGATAGCCCACCAAAAAATAAGTTAACATTCATTATGCCATTTTCCTGAAAAATGCTTCCCAAGGAAAATACAGTCCATAAAAGTTCAGTTTAAAAAATCGGTTTCTTGTCATTACTGTCAGACCGCTGGAGGAATTTTAATCAAATTTAGAACAAATACATATGAAATTAATACTCATTATGTGATGTTAATGACGTTGGTCGAAACTGTCCAGTGGTGTAAATACAGAAAGATGGTTTTAATTTTTCTGCCTTATTCTCTACGTCCCTGGATATTTTTCAAAAATTTCAGTTTTACTTCTTCAATTGAACACAGAACTTGACAAACTAAGTATCTCTTATAAAATTCTGATTTGAAACTTCGTTTACGAGATAATTGAGTTATTAAGTTAAAAAAATATTGTCACGGTGAAAATCGACTTAAGAAGCTTAAAAAAGTCTTTGTAGCCAGTTTTCATAGTTTCTAGACAAATTGAAAGACTTGAAAGTTTTGAAAATTGACTTAGAAACCAGTAAATTTACTTTCAAACGGTGAAAATTGAATTGAGAGGCTTAAAAATTGTATTTGTAACCAGTTTTCAGACAAATTGAAAGACTTTAGCCTTGACAATTGACTTGAAAACTGTAAAAATTGACTTGAGAAACTTAAAAACTGTCTTTCAGTCAGTCGTTATCGTTTTCAGATAAGTTGAAAAACTTTAGTAGTGAAAATTGACTTGAAGCCATGAAAAACTACTTTATCTAGAATTTTTTACTATAAATTCACACATTTCAACCTTGAAAATTGACTTGGACACCAAAAAGTGACTCTGAACCAATGAAAAGTGACATCAAAAGCTTAAAATTTGCATTTAAAGTAAGTTTTCATAATTTGAAAATACATTTCAATATTTTAGTCTTGAAAATAGTCTCAAAAACAAGATATTGACATTAGATCCATGAAAATGAACTCTAGACTATTTTTAGGGCTTTAAAACTGTTTTCAGCTTGGAAAACCGAGTTTTAGGGTTATCTTCACCAAGTTTTTGACATAGCAGACTTGAAAAACTATTTTTACATTTTCCATCGGCTTAAACATGCCATTTCACGCAAAACAAAATTTCAATTAAATTGACTGTGAGCTGAATAACCCAAGAAAACATTTTCAATGTCAATTTTGAATAATATCCAGTGAGAGTAGAGAATAAAGACTTTACTCCTATATGGACGCATCTAAACAATTTTGAAGAATGTCATTCACATCACATAACGAGTAATTTCATAATTACTTGTTCCAAATTTGATTTGTCTGACAGTTGTAGCAAAAAAACGATTTTTTTAAACTGAACTTTGGAGGTCTGTGTCTTCCTTAGGAAGCGTTCTTCAGGAAAATGATGTATTGTATGTATTGATCAGGAAAATGAATTATTGACATGTAAAACTGGACCACCCTGTATAGGCAAATTCAGTGACTTTTATAACGTTAAACTGAGAGTCATAATGGATTCCCTGACACCAAATTCGTCAAAAAAGAGTACAAACATAATATATCAGAGTATAAAAATTAAAATAGTAATCAATTTTTGACCGCCATTTTAGATTTACAAACGATTGAAGGTATTAACTCATATAGGATCTTTGGAAAATCCATTTTAATGGCAATCCATCGATATATAAAATCCCCTACCATGTCAAATAAGGCAGTTTTTGAAGGCCTCTAGCGGCCAAAATACCAGAACTGTCAACTCATGTACCACATCTTTGAAGAGCCCACTTCATTGACATATAAAAGTTCATATCATGTCAGTCAAGTAAGGCAATAATTCAAGATTAAACGAATCGGTGCATGAAAGTTAAACAGAAAGCGTTGGTCAATTTTGAAGCCCTCTAACGGCCAAACGATTGAACCGATAAAATCATGTTGCATATCTTTGGAAAGTGCATTTTATTGACAATCCATCGATATATAAAATTCCCTACCATGTCAGTCAAATAAGGCAGTTAATAAGGTTTAAATAAAACAGTGCATAAAAATTAACCAGATAACGTTGATCAATTTTGAAGCCCTCTAGCGGCCAAAATACAAAAACTGTCAACTCATGTAGCCACATCTTTGAAGAGCCCACTTCATTGACATATAAAAGTTCATATCATGTCAGTCAAATAAGGCAATAATTCAAGATTAAACGAATCGGTGCATGAAAATTAAACAGAAAGCATTGGTCAATTTTGAAGCCCTCTAACGCCCAAACGATTGAACCGATAAAATCATGTTACATATCTCTGGAAAGTTCATTTCATATGCCATCCATTGACGTGTAAAAGTACATACCATGTCAGTCAAATAAAGCAGTTAATCAGGTTCAAACGTTTCCGTTAAGTATCATTAAAAACTGTCAAGCTCAACTTTGACGCCCTCTAGCGGCCAAACTATCACACCAATAACATTATTTTACTACACCGTTGAAAAGCCTTAAGTCTGGACTAGATTTTACATTCAGTGACCTTTCGTCGTAATTGTTGAAATAACTGAGTTTTTAAGGTTAAAGCAAAAGTGGTTAATCACTGCAAAGGTTGGACTTTTACGCCTTCTAGCGGCCAAACGGTGCAACTGATTAAACGGCCATATTTTTGAAAAGCTTACAATAATTTTCACTTCAATGACTTTTTATCCTCAACTGTCAAATAAGCGAGCTATTCAAGGTGAAAATATAGTTTGACCTGACTACAATAATCTTATCTAACCATACTGTATATTGTACACTGGTTGTCTCAAATTTGCTGGTGAGTACAGAGTATCCCAAAAACAGTAAAAAAACTTAAAAAATTCATTTATAAAATATCTTTAAAAACTGTGAAAGCAAAAAATGTTTCTTTAAACGGTGAACTGTTCAATTAACTGAGTTATTTAAGATTAAATCAAAACTGGTTGAATCACTTAGAAGGTTTGTAAAGCTTGATTTTGACGCCCTCTAGCGGCCCAACTATCACAAAACGGAATATTTGGGATTATTAATTTCCCAAACACATTAATTTATAGTGGCGACGGTCACGTGTTTTCACCCATACTTACCGTATGCATTTATTAAAAAAATACTCAATATGCGACTTTTCCTGTTGTGTGGTCAAATTCAAGTGGGACAACATTTCGGCGTTATTGTCGCATCTTTGCCGCGAAAATATGAAAACCACCACCGGCAACAGCTCGAACTTTTCCAAATGATCGACGAGGCCGCTCCACAACGTTTTTTCCTGCTGTTTGTTCAGGAATTTGACGTTCTGGTTGCGGCACGGTTCAATGGCCGCAGTGGCTTTTATGTACCTAAAAACCAGTTTGTAACAATTTTCAATTCTGTCATTAGTTGCACTTGTCCACCCTTCGTTGATCCATTTTTCCGCGTCCAGAAGTAAAAACTTGTTGTGACGACTACCACCCCATCTACCAGTGTAGAGAAAGTGTTGTAAGGGTACCGGACGTTTTGTGGTGGTAATCACGTAAACTTTCCTGTACATTTCGAAAAAAATTTAAGTGGTTCAAGTTGTTTGGTTTGTCTCACCTTTTGTGGGTTCTACCAAGCCAATCTGCAAACTCCACAGTGTTGGGTACTGTAGCGCTGAGTAGTACCACGCACACATCTTTAGGCAGCATTATCAGCACTTGCTCCCAGATGTGGCCTCTGTCTCGGTCGTTAACGTAATGAACCTGAGTTTTAACTACTTAATTCTGGTTAAATCAACGTCAAATCGGCAATACCTCGTCAAAAATCACATATTCAATATCACGAGTGATGTCACTGCCGCAATACAACATTGACCGTAAAATTTCGGTGGTCATAATCAAACAGGATGCTTTTTGATTGATTTGGAAGTCTCCAGTAATTAAACCCACATCCTCGAATTCTTCCCTGTGAGCATTTCCATTAATTTATAGTTTTAACAATTTGTATACAAACTTACTTAAAATCCCTATATTTTTGATTTGACAGTGCTTTAATGGGTGAAGTATAAATAGTTCTGGTCATATGTTTCTGTGACAAAGCAATAGCATATTCAGCTACAACAGTTTTACCTGCAAACAACTATAATAACTGGTTTGGTTACTTTGTGTGGTAGTAAACTTGCCGGCAGAGGTATGAGCAGCCACAAACACATGATTGTGCTCCTCAAGTTTCATTATAGCCAATTTTTGAAAATTATCAAGTTCAAAAGGGAACTTTTTGGCCATGTTGGGAATGTTCTTTTCAAAGTCTAGCACTGGCTTATTAGGATCCAGCAAAATAGCCCATTCACTACTATTTCGTGGATTTAAAGCTGATAGAGAAGAAAGTGTTAGGACTTGAGGTTCTTTAGGCAACACTTCCTCTTCCTCAGCTAAAAGTGGAACTTCTTGTTGTTGCTCTTGCGTTGGTTGGTTTACTTGGATTAAATCTCCTAAAATATCTTGTTCCTGCTGTATTAACTCTAAAAGGTTGACCACATTTTCTTGCTGGGTGTTTATAGTGGCACTTGGAACATCTTCATCACAAATTACTGTGTGCCCATCTTGGTCAAATGTTAGACCATGAGTGAAACCTGGTGCTACCCTAAGCAAATCTACACTAATATTAGCATAATATCAACGCAAAACGTTAAGTGCTCACCTGAGTCATCTTTAAGTAGATTTAATTTTGGTAAATCCAGGACAGGTTCTGGAAAACTGCCTGGCTGAAAAGGGATATATGAGGCGCTGCCTCGTACAAAATCGCCGGGAGGCAAGGGGGCTCGACTCATCGACATGGAATTGCGCGCAGTAACTCCCACCGAATCTACTGGCACTTCTCTAAACTCCACAATTTCCCCACTATCCAAATCACGTTGCACCTGGATCGTTCAAGCTGTATTGTTAGGCGTGCGGGGGTGGTCATGAATACAAACTCTTAACGTGGTGGAAACGGGGGCTCCATCGTAATCCAGGAGTTCTAGGGGGTCGGGCTCCCGGCCCCAAAACTGCTGGTTCCTTTCGTACTTGTGAATTGGAAGGTTTTCAGGCCTGAGCAGGTAGTTCTCCAGTTGGTCCCTGATATCTGGAAAAAGCGGGGGCAGCTCAAAATCAGACATTTTCTGTAAACTGTTCTAGTTTTGTTTTTGTTTGGGAAATTTTCAGAAAACTTGGGTTAGGTTATGTACTGTCAAAAATCAAATTTTGTTTGTCCTTTGTTAACGTGTGAGGGAAATAAGGATGGGAAATTAAAACGTCATAATAGATGACATTGAAGTCAGCCGTACTTCCTGCATACCAATCCAACAAACAGAAAATACCCTAGTTTTTTAAATTAAAAACTCAAATTTGTAATAATTTTTATATTATTATCAATGTTAGTTGATTAAATTTAAAACTTAAAGTTGGGACTGTATTAGAAATTTGTAATTGGAGTTAAATTTTTAGTTTAACAAGTAAAAAATTGTGGTGGCATAAGTGACGTTTGTCTTAGTTGGCAATACTGTAATGGTGGAGTTAAATGGCCGGCAGACCGGATTAATGTGATTTTCGTTTAACAAAAAAAAGGGAGTGTAATATTCCAGTGTTTCGGTCATTTTCATTGCGTCCAGGACAAAAATTGTACAGGTAATCTTTAATTTTAATTAGGACACATTTCGTTAAAGGTGGGGACATATCCGCCCGGCCCCCTCTATGAAAACGGTTAAAGGTTGACAACACCTTTTGAAATGTCACCAGTGAAGGAGGACAAAAAAAATTGAAAAAAAAAATTGTTAATTATATTTAAATCAGTACAAATCGGAAAAAGTGTTTCTAAAGGGACGTTAATCCCCACATGGGACTTCCTTCCTGGCCGGTTTATTTTTAGACCACGCGCCGTTGGTAACGGTAGTACCATTTGCACCACTTGAAAATACATCAAAACCGGTACGTTTTTGCCTCGAGATATTTGCGTGTGATGCTCACCGTTTTCGGAATTTACGCAAATTGTGCTCACCTAATCGGGCGGGACCCGTCATTAAAACCATATTGAAAAAGGGGCCAAGCACCTTGTTTGCAGTGTTTTAATGTAACCGCTTTGTTTCAGTCATGGCGGTAAACGTATACTCAACCAATGTCACCACAGAAAATCTATCCAGGCATGATATGCTAGCCTGGGTCAATGAATGTCTAACCAGTAGTTTCGGTAAGATTGAGGAGCTCTGCACTGGAGCTGCTTACTGTCAATTCATGGACATGTTATTTCCTGGTAAGCGAGTCATTTTCATTGATTTTCAATGAAATTTATCTATTAAATTATGTCATAAGCCTTTTCAAGCTCCATTTTTTTTGACGTCACGATGACGTAATTTGTCAAAACCATAGTTTGACCAATTGTCAAATTACGTCATTGTGACGTAAAAAAAAAAATGAATTAAGTTTTAACTATTAATTCTAGGATCAGTGCAATTGAAGCGTGTGAAGTTTCGCACCAATCTAGAGCATGAATACATACAAAACTTCAAAATCTTGCAAGCTTCTTTCAAGAAGATGAGTGTAGATAAGGTAAGCAGTTAAATTCCTTAAAGGTGGTTTAGTGTTGTGTGATTAGGGATTTTTTGAATTGGAAACTTCTGGACAATTTTAATCTAGATCATCCCAGTAGATAAGCTGATCAAAGGCAGGTTTCAAGATAATTTTGAGTTTTTACAATGGTTCAAGAAATTTTTCGATGCGAATTACGACGGACGGGAATACGACGCCTTGGATGCGCGCGGTGGTATAGGATTGGGTTCCAAAGCCTCCCACACCCAAGCGAACGGCCATTACAAACCTACAGCCGCGCCTACTGTCAGACAGGGTAGGACACACATTGAGCTTCATCCACACTGCTGCTGTTTAGACATTTCATTCCCCCCCCCCCATCTTTATGTTTTTATTTTGTGGTGGTCTTCATTTGTTTGTGGTGAAATTGAGTGGGTTCACACAGACATTAAACACGCATTAGCACCACGTCTATCATTAGTTTCACCCCCATTTCTAGATAGTGCCGATCGACAAACTGGTTAAGGGCCGGTTTCAAGATAATTTCGAGTTTTTGCAATGGTTCAAAAAGTTCTTCGACGCCAACTACCGGGGAACCGAGTATGATGCGTTAAGTGCCCGCGGCGGCGAGTCAATGGGAAATGGAGGGGCGAACGCCCCCCGGGGCCAAGGCCTGATGCAACGGAAACCGGCAACACCTCAGATCACTGCACCGGCCAAGCCTGCACCTAAACCGGTTGGAAGGGCCAGAGCTAGTAGGTTGAACTATGATTGGTTAGGAGGGGCGGGGCTGTTTACTAACTCCCGCCCTTTTTGTGGGCGCGTCTTTACTACAAGAGTTTATTGGCTTGGAAGCAGTTTTTGACAGTTGTGTTGTCAATTTAAATGTTTGTTATCTTCCAAGCCATTATGACTACAAATTAGGTTATTCAACATTTTAAAGATTTATATTGTTTTGCAAGTTAACTGCCTCTGTCAAAATGTGGCCTTGTTCATTTTGACAGTCGAGTAAATTTGACGTTATACAGCGTCAAAATGAATGGGCTTGTATTAACTGATCCATAAAACACTTAACATTCCGAACCAGTTAAAAAAGTGTGACTGTTTTTTTTTTTTTCACTTTTGCATTTTACACATTGAGGGTGAGTAAAACACTTAAATCAACCTGTACAAGTCTGTCAAAACCTCCTCTAAAGTGCACTGTTCAAGCTTTCACTCATTGGAAACCTCCAAAAGTCCGATCATCACCGCTTTATTAGAATCCGCTCACTAGTATTATAAAAAAAAGTAATTTTTAAAGAAACAACTGGTCACGTGACATGTGTGTTTTTAGTGCCGAAAGCCGCCACCCCAAACAAACCGGCGGCCGCCCGGCCCGTGCCCAATCGAAACGCGGGCGACCTCTCCGGCAAAATCGAGGACCTCACCAATCAGATCTCTGAATACAAGGTAAGTGGTTACCAAATACAGTTTTGCCAACCAATGGTGAGTTCGCACGTGCTGTAGTTGCTTGGTGATGGGTCAAGAAAATACAGCAAGCTGAAAGTGTAAGAAAACTTGTTTTTTGACCAATCACCAACCATCCACTGTGCTGAAGTTAAGCAAGTGCTGCCCATGAACAGTGTTGTGACCATTTCAGAAAGAGCATTTAGTTATCTTTATCTCTCTTTTAAATTAGGGGTTTCTGTCTTTGTCACTGTGCTTTTTAAATACTGTGTGTCCCAAATTGCTTCTACATGTTTTAGGGATCTTGAAAACGGTAAGAGCTACAGAGGTGGTTAAATGGGAAAAGTTTTAGAGAATTTTATGTGAAACTTATTTCTGGTTTCGAAATTAAGTTAAAATTGGGAAAACGTCAGAGGCTGCATTTTAAACACTCTTTAACAAAGCCAAAGAGAGTTTTGAAACTAAGACATTATTAAGGCACTTTTTTACGTAGAACACGATGATGTTATTAGAAATAATCTATCGTCATTGGTTTCCGAGATATGGATGATAACTTTCTAATTTTTATGGTCGCCTTCAAGATGGCGGCATGAAGTTATCATCCAAGCAATGACGATAGATTATTTCTAATAACGTCATCGTGTTCCACCTAAAAAAGTGCCTTGATAATGTCTTAGTTTCAAAAATCTCTTTGGCTTTGTTAAAGAGTATTTAAAATGCAGCCTCTGACGTTTTCCCAATTTTCCGAAAAACGGAGAAAGATAATTTAATTTAACGCCGTAAGTATTCAATACCCTCCACAAACTTATTACGGCGTTTGGCAACAGCGCGCTAAAAATATGGCCTACTTGATATTTTTTTCATTTTCTGTCTTTCTCCCGCGCATGCAATTACCTACGTTTCTCTGTCCGTTACACGGTTTTCCTATGGTCGCTTTTGGATTTACCACACCTGTATAATTGAACTATTAAAGAATCATAATTGATAATTTACTGAAATAATAGAACAATCTAACCTCAACTTTTTAATCAGTCTTGTTATGTCACTCTTAGGAAATGTTATACACATTTTACATGTATAATACGGTTTAATACAGGATTTTATACCTTTCCCTGATTTCCGGTAAAAGCAATAATTACTGAGGCAACATTGTGCTTCCCCACAAATATGACGGCGCCAGTTAACTGTCAATGACGTCATTCTGGAATGGTCTACATATCGAACATAATAGGTCTGTTTGCAGAAGCAATCCCTTACTGATTTCCAACTCAGAAATAGTAAATGTCTGTTTTAAAGTTACCAGAAAGCTGGGTTTTCTTCTGATATTCCTAAAAACAACATTGAAAAATTACAAAAACAAATTTCAGCTTGAAAACAAACAAAATGGCGGCTTAGAGATATTACTAAAAGTAGTAAATTTTTTGACAAACCAAATTGGTTTGCAATGCTAATTTACAACACGAAGTGTTACCGTAAGCATCAATTTCTTACAGATAACGACACTAAATTGAACTAGGTAAACGCACAGTTCACCTTATACACTCATACACTTAACCAATTAAATAAAGAATAAAAGAAAACCTATACAAGTACAAAAATTTCAAATTTACACAAAAAAAACTGGTGATGAGAGAAACCATTACAAATCAATGAGCGGGACAAAGATAAACGAATAGCAAGGGAGATGTGTCACTTTGTCGAAACGGATGTGACGTAATTGGACAGTTAAACAATAACTGACTCACCTCACCTAGGAAGTTTGTCGCTATCTTTGTCTAACTCACTGGTTTTTTTAATCTCTCTCTTTTCTTACCATGTTTCTTATGAGTATTATTGAAACTTGCATATATGTATGTAAAAAATCAAAGTACAATGGAATGACGTAACATATAAATGTGACAAAGATAGTTTGCAGAAGCAATCCCTGACTGGTTTCCAACTCAGAAACAGTAAAGTTTTATTGGTTGAATGCTCACGTGACTATGACGTATTCTAACTCGTGGCCAATGTATCTATTTCTCTGATTACTAGTTGGAGATCCCTTCTGCGAACAGACCTAAAATGTAATTTGACAGTCACTTTATAGTACGTTCATCCGAAGGGTTAAGATGTTAAAATATTATGAAAACTCTCTGTATATAGACTCGTTTCTACTAACTTAATATTATTTGTCTTTAGTTGACGGTGGAAGGATTAGAAAAAGAGCGCGACTTTTACTTTGGGAAGCTGCGGGATATTGAGGTTATGTGTCAGGAGTGCGAGGATGGCAATCCACTGATCCAGAAAATTTTGGACGTTTTATACGCCACTGAGGTGAGTGTGAGTTGACCTTTACAAAAAAAAAAAACCGTTTCCACGCTTACTGGATCGATTCGAGTGGTTTTTTTTGCGTGTAATTTAACCTTCAAGCTTCAAGACGTTCCGGTGGTGTTCTGTCTCTTTTATTCGATTTCCCTATAATGAAAAAGCTGTGACGTAGCCTTATTAACGCCGAACAGGCGTAGCTTTGTTGCTTGCAGCTTAGCTTTAGAAACTGAACCGAAAACCAGTTTCGATACAATGAATGCGTATAGAATAGCTTTAATTACCAGCTCGATTATGTCTGTCAATTTTGTATTGTTGTCTGGGTGTCGCCAAGTAATTTTCCGGTTTAGTGGGTGCGCGATTAAGTGGAAACGAATTACAGTGCGCTCCTATTGATCTGCTATTCTGAAACAATGATCACCAACCATAAACTATAAATGATAAGTATACAGTGCGTTTTTTTTAACGCGCAACATAGGATTTCACGTGTTAAATTTTTAAGCCCATGTTAGACCATGTTATTTTGGAACTACAAGTATAAAACTTGACGGGTGGCTATTTCGTACCCTGAAGCTTAAGTAAATTTACCAATTCGGCCTAAAAAGTGTTAAAAAACTTGCAAAAAATCATCTTTTTTCGAAAAGGTTTTATCGTTTCATACTCCCTGTATGCATTGTTGTTCTTTGTTGTTTTTGATACTGGCACGGCAGGTAGCAGGTAAAATTTGGCGTAGAAAGTAAAACAGGGTGATCATTAACTTTATATCAAGAAAGTTAAGAACAAAAGAAGTATTTTTATAAGTGAATTGTTCAAAGTGACCTCCGTTTGAAGCCAAACAGTATATTCCAAACAATCATAAAATGCCCTTTTGACGTTCAAAAGATGTCGGGTCGTGATGCAGTCAAAATAAGTCACTTTACCTGCTACCTGCCCTGCCAGTATCAAAAACAACAAGGAACAACAATGCATACAGGGTGTATGAAAAGATAAAATCTTTTCAAAAAAAAATTATTTTTTTCCAGTTTTAAATCACTTTTTAGACCAAATTGGTAGACTTACTTAAGCTTCAGGGTACTAAAGACACACCCGTCAAGTTATAGACTTGTAGTTCCAAAATAACATGGTCCAACATGGGCTTAAAAATTTAACACGTAAAATCCTATGTTGCGCGTTAAAAAAAACGCACTGTAGACAAACAGTGGCAATGAAACTAAAAATTAATTTAAGTAAGCAGCGTGAGATGGCACCACTAAACGCATATTCCTGTAATTTTAAAGTCAGACGCAGCAATTGGGATCTTTTGACTGTTGGAACACATCAGTTTCAATGCGGCGTTGTCTAGTTGACAAATTGTCAATTTGTTTTTTGTTTCTAGGCAAAAAATAACAGATTTTTTGTGTGTTTTCTTTAATTATTGTGTTTCACTTTGTTGTATTTTTAGTTTAGTTATTTGTTTATTTTTAGTATTCATCAAGGAGGGTTATTTTATACTTAATACATTATGAATTCCATGTTTAATCTTGAAACTGTCACGTGACCATTTGTACCTTAAAATGAGTCACGAGATTTAGAGTTTAAAACTAAAAAAAACGGTCACGTAATCTTTAAAATTTAATTTAATTATTGAAAATAGTCACGTGACCCGTCAAATAATATTTTGTCATTTACAGTCACGTGATCTTCAGGGTTCCGCTTTGGCATTAAATAAGAGTCAGGTGACTTTTAAAAATTAAATTTGAGTATTGAAAATCGTCACGTGACCATTTGCACATTAAAAGGAGTCACGTAATTTTAAACATTTTATTTCAAACTGAAAAACGGTCACGTGACTCTTTAAACGTTATTTCGCTATTTACAGTCACGTGACCTTCAGGATTTCGGTTTGACGTTAAAAAATAGTCACGTCACTTTTAAAAAATGTTTGATTATTGAAAATTGTTGGGCGTTTTTATGAGCTGTAAAAAGAGTCACGTGACCTTTAAAAATATATTTTATTTTTGAAAAGCGTCATGTGACCATTTGCACATTATAAGAAGTCAGGTGAGTCTTCAAATAATACTTTGACATCTAGAACAGTCACGTGACCTTTAGGATTTCGTATTAACGTTAAAATAATTGAAAATTGTCACGTGGCCATTTGCACTGTAAAGAGGGTCACGTGTCTTTAAAAATATCAGTTTAAACTGAAAAACAAGCATGTGATCCTTTAAATAACATTTTGACATTCAAAACTGTCATGTGACATTATAAAATCCATTTTTAATCTTAAAAAAGTCACGTGACCTTCAGGATCCGTAAAAAGAGTCGCGTGGACTAAAAAATTAAATTTGAGTATTGAAACTCGTCACGTGACCATTTGCACATTAAAAGGAGTCACGTAATTTAAAAAAAATCTCAGCTCAAAACTGAAAAACGGTCACGTGACCTTCAGGATTTCGGTTTCACATTAAAAAAGAGTCACGTGACTTTTAAAAAATGTTTAATTATTGAAAATCGTTAAGCGACTTTATGAGCTGTAAAAAGAGTCACGTGACCATTTGCACTATAGAGTCAGGTGACTCTTCAAATAATACTTTAACATTTAAAACAGTCACGTGACCTTTAAGATTTCGTTTTGACGTTAAAATAATTGAAATTTGTCACGTGGCCATTTGCACTGAAAAGAGAGTCACCTGTCTTTAAAAATATCAGTTTAAACTGAAAAACGATTACGCGATCTTTCAAATGATATTTAAAACTCACGTGACATTATAAATTCCATTTTTAATCTTAAAAGAGTCACGTGAACTTCAGGATCTGTTTCGAGGTTAAAAAAGTCACGCGATTTGAAAAAAAAATAGTCTAAACATAAAAACTGTCACGTGACGTTAAAAATTACATTTTAATCTTAGAAATAGATACGCGATTCAGTGTATCAGTTTAAAACTAAAAAAAACGGTCACGTGATCTTCAGGATTCTGTTTTCACGTTAAAAAGGGTGACTTTTAAAATAAATAGAATCTTTATTATCGATAACCTCAAACTAGAAATTCTTATCATGTTTAGTTTACAAAATACGAGTAATTTATTATTTTCAACTCAAATTTAGTTGAAAAAATTCAGCTTTCTTAGGCAGTTCAGATGGGATAGCAAAAGAAAGCGGAAATATTGCAAAAGTTGGCAACTATGTCTGCAATGACGAGCTGTATTAGCGCCATCTCTTAGAGTTTACCTGTACAACTGAAACGGCCCAAAATACATTAGGGTGCCACTGTAATTACATTGCACTGGTTGTCTGTACTTATCATCATGCCAGAACTAATTAATTTGCAACAAACAAATGTAAAACAACTTTTGAGTCTAAAGTAGACGCCATTTTAATGTCACTGTCAAGTGCTGTCAGCTGTTTGAATTTGGCGGTGTTTGCCAGTTTTCAGTAGCGCATATGCAGCGTTGCCAATTTACATTTCATTCATTCACTTCTTCTTCAAGTGTAATTTTAGCAGGATAATGGAATTTTGTTTTATAACTGCCGCCATTTTGTCACTGACTTAATGTTATCCGGACTTTTAATATTAATCTTTTTGTTTTGTGCTTTGTACGTTTGTGCTATTTAGTGCCTTTATGTAAAACCTCGGTGAAGGTAAGTGGCGTTTTTTTTTTTAATTTAATTTACTCTATACATTTTGGGAGCTTTTTGTTTGTTAACCCTACAACCGGGATAACTTAAATAGATTTTTTAAATAAATAATTAAAAAATTAATTAAGCCTTTTTCAGGATGAACGTGAGGAATTACTGTACACCAATCAAATGATGAAGAAATTGCGCGTGTTTTCTAACCCTAAAGTCACACAAGCCGAGTGTCATTTGCCTAAACTGCACCTATAGAAGATGCTTATAATTTAATTATACACTTTGTTATTTAAATTGTATTAAACTTGTTATAACAGTTTGTGTGCGTTTTTTTTATCAACTTAAATCTAGTTTGAAGCAAATTATACAATTTTTTTCTGTTTGCAGGAAGGCTTTGCACCCCCCGATGAAGTGGAAGGCGGCGCAGGAGATGAAGACGAGTACTGAAAACTTAGCCTCTAAATTAAAGCCGTTTTTTTGTTTATAAATATATATTTGAATAATATGATAAATTAAATCGAAATTCCTATGAGCGTCGCTGCTTGAGCTGTTTTGTACACGAAAAAATGTTGCAACAACTGAATTTTGTTACTGTACGTTTTTAACATTTTTGTTTAGTTTAAACAGTGTTGCCTGTTTTCCGCTATTTCAGCTCCCTTTTACGTCCCAGATAGGGGGCGTAACAGTGACCTGGTTTTTTTTTAAGATTTTTTACTACACTTTCAGTGGTTTTTTTGTACTCGCTTGATTTTCTTGTATTAGGCTATTGGTTATGTTTCTAGGGTTCGTCAGTCAATGACTATTAATTGATAATAAAGTTATTTAAATGAGGCAGAGGCGAGTAGTCCTCATGGAGTTTTATTACTGTTTTTTTTTTTTAAATCCCAGAATAGTCTTTTATTCCAGTATTCACTGGTAATCGTTAAGGACACAGAAAAAATCTTCAAAATTTCTAATTGAAATATGTGGCAACACAGCTTTGACGTTTCAACTGTCAGCCGGGTTAAATCACACCGCCATTTGTCAATGTCAAATTTTTAGGCAGGAAATCGGTGATTAGCACCGCCTTCTTTACAAGAAAGCCTAGAATGTCCTTTTAATGGCGGCGTTATCGGATTTTTTTTTGTACACAAACCTATGGAGATGCAGTAGAAAATAAGTTTTTTTTTATTTTTTCGTGTAGTTGATTAGAAGTTGTGAGTGAAAAATCAAAGAACGCTTCATTCCTGATCCAGATATGTATAGATATGGCTTTTTATATCCAATAAAGTCCAGCCAAAGCAAGTTTGGTTAGAACCCTTTGTCTTGGAAAGTACAACAAACTAATGTAAAAACTGCTCAATCAAAGAAAATTTGGAAATCCTTGAATCTAGGTAAGCAAAAGTGGTAAATGGGTTTTATATTATTACCAAGACCTTTCTTTTAAAATGTAAATGTGCCAATGAAACTTCTAAAAGCTGTCCTGTTTCTTCAGAGTAAACCTTTGTTGCTCTCAAAATGCAGGCGGCCTCAAAATTTAACTCACTTATGTATGTAAGAGGCAATAAGTTTACTGAATGAGAAAGCATATTGTACTTACCACTGAGTATTGTGTTGGAGTAAAATCATTCCAGTTCAAAGCTTTCAACCACTGTTGGGTTCGAGCAGGGTCTTTTGGAAAGGAAAGGATACTTTTGGGCCTTTCTCCAAATTGCTTTTACAATTTGGCAAACAACAAGTGTGACGGCATATTGTAGAGGCAATAGAATTTAAGTTAAAAAACCAACAACAAATTATAGAACAATGAAGGAACAATAACAATAGTGATAACACAATAAAATGAACACAAACTACACTTTCACTAGAACAACAAACATATAAACAACAATATATAATAGCAAACAAAAATTACTTTGGCAAGTAATCCCAAGTCTTGACTTTAAACTTTAAAAATGAATTTAATCATCGAAAAACTCAATTTCCACAATACAAACAAATGCAAACTGTCAATCCCATATTTCGGCCATATTGGAATTTTTGGCATGCACCTTCTTGGCTTTCTTGTACAGAGGGCGGTGTGATTAGCCATTGAAAGAATGAAGTCGAAAACGTAAATAAATTGGAATTTGCCATTTATCCTTTTTAAGTTTTATGTTAATTTCTTTGTTAACGGCATTATCCGGACGTTTAGGTTTATGTGCGCGTCCGTTGCTAGTTAGTGCCAAGCCGCAAATGCCCCAAAAATGTCGAGAAACAAGATCGCAACCAGGGCCGCCGTGCACAACAGAATCGAAGTGAAAAGCAAGGTAACGCCTTTTTGATTCATCCTGCCTCGGTCCTGATTTTCCTGTACTTGTACGGTGGGAGAGAATGCCTTTGTGTTGAATTAAAGGGGGCGCAGCCCTAGCGTTATCATCCCAGGAAGGTTCATTAGCCTTGCAGTTTGTATAACTGTGCCACCTGATAAAAATTCAGTTTATGAGAGCGTAAACTGTTGTTTTGAAGCTTATTAGTTTAATTATGGTTATTTTCTAGTTAATTGCATTTAAAATTACAAAGTGAAACACTAATTGGTTTTCTTTAAACAGTTTGAAGCTGAGTTCAGACGATTTTCTTTGGAACGAGACACTCTGGCCAAATTTGAGGAATTCAGTGCCTTATTAGAGAAATTACACAAATTGAAAGATGTATTTCTCATATCCTACATTGATCCCAGCGATCAAGATTTATTACCTATTAACAATGATGATAACCTAAGAAGAGCACTAATTACTGCCAAACCCTTACTCAGAATCATTATTCAAAGAAAAGGTCAGTAAATATAGAGAGTGTTTATCGAACAAAACTCTAACCTAACAAAACATTCAACAGGAGATAGTTTGGAGGAGTTAAATGGTTACGGCACAATGAAGCCCCGCACCCTCATCTCAACCATATTGGGAGGCACGCCCGCCAGGGCGAAGGCTCTGCCCATTTCCAATCCGCACGATTTTCGGCAAGTGTCCGCCATTATCGATGTGGACATTGTGCCGGAAACCTGTCGGAGGGTGCGCCTGCTCAAACACGGCTCGGACAAGCCTTTGGGGTTTTACATAAGAGATGGCAGCAGTGTAAAGGTTACACAGAACGGTCAGTTGTCAAACCAGCTGATTGTGAGCTGTCATTTTTCTATTATCTGTTGCATTGACAGGCTTAGAGAAAATACCCGGAGTTTTTATCTCTCGACTCGTTCCGGGAGGTCTAGCGGAATCCACCGGTCTGCTAGCTGTAAACGATGAAGTCCTGGAAGTGAACGGAATCGAGGTGGCCGGGAAAACGTTGGATCAAGTGAGTCACATCTGTCAGTTATCATCATCGGTGTTGCCAAGTTAACATATTTAATGGAGGTGTTTTTTAATGATTGTGGGAAATTATAATTTACATCGAAAAATAATGGCAGTTTGCTGTTATGAACCATACTTTAAAATACAGTGATGAAAATCTAATTAAAAAAAATAAATATTACAACATTTTTCAAAATGAATAAACTAATATTTGACTTTAGTGACAGTTGTCATGTAGTTCTCCAACACTATTTAGCTAAACGGTCACGTGATAATTGTCAAAATAACTGTCATAAATCTCGGAAACAAGTCTTGTTTCAAAAACTGTGTTAAACTGGAATTCTTGCAACTTTTATGTAAAATTCTGACAGTTTTGACATTAGTGACAGGCATTACGTGGTTTTAGAGGATAACTTATCTAGACTGTCACGTGCCCACTATCAAAGAAACTGTCGTGAAACTCAAAAACACGTTTTCTTTCGGTTTGTGATTTCGGATCCAAATGCGTTATGATTCGAGTCACATGACCTCCAAAATGGTGTCATGTGATTTTTTTTGATCATAACGCGTTTGTATCCGAAATCTGGAATTCATCTATTGAATACTCCAAGTAATCTTTTCGAAACTTGGTTTTTTGCAACTTTTAATTGCAGTTTGACAGTTTTGACGATAGTGACAGTTGTCACGCGGTTCTGGAACACTATTTAGTTAGACGGTCACGTGACAATTGTCAAAAAAACAGTCATAAATCTCAGAAACTTGTCTTGATTTAAAAACTGTGTTAACCTGCAATTCTTGCAAATTTTATGTAAAATTTTGACGGTAATGACAGTTGTCACGTGCTTCTAGAACACTATTTAGTTAGACGGTCTCGTGACAAATGTCAAAATAACTGTCATAAATCAGAAACATGTCTTGTTTCAAGCACTGTGTTACACTGGAATTTTTGCAGATTCTAGGCAAGTTTTGACAGTTTTAATATTAGTGACAGATATCACGTGGTTTTTGGACGTTAATTTAGCTAGACAGTCACGTGACAACTGTCACGAAACTCATAAACGCTTAGAGAAGTTCAATTAGGCTTTAATGCGTGAGCTACGCTGTAAAAGTACTTGAAAATTACTATTTTCTAGGTTAACTCGGAAATGGTAACATTTAATGTCAATTTGACACCCCACAATTGCACCTAATTTTTTTCCCCAAGGAGTGGTACCACATAAATGTTTTTCTTTTTAATCGTTGATACCCACAATAACGGTAGACAAACCGTTTTAACATTAAATCTGACAACGTTGATTGTCATACATTTCAATTAGGTGACGGATATGATGATCGCAAACAGTTCGAATCTGATCATAACGGTGAAACCGGCCAATCAGCGAACGGTGGGTCCGGTGCGCCGAGGCAGTTTCAGCAGAAACTCGCACATGTCCAGCGGTTCTCAACAGTCGGCGACGACGGGCGGTTCCGATCCGGACGACAAGTTCGATCAAGACGAAATCGTCGATCTGACGGCGAACATTAATTTGGAGGAAGCCGGCAACACCGCCAAAGACGACGGCATTTTGCATCTGTAGTGGTGACATCTAACGGCGAAACGGAGACGAAGGGGGTTCCTTCTCTTTTCTTTTTTAGATTTTTATAATTATCTTCCAAAGGTTTTATTGTACTGCGCGTATACAGGGTGGACAAAGAAGAACTGATCGAGTTTTTTGTACTTAATTTCGTATACATTCCACCGCACATAACCGCTCAGTTTGGCAATAATCAAGATGGCGGTTACTAACTTGTCAAATCTTGAGCTTTTTTCCCCGAGTATTCCGCCTACTTGACCAGGTTTTAGGCTCATTATTTATTGGTTTTATTAATTTTTTTACTTTAGTAAATAGTTCTATTTTACCGTATTTTATGCATGAATCAAACATTATATAGGGTGGAATAAGTAACAATGATTTGTTGATGTACTTAAAAATTATTTTTGGCTGACGTCCAACTAGTGACGTCACACCCGTTCCATGGAGTGTCAAAACGTAATTGACGTTTTGTTTATAAATTGTCAGTGTGATATTGGATTCAAATGGCCAGAGGGAACTTTTAAATTACGGAACTGTTTTTCGTACTTAATTTTATCAGTTATTATTAATTTTACTGTAGTGATTTGTGTATATATTAATTTTAATTTTATTATTTTTTAGAACTATTACTTAGGTACCTTTCCAGTAACATTCCGTTTTCTTCTTTTTAATTATTATCAATTATTATTACACAACCACGGAGATCCGTCCCGAATATGCCTTAACATTCTACTTAAAGAGTATTACAAGTTTAGAGGCTGAAAATGTTAATAGTTGTTAAATCTGAAATTTCTATAATAATATGAATCGTTTATACAAACATAGAATTTCATCACGAGCGTCCGTTACTACATTTTAGATAGAAAAGAAAATAAAAAAAATATATATATTTGAAGTTAAATCCTTGTACTTATTACTACCGTACAGTGCTAGCTAGTGGTCATCTGCAGGTTGTTTCACCCAGTAACCCCACGGAGTAAAATGTTGGTCGCCGTCGTGCTCTGTGGGTCCCCGAAACACTTTGATTTGTACCCGTCCCTGATGGTCTGCAACAGACAAACCGAGTCCCCCAACTGCAACGTCGTTTTGTCGCTCACCTGAATCGGCTCTTCTTTCTCTATCTTTGTACGGATTGGCCCTACTCAGCGCCAAACCACCCAATAGCAGCACGAGGAAAATCTGCGTGAGTTTTAAAACTGTAGCACCAAAATAAACTCCACGTGTGTACCAACCTTAAAGCCGTATAGCATGTTGCTCTGGTCGATTGGAAACTGTTTAGTGGTTGCAAAACAATCGGATTTATATAAAAGAAGCGGGTGGCAAAAAGCGCGGGGCCGTTGTGCGTTAAATTACTTATTCAGAAACTGAAAGCGGAACTTCCGCAGTTTTTCCTAATTAATGGTGAAAGTTTGTGGGTTTAAATTATGGTGAAGGTCAAGTTGTTAGTAGAATACGTCAAATCAGAGCAGTGTTCCTAGTTTAGTTAGCTGGAAGCTGCTTTTAGATTTAAACGTACCGAAATAATACTACACATGAAGTTAAGTGCATTCACCATGTGTCAAGATTTCTGCATTAGTAATAAAACTATTCCTGGATATCCAACAGAAACTCGGTTTTGCTGTAGCTAATGACCCACTTTAGGTTACTAGGCAATTAAAACTGCAATTTTTTGGTTTTAAGTTGGATGGAATCACTTTTTTCTCGGTTTACTTTACTTTTTTGACATCCATTCACAGCACAATCAATTAGTTAATTAACCATTGTGATCCATTTAATTATAGCCTCACGACCTTCCCCAGTTATAGCACTAGCCTCCACTATAGTAATCCTCTGTCTGATTTCCTTTTGCAACCTCTTCATTTGCAACATTAACAAAGCCTCGTTACGCATCTGACGGTAACTCAAATCCATTTTAGTTAAAACCAGTAGAAACTAAAAAGTTTACTGTGATTGGTGTGGAAAGGACTGGTAAACGACCAACCTTGGCTTTATGTAGCAGAGGATGAACCAAAACCGTGTAAAATAGCACGGCGGCAGCTGAAATTTGACATAAATTCGACGTGTCCACCACGTACATCACTTTACCCACGTCATTAAAGTATTTCGGCCATATTGGAGCTATGGCGCCTGTACGTAAACGTCAAATACTGAGACTGTCGAAAATTAAGACACTCAAACTCACCTCCAACCTCCCTGATTGTGTAAAGTTTGTCGTCCACGCGTAAATTAAGTATGTTGGTACCCACCGTGGGTACTGAGGTGGTGGTACTGTCCACGTATTCAGGATTTTGGACTTTCATCAGTAAAAGGCTTTTGCCCGAACCTTCAGGCCCGATACAGAGCACCATGTTGTTTGATCAATAGAAAGGCCATATAATTGATTTAAAATACGGTTTATTCATGCGTGTGTATCACAATCAATAATAACTTAACATACAAAATTGACTCGGAATATTCTATATAGTGTGTATGGAACCTGTACTACACATAAAAAAAACGCAGTGTTGCCACATGTGGGCAAGTGACGTAATATCTGGTTGTGTAAAAACAAAAAAAATCACACCAATTAGGCCGACCAACCCAAAAAAAAAAAAACTATACAATATAATATGGCACTAAACATAAAAAAACAAATGCCAAAACCGAATGTAAATGTTCAGCTGCACAACTTAAAAGTACTTTAGTAAGCAACCCAAAGAAATAACAATAAACCTATAAATAAAAAAACACAAAAGCACCACTCGTTTTGTCCCTCTATAGAATGTCACGTCACGCTGACGTTATTTGCTTGGTGACGTCGCATATACAGAGTGTAAAAACGAAGGGGACCAAAAACGCTTTGGCAAGAGTCCCAACCAGAGATGGAATCGTAAAAACAGGGTGGAAACAAATTCACGGGGCGTTTTCACATCCCTAATCCCAACTAAAAACTATTAAAAAAAAAACTTAGGTGGCGCTGTCAACGACCGTTCAGTCGGTACGTTTTTTTATCGTAAAACAGTTGATTTTGAAATGTCTGCACATCTGACGTACCTAGAAACGAAACGTTCGTTTATAAACCCTTAAAGTGATCAGAGTCAAGTCACGTGACACCGCCTATGTCAATCAAGTAGGGTTACTTACCACGCAAGTTCCGTAATGTATATGAGCGAGCGAAGTACCAAGACACAAAGCGTAGAGTAAAAACATTTCCAGAGTACCTGATCCAGTCCAGACCGAGAGAGCTATTGCTAGTATTGTGGGTATAAACATGGGATTGAACGAGTCGCACCTAGTGCTGCTCATTTGGGCTACAATCAGTCGACACTGTAAAATAAACGAGTACAAATGTGAACTTTAAGTTTGAAACATCCTACTCACCGATATGTTGGAAAAAATTGTCCCCATAAGAAAGAACAACGCTCGCGGATCCCTGTCCACCACATTTGAGGGACTCACCATTATCCACAAGTATGTGACCAAGTAGCATAACACTAAAGGCACTAAAGGCCTCACCGCTTCACTAAATGGCCGCATGTGTCCAGTTTTGTTCTTGTACGATTGGTAAATGTTATCAGCAACTATAGGCCAATTGGTGATGGCTGAGGAAATATACAAGGTACCTTCCACTAACATTCCATTGGTAACACCTCCAGGTAGGCTGTACTGCCATAAATTTGAGCCTGCCAACTGTACAGCCGATACAGAAAAAAACCACTCAAAACAGGTACCAAACTCACGCCAGTGATTAGAAATACAACAATCATACCGCACATGGTAAAATCGTAACCCCAAGGCAAGAACATCACTCCAGTGTTGTATTTTTCAAAGTGAGTCAAGTAGAAATTGTTGAGGACGTTGCACAAGGTGAAAAACATACGGAAAGGGGGCACACTGTAGCGAGCACCGCGCCCAAAAATTGAGTACATGGCGGCGGGAATCAGGCCTGCAGTGTACGAGTCCAGACCGTGGTCAAACAGTTCACCCAAAGGACCGCTGGTGCCTGTACGGCGTGCTTGTTTTCCATCAATACCATCTAGGTCAGTATACTAAATTAATTTATTTAATATTGACAATACTTTTTAGAAAACAGTTTTCAACATGACAAAATTTACACTGCAGACGCCATTTTGACGCTCCATGCTGACGCGTGATTGGCCTAAAACAGCCAACATTGTCAAGTTGTGCAAAACAACCTGAAATCTGTCAAAACGGACTTCGATTTTCAACTTGAAACGTATCGCACGTCTGTTTCGTGGGCGCCATTTTTGTCGCTAAGAAACCACGTTTCTTGAAACGGTGTTCAGAGAAATTTGGAGTTGACGACCGAATTCCGCAGCCGGTCGAGTGGAAATGTGGGGCCTCTAAGTGGAAACGTGGATTCCTAAAGGTCTACGGGGAATTGTCTTGTGCGGTGCACTTCCAGGAGGCGGAAAGGGTGAAAACCTAGGTCAAGACCACGTGGATGTGACAGTGACGGTTATAGTTTCCACGAGGAATGACTATATTTTTCACTCGGATCGTGCCTTTAAGGCGATTTTTAGTCCTATTTATGCAAGCGGGAGAGATGAGAGTTTCTCAGACGCACGCAAGTGCCTCTTCCGCGGATCTTTCGTAATCGTGAATCGCGTAATCGCGTTATTTAATCTGGCTGAACGTCTCACTGACGAGTGGCCATCGTAACCACAACACACACACACAAATCTGTCAAAACAACTTATGGGCAGTGTTGCCACATACATTAACCACTGGTTTTGACCTACGTCTTAAATTATGTGATAGTGCCAGGACAATCAACTTGAAAATACTATTACAAAGGTCATTTAGTTGAGATAACCCCATAACCTAACTGATTACACTTACCCAAAGTGTAGGCAAGAAATAGCAGCAAAGCGGACAAAAACCAAACCCATCTAGGCAGTGGACTGGACTCAGAATGGTCAGGATCTGAAGCTGTAAAGTCATAGTCCAGCACCATAAGCATCACGTACATAGCAATGGTGCATAAAAACCCAGTGAATGTCAAAAGGTTGGGAGCAATGTTTTTCGGACAGTACTGCAAATACAAGTTTTAAAAACTCACACAATCACTACAAAAAAAATGTATTACCTGCACTACCCAATTCCAGAAGGGGTGCATAACATAGATGCTGAGTAGCCCTGTATCTTTGCAGTTGTACTACAATCGTTAAAAAGTAGGGTTGTGTTACATGTAACTAAACCATATTATTTTTGCTCCAGGAAAACAATAACTCAAATGAGAGTAGTTTTTTCAACTCACCTTATATTTATCAAATCCATTTAAATGCTCTTGGTTTAAGTATTCTGTTTCCAGTAACATGATTGTGAAATTTGATTTGTTAGGAACTTCACTTAAATTTAACTGGCGCTTGATTTGTACTGTTATTGCATTATCAAAGAGGTTGAAGCGTACTTAAAGACAACCCGAAGCCCTAATTTTGTTCCACTACGAAACCGGGAATCGCACATACAACCACCGGCGCCATTTTTGTTAACCAACATGAAGTTGTGTCTTCTTTTCTGATTGTGTGTGAAGTAGGTCAGCGCCTAGTGGTGGCAGGACAAACTACTTTCAACCACATAATTAAACAACAAGCTTTAATAAAATTCATAAAAATGTAACAAATCACTGTAGAAAATTGTCAAGTAGTGGCAGCTTCATCACTAAAAAACTGCTCTAATTCATTTTGGTCAAAATCCAGTTGGATTTCCTCTAAAATGGCACCATTTTGGTTCTTTGGTAGACTAACCTCTGAAACCAACTGAAATCAATCAAAATCACCACTAAACCAGCCCAAACCTACTGGGTATGGTACCAAGGCTTTTGTACAACTCCAGGTCACTT
Source organism: Ips typographus (assembly GCF_016097725.1). Taxonomy (NCBI): domain Eukaryota; kingdom Metazoa; phylum Arthropoda; class Insecta; order Coleoptera; family Curculionidae; genus Ips; species Ips typographus. The sequence continues at coordinate 8,285,412 of NC_138426.1, read as the reverse complement.
TTAAACGCTTCCTGAAACACCTTTTGCCTTTCCTCTAGAATGTTTTTCTTAGATTCCTCACTGTCAGCCAACTTTTTCCTGTAATCCTCCTCCAAGGATTGTTGCACCTTGTCCAGGTTTTCTTTAAATCAACTCTAAGTACCACAAACTAGCTTATAAAAGCAGAAATACCTTGTTTTCGAGCTCTATAGCTGTCCAGGTGATGTCTGTGTCTTTTAACCATTAGCTGGTATTCGGTTTCTTCTAAAAGGTCTTCCAGTTCCAGGAGCTTTAGCTCGACGGTTTCACAAGTTTGGTACAAGTCGCGGACTTGATTAAGGCACTGGGTGATGTTGGTGGTTAAATTTGAACTAGTTAGAACGTGACTGACCATGTCGATGTTTTCTTTGGTGTTTTTCACTGCGGAGGATGTTTGGTTAATACGGGCGGCTACGTCGTCGGCCGCCCGGGCGTTGTCTTCGTTTAGACCGTGCAATTCTTCCCAACAGTTTTGAAAGTGCTGTAAAATTGCAGAACCGGCTGTAGGGTTAAAGGGGGACTGTTCGGGGCGTTGAGATTTCAACGGCGAATCGCCGGTTGTCAGTAGGGTGACGTTATTTTTGACGGTGCGCAATTTGTCTTTTATGCCGGTGAACATGGTGACATGGTCTGGTTTTTAGGTCCCAAACTACACAAAAACACCCACAAAACAACAAAATAAAAAAAATTGGGGTAAAACCAAAATAATAATCAGCTGATTGTTAGAGAGTGACATTTCGGTGACATTACAATAATGACAGTTGACGTTAAGCGGTGTTGCCCTGTTTTAACTAAATATGAATTTTAAATCTTTTTCTGATGAATTAATTAATAATTGTCAGTGTCTAGATTTATTTATAAATAATTTAATAAGTAGTATGCTAGTAATGCTTAATTACCTACTATCAGAGACTTTTAATAAAAAAACACTTTGAAAATGCTTCAAATCAACGTTTTAAGCGTGACAGTGACAGTTCTGTTTCAAATTGTTTGCTATATAATCCAGCGTTGCCAAATTGACTAACTAAAAGCAAGAGCAAGGACTAAGCATTATCAGAACCGTATTAGGGGAAAATTGGTTTTTGTGGGTATATTACCGCCCTGTACTAATTAATTTACAAATTTTGGGTGTGCAGGAACGTAATAAAACCAAATTTTCAGTATGGAAAAAAATTCTGGAACACCCTTTGTTCACCTTTAAAATTGGTCAACAGGTTAGAAAATGGCATTTTTGTTTTCGCCATTTGAGTGGGTGTCAAAAATTCGTTTTAATGGTATGTCCAAAGTCGACCAGAAACAAGCCGTCCGGAATGTGGCTTATTGCGCGGACGCCACCTGGACCTGCGCCTTATGCCCTTACCAGAAAGCCAACATGGTAAACCCTTCCGCCATTAAAAATCTTTTTCCACGTTATTGGCCACTTTCAGGATTTATATTTGGCAACTGTACACATCAATTCGAGAACCCTTAAATGGTCCCCCAGGACCGTGCGTGACAGCATCCCTAAGAGTAAACTGGCTCATTACGCTAATTACGAGTATAACGAAGCCCGAGAATTGTCTTACACCCCCATGGTACTCAAGTACGAACGTTTGTACCCGACGTTTGCTGAAGGTGACGTTAGGGAACCTTGGATGCTGGAAGAAATTGATGATCTTCTGATCGGTTTTTTGAGTTTCCGTATGATCTTCCTTCTTAAATCTTCAGGTTTTACCGCTACTCTTGATAGGTGACGAAGATACTACCGATACTCTGTCCTCCTCTAACAAAGACATCACGTTTGAGTCTCCTTTTCTGGACGCTGATACTTTTGACGAAATGGCTTTGAAACTGCGTATAAGTCCGGTTCTGGTAGTACACGCCCATTTTTAGTTAACCTCACTAGTTGTCTTTAACAGCTTCGAAGAACCTTAAAAAAATTTGGGACACCCAGTATTTTCCCTATTTTGGATGGAGGCCTGAGTCCAAAACATCCAGATTGGTACTGTTCAAATCCCCCACGTCACAATTATTCACCTCAGTTAAGGAAGGTTGCACCACTAACGAGTGGTTCCAAAATAGTGAAGAAGATTTAACGCAAATTAAGGTTTTTTGATTAAAAACAAATTTTAGTTACAAGTTACAGGGTGATTTGTATTCAGGCTTTGTCAAAGACGATAAAACAACAGAATACGTGGATTTTCAAGAAACAGGCGGCAACGTGGCATGACACGCCCCAACCCCATAAAAGGCTTTACTCCGCCGTGTTGCAAGGTGACACACCCCCTGACCAACCAGCTAAGAGCAGGGAGGCGGAGCCCGCGTTGCTACGCCTACCGTGTCCCTATTACGTGGCAACGCGTCAACCCACGCCCCTAGCAACGGGAGTGTACGCCACGCCTCCTTTTCCTCATCAGTACATTCCCCTGTACCCACCTAGCAACTACATCCCCACCACCAGTTTGCTGAACTTCCGGCAGACCAATTACTTCCCGTTGATGTTGCAGAACGCCACCCCACCATACGTAAACTACCCAAGTTATCGAACAGTGGTGTTCCCACCGAGACCACAAATGGTGGTACCGTCAGGTGGGTGGTTCCTACCACCACCTCAAGTCAAGGTCAACCTACTAGCCGCCCAACCTCTAGTGCACTTCCGGCCATCTAAACCGACGTTAATCGATCAGGAACTGGAAACGATTGCCGTGAAAACGGTGAACGCGGTACTGGAAGAACCGGAACCGTACGTACCAGTGACGGGGGTGTCGTCCGACGAGCTCGAACTGCAAGCGCTGGAACAGTACAATTCCAGCACTAGCGTGTTCCAGGAACTGGAACGGGAAGCGGCCGAACAGTACGACACTTCGGAAAACTGGACAGGCCCCCCGAAACACTTGGATGAAACAGCCGCTTTGTTCGGGGGGTGTTCAGTGACAGTTAGGTTAGGGGCGCGGATAATGGTTTAGGGTTAAGGCAGTATCTATTTTCTTATAAGTTTGGAAAAATATACCGTTCGCTTTCACTATATTACACGTTGATGTCTCGCTTCTAATTTTATGAATAAAATTACTTTCGTTCATGTTTTGGGATTGATTTTTGACAGGTCTGTTCGATTGACCAATCAAATTGTGCACGTGTTGACATATGACACTAATGATATGACATTTATAATGTCAGAATAAGTTTCAGATGACAAAACAATCTTTAAAGCAGGGATGTAAAATTTCCGGAAAATTAAAATTTATGGAAATTTTTCGGTAATTTTCCAAAAAAATTGGAAAATATGAAAAAATTCGTTTTTTACATTTTTGTACTATTAACTTGAAGGTATTCAGGCAGTTGAAGTTAATTTTGAAAATAAAAAATTTTCATTTTAAATTTCTTGACAATTTTAGTTTTTAATTTTTCAAGGCCTTTTTCTGCAAAACACGAAAGTCAACTTTGACGCCCTCTAGCGGCTATTCGGGGCAACTTAGCCCTACCCGCTCAACGTCACGTGATAGCCCCGTTTATTAGCTTTCTTGCATTATACGGTGGTTTTATACAGGGTATTTCAAATAAGCGAGTTATGGACGATTTTCTGGAAAAGTGCACGGAAATTTAGTCTAAATTAGAGAGTTTTTGAGCCTACTATACTAACGGCGACTATTTTGGATTTTCCTTAATAAAAGTGATTTTTTTAGCTAATTTGAACCTGGGGAGCACAAATCTGACGTCCATTTTGCTCTAACTGGCACCGTTTCGGCGATGACCTTGAAATTATGTCAATTTTGACACTTTAGGGCGTGGCACCCTTGCAAAATGACATTTTGACAAATTACACTTTACGTCATTTTTGTACTATTAACCTGAAGGTATTTAAGCAGTTGAGGTTAATTTTGAAAATAAAAAGTTTTCTGAAAAAAAACAGAAGGGCACACCCTTGAAAATTCTTGACAATTCCAGTTTTTAATTTTTCAAGGTCAAACGGTGCATGGTACCAAAAAAGTGTATAGAAGGTAAAAGTTGCATCCCATCGAGAAGCATTTTGTGGTAAAAACTTCAGACCTCTAACCTGAAACGTTCCTGAGATATTGAACAAAATCTGCAAAACACGAAAGTCAACTTTGACGCCCTCTAGCGGCTATTCGGGGCAACTTAGCCGTACCCGCTCAACGTCACGTGATAGCCTCGTTTATTAGCTTTCTTTTGTTGTACGGTGGTTTTATACAGGGTGTTTCAAATAAGCGAGTTATGGACGATTTTCTGGAAAAGTGCACCAAAATTTCGCTCAAATTGGGAATTTCTGCTTTCGAAGAGAGTGGTCAAAGTAAAGCTGTAGGAGCAAAAACAATTGAATATCGATACAAACATTTTACATCAAGTTGGTCTAGAATTTGACGTAGATTTCAAAAATCGAATAAAAAATTATAAGTTTGGTTTTTTGCTCAAATTTGGGACACCCTGTATACTGATGGATTATCCAGGAATAAAGTAGACGCAAATATCTATAAGAGGAGGGATGTTAAAAATTCAATTATCGCCCTGTAAACTGCTCCATTGTATTGTCAATAGCTCGGTTATTTTGACAATTATCGGGTGGTTCAATATACCAATTTGTAGCCCTTAAAATTCTCTTTTGACCACCCTGTATAGCGTTTTCACTTAAAACGTCGAATAAGTGAGTTATTTACTGTTAAAACTGAGTTGTTTGATTTTGACAGTTTTTACTGTGACAGCCCATAACTCTGTTATTGTGACAGTTACAGGGTGGTTCAATATACCAATTTGTAGCCCTTAAAATTGTCTTTTTGACTTTGAATTAAAAAATGTTCCTTTAAACATGAAGTAATTTTCTTGTAAATTTCCTCTCGAAAATGACCGCTTTTACATCTCTGCTTTAAAGACATACTGGCTTTGGAATTGGACATTTGACACTTGACAGGGCTTAACAGGTGTTCAAAAATTATTAAAACAGTCACCTGACTAAATAGTACAGTCTTGACCATGAAAATTATTTCAGACGTCAAATTCAAATCTGTCAAAGTTTTAATTTAATAAATAGGTTGAATGACGTTTTATAGCTTTATAAATGCAATTTTGACAGTTTTCAGTCAGGGGATAGAGTAAATGACAATGTCAAACTAACAATCATTCGTCAAAACTGTCAGAAGCGCAACCATAAACCTATAAAATGATAGCAACATACTTTCTATAGAGTTAATCAAATTTCAGTAATTCTTTATAGATTTGCTGTCATTTTGTCAGATGTAACATGTAGTTGTCAATTTTGGACGTCACAAACGTGGTAACTGTCAAAAATCTTATTCATAAACCTATCAAGCTACAAAACTTGAAAACAGTATAAACGAGTACAAGTTAGCATAGCTAAATGGCACTTAGGGGTTAATCAACTTTCAGGGTTTCTTTATAGTTTTACTGTCATTTTGAGCTAAATGTTGACAGATGTGACATGTAGCTGTCAATTTTGGACGCAGCCTGATCTGTCAGAAACGTGGCAAATGTTTATTTAAGTTAAAACACGACGTCAAATTGGCGCTGTCAAAGTTCAAAGCAGTCGTGTCACCTCAAGTAATGGCAGTTTCGAAACTTAAAAAATGGCGAAACAACAAATTTCAAAAGTCAAATTAAATAAAACAGTCACGTGACCCCTAAAAAAAAGTGTCTAACACGTTGCCAGATCGTCAAAATTACTTAACTTTGAGTTAAAAGCCCTCATCATTCGGTTATAAGTGGTTAGTTCCTGTATAAAAGGAGTTTCTGAGAATCGACCCAAATAACAAAGAAAACGCCCCTTTCAGGTGCTTTTTACCACCCTCGAGTATCGATTCAGCTGAGTTACACAGCTAGAAATTCCATTTTATTATAAAACGATAATAATAATTAGAAATCCAGTTATACAACCTACTTATACAAACAAAGAGATAAAACAACCAATTCACCGCTATATTTATAACACGAGTCAATTTATAATCTCATTATCGTATTCCGCAATGCGACGCTTTCCTCCTCCCAGCAACCTCTCGCTCTCTCTCTCTCTCTATTGCGCTTTGATATCAAGGCTATTAGCCGAGCGAGACGGAGATACCGAGCCGAGACTCGTTATGCAAATAAAAATGCTACAACATTCCATTGTTTCGACCGAAAGGGAGATAGGCGGGAAGCGAGAGCGAGACAAGGACGGGCGAGTGAGAGCTGCGAAGCGTTCGATACTGGTTTCCGGCCGGGCAAGTTGGTTAACCTTTTTATCTATCTCTCTCGGTTACTCTCAAGCGTTTTTTGGGGCCATTACGGCACCCCACCGCTGTTGACGTCACGCAATGTAGCCTTGACGGCTTTTATAATTTGGAAACAGTGCTGTAGGAAAGTTTAGAGCGTGATTTTTAGTGTGATCACAACAGTCATAGTCTAAACAATGTTTAGAGTGATTATGATTTGACGTGAATTACTGATTGTATTTGAGCCTAAGCGGTGGTTAGTTTTGAATGTGACTGATAAGCTGCAAAATGTCACATCAAAACTTACCACATAAACTGTTAAGATCAGTTAATTATTGATATTGGCAACATTGTAAGGTTAAGCTGTAGTTTTTAATGTGACAGATAAGCTGTAAAATGTCAAAAAATAATTTGAAAGCGACAAAAATAGTGATTTCAAGCAGTTTGTACTAAATTAAGCTGTTCTGACAATTAAAAAAAGCACAACACTTAGATACACAGTAAACTGTCAAAAAAACGTTTTATACCATGCTTTGACGTCAATCTGTCAATTTGATGTTATTATTTGCTTCTATATATCGCTTACATTTCAATGACATTTGATAGAAAAGGAAAGACATACATCAGTGTTTCCTTGCTGATGAAACGTCAACTTGTGACTGAGCTGTAAAGGTTTTAAAAAGCGTTTGACAGAAACAAAAACAAACGGAAGTGAAATCAAGGCAGGCTGTGCGAAAACGTTGCCGCTCTCATAAAAATAGCACCGGATTTTCTCGAAGATTGGCCGCACGATAATAAAATCGCTTAGCTAGCGGACACGAGTCAAGACTCGAGCGAGGGTCCTAGCTTAAATTTAGCTGTAGGAGTGAGGCGTAGAGGGAGGGGCGATCCTCCATTCCCCTCCCCTCGTCCCGCTGTTGCTAGGGCTGAAAACAAAGGCCGCTGACTCATAAGCGCGCGCATCTGCCCCTCTTCTTCCCTCATATACGCGTTCCAACCGTAGTCGCTCGCGTTTTCACTGTAGTCGGTAATGCAATCGGCTACGTTTACCACCCGTACGCTGAGTTGTTTTTATTATTATCGGTGTGCCTGAGAGTGTAGTCCGAACCGATAAGAAGTACACGCGGATTCTACGACCGCGTTCTATACTATTCGCTTGCTAATCCTGATCGAAAAGCGGAACGTTTTAATTAGCGATGCAATAGTGAGTTGATTGTAGTTTAATTTGAGTAGTGTTGCGCAGGCTTGTGCGTGTTTGCTTGAAAGTATATCGATGTAGCGATTCTTGGCTGAATCGTTTGGCTGTTGCATGTAGTCGGGGTTTTAGATTGTGCGAGGCATGCTGTTCGTTTTCATCTTTACGTTATTCGGATTCGTGTTTGTTTTAGGCGTAAAATGATATGCTCGCGGACTTACGATAGTGGATCTGCTACATCTGACGGTACGTGTGTTTCCTTCAAATAATCCAGTAGTTTTTGTAGTTGCATGTTAATTGATACACTGCGTAGGCAACCAATCGTACATTTGACTTAGTGCTTTAACCTAACCAGTGGCGGTACACTGTTTTAGTTTTGACTCAGCAATAACAAATTGTGGCACTGTCAAATCACCCTCCAGCTGTCAAAACACAAATGTTTTGTAAACAAGAGCAAAGTGTTGTGATATAGTGTACTAATGCCATATTTTAGCACATCCATAAGTTCTCTGGATAATAGAGAGAGAGTTGGAAGGTTGCAAGTTCATTAATATAACTTCCTGTCAAAACTTGACCTGTCAAGAATTTGACAGACTTGCCCTTAAACACTTATTGTAATTATTAATCAAATCATAACTGATAAAGCGTTTTAAAGTTATGGACTCTTGTTAATGCATGCACATTCGAATTTATTCACTTAACTATTACCTAGTTGCACGTTTTATGCGCTGCCAAACTTAGTTTTTCCTAACTTTTACCTGTAATTTCCAGATTTTGACAGTGACGATGAAGAATCTCTACGCTGTCTAGACTGCGACGTTCTGTTCGTCAACAAACGGTATTTGTACAGACACTTGATTTTCCACGTCCAGCAACCCGTTGTTAAACTGGATAAAGTGCAAGTACCTAATCCACCTTTGAAAATTACTTTTAAAGTAAGTAAAAACATTAAAAACAAACAAAAACTCACTTGAAAGTTTGGTTTTGATAATGACCGTAATGACGCCCCCCCACTTGTCACACTTGACAGAATGTCAACTCTTCTTCTTTTTTCCCGGTGTACATACAGAATCGTAACGGACACAGCTTCGAGATTGTTTCCCCCGTGACGTCGCCAACCTCCTCGGAACCGGGCTCTGGCTGCCTGGACGAGGTACCGAGAGAGGACGATCACGTAACCGCCGAGTCCGGCTACTTTGAGGGACAGGAAGGTGAATTTGACGAGTTTCACGACAATCAGTTTGAAGGTTAGTTTGAACATACTGTCATCTGTCACTTCTGTCAGTTTTCTGTCTAAATTGTTTGGTTATTGTTGTTATTTTGAATTATTATTTATTTAATTGTTTACCTAGTAATCACAAATGACTATAATAATCTGTAATTTGTAGGTTTTGGTGAACAAGAAAGTCATACAGAGTTCCAGGATCAAGAATCGTTTGAAGACGGTGAAGGATTCAACTCGGAGACTTCTCTGCCCGGCCCGGGGCAGTCACCTGGATCTGAGGTATGTATATATCTGTATCATAGTTACAAAATCCTCCTAAACTTATTAATAAGACACTTGGTGACCAGTTTGTACTTTCTCAGTCTGTTGGCGAAAGGTCGGCCGTAAATTTCTCCCCGAATTTGGCGGAAGTGATCGGCGAGGCGTTTTTAACCGATATTGACTCTCCGGCAAGTTTTGACAACTCTCAAGAGGGCGCAAACGCAGAAACGAGTGACCCATCAAGTGATACGGGTAAACCATCAGAGGTGGCGACCCTGTCGAGCAATTGTAATGCGGACTCGCCCGGTTACGGAAGCATCCCGGGGGCGGAGCCCACTCCGCCCCCCGAACCTTCACCTACCGAGTATCCGAAAATTAAAATCAAAACTACCGGATTGTTTAAAGACCCAGAGCCTCAACAAGGATGTACCATCACTGAAATCACTGATGATAATCCCAACGGTGACCCAAATTTAAGTAAGTTTTTTTTTGGTTTAGTTATTAAACTGTAATATAATGGCTGTTCCTGAACAGACCAGTATTTTACAGGCAATACTGGAACTTCATGCTGGAATAATCCAGAAAGTTTAAAAATGCCTGACAACGACAACTTACTATCCATGTTCAATAACGAGCAGAGCAACAAGGATTTAGGCTACTCATCCAGCAGTGACAACGAATTCATTTCTCTGGACACTTTTAATGAACGTAATAGGGGGGCCATGGTAAGACATCCCTATTCAACTCAAAACGCTTGCTTACGATGTTGTTACAGCAATTGTACAATTCGAGCACTGCCTCGGTGTCAACCAGCAGCACCACTTTGGACACCCTTACAGGGTTGCCGATGCAAGCTTTAGCGCAACAGGTATCACGACTTAACCCCACTTCGAGTAATCAAGGGCTGCGCCAGCAGAACGTACTCATCAACATACAACAGTTTCCAGCGCAGCCGCAACAACCCTACCAGCCTCCGCAACCGATGTACCCTCCACACTATCCACATCCGGGACAACCACCAATGCATCAAGGTTATCCACCTTATCAGTAAGTATTCTATCAAACAGTGTTGCCACTTATTTTTTTTACAGTAAAGTTTGATACTTTTTGTGTATTTGCAATTGAAAATACTATACAGGTGTGGTAAATCCAAAAGCCACCATAGGAAAACCGTGTAACGGACAGAGAAACGTAGGTAATTGCATGCGCGGGAGAAAGACAGAAAACGAAAAAAATATCAAGTAGGCCATATTTCTAGCGCGCTGTTGCCAAATGCCGTAAGTCAGTTTGTCGAGGGTATTAAATACTTACGGCGTTTGGCAACAGCTCACTAAAAATAAGGCCTACTTGATATTTTTTTCGTTTTCTCTCTTTCTCTCGCGCATGTAATTACCTACGTTTCTCTGTTCGTTACACGGTTTTCCTATGGTCGCTTTTGGATTTACCACACTTGTATATTGTTATACAGAAGCAATGTTGGTAATAATTGTGAATTAACTTTTTGGCGTTCAGGGCTGATTTACACAGCACCACGTTAACTATTCCATAAATACAGTGAACGGACTCTGGTATTTTTTAACGCATAATTTGATTGGAACCAAATAGAAAGTTTTGTATGCAAAAACACCAAAAAGGGCGATTGATTTATGGGTGCGTGCATGACCCGGAGATGACAGGAGCGTATTTTGGAGCCGCTCAAATTTGGGAGGCCCTAGGGCCACTCTAACCCCAAAAGCAACGTATTTCACCCTTAACCTCCGAATTTAGCTGCTCCTAACTACGCAATTTCCTGCTGGCATCACCTCCACCCTTACTGGTGCAACGCACCCTACAATTTTCAGGCACAAAAGGCGTAACATGCTTATCGACAGTAAAACATTGAAAATTAACTGAATGCGGCCCTGGCCGTGGTTTAATAAATAAATTACAGGCCTGAAAATAACAAGTCTTTTTTGGACTAGTTTTATAGGAAAACATGTGGGTGATTAATGTGGTTTTTTGCAGGCCACCCAACCCCATGTACAGTCCGTACCCTCCGGCGCCTGGGTATCCGCCCCAACACCCCCCCGCGCCGCACATGCAGCCACCGCCACCGCAAATTGGCCAGATGCAACCGCCTCAAATGGGACCGCCACCAACCGGCGGTCAAACACCCAACTCAATGGTAAATTGATTATTTTTGAGACAAATTATTTCTAATCCTGATAAGGAGAAAGAACCATTATTATTAAATCATTCTGACAAAGATGGAACTACTACTAGACAGGCGAAGCGGATGTGACGTAATTCGAGAGTTTGTCACAAGTAATCAGTCGAGAGTTTCTGATAAGTGGTCATTTTCCATCTTTGTCTGACGTATTGATTTTCAATGATTCTCTCACTTCACTCATCTCTCTTTTTTTGGTAATTTGTTTATTGAGATAACTGAAAATAAATACGACCTTCCCTATAACGTGTTAGTACCATATTTGGTATGTGACGTTTCTTTTTTTGTAGTTACCATCATCACCCTTCATTTTTTTGCATATTTGATTTGTGCCGTTTTTTCTGATTATGATTATGTATACAGGTGTGGTAAATTCAAAACCGACCATAGGAAAACCGTGTAACTGACAGAGAAACGTAGATAATTGCATGCGTGGGACAAATACAGAAAACGAAAAAAATACCCAGTAGGCCATATTTTCAGTACGCTGTTGCCAAAATCCAATACCGTCGACAAAAAATATGGCCTACTTGGTATTTTTTTCGTTTTCTGTCTTTGTCTCACGCATGCAATTATCTACGTTTCTCTGTCAGTTCAGTTCAGTCACACGGTTTTCCTATGGTCGGTTTTGGATTTACCACACATGTATAGTTCAGTCTTGCAACGTCGTAAAAATAACGAAATTTACTTTTTTACCAAGAGCGCCTTGGAAATGAATGAAAAATGACACTTGTCCACGTGATACCATTTGTCAAATAATGATCATGTGACAGACTGTCAGTATTGAATTATCAAACAAATCAGAACTCAAAGGAGTGCAAAAGAAAAATCAATAAGAAAGACTCGTCACGTCATTTTGACAGTGTGTCACACGCTCATGGGTTTGAAAATAGCAAAGACGTCACGTGAATAAGTGTCATTTTAAAGAAACCCCGTATGAAAATGTATTTTTTTGTTATTTTTACTAAACAATTTTGAACTTTTAACATATGACACATTATCATAATCAGAGGAAATGGATTACTTTAAAAATGTTAAAATCCAATATGTCGCCTATAAGAAAAATTAAAGTTGACGATGCTAATCAAAAAAAAATATTGCCAGTGGGTGTAAAACTGTTTTCTGAGACGTTAAAGCAACATCAGAAATTCTTAAATTGTTTTCTAGCTTATCAAAATCATTAAATTACCGTCAGTAATGCGAAAACTATCTTCTGAGGCTTCATAGTAATTCCAAACATTCTCAAATTGTTTTCTATCATTCAGAACCATCACAACTATCTTCAGAGTCTCGAAAAAGCAATCTGAAATTTTTTAAATGGTTGTTGCAGCTCAGAAACTTTAAAATGCCATCAGTAGTTTTGTAAAAAATGTCTTTTGGCTCTCAGATTGACTAAAATGCCACCAGTGACGCTAAAATTGTCATTTGAAGTGCTCTAAGAACATGTGAAGGGTGCACGGGAAAAACAAGCTAAGTCAATTTTTGGCCAAATTGAGAAAACAGCTTCACCTGATAGACAATAGCGATGCTATACAGGGTCCAAACTTAGTCAGAAGAAAATCGAGCTACGTCGTCTAAGAGAACATATTTTAGGATAGGCGTACACGGGAATGACCTACTTACCTTTCAATCTTTTTAGTAACTAATTAGTTTAATAATTTTTTATCAATAAAAAACAAACAAGTTTTCAACTAATTATTTTTTGACATACATTTTAATTTATGAATTACCTTGTTTGCTACTTAAGCTTGATGAATTTAATATTTATAATATAAATCTGGTGAAAAACAGGCTAAGTCAAGACCTATTTTTGTATCTTCTTCAACAAAAACCTTGTAATTATTATATTAAATAAAAAAGCATGCTGCTTTATATATAAAAAAATATTTATATTTCTAATGCCTATAGGTGACCAGTTAACAACGATTTTAGAGATAAAACTGCTGTACTCAAAAACTTCAAAATTTGACTTAGCTTGTTTTTCCCGTGCACCCTTCATGTGTTCTAAGGCTTTGTAAATCAGATAGGATTCCAAAACTGTTTTTAGTAGTTCAGAAACTTTGAAACTATTACAAGTGTCTTTCTGAGACTTGCAAGTATTTCAAGAGTTGTTCAGACTTTTTTTTTTGCTCAGAAACATCAAAATGACACTGCTTCATATGGCTCACTCATTCTCTGTCTGCTTGTTTATTGTATTTGACAATATCGTGAAATTTTCCTATTTTTTATATCTTTTGACTATATGGTTTCTAAGACACTAAAAAGACATTGTACTTGTCAATTTTGTCCTATAATCTGGTTAATTAGAGGACGTTAAATAGTTTCGCTTAAAAAAAGCTGTCAATCAACCAGCTTACTTTCTAATTCCAGTTAGAGCATGTACAACAAAGCCAGTCATTCTTCCAGGCAGGGCAAACGCAGCCGATGCCGCCGCCCAACCAAATGCCACAACCGCCCAACAGTATGCAAGGTGGCTACAGGGCACCGATTCCGCCCAACCAAAGAGCGCCGGTGCCGCGAGGTCCACAACCGGGTGGTCCGCGTATGTTAAGCGGCCCGCGACCGCCCATGAATCGGGCACCGGGTATGCGACCTCGTGCTCCGTTGGTACGACCGAGAGGAAGCGGTGCAGCACCGATGCGAGGTCAGATGCGACCGCGGATGCCCCAAAATGGAATGCGACCCGGCATGCAACAGGCCTCGCCCATCAAACGCAACATCGACCAGAATCAGGCTATGAAACGGAAACGGGTGGATGTTTTGACCCCTTCGGACAAAGACGATGACGATTGTCAGGTTATTTGTATGCAGCCGAAAAATACGGGGTTGCCACAAATTGAGAGCGTGCAAGGCGGCCCTGAATCGATAGAAAACAGCATCATGAAACTGTCCGATTCAATCACTTTGTCGGTGAGAAATCCACCACCCAAACCGCAAAACACTCCACAGAAATCGGACGCGAAAGCGGTGGCTAACGTCTTAGCTAGTCGGGGAATCACCGTGACTGCTTCGGGGAAAGCCAAAGAATCACCCACCAAACAAACCGGAACACCCACTGCATTGAGTTTGAACGGAGCTGTCAGCATCGTGCCCAAGAACCTTAACAAGGTCTGCTAACGAGCACCTACAAATGTAATTTTGTAACAGTAAAGTGTAATGTTGGTTGCAGCCTACAGACAATCCAGTACCCACCGTCGATCTGACAGACGACCCCGGAAACAGCACTGCAATGAACAAAAACAGACCGGGACTGCCTTACCGGTGCGATCTCTGTCCCGCCCAGTATCCGAACGCGATGGGACTGAACAAACACAGACAGTCGTATCATAAAACGTCAACGGGCATGTGCGAGTTGGGTGTACCACTGATAAACATCAAACAGGTGAATGTCACTTCAGTACCTGATTTAAGTCATTTTATACAGGTGTGGTAAATCCAAAACCGATCATAGGAAAACCGTGTAACTGACAGAGAAACGTAGATAATTGCATGCGTGGGATAAAGACAGAAAACGAAAAAATTACCAAGTAGGCCATATTTTCAGTACGCTGTTGCCAAAATCCTGGCCTACTTGGTATACTGAAAATATGGCCTACTTGGTATTTTTTTCGTTTTCTGTCTTTGTCCCACGCATGCAATTATCTACGTTTCTCTGTCTGTCACACGGTTTTCCTATGGTCAGTTTTGGATTTACCACACCTGTACTTATGTCCCTTTAAGTACAGCTTAGATAAGTTTAGTTTAGACAGTGTTATTTTGCACCTGATCTGTCACATTCAAACCTCAACTTCAGTCGTACTTAAACCTGAATTGGAAGTGTCCTGTCTTTGGAAATTGACTGGGAAATTCCATTTTTAATCTTGAAAGAGTCACGTGACTTTTTACACACTTTGCAGGTTAAAGTCACGTGAGTTTTAAAATAACAGTCTACAGTCTATTTCAAAACTAGGAGGAGTGAATGTGAATTAGGTTGGCAATAGTAATCGAATGTGATTGGTCAGTTGGCAGTATGATTCAAAAGGCACGTGACCATTTTCACTGTCAAACGAGTTACGTGACTTAAAAAATATCAATTTAAATTAAATTTGATGTTTGAAAATTGTCACGTGACTGTTTTCACTTTAAAAACGTCAGTTTACGGGTTATATTAATAATTATTCCTTGTAGGTTCCTTGAAACTTAAGGTAGCCATAATATTTATTATTTTTACTCCTTAAGGGTCCCTATTTTCATGAGACCGTGGAGATGTCGTCATCAATATGGCCGATTCTCACTTTTAGTCTCGAATTCCGTATTTTAAAGTGCAAACATGAGAGATATACAGTGTTGCGAGTTCTATCATAAATACTGTGGACATGATTCAAAACAATAAACGAATTTTTTTGTTTAAAATTGAAAGGTAATTAGACAAAAAGTTAGTAGAGCAATGGCCCAGCTGGCAACACTGCGATGCAGCGTGGCAACGAAGAACGAAATGTGACGTATTATTCCAGGGTGCCTATTCTTGAAACGAGGTGAGTTATCAAGAGAAAGGCCTGAAGAATGTGACAGAAACCTGCCATTGTCAGTTTCTTCTGTCACATTCTGTCAACACTTCTCTTGAGAATTCCGTTCACTGATTTTAAGAATTAAGGCCCAGTATGGCCAATACGCATGCTCTTTCGATTCTCAGCAGTTTGGATGAGATTCTCTACTGGGCCTTAATTCTCGAAATCAGGGAACGGAATTCTCAAATGTTGATAGAATGTGACTGATAGAAACTGACAATGGCGGGTTTCTGTCACATTCTTTAGACCTTTCTCTTGATAACTCACTTCCTTCATTAAAATACTCTCGTATTTCAGGCAACCCACAATACATCAATCTCATGGCGAGATCCTTACGGTCCCTTAAAACTGCCTTTAAGTTTCATGGAATAATTATTAATATAAGACCCTAAACTGGAGAATCGTCACGTGACCATTAGAATAATATTCTGACATTTATATCTGTTACACTTTTTTCAACTAACTCCATTTCGACTGAGCGTATCTCCATTACTTAAAGAGCTACAAATAAGTGTAAATAAGTAGGTATGTAGTAAAATTGTCAAAAGATTTTCCAGTCAAGGATTTTTATAAAGCATATTATTAGGAAAATACAAAAAAAGTTGTCAAACATAACAGTGTTGTTGTCGTGAATACAAAAACAGTTGAATTATTTGACTAATATTAGCATTTAGTATCAACTGGCTTTTACAATGTTGTCAGCTTAAAATTGCTTAATAAAAGTGTTTTATACAAATTCAGCTTTTAGAATTGTCTAGATTTGGCAACTTTTACAGTTCAAACTATTTTTTATGGTCACGTGACAGTTTTGACAAATGTCAACTGTCCTTTACAGAGTTGTAAGGTTAAAAAACTGGATTATCAAAGTCACGTGTCGTGTCTCTTACAATTTCAGCTTTTTACTACTGTCTAAAATTAATTTCCCAAATTTTCAACTTTCTAACTACATTTTAAAACCACGTGATTAACTTTGATAGGTGTCAACAAGTTTTTACAGTGTTGCAAGTTCAGAATTGCATAAGTCACGTGACGTGTCTCTACAAAAATGTATTAAGGTGTTTTTGGCTTTAAAGGCCTCCTTAAAAAGTTACAAGGCAAAAAGTGACTTGCTTTTTTTAAAGTAACTCTACAACAAAAATCTAATAATAATTGCTTTCTAGCCTATGATGATGCAAAAACTGAGCCAGTTGGGCATAAACCACTACATCCCGTTAGGAACGTCAGGGGCGGACGGCAACTACGCTTTACCAATCATCAGCTCGAAAAATCCAGGCAACGTTGCCGCGTTGGGCATCACCCAGATGTTGTCACTAGGGCCGGTCCGGTCCGTTCCTAAGCCGGCCCAACAACAAAATAAACAATAAAGGTTCGGTTGTGTGCAATCTTTCATTCTGTGAATGAATCTCCTTGTAAATAGAACGTTTTTTTAACAAATAGACGGTTGTTGTTATTGTAGGTTTGTTTGTCACTAGAGAGGCTCGAATTATGTTGGAACAAACCTACTTTTTGTATTGTCAGACAGACTGAGTTGTTGTTAAGTTCCCATAGATTAGGTTTTTTTTACATCATTATTCACTCTTTTACAATTTGACATTATTACAATCTTCCATTTGAACCGACATTAAAAAACGAAATGTAAATAAGATAATAAAAATACTTTTTATATATTTGGGTAGTAGTTTCATTTTGACACCAGTCAACTTATGGACAACAAAAACACTGTACAACTCAGCTGTATAATGATTTTATTATTATAATAATTATTAATGTAATCGTTAATGATAACATGTTATTCGAAATTCCTCGTTAACCTACGTATTACACCCTAAAAAAATGAATTATTGAGTATAGACCAGACGGGAGCACAGAACATCCGGCAACATTGTGTATGTCATGTTGCTGTCAAATAACGGTTATGGTCGTAGTTGGCTGCGGTTTGAAATTAACAGGCGGATTGACAGCTGTCATATAATAATTGTTTGCAATGTTATCTCAGACATACGCTTTTTGTGACAATTGCCTTCCATAGACGACCTGACCATAACAATTATTGAACACCCGTTATAACCAACTGTCACTCGTAAATCTGTATACAAGGATTGAGCTGCTCTAACCAGGAAAAAGTGAGTATTTTCGTTTGATTATTATACCGCATTTTGATTGCTTTTACACAGTGTTGCAACATTTCTCCGTTTAAAACCTCGTCAGGGTTGCAGTAATAACGTTTCCGTATAATATAATTATATGTCTTATTATCACACTTCACATCATATTAATTCTAGTAGTATTAGATTAATAATTTCTACCTGCTACTCACAGTTATTAAATAGTTAAACTGGACGTGCAGGGTGTCCCAAATTTGTGGCAAAATTGATAAAGTTAGGTTAGTTTTGTTCTGAACATTTTTTGGGACACTCTGTACCGATATATTTCACAAATTCCTCAAAATGTGAGTCGAAAGAAGACAAAGTTTGGTGGTAGTGTTTTTGATTCGAGAATTTTTTGTACTAAAGGGTAAACAATTTTTTTTTTAGCAACGTGGTCCAACAAACGAGCCAAAATTTCACCCAAATAACAATAATAAAAGTTTCGTAAACAAATCGAACAATCTGGCAACAGCGTAAACAAAAAAACAACTACCGGCAGTCTCATAAAGAACGAGTGTGTATAAATAGATTATAATATGAAAAAAATGGAATATGTGCAACAATAACTCTTTCTATCACTCTCACACTCGTATATAGAGTCGACTAGACGCAGTTAAAATTTTTTTTTTAATAACAATTTCATTTTTTTTTTGTATATAATAATACTGAAAACTATAAACAAACTGTGCGTAAGCGCAGTTCTTATTCTGGAAAACTTTAAAAGTTTCTTACACTCTTTTAAATGGCAACACTGCAACTCCCCTCAGTTGTAATAGTTTCTGATTGGTCAATTGGCTTCCTTGACTAATCACAAAACTACAATTCTTCTGTACTTTCAAAGTTTTCATGAACGTTCATAAAAATTAAACGTGAATCTCAATAACCTCACATTTAGTACAGTCTAAATAAATTTGAAGGAAGGATAAAAAGTACACACACATCAACTATTTGACAACACCAAAATTTGAGCTTGACAGCATCACCAGCGCCCCCCTTTTAAGACAACTGAAGCTTTCGACAGTTGCACAACCATTTGATGATGCGCGCGTTCCTTTCTACGATCGAAGGAGGTTCGCTATTTCTGTAAACTCCCTGTTTTTTTACAACCAAACCCATTTTAGGTACAAAACATACCTGTATACTTGCTGAGGACAACAGTCAATGTTGTCCACTTGTTTGGACGAGTCCACCGTGGACACGTCCGAAAAAAACACCGGACTGTCACTGGATTGTCCGCTGCCGCTTAGCATTTCCTCGTAACTGTCCGATGTGAGGCCCAAGTGCTCGAAAAACTGCTCCAAGTGACTGGTTGGTGGTTCAGGGGGCCTCCAATACCTGTCGCTGATATCCGACTGAAATTTCTAACTATAATTAACCGGCAAACTGAGATTTGAAAAAGCCAACCTTTGAGCGTAATATTGGTCTATCCCGCTTGTATCTTAGACATTTTTGTCTTTTAAAAGTTGACATTGAAGCGGCAGGATAAGCGGACTGTCTAGCAGCTCTACAATCGGCCTCCTGACAGCAATAATACGAACTACCACCGCTGTGTTGAGTGGACGATCCGCTGTCCCTTCTCGAGTCTTGAGTGCAAAACTGACAGAAACCAGGTAAACACGACAGCTCAGAATACTCCAACCACACCAACTTACTTGTCTAGGCGGCGGGGCCGGTTCGCTACGTTGCGTATAATGGCCACTGGAACCGCCACTGTCGCGATTCGACAAACTCTTGTTGCTGCTCTTGTTCGAGCTGGGTTCTCCACCGCTGCCACGACAATGCAAATCGGGGAGACTCTTATGGCAACGCTGCGACGAATATTCCGCCGGAGGGCTTAACGGCGCCATCTGCTGGACACGACCGGTCAAACGACACTGCGTATTCAGAGCAGCTCTAATCTTAACCTGATCGACACGGAGCTCCTCCGCACTATCACAAATGAGCAATTGACGTAATCGATTCTGGAGTAGATCGGATGAACTAGGCGCTGGTGGGGGTTGGTGTGCGGTCGATATGGTTGGAATGTGTGCGGTACGTCTCTGGCTTGATGGGGGCAGCGAACGCGATGGTGAAACTGCCATATCTGTCACAGTTTGTCAGTAAGTTAGAGAGAGTAAGAGTTATTATTGTACTTTGGACGCAAGCAGAGTGAATGTGACTGTCAAATTACGTCATTGTGAAGTCACATTCGCTCTGCGAAACATGAAAACGCATGCAATCTTTGATTAATGAATGATTGTCCCTTTCCCCAACATTGGCAAAGTTGAGCTTAAGGATGGCTTAGACAAGTTTAGTTTAGATTGTGTTAATTTGCATCTGATCTGTCACATTCTTCAGGATTCGTTTTGACGTTAAAAAAAGAGTCACGTGAACTTTAGAATTCAATTCAATGATTGAAACTCCTCAGGCGATTGTTTGCACCTTAAGAGAGTCACATGACTTTAAAAATGTTAGTCTAAACGTAGAAACTGTCATGTGACCTTTAAAAATAAGTTTGAAGATTGAAAATAGTCTTATAACCATTTTCATTGTAAAAAGAGTCATGTGACATTAAAAATATTAGTTTAAACTGAAAAACAGTCACGTGGCCCTACAAATAATATTTTGACATTTAAAACGGTCACGTAATCTTCAGGGTACGTTTTGACGTTTAAAAAAAAGTCACGTGACCCTCAAAATTAAATTTGATGTTTGAAAATATTCACATGACTGATTTCACTTTAAAAGGAGTCACATCACTTTGAAAACATCAGTTAATAGAAGAACGGTCACGTGACCCTTCAAATGATATTTTGACATTTAAAACGTTTACACTTTTTTCAACTAACCCCATTTCAACTGAACCTAGCTCTGTTATTTAACGAGTTACAAAAAAATGTAAATAAGGAAAGTTGTAGAAAATTTCATCCTTTACAAGATTGTGTTAAAGTGGTTTTGCTTTTAAGGGCCTCCTTAAGGACTTACAAGGCAAAAAGCGATAGGGCGTACCAAACTGTTTTTTTTTTTAATTAACTCTACCAGCATCCTCCTAAATCCGGCACTGCGTCACTTTCCTCTGTAAATCTAAACATTGCACCTGATCGGTCACATTCAAACCTCAACTGCTTAAGTGGTACAGTGAGGAAACAGGCATAAATGACTGTGAAGCAGTTAAGTTTTGTTTAGACTGTTTTTTTTTCCCATCTGTATTGGCACAGTCAAAACCAAACTAAGTTTAACTTCAGACAGGTATAATCTTCCACACAATATGTATTTGAAAATTAACCCGTAATGGACAAATTTGGGCAAGTGGAAACTTAAATAACACAATCAAAATACTTACATTGAGGAAAATTAACAGCCCGTCCATAGCTAAAAGCACCGCTAGTAGTAACATTGACACTCTTACTCCGATTATAAGTGCCATAACCACCAAAATTTGAATGGGGCCTAGCGGGCAACTGTTGAGTAGTGTCCCGAACAATTTCAGACTTGACATAAAAGGGCTTGCTCTCTGCCAGCAGTTCCACAGCCGACTTTCTCTTAGCCCTCATCGACTGCGACTTGGTCAAACTGGGGTACATCATGGTGCCCATTTTTAGCGTGCAACAAGTCCGGAAGTAAATCGCGCAAAACTGTTCACATTCTGGACGTGTTGCACCGCAGTCATCCGCCTCGGTGCGCCGATAACATCTGCAATTTTCAAAATAGGAAAATCCAAGGGATGTCCACTTTCACAAGCGCCGAAGGACGTTACTTGAGTGTTTTAAATGGGGGCGGCGGCGCCTCTAGCGACACTGGGGGGCGATCATCGTCACGTGTCAGCTACCACCACCGAAAAATCCGCATAAATAAGTAAATATTACTGGCTCAATTTTTAAATATTTTGATTATTTAGTGCAAAACAATACGGGGGGCCATTTCAAGTTTTTCCACCCAGCTGATTGCGTGGAACGCTTGCGCCATCTGTCAAACCCAGCCCAAGGAAAAAGAGAGCGCTACGCGAAACGTCCAAGCTAGACAGAGACAGCAATAAAAACTAGTCTGAAGTTAGTCACATCTTCTGTTTCATAAGTTTATTAAAAATATATGGTGGGAATCAAAATTATGTGGTATGACGTAATAATGTATAGTACACTGAAATGAATTTGGAATTAAATCTAAGACAAGCTTCAGTCGTAAAATTGTTTTGAATGTGACTTGTATGTTGCTTCTTTTAGTTGTCAGTTACACTTTTCTATTACATTATTGCGATTATACTGTAAAAAAGTACCCTCGTAACATTGAGATGAATGATCAAAATGGCGCATGGAGGTCAATAGAAACTTAAACCGATTTTAAGTTGAATTTTTGATTTTAAATTTGAAAAAAGTCACACAGTGTATAATACAGTTCTGTTATTCTAAAGGTGGCTGTCCTATCTAGCATCAGAACTAACATATCAATGGTAACACATTTACATGTAATTTCAGCTAATGAACTGGACTATTTACTTGGACTGGTAATGCTTAACGTGAATAACAACAGCAGAACCACTTGCTCTTATATTCTGAGGTTATTTATTTCATTTATTATACTACCCTATAATACTAGACAAACTATTAGTACAGTTTACACACACAAAAAAAAGAAAAAAACCCTGCAATTTGCTTCTACAAACTATAGGTTATGTTCACAGTAGTATTGGTCCGTGTTTTAGAGGCCATTTAGTCTAATGCGTCCCTGGACATCCTAAAACGGGCAAAGTCTTCAAAAACAATATTGTCATCATCGTCATCATTGTCGTAACGCGCCCTACAAGAAGCATAACTATTAACTTAAGTTTTGTAGCAGTTTAAAATTGAAGAACCTTTCAATTGATCTGGTTTTCTTCAAAGCCATCGCCCGTTCCCTGTCTAAGCTTCCCGGTGCTGGATTCAACAACTTGAACGGTACATCGGTCACCAGCTCACCACCCAAAGTGCCGCAATTCAGTTTCACTCTTAACGAGTACGAGATCACTATACCGATAGCGTCAACTGGACATTTTCCTTCCGGTACCAAGGTGGAGCTGGCCAAGTTAACGTCATCGTCGCGCAGCCGACCGTCCAAAGCCACCCCCCGTCTGTCTTTATTGGATGACGCTAACGGCACCAGGTACACCACTTTGGTGAAGTTAGCCCCGGGCGTGATAGGGCAACCTTCGCGCGTCTCCAAGCTGGCCACGTATTTGGAGAATTGCGCGTTCACCATCGTTACTTCGCAGTGTTGCACCACGTACACTTTAATGTTGCGCACCTGCTTCCTGGAGTGGTTGCTGATCATTATATTGGCGCCGATTTTTTCTCCGTGATAGTAAATCTCTTTGTCCAAGGTGACTTCTAAGTTGATTTTGCCGCTGGAGAAGGTGAAACCTTTGGAGATTAGTGAGGAGGGTAATCGGTTTCCAGCGTGAGCTAAAATTAAAGTGATTAAAGTTGGGGGTTAAAGTGGAGATGGTGGAGAACCTGGGGGAGCGTACTGCAGCTTTTTGATGGCCAACTGGACGGTGCTTCGCTTGTGACCTTTATCCTCTTCGTTACTCCCCACCCAGCACTTGACGTAGTACTCCACTCCTAAGGGTTTACCATGATCATCTTCTCCAGGTTGTAGGGTAACCTAATCAACTAGGTCAAAAGTGGTACTAATCGTTGAATAATCGTTTTACCGAACATGGTGACATTTCGGGGAAATTAAAAGTGAACGGAAAAGCATTAGGACCCATTTTTTTAACCAGTTTCTCTTGGATAGCGGTTTGGGAGTCGGTTTTATCCCGTCTGGATGGACACACTTGACATGATGCTACGGTCATTTCTTTACTGAATTTGACGCCCATAACCTCGTCCTCTTCTCGTCCATAGCGGTAGACGGTGATAACCGAGCAGAAAACTCGACGACCCTACCAATCAAACCATCCTTCATTCTACCCAACAACCAAAATAATCTTATACCTGGAGGTATTGATCCTCGACGACCACAACCCCATCAATAGGGTCGACATGGTCGAGATGATCGATGAAATCCCTTTTGCTTAAGTAGACAGTGACCTTACCGTTGGGAGTGGTTTTTTTGAATACCTTGACAGCTACGACCATTGAAGAAATATGGTGGATGACTGTCTTTTATAAAAAACTTAGTTAACAAAATAACAGGTGAAGAATAAAATGCTTACCTGTACCTGTATGGGGCAACTCTGCAAAGTACAACAACTTGGGGGGTGGAGTTTATTTTATAGGTGGTGAAACTGCAAGGTTTCCCTTAAAATGGATTAAATGAGTTTAATTGGATTACTTGGAAATTGAGTGCAAATGCGACTTATTTATGATATTATTAGGTATAGACCATTAGAAAGAAAGAATTTGCAGTTTATGTTTATGGTTCAAATTTTCAAAAATTTCAAAATGGTGGATAGAAAATAACGCTTTAGTGACTGAACTCATTTTGCATCAAATGACGAATGCACAGATTCAGACTAATCTAGACAATGTTCGTCTTTGTCTCACCTAAAAAAATAATGATACGCAAATTATTATTAGCACTTTTTAGCTGTAGAAAGTGTCCCATCCAGGTCACTTTCAAGAACGTCAGTTCATTAACTTTTAGAGCGCGTCAGCTGCCAACGGTCAGTCGTCAATCACCGGTATTACGTCAGACCCTCCATATTGCCGCCATTGCCGGTAATTGTTTTTGTTTTTTGTTTGTTCATTTAAAAATGCGTAAATACTAATAATAATTTAGGTGTTTTTGAGGGAAATACAGTTCATTACTTCAAAACTAAAGAGATTTTTGAGTGCTGCGCGAATTATTGATTTGGGACCAAAGTGACTGAGTAGTGAGTTGTTGTTCGTGCAGTACAACAGTAGTGATCCAGTTTTTGGCTTCAATAATTGACTTAAAGGTGTGTATTCTGCAGATTTAGTGTAAACTAGAAGTTTTTTAGTACTAGTAGGCCTAATTAAACTATTTACAGGCAGAGGGCAGGAGTGTCCACCCAAGCCCGAAAACATAACCTCAATACAGTCACCTAGCAAGTACAAACTGGAAATTTGAAGATTCATCATCTAAGGTAAGTCTGAACAAAAACCAACTAGTTTTCAAAAAAATAAATAAATACTTTATTATATTATATGTACAAAATGACCATTAAATGTAAATCCGCCTTATTCAGGCCTCCTCTTAAACACTCCATAAGTGTAGTCGTGGAATATTTTGTGTGGGATTCCATTGTTGATTTTAGGAATTTCCTTTTTGAGCCATTCAAAGCTTTCCTCTTCAAATTCCATGAATTTTCCTTTAAGGTCCAATTCTTCGTACACCTCCCTTACCGCTTCAGAATGTTGGATGTCTTCCCTATATTTTAAGGTTGTTTTAGTTTTTAGTTCATTTTTAATGTAAAGCACTTACTTTCCGTAGTTGTCCATGATGATTTTCCGTTGTCGGTCGTTGCAAATGGACAGCGCTTTCTGCGCGAACCACGTCAATTGACCGGTTCTGATGTCGGTGCCCAAAACTGATTTTTCCACTTGTTTCAGCACTTCACCTTGGTCCCGGTACAGGTCTTTGAAGTCATTCTATCGTGGGTTTGTTAGTGTGGTTTTACTCTAGATTGTGCAGTTTCCTACCTGACTTTGGTGCATCATCCCTATCCTCATCAACACTGGATCAAGTTGTTCAATCTTCTTTGGGTCGTACACATTGGCCATGGCACTGGTCAATTCCAAAGTGTTGTGGAAGGTGGAGAAGATAATTTTGTATCTGCATAGTTTGGTGTAGCTGAAATTTGCCTCAAGAGTTAGTTTGTCTCTTTTGATTGTTTTGGAAAAGTCTTACTTCTCTTCGGTGAAGTCTTTAAAGTTAATTTTCCTGGTTACCGGGTCGATGAAGGTAAAGTCGTATCCCTGACCCATGTGAGTAAGAAAGAGCAGGTTGCGGAAGATTTCGTGTATGTCAGCGTAGCTAGGGTGTTTGGGGAAGTATCTCTTCAGGAGTTCAAAAGTGAACATTTCCATGAGACACACGTCGGTGACGGCGTTCGGGCCTATTCCAGGTAGCTTGTACCAAGTTGATTTACCTCTTCGGGTGTCTGAGTCATCCATAATATCATCCAGCATACAGAAATATGCTTGGATCTGTAAAGTATAAGTTGTTCAGTAAGGGATTAACTGCGTAAACGTTTAGTACACTAACAATTTCAGCGCACCACCCTAAAACACCGCTAAGTTTAACATTTTCGGGGGTGATAAACTTGGGGTCGGCCAGCAATTTAAAGTGGGAGACGATGTGGACGCCTTTGAACCTTTTGCCGTATGGTACGGTGTAGTCGATGGCCTCTTTCAGTCTGACTAAAATTGGTTTGAGTTGCTCGTACTGAGACACCTGCTCAATCTGTCCCATCACCTCCGAGTAAATTTCGTCCATGTATTTCATGGCATCTTTCATTTCTTCGTTGTGTTCGTACATTGATTTGGACAGAGAACTGGGTACTGCCGATGACTTACTTTTGTGTCTATAGAAAACAAGATTAATTTCTTGGGAAACAAAGATGAGCAATTTGTTTTGAAATTTAATTTCTCAGGCGCCATTTTTAAAAAGCAAAGTTATTGACAGTGCAATTGTCAACTGGAAAAAACCAATGTTTGACAGTTGGCGCTTATCCTGCTAGCAGGACAACTAATGACGTCACCGGTGTGACACTATTGAAATTCTACATACCTGATTCCGGGTGTGTTGATTAATTGGAAGGTGACGGGTGCCGTCTGAGACATCAACTGATTGGGTGCATTTTGCACTTTTGACAGTTGGTTCCCTAGGGAACTGACACTTTTTGGGAGACGTTGGGCGAGTTTGAACATCTGTCAAAAATATAGTGATTTAATCGCGTGTCCCCCTTAAATTCAACAGTATATACTCACCGTGTGCTGTATAGGGAAGAAGTGATTTGAAACTGAAACTACTCCAGTTTAAATACAGGGACGTCTGTGAATTATTCAAATAGAAAAATGTCAAAAGCACGCGTTATCAATATGGTTATTCCACTTGTAGTTTTTTTTCTAAATGAGGTATCAAGTCAAGTACTTTTTGTTTGATTATACGGGTAAATGGTCGATAAACCGATGTGTTTTCTTTATTAAAACACTCGTTCAAAGTATGTTTAACATATACAATGCAAATAACTGCATTTTAGCAAAATTTAAAGAACAAAAAAAAAAACTAAAATTTTCTGAAAAACCTAATTATTTTCAAGTGCTAATAATTATTGCAAACATTAACGAGTCAATAGCCTGCACGTGTCTACTTAAACATCAAATAAGTAAAAATAAAAATTTTGCTTCTACTCCACACACGTGCGCATAGAAACGCACTAGAGAGGTAATCTGCAAAGGTCGATCTAAAGTTTAAAGCATAATTCAAGTGAGATTTTGTCTATTTTTGTGTCTAAAAAAAACTTTTGAATATCTTAACTCAAACCTAATTTTTTCTTGACAGTTTGTGTGTAAGGTAAAATCAAACCAAATTAGTGTGACGTCGCAAATTTCAAATTCCTGCACACAAGTTGATTTGACGTTTTGTTGTGTTTGTAGGGTTGAGCGTGATTGTGATTGGCCATATTGCAATTATCCAATTATTTGAAGAGTTTTTAGACAGTTCCCCAGTATTTGCAAAATTTCCGTTAAAAGAATCTTAATTGTCACTTAAGATAAGCGATTATTATTTAATTTCATTATTTAAGGTTTACTGAACCTTGTCAGGTTTGCCTGTCAGTCACGTGACTTGTTTTGCCAAAAAAGCCACCAAGTCCAAGTTTATTCCACTATAAATTTCATGGGTCAAATTTGACGCCCTCTAGCGGCCAAACTATACAGCCAATCAAATTGTGTTGTCACATCTTTAGAAAGCCCGTTTCATTAGCTATCCATTGAGGTATAAAAGTATATACAAACTGTTGCAAATAAGCGAGGTATTTAGGATCGAAAGAAAGATTGTACCAAAAATGTTCGAAATTTCTTAAGACAACTTTGAGGCCCTGTAGCGGCCAAACAGTACAGCCAATCAAACTGTGTTGTCACATCTTTAAAAAGCCCGTTTTATCGGCTATCCATTGACGTATTCAAATCTATACAAAGACAAGCGAGTTTCTCAGATATGAATGAAATGGTGCACCAGAAAAATTCAAACTTTTTTAGGTCAACTTTGGCGCCCTCTATCTGTTGTAGTAATATAAATTGTGCAGTGAATCAAGCCATGTTGGGGACATCAAACTGAAGCTGTCAAGGTTCAAATTGAAAAAAATGAGTTTTAAATTATTAAAGAAGTCACGTTACCCCAAGGAATGCATATTTGACATTGAAAATGCTGCGGAACGTCAAATGATGAAATGGTATTTAAAAACCGCTTCATTTGACAATTGAATCCGGTTATTCCTCTTTTCACCAATCAGATGATAATTGCCAGTTAATGGACTCAATGGTCACGTGACAGTGGTTAAATTCAAGTTGGCTTGGTCTTTCAAGGAAGAATCGAACACAGCTATTGAACCGGAGTGACGTTTCTAAAAACAATCTGTCTGTCAGTTACTACAGAGGTCGCTAGTAGTTTTTTGGGTTTATTTGGACGTTACGCAATTTAAATACAGAACTTACTCTTGACAACGTGGTGGATCTGAGCTTTTGACGTTGCCTAATCTAGTCATCTTTTTTTTAACGAATGTCAGAGAAAGAATTCAAACAAAAGTATGAGATTTGTCAGTGCTAGAATGACGTCACAAAAAACAGTCTTCAGTTGTCCATGACAGTTTCCAAACAACCAAAAATAAAGCTTATTTTTTCAAAATTGGTTTATTTTAACAAAAACAAATCATTCATCGAACAAAAATTACGCTTCAGGTCTTCTCTTAAATTCCGCATAAGTGTAGTCGTTGAAAATCTTTTGAGGGAGTCCGTTGTTGATTTTTGGAATTTCCCTCTTCAACCATTGAAAACTCTCCTCCTCGTACTCCATAAACAACTTTTTAATGTTCAACTCCTCATACACCTGTCTGACAGCTTCAGCGCATTTCCTATCACCTCTGTGGAAACGGTTTGTTCAGTAAATCAGCATTTTAGAATACCAATAACGCATACTTTCCGTAATTCTCCCTGATGATCTTTTTCTGTTGTTCAGTGCCAATGGCCAAGGCTTTCTGCACAAACCACGTCATCTGACCACTGATAATGTCAGTGCCCAAAACTGAATGCTCGATTTGCTTTAGAACATCACCTTGGTTGCGGAAGAGGTCTTTAAAGTCGTTCTGGTGACCGAAAGTGTGAGTTTTGGCAAAAAGTGAGAGTTGAATTTGTATACCTGGACTTGATGGAACACTCCGATTTTCATCAACACTGGATCCACTTGGTCAATCTTCTTCTGGTCGAAAATGTTGGCCAACGCGCAGGTCAACTCTATTGTACTGTGCATAGTTGGGTAGACCAGTTTGTATCTGCATAGTTTCTCGTAGCTGAAAGTTTATTGTTTGAGTGGGTTTGGTTTGATTTGGTTCAAGACTCACTTGGATTCAGTGAAGCCGTTGAAATTGATTTTTCTGGTTTTGGGGTCCATGAAAACGTAGTCATAACCCTGGCCTAAATGGGTGTAGAAGAGTACTTTCTGGAAAATTTTCTGAATTGTCTCGAAACTGGGGTGTTTTGAGAAGTACGTTTGTAGGAGCTCAAAGGTGAACATTTCCATTAAACAAACGTCAGTAATGGCGTTCAGCCCTATTCCTGGTAGCTTGTACCACGTTGGTTTACCTCTTCGAGTGTCCGAGTCGTCCATAATGTCATCCAACATACAGAAATAGGCTTGGATCTGTTATAGTAAACTTGTACAGTAAGTGACAGTTAACAGTTAATTTCCTACCAACAATTTCAGCGCACCATCCCAGCACTGCACTGAGTTTGACATTTTCTGGAGTGAGGTCCTTCGGGTCGGCTACCAATTTGTAGTGAGCAACGATATGGGCGCCCCTGAACTTTTTACCATGCGGCACCGTGTAGTCGATGGCTTCCCTTAACCTAACCAGAATCTCTTTGATCTCCCCGTACTGGGGAAACTTTTCAATCTGTCCCATCACTTCCGGATAGACTGAGTGCAGGTATTTGGTTGCTTGGACTATTTCCTCGTTGTCATCGTACATTGATTTGGAGAGCGAATTGGGTACTGCCAATGTTTCACTATATTGCCTAAAGTTGATACAGAAAGTCAAATTTTCTGTATAGTTATACTAAAGATCAAACAATATGGGAATGACGTCAAACGTTTCAACCGTTTGTGCCAACATAAACGATAATAAAACAACGTTAAGTTGGTAGCAACTATAATTTTAAACACTTTTAGAACTTTATAGACTCTTATGTAGGCCTTCACAAGCAGAATCAGTATCAGTAATATACAGAGTGTGTCCTGTGTAACATTTTTGTGTGGAAGATAACGACAATTTTGACTGTAACTATCTTAATAACGAGACACTTTTACTACTGCCCATACCAGAATCGTATGACACTAGAATATACAGTGTGTCCCGTTTGAAAGTTATAGAAAGGCCCGTAGTAAGACCCAATAATTGAAAAATTGTGTAGCACGAAAAAATACTATTTTTTTTCACTTAAACCATCAAAAATCTGCAGATTTAATTAATAAGGAAAAAAAACATTACATACCTGATTGCGGGACTGTTTTGAGCATTTTGATGTTTTGACAGTTGTTTCCCTAAGGAACTGACACTATTACGAAGACGTCTAGCGAGCTGAAACATGTTTCTGTCGAAAAGAAAGGAAAACTGGATGGGAACCTGTTTGCGTCGCTTTTATATACCCAGTTTAACCACTTCCGCACGTGTACGATAGTTCTAAAGTATCTCAAAAGATGATAAACTATTTGGACGAAATGTACAAAGTACATCAAGTACATCAAGCCAAATCAAGTTTCTTCCTTTATTTACATATAAATTTGATGGGAATTCAACTGTTTTTACTTAAAAAAGGAAATAAACATAGTGGATATTGTCCATTTGAAAAAAATCTGGATTATTAACAGAAAAAATTGTAAATTTTTTTAAATAATTGCAACTGCAACATAGTTTCAATTATATATTATTTAAAAATTAAAAAAACGTAGAAGAATGACACGTGTTGAAATTGTACTATATAAAAGTGCAAGGTCGTATTTTAGTTTCAATTTGCAAAATTGTCAAGAGATTGGATTGAGTAATCGGTCATGTAAATATCGAAATTTTACTAAATATCTCATAAGAGTACTTAAAAGATTACGCAGAGGTGACCATGATAGTTTTTATAACCTTTTTGATCTCTGCTGTAGGTAACTGAAAATATAGTAGTTTCTGATCATTTTTGAGGGTTGTCTGAGTTCTAGGGAGGGTCGTTTTGAACTGTCAAAGTCTTCTAATAGGAAATGCAGGGTTTTCTTCACATACTAAATTCCTTAAAGACTCAGTCAGTGAAGACCACGTGACCTGTTGACACAAACCATTTGGTTGTTGCTTTTTTCTTCTTCCTCACTCATTTTTGAATTATCTGTAATAGTAATCTGATTACAGGCACAATCCGGATAAAGAGATAATGTAATCACCCGTCCAAGGGGTATATAACTGTCACTATCACATCCACGTGACCCTCACACCCTCTAGAAAGAATTTTCACTCACGAAACAAAATGACTTGTCACCGAGAGTGACAGTTGGGACTGACTGAGTGACTCAGTGTTTTAGGGTAACATTATTTTTTGCTTTGAAAGAAAACCATCAAATGACATTTTAATAACCACTGATATATTTTAAACTATATGTACAATCACAAATCGCATCTAAACTTACATTAAATAACCCCAAAATATAAAATTAAAACAAGGAGCGTTCACCATATAGTCACCAACTAATACACTGTAATACAAAACATACAAAATACTATGTTATTGCTAGAAAAAAGTCTTTGGGTGTGCATATAAAGGTAATTAAGAGTTAGCACTCGCGCTTGTAAAGCTTCTCCATGATGTTAAAGAAGAGATCGTGACGCAGTCCTTTTGAAATCTGCTGGATGTGAGTTTTGATTATGTTGAAGCTTTCCTCCTCATAGATGGCGTACGTGTTGGGTAAAGTAAGGTCTTCGTAAAGCTGTTTGATTATTGCTACTGATTCAGGTTCTGACCTGGAAATGTTTTTATTTGAGGTTAAGTAGTGCAGATCTGAGTGGGAGAGAAGAATTATTACAAACCTGCCGTAATGCTCTTCCATGATTTTCCTCTGAGCTGGAGTGGACCTTTGAAGTGCCATCACAGCCAGCCAGGAGCATTTACCGTCTTGAATGTCCGTTCCCAATTTTCCAGTCACATTCGGATCACCAAAACAGTCCAAAAAGTCATCCTAAAGTAACCGACTTCAGTGAAACTGCAAATTGTACCAAAGTAAAACTCACCTGAATTTGGAAGAACTGTCCCATTTCGAGCAAAATGGTACGCGCCTGTCTGTGTTGCTCTGGATCATCCATACCCAACAAATACATGGCCGCGGCCACGGGAAGATAGAAACTATAATACGACGTCTTGTAGTTGACTATGGAGGTGTACCTGCTCATTGTAAACATGTCCAACTTGGGTTTGCCATCGTCATTCAGACACATAGTGTCCAGGCTTTGACCTAGGGAAGTTTTCAACGCCATGTCGTGGAACAGCTCGATGATATTAGTGTACATTGGATGATCTTTGAAATGCCTAAAAATCGACAAAACACTCAAGCACCGACCGAAAAGTGCGAAAAATTGCACGTACTTTTTCAGCAAGAGGTACACACCGTTCTCCATCATGACAGCATCGTTGACGGCAGTCAGGCCGACACCCGGCTGACGGTACCAGCAGACGGCACCACGCCGGGTGTCTGAGTGGTCTATGATGTCATCAATGATCAGAAAGTATGTGTGCAACTGAAAAAGTAGGATTTATTAGTTCAAAACTGGATACAAACTATGATTATTTGTGATTTGACTGTGGGTACATGCTGAATTCGACAATTTATTAACAAACCGGAGCAAATTCCCGAAAAAACTACTTAAATAATAATGGCGGCGCGTTGTCAAACTGACAATCACGGAGGCCGTGATTTCTCGTGTCTCTCTCTAACACACGCGATTTGCGCAGCTGTCAGATCACAGAACAAGCAACACATGGATAGGACATATCATGAATCGGAATTAATGTCAAAAAAATTTCTTTCACTCTGTACACATGTAGTAACGAATTAAAACAGCAAATTAGCATCGAAAACATTCGCAAATCACTTAAAGATTACGTGCTTCATTAAAAAAACACGTTTTGGTGTTTACACACTGCATTGTCAAGGTCTGAATAATAATTATTGACTGATTTTTAGATAAAGTTAATATGCGCCTTGCCGTGTTATTTATAGTTGTTATTATCTCGTATTTCTTAACTAGTAAATGTAGTCTGTTTTACGGATTTATAACTGATGAGTTAACATAGTTTTCGAGATATTTAAAAAAAAGTACGTAATGAAACGGACCAACTTTGACGCCCTCTAGCGGCCAAACGGTAACACTTAGCAAGGTCCGCTTAATGTCACGTGATAGCTCCATTTATTGGCTATCTACGGCCCTACAACCTGTCTACTCATTTTCAAGATTCCAAAAAATAGCGCTCTTTATCCTTGACACATTGTATAGCAACGGTTACTGCAATCAATGAATGCGGTTAAAAAAATGTTGATTATAATAATTATTGTCACGTGACAATTACTACTTTTGTTCTCAAGTTTGATTGTTTGAAAATGTTTAGATTTTCTGACACATGGCAATCGAACTGATAACATTTAAGTGCCCAATGCAGCTAAATACTCAATTTTGTCACGCACTACTATACAGAGTGTGCATAGAAATGCCAAAGTTATTCCACTGTAAATTAAATATTTTGCGACAATCTGTATACATTGGAAAGGCCACTCTAAACAAGCTTGTAATGGGGGGCTAAAATTAGGTTAATTTCTATTTTCAGATTTAAAAAATTGGTTTTCTGCTCACTGCATAAAATGCATGATTTTTATCACGTACGCACAAAAACTCACCATCTCGATGCACCATCCCAAAATACCAGCTTTCCTCACATTTTCGGTGGTAATTTTGGCGGGATCCTCCAGCAATTTGTAGGCGGAAATCACAATCAGCCCGCGATTTTTCTTTCCGTTTGGCGTGTTGTACTGAAGAACCTGCAAAACTCTCCGGTTACTTTACCAGTTTACCTGTATAGAAAAACTGACCCTAGCGTAACGTTTCATAACTTCCGGCAACTCCTGGTTCCTTCCCACTTCCGTTAGTTCCCTAATAATATCCGGAAACTGGGCCATAAAATCCCTGGATTGCTCCTTGGATGCCAAAGAACTGGATTGTTGTGGACGCACTAAAGTTTGTTGAATTGTCGATAAAGCCCTAAAAAAAAAACAATATTGTTACTTACTTGTGACTGTGACTTAAACTATTGATTCAACACTATTTTTGGTTCATTTAAAGGCAAATCAGGATCAGATTAGGCTTAGTTTTTTGCATAGGACATGACCTAAGATGCTATCTAGTTTAACTTTCCTATTCTAGAATGATTACGTTTTTTGCATTGTAATGGGTCCAGTTCATTGAATCCACGATTCGTTCCGCATTGCATAACAGTTAGGCAAACAACCACGATAAGTTAACGTGAAAATAATCAGGCGAGTCTAAAATTAACCGGGGATTTGTTAAATGATCCCTTAGAGTGTGCGAGTAAATAGGGGTTTTAGATAACCAGAAGATAAGGTGTTGTTTTCCACCTAGATTAGAGGGGTTCAGGTATAGCAAAACAAAGTTGTAAAAATTAGCTTTGTTTTTCTTCTAAAGATATCTGACATTTGACAGCTGTCCAAAACGTGTATGTCCTTGTTAATTTGAGCATAAGAGGCATTTGAGATATTCATTTGATAAGCGTCCGCTTATCAAATGAATATCTACTAAAACAGATAACAAAATGGACTTTTTAAAATAATTTGTGAAATAATAAAATAACAAGTGTTTGATTTAAAAATCGAAATGCAATAACAATTTTGGAGAATAACAATTTTAAATCAAGATTATAATGTTTGGTTGATAACCTTAATTTATTGCTACCGTAATAACTGTATTATCTATATTTTCAAGTGAAGATACATATACTTTTTATTTATCTGGTGGCTAAAATTAACTTAAAAATAGTGAATTAACAGTAAAAAAGATTTTCAATACTAACACCTATGGTGATAACCAAATCAGATTGGGATGACGTAACATAGAAATGACACAGTCAAAACATTTACCTACGTTACGTCATTTTGTTTTACTTTTGATTTTAGTCATATTCACGGTTGCATGGATTGTTTAAACGAATCACACTGTAGATGATCTCCCATAAGTATTCAATACAGGGTGTTGCAAAAAAAGTACGTCACTCTGTTAACCACAGTTTGAGCAAAGTTTTTGTACGATTTACGGGGTGTCAAAATTATTATTATTCTTAAGGGTATTTGCTTATTAGATAAGACCGCTAAAGGACGTCAAGCGGTGTTGCCAGATCCGCCGACTCGATTTCCCCCAGTCGAAATAACAAAAAATCCCCACACGGTCACTTTTTTTCTGTTTTTTTTTTTAAAGATGACAGGTGTCGTAAGTTGGTCACTATGACAGTTAGGACGTTGGTTCAAACGTGAAAATGTAGCTCGTAATTTCTTTTTTTAAAACAATTTTCTTTCAAAAATTACAAATAACCGAGATATTTCACAAGAAATACAACACTGTTGTTGTCTAACTGTATTAGAAATACTAAAGGTGTCACATTTTTGTGAGCTCCTAACTGGGTTCCTATGACAGTTAGGAAGTTCGTTCAAACGTCAAAATGTAGCTCGTAATTTTGGCATTCTTTTACTTAAATACAATTTTTTTTTCAAAAATTACAAATAACCAAAATATTGACCGGGATATAGAGCAGTGCAAGTAAACAAGTTTTTTCTGGAGATGTCATAATAAAGACAGCTCCTAACTTGGTCCCTATGATATACGAAGATACCAGCCTTTAATTCCCTATTTTTGGGAAAAATTGACCCTAATCTGGCAACCCTACCGTCAAGTGTCTCTACGCTCTTGGCCTCCTACGTTTTGAGGCTTTATGGTGCAAACAGAGCGTACGTGACATCACGATTACGTAATCTGACAGAGCTTTAATGGGAGCAACTGTCAGATTACGTAATCGTGACGTCACATTTGCTACCGCTCTGTTTGCTCCCTAAACGGCCAAAACAAACGTTTTTTCTTTCATCTTACCCTTAATTTTTAGTTGATTTTTGTTTTTGATTATTAAAAATCAGAATTTGAGACTTTGAGTTTTGGAACTAAGAATTCTTGACCATAACACCATCAGAGGACCTGGAATATTTGGAAAAAAGGTTCTCTCTCACCTAATATTATTGTGTTGCAACTGTATTAAAAATACTAAAAGTGTCACATTTTTGTGAGCTCCTTACTGGGTTCCTATGACAGTTAGGAAGTTTGTTTAAACGTCAAAATGTAGCTCGTAAATTTGGCATTCTATTACCTGAATACAATTTTTTTCAAAAATTACAAATAACCAAAATATTGACCGGGATATAGAGCAGTGCAAGTAAACAAGTTTTTTCTGGAGATGTCATAATAAAGACAGCTCCTAACTTGGTCCCTATGACAATTAGGAGTACAGATATTGAAGATACCAGCCTTTAATTCCCTATTTTTGGGAAAAATTGACCCTAATCTGGCAACCCTAGCGTCAAGTGCATCTACGCTCTTGGCCTCGTACGTTTTGAGGCTTTATGGTGCAAACAGAGCGTACGTGACATCACGATTACGTAATCTGACAGAGCTTTAATGGGAGCAACTGTCAGATTACGTAATCGTGACGTCACATTTGCTACCGCTCTGTTTGCTCCCTAAACGGGGTTTTTTCTTTCATCTTACCCTTAATTTTTAGTTGATTTTTGTTTTAGATTATTAAAAATCAGAATTTGAGACTGAGTTTTGGAACTAATGATTCTTGACCATAACACCATCAGAGGACCTGGAAAAAAGGTTCTCTCTCACCTAATATTATTGTGTTGCATCTGTTTCATCCACCTGGTGTAGCTGAGATTCTTTTCGAAGGCGACGTCCGACGCCTTCGAGTGTTGCATCTTGTCCTGACTCCTGATGATGGCGTCGCTGTTTTTGTCCGTCGACGTTTTGCTGATGTTCCTGCGGAACTCTTTCAGCCACTCGCGACAGGTGCGATTTCGGCACGCCTTCATCGAGAACATTCTGGGGCAACTTCCAAAATCAATTATTGAGACTTCTTCGGAGCATCCAACGGAAACACACTAAACCAGCACCAGCTGAAGCTACTTTACTACGATGCCAATAAACCGGGCCGTAGGCTGGTTTATAAAGATGAAAGACGGAGACGGAACCAAAACATGTGGCTGTCCTTGTCCCACTCGCAACGCCAACTAGGATGAGTGAATGAATGATTGATTGGCGGTGTTGCCGTTATTCCCGTAAATAATGATGTCAAGCTACTAGTCCAAAATGCATTTGATTTTCAAGGAAATTTACTGTACTTGACACGTGTCAGTGACTTTTTGTATTGGTCTAGACACAACAAAACCCTCAAATAAAACACTCAACAGCCTTCAACATCGCAAATTGTAATTCTAAGTGCATGAAAAAGCCCTGATACCAGTCAGAAAATATTAGCTTTGGATCTGACAAAGGTGACACAAAGATACGCATTTACTCTTAATACCTCTATAAACACAACTGTCCTTGGACTGGATAGCTTTGTTTGATTTTTGCAATTTTAATCTGTACTATACACAAAATACGTCTTATCTGTCCAGTAATTTGGTGCAAATTCTAAAAAGAAAGTTGACTGACCTATCTGGAAGTTTTCCCTAAAACTTGAAGAAACGCGACAACGTCGCAAATGGTGTACGTGAGCCGCTAGTCAGGCCTTATGGTCTGTTTTAACATAACTTGATTGGGTTCCCGTTTCAAACGCTATCAGCTGTTTTTGTTATGATTTCATATTGGCCAATTAAGTTAAAATAGCAGACCACACAGATGACGTAAAGCTAGTTTTTAAATTTTTTGCATTATAAGTGTTTACTAAATGTCAAGATTCCAGGAAATCAAACGATATCCAGGCTTCATCTGATAGTTTTTGTCTTTATGGTTGGACATAAAAAAGTACCAACCAGAAGTTAAAAATTTAAATTTTCTAACTAGAAAACTGACAATTTACGTCAATTTTGCCTTAAATCGTTTATGTTGTAGCTATCCAAGTAGTTTGCCAAACTGATCCAGTTTCTACAATGTTGTCAAATTAACATTTTTAGTAACTATTTGATTTTTGAACTTTTTGTAAACTGTTATTTACGTACAGCCATCACGTGATCAACCGTCAAACTACGTCACACTTAGGGATCGTGAAAACACTGCCTATTATTTACTGTTAACATTTTAAACTTTGACAGTTGCGTGTTCAATTTTTTTAAAGGTTTGTTTTTGTAATTTGAATTTTGACAGTTAAATTTGACGTTTCGCAACATTTTCAAGTTCACAACTGCTTTACTTGGGGTCACGTGACTGCTTTAATAAATTTAATTTTTTTTTTAAACTTGATCTTTGACAAACAATGTTCGAAATTAGAGCTATCCTCGCGGTTGTTGACCAATTTATTGTTGGTAAATACCACTGTCATTTGGCACGTGATATTGTTCAAAAGTCCATGCGTCATATCACATGACAGATGACTATAGTAATTACCAAAGGCAAATTGGTCAATCGCGAGGATACCCTTATTGTATTTATTAGGACTGTTTTTTTAAATCAATTTTTTTCAATTTGAACTTTCAAGAGCAAAACTTTATTATTTAGCGTGACTATTTTAAGGATTTTTAAAAACAATTTGAACTTGTCAGTTTGACAGAATTGTGTCTTGCTGTCAAATGTCACTAAGCCGTTATTAATATGAACATGTTCGATTTCATGTCTTTAAAGATTGGTGTCACCTGCAACTTATCTTGACATTTTAAATGCATCAAAATTGTGTTCAAAAAACCCCAAAAAACATTTATTGTTTAATTGACAGTTCTGTCATTAGTGTCATCTGTCAAATAGGTTGTCGACGTTTACACTACACAAATAGTGTACAGCCTACTTGACATTTTTTTTAACAATCGGTGTAGGGATGAGAGTTATCATCGATTATCACAATTTACAAAATCGACAGTTTTTTTCCAATATGGAACGTCACTGGTTCGTCCGAGTCCGGTTCTGGCGTGCTCGCACCCGAAAATCCAATTAATAGAACATGCAAATCGCTTATAATTACCGACCGATTCGCTTTTGATAGTTTCGCGATGTTGATGAACTAATTTCCAAGCGTTATCGACCTGATTCGCGGACTTTTTTTTGTTTTATTTTCGCCGATTCCCGGTAAAGGGGATGACTGGACATGTCACAGTTCTGCTGTCCGTGTAATTTTATTAAAAATAATTCCAAGGTGACTTTATTAATTACCTACAGAGCTTCAAAAGTTTTTTTGAACCCACCAGACAATACACGAAGATTTTTTGATAAAAAATCGAGACTGAATATTAAAATGTTTCACCAAAGTGTCAAGAAAATTGGGAAAATGTTTTGTTAGCGTAGGTTGAAGTATTGTACCAAAAAATGACAAAGCAAAACGTTTAGAAAAAGTGAAAGACGCTTTCATTTGTATTTTTCCCATCTAACACACGTAGATTTTCATGAAAAACACCTATTTTCCAAACCATAACCTGTCGCGTGCCGTACTCTTATTGAAAGGTATTTCTAAAGGTCACGTGACTGTTTTCAAAAGACGAAAAAAGCATCCTTAAGGCCACGTGGCAGTTTTACGATTGACAGGAAAGTCACGTGATTGTTTTTACCCGTCAAATTCAGTCATGAGGATCACGTGATTATTTTCAAGCTTCGACTGGAATCTTTGACGGTTAAAATAGCTGCCTCACAGTCACCTGATCATATACAGGGTTAGCCACCCAAATTTTTGATTTTTGATTTTTTTTATGCAAATATTTAACATAAGTGAACAAACATTTAATTCGCAGGGCCGTACTAGACCGGACCAAGTACGCGAAAAAAAAGGAAAAACCTTCGGTCACGCCACTGCGTCGAATCATATCAGCATCAGCAACATCATCATCGTAGAAGCGAAAAAAAATCGTGTGCAATGACCAGCAGAGGCGCTTTCCCGGAAACGGCTTTGTCCACGTTTCCGGGCAACGCGTCCAAGGCTCACCGTCCCCAGAAGGGTCCTCTTTCGGACTACCAGTTGACGTGCAGCTCGTACTGCACCAGGGTGCGCGATTTGTTCCCTCTTCGAGTGCGATTTTGTACGACGCGGTGATTGATTTCATCACCCCCAGGTCGGTTATTTAGCGCGCCAAGGACTGCTATATCTGGGATTATACTCGGTGAGTTAATTCAAGTAAACTTTATTGCAACTTTAAATCAAATTAGTGTAGTGATTAACTACATGTCTTCGGGACTGACCAGCCATAGTTCGGGTTTGTCGTAACCCAAGTTTTCGGGAAAATCGCAACCCAGCTCGGCCACGGTTGGTCCCACCTCCTGTTAATCCAGAAGGAGTTATTATTCATTATACAGTGTGTCCATAAAGTATGGAATTAATTCGAAAAACATTAGATTTACAGGGTGTCCCAAAATGGAGATATACAGCTTTGCAGTTGACATTTTCAAATAAGAACTTTCATTTTTTGTTGCATTGATGGATCATACGTACATTTTTGGGTATTTTTCATGTAACATCTACGATATTCAGTTGTTTTCAGCTTAAAAATTAATGTTTTTTTCTTAGATAATCCACTAGTGTACAGGGTGTCCCAAAATTGAGCAAGAAACCAAACTTCTTAAATGGGATGACACATTTTTTATTTGATTTTTGGAATTTACGTCAAATTCTAGGCCTACTTGATGTAAAATGTCTGTATTGATCCTCAACTGTTTTTGCTCTAGCAGTCTTGATTGGTCGCCCCTCAAGTTCCTAATTTGAGCAAAATTTTCGTGCACTTATCCAGAAAATTTTGAATAACTTGCTTATTTGAACCATCCTGTATATACGAGTCATATAACAAAAGAAAGCTAATGAATGGTGCTCTCACGTGACGTTGAGCGAACACGGCTAAGTTTTCCGGTTCGGCCGCTAGAGGGCATCAAAGTTAACTTTGCTTTTTTGTAGTTTTTGCTAAATATCTCAGGAACGCTTCAAGTTAGAGGTCTGAATTTTTACCACAAACGTTCCTTGAGAGAATGCAACTTTTACTTTCAACGCTCTTTTTTGATACCAGGCACCGTTTGTTCTTGAAAAATGGGGGGTGGCTTTGAATTTATTTAGAAACTAGAAAATAAACTTCCACTGCCTACATTTTTTCAGGTTAATGATACAAAAATGACGTAAAGTGTAAAAATGTCATTTTTTCACGCACTGAAAACCGTCAAAATTGACATAATTTCCAGGTCATCCCTAAAACCGTGGCAGTTGGGGCAAAATTATGCCAGGATGATACAGGGTGTCTCAGATTAGCGGCTAAGTACAGGATGTCCCTAAAAAGTGATAAACAATTTTTAGTTTCCGGAAAATATCTCAAAAACTGTGTAAAAAGCAAAAAATGGTCAAAATTGTCAAAAAGCTTGACTTTTGACACCATCTAGCGGTCAAACTATCACACCAATGACCTGTTTTGAATACACCGTTGAAAACCCTTCGGTCTGGACTACATTTTACCTTCAGTAACCTTTTGTCGTAACTGTTCAAATAACTGGATTATTTTAGGTTAAAGCAAAAGTGGTTAAATCACTTTGAAAGGTTTGTGAAGCTTGACTTTGACGCCCTCTAGCGCCCAAATGGTGCAACCGATTAACTTAAACGAGCATATTTTTGGAAAGCCTACGACCTGAGCTATCTTTCCACTTCAATCACTTTTGGTCGTCAACTGTCAAATAAGCAAGTTATGGAAAATTTTTCTAAAAAGTGAACGAAAATTTTGCTCAAATTAGGAATTTAATTTAATAATAAAAGAATTTTTATTTAATTTAATTTTTTAATTACTGTTTTTTATTATTATTGTATACTATTTTCAATAAAACATTTTATATTTTTAAACTTAAAAACAGCTGAATATCGACAT
Source organism: Ips typographus (assembly GCF_016097725.1). NCBI lineage: Eukaryota > Metazoa > Arthropoda > Insecta > Coleoptera > Curculionidae > Ips > Ips typographus. Next base: position 8,243,307 of record NC_138426.1, on the reverse strand, counting down.
AGAATATGCAACATAATTCCCTGAATTTTTTCTATACTATATGGACACACTGTATACCGGGTGTAACATTTAACTTGAGACATCTCAATATCTCGAAAAATAAGCACTTTTCGAAAAAATGTTTAGTATCAAAGTTGTATTATTCCGCGGGGGAAATACATTGATGACAAAATTTGTATTGGGGAGAAGGGGGGTAACTTTCATTTTTTAAATGGCACCCCCAATTTTTTATTGCAGAACACGTGGAATTTGTTTAAAACATTTTTTACAAAAAAAAAACTTTTATTAATTTTTTTCATTTTTTTTTTCTTTTTTTTTGTTATTTATTACACCTATGTATCCCTAGCAACGACGGTTTTTTAAGCAGATTTTACCAAACATTCCGGTAAGCCATGAGCGAAAAAAAAACAAATTTAATTAAAAAATGTAAATTAAATTTTGTCGTTTATAGCGTCATCTATCGTTAATACAAAAAAATGTTTTAAACAAATTCCACGTGTTTTTAGCCGCAGAATCTGAATCTGCAATAAAAAATTGGGGGTGCCATTTAAAAATCAAAGTTACCCCCCTTCCCCCCCACATGGAGGGGCAGAGGAACACAAATTTTGTCATCAATGTATTTCCCCCGCGGAATAATACAACTTTGATACTAAACATTTTTTCGAAAAGTGCTTATTTTTCGAGATATTGAGATGTCTCAAGTTAAATGTTACACCCGGTATACGCAGAGTGACTGAAGAAGTGAAGCAAGCGGCGGCATCAGTGAGTTTGTGATTGGTCAAAAAAAAAAGCAGCCAGCTGAAGGCTGCTTTTTTTTGACCAATCACAAACTACTCCAAGACATGGCAGCAAATGCAAACTTTGCCGTCACCATGAAGTGCAGAAACGACCAAAGACCCTTCTTGTATCAACACAAAAAAAAAGTGTATGTGGAAACTATAGGCTTGATGGCAAGGAAACTTATTTGGACCAAAAGTGACACAGAATTTCCATAAAAAAGTCAAAAATTGTCTTCCTTAGTAATGGTTCCTAAAAGTGTCATCACTCTCCCTTGATTGTGGTTTTTTTACACACATTTTGACCCAATTAGAGTTTAACCAAGCAAAGCCAGGTGACAAAACACAAAAATCATCTCTGATGATAAACCTAAAGCAACTAAAACGTCACCACCTGAACAATATAGGGATAAATCTCATTGACTTTGTTGCCGCACTTATCCTTGACCAACTCGAGGAACCTCACGGCTAAGGCGTAGTCGTTCAACCTTCTGCAAGCGTGCAGGGCGGCTATAATGATCCGGGGTTCCGGTACCGAATCGTACCCGGCCAGGTCGTTCATGGCCTGCCTGACGTCCCAACCGTCGGCGTCGTCCCGCCCAAAAATACACTCGTATCTACAATTCTCCGTACCGTCCCCAGACACTCATCTGTGGTACTTGGATGAAACGTACCTGCAGATCATCTCCTCGACGGTTTCGTGGTGTATGGCCAAGTGATGGATTGGTCTTGGGACGGGTACTCGAAGAGGAGTGATGAAAGAGGAGGGTTGAGGACGCTGGAGTGGTGGGGGTGATCGTACTACTTGCCTGAACATCTTGGTAGATCTGACCATCATTCTTGCTAGAGACATCTGAAACCAATTAATAAATTACTGTTTTGCTTGTCAATATTATTATACAGAAAAATCAGGTATTTTAGCACTTGTACCGGAATGTGCCATTGACGTTCCGGTCGACGTACCGGAACTGCGGATGCGTACTTCCGTTTTTTTGTCACCGGACCAAAGTCTCACGAATACACAAAAATGCGGTCTAGTTTGGCACCAACAGCAAATTTACCCCGTTTCGGGTCAACGACATCATTTTTACTATTAATATCTTACATTTATACCTTCATAGTTTAGGAAACAGCTTCATCAGGGACACGTTTACGCCTATATACCTTTATGGAATTTACTAAATTGATGGTTGGCTGACCTTTTGCAAAGTGAGCATTATCCGTACTCTGATGAAACCATGGAGGTCTCAAATGGCCTTAATTATCGCGCAATCATTCGATCGATTATAATGTTTTTTTAGTCTGGTCGACCTTGCCACAAAGTAATTGTAACCTCAAAATTTGGTATTGTCACATCAGCACGGTTGATGGTCCACAAGTGTAGTATTTAAAAAAAAATCATAATGTTTGATTCAATCTGCTGTCATATTGAATTACTGGCAGTATAGAGCAGTGTTGCCAATCCTTTTCCCCCTAAAAAAATGACAAATTTCACTAAAATTTCCCATATAATAACATATGCTGATCTCAAAACAAACAAAAATTTTAAAACATTTTTAAAAGTCACTACAACAAAACTCATAAACCTATAAAATGTACTTGAAATGATTTAGAACTGTATTGCTTTTGAGCATGTTCTTTTACTTTTTTCGCTTCATAGAGTGGTATTTGTCAGTCTGCAGCATTTTGACATATGGAACTAGCTCCAAAAAACAGCTTTACCTCACATGGAGCTCTAAAAAACATTTAATGTGAATTTTAACTGTTTGTACCACCGCCCTCTGTACAAGAAAGCCAAGAAAGTGCATGCCAAAAATTCCAATATGGCCGAAATAGTGGTTGACAGTTTGCACTTGTTTGTATTGTGGAAATTGAGTTTTTCGATGATTAAATTAATTTTTAAGTCAGGACTTGGGATTACTTGCCAAAGTAATTTTTGTTTGCTATTATATATTGTTGTTTATATGTTTATTGTTCTAGTGAAAGTGTAGTTTGTGTTCATTTTATTGTGTTATCACTATTGTTATTGTTCCTTCATTGTTCTATAATTTGTTGTTGGTTTTTTAACTTAAATTCTATTGCCTCTACAATATGCCGTCCACTTGTTTGCCAAATTGTAAAAACAATTTGGTGAAAGGCCCAAAAGTGTCAGTCTTTTACTTTCCAAAAGACCCTGCTCGAACCCAACAGTGGTTGAAAACTTTGAACTGGAATGATTTTACTCCAACACAATACTCAGTGGTTAGTACAATATGCTTTCTCATTCAGTAAACTTATTGCCTCTTACATACATAGGTATGTGAGTTATATTTTGAGGCCGCCTGCATTTTGAGGGCAACAAAGGTTTACTCTGAAGAAACAGGACAGCTTTTAGAAGTTCAATTGGCACGTTTACATTTTAAAAGAAAGGTCTTGATAAAACCCATTTACCAGTTTTGCTTACCTAGCTTCAAGGATTTCCAAATTTTCTTTGATTGAGCAGTTTTCACATTAGTTTGTTGTACTTTCCAGGACAAAGGGTTCTAACCAAACTTGCTTTGGCTGGACTTTATTGGGTATAAAAAGCCATATCTATACATATCTGGATCAGGAATGAAGCTTTCTTTGATTTTTCACTCACAACTTCTAATCAACTACACGAAAAAATAAAAAAAAAACATATTTTCTACTGCATCTGTATAGGTTTGTGTACAAAACGAAAACCGCTAACGCCGCCATTAAAAGTGACATTCTAGGCTTTCTTGTACAGAGGGCGGTGTTTGTCCTAGTAGTTTTATAGCTTTATGGCGTGTTACCACCATTGTGACAGAATTAAATATGTCCAAACTTGTTTACTTTGCATCTTTTGACACCACTACTAGAGTGGCCATTTTGATGAAAAAGAATATGACAGATGTGCGGTAATTTTGGTTGGTTAGCGATTTCAAAGATGGCGTCTGGAGGTCATATAGTATTTTTACTCCACATGGACACTTTATGTATTGACACTAAATGTTCAGATTTTCAGTTGTTAGAGTGCACTGCCTGCATGAGAACCCGGAAAATACCAGATCATTCAGAACAAAATTGCACTCTATTGTCCTTTATCGAATTTACAGTTCGACCATTATCGTGGGTCATTATCTGTATCGATGACAGTTCACCATTGTGTTATAGAGAAAAAACTCGATTATTCCGTGGTTCCTCTTTTAGCATTTTACGGTGCCCATCATTAGTCACGCACCGACATTCCAGGTTTAGACTAAGTTTGGAAATTAAAAAAAAAAAACATCAAAACTTTCTGACCTCATTTCGACACAGAAAAATTTAAATAACAATAACTGTGGATTTTTGTATGATTACACTATAACCTTTTCGGTCATCAGACCTGAAAACCATCCGGATGCGGCATTTAAACAAACATGTTTTAGGTCAAGAAGTATGCCCAGCTAGTGAACAGCACAATGAAAAGTTACCCCTACATCCCCAGTATGGTGCAAGCAATCACAGTCCTGACGGTGCTGAAGATGATGACCAAGGCGCAGACCACTTGCGGTTCCGGCCCTATGAGCGGCAAAGTGCTCTACGAGCGTCTGCCCAACATCCAACTGCAAAATTTCGATGACGACGTCGTCAGAGACAATCTACCACCTTTTGCCGTTTTGGAGAAATGCCAGGATTTGTGTGTTCGTGACCGATCGTCTCAAAATATTGTCCGGTACTAATCCTGCTACTTCCCTGATTTCCTGTTTTTTTATGTTTGATTTTTTTGTAGGTATTGCGCTTCTTTTGACTTCCAACCAGGTAGTCGTATAGCCACGTTTAGTGGTGACCCTCAATACGAAGAAAGTACTTGCTACATGACGGCGGAACAGTCCAAACCTGAAGGTTTAGGGACGTTAATTCTAGCCCCGAACAGTATACATTTCACTGAAATTTGCATCACTTGTACGTCCGTTTTCAGGTAATTTTCTCGGTTTGAGTGTTTGGTTTTTGCAGCTAATAGACCAGATCGCGAGTGCCCTAACCGGAGATACGTATTTGAAAGACACCCCAGAAAAAGACTAAAACTACCCGCCCCCGATATGAAGGAAATGACGGCGGGAAATCGCAGCGAGTGCGAAGACAAATGCCTTAACGAGTTCAGTTTTGTGTGCAGAAGTGCCACTTTTGATTTAGGCGCCAGAACCTGCACTTTGAGTCGGTTTACCCGTAGAACCCATCCGGAACTCTTAGAAGACGACCCTGAGAGTGACTATTTAGAAAACACCTGCTTGAACGGTAAGTTGACTAAAATGTGCGATTGTTACTAAACTGAATGGCACCCAGCTGAACGAAGATGTGACGGTTTGGCCGTTTTCATCAAAGAAGAAAACAAACGACTTGGAGGACCGTTCGAAGTGGACATGTTCAGCAACTTAACCTTAGAGGACTGCCAAGCCATGTGCGTTAGGGCGGAGAAATATTTGTGCCGGTACACTTTGCTAGTTTGTGCATAGAAATAGTTAATAATTCAATTTCCACTAGGTCAATTGAGTACGACGAAATGACTAAACAGTGCAGCCTCTCCGAAGAAGATTCTATCAGTCAAAAGGACGAAATTGGAATGGCCAGCAGTCCCACTCATCATTTTTATGATTTCGTTTGTTTGGACAGCCGTGAGTTATGTTTGCTAGACCAGACTTAAATTTGACAATTGTCCGATTAGTGCATTCACGTGATAACTGTCAGTTTATCGTCTGAATAACCGGATTCCTATCTTTCCTACGAGTTAATTTGTTTCAAAGATACGGGGGCTTTTGAAAATTGGTCATTTTGGAACCTCCTCTGTATTTCATTTGCTATTAAAGTTATCAAAAAAGGAAAAAACGGTTTCCGATAGAAGTTTTGACGTAGAATCCAATGGCGTAGTCAGTTTTTTTCTATTCCGTTTAGTTTCTGACATATGACAGTAAGTTATATTTTTTTAAATGGAACACCCTATATATTTTTAGTTCATTTAATTCTGTTGATTTTTACTTTTTAAACGATGTATTAAAACGTATAAGTTTGTAAACGTTAATCTTGGTAATTAGAAAAAAAGCGTTTCCTTACCAAAAAAGTGCTAAATAATATGTATAAAAATACCCACAGTCGAAACAAAATTTGGCTATGTTCATATTAACATGTTACATGTCGTTTATAAACAGTTTTTTCAACTTCCACCTTAAAAATAGTAGAAAATAGAAATAGCTACTTTTCTTATTAAAGTGACGGTAGAACTGTTTGTAACTTAGATTTTTAATAAGAGTTATTAAAAATATTTAATTTTCTGATGTGTTAGTTTATATGATTTCCGATTTTGTTTGGTATTTTAGATATTGGCCTTTTTTTAGCTTAGCAAAGGTCTTTTTTTAAAATAACAGGATTAACCTCTACAAACTTATATGTTGTAATACACCGTTGAAAAGGTAAAAATCAACAGAATTAAATGACGTAAAAATATATAGGATGTTCCGTTTAAAAAAATGTAACTTACTGTCATATGTCAGAAACTAAACGGAATAGAAAAAAACTGACTACGCCATTGGATTCTACATGAAAACTTCTACCGGGAACCGTTTTTCTTTTTTTGATAACTTTAAGAGCAACTGAAATACAGAAGAGGTTCAAAAATGACCAATTTTCGAAAACCCCCCGTATCTTTGAAACAAAAGAAGTTTGCGCCGCCCACTTTTCGCCAGTCATCTCAGCTCGGAAAAATAGATCGGAACACGTATGCTACTTTTTTTCTATCTATTACCGTTTTCTCTGTACCCCGTAAAACCATCGAAAATGCAGCACCCTGTACAGGGTGTCCGGATTTAGTGGGTTTTGACAGGAAAACCCCATTTTCCGGCTAGATAGGCAACAACTAGTATACATGTCTAGAGCTCGTATTTTGAGAAAAGCTTAATGGCAAAAACCATATTTTGGATAACTTGTCAGTTCGCGGCGCTAGAGGGCGTTTTTCAAATTTCGCCCATTTTGAAAACTCTTGACAACTTTTTTGTTTATTAAAATATCGAAATGAAACAAAAACATTCTTAAAGCACTTTTTTGCTAATGTCTTCCGTTTTCTTCCTTATCCTATTAACTGATGCTATTTCTTGATTCTGTTGCTTAATCTAGAGCGTTGTTGCTCTAATCAGTTTCTCTCTAAATTTGGTCGTTTTCGAGATATTGACTATTAAACATTGGAATTTTCACTATTGGGAAAATCGCCTCTAAAATTCTCTTGGAGTTAAAATATGACAGTTTTAACAACATTTTTAGAATCTTCATTAAATTTCCTATCCAATAACATAAAAAAACATTACAAAACCTGGTAGTCAGTATGAAAAGTGGTGTCAAAATTTGAACCGCTAAAAACACAGTTCGGGAGGACCAGTCAGGGACAAAATAGGCTGTAAAATTTACCTGGACAAACAAATTACAGTTTTAACCACATTTTTAAAATCATTAAATGTCCTATTCAATAACATTAAAAAACACTACAAAATCTGATACAGTCATTAAGAAAAGCGGTGTCAATGTTTGAACTGCTAAAAACACAGTTCAAAAGGACCATTCAGGGGTCTTCAAGTGATTATTTCCCTCATTGTACTAGCAGCCAATAAAATTCAATAAACCTTTCTAGTTCGACCAATGAGAGCCGTTATATACTGAATAAATCCCTAGTTGCTAAAATTTTACACTGACAATTCCACTCATGTACAAAAAATGCCATATATACGTCATCAAAACACGGTTTGCTATCGACTAATAAGGAAGGAAGAGAGTTTGCTAGCGGATAAAAAAATCGGATAAATTTTGCTGTTGATTTCATCGTTTCCACGGATTTTCACTACACTTCTATTGTTGCAATGTCTCACCTTGAGGTTTTTGCTGGCAATGTCAATTTTGATGTTTGTTCGTATTGTTTTGGTTATGGCTCGCTTCGGATAGAGTTCTACTGCAGATAATCAAAAGAACCAGAAAAATGTATTTCTGCCAGTACAAGACAGTAGCAGTCTTATTATATTATTGATTATATTCATGGAATTGTCTTATCAAATACCATTCGAGCTCAGATTTTTAACAGGATAATTTTTCCGCTTGTCTTCTCATACTTTCTTTATGGTACAAAACTCGACCTGTTTGGCAAAATCACTCGAGCTGCGCTCTCGTGATTTAGTTACAACAGGTCTCGTACAGTTACACCAAAAAGAAAGTGTTCTAAGAAAAGCACAAAAATTATCCGGCTAAATCTGAGCTCTTGTGGTATTGCCCCCGAATAAACACCTCCTACCTTTTTCGAATAAGTTTTTTTGAAGAACATTTGATATTAAACGAAACGGGATTTAGACACATATAAAATTTAAGCTATTTTCTTCAAAATGTTAACAATTAATAAATCACTATAACGTAGTTTCCATTAAAAAATTACATAAATTAAAATATTATGACGTCTGATTGTCAATCTGAAATGTAAACAAAAATATACATGGCTGAACGAAAATCTGTCGTCTGCTGGGGTGAGTTCAATATTATCATTAATTTCATCACGTTTAGTTTAGTATTTGTGTTCTAACTAAGGTGTTTTCTTGTTAATAAACTAAAATGTGAGTTTTCAGGAAATAATCTTGACATATACCCCTCGGCGTTCACGTTTTATCACGTAAAATGTACATTGGTAGGTTTTTTGCAAAATTTTTCTTTTAGGTAAATGGTTTCGACTAAATAATTCTTTGGAAAAAATCCTTCGATCTGCGGTCTCAGGATTTTATCGTCTAATTATTTAGTCTCAATCATTTTCCAAGCAAAATTTTGCAAAAAATCACCTATGCACAGTTTACCCGATAAAACTTGAACGTCTCGGGATATAACCTATGAGAAAATGAGTGTTTTAAGCACATTTCTGGAATGCTCAATAAATTTCCTATCCAATAATCAGAAAAAACACTTCAGAATTTGGTAGACAGAGAGAAAAACGGTGTCAAAAATTTGAACTGCCAAAAACACAGTTTAAAAGGAGCAAAACGGTTTACATGTTTCTATCTTAATTTTTTTAGATCTTTCTTCAAAATCTTCAAATTTTGAGTGTTTTTTTGAAAATTTTTAAAATACCATCATAACTTAAAAAAGTAGATAAGAACATGTAAACCGTTTTGCTCTATCTTCAATCGTTCGTCTGCTGTAGCCTTTCAAAAAGTAAAAGTTGCATAATTTAATAGTCAATATCTCGAAAACGACAACATTTAGAAAGAAACTGATTAGAGCAACAACCGTCCAGATTGAGCAACAAAATCAAGAAATAGCATCAGTCACTAGAGTTGTTAAACAAAAATCCGTTGTTACCACTGATTTCATGTAGATCCGGCAACGCTGAATCCACGAAAATATTTTAGATGAATTTATTTAGTTAGTTACTCTACCCTTAGTTGGCCACCCTGTACTTTCACCGTTAAAAAAGCTTATATCTTCTTAAATAAACCATTTGCAGCTCGAGGATCTGAATATCCAGACAACTCAGTAACCTCGCATCTTTTCACCGGAAAAAAGCCGGATACCGCCTTCCAAAGGTACCGAAACAGCCGATTAACCGGAGAACATCATTCCGAAATATCCGGAAGGTCTTTGAGCGAGTGCCTGGACGAGTGTCTGCGCCAACCGAGTTTCCAATGTCGCTCGGCCGAGTACAGTGAACGGTACCGTACTTGTCGACTGACCAGGTACAACCAGAGAGACGGTATGCGCATCATCTACGACGCTGACTACGACTACTACGAGAATTTGATGCGTAAGTGCTCAATCTGACTGGTATTTCTTGATGTGTCAGTTTCAACAGTTGGAGGAGATGAGGGTGGAAGTGGTGGCGGTGGCGGTGGCCGACCTGGAGATGGTTATCAAGGAGGTGCTGGAGGAGGTGGCAGTGGAGGTTATCGCCCAGGTGGTTATGGGAATAAATACCCACCGGCTCGTCGTCCGCAAGCTTCAGGAAGCCTGTATCCTCCAGTGAGTGGAGGTGGTGATGGTGAAGCGTACGATAATCGGCTACCACCCAGACGACCACCATTTGATGAGTACAGTCACGATGATAGGTTGGTATTTGTTTTGTTTTTTTTCTGGGAAAGTCAATGCTTGTTTTTGCTAGGTTGCCAAACCGGTACCCTCCACCAAGACGAGAGAACTATCCGGTAGCACCAGCTAATTATCCTGACTACCCCAGGTAAGTGATTCAAGCTGTAATGATTCGTTGTATTAAACAAACTTGTTTTAAATTTAGGTACCCACCTCCTCACGGAGGTGGTGCTCTTTATCCAAGACCGTCACCGTCAGCCGGAGGTGGGCATTTATACCCAGACCGCTACGGAGGCGGTTATAACGATTACTACAACTACAAACTGGACAATATGCATCGAGATCGCATCTACGAACTGGATCGGTACCCTCCGGGGGTGGGGGACCCCTACTTGGACCAAGGTCGCTACGACGGGGCAGAGGACGACCGATTTACCTCCCGATACGGTCCTTCAGGAGGTAGACTCAATAATCGTTTTGGAGGATCCAGTTTCACTATTAGTGGTACCGGTACGCGGTACCCGTCTAGGCCGGAGTATGATGACCGAGATGCGGATAGGAGATTTTTCTTTAGGCCAGGACGACGACCTGTTGGTACGTGTGATTGGGTCAAGAAAACAGACTACTAAGAATAGTGTGGACTATTAATCCAACTTTCTGACAAAATACCAGGTAGACCGGTAGAAGGTAGACCACCCATTGGTCCGGCCTACAGCCCACACAGACGTCCCTACTCTCCAGGGCCGGACGGACCCATTTACGACGATTACAACGGTATTGGAGCCCCTACTGGACCATTGCCTTTACCACCAGGACGTCCCTACTCTCCCAGGTTTGAACTACTCTAAACCATTTAAGGTGAAAACTGAACTTATTACGTTTAGCCGATGTGAGGAGACGGACAATTTTAAACAAATGGGAGCCAGACAAAGAGTGAGGAAGGAATTTGTACGTCGGGTGCTTTACGCGCCCTCTTTGAGCCGCTGCGAACAAGAGTGCAACGACGAACGGGGGTTTATTTGCAGATCTTTTAACTACAGGTTAGTTTCCAGTTTACACACACGCAGTATTGCCAGGTCTAGTGAAAATCAGCCACTTTCTGCGGTATTCAAACCACAGTTTTAGATATTTAGGAAAAATCTTTAAAATTTTCGTTGGAAACCTTAAAACAACAAAAATAGTTGCTTATATACAGGGTTGCGTGTATCTGTTTATTTTAATCATATTTCAATCTGTCAGAAACTTGGAAACTGTCAAATACCACTCCATGAAGCTGTAAAACTACAAAACTCCTTTAAAGCAATTCAATCAGTGTAAATCATGTTATTTTTCATTTTATAGTTTCATGAGTGGTTTTTTGGCAGTTGTGACGTGTAACTGATTATTTTAATCATATTTCAATATGTCATAAACTTGGAAACTGTCAAATACCACTCCATGAAGCCGTAAAACTACAAAACTCGTTTAAAGCAATACAATCAGTGTAAATCGTGTTATTTTTCATTTTATAGTTTCATGAGTTGTTTTTTGACAGTTGTGACGTGTAACTGATTATTTTAATCATATTTCAATCTGTCAGAAACTTGGAAACTGTCAAATACCACTCCATGAAGCCGTAAAACTACAAAACTCCTTTAAAGCAATTCAATCAGTGTAAATCATGTTATTTTTCATTTTATAGTTTCATGAGTGGTTTTTTGGCAGTTGTGACGTGTAACTGATTATTTTAATCATATTTCAATCTGTCAGAAACTTGGAAACTGTCAAATACCACTCCATAAAGCCGTAAAACTACAAAACTCCTTTAAAGCAATTCAATCAGTGTAAATCATGTTATTTTTCATTTTATAGTTTCATGAGTGGTTTTTTGGCAGTTGTGACGTGTAACTGATTATTTTAATCATATTTCAATATGTCATAAACTTGGAAACTGTCAAATACCACTCCATGAAGCCGTAAAACTACAAAACTCCTTTAAAGCAATTCAATCAGTGTACTTCGTGTTATTTTTCATTTTATAGTTTCATGAGTGGTTTTTTGACAGTTGTGACGTGTAACTGATTATTTTAATCATATTTCAATATGTCATAAACTTATAAACTTGGAAACTGTCAAATACCAGTCTATGAAGCCGTAAAACTACAAAACTCTGTTAAAGAAGGTTTCAATGAGTGTAAATCGTGTTATTTTTCATTTTATAGTTTCATGAGTGGTTTTTTGACAGTTGTGACGTGTAACTGGTTATTTTAATCATATTTCAATCTGCCATAAACTTGGAAACTGTCAAATACCATTTCATGAGGCCGTAAAACTACAAAACTCCTTTAAAGCAATTCAATCAGTGTAAATCGTGTTATTTTTCATTTTATAGTTTCACGAGTTGTTTTTTGACAGTTGTGACGTGTAACTGGTTATTTAAATCATATTTCAATCTGTCAGAAACTTGGAAACTGTCAAATACCACTCCATGAAGTCGTAAAACTACAAAACTCCCTTAAAGCAATACAATCAGTGTAAATCGTGTTATTTTTCATTTTGTAGTTTCATGAGTGGTTTTTTGACAGTTGTGACGTGTAACTGGTTATTTTAATCATATTTCAATCTGTCAGAAACTTGGAAACTGTCAAATACCACTCCATGAAGCCGTAAAACTACAAAACTCCTTTAAAGCAATACAATCAGTGTAAATCGTGTTATTTTTCAAAAAGCAACTAGTTTTTTGGCAGTTGTGATGTGCGATTGCGTATTGTGCATATATTTCGATCTGTCACAATGGTGGTAACTGTCTAAGACAACTCCATGGAGCTGTCAAACTATTAATATTACTTAAAAGAAGTACTATTTGATACTTGTTTATAGATTCATAAGTAGAAATTGGACAGTCTTGGATTTTAATTCATCTGGGGAATTTTAGTGAAATCTTACAGCTTTTTTGAATTGGCAACACTGTTGCTCAGGTTAAAACTTGATTTAATTTAGGGAAGGCGCCGCCTCTGGAGGTTTTGCCGGCGAAAGAGACAACTGCGAATTGAGCGATCGAGATAGTCGTGAACTGGAAATGGGCAACGCCCAGTTTTTTGACACTGTTGGCAACTATGACTTTTACGAAAGAGCCTTGGGACGTTTAGAAGATGACTGTTTGGATGGTAATTACTCAAACACTTAAATCTGAAGGGTTTTAAGTGGAAAAGTGTTGCAGTAAGTCAGGTGTGCAACGAAGATGGAATGGAGTTCACCCTGAGAACTCCAGAAGGGTTCTACGGCCGGATTTACACCTACGGGTTCTATGATCGTTGCTTCTTTAGAGGAAATGGGGGTTCTATTAATGTTCTGAGAATCAGCGGGGCTCAAGTAACCTAAACCTCCTCCAGCTACAAACAGCTAACTAATCCAAAAAATTTCAGGGTTACCCCGAGTGCGGTACTCAACGCTATGGCGATTCCATGACAAACATCGTGGTGGTTCAATTCAGTGACTACGTTCAAACTGGCAGGGATAAACGTTTTAATTTGACTTGTCTGTTTAGAGGACCGGGAGAAGCTGTAGTTTCTTCGGGCTTCATCGGAGCAGCGTACGAGTGTGTTCTCCATTATTTATTGAAGAGTTAACCTTAATTTTGGGTTTTAGATCGGGCAGTCCCATTCCTATTGAGTATTTACCCGCCGAGAACACGTTGAGCTCGAAGGTCCGTTTGATGATTTTGTACCAAGGCCGACCAACCACCACCATAGCCGTTGGTGATCCTCTGACATTCAGAATAGAGGCTCAAGACGGTTATAATTACGTCACTGATATTTTTGCCACTAATGTGGTGGCTAGAGATCCGTACACCGGACGATCAGTGCAGTTAATTGATCAATACGGGTAAACTAATTCTACTGCTGTCAGGAGTAATTAGAGTGTAACTTTTTTTTGTGCAGCTGCCCTATAGACAGTTTTGTCTTTCCCGAACTGGATAAAGGACGAAACGGTGATACTTTGGAAGCCAGATTCAACGCATTCAAAATACCCGAGTCCAATTTCCTGGTGTTTGAGGCCACGGTGAGGACGTGCAGAGATGGTTGCCAGCCGGCTTACTGTCCATCCGGCAGTGGCAGATCAGAACCTTCATTCGGACGAAGACGCCGCTCTTTGAACGACACCATTCCAACACTACCTCCCACTGACAATGAAAACTCCACGGTCACTGGTGAGGAGGAGACTGTCCAACTTCCCGAACCACAACACTTGAAAGCGGACAAGACCACGGCCAAACCGCAACTTTTTGTGATCTCCTCCAAAGACTCTGCAGTGTCCTTCTTGAAGACCAAAGCCGAGAAAAAGGTCGAACCAAAGAAGAACAGTTTGGAAGCTGGCACTTCTAGCAAAGAACGCGAAGAAGAAGAACCGGAATTTGTGAGGGAAATGATTGAGGTACGTAACGCCCAACACGCATTCCGCGAGGTTACAACGCTTGAAAATAGGTTTTCGACTCGAGGGAGGAAATGCCCCAAGCCCGTATAGCGGAACCGGCGCCCGAAGTGGTTTGTCTTAGTCCTGGAGAGTACCACGGCCTCATCGGGGCCGTTTTCATGCTGGTGGCCATCCTTTTGACTGCCTCCCTTTTAGCAGGTTTGGCTTACAGGAAATACTGGGTGGTGATGAGGAAAAACATGCTGGCGGATCGGGTTTCCTCCTCCAATTTCTCCTCAGCTCCGTCCTACCCCACGACCAGAAGCAGTGCTGGATTGTCACAAGGTCAGTAAATATAGTTACTGATTTAATGTAATTGAGTGTGGTTCCCAAACGTTTAAAAACTTGAAAAAAAATTTTTTTGTTTCAAGTCACTGGTGAACGGGTTTTGACAGTTATGCCAGTTGTCACGTGACGTAAAAAAAGTACAAAAGTGTTCCCTAACGTCAGAACTGCCAAATTTGGCTCCATGCAGCTGTACAGGCTACTTACAGTATAATTCCTCGGATTGACGACGACTATTTCTAATTTTAGTTTCAAGTCACTGGTGAACGGGTTTCGACAGTTATGACAGTTGTCACGTGACGTAAGAAAAGTATAAAAGTGTTCCTTAACGTCCCAACTGTCAAATTTAGCACCATGGAGCTGTAAAGACTATTCAGAGTGTAATTCCTTGAATTAGCAATTATTTCTAATTTTATACTTTCAAGTCACTTTTAAGTGAGATTTTACAGTTATGACAGCTGTCACGTGATTTAAGAAAAGTATCAAAGTGTTTCTTAACGTCCCAACTGTCAAATTTAGCACCATGGAGCTGTAAAGACTATTTAGAGTGTAATTCTTCGAATTAGCAACTATTTCTAATTTTATACTTTCAAGTCACTTGTGAGTGAGATTTTACAGTTATGACAGCTGTCATGTGATTTAAGAAAAGTATCAAAATGTTTCTTAACGTCCCAACTGTCAAATTTAGCACCATGGAGCTGTAAAGACTATTTAGAGTGTAATTCTTCGAATTAGCAATTATTTCTAATTTTATACTTTCAAGTCACTTGTGAGTGAGATTTTACAGTTATGACAGCTGTCATGTGATTTAAGAAAAGTATCAAAGTGTTTCTTAACGTCCCAACTGTCAAATTTAGCACCATGGAGCTGTAAAGACTATTTAGAGTGTAATTCTTCGAATTAGCAACTATATTTCTAATTTTATACTTTCAAGTCACTTGTGAGTGAGATTTTACAGTTATGACAGCTGTCATGTGATTTAAGAAAAGTATCAAAGTGTTTCTTAACGTCCCAACTGTCAAATTTAGCACCATGGAGCTGTAAAGACTATTTAGAGTGTAATTCTTCGAATTAGCAATTATTTCTAATTTTATACTTTCAAGTCACTTGTGAGTGAGATTTTACAGTTATGACAGCTGTCATGTGATTTAAGAAAAGTATCAAAGTGTTTCTTAACGTCCCAACTGTCAAATTTAGCACCATGGAGCTGTAAAGACTATTTAGAGTGTAATTCTTCGAATTAGCAATTATTTCTAATTTTATACTTTCAAGTCACTTGTGAGTGAGATTTTACAGTTATGACAGCTGTCATCTGATTTAAGAAAAGTATCAAAGTGTTTCTTAACGTCCCAACTGTCAAATTTAGCACCATGGAGCTGTAAAGACTATTTAGAGTGTAATTCTTCGAATTAGCAACTATATTTCTAATTTTATACTTTCAAGTCACTTGTGAGTGAGATTTTACAGTTATGACAGCTGTCACGTGATTTAAGAAAAGTATCAAAGTGTTTCTTAACGTCCCAACTGTCAAATTTAGCACCATGGAGCTGTAAAGGCTATTCACAGTGTAATTCCTCGAATTAACAACTATTTCTAATTTTATACTTTCAAGTCACTTGTGAGTGAGATTTTACAGTTATGACAGCTGTCACGTGACTCCTTAACGTCCCAACTGTCAAATTTGACTCCATGGAAGTGTACAGACTATTCACAGTGTAATTCCTCGAATTAGCAACTATTTCTAATTTTATAGTTTCAAGTCATTGGTGAACGGGTTTCGACAGTTATGACAGCTGTCACGTGACGTAAGAAAACTACAAAAGTGTTCCTTAACGTCTCAACTGTCACTCGGGTTTTGACAGTGTCACATGACGTAGGAAAAATTTCCATTTTTAGTTGTTGCATCATTGTTTTTGGGATTTGCAGCCACTTTCGGTACAATCAACTTACAAAAACCGTTCGCCAACTTCAGACCGTCCAATTTCCCCAGCATCATCCCGAAAACGAGCGACCCTTATGAAGCTCAGGGGGCGGCCGGGCTGTTCGAGGACCCGAGCGAACCGATTTACACGGATCCGTCCCTGTTCGAGAGGTCGCGCAGTCTGAGGAGTATCGCGGTGTCGCCGAAACGTCGCCGGTCACCCGACCAGCAACAGTAGCGGGGGAATAGTAATTTTCGGGCCATATTTTTGTTGTAATTTCAGTCGAAAAGAAGTTAAATTCGAAAGGGGAGTTGATTAAACTAAGCGAAAGTATTTTTTATAAGTTTTACAGCTTTTTTCCGGTCTTTTGCACTTATTTTATATTTTCACTGCCAGTGTTAATCGCTCATGCTGTTTATGTGATTCCTTACAGCCGTTCCTACATATTCTTCATTTGTAATTTACATAACAGGTGTAATTTCAATGTTTTTTTAAATAAGTTTGTCTTACTTAGTAAGTTGCACCACACAGGCTAATTTAACTATTAAAAGCACGTTAACCACCAATTCGGCATTACAAGCCTAATGTACATATAATAAGTACCAATTTAACATTTTAAATAAATTTCTACCTTAATTGCCTTCAAATCGAATAAAAGATCCGTAACGGACTTTAAACTTTCTTATATAACCACGACACCGAAGCAATAGCCGCTCCCAAATTTGTCCCTTCCACCTAACCTTAAAATTGCATGATTTTTATTAATTAATACTGATAACAGACAGTAATAATAAAAAAACAGTTAATTGGTGCACTTCCTGAACTTCTGGATTAAAATATCTCCAAAATTAGTTTTAAAATAGGGAGAAAGTGGCGAACAGAAAAATAGAGCGTCACTGTCAACACCACCTTAAAATTTCACTTTAAAAGGATCAAACATGAGTGTGAAGAATAAAATGTAAGTAAAACTCACCTTTATTGGCTTTAGGAGTTGCGGTAAAACACCAAAACACACTTAAAAACGCACTGTTCCCGGTAAAACTAACCTCTAATTGGTAACGACTTTAACGGGGACGCAGGTCAACTAAATGAATGAAACCAACAAAACAAAAGATGTTTGTCTGCCATTGCTAAGGCTGGTGACACACTAAACTCAATTTTTAAAAATTTATAAACACTTTCTCCCCTATAATTTTTTATTTACCCACTTACCTACTATTATTTACATATTTGATATAATCACAGGATCTAATTTATTATCAATTATTATTGTATTGAACTTTTTGAGTGGTTGGTTTAAAATTTTGCAACATTTTTCCAGTGGATCTTAAAATTTTTGATTTTACATCAACAAAATTTCAGTTTGCTTTGTGGAGATGTTGAGGGTCGATTTGACACTTTGTTTAACAGAGTCAGATCAATTAACTCCAAGTCAGGTCCTTTTGACTTGCTTTTGTGTGTTGGCAATTTTTTTGGGGTCAACAACACACAATTTGGTCCTTACAAACTTGGAGAGAAAAAAGGTACCGCAAAAACGGCAATCATTTCCACCACTAATTTTTAGACTTATTTAGTGCCAGTTCCCACCTACATCTTAGGGCCTACTAAAGAAGACCATGTCATTGAGTATCCAGAGGATGAGTCTCAGTTTGAGCTCTGCCCGAATGTATACTACTTAGGTTAGTACACCCTGTTTAACTACTAGTTTCAACTTGAAATAGTTTGTTTAATACAGGTAAAAGAGGGATTTATAATGACAGTAAAGGATTGAAAATAGCTTATATCAGTGGTGTAGCTGGTACAACCACTAATAAATGTACCTACAATGAGACTGACATTTTGGAGTTGTGTGAAGCAGCCATAAAGGGTAACCCCACATTTAGAGGAGTGGACATTTTGATATGCGCTCAGTGGCCTTCAGGAATTATACATGACAGCACACAAGTAAAAAGTTTCAGGAGAAAAGCCTTTCAAGTACAATAGAATTTCGTTTTTCAGGTTAAGTTAACAGTGAACTCCCAGAGTGAGTTGCTGGGGTATTTGTGTATGAAACTTAAGCCAAGATATGTGGTGAGTGGGTTAGAAGGTGTATACTATGAGAGGCCCCCATTTAGGTGTCCCAATTTGGGTGATCATGACACTACAATGGAAAGTGTTACCAGGTTTATAGGTGAGTCATTTTTTAATACAATGCTGTGACGTCACGTGTTGTACTTGGCAGACTTATTACTGTCAAATGTCATTTTAAGTTTGAAGTCTTTGGAATGTCACGTGATGACGCTCCACCAAACAAAGATGGCTACCGGTTGTAAAAATTGCCTTCACTTTAGTAAACAATTTCGGTCAAATCTTAATTAAAACCTTTCCAGGTTTGGCCCGGGTCGGTAATCCGAACAAGGATAAATGGATCTACGCATTAAACGTGACGCCGCTGGACAAAATGAAAATATCGGAGCTAATTCAAAGAACTACAGACGAGACAGGGTGCCCCTTTGATTTTCAGGAACTGGAGCAGAGAGGTACACATTTTTTTATATCTCATTTATCTTTTCTTTTAATTTGTGTGTTATAGTACTGAAAACTAAAAAGCCAAAATCGAAAAGCGGTAACCAATTTTTCTACGACATGAACGCTCCAATGCAAGACGAACCCAAAGGGCGTAAACCTAAAAGAGCGAGGGTTGAGTTTGATCAGAGTAAATGTTGGTTTTGTTTGGCCAGCAGTCCTGACGTGGAGAAGCACTTGGTTATTTCTGTGGGGGAGTTTTGTTACTTGGCTTTGGCTAAAGGTATTTCCCGCCGTAATTTGAAATTGACCGAAAATAATGTGATGTTTCAGGTGGAATGGTTGATGAGCACTTTTTAATTTGTCCCATCGAGCACGTTCAAAGCAGTTTGGTGGCCACTGACTTAATTCGAGAGGAGATAATGAGTTACCAGAAAAGAGTGCGTTCGTTCTTTAAAAGAAAACGTCATTACCCAGTGTTTTTCGAACGAAACTACAAAACGTCTCACATGCAAGTTCAATGTGTTCCTGTCCCAATTAAGTTTGAGGAATCTTTTGTCAAGGACATTTTTTTGGTTGTTTTTTTGTTTACATTTTTTATTGTCAGTCAAAAAACAATTACAGTTTTTAGGAGATGTCATCCGAATGGGGTTTTCCCTTAAAAACTTTGAACGACGACGACATACTTGATCAAATAATACCTCCAAACACGCCATATTTTTTAGTTCAAATATCGACTGGAGAGAAGCTCTACACGAAAATTAACAGCTCAACGAATTTTCCACTGAATTTTGGACGGGAAGTTTTGGCCTCAAAGGATTTACTGGACATGCCGGATAGAGTGGAGTATAAAGATTGTTTGAGCAGTAAGAGTGAAGAAGAGAAATTGGTTGCTCAGATCAGATCTGAGATGGAGCCATAAATAATCTCTGTTTGACTGGAGTATGGTTTACTGTGATAAAACTGTCATCTAATTGACATGAAGCAAGTTTCGGAGGTTTTAAGACATGTTAGTAACATTAACATTTTGGCGAGGTAAAAAGTTCACTACTTTGGAAAAGTGGTGGAACAAATAAAAAAATTGGGAACTTTATCGTTTGTTCAAATAGTTTTCCGAAATTTATACTTGTTTTATTATCGTAATATTGTTTGTTTAATTAGCCATTTTATAGCAAAATAATTTATGAATCCTTAGAAAATAAACTTACTTTTTTACATTGAGTTGTCGTTTCTTTTATCCTGAAAAATAACGGAAATTTACAGAAAATTATAAATTGTATTAGGAGAGCAGAAGCGCAAAGCGACCAATTTCAGTTACTTTTGATATTTGGGTGCCAAAAAAATACCTCCTCGTATTTCTGTGCTCCTGATACAAAATTAAATTTTTACTGTCTCGAAAATCTTATTGGGAGAGCAGAAAATGCAAGGAGGTAAATTTCAGTTACTCCCGATACACTCGTCATTCGCCATATTGTCAAGAAGACAAAAAATACCTCTTTAATACTTCTGTGGTCCTGATACAAAATGCCATTTTTGTAGAAAATTTACATTTTTACCAAAAATCAAACATCTCATTAGGAGAGCAGAAAATGCAAAGAGGTAAACTTCAGTTACTCCCGATACACTCGTAATTCGCCATATTGTCAAGAAGACAAAAAATACCTCTAATACTTCTGTGCTCCCGATATAAAAAACAAGTTTTTTTTAGAAAATTGCCATTTTTACCACACATCGAACATCTCATTAGGAGAGCAGAAAATGCAAAGAGGTAAACTTCAGTTACTCCCGATACACTCGTCATTCGCCATATTGTCAAGAAAACAAAAAATACCTCTTTAATACTTCTGTGCTCCTGATACAAAATGCCATTTTTGTAGAAAATTTACATTTTTACCAAAAATCGAACATCTCATTAGGAGAGCAGAAAATGCAAAGAGGTAAACTTCAGTTACTCCCGATACACTCGTCATTCGCCATATTGTCAAGAAGACAAAAAATACCTCTTTAATACTTCTGTGGTCCTGATACAAAATGCTATTTTTGTAGAAAATTTACATTTTTACTAAAAATCGAACATCTCATTAGGAGAGCAGAAAATGCAAAGAGGTAAACTTCAGTTACTCCCGATACACTCGTAATTCGCCATATTGTCAAGAAGACAAAAAATACCTCTTTAATAGTTCTGTGGTCCTAATACAAAATGCCATTTTTGTAGAAAATTTACACTTTTACCAACAATCGAACATCTCATTAGGAAAGCAGAAAATGCAAAGAGGTAAACTTCAGTTACTCCCGATACACTCGTAATTCGCCATATTGTCAAGAAGACAAAAAATACCTCTTTAATAGTTCTGTGGTCCTAATACAACATGCCATTTTTGTAGAAAATTTACATTTTTACCAAAAATCGAACATCTCATTAGGAAAGCAGAAAATGCAAAGAGGTAAACTTCAGTTACTCCCGATACACTCGTCTTTCACCATATTGTCAAGAAGACAAAAAATACCTCTTTAATACTTCTGTGGTCCTGATACAAAATGCCATTTTTGTAGAAAATTTACATGTTTATCAAAATTCGATTATCTCATTAGGAGAGCAGAAACGCAAAAAGGTACATTTCAGTTTCTCTTAACGCCTTCGCCATTTGTCAAGAAAAGTTAAGTTTCTGATTAATTTGCCTTTTGTCACTTATCTGCTTTATAAAGGGGACTTTAAAGAGTGTAATAAATAAGAAAACATGTTTTTTTTCTTTTTAACTAACATTTTATTTATTTTCTTACATTTAACAAATGTTACAATAGTATTTGAGAGGAAATCCACGAAAAAAAATAAGACACAGTCAATTTGAAAAAAAAATTGTGAACAGTGAAGGAGAGAAAGGGGTGGAACTGGATCAATTTCTATTAAGTGACATTTTTTATACATTTAATTGGGGCTATTTTTTGAATAAAGACAGAGATAATGTCCACCTGTCAAATTGGCGTTAAGATTCAAATTTTTTATGTCACATGTCAAAGTGAAGTAATGGTGAATTTTACCGCCAATTTGAAGCGACGAGGAGATAGATGAAACGTCTGTGATAATAATGTTTTTACAACATCCTAGAAGTAATATACAAAAATTCGTGTATATTATCAATATAAAATCTTTATAAAACAAAAAAAAAAAATCTAAACAAAGTGAGTGAAAATAGGACTTAACTTGAAATAATGTCCTAATTCGTAAATTCTTTGGCACGCCCTCTTGAGTCGATTTAATAAACCTAACGGAGATATTTTTACACATTGATTTGGAATGCTTCTCTGGTAAGCTTGGACATTCCCCGCGATTTGTGATGACCTTTTTCGTATTCAACATCTGAAAAGTCTCTTAAACTCACGTCTGAAAATCTGAAAAAAGAAAAACAGTGTTGCCTTTTTTATATTCCTATCGGAACAGAAAAAATAAAGTTTGGCAACACCACTATTTGATGGTTGACGCAACGAAAACCTCGCCAGCGGCCATATTGAAAATGTAATAAACAAAACAGGGTTGCCAATTTGCTGATACTAACCTAGTGGGCGGGTGTATTCGTTCGTTGAAACTGGGCGCGTGCGATATACTAAACGTGGTCTCGTCGTTGTGACTGGAATAGCCGCTAGAGGACCTCACGTGTCTCAGTCCTTTGGCGCTGCTCTTACCTTTCGATTTGCGCGCGTTATAGGGCTTACGCCCCACGCTACCTGATGGCGGCGACTCGGACGAAGTCGAGGAACCTTCAGCGCCCCCTGATACCAAACAAGAAATTAACGGAGAAATTCAAAACGAAACGGTTAAATACCTCTCATACGGTGGCCGAAGGACACCAGCTCTTGACTGGCCGCCCTACCGTCTCCGTCCGAGTCCGAGCCGAGTGTGTCGTACTCTGAAATAGGCAGGTGCAGTGTTAAAATCTTCTTCACTTCTGAATCGGTACTGCCCAGGTTATCAGACTCTGAAATTTCAATTTGGTAGATGTTCGTCTGAATTCGAAATGACAGTGCACATGTTGGCTTGTCACTGTCAAAAGTCGGTTCAATATGGTGGGCCATGAGCCCTAGTTAACAAAGGGGTAATTTGTGATTGATCAAGAACAAGCAGCCACTGTGCTGATATTAATGCTGCACATGTCTGGAGTTAACAAACCACCATTGGCAACAAAATAATATTTCGTGTTAAGCTTGGTTCACATGAATCCGGAACATTCGCGGAATGCGGACAGCGGAAAATCGTTCAGCCAATCAGCGTTCTGTCCGTCTGTCCGGACCGGATTGCATATTTTGATATTTTCCGCGCGTAAACGTCGTAATCATGACATTCATGACAGGGACAGAAAACAAAACAGAAACAGCAAAGCAAATATGTCGGTGGAGATGAACGAAAACGATTTTAACACTACACGCTAATTGATTTTGTCCAAAGTTACCCCATTTTGTGGGATTCTAAGCACCCTCAACACAAGGCTAATAATGCCTTGAAGAAGGCTTGGCTTCAGATTGCCAATCGAATGAAAACAATAGGTATTCGGTACAGTCAGAGAGAAAAGCGCTGTCAAAGTTTGAACTGCCAGAAACACAGTTTGAAAAGACAGTCAGCGACAAAATCGTCTGTTAAACTCACTTGGAGTGAGAAAATAACAGTTTTATCCACATTTTTGGAATCCTTATTAAGTTTCCTATCTACTAACCTAGAAAAACACAAAAAAATCGAGTATAGTCAGTTAGAAAAACAGTATCAAAGTTTGAACTGCCAGAAACACAGTTTGAAAGGACAGTCAGAGACAAAATCGCCTGTAAAACCCACTTGGAATGAGAAAATGACAGTTTTAACCACATTTTTAGAATCCTCGTTAAATTTCCTATTCAGTTACTTGGAAAAACCGTATAAAATGTGGTACAGTCTGGGAGAAAAGCAGTGTCAAATTTTGAACTAAAAGAAACACAATTCGGAAGGACAGTCAGGGACAAAATCGCTGGTAAAACCCATTTCTAGTCAGAAAATGTTTGATTTAAGTACATTTTTGGAATACTCATTAAATTTCCTATTCAATAGCCAAAAAAAAAACAAAAAACATATCGGTACAGTCATGGTGAAAAATGGTGTCAAAGTTTGAATTGTTAGAAACACAATTTGAAAGGACAGTCAAGGACAAAATCGCCTGTAAAACCCACTTGTAGTGTGAAAATGACAGTTTTAAGCACATTTTTGTAATCCTTATTAAATTTCCTATCCAATAGCCTAAAAAATATCACTAAATTCGGTACAGTCAGGGAGAAAAGTGCTGCCAAAGTTTGAAAACACAGTCAGCGACAAAATCGTCTGTTAAACTCACTTAGAGTGAGAAAATTACAGTTTTAAGCACATTTTTAGAATCCTCATTAAATTTCCTATCTACTAACCTAAAAAAACACTACCAAATTGAGTACAGTCAGAGAGAAAAACAGTGTCAAAATTTGAACTGCTAGAAACACAGTTTGAAAGGACAGTAAAGGACAAAATCGCCTGTAAAACCCACTTGTAGTGTGAAAATGACAGTTAAGCACATTTTTGGAATCCTCGTTAAATTTCCTATTCAGTTACTTGGAAAAACCGTATAAAATGTGGTACAGTCTGGGAGAAAAGCAGTGTCAAATTTTGAATTAAAAGAAACACAATTCGGAAGGACAGTCAGGTATAAAATCGCTGGTAAAACCCACTTCTAGTCAGAAAATGTTTGATTTAAGTACATTTTTGGAATCCTTATTAAATTTCCTATTCAATAGCCAAAAAAAACAAAAAACATATCGGTACAGTCATGGTGAAAAATGGTGTCAAAGTTTGAATTGTTAGAAACACAGTTTGAAAGGACAGTCAAGGACAAAATCGCCTGTAAAACCCACTTGTAGTGTGAAAATGACAGTTGACAATGCACATTTTTGGAATCCTCATTAAATTTCCTATCTACTAACCTAAAAAAACACTACCAAATTGAGTAGTCAGTTAGAAAAATAGTGTCAAAATTTTAACTGCTAGAAACACAGTTTGAAAGGACAGTCAAGGACAAAATCGCCTGTAAAACCCATTTGTGGTGTGAAAATGACAGTTTTAAGCACATTTTTGGAATCCTCATTAAATTTCCTATCCAATAGTCTAAAAAAACACTAAAAAATCGAGTATAGTCAGTTAGGAAAACAGTGTCAAAATTTGAACTGCTAGAAACACAGTTTGAAAGGACAGTCAAGGGCAAAATCGCCTGTAAAACCCACTTGTATTAACACTATTCCGTCAACCATTCCGCAGCTGTGTTACTCGTCACATGTGAACGACAAGGAGTTTTCCGTGCGTAAAAAGCATTCATTCCGCACCCCGCGCTCCTTTGTAATTCCGGATACATGAGAACCGAGCTTTACTCGTACTGTAGTGTAATTTACGTAAATGACCTCACTAATACCGTTTCCTGCAAAGTTCGTATTTTACCTTGACTTTCTGAATGTGGATCTCTCAGTCTTCCTCCTTTTCTCCTAACTTTCGTATATTCAGGCTCTTTATTCTGCAACAAAAATTCCTCATCAAACCACCTAGCAACCAACCAAAAACGGAACGATTCAGATGACAGATGAAGCGAGTAAAAAGAAAGACCAAAAACAACAAACGGGAAGAAAGGAGAGAAAACAAACTTACACGTCCTAACTTAAACTTATCGTTAGGTGGTGGTTTTACGTCATGATAAACAAAAGACCCGCGTACCGAGTGGTACGGTCCGCTGTACACGTTGCCGCTGTACGAACTCTCGCTGTACGTCGGTTTGGACAGTTGAAAGGTCGCGTACGGACAAATGTCCTCGATGTAATCGGACGATTCCGGTTTGTAGACGTCCTCGACGTCGAGAGGTTGAGGACCGCGTCCCACTCTCACGGCCAGGTACTGTTGGTCGCGGTTCTGTTTGTTTTGCAGCTGCGCCATCGTTGGTGATTCGCCCATTGAATCGCTTTGGGTCGTATGTTGCGAAAGACGTTCTGAAAAATGACAAATCAATGAAAATTGCTGGCAACAGCGCTCTCCTAGTATAGACCATTTCGAGGTGACGTCACAAACGTCAAACGTAAGTCAGCCATATTGCCGGGGGGGCATACAACCCCACTAGTTAAATGTAAACCATAGAAATTTTCGATTGAGTTCAGAAGATTGTAGAAAAATGCCGTCGTTTTGTTCAGTCGTGCGTTGTGGAAATAGAGCAGAAAGGGATAAAGTTCGATTTTTCAAGATTCCCAAAGCGTTGAAGAACCGGGAAGAACAACTAAACGCCTTGTCAAAAGAACGTCGACTTAAATGGGTTGCCGCTTCAAAACGTGGGGGTTTAAGTAAAACCTTCCTTAATAATGCACGAATTTGTGCAAATCACTGTCTCAGGTATATATTATTATTATTTGTCAGTAGTACAGCATCTAACGAAGTATGGTTAAATAAAATATTGTTTTAATTTTGTGTCATATTGTGTCAGTTTTGTTTGGTTTTTTTAGGCAAACCAGCCAAATTGAAAGATAAGGACAATCCTGACTGGGTTCCTTCTGTAAATATGGGATATATATTATTACCAAAACCCAAAATGTACAAAGTGTATAGCGACATGTTCAAGCAGTTAAGCGTTAAACAAAACGTCTCATAATAGTAAGTTTTTGTACAAAAGTTGTAATTTATCTGTAATAAGACCTTTATATAGGAAGATGAGCATGAAGGTGAGAGAGCATGTTAGCTATGAACATGGACAGGGAACCCACTGCAGGTCCATCTACAGAAGTATCTGTATCTTACTTGGAACAACTTCAACAAATTTATGACAATAGCCAACTAAAAAGTGAACAAAATGCTGTGTATAAATTGTCATCAGAAGATCTCAATTTTACAAATCAAAAAATTATACATTGCAAGAAAAACTAAAATCGTCTGGCTTGTCAGAAGAGTCATTTAAAGATAATGATTCAAAAACATTATATTTTACAGGCTTTCCAAAAGCACAGATGATGTTTTTAGTTTTTAACAGTGTCTCTCCCTACATATCAACTAAATGTACTCTGCTTCCTTTTAAACAGTTTATTAAACACCAGGAGATCACAAAAAACAATGAAAATCAATACAGCTAAATTCAGTTGTCTGCCCCCCCGGCAATATGGCTGCCGTCGAAAGCCAGTGTCAAAACCAGGTGACTCAAAATGATCTATTGTCAAGTGCCGAATCCGTCAAAGGTCACACTTCTGAGGTTACGTTTGTCTTTTGACAAATAATGACTTTCTGAGTCGCATTATTTTGATCTAAGATTTCGGATTCGAAAGCGTTCTGATCTAAAAAATCACGTGACATCATCTGGGCAACGTGCCGCGTTAAACGTCAATGACGTGCATCGGCCAATTTATTGCCGTCTACTGTACACATGAGTCAGGTGACGTTCAAACTTTTATTCAACACTTAAAAATAGTCACGTGACTACAAAAATTCTATTTCAACCCTGAGAAAAGTCAAGTGACCTTCAAAATTTCATAGGACAATTGAAAATCAATCACGTGACCTTCAGAGCAACATTTTAAACTTAAATAACGTTATGTGCCTGCAAGCATGTATTTGAACTTAAGAAGAGCAAACAATTGAATATAATTATACAGGGTGGTCCAGTTTTAAATGTCAATAATTCACCAATCCATAGCCAATTAAAAAATAAGTTGACATTCATTATGTCATTTTCAAAATACAATCCTTCAAATTTCTGTTTAAAAAATCGTTTTTTTTGTCATAACTGTCAGACAGTTGGAGCAATATTGATCAAATTTGGAACAAGCACTTTATTGCACGTTATTACGGTCAAAGACCCAAAACTAACCTAACCCAACTTAAAAATTGTCTTGGAAACGGAAAATTCACTTAAGAAGTTTAAAAAATATTATTGTAGCCAGTTTTCATAGTTTCCAGACAAACTAAAAGACTTTAGTTTTGAAAATTGAATTAGAAAAGATAAACATTTCAGAAGCTTAAAAATTGTGTTTGTAACCAGTTTTCATGCAAATCGAGAAACTTTAATACTAAAAATTGACTTGTAGACATAAAAACTACTTTTTCAAGAATTTGTTACTACAAATTCATACATTTAAACCTTAAAAATTGACTTGAACCCCAAAATGTGACTGAACTAATGAAAAGTGAAATCAGAAGCTTAAAATTTGCATTTGAAGTAAGTTTTCATAATTTGAAGACAAATTTCAATATTTTAGTCTTGAAAATAGTCTTAGATGCAGGACATTGACATTAGATTCATGAAAATTGTCTTGAAAATGAACTTTTCGTGATTTTTACTTTGCTTTTCATTTTCTTCGAATTCTGGACTATTTTTAGTGCTTCAAAACTGCTTTCAGCTTGGAAAATCGAGTTTCAAGACTATCTTTACCAAGTTATTGACATAGCAAACTTAAAAAACAATTTTTACATTCTTCATAGACTTAAAATAGCATTCCAAGCTTTGTCACTATTAAATCGACTTCTAGACACCTCAGTGCTAAAAATTCGGGTATTTCTTAATAAACTAGACTGTTTTTAGTGTTTTAAGGCTGTTTTCAGTGCCTCAAATCGAGTTTCAAGACTATCTTTACAAAGTTTTTGACTTATCAGGCCTAAAAGCCAGTTTGTCCACTGACCATAATCTTGAAAATGTTATTTCAAGCTTCTTCACTATTAAATTGACTTCTACACTCATAGGTGCAATAAATTGTAGCATCTCTAAGAAATTCAGACTTTTAAGACTGAAAAATCGAGTTTAAGACTATTTCCAAAAGTCAAGTTTCTTCAGTAATAAAAGTAAAAAATTTTGGTACCAAATGCTACAATAATAGTCTTGAGAACTAATTTTTAGAAATAAAATAGTCCGAAAATTTAATTTACTTCTAGATTTGCTGTCCAGTCCAGAAAATTCAGTTGTACACCAATTAAAGTCTTGAAAATATACTTTTGGACTCTCTTTAGTCCTAGTAAAGTCAGTTCTAGCATTAAAAGTCAACTTTTATATTATTTTTAGTAGTAAAAAATGAGTTTCATGCACAATACAATCTTTGTCTTGATTTCCGCACTTTTTTTAGTTCTTGAATGCCAGTTTCAGACACTCAACCAGGATGGCAGTCTGAGAAAGCGAATCATAAGACTATTCGTAGTAGTAAAAAAGTTTTTAGACTATTCAGTACAAATTTGGACTTTCACAAGTCTTGGATGTTCAGTTTTAAACTATAAAACGATCTTTTAAATTGAAATTTGGAGGACTGTATCTTCCTTAGAAAACGTTTTTCAGAAAAATGAAATAATGCAAGTCAACTTATTTTTTGATTAGCTATCAAATGGTGAATTATTGACACTTAAAACTGGACCACCCTGTATATTAATTGTTGAGTTAGCAAAAAAAGTGTAAAAAAACAAAGTTTAAGAAATTTCAATGACTTATGGCTCTACGAGGTACCTTAAAAGAGAGATTTTGCGTAAAAACTGGCAGGCTTATGTGTCCCCAAAGCGCTAAAGTGAAATTACAACTTCAACCTTCCGCATATCGCTTATTTGGCGAGATAACAAAGAAGAGTAGAAGGGCAAAGTTGTAGAGAATTTCATTCTCTACAAAAACCCTTCTAAGGGTTTTCACCTACCGGGGACCCTACAATGAGTTATTTTATTAAATTAAGGAACAGAGCAGCTAAAAACATGCACTGACGTAGAAAATCTAAGAATATTTTTGGAGTTCTAAGAATGTTGCAGAAGACCTCAAAATATTGCAAAAAGCTGAGAAATGTTACAAAATGATTAGAAATGTTTGAAAAGCTAAAAATACTGCAAAACGTCTATCGCTTATTTGTCAAAAAATCGAAAAGACTGTAGAGAATTTAAAATTCATGTGTTCCTCTTAAAAGAAGCTACGTCAACAAACGATTTCGAAGTTATAACATTTTTTTTTAAGTATCTTTTCACCTACCCCCACCACTTTATTTCAAAAGAGGAAGACAGAAGGTTTTAACCAATCAAATATGCGCTTTTTTCGAATTAAAGAACCACTCTTATTTAAACACCCAAACATAACTAAATCTTGTAAAAATTTAGAACTATCTAACATCAAACACTTACTTTTTCTGTAAATCAAAGCGACAAAAATGACCACCGAAATAATCAAAGAAGACACCACAGGCACCAGCAATTTGGCGTTGAGATAGAAAGACTGATCTCCCGAGTGAGACACTGGTGGAGACAGTTCGGGAGCCACTGAAATTGCACTTGTTTCACTTGGGGTACACCGCAAACTTTGGCAACGTTTACCTCCAGCAAAAGTCGTGGTCGTGAAATTATAGAGGGCGTCCGTGTCGCCGGCGTTGTTGTGGGCGGTCACTTTTACCTGATACTCCGTACCAGGAAACAGGTCCACGATGCTGTAAATCCGTTCGGTTGGTTTGACGTGATTGGACGCTGTGGTCCAAGAAGTATGTCTCATTGGTCTGAATAATGGTTAATTAGATTAATGAAATTGAATACAAGTAACTGTCTTGAAAATAAGGATTTTTTTTTCAAGAAAATAAAGAAAATTTATTTATTTAATTTATAGAAAAGATACATTTTTGTAGGGATGTCAAGTGTTTACCATTATAGTTAGTTTTAGTAGGATTGTATGTAGTTATTAAGAAAATTAACAGTATTACTTGATCAACTTTAAAGGAGGTGAAAAAGGTGGTACGTGGAGGTAGAAGGTGGTTTGTTTTTGGTGGTTGATTGTCAAGAGAGACTTTTAATGAGAGCTGGAAAGTTAGTTTTCTAAAAAATTCGAGCAAAAATCAGACTATTGAAGATCAGGGGATCTTAGAAAGCTTTTTCCTTCCGGAACGAAAGTTACTGAGTGTAATACCGAGTGCTACCAGTAATTGTACCGTCTAGTCCACGTTATGACATGGAGCAGATTGTGATAGAGGACCTATTCCAGAAGTGGTTAAATCGATAATCGAGGAGGCCTCCAGGCTGTTACCGAGATACAGCTTTTGCAGTTAAAAATCCACCTCAACGGAAAAGAAGAAGATTGGTCAACTGACGGTTTATTTTGGACAATTTGGACTCTTTGACGAAGAGTATTAGTTGTAAGTAGTTTGTAATTTTTTGTATTAAAGACATTTGTAGTTTTAATGATATATTTAGAAGCATCAGGATTTTTAGGTAGAAAGTAAGTTAGATAGGTTTAGTTATTTACCTTAAAAATAACTTGGCATCCCTATTATAGAATTTTTATTCAAGCTTATTTATTTAAATTTTCTTTATTTACTAGATTATTAGAATGAATGGTCAGGGTGAATCTGATGCCAGTTATGGTGATATTATCATGCAACTAGGAGGTGAGGGAGATTTGAGTAAATCTCATCTTCAGGATGGTAATAATCATGACATAACCATCATACCTGTAGAAAATTCCAAAGTGTGAGATACCACACCCACCATCACCCCATGAATCCAACCAGATCGTGGCGACTGTCGCGTTCACTGTGAGCATTTGTGATTGTTTCGGTTGGAGTGGAACTGGAAAATTTTAGGTTAGTTTGCGTCAACTAATGTGCATTCTAGTACCTGTGCCTTTGGTGTGTGCAGTTACTATATCACAAGGTAAGCCGGTGCCTATTCGGTTGAAGGCAGTGATGTACAGGAGGTACCTGATTGCTTCACATTTATCACTGTTCAAGTGACTTAAGCCTATAATTACCTGCTGCCGCACCAAAGATTTCTGAGCATGTGCTCGTCGATTCGAGCGGGAATTTGCAACTCCTCCCAGTCTCCCCTGTCCCTCTTATAGTTGATGACGTAACCCAATATGGGACTGCCCCCATTTCCTTCATCAGTCCAACGTAGGTGCAAGCTATCCGTAAACGCTTCCACCACTTTTAAAACTGGCGCCTCCGGAGGCACTAAAACCTTCAAAGTGTACACGATTTCGTCTTTTCCGTACTGATTTTCCACTGAACATGAGTAGTTGGCCTGATCACCGTTCTGGATGTCTTTGATTACCTAAACAGGCCCAATGTATGCATTAGTATGTGTTACAAACTGTAAAAAGTATGAACAGAACATTTTGTTGAATTGACCCATATTAGGAATGTATTATTTAGACTTAGGCAACCCACAATACACTAATTGTGGACCTGACGGCCGTTTGTTTTGACAACCGACCATTTGTATATAAGACGTTGTGCAAAGAGAAAAGTGTCATAGTTTTGATATAAGTCTGATATTAACGTCAGAAAAAATTAAAATCCATAAAACTAGAATCAAAAAATTAACTTTTTTAAAAACATTTCAAAAACCGAAAAAAAAGTAATTAGGTATATTCGATAACGTCATTTTCTTCAGGTCATGTTTAGGCAACTTTAACTTCCCATTTAACAAAATCTATATCTCAAAAATGGTACCAGTATGCGTCATTCTGACAACGGATTTAAGTTTCTGAGGTCCAAATTAGTCTATAACAGGAATTTCATTGTGAGTACTAATATGGTGCTTTATACAAGGTACCCTAATTTAAAGCTGCAAAAATCAGTAAATTTGACACAATTTTGGTGCACTTTACCATAAAATCCCTATTAACTCGTTTATTTGAAACATTTAGAAAAAACACGTCATAAGACCGTAGATAGCCAATAATTGGGGCTAACACGTGACTTTGAGCAGGCGCGGCTAAGTTGACTCGTTTGGCCGCTAGGGCGCGTCATAGCTACTGGTTTCATTTAGTACTTTTATGTAAATGTCTCGAAAACTGTCCAACTGACAAACTTACATACAGGGTGGTCCAGTTTTAAGTGTCAAAAATTCACCATTTGATAGCCAATCAAAAAATAAGTTGACTTGCATTATGTCATTTTTCTTCTTCAAGTATATTTTCAAGACTTTAATTGGTGTACAACTCAATTTTCTTCAACTTTCAACAAGTCAAGAAGTAAATTAAATTTTCGGACTATTTTATTTCTAAAAATTAGTTCTCAAGACTATTATTGTAGCATTTGGTACCAAAATTTTTTTCTTTAATTACTGAAGAAACTTGACTTTTGGAAATAGTCTTAAACTCAATTTTTCAGTCTTAAAAAGCTCAAAAAACAGTCTGAATTTCTTAGAGATGCTACAATTTATTGCACCTATGAGTGTAGAAGTCAATTTAATAGTGAAGAAGCTTGAAATAACATTTTCAAGACTATGGTCAGTGGACACCCTGGCTTTTAGGCCTGATAAGTCAAAAACTTTGTAAAGATAGTCTTGAAACTCGATTTGAGGCACTGAAAACAGCCTTAAAACACTAAAAACAGTCTAGTGTATTAAGAAATACCCGAATTTTTAGCACTGAGGTGTCTAGAAGTCGATTTAATAGAGACAAAGCTTGGAATGCCATTTTAAGTCTATGAAGAATGCAAAAATTGTTTTTTAAGTTTGCTATGTCAATAACTTGGTGAAGATAGTCTTGAAACTCGATTTTCCAAGCTGAAAGCAGTTTTGAAGCACTAAAAATAGTCCAGAATTCGAAGAAAATGAAAAGCAAAGTAAAAAGCACGAAAAGTCAGTTTTCAAGACAATTTTCATGAATCTAATGTCAATGTCCTGCATCTAAGACTATTTTCAAGACTAAAATATTGAAATTTGTCTTCAAATTATGAAAACTTACTTCAAATGCAAATTTTAAGCTTCTGATGTCATTTTTCATTAATTCATTCACATTTTGGGGTTCAAGTCTATTTTTAAGATTTAAATGTATGAATTTGTAGTAACAAATTCTTGAAAAAGTAGTTTTTATGTCTACAAGTCAATTTTCAGTATTAAAGTCTCTCGATTTGCATGAAAACTGGTTACAAACACAATTTTTAAGCTTCTGAAATTTTTATCTTTTCTAAGTCAATTTTCAAAACTAAAGTCTTTCAGTTTGTCTGGAAACTATGAAAACTGGCTACAATAATATTTTTTAAACTTCTTAGGTGATATTTCCGTTTCCAAGACAGTTTTTAAGTTGGGTTGGGTTAGTTTTGGGTCTTTGACTGTAATAACGTGTTATAAAGTGCTTGTTCCAAATTTGATCAATATTGCTCCAACGGTCTGACAGTTATGACAAAAAAAACGATTTTTTAAACAGAAATTTGAAGGACTGTATTTTCCTTAGGAAGCACTTTTCAGGAAAATGTTATAATGAATGTCAACTTATTTTTTAATTGGCTATGGATTGGTGAATTATTGACATTTAAAATTGGACCACCCTGTATAGAATTTCCCTAAATTTAGGGAAATCTTAATCTGGTTATGAGGTCTTTGTAACAATAGAACGTGACAGAAGAAGCTGACAATGGCGGGTTCCTGTCAGCCCTGGTTTGATGATCTATTTGGAACCAATAATTTAAAAATTGTACTTTTGACTACCTTAAGTACTTTTCCGTTTTTTTGCTACACTTAGAGTACGAGATCCAAACTTTTGTCTCCACCATTTCGTTTACATTAGAAAGAAAAGCGGCTAGTCCGCCGTGGTATAAAAAATACTAAGAAAAAAGCATAGCGTGTCTCACTGGTTTACGGGGTATCTTCAAAAATCGCAAAAGTATGTTTATAGAAACTTTTTGTCATATTTTTAGATGCACTATCGGTTCTTACAGTGGCTGATCCTACTTCTAGGACACCCTGTACAATGTTACTTACCAGAGTGGCGTTTGGCAGAATAGACTTGCGCCCTCCCACTTCAAGTGGAAGGTTGTTTTGACGCCAAACCGCATTAGGTAGGGGAATCCCCACTCTTTTGCAGTGCAACGAGACGTCTTGCTTCCACGCACTCACCACCTCTCTCCCAAAGGAGGCTATTTGAGCTGGGACGTTTTTGGAAGGCGTTATCGAGATCACGTTGGTAGCTTCCCCTTCTCCAATCTAGATTAATAAAAACAGTAGATTTGACAATTAAGAAAACCAAACTTACTCTAGTAGAAGCGGCAACCCAAAATTGCAAAGTACTCGTTTCGTGGCCTCGAGTTACTTCGTGTATCTCCGTGCTAGGACTGAGCGTCCTCTTGTGCGTTCCTTCCTCCATTCCGTCCTCCACTACACTCATATAGAAAGTGTACCCAGTTAGGGGCCCGTTGCTGAACTTGGGCGGTAACCAAGATACCAGAATCTTGTTGGGTGCGCTCAGAACGGCTTTGATTTGGGCGGGCGCCGACGGCACTGTTGCCAATGCGTTTTAATGAACCGTACAACCAACGGCAACTAAGCCTTACCATCCTCCTCCGTTTGACAGTAAACCGGAGACGATCTGACACCATCGCCGCTACCAGTGTAGGCCAGGGCCGTAATACTATAGTTGGTGAACTTTCTCAAACCCGAAATGGTCGTTCTGAGTTGGTTAATGATTTTGGTTTGTTGGTCGTCGTTGTCTATTAAAACGTCAAAATGACAGTTCAGAAGCGACAGGCTAGAGAGGCAGCACTTACCGTACCACTCTCCTACCGAGTGATAGGTAACTTTGTAGCCTTGAATAATTCCGTTCCGCCCCATTGGGAGGGGCGGTTCCCAGGACACGTGCAAACTTTGAGCGTTTAGCACCGAACATTGCACGTTTTCGGGGGGTAAAGTGGGGGCGTCTTCGAGGGTGCGTGCTGTCACCGGATCACTAGCCGGTCCTGATCCTTTACTGTTGTAAGCCTAAAGAATTTTAAAAAGTTGAACCTAAAACATATTTTTAGAGTAAATTTGAGTTAAATCATTTAATTTTTGAAGCTAAATGTTTAATACTCTGAGTAGGGATGTGAGAGTAATATGTCATAACTCATCCCTTAATAAAGTATTCATTCATTTGACTATTTGTTTGTCAAAAAGTTTAGATTTTCTCGGAAAGTGATTGTGATAATTGAAAACGGTCAAACTTTTGTTTGTTTTTAATTGTCACAGATCGTACCTAGGTGGTTAAAAACAATCCAAATCAGGTTTTGTAGATTCTCGGTGAAAATTAATTTTTCAAAAATTATTTTATACAGGGTGGTCCAGTTTTAAATGTCAATAATTCACCAATCCATAGCCAATTAAAAAACAAGTTAACATTCATTATGTCATTTTCCTGAAAAGTGCTTCCTAAGGAAAATACAGTCCTTCAAATTTCTATTTAAAAAATCGTTTTTTTGTCATAACTGTCAGACCGTTGGAGCAATATTGATCAAATTTGGAACACGCACTTTATTACACGTTATTACGGTCAAAGACCCAAAACTAACCCAACCCAACTTAAAAATTGTCTTGGAAACGGAAAATTCACTTAAGAAGTTTAAAAAATATTATTGTAGCTAGTTTTCATAGTTTCCAGACAAACTGAAAGACTTTAGTTTTGAAAATTGACTTTTCATGCAAATCGAGAGACTTTAATACTGAAAATTGACTTGTAGACATAAAAACTACTTTTTCAAGAACTTGTTACTACAAATTCATACATTTAAACCTTAAAAATTGACTTGAACCCCAAAATGTGACTGAACTAATGAAAAGTGACATCAGAAGCTTAAAATTTGCATTTGAAGTAAATTTTCATAATTTGAAGACAAATTTCAATAAATAGTCTTAGATGCAGGACATTAACATTAGATTCATGAAAATTGTCTTGAAAACGAACTTTTCGTGCTTTTTACTTTGCTTTTCATTTTCTTCGAATTCTGGACTAATTTTAGTGCTTTAAAACTGCTTTCAGCTTGGAAAATCGAGTTTCAAGACTATCTTCACCAAGTTATTGACATAGCAAACTTAAAAAACAATTTTTACATTCTTCATAGACTTAAAATGGCATTCCAGCTTTGTCACTATTAAATCGACTTCTAGACACCCCAGTGCTACAAATTCGGGTATTTCTTAATAAACTAGACTGTTTTTAGTGTTTTAAGGCTGTTTTCAGTGCCTCAAATCGAGTTTCAAGACTATCTTTACAAAGTTTTTGACTTATCAGGCCTAAAAGCCAGTGTGTCCACTGACCATAGTCTTGAAAATGTTATTTCAAGCTTCTTCACTATTAAATTGACTTCTACACTCAAAGGTGCAATAAATTGTAGCACCTCTAAGAAATTCAGACTGTTTTTAGTGCTTTTTAAGACTGAAAAATCGAGTTTAAGATTATTTCCAAAAGTCAAGTTTCTTCAGTAATAAAAGTAAAAAAATTTGGTACCAAATGCTACAATAATAGTCTTGAGAACTAATTTTTAGAAATAAAATAGTCCGAAAATTTAATTTACTTCTAGACTTGTTGTCCAGTCCAGAAAATTGAGTTGTACACCAATTAAAGTCTTGAAAATATACTTTTGGGCTGTCTTTAGTCCTAGTAAAGTCAGTTCTAGCATTAAAAGTCCACTTTTATACTATTTTTAGTAGTAAAAAATGAGTTTCATGCACAATACAATCTTTGTCTTGATTTCCGGACTTTTTTTAGTTCTTGAATGCCAGTTTCAGACACTCAACCAGGATGGTAGTCTGAGAAAGCGAATCATAAGACCAATCCTAGTAGTAAAAAGGTTTTTAGACTATTCAGTACAAATTTGGACTTTCACAAGTCTTGGATGTTGAGTTTTAAACTATAAAACGATTTTTTAAATTGAAATTTGGAGGACTGTATCTTCCTTAGGAAACATTTTTCAGAAAAATGACATAATGCAAGTCAACTTATTTTTTGATTAACTATCTAATGGTGAATTATTGACACTTAAAACTGGACCACCCTGTATATAATAAATCACTCTTCGATTAACTGGCTCTAATAGATATCAGGAGGCGAACTCCGTAACGATATAGGAAATAGAAAACGCATAGAAATAGACAAGAAAGAAAATTTCTTTCTATTAACTATTATTATTAAGTATCAATGACAATAATTCTAAGTTTTTTGCTTTCTTTCTCAGTAATTAATCATATATTTCAAAGTTTGCATCCTAAAATAGTCTGTTTTGTTCCCATTATTGTAGTTGGTTTTATTTATTGTAGTTCTGTCTTTAGTTTCTTATTTTCTTGTTAGACCATTAATATTTCTCAGTTCCTTGTAAACATGCTACCAATTGTTATGCATTTTGTGAAGGAAATAGGATGGGACTTTAGGATGTGTTGATGGAACTCATATAGCCATAACACCACCATTCCATCATGGACAGCTTACACCTCAAAAACAACAACTAATAGATGCATTAACACTTTAACTAAAAACGAAAAAAAGGTTAAAAAACGAAACATTTGAATTCTAGGAAACGACGGAAAAGAAAGATTGACAAATACAAAATTTCATAGCCCCAAGCGAGATAAAAAATCATAGCAAGACCTCATTTGGTTTTTCTATTTTGCACAACCCGAATAATGCGTTGAGTGCCGATCTTCGCCAATCGAAACGTAGAGAGTACCATATAATACAATAGAGAAGGGTTTTCTATGACAGCAAAGAAATTTCCTTGCTATTCGTTAGAGAGTTCGCCTTCAGAAACTGATCCGTTTGATTTGTTCGTAAATGTGACGTGTAGGCAAGACATCTTGATTGTCAACGTTATTGTGGTTGCCTATGTCATACCTGTACGATGATGCTGTACATCGCATACTTGGACAACCCTTGCAGCACGGCTTCGCCCCCAAAATGAGGCCTTACTTCCACGCTCTTGAACACATAACTCTGCATCATGGCGCTGGTTTCCTGCTCCATTTCCTGGTAACCCACGTGGTATCCGAGTAGATTGCCGTTCCACGTTTCTCGCGGTGGCGGTTCCCACGTCACCACCAGCTCTGTGGAGGTCTTCGCCTCGGCTCGGATATCCACTGGAGCTCCGCTGGGTACTGCAAATACCTGGTTATAACCCACCTTGAGAAGGATTATTCTACTCACCTTCTTCTTGAGTGTTGACCTGGACGGTTTGACTGGGTTCGCTTAAACCTAAACGGTTTTCGGCTAAGATTCTCAGGTGGTAAACCTGGGCGGGACGTAGGTTGGGAATGGTTGCGGTGGTTTGGGAGCCGGGGACGGCGACTTTGGCCGGTTGATTAGGCCAGGACTCCGCCCCTGGCTTGTACTGCACCACGTAGTTGGTGATAGGGCTGTTTCCTGCGTAAGGGTAGGTCCAGGAGATTCCAATCGATCTGGACTGTTGGTCTACCACTCTGACGTTTCTGGGGGCTTCTGGGATTTCCTGTACGATTAGTTGAATGTTCATGTCGTCACTTCCGTAGGCGTTCGAGGCTGAACAGATGAAAATTCCGGTGTCCTGTCTGATTGTCCGTTCGATTCCTGTAAGGAAGTTTTAGCACCAATTTCCTGGAAGGTTGAAAAGTGAACTAACCTAGTTCAGACACCATGCTGTCGGCTAAAGTTTGCTCCCGGATTGTATATCTACCATCACCTAAGAAAGTAACAAAATTAGCACTAAAACATACAGGGTTACCAAACTATACCATCTTTTGATATGTGTTGCCCTCCAACTTTCCAATTAATCTGCATGGGGGTGTCACCGTTAGCCGAGCACTGCAAATGCGCCTGCTCTCCCTTCACCACTTGGACTTGCTTGGATTTTTGAGGGAAATGCGCGGGCGCTGAAACCGTACATCTCATTTATGAAGCATCTTACACAACGGAGCCTAATAATAACTCAAAAGATTAATATCAACACGAGCTTCGGAGAAAGAAATATTAGGTTAGGGTTGGGGCCGTTTTTCTTTTTTGCTTCTCATTCCGCGGCCGGTGGGGGGAAGACTTATGGCCTTAGGGGACGGAGGACGTTATTTCTAATAAAACAAGACGGATCCTTTGCCAATTTGGTGGAGTAATGCGTGCCGCATTTATTGCCGCTGGCCAAAGACATATTGATTTGTTGACAATAAATTGATAACATTCCCAATGGAAAAAAATGTTTTTCTGTCGGTTTGGGATTGAGCGCTTTTGCTTAAGAAAATTTTGATTTATCAGACCAATTTATCGAAGGAATAATACATGAGGTTGAGGAACTATATTCGGCAAGATGAATGCCTGAATTAGTCTATTTATTGCATTTATGTTGCTTTTTAAAATCAGAGTGGTTTTAATCAAATTGTAAGCTCTGTAAACTAATTTTGCACTATACAGGGTAATTCAAATTCGATTCTCACCACTGGGATCTTGAAAACTGTATACACCACGCCACTGATACGTCCGTTTTAACCGATTTTTGCTAGAATGTAATGATTGTTTTAGTGTTGAATTTGGATTTTTTCTGATTTTTTACTAACATATACAGGGTGTCCCTCTCTGAAGCTCAAGCTTAAATCATACTGTACCGTCGTACTCCTTAATGACACACTTCTTATACAACACTGTATATTGTTTACAAACAATAAACTGACACTGACACTTAACCTCGTAATCTGACAACTTCGACTTCACTACAATCATCAACTCAACAACTAACTAACCAGGCCTGGTTCAGCTGCTTATATAGGCTTCCATGGTTTCTAGAAAGTTCCCAAATATTCATGAAATAGACTTTCTCTCTCACACTCATTAAGCTATAACATAAATCTCTCTCTATATAAGCAACGGAGCCAGGATT
The DNA here is from genome assembly GCF_016097725.1 of Ips typographus. Taxonomy (NCBI): domain Eukaryota; kingdom Metazoa; phylum Arthropoda; class Insecta; order Coleoptera; family Curculionidae; genus Ips; species Ips typographus. The sequence continues at coordinate 8,202,722 of NC_138426.1, read as the reverse complement.
TTCTAGAACACAGACAAAAGAATGTAGAACGTAAACAAAGCAACATAACATACAGGGGTAACAACAAATAACTAAAGAAATCCTAACTAATAATCAAAAGTTCGCTTCGCAACAATACGAATTTCAATCAATTTTATAGCCATTTTAGGTCACTTGACACAAATGGTTTTGCTTGAATAGCACCAAAGTAGGCGGTGCAAACTTGACGTCACGATGACGTACTTGTACAAAATAATATTATAACCAACTGTCAAATTACGTCATCGTGACGTGAAATTTGCTGGGCATACTTGATTGAAGCGTCAAAACGATACAATCCACAGCCTACTTTACCATTAATATTTGCGAAACGACGCCATCTTGGATGTTGGTGATTATTTCAAAATGCATCAGTTTCTCAAATATTCACTCTCACTAATTTGCCTTAATCTTATCTCGCCAAGATAAAATTATAAGAATAAAAACATTCATTTTTTGATGCCAATTTTTGACTACCCTGTATCGTTTTTCTGCACCCAAACAGTGTACAAAATTTAAAATATGTACGAGTTGGTATCTATCCCCTGTTAGTTAACCTGAAATGACTCTAAAATGGTTTCTAATTTGCCTTTGCATAGGACCGGACACCCTGTATAGTGTGTCTGTCTGATAGAGGGTCGTTTAGTTATTACTCAATTTTTCCAAGGTTTTATGGTAACTAAACGAGCCCGTTCAGTGTTATTAATACTTTTGTGTCACATTTAATATTGGCAACAATGTAAATATTATTTTTGTCTTGGAGTTTCTTAAAACGCCGCAAATCCATAATATACCAGTGAGGACTAAAAAAAAAATACAATACCGGCGCACGTAAGCCTGAAACAAAACTTGGCAACATTGCCTGAACTTTATTCAAGGTATGGCAACACTGTTTGTTTCAGGCTCGTAGTACAGTTTGAACGTTGCAATTGTCTTTCTGTAACCAGAATACGACAAAAATTTACGCACATTGTGACGTCATCCCAATGTACTTTGATTTTTGCTATAACAGCACAGTGGTAACATTGACAGCGAAGGAATAACCAAAAAGGAAAATTTTTATTTTTTTTCTCTCTCTGTAATGTAGAGCGTTATGTACTATATTTGGGTTGTTTTGACAGGGTGGTCCAGTTTTAATGCACCATTCGATAGCCCATCAAAAAATAAGTTAACATACATTATGTCATTTTCCTGAAAAATGCTTTTCAAGGAAAATACAGTCCATAAAAAATCTGGTTCTTATCATAACCGTTAGAGCGCTGGAGCAATTTTAATCAAATTTAGAACAAATACATATGAAATTAATACTCATTATGTGATGTTAATGACGTTTGTCGAAACTGTCCAGTGGTGTAAATACAGAAAGATGGTTTTCATTTTTCTGCCTTATTCTCCACGTCACTGGATATTTTTCAAAAGTTTCAGTTTTTTTTTTTACTTTACTTGTTCAATTTGACAAAATAAGTATCTCTTATAAAATTCTGATTTAAACCTTTGTTTACCAGTTAATTGAGTTATTACGTTCAAAGACCCAAAACCAACCCAACCCAACTTAAAAATTTTCTTGAAAACGGTGAAAATTGACTTAAGAAGCTTAAAAAATTTATTTGTAGCCAGTTTTCACAGTTTCCAGACAAATTGAAAAACTTTAGCCTTGAAAATTGACTTCAGAGGCTTAAAAACTATCTTTGTAGTCAGTCGTTATAGTTTTCAGATAAGTTGAAAAACTTTAGGAGTGAAAATTTAAAAACTACTTTATCTAGAATTTTTGACTACAAATTCACACATTTCAACTTTGAAAATTGACTTGGACATCAAAAAGTGACTCTGAACCAATAAAAAGTGACATCAAAAGCTTAGTATTTGCCTTTGAAGTAAGTTTTCATAATTTGAAAACACATTTCAATATTTTAGTCTTAAATACAGGATATTGACATTAGATTCATGAAAATTGACTTGAAGACTAAGTTTTCAAGTTTTTTTACTTTGCTTTTCATTTTCTTAGACTATTTCTAGGGCTTTAAAACTGCTTTCAGCTTGGAAAATCGGGTTTTAGGGTTATCTTCACCAAGTTTTTGACATAGAATTTTTGAAAAACTATTTTTACATTTTCCATAGGCTTAAAAATGCCATTTTACGCTTTGTCAGTATTAAATTGACTTCTAGACGCTTCACTGTGCTTTAAGACTGAAAAATGGAATTTTAAACTATTTTTTATAGTAAAAGTTAAGTTTCAGACTCTTCATTGATGAAATTAAACAATTTTGGCATTAAATGCTACGATATTAGTCTCGAACACTAATTTTTAGAATTAGACTAGACTGTTACCAGTGTTTAATTGAGTAAAAAAAAAAGTTCGAATTGAATGATCAGTTTTACACTACCTATAGTCTAAAAAACTGAACGCTAGTAAACATTAGTCCAAAAATCCTGTTTTTTGACTATTTTCAGTGTCAAAAATTAACTCGTAAACCTCACAGATGACCAGATTTGAATCCTTTTGAACCATTTTAAAGTAAAAAATACGATAACCCAAGCAGACATTTTTGTCAATTTTGAATAATATCCAGTGAGCATAGAAAATAAAGACTCTATCCCTATAAACAATTTTGAAGAATGTCATTCACGTCACATAACTCATTTCATAATTACTTGTTCCAAATTTGATCAAAATTGGTCCAACGGTCTGACAGTTGTGGTAAAAAAACGATTTTTTACACAGAAATTTGAAGGACTGTATTTTCCTTAAGAAGCACTTTTCAGGAAAATGACATAATGAATGTCAACTTATTTTTTAATTGGCTATCGATTAGCGAATTATTGACATTTAAAACTGGACCACCCTGTATAAGAGATACGAAAAAGTTAGGGCAAAGTTAAGGCCGAAAAAAACTGAACATTTGATTTTTGATTGGTCAAGAAAAAGCAGCAAGCTAAAAGCTGCTTTTCTTGACCAATCACAAACTAATGGTCAGACATTTCAGTGAATTTCTGACCTTTTATTGCATTTGACATCAAAGCTATTTTGTTCAATTTTTGACTAATACTGTGAATATCAAAAAAAATATGTTAGTAATAAGGTTTCAAGTACAGATAATCCCCTTTTAAAAAGGAAACTGCCCAAAAAAAAAGTAATAAGCCAAACGGCGTCGTTCTGACAGGTTTCCTTTTGTTAAGTGTGACCATAATGGAAAAAAATGGATCCAAATAAACGAGAACCGGTCGCCATTGTGTTTCTCCTTTCAAACCGGGCATTTTTATTAAATTCTCCCTTGTTGATGTTGTTAGCGCTCAACAAAAGCCCCGAGAGGAGTTATATCCGGAGATGTTTTGATTGTTCCAGTTTTTCTCAGATCTATAACGCGACGTGCGACTTACCGTTCACCCTTAGAAAGATGACCTTGCTAACCCCCGTTCCGATATTATTTTTGGCTTCGCAAAGGTACTGGCCCTCGTTCTCCTTTGATATGTGCGTGAAGCCCAACGATCCGTTCTGATATTGCTGCACGTTCGGTTCGTAGTGGAAGTCTTTGTATTCGCCGGGTTGTTCGCCTAGAAAAGAATTTTCCACTACGTTTCGTCTTTTCGTTTTGGACGCAACAACAACGCATCCAGACATCCGGAAATGTTCAATTATCAAAGATAAACAAAAACTTACCTACGGCTTTTTTCCAGGTTATTAAAGGTTTCGGGTAACCGTCTGCCTGACAGTGGATGATGGCGTCTTGACCCGCCGCGACGCTAGCGTCTGTTGGCTCTGACGTCCATCTTGGTGGCACTGAAAACCCAATCAAAATTTCACTCATTTTCTTACCAACTTGTTGCAAAAATAGTATATTATGTTATTAGGCGTAGAAAGAGGCGATTATTGGGGGCACAATAATCGCTTTCTACGTCCGTGTAACGTATACTATTTTTTTTTCAAGCGACACGCGGGACCTGCCAGGAATCAAATTATTTAGCGTATTTGACGCTATTGCTGCTAAAGCAGGTGGTGTACAACTTATTTTATCACTATCACTCATTTCGGCGATTTAGGTCGCTTTACGGCTTCACTGAAACTTTATTTGACAATACAACAACGCAATTACTAGTATTAGTACAAGCACCGCCCTCTGTACAAGAAAGCCGAGAAGGTGCATGCCAAAAATTCCAATATGGCCGAAATAGTGGTTGACAGTTTACATTTGTTTGTATTGTGGAAATTGAGTTTTTCGATGATTAAATTAATTTTTAAGGTTTAAAGTCAAGACTTGGGATTACTTGCCAAAGTAATTTTTGTTTGCTATTATATATTGTTGTTTATATGTTTATTTTTCTAGTGAAAGTGTAGTTTGTGTTCATTTTATTGTGTTATCACTATTGTTATTGTTCCTTCATTGTTCTATAATTTGTTGTTGGTTTTTTAACTTAAATTCTATTGCCTCTACAATATGCCGTCCACTTGTTGTTTGCCAAATTGTAAAAGCAATTTGGTGAAAGGCCCAAAAGTGTCAGTCTTACTTTCCAAAAGACCCTGCTCGAACCCAACAGTGGTTGAAAGCTTTGAACTGGAATGATTTTACTCCAACACAATACTCAGTGGTAAGTACAATATGCTTTCTCATTCAGTAAACTTATTGCCTCTTACATACGTATGTGAGTTACATTTTGAGGCCGCCTGCATTTTGAGAGTAACAAAGGTTTACTCTGAAAAAACAGGACAGCTTTTAGAACTTCCATTGGCACATTTACATTTTAAAAGAAAGGTCTTGGTAATAATATAAAACCCATTTACCAGTTTTGCTTACCTAGCTTCAAGGATTTCCAAATTTTCTTTAATTGAGCAGTTTTCACATTAGTTTGTTGTACTTTCCAGGACAAAAGGTTCTAACCAAACTTGCTTTGGCTGGACTTTATTGGGTATAAAAAGCCATATCTATACATATCTGGATCAGGAACGAAGGGTTCTTTGATTTTTCACTCACAACTTCTAATCAACTACACGAAAAAATAAAAAAAAACATATTTTCTACTGCATCTGCATAGGTTTGTGTGCAAAACGAAAACCGCTAAATGACCGATAACGCCGCCATTAAAAGTGACATTTTAGGCTTTCTTGTACAGAGGGCGGTGGTAAAGGTGTTTGAATTTTGAATTAGTGTGCCATGGACATCACGATTTTTGACAGATGACACAGTGAAAGCGTAATAAGGTAAACATACGAGGTGTATCGTTTCCTAGCCAGGTTAACCGATTAATTCGGACTGGTAAATATACATACCTATACAGGTGTGGTCAATGAGTAAAAAGAACAAGTATCAGGAGGTAACAATAATACAAATTATAACCCGTTTGTGCATTAAGCGAGGGGGGCGGAAGTCCACCATCTTTGATTGCGCATTTGCCTACTGCGCAGTTGAATTGACGCAAAGTCATTGAAAGTTTGGAGTTTCAAACCCGCAAAAATTTGTTGTTTGTATTTGTTGTAGTATAGTGTTAGTTTGTTTTGTTTGTTTGTGGTTCTTTAACAGTTGAGTTTTGCAAATTTAAATTAAGTTGTACAGTGGACAACATTAACAAGTATTGACGGCCGCCATATTACTCCCCTTCCTCCCCCTTGTTTCTGTCACCCACTTTGTTTGCTATTGCTCCTTCCTGCTATGTTTACATTTTTTTTATTCATTGGGTGTGGTAAATCCAAAACCGACCATAGGAAAACCGTGTAACGGACAGAGAAACGTACATTATTGCATGCGCGGAACAAAGACAGAAAACGAAAAGAATATCAAGTAGGCCATATTTTCAGCGCGCTGTTGCCAAACGCCAAGTATCACTCAAATACCGTCGACAAAATTAATTTTGTTGTAGGATTATTTCTAATTTATTTCCATTCCTTTGGATAATTCAGTCAGCGCGATGTATTTATTCCGATTTCTGTCTATTTGTCGAGTCCCTATTGTAGTAATATTTCATCTGTCATCTGCGATTAAAATCTAACCTCAATTCTCAAATTGAAAGTAAACAAAAACAATTACAGTGACAGTGACAGGCATATTAATACAAAAATATACTCCTATGTTGTAAGATTTTGGCAAACAAACGCACAAGCATTGGTTTATCATATCTTGTTATTCAAACATTAATCTAAGTACCAACCTTATTTTCATTTCATCAATGCAGTCCTTTATTAGTTTGTTAAATCTTACTTCGGTTCCTGGACACAATAAGTTATGGTATTGTTTGCCTTTAAAAGGATATTACTTACAAAAATACCTTACTAATTACTCATTACTAATTATTTAATACTTTATTAATTACCTTACTTCATACCTTTCCATTCAGTTTAACTGTATCTCAGCATCTCTCAATGTGGATGTGATGTGAACTCTCTACATGTTAGATTTGGCTCTATTATGGCGTAAAAAGGGTCATTCTTTGTTGTTTTGCCCAAATCTTACAATATTGAGGACATTGAGGTATAATACTTGCTTATTATTATGATTATCACTCTTACTGCTCTGTGATATTGTTTTTAACGTTTAGTAGGATTAACCTACTAATAAATATATATATATATAATTAATCTGCGACTAAATACGCACTAAACAAGCAGATTCATTTCAAGGTTAGATTGTAATTGTATTTGACAGTTGCCGTTTGACACAATACAGAGGTGTTCCTGAATTCGATTAGTAAACGAAAAACAATTATTATTATTCAAGTTTTAAAACAAATTACACAAAAACCGAACTAAATATTTTATAAAAGTAAATGGAAATATTTAGGAATGTTCTAATAACAAAGTTAACTAAATAATTATAATACAGTCTGTTTGACAACACTGATACAAAATTATGGCCTACTTAAAATTTTTGGAGGTGTTCTGTCTTTGTCACGCGCATGCCATCATCTATGTGTCTCTGTCCGTTACACGGTTTTCCTACGGTCGGTTTTGGATTTTCCACTACTGTATAACGATTACTGAAAAAATATCATTCTCATAGAACAACGAAGATTTGAAGTCAGAAAACCAGAGCAAATGGCCGATAACATTTTTGAAAGCCTATTTTCAAGAACCGCGTTGCGTGTAAATTCGGAGCGCGTAACCGTAATCGACAGATGACGCTAGACAGCCATGATACGCCCTCTGTTAGACAACTTTGGAAATAGCTTCGTGTTGTTATCGTATTAGCCGGGTTGTGTCAATCAGTTTTTGTGTCAGTCCGTTTGTTTATGTTGACACCTTCAGGAAAACTGTATTTCAGAATAAGAACATGAAAGGATTGACAAGCCAATCAAAGCAAAGTGCATTAATTTCATCTGCTTTTTTCTAAATGCAACGCTTTTAGCCCGGATCAAGTTCTGGACGTTATTTTTTTACCTCCTAGAATATGAAATAGCCTTTCTACGCCGGCAGTACCTGTACACAATAGGCTTATTTTAGACCGCTTGAAAAAAAAGTAACTTTACTATCATACAAATAAAACTTCTGTTTGTTGGTCACGTATAAAAACATTGACTGATTATTCAATGAAGAAGTTGATGGGGCGCAAAACCTTGCCGGGAGAAAACTAAAGAAAAAAATCCACGAAAAACTTTCCTTGTTTGGCGCTAAAATTGCTCCCCGAAAGCGATTCGAACAAATTGAATTCGCAACTTCGGCAAAAAACTTCTCCTCCGGTTCTGCCGCGCCCCGTAATGGAACGGAAATAAAAGTTAAGAGCACTTTTAGGGCTACGCCACCCCACACCCTCGTTCGCTTGTTTTTTTTATGGATTCAAATTTTGCTTCCGGCGCGTGTGGACTATTCCGGGCCCTTCTTAAAGTCTCACCGGACGGGAAAACTTAATTAAGTACAGCCCTGAATGTTCATCACAACAGTGTGAAAATAGGCTCAAAATCAGTCAAGGTATAAAAATGGCAATGTCACACAAGTTTGACAGTTTGTGATAGACTCCAAAATTAACAGTTACATGTCATGTTTGCCAAAATACAGCCCAAAATGACAATAATACTATAAAAAAATCCTGAAAGCTGTTAAACTTTATAGAAAGTATCATTGTTAGTTTGACATTGCCATTTGATCTGTCACTACCTTAAAGTTTTCTTTATAAAGCTATAAAGTGTATAATTTATACTGTAATGCTAGATTTTGCATCAGTTTGTTGTGGATTCATACACCGAAAGAAGTACACAGGTTTCACCTTAGAACGGAACTTTATTTGCTAATTGGTGCAATAGCAGCCTGTTTTTAGGGTGGTAAAAGAACAAAACTTATATATATGTAAAACAACAACTTCATGACTTGCTTATTATATTTTGGTTGACGCATGACATAGTCTCTCATTTGTCAACTGTCAAAGGGGGGAACGTTCAGTTCATATACTGATGGGTTGTTACAGTCTCCCCCTTTGGCCCACGTAAAGCGTCCTCGCAACTGGGACAACACTACACTAAATTTTAGGCACAACACAAGCACTTCTTCTTCACTGGCTTGCGTTGGGCTCGTCCTTCGGTTGATGGCGGTGTCTGGTTGGTATCATCTTCGGATCGTGGTGATACGGGAACTTCATCACCAGTTTCACCTATTGGGTCTTCGTTCGGGTTCATGGATTCTGTCACAGTTCGGGCTTCAGTCTCGGCTTGTTGCTTGTCACGACCTGGAGGGCGTCCTCTCTTTCTTATTGGCAGCATTGGGACTATTCCTTCACTCGTCGGTTCCTTGTATCGTGTCAATGCAGAGACATGGTATTTTCCAACAGGTTGGTCTGGTTGATCCATGGGTGTCACGATATAAGTGGTAGGAGACACTATCTTGTGGATACGGTAAGGACCATCTCGTCTCGGAGCAAACTTTGAGGTAAACTGCTTACTAGCGTTTGATAAAATATGACTGTCTATCAAAACCTTTTCACCAACATTGAAAGCACTGTCTCGTCTGCCTTCATTCTTCAGGTTAGTTCGTCGATCCTGGTTCTTTTCATGTGACTCTCGGGCTTCTTGGAGAGCGGTTTGCATAGTCAAGAGGTAGGGGGTGACTTGTGGCACGAAATTGTCATTTTGTATGATTGCTCGTAAGTCACGGTGGACATCATCGGGTGAGCGTAGCTCTCGACCAAAGGTGAGATAAGCGGGGCTATATCCTGTCGATTCACACTTCGCTGTGTTCATAGCAAATCGGATTGATGGTATTTTCTCGTCCCAGACAGTGTGGTCAGTAGACGTCAGTATGGCTAGTTGGGACTTCATATCTCTGTTTTTGCGCTCGACCGGGTTTGATTCGGGATGATAAACCGGTGTTAGGCACTGCTTGAATCCTAATACGTGTGCGACTTGTTGCATAACAGCCGTCACAAACTGCACTCCATTATCGCTTATGACCTTACGGGGAACACCATATCGTAGTACGATTTCGTCGATTAAGCAACGGGCACATGCTTCAGCTGTCGCGGTCTTTAAAGGGAAGATCTCGGTCCATCTACTCGTAGTGTCCTCAATAATAAAAATCCATCGTTGTCCTGTTGGCGTCTCTGGAAGAGGACCAAACAAGTCGATTGCGATCACTTCAAATCTCTGTGATTGAATAGGAGTTTGAAGTAAACCTGCAGGTTTCAAATTAGTGGCCTTGAAGCGTTGACACTCAATGCATCGGCCAACATGTTCGGTTATGGCTTTTCTCATTCCAGGCCAATAGAATCTTCGGGCTATCCGCTGATAGGTTCTTTCTATTCCATAATGACCTGCAGTGGGTGTGTCATGATACTCGTGCAACACTTCGGGAATTCCAGAGGCAGCTATTACTAATTGGGGCTCCTCTTCGTCTATGTCGGGGTTATATCGGTATAGGACACCATTTGACATTAGGTAGCCTCGGTCTGCCCATTTCTTAAAGTCGATTCCATTAGGGGTGTCTTCTAATCCGACAATAATTTTCCTAGTGTCAGGGTCAGCCATTTGTTGTTCCCTTATATCTTTGGCAGACATAGTGGGTAGTTCTACACTAACTAAATTGGTGGTTGCTTCTGCCACTTCTCGAGGCGGTCTTGATAAGGTATCGGCAATGACATTTTTCTTGCCGCTGATGTAGTCAATCCGTAAATCTTGAGCTTGTAAGCTCAGTGCCCATCGGGCTAGGCGTCCGGTTGGGGTTTTCAAGGAGAGCAACCATTTTAATGGTTGGTGATCACTTTGAACATTGACAGTTGAGTTCTCAATGTAACCTCGGAATTTCTGGACGGACCATACCACAGCTAGAGCTTCGCGCTCGGTAGTGCTGTAGTTCTGCTCAGCTGGGGTAAGGAGTCTAGAAGCGTATTCAACGGGGCGCTCATCTTCACCCTCCCCCTGGAGTAAACATGCCCCCAATGCATAACTACTAGCATCGGTCCTAAGTGTGTAAGGAAGGCGTGGATCAGCTTGTCGGAGTATTGGAGCACTGCTTAGCAGTAACTTAAGCTTTTCAAAGGCCTTGACTTGCGGTGTTTTCCATTCCCATTTAGCATTCTTCTTGGTCAACGAGGTAAGGGGTTTGGCAACTTGCGCAAACCCTTCAATGAAGCGTCGAAACCATGAGCAGGTTTGTAGGAAACTGAGCAACTGCTTCACGTTCGTGGGTGCCGGCATGTCCATTATGGCGGCTACCTTCGCATTATCAGGGTGAATACCTTCTGGTGATAGAATATGTCCAAGGTACTTGACTGACTCAAAGCATAAATGACATTTAGCTCGGTTCAATTTCAATTTGAATAAGTTGAGTCTTGCGAATACTTGTCGTAGGTCACTGAGATGCTCTGAAAAACTAGACGATAAAACAATTAAATCGTCAAGGTAGACTAAGAGAGCTACATCAGTCAGTCCTGATTTGAAACGATCCATTAATCTTTGGAACGTAGAGGGGGCCGTCACAAGACCAAATGGCATCCTAGTATACCTGAAAGTCCCAAATGGTGTTACAAATCCAGTTTTGTCTCGGTCCGAGGGTCTGACACTAATTTGGTGGTAACCACTCTTAAGATCTAGCGTAGTCATATACTTTGTTTTCTTTGCATCATGCAGGAGATCATCAATACGGGGAAGTGGATATCGATCGGCTCTAGTGATTGCGTTCAGTCTCCTGTAATCTACAGTCAGTCGAATTCCTCCATCTTTCTTTGGTACTAGTACGACTGGCGCGGCGTATGGGGACTCGCACTCTTCTATGGTGCCATTTTCGAGTAGTATGTCCAGTTCTTTGCGCAGTTGTTGCTTCTTTTCAATTGATATGCGATATGGCGGTACAGCTATAGGGGTATCGTCTTGAAGTACAATCCTGTGCTCTGCGAATGGTGTAGGTTCATTACTAGGCTTAAAAAGAGTGGAAAATTCTTGTAGTAGATGATCAAGTTGCTGTCTTTCCTCAGGTCGAAGTTTCAAGGCTTCATCGCTGCGCAACGCATTGGAAAGGTCAACAGTGTTTACAACAACGTGGGCAACATCACCTTCTGTTGTAAATTGGTAAGCGACGTCACTACAGTCGGAGAAATGGAAGACATTGTTATTCAGGTCTAAAACAAGCTTCATAGTTCGAATAAAGTCAGCTCCTAGTAACGTGCGACTATTGATATGGTCAGGTATCGACAAAAACTGTACATGGGCCGTCCTGCCATACAGGGTCACTGGAACATTAAAAATGAGGGCCTGGACTTTTCTTTTGGCTCCATCGGCGAGAACCATATCTAGGTCGTTGGCTTCAAGATAGGGAACGTGTTCTTCAATCAGGATTTGAGTAAGCTTACTTCCAGCTATATTGGTCGTAGCGCCTGTATCTAAGTATGCATAACCAGCATGTTTTAGTATAGCGATTGGTACTAATGGCCGTGAGCAGTTATCTTTCGTGAACGAGCTGCATAGAAACTCTGCTGAGGCAACAGACTCTTTTGGGACACCATTTCGATTGCTGTCCACTGAACATTTAGGGCAGTTGCTTCTTATAAAGCCTGGGGTGCCACATCCATAGCAAACAATGGTAGAGTTATTATATGGTGGTGCACTTGCTGTAGTTGCCGTCTTTGGGGTGGTTAACTTAGTGGTTGTCTGCTGGAGCTGTGTACTGGACGTCTCACTGCGTCTGTCTTGGTAATGTTTAAGTTTTCTGCACTCTTCTTTAAGGTGACCTGGATTCTTGCAATATGCACAACGTACAGGTTTTTCTTTTGCTGCAGAAGTGTGGTTATCTTCATATCGACTTACAGTTATGTCAAAAGTTTCCTCTGCTAGTCTTGCTTGAGTTAAAAGTTCTTCGAATGAGGCTACCTTGTCACGTGGCACTTTCTCCCTTACGCGCCTGTGTAGTAAACCATAAATCATGTCAATCTGCGTGGCTTCAGTCAAAGTACCCGTGGGTAACTGGGCAAGAATGGCACGTGCTTTACAAATGTAGACATCACACTTTGTTTTGCCATCTTGTTCTTGAGCAAAAAGGTCTCTATAGACCCGATAGGGTGGCTTTGTTGGGCCAAAAGTGGTTCTTAATAGCGCCAATGCTCTATTCCAATCTGTTAAACTTGACTTAACACCCTGGAACCAGGTTGCTGCAAATCCATCTAGAAGCATTGGTAAACCTCTAAGTGCATTCTCTTCTGAGATGTTGGTGCAATCCTTATAAACCTCAATAGCATCTATAAAAGCATTTACATCTGAATCCTTAGATCCATCAAATCTGCTATTACATTTTGAAAAATTTCCACTAGTCGAGGATACTACTGTTGTATTTGGTGGTATTGACAGTCGAGATAAAAGGGCTTCAAATTGGTCATCTGACAATGTAACACTCATATTGTCAGAATTACTTGATTGTACAGCTGCTACAAGTTCTTTAGAACGTAGAAAATAAGGACTTCTTTGGGAGTCAATGGTGCTAGTTCTAGTTATCACAAGCTTGAAGCAAAGTTGCTAACTAAAAGGTCAACTTACTGCGTTGAAAACGATGGTAAAACACTGGCTGGAGGCACAGAATTTAATGAAAAGATCCGATATGTAACACACATACGGGGCGATTTACAATACGTACTTGTAAAAGCCAAAAGAACTAGTTGAGTGATTGCGACCAAAATTGCAAAATGACCCGAACACGGTGCGAAAATTGGTGATACGAAGTGTTCCGACGTGGATGCACTTACGACTCAACGTATTTAGTTCAGAAAAGGTTCATTAAAGTCAGAATTCCACTAATAAAGTTCACAAATTCACTGGATAACCTCACTTTCGATGCCGACACTTGGGCGCCAATTGTAATGCTAGATTTTGCATCAGTTTGTTGTGGATTCATACACCGAAAGAAGTACACAGGTTTCACCTTAGAACGGAACTTTATTTGCTAATTGGTGCAATAGCAGCCTGTTTTTAGGGTGGTAAAAGAACAAAACTTATATATATGTAAAACAACAACTTCATGACTTGCTTATTATATTTTGGTTGACGCATGACATAGTCTCTCATTTGTCAACTGTCAAAGGGGGGAACGTTCAGTTCATATACTGATGGGTTGTTACAATACTCATTTACAATGTTTTCAAGTATGTTTTGTAACTTTGCAAGCTTTCTGACAGTTGTCAACCTACACGTCACATTTGTCAAAATCCAGCCCAAAACGACAATAATTAAACTATAGCGAAACCCTAAAGAAATTTATAAGTTTACGGTTGCTATTTCGACACTTCTGAAACATTGATTGTTAATGTGACATTGTCATTGAACTAACAACAGTCAGAGTTACACTGAAATACTTGGAGGTGAAACAAATTATGAGTAAACTGAATGACAGAGAGACAATATTTCTTACCGTTGACAGTCAGTGGCACGTCGTATCTTTCTCTGCCCGCGACGTTGCCAGCTATGCATGTGTAGTTGCCGCTGTGTTGAGCGCTCACTTGATCCAAAATCAGCGACGAAGAGTACTCGTCCATTTGGCGCACCACCGAACCCAAGGCGGCGTTGTTTATTATTGGCTGAAAACAGTTGATTGTGTACTTGGAAAAGGTACGGTCCATTTGTTTTCTCGTGGCGGTTACGTCATCATTTGCCTTTCTTGTCTATTACATGCGTTCCGAGCGCGATAGAATTTTGACGTCATCTAGTCACGTCGGTAATGAATCAGGACGACAAGGCTCGGAAAATCGGCCGCCATTGTTGACAAAAAGTAAACAAAGAGACATTTTTTATTTTTTATGTAAATTTTACAATATTTGAACGAGTATTTTGATTTAACTGCTATACTACGTGTGAGACTAGATAATGTGTGTGTGTTTCGGTAGTCAGTTTTAAAAATGCCACCTTCTTAATACACTTTACAACTATCAAGGGGCCCAGTAAAACATTCTGAAGGAACTAGAGTTTGTGGAACAGAAAAGCATGCCTTTTCTAATAGAAAACACTGTCACAATGAAACAGTCCATATATTTACTTACTCCCAAGAAGAGTTTTTACAAGAACCCTACATAAACCAAGTTTATTCAAGCCAGTGGTTCTCGAAGAAACATGGATATAGAGTAAAGGTGTATTTAGCAGAAGCTGACAAGGTGATTTACATAATACTATAAAAAGGACTCTGGTAGAGGTATTAATGAGCTGCTAATACTAAATAGCTTATGTTTCAGGTACCTTTATTTGCCTAATCTGGAGTTTGCTTATCATGCTTTGAAAGGGTCCAAATTTAAAAAGTCCCATTATCAATTGCTCTAAAAGACTGAACGAAAGGTGTTTGAAACTATGGTTATAATGGTGTTGTCAAAATCCATATGCAGAGTGTTGAAAAAACAAATTTCTAATAAGTTTCAGGTAATATTAGAAAGATACAAGTTACTTAATACATAAATTTGATCAAATGCCATTATTTTGCAGAATTAGCCTTTATAAATTTTGCCGTATCTTCTCTGACTATAAGGCTAGAAACAGATGGTGCTACTGTTATAGTATATTTCATTACCAGTACAGAAATGAGGATTTTTCCGTGCGCGCGTGACAAATTCTCGGGAAGTCATGCAAGAACGGAAAATCCATTTCTGGACGAGTAATGAACGATATTTTTTATTATACTTAGGTACCTGAAATCAACATAAACAAAAAATATCGCAAAAAATTATTAAGAAAATCGGGAATATTTATTTTTATTTTTAAAACAGTAAAAATGTAAGTACATACAACTCAAATTAACAAAAAAAATACAAGTAGGTAATTCTAAGAAAATTAATTTTGGTCAGAACCGTTATTATTAATAGTAATATTTATTGTACAATTCGTATTATTGTTGAAGCTCAATCCCTTTTGCATTTCTTTTTGTTGAACTAAAGACTCTGCTAAAGATGTTGAAGCGGAGTGTTCGTGTGTGCTTTGGTTCTCTTGATTGACTGTTACAGATGTTGTAGTTTCCAAGTTACAAGGGCTAAACAACTACCGTGATACTTCAATTTTTCTTTGTATGGACTCTTCTATATATCCTTCTGCTACATTGGAAGAAAGCCATCCTCCGTGTCTTTTCAAAGTGAGCAAATCACCGCCGTTTTCCACCAACATGGTTGCCGAAGAGCGCCTTAGCCCATGTCCGGTATATTCTTCGGGATTTTTTAGTTTTAGATATTTTGCAACAAGTTTTGGAATACCACTGATAGTATGGCACCCAACATGTTGAGCGTAACATCTTTGGTTTCGGTATGCAACAAATAATCTTCTACTCTCCATATGTTTAGGGCGGAGATCTGCGTATTTACGGTGAATTGTACAGGGATCGAATTTGCAATTTTCATTGGTAATGGTAAAACTTCTTGACCTGTGAGTTTTTCCATCTCGTAAGAACACGACAAGGAAACGCCCGTTATCTTCCACATCATCTAAACTCAAACGTATTAAATCATCTCTGCGGCATGCACCGAAGATGCCAAACACTAAAATTACTTTTGCTAGTAGATATTCTACATCTGAAGCTTCACATAAAAATTTGGTTACTTGTTCTGCTGTAAGAATCTTGGATTTCTTTGGTATATATCCTACAGCTTGTCGTTTCAAAAAAGCAATCGTTTTTGGATATTGATGGTGAGTATTTTCTTTTATTGCCAAACAACTCTTTAACATAGAGAATCGACTCCATAAAGTGGAGGATTTCATAATGTTGGCTTTTTCAGAAAAACATACTAAAAGAATATCGTTACTCACAATTTTGATTCGTTTCTGAGTCCGCCATTCGGTAAAACTGTTATATTCTTGTTCATATCTCAACCTGGATTTCACTGGTAATAAATCTGCACTCACTTCTGCCGCTCGTTGTAAGATATTTTCGGGAATATCCCGATTTTCTTCACAATCTGAATTCATTTTTGCAAAATGTAATAAATACATAAATACTTAATTTTCACTGACAGAAAATAAAATTTGTCATTAATAAATAAATCGTTCGTTTCTTTTTTTTCTTCGGATTGCGATAGGATATCTAGTATCATGGATATCTATGTTTATTATTAAGCGCACGGAAAGAGGGATCGGGAAAAAAATTCCGTGCGCTGTTCCGAAAATGTCATATTTACTGTATTTTATAAACAGTTGAAAATGTAGTATTTTCTGTTAAGTATAATAAAAAATACTTTTCCATCAGATAGTAGGTTAAATTACTATTTTAATTGTATTATTTACACATTATGAAATATACAAATAAAATCTTTAAAAAGTACACTCAAGTTTCTTTTTTCTCTAAGAAGTCTAGTTTTCTTCATAAACAATCATAAAATTAGATAATTTTTTTAACTGAGGTACCGGGTTTTGTGAAGAATAGCTAACCACGAATTTTGAGTCAATTTTTTTTTTGTGTTAGGGCACGTCCTATATAGTACAGATAAAAAAGAAAAAATGCGAACGATCCACAATTTTTGTCACAAAATCGTTAAAAAAATCGATGATTTTACAAGCATTTTGTGGAATCTGATCAGATGATTTGGAAAATTCGTCTGCGCTGTTGCCAAATCGCATGTCTAGTCTAAATATTATTAAAAAAAATGCTAGGTGAACCTATGCCAACCAAGTGACTGATCACTTAGATGGCAACAGCGGACAAAGCATCTCGTCGTAGGAAATTCGTAGTTAGTTATTGTTCACAAGACCCGCAAATTGATATGTATTTAATGCTGGGTAAATTCACAAAAGGAAATAAATAAGCAATCTATATCACAAAACCAAGAAGCCAGTTCTTAAAACACCAACAATTCTGTTATAAGTTAAAACACTGCTTTAGGATTTGATAGTCCCCAGGATACACACATTGCCTTTCCTTTCTTGCAAATTTTATGGAATAATTCTTGAAACGTTGGTATTGGGCTGTTAATGACTCGTTTGAATGTTCTTTCCAGATAATTTAAATTGAATGTGGTTGTTGTTCCAAAGCCAAAGTTTGATTGGAACTTTCCGCCTTTGTTTACCACCAAATGTTGCAAGTTTTCCAGTTTGGTGAAGAAAAATCTTAAATTCTACGAAGGTCTCGCAATAACAACACTAATTAATAAACTTAAACAACCCTAAATTAAGTTTTTATTTCTTCTGTTTGTAGTTTTTGCTGTTTTTTAAAATTCCTAACCTCAAAATGTTTAGCCGACTGTCAGTTGGGACTATGCTCTATGTTGCCACATCTTCCACGAGCAGATGTGAACCTGGTGTATTGTTGGTTGCAGTAATAAACGGACCGATGAATTATACAGATTTCGAGCATTTATTGCATGCAAAACATGTAAGATTCTTAAAATGTTTTTTTTTCAAAACAATATAGTTTTCTCATTTTCATTTATAATTGCTTAATGAAAGATACTGATATTGTGAGGTTTAAAGGAGGAATTTGTTCAATACGGCAACGTCCAAATAGGTGATTAAAAAGATGGATAGCCTAGCTTGTAATAAACGACGTGGGTAAATTTCAATATGGCGGAGCACTTGATGAGGTAACCGCCACGGTAAAAAAAAATGAACCATACCTTGCCGTTACGTTCCCAGCGAAAAGTGATCGGTAGGTCACCCTCCATGATTTGACAGCTGATGGCCGCCCTCATCCCTTCGCGTAACAGATTCGTCATTGGGTTGATTGGGATGATTTTCGGTGGCACTATTAAACAATTGTATAAAGTCAAGTTAACAATGTGGAAAACTCGACAGCTTCAGGTATGAAATTGAAGGGGATGGGATGTAAAAGTGTGAGAATCTGTCAAGCCCCTTAAATTGGTCCAAGCACCCTCATCGTTCTGTCAATTATCCTCGTGGTGTCAAAAAGGCTTTTTGGGTGGTAAATAAGTTATAAATTGGGGCTGATAGTCCCCCGTTGGGCGGGAGTTGTGACACTTCGAAGGTCCTTGCAGACTGAAAGGTTAAGTTTATTTATAACCTTTTTTGATTTTGCGGTCCGGAAGTTTAGCTCTACCGTGGGATTCGGTTATCCCGGGCTAACTTTAACGCCACCCACCCTCCCCCTGGCCCCCGTGTGTCTGGAAAATACCAAACTGGTGCGAAACAATGTCGCATCCGGAACTATGCCGCTAAAAGTCTGGAACGATTATTCAAACTATCTTGGTCCCTGGAATTTATACGGTGCATCATTTATGAGTCGGGGTGAAACTTGGATAACTGGAGATAATCCGAATTGTTCGGTTCCAAATTATTGACGTAAAACCTTAACAACCTACATTAACCTAAATAGGTTTGAGGTAGTAACGTTTTTGAGGAAGTGCACGTATAAAGGATTAATGGAGGTGGCCTCGGTCCGGGACTATTTCAGCGGACCTCCTCTCCCTCGTTTTTGCATACAAAGGGACATTAAGCTCCTGCGTTTATTAAGTGGTCCAATTAGGTATTCATGGGACTCGTTCTAGTTAATAAATTATTTGTGTTTCCTCTCTCTACAGGGTGGTTCAGTTTTAAGTGTCAATAATTCACCATTTGATAGCCAATCAAAAAATAAGTTGACTTGCATTATGTCATTTTTCTGAAAAACGTTTCCTAAGGAAGATACAGTACTCCAAATTTCAATTTAAAAAATCGTTTTATAGTTTAAAACTGAACATCCAAGACTTGTGAAAGTCCAAATTTGTACTGAATAGTCTAAAAACTGTTTTACTACTAGGAATGGTCTTATTATTCGCTTTCTCAGACTGCCATCCTGGTTGATCAAGACAAAGATTGTATTGTGCATGAAACTCATTTTTTACTACTAAAAATAATATAAAAGTTGACTTTTAATGCTAGACTAGGACTAAAGAGAGTCCAAAAGTATATTTTCAAGACTTTAATTGGTGTACAACTCAATTTTCTTCAACTTTCAACAAGTCAAGAAGTAAATTAAATTTTCGGACTATTTTATTTCTAAAAATTAGTTCTCAAGACTATTATTGAAGCATTTGGTACCAACATTTTTTACTTTTATTACTGAAGAAACTTGACTTTTGGAAATAGTCTTAAACTCGATTTTTCAGTCTTAAAAAGCACTAAAAATAGTCAGACGTCAATTTAATAGTGAAGAAGCTTGAAATAACATTTTCAAGATTATGGTCAGTGGACAAACTGGCTTTTAGGCCTGATAAGTCAAAAACTTTGTAAAGATAGTCCTGAAACTCGATTTGAGGCACTGAAAACAGCCTTAAAACACTAAAAACAGTCTAGTTTATTAAGAAATACCCGAATTTGTAGCACTGGGGTGTCTAGAAGTCGATTTAATAGTGACAAAGCTTGGAATGCTATTTTAAGGCTATGAAGAATGTAAAAATTGTTTTTTAAGTTTGCTATGTCAATAACTTGGTGAAGATAGTCTTGAAACTCGATTTTCCAAGCTGAAAGCAGTTTTGAAGCACTAAAAATAGTCCAGAATTCGAGGAAAATGAAAAGCAAAGTAAAAAGCACGAAAAGTTCGTTTTCAAGACAATTTTCATGAATCTAATGTTAATGTTTTGCATCTAAGACTATTTTCAGGACTAAAATATTGAAATTTGTCTTCAAATTATGAAAACTTACTTCAAATGCAAATTTTAAGCTTCTGATGTCACTTTTCATTAGTTCAGTCACATTTTGGGGTTCAAGTCAATTTTTAAGGTTTAAATGTATGAATTTGTAGTAACAAATTCTTGAAAAAGTAGTTTTTATGTCTACAAGTCAATTTTCAGTATTAAAGTCTCTCGATTTGCATGAAAAGTCAATTTTCAAAACTAAAGTCGTTTAGTTTGTCTGAAAACTGGCTACAATAATATTTTTTAAACTTCTTAAGTGAATTTTCCGTTTCCAAGACAATTTTTAAGTTGGGTTGGGTTAGTTTTGGGTCTTTGACCGTAATAACGTGTAATAAAGTGCTTGTTCCAAATTTGATCAATATTGCTCCAACGGTCTGACAGTTATGACAAAAAAACGATTTTTTAAACAGAAATTTGAAGGACTGTATTTTCCTTAGGAAGCACGTTTCAGGAAAACGACCAAATGAATGTCAACTTATTTTTTAATTGGCTATGAATTGGTGAATTATTGACATTTAAAACTGGACCACCCTGTAGATGCTGGGGAAGGTTTATTAGTTTAAGGGAGGTAAACATGGATGGAATTGACATTTTGCATGTTAAAATTACTATGTTAGTTGAGGTGGAAAGTGGAAATATTCTCTCCTTGTTTACTCATTCAAACCATCAAAGATGTCTACTGAGGACCTTATTTTTTAAATTTACTCTCTTTTAATATCAAAACAAACCGCATTCAGAACTCTTAACACACCTGGGGGACAACTTATACAAAAGATTTACAAAACTAGTGAAAAAGTGCTTAATATAACGACTTACCGATAACTTGAACCTCCACGTCCCTTCGGGCCGAATTTCGTTGACGGTTTTGGGCCTGGCACGTGTAAGTGCCGGCGTCCTCGTTACGTTGCGTTTGCTCCACGTGCAGGGTGCCGTTAGGGTAAACCCTTTGACGCCTAAAAGTGTTTTTCAGTATTAGTCACGTTTTGTTTTAAAACAAGTGTGTGTATTTTCAGTGTAGTTTAATGTTTACTTCAAACCTTTCCCCTGTATATAGCTCAGATTTTTAGGAACATATGGGAAAATACAAACATTACAACAACAAGCTTAACTCGGTTTTACAGTGCATTTTCTAGTTTGCTACCAAAATTGACAACATTGTCATAAAGTTACATACTGTTCTCGCGGAGTGAGTTTACCCGTGCGTCACAAAGGCTACGTCATTTATAATCATATGAATCAAATCAAGTTTTCGTCAACAAACCTGTTGTGTTCATATTATAGAAAAGGGCGTGTCTAAAGCTTCGTCACGTTTAAAATTTTGCGTGTATTGTCAGTCAGAAAGTAGAGATCTTTGGCTGCAAATTTGCACTAAAACAACCTTATACCAAATCAAATCAAAAATATCTTGACAAAAATAACATTTTTTATTTATGAGAAGTCTCCGTTTAGATCATAGAATTCCGTCTAAATTTGCAAATTTTTAACTAATTTATTTACCAAAATTTGCAGAGATGTATCACCAATATGTAGTATTTCTTTAACTTTAAGCTCTTGATTTAGGGCCTGGATGGTTACATGTTTCTCTAAAATAAATACAACAAATTAAAAATTCAATAAGACATTCTGAGTGATGCTGTAGTATCTCATATCTCATTTTCAGGTTGCAATCCACTTATTTTATTTTAAACCCGCTAGAAAACATTTTAGTTGCTTATTTTATTTTTCTATGACTTTATTATTAATATGTTTCAAGAAATTTTTATGAAAAATCTATAATGCAACCCAAAAATCTCAGTTTCTGGAAACAATGAAATGTTAATAGATGTTTCTTACAAAAGTAGATATATTTTACTAGTATTAACATACTATCGTTGTACATATCATATAATGTATTTCGAACATCCATTTTAATGCTTTCAGATAAATCAGTGGTCTTGACCCGTCGATAACGTCTCGATTTACGTTTTCTAGGTGAGGGAATCATAAGATTACTTGCTTGATTTTTGCGAATCGAATAAATAGTTTTGCGGGAAATTTTCAAAGCAGCTGCAACCTTCTAGTATCAAAAAAATACATCAGTAAGAATATGTAAGGTCTTAAAATTTCTTATTTTCTTCCTGAACAGATGATAAAGCTTCTAAAGGTCCTCCATGGGTTTTTTCCAATTCAAAATATTCACAAAGGTTAAGAATTAACTGCTGGGCTTGTCTGTGGAGAATTTTTCCAGGCATTTTCTAAAAAAATACTGTAATAGTAAGTAATTCCGAATTTAGGAAATACCAAATGGCTAAATAAAAACCATAATAGATACTCCCACTTTTTTTTTCAAAACAGGTTAGTAATTGTGCCAATTTTGGTTAGATCGTGACAGCCGACATAAAAATATTAATAATAATATTATGAAAGTACTTACAGAATGCTAAAAGCGTAGAAACAATAGCTCTTAAAAGAACTGTGGTGGTGTGGTAAATAGGAAACTTTATAAATGATTAACAACACAAAGAAACGGAAAAGAATTAATAGTAAACAAATCAAATAAATTTCGATGGTTTTCAAACTGACAATGACTGAAATAGAAGCGCTAATCAGTAAATGTTTTTTTTGGAAGACATTCACTTAGATATTTACCCTTTTTGAAAGTGAACAATAGACAAGGATGAAGTTAATAATGTATGTCTACTTACAGGGGGATCAGTCCGCGAGAACAGTATACTACTTTTATTAGTACTTTTTTCAGTTTTCTGATCAAAACTTGCGATGTTGCAGCTTGTAAACTTTTTTTGTGTAACCATAATTCGCTGTGTTGCCATTTTAAACCTGACTTTGACAGAACTGTCTGTAAATAGCTATTTATGTAACCAGTTACGAAAAGATCGATTTTGTGTAACGAATGAATGTTTGTAGGTCGAGCGCAGCGAGGTCCTACAATTTGAATGAGTTACACAATAAGACATTTTCGAAACGTGTTGCATACATAATTTTTTCTAATTTTGACCAAAAAGCGGTAAAAACCACCTTTTAAAGTGATTTAACACAAATATTCACTTTCATAGCATCTTGTATAAACGGTGACAACGACATGTTATGATGGATGTCGTCCATATGTTTCTACGGAAATGCATAAAAACAGGGAGTGATGAAATGAACTTTTCATAACTAGTTGCATAAAGTAAAAGGTTTTGTCACTCTAATCAGTTTTGAAAAGTGTCACTTTATATGCCAAAATTAGAAAAATGCAATTTAACGTCTTCGAATTCAATACCTGTTTGGTTATGAATAGTTTTTTAAGACTCACATCTTTTACAGGCACAAAAATGGGATACCCTGTAGATTTTAGGGTTATACTAGCAATGAACGTCTTGATGCATACAACTCTGTACAAACAAATTCTGATTGATTTTCTTGGAAAAACAAAACAAAACGAACAAACATTCAATATTTCCCAGTTTGGAAAAAGTGCAAGAAATCAATATCCTAGATGCTGCCTGCCAGCAGCAACGAACAAAGAAAACGTCTTTCAGCAAGTCGCTTGATTAAAGGGCTTCAACGCTGGTTTTATAAACTAAAACTCCCGTTTTAGGAATTTAATAAGAAAACCTTTTCGAGGATTAAAAAGGGAATAAAACCCCTCACTTGTCGATATCGGCACCGCAGGGCGCCAAACTGCAAAGTCCTGTTGTCTTTTCCAACACCAATTAACCAAACCGTTCCCTTTTAAGAGAGATTTACGACCTGGCCAGCTTAATAAATCCCAATTCCGGACGAACTAAACGGTTTCCAGACGCGTGGGAATTCTTCGAAAACGAAACTTTGCTCCGGTTCGATTTTTATTTCTTTTCGATGTAATTAAAGTCACTAAACCGGAAATACAATTCCTGGGTTTAGTCCTTAATAGATCTCTCGTGAAATGCGATCCGAAAACTGTCAATGAGAATCATAAACACTCGTATAGTTGGATTTTTACCTTTTGAGAATGACACACATCATCTTTGTTTCTCGCATATCAAACATATGAAATAAACAATTTTTGCAAAAAAGACACGTTGTTAATTTTGTCATCCTGTCAAATTAAAAACGTTGACATTTACTGTCACTTTGATATAAACAAAGCCCAAATGCTAATTCTAAATGTGCTGGTTTTTTTTGGAGTACGAGAAGAAACAGTTTCCAGATGTCATCCCAATTGATTATTCCAATGTGTATGATAGAGCATCACAGGCTTTGAAAGTGAGTACTGCTATCCTATGCCGAATAAAAAAGGCTGGAATTCCAGCTGACGACTCCTATTTCACCAACATTTCTAAGAAAATGTCAGTCAGTAAAACCAAAATAAGGGCTTTTATGAAAAACAAAGAAGTTGGTAATGTTGGTATGCCAAATTACTATTTTCGCTTTATTGTGCAAAGCACAATAACACAGCAGAAAATCAATGAACATTAATAATATATTATGTTATTAGGGGTAGAAGAGATCTTTAAGTGAGTGCAAGCACACTTATTCACTGAATGAATGATGATTAAACCGATCATGTGATTTTCAAGGCACTTGATCATCAATCACTTCCGAACGCACTAATTTTTCAAAGCATTTGTAGGTTAAAATTTGTGATCTAATTCCAGACATGCG
The DNA here is from genome assembly GCF_016097725.1 of Ips typographus. Lineage (NCBI taxonomy): Eukaryota > Metazoa > Arthropoda > Insecta > Coleoptera > Curculionidae > Ips > Ips typographus. Next base: position 8,178,096 of record NC_138426.1, on the reverse strand, counting down.
TGTTTTTTCACCTGCTTGACGTCATTCTCAAAGGGTAAAATTTTGACTATATCAGCTACTGTCGAGACGTTTGACAGTTGGTCAAGTTACGGTATCAATAAATCGTGACGTCAAAACAAATGAGACACTACACCATTTACACATGTAGTTTAGAAAGCATCAGTTGAATTTTAAAAACCATAAGATGGATTTAAAAAATATCACTTGTATTTCAGAAAAGGTACTTTCAATTTTAGGATAATAACTTTGATTTTCCATATTGCAATTTGTATTTCAGATTAGTCATTTGTATTATAGAAAAGAGCAGTTGGATTTTAGACATGGTCATTTGTAATTTGGAAAATTAAAGTTGAGCAAAAAACGTAAATAAAAAAAAAGTAAATAGTTTAAGGAATATTTTTAATAACATTGTGGTTTAAGCAGTTCAAAATGTCAAGAGTATCCATTAATGGCGTTTGCAGCTGAAAATAATGACAGCTGTCAAAGTTTAAGCAAATTGTGTCTTAGGTTCAGTTAGTTCCTGCCTTTCGAAGACGAGATACCTGGTTTTCATGTCAAATAGAAGGTCTCTTTCGATAAAACATTAAACCCAATAATCATTACAATATACAAAGTGTTCCAAAAGATACGGCCAAAAACGTTAATTGGAAGGCAGTTCTTTGGGGCTCGATATTTCCCTTAAGAGTGACTTTAAAAAAAAATATATGAACAAATCGTATTATTTTGACCTCCCCTGCATGCCCCTGAGAGATTGTCATATAGTTATGGGACACCCTGTATATTTTATTTAAATTAATACTCTCGATGGGCGGGTTTTTTTTGCTTGAAGTGATATTAAAAAAAAACAAAGTAATAACCACATAGAAACACAAAAAAATCTGAAATTGAAATAACGCGTTCTAAAATACAAGTGACTTTTTTTGAAATACAAGTGACAAATCTGAAATACAACTTACGTGTTCTAAAACCAAATTTACGATAATGAAATACAAGTTATAGATTCTGAAATCCAACTTAAATTTTTAAAATTCAAGTGATATTTTCCAAACTACATGTGTAAATGGTGTAGAAAATTGAGGTTTGAGGTTAATAAACGACCTGGGAAACTTAAACAACCCTCAAACCTTGTCGAGTTAACAAAACCTTGTTTTCGACAGTTGGCAACACTTGCGTTCATTTAACTTCACAACTGATGCCAATCATTGACAACTGTCGCTTGTCAAAATACGCAGACTTACGCGTTGACAGGCAATACTTGTCCGTCACGTTCCCACGTAATGGTTTCAATGGGAAAGCCGGCAACGGGGCACTTGATAATCAGCGAACTGCCGGCTACGCCGATCACTTTGGGCATTTCCCGGATGTACGGCAGGCCGTAGACGTTGACGCGCGCGCTGTGCGTCACTTTACCCACGCTGTTATTGGCCGTGCACGAGTACTCGCCGCCATCTTCCGCTTTGATATTGGTGATGTTCAGGTGCGAGATTACGTCGTCTTGTATGGTGACGTATTGCCCTGTTGTCGGTGTTTAAATCAGTTTAATTTTTACGAATTTAAGTTAAGCGTTGAGAGGTGTACCAACAACAAATCTGGATTTTCCTGGTATCGGGAAACCGTCCAGAGCCCATGTAAACTGTGGTGGAGGATTTCCAGATGCAACGCACTTTAAAGAAACCGTCGGACCGGGTTGTAAGGTTTGCTCTGCGAACCTATGGAAAAACCAAAAAACATACAGGGTGACCGTGGTAAAAGTGGCTACAAACCAGTAGACCAGCTCAGGGCCGGCATCGCCCATATCCAGCTCAGACGTGGCCTGAACTTGGTCCCAACTATTGCTGGCGAAGCACTGATACATGCCTCTGTCATCTTTTGTCAATTGTCGCACCGTTAACCTTGGTGGGTCTTTGTGTACTTCCACTCTGTTGTCGTGCGCCACTGGTTTTCCTAAGAACACGGCGAGTTTTTAAGTTCGGTTCTCATGTATCCGGAATTACAAAGGAGCGCGGGGTGCGGAATGAATGCTTTTTACGCACGGAAAACTACTTGTCGTTCACATGTGACGAGTGACTGCTGCGGAATGGTTGACGGAATAGTGTTAATACAAGTGGGTTTTACAGGCGATTTTGTCCTTGACTGTCCTTTCAAACTGTGTTTCTAGCAGTTCAAATTTTGACACTGTTTTTCTAACTGACTATACTCGATTTTTTTGTGTTTTTTTAGACTATTGGATAGGAAATTTAATGAGTATTCCAAAAATGTGCTTAAAACTGTCATTTTCACACCACAAATGGGTTTTACAAGCGATTTTGTCCTTGACTGTCCTTTCAAACTGTGTTTCTGTTAGTTCAAATTTTGACACTGTTTTTCTCTCTGACTGTACTCAATTTCGTAGTGTTTTTTTAGGTTAGTAGATAGGAAATTTAATAAGGATTCCAAAAATGTGCTTAAAACTGTCATTTTCACACCACAAATGGGTTTTACAGGCGATTTTGTCCTTGACTGTCCTTTCAAACTGTGTTTCTGTTAGTTCAAATTTTGACACTGTTTTTCTCTCTGACTGTACTCAATTTGGTAGTGTTTTTTTAGGTTAGTAGATAGGAAATTTAATGAGGATTCCAAAAATGTGCTTAAAACTGTCATTTTCACACTACAAGTGGGTTTTACAGGTGATTTTGTCCTTGACTGTCCTTTCAAATTGTGTTTCTGTTAGTTCAAACTTTGACACTGTTTTTCTCTCTGACTGTACTCAATTTGGTAGTGTTTTTTTAGGTTAGTAGATAGGAAATTTAATGAGGATTCCAAAAATGTGCTTAAAACTGTCATTTTCACACCACAAATGGGTTTTACAGGCGATTTTGTCCTTGACTGTCCTTTCAAACTGTGTTTCTAGCAGTTCAAATTTTGACACTGTTTTTCTAACTGACTATACTCGATTTTTTTGTGTTTTTTTAGACTATTGGATAGGAAATTTAATGAGGATTCCAAAAATGTTCTTAAAACTGTCATTCTCACACCACAAATGGGTTTTACAGGCGATTTTGTCCTTGACTGTCCTTTCAAGCTGTGTTTCTGTTAGTTCAAACTTTGACACTGTTTTTCTCTCTGACTGTACTCAATTTGGTACTGTTTTTTTAGGTTAGTAGATAGGAAATTTAATGAGGATTCCAAAAATGTGCTTAAAACTGTCATTTTCTCACTCCAAGTGAGTTTAACAGACGATTTTGTCGCTGACTGTGTTTTCAAACATTGGCAGCACTTTTCTCCCTGACTGTACCGAATTTAGTGATATTTTTTTAGACTATTGGATAGGAAATTTAATGAGGATTCCAAAAATGTGCTTAAAACTGTCATTTTCACACTACAAGTGGGTTTTACAGGCGATTTTGTCTTTGACTGTCCTTTCAAACTGTGTTTCTAACAATTCAAATTTTGACACTATTTTTCACCATGACTGTACCGATATGTTTTTTGTTTTTTTTGGCTATTGAATAGGAAATTTAATGAAGATTCCAAAAATGTACTTAAATCAAACATTTTCTTACTAGAAGTGGGTTTCACCAGCGATTTTGTCCCTGACTGTCCTTCCGAACTGTGTTTCTTTTAGTTCAAAATTTGACACTGCTTCTCTTTCAGACTGTACCACATTTTATACGGTTTTTCCAAGTAACTGAATAGGAAATTTAACGAGGATTCCAAAAATGTGCTAAAAACTGTCATTTTCTCATTCCAAGTGGGTTTTACAGGCAATTTTGTCTCTGACTGTCCTTTCAAACTGTGTTTCTGGCAGTTCAAACTTTGATACTGTTTTTCTAACTGACTATATTCGATTTTTTAGTGTTTTTTTAGGTTAGTAGATAGAAAACTTAATAGGGATTCCAAAAATGTGGATAAAACTGTTATTTTCTCCTCCAAGTGAGTTTAACAGACGATTTTCTTTTCAAACTGTGTTTCTGCCAGTTCAAACTTTGGCAGCACTTTTCTCCCTGACTGTACCGAATTTTGTGATTTTTTTTTAGGTTATTGGATAAGAAATTTAATGAGGATTCCAAAAATGTGCTTAAAACTGTCATTTTCTCACTCCGAGTGAGTTTAACAGACAATTTTGTTGCTGATTACGTGGGAAGAACGCTGATTGGCTGAACAATTTTCCGCTGTCCGCATTCCGCGAACGTTCCGGATTCATGTGAACCAAGCTTTAGTGCTGTCGATCACAAAATGGCCCCCGAGGGGCACATACACGAACACGTTATTTAATAGTCGATTATTAATATCCGACGCGATCCAGATAGATCCAATTTCCCGCAGTTACACCGCCGACGTTTCTATAAATACGTTTACGATTATTCGGAATAATTTAAATTCAAAATTATTTAATATTGATGCGGCTATTATTCGAGACCCAATTTGAATAACTCGTTGTTTGTCACGTGACAGCTGTCAACTTACCATTATGCATCCACGCGACCTGCGTAACAGGATGTCCATTGATGACGCACTGAAAATTGGCGTCCTTGCCCACGTCAACCACCATCATCTGCGGTTGGATGTGAGCTGACAGTGGTGACGTTACCTCCAACGTCACTCTAACACTCTCCTCCCCTGCTGAATTGTTGGCGAAACACACGTACACACCGCCGTCTTCCAATCGCACCTGAAACCACGGCACTCCATTTAGAAAATCACATTTTTATAAAAAAAAAAAACAGCTCATACGGGCGTAAGTAACGCCCGAAGGGATTAAAGGAGTCGGGCCAGAAAGGAATTAGAAAAATTAAAATCCCACTTCAAACTCTGCCAAACTGGGGATCGGGAGGTTTTTGCCCCCCACCCGCCCAACGAGGATTATTGTTATTTTTCACTCGGGATTTGTACGCGTTCCGGAGGTGGCAAAATAATGGCGCGCGTCGCGTTTGTGACGGTTTTATTAAAAATTACCCGGAGGACCTCGCGCGTTTTTCAAGCCCCCGTAGGTGGAAAATACTCGATTTGTTTCGCTCTCCAGACGGTTAAACCTGACGAAAAAAACAACAAATTAATTACACTCCCAGTTCTGGACGACAGAGCCCTAATTAAAATGTTCCGCAACATGCAAAAATCATAAATCTGCCGCCTTGATCCATAAAAGTCCCGTCGCTCATTAGCACGTGCGCCTCCCCCACCCACGCTCCAAACAAAAAAAAAAACGGGAATTAATCCGGGTTTTTGTTTGACACGTGCAAACGTTGCCCCCTCGTAATTAAAAATGAGCTAATTATCAGAGTTATCATTGAAACACTCAAAAATGGAGGACGAAGTTAGTTTTCTCAGTCAAAAACGAGATAATTAATGACAACCAACTGTATTATAAAAAAAAGTTAGTTTACTGTGAGGCAAGTCTGACACTAGAATTCTCCAATTCTAACAAACAAAATAGATGTCAAATAAGTTCAATTTAGTTTCTCGTCACTTTTGTTTACAATGGCAAATCTCGTTAAGACAGTCATTCCTTATAACGTAAATTCTGCTACAGTTTCTCCCTTCTTGGCCACATTAATTTTAATGTCAATATTTTTCACTTGGGTTAAATACTGTCCTTGATTTGATCCAATTAAATGATGAGTTGCTCCACTGTCCACAATAAATTGTATCTCATTACTAGTTCCACTTGTCATTGCTTCACTATTTTCATTAAAACTGCAAAAAGCTACTTCTTCTTCCTCTGCAATATTACATTTTCCTGCATTCTAATTTGTTGTGTCCCCTTATACCACAATAATGACACTTGTATGGAAAATGTTCACTTGAGGTCGCACCGCTTCTATAATCAGGAAATGCATAACGATTTGTAGTTGATGGTCGTTTGTTTATTGGCTGACTTCCTGGATGTCTATATCCTGTTTCAAAATGTTTTCTTTCCTCATCTCCTCTACCATAAAAAGCATGTGGCTGTGATGTGTCTTCATTCTCCTCTTTTACCTTTTCTTGTCTTGATTCCTCCATAAGTAATTTGTTTTTTACAAAGTCAAAAGAGATGTTACTTTCCCCTTGACAAAAAATAATATCAATTGCAGTGGTAACTACTTGATAGTTCTCTGGCATTGCAGACAATAACTGTGTCATTTATGTTTCCACCACAGTTTTTTAACTCTGAGACTGTTTTCTCAAATTCAAACAGAAATTCACTTAGTTTTCCTTTTCCAAAGTATTTCATGTTTCTTAATTTCTTCTGCAAATGTACCTGGTTTGCTATTCCTTGCTTTTGAAAAGTACCTTTCAACTCATTCATGATTTCTTTAGCTGTAGTTTTGGTTTTCACCATTTCAAGAACATTATCAGCCAATAACTGAACGATTAAATTCCGAGCTTTTATATCGTTTTTATTAAAAACTGCAAGTTCATTTGTGGCTGTTGATTCCGGAGGATCTTTCTCCAACATTTCCAAAACCCCTTGATGCTCAAGACACAATCTTACTCGAAACTCCCAATTTGAGAAGCCGTTTCCATCAAATGGCTTTACAATTAAATTACTAGGGATTGTCGCCATAATTTGTCTTATCCTTCAGGTTTTCAAAATACGTTTCACAACAGGATAATTACTGCTTACTTTTCCGGTTTTCCTGGACTGGGCCCATAACCTGATGAATTGAAACTCTCTACAAAAAAACCATACTTGGGGAATTACCACAAAACCAGATGGGGAAGAAGTTATAGACTCAAAATGGATTTTTCGTGAAAAATAAATTGACAAAAACAGGGTGAAAAAAGCACGTTTAGTGGCCAGAGGATTCAAACAGTGTGAAGGTTTGAATTATAATCTTCTGTCTGTGAAAAATCTGGAGCAGAAAGGGCTAAAAGTTGTTTTTGAACATGGACAAGTTGTGATTAAGAAGAAAGGCCAAACAATAATAGAAGATAACATAAAGAATAATTTATATCTAGTATGCATGAATATTGATAATGGGGAAGCGCATATAACTGAATCTGAACTTAATGATTTATGGCATAAAAGAATGGGACACTCTACTAAATACCCTAGTAAAACTCTATGTGAAACATGTTTACAAGGTAAACAGACACAGAAGCATTATAAATCTTTAAGTGAAAACTTAAAAGCAAGGAGATTGTTAGAGGTTATTTCGTCAGATGTTTGTGGACCTTTAACTCCTGTAACTTACAACGGCATGAAGTATTTTGTAACATTTATTGACCATTTTTCACATTTTACAGTATCTTATGAAAAATAAAAGTGAAGTTCTGGAAAAATTTCAGCAATATGTAGCAATGGTAGAAGCTAAGTTCCAAAGCAAAATAGATAGATTACGATGCGACAATGGGGGTGAATACATGTCAAGGGATTTTAAATACTTTTGCAGAGCAAAAGGTATAACAGTTCAATCAACAATACCACATACACCTCAACAAAATGGTGTGTCTGAAAGAATGAACAGAACTATAATGGAAACTGCACGTTGTATGCTTCTTAGTTCTAAACTGGAAAAATATTTATGGGGAGAAGCAGTACTATTACTCCAAAAGCCAAACATGGAGAAAATCAAAGTTTTTGGGTCATATGCCTACGTTCACGTCCCAAAAAGTAAACAATCAAGTAAGTTGGATGCCCGAAGTAAGAAATTTTATATGGTTGATTACATTGACAATGGATACCGACTTTGGGATCCAGAAAAACAAATTGTAACTGTTGGCAGAAATACTATTTTTGACGAATTTCTTTTCAACAACTCACAACACGATCAGCAGGCACGGTTTACATATGACACAGATGAAAATATAGAACATGACGAGTTACCATCAGAAGAAAACCAAGAAAAGGAAGTAGAATCAATAGAGCCAGAACTTGATCTGAAAGACCGCAGAGAAAGAAAACCACCAAATTCATCCTTATTGACAGGATTTCTGGAAAATTGAACTATCAACTTTGTGGTACAAAAATGTTTTAGTTAGACAACCAGTTTAACTGATTTTTAATACTTTTATGCAAAGTCCACATGCGTAGTATTTGTGTAAAACGCAGCGCGCTGTTTGTAGTTTGTGATTGGTCAAAAAAAAAGCAGCAAACTGAAAGCTGCTATTTTTGATCAATCACAAACTGATACTCACTGTGCTGTGAACATGTGGACTAAGCGAAAATTAGATTACAAACCCGTTTGTGGCTACTGTCACAAGTTTAACTGACGTTTTACCAGGGTAGTTGACGAATGTTATGAAACATCACAAACTGTCAAAAATGCCTGAATTTCAAAGTCAGTAACAAAATGGCGACAGTTACAGCAAACCGGACACTAGATTCGTCTTCTCCATGCCAAAATTAGTTAAAATGGCCACCTTGACACATCTAAATTCAATATGGCGGCGGTTAGTACAGTAGGTCAAGCGAAAACCTCAATTTAGAAAAAATGTCGGTGCATTTTTCAAAAAAATCTCAAATAACTTGATTATTTGACTTATCCCGTAGGGACGCTTTATTATATGATCGTGGGTGGCTAATGAATGGAGCTATCACGTGACGTTGAGCGGGTACTGCTGAATTGCTCCGTTTGGCGGCTAGATGGCGTCAAAAACTAATAAACTTTCTTATTGTTTCCGCGATCTGAATGGTGAGGTTCAAATTTGAATTACCTACCTACCTATGTACAGGGTTTTTCAATGAAAAGTAGCCACCCTGAATATCTTCCAAAATAATTTCTCTGTTAAAAAATGCTAAGACACGTCAACAAAGATTGCAAGGGGGACATCTTTTTACGTAGGATTTGAATTTCTGCCATCAGCCCCTTTGCCGCCATAGCCACCCCCACTAAGTTTTCAAATGGCACCATACCCTGTGTGGCACATCGTTGGAAAGGGTATTTCATAAGGAATTAATTGCACTATTTTATTAATACATTTGCTTTGAATTGAGACCAAAAAAAATAAAAAATACGTTTTGTGTTTAATTTTTGTTAACTGCAGAAATAATAGCAAATAGCGGTTATCATTTAATTAATGGCTCAAAATAACCTCCGTTAACTTCCATACAATAATACAAGCAACTTTGGAAAAGTTCGCGAACATTTGTATTATTCTCTGCCTAAGGTCTGCAATATTGGCCGGCTGTGTTGCATAGACTTTAGATTTTAAATGCCCCCATAGAAAAAAGTCCAACGGAGTGAGGTCGGGTGATATCGCAGGCCATTCCATGAGACCACGTCTACCAATCCATATTCCAGGAAATCGATTGTTTAGATATTCTCGAACGGGAAGTGAATAGTGTGGAGGTGCACCGTCTTGTTGGAAAATTAGTTGATTTTCAAATAAATTTTCATCATTTTCTAGTAGCTCTGTTATGGTCGGATCAACAGTGGTGTCAAGAAGCTCAAGAAAAGTAGCGCCATTCAAATTACCGTCAATAAAAAACGGACCAACGATGTGGTCTCCCAAAATACCTGCCCAAACATTAAGTTTTTCTGGATATTGGGTATGAGTTTCCCTAAACCAATGTGGATTCGTGCCTGTTCACTTCTCCATTCAAAAAAAACATACACTCATCACTGAAGCAAATATTGTACAGCACGTTCACGTTGTTTGTCAGATTAGTAGACATAATTTCACAAAATTGTAGTCTTCTATCATAGTCATCTTTGTTTAATTCCTGAACCAATTTTACCTTGTATGGATGAAAACTGTGTTTTTTTAAAATTCTCCATACACTGCTCGTCGAAACACCCGATGCATGGGAAGTTTGATTTAAAGACTGATTATTATCCATTGCAACGTGTCCCAAAACAGCAACTTCAATTGGTTCATTAATAATTTGTCTTTCAGGTTATGTTTGAAATAAAAACGTACAATTTCTATTCTTTCGGCAGTCGTGTAAACCATATTGACAATGTTCCTTCAAAACGAACTTACAAGTTGACCGACTGAGGCAAAAACATGGAATGGAAAACAGCAGTTTGACCAAAATAACAAAAAAATGTTTTTATTTTTTTTGGTCTCAATTCAAAGCAAATGTACAAATAAAATAGTGCAATTAATTCCTTACGAAATACCCTTTCCAACGATGTGCCACACAGGGTATGGTGCCATTTGAAAACTTAGTGGGGGTGGCTATGGCGGCAAAGGGGCTGATGGCAGAAATTCAAATCCTACGTAAAAAGATGTCCCCCTTTCTTTGTTGACGTGTCTTAGCATTTTTTAACAGAGAAATTATTTTGGAAGATATTCAGGGTGGCTACTTTTCATTGAAAAATGTGAATAAGGTTCAGATTACTTTCTCACCATTGGGTATTCCAATAATAAATCCCAGTCACTATTGTGTTTCATTTCAAACTAAATTAGCCCTTATTGACACGATTTTCACTTCTATTGCAAATCGACTGATTTTCGATTCAAAAAAACTTACTTTGGATATCCTCAGAAGTCCGGCGGTTAGTAAACGGGCGCGTTCGCCCAAAAGTACGGGCGTGGTCTGCCCATCAGTTTCGCGTTTCCAGTAGTAACCGGGCACCGGGTGCCCTTGGGCGACACAGGGCAGCGTGACGTCATCCCCCACCACGGCCCTTTTCGTGTTGAACTTGTCCACCGTAATGGTCGGCTGGACAATTGCTTTTGGTTCCGTCACTATGATCCTTCCTGGATAAGCTGATGTTTGGATTTCGGCTGGAACAAATTCAAGTTGGATTAGCTGATGTTGCATGGAAGGAAAAAAAAATGGTTTGTACAACTTTTACTGGGCTAACAAAGATATGAACAGTTTTTTAATTTAATTTAAGGTGTTTGTCCGCATAATTAAAACAAATCCCACCAGAATAACTCGGTCTATAGCCGGAAAAACAATTACAACTTCCCAGGTCCCAAAGTTGGCCATAAAACTTCTCTCTGTTTATCTTGCAAAAGTTTTAAATTTTTAATTTTTCAGTTTGGGGTGGTTAAATTTATTTCTCACCCCCCGCGCAAAATCAACGCAAAATCGGTTTGACACGAAGAAAGTGGTGAGAAATTAGGGCTGGATAAAGGGGAACGTCAAGACCAGTTTTCTTTGACTTCCCAACTAAATTATGTACATTTTAACTCTCTCCACCCCGAAACCGGGAAGTGAATGGATATTGAAATTGGACGGGGAGTTAAACACGTGTCGACTAAGTAAAATTCGCCAGGCTCTTGACTACTTGATCCAGTCTGGAAACTTCCGAGGCGAATCCGGGCCTGACTGGATCTCCGAAACTATCCTAATTAATCAACGTCAAGCTCTTAGTAGCAATTCAATATCTCTCGTCACAGAGAGAGCAATGGCGGAAGGGATTTTAATAGAGTCACCCCCTTCAAACGTTTTGGCTCGTGTTATTTTTTTTTCGAAAACTTTGTTCTAAACTGATGCACAAGAAGCTCCGGATTCCGGCACCGAGATTTATTAGGCGACACTCGAAGTTTTTAGAGTCGCAGCTGAGCGCGAACGGAGGCAATTAAGTTAAATTGGCTCTGAAGATGGCAAGTTTTAATAGAATTGTCACCCGCCCAACCCTTAACCCCTCGCCCTTAGATTTTTTGAGCAATTTCCGCCATTAACTTGACTAGAAGTGAATTCTAAGCAAATTAGTTTCGATCAGAAAATTTAATCAACAAAGCGCCATCTTTTACTGTCAAAAAGCTTTTTGGAAAGGCAGGAACAGTTTTACAAAAAGTTAAATAATGTTAAAACTAAAGTGTGTAAATTACAAAGCTGAAATTGCTAAATCACGTCACCTGACCGTGACAATTCAAATCTACAGCTGGCAACGTTGCAAAGTTAAATTGACAACAACAGTCATGTGACCTGGAAAATGTCGTTTTTAACCGTTGAAAAGTCTGTAAATTACATTTAAACAGTTGGAAAAGCTGCAGATTACAGGCCAGCTAACAGGATTTTCTTGATTTGCCTGTCCAAAAACCCATTTGACGTACAACAGCTGATTTGCTAGAGTGTCCTGTCATTGTCAGCTGTTTCATAAGGCACGTAGGACAAAATTAGGTTAGTTTGCTCATCTTGATTAAAAAGAAATACTAAAGCTTGGTTCACATGAATGCGGAACATTCGCGGAATGCGGACAGCGGAAAATCGTTCAGCCAATCAGCGTTCTTCCGTAAGCGTTCTGTCCGTCTATCCGGACCGGATTGCATATTTTGATATTTTCCGCGCGTAAACGTCGTAATCATGACATTCATGACAGGGACAGAAAACAGAAACAGCAAAGCAAATATGTCCGTGGAGATGAACGAAAACGATTTTAACACTACACTAATTGATTTGACAAAATCGCCTGTAAAACCCATTTGTGGTGTAAAAATGACAGTTTTAAGCACATTTTTGGAATCCTCATTAAATTTCTTATCCAATAACCTAAAAAAAATCACAAAATTCGGTACAGTCAGGGAGAAAAGCGCTGTCAAAATTTGAACTGCCAGAAACACAGTTTGAAAAGACAGTCAAGGACAAAATCGCCTGTAAAACCCATTTGTGGTGTGAAAATGACAGTTTTAAACGCATTTTTGGAATCCTCATTAAATTTCCTATCCAATAGTCTAAAAAAACACTAAAAAAATCAAGTATAGTCAGTTAGAAAAACAGTGTCAAAATTTGAACTGCTAGAAACACAGTTTGAAAGGACAGTCAAGGACAAAATCGCCAGTAAAACCCATTTGTGGTGTGAAAATGACAGTTTTAAGCACATTTTTGGAATCCTCATTAAATTTCCTATCTACTAATCTAAAAAAACACTACCAAATTGAGCACAGTCAGAGAGAAAAACAGTGTCAAAGTTTGAACTGCCAGAAACACTGTTTGAAAGGACAGTCAAGGACAAAATCGCCTGTAAAACCCATTTGTGGTGTGAATTTGACAGTTTTAAGCACATTTTTGGAATCCTCATTAAATTTCCTATCTACGAACCTAAAAAAACACTAGCAAATTGAGTACAGTCAAAGAGAAAAACAGTGTCAAAGTTTGAACTAACAGAAACACAGTTTGAAAGGACAGTCAAGGACAAAATCGCCTGTAAAACCCATTTGTGGTGTGAATTTGACAGTTTTAAGCACATTTTTGGAATCCTCATTAAATTTCTTATCCAATAACCTAAAAAAACACTACCAAATTGAGTACAGTCAGAGAGAAAAACAGTGTCAAAGTTTGAACTTTGAAAGGACAGTGAAGGACAAAATAGCCCGTAAAACCCATTTGTGGTATGAATTTGACAGTTTTAAGCACATTTTTGGAATCCTCATTAAATTTCCTATCTACTAACCTAAAAAAACACTACCAAATTGAGTACAGTCAAAGAGAAAAGCAGTGTCAAAGTTTGAACTAACAGAAACACAGTTTGAAAGGACAGTCAAGGACAAAATCGCCTGTAAAACCCATTTGTGGTGTAAATTTGACAGTTTTAAGCACATTTTTGGAATCCTCATTAAATTTCCTATCTACTAACCTAAAAAAACACTACCAAATTGAGTACAGTCAAAGAGAAAAGCAGTGTCAAAGTTTGAACTAACCGAAACACAGTTTGAAAGGACAGTCAAGGACAAAATCGCCTGTAAAACCCATTTGTGGTGTGAAAATGACAGTTTTAAGCACATTTTTGGAATCCTCATTAAATTTCCTATCTACTAACCTAAAAAAACACTACCAAATTGAGTACAGTCAGAGAGAAAAACAGTGTCAAAATTTGAACTAACAGAAACATAGTTTGAAAGGACAGTCAAGGACAAAATCGCCTGTAAAACCCATTTGTGGTGTGAAAATGACAGTTTTAAGCACATTTTTGGAATCCTCATTAAATTTCCTATCTACTAACCTAAAAAAACACTACCAAATTGAGTACAGTCAGAGAGAAAAACAGTGTCAAAATTTGAACTAACAGAAACATAGTTTGAAAGGACAGTCATGGACAAAATCGCCTGTAAAACCCATTTGTGGTGTGAAAATGACAGTTTTAAGCACATTTTTGGAATCCTCATTAAATTTCCTATCTACTAACCTAAAAAAACACTACCAAATTGAGTACAGTCAGAGAGAAAAACAGTGTCAAAGTTTGAACTAACAGAAACATAGTTTGAAAGGACAGTCAAGGACAAAATCGCCTGAAAAAACCCATTTGTGGTGTGAATTTGACAGTTTTAAGCACATTTTTAGAATCCTCATTAAATTTCCTATCCAATAGTCTAAAAAAACACTAAAAAATCGAGTATAGTCAGTTAGAAAAACAGTGTCAAAATTTGCGCTCAGTCAAATCCAGGTCCGGACTCACCTGTCAATCGATGCACGGTACGACAGGCGTAGTTCTTGTACCCGTCGCCAGGGCCGGCATTGCTGATGTACAAATCGCCGTTGGCCAGCACCACGTATTTGCCCCCAATGTCCGTGTTCGGGTAGATGTTGACGTTGTCGTCTTGAATCCACGACGTCACGATGACGTAGTCAGAGACGTAGTTGGGTATTTTACATTTTAGCACGGCGGTGTTGCCGCTTATTACGTAGGCGTCGTGCACCTGGATGTCGTATTTTTGCTTTACCACTGAAACGAAGAATAAAAATTATGATTGGTTTCTGTAAGGGCTTGCTTCAAGTTCCAATTTTAGGGCGTAAATACGTTAAGATGCTGGGAGTTGTTTCAGGACTCTATAATGGAAAAAATATAGGAAAATTAAATTTTCTAGGGTTTGGCCTATTTGAGGAGGTGATTTTTCAGCTCCTCGCCAAGTTGAATGTCAAGAAGAGTGCTGTATGGCTCCTAGGTTGAAGAAAACCAAATTTTTAAATAACATCTTCAGAGTCAAAAATGACACTATTACTTTCTTGAACTGACTTACATCATAATACTGTCAAAATTGTCTTTAAAAGCTTTGCTACTCTCTTAAAACTGTGAATAATCAAATGATATTGAAAACGGGCTACTGTGTTGATATTTTTCATAATTTATGTTGAAAGGTTGCCTATATGCATTTAGAAACCATTAAAATGTCAAAATTGGTTTGTACAAACCTATTTGACAAGTTGTAGGCTTTAGAATTGTCAGATGGCGCTTGTGATAGCCTAATCTAGTAAAACAGGCAATTTCCTGCTAAGATGCTCTTTTATAGTATTTTTCTTCTTAATAAGAAAGGAGATTGCACAATTTTCTTAACGGTTTTCCTAACAAAATCACCCCCTTGCCCCTCCTCTCTGAAACTCATAAGCTAAAAGCGGGAGTGTGAGAGGGAGGGGGCTTCTTAGCCCCTTCTCTGGGTACCGATAAATCGTAACAACGTGTATAGCGGAAAGTTGCGAACCGGTTTTAAGCTGCATCATTTATCTGCCGTTGAGCCAAAAATGGAAGTACTTTTAAGCGAATTGCGGCGTGTTTCGTTCAAAATATGGTCCATCAGCTAGATGATGCCACGTGTTGCTTCCTCCCTTAAGGGCTTTACTACCGGTTCCCGTGAGTTTATTTGAAAGTTTTTACGTTTACTTGCCATCAGCGCCTCGAGAAATTGGATGTTTTGCGGGAGAGTAAAGGCAACAATGTACTGGAAACGTCAACTAAGCTCTCAGTTGACAGTGTGTGATTGTCAATCACAACCCACCAACAATGCTGCGATTTACGCCAATGCTATACATGTGCGTTCTAGGCCTCCATTTTGAATTTTCTGTCAAAATATTGACTTGCACGTCATTTTAAAGAAAATTTCACGTAGTTTCAAGAAATGACAGACAAAATGGCGTCGTAGGCCGCCAATTTGAATTGCCTGTCAAAATATTGACTTGCACCTCATTTTAAAAAAAAATATTGCGTAGTTTCAAGAAATGACAGACAAAATGGCGTTCCGGGCCGCCATTTTCAATTTTCTGTCAAAATATTGACTTGCACGTCATTTTAAAGAAAATTTCACGTAGTTTCTAGAAATAACAGATAAAATGGCGTCGCAGGCCATCATTTTGAATTTTCTGTCAAAATATTGACTTGCACCTCATTTTAAAGGAAATTTCACGTAGTTTCAAGAAATGACAGACAAAATGGCGTTCCGGGCCGCCATTTTGAATTTTCTGTTAAAATATTGACTTGCATCTCATTTTAAAGAAAATTTCACGTAGTTTCTAAAAATAACAGATAAAATGGCGTCGCAGGCCGTCATTTTAAATTTTCTGTCAAAATATTAACTTGCACCTTATTTTAAAAGAAATATTGCGTAGTTTCAAGAAATGACAGACAAAATGGCGTTCCGGGCCGCCATTTTGAATTTTTTGTCAAAATATTGACTTGCATCTCATTTTAAAGGAAATTTCACGTAGTTTCTAGAAATAACAGATAAATTGGCGTCGCCGGCCGACGAAAGACGAAAAAGACCCCTAATACCCAACATTGCGCTTATGGGATTAACCAATCCTTTACTGTTTACCGTCCTTGGTTTTTAATGCCAAAGCGAAATCGTGAACGTCACGTGACTGTAAATGGCAAAATTATTATATATTTTAACATCAAAACCGATACTGAAGATTAACATGACTGTTTTTTAGTTTGAACTGTAACTGTAACTCTTTTTACAATAAAAATTGTCAGACGAAAATTTTCAGTCATCAATTTAAAAAAAAATAATGTTGATAAGTAAAAATTTACTTTTTTCCTTATTCTAACATCAACACTACTTAATGTGTTTTTAAAAATCCTTAAACAATTTATTTGATTGTTAAAATACTTTCCACTTCAAGTAGATGTGACCCTTTTTTGTAAATACCTCTCACAAGTGAACTTACCATTAGAAATTTATATGTCACTTTTGACTAAGTTGACTTTACTAACTAACCTAACCTAACTTAACAGCTCAGATTTGTAGTATCTCAAAAATTAATGAAATTCGAGTTCAGAAAAAATTCAATTCAATTTGCACGAATCGACTTTTTTTAAATACTACTACTACTACTTAAATATAGTGGTTTAATATGTCGTTTTTAAACCCTTTAAATCTACTTTTACACGAACCGACGGAATCCATTATGGAAAACCCGTAATAATCATAATTTTGAGAATTTGATAGTATACCATTATGTGGATGAGAGTAGTTTATCTAAAATATTTTGATAACCTATATTTTTGTAATTTTGGATTCTACGACAAGTCCTAAACATATTTTATGAATAATGTCATATACCTATCTGTATCCGTTTCTGAGATATTTACCATTTTATGTGAATTTTGACATTTGCAATACCTAAAATAATAATTGTAATAGTCGCATGTCAGAAATGTTTTTTTATTGGTTTTTATATTTTGTCATGTCAAACAAGGTTGGTTCTGAGATTGGGTATAAAAAAAACCTCAAAAGTATGATACGGGGTGGTCAAAAATTGGCCTTAAAAAATGAATTTTAACAAGTGCGAAATGTCCAGTTTTTTAAATGAAACACCCCAATTTTTTCACAATATCTGGTTCCCCGTCTAAAATTAAGGCAAGTTTAGATGAAGTTACTTACACAAAAAATTGGTACTAATTAAAAAGAATCACAAATAAATGATTTTCTAACCCACAAACGTCTAACATGCCGTTTCGTGAGTATTAATGGTAAAGTAGGCTGTGCCAAGCGAATTTGACGTCACGATGACGTAATTTGACAGTTGCTCAATATACTATTTTGTTCCATTACGTCATTGTGACGTCAACTATGCAACACATGCACCGCCTACTTTAGTGCTATACAACTATTTTACGCGTTTGTGGGATAGAAATTCATTAATTTCAAAAAGTAGCCATTTTTTATAATAAATAACATTCACACGGGGAACCAGATAAAATTATAATAATAGGGAGGTTTTATTTGAAAAGCTTTTTGCACTTTTCAAAATTCATCTTTTGACCACCCTGTATCATTTTGCGACTTTGATATACTAATCAATTTTCAGAATTATAGTCATTACGGTCATGCAGTGGTGGAGCTCTGTATAGTGAATAATCGAATAACCTAGTTTTTGCTGTTAAAGACAGTTTAGTCTGAATTTGACATTTACCACTTTGACAACCCGTAACTCGGTTACTTTGACGGTTACAAAGTGGTTCAATATATCATTTCAAAACCCTTGAAATCTACTTTTAACTACTAAGATTCAAATTTTGAATGAGCGATTGACTACTCTGCAAGAAATTGCATTTACATTTCATTCTCCTAACAAACGACTGCTGGACATGTGAACTTACCATTAGAAATTTATATGCCACTTTCGACTAAGTTGACTTTACTAACTAACCTAACCTAACTTAACAGCTCAGATTTGTAGTATCTCAAAAATTAATGAAATTCGAGTTCAGAAAAAATCAATTTTTTGGTGCGTGTGAGTCAATAACGTGATAGTCTGAAGGTTAAAAGGACTCTAAGGTCGAAAGTTAAAACAAAAACCGTAAAAATAAACCATCTGCAGGTCATGTGTGCTTTTGATTGGATTCGCCGTTCAATTTCGAATTTTCAATGGAATTCAATTTGCACGAATCGACTTTTTTTTGTCGCGACAGTCCTAAAATGTCGTTAAAATTTTATAGAGTTTCCTCTTTTGTCGCGAAGGAGTGATATAAAAGGCGGGCGGCTCCGGCGAAGGGCTGTCAGGGTCGTAAAAGCCCCGGATTTTTAGGGACGAAAGCTGCATCGAACTAGTTTGGTTAAGAGTCAAATTTTTATGATTTTTAATATTCGCTTTTAGGAGAGTTTTTTGTTTCCCCCCAAATTCCGTTTTTCCCTAAAGAACGCACAGGGTCTTATTAAAGCGGAAATATGCCGGCGGGCGTTTAATGGAAATACCTCCGTTTGCTGGTAATAATACCTTCACGAAGATGGATGTTATTCAATTTGCCTACGTCGAAAAATTCATATTTATAGAGAGTAGGGAGTACAAAACTGTATAAAGTGAAATGTCTGGATCATACAGTCAAAACAACTGAAAAGCACAACGTTACGTCATCCCGCTAGACTTTGGTTTTTACCATACAGGTGTGGTAAATCCAAAAGCGACCATAGGAAAACCGTGTAACGGACAGAGAAACGTAGATAATTGCATGCAAAATATGGCCTACTTGATATTTTTTTCGTTTTCTGTCTTTCTCTCGCGCATGCAATTACCTACGTTTCTCTGTCCGTTACACGGTTTTCCTATGGTCGCTTTTGGATTTACCACACCTGTATAAACCACTGAGCTACTTGGCAATGTTGCAGTTGTGAACACTCTGGAAATACCATTTTTACTGGAAAAACTTCGGACAACTGTCGACTTAATAACAGTAGCAACCCGGAGGGGAACAAAGCCAAATAACTTTATCTAAACGACCTCTGTCGGACGACATTATCAACCGATGCTCAACCGACCGTGTCCTTTATTACTTCCAATTTCCAGCGTCATTTTATCCAGACGACTGACTATATTTTTACTCCCTTGAACGATTTTAAACGGTTAAGAGAGAGAGAGGGAGAACTTACCGGCCTTGACGTGAACCTCCCGGCTCAGTACCACTCCGAGGGTGCTTTTCAGCTTGCAACGGTAGATGGCGGTGTGCACGTCGTGACGATAGTCGTTTTCGGCGAATGGAGGGAAAACCAGCGAACCGTTGGGGAAGATCAGTCGAAGTTTTGAGTCCTAAAATCAAACTTGGTCAAACACACACAAACTTTCCTTAAAATAAAACTAATTGACAGTTTACTTATGCAACCACGCATACACATAATACTGAACACATCCAGAAGACTGCAACGGTGAAGAAAAAGAGAGAACCGTCACAAACCTAATGTAACGTCATTGGCCAAGTAATCACATGACCACTCTTATTGACCCATTGTGCATTTACGTCACTTTGACAGATACTTCGTTTGGAGCACTGGTTTGGAATTATTCTCTCTTTACTGGGTGTCCAAAATATGATTTGAAACGTTTTAAATAATTCTATCCACCATAACCAGAAATTTTCAAAATTAGTTGTTGTTTGGTTGCTTTTTGTATTTTTTAAAGTCATCCTATGCAGCAGAACTTGCTTTTTGTTCGCAAAATGTTTGGTTTAGACTGTGAATGTTTAAATAGCGTGCATCATAATGAATGTCACTGTCTAACTTATTCTCGCTTTGTTATTCAAAAGTTTGATTGTACTTTTGTTACAATTACCGACAGCTGTCAAATTTAGTTTTTAATCACTTTGGCTAAAATCTGTCAAAAGAGTGAGCTCAAATATGTCTCAGAATACCATGTTGATACGTAATCTTCTCGTATTTGGGACACCCTGTACACTGCTCTATTTGACAGACTGAGCTAATTGTGAATATCTGTGGTTCGGTGTTGTATTAAAGAGTCGCCAAAAAAATTGCATTTTTACAAGTGACCGCCACAAAAACGACAGTGACGTTTATTACAAGTAGTGTGAAAATGACAGTTTTAAGCACATTTTTGGAATCCTTATTAAATTTCCTATCCAATAGCCTAAAAAAATATCACTAAATTCGGTACAGTCAGGGAGAAAAGTGCTGCCAAAGTTTGAAAACACAGTCAGTGACAAAATCGTCTGTTAAACTCACTTGGAGTCAGAAAATGACAGTTTTAAGCACATTTTTGGAATCCTCATTAAATTTCCTATCTAATAGTCTAAAAAAACACTAAAAAATCGAGTATAGTCAATTAGAAAAACAGTGTCAAAATTTGAACTGCTAGAAACACAGTTTGAAAGGACAGTCAAGGACAAAATCGCCTGTAAAACCCATTTGTGGTGTGAAAATGACAGTTTTAAGCACATTTTTGGAATCCTTATTAAATTTCCTATCTACTAACCTAAAAAAACACTACCAAATTGAGTACAGTCAGGGAGAAAAGTGTTGCCAAAGTTTGAAAACACAGTCAGTGACAAAATCGTCTGTTAAACTCACTTGGAGTCAGAAAATGACAGTTTTAAGCACATTTTTGGAATCCTCATTAAATTTCCTATCTAATAGTCTAAAAAAACACTAAAAAATCGAGTATAGTCAATTAGAAAAACAGTGTCAAAGTTTGAACTAACAGAAACACAGTTTGAAAGGACAGTCAAGGACAAAATCGCCTGTAAAACCCATTTGTGGTGTGAAAATGACAGTTTTAAGCACATTTTTGGAATCCTCATTAAATTTCCTATCTACTAACCTAATAAAACACTACCAAATTGAGTACAGTCAGAGAGAAAAACAGTGTCAAAGTTTGAACTAACAGAAACACAGTTTGAAAGGACAGTCAAGGACAAAATCGCCTGTAAAACCCATTTGTGGTGTGAAAATTACAGTTTTAAGCACATTTTTGGAATCCTTATTAAATTTCCTATCTAATAGTCTAAAAAAACACTAAAAAATCGAGTATACTCAATTAGAAAAACAGTGTCAAAGTTTGAACTAACAGAAACACAGTTTGAAAGGACAGTCAAGGACAAAATCGCCTGTAAAACCCATTTGTGGTGTGAAAATTACAGTTTTAAGCACATTTTTGGAATCCTTATTAAATTTCCTATCCAATAGCCTAAAAAAATATCACTAAATTCGGTACAGTCAGGGAGAAAAGTGCTGCCAAAATTTGAAAACACAGTCAGTGACAAAATCGTCTGTTAAACTCACTTGGAGTCAGAAAATGACAGTTTTAAGCACATTTTTGGAATCCTCATTAAATTTCCTATCTAATAGTCTAAAAAAACACTAAAAAATCGAGTATAGTCAATTAGAAAAACAGTGTCAAAATTTGAACTGCTAGAAACACAGTTTGAAAGGACAGTCAAGGACAAAATCGCCTGTAAAACCCATTTGTGGTGTGAAAATGACAGTTTTAAGCACATTTTTGGAATCCTTATTAAATTTCCTATCTACTAACCTAAAAAAACACTACCAAATTGAGTACAGTCAGAGAGAAAAACAGTGTCAAAGTTTGAACTAACAGAAACACAGTTTGAAAGGACAGTCAAGGACAAAATCGCCTGTAATACCCATTTGTGGTGTGAAAATTACAGTTTTAAGCACATTTTTGGAATCCTTATTAAATTTCCTATCCAATAGCCTAAAAAAATATCACTAAATTCGGTACAGTCAGGGAGAAAAGTGCTGCCAAAGTTTGAAAACACAGTCAGCGACAAAATCGTCTGTTAAACTCACTTGGAGTGAGAAAATGACAGTTTTAAGCACATTTTTGGAATCCTCATTAAATTTCCTATCTAATAGTCTAAAAAAACACTAAAAAATCGAGTATAGTCAATTAGAAAAACAGTGTCAAAATTTGAACTGCTAGAAACACAGTTTGAAAGGACAGTCAAGGACAAAATCGCCTGTAAAACCCATTTGTGGTGTGAAAATGACAGTTTTAAGCACATTTTTGGAATCCTTATTAAATTTAACTCGGTTATTTTGACAGTTACAGGGTGATTCAATATACCAATTATTTATAGCCCCTGAAATCCTTTTTTGACCACCCTATAGTGTCCCTAGTAAAATTGTCAAATAACTGAGTGATTTAATTGGAAAAGATTGAATTTGACATCAGTTTCCATTTTCCAACAGCCAATAACTCGGTTATTTTGACAGTTACAGGGTGATTCAATGTAATATTTCGGAGGAATATTGCGGGAATGACAAACTTCGTGACAATCAGAGTAAAAAAATGACTCGTTTCAGTTTGATGCTTGACAGTTTCGAGCCATCGTCAATTCGGTTAATTGACTGTTTTGACAAGTCGGCGTGTTAATTTCACAAATGTCGTTAAGCGATTTGACGGGATCGAGCCAAGATTTTGACAGAAACTGACAGTTTTTCTTGACATGTAAATTTGTTACTTTTGTTTGGCTCACCCTGTTTTGGTGACTTTCTATAGTTGTCCCACTTGAATTCGGTTCTGGATTTCTTCATCAATTAATAGGTCAACCCTGTTTTTACCGCCTGAACTTATCTCTCGTTCCGCATAACTAACCTTAAAATTTCCATTATTCAATTTCTTTGGAAGCGACGACGTTAAATTTGAATTGAATCGTTGAACTCCGAAGGTTGGAGAAGGAGGAAAAACCTTTTCACTAATCAGATAAATTCTCTCATTAATTACGCGGGAAATGATCTGTTGGAGAAAGGGCGCCCTTGGAGAAAAATTCAGTTTTTTTTTTCAGGGAGAGGGAGGGGGAGAAAAGCGCTGGTCACCCACCCCTTCGGGGGGGCACGTTTCGAACGAACAAACAACAATACTTGCCTTGTGTACGTATCAGATTTCGTTCGCCAAACTTTTCATCCCCCTCAACTTAAAAAGGATGTTTGTGTTGCACTTAAGGTAAATAACCGACTGTTTTATCTCGGTAAAGGCAAGAGAAACGTATAAATTACCTGTTGGACTGGAGTGCCGTCGGCCGTTATCCACTCGATTTCGGGTGGCGGGTTGCCGTGGCCGGTACAGTCCACTTTGCCGCCCGTTGCCGCCCCAAATTCCGCCCGATGGGCGGGCTCGATCGTGAAGAACGGACCTTGAAGATTGGAACCGCTTCCGGGCAAGCCACCCCATGCTAACACTACAACAAAGTCCAAATTAGTTATTCAACCACCATTACACAGTTCAGTGAAAAAAATAGACAGGTAGAGTAATTATACACACAGAAACTAAAGAGCTGCCAACAAACTCCGTAAATGACGTATTATGTGTCAGTCTGCTGAAGCGGATGTGACGTAATTGGACAGTTTTGACACAACCATGTTTGTCGAATGCATTTTGTAACGGTTTCTTTCCACTGTTTCTGCGTGAATTGACCACTTTACATATTTCTCCCATTTACCTATAAAAATCATCAAATGCATTTCCAGCAACATATTTCACTGCGTTTACATCCTCCGAAGCTTTAAATCTTCATTTACGCCAGCGTGCAAAAAGCTGAAATATGTATCGAAGCTTTGAGCTTGTTTTCCCGGAGATTTATCGGGACGCGTCGTCTGATCCGATGCAGATATATCAGGGAATGCATTTTTTTGTTTTTTTTTTTAGAAAACCTGGAATAGTCTAAACAAGAAACCGGGAAAAAGCGGAACGACTAAATAATTTACACCACGCACAATAATTGGTACTAATTAAAAAGAATCACAAATAACTGATTTTCTAACCCACAAACGTCTAACATGCCGTTTCGTGAGTATTAATGGTAAAGTAGGCTGTGCCGATCGAATTTGACGTCACAATGACGTAATTTGACAGTTGCTCAATACACTATTTTGTTCCATTACGTCATTGTGACGTCAAGTATGCAACACATGCACCGCCTACTTTGGTGCTATACAACTATTTTACGCGTTTGTGGAATAGAAATTCATCACTTTTGCATAAACTGAACAAATTTGACATTTAAAAATCGTAGTTTTGACAATTACGCCAGCGTGCAAAAAGCTGAAATATGTATCGAAGCTTTGAGCTTGTTTTGCCGGAGATTTATCGGGGCGCGTCGTCTGATCCGATGCAGATATATCAGGGAATGCATTTTTTTGTTTTTTTTTTGAGAAAACCTGGAATAATCTAAACAAGAAGCCGGGAAAAAGCGGAACGACTAAATAATTTACACCACGCACGAGGAAGATTGATGAACGGTTCGGTTGTATCTGTCCCTCGTCAGTCACTAAACGCTGAAAGTGCCCGATCATTTGCTTTTTGCGCCCTTTTAGGGTTACTTAGGGAATAAAGAAGCCGAGAGAAACAGGATAATGGAACCGTTTTTTGTCGACGTATCGGGGATTTTGGTGAGTTGTTTTTTAAAGCCACCCTTGATCTGGGGATCTAGCAAAGCGTGTAACTTTCACAACTTGTACTTAACTACTTAGTCGTAGTAATGAGCGAGGTATACAGGGTGGTTTACGATAGAGGGCAAAAACTGTTCTTATACCGCAGAAGTTTATTTGGAACACCCTGTATATTGACCCCGTAAAAGTCTGAAACAAAGCCATTAGTCGCAGCCCATAATTATAATTTGGCTGTTACAGATTTTAAACTTTCTTTTGACCACCCTCTGTATATTTAAAACGGTTGATATTGACACCTTACGTGTAAAATTACAATTTTGACAGTATTTTTTAAAGTTTGACATATGGAAGACAATTGTCAAATTTTTTAAAGCAATTTTCCATGTCAAGCGACTTTTGACACTTTTTAATTGTAATTTTTCTCACTGTCACGTGACTTTTATAACGTTTGTCAGTTGGTTTTCGTCTCATTTATGCCTGCTCTATGCACCACCAGGCATTTTGAAGGTTTAAGCTTAATTTAAGTTTAGACTGTGACTGTTCAATAGCATGCACTATAAAGAAAATCACACTCTAAATTTAAATCTTCAAAATGACTGACCGTGCATACGGCCGTAAAACACCTGTAAAGATCTCATTTTGATTTGACAAATGACATTTGTCACTATCGATGATATTTGTTGACATTTGACACGTGCATAGCCTGAACAAATTTGACATTTAAAAATCGCAGTTTTGACAATTGCATGTTCCAATCGACACGCTAAAATATTAAAATTTGACATTTGACAATTGCATATTTTGATCGAAACGCTTAAATACGAAATTTTGACATTTGAAAGTTTGAAAAATAAATGTTTGGTATCGCTGCCCTGCTTTGTGACAGCCTACCCCTGTCAAAAGTTATTCGCTGTTAAAGACAGTTTAGTTTGAATTTGACAGTTTGTAATTCGGGTATTTTGACAGTTACAGAGTGGTTTAATATGTCATTTTTAAACCCTTTAAATCTACTTTTACACGAACCAACGGAATCAATTTTGAGAATTTGGTAGTATACCATATAAGTCGATGAGAGCAGTTTATCTAAAGTATTTTGATAACCTATATTTTTGCAATTTTGGATTCTACGACAAGTCCCAAACATATTTTATGTATAATGTCATAAACCTATCTGTATCCGTTTCTGAGATATTTACCATTTCATGTGAAATTTGACATTTGCAATACCTAAAACCATATATGTAATAGTCGCATATCAGAAATGTTTTTTTATTGGTTTTTATATTTTGTCACGTCAAACAAGGTTGGTTCTGAGATTGGGTATAAAAAAACCTCAAAAGTATGATACGGGGTGGTCAAAAATTGGCCTTAAAAAATGAATTTTAACAAAGTGCGAAATGTTCAGTTTTTTAAATGAAACACCCCAATTTTTTCACCACATCTGGTTCCCCGTCTAAAATTAAGGCAAGTTTAGATGAAGTTACTTATACAAAAAAATGGTACTAATTAAAAAGAATCACAAATATATGATACTTTCTGAAATAATCATAAATAACTGATTTTCTAACCCACAAACGTGTAACATGCCGTTTCGTGAGTTTCAATGGTAAAGTAGGCTGTGCCGAGCGAATTTGACGTCACGATGACGTAATTTGACAGTTGCTCAATATACTATTTTGTCCCATTACGTCATTGTGACGTCAAGTATGCAACACATGCACAGCCCACTTTGGTGCTATACAACTATTTTACGCGTTTGTGGGATAGAAATTCATTAATTTGAAAAAGTAGCAATTTTTTATAATAAATAACATTTACACGGGGAACCAGATAAAATTATAATAATAGGGATGTTTTATTTGAAAAACTTTTTGCACTTTTCAAAATTCATCTTTTGACCACCCTGTATTATTTTTCGACTTTAATATACTAAAAAAATTTCAGAATTATAGTCATTACGTTCATGCAGTGGTGGAGCTCTGTATAGTGAATAATCGAATAACCTAGTTTTTGCTGTTAAAGACACTTTAGTCTGAATTTGACATTTACCACTTTGACAACCCGTAACTCGGTTATTCTGACAGTTACAAAGTGGTTCAATACGTCATTTTAAAACTCTTTAAATCTACTTTTAACTACTAAGATTCAAATTTTGAATGAGCGATTGACTACTCTGCGAAAAATTGCATTTACATTTAATTCTCCTAACTAACGACCCAAAGCTTTCAAACGTCATTAGTATGGTAAAACCACCGAGAAAAGTTGTGAAGGGTTGCAATTGGGGTCGACATCCTCATAAACAACCCTCGCTTGACTGGCGCGAAACAATTAATGAACGCTTTGTTTTGCATTCAAAAAAATTTAGCAAAACTGCGATACTTGCAGCCAGCCGGAGATTTGCTACCTTAAAGACTTTACCGGGGAAATAAATCGAATTCAGTTAGGAGGGCCTCATCAGGGCTTGCAACCGAGCAGAATCCCGATACGAGAGCGAAATATTTATTTAATCGGTTTATTGGATTTTGGACTGCCCCGGATATTAAGGCGGCCATCTTGCCAATATTGAACTGCGAACTACTCCGAGCCGCACTATTCCGTTTATCTCCAGTAAAATTCCGGAACATCATCTTCAGCGAGTTACAAGTTTTCCAGGCATGCAAGTTAGTTCGACATTGTTGCAAAACTTCGTATTATAAGGAGGTGATCTTTTGTCTTTATAGAAGTGAAAGAACAGCAGGAAGTTTAATTGCTCTAAAACAGCTCTAAAGCGGCTCCTCGACGAGTGATAAAAGCATTAATAAAATTAGACATAAAGCCTGTCGGAGCTGGATAACCCGAAATACGACCGAAAGAACCATAAATTTTCCCAAATGCGGTTTCTCCCTTTTTGCGTTCGGATTAACCCAGATCTGGGGACTCTGGCATAATAAAACTTATAGATATTCATAATCCCGTCCCGTGGATTCTGGATTTATACGCGATTGATTTAATCGCCATAGGGACACTGCTCGGATAAAAATGTTCAACCAGAGATTGTACCTAAATACAATTCAATTTTCCGGTTTTCTTTAAAAATAGAGTAATTTACCAAAACTTGGCAACGTTGTTCAGTGTCAAAATGACACGTATCACTCTCAGACAAATTCACACTTTTACCAGGTGAGGTAGGACGTAATTTGACAATTGGTCACGTGACCACATAGATCACCAACTTTACGTCACATCCGCTCTGACGTAACTCCAGCAATTTTTTTTTTCCATCCTCTTCTAAAGCTCGGTTCTCATGTATCCGGAAATGGGGTTTACAGGCGATTTTGTCTTTGACTGTCCTTTCAAACTGTGTTTCTGTTAGTTCAAACTTTGACACTGTTTTTCTCTCTGACTGTACTCAATTTGGTAGTGTTTTTTTAGGTTAGTAGATAGGAAATTTAATGAGGATTCCAAAAATGTGCTTAAAACTATCATTTTCTCACTCCAAGTGAGTTTAACAGACGATTTTGTCGCTGACTGTGTTTTCAAACTTTGGCAGCACTTTTCTCCCTGACTGTACCGAACTTAGTGATATTTTTTTAGGCTATTGGATAGGAAATTTAATAAGGATTCCAAAAATGTGCTTAAAACTGTCATTTTCACACTACAAGTGGGTTTTACAGACGATTTTGTCCTTGACTGTCCTTTCAAACTGTGTTTCTAGCAGCAAATTTTGACACTGTTTTTCTAACTGACTATACTCGATTTTTTAGTGTTTTTTTAGACTATTGGATAAGATATGTAATGAGGATTCCAAAAATGTGCTTAAAACTGTCATTTTCAAACTTTGGCAGCACTTTTCTCCCTGACTGTACCGAATTTAGTGACATTTTTTTAGGCTATTGGATAGGAAATTTAATGAGGGTTCCAAAAATGTAGTTAAATCAAACATTTTCTGACTAGAAGTGGGTTTTACCAGCGATTTTGTCCATGACTGTCCTTCCGAATTGTGTTTCTTTTACTTCAAAATTTGACACTGCTTTTCTCCCAGACTGTACCACATTTTATACGGTTTTTCCAAGTAACTGAATAGGAAATTTAACGAGGATTCGGAAAATGTGCTTAAAACTGTCATTTTCACACTACAAGTGGGTTTTACAGGCGATTTTGTCCTTGACTTTCCTTTCAAACTATGTTTCTAGCAGTTCAAAGTTTGACACTGTTTTTCTAACTGACTATACTCGATTTGGTAGTGTTTTTTTAGGTTAGTGGATAGGAAATTTAATGAGGATTCCAAAAATGCGCTTAAAACTGTCATTTTCACACCACAAATGGGTTTTATAGGCGATTTTGTCCTTGACTGTCCTTTCAAACTGTGTTTCTAACAATTCAAACTTTGACACCATTTTTCACCATGACTGTACCGATATGTTTTTTGTTTTTTTTTTGGCTATTGAATAGGAAATTTAATGAGGATTCCAAAAATGTACTTAAATCAAACATTTTCTGACTAGAAGTGGGTTTTACCAGCGATTTTGTCCCTGACTGTCCTTCCGAATTGTGTTTCTTTTAGTTCAAAATTTGACACTGCTTTTCTCCCAGACTGTACCACATTTTATACGGTTTTTCCAAGTAACTGAATAGGAAATTTAACGAGGATTCGGAAAATGTGCTTAAAACTGTCATTTTCTCATTCCAAGTGGGTTTTAGAGGCGATTTTGTCTCTGACTGTCCTTTCAAATTGTGTTTCTGGCAGTTCAAACATTGACACTGTTTTTCTAACTGACTATACTCGATTTTTTCGTGTTTTTTTAGGTTAGTAGATAGGAAACTTAATGAGGATTCCAAAAATGTGGATAAAACTGTAATTTTCTCACTCCAAGTGAGTTTAACAGACGATTTTGTCGCTGACTGTCTTTTCAAACTGTGTTTCTGCCAGTTCAAACTTTGGCAGCACTTTTCTCCCTGACTGTACCGAATTTTGTGGTTTTTTTTAGGTTATTGGATAAGAAATTTAATGAGGATTCCAAAAATGTGCTTAAAACTGTCATTTTCTCACTCCAAGTGAGTTTAACAGACGATTTTGTCGCTGACTGTTTCGGATTCATGTGATCCAAGCTTTACTGATACGTATTTGATTTAGACAGTTTTCAAGTTAGAAGTAGTGTCAGTTTGGCAACACTGCAGAAACATGATTATGGTTCGTTTTTACGAAAATGGACAATTTGGCAATATTACAAACATTCCGCATTAAACTAGAAAGTGTCAGATTGGCAACGCTGTAAAAATGTAAACGTATTGTTTGTTGATCGATTTGATAACAATCATTCTCTTTTGTAAGTTTTGTAAAATATACGGGGTGAACTAGACATGAAAAGATAAATTCGATGTGTGCTATATTTTAAAAATATTTCTGTCACTTCTGGTTCAACTTCCGGAAGTAGATGTCAACTTGCTTATTTTAAATGGAACACCCTGTATATTATTGTATTTTTGAATAGCCCGACCGATTTCAAATAATATTTTTGATGTATCATAACCTGCTATATCTATCTGCAACGGTTTTCGAAATATTGACGTTTGAAAAATGACATTTTTAATTTTTGGATTGTCATACCTCCTAATCTGAATAAGATAGAACCAAACGGCTTGCATGTTCTTATGATTTTTGATGCTGTTCTGTCAAATTTGACAGGTGTCAATTTTTTACTGATTTAAAATTTTTGACATCTGTCAATATTAAAAATAATACTATAAATATATATAAATGATTTTCTAACCCACAAACGTCTAACATGCCGTTTCGTGAGTATTAATGGTAAAGTAGGCTGTGCCGAGCGAATTTGACGTCACGATGACGTAATTTGACAGTTGCTCAATATACTATTTTGTTCCATTACGTCATTGTGACGTCAAGTATGCAACACATGCACCGCCTACTTTGGTGCTAGACAACTATTTTACGCGTTTGTGGAATAGAAATTCATTAATTTCAAAAAGTAGCAATTTTTTATAATAAATAACATTTACACGGGGAACCAGATAAAATTATAATAATAGGGATGTTTTAGAAAAACTTTTTGCACTTTTCAAAATTCATCTTTTGACCACCCTGTATCATTTTTCGACTTTGATATACTAACAAATTTTCAGAAGACAGTTCTGTTCTGTCAAATTTGACAGGTGTCAATTTTTTACTGATTGAAAATTTTTGACATCTGTCAATATTAAAAATAATACCAGCTGATAGATTTCAAGAAGTTAAGATAACAACATGCAAACCGTTTTGCTCTATCCCATTCTGGTTAGGAGTTATGACACAAGAAGGTTTAAAAAAAAAACAGACAACTTAATGCAAAGTCATCCCCCAGTGCTTCCCTCTAACAGTGACTGTGTAAAGTAACACTTGACACACGACATTACTGACATTTGACAGAAACCAGTCCCGGAACTTGCAACTTGATGCTAATAAGCCTACATGTGCAGTATTTGCAAGTTTGTGATTGGTCAAAAAAGCAGCTTTCAGCTTGCTACTTTTTGTGACCAATCACTACACATTTGACCGTGTCACACAGTGTAGGAATGTGCCGACAAGTATCGATAGATTAAAACAAAATCGAGATTGTATTAAGGCAACATCTGTCCTTTAGTCGATGCGGTAACGCGATTACCACGCACATAAACGGGACGAAACATCTGGGCCGGATAACGCGGCAAACTGGTCGTTTTACCACATTTCGGCCCGGCTCGGACCCGGTTCTCTAATTGCGTTATGTCGTGTCGTTAATTTCAGTTCAGACCGCCGATTTTTCATCGTTTACCACCCGAAAAGTAGTGCAACGTTATTAAATTACATAATTTTGTACTGTATGATACGCATTTGGTTTTTTTTTGGCGCAGTCCAGCGTGGATATTAAACTTTTACCGGAAAGAAAACCACTCTACTATCAACGATCCATTATTGCAATTAAACAATGGGTTTGAAGAGAGACAGTGATAACAGAGAGAGAATTATTCGTGAAGACAATAATAATTAATAGACGAGGCATTGTGTGATAGTGATGGTAATATTAATAGCTCTATTATGCTGAGAATATGAGAGTGGGGGGGAATGTATGTCTACGATGTATTCAACCCCTTTCGTGTTCGGGGACTAAAATTCTAGACGTAAAAAGCAACCGGGCAAATTACTCTCCGATGAAAATTCTCGACAAAAAGGCGGCCGCCCTTTTAAATTATTCGCGTTCTTTTAAAAGCGGTCGCTCGATTCAATTCCGCGCCGCAACCGGAAAACGCTACTCCTTTCGTCCATTTCACTTGCTGCTGAATTAACTTTGAATGCAATTTTCGAGGTTAGGTGCTCGCTAACGAGACGGGGGAAATAAATTAAGACGCGTTTCATGTTCTTCTCGACTCGCGTGAGTTACTCTAAATTCGGTCTCGTTGAAATTCTTCACTTCTTTCACATTGTCTGAAATCACCTTCGCAATTTATTTAAAACAAGAAAAAATTAGTGTAATTACGTATTTTGCTGTCAAAGCATATTATTTTTACTGTAGGCGTTGTCAAGGAAAAAACTGGGTTCTGATTGGACGTTTGCCAGTTAATGCAATTATCTGATTGGTTAGTGGGCGTGGACACGATTAGCGTCAATCAGAATGCCAAGTTAACCAATACACAATTTTGATTGGTTAATGGGTGTGGCTAATAATACTGAATAGTGGGCGTGGATAGTGTTTCTCCCACCAGCTAGGTCGGAGTGTACTGAATGATGCCAAATTTAAGAAAACCAAGTAAGGGGCGGTGCAAGTCAAAAAGACTTGCTCTGATTGGTCAATGGGCGTGTCCTTTCATTGCTTTCCTACAATGTACAAATTCCAGAAATAAAAAACACGTCATTTCCCTTCTCCAAATGGGTTTGACGATTTTGTCGTTAAACGTCCTTTCAAAACTGTGTTTCTGACATTTCAAACTTTGACATCGATTCTATCCCTGACTACCAAATTTTGTTGTGTTTTTCATGTTATTGGATAGGAAATTTAATGGAGATTCCAAAAATGTGCTTAAAACAGTCATTTATTTACTCCAAGTAGGTTTTACAAGCGATTTTGTCCCTGACGGTCCTTTAAAACTGGGTTATGGCAGTTCAAACTTTGACATCGATTCTATCCCTGACTGTACCAAATTTTGTTGTGTTTTTCAGGTTATTGGATAGGAAATTTAATGGAGATTCCAAAAATGTACTTAAAACAGTAATTTTCTTACTCCAAGTAGGTTTTACAGGCGATTTTGTCCCTGACTGTTCTTTCAAATTGTGTTTCTGCCAGTTTAAACTTTGACACTATTTTTCTCCCTGACTGTACCAAATTTTCTAGTGATTTTCAGGTTATTGGAGAGGAAATTTAATGGAGATTCCAAAAATGTGCTTAAAACAGTCATTTATTTACTCCAAGTGGGTTTTACAGGCAAATTTGTCCCTGACTGTCCTTTAAAACTGGGTTATGGCAGTTCAAACTGTGACATCGCTTTTATCCCTGACTGTACCAAATTTTGTTGTGTTTTTCAGGTTATTGGATAGGAAATTTAATAGAGATTCCAAAAATGTGCTTAAAACAGTCATTTTCTTACTGCAAGTAGGTTTTACAAGCGATTTTGTCCCTGACTGTCCTTTCAAACTGGGTTATGGCAGTTCAAACTTTGACATTCGCTTATATCCCTGACTGTACCAAATTTTCTAGTGTTTTTCACGTTATTGGATAGGAAATTTAATGGAGATTCCAAAAATGTACTTAAAACAGTAATTTTCTTACTCCAAGTAGGTTTTACAGGCGATTTTGTCGCTGACGGTCCTTTAAAACTGGGTTATGGCAGTTCAAACTTTGACATCGATTCCATCCCTGACTGTACCAAATTTTGTTGTGTTTTTCAGGTTATTGGATAGAAAATTTAATGGAACTTCCAAAAATGTGCTTAAAACAGTCATTTTCTTACTCCAAGAAGGTTTTACAGGCGATTTTGTCCCCGACTGTTCTTTAAAATTGTGTTTCTGCCAGTTTAAACTTTGACACCATTTTTATCTCTGACTATATTAAATTTTGGAATGTTTTTTCAGGTTACTGGATAGGAAATTTAATGGAGATTCCAAAAATGTCATTGAAATAGTCATTCTCTTACTGCAAGTAGGTTTAACAAGCAATTTTGTCCCTGACTGTCCTTTCAAGCTGGGTTATGGCAGTTCAAATTTTGACATCGCTTCTATCCCTGACTGTACCAAATTTTGTAGTGTTTTTTCAGGTTATTGGATAGGAAATTTAATGGAGATTCCAAAAATGTCCTTAAAATAGTCATTCTCTCACTCCAAGTAGGTTTTACAGGCAATTTTGTCACTGATTGACCTTTCAAATTGGGTTATGGTAGTTCAAACTTTGACATCGCTTCTATCCCTGCCTGTACCAAATTTTCTAGTGTTTTTCAGGTTATTGGATAGGAAATTTAATGGAGATTCCAAAAATGTGCTTAAAACAGTCATTCTCTCACTCCAAGTAGGTTTTACAGGCAATTTTGTTCCTGACTGTCCTGGAGCTGGGTTATGACAGTTCAAACTTTGACATCGCTTCTATCCTTGACTGTACCAAATTTTGTAGTGTTTTTTCAGGTTATTGGATAGGAAATTTAATAAGGATTCCAAAAATGTGCTTAAAATAGTCATTCTCTCATTCCAAGTAGATTTTACAGGCAATTTTGTCCCTGACTGTTCTTTCAAATTGCGTTTCTGCCAGTTTATATTTTGACACCATTTTTCTCTCTGACTATATCAAATTTTGGAGTGTTTTTTCAGGTTACTGGATAGGAAATTTAATGGAGATTCCAAAAATGTGCTTAAAACACTAATTATCTTACTCCAAGTGGGTTTTATCAGCGATTTTGTCCCTGACTGTCCTTTCAAACTTTTTTTTTCAATTTTAGGTATAAAATTCAGTGAATGTAAGGACGAAAATTGTATGAAACACATTAGTATTTTAACGGGCTTTTCTGTTATATCTGAAATAATGATAGACGATTTTGGCCTTTATTGAATTGAATTTGTTTTTTTGTTTATTCGATACTAAAAATCGAAGCAACTGAGCAGCGCAGATTTCACACAGAACGCCCGTTCGGTAACATAGCCAAAGCACATCTAAAATTTGTTATTAGCATCTCTTACTGTTTTTGAGATCCTTGGACTTGAAAACACGAAACAAAACAAATTAAACTCCTCTTGGTCCCACGTTGGGCGCCAACGAATAATTTTTTTGAATGAAATGTTAAAAAATCCACGTTGGGCGCCAAGCACTCTCTATCATGTTATCCGTTCTAAACGGGTCGCTTCCATACAGTCTTTTATCGTCATTGAATAAAAGAAAACGCTGATTCTACGGAAAAGTTAGTTGCCTAGTTTCCAGCTGGTTTCATGCGCATAAAACTCATCAAATTTGAATATATCGGAAGCGATGGCTTTCGTTTTCCATAATGCACCCCGAACCGGGACGTATCGGAACGATAAACTCGAGGAAAGTCGTAGATTACGGCCGGAAAAAGAGAGGAAACGAGTAGTTTACGTTAAAGTAGTAGTAGTAGCGGTTAACTGCCCTTTAAAATGGCGCAGTCGGTAGGATTTTAAAAATCAGTCTGGTCAGCAAACAAGTCTGTCACTATTCCAGGACGAGAATAAAACCGTTATTGTTAAATCATTTTAAAACTTCTCCTCGAGGCAGAAGTTTAATTTTGCATTCGTAATATTCCGTCTTCTGGCAACATATTTTCTTGGAAGTTTTGAACTTTAGTTGTCTTGTCGGCGATGTTCATTTATTTTTCGCGAAAAGGAAACAAAGTTGAAAAGCACACAACTTGCAACTTCTTAGTCATAATACCGGTTTTTTCACGAGACAGTTTATTAAATCAGACTGCCCTCCTATTACAGCAGGATTTGAAATTCAATTTGACAGCAGAAGAAGGAACTGTGGTTATGGCTGTCCAACTGAAGGGTACATTTAAACTGCCAGTGATTTACCGTAATAATTCGCAGACCGACTCTAGTCCCGAAGGGTTTTTACCTGGAAATGTTTAGGAAAACTCGGCCCCGAAGGAAATTTACAATTTTATGCAAACATCCTGGATTCGAGGATAAGCACTTTCCTGATCGGTCGATGAATGGACGGGACGAGAGGAAAAAAGTGAATAATGCGGAAATGCATTTCCAGCTAAATAAATAAACTACGTGACTGGGGAAGTGCGCTACTGGAAAATCGGCCAAAGGGACGCCAGCTTACTTGTTTCCAAGACGGAGCTAACAACGTACGGATTTCATTGGTTTTTCCTCAGTAAATTGTATTGCTTCCAATCGCGATCGGTGTAGTTTTCGATAAGTACCGGGAAAATCCAGATTTCTTGAGACGCTGGTGCGAGTTTTACTAAATTGGCGCCCAACGTGAGTTCAGTTAATTTTCCCGGAACTTTAACTATTAGTATGAATGATTGAAGCCGTTATATACTCCACCCTAGTTATATTTACTCCACCTGTAACCGGATATACGTTCGGGAAGCGGCAAAAAACCATTAATTAGCTCGAAAGTTATTAACCCCGGGGTAAATACACGGTCAATTTGCGTTATAATGATTACTAAAAGACCAATTAGCTAATTGGGCTGGGGGAGCTGTTTCTCAAACAAACTCGCCGGGGATGTTTAAATAAAAAATAAAAATTTACCACTATGTTCTTGCAGGAAATGTTTGTTGTTTTATTTGTCCACACTTATTTAAATTGCCAAAAATTGTGATTATAAGAGTGTTTCACGTTTATGCTCTATTACTATAAAACTTGCACTGGATTTGAAAAATAAACTTCTAAATACACCATTTCTAAAAAGTTTGGGCTGCAGAAAAGTAAATTAGGCCATGCTGATTGTATGGCCCCACGTTGGGCGCCGATTTTTCCAACTAATATAAAAAATACAACAGTTATTCTATTTTTGCTTGTTAATATTTTTATTTTGTGTGTTGGTTGGTACTAACCCAGGGGTGGATCGCCGAGGTAATTTGGTGTACACACTCGAGGTAATTCGAGGTATTATGACGCATTTTGTGAGGTATTTACAAGGCATTTGAGAGTATTTTGAGGCATTGTCCGTATATTTCAAAATGTTTTGTGATATTTTAAGGAATATATTGCAGTAGACAATGTAGTGTATTAATACAACAAAATTGAACAGAACAGCATAGGCACATGTAATTATTATGGTAAAATCTTTGTTACATGAAATTGAGTTGAAACAATATTCATTACAAATTATTATAATAATTTACCAATTTTTCAACATTTAAACTACATTTTTAAGGTCACGTGACTGTTTTTGATAGGCTTTTACAGTAATGCAAGTTTAAAATTGTATTATTAACGTCACGTGACGTGTATTTTACAATTTCAACTTTTACAACTCACTAAATTTAATTTACCAAATGTTCAACGTTTAAATTACATTTTAATGTCATGGGACATTTTTG
This sequence comes from Ips typographus, assembly GCF_016097725.1. Lineage (NCBI taxonomy): Eukaryota > Metazoa > Arthropoda > Insecta > Coleoptera > Curculionidae > Ips > Ips typographus. Next base: position 8,140,878 of record NC_138426.1, on the reverse strand, counting down.
CATGATCAAAAATTGAATTATCAAGTCACGTGACGTAGTTCTTACAATTTTACTATGGTCTAAATTTAAATTACCAATTTTTCAACTCTTTCTTTTAAATGATAAGTGTCTTTATTTGACACGTGCTAACTTGGTTACTATGACAGTTAGAAGATTCGTGCAAACGTCAAAATGTAACCCGTAATTTGGGACAATTAAATTATTTTTGTTTGTCAGAACTTGAAAAAACAGTCACCTGACCTTAGAAAATCAATTTGAAGCTTTGGGGACAATGTCAAATCAAGTGTCAAAAATTTGGTAAAACCTTTACGTTGTCACCTAATCTAACCTAAAAACTGTCACGTGACCATAAAAAAATTAATTTCAAGGTTGTTTTTCATCAAGATTTATCATCATTTCAATACCAGGGGACTTATAACTAAATTTAAGAATGCAAACATTTGAAGGTATCCTAAGGCAGTTTAAATAATTTAAAGGCATTTTGATGTATTTCAATGCAGTTTGAGGCATTTTAGGCATTATTACTATGAAGCATTTCAAGGTATTTTGTATGCAAAAAAGCATTTTGGTGTACAAAAAATTATCGGCGGTCTACCCCTCGGTATTAACCTAAAATGTCTTTATTGGCTAATTTCAAATCGACCAACTTTCCCGCCTTAGAGCTGTCATAATAATCACGTGCTAGAATAGTAACGTGACACTGGAAAAAATCGAGCTTAAATTTGATTTTAGTTACGTGACGCTAAAAAATCAAACTCCAAGTAGAAAGCGATCTTAAGTTTAAATTTCAAAACGGTCACCGGACCGAGAGTATCACAGTAACGTGATTTGAAATAAGTCATGTGATGCTACAGATTTAAATTTCAATGTAAAATTTTGAAACGTTGGGCGCCAACTGTTACGTTCTGGGACATATTTGTGGAGTTTGGCGCCCAACGTGGGTTACCCTACATCAACCACTTTACATTATTTTACAACGTTCCGCACTTTAGCAAATTGTCTAGTCGTGTCTGTTGTCTATCCGAAACTCTAAATAAGTTAAGATTGGCACTTCCAAGCCCGAAATGAAATTACACGAAAGTTCGGGCTTTCCAACTTTTCTCGTCCGCTTTCAGATTCATGACGGTCGACCGACATTAATTTAGCATATCTCTACTATTCGCTCCGGAATAGAGAAAGACGTGAGGATGTCCCATTAAAATCGTGCATTTATTATAAACTAGGAAATACGGTGAAAGCACGTGACACGCGTAGCACGGCTACATTTCCAAAGGCAGTCGGATTATGAGCTTCATGCAAAAAATGAACAAAAACACTAGGACTCATTAAAGTGACGCTATTCAGCTCCCTCTCGCGGCCATGTAATCGCTAATGAGGGGGATTTTTTCTTTGAAAAGATATAAATCGACCGGATTCAAAGTTGGGTGTTAGTTAAAAAAGTTTTAAGGGTGTCGTTAAGCGAGTTTGGTCGTGGGACGGGGCAAAACTACACGCAAAAACATAAATCCGTCTATAACTGGAGAAACGTCCGGTCATCGATCTTATTTTTATTGCTTCCTACAATCCTAAGAAGCTTTCCATTTTTCATTTCGATTCGCCCAGTTTTTACTCTTGTCATCGCCGGATAAGAGGTCTAAATTGATCCGATTACACTTTAATAATGCACCAGCCACGTCATCTGTGAAAAAGCTTTTCAACACAGATTTGGTCTATTTGTGTGGGATTTAGTTTCAAGTACACGAAAGTCTAATTAGTATTATTTTGGTAACTTCTATTTACGTTAATTATGCAACGAGGCATACAAGCTTGGAGTGGCACAGCAAAGGAATATCATTTATAACTTTAATTCCGTTAAGAATGCAACTTCATTATATAGTTGTTTTTCCTATAGGTATACATATTGACAACTATCAGACTATGAAGGCTTTCACGGCCTCTAATGGAATTTCTTCGTGACGTTTTGTCCACATATGCGGCGGACATTATCAAAGGCGATGACGTAACGGTCGAAGTGCTCTTCTGTACATCTCGACGATGACTGGCTCGACCGCTGGGCGGCTGGAGGGTCGGTCGTATTTATACCCGTGGGGGGCTGCACATGCGCAAGGTTTGTTTCCACTCCGGATCTAACAAGGTGATCTTTTCCTTTCTGTTGATGATGTTCTCGTGCTTAAAGATCTCAATGGCTTCTCTAGTTAATCTAGGATAGTAACGCTATGATCGATCTAAAACCTCCACCTCTTCAAAACGAATATCATGTCCTCTAGAAACGGCATCTTCTGCCACCGCTGATTTTTTGGTCTGTCCCAGTCTGCAACTTATCTTGTGCTCTGCTATTTATGTGTTGACACTACGTTTAGTCGTTCCAATGTATGCGGATCCACAGCTGCAAGGGATCCTGTAAACTCCAGAAGCCGATTAAGGATCCCTAAGTATTCGACCTGTTGGATCACGTGGCAACTTCTTGTAGGTTATGGACATTTTGACAGTTTGAACGATGTTAACGTGCAAATTGCGGTTAACTTCTTGCCAACAATTTTCCATTTCTCTCTCGTCTTTTAGGAAGAAAATCGCCTCGAAAAAGATCATGAACATAATTCAAGCTCGCGTATAAAAGGCGTTATTTAAAGGGACGACCGTTATAATAGATGGCGTGCCAAATTGTCGTAAATAACCGAGGCACTCGCAACCGACATCGATATGAACGGGACTACATTAGCATGCATTATCCCTTGTTATCACCGCCCATTACTTTACCCCCTTAGCGAGTTTTTAACATTTTTCATCCTCATAGGACGCTTGATGGACCCGAACTTTTTCCTTTTTTAAAGTGACCTTAATAACGGCCGCAAACACATATCGTTGCGGCCGTGTTTTTATTAAATTCCCGGACCGCGTCTGCACACGTAACTTTTTAAATTAAATTTTAACCGGTTTTGATTAAACTCCACCAGGCGGGACGTTGGAGGCTAGACGGTTCATATTTGTCGGATGTACATAGTTTTAAGGATTTATTATTAAAACCCAAAACACATAACTTAATAGAGGAAGATGATGGAGGTTTTTTTTAGAAACATTTTTGGCGCAGTCGGTGTAGGATTATTCAAATTTCGAGGGAGGGTTGACATCGTCTCAGACGAGACTAGAAGATGCTCCATCTCGCTCAGTTCACATGTAATAGAAAAGGAACGGCAATTATTACGTCACTAGAGCTGGGACGAATTAACGCCATCTGTATTTTACGCTTTCTTTACAGAAAGAGATCAGCACTGAAGGGTTGACCTAGAACAGGTCCCTCATCAATTCCTAATGAAACTTACGAGGACAACAGCGCCCCCTCGCATCAGAGCTGAGTGCTTTCTAACTAGAAAGATACGTAGTACGAGGGCTACCCCCCCTCGTTATTCGCCGGGGCGCTTATGAATATTTGAGCGTCCGTAAAAGCGAAGGGAACGACATACGTCGGCAAAATCCCTTTAGCGAAACTTTGTTAAAGTTTCAGCTGTTAAACTGGAAAGTTGGCAGATATGTGTGTTTCCTGGGTAAAGCTCTGATGTAAACAACACGCCCCTTTTCTGATATAATACGTGGTAAGGACAGTGGCGTACGTCAAAGGGTTGATCGAGCGGGTGATTGCGTGTCCGAACAGCCCTTCGGGTATTGGATGACGTAAAATTTAATTTGGTGCGTGCTCCAGTCTTAATTAAAGTTCATTCGCACTTGATTAGGCTTGCCCTAAAGGGATTTGCAGGGTTATTAACTGAATATTAATAAAATAAATATTTAATAAAATTGCAGTCGTAAACCTCCAAGTTATGAAAGCGCTTTCGCGTCACCTACAGACGGGAAGTTTCGTGAAAGGAAAACTTTTAATTAGGGTGTATTTACCGATTTACTTTCGACTCCAACAATAAAATCCATGTTAATTAACAAGTCCGTTTTCTAACTAGGAAAGTTTGGAAAAATTTGCTTAGTCTCAATATTGTTAAACAGTACAGTGGGTAGCTTGTGATTGGTCAGAAAAAGTAGCTTTCAGCTTGCCGCTTTTTCTTGACCAATCAGTGCAGTAATTTACGCCAAGAGTACCAAAAAGAGTGGTTTCAAAGATGGCATTACACAAAAATGGGTAAAGCGCTGGTTAAATGCAAAACTTTTAGTTTTACGCAGTTAAACTTGTGGTACACTAAAATCATGTCAATAAGGCCGAGTGTTTTGACATCGCTTTTCTCCCTGACTATACCAAAATTTTAGTGTTTTTTCAGGTTATTAGATAGGAAATTTAATGAGAATTCGAAAAATGTACTTAAAACTGTTATTTTCTCACCCCAAGCAGGTTTTACAGGCAATTTTGTACCTGACTGTCCTTTCAAACTGTGTTTCTGGCAGGTCAAATTTTGACACCGCTTTTCTCCCTGACTGTACCAAAATTTGTAGTGTTTTTTAGGTTATTGGATAGAAAATTTAATGAGGATTTCAAAAATGTGCTCAAAACTGTCATTTTCTATCTCCAAGTAGGTTTTACAGGCAATTTTGTCCCTGACTGTCCTTTCAAACTGTGTTTATGCCAGGTCAAATTTTGACATCGCTTCTCTCCCTGACTGTAGAAAATGTTGTAATGTTTTTGAGGTTATTGGATAGAAAATTTAATGAGGATTCCAAAAATGTGCTTAAAACTGTCATTTTCTATCTCCAAGTAGGTTTTACAGGCAATTTTGTCCCCGACTGTCCTTTCAAACGGCGTTTATGCCAGGTCAAATTTTGACACCGCTTTTCTCCCTGACTGTACCAAAATTTGTAGTGTTTTTTAGGTTATTGGATAGAAAATTTAACGAGGATTCCAAAAATGTGCTTAAAACTGTCATTCTTTCACTCCTAGTAAGTTTTACAGGCAATTTTGTCCCTGACTGTCCATTCAAACTGTGTTTCTGCCAGGTCAAATTTTGACACCGCTTTTCTCGCTGACTGTACCAAAATTTGTAGTGTTTTTGAGGTTATTGGATAGAAAATTTAATGAGGATTCCAAAAATGTGCTTAAAACTGTCATTTTCTATCTCCAAGTAGGTTTTACAGGCAATTTTGTCCCTGATTGTCCTTTCAAACTGTGTTTCTGGCAGGTCAAATTTTGACATCGCTTTTCTCCCTGACTGTACCAAAATTTGTAGTGTTTTTTAGGTTATTAGATAGAAAATTTAATGAGGATTCCAAAAATGTGCTTAAAACTGTCATTCTTTCACTCCTAGTAAGTTTTACAGGCAATTTAGTCCCTGACTGTCCATTCAAACTGTGTTTCTGCCAAGTCAAATTTTGACACCGCTTTTCTCCTTGACTGTACCAAAATTTGTAGTGTTTTTGAGGTTATTAGATCGTAAATTTAATGAGGATTCCAAAAATGTGCTTAAAACAGTAATTTTCTAATTTCAAGTGTGTTTTACAGACGATTTTGTCCCTGATTGTCTTTTCAAACTGTGTTTCTGGCAGGTCAAATTTTGACACCGCTTTTCTCCCTGACTGTACCAAAATTTGTAGTGTTTTTTAGGTTATTGGATAGAAAATTTAATGAGGATTCCAAAAATGTGCTTAAAACTGTCATTCTTTCACTCCTAGTAAGTTTTACAGGCAATTTTGTCCCTGACTGTCCTTTCAAACTGTGTTTCTACCAGGTCAAATTTTGACACAGCTTTTCTCCCTGACTGTATCAAAATTTGTAGTGTTTTTTAGGTTATTGGATAGAAAATTTAATGAGGATTCCAAAAATGTGCTTAAAACTGTCATTTTCTATCTCCAAGTAGGTTTTACAGGCAATTTTCTCCCTGACTGTCCTTTCAAACTGTGTTTCTGGCAGGTCTAATTTTGACACCGATTATCTCCCTCACTGTAGCAAATTTTGTAGTGCTTTTCAGGTTATTGGATAGAAAATGTAATGAGGATTCCAAAAATTTACTTAAAATAGTCAATTTACGACTCCAAGTGGGTTTTAAAGACGATTTTGTCCCTGACTGTTCTTTCAAACTTTGCTTCTGGCAATTCAAATTTTGACCCCGCTTTCCTCCCTAGTTGTAAGAAAAATTGTAGTGTTTTTGCAGTTACTGGATCGGAAATTGAATGAGAATTCCATTAAAATGTGGTCAGTATTCTGCTTATTAGGTCAATTTACACAGTCAAACTTGTAGTTAACTCTTCTGTCTATGTCTAGGTTAAGTTACTCTCTTCATTACTGTAACTTTACCCCACTTTTAAGCAAGTTTTATTGCTTAAAAGTGACATTTAACGTTTTTTTTCTAAGTTCTAAGGTATATCAAAAGGCAGTTTTACACAGTTCAGTTAAACTTGTAGTTAAATGTTTCAGCACCTCAAAATTGACAAAAATCATGTCAAAAAAGATGAATTTGAGTTTGATTGGTCAAAAAACGCAGCTTTCAGCTTACGGACCAAATCACCAACTATAAACGATTTACGCAAATTCAGGGTCAAAAACATAACCTAAAAAATGTCGTGTACAGGTCCTCTCTTAAATCCAAAATAATTTCAAAAAACATCTCGTTTTTTTGCAAGAAAAATATCGTATTGTTTTTCCATCTCAAAGGGTTATTCTACAAAGGGCGCCTTGCAACCTCTGCTGTATGAACGTTCAAAGGGAAAATATTCGACGAAAACCCCGTAGGGATTTTCCCGTCCCCGGACCCAGAAAAAAGGGCTTACATTCTAACTAGACCGGAGTTTAAAACTTTTTCAATATTCGAGTCGACAAACAACTACCCAAATGAGAATACAGGTGAAGTCAATTAAGCTTCCGGCCCTTGAGGCCCTTTTAATACAATTTTTTCACAATACAAAGCGATTATGGTCGCAAAAGTTTACAAAGTACGTCATATAAGCCGTTCAAACTGATATTCGCCGAATCTCGTTACCGACGCATTTTTATAGGGAAATTGACGCTCCACCCCTCCCTCCACATTAAAGGTTAGTATACAATAGTGGTAGAGTAATCGAGTCGGGATGATTACTTTTTCTAAAAGCGTTCGACTGGCTGACGATTGAAACGTAATCCCAGTTAATTAGGGCGCAAAATAAACAGGGCCGGAATTAAACAACCCTTCGGGGGTGGTAAAGCCGCTTATCGGCTGCGAATTATATCGGGATCGGTTGCATTTTGTTTACTAATTTCCGTAAAACCCGAAAATTGATTCAGATTTTTAGCTGATGTGACTCAAAATTTCGCATAAATCGCCGAATGAATCGAGCTGAAAGTTGCTTACAAACCAGCTAGAGTACTGAGATTCAAGCAAATGCTACGCTGATGGACGTCATCTGTCAAGTGTCAATTGTCACTATTGTCAGATGCAAATTTAGGGCAAAACTATCAAATCTCATCTACTACTAAACATCATGTTTGTCATAAAACAGTGTGACTCTGTGGAATTTGAGTCGAACCAGAACGTTGCCTGCTTGTAAACTAATATTATAGAAAACTGGGAAAATGGGCCTATTCCACATATAAATTTTTGTTTTAATGACTGGAATCGAAAGAATAGGATCAAAAAACTAATTTTTCATATTCCTGAAGAAAAAATTATGGTCGTAAATGTTCCTACATTAGTTTGAATTTGTCCATTAAATTTAAAAGATCTGTTTTGGCGCGCATGTGACGTACGTAATTCTGGGCGATTTTATTGGCTGTTGCACGCCATCTGTTTCACTTCTTGTCGCTGATTGGTTGATAGTGTAGTACGTCACCGGCGGCGGGCGTTTTAAACATGAGATTAATGTAGTTTTTATCATCATTTTTTTTCTATTTAGACTTAATATTTTTGAATGGGTATAATATTTTCAATCCGTCTTTGTAGTTGTGAAATAAAAAAAAATTGTGGGACAGGCCCATTTAGGAACCGTACTCTGAACAAATCAAAAATAATTGCAAATGGCGGCATTCATCGCCCAAAACCGAGTTTCGCAAAACAATCCAACTCCGGTGATGTTTAACCGGGAAAACCTTGCCCCTTCTCCTCCGCGGGGGGTATAGCTCAAACAATTGCAAGGAACGGCAGGGGAGGGGTGGTTCGCATGTAAAACTTCCCTGAAAATTGCCGGCAGCCGTACAGGCATAACAAAGTTTTAAGCTGCAACCGCCGTTATTGCTCCGGAGTGTGTTTGTTTTTAACCGGTTTGCCTGGTGCAACTTTAGTTCTCTCTCTCTCTGTAATCATTCGAGTTCAATTTTAAAAGCAGTTTGGTGCCAAACGTGAGATCTGTTTGCAGAAGGAATCTCTCATTGGTTGACTGCTCACGTGACTATGACATTGCCTGACTGGGTTTGTGCGTAGAGGCAATTTCGAACTGGTTTCCAACTGAAAATCGGAAATTGTTAGCTTTTATTGGTTGAATGCTCACGTGACATTGACATTTTAAGAGTAATGGCCAATAGCTGGTCATATTTCTCTGATTATTAGTTTCGAGATTCGTTCTACGAACAGACAATGTCTCAGGACTGTACAGGGTGTTTCAAATTGGTTTTATGGAGCAGTCGTTCTGAGCTACGGGGTCTTTTAAAGCATTGTTTTGTACTTTGACACAGATTTTAGGGAATATCGTCTTAAGAAGGCCCTTTCGGGCAAAACTACCCTAATACAATCTTGTAGAGAGTAAAATTCCCTACAACTTTCCCCTGTAACACTTTTTTGGTATTTTTCGAAATAACCGATTTATGCTTCGCTGAACTTGGAGGTCTCCCATTATTTGTTTTATTTCATATTTTTAAAGAAGTCATTTTGACAGGTTTCAATTGTTTCATTCCAACCAGGTCACATGATTTTTTTTCCCGGCCAATTTGATTTTTCCTTTTTCTAAAATTTGTTTACTCTTTTCTGTTCTGTCAAAACCACGTGACCCACGGACACACAATTCCACCATTTTGCCCGTTTTTTTTTTTGGTCTCCGTGACTTTTAACGGCTATTTTGACTTTTCTTGACTTTTTTCCATCATTACCCAACCATTTTTCCCGATACGTTTTTTTTAAACTTTTCCTGCACTCTTTCATTCAATCGTGCATAACTATCTTATTTGACACTTAATGGATGAACTTTTACACGTCGATGAATAGCCAATAAAATGGGCTTTCCAACGATATAACTACTTGGCATGACCGGTTGAATTGTTTTGCCGCTAGAGGGCGTCAAAGTTGACCAACTTTTGTTCACTTTTTTGATTCAGTATTTCACTCAATCGTAAATAACTCGCCAATTTGGTACACTCTGTGTAGACTTTTATACTATAATCCATAGCTAATAAAATGGGCTTTCCAACGATATGGCAACTCTGGTGGGTTGATTTATTGGTTGGGCCGCTAGAGGGCGTCAAAGTTGATGAATTTATTTTCTCTCTTTTTAGTGCAATGCTTCATTCAATCGTAAATAACTCGCTTATTTAGTTTCAACTATACAGGGTGGTCCAGTTTTAAATGTCATTAATTTACCAATCCATAGCCAATTAAAAAATAAGTTGACATTCATTATGTCATTTTCCTGAAAAGTGCTTCCTAAGGAAAATACAGTCCTTCAAATTTCTGTTTAAAAAATCGTTTTTTTTTGTCATAACTGTAAGACCGTTGGAGCAATATTGATCAAATTTGGAACAAGCACTTTATTACACGTTATTACGGTCAAAGACCAAAAACTAACCCAACCCAACTTAAAAACTGTCTTGGAAACGGAAAATTCAAGAAGTTTAAAAAATATTATTGTAGCCAGTTTTCATAGTTTCCAGACAAACTAAAAGACTTTAGTTTTGAAAATTGAATTAGAAAAAATAAAAATTTCAGATGCTTAAAAATTGTGTTTGTAACCAGTTTTCATGCAAATCGAGAGACTTTAATACTGAAAATTGACTTGTAGACATAAAAACTACTTTTTCAAGAATTTGATACTACAAATTGACTTGAACCCCAAAATGTGACTGAACTAATGAAAAGTGACATCAGAAGCTTAAAATTTGCATTTGAAGTAAGTTTTCATAATTTGAAGACAAATTTCAATATTTTAGTCTTGAAAACAGTCTTAGATGCAGGACATTAACATTAGATTCATGAAAATTGTCTTGAAAACGAACTTTTCGTGCTTTTTACTTTGCTTTTCATTTTCTTCGAATTCTGGACTATTTTTAGTGCTTCAAAACTGCTTTCAGCTTGGAAAATCGAATTTCAAGACTATCTTTACCAAGTTATCGACATAGCAAACTTAAAAAACAATTTTTACATTCTTCATAGACTTAAAATAGCATTCCAAGCTTTGTCACTATTAAATCGACTTCTAGACACCTCAGTGCTAAAAATTCGGGTATTTCTTAATAAACTAGACTGTTTTTAGTGTTTTAAGGCTGTTTTCAGTGTCTCAAATCGAGTTTCAAGACTATCTTTACAAAGTTTTTGACTTATCAGGCCTAAAAGCCAGTTTGTCCACTGACCATAATCTTGAAAATGTTATTTCAAGCTTCTTCACTATTAAATTGACTTCTACACTCATAGATGCAATAAATTGTAGCACCTTTAAGAAATTCAGACTGTTTTTAGTGCTTTTTTAAGACTGAAAAATCGAGTTTAAGACTATTTCCAAAAGTCAAGTTTCTTCAGTAATAAAAGTAAAAAATTTTGGTACCAAACGCTACAATAATAGTCTTGAGAACTAATTTTTAGAAATAAAATAGTCCGAAAATTTAATTTACTTCTGGACTTGTTGTCCAGTCCAGAAAATTGAGTTGTACACCAATTAAAGTCTTGAAAATATACTTTTGGACTCTCTTTAGTCCTAGTAAAGTCAGTTCTAGCATTAAAAGGCAACTTTTATATTATTTTTAGTAGTAAAAAATGAGTTTCATGCACAATACAATCTTTGTCTTGATTTCCGGACTTTTTTTAGTTCTTGAATGCCAGTTTCAGACACTCAACCAGGATGGCAGTCTGAGAAAGCGAATCATAAGACCAATCCTAGTAGTAAAAAAGTTTTTAGACTATTCAGTACAAATTTGGACTTTCACAAGTCTTGGATGTTCAGTTTTAAACTATAAAACGATTTTTTAAATTGAAACTTGGAGGACTGTATCTTCCTTAGGTTTCTCAGAAAAATAAGACAATGCAAGTCAACTTATTTTTTGATTGGCTATCAAATGGTCAATTATTGACACTTTAAACTGGACCACCCTGTATAAACTTTTATACGTCAATAGATAGCCAATGATATGGGCTTTCTAAGGATATGACAACACTGGTTGGTAGGTTAAACCGTTTGGCCGCTAGAGGGCGTCAAACTTAATCAATTTTCCTCTCAACCTTGAGAATCCTATTTTGGTGTTTCTGACCTGCAAAAACCTCTTGTAATACTTTCGAGACTCAGAAAACAGTTTGAAAGACTCTGGTGTAATTTTAGTCTTTCTGAACTGCAAAAAAACTGTTTGAAAGCTTCTAGTAACTTCTTTAAGGATCAGAAGGAGCCACTCGAAATCTGCAAAAATATATCTCCTCTGTACGAAGGCGTAGAAGGGCCACAAACATTTTTTTTTAAATTCCTCGGAATTTAGGTAAATTCCGACTTTGAACTCAGAATTTACATTGTCGCATTGCAAAAGCTCTTCAAACTAAATTGGACAAAATTTTTCAGTTTAGCAACATTGCAAACATTCTTCGAAGCAAATTAGTAAAATTCAGTTAGGCAACATTGCAAACAGTCTTCGATCTAAATTAGGACAGTTGGTTAATTTGACAACATTGCAAGCAAACACACTTCAAAGAAATTAGTTGAACTTGTCAGTTTGGACAGATTGGAAACACTCTTCAAACCAATATTGTAGAATTTGTCAGTCTGATAACATTGCATATACTCTTCAAACCAAATTAGTAAAATTAGTCAGTTTGGCAACATTGCAAACACTCTTTGATCTTAATTAGTAGAATTTGTCAGTTTGACAACATTGCAACTAAATTCCGAGTTTGAAGTCGGAATTTAAGAAAAATAACGTCTGTGGCCCTTCTACGTCTTCGTACCTCTGCGTGGCTAATAATAAATAAAATACTTGTTCCAAATTGTCATATTTTCAAAACCACCCTGTAGCTCAGAGACAGCAACAAGTTTGAGACACCCTGTACATATTTCTTCGACTATTTGGGGGATTCTCTCTGCAAACAGACACTGCACTTTAGTGGATTTGTTTCCAGTCAATTCATGTTAACAGGGTTGTTACTAAGAGGTGTGTTGCTCAATTTTAGAGCAGGGTGGAATGACCCTGCAACCACCCTCCAGTGACGTAAACCACCCTGTGAAATCGAACCTCATGCGGTATTTAAATGTAATCTGGACCGTTCCGGTCCAGATGATTAACCATCAGGAATCCAGTTAGGAAGAACGACTTACCCCCTAAAGGGCTGTCATGACTCTCGGCACTTACCTGAAACAAAAAAGTGAATATCAAACCCTTTTCGGTACAACCAATAAACAACTTGCGTAAACACATTAGCCGGAATTAAACCGGTTACTTCCGGAAAGCGTTTTAATTAAATGCCGCCGTTGTTTCCGGGATTTGAGAGCTCCGGATGGAAATTCTACGTATACCGTAGCTAGTATCGAACCGATTACTTTAAGGCCTTTACGACTTCCGGAACGTTCTAGACGACTCGAGAAGTTTTCGCTATTGTTTTGTTCGCGAGCTAATCTGAACCTGGGGGATTAGATTCAGCGGGAGGAGGGGGGCAGAAAAGTGTCGGACAGTTTCCAGAAGGGTGGCTTAATTTTCCCCCCAACCCACCCCCGTTTCGGTCGGTTACGAGCGGCTTGAGGTGGCTGTTTACCGAATCCAGCCGGATATTGTTTTGATTTTCTTTGCGAACTGGATTAATTCAGTAAATTACCAGTTTAGCACAAGGATTTTGGTTGGAAAGTTGGTGCAGTTCCAGTTTTGCGTTTGCATGTCAAATTTCAACTAGAAAATGTCATCAGTCAATTGTTAATTGACTGACAAGTGACAGATGACAACTCTTCAAACTTCAACTACAGGTTCTAAACCTTTCAAGAATAATCTGAAATTGCCAGAAGCCTCTAAAACACTTCTGAAAACTTCCTGAAAATTGGGCTTACCTAACCTAACCTAAACGAACCTAACCTAACCTTACCTTTCAAAAAATTCTGAAATTGCCAGAAGCCTTTACGAAGGTCCTAAACCTTCCAAGAAGGTTCTAAAATTGCCAGAAGCCTCTAAACACTTTGAAAATTTCCTAAAAATTACCAGAGACCTCTACAAAAGTCCTAAACCTTCGACAAAGGTTCTAAAGTTGCCAGAAGCCTCTAAACATCTTTGAAAATTTCCTAAAAGTTGCCATAGGCCTCTAGAAAAGTCCTAAACCTTCCAAGAAGGTTCTAAAGTTGCCAGAAGCCTCTAAACACTTTGAAAATTTCCTAAAAATTACCAGAGACCTCTACAAAAGTCCTAAACCTTCGACAAAGGTTCTAAAGTTGCCAGAAGCCTCTAAACATCTTTGAAAATTTCCTAAAAATTACCAGAGACCTCTACAAAAGTCCTAAACCTTCGGCAAAGGTTCTAAAGTTGCTAGAAGCCTCTAAACACTTTGAAAATTTCCTAAAAATTACCAGAGACCTCTACAAAAGTCCTAAACCTTCGACAAAGGTTCTAAAGTTGCCAGAAGCCTCTAAACATCTTTGAAAATTTCCTAAAAGTTGCCATAGGCCTCTAGAAAAGTCCTAAACCTTCCAAGAAGGTTCTAAAGTTGCCAGAAGCCTCTAAACACTTTGAAAATTTCCTAAAAATTACCAGAGACCTCTACAAAAGTCCTAAACCTTCGACAAAGGTTCTAAAGTTGCCAGAAGCCTCTAAACATCTTTGAAAATTTCCTAAAAGTTGCCATAGGCCTCTAGAAAAGTCCTAAACCTTCCAAGAAGGTTCTAAAGTTGCCAGAAGCCTCTAAACACTTTGAAAATTTCCTAAAAATTACCAGAGACCTCTACAAAAGTCCTAAACCTTCGACAAAGGTTCTAAAGTTGCCAGAAGCCTCTAAACATCTTTGAAAATTTCCTAAAAATTACCAGAGACCTCTACAAAAGTCCTAAACCTTCGGCAAAGGTTCTAAAGTTGCTAGAAGCCTCTAAACACTTTGAAAATTTCCTAAAAATTACCAGAGACCTCTACAAAAGTCCTAAACCTTCGACAAAGGTTCTAAAGTTGCCAGAAGCCTCTAAACATCTTTGAAAATTTCCTAAAAGTTGCCATAGGCCTCTAGAAAAGTCCTAAACCTTCCAAGAAGGTTCTAAAGTTGCCAGAAGCCTCTAAACACTTTGAAAATTTCCTAAAAATTACCAGAGACCTCTACAAAAGTCCTAAACCTTCGGCAAAGGTTCTAAAGTTGCCAGAAGCCTCTAAACATCTTTGAAAATTTCCTAAAAGTTGCCATAGGCCTCTAGAAAAGTCCTAAACCTTCCAAGAAGGTTCTAAAGTTGCCAGAAGCCTCTAAACATCTTTGAAAATTTCCTAAAAATTACCAGAGACCTCTACAAAAGTCCTAAACCTTCGGCAAAGGTTCTAAAGTTGCTAGAAGCCTCTAAACACTTTGAAAATTTCCTAAAAATTACCAGAGACCTCTACAAAAGTCCTAAACCTTCGACAAAGGTTCTAAAGTTGCCAGAAGCCTCTAAACATCTTTGAAAATTTCCTAAAAGTTGCCATAGGCCTCTAGAAAAGTCCTAAACCTTCCAAGAAGGTTCTAAAGTTGCCAGAAGCCTCTAAACACTTTGAAAATTTCCTAAAAATTACCAGAGACCTCTACAAAAGTCCTAAACCTTCGACAAAGGTTCTAAAGTTGCCAGAAGCCTCTAAACATCTTTGAAAATTTCCTAAAAATTACCAGAGACCTCTACAAAAGTCCTAAACCTTCGGCAAAGGTTCTAAAGTTGCTAGAAGCCTCTAAACACTTTGAAAATTTCCTAAAAATTACCAGAGACCTCTACAAAAGTCCTAAACCTTCGACAAAGGTTCTAAAGTTGCCAGAAGCCTCTAAACATCTTTGAAAATTTCCTAAAAGTTGCCATAGGCCTCTAGAAAAGTCCTAAACCTTCCAAGAAGGTTCTAAAGTTGCCAGAAGCCTCTAAACACTTTGAAAATTTCCTAAAAATTACCAGAGACCTCTACAAAAGTCCTAAACCTTCGGCAAAGGTTCTAAAGTTGCCAGAAGCCTCTAAACATCTTTGAAAATTTCCTAAAAGTTGCCATAGGCCTCTAGAAAAGTCCTAAACCTTCCAAGAAGGTTCTAAAATTGCTAGAAGCCTCTAAACACCTTTGAAAACTTCTTGAAAGGTGCCAGAGACCTCTACAAAAGTCCTGAATCTTCCACAAAGGTTCTAAAGTTGCCAGAAGCCTCTAAACACCTTTGAAAACTTCCTAAAAGTTGCCAGAGACCTCTACAAAAGTCCTAAACCTTCCAAGAATATTCTGAAATTGTCAAAAGATTGTAAATACTTCAGAAAACATTCTAAAAATTGCTAGATTCCTCTAAATACTACTGAGAGCCTCCTAAAAATTGAATTGCCCAATTATTTTGAAAGAAGACTGACTGATTGATTTCAAAAACATATTAAAAGAAGAATTTAATTCTTCCATGGTCAGCAAAGTAGAGCAGAAGAATGTGTTTATATTATTGAGCTGGCTAATTACCCAGAAATTTTCATAGAAGACTCACTAGTTGATTTCAGAAGCCAAACATATTTAAAAGAAGAACTAATTTTTGTTCTAAACACAAATAAGACAGTTTTCTGTAAAAGTAATAATTTCGGCCCTCTATACAATCAGTTTGAAAATGCCAGATGCCTCTATTCAATTTTGGTGTCTTTTGTTTGCTTCTTTTTTTAATCTGGTGGCTTTTTCTTCTTTTTTCCTTGAAATAGAACATTTTTTCATCATTTTGACGCCATGCATTTTTTTAGTTCTCTCTTTTTAATTTTGCTTTTTTAAATCTAGTGGAATAAAATTTGTAGCTCAAAAATTGTCTTCTTTCAATAATTCTTCTTCTTTTAATCTAGTTAGGCACAACAATTTTTGGCGCAAAAACTATATATCTTCAAACTGTCAAGTGTCAGTACTGTCGTGTGTCCAGTGGGGGATTTACTGTCACTAATGCTAAGGTTGCTAGAAACGGGTAATAGCATATATCCAACTGACATAATCTAGCGCTGTTAAACTACAATTTTGCCGGTTGGAAAAGAGACCGCAACTTTTACAATTTACAATGGCGTTTAAGGCCAACGTTACATCCGGCTAATGGCACGTTTGAGCGCCAGAAAGGGCAATAACAGTAAAATGGGAATTATTGACGATATTACGAGCTCGAGGGAAAAAAAAAATTCCAGTCATTCTGGGAGCACGTACACGTTTGTTTAAACACAAATCATCGTAAAATAAAGACAATTTTTACTTACGAAATAAAAACATTGGCGTGTCATATTTCGATGGATTATGAAAAATCCAATTTCAGCTCCACAAAAAGTTTGCTTCAATTATCAATTTTGCCGCTCCAATATCGAGCTCAATCTCCTTTTCGGAGCTCGTCTAGTTTGTTCGACCTCTTTTCTTTCCATCCCGAAGGGGCTGGTGGGGAGAGGGGACTTAAAATTAAATTCAATTTCAAAAACACACATACCCCCTAACCCGTCCAGAACTTTTCGCTGGAAATCCAATCAATTATCGTCATTTTTCTACCGAAATACGAAGAAATTGAGAATGGCTTTTGTAGTTCAGCGTAACCGAGTTCATATTTCAATTGTTTCGGTTTTGTTTCCCCCATTTTTTAGACAATTAATTCGGACGGGTGTTGAGTCCCCTCTTTCAATCACTTTGGTGGATTGATTTTTCATTTACCTGAAAGCCTCGTTTCTTTCACTCCTCATCTCTCAGAAAACCCCAAGGGACTTCTCCGACTGAAATGTGACGGATCGGTACAGTGCAGAAATGCAGAAATCAATGTCTAGACCGAAAATAGATTATCGAGGTGACGCAGGCCTGATAATGAGGTAAACTAGGTGGAAGTTCCCAATTTGCCTCTTAATAGATGTTGCGCCCCCGATGCAATATGGAAATGGTGAGGTTGCGGTCGACGTATGCGAGCGCTTTCGATTAAATTAATAATCACTTTTGTTAATTACGAAACTCTGCAACGAACCTAAATCGTCTGCTTTCAGGTTGCCAGCACATGCGGAAATGCCTAAATTACCTTCTGTAGCATAGAGAGACCGCAGAACAAGTACTTAGATAAAAACGTCACAGCAAAGTCAAAATCGGAGGGGTAAACCGCTGGGGCATTATGGTGTACAAATTTTAGGAATTAATGGACATTACTGGAGGAACATTGGTATTTTGGAAACATCTAAATTCAATTTTAAACATAAATAAAGTTTGGTAATTTCAATGAATTCCATTGGAATACAATGAAAAATTATGAATTTTGTAATTTTACTTTTAAAAATTTTCACGTTCTCTAGCGTCAAAACCGTACCCCTAACCCATCATCTTTTATACGTCAATAGAAAGCTTATTTCATTGGCTATATGTTGACATATAAAAGTTTATACAAAATGTGGCAAATAAGCTAGTTATTGACGATTGAACGAAAGAATGCACGAAAAAATTGGTCAATTTTGACACCCTCCAGCCGCCGAACTGTCTAACCTATCCATTCAAATTGGGAGACTGTTAGAAAGCGCATTTTATTGGCTATCCATTGACGTATAAAACACTACTAAACATGGTGCAAATAAACGAGTTATTCAAGATTGAACAAAAGGATGCACGGAAAATGACAGAAAACCTACTCAACTAACTTGAAACACAATTTGGGCCATAATTTGGGTAATTGGGCAGTTAGGGACCTGAATTTTTCACTGAATGTACTAAATTGAACCTAAAAACCAGCGCCGTACTGGAACATTTTCAGAAAAAATCCTGTTTTTTTGTTAAACTTGAAAAACCAAACTGAAAATGACAGAAAACTCACTCAACTAACTTGAAACACAATTTGGGCCATAATTTGGGTAATTGGGCAGTTAGGGACCTGAATTTTTCACTGAAGGTACTAAATTGAACCTAAAAACCAGCGCCGTACTGGAAAATTTTCAGAAAAAATCCTGTTTTTTTGTTAAACTTGAAAAACCAAACTGAAAATGACAGAAAACCTACTCAACTAACTTGAAACACAATTTGGGCCATAATTTGGGTAATTGTGCAGTTACAGACCTGAAATTTTTACTGAAAAAAAAATTGTTCACTTTGACGTTCTCTAGCGGCAAAACCGTCTAACCTATCAATCAATGTTAAGAACTTTTTAGAAAGGTCATTCCATTGGCTCTCCATTGACGTATAAAAGTCTAGCAAAAATAGTGCAATTAAACGGGTTTTTGAATATTAAACAAAAGGATACACCAAAAAATTGACGCCCTCTAGTGTCCAAACGGTATCACTAACCAACCGACTTTTGTACGTCAATGGAAAGCTCATTTCGTTGGATATCCAGCGACATTTAAAAGTAAATACTAGGTGTTTCAAATACGAGTGTTATTTACGGTTTACAGACAGGGTGTCCAAGAAACACTTTTTGACTGGTTAGGGCTTATTTGACCTTGGAAAATTAAGAAAACACGGTTACATGAGCTACTAGGTCAGTCTAAAAACCGATTTTGCAAATGACAATTTTCGTAAGGGTCTAAGTTGCCTGAAAAGCCACCACTATTCCAATGGGTTTTGCGTTAGGTTGGCCACTTAGTGCAAGCGAAAATCGACTTTAATGATTTTTTTTCTACAGTTTTGCTGCGGATCTAAATTTGACGCTCACTGTGCTAGATTTGTGCCAAATATCCGAGCCGTACCTGACCGATTAAAAAAAAATCCCTCAAAGAAGTTATTACAGTCAAGAAAAACGTTTAGTTAGCTTTGGAGCCCTCTGGCGGCCAAACAAAGCACCCTATTAATACAAACGGCCATATTTTTGGAAAGCCCGTTATATTTTCTATCCATCGACATAAAAAAGTCTATACAAAGTGTTGCAAACAAACGAGTTGTTTGATAATAAAGACAGTTTTGATTGAATTTGACAGCTACTACTTTAACCTTCAATAACTCGATTATTTTGACAGTTACAGGGTGGTTCAATGAATCAATTTAAAGCATACATTTTTCAAATAAGTGAAACCTAACCTAACCTAACCTAACCTAATACAAACTTACCTTAATTTTAAACAGAGAATCAGAGAACGTGAACTTTTTTTGACCATCCTGTATGATATATTTTATCGATTTCTTCACCCACTCTTAGAACAAACCTTGTATAAGACGAGAAAACACAAAAACCAAGAAAAACACATTTCCTGATATGCATAAATTAAAATTATTGTTTTGGAGACTGAAAATATTAAATTTCACATAAAACGGTAAATATCTCAGAAACGGATACAGAAAAGCGTATGACATTAATACACGAAATATGTCTAGAATTTGAGGTAGAATCCAAAAATGCAATAAGTATACAAGGTGTCCCATTTAAACTAAGCAACAGTTGATATCTACTTCGGGTTAAATCGTTCAGTCGTGGTAATTTAGAAAATTAGTGAGTAGGTTAGGTTAGTTATTGGAAGTTATTAGGAATCACTAGGCATTACAAGGAATTAGTGGACATTATTGGCATATTAGGAATTAGTGTACAAAATTGTACTCAGCGGTTTACCCCTCGATTAAATCCAATCACGTGACTGTCTTAGTCGTACACAGTGGAGTGTCACGTGTGTCACTGCTTGGTCTAGCGAGGAATAACCGAACCAAACCGAACACAACTATAGATCTGTCAAAAAGCGAGTCAAAATTAATGACATACGACTTTGGTATGGATAATTAATTTTCTAAAACACTTTTTAAAGTAGCACAAGTATTGCATCTTCAGGCTAATTTAAGACAAAATAATTTTGAAAACTATCATGTTACAAATGGTGAAGGAACTTTGACGCCCTCTAGCAGCCAAACGACGTTATCAATCAACTCGAGGGGGGATATTTTTGGAAAGCTTCAAGTCTGCTCTATCATTTGTTTTCTATAATATTTTGACGTATCTTGTCAAGTAAGAGAGCAATTTAGGGTCAAAACAACGTGTGTCAAAAAATCCATGATTTCATTGTGAAGGAACTTTGACGCCTTCTAGCGGCCAAACGGTGCAATCAATCGAATCATGGGGGGATAGTTTTGGAAAGCCTGGAATCTGCTCTATTTCTCGTTTTCTATGACATTTTGTCGTAACTTGTCAAATAAGGGAGTAATTTAGGGTCAAAGCAACGAGTGTCACAAAATATGTTATTTTATGGTGAAGGAACTCTGACTTAATTTACATCACACAAGTTGAACAAACTAAAACTGGTTAAGTGTAAACGTGAATAATTTACTTTAGGTTGCACTCTATTAGAATATTTAGCAGTATTTCTAATAAGGAAACTGCTTTTTTTTAACCAATCACAAACTTCCCCCTGTACTGAGATTTATGCAAATGCTGCACATGTAGACTTCAGTGTGGGCCTTATCTAACTACTGTCACTCACAAATCCGTTATTTCTGAACAGTCTATAACTTGCTCACGGATTAAACAAAAACCCTTTGATTATACAAAATGAAATTTCCAGCCAACACTTTTTGATATCCAGCAAAATGACAGAGATCTGAGAGAAATAAAACCAAATCCCGTTCCAGGAAAATCTCCAAAGTTTGCGGGGCGCAATATTAAGAAAATTCCACGTCGCAATACCCACGAGAGACTTATCTGCAATTTTTCATTTTCTGCTTCATTTTGCTCAGTTTCTAATTAGGATGTTCCAGATTCGCTAATAAGACCACTCCACCTCCACCACTGTCGTTAAACCGTTTAAAATGCCGGTCTATATGAAGTCGAGATTTAATAATGGCGGACGTAGGGCTGGAAAAAATGACGGCAATTCCAATTCGGGGAGGCTTAATAGAATAAAAGTACGAAAGAAACAAAAAAGGGTTTAAAATTGTTAGAGTGCATTTTTCCATAAAAATGGATAATTAGGCCGGATAAAGTGGTGGAGGCTGAAAGCCTCGCTAATGGACGGGTTTCTTCAATTTTATTACACTCCCGGCGCAGGTGGTTCGTTCACCATTTCGTCGAGACTAAATCCGGAGATTTCCCACTCGAATTTAATTTATAGACTCTCGGAAATATGTCCAAAGTTGAATGCGGCCATTATCCCATGTTGATCTCTTCATAAGCTCCCAAATTCCGGTCCGTATAGATATCTCAAACAAACGCCGGGGATTATTATCGTTGCGGGCTTAATGCTTGTCACTTTAGGCGAGGCGTGTTCTCGGCAAAAGCCCTTTTCCAACGTCTCCCAGTTTTCGGAAAACCTTTCATGTTGCGGTTCGCATCGCGAAAGTATAAACAGCAAACTAATCTAAAGCCTTAGCTAGGAGCTTAGATTAACTGCTCGAATATCCACTTCGTAGTGGTTAAATGTGATTAAACGTTTGAAGACATTTTACGGTTATCCACAAAGCTTTTAATACACTAGGACTATCACCAGGGTTGAGAAACAAAAACCAGAAAATTACCCGATCTTTGGCGACGTCAATAATGAAAGTGGGGGAAGGCATCATTTAGTCGCTCGTTATCCCCGGGGCGGAGCCAAACCAGGTCGAAAAAGCCCCATCAAATATTCATTTGTCATAAGACGACGCTTATCCAGCACAGCATCGGCGTCATCAGCACTTCCGGATGGGGGTTCATTATGCCGCCGCAATTTTTTTCCTGTTTGCTCTTTGTCATCCCCTATACGCGATTAGGATTTTCATCTCGATAACTTTATCGTCGACGGGAAAGCTTCCAGAGTGTCCTAAAATCAAGTTTGTAGTAGTCGATAGTGTTAATTAAAGTGGAACACTCTTTTAAGAATACCTACTAAGTGAGTTGTCACGTGACTGCATTAATTATATCAAATGCGGTGTCACGTGATAATTGTCCTGATAAGCTTGCTCTAGCGAGACAACAAAAAACCTTCTATTTTACAGTAAAACGCAGAAAATTGTTACGGGAGTGTGAAAACTTTAAAACCATAAGAAGTTTGAAATTAAAATACCTAAATCGATAGGAAACTGACTGAAAGCGGCCCTAGATGAGAATATATTAACCTATTAGACTGAAAGAGACAGATATAGTCTAGGGTCAGTAAGATCAGGAGTGATGGCTAAAATGCCTGGCTAATGATAAGTTCACCAATATTGATGCCCTACATAAAATAACTATAGAAGCTAATTAAATTTATGCTTCCTATAAACCTGGCAACTTTTTAAGGGTACAAACAAGCATTTTTAAAGCAAAAACTAGTCTAGAAAACATAGAGGTTACCTTGATTACTTGGATCTCTTTAACCACCATTTTAACGACCCCTGCACAGTAACATTTAGTGGAAAACAGGTCCCCGACACACGTTTTAATCATTTTTAATGAATTTCCATTGATAAACGATCGATAAAACACTTAAAATAACATTTTTGTAACAACGGAACCGGCACACGCTTTTTTGAGGTTAACATAAGATGTCGACTGTCAAATTTCAAAATAATTAGGGTGCTATTACTGCTATTGCTGCAATAGAGAACACTCGTCCCGGTTTTTAATCAACTCAAGTGCAGTCCAGTTGTACTGATTGATAAATTTTGGGTCTCTTTAGGACTTTCACACACAAGTCAAATAGTACTGTCACGTGACGATCTCGTTGCTCTAGTGCAATGGATACGAAATGGCCGTAGAGAGAGAAAACATTCTATCACTAACCTTATGAGACAGACAAGGACACTTACACACTAGTCCTCTTATGTTACCTAACTGTTACTTGAAGTGATACTTTCTATAAATTTGGCCGTTTCAAAAAATCAAAAAACTAGTCCGGAAAACAAATACGTTACCTTATCGAAAAGCTGCACTGTCAATCTCTTAACCACCGTTTCAACGTCGAAAACACTCGCCGGACAGTAACGTTTAGTAGAAAACAAGACCCGGGTAAACAAACTATCGATTTTTAATGAATTTTTCTTGCAAAACGATCGATTAAACACTTAAAATAACGATTTAGCCCGGAAGGCGACGTATATTATAAGGTTAATTGTCATTGCGGTCAACTGTCAAACAACCATCAATCTGAGAAAATAGGGTGCTATTGCTGGAATGCATTTGTGAATAGAGAGCACTCGTCAGGTTTTTTTTTTGGGTAAAAGTCAAAATTATGTTATTATAGTTAGCAGAGGTAATGTTACTGGGTTCTCTTCGCTAATAAAGCGACTGTCAGTTGCCAAAACAATAGAATGGGGCTCCGTGTTTGCTCTTCCCCTGGTAAATAGAAAAAAAAAACTCGACGCTAAAGCACAAAGTTAATGCTAACTTTTACGATGCCTTTCCCCGTGTTTTACTAGCGCACACATCACCAGCAAGTTTGCCTTTTTATTTACTAGGAAAATAAAATTGAAATTTTATACGTGACCCGACTGGGAGCGCCATCCGAGATGGGAGGGCGACGTTATGAAACATGATAATGAACGTGACAGCACTACCACCCGAGGATGTTTCGCTTTCTAGGCAAAAAAAGTAACATTTTACTCTTGCTTTACGAAGAGAAAAATCTCATTAACAAAGTTCTCGTTGGAGGGATGGAAATTATGCGAAGACACGACGCGCGCGTGATCATCGCCCAGGTGGAAGCTCCTTGATAGCCCTCTTTCGTGCTTGTCAATTCCGAGACGGGCTTTGAGTTTTAATAACAAAAAAAGACGCCCTTCTGGAGGGTTCATTTTGCATACATCCACTCTTTCTCAAAACTCTTTTAAATTAGTGTTTTGGCAAAATAACGGAGGGCCTGGACCCCCGGACAAGACGGATCGTTAATTTTAGAGTGGCGGAGCCATTTCTAGAGTGTTCACGTCCTTTTGTTTTCCAAAAACTACTCGTTTGCATAACGTACAATGGGCCGTCATTGTTTTTGTTTTTTGGCAAGATTTATTACCGGCTATTAGTGCTGTTTGTCCTGAAACCGATCAAAATTACCCCATATTATGGGAAACAACTTTTTCGAGACGAGGCAAATGTCAGTATACGAAATTTGATATGCAGGCAACCAACCATACATCGAGCGGTACTGTCAGTTGCCGCATAACAGTTTGACGTTGGGAAGCAAGTTTTTACGGACACAACTTCCCTTTAGAAGTGAGAGCCACTTTGGTTTAGTTGACGTTAGCGAAACAAAACGAAATTTGCCCGGAAACACGGTAATTAGCCGTAACTTGAGCGTGACATGACACTTTGAAACGTTCGCCGCCACTTCATAATTAAAGCCTCTCGCAATTTCCAAACTATGTCAGCGGGAAATTTGTTCGATTAAAATCCAGCGTCGTTCTGATTTACTACAGTTTTACTACCCAATCCATTCAATTACGAAGGATTAAACTAGATTGTAAAACTTTAGTACATTTCCGCGGTTATACGGTCCAGTAAAGTTGTCTTGGTGCTAAAACTGTCGATACCCTTCAGTAACATCAATCAAACGTAAATTAGTTTAACCATGCGTTGCCAAACTGCCACAAACAATTTATGGTAAGACACTAATGAGTGTCACGTGAGTACCACGTGTTCGAAATGGCCTTGTGTGTAACGTCAGTGCACGAAGAGCGGAACTTAGAGGTAATAAAAATAGTCATGGAGAGCCCACCTGTTTCAAGTACCAGCAACGGCCAGGACCATCGCGCTACGGCCTCCTTCATACTCCCGACGAGGTCCCCTTCATTTCGTTTATGACACCGGCTGAAACGCGAACTGCATCCCGTTTCGGATGCCTGGCTGACGTCACGGGAATCGCAGACCGACTGGATCCTGCGAGAAATAGTCCTCCTGCCGGTGGCGGTCCGCCGACGATCCCAACAGGACCGGATTTTAGCGTTTCAGCAAAGTCCAGAGCCATCTTGACAGCTGTCACGTCATCTGTTTAGGATCATATAAAGAGTCATAATGAAACATCATTTTTGGTTTGTTCGTAAGTTTACATGTGCCACAGTTTGTAGTTTTCAGGTTGCTGCTTCTTTTTGACCAATCACAAACTGTAAAACTGCAGGCACATGTATACTCAGCATAAACCAATGTGTACCAAGTACGATTCTGTTGTACTTGGCCAATGCACCTAATCATCCATTCTGATAATGTTTCACATAGTCACTTTAACACATTTTAATGTAATTGTACAGGGTGTCACACACACACTATAATAGCCTAAGTATGCAACTCTCTCAAAACATATAAAGAACTTTATCCTTGAGACACCCTGTACATGTATGTAGGCTAATCTACTTAAGTGTAGTAGACATACTTGTAGCCAGAGTACAACTTTATATAGGCAACTATAGATACACTAAAATGGCCAAGATGTGACGACACTGTCAACTGTCATACTAAAATAAATTTAGACATTTAATTAGTTTGTTCATTGCATCAAGTGCGGCCCTGTATGCGCGAGTTACTCGAGAAGCAATAGGCAGGTGTTTGTTGGGGTAGGATAACCGGAACAAAACGCGCCAGGGGGTTGAAAGGGCTTGGGGGGGGAGAAAAGAACAAGCGCCGGCCTAAAGATAAGCTATTAGACGAGATGCACTGTCCGGCTCTTTGAGTTAGCTGGACCCACCCCCTTAACTACGGCACTGCAGCTTCCATCATCAGAATGTGACTACTACTCGTTCATCCCCCTTTGGGTCCTCGAATTGGGTCAGACGTATTATAACGCGAAATTGATTTCCCCGTCTCCTATATGCATAATTCAAGGGTGATTCCAAAAACGGGAGATCAAACATTGATTGGAAGGTGCTAAAATCGATTTTAATGCCCAGAAAAAAGGGATATGATTTATTCAAGCCCTTTCTACAGATTGTAGCAGTGGAATTTAGGCATTTTTACAATGTAGTGCTGCTTTAAAGAGTTATAATAATAGTTCCAGCTAGGCAAATGTACGTTAAACTAATCCAGAAAAGAATCAGGAAAGCATGCCAAAGATCCCGGAAATTGTCTTCCATAACTATAAAGTATCCGGCATAAACTGCAGTGCGGGCTATGTTCATGTAAAATGGCCCTTAGCAATATTGCCCTCTTGATTTATTGTGCCTGTATTAAACCCAGCTCTACTCCAAGCCAGTTTTAACCAGTTTCCATTTAGTATCGATAGTGAAACCATACCATTATACCACTTAAAAAGTTTACTGGGTGTCCTAGAATCAAGTTGGTAGTCCATGAGTGTTAATTGAACACCATTTACCTAAAAATTAGCAAAAATGAAATACTTGGCAGAAAAAATTAAGTTGTCACGTGACTGGATTAATTACATCCAATGTGAGGTCACGTGACAATTGTCCAGATAACCAGAGGAAACTTAATTATAGTAAAAACACAGGAATTTGTACAGAAATGTCTAATTTACATTGCTACAAATCAGAAATGCAATTAAAAACCATAGAATATTCAAAATTAAATATTAAAAAGGCTGCCAATGTTAAAAAAATACCATACTAAGAGAGTGGATAGGTCATTAACCTATCAGACAGACAAAGACAGATATACTCTAGGATCGGTAGGATCAAAAGTAAAGTCTATAATGCCTGGCTGATGTTATGAAATCTTAATTTCTCACTATAGAAGTAAGTTTTTAATTACAGTTGATGATTTTTTATAGATTTGGCTGGGTTTTACAGCAAAAACTAGTCTGGAAAACATAGGATACCTCGGTGAAAAACTGCACGGACACCAGCCTCTTAACTAACCTTAAACACTCCATGGACAGTAACATTTAGTGGAAAGCAGATCCCGGGCTAATACACATCAATTTTTAATGAATTTTCTATAAAAAACGATCGATTAAACACTTAAAATAACGTTTTTGTAATAGAGGAACCGACAGCGCGTTGTTGACAACTGCAGCTTACATTAATGTCAACTGTCAACTAAACATCATTCAAAGGAATTAGGGTGCTATTGCTGCAAGTAAAACGCATTCTTAAATAGAGACTTCTCGTCCCCTTTTTTTAAATCCACTAGTTAACTATTTTTTTAGTTTTTTAAAACTTACGTACTACAAGTTGAAATGTACTGCGTTTCGTTCCCAACACGACATGTTAGGTTTAAAGTAATTTCAAGATGTAAGGCGGAAATTTTGCAAATATTGGAAATCGATTTTTCCGTTTAACTCCCCGTCGGATTTTCTATTATATCCCTTTAAAATCGTCGGCACTTATGCTTTAGCCGGAGCTCGGGCCGTTCAAGAACTTATTCTCGATTTCCGCTCCCGCTCGAGATAAAAGGGAATCATCAAGTGGCCCACAACGTAAAAGGTCACACGGGCTTTTGTTCTTAGGAAAAAGGAACATTTACGAGTAAATTTGAACAACCACGCAGCCATGGTAATTCACTGTCAGATCAATGAAATCGTTCACAACCAACCTGGAGAAGATACATATGTTTGCAAAATTAGAGCCAAGAAAAAAGTAATTTACCAACTTTCCGGTTCAATTCCACTTTCCAGATTACTTTTCGAAACTCATTTGTTGCTTGTCGACGACGCTATAAAAGCACTGAATCTTAACTATTATACGAAATATTTTTTGAAAGGGAGTAACCCGACCGCGAATGTTTAATAAGTTCACAAAGAGATTATAATTAAAAGTTTTCTTGTAAGGAACAAATAATAGGACGAAATAATGAGGTTTTAAATTCGTTATTTAGTCATAATTTAGGAAATATATAAGTGAGGAAAATAGTTGGCCCAGACTGTTGTAAATCAAAACAAAATGTAAAACAGCTCGTAAATATGTACCCTCGGCTGGGAATTTTCATTAGAGCGCTGACAAGCCAAATTCCTCCGCGATTTAGTGCCCTTTGGGAGCGTTTTACTCCATTATTTTCCATTTTTTTTTTGAAGGAGAGGCAAAGCACTGTCAAACTTGTCTTATTTAGACGGGGTTTATTAATAAATTAATTTTTGAGTAAAACCGGGTCTTAAATAAAGATGGCCGAAAGGCAATTAAACGATTTATTCCCTCGGGCGCTTTTTAACCCCACTGGATAGGACGCGCGTCAGACCAGGTCAGTGACGTAACATATACGGTCGCCATGGCAATGGTGTAAACGCGTGTACTATAATCGACTGGATCGGATCCATTCAGGATGCAGTGCCAGACCCGGACTGGATATTTCCATTACCCGGTAAATTGCACTTACCGTTAGCTTTAAAATTTACTAAAGAAACCCACTCAGTTCAGCAAATATTGTGTCAACTAATAACAGCGTTTACACCAGATGATATATTATCACTAATTCCGGTTCTGTCTACTCAGTGCAGTGACCCTTTTAAGATGGTATGACCCCCAATTAACTTAAGGGTGCTTGCATATTGTGCGTCCACTTAAAACGTCCCCCCTCGACTTTTCCTTCCTTTATTTATGTTTACATACCGCCCTTCAGCTTTGATATAATTAAATAATATTAAATCTACAACAATCAGTCATCTTTTAGCTCTGGTGGTGATTAGCTCCGCTCCCCACGTGACCACCACCATCACAAATCCTAAAGTTAACGAGTGACACACCCACTCGTCACTACCTGTCGTTGTTTTGACGTAACCTTGAAACAAACTTGATTTAAACTGGTTTTTAACCTAAATCCGGGTTACTTACTCATCAATCCACCATAAAACAAAGTGACCACCCCATTTACTACCATGTAAATCGAGTAGGCCGATTCGAAATTATCAGGGTAGTCATCGGAAATTACTAGAGCTTGAGGGGTTTGTATGAAACAGCGCATGAAACCCATCGCTCCCAACACTACCAGTTTATAATTAAAACCGTCGTGAATTGGCAACGCTGTAAATTCCATGACATTTGAGGTTATCCAGCTAAAGGTAACAAACCTAGACGTAGGAGGGCGCTCAAAGCGCACGCCAACAAAACAACCAATCGGCTGTTAATGGGTACAAACGCGGCCAATAGAGAGAAAGCAATTCTGGCCACCAAGTCGGCTGTGAAGAAGACGCTAATCATCAGCGCGATCTGCGTAGCTGTGAACCCCTGGGGGGCCATCACAGAAGGAAGAATAGGAAAAAAGGCAATGTCAGCTGTAAAACTCAGCGACAGCCCTATCGCAATATTCACATACTTCCAGTCCCCCAAAAGGTCCAAGTCCAAACTATCCAGGATTGCCTGCCTGGAATGCTCACATTAATCCAGTTTCCTGGTGGTGATATTGAAATTTACCAGAAACCAGTGTACTTTCGGTGATGCTCCAACGACACCAACGAGACTGCTCTCTGTCCCACAAAGGCGGAACTCCTACGCCTCCAGGTTTGGCTCTGCCTGCGGGGCAAGAAATCCACTGCTCCCAATCAAAACAGTATCGCCAAAACATCAACCACAACTCACTAGTCTCCTCCACGAACTTCATGTGCCACTTGACAGGTTGCAAGGCCAAGGAGGCGGGGAAACAAAAAGCTGCCACACCAGCCAATAGCAGTAGAGTGCCCTGGTAACCGTAGAAGTTCAAACACCAGTTGCTCAAGTAGGGCATCACCATATACCCCGCCACCAGTAGGGTTTGGTTGATGCTCATCATTAACGCCATTTTCTTGTCAAAGTAGGCGTTAAGGGCGGAAAAGGAAGCGGGGAGCAGTAGACCATACCCCACCCCTTGCACCACACCATAGCTTAGGATGAGCAGGTGTAGGTTAGGGGAGTACACGGTTGCCAAACCTCCCATAAAGTTGATTAGCGACCCCAACAGCGCCACCTGACGGTAGGAAAAGCGTCTCAAGAGGACGTTGGCTACTATACCTACAAAACCTCTTGTACTAACACACTATACAACATTATATCAGAAACTCCCACCCATGAAAAAGCTGATGGTGTTGTAAGTACTGGTAATCAAAGTAATACCACTAGTGGGATCTTTCAGGACATCTGCGAAAATGATCCCGAAACCGGCGGTAGGACCTGAAGTGGCCATCTGGAATACCACACTTAGACTATTGAAACATATAGTCAAAAAAGCTTACCATAATGATTGAACTTGCCAGAACCACCACATACCCCCACCCACCATCAGGAGTTTGCGCCCGTTTTCTGTCAACAAACCTAACCTCCATTTTTGGTTCAATTACCGAACCGGTTTTACTGGTGGCCGGATGCGGTTTGAACCCGAATTTGCCATTGTAAAAGTATCGGTATCTGCTCAGATAACTTAAGTACCCAAGAGAAGGGTACTTGAAGTCTTACAAGAAGGTCGCCAAATACATTTTTGGTACAAACAAGGTTGTATCAATAATAAAGATGTCAGTTAGTTGAGTGACACGGTGGCCATTTTTGTTTTCACGTCAATTTCAAGACACTGGTTAGGTGCAATATTAGACAATTATGTTCAAACCGGTTTATTAAAAAGACAATTTGACATAACAATACTTCTCTCACACTCTGTTGTACATTCATTTGGAAAGCAGTTTCATATTCAGTTTTTATTTATAAAAAAAATTAGAAAATAGTGCTTTTGGCCCTGCTGTCAAACGTCATTTGTTGCCCCTTTTGCAGGCAACCAACTCAACGATCCACGTCACCACGCAGACGGTGTTGGTCGCGGTTAATAGATGGCACAACCATACGTCACTGCCTGTATACTTTTTGATTATACCTGTATAGACAGTTACTCGGTCAATTTTAATGGAATTGTTTAATGACAGCCAACTAACTCATCAAAAATGATATCCCCATTGTAATTACGCCGTTCATGGCCATGGAGAGTGAAAAGGCGGACGAAAACCGGTCCGGGTACTCTTCAGCTAGCACTAAAGGCAACGGTGTCATTACCAAACACCTGAAGAACCCTTGCACCCCCATCAGCACCAATTTCCACGTATAGTCATCTCTAAAAACTAAACCTGCCAAAACAAAAACATTGAACAAGGATTATATGACATTTGACAGTAAACCCATACCGAATCTAGCCAATGCCACTAGGGCACTCCCCACCAAAAATACGATCCTGTTGCTGTAGGTGACCTTGAAAGACACCAAAGTCAGCAAAATCCTCGATGCCAAATCCATAGCAAAAAACACTGACATTAGGGTGGCGATATCCTGGGGCACGAACCCCCCGTTGCCTAGCAACACCGGTACAATGGAAATGAAGGAGATATCGCTGACTAGCACCAACCCTAACCCCAAAGCAACGTTCAGGTACTTGGGTTCCTTCAAAAGGGACACGTCCAAGCAGGCTTTGCTTGGAAGGTTCAGGGTGGTGACGGAAGCAACTCGGTCCCCCAAAGATACCACCGACTTCCGCTGTTGGGGTTTCTCCAGGTCTTGTTGCGCAAAGTCCTTTAAAGGAACCGCAGCTTCTTTGTCTTTTATTGATGGTTTGATTGGTTTGAAGGTTGCTGCTGCTGGGAGACATAGGAAGCTTAAAAGTGCCAAACCTCCTACTGATCCTCTAAAAAAATGTTTGGTTGATTATCGCTTACCAGAATGGTTGTTTTAAGCCAATTTCAACCTTAATCAGTACCTGAATCCAAAAGTTGTCATACTCCAAATAGCCAATGGTGGCACGCAAATACTAAAAATGGCCACCACCGATTGGGTGGCGCTCATCACCAAACTCATTTTCTTGTCAAAATACTGATTGAAAGCAGTCATGGTGGCGGGCATAAGTACCCCAAAACCCAAACCTAAACCAACCAAAAACTATAGCATCAACCAATCAGACTCAGCTAAAAATCACCTTGAACCACCCCAAAAAACACCACCAGTTGGGGTAAATTACGAACAAAAATGTTGGCTGCCGCCCCCGACGCAAAAAGAGCGGCACCAATCAACCCCACTTTCCTCGCTGAAAGTTTATGCAACAAACCACCCGACACTGGTCCGGTAAAGGAGGTCACCACGTTAAACACCCCCATTGTTATGGTGATCCCGGTGGTTTCATCCCCTAAAGTGCGCAGAAATTCACCGAAAACCAAGCCGAAAGCCGCCATTGGTGTGACAGTGACAGCCTGTATAATTTTAATCGAAATTACCAAGCCACGATTAACAAAAAACTCACCAGAATGACAGTCATACTGGCCGCTACCACATAACCCCAACCACCATCAGGCGCATTCTTGTCCGCCATGTTTGCCTTAGCTACCACCGACTTCTGAATTAAAGCGCCATGTAATGATTGCGCTAATTTCCATATCATATTTTTTCCTGAGCCCAAAATAAATAAGTTTTCTGTTTAATTCCCTTGTTTCAATAAGGAAAGTCTAGTTGTAAGTAAAATTGCTGTAATAACACAATAATAAACCAAACCAAACCAATTTTGTGTTTGTCTTTAGATTAGTATTGTTATCCAGTTGTAATTTTATAGGTAAGTATAATGGAAGGTAACCTAAAATCTAAATACACAGTATGAGATTTTGTTCTTATTGGCAACGTGTTATTTTTCTGTCAACCGATAACGCCGCCATCTTACAAAATTTTAAATTAACTGCCTTGGACGTTACTCCAGTAGAAATATGGCAACGTTTTCTTTTAATTGACAGTCAATGGACGAATGAATGAAATGAATATGTGGCAACACCGTTTAATTTCCTGACATTGACATTTAATAAAAAAACGTGCAGCAAACTACCAAAAAGAAATCAAAATTTCATCAAGTCAACTAGGTTCGTTCGATTTAAATTAGATTTATCACTTAGACACGTGATAGTTTCTCTCATTTGTGTACCAGCCATCACGTGGTAAACCACTACGTCATACAAATATCGTTGAGATGGTTGCCTGCAGAGAGAGTTTGACTTTTGACAGTAAAGCCAAAACAATCCACAAAGTAAAAGTTACTTATTATTTCTTTATAAATAAATACAGAAATGTGATAACAAATGTACAATACCGGAAGTGACATACTTAGATTGTTATGTCAAGTTGTTGACAATTTATTAATAAGATCGATAGATTAAAGCAAAAAGAACTCTCGAGCGTCATTTATGGATTTATGGAATGTAAAAGATAAAATAACAACAATTTAGCCAATACACAAACCAGTGCGTGGTGTAATTAAACACCATCTAAAGTACTTCAAAGATACATATGAATCAAAATATTATTTAATCAGTGTGTTTACACGGGCTTAAGTGTCAGAAAAATGTCAATTGGAACGAAATTCGTTTCGTGCAAATCAACGCTTTAATGGGATTTACCATTTAAAGTTGCAAGAAACGGTAAACGACAATGGTCTTTATAGATTCTTAAGCCGGCAACACTGTAAAGGCTAGTTGACACCTGTCAAATTCAGTCACGTGACCTTAAAAAGCGTAGTTAAACGTTGAAAATTTGCTAAAACAAATTTAGAGAGTTGTGAGAGCTGAAATTGTAATTGTCACGTCACGTGACGTTGATAATGCAATTTAGAGGTTGCAACACTGTAAATGCCACTTGACACCAAACTAAATCAGTCACGTGACCCTAAAAAACAATTTAAACTTAGAAAATTTGTTAAAACAAATTTAGACAGTTGTGAAAGCTGAAATTGTAATTGTCACGTCACGTGAGGCTGATAATGCAATTTTAAGCTTGCAACACTGTAAAAGCTAGTTGACACCTGTCAAAATTAGTCAACTATCCTATGAACTTTTCTTCATGACTCCATTTTTTGACTGTCTGAGTTGTCTTATACGCCCTCTAGTTCTCAAATTTGCAATTACGTTTAAAGTACTTATTTTACTGTGTAAACTCACTCATTTAAAACTATTAACAATTGATGCTGTAAACGTGGTCATTTAAGTTGAAGCTGTCAAAGAATCGATTTTAACAGTCGCATAGTAAAACTACTTAGTTAAGATGGCCGCGTTGTCAAACTGGGCAATTTTGGGATTAAAAACAAATAAAACAGCGCTTTCAAGTAAAAACATTCATGTATAATTACTAGCGGCAACGCCGCGTTTTTTCGTCCTGTTGAAACATGTCAACTCGCACGTCCACGCAACCACGCATATTATATAACCGAGAGTGAGAACGTGGCACACCATGACGTCACTGTGCGTGTACGTCTTGACGAAACCTGTTAAAAAACAAATCACGACTGTCACACAAAAAGAAACAGTGTTGCCAACTCACTCATTAGCGGTCCGTAAACCAGGCTTACCACCCCATTCACTGCCATGAAAAGCGAGTAGGCCGTGGCGAATCGGTCTTGGTACTCCTCGGCAAAGACTAGCGATAACGGAGTCTGAATGAAACACCTTAAAAATCCCAACACCACTAAAAATGACGCCTTCCACAAATAGGTGTCGTTGGAAACTAGGGCTGTAAGTTGTCAGAGTTAAAAGTGTTGTCACGTGACTTCTCTACCACTTTACCGGTTCTAGCTAAGACGATCAGAGCGGAAGTGAACAGGATGAGCAGTCTGCTCCTAAACTTAACCAATCCGGATACGATAGTTAGCAGAATTCGGGATACTAGATCGGAAGCAAAAAACAGACCCATCATGGTGGCAATATCATGGGTTTGGAAGCCCAAATTGCCCAGCATTAGTGGTATAATAGAGATGAAGGCCATGTCGCCGGTAAAGGCTAAAGCCAACCCTACACTAATATTCAAATACTTCAAATCTTTGAGCAATGACAGATCCATGGACTTTAAAAAAGACCGACTGCAAGTTTGATCTAAGACTGGAGGCAACTCGTTTATGGTGGTTATGGAGGCCATACGATCTCCTAAAGAAACCACAGATTTCCTGGACCTAGCGTGAAGGCTCAATTTGCTAGCCCCCAAGTGGTGGAGAGGAATTAAAACCTCCTCACGACGGCCTTTCTCTACAGAGCAACTATTTAGCACTAGTTTACTACGCAATGTTGAGATTACCTGTGGTAAGGTTGGTTGCCGACTCAACGGGGACTTTCTTTAGGTAGGAAGTGACAGGTTGCAGTGTTGCCACCGCCGGTATGGTTAACAAACCGAGCGTTGCCAAACCGATTAAAGTGCCTCTGAAACCAAAGTAGGCCATACACCAAGCAGCGAGTTGGGGAACCACCATATTGAAAGCTATCATGGTGGTTTGACAGACGCTCATCATGACCGCCATTTTCGTATCAAAGAATGCGTTGAAAGCTGACAGTGATGCCGGCATGAGCAAACCAAATCCAATACCTGTTTTTTTTTTTTTTTAACACACATAACAGGAGTAGTAGAGACAAACCTTGTATAACTCCAAACGAAATAATTAACTGGAACAAAGTCTGAACGAATATCAGGCCTGCGGCCCCAATTATAAAGGTGACAGCCCCTATAAAGCCCACTATTCTATAGGAGTAGCGGTTAAGTAGTGCGTTTGCAAGAAGACCTTAAAAATGACACTTTATTAAGATTAAGGTTGCCTAGAGGGCGCTCGCTCACCTGTGAAAGAGTATGTGGTGGTAAACACCCCATTACTCAACGTAGTGCCGGTGGTTTCATCTCCGATCGATCGCAAAAACTCCCCGTAAATTAGACCAAAAGCAGCCAAAGGGATTACAGTGACACTCTAAAAAACCAGTTGAAACCAACTTAACCATAATGGTAGCCAACTTACAAAAATCACTACAGTGGCTCCAACCACTACATAACCCCAACCACCGTCGGGGGCGCGCAATTCATTGGCCACCATTCTCGCTTGATTTCAACTCGTTCGACCAGGGCAGTAAAACTATTCAATAATTTGTCTTTCTGGGGCATTGTTACGGTTGGCGATAAGGACTTATCTGCTTAGAAATTAAGCAACTTATTATTATTTTATATTAGTCTGTAAATAGAAAGACAATGGGATTTTGGATTGTTTATTGTAGGAACGTTTAGTGTTGTTTGTTATTTGATCTAGACGGCGTTGATGGGGGTTCCAATTAAATGACTATAATTTTAGTTTACTCACTTTTTTGGGTGGGAAATAATAGTTCAACTAGGTAAACGTTGAACATTCTGTATAATATGGTGACTTTTATTGGGTTTATACATTTATAGAAGCGTTTTGTTAATTCGGAACGCACTACCATTGAAAAAGCATCACAGTGTTGCCAACGCACTTATCGCATCCATGGCAACGCCACTTTATACTCTAATACCAACATTTTGTCATTCCAGAAAAGCCTGAAAGATGCATAATGGGCTTATTCCAAAAACTAGCAATTTTTCTAGGGGTGCGCAAAAAGGAAGTAAACGTTCTGGTCGTTGGATTGAACAATAGCGGTAAAACAACAGTGGTGAACAGTTTCAAGAACGAGGACGACAAAGTGACCGACATTGTCCCTACAGTGGGTTTCAACGTAGAACGATTCCAGAGTAAGTAAAAAATCCCTTGTTACCCTCACAAATTGCATTAAACTTATAGATCAAAATTTGGCATTTACGGCCTTTGACATGTCCGGTCACGGCCGTTACCGTGACCTTTGGGAGCACTACTACAAAGACTGTCACGGAATCATTTTTGTCATCGACAGCAGCGACCGATTACGTCTCGTTGTGGTGAAAGAGGAACTGGACTTGTTGCTACAACACCCTGACGTTTCCCCAAAGAAAATTCCTATACTGTTTTTTGCCAATAAAATGGATTGTAAAGAGGCGCTGAGTAGCGTTAAAATTGCTGCAGCGTTAGGTAAGAGGCAACACTGTAATTTGGTTCGCTTGTCAAACATGCAGAGAGTAGGTTTAGATAAAATCATGGACAAACCTTGGCACATATCAGCCAGTAACGCTTTGACTGGCGAAGGGTTGCAAGAAGGAGTGGAATGGCTCACCCAACAAATCAGAGAAATATTAAGTATTAAAAATTAACTGTATGTAGGTACAATAAATGATTTTTTTCTATTTAAATATTGTTTAAATATCACGTGACACTGTTATTACAAAATTACACGAAAGACTCGTGACCTTTGATGCTAATCTGTCAGTCTGTCAACTGTCAAGCAAATGTGACGTCACCATGTGACATCCATTTTGAATTTAAAATTCGAATATCCCCTTGTCTCAATTTATAACATTAAAAGTAGAGTTAAAGTAGCATATTGCTAGGATTGTAGTTGTTTCTGTTGTTCGTAAACTTTTTTTCTAAATTTATAATGTTTTCTATGGTGTGTATTGGGTAAAATGGTTCCAAAACTTGTATCCTTGTATGGTTCTCACACTTGTAATTTTGGAGAATGTTTGAAAATTTGAAACTGTTGGTGCATACAGAAAGTAAATTTGGCTGTTTTTAAAGCGTTTTTGAACGGAAATTTGCAATATTTTACCGCAAAATTGCGGGGTTAATGCGTAAGTAACAGAAAGCTTTTTGAATAAATGTAATTGAAAACACTTACCGCTCTGGAAATTAGCAAGTTTGAACTGTTTTGCAGTGGAAATGATCAATATTCACGTCTAGGCATCTAATGACAATGTTTTTACACTAATTAAAGGTGAAAACACTATTTTTTTACCGGAAAAACCAAGAGGAGCACACAATCCGACATATTTGATTCGACCATGGCTTGCTTGATCGCGTCTTGCGTCACACGGCTGTCAATTCAACACGGCTGTCTCCGTCTATTCAGTACGCGAATAAGAGAGACAAATATATTTTCCCGGGGTAAGACAACTGGGGAGTGGGGATTTTTCAATAATAAAGCCAAAAGGGGTACTTTAGGAGAGTGTTTGTGACGCTAAAGGCACTTTTCTTTTGCAAAACCATAAAATTGATCAATTTACCAAAAACCTTCCTAAAATTGCCAGAGGCCTCTAAACACTACTAAAAGATTTCAACTGTGAGACAGTGTTGTCAGTTGTACTAGTTGCAACAAAAACCCCATTAACTTTCAATATAAGATTTGTATTTGTTGTTTTTTTAAAGTGTCCATCTCAACATTCAAAAGTCGCATTGATTAAATACATTTCTAAAATGTTACCTTTAATATACAATGTAATATAATAATAATAATAATAATAATAGAGTAAGACCTTAATATTTATTATCTTGATAAATAACAACTTAACCTATAACTAATCCCAAAGTTTTTCGGCAATAGTCAGAAAACGTGAGTGTTACAGCCCTTTACAAACCAAAACCTAAAAGAGTATTCCCTCAACTCTGACTGTCTCCCCTCTCCTTTACGCCCACGTAAACTAACAGCCAATCTCATTCGGTCGCTTCAGGGGGCGGAGCGTCAGTAGTCACGCCCACCTCCTCCTTAAAATCAGTTGGCGCCACTATCGGTATGGCGGCTTTAGGTCGCTTTTGAGGCACCGGTCGTGGCGCCACCTGTTGGTCGGCTGAGTAGTACGTGATACCGCCCTGTGGTTGGTAGAGTTCTGTCGGTGGGGCCTAAAAATGTGTTAACCCGAGCTGTAGTAACATCTTGTTTGGTCAGAATGAGTTAAAATGACAAACAATGACACCAAAATACAAACATACCACTGGATTAAATTGTCCTTGAAATCCAGGGACGTAAGGCGGTTGCGCTTGCGGTACGTAACCAACAATCTGAGGTTGAGTGGGCGGGGCGGCTATAAATGGAGGCGGAGCCGCTTGCATATAAGCTGTAGGGGGCGCTGTAGTGGCAAACGCAGCTGGTGGAGCAAACGGTGCCTAAAAAACACACAAAGTCACCTCAACTTATTTAATTTGTTTTTTTCAGTTTAACCTGTAAAATGGGCGGAGCTGCGGTGGCAGTGACGGGCACTTGAGGCGCCACCAGTTGTGGTGGAGGCGGCAGGATTGGCTGTTGGGTGGCCGGGGGTGGAGCCGTTGAATTGTAATCTACCAGCAACACTAAGCAACATTAAAAAAAGCAACTAAAAAAACCATGAATGCAAACCATTTGGGTAGAAACTAAATCCGCCTGGGGGAGTGGCAGCCTCCGGCAATGATCTTTGTCGCATTGAGCTGTACCGTTTCGGGCCTTTTTGCTCCCCGCCCTGAAGACGAGGCGGTACACTTCCCTGTCTATTCTGATTCGTGGAAGACGGGGCATTTTTCCCGCCTTTATACACGCCATCTTGGATATCCAATTGGTTAATCTCCTTTTCCATTTCGGCGATTTGATTAGCGCTGTTATTTTTGTTGGTGAAATTTTGCGTTTGAATAAAGTCGACTTGAGGCGAGTTGCGAGGCGGTAAGACTTTTTGATGTTCGCTGCGCACGCCGCGTTGTTGCCTGCTCTTGGCGGTGAAACCCCTGTGAAACAACGTAGGTATTGGCAACACTGTCTGAGTAATTGAACCTAACCTGTAATCAGAGTCTTTAATTTCTTTTTTAGGCTTGACGGTTCGTCCAGTGCCAATTCGAGCAGGTTGACTTTGAGTTCTGGAGTTTTGGGGTTGTTCCTGATAATTGTCTACCATCGGTTTAGGGTTTGACAATCGGGTTTGAGGCTGTTGTTCTACAGTTGGCTTAGGATCTTGCCTGTACAACCACCACATTCATTACAGAAAAACCACACCACTTTAGCAAATATTTACCGCTTGTTCACTACAGCCTCGTTTTCTTTATAGTCTTGGCTCTGGTCCCTATTCGAGTCTGACGATTTGGACTTTGTCCGGGACCTTTCATTAGTGGAATCTTGACAAAACAAACGTCAGTAATCTGTAAAACATAAAAAAACTGGACTCACTCAAAGGTGGGAACTCCTCAGTACCGCCCTCTGGGTGTGGCTTGTTCCGAGCTCCGCCCACACGCTTAGGGCGTGGCTGAGCGGGGGGTTTGGTGTACGCCTCCTCATCCTCCCAATTCCTGGTGTACTTATTCGGACCGCGGCTAAACAGTAAAGTGCTGCTTACCAAATTTAATAATACAACTTTAACTTTGAAATAATACACTCTCTCACCTGCCTCGTCTATGTGGTTGCATTAATTAAGTATTTAAATTGAAGTTGGAAGAAGTGAGAGGAAAAAATCGACTTACCCATATCTTCTGCGCCTTCTGGCTCTTGGAGGACCTTCTTCATTCCTAATGTCATATCCGTAGATAGCAATCAGTTCAGCCCTACTTTTGGGGGCTTGCTCATCATCGTTAAACCTTCCAAACACCATTAATACAACCAAAACTTAAATTGTAAGGTTAGTTTACCTGTCGTGGCTCCATTTCTCCTTCTTGTCCTGCCATACTTTCTTCTTGGCATCCTTTTCAGTCTTGTCAGCTTCTGCAGGTTCTTCTGCTTCTCTGTTTATTTGGTACAGATTAAATTATCACTTCAATATAGAGAAATAATTGAAAAACAAGTGCACAAAACTAACAGGGTGTTACTCCAAACGGAATGCTATTAAGAACCAAATTTTCCTCAAATGGCAAGCAATAATAAACCTTAACCATATTTTGACAGTAACATGGGGGTTGCTGTCAACAGGTGTGACAACCCTGTTCACAAAACAAATGAAAATCACTGCACTAACCCACTAACCTAGATGATTTGTTGTATGAACTATTAATGGGTGACATACAAAAAACAAAAAATCAAACTTACACATCTTCAGTAGTTCTGTCATCATGCTCATAAAAAGTCCCCCTCTTTGGAATATACTGAGGATTCTTCTTGTCCTCATCATCATCCACTCTCTTCTGTGGAACACTCTCCTGTCCATCTCCTTCCTCTCTTTCAAGGATCACACTACCTGCAAACCGAAACTCTAAGTACCAGAAGCAACTGAATTGGACCAACTGACCATCTCCTTCACTAGCTGATCGCGATTCCACTCCCGAGGCTTTCGACCTAGCCTTTGTCAATTCCGGCTGCTCTTCGTCACTATAACTGTCCACACTATCATACTCAGAGTTGTCGGATGAGGTTTTGGTGCCCGGGGACGGTTTGAGGTTTTCCTGCAAAATCATGGTAACATTTGCCCAGTTGACTGGTCAACTTAACTCAAGACAGTCAAGGTGAAAACGTTCGGAAAGCGGTGAA
Organism: Ips typographus; assembly: GCF_016097725.1. Lineage (NCBI taxonomy): Eukaryota > Metazoa > Arthropoda > Insecta > Coleoptera > Curculionidae > Ips > Ips typographus. The sequence continues at coordinate 8,099,844 of NC_138426.1, read as the reverse complement.
GGTGCTCCACTTTAATGTGAACTGGCGACCCAGATAAATACCGATGTTTACCGCTCTCGCTCAGTGTCGGACACTCGCTTACCTGATTTTTGTCGACCAGATCGGGCTGCGGTTCTTCCATTTTGAAACTTTCAAAATTTAATAATCTCTGAGGGGCTTTTTTCTGGGCCCAAAGTTCTCACAAAAAGAATTCAAAGAAAAAGAATACAGACTAATCCACTTCACGGTGTTGTTTGTCTCTGTCCAACACACACCGGTACTTAATAAACGACAAAGATAAAGCTGTTTTAGTGAGTCTTGAAAAACTTAAACTGTAGTGTTTGAGGTTAGGATTTTTTTTGATGTGTGTGGGGGGTTTTACATTAAAATAGGAGATTAGTATTGGTTTTTAAGAGCTACTTGGGACCTACAGAAACTTAAATTAGGTGAATATTTGATTAAATTGATATTAATAGGAAAATGTTGACAGTAATAGTGACAATCTGGGAGGGTGGCGCTGTTGCCACATATACCGACTGCACTTAATTGGTGTGAATTGTCAATTGTGTTATCTCAGGTCGTAGACAAATTTAAAAAACTCTAATTTAATTGTACGTTCAGTTAATTAACAAAAAATAAAAATTGCAGATTTCAGATTAGGTGGGATTTTAGTTTTATTTAAATTTCAAACTGGACACAATTTGGCAACACATTCCCAGTGTTAACAACGTCACCCGTCAATGACCTAACCTAACATTTTCAGTTTTGGCATTTCAGCTGTTGGTGTTTTGGTCAACACGTGAACTAAACTTGAGACTCTCATTTTATTATTCTTCAGGTTTTCCCTCGTGTAGCACGCTGATATCAGTCTGAAAGGCAACTTTTTCTTAAAATGGTAACTGCTCTTTATCTGTTTACTCCATAACCTAGTTGTACATGGTTCTTTATTCTAGCCCAAAAAACAGAAAAAACTTAAAGGAGTGACCTTCCAACTGGTTCACAGAAGTCAGCAGGATCCCTTAGTTGCCGACGAAACCGCTCCCCAACGTGTTTTAGTGCCCGTTACCAAAAAGGAAACAAAAGAAGAAAAAGAGAAGCGCCTGGAAGAACAGCACAAGTATGGCATCTACTTTGATGATGATTACAACTATTTGCAGCATCTTAAAGGTATGTAAGCTTGCATAATGATTTTAAACCTGGTTTACTAAACAAAAACCTTGCTGCAGATCCAGAGGATCGCAAAATGGCCTGGCCAGAACATGTGGAAGAGGAAATGGAAAGCAGGCGTCTGGAACAAGCCAACAAAGTCAAATTCAACCTTCCTTCGTCGGTGTTTGCGTCTGAAGTCGAGGAGGAGGTGGGAATGTTGAATAAAGCAGCCCCAGTGTCAGGGCCCCAACTTCACCTGGATTCAGACCTGGTAGCGGCAATGGATGAGGATTTTGACTATGACGATCCAGACAACATGCTAGAAGACAATTTCATAGAGCTGGCACAAGGTGTAGCCCCCAGTGAGGAAATGAATGAAGAAGATGAAGACAATTACATAGACTCTGACTTTGATGGAACAGAAGATGAAGAACACACATTTGAGAAAGAAGAAACAAAATCCAGATTCACCAACTACTCAGTGACCAGTTCAGTAATTAGAAGGAATGACCAGTTGAGATTACTAGATGATCGGTTTGAAAAGATGTTTGAAGAGTATGATGAGAATGAAATTGGGGCTCTGGACACTGAAGAAATTGAGGGGTATGTGCCGGAAAATTCGGACATTCTACTGCAATACGCTGAAGAGTTTGAGAGGGATCAGAAGAAGGAGTTTTTGGACAAGGAGAAAATGACTGAAAAAGTCATGGAGTGCATGGAGCTTTTAAATGACGAAGAGGAATTTGAGTATGTTCAGGTGAAGGAGAAGCCGAAATGGGACTGTGAGACTATTTTGAGCACTTATTCAAACTTGTACAATCATCCTAAGTTGATTAAAGAGCCTCCGAAAAAAAGCAATAAAATCAAAATCGACAAACGCACTGGCATTCCTAAAGACGTTATTGACTCAAATAAACTCACTGCAAAAGCCTTAAATCGACTGGACCAAGAAAATACAGGTTACCAACCTAAGGGCCCTAAATCTGTTGCCGGTAAGTTTAGCACCTCTAACACTTTGACTTTATTTGATTGAAATCGTAATTTAGGTCAGTCTGTTATATCACAACTGTCGGCGCTGTCAATCCGGAATAAGAACGAAACTCCGGAGGAGAAACGGGACAGGAAAATGGCACTGAAAGAGTACAGAAGAGAGAGACGATTAGAGAAGAAACAAAACAGTGAAGCGTTCAAGGATGAGGCAAAGCGACAAGTGAAAATTAGTATTAATAATAGGAATAATGTGCAAGGAAACAGAATTTTGTAGAAGACTAGAGAGTCTGGCAACATGGCTTGAAAAAAATTGTGTTATTGCCAAATTTGAAAGTAATTCATTTTGTAAATATTTCCCTAATCTTGAAAGGTTTTAAAGTTTATCGTCTTTGCTTTCGATTACTGTTTTTTCATTTAAACCCTGATAACAGTGTACTAACTCCTTGATTTTTCCATCAATTAACCTTAAATGATCTGAAAGCGAAATTTTGATTATTTGGCATTGTAATAATAAAACACTAATGCAATAATAAATAACGTCTTTTTAATACTATCAGGAAACCCGAACTGTAATCGGGATTTTCCGTACAAATTAAGAAAAACGAACATCAGTAAAAAAAACAACTAAAATCTATGAATGCATCGGGATATCACAAATCAAATTTAAACCTACTAACACAGATCAGGGGCGTACCGTAGATAACGCATCGTATTTAATAATATTACAAAATACTTTTCTATTAATATCATCTAATTCGATCCAAACTAGAACAACACACTTATTATTTATATTCACCGAGGGCAGTTCACGATCTGTCACTTGTCACAAAACAATTGAATGATCCTAAACTGCCTTTGGTGCAGTTACACAAAATACACGACTAAGTTTCCATAGATAACCACAATATCTATATTGTCAAAATAGTGGTTGGCCCCTTCGATTGGACCGAAAAAAAAAACATAGAGGGCACCACCAAAGTCATATAATAGTGAAGGGACCAAGATCAGTCAAGGAGAAAGCGTATACCGCGGTCTCAATGTGAGGCCGCATAAAACCTAACCTAACACAACAAAAATACTTGAGTTTAAGACAAGAGGGAGATCAACGAGTGCTGTGTGGCAACACCGCACTACCACGAGGGCATGTAAACTTTCTGCGCCTGCGTGATCTCGCTCCGGCACAACGGACATCTGTCGATGCGGGAGGCGCACGACGCGCACGCCACCACGTGAGCGCACGGCAAAAACACCGAATCGAGCCGATTGTCCATGCAAATTTTACAGGTCAAAGCCTCCAGCACCCTGCTCAGTTTCTCGGAGTCCTGCAAACGAAACGTCAACGTCAAAACCGCCCTTGACTGTCACCAAACCGTCACAACTTACTTTGCAATGTTCTCCGTCGCACTCGGATCCGTCAGGTTTACCGGCGTCTAAAGCTAGTCGCGCCTGACTTTCTTGGTAGATGGCGCGTCTGGCGTTGTCGTACACTTCGCGACAAGTTCGCCGAATGTCAAAAACGTACTTTTTGCCTAGCGTCGAGTCCTCGTTGAAAATTGACACGATGGTGCCTTTCAGGTCGCGAATAAACTGGGCAGTCACCGCGCTTCGTACCGTTTCGCAACTGAAACAAAAACACGTCAGATTTGACACAAAAACGCGCCATTTTGATGTTTTAAATTGACATTCTGACAAGGGACGTACGGACAAATTGTTTTAAAATTATTAACGCCAAAATTAAGTCGCGTAACCCCAAGAAGTGGTAAACTGTCAAAACTCAAACTTAATAAAACAGTCACGTGACCCTAAAAAATTCAAATGTAAGAAATGACATTTGAAAACCTTATCATTTGACAATTGACAGATAAATACACTCCCATTCGCGATCCCATCCCTAATTCGAACTGAGTGTTGTAACAATTCAATATGACTGCCTTATCCAAAGGAAAATACTGAGAAGATTAATAATAGCCTCTAATAAATTCACAATGACGTCAAGAGCCGCCCCTAATTAAAAATTCATGCACGTAGGCCAAGGTAAAACGGGCAACCTCGCGTGTGCTTCCCCAAACCTCCCCCCCCCAGTAAAACTTAATAAGTAAATTAGCTGAGAGGAAAAACTCACCTATAAAACGCGTGTTTCTCGGTAATGGCGCGATATAAACTGCTCGCATTATGACTAGAGTCCAGTTTCACTTCCATGACAGTCTCCTTGTTTTCGCAGGAGAAATACTCCAGCTTGAAAGTGCGACGATGCGAAGAAGCGCTCACAATGTTCGTAAACGATATGGCGTCCTTCTCCATACTAGTTTTGTCATAAATCGTTATTCCTGCAAACAACAACTAAATTAGCCAAAAGGAGTGGTTAGAGGGCGTGGTTAAACGACTTACCGTGAGGCCCAACCCCCAGATAGACATTCCCCTGGGTTTTAGTGAAAACCTCCTCCCCGAACGACTCAAAATCGGAAATTTCCTTAAGTAACCAGTATTCAGCCGTGGAACGTTTCATTCCCCTTAACTTTTTATGTTCAGCAATGATTCGTTGTAACAGGTCACTTGGTTTGGGCGTGTGACATCCGCTAGTAACCGTACAAGTCTGCAAATTAACCAAACTTAAACACCTGGCAACATTGCAAACACCACCGAACCAACCTGCATGTATAAATTGTGAGGGGGATGGACCGCGTCATAATCGTCAGTCTCGGCCTGAGCAATCAGAGCAATCACTTTGGCCACGCCCTCCCAATCGTTGGTCAGTAGGCGTTTCTCGATCAGATCGGAACGGGCGTTTAAGTAAAACTGATGCCTGAAACCACACCCACTGTTAATAACCTAACTCTAATCCACAACAGTTTCAATTTACCTGGTATTCTCTTGGAGCAGTAAATGAGGCGGCACCCAGAATTTCACTCTAAGCGCCAACCGTAACGGTGTGGTGTGGGCGTGGCAGTTCACCTGCCTGTCAATGGGGTTTCTCAGATTGAGCCACAGCTCCTCACCTTTAGGGTTTTCGTATTTAAGGCCAAAATAGTCTGCTTCGTTCGAGATGCCCAAATGGTTGCATATCTGCAATAAAAAGTTTATATAGTTTTAAAGAATGGGCCTATCCCACAATTTTTTTTGTTTTCATATTTACAAAGACGGATTGAAATTATTATACCCGTATTTTTTTGTTTTCAAAAATATTAAGTCTAAATAGAAAAAAAATGATGATAAAGACTATAATATTAGAGTACTGTAAAACAACGCCCCATTCCTAAAACGTCCACCCATTCCTAGTTCCTAACGTCACCCTGTCAGTGTCACTGTCACTACCTCAAACAAATTCTCTCTCTCTTTCATTTTTTTAACAAGTCAAACAAAGCAAAACATACTCCAAGTGCAGCAGGGTGACATAACCCTTTCTTTGAACTGTTTTTTAGGTTATACCGAATTTTTTAACTGTTTTTTTTTTTAATTAGGGCTTTGTTCATCGTACTAATAAGGTATGTACCTAAAACAAACTCCCACAAGTGCAAACTAGTTTATTTATACAACATTAAACCATCGACGAGGCAGTTACTAAATATTTGCATTGTTTAAGGTCGTTAAACTGCACACAAGTGCCACCCACTTTTGGTTTGTTTTTAGTGTTTTAGTACGAGATTCCGCAGTTGAGAAACAAAATTGAAATGCACGGAACAAAGGAAATTTTGTTTCTTTTATGGAATTCGCAGGCTTCCAGAATCCCGATAAATGCTTTCATAAACCTTATCCAAACTAGGTAAACGCCAGAGATTTCAAGTGAAGCTTTAAACCTATCACAAGCAGAGCTCTGTGCTTTTCCTGCTACAGCCTGATTATTTACAATATTATTGTAACTTGTCCTAATCAGACAACTTAAATACCTATTTAACAAAGTCACCATAAAAGTTAGTGTTTTGCTTGTATTGATGGGTTCAAAGTGCACACACAGCTACGACCTTTACCCAGAGTTATAAATAATAAAAATTGCTATTTTTATGGCTTAACATGTTTGTCATAACAAGACAAATTATTGGGGACATTAAAAATAAAATGGATTCATCAATTTTCACTGTTTTTACATAACAACAACAATAAGGTAATATTAGGGGTCCATTAGTGTGTCAAGTTTATTTTTGGGTTTCACAGATGGAAGTTTCGACACACAAATTCGATTAAGACACGCAACCATCAGGAGGACTCTCTGTAATACAAGAAATATGTAGAAACACTGCAAGAACACGTGACAGCACTCTGACTGTGGCCATTTAGATAATTGTTTGGAAGGTAATCAAACCATTTCAGGGTGATCAATTGATTGGTTCTAATAATTTTCAGCGTCTGAACTTGTGATGTCATAGCGGCCAGGCATGAGAAACGATCACGTAGTACCGAGAATTGGGTGCAAAGTCCACATCGTGGGTACCTGGCGCACGTTCCCGAAGCGTGGCTTAAATTGCCGGCTTTTCGCATCGACCACCTCTTGGTACCACATGCACTGGCAAATCGAGAGCCGAGGACTTAAGGTTGGTACCACAAAAACTCCCCAGAAAACAAAGACATTGTTACATGGCCAATCCATTAAAACTAATCGGGTTGTCCTGCGGGTGGACTTTGACCGGGGGAATCTGTGCGGTTGCCAAGTTTCCCGCTATTAAAACTATTAGCGCGATAATATTCAATTGGTTTTTATTGGACGCGTGCTTTTGTTTAAACGATGCTTTTTAGGCCAATAGTTTTGGGGTGCTGCTGACAAGTGGATGTGATGGCAACCCTGCTGAACATATGACAGTCAAAGTCTCACACAAACTATACGACTGTCATATGTTCAGTAGGGTTTTCTCAGACTTTAATATTAAAAACTACATAATTATTGAATGAGTAATATGAAAGTTTGGACTTTAGAACCCCAGTAATGTATTCGAGCTCTCTGAGTGAGGTTCCCATACATTTACTTCCTATTAAGAGAAAAAAATTGAGTAGAATAAGTACGTGACAAAAGCTGAGTGGACTTTGAACGGTGAAATCACTTATTCAACACCTAATTGTGCAATGCGAACCACGTTAATCCGCGCTTAAGCATTTTTTCCAAACGTTTTAATGGACTTTGGACCCACAGCGAGAATTCCGACCCCGTTTACACACTAACAATCTAGAGTAGCACCTGCTTTTTTTATGTTAAGCTCAGAATCTCGATTTTAAACCTCGTCGGTTGGGTTTACCTCACGGACTTTGAACTGTGACCGTACACAGGGTTTCCTACACACGAAAATCACTTTTACAGACCGGTTGGCCTCCGCGTATTCCCGATTTGGTATCAACCGATTCCCGCATACATTATGTAGATTTTCTAGTGGTATACTTGACTGCCAATCCATCAATATACCCTCGCCATTTATCTTTAGGGACAATGAAGCTTTTTACTCAAATAATTCCTAAAATAGAGTGAAGGCAACCATGTTGTTTGTTTTGGACAGGCGGACTGAAATAACAGTTCAAAGGCCTAAAACTTTAGTGGTTCTTGTCAGTGTCAAGTAACTTTTCACTGTCTAATTACTAGCGTTGAACAAGGATGGTCAGGTCATAAGTTAGTGCAAACAGTGAAAGTTCAGAAAATAAATACCACCAATTAATTGCAATTACAAATATTGTGACGTACCATCCTAAATATTTGATTCAACTGTCAACTTTTGACACGTTATGCAACCAGGCTTGTAACGACTATTTGGAAAGGGAGCGACTTGATCCAGGTGATCGTTACTCTTAATTTGGGGCTTTCCCTTCGTCCTAATTCCCGGCAACTGCTCCCAAAAATGAAGGCTTTCTCTTAATTAGAGCGTGGGCGGCGTTGCCGCGTCCGCTACCGCCCACCGGCCAACTTTATATAAGCAAATTGCAACTGCTAAATATCAGAAAAATCCTTCTTTGCGCTCTGTAAATAGCGGGGGGCAAAGTCTAACGCACTCGAACGTCCTCAAGTCTGGTCGGCGTGACGGCCATGAAGTGCAAGATAAAGGCAACTTGATAGCAGTGATAGAAGTATATAAAGTATTTTTTTTGTATCTTGAAAAAAGTCCCCTCCTACCTCATTTAGTTCCTGAAACAGTTTTATAGCCTGGAGGAGGCTCCATCAACAACAAATCGTTCCTTGGGGACGAATAAGATTGGTTAACTGAAATAAACTAACAAGCTAGTTCAGGTGAACTAAATCAGGAACTAAGTCATGAAACTGAAAAGTGCTGTTTGTTCTAGGAAATTGCTGTTATTAGTGGCCATACAAACGGAGACAACTCGTCAATTTAATGATTTACTTGAGAATCTAATGGTTTGGAATCCGGTTAGAACAGTTGTTGTCACATGGCTTTAGATCCGGTCATCCTGGAGGTCAACTTGAGTTACTTGCCTGCAACCACCACACGTTCCAAAGAGAGACATTCCTGGCACGTAAATTAAACTTAAATTGTCTGAATTTTAAGTTATTTGGCTTTGCACTCCAACATGAAGCAAAAACGTGTCGTTTGAGGTAAGCACACACGTCTCTAGTGCATGTTGCCGTATTTTGGCAACTAGCCAAACCCTCAAATTAACACAAAAAACCTACACTTGTCCAACCGGGGGGGCAAGCTTTTTGCGCTTAAATGATGCAATTTGCATAAACTATTATTTCCTCGTTAATCGGTTGGCCCGCACGCTTGCCAGATTTAGGTTCACCTTTGGGGTCGTATTAAATCAATGCTTTTTTGTATCCAAATCTCTAACTAAGTTGGTTTTATCGACGATGACTTTTAACCTCGTACATGTGTGTTTGTGTTAAAAACTTGCACGGGCTTAGTAACCGAGCTTATCTAGCAATTATTTGTACAATTTGTAAGAAAAATATGCAACTGACAACAAAAGTATCGCGTGAATGTAATAATTCCTGTCTTATTTTGTTTCTGCTGTCACTGTCTTCAGAGGTATGTTAATACAACCATTAGCCACTCATATCTTGGACAGCTGCAACGCTACATTGTGTCGTGCTGATATCTCCTTTAAAACCAATCGTAATTGGTAATAAAATTGGATTTAGCATACAATAGATTCCAAAAAAGTAGGTGTTTTATTCATAAATTAAACTCGTTTAGACAGTCTATTAAACTAGTTTTTTAAATGGCTTTTGTCACATTGTTATTTTGGAAATTGGTTGGAAAACCCACACTCTGGACTATTGTCTCCCTTCAGTGACATTTTGACGTGACTCGTCATATGAGCGAGTTATTCAACGTCAAAGTAAAAAGTGTCAAAATTGGGTTGACTTTGACGCCTTCTAGCAGCTAAACACTGCAACCAATTAAGTCAAGGAAGGGCATTTCAGAAAAACCCACACTCTGGGCTATCATTTCGCTTCAATGACATTTTGACGTTACTTGTCATATAAGCGAGTTATTCAACGTCAAAGTAAACAGTGTCAAAATTCTTCGTATACGAAATCCTTATTAGCATCCTTGTGACTATTTCGTTTAATTTTTAAAATACAGGGTGGGTTAAATGAGCAAATTTTAAGAGAATTTCATGACCAACGTATATCCGGTTGCCAAATTGGTTTAACGTTTACCATTTTTTAGAAAAATAAGAAATAAGGCAACCCTGCTCTGAGGAGACTTTCCAGCACAAGTCTGCGTCCAGCACAAAAGTGCGTGTAACCGGATGGAAAACAGTGGAAGGCGATCCAAGTGACAGGTTGGACAAGTTTTATTCTTTTTTTTAATAAATCAAACTGAAGTGAACTTAAAATTGAAAAAACCACAACTCCTGGATAAAGTTTTAAGAACTGTCAACGTAAAACACCAAATGTGGTACAAAATAAGTTGACATCTGTCAATCAGGTCTTCCATGTTTAAAAGTGTCATCACCTTTCAGAATTTAGGCTTGATTGTATTTTCACCAAAAATACCGAAATCCAGATGGCTTGCAAAACACACTTTGATCTCAAATTACCAGCTCGTACAAGCAAATATCGATTTTTTTTGTGACAAATCAAAGGTCTTTGAATGTTTTTCCTATGCGGAACAATTAAGTGTTGCTATATTTAGAGAGGGTTGCGACTACATAGTTTTCGGTGCACAGTTCACTAGGAAATCGGAGATTTCAAAGGTCGAGCACACCTTTTTGATAAGGTAAACCCAAATTTTACAGTTTTAGAGAGAGAGAGATACACAATAAAATACTTGAACGTCGGACTTTGGACTACCTGTAGAGAATAATTGGACTTTGGACTCGCGTGAAACGTGCTCGCACAATGATCACCATTACCGGTGGGTGCAAACCGTTTATGGAATGAAATTTGCTTTTGTTTAATTTAACCCTAATAGCGGTTTTCCTGTAGCAATACTAAAAAAGCTTTACCAACCGCCATATGCAATTTTTAACCGCGTATCAGAACAACCCTGTTGAATAAGTGGTGTTGGCCTCAAAATTTTTTAGCAACAAATTAATATGGCCGTTTGACAGATTTTAAGTGACAACCACCCTTTCTCGTGCAAAAACGTTTAAACAACAAAGCAAAACATACAAATAAGCATTTTTAAAGCGTTAAATCAAGTAATAATGGTAAAAACTCACTTTTTCCAGACATTCCTGTCCGATCGACTTGGGATCCACACGGACCTCGAATACGACAGAGTTGGCCTGGCTAATCAGACACCACATGGTTTTGGATAGTACAAGTCACTAAAAAAGCACCGAAAGTCTGTTAACAAAATGGGGTTGAGTCGAAAAAGACGCGAAAAATGGGGACTAGCAACAAACAGCGCACTCCCATACTACACAACAGTTCGCGAGTGTTTGATCGAGCCATGCAGGGATCGGAACAAGAAACCGCGCTCTGGCTTTTGTTTTGTTTTTGGCGACCAGCGTTGCCAGATTGACGATTTCGTTTTTCCAACCAGCTTATCAAGCACACATGACCACACTAGCAACACTTTACAACCTAAAGTACTGGAAGAGTATTGTGAGGTAAGTAGATTTAAGTATATCAAAATTAAAATTAGTAACAAACAAACTAACAGCTAAAAAAAGTGGCAACGTCGCACTAAACCCCTACACTTTTAAAAGCAGCTTCCATCCAATGCAATTAGGTAGGCAACTGAACAAACAGCAACACAGCACGTCGGTTGCTTCTTTAGTCACAACCAAAACAAACAAACGTTGATTGACAAATTGGTCATTAAACTCGCTCTCTGTCTAAATACAATGTGTTTCTTTGTCTTAATTTCGGTTCAACGTCACTCTCTAATAACTGTCTGAGACGTTCAAGAGTTTTATCTTTAGAGGCGCTTCCATCCCTTAATTTCAGGTGCCATAAAATATGGGGTTTTTAACCTGTTTATAGGTTCTTTCTGCACATCCGGTTAATACCGAAAGTGTCTTGTCTGTTTAAGTCATTTCACGGTTTAAAAAAAGTTTACTGTAAAATCGTTTTGTACCACATACCATCAGAAAAGACTTATGGCAGAGACAAGTTATAACTTTAAAAACCCTCATCAGTGCGACATTGCCAATTTATACACGTTTTTATGAGATTTTTTTTTTAAATAGTGTTAGGTGTAGGCAATCACAGGCACAAATACATTGTTCTGTTTTCATGGTTGCCTATGTTCAAGAATTGATTTAGTTATAAATGGTTGGCACCATTGGCCTTAAAAGTATTCCATAATTAAGGATTTTTCTGATTTTTTTTTTGTGACCTTAAAGATCTAAGGTTTCAAAATGATTTCAATGTAACTGCTTAAGGTAAAACTACCTTTTAAACCCAGAAATTGAGGATTTAAGAATGGAATTTTGTGATTTATTGTGGTAATGTTGGCAACGAGTTGCGCTTTGGCGCATTGCATTGTTGGAAATGAATTCAAGATGGCCGAGCGCGACGGGCAAGTATGATCAGGGACGTTGGAAAAATAATGTTTTTTCATTAATTCCTACGTTCGTGTCGGTTTTTCGCGTCCAAAAAGACCCGCGATTCGTTCGGGCTACGCCTCCCAGCCCCTTACGTAAACCGTTCGAGTTTTTCCCACGGGCGCCCCTCTTTTATCCGCACAGTGCAATGTAAATTCCGACAGGGTCGGGAATCGGGTCCAGTTTATACGGGGAGAAGCGGGGTTTTCTAGGTGTTTTTCTGGCTTTGTGATGCCCGATTCCGGGTGGTTCTAGTAGGATTCAGGTCTGGAACTAATCGCAAAAAGTGGTAAGTGATCCACACACGCCTTATCGTCTTTTAACTGCGTGTCGTCCATGGCGCACCGTTTCGAAATGTTGAAAACGCCGAAAATTTCGATGCTGTTGCCCAAGCCCCTGTCGTAGGTACCGGGCCGTATCGCAACCAGGGCCGTACCATCGGCCTCGCCACCTTTTTTTGTCGGCCGTCGGTTATTGTGGGGCCCCGCATTCGACCCATGTTGTGTATGTAAGACCGGCTTTAAATCCTTCCAGAAAACAGCTGTTCCATCATTTAGCTTCAGTTAAAACCCACCTTAATGGGACTCCACCCTGTCTCGCATGCTAATAATTAGGACTTTTTGCCAGGTTGGCACTATTAAGTGTCTTTTTTTTTGGCCCACTAATCATTTTTTTTTTTTTGGAACATATGATTGTCATAGACAAGTGGGTCAGGGGCGTTGCTATGGTCCCTGTCTAAAGTGAAAAGTAGGATGAGTTTTAAAAAGTGAAATTTGGTACTAATTGGACTAGTTTTGTTATTAAGGAAATAAACAGCTGAGCTGGTAGTAGGTTAGTTAAGTTTAACTGGAGGTTAGTGTTTGTCAGACTACAGGCAAGTTAAAACAGCTGTTTAATCATGTATTTGTAATTCTTCTAGTCTGAATTCTTTGACTGTATTTGAAAATTGGCATTTAAGTAATGCCTATTCCTTAACAGAAATATGTGCACAAAGGAATGATAACCTCAAACCACCAGTTGAAAAAATAATTCAGAGATCAGTGAGAAAGTTTGCGATCTCTGCCACTCAAAGGTTATCAACTGCTTTTTATAATTTATAAATAAACTTTTGCCATTATCACACATGGAAATTTCCACTTTTGCCTAAATATTGACTGATTACTTGTATACAAAGCTTGATGAGGTGATTTTTGTTACAGACTATAAGGGTGGCAAATGCAAACTATGGACAAACAACAACAGTTAGGGACATCGCAGAACCTGAAAGAGTCGTCGTCTTTGATCGGCGATCGGCCCCCTTCCGGGGGGATGAAATCCGCCGAACCTCCTCCTGCTGAAGTGTGTTTCGTGTGCGGTAATCGTGGTCATGCTAGGTCCTACCCGGTGAGCTCTAAACCGCGTCCTGATCGACCCAAGGATCCTTATTTTCCATTTTTGGATAGTCACGAACCACCTAAAGGGTACTCTAGGAGTTGGGGTAAGTTTAATCCGTATAAAGGGTGAAAAATGTGGTGAAGAAACAAGGAAGAACAAAGAAAAAGACGGTTTACATGTGCAGCATTTGTGGAAATTCCAGCAGGGTTGGTAGTTTGTGATTTGTCAAGAACTCGAAACTACTCACTGTAGTGTAGTTTACACAAATGCTACATCTAGGTTAGTTAGGATCTTAATGAGGTGGACACCATTTTTGTAGCCTTTAGCTTCTGTCAAAATAACTAATTAACATTATTACAGCTAAATCAGATCCTAGTCTGTACACCGCGTGCAGTTTGTGCTACCAACTGCTCTTGCAGCAATGGGAACAATACGAACTGACCGCCCGGCCTCATCCCGAACGTCTCTACTGGCTGAAACGGGTGGACAACGGACCGTACACGGGCGCCGACATGACCATGCAGGGCGAATACGCCGCCCAGGTGCTGGGGTTGAACGCGGAGGGGGCGCCTGCCCAACTGCCGCCCGCTCAACCGTCCAGGACGACGCGCGACGATTCCTACAGGCTACGGGTGTCCAGACCGGTTTCGGCTCCGGTAAGTTGTCTTTTGTTTTGACGTTAGAACGGAGATGATGATCATCGTCGTCAGCGCACGCATTTAGCTTATCTGTAGTCAGGAGGCCAGCCCGACTGCTTTAGTAGCCGTTGTAATCGTAACCGCTGATGTTCAGCTCTAATTTTTGCGTCCGCGGATCATAGACAACGAAAAGGAAACGGGTTTCTCTCTTTTGTTTTCTTCAGCGTGCGTGTGACGTCACGCTGTTTGTGTGTGTGTGTGTGTGACGTTCGTCAGGTTGTGTTAGTTACGGTGTTGCCGCTTAGTTTCGTCTAGCCTAGGATAATTGGAGTAGCAGATGGTGCGAAAATTATATTTGTGATTAAAGCCTGATTTATAAAACCAAATTTAATTTTAGCTGTAACTACTGACCTACAGTTTTCAGAAAACTGGACTTTTAAATTAGTTTTATTAACCATTTTCTTTCTTACTAATGCTAAAGTTAAAACATCTTTTATAAACTTGGCTTAAGACACTTCAAAACTAATTAATAAGAGATCCTGGCTGTCGCATTTAATATCCCCACAAATGGAGATAAACCTTTTTATCTTCAACTACTTTAGAAAAAGAAAGGACTTATAAGTTTAATTTAGGTCATCAATCAACTGCTCTAACTGACTGTTGATAGCTGACAACCTGCTTAAGATAGTGATCTTAATGTCTAGTAATCCAGTAGTAACGTAAAGCACTGGTTGGTTAGTCTAACAGCTTAGCATCCTCTTTCTTTGCTTCATTAAATGTTAAGACTTTCTGTTTTACGTGTAAATCACGTGACCAAATCTGTGACTGATCTACGGACTTGCAACCATGAAGAGGTAAACCAGTATTTTAGTTCTAATTGACAGTTTAGTTTTGACAGCATAATCTGTTTCCTCCATTTTGGATTACCTACTCCCAGTGTCAATTCTAGGACAAGTGATTCTACACATGAAACGGTCAAATTAGTTCTTTATGTAGGTTTTTTTGCATTTTTAGAAAGTATTTTCTGTCCTATCCTAGTGGATTGTGGTAGTGACCCGTTTTTTTGCGAAGTTAACTGACCGTGGGTCAAAGTACCCGCATAAAACCCATTTCCGTGCCGGAACCTAAGAAAAAACCATCCAGTCGAGTCGACCACCAACCAAAATGGCGATTCGTGGAAGTGGTATCGGCAACGCGGCACCACAAACACGTAGCGGTACCGGGTACGTGGGTACGGTCAAAAATCGAAAATACGAGCGCCTTTCGCTGCTGGGCCGTTCTTTGAGAAGGCTGCGCTCGCCGCCCGTTTAAAATGACGGAATGATCGCGAGAAGGTACCCACGTGTACCTAAACAGGAGAGAGAGTAGGTCATCGCAAGAAAGAGATCACGGGGGGGTGTGTCGCGGACGCGTTTCAGTCAGTTTGGAAAAATCGGGCCGTGTCGTGACGTCATGGCGCCCAAGAAGCATCATTGTGTCAAAATGACGGTCGTAAGTGTTTCGTTTCTATTTTAGAACCACCTTGGGTGACCCAGTCAAAACATAATTTCGTTTATTTATGATTTACAATTCAAATTTTTATACCTTCCCCCAGGCTATAGTTAATGACCGTCAATTATTACTACAGTGTTATCTAAGCTTAGTGATTACTTTGATAAGTTTTTCTAAAGTTCAAGGTAAAGATGTCTGGAACTTATCGTAGCGACACCTGGATTTGATAGACAAGGCAAATTTCCCCTTTGAAACGACCTTGAAAATTCAGGAACGCAGTTGTGCAATATTTTCCAACTGGATTTCACTTGATAACCGCATTCTAATATTAGCATTAATTACCCTAGGATTGTTAATTGTTGTTCTAGTTTCCTTATCTAACTAGGAGACCGAAAATGTTTATTTAGACTATGAGAATAGATATAAATAATATTTGAAGGTCGTTGTCTAAACACACATAGAAAGGCATAACACGTCAAACAGTTTCCTTTAGTTTGTGATTGGTCAAAAAGCTTTTTTGTCACTCAATTTAACAATTACAGCTAATGATTTGTTTGGGACGTTTTGCTGGTAATAACTGCCTTAAATTACAGCAAACGGTCAACCAAACTGGATCGGAAACTTTGTCCTACCGGTATTTACCGGATCCGGTCTGGTTCTTGGCACGCGGCTTCAATCAATTAGACTGATTTTAACATGTCATTTTCGTCCTGTTTATTGTTATTAAGGTTGTATGAATCACGTCGCCTGATGGATTTGGTTACATTACAATTTGCTCTTGGTAGTCGCTTATCGTAGCTTGATAACCACTCCTCTGCCTATAACTGGTTATTTCCTGTTGCGGCCACTGATTTGAGCGCATTTTTAGTGTTTTTTTGTCTGGCAAAAGGTCAGCGCGATTAACGAAAAATTTTGGCATGTCGTTACGCAAGATTTTGCATGTTTAGAGTGTAAAATGTTTTTGTCTGGTTGTGTACCGGATAGTGGAAGAAATCTGGTTATTGTACACGTTTCTGGTGGTTTTTTAAACAAAGACCGTATATAGTTACGTCAATAATGTTGGGTAAACAACAGCGGGCCTGTGTTTGCACTCTCTGCCAAAACCGTTATATGTTTACCTTGTAATTTGGCAACTGTGTCCATTAAATTGATTGATTTTAAAAGAAGTAGAGAGAGTAACTGACAGTTGATCTGAATAATTGTTACAGGTAGCTTCGAGTAACCTAGATCGCGACGATATGGTACCAGAGGGCGCTTTAGACTTAACTCACCCCTCTCAACCGCACGCCGTGTCAGTGCCAGTCCAGTCAGTGTCAGTTCCGCCAATTCTCTACAACCAAAATTCGAATTCGTCAACAGGCACGGACATCCTGGACCTCAGTATGCCGGACAAGAATTCCGTTACCGAGGTCAGTACAGTGAATACCGCCACTAGATCGTGCGCCAGCTTTATGGGGTGGTTTTCAGGTATGTTACGTGTGCGGCGACGAATTCAAGAGGGGCAGTTTGGATTTTATCGCATCGAAACAGTCTGCGGACGCCCCGATGCAACCCTTCTTCCCCAGCCTAATCGAACATCCCAGACCTAGTCGTAGCCGGCCTATTGACTCCCAGAGCCGAGTTCAGGCTTGCTCTGATTGTCAACAGCATCTGTTGAAACAATGGGTTACCTTTCAAGGACAAGGTGAGATTTGATGGGTTCAATATTTTGTCCACGCACGGAAATATCAAGAGAACTGTTGATAGAATGTGACAGAACATGTGGACAACGGCGAGTTTCTGTCACATTCTACAGATCTTTTGAGAAGCCCATGAAAGGTTGTGATGGTGTGTGTGTCAATGACGTTTAGCTTATTTCACCAATCACTAACGATTACCTTGCTCTTAGTACCGAATGTAGCCTTGTGATTTCGGTTCTGTAAACAAAAATGGCTGACCCTTCAGAGGTTTCATACTTTGTTGATATGATTTGTATTCCATCATCCATAAAATTCATTAATGAGTTTTCTATAGTGAAATCTGATATTCCACATTTAATTAAGCGGTATTGAGTGACAGTAACCGATAGGAATTTGCCGACTTTAGAAGGAAAAAAAACCAGCTTCATTAATTTAAACTGTCGTTTCTATTAAGTTGCGGTTAACATTTCCAGTTTTATCGTTGGGTACGGCTAATTGTAGGAGATTCCGGCCGCCTGTTATTCTTGCAATGCAAATCTCCCCGGTTTGTTGTCGATTTATTGTGATCGATGGCCGCATTTTACGTTATCTAACAAGGCAAAGATGTTTTGAAATAATATGTTTGTTTTCTCAACAGTGTATTGGTTATACTTGTAAACGTCATTGTTCACAGTGACGTCATAAGTTTGACTAGTGCATTTCGGAGACATCTGGTGGGGAATTTTTTTAAGTTGAAGTTTACCAAGAACTCTCACTGTAAACTGGTCTTGATATGCAGTTTTCCACTAGGTTAAGCTAGGTTAGAGAGTGTTTTTCCAAAAGTAAACCATTTTCAGGATATCTCGATTCACAGGCGATATTGATTTATTTTAACCATCCCCCAAAGAGTTCTATGGTCTAGCTTGCTGAAAAATGATCTAAAAAACACCAAATTCTTTGTATATTAGTTAAAATAAATCCATACTAGTGCAAGAGGATAAAATACAGGAAATTACGTTTATGACGCTTTAGTTACATTTTTTTTTAATTTAAAATGTATTCATTATTAAACATTATTCATTTTAGGACACTCTATTGAACTGAACTTACAGAATTACTCAACAACTGTGACGTAAGAAAGTATTGACTTCCTCGAAATCTTGAGTGTTTTGCCATTTAATCGTGTATCGGTGCTTTTCCAGCGCACATGAACTTTCACGAGTCTTGATCGTGATAGGCTCGACGTACACTTAGGATTGATCCAAATCCCCCAATGAAATTCAACAGAAAACCACCGATACAACTCGATTTATACGTATTTTTGATCCGTTAATCGATCGCTTTACCCTCTCGACTTTCGTTTTACTAGCGACGTAATTGAATTATTCCTCTAATTGAATTATTCCTCTAATTGAATTGCGTAATCAAAACATGGTCACTCGACCTCGAACCGGTTATTTCCAGATGACGTTATCCTTATCGAGTATCTCGAGTTTTTCGGTAAACAAGTCAGACTGTGTTGTTGTTGTTTTTGGTTGTTTGTATTCGCTAGGATCTAATCTTTGTTGCATTTTTACTGCGCGCGATTGACGTTGCACTCGTGTTTGATTTAGTGGATCTAGGTCTTGTCTGCGGAAGGGTCATTTTGGTATGGGAATGGTTGTCTTGTGTGAGCTAGTGAAAGTGACATTGATCAAATTTGGGTATAGGCAGTTTTGCATGCATCAAACTGTCTGTGATTAACAAGTTGGCACTGCTTTCAGGAGTGCCTCATCCAGAACGAAAGTACACCTTACGGAAACGGCAGAGTGCCGCCCTGGACACGACAACCTTCATTTGTTACACTTGCGCCCTAGAATACCCGTCCTCCAGTATACGACTGCTTTACTGCTGTCCAAATGCGGAGAAGGAACCATACTTTCCATTTATTCAATCGCTGAAAGCACCACCCGGTGCCAGTCCCGTGTCCCCACAGGGAATGGTTCAAGTGTGCTCAACTTGTTACAAAAGTATCCCACAAAAGCACCAGGTGAGTCCAAATCGAATCTGATTGGTTGTGGCATTAAGGTAATCTCTGGTGCGCAGGTGTTTGGAGGTGATCCCTCATCGACCGCTAGTCAACAACAGCAGCAGCAAAATCAGACGAGCGCCGCGAATAATCACGTTAGCGTCACCGAGGTGCAATACTTGAACAACACCACGTCCAGGCCGAGTACGGTGAAAAGTCCGGCGAATTCTGCAGGTTCGGATATTCGTTACAAACCGTACGATATCAATCACGCGTCTATCGTTACCAGTAAGAAAAAACAGGCAGCTTTGGCCGAAAGTAAAAACTCAAAGGTAAGTAAGTTTTGTCTTAACATCATGAATTTCGACAATTGTCACGTGACAAACTTGATTTTGACAGTTGCGAGGTTGATATTAATGATATTTATTTAAGATTTGATCAGTGACGTCTATTAATCAAACCAAGGTCCAGAGCCATGGAAAATAACTTGTGTAAACAATTCCAAAGCAATATATACCAGTCTAAGATATTAGACTAAATTTGTGTGTGTTTAGGGCAGCGTAAAGGTTTCGAATTTTCACATTTGTTCCAATTTAGGATTGCGTGAAGTATTCTACTACTACCAAAACAAACTCCACAAAACTAGAAAACTAAAGCAACCAAGATGCATTGTATTTTATAGCTTTACAGTCAGAATTTTGACAATTGCCACATTACTGTCTATTTAAGATAGGGTTAGGTGACGCCGCTATCACAACAGCTTAGCAAGACGAAGATTCATATAAATCTGAAACAACTTACCGCAAGCATTGTACTTTATAGCTTCATGGTCCGAATTTTAGCGATTTTGTTTGTTTAGGGCAGCTTGAAGGTTTGGATTTTGACATTTGGAACATTGCTTCCAATCTAAGATAGTCTAAATTGTCCCGTGATTACTGCTACTACTACCAAAACAAGATCCATAAGGTGCAAAGCACTAGAAAACAAAAGCCACTAAGCTGTAATAGTAAATGTAATGTAAAGCTTCTTAGCCTGATCTTTGACAATTCTGAGGTTACTATCTATCTAAGATAGGGTCACGTAATGTCATAACAGGTAATACGGTGTCATTAATGAATAAAATGACAATTTACTGTCATAAAAAGTGTAATTTTTGACAACTATTTTTGGAGCAGTATAAACCAATAAGTAGACCATAAAATTGAATTTTAACTTAACTTGACTCTAGTTCTTATAGATTTTTTTATTTTATTTTAAGGCCTCCTTAGCCTCGCGCACTACCTCACCATCAGTGGAAAACGGCCACGCAGGTTCACAAAACTACCGTTGTTTCATCTGCGCCGGGCTGTACCCTTTCGAGCAAATGGAGTGGATAAGCACCTCGGCCGAGGGGATGAACTCGCACGCTATGCACTTTCCTTGTCTGTCCAAGGTAACCACACGTTTCATATCTTTCTTTTCTGGTTACTGAGCGACTATTGCAGATCGGACGCACGCTGGAAAACAGCTGCATGGATTCGCACGGTCGAGTGTTAAGCTGCACCAGATGCGTGAACCACCTGACGCAGCAGTGGGATAATTTCGAATCGGAGCGGGTACCGTTGGAGAGGCGGCGTTACGACGTGCCCTTGCCCGACATGTCTTCGATGAACGGCGATCGGGGGATACCAACACCACCCAGTACCAACAGCGAAAGAACGGTTTCTAGTCAGCCGGCGTCAGGGGGCAGCAGCATCTACTGCTTCCTGTGCGGCCTCCATTCCGAGTTTACGTTGGCGCGGGTGGTTTACAGCAAACCGCAGGGCAGAAACGCTCCCTATTTTCCGGTGTTGTTGCGTCATAAAAGTCCGCCGAACGCAGAACAGCTGCGCGAGAACGGTAGTGCTTTGGTTTGCACCTTTTGTTACCATAGTTTAGTACACCAGTGGCGTCGGTACGAATCCCAGACGGGGCATGCTCCATCAGCGGATAGGCGTGAATACAACACTCACGATTATTGTTGTTATGTTTGTGGTATTACTACCTACAGGAAAAGAGTGAGGGCGCTGCTGATTAAGGTGAGTGTGAGAGTAACTAACTGTGTTAAGAGATGAAAAAATTTATTACCACCTGCTTGCAGAGCATAAAAAAACTCATTTTACCGAAAATATATGCACAACACTGTATAATGTAAAACTTAAGTTTCCACAAACTTTAAGTTTGTCTGATCAATTTTACAACAGCCACTCTGAACCACTATAAGAAATATCCGTTATTTTTCTATTCCAGGACTTTCCTTTTCTACGATTTCATCCACAGCCCGAGAATTCGCTGCTACTAGAAAACGGCGACTACGCAGTTGTTTGCTTGGACTGTTACGAGACCCTGCGCACCCAGTCGTTGGAGTACGAAAGGTTAGTGTGCGCGCATTTAGTTTCGATTCAGACGGTCAGATTCAAAGGCTTAAATCCACCAGGTGGGGTTTACCGTTGGACAAACGACAGTACAATTGGATCACGCAACCGCCCCCGCCCGAGGACAGTCCGGAGGCGGGTATTGCCCGTCTGCCCAGCGGCCAACGTAGCGATAAAGTGGTGAGTACATTCGCAAACCTAAAAATGTATGAAAATACATTCTCTTGGATTGTCTTGAACCAACTTTTTAAATTTGATTTAAGTAAATCAAAGTTTATCTGAATTTGACAGGCACCACCGACGTTCCTAGCAAAACCTGCACGAAAAAATCACTCGCCAAAAATAGTGGAGAGAAAAACGAATCCGAAGACTGAACAAAACTCAGGTAAGTCCAAGTTTTGTCTTTAAACTGCTCAGGCATGAACAGTTAACTAACAACACTGTAATAGTTCACAATATTTTCTTTAAAATCTCTTTCTCTCTCTATTCTTATTCCAATAATAGGACTATGTTGGTTTTGTTAATCAACCCCAGTAAATCTAGTCAAATACCTCCCATTTTTTTTAAATCCTTTTTAAATCTCCTATTAAAGCGATTTAGCAAGTATGTACAGTTAGGGAGGGAGCTATTGCATGAAAAACCCTCAGCTCATAACTTGGTCATTGTTACAGTTACAGAGTTCTAGTTTGGACCACTGTGTAGCTCCTTGAATTCCCTTTTGGGTCCTTTATTAAAGTTCCATGACAAGTTACTGTTAAAATGCCAAGGGAAAAATTGGAAAAAGAATCACATGACTACAAACATTAAAACAAATGAATGCCCACATTATTTTAAAATGTCATTTTAATAGTAGCTGTAAGTAACATCTGAATACTTGAAAAACCAGTCACGTGACCGAAAAACATGTTTATTGTTACAAACAATGAAATTGAGAATTTAATGATTTACAACAAAACTAGCAGTTTTAGCTATTAAATTTGACAGGTGAATATGATGGATAACAAACGATATTGTTCATGATTTTCTTGGCAAATCAGTGACCAATTCACCCTTTTTCCTCTGTCGTTTCTCCAGCCAACTGAAACCGGAATAAAACTGCTATTAAGCTCCCCCCGAATCGGATAAGAAGGGAGGATATGGAGTGTTAAACATCGGGCGGCTTTGAACGTGCCATCGCAAACCGAAAAGTGGGCAAATAAAGACGCTTATCTCGCCCCCCGGGGAAACCTCGCGGATACTGCGGTGATTTATTACTTTAGTACAGATCCGCACCTGCATTCCGGGTACTTTCGATTCTTGCCTCCGGGGGATTCGGGAAAACCCTAGAGTCCGGGCCTGGGGATGCACCGGGACGAGCGCTCTTTAAATCCGGCCCTTGTGGTTGGCGGGGGGGGGGCAGCAAGGGCTCTTTTCGTCCCGGCAGGAAAATCAAGTATCGCCAGTCTTTCGGTCCCCGTCGATAAGGGTAACGCGGTTTTAGAGAGTTTTACGCGCGTGTTAACAATGGGAGCAGTTTAATTATTGTTGTTTGGTTGTCTCATTGTGGTTTCTCCTTGCAAACTATTAGAAAGTTTAATGGGTAGTTACAGAGTGTTCCAAATTAAAAGTGACTATTGAGAGTTTAAAACCGTAAAAGAAGTTAGTTCTGACACTCGTTCGTGTTGAATAAATGGTTTGATGTATTTAAAATTGCGCTGTTGCAAAAACTGCAACTTGTACTATTTAAAAAATCTCTAGTACAACAATAACAGCTTCGGACGCAGTGTTCATAAAAATCGATTATTAAATATGCCAAAACCCGGATTAGCACGTTTCCAATAACTAAATTAGCGCGGTTCATCGAACACCAACACGACACAGTCTGAACCAAACAACTCCTATCGCCATAGCAACATCATTTGATGCTCGATTAGGGTGGACGTTTATAATGTAACCGTCTAACGACGAAATAGAGACGCGACCGGATATGGATTTCAAGCTGGATCTCAAGTATCCCCATCGCGACCCTTACGCCACGTTCCCTTATTTTTATGGAGCGGAAGGTAATAAAAGGGTGTGTTTTATATTCAGTTCTTTTTAAGGCCTCTTAGGGATGCAGGGTCGGATTTTCGTAAATGTATGTTTGATTCACTGTATGAACAAGAATAAAGCTGTTTATTCCACAAAATATTTTTTCAGTAGTGTTGAATTTCTTTGAACAATTTTGAGTATATGACGTTGTTACAGGTGTACCTACCAGCCCCAACAAACTACCTCCCACCTCGACCAATGGCAGCCTACCAGCCGCGCCCACAACCACCGCCAACTCGCCAGTGGCCAATCCAAAACCTCGCCCAGCCCCACTGGCAAACGCTGGCACAACCGCCAACCAGTACAACCATTCGTTTGCGGCTGCGCTACGTAACCTAGCGCAACAGAATGTACCCGGAACGGATTCTGCTGGTGATCCGCCTGCTGCCCATCGTCCTCGAGAGACTGGTAAGTTGTAGTTCTACTCAGGACGAAGCTGTTGATGGTCAAAATGGGTGTGATTACAGCCACCGAAAAGCCTAAACCGACCCCGCCCGAAGTGCCTACGCCTTACCCGACCAGTCGATCGGCCATCGATGCCCGACTGACGGCGGCTCCCAACCCTTATCCGGCATCTCTGGCCGATTTGGGCAGAAGTGGGTTTCAGCCGTATAGGCCCGAGGATCACAGATTGCCCCCGGTGCCTGTGGGACTGGAACTGCCAGGGTACGGCTCGCCATACACTCATTATTCCTTACCGATGGTGGAAGAACAGCTTTATTACGAGCGGATACTGAGACCTGCGTGGACGATGACCCATCCTTATATGCCGTATCTAGGTTTGACAGGCGCAGCTTCGATGCCCTTGTACATGCATGAAAGGTAAAATTAACATTCATAAACGCATAAAAATAAATTTTGACAGTCGTCACATTCATGTCATTGCTAAATACGTGTAAAGCAAACTGCGAAACGTCTAAATTGTCACAAAGGCGCTCATGAATCGATAAATTGCAATTCAGTTGATTTTTTCTCATTTGCAACCTTTTAAGTAGGTTTTTTTAGTTTTACAGCTTATTAAGACAACTTTTGGTCGTCACGTTAATGACTGTGTAGAGCAAACAGCCACACGTCACAAGTGTCAAATTAATACTCACGAACCTATAAAAAACCATGGGGTCATCAACTATAGTCCAATTTTCCGTTCAACACAATGAGTTGTTTTTACAAACAATAATATTGTAAAGTTTCCTGTTTAAAAATTTGGTTTAACTGATAATTTTAAACTTTACGCCACTAGTTTTTTTATAAAAAACTGAATAAATACTAAATTGCGCTTGGCACACCCCTGTGCGTGACGTATGTATGGGACAATTCAATATGCTAACGTAGGTGGAATTCTACATTCATAAGCACAATAGGCATTTACGAATATTCTACCGGTAGATACCTGTTTAACCTAGAGCGTTCGAAAATTGTTTTTGGTAACTACTATTGTCGTTCTGAAATTTTACCAATATACCGAATATATGTACCCGGTTTATGATTTATGGATCGAGAAGTTCCGTCGGTAAATTAAGAAAAAAGTGACTTTTGACAGGTTTTCCGTTAAAATTTAGAGTCATAACCTCAAAAATTAGTTTATGGTTGACGGTTCGTGGGTTTGTTCCGCAATTTAGCTAGCTTATGAGATTGACTTGTTAAATTAAAATGGATATTAGAATATATTCTGTTCGCGAGATGGAGGTATGCCGATATTATAAAACATTTCAGCAATGAACATCTGGATGCCAGTCAAGTGTCAAAGACATATCAGCAATAGGAATACCAATCGCGTTCTAAAATTCATTCAACCGTAATGAACCAGATCCTTAAAAGTTACACCGATTGTGGTAAACGGTGGAATTAGCTGGTATAATTTTCGTAAATGCCTATTGTGTATTGCCGGTGTGCCACCTGCCTATTTCGCTCGAGGATCGCTAAGCTGAAAAGAAACAGCGAACACCGTTTTACGTCAAAAACTAGTCCCCTTATGACGTCAAACGGGATACAACGTATATAGGGTGAAACAACCAAATAAAATTTTTATTGTAATTTTTCTTAGGTTTAAATGCTTCTAAAGCCGAAAACAAAAAATACGTGTTAAATATTTTTTGAAGCGCTATCGATTAACAAAATAAAAAAAAATTGGTTGATGACCGCATTTAGTTGATTTTTACTCATTTCTAATCTATCAAGTTTTGATAGTCATCACTTGTATGACATTTGAAAATACCTTATTGATCTTTACATTATAAATTCGATTATAGATTCAAACTGGAAGAGGAACACCGTCAAAGATTAGCGGCGGCAGCGGCCTCAAGGTCTAAAGATGCCGACCTAGAGCGCGAATTACTTGAGAGGGAGCGAGAAAAAGAACGTTTAGCAAGGGAAAAGGAGGCGGCTCGTAGGGTGTCGCCCCATTTACTAGGTCTACCAGTAATGCATCCTTCGACCGCAGGCATGCTACCCCCCACTTTGGGATTAGCCCCTCCCGCCGCTAGACACTCTCCTCTTGGTCCCGCTTACTTGGGACAGCCTCCTCAAGGTTACTCTCAAGTGCCAAGGTACTGAACGGTCAGTCAGTGTTAACTTTGTCTACTAATCGACCAATCACAGATCGTCACCGTCGTTACAACGTCACTCACCGATGGCCTACTCGACGCTGAACCTGTCAACGCCTCGCGGCCAATCACCAACCGTAATTCAACCGTCGGGTCCAATGATAAACGCTACCGGCAACGTGCAACCACCTCCCGCCCATCAAAATAGCCACCAGCACGCGGACAGCAAACCGTCCGCTTCTAGTCACGTGATCAAACCGCCCACGCCCAAACCAACGCCTCCACCCACCCCCAAGGCTACGCCCCCGCCTGTCGTTGGCAACGGAGACTGCGCCTGACCTACATCGAAGCCCGTCGATTTTGTTGCAGCTCCTTGTTGTCGGTAAGTTTTTAATTTACGTTTGCTGACAAATATTGATTGTGACGTGTTGTGATCTGACAGCCGATCGGAACGATTTACCGGTTTCGGTTGCGTGGTTCGTCACCAGGGATCTCTTCTACTGTAGTACCTACAGCAAACACCCCCTTTTTTGTTAAGGGTGTTTTAGTTCATTGTTTTGGTGTTATTAAAGCCAAGGAGGAACGTTCGGTTTCATTCAGGAATTACGCTGCAATTCGAGTTTCCGAGGTTTTTGCAAGTTATATTGCATTGTAACTAAATTCAATAGCAAGTTTTTTATTACTAAATTTGTCCAGTTTGTCAGCTCCTGTAAAGTTAATCAAAATTTGTGTACCTTTAATCTGTTCAAAAAATCAGGGAAAAATTTTTTTCCGGATAACTTTGCAAACTGTGAACGTTAACTTCGCAATGGAGCCGTTCTTCTTAACTGTAAACCGGATTATCTCCCATTTTTTTTACTTTAAACAAACGAGGGGCACGGTATTAAGGCGCTTATTAAAAAGAGGCGATTCTCGACTGTAAATCGGCGCGTAAGAAGGATAGAACATTTTTTTATATAAATATATGTATAAATAGTTAGATAGGTGTAACCAATTATTGCAACGGAAAATGTTTCCAATCTCGTTAAGGCTATATTGTGTTTCTCTTTCCTGATAAGATTGTAAACGTGTTCCTTTTTTACCGTTAACGTTTTGTATTGTGTAAATAACTTATTTTCGTTTTTAAGTTAATGCATAAACATAGACGCGCTGTGATGAATAATGAATGAAAATGAAAGCTACAAAAAGAAGTTACGTTATAATTGTGTGCTAAGGAGAGAGAGAGAGAGAGAGGTCAAGTGCAAAATTTTTATTGTTATAGTTTGATTCGACTATCTTTTACAAGTATTATTTGAGAGTAAAACCAACGTGTGTCGAGACTTGATGACGGACTAAATGGCTGATAAACACTTTGTACACGTTATTCGATTAACAAAAACCGAATTTAATGTTAATTTTTTTTTACTGTTTTATTTTACGGGTGTTTAATTTTACGTAGGTGAGAGAGAGAGTGGTGTTCACTGATTCTGTGATAAATACAATTTTAGTAATCTTGACGTAAACACTGTTTCTAGCATGACAAACCTAATAATAAATGTATATAAAAATTTCCTTGACGGTGGTTTCAAATTTGTTTTAGACGAAGAAGAATTTTCATATTATCCTCGGTACCTCAACATCAGTTGTCTGATTCCCATATTCACTTCCTTTTTCTCCTGCCTCAACAATGTTGATTCCTAAATAAGACCAACATTCTTGGAAGCGCCTTGGTAAGTTACAATTTTGTTTATACTACTAAAGTTTGATGGTTACATATTTCTCACTTAACTTGAGGAGAAAGCGTTTCTTACTGTTGATTTTCTATTTGATATACGCGAAAAACTAAAGTAAAAGGGAATGACGTCACAAATTTCAAAACTTTGTGTCAACATGAAAAATAACTTTTGTTTGACGGTTGTTGTTTTGATAACTGGCACTTTCAAAATGGTTTTAGAAGCTTCTGACATTTTAAAATAATTTCTGGAGGGATTAAGACACTTGTAGAGGCCTCTGGCACTTTTTAGAAGGTTCACAAGAGCATTTAGAGGTCCATGAAACTTAATGGTCCTAGAGGCCTCTGGCAATTTAAAACAGTTTTGGGAAAGATTATACTTTCAAAATGATTCTGGAAGCCTCTGGCACTTTTTAGAATGTTCTCAATAGCATTTAGAGGTCCATGGAAGTTTTAAAATTGTCCTGGAAGTCTCTAGCAATTTAAAACAACTCTGGGAAGGTTTAAGACAGTTGTAAAGGGCTCTAGAACTTTTCAGTAGCATTTAGAGGTCTCTAACACTTTTAAAATGATTCTAGAGATTTCTGGCACTTTTTAGAAGGTTCTCAATAGCATTTAGAGGTCCATGGAAGTTTAAAAATTGTCCTAGAAGCCTCTAGCAATTTAAAACAACTCTGGGAAGGTTTAAGACAGTTGTAAAGGGCTCTAGAACTTTTCAGTAGCATTTAGAGGTCTCTGACACTTTTAAAATGATTCTAGAGACTTCTGGCACTTTTTAGAAGGTTCTCAATAGCATTTAGAGGTATATGGAACTTTTAAAATTGTCCTGGAAGTCTCTAGCAATTTAAAACAACTCTGGGAAGGTTTAAGACAGTTGTAAAGGGCTCTAGAACTTTTCAGTAGCATTTAGAGGTCTCTGACACTTTTAAAATGATTCTAGAGATTTCTGGCACTTTTTAGAAGGTTCTCAATAGCATTTAGAGGTCTATGGAACTTAAAAAATTGTCCTAGAGGGCTCTGGAACTTTTCACAAATGTTCTCAGTAAGGTTTAGAGGTTTCTGACACTTTCAAAATGATTCTGGAAGCCTCTGGCACTTTTTAGAAGGTTCTCAATAGCATTTAGAGGCCCATGGAAGTTTAAAAATTGTCCTAGAAGCCTCTAGCAATTTAAAACAACTCTGGGAAGGTTTAAGACAGTTGTAAAGGGCTCTAGAACTTTTCAGTAGCATTTAGAGGTCTCTGACACTTTTAAAATGATTCTAGAGCTTTATGGCACTTTTTAGAAGGTTCTCAATAGCATTTAGAGGTCCATGGAAGTTTAAAAATTGTCCTAGAAGCCTCTAGCAATTTAAAACAACTCTGGGAAGGTTTAAGACAGTTGTAAAGGGCTCTAGAACTTTTCAGTAGCATTTAGAGGTCTCTGACACTTTTAAAATGATTCTAGAGATTTCTGGCACTTTTTAGAAGGTTCTCAATAGCATTTAGAGGTCTATGGATCTTAAAAAATTGTCCTAGAGGGCTCTGGAACTTTTCACAAAGGTTTAGAGGTTTCTGACACTTTCAAAATGATTCTGGAAGCCTCTGGCACTTTTTAGAAGGTTCTCAATAGCATTTAGAGGTCCATGGAAGTTTAAAAATTGTCCTAGAAGCCTCTAGCAATTTAAAACAACTCTGGGAAGGTTTAAGACAGTTGTAAAGGGCTCTAGAACTTTTCAGTAGCATTTAGAGGTCTCTGACACTTTTAAAATGATTCTAGAGCTTTATGGCACTTTTTAGAAGGTTCTCAATAGCATTTAGAGGTCCATGGAAGTTTAAAAATTGTCCTAGAAGCCTCTAGCAATTTAAAACAACTCTGGGACGGTTTAAGACAGTTGTAAAGGGCTCTAGAACTTTTTAGTAGCATTTAGAGGTCTCTG
This sequence comes from Ips typographus, assembly GCF_016097725.1. Classification (NCBI taxonomy): domain Eukaryota; kingdom Metazoa; phylum Arthropoda; class Insecta; order Coleoptera; family Curculionidae; genus Ips; species Ips typographus. Next base: position 8,069,990 of record NC_138426.1, on the reverse strand, counting down.
ACCCTTTTAAAATGATTCTAGAGATTTCTGGCACTTTTTAGAAGGTTCTCAATAGCATTTAGAGGTCCGTGGAAGTTTAAAAATTGTCCTAGAAGCCTCTAGCAATTTAAAACAACTCTGGGACGGTTTAAGACAGTTGTAAAGGGCTCTAGAACTTTTTAGTAGCATTTAGAGGTCTCTGACCCTTTTAAAATGATTCTAGAGATTTCTGGCACTTTTTAGAAGGTTCTCAATAGCATTTAGAGGTCTATGGAACTTAAAAAATTGTCCTAGAGGGCTCTGGAACTTTTCACAAAAGTTCTCAGTAAGGTTTAGAGGTTTCTGACGCTTTCAAAATGATTCTGGAAGCCTCTGGCACTTTTTAGAAGGTTCTCAATAGCATTTAGAGGTGTATGGAAGTTTAAAAATTGCCCTAGAAGCCTCTAGCAATTTAAAACAACTCTGGGAAGGTTTAAGACTGGGAAAGTTGTAAAGGGCTCTAGAACTTTTCAGTAGCATTTAGAGGTCTCTGACACTTTTAAAATGATTTTAGAGATTTCTGGCACTTTTTAGAAGGTTCTCAATAGCATTTAGAGGTCCATGGAAGTTTAAAAATTGTCCTAGAAGCCTCTAGTAATTTAAAACAACTCTGGGAAGGTTTAAGACAGTTGTAAAGGGCTCTAGAACTTTTCAGTAGCATTTAGAGGTCTCTGACACTTTTAAAATGATTCTAGAGATTTCTGGCACTTTTTAGAAGGTTCTCAATAGCATTTAGAGGTCCATGGAAGTTTAAAAATTGTCCTAGAAGCCTCTAGCAATTTAAAACAACTCTGGGACGGTTTAAGACAGTTGTAAAGGGCTCTAGAACTTTTCAGTAGCATTTAGAGGTCTCTGACACTTTTAAAATGATTCTAGAGATTTCTGGCACTTTTTAGAAGGTTCTCAATAGCATTTAGAGGTCTATGGAACTTAAAAAATTGTACTAGAGGGCTCTGGAACTTTTCACAAAAGTTCTCAGTAAGGTTTAGAGGTTTCTGACACTTTCAAAATGATTCTGGAAGCCTCTGGCACTTTTTAGAAGGTTCTCAATAGCATTTAGAGGTCTATGGAACTTTGGAACTTTCAAAAATGTCCTAGAAGCTTCTGGCAATTTAAAACAACTCTGGGAAGGTTGTCAGTAGCATTTAAAATTTCTGGCACTTCCAAATTGGCCCTCAAAGTTTCTGTTAATTTAAATCAATTCTTGAAAGGTTAAGTTGAACAGAGACTATTTGTTTCCTCTATACTTTTGGCAACAATGCAAATGATTTCATCTAATAACGTCACGCTAATTTAATTTTTTCTATAACTTTCCACACTATTGAAGTCCACATGACCCTAAAGCCCAGCATAGTAGATAGTTTGTGATTGGTCGAAAAAAAAAGTAGCTGTCAGCTTGCTGCTTTTTCTTGACCAATCCCAAACTATGAAGAGCAGGTTTTGGATTAAAGTGAGATAAAGAAAAGTAGGTCATTCAAATTATTTATTCAATATTCATCAAAACTAGTACCAAATCCTTGTGAAGACATTGAACAATTTGATAATAATATGAAACATTCACCTCTAAAACTGACAATATGTTATGGTTTGTTCAAAGTAGACAGTATATTGTGTAATAATAACGTATTTCTTATTAAAATTCGCTGATGCACTACACTCTTGTCACTCTTAAAAATTCGATAAGGACACTTAAAAAAAAATATTTACTACTTACATATATCACAAAAATTTATTACCTCAAGGACCACAACAACAAAAATTGAGAACAAGGTGACTGCCTCTAGTACAGTCTAAATTACCACACAAATTATTATTCAATCAATATATCTACAAAACCTTTATATGACCTTAAAGTAACAACTTAAGTTCAGTCTGGTAAATAGGCTATTTACAAAGGGAAACAACACTACTTTGAGACAAAGAGAAAGTTGCTCACCTAATGCTTGTTAAAAACAATAAAAACTCCCTCAAAGCTTGCCAGCATTTCAACCAAGCTGTTAATAATTAATAAACATCTCAGTTTAACAGTCTAAAAAGTTGGCGGCCATAAGGAGCTCCAGGGCAATTTCAGGAGCAATAGGGAACTCAGGAATTTCAGTGGAGCTGTTTGTGTAGCGCACTTTATAAGTAAAGTACATGCAGACTTTTTGCAGAACATGTGACCTGTTGATGTTGTGTTAAGTAACTGTCGTCTTTACTGGACTGAATTACTTACGGTATCTCCCTGAAATTCACTTCATTAGCTTCGTTCTCTGCAAACTGTCCTGGACCACTCAGCATGGCTTTGATAGTGCCTGAAGTGAGGGCGTGCTCCCTCTTCACAATAAACTCGTGCCCGTCTGAGGAGATCAGCTTGACGTACATGGCGTCGGGGCCCTCGCAACCCCCGTACACGCGTTCCTGGCATTTGTCTTCTTTGATGTCACCCATTTGGACCTGCAATATGATTTGGTCGAGTTGGGTTGGCTTTTTGGGTAGCGTGCGGTACTACAATGCTAACGAAGCTGCTAAACCAAAACTAAAGGCCTAAGGAGCTACAAAGGGAGGGTGGTTGCACATGGATGGTCTAAAAGGGCTGGTTTCAAGTCCAGTCTACGTTAATTAACGTGTTTACCATATTTTGCAAAACGATAATAAATGTTCCAAACAAAGCAACTGCCAGTCGGTGAATACTCACTTTAGTTTTGGTTTTTTTTGTTAAAAAGTTTATAAATAGCCTGTCTTTAAAGGAAAAACAAGTTAGTTGAAATGACTCAAAAGAGGGACAAGTGAAGACAAGACTGACAAGAGGGCAAGACGGTAAATAGTGATTAGTGCTGTCACTGCTGTCAGATATCAAAAAAATGTCTTTGAAATTAGAGCTGTTTTTTTGCGGTTTCAAAAGTCACGTGACTTCTTTGTAATTTTATAATAATGATGTCATGTGACACTAAGGCCGCATTTGTTTTCACGCTCCATGGAGCGAGCAGTGCGTTTTTGACGTCAGGATGACGTAATTTGGAAAAACCATAATTTGATCAACTGTCAAATTACGTCATTATGACGTCAAAAACGTCCTGCTCGCTCCATGGAGCTTGAAAACCAATGCGGCCTAAATAAACATACTGTTTTCTTGTTCTGTATTGATTTGCTGACAAAACCGGTAAAAAAAGTAATAGTCTGAATCGCATTTAATTTAAGCTTGTATTAACATGTAGGGCGGTGTTAAAAGGGCTTTTACTGAACGCACCAACATTAACATAACGGACTGTCAAGAAAATGTCGTCTGTCAAACGTTACCTTCTGTCAATCATGGAAATTTGAAAGTTTTTGAATTATTTTTTTTTAGATTTTTTAAATCAAAATTACAAACAATCACTGAATTAACAATGTTTGTTGTTTAAGTTTATTATTTGGTTAAGTTTAAATTAGTAGTGGGCAGTGGTGCAAAACCCCCTCGACCGCCTCAAAATTTCCAGTGCTCCCCTTATGTAACTCTGGTTTTTTTTTGGCAAATTTCGCCCCTTATTGCTATTTTCTTGTTACAATAATGGACGCCGTACTGTTCCGGGGCTCCCAGAAGCTGGAACATCTTCAGGTACCGTCAAAACAACCTTAATCTATTAATTATACAGGAGGAGCTTTTGCAGTTGCAAGCGGACATGGTGGCATCCAAAGCTAAAGACCTGCTGCACACTTATTCGCAGACCACGCGAGCCCTCCTCGCTCAAGTGTGGCACAGCGAGAAATTGGGGCATCTCAAGCACAACATTATCCACTTGGTCACTTATATTCTGGAAGTTTCAAAGGATTTCAAAGAGAGGGCTATTGATGTGGCCGACCCAAAACGCTTGTGGATGTTTTTGGCCGGCGTTATTGGAGGAAGGTGTAAGTTGACCTAATTTTCTCAGCTTGTAAGTCATAATTTATAAAATTCAGGAACTAAAGTTTGTTGTGATGGTTATTTTTAACTCTTAGTTTAAATAGGTGTTGCTTAATCCTATCAGCACTTTTGATTTTCTTTTGGATAATATTGGCAGTGGGTACTTAGTTTAAAAATAGTTTCATCCTCCTTAGATAATTAAGTTAACAGTCCTGTGTGTCAACTTGAGTAATGTTGCTGCTTTTAGGGTCAAAACGTGAAATTTCCATAGCATGTGCCAGTTTTATGGTGGGGGGTATTGTGGGGGTTGCTGTGACTCTAGCGATAAAAAAACGAGAAAAGACTGTACGATACATGGAGGCTGTGCAGATCAAACACTATTCAGGGGCTGAGGTAGGTATTTTCTTTTAAAAGTTGGAGGTTTTCAAACTTTTGAAATGCACAGTCAGTCAGTGTGGTTGAAGACGCAATTGCTCCTTACGAGTGTGGTGATCAGGAGGTTTTAATTAACGTTAAAGCGGCCTCAGTTCAAATTGTGGATGCACACATTTGTAGCGGTTACGGTCGCACTTTAAGGCGGATACTGCGTAAACTGTACAAGGTATATCCACCGACCTCTCAAGTTAGGTTTTTGTGGTTATTTTCAAGTTTTTGTAGCAATCCAATTCTGACCTGCCCCTAATTTTGGGACGGGATTGTACCGGGGTGATTACGGATTTGGGCAAAGACGTCAACAGGCTTGAAATAGGGGACGAAGTGTGGGTGACTGTACCGTTTTGGTCTCAGGGCTGTTTAAGTCAAACTGTTTTAGTCTCTAATGATAGGGTAAGGGCATATGATAAGTATAGACAAACAGTGGCAATGGAACTGAAAATTAATTTAAGTAAGCAGCGTGAGATGGCACCACTAAACGAATATTCCTGTAATTTTAAAGCCAGTTTTATACTTAATACATTATGAATTAATCTTAAAACAGTCACGTGACTATTTGTACCTTAAAATGAGTCACGAGATTTAGAGCTTAAAACTAAAAAACGGTCACCTAATCTTAAAATTAAATTTAGTTATTGAAAATAGTCACGTGACCGGTAAAATAATATTTTGTCATTTACAGTCACGTGATCTTTAGGGTTCCGTTTTGGCATTAAATAAGAGTCACGTGACCTTTAAAAATAAAGTTTGAGTATTGTAAATCGTTATGCGACTTTATGAACTGTCAAAAAAGTCACGTGACCTTTAAAAATATATTTTATTTTTGACAATCGTCACGTGACCATTTGCACATTATAAGGAGTCAGGTGATTCTTTAAATAATACTTTGACATCTAAAACAGTCACGTGACCTTTAGGACTTCGTTTTGACGTTAAAATAATTGAAAATTGTCACGTGGCCATTTGCACTGTAAAGAGGGTCACGTGTGTTTTAAAAATATCAGTTTAAACTGAAAAACAATTACGTGATCCTTCAAATGACATTCAAAACTGTCATGTGACATTATTAAATCCATTTTTAATTTTAAAAGAGTCACGTGACCTTTAGGATCCGTTTTGAAGTTAAAAAAGAGTCACGTGGACTAAAAAATTAATTGAAAATCGTCACGTGACCATTTGCACTTTCAAAGGAGTCGTGTAATTTAAAAAAATCTCAGTTCAAACTGAAAAACGGTCACGTGACCCTTTAAACGTTGTTTCGCTATTTACAGTCACGTGACTTTTAAAAAATGTTAGATTATTGAAAATCGTTATGCGACTTTATGAACTGTAAAAAGAGTCACGTGACCTTAAAAAATATATTTTATTTTTGAAAAGCGTCACGTGACCATTTGCACATTGTAAGTCAGTCAGGTGATTCTTCAAATAATACTTTGACATCTAAAACAGTCACGTGACCTTTAGGATTTCGTTTTGACGTTAAAATAATTGAAAATTGTCACGTGGCCATTTGCACTGTAAAGAGGGTCACGTGTCTTTAAAAAAATCAGTTTAAACTGAAAAACGAGCACGTGATCCTTTAAATAACATTTTGACATTCAAAACTGTCATGTGACATTATAAAATCCATTTTTAATTTTAAAACAGTCACGTGACCTTTAGGATCTGTTTTGAAGTTAAAAAAGAGTCACCTGGACTAAAAAAAATATTAAATTTGAGTATTGAAAATCGTCACGTGACTATTTGCACATTAAAAGGAGTCACGTAATTTAAAAAAATCTCAGTTTAAACTGAAAAACGGTCTCGTGACCCTCTAAACATTATTTCACCATTTACTGTCACGTGACCTCCAGGATTTCGGTTTGACATTAAAAAAGAGTCACGTGACCTTTAAAAATAAATTTTATTTTTGAAAAGCGTCACGTGACCATTTGCACATTGTAAGTCAGTCAGGTGACTCTTCAAATAATACTTTGACATCTAAGACAGTCACATGACCTTTAGGATTTCGTTTTGACGTTAAAATAATTGAAAATTGTCACGTGGCCATTTGCACTGTAAAGAGGGTCACGTGTCTTTAAAAAAAACAGTTTAAAGTGAAAAACGAGCACGTGATCCTTTAAATAACATTTTGACATTCAAAACTGTCATGAGACATTATAAAATCCATTTTTCATTTTAAAAGAGTCACCTGACCTTTAGGATCCGTTTTGAAGTTAAAAAAGAGTCACGTGGACTAAAAAAAATTAAATTTGAGTATTGAAAATCGTCACGTGACCATTTGCACATTAAAAGGAGTCGCGTAATTTAAAAAATCTCAGTTTAAACTGAAAAACGGTCTCGTGACCCTCTAAACATTATTTCGCTATTTACAGTCACGTGACTTTAAAAAATGTTTGATTATTAAAAATTGTTATGCGACTTTATGAACTGTAAAAAGAGTCACGTGACCTTAAAAAATATATTTTATTTTTGAAAAGCGTCACGTGATCATTTGCACATTGTAAGTCAGTCAGGTGACTCTTCAAATAATACTTTCACATCTAAAACAGTCACGTGCCCTTTAGGATTTCGGTTTGGCATTAAAAAAGAGTCACGTGACTTTTAAGAAATATATTTTATTTTTGAAAAGCGTCACGTGACTATTTGCACCATTATAAGGAGTCAGGTGACTCTTCAAATAATACTTTGACATCTAAAACAGTCACGTGACCTTTAGGATTTCGTTTTGACGTTAAAATAATTGAAAATTGTCACGTGGCCATTTGCACTGTAAAGAGGGTCACGTGTCTTTAAAAATATCAGTTTAAACTGAAAAACGAGCACGTGATCCTTTAAATAACATTTTGACATTCAAAACTGTCATGTGACATTATGAAATTCATTTTTAATTTTAGAAGAGTCACGTGACCCTTAGGATTAAATTTGAGTATTATAAATCGTCACGTGACCATTTGCACATTAAAAGGAGTCGCGTAATTTAAAAAATCTGAAAAACGATCTCGTGACCCTCTCAACATTATTTCGCTATTTACAGTCACGTGACTTTAAAAAATGTTTGATTATTGAAAATCGTTATGCGACTTTATGAACTGTAAAAAGACTCACGTGACCTTTAAAATCATATTTTATTTTTGAAAAGCGTCACGTGACCTTTTGCATCATTATAAGGAGTCAGGTGACTCTTCAAATAATACTTTGAGATCTAAAACAGTCACGTGACCTTTAGGATTTCGTTTTGACGTTAAAATAATTGAAAATTGTCACGTGGCCATTTGCACTGTAAAGAGGATCACGTGTCTGTGAAAATATCAGTTTAAACTGAAAAACGATTACTAATGACATTTAAAACTGTCATGTGACATTATAAATTCCATTTCTAATCTTAAAAAAGTCCCGTGACCTTCGGGATCTGTTTTGACGTTAAGAAAGTCATGCGATTTGAAAAAAAATAGTCTAAACATAAAAACTGTCACGTGACCTTAAAAATGACATTTTAATCTTACAAATAGATACGTGATTCAGTGTATCAGTTTAAAACTAAAAAAAAACGGTCACGTGACCCACAGGATTCTGTTTTCACGTTAAAAAAGGGTGACTTTTAAAATAAATAGAATCTTTATTATCGATACCTCAAACCATAGATTCTTATCTTATTTTCAAAATTCGAGTAATTTAACTCAAATTTATTTGAAAAAATCAAGCTTTCTTACGCAGTTCAGATGGGATTGCAAAAGAAAGCGGAAATACTGCAAACGTTGGCAACTATGTCTGCAATGACGAGCTGTATTAGCGCCATCTCTTAGAGTTTACCTGTACAACTGAAATACATTAGGAAGCCCTTGAATCGTACACGGCTTCCTTTTTGGGTGCCACTGTAATTACATTGCGCTGGTTGTCTGTACTTTTTTTTTGTTTGCCGTCAAATCTGATAACCTTAAAATTGGTTTAATTTTGTAGGTGGCCCGTAAACCAAAAAATGTCGGTTTCGAAGGCGCCTGCAGCATACCGTACGCGGGCAGTTTAGCCTTGTCCGCGCTGTCCGAGGCGGACGTGGACGTGGACAACGCGACCGGAAAAAGGTTCGGTGTGTTTTTGTTTTTTCGCACCGAAACCGTCATCTCTTTAGACTGGGGTTAGATTTTTAATTCAGGACGGTTGCACGCCCTCTGGTTGCGTCCTAGTCCAGTTGCTCAGCCACTGGAAAGCCCACGTGACCACCACGTGCTTTAAAAGGGCGGTGCCGGTCGCCAAAGCCTTGGGCGCCGACGAGGTTATTAGCTTGGAAGATCCACAGTCACCAGGTAAATTTATCATGTTGGAAGCTACTTAACTTGTATAGTTTTGAAACTTGACAACACTGGGTAGTAAAAAAGTTGTTTCCATTAACCAAACACAGGAAGTCAGACTTTAGATGCTTGCAAAACTCTAATTAAGGAACTACAAGCCAGAGGAGAAGTGTACGATTTTATTGTTTTGACTAGGAATAGTGCGGGGTAATTCTACAATTTTGTACAACGTTCCTTGCGTAATTCTTTTGGTAATTTTAGTGGAACACGCCCACAATGGATGGACCTAAACGAATTCCTGTCTGAAGGAGGTAAAATCTTAACTACAGTGCCCGAAGAGCTACTGTCAGACGGATGTGGATTTTTGGGGCGCAGCCTGTTAGCCTCGTACGTGCGCCTTAAATACTGGTTCGAGGTTAGTCACGTGTTTCCCCCGCATATTTCCTCTACTCCTCAACTAAACAAACTTTCAGAGATTGTTGGGTTTGCCGTTGGCCGACTACGCCGAAGCGCACCTATGCCACGCCACCTTAGAAAGACTGACAGAACTGGTGGAGGACGGAGTCTTGCAAACTGTGGTGGACAAAGTGTTTCAGCCCCGTGACGTGGAGTTGGCGCTGCATTACATCCAATCGGCACAGTCTATCGGTAGTTCTGTTGTCACGTTTCGGTAGCATCCTTGGAGTGAGTGTGTCAAATGTCATTTTCTTTAGTACAAAATCCGAGTAAAAGCGCGAGAAAATGGCATCAGTGAAAGATTGTATGTTTACAAAAAAATGTTTAGGTGTGTTTACATTAATATATTTACGATCTGTTTATATGACTAATAAATGCCATTTTGTTATTTAAGGTGTTTGACTCCAAAAGCCAAGTTTTCCTTAATTCCATCCTCAATGATTCTGTACGCCAGTTAGCATTTATACGTTACACTAATTTCGTTTAAACACCCTGTATAATAAATGATAATACAAAGTTTGGGTGTGGTGTTATTTACTGACCTTTACTTGGATGGTGCCTCCCTTGAAAGTAGTAACACTTTGGTTAGGTAGTACTGCTCTCAAATTTTCTGTAAACGAAAAATAGTGCCACCCTTCAAAGGAAAAAAAAATTGATTATCTGCTCTCAAACTTTGATAGGTAAAATGAATAAAACTAAAAGCATCATCCACCGGGTATCCCCTTTATTAACACTCTCTTTATATATCTACAACAGTTTATATATTGGCTTTTTCTTATATAATTTCAGTAAATGTACATACACTTTTAGCTAACTTTTAATAATCTGCCTTAAACGTTATGCAAGTGGGGAGTTGACGGCGTCAGCGACTGTATGTTTTTTGTTCCATTTATATAATAACACATAGTAATACTTTCGTATTTTATATTCTTATAATTACACGTAATTAAAAAATCACTTAACCTAATTAGTACAGAAAGCTACTAAAGACCTTAAGTAAGTAAAAAAACGGACGAATGAGACTGTTTTTTGCGTAAACTATCGCCGGTTAAAGGGCAAAACTAAAAAAAAAACTGTCATGACTAAGAAAGTTTTGCTCTCCTTTTGAAAAATTAGTAAATCCGGTGCTTGTTCTCGAAGCAAAACGCAACAAAAAATTGGAATGTAGTTGTTAGTTGATTTTTCAAGCAAATTAACCCCTTTTAGAGCGAGATTCGTTTTTGCACTTATAATTAATAAAAGAAAAACAAAGCACCTGTCCTTGTACTGATCTTTCTTAATAATTAACTTACATTGAAAGCGTTAAAAAGTCACTTTGAAAAACTTAAAATCTAGGAAAACCTTTAAATAGTTACAAAAGCTAGAAACGCAGATTTTTGCGGCGAAAGCTTTTAAAGCTAGCTGTGGTGGTTTTGTGGTTTATTTTAGTTCTGGACACACCTAAAGCAAACGAATATTTATGCAAAAATAGGGGGGACAAGACTGGTTAAAACTAACCTCAATTAAAAAAAAAAAACATCCAAACGATTTACTGCTGCTGGTGAGCAGCCTGCTGTTGGATTTCAATTTTTTCAACGGTCATATCCGGATTCATGGCAGTTGCTTCCTGAATTGCTTCCGCTAAGGCGCGGTCGTGGTCGATCGGATCACCATCCGACTGAATCGTGATCTTTTGCTCTACTCGAGTCTCCACGACTCCGTCCCGTTCAGTTTTGTACTGTGCGAGGAAATAATTAAAAAACTCAAACAAAATGGCTGAAATAAACTCTTACCGTGATCGTTTCGACTGTTCGAGTTTTCGAGCTGATCGTTTGAGTGCTGACAATTTCGCCCGTTTTCGTGTAACTACCGTCCTCGGAGGTGAGCTGAACCTTCCTGGCCTCGGTGGCCACGATTGGTACGCTGGTGGTCGAGGTACGGAACACTGCCGGATCACCGCTGTACATTACCGATTCGGTCTTCACAATTCCACCCGGTAAATCGTCCTGAGAAAGTTTTTGTTTTTATTGCTGTGCAGTAGTTAAGTGATGTAATTTCAATTAGCGTATCGAATACTACGTCCAAGGTCGGTCAGGTTGTTTAAATTGCTACTACAATCTTCTTAATAAACTAATCAAAATTTATGAAGAATACTCAGTTTGGCAACGCCGCCTATTAACCAGGTGTTTCAAATGGAATGACGTCACAATGAATTTTCCCATGTTAAGTGACTTGGATTTGACATTTCAACGCATGCCTCTCTAACACTAAATTCACAACATGCCTTGCGCAAACAAAAATCACGTGACATGCCCAACTAATTTACTCACCCAAGTTGGCCGTGATATATGAACTCGCTGTATTAATGGTTTATGCCACCGCCCTCTATACTAGAAAGCCTAAAATGTCACTTTTAATGGCGGCGTTAGCGGTTTTCGTTTTATACACAAACGTATGCAGATGCAGTAAAAAATATGTTTTTTTTGTTATTTTGTGTAGTTGATTGCAAGTTATGAGTGAAAAATCAACGAAAGGCTCATTCCTGTTCCAGATATGTATAGATAAAGCTTTTTTATATACAATCAAGTCCAGCCTAAACAAATTGGTTAGAACATTTGTCCTGGAAAGTACAACACACAGTAAACTAGTTTAAACACTGTTCAATGTAAGAAAATCTGTAAATCCTTGAAACTAGGTAAACAAAACTGGTAAATGGTTCTTATGTTATTACCAAGAACATTCATTCAAAATTATTTTTGTTGATCTCACATTGAAAGATGCTTTAAAATGTAACTCACATACCTGTGCATTTAACAAGCACCTAATAAGTTTACTGTACTAGAAAGCACTCGTACCTACCATTGAGTGCAGTGTTGAAGTAAAATCATCCCACTTCAAAGTATTCAACCACTGTTGAGTTAGATCCGGTTTTTTGTAAAGTAAAAAACTGACAAGGTTGGACTTTTTCCTGAATTGCTGTTACAATGTGGCTTGAAAAACGTATGAACGGCAGTAAACAAAAATAACTTACGCAAATAACCTCAAGTCTTGATTTTAAACCGTAAAAATTCATCTAATCCTCAAAAAATACACACAAACGCAAACTGTCACCACTATTTCCGCCATATTGGAATTTTTGACAAGCACCTTTTAGGCTTTCTAGTATAGTAGGCGGTGTTTATGCCCCCCCGACTGTGACGTTTTACATCTGACAACAGACAGTCGGGGAAAACCAGAATTATGTCAAGTCTACATGTGCAACATTTACGCAAACTTCAAGATTGTTTTGTGACCAATCAGCAGTTGCAAACACATGTGCACTTGTCATTAGAAAGTTATGAATTGACGTTTTCAGTAATACACGGAAACGTCAAACGACTGTGTGTGCGTACTCACCCGATAGAGGTCGCTACGATAGTAGGGATGATTGGGATCGTCCGGTGGATCGATTGGAGTGCCTGAATCACCTGAACTAGTCGAGCTAACGCTGTCTCGTCTGCCCAGCTATAAGCCATGCGAGTTAAGGTATGACGTAACACGATAATTTTGTTACACATTCAAAATGACCGTTGATTTGTATGAATTAGTAGTAAAACGTAAAAACAAACAAACAAAACGAAAACAAAATAATAATTAACCTGATCGCCTGCAACCACCGTACTGGTCGTTTTCACTTCCTGAGTGACGGTACGTTGTTCCTGTCGGGTGGCGCTGCTAGTCACAGAGTGCGCCACCGTCTTCTCCTCCATTTGTTGCGTTTTCGCGTTGGTGCCGAGGTCTTCGTGCGTTGTTGCCGTTCTGGTCGTGACAGCTCGCGCTGTCACGTACGGCGATTTGACATCGTCGGACGTTAAAGGCGTATCGGCCTGTACGCGGTCAGTAAAGGAACAAAAAAGGAAAAAAAAAACAAAACAAATTAAAATAAAATCCAAAAAAAAAATGGAAATATAAGGGTGTCTGCCTTTTAAACAAACATCCGTCACGTGATCATTTGATTGCAAACGGCAATGAAATCACGTGCATAAATTTCAAATATCTCTCGTATTGTATGACAGCTTTCAGCTGGTTTTGACAGATGCTTGACACACGAGCAAACCCCAAATTGACGTCAAATGTATTAAAATTATCTTCATCGAGTTATAGAGAACATTTTTAAATGCTGGTAAGAAAAAACAATTTAAACCTCCAGGAATTAATAGTTTGACAGTCGGTTATCAACTCAATCACTCCGTAAACTGTCAATGTCACCTCAAAACTGTCAAAATTAACTTCATTAAGCTATAAAATAAATGTTTTGTTGTTTTGAGTATTTAGTAATGTTGACAGAGTTTTGACACACAACTAAGTTTCAAATTGACAGTTTAACGTCAAGACTATCAAAATTATCTTCATGGAAGTATAAAATAGAATTTTCGCATCTAGTAGACACTTAAAATAACCTACAAAAAATTGCGCTTTATACCTCCATAAAGCCAATTTCGACAGCTGCTCGACACTAACTTTGACATTAGATTGTCGACTTGGGATTTGACGTAAAGTTAATGTCATCGAGCTATAAAATATATTATTTGTGTTTAGCGACACTTTCAGAAATATCCGGCAAAAATCGTGCTTTTTACCTCTCCACGAGACAGTTGACAGCTGTTTGACGCAAACCCCCAAATTGACGTCAAAAGAAGGTATGAAATGAATGTTTTTGTATTTAGTTATTTTTTTTAAAGAGAAGAGAAGAAAATCAGTTTATCTTCATTAACAGTTTAACGTCAAAACTGTCAAAATTAGCTTTCTGGAGGTATAAAAGGCATTTTTTGCTAATAAAGCATACATTAAAAGCAACAAATGGAAAATAGATGTTTTTCTTTAAGGAATTGCATTGTAAGTTGCGTTTACAGTTCCATGGAGCCAAATCTGACAGTTCTGACGTTAAGGAACACTTTCATACTTTTACTACGTCACGTGACAACTGTCACAACTGTCAAAACCCCGTCGCTAATAACCTGAAAATTAGAAATAGTTGCCAGTTTAAGGAATCACATTGAAAGTTGTTTCAAACCCCCATGAAGCTAAATTTGACAGTTAAGACGTTACGGAACACCTTTTTACTGTTACTGTGTCACGTGACAGCTGTCATAACTGTCAAAGCTCACTCACCAGTGACCTAAAAATGTAAAATGATAAATAGATGAATTCCTTTGAGGGATTGTGCTATAAGTTTTGTTTACAGCTCCATGAATCCAAATTTGACACTTCTGGCGTTAATTAATACTTAAATACTTTGCTTGCGTCACGTGACAGCTGTCATCACTGCCAAAACTCACTCACCAATGAACTGAAAGTGTAAAATGACCAATAGATGTGCTTCTTGGAAAAATAACCGGTACCACTATTTTGGATCATTTTGCGTCACATTTTTGACAGCTGCCAGGTGACATAAAACATCAAAGTGTCTGCTAATGTCACAACTAGTAAATTTAACTATACAAAACTACAAATACAACTTGCAATGCGAATTATCGGAGCAACACAGCTAACTGCTGCGTATTCCAGTTGTATATGTTAGTGCTGCATGAGTTTTGACAGTTAAGTGACGTAAGAAACATATCAAAGTGTCAGTTAGTTTCACAAATGTCAAATTTAGGGCTTTATTGTGGTGTAAATACAAGGGACAACTGTTTTGCTATTTGATAGTTTCAACTCGCTTCTGAATGAGTTTTAATAGTTAAGACAAGTGTCACCTGACTACAAGCCAAGCTGTGAAGTGTCACAACTGTCAAACTGGACGTTTTAAACTAGCGTTTAACGTCACAACTGTTAAATTTAATTTCACAGAGTTATAAAAAACAGTTGGGGGGGGTGATTTATAAAATAGGCGCGACTATTTGACATTTTACAGTTTCACGGTACTGATTAATACGTTTTGACAGCTGACAGGCCATTAAACGTCACAGCTAGGTCAGCTGGTTAAATGTATCGTTTTCCGTAAATAGACCATTTCGAGGTGACGTCACAAACGTCAAACGTAAGTCAGCCATATTGCCGGGGGGGCATACAGACCCACTAGTTAAATGTAAACAGACATTTTCGATTGAGTTCAGAAGATTGTAGAAAAATGCCGTCGTTTTGTTTAGTCGTGAGTTGTGGAAATAGAGCAGAAAGGGATAAAGTTCGATTTTTCAAGATTCCCAAAGCGTTGAAGAACCGGGAAGAACAACTAAACATCTTGTCAAAAGAACGTCGACTTAAATGGGTTGCTGCTTCAAAACGTGGGGATTTAAGTAAAACCTTCCTTAATAATGCACGAATTTGTGCAAATCACTGTTTCAGGTGTCTATTATTATTATTTGTCAGTAGTACAGCATTTAACGAAGTATGGTTAAATAAAATATTGTTTTAATTTTTGTGTATTTTGTCAGTTTAGCCAAACCAGCCAAATTGGAAGATAAGGACAATCCTGACTGGGTTCCTTCTGTAAATATGGGATATATATTATTACCAAAACCCAAAATGTACAAAGTGTATAGCGGCATGTTCAAGCAGTTAAGCGTTAAACAAAACGTCTCATAATAGTAAGTTTTTGTACAAAAGTTATAATTTATCTGTAATAAGACCTTTATATAGGAAGATGAGCATGAAGGTGAGAGATCACGTTAGCTATGAACATGGACAGGGAACCCACTGCAAATCCATCTGCAGAAGTATCTGTATCTTACTTGGAACAACTTCCACAAATTGAAGACAATAGCCAACTAAAAAGTGAACAAAATGCTCTGTATAAATTGTCTATCAGAAGATCTCAATTTTGCAAATCAAAAAATTATACATTGCAAGAAAAACTAAAATCGTCTGGCTTGTCAGAAGAGTCATTTAAAGATAATGATTCAAAAACATTATATTTTACAGGCTTTCCAAAAGCACAGATGATGTTTTTAGTTTTTAACAGTGTCTCTCCCTACATATCAGCTAAATGTACTCTGCTTCCTTTTAAACAGTTTATTAAACACCAGGAGATCACAAATAACAATGAAAATCAATACAGTTAAATTCAGTTGTCTGCCCCCCCGGCAATATGGCTGCCGTCGAAAGCCAGTGTTAAAACCAGGTGACTCAAAATGATCTATTCTTCGTGGAGGATACTTTTGGTAGGACAACATTAGGTTAGGTTAGGTTAGGTTATAACTACCATTTGTTTGTTTATTTTAATAGTTTTTTTTTTGCAGTTTTTTTGATCAGAAATTAGGTTTTACGTGTAATTTAAGTGAAACCTTCATTGTCAAAACTGTCTTCCTGTGCAGTAGTTGATTTTATTTTAGTTGCGCTATAATAACAGATTGTCCTACGTAAACATCAACTTTTCTTAAAATAGGTTAGGTTAGGTTAGGTTATAACTACCATTTGTTTGTTTATTTTAATAGTTTTTTTTTTGCAGTTTTTTTGATCAGAAATTAGGTTTTACGTGTAATTTAAGTGAAACCTTCATTGTCAAAACTGTCTTCCTGTGCAGTAGTTGATTTTATTTTAGTTGCGCTATAATAACAGATTGTCCTACGTAAACATCAACTTTTCTTAAAATAGGTTAGGTTAGGTTAGGTTATAACTACCATTTGTTTGTTTATTTTAATAGTTTTTTTTTGCAGTTTTTTTGATCAGAAATTAGGTTTTACGTGTAATTTAAGCGAAACCTTCATTGTCAAAACCATCTTTCTGTGCAGTAGTTGATTTTTTTTAGTTGCGTTATAATAACAGATTGTCCTACGTAAACATCAACTTTTCTTAAAATAGGTTAGGTTATAACTACCATTTGTTTATTTTAATAGTTTTTTTTTGCAGTTTTTTTGATCAGAAATTAGGTTTTACGTGTAATTTAAGCGAAACCTTCATTGTCAAAACCATCTTTCTGTGCAGTAGTTGATTTTTTTTAGTTGCGTTATAATAACAGATTGTCCTACGTAAACATCAACTTTTCTTAAAATAGGTTAGGTTAGATTATAACTACCATTTGTTTGTTTATTTTAATAGTTTTTTTTTTGCTCAAAAATTAGGTTTTACGTGTAATTTAAGTGAAACCTTCATTGTCAAAAGTGTCTTTCTGTGCAGTTGATTTTTTTTAGTTGCGCCATAATAACAGATTGTCCTACGTAAACATCAACTTTCTTAAAGTAGCCTAACCTAACTAGTGCAGCAACTTGTATACGAAAAACGGCAAACACCCTCTCAACCCGATTACAAGTCTTATACACTTTAGTAAACCCAAAAACAACTACAACAACTGAACCAACCAAACTAAACAACCAAACAAGACCGCGATCAACGAGGCGCTAAAGAACTGCAATAAAAAATTTACTAAAATGTATAAAACTCTCAATAGGGGACACTAAAAGCGACTCGGCTTACCTTGTTCACTTGCGTGGACACTTTAATCTCCCCCGTACGACCGTCAGAGACTCGTTCCTCAATGTTCTGCGTTACCCCGTCCTTGTCCTTGGTGATGATCTGTTTCGTGGTGGTTTTCACTATCACCGGAGTGGTTTGCGTTACTTTGGGCGCTACTTGTTCGGTGGCGAATTCGTTCAAATCGTCATCGCTCGATTCTTCTCCCTCTTTCAAATAAGTTTTGACGCGCACTTTGGAGTCTTTCAAGTCGGTAAAGTGGCTGGGATCGATTTGGGCGTAGTTTAGTATCAGTTCACCGGTGACTGGGTCGCGACGCGCTGTCTTCGGGTCTATATCGCCAGTTTGTGGGTCAATGTGACCCCATTCAGTGTGAATTTTCCCGGTTACAGGGTCGATTTCACCTGACAAGGTTAACACTTGGGTTATTTTAGTGTTGGCACTTTTAACTAAAGGATC
Source organism: Ips typographus (assembly GCF_016097725.1). NCBI lineage: Eukaryota > Metazoa > Arthropoda > Insecta > Coleoptera > Curculionidae > Ips > Ips typographus. The sequence continues at coordinate 8,052,107 of NC_138426.1, read as the reverse complement.
GTTAGCGTCCACTCTGACTACCTTACCAGTTTTCGGATCCACCATGCTGTAGATGTATACAGTTTGTGTGGTTACGTTCACTATTCTGCCAGTTTTTTCGTCGAATTGACAATCTTTTGGATCGATTTCTTTCACTTTGCCTTGAGGATCGTTCTGGGTGATTAGGTAGATGCGGACTATTATCATTTTTCCGGTTTTAGGGTCGATTTTGCCGTATTTGGTGTAGATTTGTCCGGAGGCTGGGTCAATTTCTGATGCTGTGTATAACGGTGCTCCGGTTTCATCAACTTGACTGGTTCTAGTGAAAATTTGACTGGTCTGAGGGTCAACTTTAGCGGTATTCTGATCCACTTTGGATAATCTCTGGATTGTTCCGGTTTTAGGGTCAATATAACCGTAAACTGCTGTTACGTAACCTGTAGTAGCGTCCACGTTACCAGTGGTGTAAACATCTTCCTTGCTAACTGGGTCGTTGTAGTCGAAGACCCATATTTGATTTGATTTAGTGTCGATCCTTACGGATTTAGGGTCTCTCTTGACAATTTCCCCTTTTTCGTTCACTTTAGGGTCGGTAATTAAAATTCCCACCAATCTACCGTAATTAGGATCCACTTTTCCAGTTTTAGGGTTGGTTAAACCACCCTTGAAGAGGATTTGTCCTGTAGTGGGATCGACCACCCCTTGTCGGATTTCGTGCTTGCCACTTTTAGGATCAATGTGAGTTAGGGTGGCTTTGACAGGGTCAATTTGACCGTACTTGGTGTCGATACGGTTGGTCGTAGGGTTGTACAGACCGTTGGACACTTCCGCGGTAACATTTTTCGAGTCTATTAGGTTCTTCTTAGGGTCCACTTTACCGCTGAAAGTGAACACTTCCACTTCAGGGTCGACTTCCTGTCCAAACTTGATTACCTGCACTAACTCTGGGTTGACGGTGTCTGTTTTAGGGTCTTTAACCCCCGTTGATATAATAACATTCCCTTCAGCGTCCACTTGTAGTGGTCTGGTGGTTGTGGCGCCAGTTTTAGGGTCCTTGGTGGTGATTCTCAGCAGTTTCAAGTTGATAACCCCATATTTAGTTTCAATTTCTCCTGTGGCAGAGTTTTTCTTTGCTTTCGAGTGTTCCATTTGGCCGTTGTTCAGATCCACAGCACCACTTTTAGGGTCAACCTTGCTGGTTATGGTGGTGATTTCAATAACTGGGTCATTCTGACCGGCTATACTAATCACTTGTCCTAAACTGGGATCGACTTTACCAGTTTTAGGGTCTACGACCCCTGTAACTAGAATAATTTGTCCGTTAGCATCGTTGATTTGTGCTGTCCTAGCATCGACTTTACCAGTTTTCTGATCGTTAACAATCACTTTACCGTTTTTCGGATCAATTAAACCGTATTTCGACTCTATTAAACCAGTTTCTGGGTTGAGTAAAGCTGTAGACTGTTCCACTTGACCTTTTTCCAAATCGGTTTTTCCGGTTTTCGGGTCAATTCGTGCGGTTATCACCGTGATTTTAATCATGCGTTTTTTAGGTGTTGGAGCTGCGTGTGGGTCTTGAGCTTGTTTAAGTCCAACCACCGAGAATACTTGTCCTAAATCGGGGTCGAGTTTACCAGTTTTCGGGTCAGCAACTGGACCTCCGTTGATGATAATATGTCCGGTGGACTGATCAATTTTCCCGGGTACTATACCGCGCTGATCGTTACAAATCAAAGAGCCGGTAGTGGGATCAATTTGACCGAACTTGGTTTCGATGAAACCGGTAGCGGGATCCAGAATTCCAGTGGTGTGCTCCACTTCCCCGTTTTCTATATCCACGTTGCCAGTTTTAGGGTCTTTTCTCGCTGTTATTACCATGATTTTCACGATTCGGTGCTTGGCTATTGGGTGTAACACCCCGGTGACCACCTCTTTAATTGGGGTTTGTGGGGCTGGTTTGGGTAGTGAAGTTTCTTTCTCGGAAGGTTGCTGTGCTGCCACTGGATCCACTAGAGGCTCGGTAATGTGTACTGAAATCGCTCTGCCTAGATCTTTATCCAGTTTTCCGGTTTTAGGATTGACAAATCCACCTTTGAACACCAATTCTCCAGTGTTGGGTTCGATTTGTCCTTGTCTAACTTCGGACTTGCCAGTTTTAGGGTCAATTACTGTTAGGGTTTCATTGACCGGGTCCAAGTGACCGTATTTGGTGTAAATCTTGTTGCGGTCAGGGTCGTACAATCCTGGTGAGGACTCTGGGGTTGCATTCTTAGACTCTATTGTGTTTTTCTTTGGATCCACTTTACCTAAGAAAGTTCGGATTTCAATTTCCGGGTCTACTTCCGGTCCTACTTGTATTAGTTGCACCATGTTAGGGTCTGCTTTGTTGGTTTTGGGGTCTACGACCCCTGAGGATACTATGATGTTGTCCTCTTTGTCTACTGTAATAGGTCTTTCTTGGACTATATTGGTTTTTGGGTCCCTAGTGAAAATTCTCATGAGTTTCAGGTTGACTGTCCCGTTTTTAGTGACAATTTCCCCAGTTTCCGGGATGATTTTCCCATTAGTTACCTCGGTACGGCCTTTGTTCAAGTCAACCTGACCTTGTGGGTCCTTTTTCGCTGTTACGGTGGTGATAACCACTGCAGGATGTTGCGGGTCTACTATGTTAACAATTTGGGATAAATTTGGGTCTGTCCTGCCTGTTTTAGGGTCAACCACGTTGTCGTTTATGAATATTTGGCCAGTGGCTTCGTCAATGTTAATTGGAGTTACTGTAGCCTTGCCGGATTTGTCTTTCTGCATTGCCTTGCGGTTTTGCGGGTCAATTTTACCGTACTTCGATTCGATAATGCCGCTAACAGGATCTACGGTTGCGGTTAGTTTTTCCACGGTGCCTTTTTCCGGGTCAATTTTGCCAGTTTTGGGGTCTTTCTTGCTGGTGATTACCAGGATTTTTATGACGCGTTTCTTGGGAATTGGATGGCTGGGTAAAGCGTATTTAACCCTGTCTGTTGGGGCTTCGCCCGTTCCTACTATGGTGATCAATTGGCCTTGGTTAGGATCCTTTTGGCCTGTTCTAGGATCGATAACTCCACTCGGTAGAAGGATTTGTCCGGACTGAGGGTCTACGTTTCCTTGCAAAGTTTCTTGTTTACCTGTACTAGGGTCTAGAATCATTACTGTGCCTTTGGTGGGATCGATTAGACCGTATTTTGAGTCGATTTCCCCTGTGGGGTGTCTGATACCTGCTGACTGGTCCACGTGACCGTTTTCCAGGTCTAGTAAGCCGGTTTTAGGGTCTCGTTTCGCTGTCACTACCAACAATTTGATCACTCTGTTACGGTCTTTGACAGGTACGGTAGGAGGTTTGACTGGTTGGGGTTTCTGTACCGGAGTGGACAGAATGGGATCTGCCTGAGGGTTTTTCAAGGTAAGTTTAATGGTGCGTCCGTACGAGTTGTCTAGTTTATTAGTTTTGGGGTTTAACAACCCCCGGAAAAGCACATCTTCGGTTATAGGCTCGAGTTGGCCTTGCTTCAGTTCAGTTTTGCCAGACTTTGGGTCTGTAACGCTTAAAGTCTCGTGCACAGGATCAAACACCCCGTATTTAGTGTAAATTTTGTTGGTGGCAGGGTCGTACAGACCCGGACTTCGCTCTGGTGGTGTTAAAGTTCTAGGGTCAAACCCTTTCTTGTCCGCTTTCCCCGCTACGGAAGTCACCTCAATTTCCGGTTCCAACTCGCTGCTCACTTGCAAAAGTTCACTGAAACTCGGGTCTCTAATTCCGGTTCGTGGGTCTACGACCCCTGACAAGACTATAACGTTGTCGTTTGCGTCTAATTGAACCGGATGGACTTCCACTTTGCCGGTTTTCGGTTCCGTAATGCTGATGTTCTTTTTGGTGGGGTCGACGTTGCCGTATTTAGTTTCTAAAATGTTTTGTTTAGCGTTTATACGTCCGTTGGTCTGTTCTTTGTAGGCTTGAGTGGGGTCCAATTGTCCAGTTTTAAAGTCGCGTTTAGCAATGACTGCGGTAATTGGGACGACAAAGTCTCCAGGGTCTGTGATTTTAAACAGTTGACCTAAGGTTGGGTCCGGTTTGCCGGTTTTAGGGTCGTTGACTGCTTCTTCGAGAATAAATTCTTCTTCAAGTGTAGGTTTGAGTGGGTAGTAGCTGGTTTTATCACTTTTGGGGTCTTTATGCCGCAATTTGTTGTTGACTGCGTCTATAGTGCCGTATTTGGAGTCGATTTCTCCGGTTGCAGGGTCTAAGACTGCGTCTACTATTTCCAAGTGTATCGCCTTGTTAGGATCAATTTTACCGGTTTTAGGGTCTTTTTTCAAGGTTGTGACTTGTAGTTTCACCGGTCGTTTTTTAGGGATGGTTTTTAGAGGGTTTCTGGGTTTGGGGTCAGTGCCACAAATGCTGATAATCTGGCTTAGGTTGGAGGCTTTCCGGTCAGTTAAGGGGTGAATCACCGAGCCGGATGTGATGACAATTTGCTTAGTTATTGGGTCAATATGGCCTTGCACCACTTCTTTTTGGCCTTGAACCGGATCTGTGATGATTACAGTGCCGTTAGACGGGTCAATCAGTCCGTATTTGCAGTCAATTAGGCCGGTGTCCACGTTCTGTTGTCCTGGGGTTATTTCGGAGGTAGCCTGTTCCAAGTCCAACCTTCCGGTTTTAGGGTCTCTAGGTCCAGTTGTGACAAACAGTTTCAGAGGGCGCTTCTTGCTCTCGCCACCCAGCACTACTGCTCCCACTGGTTTAGGTTCTTTCTCGTACTGTTCTCCAGCCAAAAAGGCTGCCGTATCCGTTTTGGGGTCTTTTCTTTTCAGTTTTTCTACTTCACCAGGGGCGTAGTTGAACGCAGTGGCGGTGACTCGTTTCGTTGACGGCGATTGTTGACTTTCCGGTTCACTTTGCGCACTCGGTGATCGCTGGTTTTCGTAGCTAAAACCTTGCGGAGTGTATTTGGGTTTGCGGAGTTGATCTTCCGGCGCCTCGTAGTCGTACTCCTTGGTGTAGCCCGGTAACTGAGGAGATTCGGCTCCGGCCAGAGCTTCATTTTGTTTCTTGTCTTTTTTCCCGAAAGGACTCTAAATGGAGGCAAAAAGGTCATGCTTCAAGATCATGCAACTACAGTGGGCCTCGTAAACTTACACTAAACTATAACAATATGTACAAAAACACGCACATAACCAAGAAACCCTATTTTAGCCTAGACTAACCTTGGAACGCGACTTCTCCTTAGGGGTCAAAGCGTCCACGTCGCCGCCATTTTGTAAATTATTATTCTCCTTGTTGTCCTCCTTCTTTTTGCCAAACAGTCCACCGGCTGGCAAAACGGCCACACCTCCGACAGGTTTCTAAACAGACAAACAACTTGAATTTTGCACTTTAAATGAGTCACAAACTAGTGTCAAGCATGTACTACTACAATCACACATCAAAGTAAGAGAAAATTGTGCAAAACTGTTGTTCGAGACGCTACAACACTGCAAGTTAGAACAATACAAGCACAAAATACTGGGTGTCCCATGATAAACTGTGCAGTAGATTGGAGAAAGTTGTGGCAACAAACAATTATGTGGCTGACGACACAAAAGTGATTAGACTGTAACAAACTGGTACAAAAAGCAAAAAGTTTCAAGCACGTTCTAAACGACAAATATGACTAGGTGATTTGAAAACTCTTTCCCAGTTGTTGTTTGCCTAGATGCCAAAAAGTAATTCTGAACATTTTCGGTTTCTTGCAAAAATCTCCAAGACAACCCGGTTTCAGAGATATTTGACTTTTTCCTTAAATTGCATAACAATTTTGAAAATTTCGTAATATTTTTTAGGTTTCATCGACTTTCAAAAGTTCAAAATGTTTGTCTCAAACTGCTTATTCACCAAAAAACAGTTAAATTTAAAACTAAGGCTCTGCCAGTTGTGACCGCGTTTACCCGGTTCTAAGTGGGTGTAAACCTAGTCTACTGGGTGCAGAAAGTTATTATGAACATTTTTGGTTTCTTGCAACATTTTCGTAACTCTAACCGTTTCTGAGATATTCCACTTTTTTTGGAAGTAGCATCAATATTTTTAAAATTCCATATCTCCGCCATTTTTGGGGTTTCAGCGAACTGTAAACAGCTCAAAATCAATGGAATTTTACTGCCTTAAAATCAGTGACACTTAAAATGTTTTATCCCTAACCTAACCTGACTTGTCAGCGGTTCTCAAATTTTAGAATTTTACTGGGTTTAAATCAGTGACACTTAAAATGTTTTATGCGTAACCTAACCTAACCTGTCAGCGGTTCTCAAATTTTAGAATTTTACTGGGTTTAAATCAGTGACACTTAAATTGTTTTCTGCTTCACGTAACCTAGCCTGTCAGTGATTCCAAAAATGTGTAAACAACACTGATTTGAAACAAAACAAAATTAAACTTATTTGCACTGCCAGTGGTTCCCAAAATATCGTATTAATCCTGACTAGATCCAAACATAAAATTAAGATTTTTTTGCTGCCTGCGGTTCTTAAAATGTTACGTTAATTTTACTGTTTTTAAATCAGCGACACCCAAACTGTTTTACGACGCCTAACCTAATCTGTCAGCGGTCCTCAAATTTTGGAATTTTACTGGATTTAAATCAGCGACACCCAAACTGTTTTACGACGCCTAACCTAACCTGTCAGCGGTCCTCAAATTTTGGAATTTTACTGGATTTAAATCAGTGACACTTAAATTGTTTTCTGCCTCACGTAACCTAGCCTGTCAGTGATTCCAAAAATGTCTAAACAACACTGATTTGAGACAAACAAAATTAAACTTATTTGCACTGCCAGTGGTTCCCAAAATATCATAATAATCCTGACTTGAGCCAAACACAAAATTAAGATACATTTTGCAGCCTGCGGTTCTTAAAATGTTACGTAAATTTTGAAATTTTACTGTTTTTAAATCAGCGACACCCAAACTGTTTTACGACGCCTAACCTGTCAGCAGTTCAGTCTAATTAATTTTTTTCACAGAAAAATAGACTTTTATCGTCTCTTCAATTGTTTCAAACTTTCTACATTCAATCACGTGTCTCTAAACTACCTCTCAACACAATTAGTCACCGGACATGTTAATACAACATGGCAAACTGACAGAAAGTAGAAAAGCGCCCTCTGGCGGTCGTTATTAAAATTTATAAAGCGAGTACAGTCTACTGAGTTTGTTGACGCTTCCTTTAACTGTCACTTGAAAGCAATTAGTTTTAGGGTACATTTTGGGTTTCCAAGTCAATTTTCACTGGTCAAACGTTGAAAATAGTCTGATAAAGATGAAAACAGTCCACAAACACAAATTTCAGTCCTAAGTTAATTTTGCATGATTTCAGAATTTTTATTGGTTTCCAAGTCAAATTTTCAACTTTTACGTGTTGAAAGTTAAGTAAAAACATCTGAAAATTCACAACTGTAATTCAATCAAGTCAATTATCAAAGATTTGGAGTTAAAATCCGGTTTGAAAATCATGAACACTTACTTTAAACACAATTTGTGCATAAAAATTAATTATCAAGTCATTTTTCATACTTTCAAAGCTGTGAAACTTGTAAATTGATGGTTTTCAAGTTGTAATTAGTACGAATTTCAGATACCACATAATAAAGTAAAAATAGACTTTTCAAACTTCAATCACCACGTGTCTCCAAGCTACTCACGCAGTTAGTCATGGGACATGTTAATACAACATAGCAAACTGACAGAAAGTAAGTCGGAAAGCGCCCTCTAACGGTTGTTTTAACAATTTACAAAGCGAGTACAGTCTACTAGAGTTTGTTGACGTTTCCTTCAACTGTCACTTGAAAGCAATTAGAGAGAGAGAGAGAGGGAGACCTTTTGACTTTTGTCGGCGTCGTACTCTCCCTCGACGGAGCTCGCGGTGCTGCCGGACCGCACCGATCCAGAACTGAGCTTTCTGCCATGCTGATGATCGTGACACATACACAAACGGATGAGATTAGGTGGGTGAACGTGGTGACAAAAAAATGTTCGGGTTGTGACCAATAGTGCGCGCAAAATGGTCACGTGTTAGTCCGGGACGTAACGAAAAGCATCGCACGCGCACAATCGGTTAGCACGTGTGAAGTAGTGATGGGCGATGTATTTACTAACTTTGTAGGGAGTAGAACAATTCACCCATCACTACTTTGAAGCTTGAGAGAGTGATACAAAATGACTCACCTTTTCCTTCTTGTCTTTAGGTGACTTAACTTTGGCCGGCGTTTGGTTGTCCACGTCCGGAATTCTTTCAGGCGGATGAGACATTGTGTGCCGTTTGTTCGCCTCGTTGTACTCTTCCTCGGGATGCACCCCACTCAAAGCTGCAACGAAAAGTGACAGTTTACCACACGAGTTACCAGTGCTAGAGAAAACAACACTCACGATCCATACTTCTAGAAGTTAACCGTTTTCCAGTCAACGATCTTTCAAATTGAGGTGCAGGCCGGTCGATCGGTGTTTTCCTCGTTTCGTAATGCGTACGGCCCGAGTACCGGAACTTGGACCCCAACCTGGGGAACAGCGTGTTCCTCTGGTTGACCTCGGGCGACATCAGTCTGAAGAAGGTGTGATGCTCCACGCATGTTTTCCACAATTTTTTGGCCGCCCGGTGATTGGCCAGCTTGAAACCAATCGTGGACTCGAACTGTTCGAACTCGCCCGGTCGAATTTTGATGTAGAAATTGTGACGTTTGTAGCTAATTTTCAAAATTTTCGGCCAGGCAAAACGGTTGATGCGCAACCGATCTCTGTAGACCAACAAACCGGACGCGCACACCCCCAACATTATGTCCACTCCTTCGGAATCTTTAGCCGGGTGTAAATCCACTCCGTACATTGCTAGTTTCTTGGCGTTTTCTAGATAGTGAAGCTCAGCTTCGGCAGGGGATTGTCCCCTAAAATATATATCCAATTAAACCCACTCAATTAACTGAAAAGTAGTAGTCCATATGCACGCAGTGGAGTAGTGAGTGTAAGTGAAAGCAAAACTCAGAGTCGATCTCCACAAATATATATTAATAAAATAAATAGAGGCTTAACTAGATCACTAGCCTGCTGGCTGTCATTCTACAAGGGGGGACAGCTGAACCCAGATGTACTAAGGTGGTTTTTTAATTCTACACGGGTGAAAAAAAACTTTGATCAAAAAACCCAGATCTGGTACTGAGGTGACAGGTTGCTTGGTTTTTTATTCTTGAAGGGGGAAAAAAAACTTAATCAAAACCCAAGGAAGTTGAATGATGTAAAAGCTGCATGTTTATCTGAAGGAGACCAAATAGACACGAAAGGGAACAAACACCCGAAACATGTTAGGCAGATAACAACTTATTATTAATCTATATTTGTGGAGATCGACTCTGAGTTTTGCTTTCACTTCCACTCAATTAAGTTAGCAAAAAAACAAACCTGTGAGTTTTATGCAATTCGCACACTTTATCCTCCAGGTCCTGGTTTTGATTGGGGGCGATTTTGAAGTCTTTCAAATATCCTCTGGTCATCGTGTCCGGATCGTAGTCGCCCAGCTCCGACTGCGCCAAGTACGACCCCAACAAAGCGTGAGTGACAAACGAACATGGTAAACGCCCACTTAAAATGTCGTTACGGATCTGCAAGCAGAGCTGGTACCGCGTGATGTCCTCTTGGAGTTGGGCGGGGTCCGGAGGGTAAAATTTCACCTCAAAACTAAACTTCCAAGGCTCATCTGAAACGTCAACCTCAAAACTTTCATTTACACCAAGAAAATTCATTTACTTTTCATGGTTTTCGCTATTCTCTTGTCCAGTTCCAGCCAGTTACGGGGGTCATACCGATCGGCGTAAACCAGCCCGAAGTAATCTTTTTCAATCAGGTTGATGGACTCGCATACTTTGTCCAGAAGGTCTCTGCCTTTTGCTTTGCGCTAAATTATGAAAAATACAAGTGAAATCAGTAAACAAAGCGAGGAAATAAATGTGAAAGCATCTTAAACATTGATTTATATTGTGGCTGTATAATTGATAGACAACCACACTTACACCAACAAGAAAAACGTGTTGCCTACCCTACATGATCATTCAAAGCCTGCTTGGCTAAAAAATGACGTCACACCTTATCCAGCCAAACTGACATTTCGCGCCATCTTTGTCAAGTACATTTTAGGTTATACTGTTTCTCTCTCTTGTTCTCCATTAAATTTGCATGGGTAATAAAATAAATCAAAGAGGCTTTGTTTTTCTTGTTAAGTTTAACAAATTGAGTCACGTGACAAGGTTCTAATAAAAAACGAAGCAAACACGTGACACCCACACGCTGTCCCAGCAAAAATGGCAGTGACGACATTAACTGTGACGTCACAATAAAATTCACTTATGTCTTAGATTAGTTGTCAAGATTTTGAGTCCTCTGGTTGGATTAAGCCAACTTTAGAACCCTAAATATCTCACAAAACTGTAACAATTCTGTATCGACAATATTGGGTCACCGTGTAGCTCTGAATGTGCGCAGTCCAACGATACTAAAATATACAGGGTGTCCCATTTGAAATTTTTGACTTTTACCCTTTGGAACGCAACCCTGTCACTTTCGAATCAGTCGGTATGTTTAGTGCAACTGAGTGCTTGTAACGACACTTGACAAAACGTCACTTGTCAAAAATTAAATGACCGTTGAGGTATAAAACATGTCACTTACGTCAATGTTCAAAGTCAAAACGGATCCATCGAGCAAAGTCACTTCGGTCCATTCGAATAAGCCGTTTTTGCCGCCTTTGACGTCTTTCGCTGTTGCCAATTTTTTGGCGGGTGACGCCTCGCTGTCAGTCACTTTCTCTTCAGGCATTGTTGCCTAGTCGTTTCTGCAACAAAAACACCGTAAGCGGTCTGAAGGTCGGTTAAAGGTGGAACCAATAAATCCACACTGGCACAAATGTATCACTAAAATCACGTTTAAACGACTGTAAACACTCAATAAATGAGATTAATAGTTTCTTGACTAGTACACTAGTTGCGCCCTCTATTTCACACGTAACTAAGCTACAAAGCGAGTATTCTCTTTTAAATTGGCCACAATTATGTCAGAATTGATGCGTCTAATTAACAAGGTTTGTACGGGACGTGCCCACTTCACATTGCTGAAATAACGCTAATTGAATAGTTTTTTTTTTAGGGCCAAACCCGCCCCCAAGGGTCATACAGACCTGGTTTAATTAATCATTGTGACAAAGAGGGCGTTGCTGAGCGTAATTACACTGTTAATGACATTCTGGTAAATGGAATCAGCGAAGCACAAAGTCAAATCAATTGTGTAGTTTTTTTGCCAGTAACAATAGCAGCAAGTGCATTATATCAATTCACACAGTTTTTTTCCTGTTATCTGCTGGTTTTATCAGAGATTAGTACTATTGCGTTTAATTTATTAAAGTCAGGTTAATTTGATGATTAAAATTTTGCAGTCAAGGCTGACTGAATTATTGGCAACACTGCATATTATTATGCCGTTAAACAGTTGTCGATTAACTGACTTGAGGTTGCCAATCTGGCAGTTTACCAAATGCTACAATAAACAAGAGAGATTGTAGAGTGACGGCAACATCGCCTAAACAACATCCAAACTCCGGTTTTTATTAATAATGCAGCTTGTTAGCAACTGAACGATCGAAAACTGTGTTTACTACTGGAATTTCGGGTCTATTTTTATATGACTGTAAAAACCGGAAATTGGTTTGTTGTAAACCTATAAAAGTCCGCGGAAGACCACTCTTCTGTTGGAGAAATGCTACTTTTTATGGGCAAAGTTATAAATTATCCTTTACATGGCGGCCATATTAAATTTCTTCCAAAGGTGATGTAAGTGGCACGGCCATAAACGGACAAGTTTGTATATTTCCTTCTAGATAAATTACTAGGCTTAATATGGTGACTAGGTGTGGCAAAAAGTCTATATAGTACCATCAATATAATTTTCACTAAAATAAAAAATATCAAAAAAACACGTTGGCTTTGCCGCTTAGAGCACCCTCCGTGACGTCACGGAGGGTGCTCTAAACGGCAGCGCCTTATTTAATTAACATTGAAATGGTTGATTATAATAATTATTCTTGAAAACATGATTCGAGCAGAATTGTTGGTTATGTCACCGGTATAAAAATAAAGCTTAGCTCCTGCAATGAATGATAAAACGAGTACAAGATAAAACTGAATGTTGAATAAACTGAGAAAAAAACAAACTAATTGCTGTTAAACTGATAAGTTTTAATCATGCTAGGCAACCAGAGAATTCTTCTCTGATGAGTCACGACACGGTAGAAACTGTGTCAAGAGATGGGAGTTTTTCGACGTTGACGAGGTCGTGTGGCTATTCCAATGTTTAAAACACTTTTAGTTTCATAGATCCCACGTTGACCTGCTTGTAAAATGGAAAAAAAAAACAGGGAATTAGGGCGTGATCATTACACTTTGCGGTGTCATCGATAATGTCACGCCAAGCGTGAAACCAGGTCGTTTGGACGGTAATTTACGTAAAAATACACTGAACAAGGCGAGCTTTAACCACTCCCGTTACTGACACGGGAAAAACATGAATGACAGTTATCACGTGAACCAATCACAGCAATCTGTTTGTAGTTTGTGACCAATCCACTGTCTAGATATTTACACAAATGCTGCACTTGGTTGAGGTTAATTTAGAAAATATTTTCTGAAAAAAATCAGAAGAATCATCACCCTTGAAAATTCTTGACAATTCTAGTTTTTAATTTTTCAAGGTCAAACCGTGCATGGTACCAAAAAAGTGTAAAGAAAGTAAAAGTTGCATCCCATCGAGGTGCATTTGAGGTAATAATTTCAGACCTCTAACCTGAAACGTTTTTGAGATATTGAGCAAAAACTGCAAAAAACGAGAGTCAACTTTGACGCCCTCTAGCGACTAAACAGGACAACTTAGCAGTGCCCGCTCAACGTCACGTGTTAGCCCCGTTCATCAGCTTTCTTTTGTTATACGATGGTTTTATACAGGGTGTTTCAAATAAGTGAGTTACGGACGATTTTCTGGAAAAAGTGCACAAAAATTTAATCTAAATTAGGGATTTTTTGGGCCTACTATACCAACGACGACCATTTTGCATTTTCTTCAATCAAAGTGATTTTTTAACTAACTTGAACCTGGGGAACGCAAATTTGACGTCCATTTTGCTCTAACTGGCATCGTTTCGGAGATGACCTTGAAATTATGACAATTTTGACACTTTAGGGCGTGGCACTCTTGCAAAATGACATTTTGACAAATCACACTTTAAGTCATTTTTGTACTATTAACCTGAAAGTATTTAAGCAGTTGAGGTTAATTTTGAAAATAAAAAATTTTCTGAAAAAAAACAGAAAAATCATCACCCTTGAAAATTCTTGTTTTTAATTTTTCAAGGTCAAACGGTGCATGATACCAAAAAAGTGTATAGAAAGTAAAAGTTGCATCCCATCGAGGTGCATTTGTGGTAATAATTTCAAACCTCTAACCTGAAACGTTTTTAAGATATTGAGCAAAAACTGCAAAAAAAACGAGAGTCATCTTTGACGCCCTCTAGCGGGTAAACCGGACAACTTAGCAGTGCCCGCTGAACGTCACGTGTTAGCCCCGTTTATGAGCTTTCTTTTGTTATACGGTGGTTTCATACAGGGTGTTTCAAATAAACGAGTTATAGACAATTTTCTGGAAAAGTGCACCAAAATTTGGCTCAAATTGGGAATTTCTGCTTTCGAGGAGGATGGTCAAAGTAAGGATGCTAGAGCAAAACCAATTGAATATCGATAGGAACATTTTACATCAAGTAGGCCTAGAATTTGACGTAGATTCCAAAAATCGAATAAAAAATTATAAGTTTGATTTGTTGCTCAAATTTGGGACACCCTGTATACTAATGAATTATCTAGGAATAAAGTATAATGCAAATATCTGCAAGATTCATATTTGGTATTTTTTTATAAAATAAAAATTAAAACAAGTAACAAGAATGTTACAAATTCATTGAATCACCCTGTAAACTACTTCATTGTATTGACAATAACTCGGTTATTTTGACAAATTCTCTTTTGACAACACTGTATACTGTTTTTACCGAAAACGTCAAATAACTGAGTTATTTACTGTTTTAACTGAGTTGTTTGTTGTAAAGTGTGATTTTGACAGTTTTTACTGTGACAGCCCGTAACTTTGTTATTTTGACAGTTACAGGGTGGTTCAATATACCAATTTGTAGCCCTTGAAATTGTCTTTTGATCACCCTGTATACCATATATAGTAGAAATGCCACGCTACCGAACGAGTGAAGCTTTTGTACCAGAAATGTGTTGTCCAGAATTTTTCGGAAAAAATTGGTAAATCTGAAAATTCAAAAATGACAAGTTGGACAGTTATCCTAGTAGCTCGAAAGTTACCGCTTTTACATCTCTGGCATGTGGACAATACCAAACTTGTCACAACTGTCAAAATTTCTAAAAACAACGTGGGTGGCTACCGTACCGTCTTCGAGGTGTTAGGGCACCGTCTTACAACCACGCTAAAGTGACTCATCAAATCGGTTCAAAGAACTGTCCAACCGTAAATTGCACAAACCAGAAAATTCCTTGGAATTGAACCTGAAGCGTGTGCAATGTTTATTTTTAGGAAAAACTGCAACAGCCACACTATTTCGGGACGTTAGGCTAGCCCGAAAAAAAAAACAACCGTACAGGGAAAAGGCTTTCCCTACTGTAAAACAGTGATTTTAGGTTGGATCTGTTAGACCAAGCGTTTTCCTACAATATCGACTTTCCACCTGTTGTTTGTGTCTTGTAAGACGCTCCAATGGGTTTTTAGTAGGTGCGGACAAAGGTCACCGACCTTGTCTGGGGGTCGGGCGTTTGCCCCCCACTTTTACCTGAAAAGCTCGCTTTTTTTAAGTAAATATTTTGATTTCAGGCCATTTAATCCAAACAGAAGCACCACGCCTACTTCAACTGTCATTCAAAATAAAATGACAGTGACAGATTGTTTGGGGGCTTAACAAATGCATCAAACTCTCTAACTGTCAACATAAAAGTCAGTGCCGTTCATGGACATTTTAATGTTTTTGCCAAACCATCTACGTCCGCCATTGGCTTAAATTAATTCGCCTGTGCTGAAAGCATAATCAGCGGAAATACCAAACAAAAGGAAATGCTAGGCTGAACAAAAATAAACTAGTTTTTCCGCTATTTTTCCTGCTGCTGGCCAATGATCTGCTATTACTAACAAAAGCGATTATTTCAAGTATCACATCATTGCCAATCTGAAGTAAACCAAACCTTCTACAAGTATTTGCCATTAAGGTTATTCATAATATTAATCACTCTGGTCTGAATGAAATCATGAGCAATTTGTGAAAATGAGTAGTCATTACAATATTTACTAAGAACTGGTTCTAGGGTCATTTGATGGTTATTATATGATTCCCCCACTATATTCTGATTGAAGTCAATTTAGGTGTGCTATTTTTAGCTTGTTGTATAATCACAATTCCAGTTACATTAGATAAGTGCCAGAAATGGATTAAGTCACTCTTATGGTCACTTTTAGAGGTTTCGTTAATCTGGAGTTGCAGGGTTGACTGTTAGTTGGACAGTTGTTACATCTACAGGACTTGTAGTCAAACTTTTTAAACCCATAACCTCCAAGATGACATTTACAGAACCAGTTGTACAGTTCGAAGGCTGGTTCAGTTAAACTTTGGCATATAAAATGACGTTTCTGACTTGAACCAGTTGAACACACTGCTGTACAATGTGACCTAAATATGTCAGCGAAAAAACTTAGTACAGGAAGTAATAGTGCTACAACATCTAGCTCGCCCAAGTCATTACAAATGAACAGACAGATCAAAATTGCAGGATTTTAAGCACTCTTTTATACCTCTATAAATTTGCAAGCAATGTAAATACCTTTAAAGTTAATTGGGTCAGCCCTCTGGTATTTAGAATGTTTACCAAGTCAAGACTCTTTTCTTATCCTAAAACACTTGCAAACATGACCATACCCAATAAACCAGTAATTAACACATTTTTCACTAAATTAAGGTAATTTAACAAAACATACAACAAAAATCAATAAACAGTGGAACCTGTTCAGCTGACACAAAACCCATCCAAATAACTAGGTCAGTAAAATCAACTGGAAACTGTTTTGTGCCTTTGAGTGCTTGTTTAAAAGGGTGGGGGGGGGTTTGGCTTGACCAAACCCCCCTAAGGGGTTGCACTGGCAATATTATACCATGAACTAATAACCCGGTTTGAATCAAAGCCAGCGTTTAATAGACGACTTAGTGCAAAAACCCAAAAATAGCCCCCAAAGGAATTTTTGCCACAGCCGCTGTGTGTTACTAATGTAGGACAGAGATTTTTGGGGGGGTTATATTATTGTTATTACAAAAGCTTACCTTATCAGCAGAATCGGTAATCCATGTAACAAATCTAGACGAGGAGTTTATTTAAATGGACACGGCACACACAATTCACAGACGATGCTGGGAAGGGCCAGGTTCACCACATAAACAATACTCGCCAGCAACTGTTGTACAACTGACAGCCGCGGCCGCGGAGAGCATCGCCGGAATTGACATTTCACCGTTAACCTCACTTTGTTGTTTTCCGCCCGTTTTTTCCCACCCCCACATTCAACGGTACCGCCCCCACTGCACCCGCACCGTACACCCCACCAGAACAAAAATCCCAGTCAAGAAACGCACCCAATTCCCGTGCTACATAGACAAGGTGCAGGGATGCAACGAACTACTTTTTGCTACGGAGTAGGACGCGCGTAGTTTAACAACATGGCCGTCATGCAGAAGCGCGTTATTTAAAGCCGTGACGTAATTAAATACAGTAGTAGAAAGTGATGTCACGCTTTTATACACTTTCCAATAAAATAATACAATTTAGTTGGAAACAGTTTATTTCTATTAATGACGTTATCTCAAACTGTTCAACTACAGTTAAATATCAAATATGTAGCACCAAACTCTGGCAACTCTGTAAGTTTAGTTTCACACCATGTTTTATACAAGGAAATTACTTAATTTTAGGCAAAAAAAACTGGAAACCATATAAATTACAGAAGTTTAGTACTAAATGGTATTTAATTATGTTTTTATTTAATAATTTTACTTTAAAATGTGGCGCCATAGCGCAAGGCAACTTAACGCATTCTGCTGTCATTTTCAGGAGGAGTGTGTTCCGAAATCAGAAAACCACAACCACTGTAAAATCTGTATTCAATTTTAAGGTATTTGTTCTTTTTGGCCCTTTAGCAGCAAAAACTAGGCACTTTTTGTCATGTAATAAGTCGCATTACTCACGGCTATAACTCACTGGTTCAGTCCACCCGCGGACACCACCAATTTCTAGATATAAAGAATAATATACGAATATTCATAATCGCCATTACTCACTCGACGATTTATTTTCGTGAGTAATAGCCATTATTACATGCTCATTGAATAATATACTACTCTGATACTATAGCCAGACCCAAAGCTGACTCTTAACAAAATGGCGACTTCTGGAACTTAGCTCGAAATATTCGCCAAGTAATAGCACAGTGTAATATCTCCTTTAAACCTTAGAGAATGAAACTTTGTCTTATTGTAGTTTAAACATTCAAATGGTAAAAAAAACCACGTAACTGGTCATATTTAAAATACGGAACGCATCTCCTTAAAATGACATTTGACAACTGTCATCCGACAAGTTGATTACCGCGTGACGTTTAGTTAGCGACAGCATGTAGTAAAAAAAAATGCATCAAAAACTACTCAACAAGAATAAGTAGCAGGTCGGCTTGACGATTATCGAAAAATCGTATTTATCACGAAAACAAACAATCCTGCCCAAACACCATTAAACTAATCGACTACTGGAAGAAAAATAATCAGACCAGTCACGCCGCTACCCAGCGGACCAGCCGTGTAGTCGACCATCAGCAAAGGCAGGCACGTCGACCCGGTTACCTGGCCGACTGCAATTGCGTTCTTCAATTTCCCATTGGACGGCCATTATTTTCTAGACGCGGTGTATATATGACATTTACCATGTCCACTGAAGGTGATTCGGTTAAAAGCGGCCTGTCAGAGGTAAGTGAGCCCCGATTTTATTCGTTTTAGTGGCGGTAGTGTTGAGGAACGTTTGGTGCTCAATAGTCAGCTTTTTATTTGATCGAAATCGGTGCACTACAAGCGGAGAAATGTTGTGTTTGGTTCAGTTCAAATCAATATGGCGTGTTGATGCTCGAAAAAGCGGGAAAACGTTTTTCCACTGTAACTAACCCGATTTCGACCAGTTTGAAGGTTTTAACTTGTTCCACCACCCAAGTTTACCCTAAAACCACACATCTCCAATTTGTATACCCCTTCTAGTCACTAAAAATAATGCATGCTTGGTATTGGTAAACACTACACAAACATTCCAATTTTGGACAAATTAAATACGCTCAAGTATTTTTCAGGCTAATGAAAAAACTACTAATGACAACCACACAACTGACGATTCTTCACAGGACTCTGTTGATTCGAAAGATGTCTCAACAGCTGAGAAACCTGTACAAAACAATGTTGCTGAAAAGGATGAGAAGCCTAAAGAGGACACCACTGAGGGTGAGTCAGATCAAGAAACATCAGACCCAAAGAAAGACAGTAAAGACACTGAAGAGCCCAAGCCTGAACCAAAAAAAGAGGATGGAGACAATGATAGCAACGCTGAGGACAAAGAAGAAAAACCTGAAGTTAATGATGTGAAAGAGGCTAAAGAGGAAAAAGCATCCAGTACAGCAAGCGAGAAGGATGATAAAGAAGAGGAAGAACCTGAAGAGGAAAAGGAAGATAAGAAGGGTGTACCCTTGCTGGATCAGCCTTTAGAGACTGAAGGCAAACGCGAACGTAAAAACGTGCAGAGGTTTGAGGAGGGTAAAAAATCAGAGCCAAGCAAGGTTGATTTTGAGGAGGGGTCTGGCACCCCTCTGGGGGAGATTCCTAGAGTGGAAGCTTCAATAACCCGTTTTAAAAATGAAGATCTCAAATTTTTGCACCGCCTTCTATTCAAAGTCCAAGGCAACAACAAGCTATTCAAGAAAAATATTCGGAAATTTAATGGGTTTCCTTTTGATAAAGACTCTGAAGAGTATAAGAAGAAAGTGGAAACATTGAAAAAGGCTGAGGTGGGTGTAGCTAGTAATAATAAACAGTTTAACCTTCAAAAATTTTTTGTTTCCAGACTAAAGTTTTGAAGACCACTTGTGAGATACTGGATTTGGCCAAAACAGGGAACAAGGATGACTTGGTGGATAGGATAATGGAGTTTCTGATTGAGCCTAAAGACTCTGGAAAGTCCAAAGAGGGAGGTGGAAGGCCCAAGAGGGCCTCAGCAGTTAGAGCAAACAATCGAGGTTTGTTTATGTTTTAGTAACTTTAAAAATAACAAGAAAAGACAGTCTCTAACTGTCTATTCTTGGTAATTTCTGGGGTTTGGTTCAGTGTTATTTTCAAAATGGGAGCAGAGACAGGGGAAGCTGACTTACAACATTGAGCCAACTTAAACTGTCTTTTAGGTTTAATACAGTCTTTGTCTGTAGGGTATTCGTCCCACGATGATTACTCAAGTGATGAGCGTCAATCTAGGGCCCGACGGGACAAAGGTACTGCTTTTATCTCGCTCTTTTGCTTGATAACGCATCCCGCTTGATTTTGGTTAAGTTTGTGGTGTTTGGTGGTACTTTAAACGTTTCTTCACAGGTAAAAGGGCGAATTTGAAGGACGACAGTTCCAGCGACGAGGAGTTTAAGCCGGGCGAGGCGTCAGACGCCAGCGAAGAAAAGCCGCGCAAACGTAAACGGGGCCGCGGCAAACGCGGCTCCTCCGAAGAGGACGAGGCCAGTTTGAGTGAGGCTAGTTCGGACGAGAGTGACGTAAGTTGTGAATGGGAACGTTTGGCGATTTCACTGATTTAGTAGTTTTTGGATTCGCAGGACGCGCCCAAGTCCAAACGCAGGAAATCGATTACCAAGTCTAACAGCAAATCGACTACTAAACGACGGGGGCGACCATCTAAAGCTGCTGCTCCAACACCCCGCTCAAAAGGAAAACGGTAAGTCTAGTTGATTAAGTGTGTTCAAAAAGAGAATTTGAAGACCTACAAAATTGACCTACCCTATAACTGTCAAAATAACCGAGTTATTGACGTTTAGAATAGAAATTGTCAAATTTTGATTAAACTGAGTTTGGTTGTAAATAACTCAGTCATTTGACTTTGTCACTGTATATACCATGTAGGATGATTAAAAGTACATTTCAAGGGCTTTAAAACAATATGCTAACCTACCCTATAACTGTCAAAATAATCAAGTTATTCAAGGTCACACAGCGACAAGTGTCAGCAAAATTACTTTCCTTCTCTAGAGACTTTGACGCCCCCTAGCGGCCAAAAGGACCAATCTGTCAATGAAACTAAGTGTATTTTTTGAAAGCCTACAGTTGGGACTATCTTTTTGCTTCAGTGTCATTTTGACGTCAGCTGTCAAATAAGCGAGTTATTGACGTTTAGAATAGAAACTGGTAAATTTTGATTAAACTAAGTTTGGTTGTAAATAACTCAGTCATTTGACTTTGTCACTGTATATACCATATAGGGTGATTAAAAGTACATTTCAAGGAGTTTAAAATGATATATTAACCCACCCTGTAACTGTCAAAATAATCAAGTTATTTAAGGTCACAAAGTACAGACAAGTGTCAGAAAATTACTTTCTTTCTCTAGTGACTTTGACGCCCCCTAGCGGCCAAAAGGACCAATCTGTCAACTAAACTAAGTATATTTTTTGCAAGCCTACAGTTTGGACTATCTTTTTGCTTCAGTGTCATTTTAACTTCAGCTGTCAAATAAGCGACTTATTGACGTTTAGAATAGAAACTGTTAAATTTTGATTAAGCCATCAGTAAAAAATATTACAATTTAAAGTCACGTGACTCTTTACAGTAAAAATGGTCACATGACTGTTTTAAATGGCGAAATAATATTTCAAAGGTCACGTGACCGTTTTAAAGGGTATTTTTACAGTAAAAATGGTCAGGTGACGATTTTCATTCATCAATAGTTTTGTTAACAACAGAACGGAATCCTGAAGATCACATGACTGTTTTAAATGCTACGTCACCGTTTTTCAGTTTGATCTGATATCTACAAAGTCACTTGACTCTTTTTAAAATACAAATTGTCACGTGGCTATTTTCAATGACCCAATTTAATTTTAAAGGTCAAAAGAGACTTTTTTCACGTCAAAATGGAATCTGAAGATTACGTGACTGTTTTAAATGTCAATCTATTATTTGAATAGTCACGTGACCGTTTCTAAGTTTAAACTGATGTTTTTTAAAAGTCACGTGATTCTTTTTAAGGTAAAAACAGTCACGTGACTATTTTCAATCCTCAGGTTTAATTTTAAAGGTCAAGAAACAGTTTTTTCACGTCAAAACGGAATCTGAAGATTACGTGACTGTTTTACAAGGCGAATCATTATTTGAAGGGTCACGTGACCGTTTTTTAGTTTAAACTATTTTCAAACACAGATGATTTCTGTTGTAGCAAGTTGCAAATGGCCACGTGACTCTTTTCACACGACGCTCTTTCTTTAACGTCAAAACGGAGGTCAGGTGACCGTTTTTTACTTTTAAACTAATACACTGAATCACATGACTATTTTTAAATTTAAAATGTCATCCTTAACGTCACGTGAGAGTTTTTCCGTTAAGACTGTTTTAAGCCACTTTTGACTCTTTTTAAGGTGCAAATGGTCACATGACTCTTTTGGTGAATGAGTTAAATCAAATACTGTATGACTTTGACCTTCTTTGGAACCTTAAAAGGTCTTTTCCTGGCGTTAAAATAACATGAAATTCGTGTTATAGCTACATTATTAATTTGATAACATTGTCAGTGGTCGTAAACCGAAAAACGTCTCATCTGAAGAGGAAGAAGACAAAGTAGACGACGGTAGTTCGTCCGAAGACGAGCCTTTGGCTAAGAAGAAGGTGAAAGCGGCCGAACCACCATCCGATGACGACATCAAGGCCTTCATTAAAGGCGTGCTGGACGGTGCCAATTTGGAGGAAATCACTATGAAGACTGTGTGCCAGCGGGTCTACGATAACTATCCGGATTTCGATCTGACCGCTAGGAAAAACTTTATAAAATCCACAGTGAAATCGGTATGTTTTCCACTCATTCATTCAGTCATTTAACTAATTAAAACCGTTTCCAGCTGATATCAACGTGAACAACACCGCCTCACCAGCCCAGAAAGTATCATTGTTGTTCAACACTTATTATCTTAAAATTTCACTGTTTCAGTACAAAATTCAAATTTGGTTTTTGCAGTTACTTAAAACATTTTAAACTCCCTCCTCCACTGTTATTTTTGTGAAAATTAGTTTAATTGACTTTGGGCGCGTGGTTCGATTTGTTCCAGGTCGAACTCTAATTATTATAATAGCAAGATATGGTCTTTAAATATTATTAGATTATATTTAGATAGAGTGTTTATTGTAATATTATTTGAGCGAAACTTGTTTTTTTCTTTCAATTTTTCAATATTACGTTCATTCATAGGTTGTAAGTAAGTAGTATTCCTATCATTGATAAAGAAAGAAGATATTTTATGAGAAAAATTTGGCTCTTGCTGCTGATTTTGTCACGTTGCGTGTATAGTGTACATTGTGTTGCATTTTGCCTAATCTGATTGTTCCTTTAATTTTTCTCCCCAACCTGCCTATTTGTGAGTTTCCCCACCTTAATTCAACCCCATCAAAATGAGCTTCAATGTATGAATCTTCTATTAAGAAACAAATGTAATAGTCTTAGCTGTATTTTAACAATTTTGATTTCCATAAATACAGTTTTTATTATGTTTTTGAGTTTTTATTCACCAATAAAAGTTTAGTTTGCAGAAACTGCTAAAAATCAGAACATTTTTGGCTTTTTATTAGTTGAAAGATGACTTACATAAAACAACAATCTTAAAGTAAAAATTCTTTTTATTGGTTACCAAACTTAAGACTAAGCATCGGCAATAGTGACCTCAACCTCTACACCGGGCTCAATGTTAATCGAGGTGATTTGCTTGACAATTTCAGAGGGAGAGTGCAAATCAATCACTCTCTTGTGGATCCTCATCTGGAACCTAAACGCACACCATAACTAACACTGTAAAAATCAAGACAAAGGAGTACATACCTGTCCCAAGTCTTGGAACCTTCACCACAAGGCGTTTTCCTGGTGGTAATCCTCAAAATTTTGTTGGGCATCCTCACAGGCCCTTTCACCCTCAACTTTTGTTTCTTGGCCGCGTCGATCAAGTCGGAGCAGACCTTTTCCAGAGACCTCACGTTACGGGAAGTCAGCGTGATCCTGATGCGATGGATCAGGGCTACTTCTTGTCCCGGTTTCTCGGCGTTGAGTTCTTTGGTTGCCTAAAATTCAACGCGTTAAACTCTAACAAGTTAAGCGGCAGTGGTTTACGTACCATTTTTGCTTATATTCTGGTCGAGATGGTCGCGAAAAACTACTTTACCAGCGCTGAACCAGAAAGTACACAGACACTTCACTCGAGCATTCACTCGAAAAGAACGTCCACGCGGAAAGTAAATTTGAGGTTAACTTTCTAGTGACTCTGTCAAATGTCAAATCTGTAGGTTGGCAGCGCTAATTTGTTAGAATCATGGAAGTTTAAGGTAATTTTTAAAGCCACACATTTGATTTGTTTACTATTTTATTGTTAGCTCAGTTTACAACACGCGAATAAAGAAGAAAAATATTAAAAAGAGTTTGACAATAAATCTAGTAACTTAATTTGTCATGTAAAATTTTACTGTTACAATGTTGGTATTATATGCGTTTCAGGATTTGAAAACTGGGTAATGCGCGGTTGCCAAATTTTCTACCCGCCGTTTGTTTAGTTTCTTCAAACTTTTTCCGTTGCAACTTAAATTTATCAATTCGGTTATTGATTTGTGTGTTGTATTTGTGTTTTTCATATTTTAATATTTTCGCTAACCGAAAATGGCTAAACAACAGAACAGCGGCTGATAGTTGTTTCAAGTAACATACAAAGGATTGCAGCTTACCTTACTTTGCAGGTTTATCATCAAGAAAATAACGCACACAGTCCAGAATCACTACCAACAGCAGCCTGCACAATTAAAGTAAAATATGGACACTGATTTAATTTTTGCAAAAGTGTTTATATTTTGCTTTTACCAGCTTAACCTCACTCTTGTGAGTCTTGTCACCCAAACTTTACAATATGTCTCTCTTAATGAAAACAAAAACTTTTTAAATCACCTGGAATCTGGAACGCTCAAGCTGACAACCGCGAAATATCAATGAAAATTGAAAACCTTTGGTACCAAAGACATTGCGTCACTGACACTTCGGCTGGGATGGAGAGTACTCGTTTCAAATTAAAATTATTTAAATTAAGTTTAAAAAAAAAATTTCTGAGGTTGTGGAGAAATTTGACAACGTTGTAATCAACCGTTTGATTGATAAAACGTCAAATAAACTGACAGTGACATTTATCAAATTAACCTATTTTTAGAATTAGAACGTAAATATGTCACCCAGACTGTATTGTTATTGTTTTTATTTTAATTAGTACCTGAAAAACGCTGATAAAATGAGCGCTAGACACCCAACTACCTTGATGACGATCCCCGCGGACGAAACGTTCGATTTCCTGTTCAAAATCGTGCTGATTGGCGACTGCGGTACCGGAAAAACGTGCGTGGTGCAGCGCTTCAAAAACGGCACCTTTATCGAGAGACACGGCAACACTATCGGGGTGGATTTCTCCATGAAAACCGTTATGGTGGATGGGAAAAAAGTCAAGGTAACGGCCCCCTTTTTTTTATCAATATAATGTGAGTTATAAGGGTGTAAACGTAGCTGCAAATTTGGGACACTGCAGGCCAAGAACGGTTCCGGACAATCACCCAGAGCTACTACAGATCGGCCAATGGGGTGATTATAGTGTATGATATTACCAAAAGATCTTCATTCCTCTCTGTAGCCAGGAAAGCAATCCACATAACCTTTAAAGTTTTATGAATAATAAGTAACTCAATAGGTGGGTGGAGGAAGTGAGGAGGTACTCAGGAAACGCGGTTCTTTTGGCTTTAGTGGGCAATAAAGCGGACCTGGACAGTTGCAGGGAGGTGGAATTTGAGGAGGCCGAAGCCTTAAGCCAATACATGCCTGAAGTGCTTTTTGTACTGGAGGCCAGTGCCAAAGACAATAGCAATATTGAGGAAGCTTTTATGTGCCTAGCCACAGAGTTGAAGGTTTTGGGTGGTTTAATAAAGCAATTTTGAGGGTTTAACTGAAACGTTGTAGAGGCGGCAAGACAATGGAATGCTGAGTCAAGATGATGAGGACACTGTCAAATTGGGTGATGGCCAATCGGTATCCAGTTGCACTAATTGCATGAGAAATGCATTTTAGAATTTAATTCCATATTATTAGCATATCAAAACTCAAAAAAAGTGCCTTATTTAAGAGTCCTAAATATCTAGTGTTTAAGTGAGATTTTTATTGATTAGGTACAAAAATGAGCTTTCATTATATTTTAGTTGATTAGTCCAAGGATACTCAAATACTTGAATTTATATATTTATTTTTGTGATTGTTTTAACTTTTAGTTAGTTTTATCCCAAAGGGGGCAAAACCAAACCTTATGTACTGTATATACAAGTGTATTTACTCAATCAGCATGACAATTTATTATAGTTATTGTATCTTTGCCAAAACAACTGTTATTGTATAACTCAATTATTAAAGTATTTAAGTTGTTTTTTGTGTTTTGCTTGCTCACAGGAAAATGACTGTTATGTAAGTGGAAAAAAAGCAAAATGGCCGTCGGTGGCATTGATGTGTATTAAAAGGTGACGTCAATTTGGTTTTCAATCTCTCGAATTCGACGTCACTATGACGTAAATTGTAGTTGTGACAGTGACAGTTCTAGTCCAACTAATGACGTCATTATAATCTAAACATGTGTTGTGAACTAATTTTACAGTGACAGAGTGATTAACCCAATCAATAGGTCTGTTCGCAGAGACTTCCAACTCAGAGACAGTAAATGTCAAATTTCATTGGTTGAATGTTCACGTGACTATGACGTTATCTGTCTTGTGGCCAATCTATTTCTCTGATTACTAGTTGGAGATTCTCTCTACGAACAGACCTAATATGTAACTGAATTGAAGTAATTTTTCGCGCAAGTCACTTTGTATCCCCCAAGCATGTCCATCAGGGGCGGTCAATAAAAAGTTGGTCAAAGCCAACTCGACCAGTCGGGCCGCCGAACATCTGACAATCGGTACCATCAGTACTCGACGCATTTTGGTACGCGTCGTACGCGCGTCTTTTTTTTCCACGCGCGCCACTAAATGGCGGTTTAACGTTAAAACGCCGATTAAACAATAAGTGTTGAAAAGTGGGTGCTAATGCCAGCAGTTTGGAATTGTATAAAAGAAAAACGTGAAAATCAGGTGATTTTTTATTATTGATAATAGTTATTAATTTAAGCATCAGTGAGAAAACGCACAAATTAAATAATACAGTTGACAGAATTATTTAAACTGTCACTGTCACACGTGACATGTTTGCTTAAAGCGCTTTACTGCAAGCAACGTCATCTGTCAAACTTGTTTTTAAAAGAGTTTCTGCAAGTTTTCTATTAATCAGAAAAACGTCAAAATCAGGTGATTATTGTTATTAATTTAAGCATCAGTGAGAAAAAGCACAAATTAAATAATACAGTTGACAGAATTATTTAAACTGTCACTGTCACACGTGACATGTTCGCTTAAAGCGCTTTACTGCAAGCAAAGTCATCTGTCAAACTTGTTTTATAAAAGAGTTTCTGCAAGTTTTCTAATAATCAGAAAAGCGTGAAAATCAGGTGATTTTTTATTATTGATAATAGTTATTAATTTAAGCATCAGTGAGAAAACGCACAAATTAAATAATACAGTTGACACAATTATTTAAACTGTCACTGTCACACGTGACATGTTTGCTTAAAGCGCTTTACTGCAAGCAAAGTCATCTGTCAAACTTGTTTTATAAAAGAGTTTCTGCAAGTTTTCTAATAATCAGAAAAACGTGAAAATCAGGTGATTATTGTTATTAATTTAAGCATCAGTAAGAAAAAGCACAAATTAAATAATACAGTTGACAGAATTATTTAAACTGTCACTGTCACACGTGACATGTTTGCTTAAAGCGCTTTACTGCAAGCAACGTCATCTGTCAAACTTGTTTTTAAAAGAGTTTCTGCAAGTTTTCTATTAATCAGAAAAACGTGAAAATCAGGTGATTATTGTTATTAATTTAAGCATCAGTAAGAAAAAGCACAAATTAAATAATACAGTTGACACAATTATTTAAACTGTCACTGACACACGTGACATGTTTGCTTAAAGCGCTTTACTGCAAGCAACGTCATCTGTCAAACTTGTTTTTAAAAGAGTTTCTGCAAGTTTTCTATTAATCAGAAAAACGTGAAAATCAGGTGATTATTGTTATTAATTTAAGCATCAGTAAGAAAACGCACAAATTAAATAATACAGTTGACAGAATTATTTAAACTGTCACTGTCACACGTGACATGTTTGCTTAAAACGCTTTACTGCAAGCAAAGTTTCTGCAAGTTTTCTATTAATCAGGCCGTAAACTAAAGCGAGTGGGCCAAAATTTCGACAGGTCCTGAATGGAATTGCATTAACAATGTACACGTACCGATCTGATTGAATTTTGGTTATCGGAAACGCTCCGGCATACTAATTTAAGGCAACAGAGAAATTCGTGACACAAACGCCACCGCGCATATTAAAAAGAGGAAGAATTCTCGAATATGCGAATAGAATCGATAATTCATTTTTACGTCACAAGCGCACACGTGATTTATTCTGTCACCATTATAAAGTGAAGCGAATAATAAGGTCAGTTCGGCAACATGGCAGATTAAAACAACCAGAACTAACATTTTTTTTTTTAATGTAAGGCATCAGAGATAAAAAATCTGTCGCCCAATTTGGTGCCCCTCATTTACATACTTAGTAACATTATACATGAAAAAAAAAATGGTGGAATTTCATATTACGCAATAATTATCTTAATCAAATGATTGGTCATTTGCATACGTAATACCATCTGTTTAGGATTACCGGAAAAACAAACATCATCAGAGCTTAAGGTCGGGCAAAATGGGTGTGTCACCGTAGCCTATTATGTATTAAGGTTACGACGGTATGCAAAACTTGTCAATTTAAAAAAAATGACAGTTATTTACTCTCCAATTACTCTTTTTAACAAAAAAAGTTGAAATTATTATGAATTACACTTCGGCAAGACAATTTTGACAGTTCCGCCATGTTGCCTATTGGATTAAATCTAGTTCCCTCTAGCGGTGATTAGTTTGAACTATCCACCTAATCTACTATTATCTAACCGGTAATGGCAAAGAGATGACGTATTTGGCAAAAACCGCCTTTTTTCATAAAACGGCCGGTAACTTCGCTTTCTTGACGAACCTGTTTCGAAAAGAAGGTTACGTGGTTAACTGGAACTGGCGTACGACCTAAACGGTCGTTTAACGTGAAAATTCGGCCGTTCAGGTATTTGGGTCACCTCTGATCGTCACAGAAAAGACACAATTCCTGAACTGGTTATGGAAATCGACATTATGAGAGATATATCGATAACGTCCGCGGATTTTTTTAAATGGCGTCATCTTTAATGGACTTATTACGGTGTGTAAATTGATGCACTCTTTAAGAGGTATGCATCTGTTAATACAGGGTGTGCCTCAGTTTAAATGATCGATGAGCAACGCTTAGATTAGTCTAACCGTGTTAAAAGAACAAGAACATTATCACGTGATACATATACAGATCTGACAGTCGATAAATGACACAAGCAAGTGTCAAAATACGAAAAGTTTATTTCATTTTTAAAAACAAATTAAAAAGATCGGATCAGCCAGGAAAAACCGTTATTTTGAGTATATTTTTGGTGCATTTGTCCAAAAAATAAAAACAAACGTAAACTGTCATTTGTCAAAATTTAATTTTTTAAGGGTGCCACGCCCTGACAACTGTCAAAAAAAGACAAAAATGCTATATTTTTCAAGTTTTTTCTGAAACAATGTCACTTAGAGGAAAACGGACTCGAAATGTGTGTTTTCCAGACCGAAATTAATCAAAATGGCGACCTTAAATGGTTGGGATTCAATATGGCCGCTGTCAGTATAGTAAGCTAGGAAAAACCGTTATTTTGAGTACATTTTTGGTGCATTTGTCCAAAAAATCGTAGATAACTCGCTTATTTGAAACTTTCAGTCTAAATATTCAGGTATAACAAAAGAATGCCAATGAGTGGGGCTATCACGTGGCGTTGACAGGACGCGGCTAAGTTGCACCGTTCGGCCGCTAGAGGGCGTCAAAGTTGATTAATGATTCTAGAACATTTATGCAAATATCTTGAAAACTGCTTAAGTTAGAGGTCTGAAATTTTTACCATAGACGTATCTCGCTAGAACGCAACTTTTACCATATGGGCGAATTTTCCGTACCTCGCACTGTTTGACCTTGAAAAAATAAACTGTTTTTCTGTCATTTTTTACAGGGGGGTACCCCTTAAAATTTTTAATATTTAAATTTCACTTTAATTGCCTAAATATCGCTGAATTAATGGTACAATCATGACGTAAACTGTCATTTGTCATAATTTAATTTTTTAAGGGTGCCACGCCCTGACAACTGTCAAAAAAAGACAAAAATGCTATATTTTAAAAGTTTTTTCTGAAACGACGTCACTTAGAAGAAAACGGACTGGAAATGTGTGTTTTCCAGACCGAAATTAATCAAAATGGCGACCTTAAATGGTTGGGATTCAATATGGCCGCCGTCAGTATAGTAAGCTAGGAAAAACCCTTATTTTGAGTAAATTTTTGGTGCATTTATCTAGAAAATCGTAAATAACTCGCTTATTTGAAACTTTCAGTCTAAACACGCGGTATAACAAAAGAAAGCCAATGAGTGGAGCTATCACGTGGCTTTGACAGGACGCGGCTAAGTTGCACCGTTCGGCCGCTAGAGGGCGTCAAAGTTGATTAATGATTCTAGAACATTTTTTTACTACTTTTTGAAATTCAATATCTCGGTAAAATGAAGAGCTAGAGAGGTCAGTTTTGGCTCATTTTGTAGTATTTTTTATCCTCTTTCTAATGGTGGTTTAGCAAAATTGGTTGGAGTTGAAATAAAAAAGTTACATACATTCAAAAATTGAAAAAATGTAATTTTTGGAAAAAGTGCAATTTTCGCATTTTACTCTCACTGACTGTCAAAAGTGGTGAATTAATAACGTTATTTTGAGTACATTTTGTGTGCATTTGTCCAAAAAATCGTAAATAACTCGCTTATTTGAAATTTTCAGTCTAAACACGCGGTATAACAAAAGAAAGTCAATGAGTGGGGCTATCACGTGGCGTTGAGAGGACGCGGCTAAGTTGCACCGTTCGGCCACTAGAGGGCGTCAAAGTTGATTAATGATTCTAGAACATTTATGCAAATATCTTGAAAACTGCTTCAGTTAGAGGTCTGAAATTTTTCCCATAGACGTATCTCGCTAGAACTCAACTTTTACCATATGGGCGATTTTTCCGTACCACGCACTGTTTGACCTTGAAAAAATAAAAAGTGTTTTTCTGTCATTTTTTACAGGGGGGTACCCCTTAAAATTTTTGAGTGAAAATTTTTAATATTTAAATATCACTTTAATTGCCTAAATATCGCTGAATTAATGGTACAATCATGACGTAAACTGTCATTTGTCATAATTTAAATTTTTAAGGGTGCCACGCCCTGACAACTGTCAAAAAAAGACAAAAATGCTATATTTTCAAGGTTTTTTCTGAAACGATGTCACTTAGAGGAAAACGGACTGGAAATGTGTGTTTTCCAGACCGAAATTAATCAAAATGGCGACCTTAAATGGTTGGAATTCAATATGGCCGCTGTCAGTATAGTAAGCTAGGAAAAACCGTTATTTTGAGTACATTTTTGGTGCATTTATTTGAAAAATCGCAAATAACTCGCTTATTTGAAACTTTCAGTCTAAACACGCGGTAGAACAAAAGAAAGCCAATGAGTGGGGCTATCACGTGGCGTTGACAGGATGCGGCTAAGTTGCACCGTTCGGCCGCTAGAGGGCGTCAAAGTTGATTAATGATTCTAGAACATTTTTTTACTACTTTTTGAAATTCAATAACTCGGTAACATGAAGAGCGTTTAAAGAGAGATTTTAAACTTGGAAAACCAAACTGAAAATGACAGAAAACCTACTCAACTAACTTGAAACACAATTTGGGTCATAACTTGGGTAATTGGGCAGTTGCGGACCTGAAATTTTCACTGAATTAACTAAATTGTACCTAAAAACCAGCGCCGTACTGGAACATTTTCAGAAAAAATCATGTTTTTTTTAAACTTCGAAAACCAAACTGAAAATGACAGAAAACCCACTCAACTAACTTGAAACACAATTTGGGCCATAATTTGGGTATTTGGGCAGTTACGGACCTGAAATTTTCGCTGAATTAACTAAATTGTACCTAAAAACCTGCGCCGTACTGGAACATTTTCAGAACAAATCATGTTTTTTGTTAAACTTTGAAAACCAAATTGAAAATGACAGCAAACCTACTCAACTAACTTGAAACACAATTTAGACCATAATTTGAGTAATTGG
The DNA here is from genome assembly GCF_016097725.1 of Ips typographus. NCBI lineage: Eukaryota > Metazoa > Arthropoda > Insecta > Coleoptera > Curculionidae > Ips > Ips typographus. The sequence continues at coordinate 8,020,244 of NC_138426.1, read as the reverse complement.
GCGGTTACGGACTTGAAATTTTTACTGAATGTACTAAATTGAACCTAAAAACCTGCGCCGTACTGGAAAATTTTCAGAAAAAATCCTGTTTTTTTTTAAAACTTGAAAAACGAAACTAAAAATGACAGAAAACTCACTCAACTAACTTGAAACACAATTTGGGCCATAATTTGGGTATTTGGGCAGTTGCGGACCTGGAATTTTCACTGAATTAACTAAATTGTACCTAAAAACCAGCGCCGTACTGGAACATTTTCAGAAAAAATCCGGTTTAGCAAAATTGATTGGAGTTGAAATAAAAAAGTTACATACATTCAAAAATTGAAAAAATATCATTTTTGCATATAGTGCAGTGTTGGCATTTTACTCTCACTGACTGTCAAAAGTGGTGAATTAATAACGTTATTTTACAGACAAGATGACGAAACATGCTTCCATCATTAACCACGCCCATCACACGCATTCCATCACCCTTTTGGTGCTGTTGGGGTTTTTACTAACTCCCACGTTGGCGTCAAGGGCTGACACCCCCCCGCCCCCGTCGAGTCAACCGAAATCCCGACAAAAACGAATTTTATGGCAGGTATCCACCGCCTCCTTAACTATTATCAGACTTACCAGGATTTTTATAGGGTGACAGAAGACGGTAGACTGGCCCTACCTCCAGGTACCACCATGGTCATATCGCCATCCTTGTCGATGCCCTTCGTACGTCATCCGCCCAAAGGGTTCTTTTCGAATTTGACCATCAGTTTGCCCTTTACCAGTAAGTCTGTGATTGGTCAAAAAAAATGTCAAATGTCATTAAAACGTCAACAATAGTGCCGCCATTGTTGTGTGGCAGCCAGCAAACTCATTTTAATTAATTTATTGTATTTTAGTCGATTTTGACAAACTTGGACTAACTGACAACGAAAACCCTTTCGGTGATGTTCCACCCTTATTGGCCAGATCAGTTGGTAGGGCTGCTGGTGGCGTCCTAGCCGATTACATCGGCAACATCCTGGAAAACCGCAGATCCAAAAGGTTGTCCAGTTCGCATACATCACTATACCGTTTCTACAGTGATTGTTTTTAGGGACATTCCTAAAACTGCATTAAACTCCGGACATCTTCAGGGTGGCGAAAGGGCTTTACTGTACTTAGCCCTTGAAGAATTACTCGAGAATTTCGGTCTAGATGGCAGGGCGTGTCTGTTAAGGGCAATCTGTGAAGTGCACGCTCATCCTATGCAAGGTTTCGGTTTTGTTGGGGAAATCCTCAAGTTGTTTTTAAGGTAAGTTTTTACCACCTTCAATTAACTGTTGGTTTAACAACACGTTAAAATAGCGCCAGCAAATCTCCCTACGCGCACTTGATGAGAGAGTACGTGGAGGCGGAAAATGCCGGAAAAGGTTTGGAGGGACCGGCCGAATGTTGGCCCTACATGAAAGACTGCAGCAAGTCTCTATTTATTTCTAAGGGCAACTTTCACAGGTTTGTGTTAACTCTAACTTTAAACTAAACTATAACAGAGTGAGTGGTTTCAGGCAAAACGAAGATCAAAACGTGGATGAAGAGGGGGGAAAAGTGGATTTTGACACTTCAGTAGGTCGCATGTAAACGAATTTAAAAAAAAAAACAGTGATACCAAAAATAGGATGTGATTTATAATAACGCTAAGTCATTAGTGACAGTTAAACGTCCGGATTGCTTAGCAGTTAAACTTATCTTTAGCGGGTAAATTTAACTGCCAGGTGAAATAAAAGGTTTGAGGCCGGCGGCCATATTAGTTTAATAATATTTATTACATAATTTATTTAATAAGGTTTACGGTTGTTGTAACATTTTTAACGCTCAATTGTAAATAAATAATATTTTATTGTTTACATAACTTCTTTTATCCCACCGCCCTCTGTACAAGAAAGCCAAGAAGGTGCATGCCAAAAATTCCAATATGGCCGAAATACTGGTTTGACAGTTTGCATTCGTTTGTATGATTAAATTAATTTTTAAGGTTTAAAGTCAAGACTTGGGATTACTTGCCAAAGTAATTTTTGTTTGCTATTATATATAGTTGTTTATATGTTTATTGTTCTAGTGAAAGTGTAGTTTGTGTTCATTTTATTGTGTTATCACTATTGTTATTGTTCCCTTCATTGTTCTATAATTTGTTGTTGGTTTTTTAACTTAAATTCTATTACCTCTACAATATGCCGTCCATTTGTTGTTTGCCAAATTGTAAAAGCAATTTGGTTAAAGGACCAAAAGTGTCAGTCTTTTAGTTTCCAAAAGACCCTGCTCGAACCCAACAGTGGTTGAAAGCTTTGAACTGGAATGATTTTACTCCAACACAATACTCAGTGGTAAGTACAATATGCTTTCTCATTCAGTAAACTTATTGCCTTACTCTGAAGAAACAGGACAGCTTTTAGAAGTTCCCTTGGCACATTTACATTTTAAAAGAAAGGTCTTGGTAATAATATAAAACCCATTTACCAATTCTGCTTACCTAGCTTCAAGGATTTCCAAATTTTCTTTGATTGAGCAGTTTTCACATTAGTTTGTTGTACTTTCCAGGACAAAGGGTTCTAACCAAACTTGCTTTGGCTGGACTTTATTGAGTATAAAAAGCCATATCTATACATATCTGGATCAGGAATGAAGCGTTCTTTGATTTTTCACTCACAACTTCTAAACAACTACACGAAAAAATAAAAAAAAACATATTTTCTACTGCATCTGCATAGGTTTGTGTGCAAAACGAAAACCGCTAACGCCGCCATTAAAAGTGACATTCTAGGCTTTCTTGTACAGAAGGCGGTGTTCAGCCCCATAGTACTTCACAACTGTCAAAATTGATTTTTGACAGTTGACATTAAAATATTTTCAAGCTACGCATTTTATGATCGGAAGTGATAATGTCCAAAGTGGGTGTGACTAAAAGTCCAGACACCCAACCGAAACCGCTTTTACTGCCGAATATCTTTATAGGAGTGCCGTTTGGTTTAAACACTTGAATCTACAAATAAAAAAACTTAGTTAAAACCCAACGTTTCCTCGATTTGCATCATCAGGTTACCCGGGCATTTCCAGCGTCCCCCACTAAAATGAAACCAAGCTGATCCACCGCCACCACTTCTGCTGACCTAAACTGTCCCGGATTTTTACCAAAAGAGCCAATTTCCTGAAGAAGGTCTCCGTTAAGGTTGAAACGTTTCACCTACAAATCACTCACGTCAAACGTCATAACTGTCACACACTGTCAAACTTACTCGGTTATTCCCCGAATCGGCTACAATAATATCCTGACCGTAGACAGCCACGCTGGTAGGGAAATTCAGTTGGGTTATACCATTTTGAGCGCCGATTACTTTGATTTTGTCACCGGTCACGGGGTCTACCACCACCACCCTATCATTTCCAGTGTCGCACACCACCAGCTCACCATTCGGACCCATACAAATGCCGTCCGGACACCTCAGCTTCAAATTGGCCAAACACCTGGTGTACTCACCCACGCTGGTGAAGACGTGCACGCAGTGTTTCCATTTGTCCGACACGTACACCTCTTTGGTGTCCTTGGAGAAGGCCACCCCAGCTGGACAAGCCATATCGGGATGATCTAATCTATGTTAAAACACTATTTAGAATGAAGGGAGAAAAATCCTGAAACTTACTTGTCAATCAGTTTGAACTTTGTCCTGTCCAAAATCAGGACATAGTGACTGTCAGTGGCGGCAATGTACAGTTTGTTGTCATCCCAAGGGGGGATTGCTAATCCTGCAGGACGAGGACATTTGTTCCAAACTAGTTTAGGAACAAAAGACCTGAAAAACATTAAACTCGTGACTCAATCAACTGTACGCAATACTCGATCACGTGACCAACTGACCTGTCTCTGTAATGTTTAACCATTGAATCTTCATTCTCGAATGGATTGGCAGCAGCGTTACCTTGACCCGACTGGTGGGGCTGTTGTTCGTCCACCACGTCGTTGTAGATGCCCTCGCTGATCTGCTCCAGCCTGAACGTGTCCGGATCGAAAGCGATTCTCGCCTCCCCAAAATATCCCACCTGGTCCAGCAGTTTAGACGTTTCTCGGTGCAGATTAACGTAAGTCAACACCTTCTGATTGTTGGTCGTGTCTTTGGCTTTTATCGCGATATCTTTGCTCAACCTGGTTATCCCGTCCAGGATGATGTCCGAGGTGACCCCCGCTTCTTTTTTGATTGAATCCACCTCGGCTACGACTCGTTGTTCTTCCCTGACAGATTAATTTTGTGTCAGATCCATGACTAATCATGTTGTCTATGTATGTCAGCCAGATTGACAAGTGACAAGTTTGCACTGAGTACATTCATATGTCAATTGTCAAACAGCTCGAGTCTCGGTGAATTAGTTTATCCTGTTAACATTTGAACTTTTGTACGGTCACGTGATTGTTCTATTTAATTTAGATTTTGACAGGTACAATTTTCAAAATTGCTTTAGTTGAGATCATGCGACTGCTTTAATAATTGTAAAACTAAATTTTTGACAGCTTCAAATTTAATTTTTCACGGTCACTGTTTTACTGAACTTTGACACTTTAAAATTGACGATCCCGCAACATTTTTACGTTTAAAATTGTATTTATCAGGGTCACGTGACTGTTTTAATCATTTCTAAACGTAATTTCTTTATCAATTTGAATTTTGACAGATTTAATTTGATATCCCATAAAATTTACAGTTCTAAAGTACACTGTATTCGTTAGGGTCACGTGACTGTTTTGACTGTATTTTTTAAACCAAATTTTTTCAATTTGAATTTTAACAAATAAAATTTGACGGCTGAGATAATTTTCAAAGTTAAAACAGCATTTCTTAAGGTCAAGTGACTGTTAATTTAATGATTTTTAAACACAACTTGAAATTTGACAGTTTGACAGAGCTGAACCCTGTTAGTTGTCAAATGTCAATAAGCAGTACAATGTTGTGTCATAAATGTTAAAATTTGCTTCGATCGAAACGTAGAATAAGAATGAAAGTTATATATTTCTTTTGGTAAAACTTTATAGCTTTATGGGAAGGTTTTCAATGGTTCTGGCATAACAATCGGATTACAAAGTGTCTTAAAGTCACGTGACGACTGTCAGGAAGGTCATATAACTGTCAAAATTTCTCTCAGTTTGAAAGCAGGTGTCACCGACAAAAAACAATATAATTGATAGGATTGTGAGGGAATTTTTGACAATTGTGACGTAACAATGTCGTAGGGAAACGTGACAACTGTCACCTACGTCATAAATGTGAAAATATGCCTCGATCAAGATGTAGACAGCTATAAAAATGAGTTTTTACATCCCTATACATATAGTAAGTTCCACGCGTAATTTATGTCAGTCTTCAGAGGCCTCTGGCAATACAAAACGGCTGCCAGAGGCCTCTGGCACGTTAAAAACAGTTTTAATAAGCTTGAAAAGGTTTCAGAGGCTTCTGGCAATTCAAAATGGCTGCCAGAGGCCTCTGGCACGTTAAAAACAATTCATAGTAAGCTTAAGAAGGTTTCAGAGGCCTCTGGCAATTCAAAATGGCTGCCAGAGGCCTCTGGCACCATAAAAACAGATTTAATAAGCTTGAGAAGGTTTCAGAGGCTTCTGGCAATTCAAAATGGCTGCCAGAGGCCTCTGGCACGTTAAAAACAATTCATAGTAAGCTTAAGAAGGTTTCAGAGGCCTCTGGCAATACAAAATGGCTGCTAGAGGCTTCTGGCACGTTAAAAACCATTCATAGTAAGCTTAAGAAGGTTTCAGAGGCCTCTGGCAATACAAAATGACTGCCAGAGGCCTCTGGCACGTTAAAAACAATTCATAGTAAGCTTAAGAAGGTTTCAGAGGCCTCTGGCAATACAAAATGGCTGCCAGAGGCCTCTGGCACCATAAAAACAGATTTAATAAGCTTGAGAAGGTTTCAGAGGCTTCTGGCAATTCAAAATGGCTGCCAGAGGCCTCTGGCACGTTAAAAACAATTCATAGTAAGCTTAAGAAGGTTTCAGAGGCCTCTGGCAATACAAAATGGCTGCTAGAGGCTTCTGGCACGTTAAAATTAAACCATTCATAGTAAGCTTAAGAAGGTTTCAGAGGCCTCTGGCAATACAAAATGACTGCCAGAGGCCTCTGGCACGTTAAAAACAATTCATAGTAAGCTTAAGAAGGTTTCAGAGGCCTCTGGCAATTCAAAATGGCTGCCAGAGGCCTCTGGCACCATAAAAACAGATTTAATAAGCTTGAGAAGGTTTCAGAGGCTTCTGGCAATTCAAAATGGCTGCCAGAGGCCTCTGGCACGTTAAAAACAATTCATAGTAAGCTTAAGAAGGTTTCAGAGGCCTCTGGCAATACAAAATGGCTGCTAGAGGCTTCTGGCACGTTAAAAACCATTCATAGTAAGCTTAAGAAGGTTTCAGAGGCCTCTGGCAATACAAAATGACTGCCAGAGGCCTCTGGCACGTTAAAAACAATTCATAGTAAGCTTAAGAAGGTTTCAGAGGCCTCTGGCAATACAAAATGGCTGCTAGAGGCTTCTGGCACGTTAAAAACCATTCATAGTAAGCTTAAGAAGGTTTCAGAGGCCTCTGGCAATACAAAATGACTGCCAGAGGCCTCTGGCACGTTAAAAACAATTCATAGTAAGCTTAAGAAGGTTTCAGATGCCTCTGGCAATACAAAATGGCTGCTAGAGGCTTCTGGCACGTTAAAAACCATTCATAGTAAGCTTAAGAAGGTTTCAGAGGCCTCTGGCAATACAAAATGGCTGCTAGAGGCTTCTGGCACGTTAAAAACAATTTATAGTAAGCTTAAGAAGGTTTCAGAGGCCTCTGGCAATACGAAATGGCTGTCAGAGGCCTCTGGCACGTTAAAAACAATTCATATTAAGCTTAAGAAGGTTTCAGAGGCTTCTGGCAATACAAAATGGCTGCTAGAGGCTTCTGGCACGTTAAAAACAATTCATAGTAAGCTTAAGAAGGTTTCAGAGGCCTCTGGCAATACGAAATGGCTGTCAGAGGCCTCTGGCACGTTAAAAACAATTCATAGTAAGCTTAAGAAGGTTTCAGAGGCCTCTGGCAGTACAAAATGGCTGCTAGAGGCTTCTGGCACGTTAAAAACAATTCATAGTAAGCTTAAGAAGGTTTCAGATGCCTCTGGCAATACAAAATGGCTGCTAGAGGCTTCTGGCACGTTAAAAACCATTCATAGTAAGCTTAAGAAGGTTTCAGAGGCCTCTGGCAATACAAAATGGCTGCTAGAGGCTTCTGGCACGTTAAAAACAATTTATAGTAAGCTTAAGAAGGTTTCAGAGGCCTCTGGCAATACGAAATGGCTGTCAGAGGCCTCTGGCACGTTAAAAACAATTCATATTAAGCTTAAGAAGGTTTCAGAGGCTTCTGGCAATACAAAATGGCTGCTAGAGGCTTCTGGCACGTTAAAAACAATTCATAGTAAGCTTAAGAAGGTTTCAGAGGCCTCTGGCAATACGAAATGGCTGTCAGAGGCCTCTGGCACGTTAAAAACAATTCATAGTAAGCTTAAGAAGGTTTCAGAGGCCTCTGGCAATACGAAATGGCTGTCAGAGGCCTCTGGCACGTTAAAAACAATTCATAGTAGCTTAAGAAGGTTTCAGAGGCTTCTGGCAAATTCAAAATGGCTGCCAAAGGCCTCTGGCACGATAAAAACAATTCATAGTAAGCTTAAGAAGGTTTCAGAGGCCTCTGGCAATACAAAATGGCTGCTAGAGGCTTCTGGCACATTAAAAACAATTCATAGTAAGCTTAAGAAGGTTTCAGAGGCCTCTGGCAATACAAAATGGCTGCTAGAGGCTTCTGGCAGGTTAAAAACAATTCATAGTAGCTTAAGAAGGTTTCAGAGGCCTCTGGCAATACAAAATGGCTGTCAGAGGCTTCTGGCACGTTAAAAACAATTCATAGTAAGCTTAAGAAGGTTTCAGAGGCCTCTGGCAATACGAAATGGCTGTCAGAGGCCTCTGGCACGTTAAAAACAATTCATAGTAAGCTTAAGAAGGTTTCAGAGGCCTCTGGCAATACAAAATGGCTGCTAGAGGCTTCTGGCACGTTAAAAACAATTCATAGTAAGCTTAAGAAGGTTTCAGAGGCCTCTGGCAATACGAAATGGCTGTCAGAGGCCTCTGGCACGTTAAAAACAATTCATAGTAAGCTTAAGAAGGTTTCAGAGGCCTCTGGCAGTACAAAATGGTGCACGTTAAAAACAGTTTTAGTAAGCTTAAGAAGGTTTCAGATGCCTCTGGCAATACAAAATGGCTGCTAGAGGCTTCTGGTACGTTAAAAATGGAAGGATTTTTGACAATTCTGACATAATGCATGACATAATAATCAATTTGGAATATGTCTTAAGTCACGCGACAACTGTCAACTTGTCATCATAAATGTCAAAATTTGACGTAACTGAAATTAGATTAAAAATAATGTGGTTATTCACCTCAAAATAGCTTCAATCTTCTCTTTAGTAGCTTTGTGAACCTTCTCGTGCAAAGTCTGGCATCTAGCCAATATATTATCGTGCTTGTACTTCAATCTGTCCTGCGACTCGGACAGCTGCGTGATCAAAACAGACAGGTTGTCCTGCAGTTCGGCCAGATGCAAGTTCCAGCACACGCTGCAAAAAATCTGGAAAAACCGGCGTTTTACGTCAAGAAAACACGAAAATTGTCGGGCAGCACCTGCACGCAGTGTTGACAAACTTGCTCCTGATGCGCCGACACCATTTGACAGTTGACGCACCGGTAATTCTCCGTCATCACTTTGGGGGAGGTGGGGGAACCCTCCACCACTTTGAGCAACGACTGGAGGTAGAGGTTCTTGGGGAGTTGGTCGAGCGAGTCGAAACCGTCCCTTAGTGGCACTTGGTGCTGACAGACTGGACAGAACATGACTTTCACCTCACTGTCGACCGTCAACACTTTGTTGGTCCTGTTTTTTTCAAGGAGGTTAGAAAGAGATGGACGTGTGTGTGTATGTTTGGAGTGACCTGGAATGTTCTGAGACAAACCGCAAGTTTTTAGCGGTGAGGTGAGACTTGAGGCAGTTGAGACAGAAAGTGTGCTGGCACGGCAACATTCTAGGATGGGACAACCTCTCCAAACAAATACCGCATTGGAGGAGTTCCTCCAAGGCGGGAAAAGAGTCTCTGCAACTACTCTATTAGGGACTCAATCACAATCAACTGATTACTCACCTTTGTCTAGTGTTATTCTCGCTGGGGGTGGCACCTACCGCTGATCCGCTTCTGTTGATTTTCAACCTCAAATTGGCGGTTTTCTTAAACCGCCCCTCTTTGACTATTTTCTCTTCGTGAAGCCCTGTTGAGGCATTTTTTCGTAACACGTCGCTCATGTTGTTTCAATTCGCACTGAATTGCCATTGACGTTTTTTGATTGATTAAATACAAATATGATTGATGTATCTAATCTAAGGAGCGATTAACCTGTTTGTGTTTTCAAGTGTTTTTATGAATATATCTCTGATTGATTGGCAAATAGAAATTTTTTTATAAACTCCTATTTGGTGGTTGCTTTGAACAAATGTGATAATGACGTAATTTGACAGTCAAATGATGGTTAAGTCAAATTACGTCATTGTGACTGTCTAAGCTGACGTGACATTGACATTTTTCTCTAATTTATTAGTTAGGAGATTATTTCTGCGTACAGACCTAATATAAGCTTCTACACGTTTTCCTTGAGTACGACCCTGTTGTTTTGTCAACTATACCAATTAATTTTTGGGAAAAAACATGTTTTTCACTTGCTCTTATCAGTGTTATATTTAAGATTATAAACAAAATCGGGAGTGTTTACAATTTGGTACTTAATAAAGATGACTACAGGTCAGTAGTGCCAAAAATGGAATTTTGTTCTCACTCTGCATAAGATTTTACGACCTAAATCCACTTATTTATAATCAACATTTGATGACCTTCCGCAGTATCATTTTGGTTGAAACTTTGCTGGTGTAAACATGGCTTTAACGACCATTTTAGTCCTCCTTGTTGTGCTACCTTTCTTGGTTTATGGTTATTTAAAATGGCACTATTCTTACTGGACTCGGAGGGGGGTGGTGCAACTTGAACCCGAGTTTTTCTACGGGGATTTACGGTAAGTTTACCCCTTCTCCCCCTGCAATTTTTGTGTACACACCCTTTGTAGTGACGTATTGACAGGCAAAGCCTCACTAGGAGAAACTTTCAAGGACTTTTACAACATATTTAAGTCTAAAGGTGTTAAATTTGGTGGGGTTTACTGGGCTTTCAACCCTGTATTAGTCCTTTTAGATTTGAAATTAATTAAACAAATTATGGTGAAAGATTTCGCCTACTTTACTGATCGAGGTAAGCTGTAAAACTAGTTTTAGGCAAAGTTTTAACTTATTAACCATCATCAGGAGCGTACCATCACGAAAAAGACCCACTGACCATGAATTTATTCCGTATGGAAGGGGAGGCGTGGAAAACGCTCCGAAGCAAACTGAGCCCCACGTTTACCTCCAGCCGCATGAAGACGATGTTTGAAACCGTCTACGAAAAAGCTGAGATGCTCCGGGAGGTGGTGAACGGTCACCAGGAGGCGGTGATCAACGTCACCGATATCTGCGGTCGGTATACCACCGACGTGATTGGGTCCTGCGCTTTTGGCGTTGAATGTGACTCTCTCCGAGACCCGAACTGTACTTTTAGGTGAATTAATGAAAGTCACGTGTGTAATAATAATAACTTTGCTGAAATCAGGCAACAATGTAAAAAAATCAATCGACCGATGCCGTTAAAACAGTTCCTGGAGCACAACTTCCCTAGGAAACTTTTAGGCTACACCGGTTTCCGGAGCTTCCCGGACGTGGAGGACTTCTTCAGGAAGCTGGTGTTCGACACCATCACCTACAGACAGCAAAACCACATCTACAGGTTTGCGTTACAACCATATTAACCCACATTAAAAAACTAACATCAACCATCAGGAAGGATTTCATGCATTTACTGCTGCAGCTACGCAATCGCGGTGTAATCACCGATGATGGCAATTTGAGCGAAACGAGCAAAAAAGGCTTATTGACAGACGACGAAATATTGGCTCAATGTTTCATTATATTCAACGGGGGTTTTGACACTTCGGCAGCCACCTTGGGCTTTGCCATGTTTGAGCTGGCTAGGCAACCAGACATACAACAAAAAGTGAGACAGGAGATATTTGACGTTATGGCAAATCACAACGGAACCATGACCTACGATGGTTTGAAACACTTGGAGTATATGGAAAAAGTTATTTACGGTTAGAGTTACGTTAATTTTAGTGTTGAGACAGTAAAAATTGGAAATTTTAGAAACTTTACGGAAGTACCCAGTTGTTCCGGCACTGCCAAGGGTATGCACCAAAACATACACAATCCCAAACAGTGACGTTATTCTGGAACCAGGTACCACTTCTCAAAAACCATAAACATTTTTAATTAACGAGATACTGTTTACATTAGGAACTTCAGTCCAGATTCCAATCAGAGGAATCCAAATGGATGCCGAGTACTTTCCAGATCCAGAAAAGTTCGACCCAGAACGATTCAACAAGGAGGCGATCGCTAAAAGACCGGAATTTGCGCATTTTCCTTTTGGTGAAGGCCCTCGCATTTGTATTGGGGCTCGATTCGCCATGATGCAGGTCAAGACAGGCCTGGTGGCTTTATTAAGTCGCGCCCACTACTCACCTACATTCGATACACTCGAAAAACTTACCTTTAAACCCAGCATGATTTTGTTACACTCTAGTAGCGATATTAATTTGAAAATTCAAAAATTGAATTATAAGAAATAAATTACATCGATGTGACGGTCAAATGAAATACACTTATTAGTCGCTGCGTCTGCCCATCCCTATTTTAACTTCAATCTGACTGGGGTCAAGATGCGTCTCTCTTTATTACACACAAAAGACAGAGAGCGCCATATACTCAGCCAGTATACTGTCACGCACACTACTGTGACAGTGACAGTTGTTTGTTTTTGGCCGCCATGCCCAACAGGACGCGCGTTATATTGTTCTTTTTCGGAAAAAAACCCTTTCTTTTTGTTATACAAATCGCGTCCGTTAGTGTTTAAACAGATTTAAAGTGTCCAGCGAGTGTTTGGTGATAATTCGACCGGTCTACCAAAATGTAGATACACTGAAACTTTGGTGTAGTGTTGTGCCTTCCTTCAGTTCCTTCCAGGGAGGAAATGTTGCTAAATCCATTTTCCAGCCACCAGGTGAGTGTTAGAGTGCTTTATACAAGATGCTAGACAAATTCTTGCCCAGTAGCTTTTACCATACTTTGTAATTGGATGGAAATATGACAACGTTGTAGTGTGTTTTGTGTGAACTAGTTGTCACGTGAGAACACTTTTTTTTCTTAGTTCTTTTTAAACTTTAAGGCCCGGTTTAACGGTAGTAATGCAATTTTAATAACGGTAGAGCAATTTCAACAAATAACGCAAAAATTCTACAGTTGACATACATCAACTTCAGAGCACAGTGTTGCCAAACAACCAATCGACCAAGGAAGAAAATTAAACTCCTCTTTTATTACATAGATATTTTATGAATTTTTTAAAATATGAAAACGCCATATTGTTATGTTAGTTCCAAAATCCAAATATAAAAAAAGGTATTTTAAGCTAATATTCCTCTGATTTGAAGACTAACAATGTCTTCAACCAGACACTTGTTATGTAAGAAGGACTTGGGTTGTTTGTATTTACTGGGTGAATTCAGGAGACGCAGGCGTCTAGTCCTCCTCGTCGGTGTTGCCTCCGTCAGCACCTCCATTTTCTTGGCCTTCTTCACCTTCACTATAAGCCTGAAATCATAAAACGTGGCAACACTGCAGTTTTTAAACTTTAACCAATCAACTCACCTGGCCTTCCTCGTCTTCGTCCTCGTCATCGTCGCCAGCGACTTCAGTGTTTTCCATCTCAGCCCTTTCCATTTGTTTGGCCAGATCAGCTTCATCTGTGGCTGTCACCACTTTAGGCTGCAAAATACCCCCACCCTCACTAAACTCTTCTTAACCATTACCTAACCAACTTACAGCCATCTGGATATTAAACACCCCACCCAAATCTGCGATTGTTTTTTTTATGACCTCAATGGCCTCATTCAATATCCTCAGTCCGTCCTGTTTTTCAGGAGTGGAGGTGGTCATGACGTACAATGGTGGAGCTATCAAATTAATCCTAATTGGTAGTTCCTCAGTGGATAAGTCCAAGCCGGATTTGAGTGCCGCTTTGACAGCGTCAATGCCTTCGTAGCCGTAGCATGCGCACTCAATGTCCGCCCGGATTTTGACGGCTTGTGAGGTTAGTTTGCGTTTAATATTGCTGAGCAAAACTTCCTTGGTTTTGTCGTCCAATTCGCATTCTGCTAATATACTAGGATCCGCCACTGCTTGCTTGAAAAAATCGTAGGCGGACGCTTTGTTTTTCTTGTATTTTTCCTCAAAACGCCAGGCAGTTTTCTGATACAACTCCTCCAGCTGTTCATCTGAGTCGTACTTGAGCAATTCAGCTACGTGTCTAAGAATTGAATTTACGGCTTTTGCTTTCGCGAATCGTTCTGTACACTTTTCCACGTCCTCAGCACTGACTCTCCGTTTGGATAAATCTAGTTTCAGGCACACATTAACCTCAAAAAAGAGGGTTCAAATAATTTGGTACTCACCTATATAACCTTTTTCTTTGTCTACCCTAATGACTACAACAGGCTCCGTTTTGCCTACCCTGATCAATTTGTTGATTGAACGGATACGTCTCCTGGACAATTCCGAGAGCAGAATCATGCCCTCGATATTGTTATATTCCAGCAGGTGGACGTAGGCGCCCATTTCGGCAATGGCCCGCACGTTCACCATGACCACATCCTCCACTTCGGGGTACTTTTCCTTGTAAAAACGGCACGAGAGAGGCATTTTTACCTAAAAATATGTTCGTTTTGAGGTTAGGTGCTACCAACCATGCAACTGTTGCTGATCTCAACTGGTTTTGAGCCTTAAACCGATTGTTACTAGAAACGAGAGGGTACCTTTTATTGTGTCGTGACGTCAGTTTTACGATAACAAGGGCTGATTAGGGTAAAAAACAACCCAAAATTGGGTTTCAAGCCAGACCGACAAAATATCCGGTTTTGAAAGAAACCTAAACGTCAACATTAATTCAGTGACAGCTGTCAAATGCTTGGTTTTAATGCAACGTTGCCATATGTACACCAACCAAAAAGTGAATTTTGCGGGTTGTCACTTCTATTTTTTTGTTTCTAAAATGTGACTGTTAAAAATGATAATCCAGGAAAAACCAAAACAAACACTATTAAAACAGCACAAACAATTTATTAAGTATCGTCTCCGTTTTTCTTTGGTGGCGAATCGTTCATTCGATTGTGGATGCGTAAGTGACGCATCAAATGGGCCTTTTGCGAAAACCGTTTAAAACAAAACTCGCACAAAAACGCTTTTTCGCCGCTGTGCACCAAACCGTGCTGCTGTAACTGGCCTTTGGTGGAAAAGGTTTTGCCGCAAATCTCGCAATGGAAATTTTTCTCGCCCGTATGGATTTTAATGTGGGTGTTTAGGTTGCTGGAACTGGCGAATCGTTTCGGGCAATAAGTGCAACCGTAAGGGCGTTCCGAGGTGTGAATCGCTATCGTGTGTTTGGTTAATTGTTGGGCGGTGGCGAAGCCCTTACTACAAGCTGCACACACGTGATTCTTTTCTCCTGTATGCGTTTTCATGTGGGTGTGTAGATGTCCACCGTTGATAAATCTGATTGGTGTGTGGGGTTATTGAGGAAACTACTGATATGACAGTCTTACCGTTTTTGACATAAATGACAAACATAGGGACGTTCACCAGTGTGAATTCTTATGTGGTGCACTAGACTAGGTTTGGACTTAAAAACCTTCTTACAAGTGTCACATTGGTGGACTTTTAACAGTCTTTTTCCTCTCTTTTTGGTACCACCTATATCTTCACCATCACCCAACTGAAAATAACTTTAGCACTGGATTCTACTACAACAAATCAACTCCACTAATACCTTTATGTCACCTTGAATAAAATTATCATCCAACTCAAACTTGTAGGTCACTAAATCAGGTTTATTAGTATTACCCTGTTGAGTGTTGGAAATCATACCAAACTGATCTTCCTCCTTGACATGTTGCTCAGTCAACAAATCTTCAAAACCTCAATTGACCAAAAAGTTGTCAGTAAACACCAACTTACCATCATGGTAAACTGTCTGACGCTGCAACTGGTCCAAGTATTGTCTCAACTTTCGGTCCGAAGACTCACAAGTGTTTTTAAAGTGAAAGGCCACATTCAACTTGGCAATACACCTTTGACATATGTAGGCAGGCAACCCGTCACCTTCCTGCACCTTGAACAGTCCTCACTTCAGCCCCTTAAGCCCACAAAGGGGCTCTAAACTTACTTGTACAGCTGCGCAAGCCATTATTAACACTGAGAAATGGGGTGGTTTGATCGGATCGAATATTGGTGTCAAACGATTGCTTTTTTCCAGACAAACACGGCAAACCTCACTAATATCCATGTTTTTTACTTATTTTTAATACAATTAAAGTTACATTTAAATTGTTTATTTACATTTCTGTCATCTGTCCTCACATTTGACACATGACAAACTGTGTCGGTTATTTTGACCAATAAAAACACCAGGGTGAGTGGTTGACTTTTGACAGACGTGTCAAAACAACCAAACTTACATAAGGGGCCCTTGGACATTTTAAGGCAAAGAAATGGCCCCCCAAGCGAAAGAATTTGACTATTTTGCCTCCAAAGATGGGGAACAGGTTGCCGAAAAGATGGCGTACGTGCTTAAACCGATCGTACCGCTTGCCGGTTACTTAGGAATCTGCGACATCGTAAGTGGGGTTTGTACCTAAAAAAACCCTTTATTTGAGGCTTCGGTTTAAAGATGCTGATCAGTCGTCCTAAAGGGGTACTCAACACCGCCGTCAGGTTTGCTTTTGTCAGCCTACCCATTGTGGGTGTTGCTAGTGCTTTTGTACTCGCCACCAATGCTTTAGGCAGTCTGCGAAAAAAAGATGATCATCTCAACTGGCTGGCAGGAGGTAAAACACCTAGACTGTTAGGTTTATGTCACATAGAGTGGTTGCAGGTTTTTTGGCTGGCAGCAGTGCAGGTCTGATTAAAAAAAGTGGTATGTGGGGATTCAATGTCGGTTTACTGTTTGGTATTGCCGCAGTTATTAGGAAGGAAATGGGTTTCAAGGGTTATGAACTCATTCCCACCACAGTGAGGGTAAGGGGGAGCAGTGTTTTATTAAGTGTTGTGGTTACTGTAGGATGGATTTTTAGCACCGGATTGGAAATGTGTCAGATTGCTTGGCCAACTACTCTTTGTATGAGGATAGGCCTCAAACTTGGACCACTGGCCCTACAAGCAGTTAGTTCTTTTAAAAAAATAATTTATAGCTTATTGTTAAGGAGGAAAAATACAAAAAAAAACTAGAATCAGTTGAATTACTTTATTTTTATTATACAACTAGTTCCAGAAGAGGTTGCAGGTCTCAGTGATATCTGAAACTAAACAAGAAAAAGCTCAGATTAGTTTTATGGGTAACATTTTATTTGATATTTGAACATTAAAAAAAAAATCAGTTTTGTTGGTTGTAATCACTTAAATCAGGTGAAACACGGACAAAAATCTCATCATTGCTACTACAGGGTGTGTGTCAAATATTAACCACATGGATACCTACTCACCTAAGAAAGTTTCCAGTAACACCAAAACCTGAAAACAAAAAAGAAAACAATCAATTTTAGCAGAAATAACAAGGAAAACGTGGATAATTAAGGGAAGAGTCAGTTTAGTGGCTGTAATCACAAAGATTCAGGTGAAACACGGACTAAAAGCTTCATCATCAAAATGGTTGCCAGTGGAGGCTGGGGGCCTTTCAAACATAACCTAAATTAAAGCATTTAAGAACGGTAACTTACCTTTTTCTGTTCTGTTCAGAATTACTGCACGTGCTGGTTTTCACATCTCTGTGAATGCTTGTAAACTGGTGCACAGCAAAGTTCAAACGGAAAAGCACGCTGCTGAATAAGCTGAAAGTGACATTTGGCAGACTTGTCCTGTCAAAATTCAACCTTCAACTGTCAATTCGGTGACATAACCAAACTGTACAAATGACGTAAAGCATATGGCAACCAAAATAAATGCACAAAGCATCATAATCACAAGAAACTTCTATGTAGAATGATTTGATTGTTTTTTTTTTTCGTTAATCAGACATGTCCGAGGATAAAGTTTTCGTTTCGTTTACGTGCCAGAGATGTTCGCAAAGCCTGAAACTCGACGATTCGTTACATTCGTTCAGCGAACATATTTCAGCGGAACTGAATCGTAAGTTGTTGTTGTGGTTTTTCCTGTAGTATTGCCAATTTTTGCCCCCCCAGTCCCCATACATTCTAGTACCGACTTGGACTTGGAGTCCCAGACGACCAGTTTCGATCACTACGTGCCTCCCTGTCGACTGTCGGATTCCAGGAATGGCACCAGTGGATTTATGCTCATTTCTGATAAAAACGAAGTGGATTTGTTGAGTGAAACTTTTAGGGTGAGTTTCACTGTCCTGTTAACTGCCATTGTTAACTTGAGTGTAGGTTCAAGCTAAGCTTTTCGACTACCTTTCTGGGACATCAGACATAGACCATCCCCTGTGTGAAGAGTGTTCAGACTACTTAATTGAAATTTTAGAACAGCAACTGGAAGCCACCAAAAAAGATTACAATGACTATTGTGACTATTACAAAGAGTAATTCAGTAATTTTTTATTTGAGGAGTTAGTGTTATAGTCTTGATTGCAGCCTCCAAAAGGATCAGGATGAACCAAAACTTTCCGAACTGGAAAAAGAGTTGAAAGCTCTGTCTGAAGAGGAAGTGAGATTATTGGCTGAACTTGAGGCTCTGAATGAGCAGGAGGAAGTTACCATGCACACCATAACTGAACAGGAGGAGTTGGCCAAGAAGATTACTCAAGAAGAAGACATTTACTGGAAGGAGTACGTCAGGTTGAAAAGAGAGTGGCTGGAAGCTGAAGATCAAGGTCGCAGGTACTACTAGGACAATGTTGCCTGTGCTGGTAATAACCCACTTGACTTGCAGCTTAAAATGTCAACTGTCAGCAGCAGAGAGCCATCTGGACAAACTGAGGCGAACTAACGTGTTTAATGCGACTTTTCACATTTGGCACAAAGGCCATTTTGGCACTATTAACAATTTCCGTTTGGGTACGTTACCGGCAGTGCCGGTGGCTTGGTCGGAAATCAACACAGCCTGGGGACAGACTACTTTGTTGTTTTGCGCTTTGGCGCGAAAAATCAATTTAAACTTTGAACGTTACCGACCGGTACCCTACGGCAACCACTCATACATCGAAGACATTGGGGAACACGGTGAAAACAAGAAAATCCCCTTGTACGGCTATGGTGGCTCAAAATTCCTGTGGGACACCAAGTTTGATGTGGGAATGATGGCTTTCTTGGACTGTATGCAACAGTTTACAGAAAAAGTGGAGGAACTGGAGAAAAACAACAAAGTTTTCAAGTTTCCCTATCCAATTTGTAACGGGAAAATTGTGGATTCTGATAATGTCCCTTACACTTTAAGGTTTAGAGGAACACTGCGCGATTTACAGAAAATTGTTATTTTAATTTTGTAGGGCTGTGATCATCTCAAAAGAGCAGTGGACTAAGGCTCTGAAATACATGCTAACCAATTTGAAATGGGGCCTAGCTTGGGTGGCCAGTCAATTTGACAGTAATGGGGAAGAAATTCCTACCTCCACTCATCATTAGTCACTTTGACATTTTTAGATTTGTAAGCTTCAAAACGCTTTGATTTTTTTGGTTAACCTTGGAAAAAAATCAGACTGAATATTGTACCTCTTAACCAATAAATTTACCTAATTATTATTAATATTATATGTTAGTTGAGAGTTTATTGTCTTTAAATGTACCAAATTGTGTGAACACTTGAGCTTAACCAATAGCACTATTCTTAGTTTGTGATTAGTCAAGAAAAAGCTGATTTCAGGTTTTCCTTGACCAATGTGACCTAAGTAAGTAACTCCACTAAATCAAAAATGTTACTCCTCATAAATCCATTTATTGTTGTTTTCTTTACACTAAACTAAGATTGTACTGCTAAAACTTTAAAAAACTAATCTCATTCCACTTACAAACAAGACAAAAACACTATATAACTAACTTAGCTTATTATATGTACACTGAAACCTTGAAGGTTAAGGTATTACTTCTTGGAGGAACCCTCTTCACCCACATCTAAAATTTCACAAAAAAAAGACTATAAAACTCAGTCAATTTGTAAAAAAAAAACAGGAAAAAGCATATTCAGCACCAAATAGCAGAAAACAAGCAGTGTGAAGGAAGCAAGCATAGAAAAAAGCCACCGACCCAAAAATTAGCTAATTATCAGTACTTTTTCCATCACAGGCCACAATCTTGACTTTTTCGATTTTGGTAATTTCCTGCACCTCCCTAAACTCCACGTCGTTTAACATGAACGTCCATACATTGTCGCAAAATCTGTATGTGTTTAGTTTGCCCGCTTTAAAAGTGAGCCTGGACTTGACTCGGGTGGCCAGGGTTTGGTTGATGGATTTGTCGAATTGCAACAGCACTTTACAGGCAAGTTGAGGTGTGATTTGGCCATACTAAAATTGATTTATCTCTTGTTAGGAAAAGGGGGCTCTCAGCTTCTGTTAGGACTTACCTGGAGGAGTTCGTCCAAGCTTTCTTGGAGCGTGTGTCCTAATGTTGTGTTTCTGTACAGTTGATAGGACATGTTTAAGTTAGGGGGGCCCCTAAGGTTAGAGCCAGTTAAACGGAGAAAACCTTAAGAATGCTAGAAAAACAATAAACCTGAAAACAGTGAAGGGAACACGAATGAAGTGATAAAGTGGTGGAAAAACTTTGAGACTGTAATTGTCTGTCAAGTGTCAGAACAAAAGTCAAATTGTCATATTTCTGTTTTTTTCGGTAAAATTCATGGTTAGAAAGTGTTTTTTTAATTACTGATTAATTATTACTATCAGCACTATTGCAAAAAAAGTGAAATTGTGTTAGAAATTAGCAAAAAGCTTAAACATAAATACAGAAATCTTGTTAGGAGAGTGGCAACACTGTAAACATTTGTTTAGTTTGGTTAGGTTAGGTGCGCGCAGGGTTGCCAGATCAGGAGACTTGTTCTTTGGGACATTTTTTCCGGAGGATTTCTCGTGGGGGACTAACTGCAAAAACCACTTTTTTTGGGAAAGTTTGATTTTATGTGGGGAAATAAGGACACCTGTTACAAAAACAGAAGAAAAGTGGGGCTTTTTTTATTTTGACTGGAAAAATCGAGTTAAGACAGATGTGGCAACACTGTACCCGCGACAAAGAAATTAATAATGGCGGCTATCAAACGGTTCGTATTTAATTACGGAAAAATTGTGGTTTTTACTTGTTTTTTAGCGTTTTCCAGCCCTACAACAGATCGAAGATACCGCATTGCAAGCGCAGCTAACTAGAAATCCTGTATACTCGCTGTTTTTAACCCGGAAACAACTTGAAAAATTTGACCATTAACCTAACCTCAATTCTTGTTGGCGTAAGATATGAAATTCCTGTTCGATTTTGATGAAAAACCTTTCCAGCAATCTAGGTAAGCTTATTCTCGATTCCAATAGTCTCAAAAACCAGTTATGCGCTTTTTTTAGTCTAGTAATTGCTGTGGTAGTTTGGGGCACTGTGACCTCCCCAAGTGATCACATGCCCGTCCATTAGCAAACCAAATTGTTATCATGTGATAATCACGTGACCGGTAAGTTGTAGTTCTGGAAACGGTCACTGACGCCGGCGGTGGCGCTGGCTAATTTCAAATTCAAAGTTGTTATCATCTTTTTAGTTTTTTCCTGTTTTTGCAGATTTGTGTTGAAAAAAAGTGGTTTACTGTATTCGAAATCCAATGGGGCCCTATTGTTTCATCCCACCAATATGCTGCACGCAACTGGTAAAAGTAACCACAATGCATGAAACATTCTTTTTACTTGTTTCTTGTAGTGGCCCCAAATTGTTGGTGAATCAGCCAAAATTAGCACAGCAAGACAGGGCAGAGCAAGCAGGGATGTGCAATGAAAAACCTAATGTAAGTACTATTTAACTTTAACCTCTACAAATAAATTAAACTTAAGGCTAAGGTAACTAAATGCGACTGTTTGAAGCCAGGTACTTTCTCACATTTTGCTCGTATTTAAGTTTTTCATATAAATTGTACAGTTCATGGCTTTGAATGTCTAATGAGTCACTTCGGTCATCCCATCCATAGGGGGGCCCTTTCAAATGACTAGAGTAGACATGTTCGTCATCTATAAATTACCTCATTTATCATAGAGAGTTCAGTCAGGTTATTAGGCAACTTACTTTTCCATGGTTGTACGTGTACATGTAGGGGCTGTTGGTCCTCTTTTTTACTGGCCAGGACAGCCCCTAGTTTGGCGGCTATACTGCCCACATTCAGTAGAAGTAACAGACCCACTAACCCCATCGTTTTGAGTGAAAATAGTGTCAGAAAAGCTGCAATTGGTTTAGTATAGTGTTGTAGTTAATATGTGGTGTTTATGCGGGCACTTACCAAGTTTAGTCATCATTACTCCTCCACCAAACATCAGCATTGGAAGCATTTGTTTGATTTTTTTGCCAACACCAAAACACCTCCCTTGAATTAGATGGGTTATACTTGAATGGTTTTTAATATGAGTACTGACCTATAAAAGTGCTTTCGGGCTCCTCCTTGCTGCCATGCACTAAATAGTCCCAAAACCGGTTGAGTTGCGCCCCCAAAAACTCTTTAAACCCCATTTCGTTAATTTCCTTCAAACTAATAACTACATCAGTGGTATTGGTGGCTTCTTCACTAGCGTGAACCAGTTCAACAGCCACAATCACACCAAGAAGGATTACCAGTAGTTGATTCATCTTATTGACACTGACAACATTTTGGTGGTTCCTTAAATTGGTAAGAAGGCCCGCGTGCCGGTCATTCCGAATTAGAGAAAGCCCATCAGTATGTGCCAAAGCTAGTGCAATCTACTTTTGTAAGTCACTTTTACTCGACCTGAATATCTTTTGACCTTTGAAGAAAGAAAGAGTGAACTGTCTTGGTTGCGCGATTGTTGCAGACTGAAGAAGTGCTGAAAATAAAAGTTTAATTTAGAGAAGTGATGGTTGGATCAATTGACCTGGATCTTGTGTCTATTTTCTTTAATTTTGTTTAATGAACGTTTTAATGGACACGATAACTGACTTTCTTTTTTTTTTTGTTTCTGGTCACTTGTGTGTAGTTGTTCTATTTTTGCACTAAAAACTCATATCACCCAGAAAGTACCATAAGCACACACACACAGACGTTTTCACTATTCTGGTGCCGGATGGTTCAAGCGCATTCTTGCATGGTTAACCTACAATTGGCGGTAGTACCGTTGGTCGTATTTTGATATTCTTAAAGCGTTTCTTGTATCTCGTGTTAGGAACAAGTAGGACGCGTTCAGATAGCAGGTTCCTTTTGGTGCGATGCGTCTCCATTATTTAAATTAACTTTCTTAATGGAATCTGCAGTAACTAGTAGTAAGTTGATAAATGCGTCACTATCAGCATATTTCAATAAAGTTTTCAGCTCGTAATTTTCAAATTTATTTAACTGTGACAACAAAAAAGCCTCATTTTAACTAAAATAGATATTTTTTAAAGAAAATATTCCCTTCGATCCTAGAATTCAGGTTCAATTTACTGACTTAACCCTTAAAATGGCGAAACGATCTCCCAAAACTTCTGTTCAGGTCACTTAATGCCATTTCTTCCACTGTTTTGCCTATTATTACTGTCTTAGCTGTGTTTAGGATTTTTTCTAGAAAATTTGCATTACGGTCCTGGAAAGTCACATAAATTTCTAACCTAAGCTAACCTAAATTGAGTTTCTTGTCATGTCAGTCCAGACTTTCACAACTTTCTTGTGGATTTTTTAATAATAACCAAAAAACAGGGATTTTTTCGGAAAATATTTAGTACGATCCTGGAACAACTTTCAGCGTTAAATAGATGAACGATTCTGGTCAGATAGCCATTGATTTGCAAAGTCAGGTGACCATTTTCTAATTTAAACTTAATTTTTTAGTGTCACGTGACATTTTTCTGACCACGTGACCCTTTTTAAATTTGACATCGATATTCAGTCATGTGAGCGTTTTCAAATGAATTTTTTGGCCACGTGACCGTTTTTCTTCCAATTTCGTGTTTATTTTCAAACTGAAGTGATTTTTCGGAGTCACGTGACCATTTTATAATTTAACATTGATATTCAGTCATGTGAGCAGTGAGCGTATTCAAAATTTGATATTTATTTTTTGATCGCGTGGCCATTTTTAAACTAAAATTGATTTTTAAAATCACGTGATCAGTTTCATATTAAAACTTTGGTTTTTCTGGTCACGTGACCCAATGTATATGATTGGCTTGCATATGATCGAATAGTATATGAACTTAATTACTATACTAACTTCGATTTTATAGTCACGTGATCGTTTTAGAATTTAGACATATATTTTGTGATCACGTGATTGTTTTCAAATTTCAAAGTTAAATTTCTAGCGTCACGTGACTATTATACTTCTTGTCAGGTCACCACTTTCAAATTTAACATCATTTTTACATTCACGAGATCGTATTCAAATTGGGACATGATTTTTTGGTCACGTGATGGTTTTTAAATTGAAATTTGGATTTTTAGTGTCCTGGTGATTGTTGTCCTTCTGATAGCGTCACTAAATCGTTTTATCGATTTAAATCGATTTTTCTCGAAGGGAAACACTCACGTGATGGTGCTACATCTGGTCACGTGACCATTTAAACTTCAGTTACGTCAGAGTTTTTCAAATTTAAACATTGCATTTTTGGTCATGTGACCCTTTTCAAATAATTGAAAGTTAGATTGTTAGCATCATTTTGGTCACGTAAGAGGACTTAAATTGAATTTTCAAAGTCACGTGACCAAATTCGAATTTAATTTACAAAAAACCATCATGTGGACAGTTTGTGATTTACGTAAATGCTGCACATGCCGACTTAACCAACTATCAAATTACGTCATCATTACGTCACATTTGCTCTGTTCGCTCCATGGAGCGTAAAACGAATGCGACTGTCAATAGCGGCACAGCTCTTGTAAAGTGCTCATTTCTAGTCGGTTTTCTTCTTTTGTTTTGATCACTCGTGACACTTTTCCTCCGCCGAAAAAACGAACAGATCGAGACGAGAAAATCATCCAAAGTGGCGGGCGCCGCCGTATGGGGGCGCTTGCGCAATGGACGCGTGTCCCGTCGGTCTATCCCAGTGCGTGCCGGGAATTTGGACGGGAAACGTCGCGGCTGTGTTCCCAAATTTCAAAATTCACACGTAAAATGCGACGGGTATGGTCGAGTTTCGCGCGCGTTAGTTCTCTTTACCACCGTGCGTAATGTGGTAGATTACTGGTGTGCGTGAAAGTGCATCTTATTTTGTGGTGGTGAAAATGGTCCTTCCGGACTTATTTCTGGTTAGGGTGGTGGTACTGTCCATGTTTGCTTCCACCGGTGAGTCCTTTACTTTGACTCCCCTTTAGATCTTTCAAAAGTTGGAAAAATGTATTTTTTTGTCAATTTTCCAAAAAGATTCCAATGCACAACAATTCATACCAAAGAACCTTAAATTAAATGAAATAAGCACTTGAAAATGTCAAATTAAATAATGGTCGTGGTTTCCGTCGGTACAAACTCTAGGAAATTTCTGACGTCATTGCAAGTTTATTTGATCTTTTGTATAGGTGATTTTTTTCTAATTAGGGCATATTCTTAAAATGCAAACTACTGTAATCCTGGTTAATATCAGACAAACGAACAAAGTTTCTCGGCCCTTCCGTCACTCATAATATGGCACATATTTGCCCTACACTAACTTTCCTTAATATTCCTAACGCATTACATATTAGGGCTCGGCGAATCGCCTCGTTAGGGAAATGCCCGAAGGACGACATGTACATCAAACACCTAAACCAGATAGCAGCACATTAGCTCATTAAATTCTCATCAATCGGAGACCAGTCTCTGAACTGCATTTGTTTAATTATACAAGCCCGAACATGTTGTCTCCTTCACGGTATTAACGTGTCAATCAAGCTTTAACCGGTCGGACGTGCAACGTTTAAGTAACTGAGAATTTGTGTGAAAAAGTTTTGTTTGTCCTCCAGGCGCCATTAACGATCTACAAGGAACAAAGTCAATTTTAACTAAAAATTACTAGATCCATTACAAATCACATTGACCGGTCGTAACCAACCTTTAAGTGAAGTAACTCAAAAAGTATAAAAAACAGCGGATTGTTTGTCCTCCAGGCGCCATTAACGCTCTACAAGTTCACATGACCATTAACAAAGTAAATTTTAACTGAAAACTACTTACGAATCACAATGACATGCCATAATAAACAATCTAAATTTAAACGAAGAAACTGAATTATCGTGAAAACGGTTGATGATTTGTTTGTCCTCCAGGCGCCATTAACGCTCTACAAGTTCACATGATCATTAACAAAGTAAATTTTAACTGAAAACTACTTACAAATCACAATGACATGCCATAATAAACAATCTAAATTTAAACGAAGAAACTGAATTATCGTGAAAACGGTTGATGGTTTGTTTGCCCTCCAGGAGCCATTAACAAAAAAGGCTTAACATCTAGTCAAATATGGCCGCCATTTTAGGATCAAATTACTTGAAGTAAATTGTTGTAGGATTAGACTACACCGCTACATAAGACATCAAGGGCTCCGCGTACTTAATTAGTGTGGAGTAAACAGTATATGCGGATTTTAGGGCGAAAGGGCGCCGCACACTCGATTAGTGTAGTAGTACACTTATTTGCTCAGTTTTCCGTCGTGACGACTAATGACAACCCATTAATTAAACGAAAATTAATTCCCTCCGTTGCCGGATCCGATCTAATAATTCATCGAGACAAATGCGCGAATCGATTGTTACAAATAACCTGCAATTACTAATCTGATTTTCGATACGTCACATCGGGTGCAATTCACCCGTTCCTTCGGGATATTTATTCCCCAGAGAAGAGTAAATTTTCATTATTTCAGAATGTTTAGAGTGGAAATTGTTATTTACCGAACAAGTGTCTTCAACAAATCGGTTGACGGTTTGTTTGTCCTCCAGACGCCATTAGCGATCTACAAAGAGTGACAACTGACAGTTAATGATAAATGTATGGTTTTGGTTACGTCACCTAGTAGGTCCTCCATTAAAAACTTCTAGAAACTGTTCAACTTGATTATGTATATGTTTGTGCGGTCCAACTAATTAGCAAATGCAAAGGAAAATCACGATAGAATAGAGACAAAGTGCGGAAAGGGACGGAAAAAAGGACCGTTAAGCCCTGTAGAGTGCATCGAAATAATTCGCGGCAAATTTTAAGCTTAATTGCGAAAGTTTCAATTAAAAGTTTCGGACGGTTTTCGGGCTTAGCGCCGAAAAGGGCGTCTGTCCTGTTCGTGGCTACTACAGAATGAATTTTAAATTATTCCCAGACTAGTTCAAGACTGAATTAATATAAACGAGCGCCCTCTTTACCCTTCACTCCTATTCTCTCGGGAATCGGATTTGACAGAAATAAATGACAATTGACAGAAAATGTGAAGAAAAGAAGAAATGAAAAAAGTTTGACCAACACCCTGTATAATTAAAAAAAAACGTTTACTTTTTGTAAAAGAGCCTAGAAAATACTATAAAACAGACCAAACACGTTTTGGAGATATTGCAATTTATGAATTACCTTAAAAACACCTTATGTAAGGCTTTAACAGAGGAAAATCACACGACAGCTTTAAAATTTGGATAAAGCGGTTTAATGGCGACGCGATCTTGATTAAACGACAGTACAGTTTTGACAGTTGACTAACGTCAATTGTCACTTAACACTGTGGCGCTTCTTGTCGAGCGCTAATGGCGTCCGGAGGACAAACAAACCATCCACATTTTTTAATTTTTTTCGAGTTTCTTCACTGGTTTATGGCAAGTTAATGCGATTTGTAATTCGTTTACATTGGACAGTGTGAGAGTGTGATTTTCTTTGACCATTTTGAAATTTAAATTTAAGTTTTACAAACGCGCCATCGTTTTCAAATTTGCGCATTAATTTTCTGGTCTGAACCAGTTTCAAACTTAACCTTTCAGTGTCACATGACTATTCTACTACTGGTCACGTGACCGTTTTCAACTTAAAATTTAAATTTTTAACTTGATTATTTTCAAATTAGAATTTGTAATTTTAGAGTCACGTGACCAATTTCAAATCAAAACGTGATTTTTCATTGTCACGTGACTATTTTATTTCTGCTGAGATAACCATGGATTTTTTGGTCCAGTGACTGTTTTCAACCTGACAGGGATTTTTCGAAGTCACGTGACCAGTTTCGAATTCAAACTTAATTTTTCAGTGTCACGCGACTTTTTTTCTTTCGATTTTACAGTCACGTGATCGTTTTCAAATTTGCGCATTAATTTTCTGGTCACGTGAGGGTTGAAATTGAAATTTAATTTTTCAGTGTCACGTGATTCAATTTTTGCTCAGATGATAATTGATTTTTCGGAGTCACGTGACTTTTTTTTTTTCGACTTCGATTTTACATTCACGTGATCGTTTTCAAATTTGGGCATTAAGTTTCTGGTCACGTGAGGGTTGAAATTGAAATTTAATTTTTCAGGGTCACGTGACTATTTTATTTCTGGTCACGTGGCGTTTATTTAAATTTGTAGCGTCACGTTACCGTTTTCAACTTAAAATTTAAATTTGTAACTTGATTATTTTCTAATTAGAATTTGCAATTTTAGAGTCACGTGACTATTCTGTTTCTGCTCAGATGACCATGGATTTTTTGGTTCAGGGACTGTTTTCAAACTGACAGTGATTTTTTCGGAGTCACGTGACCAGTTTCAAATTCAAACTTAATTTTTCAGTGTCACGCGACTTTTTTTTCTTCCGACTTCGATTTTACAGTCACGTGATCGTTTTCAAATTTGCGCATTAATTTCTGGTCACGTGATGGTTGAAATTGAAATTTAATTTTTCAGGGTCACGTGACTATTTTATTTCTGGTCACGTGGCGGTTATTTAAATTTGTAATGTCACGTGACCGTTTTTGAAATAAAATTTGCATTTTTAGAGTTATGTGACCAGTTTCAAATTTAAGTTTTCAGTGTCACATGACTACTCACTTACTGGCACGTGACCATTTTCAACTTAAAATTTAAATTTGTAACGTGACCATTTTCTAATTAGAATTTGCAATTTTAGAGCCACGTGACCAATTTCAAATCAAAACGTGAATTTTCAGTGTCACGTGACTATTCTATTTCTGCTCAGATGACCATGCATTTTTTGGTCCAGGGACGGTTTTCAAACTGACAGTGATTTTTCGGAGTCACGTGATCGTTTTCAAATTTGGGCATTAATTTTCTAGTCACGTGAGGGTTGAAATTGAAATTTAATTTTTTAGGGTTACGTGACTATTTTATTTCTGGTCACGTGGCGGTTTTCAAATTTAAATTTGTAGCGTCACGTGACCAAATGTATATGATTGAAATTCAAACTCAACACTTGAAGACAGTGATTGCTGCATTAGAGTAAAAAATTGACTTTTATAAACACTCAAGTTAATCTTGAAGCGCATAACGTAAAAATTCAGTCAATTGCGTAAAAATCAGTTTCGGCGTAAATTAGAAAAGTGGTTTTTACTTATTTGAAGCAAAGTATCCTTCTTGAAGCCACGGACGTAAAAAAAATCACTTTTTTTAAAAAATTACAAAAATTTTTTGCAGTTTCTAGAGCCACTCTTAAAGCCATTTTTGCAGTCAGTGATGGAGATATTAAATATTTTTGAAGAATAGAGTAAAAGTTACGATTTTTTGAAGCCGTTATAGTAAAAGTTGGTTGTGTCGAAGTAAATTTTTGAAGCCTCTCGAATAAAAATTACCTCTCTTGAAGTCACTCGAACCTCATAAAATTCGTGCAGTAAGAACTGGTTTCTGTTCAGTGCAAGTGAAAATTGTGTTTTGGTAAAGTAAAATCACTTTTAAAGCCTATGACGTAAAAAAATCGACATTTTTGAAGCCAGTTGCGTAAATATTGAAATAAAGAACAGAGCCAAAGTTATTTTTGTGGGTAAAGTAAACTTTTGAAGTCTCTAGAGTAAAAATGTACCCTTTTTGAAGCCATTTCGACCTCATAAATAGTCTGGTGAACCTTTGACTAACCATCTTCAATTAAAGCCACCTTAAACTAAACACTATCAAATGATAGGGTCGTTAAGGGAGCGTGTTGGCATTTAAAGGGCTTGTTGCTCTCGAAACCGTCATATAAGGACCTGACAAGGGTTTAAGCGCACCAGTTTAGTGTTAATTTTTCACCCTCTTCAAGTTTTTAATTAAGCCAGTCAATTAACCTAATAAGGGAGGAAACATTAGGGCTCCAATACGACTAACTGCAAGTTAACAAACCCGATAAAAGTGAACCTAAACGTCAAGAAACAATTTGCACCAGCTGTCCCCTTCAAATAATAGTCTTACCCTTTGCGGCAGGTATAAATTTCCGGGGCCCTTCGCGGCTTTTAGCCAGACCTAATGAATAATATTTTAGGTTTGCGGTTAGCCCGGTCCTGGAATTGAACGGTGAGGGGGGGGAAGGGGAGTTTGAAATTTTTAAACCCTCGCCCCTGGGTATGCAAATCCTGCGGGGCAATTAAAATTCCTCGTTTTTCCCGCCCTCGACCGTAACGAATTCCTCTTAGTTAGTTTTGTAATTTTGTTGTGCAGGTGTATTGTTTTTTGCCCATCAGGCTCAGGAAAAATTTGATTCCCGTCCTTGAGATGTAATATTTTTTTGTTTGTTACATTAAAGTGCTTGAAATAAGCAGTCATTTAGCGAAAAAAACCACCTGTCTAACTATAACCGTTTCCAAGATACATGCTTGTACATTTTATCCTCTTAGTAAGGTTGAAATGTACCGGGTGACCCAATAAGACTGTTCCTCGACCATATCTCGGGAACCGTTCGTCGTATGATTTTGGGGTAAAAATTTTTTTAGGTAAATCGGCCATGAAGAATCGGTGGAAAATATTTTCGAGTTCTAAAAATGACCACCAGAGGCCGTAACTGCCATCTTAAATTTTTAAATTGCATTTTCTATAAATTTTGCACAATAAACTAGTTAGAGTTGGTTTTTCCTCATTTTTAAAGCGATGTTATCTATCATTTTCGTAAAAAACAATTTTCTGTTATTTCAAAAACAAAAATGGCGTGAGGTGTTCAATTGTTTTTGCAATAACCTGCTTTAACTTCTTAACGGTTTGACCAATTTTTGCCAAACTCGGTATTGTTGAAAAGAGCATTTCTTGGGCAATAAGAATCAACCAAAATATAGTTAAGTTAGTTGAATCTTTCTGTGCCAGGGGGCTACTTTCGACACCATAACACAAATTCCAAAAAAAAAATAAAAAAAAACAAATGGAATGATATGACTTTTTCTTTATGAAAAAGTAGCCAAATAACATCCAAATAAGCCAGTGAAAACCGTTTTTCAAATTCTCGTTCCTAACCTGAAATATCGAGAAAATGAGATTATGAGATATTGTCGAGGAACAGTCTTATTGAGTCACCCGGTATAATGCTGCATTTCCTAAACGGTTTGAGTAAAGGCACTTACATTTTCTGAAACAAATTCAGCTGGCTAATTGCCTGGAAATTGAAAAAAAAAAAAAGAATTGATAAAAGAAGAACGAAGCAGTAATGTTCAAAAATGATTGAGCTTGCTAATGGTCCAGATACTTCAAAAGAAGAGCTGAAGACTGGATAATTTCCCAAAAGGCATAGAAAGACGACCTAATGAAAGAAGACGAAATAATGAGTCAAAATGTTTAAGCTGGCTAATTTTGCCTAAAAAATTTAAGGGAAGGCCAACCTGATAGAAGAATCATTTTCCAGAGAAGATTAGAAGAATGGGCTGGCTAATTGTCCAGAGTTTTTAGAAGAAGAGT
The DNA here is from genome assembly GCF_016097725.1 of Ips typographus. Lineage (NCBI taxonomy): Eukaryota > Metazoa > Arthropoda > Insecta > Coleoptera > Curculionidae > Ips > Ips typographus. The sequence goes on along the minus strand of NC_138426.1, from coordinate 7,988,999 downwards.
AGGAGAATGTGTTCAAATGATTGTGCTATAGCCAGTTGTCCAGAATTTCAAAAGAAGAGTGGAAGAATGAGCAAAAGGTGTTTTTTCCCTTAAGTTTAAGAAAAAGTAATCAGCCTTTAACTGTTTTTTTTAAACTAACTCCATTTTTCCCAAAAAAGGGTAAATAAGGAAAGTTGGAAGTTTACTGTCTTCATTTTTTTGGTCATGTTTGGCAAAGCAGAAAATTGAAAAACTAATGTGAGCACATTAAACCTTAATATGCTATAATTCAGCAAAAAAATCACATGCCTAAGTGCAGCCGTTTCCGAGATACAAGCTTGTACATTTTGTCCTCTTAGTAAGGTTGAAATGTACAACGCTATATCTACTAAACGGTTAGAGTTAGAAAGCTGAAAGTTTCAGGACTAGTAGATCATTCAGGATTACATCAAATGCTAGCTAAACTTTTTAATCAAACTTCCGAGTACATTTTCCACTTGTCGCGTCCTGTTTGAGTTTGATACCAATTTGGAAAGTTAATATTAGGCGAGTTTGTCTTTTTTGGAGGTGAGTGCATATGTAAATTAAAGGCTTACGCCAACTAGAACTTTATTAGGTAAAGTCTGGGGACTTATTAAAAGAAAAATTAGTGTTGCTTTTATTAAGTCTAAATATTCATGGATTTCCGTACTCACTTCTTACGCTACTCCCGGCTTATTTATTATTCATGTTCTAATTAATCTCGACGTATAACTCATTCGCAGTAAGTAATTGAACCAGAAACCGAGCTTTCAACCGAGTAAGTGTTATCGCGTTTAGTTGATTGATGCCGGATTAAAGCGAGGGAGAGATTCCGAGTAATTCCAAAACCGAGGGATGATCTCTCTTGTATTTCATTTCCAGTTCTTGGAGCGTTTGCAAATTTGGGGGAGAATCAGGTGATCAACGCGGTCTTTTAACCGGAGTGACAGCCAACGAAATTACCCCCTTAGAAAGCATAATTTTCGCAATTCTATGTTAAATTTAAACATTCCGGGAAATCCTCAAACTTTCAGCTTTCTAACTCTAACCGTTTAGGAGATACAGCGTTGTACATTTGACCCTCACTAAGAGGTGCTTTTTCTTTTCTTTTGCTCAATTACTGTATATTTAGGATAGTTTACTATACTCATACCACTTACAGTGACAAAAGTAAACTTTTGGTTGTATGCACTACTAAATTTAGACATTGTGAACTATCTGTCCAGAAAATTTGTACTCTTTTACTCAAACGGTTTATGAGATACAGCGTTGTACATTTGACCCTCACTAAGAGGACAAAATGTACAATCTTATATCTCGAAAACGCCTGCACTTAAACGTGCTTCTTTTCTTCAATTACTGTATATTTAGGCTAGTTTACTATACTGTCACGTGACTATTCTATTACTGGTCACGTGGGAGTTTTTAACTTAAAATTTAAATTTGTAACGTGACCATTTTCAAATTAGAATTTGCAATTTTAGACTCACGTGACCAATTTCAAATCAAAACGTGATTTTTCAGTGTCCCGTGACTATTCTATTTCTGCTCAGATGATCATTGATTTTTCGAAGTCTCGTGACCAGTTTCAAAATCAAACTTAATTTTTCAGTGTCACGAGACTTTTTTTTCTTCCGACTTCAATTTTACAGTCACGTGATCGTTTTCAAATTTGGTCACGTGAGGGTTGAAATTGAAATTTAAATTTGTAGCGTCCCGTGACCGTTTTTGAAATAAAATTTGCATTTTTAGAGTTATGTGACCAGTTTCAAATGTAAATTTTCAGTGTCACATGACTATTCTATTACTGGTCACGTGACCGTTTTCAACTTAAAATTTAAATGTGTAACGTGATCATTTTCAAATTAGAATTAGCAATTTTAGAGTCACGTGACCAATTTCAAATCAAAACGTGATTTTTCGAAGTCACGTGACCAATTTCAAAATCAAACTTAATTGTTCAGTGTAACGCGACTTTTTCTCTTCCGACTTCGATTTTACAGTCACGTGATCGTTTTCAAATTTGGGCATTAATTTTCTAGTCACGTGAGGGTTGAAATTTAAATTTAATTTTTCAGGGTCACGTGACTATTTTATTCTTGATCACGTGGCGGTTTTCAAATTAAAATTTAAATTTGTAGCGTCATGTGACCCTTTTTGAAATAGAAATTACATTATTATGTGACCAGTTTCAAACCTAACTTTTCTGTCACATGACTATTCTATTACTTGTCACGTGACCGTTTTCAACTTAAAAATTAAATTTGTAACGTGATCATTTTCTAATTAAAATTTGCAATTTTAGAGTCACGCGACCAATTTTAAATCAAAACGTGATTTTTTTAGTGTCACGTGACTATTCTATTTCTGCTCAGATGATCATTGATTTTTCGAAGTCACGTGACCCGTTTCAAATTCAAACTTAATTTTTCAGTGTCACGAGACTTTTTTCGACTTTTTGATTTTACAGTCACGTGATCGTTTTCAAATTTGGCCATTCATTTTCTGGTCACGTGAGAGCTGAAATTGAAATTTAATTTTTTAAGGTTACGTGACTATTCTATTTCTGGTCACGTGGCGGTTTTCAAATTGAAATTTAATTTTGTAGCGTCACGTGACCCTTTTTGAAATATAAATTGTATTATTATGTGACCAGTTTCAAAGTTAACTTTTCTGTGTCACATGACTATTCTATTGCTGGTCACGTGACCGTTTTCGACTTAAAAATTAAATTTGTAACGTGATCATTTTCTAATTAAAATTTGCAATTTTAGTCGCGACCAATTTCAAATCAAAACGTGATTTTTTTAGTGTCACGTGATTATTCTATTTATGCTCAAATGATCATTGATTTTTCGGAGTCACGTGACCATTTTTTAATTAAAATTTGCAATTTTAGAGTCACGTGACCAATTTCAAATCAAAACGTGATTTTTTTAGTGTCACGTGACTATTCTATTTCTGCTCAGATGATCATTGATTTTTCGAAGTCTCGTGACCAGTTTCAAAATCAAACTTAATTTTTCAGTGTCACGAGACTTTTTTTTCTTCCGACTTCAATTTTACAGTCACGTGATCGTTTTCAAATTTGGTCACGTGAGGGTTGAAATTGAAATTTAAATTTGTAGCGCCCCGTGACCGTTTTTGAAATAAAATTTGCATTTTTAGAGTTATGTGACCAGTTTCAAATGTAAATTTTCAGTGTCACATGACTATTCTATTACTGGTCACGTGACCGTTTTCAACTTAAAATTTAAATGTGTAACGTGATCATTTTCAAATTAGAATTAGCAATTTTAGAGTCACGTGACCAATTTCAAATCAAAACGTGATTTTTCGAAGTCACGTGACCAATTTCAAAATCAAACTTAATTGTTCAGTGTAACGCGACTTTTTCTCTTCCGACTTCGATTTTACAGTCACGTGATCGTTTTCAAATTTGGGCATTAATTTTCTAGTCACGTGAGGGTTGAAATTTAAATTTAATTTTTCAGGGTCACGTGACTATTTTATTCTTGATCACGTGGCGGTTTTCAAATTAAAATTTAAATTTGTAGCGTCATGTGACCCTTTTTGAAATAGAAATTACATTATTATGTGACCAGTTTCAAACCTAACTTTTCTGTCACATGACTATTCTATTACTTGTCACGTGACCGTTTTCAACTTAAAAATTAAATTTGTAACGTGATCATTTTCTAATTAAAATTTGCAATTTTAGAGTCACGCGACCAATTTTAAATCAAAACGTGATTTTTTTAGTGTCACGTGACTATTCTATTTATGCTCAAATGATCATTGATTTTTCGGAGTCACGTGACCATTTTCTAATTAGAATTTGTAATTTTAGAGTCACGTGACCAATTTCAAATCAAAACGTGATTTTTTCAGTGTCACGTGACTATTCTATTTCTGCTCAGATGATCATTGATTTTTTGGAGTCACGTGACCATTTTCTAATTAGAATTTGCAATTTTAGAGTTACGTGACCAATTTCAAATCAAAACGTGATTTTTTTAGTGTCACGTGACTATTCTATTTCTGCTCAGATGATCGTTGATTTTTCGAAGTCACGTGACCCGTTTCAAATTCAAACTTAATTTTTTAGTGTCACGAGACTTTTTTTTTCGACTTTTTGATTTTACAGTCACGTGATCGTTTTCAATTTTGGGAATTCATTTTCTGGTCACGTGAGGGCTGAAATTGAAATTTAATTTTGTAGCGTCACGTGACCCTTTTTGAAATATAAATTGTATTATTATGTGACCAGTTTTAAAGTTAACTTTTCTGTGTCACATGACTATTCTATTACTGGTCACGTGACCGTTTTCGACTTAAAATTTAAATTTGTAACTTGTCAATCAATCATTTTCTAATTAAAATTTGCAATTTTAGAGTCACGTGACCACTTTTAAATCAATACGTGATTTTTCTCTATTTCTATTTCTGCTCAGATGTGTCACGTGATCAATTTCAAATCAAAAGAGTTTGAGATACAGCGTTGTACATTTGACCCTCACTAAGAGGACAAAATGTACAACCGTATATCTCGAAAACGCCTCCACTTAGACGTGTTCTTCTTTCGCTCAATTACTGTATATTTAGGCTAGTTTTTCAATTTTTGGAGGAAATAATTCCAAAACTGAGAGATGATTTCCGTTGCGTTTCCAGTTCTTGGAGCGTTGCAAATGTTTTCGTGGAGAGGGTCTTTTAACCGGACGAATAAGGGCGTTAATTTTGCCAATTTTTTAACTCTCAACTCATTTTTATCCGATGCGAATTTGCATGCGAGACATCGCGGCGTCTTTCGGTGCACACCATACTCGTCGGGAATTTTAATAAAATGTGTGTCGTATCTGGAAAAATTATGAACGCCGGTACACAGCCGGCTTCACGTTAATTGCTCTCAGCGGATAATTTATGGTCGGGTGGCGGTTTAAATTAAAAATCTCCCAAAAACCTGTTCTCAACCGTGACACTTTAATTGCGGTCATTTCACTTTGCACGAATTTATGAAGTTAAAACACCCAATTTGAACTACCAAACCTGAAAATTTCAGCCTTGCTACTCAAACCGTTTCAGAGATAGAGCGTTGTACATTTGACCCTTACTAAGAAGAGCAAATGTACAAGGGCGTATCTCGCGAAGGGTAACACTTAATGAGATGCTGTTTGCGCAGCATTTTGCCACAATTCAAGCTGTTTACTCTGATAAATGGTAAACGAGTTTAATAAAGTCGGGGGTGGATTTACACCGGGCTAGGTGGGAAGCATTATTACTCCGTTTTGGCCCCGAATAACTCCGGTACCCAGCTGGGTTATTAACTTTGATCCCCCCTCTTCGCCTCGGGAGATTTGTATGAATTTTTCCTCGTTTTTCTGTTATTAATCGAGTGACTTGGAGGTTTCGTGTTGCTTTTGTTTTAAATTGAAACATTTCCCGTCACCGTCTCGCCCCGAATCTAGTTACCTCGCTTCGGGCTTTGACAAGGTGATATATTAAGGAAACGACGGAAATAAATAACAGGACGATGGATTTTCCTCGATTACCGACTGCATGTATACCCTATACACACGACTAACGTTGATGTATGGCGGATGTGTCTGTCTCACTTTACCACCCAGAAACACCTGATTTCCTTTTGTGTTATGGATCTTTCAGGGAACACAAATCAATCTTGACAGTCGCTAAAAACATTTTAATTTACGTTGAATTAATGGCCTTGTTTTCCAACCTCACAAAAGTTTGAATGTCTCAGTCTAATCCTAACTGATCTAGGAGAATGTCCTGAAACTTTCAGCATTCTAACTCTAACCGTTTAGGAGATACAGCGTTGTACATTTGACCCTTACTAAGAGGGTGAAATGTACAATCTTATATCTAAAAAACGGCTGCACTTAGGTGTGTGATTCTTTTGCTCAATTACTGTGTATAAAGGCTAGTTTAACATGAGTTTTTAAATTTTCTGAATAAATCTGCCAAACATGGCTAAAAAAATTAATTATTAAGAAATGGGAATGTCTGGTTGTATGCACTGTTTAATTTAGACATGGTGAATTATCTGTCCAGGAAATTTGGGAATTTTAACTCAAACCGTTCAGGAAATACAGCGTTGTACATTTGGTCCTCACTAAGAGGGTAAAATGTACAAGCTTATATCTCGAAAACGGCTGCACTTAGGCATACAATTTTTTTCCTGAACTACTGTATATTTAGGCAAGTTTAAGGATAAATCAATCCCGGCAGTCGTTAAAGACCTTTTAATTTACGTAGAATTAATTGAATTAGAGTTCCGCATTCGCGTTGCTGCAGTCGCTTTTCGTTCCCGTCTTAATTTACCCCCCTCAATTCCCTTTTCCACCCTCACAAAACTAGACACAGTTTGAATGTCTCAGTCTAATTAATTAACCGTCTCTAAAAGGAGACTTATCAGTCGGATCGACTAAATAGATTAGCTTGATTTCGTTCTTGATAAATTTACGTATTCGGCAAAAGAAAAAAGTCTCCAACTTTCCACGTTTACGACTCATTTTATGAGTTGGTTCACGATAATAACGTTGTAAGACTGGAATTGTTTGTTTTCATCGATTTACCCATCCCGGAATAATTGCATACGAAACGATCCCATTTAATTTCGATCTTTGTGTTTTAAGACCATTTCTATTACTCCACGGAAATTTACTATTTAATTTGTAACCTCTTGCAAGAGGGATTGTACATTTTGTCCTGTTAGTGAGGTGCAAATGTACCATTTGAAGATGACCTGTAAACTGTTCCGGTTAAAATTTGCTTCGCACAATCACAGCCTGTTTTTAAAAGAAATATCACTCAAACACTAACAAAACGGCCGCCATTTTGATTTTTTCAAAAAAATTGAGTTTGTGCTCATTTTCCACTAAATCGAGGACGGGGAATTTAGCGGTGATATTCGTTTTTGCGTAACTTTTACCCAGAACCAGATTTTTGAAAAAAATTAAGTTTCTCGCACTGGGTAAAAGATACGGACAAACTGGTAGTTGCAATGGATTCCCTGACCCCGAATTAGTCGAAAAGGAGTACAAACAAGCCCCTTTTACTTTAATTCAAAATGGCGGAAATTGAAAATGGCGTCCGGGAAGACCATTTTGTTTTTTTGTTTTTAATTGGGTTTGTGCTCATTTTCTACTAAACCGAGGACGGGGAATTTAGCGGTGATATTCGTTTTTGCGTAACTCTTACCCAGAACCAGATTTTTGAAAGAAATTAAGTTTCTTGCACCGGGTAAAAGATACGGACAAACTGGTAGTTGCAATGGATTCCCTGACCCCGAATTAGTCGAAAAGGAGTACAAACAAGCCCCTTTTATTTTAATTCAAAATGGCGGAAATTTGCAAATGGCTTCCGGGAAGGCTACTTTGTTTTTTTTTTAATTGGGTTTGTGCTCGTTTTCTACTAAATCAGGGACGGGGGAATTGATGGTGGCATTAATTTTTTTGTAACTCCTCAGGACACTCGATTTTTTGTAATTTTCTCGGACTGGGTGACAGTTATGCACAAACCGACTTCAAAAATGGATTCCCCGACCCCGAATTAGTCGAAAAAGAGTACAAACAAGCCCCTTTTATTTTAATTCAAAATGGCGGAAATTTGCAAATGGCCTACGGGAAGGCCATTTTGTTTTATTTTTTTTAATAGAAATTGTGCTGGTTTTCTACTAAATCGGGGACGGGAAATCCGATCCTGGCATTCATTTTTTTGTAACTCAGGACACTCGATTTTTTTTAATTTTCTCGGACTGGGTGACGGTTATGCACAAACCGACTTCAAAAATGGATTCCTTGACCCCGAATTTGTCGAAAAGGAGTACAAACACGACTCGTTTAATTTAATTTAAAATGACGCCCAGGGACGTAATTTTGATTTTTTGTTTTTAGTGAGGTAAAAATGTACAACGTTATATCTTCTGAACTGCTTGAGCTAGAGTGTTGATTTTTTCAAGACAGTTTATTTGTAATGTCTAAACAGCATTTTATGCAAACTACGTGGCAACACCCTGGATTTGTTATTATTTTTGGACTATTCTTGACAGAATTGGAAGGGTGATGTGAACGCTTAAAACTGCTTGGAATAACAATTATTTTAGCGAAAAAAGCGCTCACCTAAGTACAACCGTTTTTGAGATACACGGTTGTACATTTTCTCCTCTTAGTGAGGTCCAAATGTATATATCTTCTAAACGGATTGAGGTAGAGAGTTGAAATTTTCAGGGTATATTCTACAGGATATGCAGATTTTTATTAAAATCAGTAATTACTGGCCGATATTAAATTAGAGAAGCCTCGGGCCTTTCCCAAATTTAGCTCCATTACCCGCGCTTCTCGTGCGTTAATAATCTGATCGGCTGGTTGCCTAAGCAACTGCACCCCTCCTAAACTAATGACGTTTACCGTGTTTTACAGGTTTCAGCCGGGTGAAGAGGCAGGAGGGCTCGCAAACGTATCCGGAGGACGAAAACGAGGTGGAACCGCTCCTAATCGACCGCGGCCCTTACTTTGACAAGTCCGCGTCGAAAAACGTGACCGCTTTGGTAGGCAAAACCGCTTACTTGGGTTGCAGAGTGCGCAATTTGGCCAATCGCACGGTAAGTTTTCCAGTTTTCCCTCGAAACAATCGTCGGCCATGAATTATTTATCAGCGATAAGGGTTGTTGATGGAATTAGATCCGGTCGACCGTCGAATGTTTTATTCAGACGTAATGGTCGGCCTACGGTTTTATTTAGTTTAATAATAAGTTTCTCTTTGAAAAAACGTTTTTTACGGTTCTGTCTGCAATGTAAACACCAATTTATATTCGGGGCCTCGTTAATTGCAAATTTAAAAAAAAAACACAAATCAAGTTGCGCCATTATGACGGGAACGTTGGTAAAAGTGCTAATGCGATGACGTCGGTTAATGTTCGGAGAGTTGAAAAGTTGTTAGAAACTCCGGTTGACAATGACTAATTTTCTCCACTGAAAATGCAAAGTTTTTAAGGGATTTTAGTGGAAAAATCACTTGAATAACTTTAACCGTTTGGGAGCTACAGCGTTGTACATTTTACCCTCACTAATCCGGTATTTGCTCATATCTCCTGAACGGTAGTAGCTACAAAATGTTTTTTTTTAGATTTAGGTTTGTTAATAACCTCTTTATTGATCAGACTAATTATTTAAATAAATTAACACTTTTTACTATAAAAAAATGTATGTTGTAAAATGTACATTACAGCAGAAAAAAAGAAAGACTTTTTTTAAGCGAAAAAATTTCTTGAATAACTTTAACCGTTTAAGAGTTGCAGCGTTGTACATTTTACCCTCACTAATCCGGTATTTGCTCATATCTCCTGAACGGTAGTAGCTACAAAATGTTTTTTTTTTAGATTTAGGTTTGTTAATAACCTCTTTATTGATCAGACTAATTATTTAAATAAATTAACACTTTTTACTATAAAAAAATGTATGTTGTAAAATGTACATTACAGCAGAAAAAAAGAAAGACTTTTTTTAAGCGAAAAAATTTCTTGAATAACTTTAACCGTTTAAGAGTTGCAGCGTTGTACATTTTACCCTCACTAATCCGGTATTTGCTCATTTCTTCTCAACGGTAGTAGTAACAAAGTTGCTTTTTAGGGATGATATTGACTTCTTGTTTTGTAAGTTTGCCGTATTGATGAAAAAAGTCAAGAATGTTAATATTATGAAAAACTACAGAAGTTGTGAGCAATTATAGTGAAAACCGTATCTCTCTAACACTAACCGATTTTAAGATATGGCAATGTACATTTTGACCTTACTAGTGAGGTGGAAATGTAGAATCCTGTATCTCCTAAACTATTCGAGCTGTAGTGCTCAAATTTTTAGGTTAGGTTTGTTAGTGTATTACCTAGTGAGGTGCAAAACAACGATATTTCCATCAGCCGGCCATAATTTTCAAAAGTGATCCGCTGTAATTCAATTTTTTTGTGGCCTAGTTTCGCCGACTTACAGTCAATAAAACGAGCGATTTCAGATGGAAACAGCCGCAATTTCCCGAATGTACTGAATGGATTACAGATTACGGTCGGATAATTGACTTCGCCGTACAAAACAAGACCGTGTGCAGTAAGACGGCGGCGGCAGCCAGTCACGTAAAACATAGAAAACATTTTGCCGGATGAAAATTAAATTGCCTCACTACGAACAAGGATATTAACTAATCCTGCTCGAAAGCAGCCTTAGAATCTTAACCGGCTTTCTTTTAAGGTTTGCGTCTTTGTACGCTGACGAGTCCCTGAATGGCTTTATAAAAAATTGCATCCAGACATTTCTGGTTTCAGTTAAACTTTGCAAATTTCAAAAGAAGGTTATCCAAGTAATTTCTACACAAAATTTCAAACTTCTAACTTAAACCGTTTACGAGATATGGCTTTGTACATTTACACCTCTTTAGTAAGGATAAAGTGTACAGCCTTATTACTCGGAAACGGTTGAACTTAGACTGATGCGGTTTGCGCTGAAATTCTTCATGTTTACCGTACTTTTCTGTACGTCCAAATGAATGAATTTCGAAAACTTCAAGTAAAATTTTTATGAAAAATTGCATCCAGACGTTTCCGGGGCAATAAGAAATGACGGCGTTGCGGAGTTTGCTGGCCCACAAAACCGGAGGGAAACGAACGAGTTGGAAACCGTAACAAAGGCCACCTGGAGCCTCATCTATTCGGCGACTGACAAGGACATGCATCAAGGCGACAGCGCCCCCAACGTCTTCCTAGTTGGGCTCATTAATTGCGGTGTGCCGCAAGGCCTCGTTGTCGTTTTCTGGCCGAGAGAATGCACTTTTCCGAGGGGCCGATTCGTTATCGTTAAGCAGCGGTCTCTGGAGGGGACGGCGAGGTGGCCCCTTTACGGGAAAAGTGGTTGACATAACGAAGGAGACTGGAGATTTCTCCTGGCTAGTTTCCAACGGCGCCAAGTTTTTCTGTCTTTTTCTACACGTCCAGACAAATCTAAATCCAAAATTTCAACCTTCTACCTGCAATCGTTACGGAGATATCGTGTGCTGTACATTTTACCCTTACCAAAGAGGTGGAAATGTACAAAGCCGTATCTCGTGAACGGTTTAAGTTAGAAACTTGAAATTTTAGAGATTTATTTATTACTGAACACTGAATTGAAAGGGAGAACTGAAATTTATTAAAAAAATTGTGCAAATATTTTGAGAGCTTTTTTGAACGACGCAATTATCGCTGACAATTTCCATTCCATCCAAGAGCAACTAAAGTTATTTAAAATTTTCGAATTTTCTTTAACACTTCATGAAACGTACATTTGTACCTCACTTGTAAGGCCACAAATGTACAGAGCTGTAACTCCGGTACGGTTGGACTTAGAGATGTGGGGTTTGCGCTGAAATAATTATCCTAAACTGTGCTCCATGACCAGTAGAAAAATCCCTCTTAGGTTTTTTTTTTGTCATACGCAAACAGATAGTAGGAATTGTCGTGGCAACGTCCGCTTTTTCCACCGTTCGGGCGGATTGAAACGAAGTCGGCAAACAACTCGGGAGGGATATGAAGTGACTCGTTTCGAATTTAATATAATCTTGAAGAGGTTTCCGCTCGGCTCGCTCGCAAATATTTGAATACATATTCAAAAAGGGAATTTTGAGCGGCGCATCCCAGGAATGTACAAAAGGGCGGTTTGTGCGGTCCGCCGATTCTGTTCAAGGGCGTAGGACTGTAATAAATGTGAATAGATTCGAAATTTGTTGGATATTTACACCAGTACAATTCTAGTGGAGGAAAGTTTTTTTTTTCAAGTCTGCAGTACCCTAACCTAACAATTTCAAGAATTTTAGCGCAAACCGCACTTTTCTAAGTTTAACCGTTTTAGAGTAATAGGGCTGTACATTTTACCCTTACTAAAGAGGTGTAAATGTACAAAGCCATATCTCGTAAACGGTTTAAGTTAGAAGCGTGAAATTTTGTGTAGGGGTTGCCTAAAACTCATACTTTTAATCAGAAAAAAAAACCACGCAGCCACTGTTGCCAAGTTTCACCGGTTCAATTAACCCTTTTTACTGGATTGGGGTAAATATTTCGTGATAAGAAACCTAGTTCATTTAGGTTAGGGTAGGAACGGATGAAATTAAGTTGGGTCAAGTTATCTGTTTTCCTATTATGCGTGATTCCTGGCCCGCGGCGAAATCCGCTTAACCTTTTAGGTTAGTATTTGTCCGTTTTGAGGTTTGGATATTTAACAAAGTCGACCGGATACCGTGAATAGCTTTTTCCGGTCCTTGTTCATATACCGGGCACGTTTCATTTCTCTTAAGCTGCTTACGGAAGCCAAAAATTAGCGAGTTTTAGCGCCAGCCGCATTGTCGTAACGCTAACCGTACGGGAGTTACGACGCCGTACATTTCGTCCTCACCAGTAAGGCTGTAATGTACAGCTTCAGTTGTCACGCTTGCATGTTTCAAAATGACATTTAACAACCCTCTCATACAGATATTGAGCTGAAAATTGCGCTTTCAATCTTTATGAACTTATTTTTGACAGTTGTGACAGCTGCTTGGCGCACGTCCAAACTAAAGTTGACGTTAAAAGTGCCAAAATTAGCTTCATGGAGGTATAAAATGCATTTTTTGTCTCTAGTGACGCTTCTGAAAGTATCCTGCCAAAAAATGCGTTTTATACCTTCATGAGGCTAATTTTGACAGTTCTGACAGTTGCTTGACATACGATCAAACCCGAAATTGACGTTAAAAGTGTCAAAATTAACTTCATAAAGTTATAAAATGCATTTTTTGTGTCTAGTGATACTTCTAAAGATATCCAGCAGAAAATTGCGCTTTATACCTTCATGATCCTATTTTTGACAGTTGCTTGACACACGATCAAACCGAGAATTGACGTTAAAAGTGTCAAAATTAAGTTCATGGAGGTATGAAATGCATTTTTTGTCTCTAGTGACGCTTCTAAAAGTATCCTGCTATAAAATGAGTTTTATACCTCCATGAGGCTAATTTTGACAGTTGTGACAGCTGCTTGACACACGATTCAACTAAGATTGACGTTAAAAGTGTCAAAATTAGCTTCATGGAGGTATGAAATGCATTTTTTGTCTCTAGTAATACTTGTAAAGATATCCAGCAGAAAATTGCACTTTATACCTCCATGAGGCTAATTTTGACAGTTTTGACAGTTGCTTGACATACGACCAAACCCCGAACTAATGTTAAAAATGTCAAAATTAGCTTCATAAAGTTAGAAATTGCATCTTTTGTGTCTAGTGACGCTTCTAAAAGTATCCTGCCGTAAAATAAGTTTTATACCTCCATGAGGCTAATTTTGACAGTTGTGACAGTTGCTTGACACACGATCCAACTAAGATTGACGTTAAAAGTGTCAAAATTAGCTTCATGAAGTTATAAAATGCATTTTTTGTGTCTAGTAATACTTCTAAAAGTATCCTGCCGTAAAATGAGTTTTATACCTCCATGAGGTTAATTTTGACAGTTGTGACAGTTGCTTGACACACGATCAAACCCCAAATTGACGTTAAAAGTGTCAAAATTAGCTTCATAAAGTTATAAAATGCATTTTTTGTGTCTAGAAATACTTCTAAAAGTATCCTGCCGTAAAATGAGTTTTATACCTCCATGAGGCTTATTTTGACAGTTCTGACAGTTGTGACAGTTGCTTGACACACGATCAAACCCCAAATTGACGTTAAAAGTGTCAAAATTAGCTTCATGAAGTTATAAAATGCATTTTTTGTGTCTAGTAATACTTCTAAAAGTATCCTGCCGTAAAATGAGTTTTATACCTCCATGAGGTTAATTTTGACAGTTGTGACAGTTGCTTGACACACGATCAAACCCCAAATTGACGTTAAAAGTGTCAAAATTAGCTTCATAAAGTTATAAAATGCATTTTTTGTGTCTAGAAATACTTCTAAAAGTATCCTGCCGTAAAATGAGTTTTATACCTCCATGAGGCTTATTTTGACAGATCTGACAGTTGTGACAGTTGCTTGACACACGATCAAACCCCAAATTGACGTTAAAAGTGTCAAAATTAGCTTAATGAAGTTATAAAATGCATTTTTTGTCTCTAGTAATACTTGTAAAGATATCCAGCAGAAAATTGCGCTTTATACCTTTATGATCCTATTTTTGACAGTTGTGACAGTTGCTTGACACACGATCCAACTAAGATTGACGTTAAAAGTGTCAAAATTAGCTTCATGGAGGTATGAAATGCATTTTTTGTCTCTAGTAATACTTCTAAAAGTATCCTGCCGTCAAATGAGTTTTATACCTCCATGAGGCTTATTTTGACAGTTCTGACAGTTGTGACAGTTGCTTGACACACGATCAAACTCTAAATTGACGCTAAAAGTGTCAAAATTAGCTTCATGAAGTTATAAAATGCATTTTTTGTGACTAGTGATACTTCTAAAGATATCCAGCAGAAAATTGCGCTTTATACCTTTATGATCCTATTTTTGACAGTTGTGACAGCTATTTGACACACGATCCAACTAAAATTGACGTTAAAACTGTCAAAATCAGCTTCATGGAGGTGTCTCAAATTTATGGTCAGTTAACACCAAAAAAAAATTCAAAGTTTTGAAAATTGTGAACATTTTTGTGAAATTCAAGATGGCGACTAAGAAAATCAACATGGCGGTCAAACACCGTTGGAAAATTCCAGATGGCGTCCAAAACAAGACCGTCCAAAATGTCACTTTCGGACAAAATTGACACTGTGGGAAATTCAAGATGGCGTCTGAAAGAAAAATGGCGGTCGAGTCTAGTTTGGTTAATATTCGAGTCGCGCCAAGATCCGCAGCATTCATCGCGGGAGCCATAAACATTTCCTCGAGAACGTTTTCGACCAATAGAAAGCTCGTTTAAAAAGAAAGAAAAAAAAAGAAAAAACCGTTGAAACGAGTTACTTCTGGCGCCGTTCCCGACCGGATAATTTAGGACCGATCAGATAACTCTTAACTCGACCGCTTGCGAATTTATTTATTCGGTTGTCGGCTGCACCTTTGCGCTATCTAAAACCGTATGTCGACCCAACTTTATTACATAAATAATCGGAGTCGGGCGAAAGAAGCCTCAAAACTACTTTCTAATCTCACTTCCACCCCTAATAAACAACGCCCCAAAACGAGATAAGTCGTCCCTAACGGGATTAGAGGGTTTTAACTAATATCAGGGCTCCAATCTTATAAAAGGAAGTCGATAATCCGCCCAATATCCACCAAGTTGTCGCCCCAAACGAAAGGCACAGAGTGACAAACGACCTGTTTATACGGATTCGCTGCCAACATATTTACATAATTTTTTTAATTAAAAGTTTTTCCTGTTAATAAACAGCAATAAGTGAAACTCTTAAAATTTGAAGTTTCCAACTTGAACCGTTCACGAGATATGACGTTGTACATTCGTGCCTCACTAGTAAGGAGCGAAATGTACAAAATTGTAACTCAAAAACGGTTAAAGATAATAAGGTGCCGTTTGCGCTAAAATTCTTCAAATTTACTGTAATTTCAGAAACTGTATTCTGTTTCAGTCAATATTACTTGACACCTCGAAAATTTGAGCTTAATTGAACAAGTCACTTCCATACTAAAAGTAGGTTATTTAAGCAACCCCTACACAAAATTTCAACCTTCTAACCTTAACCGTTTACGAGATATAGCTTTGTACATTTACACCTCTTTAATAAGGGTAAAATGTACAGCCCTATTACTCGGAAACGGTTTAAGATAGAAAGGTGCGATTTTCGCTAAAATTCTTCAAATTTACTGTAATTTCAGAAACTCTGTTCTGTTTCAGTCAATATTATTTGACACCTTGAAAATTCGAATTTAATTGAACAAGTTACTTCCATACTAAAAGTAGGTTATCTAAGCAACCCCTACACAAAATTTCAACCTTCTAACCTTAACCGTTTACGAGATATAGCTTTGTACATTTCCACCTCTTTAGTAAGGGTAAAATGTACAGCCCTATTACTCGGAAACGGTTAAACATAGAAAGGTGCGGTTTTCTCTAAAATTCTTCAAATTACTAATTCATTTCAACCATTCAAAAAATGGAGGTTTTTAATTAACTTGAAAAGAACTTATTTAAATGTAAATAGAAGGTAAATAGGCGCGGATACTTTAATTACCCGGTTTCGTATATTATTTTTTTTTAAAAAACGAGCAAGCAATAAAACAGCGGTCCGAACAATTTTCCTCGGTACACCTGCCCTTAATTAACTCCCCTAATGAATTAATTGGGATGATATTTTTAAATCCGACCTTAACAAACTCGTTACTGGTTTGTTTGTTGACCACATATCGTGCAATTTCAGTGAGGCGGAGGGGGGAATTGATAATTTAAAATTCAAATTTTCCGGAAATACCTGAAAAATAAAATGGCTGATTGCATAACCGATGTGGTTACGATGGTCGTTTTTTTGATTGGTCAGAATGGTCATCACCGGTTTATTTAGGCATTTTTAATAATGGCGTTGGTTGGTTGGTACACAGACATCCAATAAAATGTTCTTTAGTCAGTTAAAGTCAAGGGAGAAATCCAAGAAAATGTTTGATTCCGTTAAAGCTGTCATTACAGGCAGTCGTGTCAAATTGACTTGTTTGTCCACGAAAATTAAAAAAAAAATCGTCCAATAAAATTTTCTTTAGTTAAGCTTAAAAAAAAAAACAAAAACTAGGAAACTTTTTTTTATTTACAAAGTGATTTAATCAAATTTTCTGTTCTGAAAAATATTGTCATCCAAATTTTTTTTTCAGTGGAAGAAAATGTATCTAACCTAGAAAAATGCGAATTTTATTAACAATTAATTATTTCATCTCTGAGTGAGTAACTTATTACTCACGGGTAGGTAATGGGTGTTACTATCTATTCGAAATAAGCATAATATAAAAGAGTCGTGGAAAAAGCATGTTTTCGAGCTTGGATGCGACCCTAATCGCATTTTGAATGCGCGCAGCACTTTTTTGCAAAAAAACCAGAACCGGACTAAATTAAGCCATAAATTTCCGCGATATAATCAAGAAACTGGCGTATTTAGTTTCGGGCCGGCGCCCCCGTAGATCGCCAATTCAACGAAACCGCGGGGGGTTTATTTTCCCAAAAAAACTCGCTTTTTCGTATTATTAACTAACCGAAAAATGGAACAAACATTTTAGCAAATTTGGTAGGGTAAAGTTTGGCAACACTGTTTCTGATTAATTCGTGGGCGCAATAAAGACAGACCGATATAGTTTTATTGACATTGACAGAAAAGGGGAGACAACATAACCAAACTAACCTCACTTTGAGTAACTTGCACAGGCTGTCACTCCGGTTTGTCTTTCAAAACAGTGTCAAGCTAGAATTATTTTAAATTTTAGAAATCATGTAAATTACTTACTCATGAACATCAATGGCAACAACGCTCTGTCAAAAGTTGTTGATGTACGTCAATTGCGGTTTGACAGTTAGATGTCTTTGTGATTTGCGGAAGGATTATGACAGTTTATTATGTCATTTTTTGAAGTCAAACAAAACTAGCCTTCGACTCGTGTAGCAAACTTCACTTTCGTGAGTAATAACTATCATTACGCACTCGTTTCGTTCGTTTTGCAGGTCTCTTGGATGCGTCACCGTGATCTGCACTTGCTCACCGTGAATCGATTCACTTACACGCCAGATCAGCGATTTTCAACGTTGCACAATCCGCAAACCGAAGATTGGACGCTTCAGTTACGTTATCCGCAGCGTCGCGACGCCGGCATTTACGAGTGTCAAGTGGGCACGACGCCCCCCATGGGCATGTCCATGTACTTGTCAGTAGTCGGTAAGTGGACGTAAATTTTAACTAACGCAATTTTTATGCTCGCGGCAACGTTGTAAAGCATCGACGTCACATTTCAACTAACCTAAGTGTGTCCTTCTCTAGCAAACGTCATTGAAACGGAAAAGCATTACTTTTGTTTTGAACCTAACCTAACCTAACCTAAGTTGAGATTATTACGTCGAATATACGACGCTAGTTAAATTTGACAATTGTCACGTGACACTCCGTTGTGTACGATTAGCGCAGTCACGTGATGAAACTGTCAGAATTTCAAATCAAATTCAGGAAACGTAAAGTTTCGTAAAAACGTCAGGATTTTTTTCCAGCAGACACGTATTCTATTCTGTCATTAAGTGTCAACTGCCAAAAGCGCTCATGAACCAATAAAGCTATAAAATATACTTAAAAAATAGCCGAACTAAATTAAAAATGTATAACAGTATTTTACACATTTACGAATCAGATATTGACGGTTTCTGAAGCAAAACTATCGGTTTGCAATGTAAGTTAGTCTGTCATTAAAGTGTCAACTGTCAAAAATTGCTATACGAACCAATAAAGCTATAAAATATACTTCAAAAGCAAAATCAGGTTAAAGAGGTTTAACAGCATTTCACACTTCTATGAACGAGATTTTGACTATTTTGGAAAGTTAGATTATCCGCTTGACATCTAGTCTAGTCTGTCATTAAAGTGACAGCTGTCAAAAATCGCTCCATGATCTAATAAAGCTATAAAACATACTAAAAAACAGCACAATCTGATTAAACAGGTATAACAGAATTTTACACTTCTATGAACGAGATTTTGACTATTTTGGATAGTTAGATTATCTGCTTGACATCTAGTCTAGTCTGTCATTAAAGTGTCAACTGTCAAAAACCGCTTCACAAACCAATAAAGTTATAAAACATACTAAAAACAGCACAATCTGGTTAAAAAGGTTTAACAGAATTTTACACCTCTATGAATTAGATGTTGACAGTTTCTGAAGCAAAACTATCTGTTTGCAATGTAGGTTAGCCTGTCATTAAAGTGACAGCTGTCAAAAATCTCTCCACGAACCAATAAAGCTATAAAATATACTTCAAAAACAGAATCAGGTTAAAGAGGTTTAACAGCATTTCACACCTCTATGGATGGGATTTTGACGGTTTCTGAAGCAAAACTATCTGTTTGCAATGTAGGTTAGTTTGTCATTAAAGTGTCAACTGTCAAAAATTGCTATACGAACCAATAAAGCTATAAAATGTACTTCAAAAGTAGAATCAGGTTAAAAAGGTTTAACAGCATTTTATACCTCTTTGAATTAGATGTTGACGGTTTCTGAAGCAAAACTATCTGTTTGCAATGTAGGTTAGTCTGTCATTTAAGTGTCAACTGTCAACAACCGCTTTACAAACCAATAAAGCTATAAAATGTACTTCACAAGCAAAATCAGGTTAAAAAGGTTTAACAGCATTTCACACCTCTATGGATGGGATTTTGACTATTTTGGAAAGTTAGATTATCCGCTTGACATCTAGTCTAGTCTGTCATTAAAGTGTCAACTGTCAAAAATTGCTATACGAACCAATAAAGCTATAAAATGTACTTCACAAGCAAAATCAGGTTAAAAAGGTTTAACAGCATTTCACACCTCTATGGATGGGATTTTGACTATTTTGGAAAGTTAGATTATCCGCTTGACATCTAGTCTAGTCTGTCATTAAAGTGACCGCTGTCAAAAATCGCTCCACGAACCAATAAAGCTATAAACTATACTTCAAAAAAGTAGAATCAGGTTAAAGAGGTTTAACAGCATTTCACACCTCTATGGATGGGATTTTGACGGTTTCTGATGCAAAACTATCTGTTTGCAATGTAGGTTAGTCTGTCATTAAAGTGTCAACTGTCAAAAATTGCTATACGAACCAATAAAGCTATAAAATGTACTTCAAAAGTAGAATCAGGTTAAAAAGGTTTAACAGCATTTCACACCTCTATGGATGGGATTTTGACGGTTTCTGAAGCAAAACTATCTGTTTGCAATGTAGGTTAGTCTGTCATTTAAGTGTCAACTGTCAAAAACCGCTTCACAAACCAATAAAGCTATAAAATGTACTTCACAAGCAAAATTAGGTTAAAAAGGTTTAACAGCATTTCACACCTCTATGGATGGGATTTTGACTATTTTGGAAAGTTAGATTATCCGCTTGACATCTAGTCTAGTCGGTCATTAAAGTGACAGATGTCAAAAATCGCTCCACGAACCAATAAAGCTATAAACTATACTTCAAAAAAGCAGAATCAGGTTAAAGAGGTTTAACAGTATTTCACACCTCTATGGATGGGATTTTGACTATTTTGGAAAGCTAGATTATTTACTTGACATCTAGTCTAGTCTGTCATTAAATTGACAGCTGTCAAAAATCGCTCCACGAACCAATAAAGCTATAAAATATACTTCAAAAGCAAAATCAGGTTAAAAAGGTTTAACAGCATTTCACACCTCTATGGATGGGATTTTGACTTGGGATTATCCGCTTGACATCTAGTCTAGTCTGTCATTAAAGTGACAGCTGTCAAAAATCGCTCCACGAACCAATAAAGCTATAAAATGTCTTCAAAAGTAGAATCAGGTTAAAATGGTTTTTTAACAGCATTTTACACTTCTTTGAATGGGGTTTTCAGCGTTTATCTAGCGTGCCGCGCCAATTTGACGTCACAATGACGTAATTTGACAGTTGGTTACCCTATATTGTTTTGTCAAATTACGTCATCGTGACGTTTGGCACTCTAGATGGAGCATCAACTCGAATCGAGTTAATAACTTGTATTGACTCGAAAACGACTAAACTGAATGTTAACATTCAATATTTTTGGAAAAAACTCTAGAAATTAATCACAAAATATACAGAGTGTTCCATTAAAAATGTAGGAGTTTTGTATGTTTTTTCCACTTTTTCCATGGTCTTTTATTTTATTTAATACCATTTTCTGGCATTTTAGCAGAAGCTATTGAATTCCAACAAAAGGTTTGACGTAGCAATTTTAGGCAGAATCTGGCAACCGCGTAAAAGATTTATTCGACTGACAAATTATTCAGAATGGACGCAATGTGGACGTTCCGGACTGGTTTAAGCGGTGTTTGATAAATAGACTCGTCACTGTATTAAATACGCCGAGAGAAACCAACCCAAAACCGTCACTAGACAAAAGAAAACGCGCAGGAAAATCCATACAACTAGAAACTAGAGCCGGTATAAGAAAATTTACATCCTTTTCTGCAGAACAAAAGGTTAATTCGACAACGGACACAAATATTTTAAACCGCCCCCTTTATAAATATGCAAAAATGCAAATCGCGAGGGGGTTGTTTGGATCCGCTTTAGAGCTTCTTCGGAAAGTCACTAGATCCGGAGGGGTGGATGATGAAAGATGTTCCCGGAAGGAGATAAACACTCAAAGGGAACGCGAACTACATTTTTAAAAGCTTCGCGAAAAAATAATTCTCCAACAATGATTCCAGTCTTATTAGAAAACAGTGGCGCACGTTTAATATCGCCCCATCAGTCAGCGAAAGCCGACGTTAATGGGGCTCCCCCCCTCTCAGTTCAGGGCCGGGCTTAACTTGTCAGTTTGTCCATTAGGTCGAAATTAGTCTAGATTTACAAGCATGAGACGTTTCTCACTTTGCATTTTGATGAATTTTGAATCCCTCGATTTGTGTGTGTCACTGTTAAAAGTGATTTATATCAAAAATGGTTTCAGTACGTTGGTGAGACTATACAGAGTGTCCGGAGAAACATTTCAATTTACTACCCCTAGTGAAAGTTGTTTCAGGTCCGTAACTGCCCAAATACCCAAATTATGAGCAAAATTATGTTCCAACTCAGTTGAATGAGTTTTCTGTTTGGTTAATCCAGCTTAAAAAATATCAGGATTAAAAAAAAATCCAGTACAGTCCTGGCTTTTTTGGGCAAAAATGCCAAAATATACAAGTCTTTAGCATGTCTGTCAAGTAAGGGAGTTATTTAAGTTCAAATAAAATTGAACATTGGTTAACTTTGAAGCCCTCTAGTGGCCAAACAATTTAACCAACTAACCTAAGTGGCCTTGTCATCGGAAAACCCATTTTATTAGCTATCCATTGACGTATACAAGTTTGTATAGTGTGGACCAGATAAGCGAGTTATTTACAATTTAATAAAACACTGCACTAAAAGAGTAAAGCAAAATTATTTAAGTTTGACGACCTCTAGCGGCCAAACCGACAAAACATACTTATTTTGACACTTGATGTTCAGATAAGTTGACAGTATAAGTATTGTATTATTTGTGACTTTGACACTTGACATGACTTTTAACATTTCTGTCAGCCAACATTGTGCTTTTTTGATACTTTGAAAATTTTGATAATATTGTTATTAATATTTTTGACAATTGTGTCATTTTGACACTTAAACATTTTAGCTTCATGACAGTCAAAATCAGTAGTGTCGTTTAAAAATTACCCCAAAAAAAAAACTTCTCCACAGTTAAACCAGGTTGATCATAAAGACACTTTTAGGTCGGTTCTGGCAGGTTAAAAATACCGACAAAACTATGGGATTTGCGTTAAAACCCAAGACCAAATCATCTCGGAAGTTTCAAACAAAACCCATCCAAGACAATACAAAAGCAATTTAGACAACGACTGTCATATTTTCCGCAGTTATGTTTAGATTAATGCACTTTATTGCGTCGAAACAGTATAGTGGAAAGTTCTCGCCGCAAGTTTTAAACAGTCATATTTCAAAACCAAAATGTAAATAAACTTCAAAACGTGTACGGGCGCACAATGCGAACTCAAAAACTTTTACGTTTGCTCAAACTTCTAATGTACTTCTTTCTAATTTTCGCCCATTTTGAATAGAGAGAGGAGTTTCCGCCTGACTGCGATTAAAGCCTCCTTGCGCCATTTTTTTTTTTTGTTTGTTGGCCGCTGACGACCCTCAAAGGCTTTGGAGCGTTCTCAAAGTTGCTTAACCAGATTCTACTTTTGATTTTGAATAATTTGACATTCTTGCAAAATTTTCGTATCTTTAACCGTTTTAGAGATATTTCATAAAAACTAGTTGCACAGGTACTTTGATCAAAACTGTCAAAACGTACACTTGACTTTTCAAAGTTGAATAAGTCCGCCATTTTTTTACTTACAGGGTGCGCAAAGTAGTCAAATTAAAGTCTTTTCAGTCCTCTTTCCTGTTATACCAGTCACTAGATTCGTTTTTGTGAAATTTATACAGGGTGTGGCAAATTACAGGGTCGTGTTTGTTTGTCTGCCTCTGATAACTCCTGAGGGCTATAGAGCGTTTTTAAAGTGACATAACCAGAATCTACGTTTGGTTTTGAATAATTTGGCATTCTTGCAAAATTTTCGTATCTTTAACCGTTTTAGAGATATTTCATAAAAACTAGTTGCACAGGTACTTTGATCAAAACTGTCAAAACGTACACTTGACTTTTCAAAGTTGAATAAGTCCGCCATTTTTTTACTTACAGGGTGCGCAAAGTAGTCAAATTAAAGTCTTTTCAGTCCTCTTTCCTGTTATACCAGTCACTAGATTCGTTTTTGTGAAATTTATACAGGGTGTGGCAAATTACAGGGTCGTGTTTGTTTGTCTGCCTCTGATAACTCCTGAGGGCTATAGAGCGTTTTTAAAGTGACATAACCAGAATCTACGTTTGGTTTTGAATAATTTGGCATTCTTGCAAAATTTTCGTATCTTTAACCGTTTTCGAGATATTTAATAAAAACTAGTTGGTCAAAACGGACATTGGAATTTTCAAAGTTGAATAGCTCCGCCATTTTTTGACTTACAGAGTGCGCAAAGTACTCAAATTAAAGTTCTTGCAGTCCTCTTTCCTGTTATACCAGTCACTGGATTCGTTTTTGTGAAATTTATACAGGGTGTGGCAAATTACAGGGTCGTCTTCGTTTGTCAGATCCTGACAACCCTCAAGTCCTTTGTAGAGTTTTCAAAGTTACATAATCGGATTCTAGGTTTGATTTTGAACAATTTGGCATTCTTGCAAAATTTTCGTATCTTTAACCGTTTTCGAGATATTTATTAAAAACTAGTTGCACAGGTACTTTGATCAAAACTGTCAAAACGTACACTTGACTTTTCAAAGTTGAATAACTCGGCCATTTTTTTACTTACAGGGTGCTCAAACCACTCAAAATAAAGTTCTTTCAGTCCTTTTTTCTGTCATACCAATATCTGGATCCGTTTTTGTGAAATTTATACAGGGTGGGGCAAATTACAGGGTCGTGTTTGTTTGTTGGCCCCTAACGACCCTCAAATGCTTTGTAGAGTTTTTAAAGTTACATAACCAGGTTCTACGTTTGATTTTGAATAATTTGACATTCTTGCAAAATTTGCGTATCTTTAACCGTTTTCGAGATATTTAATAGAAAGTAGTTGCATGATAGTTTGACCAAAACTGTCAAAACGTATAGGTACTTGACTTTTCAATGTTGAATAACTCGTCCATTTTTTTACTTACAGAGTGCGCAAACCAATTAAAATAAAGCTCTTTTTGTCCTCTTTCCTGTCATATTAGTCACTGGATACGTTTTTGTGAAATGTTTACAGGGTGGGACAAATTACAGGGTCGTGTTTATTTGTTAGCTCGTGACGACCCTCAAGTGCTTTGTAAAGTTTTCTAAGTTACATAACCAGATTCTAAGTTTGATTTTAGACAATTTGGCATTCTTGCAAAATTTTCGTAACTTTAACCGTTTTCGAGATATTTAATAAAAACTAGTTGCACAGGTACTTTGACCAAAACTGTCAAAACGTGACTTTTCAAAGTTGAATAAGTCCGCCATTTTTTTACTTACAGGGTGCGCAAACCACTCAAAATAAAGCTTTTTCTGTCCTTTTTCCTGTCATACCAATCACTGGATCCGTTTTTGTGAAATTTATACAGGGTGTGGCAAATTACAGGGTCGTGTTTGTTTGTCTGCCCCTGATAACCCCCGAGGGCCGTAGAGCGTTTTCAAAGTCCCATAACCAGATTCTACGTTTGATTTTAAATAAATTGGCATTCTTGGAAAATTTTCGTATCTTTAACCGTTTTCGAGATATTTAATAGAAACTAGTTGCATGATACTTTGACCAAAACTGTCAAAACGTATACTTGACTTTTCAATGTTGAATAACTCCGCCATTTTTTGACCTACAGAGTGCGCAAACCACTCAAAATAAAGCTCTTTTAGTCCTCTTTCCTGTTATACCAGTCAGTGAATCGATAATTGTGAAATGTATACAGGGTGGGGCAAATTACAAGGTCGTGTTTGTTTGTCAGCCCCTGACGACCCTCAAGTGCTTTGTAGAGTTTTCAAAGTTACATAACCAGATTCTAGGTTTGATTCTGAACATTTTGGCTTTCTGGCAAAATTTTCGTATCTTTAACCATTTTCGAGATATTTATTAAAAACTAGTTGCATAGGTACTTTGAGCAAAACCTTTGAAACAAACACTTGAGTTTTCAAGCCACTTTTTGACTTACAGGGTGCGCAAACCATTCAAAATAAAGCTCTTTTAGTCCTCTTTCCTGTTATACCAGTCACTGGATTCGTTTTCGAGAAATGTATACAGGGTGTGGTAAATTCGACAAACCAAAACTTGTATGTTTGCGCAAACTTCTTTCTTTCATTCAATTTGAATAGAGAATTCAGCAATTATTTCCTGCCTTTCTGGCAAAGCGTCGTTAAGGGCGTAATTTCATAGGAAAGACGATTAGCGCCCTCCCTTCGATGGCGTGAAAATCGAAAATGCACAGTCATTGGATTTGCATATGGAACGGAGATCGGTCGATTCTAGAGTGTTATCGGTCCTTATTTTGCCGCTTAAATTTACGACTCTAAAGTCCCGGGGTAAACACTGCAAAGTGCTTGCCTAGTTAGGGAAAATAGAATTTCGAATCCCATAATTAAGCGCGACATTAACTACAGTTTTGCCGGTTTAAATTGGGACGTCCTTTGTGAGTGTGTAGACCTTTGTGGGAGGTCAAAATGTACAGATCCAGTCAGGTTCATTAAATTTAGAGGACAATCACTCAAAAGTTTTGATGGTTACAGATAAATTTGTTAAATGTCAGCCATTAACACGGTTAAAAAACTCAATCTTTGTAAGGGTCATTTTTGTGTAACACAAATTACTTATTGCTGCAGAAATCCCATTAGAGTGTTGATTTGTTTCAAGCCAATTTCGTCCCTAAAGTGCTTTTATTCTTTCTTTACTAGTTTTCACTTTTTTAAAAGTTGTACGACTTAAATCACCAGAAAGTGCTTTAAGGTTGAAAGTTGATATTTTTTTAACAGCAACACCCTATATATTATTTGATTCCAAAAATACACAGTGTGTTTACATTATTTGCATTTAAACCTGCAAAAAAATAACTCTAGCTTTTTTGTTGTTGTTGCTAAAATACAGGGTGTTTCACTCATAAAATCGTTTTAAATTTCAATAAAATTTAGTTCAGTTTTTCCTTTATAAAAGGTTTATTACCTCACTCTATTCATAATGCTTTCTCTATCAGTTAATTTGTCAACACTCTGTATTTTTGATTTTGAAATTAATCCCTTAAAATTTGGTATCAAAAACCTGTTCTACCCTGTATAAAAGTATCAACATATTTCGTAAATTATTTACTAATGTATACCAAATATACAGGGTATTTTTTGTCATAATTTTTCATGTATTCATTTGTTGGGGATTTAGGAACTTTTTTATTTTGAATTTAGTTTTTTTTGGACCTACGTTTCAGTTTTTTGCAACGTTGCCAAATTGACTATTTTTCTAATTTACTACCAAATTTTTAGAAAGTTGCCAAATTAACCACTTTTCAAATTTTTTACTAAATTTGTGCAACGTTGCCACATTGATTATTTTCCTAATTTAGTTTCAATTTTTTGCAAAGTTGCAAATTTTTACAGAGTAGCTACTAAATTGACAATTTTTCAAAATTACCACTAAATTTCTGCAACGTTGCCACATTGAGTGTTGTTCAAAATCAATTTAAATTTTTTGCAACGTTGCCAAATCGACATTTCCTAATTTACTACTCAATTTTTACAGCGTAGCTACTAAATTGACGATTTTTCAAAATTACCACTAAATTTCTGCAACGTTGCTACATTGAGTGTTGTTCAAAATCAATTTCAATTTTTTGCAACGTTGCCACATTGAGCCTTTGTTCAAATTTAGTTCCAATTTTTTGTAACGTTGCCTAATTGACTATTTTTCTCATTATTACAAAAAGTGTAATTTTTCAATTTGGCGAGATACTTCTTGTAAATAATAATTTAGTGGGCTTTTAGGAGATTTGAACTTCTCAACGGGTATTTCAGTGAGTAGAGGTCTGTGATTGACCACAATAAAGCCTCCACTGTTAAGTCAAAAATATTTCGGTCACATTTTTGCTAAAACCACATTTCCAAACTATTTTCCCGTTCGGTTATTAAATTCTTATTGGTACATTGTTTTGACAGCTCCGCATGTCGCACAATAGAGCGTTTTCGGTTCCGTTTCCGGGACAAGAAGAGTAATCTGTTGTTCTATCAATAAGGCCATAAAACAGTTCCGGATGGCCGTCTCTAAACTTCCCCCATTTTATTGATATAAGTTCGGCAGTAATGGAGTTTGGGCCCAAGGCCGGGGAGAAGACAGAGTGCCCTGATCTATTTTTAATAAAACTTTCTGGGGGCACTGTGTCAGTTTTTTCTGGAGAATTACACTTTTATGGAGTTTAAACTTTGACGACATTGTTCCTGCAGGAAGAGCGAGTACTTTTTCGTGTATGGATTCGCGCGTCAAGACCTCCCATTTTGGAGGTTGATTTAGTGAGGGTCGTTTGTTGAGAAGAGGGCGCACGTTCTCCTCAATTTCCATTTTAACGGCAGGTAATCGAGAGTGCTTGATACTGAAAAATTACTATTTTGCACCCGCCTTCACTTTCCGATTCAGTGTCAGACTGAATTTGACGTTTTGTTGCCACTTTTTCTTCTCGGCAAGTTTTCGCGCTTTTTTTACTTACAGGGTGCTCAAACCACTCAAAATAAAACTCTTTCAGTCCTCTTTCCTGTCATACCAGTCACTGGATCCGTTTTTCTGAAATGTATACAGGGTGGGAAAGTTAGAAATTAGAAAAGTTAGAAAATTAAATTAGACAGCCCGAAAAATTACACAACATCAACTTCAAACTAAAACAAACTTGTACCATATTACAAAAAGGTAATTTTATCTTTTTACAGACTAGACATAATTTTAACTTATTTAAGATTAGTTATAATAAATTCTAACACCCTTTCCTAATCTTAAATAAGAATACTTATTATCTATTACAAGTACAAACACATAAATCTAATCCAACATCGTATTACATTTAAAATTTTGAAATTTCATTTTATCTAAAGGTTTGGTTAAACTATCTGCAAGCTGCTCACTACTCGGACAATAAAACAACATATACCCTGTAGTGCTTTTCCTTGAGTATATATCTCCTGCAAAATCTGAGTCACTATAAGCTAACAAATTTAAATCCTCACTATGACGTGTATATTGAATGCCCAAATTAATTGTTGAAACTAAATAACGCAAAATTCTTTTAATATTTCCTACGTCACGTTCTGAGGGTTTATCTAATTTCCTACTACAATATCCTACCGCATAAGAAATGTCTGGCCTAGTTTTATTTGAAACATATAGTAATGTACCTACTAATTCTCTGTAAGGAAAAACTTTGTTCAAACAAGTATCATCAGTGCTTGGATTATATATCATAGGAGTACTAACTGGATTCATGTTTTCCAAACCAAAATCATCCAAGATTACTTACTTTGAGAAAGTTTAATAGAATCTTTGCCTTTGCAAATCTCAATACCTAAAAAGGAAGTTGGATTTTTACGGGACACTATCTCAAAATTAATTGTTAATTTCTGAATCAAAATATTAATCTGTTCCTCATCATTTCCTAAAATTAGACCACCATCTACGTAAATCGCTAGAAATAAGGTGGAGGATTCATTTTTGAATATACATTGTTCACTTTTAAGGTGTATCAAACCAATTGATTTTAAAACAGAAGTAAAATGTTCATTCCACCTCATTGGACTTTGTTTAAGCCCATACAATGCTTTTTTTAACAAACATAAATTTACTTTCGAATAACCCTCTGGAATTTCCATAAAAATTTAATCTTTTAACTCCTAACTCTTTTCCTTCCTAATTATTAAACTATTTTTAGCAGCTAAAGCAATCAAAATTCTTAACGGAGCTGTACTTATGACTGGACTAAACATTTCCGTATAATCTATTCCCTGTTCTTGCTCAAATCCCCTAATTACTAGTCTAGCTTTATATTTATTATTTTCTTTAATTCGAAAAACCCATTTACTACTTAAAATCTTCTTACTTTTACTTCTGTCCACATACATCCAAGTTTGATTTTTCTCTAATGACTCCTTCTCTTCATTTATTGCTTCAACCCATTTGTGCTTTTCAATCCCATTTATAGCTTCGCTGTATGACAGCATTACGTACTCATTTAATCGTTGAGGCTTCTTGGTGATTCTTCCACTTCTTGTTTGAACATTATTTTCGATTTCTTCTCGGACATCAGAAACTTCTTCATTAGGTACATTTTCATTGCAGATTTCATTCATGAAATTTTCAGGTAAATATACATCTGAAACAAGTTCAATCTCTTCATTTAGGTTATCTTCCAGAAACACGGTTTTTTTAGTTGTGTTAAATTCTGGTCTAACCACTGGTTCTTTACAGATAACATCTCTGGAAGTTACGATTTTTCTATTTTTATTGTCCCACAGGCGATAACTTCCTAAAGAGTATCCAACAAAAATGTACTCATCACAACGATAATCAAGCTTCTTCGTTGGTCCCAGTCTTTTCGCATAAGCTATGCATCCAAAAATTTGTAAATTTGTTAAAACAGGTTTTTTTTCATTCACTTGAAGGACTTCTATTTAACAAATAAGTTGCAGTGTATACAGCTTCACCCCAGAAAGCCTTGTCCAAGTTTGCCTCAAATATAAGCCTTTTCCATTATGGTTCGATTTAACCTCTCAGATCGACCATTTTGCTGAGGAGAGCAGGGCACGGTATAGTCTACAATTATACCTCTAGCTTTGCACCAATCCATGAAGTTTCGATTTTTATATTCTCCTCCATTATCGCACCGTATTTTTGAGACTTTTAAATTTTGACAAGCTTCCACTTCGTGTATGTAGTTTTTAAGATTTTCAGCTGATTCACTCTTATGTCTCATTAGGTAAACTTGAGTGTAATGAGTAAAATCATCCATTATTGTCAAGAAATACCTATTGCCATCCCAGGTTTCTGGTTCAATTGGACCACACACATCACTATGTATCAGTTATAATGGTCTTGTGGCTCTGGTCCTAGTGCTGTTAAAGGGTTTACGAGTTTGCTTAGACTGTAAGCAAACTACACAATCCTTTATCTTTTGGTCACATTCTATAGTATTTAAAATCATGCCCTAGCACTAAGATGGCCTAACTTTTTATGCCACAAAACATTTTGATCCCTTCTTTCTGTCATTAAACATTTTTCTTCAGTTGACAACTTAATACAATAAAGTCCACTACTGTCCTTTTGACCTTGCAACACTGGTAGTTTATTTTTAGAAACGACCACTTTGTTTCTTGTAAATATTACCTCACCACCATTTTCAGTAATTTTATTGACCGATCATAAGTTTTTGCTTAACTCCGGAACATACAGCACATTTTCAAGAACACATTGATCTGTTTCAATGAATCCTTTACCCTCTGATGTTATAGATGAATTCTTCTTGGCTACTAAAACATCTGAACAATCTGCTTGTAATGAAGTGAACAGATTTTTATTGCTTGTCATATGCGATGAAGCTCCAGAGTCAATGAAGAAAGTTGCTGTATTTGATTCTAAATCCATATCTTCACATAGAAAAGCTATTTTGTTATGAGTTTCCTGTCGACTTTGATCTTGGCTTTGTCTGTTTCGGAAGTAACAATTGCTTTCTATATGATTTGTTTTTTTTACATATTCTACATGACCTTTTGTCACAATAACGAGAAATATGTCCCTCCTTGCCACATTTAAAACATTTTCCTCCAAGTTTTATTCTTATTTACTGGTTGTTGTAGCTGAGCTTTAAAAACCATACCTTCGGGTTCGCATTGTTTCTTCTTCTCCAATCAGTCTGTTTGAGAGATTTTCAAGTGTTTTATCACCTTGTGAAGTGGATTCCCAAGACGTAGCAAAATTTCTAAACTGATCACAGGTAATGTTGCAAGTATTTTAGATACCAACATACTGTCTGGGATATCTTGTCCAAGTACTCTCAGCCTACATGCCAAATTTTCAATTTTGCTAATGTGCATTAAAATGTCAGTTCCTTTGCTGTACGAGAAATTAAAAAAATTGTTGCATGAAATAACATTTTTCGTCTTCTGTTTGTTTCTCATATATGTTTTTAAGCTTGTCGTACATTTCTTTAGAACTTTTACAGTTAAAAATATGCATTAGTTGCTTCTTATCTATGGTTGTTATTATTATTTTCTAAGCTCGGGCGTCTTTTCTTTCAAAATCTGCTTTTTCCTTATCATCTGCCAGATCTTCCATTTTCTTTATTCCTGACACAATTTCCCATAATCCATGTGCCTTAAACAGGATTGTGACTTGAAATTTCCATATTTGATATGTTTCACTATTTGTTAATCTCTCAATCTGAGAAACGTCTTCCTCCGTCATTTTATATGAATTAGGCTGTAAAATCGATATTTTCTGTGGAAAGTGGAAAATCTCCGAAACTGAACAATCTCCGTTACAAATCTTAGTTCAGCTTCGCCAAAAGCGAAGGATTTCACCGAACAAAACTGGGCGTTACATCAAAACCGCACACTGTTTCCTCGTGGAGATATGTTAAATAAATTGACCTGCTTTGTCGCCGTTTCCATTCTTTTCCACTTTGCCTCTCTGCTCGGTTTTTAAAGCTCGCTCAAAACTGGAACAAACTTGTCCTCATCCCCGTGCGCTGATACGTCGCGTAACTTTCCACCGACGAAAATCCCCTGCTCGTCCATGTCTGATTTATCATTTTCCCCTGGAATTTATTTGGAAAGTTTTTTGACGTTTCCTAAACACCTTCACGAATGAAGGATCACCCACCTTTTTGCTGTTGCATTTTAATACAAAATGGCCTTAAATTACACGTTACTCACTAAATAACATGCAGTGTAAAGGCAAGCAATAACCGAAATTACCTCCAACGCACCTAAAATGCGATTTGTCGTTTTTCAGAACCGGTGACGGCATTACTAGGCGGTCCTGACATGTACATCAACAAGGGAAGCACCATGAATCTCACTTGCATAGTTCAGCACAGCCCTGAACCGCCACCGTCGATTTATTGGACCCACGACCAAATGGTAAGTACCGAATTTTCGTTTGGTATCAAAGTCTGCACGCCCAGAATTAGCGTAAATTGTAGTTGGTCAACCGACGCAAATGCTGCCCAGTATTTTATTTGTGGAAAAAGTGCTTAAAATAGTCATTTTCTCACTCCAAGTGGGTTTTACAGGCAATTTTGTCTCTGACTGTCTTTTCAAACTGTGTTTCTGGCAGTTTAAATTTTGACACCACTTTTCGCTCTCACTGTACCAAATTTTGTAGTGTTTTCCAGGCTATAGGATAGGAAATTTACTAAGCAATCCAAAAATGTGCTTAAAACAGCCATTTTCTCACTCCAAGTGGGTTTTACAGGCAATTTTGTCCCTGACTATCTTTTCAAACTGTTTCTGGCAGTTTAAATTTTGACACCACTTTTATCTCTGACTGCACTAAGTTTTGTAGTATTTTTTCAGTCTATCCGATAGGAAATTTAATGAGGATTCTAAAAATGTGCTTAAAACAGTCATTTTCTCACTCCAAGTGAGTTTCACAGGCGATTTTGTCCCTGACTATCCTATGAAACTGTGTTTCTGACAGTTCGAACTTTGACCCTACTTTTATCCCTGACTGTACTAAATTTTTTAGTATTTTTTTATGTCATTAGATAGGAAATTTAATGAGGATTCTAAAAATGTGCTTAAAACAGTCATTTTCTCACTCCAAGTGGGTTTTACAGGCAATTTTGTCCCTGACTATCTTTTCAAACTGTGTTTCTGGCAGTTTAAATTTTGACACCACTTTTCGCTCTCACTGTACCAAATTTTGTAGTGTTTTCCAGGCTATAGGATAGGAAATTTAATAAGGAATCCAAAAATTTGCTTAAAACAGCCATTTTCTCACTCCAAGTGGGTTTTACAAATGATTTTTTACCTGACTGTCTCTATAAACTGTGTTTTTGGCAGTTCAAATTTTGACACCACTTTTCTTCCTGACTGTACCTAATTTTGTAGTGTTTTTTTTAGGTCATTAGATAGGAAATTTAATGAGGATTCCAAAAATGTGCTTAAAACAGTAATTTTCTTACTCCAAGTGGATTTTACAGGCGATTTTGTCCCTGACTATCCTATGAAACTGTGTTTCTGACAGTTCGAACTTTGACCCTACTTTTATCCCTGACTGTACTACATTTTTTAATATTTTTTTATGTCATTGGATAGGAAATTTAATGAGGATTCTAAAATTGTGCTTAAAACAGTCATTTTCTCACTCCAAGTGGGTTTTACAGGCAATTTTGTCTCTGACTGTCCTTTCAAACTGTGTTTCTGGCAGTTTAAACTTTGACATCCATTTTGTCACTGATTGTACCAAATTTTGTAGTGTTTTTTCATGATATTGGATAGGAAATTTAATGAGGATTTCAAAAATGTGCTTAAAACAGTAATTTTCTCATTCCAAGTGGGTTTTACAGGCGATTTTGCCCCTGACTGTCCTATGAAACTGTGTTTCTGACAGTTCGAACTTTGACCCTACTTTTATCCCTGACTGTACTACATTTTTTAATATTTTTTTATGTCATTAGATAGGAAATTTAATGAGGATTCTAAAA
This sequence comes from Ips typographus, assembly GCF_016097725.1. NCBI lineage: Eukaryota > Metazoa > Arthropoda > Insecta > Coleoptera > Curculionidae > Ips > Ips typographus. The sequence goes on along the minus strand of NC_138426.1, from coordinate 7,955,080 downwards.
TTGTGCTTAAAACAGTCATTTTCTCACTCCAAGTGGGTTTTACAGGCAATTTTGTCTCTGACTGTCCTTTCAAACTGTGTTTCTGTCAGTTTAAATTTTGACACCACTTTTCGCTCTCACTGTACAAACTTTTGTAGTGTTTTCCAGGCTATAGGATAGGAAATTTAATAAGGAATCCAAAAATGTGCTTAAAACAGCCATTTTCTCACTCCAAGTGAGTTTTACAAATGATTTTTTACCTGACTGTCTCTATAAACTGTGTTTTTGGCAGTTCAAATTTTTAGTTTTACTTTAATAACAAGTTGTTAGTTAAGGACTTTTGCACACAACTGGCAAAATAGTTTTGACAACGTTTTCAACAGACTCGAACCAATTAAAAGATTACAACTACTTAAAACTAAAAATATATTGTCACACCCGTGTTAGTAGTTACGGTGCACACCCAGTAACCAGCATAGTCAGCAAGGTTACCATAATGGGGTCGCTGACGAATATAAAAGATGCATGATGTCTTCCCCAGAGGGAGGTCACTCACAAACTACCCAGTGTGCAGACATTTACGCAAATGTTGCTTAGGAAGTATTAGAATAAATAGTGAAACCCGTAAATATGGCAACGATGTGATGGGACCTGTAAATGTAAACTGTCATTTATTTTGATGAAATCTGGCAGTGATGCCAGTGCAGCTAAACGCAGCGATGTAAAACTTCTGGAAAATTTCAAAGTACGGTTGTTAGTTTGGAAATTTCAAATTAAAACAATCAGAAGTTTCATGAAATTTCGGAATCTTTCCGCGATTTCCTCTAAGTTTCACAAATATCTTCTAGTTTCAATAAAAACAATAAAAATTCAATGAAATCTAAGAAATTTAAAAATTTTATAAAAGTTTTTCCAATTGTTTCAGTTAAGAAAAAATTATTATCGACAAATGACAGATAAAATCTCAGTATTTTGGTATGTCATGTCATAATACTCAACTTCAAACTTTTGATTACCATAAAATAAAAAACATTCTAACCTCAACACTCATAAGTATTTGAATTTTCACGAAAATCAAGTCTATGAACTATGCGACAAGTAGAAATTTCATGAATATTTTGAAGTTTCCCTAATTTTAGGCGTTTGCTTGTTATAAAGATCGAAAATTTCATGACCACTTTGGTGAACTTTCAACTCAGTTGTATATTTCATGAAGTTTGACAGTTTTCCTGCTATAAACACTCCACTGGATGTAAACAACTTTTTTTTTTTTTTGCTCTGTTTAATGGCGTCACCAACTAGGGTATTTTGCCAGCTCGATACGAAAGAGGCTCAGATAGTCGGGCTTGTGCCCCTGAGCCCCAGATAGCTACTAAAAGTTCTAAATAATCGCTTAAAGGCACGATCCGAGCAAAAGATGTAGTCCTTCCTCGTGGAAACTATAACCGTCACTGTCACATCCACGTGGTCTTCTCCTAGGTTTTCACCCTTTCCGCCCTTTGGAAGTGCACCGCACAAGACAATTCCCCGTAGACTTTTAGGAATCGACTTTTCCACCCAGAGCTCCCACCATCTCCACTCGACCGGCTGCGGAGTTCGGTCGTCAACTTCAAATTTCTCAGAACACCGTTTCAAGAAACGTGGTTTCTTAGCGACACAAAATGGCGCCCACGAAACAGACGTGCGGTACGTTTCAAGTTGAAAATCGAACTGATGTAAACAACTTCTAAACGAAAGGATAATCGGTCTGTCATCTGTCACACGGTAGTCTCTGTGTCATAATTGACGTTTGACGGTTCACTAGGAATGGGCACTGTTACAAACACATTCAAAGTAACATCGTTTGTGTGGTTTCCGGATTGAAATATCCCTCGATAAAAGCAAAGCAAACTGATCAAGTTTCTTGGTTGTTAATAACACAAAACGACATTCAATGGCCCTAAAAAAAAAATGTTATTTTACTGCTTATTCCCGAGGGGACTAAAAATCCAATTCCACGGACGTCGACACCTTGTTTACCGGCAAAAATTGTTAGCTTCGTTCCGGATTTACATTTAAACTCTATTTTTCCGAGTAGAACTTTTTTCCGGGAACGTCGGATTTCGGTTTTTAAAAATTAATTCATCCACCCGCGGACGTTATATTTACAATTCGATACGTTTTTCCCACTTTTTTTTGACGAGAGAGGGAACGTCGCGTTTCCGATTTGAATTTACCCTGTTTGCGTGTTTATCGGGGATTAATAGTATTTGTTTGATTTTGTTTCGTTAACGATCCAGAAAATGCCCTGGTTTGACTTGATGTTTATGGTCGGAATGGAAAAATCATGTCACGTAAATACTGTCCTGGAACGAGCCATTTTGTGTTTTTTTAGTAAACAAAAAGTTTCCAAACTTATCGGACTCTCCCCTGTAATTTTTTTACCGAGTTATGGCCAAAAGTATCAACTTTTTGCTCTGAAACTGTTCGTCGGAGAGTTTTACTAGTTGACACGTTTCTAACAGATTAAGTCTGTTTGTATGTCAGAACTGTCAAAACTGTATTCATAGACCTATAGACAAGGATTAATTATGATTGTACTGCTTTTAAGCAATGTTTTATAGTTTGATAGCTTCCTGGAGTCGTGTTTGACAGTTATCTCCATTGTAACAGATGGAAGTATATCCACAATAGACAGTTACACGTCACAAATGCCTAAAAACAACTCATGAAACTATTGTCGTTTCAAGATAAGAGATACTCCCTCTGGTGATCAGTTTTGAAAACAGTTTCGGGCATTCCAGCTGTCATTTACCCGTTTGTTTACATTGATTTCGGTTAGGAATGAAGCGAGTTGTGTCAGGGATTACTCAAATGTACCGTAACATAACACACTACTTTATTGTTGAATAGGGAACTTAATAAAATACAAATTAGAGTATGATTTTTGGTCGAAAGTTCGGATTGCACGTGTAGCCAGGAAAACTCTGTCTATTCTCCTTATCTCTGTCCTCTTCCTCCTGGCGGCTGTCAGGCGTCGGAAACATGTCCGGTATGAAGTCGTTTTGATGTGAAGAATGCCTAGGAATCTTGAGAGTTCTTTGAACAAACTGGATTCGAATTGTCTCCCTCTGTCAGAAGTAATTTTGCTGGGCACTCCAAAACGTGATATCCAAGTGGAAGCGATAGTGGTTGCTGACATGTCTTTTATTGGAACAGCTTCAGGGAATCTAGTAAAACGATCAATCATGGTTAATATGTAACAGCATTCATTAGATGGTGCCAATGGACCAACTATGTCAATATGAACGTGATCGAACCTCTTGTCTGGCATTAAAATTTTCTGATGAGCTATTTTTGTGTGTCGGTTGATTTTGGAACGTTGACAGTCAACATAGCTTACTCTACAAGGCTACTTCCTTTTTGATGTTTCGCCATACGAAACGGCTAGTTAGAAGTTTGAATGTTGCCTTGATTCCTGCTGTTGAATCGGTGTTTTGCTGAAATGTAAGGGCGAAATTTGTTGTCAAGAACGTCGCAATAAAGGTGAACGTCAGTGCCTGGCATTTGTATCTGCTGAAGGTTCAAATTGGAGTCGATAAGTAGCTGATTTAACTCTGTGTCGTTGACCTGATCTGCAGCAATTATTCCATAATTAATCTGGATGTCTTCAATGCTGGAAATCTCGGTTCTAGAAAGACAGTCTGCTACAATGTTGGCTGAACCTTGAATGTGACGAATGTCAGTGGTAAATTGTCCAAATAACAGAACTGTCTGGGTGTGCACTTGCCGCTTTTCTGGTAAAAGGCGAAGGTGATTGGCTTGTGGTCAGTGAAAACAGTGAATCTGCGACCTTCTAACATGAAGTGAAAGTGTTTGATAGCAGCGTAGATGGCGAGCAGTTGGGCAGGATTCAATTTCTGGAAAAAGAAAGCCAGTGGTTGTAGCTGATTGTTGTTCTTTTGCTGCAAAGAAGCTCCTACGGCAAAATCTGATGCGTCTGTGCAAAGAATGAGTTCAGCAGAGGCTAGAGGATGTGCTAGAGACGTGACTTCAGCAAGAATTTCCTTATACCTCTCAAAAGACTGCACTGCGACATCTGTCCAAATGATTGTTTGTTGTTTTCTTTGGTTACCTTTTAGTAAATCATGTAGTGGTGCCTGAAGTTCAGCGGCCTTGGGTATAAATGATCGATAGAAGTTCAACATTCCAAGAAATCGTCGAAGTTGTTGAGTGTTGTTGGGCATGGAAAAATTCTTGATGGCCAAAAACTTTTCGTTTGTTGGTTTGATGCCGTCTGCTGAAACTTCATGGCCTAAGAAAATCACTTTACTTTGGCCAAAAACACATTTTGATGAATTGATCAAAATGCCATGTTGACACAATCTTTCGAACACAATGCGCAAATGATCTAAATGTTGATTGGCTGATTCAGAAACAATAAGGATGTCGTTGATGTAGACGAAACAGAAATCCAAGTCGCGAAAAATTTCATTCATAAACCTCTGAAAAGTTTGAGCAGCGTTTCTGAGACCAAAGGACATGTATGACTTATTCATACAGACCAAACGGTGTCTTGTGAATGTCTTCTTCTGCAATAGGTATTTGATTGTAAGCTCGGACTAAATAGTTTCTTGTTGGCTAGACCATGAGTGAAGTCCTTGATGTTGGGAATTGGATAGGAATCATGAACAGTGCGAGCATTGAGTGCACGGTAGTCCCCGCAAGGTCGCCAAGAAGTGTCCTTTTTGGGAACAAGGTGTAGAGGCAAAGACCAACTGCTTTTTGAAGGACGTATGATTCCTTGTTTCAACATGGATTGAAACTCTTCTTTGGCAATGGCAAGTCTGTCAGGTGCCAAACGTCGAGGTCTAGCTGATACAGGAGAGCCGGGGCTAGTTGTAATTGTATGGACGGTGTTGTGCTTGGTTTTGGAGTGTTCACTGCGTGGCTGAGTCAGTGATGGAAAATTTTGGAGAAGTTTGTGGTATTCTGAAAGAACAATCAAAGTTTGGATGAAAGGGCCGTAAGAATTCGCGTGATTCCCAACGGTTGATAGGCCAGTTGTCTTGTCAAAAATTGCGAGCTTCTTACTGTCTACAAGAATGTTGTAGAAAGATAAGAAATCAATCCCCAAAATTGGATGTGAAACGTCTGCCACGAGAAAAATCCAACAAAAACTTCTGCGAAGTCCAAAGTCCAAGGTGAAACTACGCTGTCCATAGGTTGAAATGTCTGTGTTGTTGGCTGCCAAAAGTTGGTAGTTAGAGCGAGGACGTCTTTCTTTAAGCAAAGCATGGGAAAAATGTAAACCTCGGCGCCGATGTCCACCAAAAAACGAATTTTTGTAGATTTGTCTGTAACAAACAAGCGGCGCGGGTGTGAAGAGGGTAGAAAGGTTACCGCTATTAGTTCTCCCCCCTTAAGTTTTCCGAGGGACTAAAAGAACATGGGCTGTTGCATTTTCTTGCTTTTTCACCAAACGTGTAGTGGTAATAGGATAATGTATTCTGGTTTGATGTTTTGTCTGTTGTCCTTGATCTGGAACGAGACTTCCTGTGACAGCAGTTGCCAGCCTCCAATCTGTCTAAACGCTTAACAATCTCGGCTAGTTGTTGATGTAGCTCCGAATCTGCGCTAGAAACTGTCCACAAAGTTTTGAGGAAATCCTCAGGAAGAGATGTTGGGGCTAAACTTTGAAGTTTTCTCAAGTATTCAGATGGCTTGAGATCGCCCATTTCCTCCTGTTGCAGAAGCTGATGAATTTTTTGGTGTTGAGATGCAGATAGCCTCTGGATGAGTTCCTGTTTGATGGTTGCATACTGATTAGTAATTGGGGGTTGAGCAATGATGTCCCGAACGAGTTGAACTTGGTTAAAATCTAGGTTAGCCACAACAATATTGTATTTGGTAATGTCATTGACTATGCCGTTTATCAGAAATTGGCTGTCCAACTGGGCAAACCAGAGCGCAGGTTCGTTGGGCCAGAAAAGTGGTACTTTCATTGAAACTCTGTCTACTACAGCAGTTGCTGGAGACACTGGTAATGGTAATGGTAAAGGAGTACCTTGTTGTTCGTTTTTTGGTCATTTTTGGTCGAAAGTTCGGATTGCACGTGTAGCCAGGAAAACTCTTTCTATTCTTCTTATCTGTCATTTTCTTGCCCTCTTCCTCCTGGCGACTGTCAGGCGTCGAAAACATGTCGTATGTCACCACAACATTTTCAACTAGTATGTTTATATCCATTTGAAATAACAATAATCAAAATTGTGTGGTCACATTTTTTCTTTCTGTCTAGTTTTTTAAAAATAAGTATTTAAAATTTAAAAACATCTAATTTGACCTATCCTGTACATACAGGGTAACTTATCTGGGACATAAAACCAATTTCTTCTTTTAAGTGTGTGTGTTGGTAATAAACTCTCTCGCACAGCAATATGGTTCAATTTTTCAAGTCGATGACGTATTCTCGGCGTTGTGGGGCCAATCGTCGGGTGCATTTGCTTTTTATATCCCAAACGCCCTTGCATTGTGACTTGGAATTCTCATATTTCGTTCTCCTCTCTGCGTGCGCGAGGAAAACTGCCTCCTCCATTCTCTCCCACATCACTTTATTTATAATAACCGGGAGAAAACTGCTCCGGGAGCGAAAGGCACGTGTCTCGGATACGTTCTCACGTTCCCGCCTTAGAGCTGGCAATTATCGTTTTCCTCTCCGCTGTTCTATTATCGCCGTTTTCCTTCGCGCAAAATTATAAAAAAAAGTGGCCGTGTTGAATGCAAATTCGTCTTTTGTCGTCGGTCAAACAAAACCGGAAAAACTTTCGAGAGGAGGAAATTCGCCATTCATTAGAGGCGACAAACCACCAAAAAGCCAGACGAGAGAAAAATAAATGAGAACGGCTGTCACGGCGCTGGAAATAAGCGCATTTATAACGGCCACCGAGACAAACAACACCTCGAAGACTGCTTTTGTGGATCAATTTACTAAAGGGGCCCCCTGTTTCCTGTTTATACGCGCTATCAAATAAATTGGCTTTTGTTGCCATAAAATAGCGATACGCGCAAAAGTCGCTGTTTTGGCTGGGCAAATCCAATCTCTGGTAAATTATGATGGTTGCCCGTTCCAACTGGAATGTTTTACGTTCAATATAAACCGAGTTGTACATTTTTTGATAACTAATTTACCCAAATGCTGCACAGGTGCAATTGAACATATTGTCACGATTATTATTATCCTGAAGATGAGATTTACTCAAATCTCCCTCACCTCCTAGTTGCATGATAATATCGTCATAACTGGCATCAGATTCACCCTGACCATTCATTCTAATAATCTAGTAAATAAAGAAAATTTAAATAAATAAGCTTGAATAAAAATTCTATTATAGGGATGCCAAGTTATTTTTAAGGTAAATAACTAAACCTACCTAACTTACTTGCTACCTAAAAATCCTGCTTCTAAATATATCATTGAAACTACAAATGTCTTTAATACAAAAAATTACAAACTACTTACAACTAATACTCTTCGTCAAAGAGTCCAAATTGTCCAAAATAAACCGTCAGTTGACCAATCTTCTTCTTTTCCGTTGAGGTGGATTTTTAACTGCAAAGGCTGTATCTCGGTAACAGCCGGGAGGCCTCCTCAAAGTCTCTCTGACAATCAACCACCATAAAAACAAAAAAAAACCTTTTTTCCCACCTTCTACATCCACGTACCACCTTTTTCAACGCCTTTGAAGTTCATCAAGTAATACTGTTAATTTTCTCAATAACTACATACAATCCTACTAAAACTAACTATAATGGTAAACACTTGACATCCCTACAAAAATGTACCTTTTCTATAGATTAAATAAATAAATTTTCTTTATTTTCTTGAAAAAAAAATCCTTATTTTCAAGACAATATCTTATTTACCAAACGTCACTTTATTTAGGTTGTATTTGTAATAGTGCCCATTCTTACTAAACGTGTTTTGATGCGGACCAAATATTTCCTATTCGGTAACAAAATGGACAATGAACCGAAACAAATCGAGCAATTAAAATGCATCCTAGTTTGGTTTTCACTCGAATAAGAAACCGTGAAACTGGGAAAAGCGAATGAGCGATACCATCAATTATCCAGACAAACACTCGTTAGGGAATCGTCGAACGTAAACCCGTCGAACCAGATGTATATAAAGTGCTCGAATAAACAGGGAGGAAAACTAGTTTATTCCGTCCTTATGTACGAATTACAAATTAAATTAAGTTCATTGCCGTTCTGGTCCATTAATCCGTTATTGATCTCGTTCGGTGATGACGTTTGGCTTTCCCGTCCGCGCTGTCTAGTTAGTAAAAGTTCCTGCAAAAATTCAGTTTTTGCCTCTAAATGTCTAGACTCGAAGGAAAAGGGTTTGAAAGGTTTAATTTCCTCGAAAAGTCAATTGGAGCAAACAAACCTTTAATCGGAATTGAAAAGTAAACTACCCTTGACCTGAAGCCACACGAATTTTGTTTTTTGGCTCACAAGACCGTTTAATAATCCAGCGAGTTTCAATAAAGCGTCAACGACTCTGTTTTTCTCCTCGTGAAAGCTTTTGCTTCGAATTTTTCGCTAAAACGCTTAATGAAATTTTAAGTGACTTCCAGTCTCGCCTTTTTTTAAATTTTTAGCATTCCTCCTACGTTGTTTTTTCTGTTTTTGCCCCCTTTTTAGAAAGTTAAGTTAATCGAGTTGCTATGAAGAGGTGTTTTGTGTTTTCTTGGCAATTGCTGAATACGTCCTAGTGTCAGGAGTAACCTAAATTTACCTTCTTAATTCTGTGGTCTCCAATCAACAGCACATAAATAACTTTTTTCCACTACTAACATAATAGTCAAGTCACTCAATATACCATTATTGAGTGACTTGAGAAATTAGTTTTCTCTACTACCTTAATGGTCATTGTTGACCTAGGTCAATAATAATATCAATGTCCATTAAGACATCTGACATATGAAATATACTTGACTTTGACAGAAACAGATAAATTAGGTTGTCCACCGCCTACTATACTAGAAAGCCTAGAAGGTGCTTGTCAAAAATTTCAATATGGCGGGAATAGTGGTGACAGTTTGTATTGTGGAAATTGAGTTTTTTGAGGATTAGATGAATTTTTACGGTTTAAAATCAAAACTTGAGGTTATTTGCGTAAGTTAGTTTTGTTTGCTGTCGTTCATAAGTTTTTCAAGCCACATTGTAACAGTAATTCAGGAAAAAGCCCAACCGTGTCAGTTTTTTACTTTCTAAAAACTGGATCTAACTCAACAGTGGTTGAACACTTTGAAGTGGGATGATTTTACTCCAACACTATACTCAAATGGTAGGTACAAGTGCTTTCTAGTACAGTAAACTTATTAGGTACTTGTTACATGCACAGGTATTTGAGTTACATTTTAAAGCATCTTTCATTATGAGAGCAACAAAAATAATTTTATTTTCAACCATGTATGTAATAACGTTATTTCTTATGAGTAAACCAGGTGGAAAGATGAAAATTACCTGCTTTTACCTTCCACCCGGGTGGAAAGTACAGACTTTCCACTCAAACTTTCTTTCAGCTCAAAATATTAAAGACAGAATAGCACAATAATGACGTTGTCAAGATTTTAAACAAATCACCAGTCGTTATTATTATGGTTGAAGTCATAACTACTCGTACGGTACCTATACCACCTTATTGTTAGAGACTATTAGCAATCAATGTGTCAACTGAATGATTTATTAAAAGTTCGATGAGATTTTGATAAATGGTTGAAAATAAAATAGTATATAAACCACAGTAGAAAGTTTAATTTCTGTCTCGAGATAAAGTTCAAGAACTACCTAATCTCTTGACAGAAATCAAACACTTTCCACCTGAGTATGTAATGAAAGTTCTTGATAATAACATAATAACCATTTACCAGTTTTGCTTACCTAGTTTCAAGGATTTACAGATTTTCTTCTACTGAACAGTGTTTAAACTAGTTTGCTCTGTGTTGTACTTTCCAGGACAAATGTTGAAACCAATTTGTTTAGGCTGGACTTGATTGTGTATAAAAAAGCTCTATCCATATATATCTGGATCAGGAATGAACCTTTTTTTGATTTTTTACTCACAACTTGCAATCAACTACACGAAACAATTAAAAAAAAACATATTTCTTACTGCATCTGCATACGTTTGTGTATAAAACGAAAACCGCTAACGCCGCCATTAAAAGTGACATTTTAGGCTTTCTAGTATAGAGGGCGGTGGGTTGTCCCTTTATGTTGTTGTTTTGTTGTTTTAAATTTTCAAGGACCATCAAAAATATTGTTAATAGTGGAAAAAATGCTATATTATCCACGGTTTAGACAGCTTTTATTAACCTTATGACATACGGTCAATAAAAGCTTCTGTCTAAACCTTGGTTAATAATATACTATTTCTACTCCTACAGGAATATTGGTTCATTCCTTAACAGTTTAGAGAACAGATAAGTAGGCAATTGCCAATGGTTGATCGAATACAGAATCCTAGACAATCTTCAGCGAGCGTAAAGAAATAGACGAATTACAGACAATCTTGAACGTAAACAAAATAATTCTTCTGATTGTCATTCTCACTGACAGTTGGCATCAAAACATTGCATTTTGGCTTATGTTTTGAGGCAATGATAATGGCTCGGGCGAATTGTCCATATCGCCCTCGTCCGATTGAGCACTCAAATTTGCGTCCTCGTGCGATAGGGACATCTTTTTCACCCTTGTTGTACAATATACTATAGCAACATATTGGTAATATTAAAACTACTACATTATTCACTGAAAATTCACTTTTTTTGGCATTGGATCTTAGGGTTGTCCTAGGCTTTTGGAAAAAAATAACAAATTAAAAAAAGTTTGATACTGATACATCGATAATCAAACAGAATGGGGATGACGTCAAACATTTTGATTGGTCGTTTGGTTATCTACCTATTTTTCTTCTGCCCTACGCAATTTTGAACTTTGACGTCATCTTAAATTTGTGTTTGATTTCCAGCAGTGTAGTTCCAGAATTGTAAAATGTTTGAAAAAAATATTGATTTACCTTGTTTTCTCATGGAATGCGGTGTTTCCAAACCTAAAAAAAGTTAATTTTAAGTTGAAATAGTTACAAGTTAGTAGAAAAATTGAAATTTCATTCGATGGACCAAATCACACTTTTCTTAATTAGTTGTAGTTATTTTTTGGCGCCCAACGTGGGGCATATATGTGAGTAGATTTTGCCCGAAAACACAATTTACCCTAAATCATCGGTCTGGAAAAGGAAACCGTCAATGTTGGGCAGGGTTATTAGTAAAGTTTTAATTGGTTTCCTTTTTTGCCTGGTTTTATTGAGATTTATTCCCTGATTCTCTGCCGTTCTTTCCCAAAACTTTGGACAAATTCTTTCAGAATTCTTTTGTTCGCCACAATTTATAGTTGCGTACACTGATTGAGCGGCTATTCTTAATATACATAACCAAAAGTCAAAAGTCAAAACATTTTATATCAGGAACACATTGCACGGATGTATTTTGTGTTTTCTTAATAATGGTAAATGAAGCAAGTATATTACGAGTAACTGAAATGTACCTTCTTGAGTTTATGCTCTCCTAAAAGATTTTCGATTTTCTGTAAAAATTGAATTTTGTAAGTATTGAGAGCACAAAAGTACAAGAATGTATTTTGGGTTTTCTTGACATTTGGAGAACATGCTCGAGTATTAGGAGCAACTAAAACTGTTTTTTAAAATTTGGAGTTGGTATGAGAAACAACGGAGTACGAGTAGGTATTTTGTGTTTTCTAGATTTTGTGAAAGAAGCAAGCAAGTACCAGGAGTAACTAAAAATTTACCTCTTTGCGTTTCTGTTCTCCTAATAAGATTTTCAATTTGTAAATTGATGAAAGTAATCAATGTAGAAAGTTGTTAATTAATTCATTTGATGGATAAACGTGAATTCATTTCAGTTTGTTGACCGGTAAATCCGCAGCAAAAAATTGGTTGCGTTAAAAGGATCAAAGGGAGAACCCGGCTCTCTAAAAATAGAATGTTTGTCTAGTTCACCCCGAAAAGTGTTTGCAAATCCAAAATCGCTATACACGCAAAACCTGACAGATATTGGATATTCAAGTGTGACGTTTTGACGATGAAAGTCATTAATTAAAAGCGTCCACGCCAAAAAAACTCGACCCCCGGATTTAGGCGTGCACACACGCGATCGATTTGGAAAAATTAAATGTTTTTTTAACGAGTGTTGTCCATTTCTATGAAAATATCGTTTATTACACACAAATGGAACAGTGAGTAATGTTGGTAGTGCATGATTGGTCAAAAACTACCAACCAATTACAAACTGAAATTGACGCAAAAAACTGTGACAGATTTTTCTCGAACACCGGAGATAAGAATAACTCATGTAAGATATAATTACCTCCTCGAGTTTCTGCACTCCTGATAAAATCTCGACTTTCCAAAAATTGGATATTCTATCAGGAGTACTAAGAAGTAAATTAAGGGTTTTCGACAATTGATGCCCTTGAGTATCAGAAGTAACTAAAATTTACCTGCTCTCCTAATAAAACTCTCGATATTTTACAAAAATTATTTTTTTTTATCAGAAGCACAGAAGTACCACGATGTATTTAGTCAATGTTGGTAGTTTGTGATTAAAAAAATGGAGAGAGTGGAATAAACTGTGTATTAAAAATTAGTATGATATCTCAAATGTTTTGAGTTTGTCAGCTGCACTGGCAACGCTGTCAAGTTTGATCAAGACAAATGCCAGTTGACATTGACAGGTAACACATCCCACCACATTGTTGCCACATATTTATGAGTTTTATCAATTATGCTTATTCTTCATTTTGATTTTGATAATTTTTGCACATCATCTGTCACACACTTAACTAACTTAAGCATTTCAATACATTCTACTAATCTTCTTTGGTAATATTTAGGCAACCAGCCAGCACAATTATTTCTACAGATTCTTCCTTGAATTTTTCAAAGTGTCAGGTTAAATTTTAAATTTCACATAACCACAAATCTTAGTATACGTGACGCGTACAAATTTGATATCTCGTAAAGCGATCAAGTTATCGACTTGCGGTTTGTCGTTATTGGCATTCCTTTATCCACATTCAGCTTGACGCCGGACTGGTGGATGTTCCGATTTTAGGAAATGGCGGGAGAAAATTGCAACACACGACCGAAACCTAATAAGAAATTCTCGGGGCTCAATCTGGCCGATCAAAAATCGAATCCATCTCTCGTTTTTCTCTATCGCCCCTTATTTTTCCTCCCGCGATTTGTCGGGCCGGGGGGAGGGCCGTTTTGGAGGACCGAAAATGATTGAAGTCGAGGGAATCGGTGCGGTTTTGGCCTTTGCTTATGAGCCCAATAAAAATGACAAGAAACTGCGAGAGGAAGGAGAAATAATGAGTTTTTGATGGGAATTTTTCGATGTGCATCGTCGTGTCTTTTCAACAGATTTTGATGAATCGTCCCCCTTCTCAGTCTCGAATTCCTTGATGGATGACGTGTTTTGTTAATAAATAATTCTATTATAAAACCGTATTGACCTGAAAAACGAACGGGGTGGTTTACGTAATGAACATGGCTAGTAGTTTTAGGGGTTGCTTTTGTTGGAATTTCCCAATCGTTGTTTGTTCAATGAATAATGCCCGGCTGTGTGATTAATTTAGAACAACCAAACGCATTATAATACCTAATGATTAGAGCTGTTGCAATGATTCAAATGAAAAAATTGAGTTACTAATTACTTAGTAGTTGAACTACTCGAATAAGCGCTCACTAAACATTCCCTCTTAAAGAGAAAGTCTCTGGTAGAAAATCTCTTTAATTGAAGTATGAGGGATTGAAGTTCCCTAAGTAGACATTACATAATTCAATTACTTCAAAGTAATTTAATTACCTTTTTCAATTAAAGTAATTCAACTATCGACAGTTGTGGTAACGATCGATTTTGTTATTGTTAAATTTTTCGAAATGGGAGTTTATTAAAATCCATTTACCCGATTCGCGTTCCATCTCTTTCCAATAAACGAACGCAATAATATCTAATTTAGACCGTTAATTGGAACGAGAGTATTATACAGTTGACAGCGGAACAATTCGACGATTCCATAATCTTTTTATTAGGTCCATCGCACATCACTGTAATTAATCGAAATTTTGATTGTACTACGCGTCGTTTTTATCAAACCTGACAATGTTGCCTGTGCAACTAATAAACTCAAAACAGTTAAGACTTTGTGTCTGTCACAAAATTGAGCAGGGCACAGTCTTCAAAGCGCTCCAATTCAATTACCGAACACACCATCCAAATCCAAAATGGTCGACCTTTAAAACCGTTAGTTTAAGACGGCCACAAAGTACGTAATAAATACAATAAGCCCTTTCCCTATCTCTGGTCCGTTGAAATTAAAAAAAAAAACGGATCCGTTTCCTTACAATGCAGCCAAGGATATTAAAGTGTCCACAATAGAAGAAAGTTTCGTCAGTTTCGCATCTACAAGAATGCCATTAAAGAAGCCTTGCTTAAGCGTGACGGAATATTTAAGACACCCACAATAGAGTTTTCGCAAAAAAAGAACCTCATATTTGAGTGTATTATCCCCCCGGGCACAACATAGATCCCCTGGAGAGTTGATGGGGTCATTAAAAACCGTTCTCAGCTGCCTCGGTTTGAAAAAAAAGAAGAAAACACTCTTTTTAAGAAGAGGTTATGCCCGGTCTGATATTGTTCCAGTGGTGTACGACTATAATCAGTGGCGTTCCGCAAAACTCCACAACTCTAATCCGGAAACTAATCGAGTCTTTAATAATGGCCGGACCACAAAGGATGGAATATCGGTTCGTTTTATGTACAGTTTCCTCGAGGGAGTTTGGAACACTACAAATGCCATTTATAACCGGCCTCCGCAACGAAAATACATAAATGGCGGATTAATTCCTTCCATAAGGATAAAACGGGAAAAGGAGATTGATTTTTGCAAGTAGGCAATTTCCAGACAACAAATTAGACGCCATATTACTTAAGATGATCGAAGAAAAACCATAAACCGATCTGTCAATTAAAATACATAATAAAGCACAATTTTAATGAAATTAAACTATAACTGTGACTTTTGACGGACAAACTGACAGTAACATTTGACAGTATTGCTTTTACATAACAATAACCATAATGATAATACATAACGTCCAACACTATATAGCCAGTTTTATTGTTCACTGTCATGTTGGAACGTTATTTTCAAATGTCAAAATAACTAATAATGCACAAGTTGCAAATTACCAACCCACATCCAGGTACAGGAACAATGAGTTTATTGATTTTTAATTTTTTTTTGAACACCTTGTATAGGTTCAATCGTGTTGCGGTTTAAGACAAACATTTTGAACTCCAAAAATTGAATATCTCATAAATTGTTTTTATTATTATTTGTTACATTTACTTATTTATTATTTACTAAAATAAATCAGTTTTCTTCACTATACATTACCAGATCACAAATCTTTTTAACCATTTAAAACAAACATTAAAAATTTATTCTATTAAATTTAACCTCGATTCCAATAATTAGATTTCACACCCCAAAAATACAATAATAATTTGCATCAGTGTAGTACAGAATAAAATTGACGAATTATTCACGTAATCAGAGAGAAAACTGAATTTAACAAGTGAGGTCCCTCCCGAAAATTAGATTTCACATTTTCCATTATATGGACGCTTTTACTGTGGTTATTAATTAACGATGTTAAACTATATTTAAATGGACTAAACTGCACGTTTGCCTTGTAACTTGTAATGATGTCAAGTTTTAATTAATTTTAGCTTCCGCAGGAACTTCCACACAAAGAGTTACTGGTTGTCTGATCATCTCAGTTAGTCAGTATGAATTCAGTTTTTTTAAGGTGTGTTTCTTTCAACCACGCCCCGACAACCAATCGCATCTCCTAGAAACGCCCTTTAAATTGTTTAGAGGCGTGGTATAGTTTGACACACCTTCATTACTAATTACAGGTTTAGCAAATATCAAGAAAAAGAATTAGAAAACGGTAACGTTTAAGCTAAAATAAATAAGGAATTAAGAAAGAAATACAAGAGTCTGAACATAAACAAAAGCACAAAAAAGATAATAGCAAAAGAATAAACTGAAAAGGAGAAAGTAGACGCAGAAGTAGAAGCAAAGACTAAAAACAGAGAGCAGAACGAACGAAACGAATGAAAGAAGTAGTTGAAGAAAAAGCCAAAAATTTGGTTTCGCACTTTTTTAGGTTTCGCATTCAGACAGTCATCACTTTGCAAAAAGAGTAAAAGCCAAATTAATGACTTATTGAAACGTCTTTGTCTAATGTTTCTGGGGCGTGTTTTTATTTCAGCCACGCCCCCACAACCAATCACACAACAAATACACGCCCTTTGACTTGTTTAGGGGCGTGGAACAGTGTGTCACACCTTCTCTACCAACTTGAAATCAGTTTTTTTTAAGTTTAGCAATACAAAGTAAACTTTCAGACAATTGTTACTTTCTCGAGATAGGAAGGGTAAGTTAATTACAAATTGAAACGTCTTCGAGGCGTTTAGTTGCGGTCTTCTCGTCCCCTGAGGGCACAGAAACTTAAACCACCTGATGTCTTCCTGAATATTGAATATTTGGAAGTTCATTGTGCATTCAGTTCCCTTAGGAAATCGGGGCTACTGTGTCTTAGTTGCGATCGTAACGAAATTAGTTTTAATGGACTGCTTTGTGAGTTGGCAACGTTGCCAATGAATACAAACAAATTTGAAGGAACGCATCTACGTAAATTCCAACATAAATTATCCACTGGATTTAGGTTTTTCTTTACTACTTTTGGCAGAAAATACATTTTAACCTCACTTTTCGATATTTTCCTCAAAATGACACGTTCAACGTTCGCGTAACAGTCTGGTGGTTTGTCAGCGACCGCTGCACGTGAGTGTCGAATTTATAGACCATTTTATCTCTCCTCTCTCCTCCACCCAACGCTCCAATTACACAATACAGTGGAGGAGGGAGAGAGGAAATAATAAACGATTTACGATATGCCTCTCGTTTATAAAAGCGACTCTCGACCTCATTTAATGAATTCGAACGTTGTTGTTGGTTTCTAAATGGGGGATGATTTAGTAGTAGTGGGGACTGTGCGGAAAGTGGCCATTGATGCACTAGTGGGATGTTTGTAGGTTTATAAACGTCACACTTAACGATTTGCGCCAGTTAATTACTTGTTGTAAATGAATTTTCGATGCACTGTTCAAATATCCTCTATATTAGCTGATTGGGGTTTGAATGGGAATTAAATGTTAATATTTGTGACAATTCTAATTTCGAAAATTAAATATTTCAAAAACAGTTTATTCATTCGGATTATAAGCGCAAAAAACATTAATCCCAAATGACAGCGGATAATTTTGTAATTTTTACAGGTCAGTCTTTTAACCACCTATCAAGTTACAGGCTTCAATTTCTGTTTTTTTTTTTAACAAATTCGGACCTTTTTGACAATCAATTATTTAGTCAAGTAGTTCAGCTATTGAACGGATTATTGTAACCATAAAAAATGTCTGTTTTAATGGGTAGATATATAAAAGAAAGTGACTTTTAGATCGGTTTGTTTGTCCTCCAGGAAATTGATATTGACAATCGACTGTACCGTGGTCAGCGTAGGCTGGTCAAGATGGCGACTGGAGGACACACTTAAGTGACGTTTCTGCTACGAAAAATTGTGGTTTTTTTTTGCAGAAAAACTTGAATTGTTGGTTAAAATTGTGTGAGTAGCAGTTTGGAATTGGTCAAGAAAAGGCAACCAGCTGAAAGTTGCTTTTTTTGACCAATCATAAACTGCTACTCACTGTACTGAGATTTAAGCACATGTGAACTTGTAATCACGTGACCGTAGAATGTATCAATTTTCCGGGTCGTGAATTTCCCGTTACCATAAATTTTCATTCTCAGGGCGGGGAATCAGGGTCCGGGATGAACCGAAATCAGACTATGGATTATTCAACCTCAATATCGCACAGCAATTATGCATCTGGGCAATTACGTCGACGGCATCTATAATTCTCCATTAAACCGCGAAATCCAGAGCTGCTTTTAGCGTGCATTAAAATTGTCGTATCGATCTTGAATAATTAGCAGGGCGGCCGTATCGATATCGACGACACGCGCTAATTAGTCGAGAAGAGTCGATTAATCATTTTCCCCGAAAACCAGATTTATTGTTTTACATGGTAAAGGTGGCCGAAAGAAATTCATTTGGAGAAACTTTCAATTCCGGGATGAGGAAAAATTGGAGGGGGCGAGAATGGAAGATGAAATTTATGATGTTTTGGATGCAATAAATGTACAGCGAGAGAATGATAAATGGACGAAAACGTCCCCCTTTCCCCCTTGGGAGAGGGGAATTTATCGTCCGATAATGCCCCCTTTCTGATTCTCTCCAACCTGTAAACGTTCGCGCTCTTTTGTACTAAATTTTATTTACAACCCGACTATTTTATTTATTAAATAATACAATTATTGGAAACGCTGGCCTGCGTGTGTGTGTGTACGTATTAAAAATTAAAACGAATTTCTGTTGGGGGGCAATAAATAATTCCCCCCATTCCCGCTACGCCTTCGGGGCCCTTTAGGAATAAAATACGGGAACACGAAATTTCCATCCAGGTTTACACAATAGGAAAAAACATTATTCGGTTGGATTATAAAAGAGCATTTTTATTGTCGAACGCGTATTTTAATTACTCTCGTCAGAATGTATTTGAAACTTTTCAATTGTCAGTAAGGGAATCACTGTTTTAATGGTAAAAATATAAATTAAAAAAAAATAATTTTTGAATTTTTAGTTTAATGCTACCAGTTGATCAGCATAAAAAAAATTCTTCTGATAAGAAAAACCTTCTGAAATTTTGGTTTTCTCGTTATTGTGAAAGTATTTGATCAAAAATGACAATTTGTTGCTAAGAACCCAAATCGCCTACATTCCATTTTGATTGTAACGGTAAATTGCATTGCAATATCAATTCGTTTCATACCATTTTCGACTGTACGTACCAACACTTTTACAATTAAAAAACGTTAATTTTTGTAGAAGAAAATTGTTTGTCTTGTAATTGACCATAAATGTAAATAAGGGCAATAATTGCTTATCACTATTAGTGAGTTCCCTCTCAATTTTAACCTAAATAAGGTTCAAAATCGTTTGGAATTAATTTTAGTTACAACGGTAGTCCCGTTAAAAATGTTAGTGAGTTTTGTGCCAATTTCGACCTTACACGTTCAAACACATCCCAATAACAATGTTTTCTAGTAGTAGAAACAATTTCTAGACTTACCAGGTTATTGACAGTTTGCAAAACTGGAAAGTTAGTTGATTATCCGAGTTTCCATCCTTTTGTCATCTTCAGACAACTGGAGTAGCGTCAACGTCTGTAACGAAGTGACTGATTAAGGGCCACTTGGCTAAAAAGTCGAATTTTTGGACCGTCCGGCCAAGTCTAGTTAAGATGGGGATTACGCCCATTAAACGAGATGAAATAATGATCCACCGTCCGATCCAGGACCGGGTTTTTTTATTTTCGCCCCGGGGATAAAAATACTAAATCGCACAAAAAGGGCCCGCAGGGCCCCGACCCATTAAACCTAAGTGTTTCCTGAAAGATAGTCGCTTAATTACGAAGATAAATTTTTTTTAACCCCCTTTGCCTCATTTGTTAGCTCGATGGTAAGGTCACATGTGCAGTATTTCAGCACAGTGAATAGTGATTGTTCAAAAAAGCAACTTTCATTATTTGAACAGTTGTAATGTGAAGTTTGTTCAACCAAAACATAAGTAAGTATAGTTAGAATTTAAAATTTAACAATCTGAAGACAGTAAAAGAACTTGAAGACAGTAAAAACACTCCGAACGTCAAATTTTGTCAAAATAACAAGAATAAATTGTTTTGAACCTCAATTTTAACAATCTTAAAACAATAAGAAAATTTTAAGACGATGAGCAGTGACCTTAGAAAGTAAATTTTGATAATTTAAAGTTAATAACATCAAAACAATAATGTAGCTTACAAAGTTAATTTTGATGATCTGAAGACAATAAGGAAAACATCCAATATCAAATTTTAACAATTCAAACAGAGTAAAACGTTTGTTGCACTGATTTTGACAATGTGAAGACACTCAGAAAGCTTTAA
Source organism: Ips typographus (assembly GCF_016097725.1). Lineage (NCBI taxonomy): Eukaryota > Metazoa > Arthropoda > Insecta > Coleoptera > Curculionidae > Ips > Ips typographus. The sequence goes on along the minus strand of NC_138426.1, from coordinate 7,934,855 downwards.
GACATAAATGAAGCTTACGAAGTAGTAAAATTTTGACAATCTAAAGCTTTCAGTTTGCTGCTTTTTTTAACCAATCACAAACTTGTTCATTTAAGCAAATTGTGCACCTGTGGATTAATACAAAATTGCAATTTTGACGCTTAATTAATTGTAAATATCTATAGTCTATCCGGCGAACCTACGGAGTAATAAACCGACCGCATTTCTTATATATTCTCAAATAAAACGAAATGGGTTGGATTTAGGTATAGGCAAGTAAATTGAAACGTATAATAATTTTTAATGCTCAAAATGATTCCGTCATAAAAAATGTGGGTTTCTATTTAAAAAACTTGAGATTTTTCATTTTTTTTTAGTGGCAAGTTTATGATTTTTTTTGACGACCCTGTATACAAATGAGTCATTACGCACCCTCAGTTTAATAAAACGATCCTTTATTAACAATAACCCAAAGTTTCATTGCAAAATGACTTACGGTTTTGACAGAATACAAAAATATGTTGAGCGTTGCAACTGTCACTTTTTAGGAAAAACATCAAATATTTCGAAAACGGCTAGAGATAGGCATAGGGCATTCTACACAAAAGTTGAGTCAGAATTTTGTGAGGAATCCAAATATGTAATAATATATAGAGTGTTCCATTTAAAATAAGAAAGTTGTGATCGACTTCCGGTATAAACGGAAGTGCAACCATCTTGAAAATATTTTAGTTAGATTAGGCATGCCCACATCAGTATCCTACCAAATTTTGAAATCTCTTCTATTTATACTTTTTCCAATATCAATCGATGTCTTTCGTCGTGGGACACCCTGTATAGCCCCCCGCATCTCCAAACAAGTTGTTTTATTTGGAACAATTGACAACAGTGTAAATTTTGTAAGGGTGATAATCCTGTTTTTTTTTTCATATTGATGGGGGGGGGAGTTTGGGAGGGATTCAATAATGGCGGTTAACGCTAAAAGCGAGTGGAAAAAACATCAGCTGCCAATAAACAAAAACGATGGCCGTTAGGAAGCGCGTCCTAGAAAATCGGATTAAATTTTCGAAATTTATCCGGTTTTATTCGAGACTTTAACGTCGACTCGGAAGGTTCGTAATGCGAAAATATTCGCCAGAACCGACCGTAAAGACGACGCGTTATGTGAGGGAAAATGGAAAAATTCGCCCCGGAACTGTGTTAAACGGTCTTCTTCTTTTTTGGCCGCCCACTGTCGAATAACTCTGTTTGTCCGACTTACGACCCGTTTCAGTAAACAAAAATCTGCATCATCTACGCAAAGTTCTAATTTATACGACCACGGTGCCATGTGGTTTAAACGACATTTAACAACTTGCAGCAGTTGCTAAAATGTTGCTTAAATCACTTTCTTGAGGTTGGTTAAATCAAAAGTTGATCTCAACAAATTCTTGCTTATAATTCTTTTACCTTGAAAATTATCTGTTTTTGACTCATTGTAACTGTCATAGCAAATGACTCGTCATGTATCAACTTGTCATATTTAAGAATATTGCCTCATTTGCACTTTTTTTTACTCTAAATTAAAAAATGCCGACTCATTAATTATGCTCTGAAGTAAGGGAGGACTTGGACAGTGTTTTTGTTAAATTACAATGTAAATATATACAGATGAGAAAAAAGGGGCTTTCTAAAAGGGGAAAAAAAGGGTCTCGACAACCGGATATATAATCCGACAGGACCAATTTGTGCGCCCCATTCTAAACGCAAGCGAAAATCCAGATAATCAGAAAACTTATCCAGAAACTTTGGCAAATTACAGTCGTTTTCGGCCTAGTTTTCCCGTCCTTCGGACGGTTTTTCTCCTTCAGAATATAAACAAAACGATTTTTGGTTGCAGGAAATCAACTACGACTCGCCGCGAGGTGGCGTCTCGGTCATCACCGAGAAAGGTGACGTCACCGTGTCGTATTTGCTCATTCAACGTGCCACAGAAAAGGACAGCGGCCGGTACACGTGCCATCCATCCAACGCCAATCCAAAAAGTCTGACCGTGCACGTGTTGAACGGTAAGTGTGAAAAATACTAGTCACGAACGGTTTGAACACGCTATTTCATGTTTTTTTTTGCTTTAAACTGACGGATCCAAGCTTTCAAGCACGATGATTGACAGACAGCGGAAAACAGGAAAAAATTAAATTATTTTCTTTTTTAACAAATTTTCTAAATTTTGTCATGTGACCGAATTAGGTGGGATTGAAGCAAGAACGGTAAACTGTAAAGGATTGCTTAATCGCATCATTAATTTGAAAAGTCATAAATCTAAATCACTATATTTTTCATGCACCCCCTGTATAGTAGCGGACTATGAAACTCCAGGGATGAGTTTAGCAGTTCTTTACGAAAATTTCTGCTTTTTTTCAAACTTTTCGAGTTATTTAGGAAAAACTGGTTTGGTGCCACAAATTTTCAAATCAGTTGAAATTGTGGTTTGAAATTTGAACACCCTGTAAGTCGGTTATTTTTGGGAGTTCAGGGAGGTTGAACCACTCAAATTAGTCGTCTTGAGCTCCTCTTTCCAGAAGAGTTGAGCAAAAAATTCTATCTCAAAAAATGTGTACAGGGAGACCGAAATCATTCAATCACTATACTTTTCATGCACACCCTGTATACGGGAAGCTAAAACTGTTCTGCAATCTTACGGTGCTAAGTTAAGGCGTTGATTAGGAAGGTTTTTGGTCTCCTACAATTTTTTTCAACAGTCACCGTTTTCGAGTAATTCAGGAAAAACTGGTTTGTTAAGTTAGCAAAATTGTGATCATTTTGAACACGGTTTAAAGGACTAAATTGCCTGTAAAACCCACTTGGAGTGACTGAATCATATTTTTAAGCACATTTTTGCAATTCTCATTAAATTTTCTGTCTAATGCCAAAAAAATCACTACAAAATCAAGTAAAGTCAGGGAGAAAAGTGGTGTCAAAATATTAAATGCCAGAAACACAATTTGAAAGAAAAGTCAGGGACAAAATCGCCTGTAAAACTCACTTGGAATAAGAAAATGACTGTTTTAAACAAATTTTTGAAATCCTCATTAAATTTCCTATCTGATAACATAAAACAACCCTACAAAATTTAATACAGTCAGGAGAAAAATGGGTGTCAAAGTTTAAACTGCTAGTAACACCGTTTTGAATAAACAGTCACGGATAAAATCGCTTGTAAAACCCACTTAGAGTGAGAAAAATTACTGTTTTAAGTACATTTTTGAAATCTTCATTAAATTTCCTATTCTATAACATTAAAAAAATACTACAAAATTTGGTACAGTCAGTAGTACAGGAAGAAAAAGGAAGAAAAGCGGTGTCAATGTTTGACCTGCCAGAAACACATTGTTTGTAATTTACCGGTCAAATTTTCCTGGTAATGTAAAATATTCTATTGTTTTCAACCAGGTATGTAATAACGATATTTCTTATGTGTAAATCAGTCAGTCATAACTACTCGTACGGTACCTATACTACCTTATTGTTAGAGACTATTAGCAATCAATGTTTTAACTGAATGATTTATTAAAAGTTCGATGAGATTTTGATAAATGATTGAAAATAAAATAGCACAGTATATAAATAGTCTAACTTAGACTATTTATATACTGTGAAAATAGTATACAAACCACGGTAGAAAGTTTAATTTCTGTCTCGAGAAAAAATTCACCTCGATTTCGTCTCGGCGAACTACCTAATTTCTCGACAGAAATCAAACACTTTCCACCTGACTATGTAATATACTATACTTTACCGGTAATTCCCATCACTACGAGCCCGAGACTTTACTGTAACGTCAGGATCCATTCGTCGCCGGGAAACAAAATCGAGCAATCCTTTACTGTTTACCGTCCTTGGGATTGAAGTTCTGTAAGCAGACATTTGACAGTAAATTACTGGTAAAGTTAAATTACAAATCCTGTTTTTGTGACAGTTCAAACTTTAACATCACTTTTCTGACTGATTGTATCAAATTTTGTAGTGTTTTTTCAGGTTATTGAATAGGAAATTTAATGAGGATTCCAAAAATGTGCTTAAATCTGTCATTTTCCGACTCCAAGTGGGTTTTATAGGCAATTTTATCTCTGACTGTGTTTTTTAAACTAGTTTTCAATCTCCATGGAGCGAGCAGAGCGTTTTTGACGTCACGATGACGTAATTTGGCAAAACCATAATTGGACCAATTGTCAAATTACGTCATTGTGACGTCAAAAACGCTCTACTCACTCTATGGAGCGTGAAAACGAATAGGGCCTGGCAGTTCAAACTTTGACACCGCTTTTCTTCCTGATTGTACCAAATTTTGTAGTGTCTTTCATGTTACTAGATGGGAAATTTAATTTCAAAAATATACTTCATTAAACATTCCTAAATATCTCCCTTCTGAGAAACAAGAGGACAAACTGTCTCTAAGGTTTTGGTAGAGAAGTAAATTTCTTACAATGTTGAGTATTTTTAATTACAGCAAAACACATTTTTTGGACCCTAGCTGGGGGGAAAGTCGAGCCCCCTAAGTTATTGGGGGGGGGGCTATTAAGGCCGACGTCATATTTCTCAAACTTTATCTCCGTGAAACAGCGCCAACGAGAAATATAAACTTCTTAAAGGATTTTCGTTCGTGAATGTCAGACGATGTTGTCGTCGAAACGATTTTTTAAAAGCTTAACAGCCACGTAAACAAGTTCAAACTCATCAACAGTACAAAATGAAATAAGACATCAAGATTTGTTTAGTTGTAAAATCAATGTCTAGAATGTTAAAACATTGGGTACGTTTACTCGACGTCAGCGGCTTAGAGGTTAAGTAAGCGGTCCTATTTGGTTTGTTATGACTGCTTACTTACTTTCTAAGCTGCTGACGTCGGGTGAACGTACACATTGATAGACGATTTTGTTTCATCTACTGTCATTTGAATGTCAAACCGCCATTTTGTTATGTCAACTGTCACTAACACAGCAGACGGAAGAAATTGTTTTCGAGTTGGTAGTTTCTGATTGGTCAAGAAAACCAGCTTTCAGCTTGCTGCTTTTTTGACCAATCACCAACTGTGCTGTGACTTATAGAGGGTTTTTCAATGAAAAGTAGCCACCCTGAATATCTTCCAAAATAATTTCTCTGTTAAAAAATGCTAAGACACGTCAACAAAGATTGCAAGGGGGACATCTTTCTACGTAAGATTTGAATTTCTGCCATCAGCCCCTTTGCCGCCATAGCCACCTCCACTAAGTTTTCAAATGGCACCATACCCTGTGTGGAACATCGTTGGAAAGGGTATTTCATAAGGAATTAATTGTACTATTTTATTTGTACATTTGCTTTGAATTGAGTCCAAAAAAAAAAAATACGTTTTGTATTTATTTTTTGTTAACTGCAGAAATAATAGCGGTTATCATTTAATTAATGGCTCAAAATAACCTCCGTTAACTTTCATACAATAATACAAACAACTTTGGAAAAGTTCGCGAACATTTGTATTATTCTCTGCCTAAGGTCTGCAATATTGGCCGGCTGTGTTGCATAGACTTTAGATTTTAAATGCCCCCATAGAAAAAACTCCAACTGAGTGAGGTCGGGTGATCTCGCAGGCCATTCCATGGGACCACGTCTACCAATCCATCTTCCAGGAAATTGATTGTTCAGATATTCTCGAACGGGAAGTGAATAGTGTGGAGGTGGACCGTCTTGTTGGAAAATTAGTTGATTTTCAAATAAATTTTCATCATTTTCTAGTAGCTCTGTTATGGTCGGATCAACAGTGGTGTCAAGAAGCTCAAGATAAGTAGCGCCATTCAAATTACCGTCAATAAAAAACGGACCAACGATGTGGTCTCCTAAAATACCTGCCCAAACATTAAGTTTTTCTGGATATTGGGTATGGGTTTCCCTAAACCAATGTGGATTCGTGTCTGACCAATACCTACAGTTATGCCTGTTCATTCAAAAAAAACATACACTCATCACTGAAGCAAATATTGTACAACAAGTTCACGTTGTTTGTCAGATTAGTAGACATAATTTCACAAAATTGTAGTCTTCTATCATAGTCATCTTCGTTTAATTCCTGAACCAATTTTACCTTGTATGGATGAAAATTGTGTTTTTTTTAAATTCTCCATACACTGCTTGTCGAAACACCCGATGCATGGGAAATTTGATTTAAAGACTGATTATTATCCATTGCAACGTGTCCCAAAACAGCAACTTCAATTGGTTCATTAATAATTTGTCTTTCAGGTTGATGTTTGTTGTTTGTCACTGAACCAATTTCCATGAATTTTTGCATCAACTTTAAGACATACTGATGACCAATTAATTTATCTGGATGAAAAACGTACAATTTCTATTCTTTCGGCAGTCGTGTAAACCATATTGACAATGTTCCTTCAAAACGAACTTACAAGTTGACCGACTGAGGCAAAAACATGGAATGGAAAACAGGTATTCGGTAGTGTTATCAGCAGACCAAAATAACAAAAAAATGTTCTCAATTCAAAGCAAATGTACAAATAAAATAGTGCAATTAATTCCTTATGAAATACCCTTTCCAACGATGTGCCACACAGGGTATGGTGCCATTTGAAAACTTAGTGGGGGTGGCTATGGCGGCAAAGGGGCTGATGGCAGAAATTCAAATCCTACGTAAAAAGATATCCCCCTTGTAATCTTTCTTGACGTGTCTTAGCATTTTTTAACAGAGAAAGATATTCAGGGTGGCTACTTTTCATTGAAAAACCCTGTATATGCAACTACTGCACTTTACCATGAGAGCGCCATTTGTATTTTTGACAACTGTCAAAATTGCAATATGTCATTTTTGATTTCTTAATTAACAAACTGGATCGGTTCGAACTAAAGAGAGGAATTAATTTATCGTGCACTGGAAAATAACAAAAACGCGCCCGGGGAATTTTATTCCCCCGTCGCCATCAAATCAAACGACATTATGGAAATTGTTTTGAACGTTTCGCCGTGTCCGAGAGTCAGTTTAATCGGACGTCATTATTAATAATTTAACTCCGCGAATGCTAAACGATTTTAGTGCCTCAAACACCGAAACATCGAAAAGTTCCCCCCCCCCCAGCATTGTAATGCTAAAGGTGGAACCCGGGGGGGAGTGAAAGTGACGTGACACTTTGATTTGTTATCAACCTGGAAACTTCTCCAATAAAAACTTTTGGGGTAAACTTGTATTCTCTCCTCCTCTTCAAGTTTTGTGTAGAACGACCGTTTTTTTCTTTTAATTCATCCCCGAAACTAATCTAAGCTTTCCGCTCGAGAGCGCCAATTATCTCTGGGAACGGTTAATGAAGTAAAAAAGTCGTCCCCACCGGCTCTTTAAATTTATCATCGAATTATTCGGTTTATTTCGGGACATCAAATTTAATCAACCCCCCTAAAGTCCCGGAGCTTTCTAATAGCTCCGGAAGGGTGAACTTCTTAAACACTCCATCATTACTCTATGGAATCGTTTAAGTGCTTTTTCCGATGATTATTACATTAATGATGGGATCTTTCCATGATTTTTTGCTAATAGAAAAGAAACCAAAACGTTCTGGACTGCCATTTTGCCTTTTTCGCGAAAAGAACTTGTTGAGTCTCATTTAAAAAGTTAATTTTACTTGAAGAAAAGGCCGATTTTGTTTCCCGACGGCGAATGGATCCTGACGTCACAGTAAAGTCTCGGGCGTACAATACGCTAAATATGGTCCATTTATTTTCCCGTGACGGTTATGTCATCATTTGCCTTTCTTGTCTATTACATGCGTTCCGAGCGCGATAGAATCATGACGTCATCTAGTCACGTCGGCAATGAATCAGGACGACAAGGCTCGGAAAATCGGCCGCCATTGTTGACAAAAAGTAAACAAAGAGACATTTTTTATTTTTGATGTAAATTGCACAATATTCTAAGGAGTATTTTGATTTAACTTGTTTTTAACTGCGATACTAGTGATACTACGTGTGAGACTAGATAATGTGTGTGTGTTTCGGTAGTCAGTTTTGAAAATGCCACCTTCTTAATAGACTTTACAACTATCAAAGGGTCCAATGAAACATTCTGAAGGTACTAGAGTTTGTGGAACAGAAAAGGATGCCTATTCTAATAGAAAAAACTGTCACAATGAAACAGCCCATATATTTACTTACTCCCAAGAAGAGTTTTTTCAAGAACACTACAAAAACCAAGTTTATTCAAGCCAGTGGTTCTCGAAGAAATAAGGATATAGAGTGTGGAGACCTGTAAATACGGACTAGTGACGAATGTTTTGTAAATATGTTTTTCTACTGACGATCGATACCGGCGGAACCAACTGGTGCGGTGACAGTCAGTATTCGTTATCATTAGAGTTCGTTGTATTATTCTGTTAGTGAAATCCGATATATGTAAAGTTATATTAATAAAGTAATTAACTGTTCAATTGGTGTATTCGTCTGAGTGCTTTGTGAGTTACCACAATTGGCGACGAGGTAAATAATATAACAACTGTTAAATAATAATAGAACTAACAAAATATTGGGCGGATTTAATTCTGTCAGGCTGTAGATTAAATTCTACGAGGGGGTGGATTAAATTCTGCCAGGGGTGGATTCAATTCTGCCAGGGGTGGATTCAATTCTGCCAGGGGTGGATTCAATTCTGCCATCAGGGGGTGGATTCAATTCTGCCAAGAATAGACTTTGAGTCAAAGTACGAGCGAATTTTATTGTACTGGAAAACTCTGGTGAGTTTTTTTTAAATAATTACTCAAAAGGTTGGATTAAATTCTAACGGGTTTTAAATTTAGTTCTGCTGTTAAACTTACTCTGGATATGGAACAATCATCTATTAGACACTTTATGTGCGACACCATCGATAAAGCATTAATAGCCAACGAATGGAAAAAATGGGTGAGATCTGTGAAACTCTATTTAGATGCAGAGGAGATCACTGATGTCAATAAAAAGAAAAACAAACTTCTCCATCTTGGTGGTCCTCAACTACAAGAAATTGCTTTTGGCTTACCGGGAGCTGTTCTAGAATATGATCCCATTACAAAGAACGATGTCTTCGAATTATTAGTGAGCGCCCTTGATAACCATTTTTCGCCACAACAAAATTCTTCTTTTGAGAGACACGTATTCAGACACATGACAGTTGAAAATGGAGAAAACCTCAACAAATTTTTACTAAGGTGTAGAGCACAAGCTAACAAATGCTCGTTTGGAAATAATGAAAACGAGGCTAGAGATATTAATCTCAAAGACAAACTCATTGACATGTGGGCTCCGATCGAGTTAAGGAGGAAACTTCTGGAAAGGGAATTACCGCTGGATCAAGTCATAGAACAGTGTCTTATCTATGAACAAACACAAACACAAAGCAGTCTCATGCAAAAGCAAGAAACGCAACAGGCAGATGGAACTGAAACCTATATAAATCGTATTGAAAATAAAGACAATAAAAAGAGATCTTGGGAAACATCGACCAATAAATGTTCTAGGTGTGGATACTATCACGAATTTAACGACTTAAATCTGTGCCCAGCTCATAATACCAAGTGTCACCAGTGCGGTCGCATGGGACACTATGCCAGGAGATGTAGAACCATGAAAAGTAAGCGTATGACTACGTCAAGCACAGTAACGCGTGGGCAGCGGCAGTATTTTCCTCGGAGAGTTAATCAAGTAACTGAAGACAATGAAGAAGAACCCCCCTCATCCACAGATATTCGAAACCTGGAATGCTTCAAAGTAGGGGAGCCTGATCACACAACTAGAGACGATACGATCCTGGTAAAAGTGGGAGGCGTCACTATAAATATGTTAATTGATTCAGGAGCTTCGTGTAATATAATTAACGGCAAAGATTTTCAGACACTCACCGCGCATGAGGCGTCCATGTGGAATTTTGATTATGATGTTGTCAGCAACCTAAAGTCATATGCGATAAACGAACCTCTTAAAATTAAGTGTAGATTTACAGCACCAGTAGGAGTAAATAATGGAAAAGAAACTATTGACTCGTTTACGGTCATAGAAAATGGCACGGTTTCATTACTTGGGAAAACGACTTCTATGGCTTTGGGAATCCTAACACTAGGACTAGTAAACACAATAAGTCTAAACGAAGAAATCATACCATTCCCAAAGATACGAAACATTAAAGTCAAATTGACAATTGACTCAAGAGTGAGGCCCGTACAACAACCAGTGCGTAGAGTCCCCATAGCTGTCGAAGAAAAAGTGGAGAATAAATTAAATGAAGCACTCACCCGTGATATCATAGAAAGAGTTATGCAACCAAGTCCCTGGATTTCGCCAATGGTAATAGTGTTCAAACCAGATGGAGACATTAGAATATGTATAGATATGAGGCGAGCAAATGAGGCCATACTTAGGGAAAACTTTCCATTACCAACGTTCGATGGGGTAATGACGAAACTAAGAGGGGCACAATACTTTTCTAGATTGGATATGTCAAATGCCTATCATCAACTGGAGCTTGAGGAGAATAGCCGACAAATTACTACTTTTATAACCCATTTAGGGTTATTCAGGTACAAACGACTAATGTTTGGTGTTAATTCAGCACCCGAAATATTTCAAAGAATTTTCCAAAATTTGCTAGCACCGTGTCCAAACTGCTTGAATTATCTAGATGACATTATTGTATATGGAAAAACCGAGGTAGAACATGATGCAAGCTTACGCAAAGTACAGCAAACCTTAAAGGACCTGAACGTTCTCCTAAATCAAAGCAAATGCCAATTCAAGGTACAAAAACTTGAATTTTTAGGACACGTTCTTACTCCAGCTGGTATTAGTCCAGATCCAATTAAAATTCAAGTTGTCCGCAATTTTCGCCCACCCACTAACAAGGAAGAATTACGAAGCTTTCTCGGTTTAGTAACATATCTAGGAAAGTTCATACCAAATCTTGGAGATCTGACGGAGCCTTTACGGACTTTAATAAAAACTGACACTCAATTTACATGGAAACCTATACACCAGGAGAACTTTGGAAAACTTAAGGAAACTTTAAGTCAACTTTCAACTTTGGCTTTCTTTGATCCTAATCTTCGCACTAGATTGATTGCCGATGCAAGTCCTGTTGCTCTGGGAGCAGTCTTATTGCAGTTCAACAAAGACAACCTCCCACAAGTAATTTCGTTCGCCAGTAAAAGTTTGAGCCCCATTGAACGACGTTATTCACAGACGGAAAAGGAAAGCCTGGCTTTAGTCTGGGCTGTAGAACGGTTCTATTTTTACCTAGCAGGCCTACACTTCGAATTGGTAACCGATCATAAACCCCTGGAAGCTATTTTCAAGCCTACGTCCAAACCACCAGCAAGGATCGAAAGATGGGTTTTACGCCTCCAAGCGTTTAAATTCCAGGTAATATACAAACCAGGAAGATCGAACATAGCAGACCCATTTTCGAGGTTATGTACACTTCAGTCAGACGCAACATTTGACGAACCAAACCTACACCATATATACTTCTTGGTCAAAGAAGCAGTACCCAAGGCTTTAACCATCTCTGATTTGGCAAAATGTTGTAAAGTAGATAATGAAATTAAGGAAACCATAAATACAATTTTTGATAATTCATGGGATACAAAAGGAAAGAATTCGCCATTTTATCCCTTCCGGTTGGAACTGACGACTTTAGGACCCTTTCTATTGCGAGGAAATAAGATTGTTATTCCAACTGATCTTCGACTACAAACTCTAAAACTAGCTCATGAGGGCCACCCTGGGGAGTCAGTAATGAAAAGACGACTTCGCTCAAAAGTTTGGTGGCCGCAAATAGACCGAGATGCCGAGAAATTTGTCAAAAGTTGCAACGAGTGCCTCTTAGTGTCACAACCTAACCGACCATCACCAATGGAAAGACAGAAACTACCATCAGGTCCATGGCAATTTGTTGCCATAGATTTCATGTCGGCAGGACAATCTGAATATCTTCTCGTAATAATCGATTACTATTCTCGATATGCCGAAGTCTTCTTTACCAAATCTACCACCTCTTCAACCAAAAACCAAACAACCAACAAAGAATTCAAGGCTTTTTGTTACACTAATGGAGTTAAACTGATCAATTCGGCCCCATATTGGCCACAAGCAAATGGGGAGGTTGAAAATTTTAACAAAGCACTGAAGAAACGTCTCCAAATATGCCACACAAAATCAAATAGGAACTACCGAAAAGAAGTTCAGGACTTCATATTAATGTACAATGTAACGCCACATAGTACAACAGGCAAGTCTCCGTCCGAATTAATATATAATCGTCGTATTCGGGACAAAATTCCCTGCTTGGACGATATTGCGATAGACCCAATGGACGAAGAAACTTATGACCGAGATTTAACAAATAAGACACATGGAAAAAATAAAGAAGACAAGAGAAGAAGAGCCTCCTTAAATGAGATTAAACCAGGAGATAAAGTCCTTGTCAAAAATGTGATATTCCCGCATAAGCTAACACCGACTTTTGCTAAAGATATTTATGATGTGACTCAAAAACATGGAAATGAGGTCATACTATATAGAGAAGGGAAGGTAGTAAAACGCAATATAGCCCATGTAAAAAAGGTACCAGAACCTTTCAAACTGTCTCTTGAAACCCCCTCAACATCCTCGATGACTTCCACTTCTTCACCTCCCACAACAACGCCGGAAAAGGAAACCACCGACACCTATCCCGATGATCGTAAGGACCAGAATCAATCCGAGGTTACTTTGGAACCTTTGAAGCCTTTGAAGCTCGTGAAAGATGGAGGGATGTGGAGACCTGTAAATACGGACTAGTGACGAATGTTTTGTAAATATGTTTTTCTACTGACGATCGATACCGGCGGAACCAACTGGTGCGGTGACAGTCAGTATTCGTTATCATTAGAGTTCGTTGTATTATTCTGTTAGTGAAATCCGATATATGTAAAGTTATATTAATAAAGTAATTAACTGTTCAATTGGTGTATTCGTCTGAGTGCTTTGTGAGTTACCACATAGAGTAAAGATGTATTTAGCAGAAGCTGACAAGGTGATTTACCTAATACTATAAAAAGACTCTGGTAGAGGTATTAATGAGCTGCTAATACTAAATAGCTTATGTTTCAGGTACCTTTATTTGCCTAATCTGGAGTTTGATTATTATGGTTTGAAAGGGTCCAAATTTAAAAAATCCCGTTATCAATTGCTCTAAAAGACTCTAAACAAAAGGTGTTTGAAGCTATGGTTATAATGGTGTTGTCAAAATCCATATGCAGAGTGTCGAAAAAACAAATTTCTAATAAGTTTCAGGTAATATTAGAAAGATACGAGTTACTTAATACATAAATTTGATCAAATGCCATTATTTTGCAGAATTAGCCCTCATAAATTTTGCCGTATCTTCTCTGACTATAAGGCTAGAAATAGATGGTGCTACTGTTAAATAGTTTTACATCAGATAGTAGGTTAAATTACTATTTTAATTGTATTATTTACACATTATGAAATATACAAATAAAATCTTTAAAAAGTACACTCAAGTTTATTTTTTATCTAAGAAGTCTAGTTTTCTTCATAAACAATCACAAAATTAGATAATTTCTTTAACTGAGGTTACCTACCTGCTCTTACAATAAATTGAACTGAAATTGAAAAAACATGTTAAATAAATCACACAACAAAACCAAATTGATATGTATTTAATGCTGGGTAAATTTACAAAAGGGAATAAATAAGCAATCTATATCACAAAACCAAGAAGCAAGTTTTTAAAACATCAACAATTCTGTTATAAGTTAAAACACTGCTTTAGGATTTAATAGTCCACATTGCCTTTCCTTTCTTGCAAATTTTATGGAATAATTCTTGAAACGTTGGTATTGGGCTGATAATGACTCGTTTGAATGCACCTATCTGTGATGTTCTTTCTAGATAATTAAAATTGAATGTGGTTGTTGTTCTCAAGCCAAAGTTTGATTGGAACTTTCCACCTTTGTTTACCACCAAATGTTGCAAGTTTTCCAGTTTGGTGAAGAAAAATCTTAAATTTTACGAAGGTCTCGGAATAGCATCACTAATTAATAAACTTAAACAACCCTAAATTAAGTTTTTATTTTTTCTGTTTGTAGTTTTCCTGTTTCTCAACTTTTTAAAATTGCACGTCGGCAATTTAAACTAGATGACGTCAAAATTCTATCGCGCTCGGAACGCATGTAATAGACAAGAAAGGCAAATGATGACGTAACCGCCACGGGAAAATAAATGGACCATACCAAGTAATCTTCATAAAATGTCTCATTAACTCAAAGCTAACTAAGGTAAAATTAGTTTTTATTGAGTCATTTTGTCATTTATGAAGCAAATCATAAGTTGTGATACATCACTAAAATCAGAATAAAACGTACTATTTGGCGGGCTAATAATCCAATATGGCGCCCATAAGAAAAAAGAAAGTTGATGACGGCTGCCAAAAAACGAAACGTCGTGTGGCAAATTTGAATCTATCATCGAATAGCTGGGAAAAAGTGGCAATGCAAAGATGCTTTTAGTTTTGGGATATCTTTTTAAATAAGGTTAGAAAAAAATAAAAACTAAAAATCAAGTTTTCAGTTTTTTCCGGATATCTTCGGAAGTGCTCGGAAAATCGAAATTTTTAAAACAGCATTTGGTTGAACTTTAAATTGCGCAACTTTGCCTCAATTTAAACTTTCTCGTATCTCTTATGGTTTCTGAGATCCCAATGGTGAGTGTCGAATTTGAATTACCCTGTATATCGATCACGTGACTCAAATATAAGTTAGCCTAAATGAAAAAATGACGCCTAATGGTGTTCTAAAACGATCTAGTGTGAAACCCATGAAGATGGCTGTAATGAAAGGAATCGTCTGTTATTTGATATGCTGGCTGGTTGATTTTTTTTTTAAAACATTATTTTTGTTCCCCAGAGGGAGCTTTTCCCCTCCCTTTCACCGAAAACTTTTCGAATAAACGGCCGCGAGCAAAACGACGACGTCTTTCATTGTGTTTGTCCTCGCGCAAAACTTGGAGCGAATATTTGTTTAAAGCCCGTTTTCCAGTAGAAGTTTCGAGAACTTTTGACAAACGTCAATCTCATGTTTCAGGCGAATATCCGGCGGCGATGCAACATGGCGGCCAACTACGACTCGAGTACCCGTTCGCCGTCATCTTTTTGAGCTTGTTTGTGACGCTGGGGACGCCGTGACGTCACTCGTGCGTCGTCCACTTGATGTAAATAGTTGACAGTTTTGACAGTGTGCGAAAACATTGTTGCCAAACTGCCGCCAAGACCAGATAAAGAGTGTACGTGAAGAGTTTGTTTATAAAAAAAAAATCTAACCGTATTTACAAAACAGTGGAAAGATGGTTGTTCCTTTTGGTTATGTTGTTAAGAACAATGTTTGCGTTTTTCGAAAACTTAATATGTTATGATGTAAATAATAAAGAGGTTTTTTTGGTTATGTTTTTGTTTGTTTTTTTTTCAACATTTCAAACCTGCATAATGATGAAGTGGGTAAGTAAGTAACTTTTTCTAATTTTGGCATATAAAGTGACACTTTTCAAAACTGATTAAAGTGACACAACATTTTACTTTATGCAACTAGTTATGAAAAGTTCATTTTATCACTTCCTGTTTTTATGCATTTCCGTAGAAACATATGGGCGACATCCATCATAACATGTCGTTGTCACTGTTTATACAAGGTGCTATGAAAGTGAATATTTGTGTTAAATCACTTTAAAAGATGGTTTTTACCGCTTTTTAGTCAAAATTGGAAAAAATTATGTATGCAACACGTTTCAAAAATGTCTTATTGTGTAACTCATTCAAATTGTAGGACCTCGCTGCGCTCGCCCTACAAACATTCATTCGTTACACAAAATAGAACTTTTCGTAACTGGTTACATAAATAGCTATTTTTCAATTTAAACAAAGTTTGGCAACATCGCAAAATACATACCAGGTGTCCAAGAGCATAGGAGATTAACATGGGAAAATGGTTTTAATTTTTTTTGCGCCTGTACGGTTCATTTAATGGAAAAACGCTTTAGATAAAACTTGTAGAGCACATTTTCGGCTATCAACTTGTAATTTTTTCAATACCGTAGATTTCACCATTAAGACGAAAAACGGATCTAAAATTCGAAAATTTTAAATCTCGCGCCAAGCGGTCGTTAAGGAAAGTTTATATCCGGCCGTGCTACCAACCTTTCAAAATCATAACAAATCGCTGTCAGTCATTCTGTAATCAAAACATTCAAAACAAGCTTATTTAGTAATAATTTTGAGTTACTACCCACATAATGCAAAGAAAATAAAAATAAATCGTGATAAAAACACTTTATCAGTAGCCACAGCCCAAAAATCTGGTAAGTTGCGTTTATAACCTCATTCAATGTCTCTACTAAACTTATTTACTTTGTAGCAAAATTCTTAAAGAAAACACTGATTTTGCTTGCAAATATTTAATGAGGACGACCGAATCACCTATCTTAAGCCTCTTAATAACACTTTAAACGATTTAAAGTGATAAAAACAATGGACTAGAAAGGTCTGCAGGTGTTTGAAGATAAGTTGCTTTACTATACAGGGACCACTAAAGAAGGCAAATACTTCCTTTTAAAAGTGATGCAATTTAGTGACCTATGTGACTGCTAGTTATATTGTATCCTTCTGTTTTGTAGTGTTATCAACACACCATAGTGTTTAAGTGGTTTTACATTGTATGATGTTTTTATTAAAAAGGCATTTTTTATAACTGATTGTCAATGTTTTTTCCCTAGTTCTACAGGGTAAGGTAAGTACTGATATCTAATTAGCTCTATTAGTAAAATTTCTACCAACCAAAAATAGTTTATTTGCAAGTAATGTGTAACTCGAGTTCACGTTTGATTGGTAATGGTATTCCCTGTGAAATGGTGTATTGAATTGAAAGCAAGTTGTTTCTCTTTAGAGACTTTCAATCACTACATTTCACCTACCTTTGCTAATTTGGAACTCCACTATTATCCAAACAAACATTAGGTTAGTAAGAAGTTGTTTTTATCATAGCTTGTATGGTGAAAGGTTCACCCACTCACACTCAATCTATGGAGCAATCACTGTTTATGTGGCCACCTATTGTACCTAAGCTTTTCACTTGAAGAAAATGTATGTAAAAGTGTACCTTGAACTGTGAATAAATAATTAATACAAACGTTCAGTGTACAAAGTTTTATTCGGAGTGTGTGAAAAAAGAACACTGTGTTAATACCTAAACCTGGAATAGAACAGCTCATGTAGATAGCTCAATTGAAAAGTTGGTTTTTCGACAATACCTACCCATTATACAAAAACTTTTGTCACCTGACTGATAATTTGACTGTGTAAGTCCATATTCCGTTCCTAGAAGGGGTTTCTCAGAGGTTTTATAACCAGTTTAAGATTACTCACAGTCACATCAAATTTTGAGATTTAAATCAGATATCAACACTGATTCATTTTAAGTTTTAATTGCAACACTGATGAAGACCCTCGCTGATGATAGTCCATGAAGTTAAGCATATTGAAGCTAAATCACACCACTTTTAAAGGAAGTATTTGGCCCCTTTGTTGTTGTCCCTGTACAGTAGGAAACTTATCATCAAAGATCTGGCTTCATTGTCCACTGTTTTCATCACTTTAAATCGTTTGGTAGTGTTATGAAGAGGCTTAAGATAGGTGATTTCGTCATCCTCATTAAATATTTGCAAGCAAAATCAGTGTTTTCTTAAAGAATTTTGCTACAAAGTAAATAAGTTGAGCAGAGACATTGAATGAGGTTATAAACGCAACTTACCAGATTTTTGGGCTGTGGCTACTAATAAAGTATTTTTATCACGATTTATTTGTATTTTCTTCGCATTATGTGGGTAGTAACTCAAAATTATTACTAAATAAACTTGTTTTGAATGTTTTGATTACAGAATGACTGACAGCGATTTCTACAACTCAACAATCTTTCTACAACTTTTATCTAAAGCATTTTCCATTAAATGAACCATACAGGCGCAAAAAAATCAAAACCATTTTCCCATGTTAATCTCCTATATCCAGGGTGCTCTTGGACACCTGGTATGTTACGCATGTTCTTATATCTGTGACAATATTGGGTGCAAAGTAAAAGAAGTTCAATCTTGATGTCTGGGAAGGAAAAGAAAGACGTCGATCTGATAAATGAGGACGGATTGACGGGAAAAAGTGTCGTCGACAAGGGCAGTCGCCTTGCTCCCCAGGTATCCCGCAGGACACACGAAGAAAAGGGGCGCGAGTGATAAACGAGAACGGGGAAAGATTTATAGTCGCAACATTCTCGGTCATAAGCTGAAATATCCGCGTGCATGAGAGAGAAAGAGTCGTCTTCGATTAGAATTTCGCGAAAAAACTTTGAAATATTAAACGCAATAGCGCTAGGAAAAGACCAAAAGAGAGAGATAAATCGGTCCGGGACTTAATGGGGTTTTCGATTCCCGATCCTGGTGATGGTCCCGAGAGAATTTATGCGCACCACTAGTTGGCACTTTCATAACTATCGTGGTTCTGTTTGAGGTCAGGAAGAATTTCAACTGTCCTGGGGCCTAATTCTTGAACGGAAATCTCAAGAGAAGTGTTGATAGAATGTGACAGAAGAAGCTGACAATAACGGGCTTCTGTCACATTCTATAGGTCTTTCTCTTCCCTCGTTTCAAGAATACGCACCCTGGACAGGAAAACGGGGGAATTATGAAAAAGTTTACGTAATGTTGCAATTCATTTTTATGACGCGTTTTAAATCCCCCGGAGGGTAAAAACCAGAACGAATGGAGAGGTTGTTTTTCCCTCTCCCCTCCACGTTGGAACGTGGTAATTAAGCCAGAGGCGGCGGCACAATCTTTGAGAACATTTATTATCCAAAAACCCAAAAAAAAGGGTTTTTGTGCTAGTTTATTACACGAAAGTATTGCAGCTTTGATTGTCACCCTCCATTAAAAAAAAATACAAAAATCAAACAAAATTGCAATGACGTCACAATTCTGGACAATTTGCATTATGTTTTTTTTTCTACAGTCCGAACCAAGCCAAACAGTGGTTACGTCGTAGTAGGTTACATTGCAAAAATGAGTGCAAAACTTTTGGTTAATTAAAATTATGTCAATAATGTACAGGGTGCTGCATTTTCGATGGTTTTACGGGGTACAGAGAAAACGGTAATAGATAGAAAAAAAGTAGCATACGTGTTCTGATCTCTTTTTCTGAGCTGAGACGACTGGCGAAGAGTGGGCTGCGCAAACTTCTTTTGTTTCAAAGATACGGGGGGTTTTCGAAAATTGGTAATTTTTGAACCTCTTCAGTATTTCAGTTGCTCTTAAAGTTATCAAAAAAAGAAGAACGGTTCCCGGTAGAAGTTTTCATGTAGAATCCAATGGCGTAGTCAGTTTTTTTCTATTACGTTTAGTTTCTGACATATGACAGTAAGTTACAGTTTTTTAAATGAAACATCCTATATATTTTTACGTCATTTAATTCTGTTGATTTTTACCTTTTCAACGGTGTATTACAACATATAAGTTTGTAGAGGTTAATCCTGTTATTTTAAAAAAAGACCTTTGCTAAGCTAAAAAAAGGCCAATATTTAAAATGCCAAAAAAAATCGGAAATCATATAAACTAACACATCAGAAAATTAAATATTTTTAATAAATGTTATTAAAAATCTAAGTTACAAACAGTTCTACAGTCACTTTAATAAGAAAAGTGGCCATTTCTATTTTCTACTATTTTTAAGGTAGAAGTTGAAAAAACTGTTTACAAACGACATGTAACATGTTAATATGAACATAGCCAAATTTTGTTTCGACTGTGGGTATTTTTATACATATTATTTAGCACTTTTTTGTTAAGGAAACGATTTTTTTCTAATTACCAAGATTAACGTTTACAAACTTATATGTTTTAATACACCGTTGAAAAAGTAAAAATCAACAGAATTTAATGAACTAAAATATATAGGGTGTTCTATTTAAAAAAATATAACTTACTGTTATATGTCAGAAACTAAACGTAATAGAAAAAAACTGACTACGCCATTGGATTCTACGTCAAAACTTTTACCGGAAACCGTTTTTCCTTTTTTGATAACTTTAATAGCAAATGAAATACAGAGGTTGAAAAATGACCAATTTTCAAAAACCCCTCGTATTTTGAAAACAAAAGAAGTTTGCGCAGCCCACTCTTCGCCAGTCATCTCAGCTCAGAAAAAGAGATCAGAACACGTATGCTACTTTTTTCGATCTATTACCGTTTTCTCTGTACCCCGTAAAACCATCGAAAATGCAGCACCCTGTACTGTACTATGTGAATAATCATCGTTTCAACGGAATCTACCATTGCAACCAAAAAATGATGAGAAACAAAACTGAACCTTATTAATTTAAGTAAAAAATTATTCCAATGATGACTTTCAAAAAAATGTTAATTTGACAACATTGCAAAAAGTTGTTGGTAAATTAGAAAAAAATTTGGCAACGTAGCTGAAATGTTTGTTTGTCCGTCAACTGTCAATTATTTTCAGGATGAATCATTTTTCTAGATTTGCATCAAGCATAAAAATGGCGTCTAATTTGACTACTACTTGAAAACTCAACCTAGTAGCTTCCATTTTTGGTTGAGTTTCAATGAAAATGGCTATACAACACACCTTTTGCTCTTTTTTTTTCAGCAAACGGCCATTTTGATTTTTTTAATTCGGACTAATGACGTTGCGTTTATCTTATTATCGTTAATTGGACTAAACTTACCATTTGTCTGACGAATCCCAAGCTGTCCATCACAACACCTAAAACCAATAA
Organism: Ips typographus; assembly: GCF_016097725.1. Lineage (NCBI taxonomy): Eukaryota > Metazoa > Arthropoda > Insecta > Coleoptera > Curculionidae > Ips > Ips typographus. The sequence continues at coordinate 7,914,009 of NC_138426.1, read as the reverse complement.
AAAAACGATGTTATTGTAGGTAATTTATTTAATTATGCGGAAACTACAAAATAGAGCATAAACTCTAAAAACGGTTTCCGGCCTAAATTTTCACCAAAAAGTCGAGAAATTCCGCTTCAGTTATGGAAATTTCCAAGCTGGAAAGTTCGAAAGGAAAAAAGTTACGGTTTATTGGCTTCGTAAATGTCGCCCTTAATGGGTCGTCAAACTGGATCAAAGTTTAAGGGTGATTACCCTTTTTTCCCACAGACTGTATTTTTTCAATTCATTTTACTCGGTTTCCTGTTTTTTTTTAAAAAAGAAGGAAAACCTAAAACAAGTTATGGAAGAAACGTGCGTGTGAAACTCCATTATGGTTCCTGTTTTAAGCGAAATTAATTCTGTCAAAGTGATTTAGGTTAGGAGTTTTATAACAATTTAGACAAACTGATTTTATCTTAATTCGGACATCTTAAAAATTAAAAAAATGGTGATTGTGTAATATTAAATTTTTCGTTTTATAAATGTAATTTTAGACATTTTTGTTAGATTATTTCCTTCCTATCAATTTTGACCAATCGCTATCAAGAATTAGTATAACAAATGTAAATTTTAAGTGGAAAAATCACTTAACAACTGTCAACTTAGCTGTCAGCAGTTTTTCCGGAAAAAAATTCGATAAAATTGCACACTCCTCACAACAACATAAAGAATAGTGTTACCCTTTCTAGCTTGAAAGTTATTGTTCTTATTGTTTTAATTAAAATAAAATTTTTATTTAACTCAGGAAATAATCTTACCAAATATCCCTCGTGCATCTAATTTTTCCTGTCGAAAAATTGGAATACTCGTTTCTACAACAAATTACTTAGAAACTCGTTTTTCCGAATTTTTCCGAAAAAATTAAATGCACTAGGGATATTACCACCGAAAATTTCTTAAGAAAATAGTGCTTTTTTTACCATCATAATGAATTTTATCAATGATGAATCACTTCCAGCATCTTTTAAGCCTGGTTTATAAAACAAAATTTAAATTAGGCATTAAATTTAGTATTAACTTTAAAAATAAGACTAGTGGTTTTAAATCAAGACGTTCATAAATGAAATTTAACTTTAACCTTAAATTTAGCTGTATTTCCTGACCTTGGATTTACTTAAAATTCTAAATTCTCTTAATGACACAATCAGCTGATTTGTGTTTTAAATTCGAATATTTGATTCAGTGTTGCCAGTCTCGTACATTTGTACTAGATCTGATACGTTTCACCTGAATCTAGTACGCCAGTACGAACAAACACAAATCTGGTACAATTAGCTGAAGACCGTACAACCAAAAAAAAAATCTGGTACAATCGGGCAAAAATTTATGATAATGCAAGACAGACAACACCCTAACCCTACATTATTAACACCAATACCAAATGAAACTTGTCTGTTAGCAAATTAATTCTTAACAACGATTGCTCTTTTAATACTCCTTTCTATTCTACTCCGGAGTATCCGGAGTCATTTGCCAACAATGTCAACTGTCAAATAAGTCAAACTGTCAAACAAAATTAATCTTGATAAGTATTAAAACTTAAATTCCATAAAATAAACTAAATCTAGTACTTTTTATGAGAATTTTTAGAGAAAATTTAAGTTTACACAGCAAAATAATCGAGCTGGTACAGCAGTTTTCTAATATTTGGGATAAAAAACATCCAAGTCATAATGATGCATTGGCGGTGGCCAATTTTTGGAAAACAATTTCCCAAATTGTCAGATTACCTGGTAATGTTTTTGTTATCATAGAAATTACTTTTTTATATGTAATTTTACAGTTCATGATTGCATTGGGGGATGGAAAAACATTAGACAACGATTTGCTAAGGAATGGAGAATGGAAAAAAATTTCCCATCTGGGTCCCTACCTTGTGTTGTGGCCTTTATATTGGCTATGCCATTTTTTAAATGACATTGTTGTTTCTCTAAGGTAGTATAGAGTTTTAAATTGTTATCAGAACAAAATTTAACTTAGCCCCAAAACGAAAAACCAATGAGAAAGAAAATGAAGAATCCAGTAGTTGTGGTAATGAGGAATCAAAAGAACCTCAATAAACCCAGGCCAAGAAACCAAAAACCACATTCACAATAGAAATGCCAATCCCTGAAATATGGGATCCAATAAAAGACATGGTTTTCAATAGGTCTAGTCAGACGGATGATACATTTGATGCAACATCAGATTCGCAAACTAGTTGTCAGGCAGGACCCTCCCAAGTAGTCAAAACTGAGAAAAAATAAAATAAAAGTAATAAAAAAGAAAAGTGCAGGGCAAGATGTGGCAAAATTAGTGAAAACTTGTATTATGATGGGCCAAAACATTAATTGTTTCCTAGAACAGGCATCATCCAAAAAAAGAAAAACCATCTGAGTTTTCAGATACCCTCTGGCACCTCTTTTGTCTCTAGGCCATTTGCTCAATGGAATACCAGAGAAAAAGAAAGTCATCATGCTCCAATCAAAAATATTGGAGTTTGTTGGAGAAGAGTGTGATTCTGCCATTTAGCTTATCTTTTTATTACTATTGTGAAATGTTGTTTTTGCTGTTCAGAAGAACTGATATACCCTCGGATATACCTATGACAAAAGTTAGATGAGTTAGACTTATTTTGTGTTCATATTTTTAAGGAACCTGTGATATTTTGACTTATGCTAGTATAGGAAGTAAGTGCAAGTAAGACAATAATGAAGGATCTCAAACTTGTGTTGGACTACCTACATACTGTGGTATTTTTGTGATATATATGTAAAAAATATATATAAAACTTAGCATGTTCCTGTTATGTTATATAAACCACTACCTGTGAAAATACAGAGTTTTTATTAAAAACATGGTTTTAATTAGTCAAATTTAAATAACATAAAAATAGTAATGCCTATAATCTAATTAATCTAAGGTAGGTATACACAGCCTAAAATGCAATAAAATTAAAAACATTAATTGGGTATTGATAAATATTATACAGGGTGGTCCAGTTTTAAGTGTCAATAATTCACCATTTGATAGCTAATCAAAAAATAAGTTGACTTGCATTATGTCATTTTTCTGAAAAACGTTTCCTAAGGAAGATACAGTCCTCTAAATTTCAATTTAAAAAATCGTTTTATAGTTTAAAACTGAACATCCAAGACTTGTGAAAGTCCAAATTTGTACTGAATAGTCTAAAAACTTTTTTACTACTACGAATAGTCTTATGATTCGCTTTCTCAGACTGCCATCCTGGTTGAGTGTCTGAAACTGGCATTCAAGAACTAAAAAAGTCCGGAAATCAAGACAAAGATTGTATTGTGCAATTTTTTACTACTAAAAATAATATAAAAGTTGACTGTTAATGCTAGAACTGACTTTACTAGGACTAAAGAGAGTCCAAAAGTATATTTTCAAGACTTTAATTGGTGTACAACTCAATTTTCTGGACTGGACAAAAAGTCTAGAAGAAAATTAAATTTTCGGACTATTTTATTTCTAAAAATTAGTTCTCAAGATTATTATTGTAGCATTTGGTACCAACATTTTTTACTTTTATTACTGAAGAAACTTGACTTTTGGAAATAGTCTTAAACTCGATTTTTCAGTCTTAAAAAGCACTAAAAACAGTCTGAATTTCTTAGAGATGCTACAATTTATTGCACCTATGAGTGTAGAAGTCAATTTAATAGTGAAGAAGCTTGAAATAACATTTTCAAGACATTGTCAGTGGACAAACTGGCTTTTAGGCCTGATAAGTCAAAAACTTTGTAAAGATAGTCTTGAAACTCGATTTGAGGCACTGAAAACAGCCTTAAAACACTAAAAACAGTCTAGTTTATTAAGAAATACCCGAATTTTTAGCACTGAGGTGTCTAGAAGTCGATTTAATAGTGGCAAAGCTTCGAATGCTATTTTAAGTCTATGAAGAATGTAAAAATTGTTTTTTAAGTTTGCTATGTCAATAACTTGGTGAAGATAGTCTTGAAACTCGATTTTCCAAGCTAAAAGCAGTTTTGAAGCACTAAAAATAGTCCAGAAGTCGAAGAAAATGAAAAGCAAAGTAAAAAGCACGAAAAGTTCGTTTTCAAGACAATTTTCATGAACCTAATGCATCTAAGACTATTTTCAAGACTAAAATATTGAAATTTGTCTTCAAATTATGAAAACTTACTTCAAATGCAAATTTTAAGCTTCTGATGTCACTTTTCATTAGTTCAGTCACATTTTGGGGTTTAAGTCAATTTTTAACGTTTAAATGTATGAATTTGTTGTAACAAATTTTTGAAAAAGTAGTTTTTATGTCTACAAGTCAATTTTCAGTATTAAAGTCTCAAGATTTGCATGAAAACTGGTTACAAACACAATTTTTAAGCTTCTGAAATTTTTATCTTTTCTAATTCATTTTCAAAACTAAATTTTTTTATTTTGTCTGGAAACTATGAAAACTGGCTACAATAAAATTTTTTAAACTTCTTAAGTAAATTTTCCGTTTCCAAGACAATTTTTAACTTGGGTTGGGTTAGTTTTGGATCTTTGACCGTAATAACGTGTAATAAAGTGCTGGTTCCAAATTTGATCAATATTGCTCCAACGGTCTGAAAATGACATAATGAATGTCAACTTATTTTTTAATTGGCTATGGATTGGTGAATTATTGACATTTAAAGTAGTAGTTAAATAAATCAATTGAAAGTAAGTTAGTTTTATTGAATTTCTGAAGAAAATTTGAAAAAAAATGGTAATTTTGGTCGCCATCTTAGATTTGGTTAAAAATGAAGTTTAGTTGAAGTTAAATAAAGTTAATAACTTTAATGCAATGTTAAAATTAACCCTGTGCCACTGTTAAAGTGATGTAGGTAAAGAGTTTTACAACAATTTACGTTTACGAGTATAAACGAACCGTAAATAGAGGGGGGGAAAAACCAACCCTGTAAAAGATGTAGAATGGCAATTTCTAACGCAATAATACGACCCATTTAGCAAACGAAACAACCCTTCGCGATCGTAAAACGAATATGAAACCCACCCCAAATTGAATTTTTTTAATAAAAACCAATTTTTTGGTGGTGGTTTATCAGGACCACCCCCAGAGGGCATCGTGTGTATTAGTCGATGATTATTTTCTTGGGGAAGTTTATTTTTTCCGGACAATATTTCTTCATCATTCCGCCTGGGCCTAATGGAGTTTCCTCGTACCGTGAGGAAGTTAATATAAATTTATCCGAGTTGTTAAGGCTGTTCAACTTTTATCGTGGTTTTTAATCTCGTCGGGATCTCGTAAATCACGCGGGAGAATCGTAGACGATGATGTTTTGGGGCCCGAATTTGCACCTGCCACAAAACTAGGGCGTTCAATTCCTCAAAGTACGTTTTTAGTTCAAGTTTTTCCTCTCAAATAGACAGTTTAAGCGGAAAAAATTCTAGAATGTAACAAGTTGGTACTTTTTGACATAACTCGGTAATAAATGACAGTTGGATAGTGGAAAAATTACGGGAGGGAGTTTAATAAGTTTGAAAACTTTTTCCTCTCTTGACTTTTTGCTCTCAAATGGACAGTTCAAGTGCAAAAAATTCTAGACTTGTATACTATTTTAATTTAAAACTACTCAATCCCACACTCACCCGAGTAGGAGAAAACTTCAAATAATCCATCACTGCTCAAAAATTTAAAAATACATTTTTCCCTAATAACCAAGAGAAAATATAACGTTTTTAACCCATTTGCACACTTTAGAATACCAACTTTGATAAATTATTACAGTGTTGTCAAATTGACATTTTTTCTTAAACTCCTTATCGGTATTCACATTTGAACTACGTTATCGAACTTTGTCCCACTGACTTACAAACAATGCAATGTTGTCAAATTGACTTTCTAAAACGTCAAATTGTAATATTTTTAACATTTTAGCAACGTTGCCAAAGTGACCATGTTTTTAATTTAGCAAGCAAATTTTTGCAATGTTGTCAAATTAACAAATTTATCCAAGTACTCGTCTTCATTCATATATCAGCAACGTTGCCAAACTATGCATTTTGCCATTTTACTACTAAATTTTTATGTTATCAAATTGGTGGTTGGACGTTGCCAAATTGATTTTTATGACAATATTGTCAAATTAACAGTTTTTTGTTTAAATTACTTATAAATGATCCCATTTTTGCATTGTTTCCAAAGTTTCATTTTTGACATTTGTTTAAAAGTGGTCCATGAATTTTTACTAAGTATTCTACATTGTTGCCAAACGGACATTTTATCTCGAATTAACTTGAAACTGGTGGATCAATAACGTTCTCAACATTCTAAAAATGTTCTCAAATGCATGCAATTGTCTACGAATGTTTAAAGCTGTCAAAAAATTTTTAGAATGTTCTACCAATGTTCTAATTAGTCTAAAAATGTTTTGAATGTTCTCTAAGTGTTCTAAACAATTCACAAATGTCTTCAAGTATCTAAAAATGTCCTCGAATGCTTAAAATTGTCTAAAAATACATTTACAATGTTTTACCAATGTTCTAAACTGTCTACAAATGTTTAGAATGTTATACAAACGTTCTCAACATTCTAGAAATGTTCTCAAATGCATGCAATTGTCTACAAATGTTTAAAGCTGTCAAACAATTTTTAGAATGTTCTACCAATGTTCTAATTAGTTTCCAATGTCCAAAATTGTCTAAAAATGTTTATAATATTCTACCAATGATCTAAATAGTCTAAAAACGTTCTTGAATGTCTGAAATTGTATACAAATGTTTAAAGCTGTCTAAAAATGTATACAATGTTTTACCAATTTTCTAAACAGTTTATAAATTCTACCAAAATTTTAAAATTTTTACAAAATATCCTATACATGCGAAATAAAAATGTTATCGAATAACTGAAACCGACCAAAAATTTCTAAAAAATTCTAAAAAAGTAGTCAAGTCAGTAACATTTTAAAAATATTTCCGAATGTCCAAAATAGTTTTAAACATGTTTAGAATGTTCTAAACAGCCTACAAATGTCGTCAAAAATGTAAACAGGTCTTGAAACATGTCTAAGACTGTCTGAAAATGTTTTAGATGTTCTCAACATTTTAAAAATGTTTCCAAATGCCAAAAAATATTATTATAATTATCTGAAGATGTTTAGAATGTTCTACAAATGTTCTCAAATATTTTAAAAAGGTCTAAGAATGTTTTAAATTGTCTAAAAATCTTCAGAAAGTTCAAGAAATGTTCTAAACAGTTTTAAACATGTTCTCGAATGTCTAAAAATGATCTACAACTGTTTTCAATTGTCTAAAACTTTGCAGTAATTTAAAACATATATTATTTTATTAAATCTCATTTTACTCTTACAGGACAGGACTGAAATCAAATTTCAAAAAAGAAAACCAGTTTCAGTGAATGGATAAATAAAATATGCTTGATTTAGCTGTAAGGGTACTTTAGAGCCAGAAATCTCAGTGCAATCGAAACAATCCGACCCTGCAATTCTTCAGGGAAATTTTACCAAGTTTCAATAACGTTCCAGATTTGACTCTAATTGGGAAGCTTATTAGACTGTTTAACCCTTTTTTGGTAATTGCAGTCTCCAAAAACGCAGGACCGCACTGGCCCGATAAGACAAACAAAGGGCTGCTGGTAATAAACAAATTAAGTAGTCCCTTTGAACTGTTTTCAACTTCCAACCAAAGAAAAACTTGGCAGTATTTAATTTGCTTTCCAGTTTTCATTTCAGATAAGGGCTTCCGCCCTTTTCCACTCTCTCCCAAAAAGATTTCCTGGTAAACAGATAGCCTGTATCAAAGTGGATAAAAGGGCCGACAAAATACCGAAGGGTAAATATTGATGCAGGCACTTTTTCACTCGTTAGAATCGCCCTACTATCACATAAAAGCACGTAATTTTATCGGAAAAGGGTTTTTTTTTTCAGCCCTTAGGGACAAACTATAAGGAACTTCCCTTAAGGTATTTTCAGATGAAACGAATGGTAAAATTGTATGTCAGGTTACCATTAGGGCGTTTTACAAAATTTGATTTTCTGGTGAGCGACAAATGTTGATATATTGTGAAAGGTTACTTTATCCCTTGAGTACGGCCCTGTATTATTTTTAATACATTTTTTGCGCTCCACCCTAATAAAGGTATCGTCTAGACCTCGTAATATTAAATTTTTGGTTGGAATGCTCCTGATTGACCCAAAAAATTCTTGCGAGCCCTTTAGGTCGTCCCTTTTTCATAGTATTAAATTCCTACTTGCCTGCATTATACAACTAACACGCCCTCTAGCGGCTAAACTATACAACCAACGATGACAAATGTGTATGGTTTTGGAAAGCTCATTTCATTGGCTATCCATGGACGTATAAAAGTTATACAAAAATGTGCCAAATAAGCGAGTTATTCAAGATTGAATGAATAGTTGCATCAAAATTGTGGACCAAACTAACCAACAAACAAAATTCTAAAAAATGTTAAAACATGTCTAAATTGACTTTTTTGTGTTCCTAAAAGTGTTCTCGAATATTTGAATCCGTAAAAGTTTTAAAAAAAATCTAAAAATGTTTTCAAGTGTTTGAAACGATCTAAACATGTTCGAGAAGTTCTATAAATGTTCAAAATTATCTAACAATGTTTAGAATGTTCTACCATTGTTCTAAACTGACTAAAAATGTTTTCAAAGGTATAAAATGTTTAGAAAGTTCTAAAAATGTTCTGATATATTTTAAAATTTTTAGAATGTTCTACAATTGTTCTCCGCATTCTAAACATATTCTAAAATGTCCAAAATTGTCTACAAAGGTTTATCATCCTCTACAAATATTCTGAACATGGTAAAAATGTTTATAATGTTCTAAACAGTCTAAAAATGTTATTTAATTCCTAAACTTTCTTACAAATCTTCTCAAATGTTTAAAGCTGTCTAAAAATGTTTCGAATGTTATACAAAAATGTTCTCGACATCCTGAAAAGGTTTTCCATTGTTCAAAATTGTCTAATATGTTTATAATGTTCCACCAACGTTCTAAACAGTCTAAAAATTGTTAGAATGTTCTGCAAAATTCCTCAACATTCTAAAAATACTCTTAAATGTCCAATATTGTCAAAAAATGTTTAAAATGTTCTAAAAAAAGTTCTTGATATTCTAAAATTGTTCCCAAATGTCCAAAATTGTCTAAAAATGTTTAGATTGACCTACCATTGTTCTAAATTGTTTACAAATGTTCTGAAAGGTTTAGAATTGACTAAAGATGTTTAGAAAAATCTAAAAATGTTCTCGAATGCCTAAAAGTGTCTAAAAAGGCTCTGCAATATTTAAATTTGTTTAAAATGTTCTACTAATGTTCTCAAGTGCATAGAATTTCCTAAAAAAGGTTTAGAAAGTTCAACGAATGTTTTCGAAGAAATAAAAAAATGCAGAAAGTTTTAAAAATGTTCTAGAATGGTTATAATTAACACCCTCTAGCGGCTAAACTATACAGTGAACATATAAAAGTGCTTATATGTTTGGAAAGTCCATTCCATTGACTATTCATAGAGGTATAAAAGTTACATAAAAATAAAGCAAATAAGCGAGTTATTTAGGATTAAATAAATGGGTGCACCAAAATCCTCTAGAAGAGTTGCGTTAAATTTGACGCCCTCTAGCGGCCAAACTAAACAATAAACCTATAAAAATGCTTATATGCCTGGAAAGTCCATTTCACTGGCTATCCATAGACCTATAAAAGTTACACAAAAATATGCTAAACAAGCGAGTTATTTAAGATTCAATGAAGGGGAGCATCAAAATCATGGACCAACTTTGACACTTTCTAGAAGCCAAACTAAACAATAAACATATAAAAGTGCTTATATGTTTGGAAAGCCCATTTGACTGGCTATCTATGGAGGTATAAAAAAATCACACTAATCGACATGTAAACTGTTTAAAACGGGGACCAATTAAATTCATTAAGCGTGCAGTTTCACGCATGAGAAACAGCATTGAAAATGTGCATCGGATATTTTTTTAAAAAATTATTTACAAACCAATTTTCGGTCAGTTGTGGTGGAGTGCTCGCCGGATTATTAAGGGTTCCTACGCTTCAAAAAGGGTACACCACAATGCGTCCAGGAACCTTAATGGTTCTCTACCTATTTTACGTAAGTTTTTCCTACATAAATTACACGGTTTTTCAAGCACTAACCTTCCACGTAACACCAATATTTAAATAACGAGGACAGGATGTTCTCGTTACATATTATTTAATAACAAAACATCCAATAATTTATAGTCGAGAGATTAACATCGGCAAACCCTTTCGCCTTGACCGCCCTACTCAAATTTTGGGGGTTAGGAAACCCTTAAGATAACTACCCTTAACTAGTTTCACGATCGTTCAGAACTTTCCCAGAACTAAGCCAAACCACCAATTTAGGCCGTAATTATAAAACTCTCCAACACGACAAAGGAGAGTTTTATAACTCGGAAAAGTGGCACAAATTTCAGGCCAATATCTTTAGTAATTAACAAGTTATTTGATTTTATAAAACTCTCCAAACTGGAAATGTGCTGAAACCTGAAGAAGCAGGAGAGCCACTACTAAAGCTAGTAGTGGTTAAACACTCTATTTAGTCCAAATTTCAAGTTTGTACACCTAACAGTTCCAGAGATATTCAGCTTTATAAAACTCTCCAACTCAGCTTATGTACAACTACATATCAACCAGTTTTTCCCTATAAAACTGAACGTCAACATGTCTAGTTGAATGTGTAAAGTTATAAACTCTCCAAGTCAACTCATCTTTGAGTTATTTCCTGCTAAATTTCACGAGTCAGGAAATAACAAGTCAAACTTAATCCAGACAATTAAGCCACTTCCTGGAACCAAAACAGGAGAGTTTTATAATCCTGCCTTCTGTACATTTTAAGAGTTATTCAACTTCATAAAACTCTCCAACATTCACATTTTCACAAATTGATTTAGTTTCTTTTTGGAAATATGCGTCTAGAAAGTGTAGTCTAACCTGTGAAAATTTCAAGCCGGTGCGCCAACCCGTTCCCGAGATATTTAAAATTATAAAACTCTCCAACGTACAATTTTCTAGACTGAATATCTCCGAAATGGTAAGAGGTAAAACTACGAATTTTTCACAAGAAGCTACTTCTAGAGAAGTACTACATTATCACCAAATTTCAAGTCGAGACTTAAAGTACTTAACCGGTAATTCCATTTTATAAAACTCTCCAACTTGTACATTTTTTATGAAAATCAGTTTTAACAACTTTCACTATTTCGGAAATCAGTGAATAGGTCGTAACGTTGTTTTTTTTTGTGTAAAAAATGCAAGTTTTATAACCTTGCGTAACTCAAAAATGACAGTTGCTGTCAACTTGATTTTTTTCTAAAAATGATTCTTGGAAAGTGTAGTTTATATTACCTCAAAATTTCAAGCCGCTAGGTCGACACGTTTCTGAGAAATTAACGATTATAAAACTCTCCAACTTACAATTTCAAAATTGAATATCTCAAAAAGCATCCCAGTTAGGGACTTGAAATATTTTACAGTCGCTGCCTAGGAGGCTGTACTTGATCCTCTCCAAATTTGAGGTCTGCACTCCCTCAATTTGCTGAGATATTCACCATTATAAAATTCTCCAATTTCTACATTTTCTAGAAAAATCGATTATGGCAACATTAACTATTTTACAAAAAAGTGTATGGTTCATAACGTTCCTTTTGTAAAAAAAATACAAATTTTAAAATCTTGTGTAACTCAAAAATGACAGTACCTGTCAACTTGATTTTCTCTGAAAATGATTGTTGGAAAGTGCAGTTTATTACCTTAAAATTTCAAGCCGCTAGGTCAACACGTTTCTGAGAAATTAACGATTATAAAACTCTCCAACGTACAATTTCAAACTTAAATATCTCAAAAAGTATCCGAGCTAGAGACTTGAAATTTTTACCATGTGATATCCATAAACCAGTACTTGTTCCTGTACAAATTTGAGATTTGAACTCGCTCAACTTGCTGAGATATACAACATTATAAAACTCTCCCATTTTGCAAATCCACAAGGAACGATTCGTTATGCCACGTAACTTGGTGAAATAAACGAAAAACAATCGAAAGCTTGAAGAAAACGACACGACGGTACATAAAACGGCCATCCGAACCGAAAGTTGCGCTTTTACGACCCGAAAACCTCTCGACTTCGATCTCCCCCATGGAAAATTGAACAAAGTTTACTCCCCGAGTATCGGGGAAGGGCTAAAACTGTTTACGTTGCACCAGAAATTACATAAAACAACGCGCTTTATTGATAACAAGACTATAAAACTAATTTTATAGGAGTTAACGGGTGAGAAATGGCCTCGTAAAATCCGGGCCTTTATTGCCCTTTTGAGTTTACTTTACGCAAATTTTACGCCTACTTTAGGTACCGCTACTGAACGTCCTGTCACAATTCAATGACACTCAAGAATCGAGCACCACCACCGTTACCATGGAGACTACCACGGCAATGGCGGGAGGACCGTTTGGAGTGGAGATTTTGGAGATTTACGTCCCATCCGGTATACCAAATGCTGTTCGACTCGGGTGGGGGCAGGAGCAACGACAACGCGACAATGTCAATTTGACTTACGGAGTGTTTTTTGGCGTCGAAGAAAGCGAACTGGAATGTAAGTTGATTTATAAAGTTCTCCCAGTACAAGTTGGAGAAGTTTATACTTTTTAAAATTTTAAATTACATTGAAAATACGGTTAAATAAACGTGACAATGTTTGACAATTTATAAAACTCTCCAATCAAAAGGTGGAGAGTTTTATAAACTGCATTATCTCAAAAACGAGTTTAGATATCGATTTCAAATTTTTATTAAAATGTGTGTTTTTGGATGATCTTCAAAGTGTGTCAATTTTAAAAACTATATCCTTAAGCGTATTGAAGTTATGGAGGATTATAAAACTCTCCAAAGTGCCTAAAAAAAAATATTCTGACAGAGGAAAAAGAAGATTATTACAATCAAGTCGATATCTCTTCTAGTACATGAAATATTTAAATTTATAAAACTCTCCCGTGTAGGTTTGGAGAAGTTTGAACTTTTCCAATGAATCTGGAGTTGAACCATTGAATAAAACAAGAGCGGCAAACAAAGGACTGGAGTGTGCTCCACATCGACCCGATTTCATTTAATCCCAACCGGGGCAAATGTTATAAAACTCTCCATCATTCACCTTGCTTTAAATACAGATTGATAGGTTATAAAATTCTCCAATGCAAGTAGTTTAGACGCGCCAAACTCCAAAAACTATTACGAAAATGTTTTCAATCAATAACCGAGAGGTTTACGGCGAGGACACAAAACCAATTATAAATCTCTCCCGTTTGAAGTGGGAGAGGAAAATAAGCGCGTTTAAGAAAACTTTCCGGGATTTACGAATAGTTTAATTGATGGAACTGGTGTAATAATACTTCTGGCAAGATGGAATTTATAATTTGGCGTAAACCGAAATTAACGGTGGGAGAAGTTTATAAACCCGATTTATGTTCGGAACCGACCGAAAATGTCGACGTATGCGTGCCGGAATGTAAACTTGTTGTGGGCTTTATAAGCCTTCATAAGAGGTGCACTAGGGGATTCAAATTTAGAGAAAATGAGCACGTTTCAAACAGTAAATATTATGTAGTTTTGGCTCGGCAATAAGTGATTCGGTGCTTGCTGGGAGAGGTTTATACGTGAAGTTGTTTGGGAGAAAATTTACATGGTTTAATGGGTGGAGGATCAAAAGAAATTTACGGTTACACTCCCTCACATTGGAGAATTTTATAAACTGTAATAACTCTCACAGTATGGCAAGCAAATACTTCAAATTTACAGACACGAAAAAAAGTACTAATACGCAAAATTTTGCAAAAAAAACAACTCAATATCTCTTCTGGTACATGAGATAAGTGTAAAAAAAATTCACTTATTCCAGATAAGATGGAATTAGTAGCAATAATTGGGGCGTTTTCAGCTGTTATACTCCCTCACCTTGGGGAATTTTATCAACTTTGATAACTCTCAAAGTACAGCACGTAAAGACTTGGAATTTACAGGCATGAAAGAAGATATTAAGGCGCACAATTTCGTAAACAAATCAAGTTGATATCTCTACTAGTACCCGAGATATTCAAGTTTATAAAACTCTCCAAAGTGTAAAAAAATTCAAATACACCTGAAAACGCGTTTAGCGCTGAGCGGAAATAGTAAAAATGATTGTGGTTATTTTAGCTGTTTCTGTTCCCCTTCACGTTGGAGAATTTTATAAACCTTGATAACTCACAAAGTACAGCGCGCAAAAAGTTTAAATTTACAGACATGAAAGAAGGTAAAATGACGCACAATTTGGTAAAAACATCAACTCGATATGTCTTCTGGTACCCGAGATATTCAAGGTTATAAAACTCTCCAAAGCGACAAAAAATTGAATAAAATCTGAAAACGCATTTAATGATGAATGGAAATAGTAGAAATGGTTATAGTGACTTCAGTTGTTACACTCCCTCACATTGGAGAGTTTTATAAAGCTTGATAACTCTCAAAGTGCACGTCGCAAAGACTTGAAATTTACAGTGATGAAAGAAAATAGTAAGGCACACAATTTTGTAAAAAAATCAAGTTGATAACTCTACTAGCACCCGAGATATTCAAGTTTATTAAACTCTCCAAAGTGTAAAAAAAATAATTTATTCTTGAAAACGCATTTAACGTTAAGCGAAAATACTAGGAATGACTGTGGCGATTTTAATTGTGATAATCCATTACATTGGAGAGTTTTATAAACTTCAATAACTCTCAAAGTACACGTCGCAAAGACTTGAAATTTACAGTGATGAAAGAAGATAGTAAGACGCACAATTTTGTTGTCAAAATCAGTTGATATCTCTACTAGCACCTGAGATATTCAAGTTTATAAAACTCTCCAAAAAAATGCGTTTAGCGATAAACGGAAATAGTAAAAATTATTGTGGTTATTTTAGCTGTCATTCCCCTTCACGTTGGAGAATTTTATAAACCTTGATAACTCACAAAGTACAGCGCGCAAAATTCTTAAATTTACAGGCATGAAAGAAGGTAAAAATGCGCACAATTTAGTAAAAAAATCAACTCGATATCTCTTCCGGTTTACAAGATATTTAAGTATATAAAACTCTCCCAAGCGCCAACTTTTTCCAGCATTAATTGCCCTTTAACAACTTTTTCGAGTGCGGTAATTATCATCGTTAACTATTTCAGTTATAAAATTCTCCCGTTGCGAGTTGGGAGGAAATTTAACTGAAACCACTAAATTTCCTACGAAAAAACAGAGCGCAAACAGATTTCGATAAAATTGGAGAAAACCAACAGTTATAAACTTCTCCAACTCGAAATTGGAGAACTTTATACCAAACACAACGAGAGGCTCGCTTTAATTCAAATCAGGCAGTCGCGGGGGAGTTTTCAATCGAGGTCACCGACTATGGATTCAATTTTCGAAACAATTTCCTTGCGCAGCTCCTCGCTAGTGATATCAGCATTATTTATAATTTATAAAACTCTCCCGCATACAACGCACACAAGCGGGAGAAACGAATGCTTTTTCCCCTCCCAAAAGCAAAACGAGAACTAGACATGTGTCATTGCAAACAAATTACGTGCGTCGGATAGATTTATGAAGGAGCTTTTTTGGTCGATCACGTGATATATGGTTTCCATAGACGGGAAATGCCATTAGTTCGAAGGTGAATGCTGTAAATGTATATAATATTTCCGGATATTTTCACGTGTCGTCGATCGCTTAATCGTACACGGACACGTGACCCATTTCTCATGTTCTCCATGGAGAATTCTCCAAGTTGGGAGAACAATCGTTATTTATGACGGATTACGTAAAAATAAACCGTAGATGTAATGATACACGCCCGCTATCTATGTTTTGGAACGCGCAGCTGTGCAAACCTAGTTATGTTTGTATACATGGAGAGATGAGTGGGATGTATCCATATCCTTCCCTTTATTAAGCGCATTCTCTCCATGTTATTGGATATGCACAGCGTGGAAGCCACAAATAAAAAATTAGTCATTGTGGAGAAGTTTATAAAACTGTACGACGCAAAAAGTATTAGGCTCACAAATTTGAAATATATACACCGGAGAGAGGTTGAAACAACACATATTTTGACAAAAAAATCAAGTCCTTATCTCTTCTAGAACTTGAGTTATTCAAGTTTATAAAACTCTCCAAAGTGACATCGAATTTATGGTTGACAAGGCTTGTAACGATTAATACATGATTTTTCAGTTAATTAGTATCCAATTTTTTTTGACTTCTCAAAGTAGACTTAACAGTCCTAAAAGAGAATCAAATTACACATAAATCTGTAAAAAATCAAGTTGATACCTCTACTAGCACCCGAGTTATTCAAGTTTATAAAACTCTCCAAACTGACTCACAAATTGTTATTATTTTTGTTTCAATACTTTTCACAACTTCACGGAATAGCAAAAAAAACAGTTCTCAAATTTACGCACATAAAAAGACGTCCCAAGACACGCATTTACATAAAAAAATTGAAGTTTCTCCCTTGGCTCGTTTGTGAGTTATTCACGTTTATAAAGTTCTCCAACGTCACTAAAAATCTGTAAACTTTGCAAAAAATGTCTCGAACGTTTTTAGCGCAAAACTTTTCTTATGGCGTTGGAGAGTTTTATAAACCACCATAACTTTGAAATGACTGTAGACATAATTATGAAATTTGGTCACTTTAAAGAGCATTCAAAGACACAAATTTGAGCACAAAATTGAAGTCTCTATCTTGACTCGTTTTTGAGATATTAAAGTTTATAAAAAAGTGACTTTTAAAATGACTGAAAATTTAGTAATGGTTTATTCAAAGACTAAAATAGCAACGTTTCAACGATTAAACTCAATTTTTTCATTACGTTGGAGAGTTTTATAAACTTTGATAACTCCAGAACGACAATAGGTACAACTTTGAAATTTACATAGCAGAAAGAGTATTTTAAGGCACACATTCAGAAAAAAAATCAAGTGAATAACTCCATTGGTTTGTGAGTTATTTCCGTTTATAAAACTCTCCAAGGTGACCACAAATTTTTGTAACTACCGATTATAATAAGATTTGTATCGACACTGAACGAGTGAAAGCTTATTTAAACATAATTTTTATTATATTGGAGAGTTTTATAAACCTTTATAGCTCCAGAATGACTAAACGTACAACTTTGAAATTTGCACATCTAAAAGAACACTTATAAACACACATTTTAGTAAAAAAATTAAGTTGTTATCTTGACTCGTTTCTGAGATATTAAAGTTTATAAAATTCTCTAAAGTGACGGAAAATGTATTATTTGTTTATTCAGAGAGACACTGATCTAAAATAGAAACGTTTCAACGATTAAACTGATTTTTTTCATTACATTGGAGAGTTTTATAAACCTTGATAACTCCAGAACGACAATATGTACAACATTGAAATTTACATATCAGAAAGAGTATTTTAAGGCACAGATTCAGGAAAAAAACAAGTGAATAACTCCATTGGTTTCTGAGTTATTTCCGTTTATAAAACTCTCCAAGCTGACCACAAATTTTTGTAACTACCGATTATTATAAGATTTTTTATCGACACTGAACGAGTGAAAGCTTATTTAAACATAATTTTTATTACATTGGAGAGTTTTATAAACCTTTATAACTCCAGAATGACTAAACGTACAACTTTGAAATTTGCACATCTAAAAGAACACTTATAAACACACATTTTAGTAAAAAAATTAAGTTGTTATTTTGAGTCGTTTCTGAGATATTAAAGCTTATAAAATTCTCCAAAGTGACGGAAAATGTATTATTTGTTTATTCAGGGAGACACTGATCTAAAATAGAAACGTTTCAACGATTAAACTCAATTTTTTCATTACATTGGAGAGTTTTATAAACCTTGATAACTCCAGAATGACTATAAATACAACATTGAAATTTACATATCAGAAAGAGTATTTTAAGGCACACATTCAGAAAAAAAAATCAAGTGAATAACTCCATTGGTTTCTGAGTTATTTGTGTTTATAAAACTCTCCAAAGTGTCCAAAAATGTTTGTAACAACCAAATATATTATTAAATTTGTATCAACACTGAACGAGTGTTACTTAAACGTAATTTTCACTACATTGGAGAGTTTTATAAAGCCTGATAACTCTAGAACGACAACTTTATAAAACTCTCCAAAGTAGACAATGACAAGTTTATGAAACGTACGAGTTTCAGAGAACGAAAGGTGGCAAATTCATCAAACATCACGTCAAATATAATTCCAAACTTGTTTACGAGTGCAGTTTTTATAAAACTCTCCCGTTCGTTAGTTCTTGTTCAAATAAAACTTTCCACTGTGTTCGTATGTACACGGAACGTCGCACGAGCGTAAGTTGATGCCCTTTTGTGTTTATGTCAGCCGGAGTGGAGTGAAAAGGGGAGAGGGAGGAGAATTTCATAAAGCTGAATAAGTTCCAAACGAAAGGGCATATTAAATTACAATTTTCCTTGCAGGCGGCAGACAGCCGGGATAGTTTTACCTTTCCATAATTCTCGGAAATTTTGAAACTCTCCCTCTTGCGAAAAAAACTTTGTAAAAAGCCCTTTAAAGCGTGCTAGTGAACGGTATCAGATCGTTCGGCAACTGAATAGGTGCAGCTGTTTGAGTGCCACTCCACTCGGTATAAAACTCTCCAAGTTGTTGGCGCCTTACAATTTTATAAATTAATTTCTCTAAAGGGGGAGAGTTTTATAAACCACACTTCCGGTGTACATTATGGGAAAGTTTGTACAAACAAAAGCATTAAACTGGAAAATGGGTGGGAGAATGAATGGGGTTGAGAGTCACGTGGGTGTCACCTTGGAGAAGTTTATAACTCATAAAGCAAGATTAATTTTTATCATTGTTTAAAGTTGTGTGAATACTCGACACTGTTAAGTTTACGTTTGCGAGCTACTCGAATGTCCTGAATTTGAATTTCTGTGTGCCGACTGTTGGAGAAGTGTATAATTTAAAATAACTCAAGAACGGACCGGCGTAAAAAGTTGGAAAATATCACATGACGCGCTCGCTAAACATAGCTAAACATGGCAGAAATTTCAGCCTGCTAACTTGGATACTTTCGGAGTTATAAAGTTTTATAAAACTCTCCCACGCCACGCGTAAAAGTCACTTTGCTAAAGCAAACAATGTGAAACGCCACTTGAGGAAACTTTCTGAAAACTTACTCTGACAGACAAAATTTCAGTTTGGCAACGTAGCAATTTGTTCAAAAATCAAATAATTTTTGTATCAAATGTCAGATTGGTCAGGTTGCAAAACCTTTTAAAATCAAATAATTTTCAAAAAAAACTTCAATTTGGCAACATTGCAAAAATGTCAAAAAACAAATAATTTTTGAAAATCATTTAAATTTGGCAACGTTGTAACTCCAAAAATCATATATATTTTTTTACAAAATGTCAATTTGGCAACGTTGCAAAAATATTAAAAATCAAATATTTTCTTAAAAAATTTCAGTTTGACAACGTTGCAAAAATTTCAAAAATTAAACAATTTTGATAACATTTCGGTTTGGCAATGTTGCAAAAATTTAGTAGTTTTTTTAGGCTTAAGTAAGATTTGAGGAAAAATGTCAGTTTGGCAACGTTGCTAAAATATCGAAAATCCAACAATTTCCAAAAAAAAAATTGTAATTTGACAACATTGCAAAGACGTCGAAAATCAAATAACGTTTGCATAAAAGGTCAATTTGGCAACGTTGCAAAATCTTCAAAAATCAAGTAATTGTTGAAAAAAATGTCAGTTTGGCAACGTTGCAAAAATATCGAAAATCAAAATTTTCAAAAAAACTTCAATTTGGCAACGTTGCAGAGACTTCTTAAAGAATTTCTGTTGGGCAACGTTGCAAAAATTAAATAATTTTTGAAAAAATTCGATTTGGCAATGTTGCAAGATATTAAAAAATCAAATAGTTTCTGTAAGATTGTCCATTTGGCAACGTTACAAAAACTCCAAAAATCATAAATATTTTTTTTAAAAATGTCAATTTAGCAACGTTGCAAAAATATCAAAAATCAAATATTTTCTTATAAAATTTCAGTTTGGCAACGTTGCAAAAATTTCAAAAATTAAACAATTTTGAAAAAATTTAGATTTGCCAATGTTGGCAGATATTAAAAAATCAAATAATTTTTGTCAAATTGGCAACGTTGCAAACATTTAGTGGTTGATTTAGCAGTTTTAAGTTTTAGTAAGATTTGAGGTTAAATGTCAGTTTGGCAACGTTGCAAAGACTTCAAAAATCCAACAATTTCCAAAAAGAAAATTGTAATTTGGCAAAACATTGCAAGGACGTCGAAAATCAAATAACGTTTGCATAAAAGGTCAATTTGGCAACGTTGCAAAGACTTCAAAAAATCAAACAATTTTTGACAAAAACATCAATTAGACAACGTTGGAAAAATTTCTATTTGGCAACATTGCAAAAATATCAAAAATCAAATATTTTCTTAAAAAATTTCGATTTGGCAATGTTGCAAGATATTAAAAAATCAAATAAAGATTGTCAAATTGGCAACGGGGCAAAAATTTAGTGGTTGATTTAGCAGTTCTAAGTTTTAGTAAGATTTGAGGTAAAATGTCAGTTTGGCAACGTTGCAAAATGTGAAATTCGTCTTTTACAGGTAATTCTAGGAGAAAATTGATTTGGCAACATTGCAGTAACATCTTGATACTTGATTAAGTTAGTGATAAAAAATTCAGTAAAAGTAAAATTTCGGTTCGGCAACATTATGTAGAAACGTGTTTGACTGTACGGTGACATATCAGTTTGGCAACACAGTAAACAATTAATAAAAAAACCTGTGAAAAAATGTCACTTTGGCAACGCTGCAAAATATCGAAAATTCAAAATTTTCAATTTGGCAACATTACAAAGACGTGGAAAATCAAATAACGTTTGCATAAAATGTCAATTTGGCAACGTTGTAACCACTCAAACCAAATAAAAAAATTTTTAGAAAAATGTCAAATGTTTCAAAAATATTGTAAATCAAAAATTTTTTGAAAAATTTCAAATTTGGCAACAATGTAAAAACTTGGCCAGTTTGGCACCGTTGCAAAAAATTCAAAAAACAAATAATTTTTGAAAAAATGTCACTTTCGCAACGCAGCAAAAATTCAGTTATTAATTAGCACTAGTAAAACGCGAGATAAAAAAAATCGGTTTGGCAACATTGTGTAAGCAATTTAAGGAAAAATGTCAAGTTGGCAACATTGCAAAGTTTGGTCATTAATTGCTGCAACGTTGTCAAGTTGATGAGAGTCAGTAAAAAGCTAGATAAAAATGTCAGTTCGGCAACATTGTAGAAATTGCATAATTCAAATAAATTTAGAAAAAAAATCAATCTAGTAACATTGAAAAATATGAATTTGGCAACACTGCACTGATTGACAACATTGTAGAAAAATCAGTAATACGAAAATTTTGACAAAAAAAGGTCAATTTGGCAACATTGTAAAAATGCGATTACTATCATAATCAGTTGATTATACTCGCGCAAAATTTCAATTTCTCCAAGTTGAAAAGGGAGAGTTTTATAACTTATATAGATTACATTGGAAGATTTACATTGGGGTCGGCGAACGTGGCCGTAAATTATTGAAGAAATATGGCCGCCGAAAACGGGCACACGGTTGTTTTAAAGTGTGAGAATTTTATAAAATTCTCCCACTTCGAGGAGAGAGATAAAGTTCATAATTCAGCGGGGGAGAAAATTCGAATTACGACGCGCCCAACAATTATTATAAAACTCTCCCGTTTTCGTTTCCAGTTCCGAAACTGACCACGCCAAACTTGACGGCGCTGATCGACGACTTGGAGTACTGCACCCGGTACTCGTTCGCTGTCGTGGCACTGGGGGAGAATCAAGGAGAACCCGTCAAAGTGAACCCCAATACCGTAAGAAGCGTGATAACTGGTTCCGAGCAATTAGCCGCTCCTACAAACTTGACAGTGAGTTTTATACTTTTATAAGTTCTCCTTCTTTGGAAAAAAAATAAAATCCGTCCGCATTGACGTGAAAGAAAATCATTACCGCTAAACGAGCAAACGCTCGAAGGCATATTCCAATTTAGTAATCTCCGCATAAAATCGGAGAAATAAAAATTTAATCAATTCGCTTGTATCGGATAATTAGATCGGGGCGGATTTTCCCCCGTTTGTAAAGTCGTTTGATCGCTCGGTTAAATGATTATTTCAAAGGCCGGCTTTTACATGCCCTTGTCAGGACTAGAAAAAAAAACGCGCGCATTCGATTCAACCCTGTTAATTATCGCCAGATCGGTAATGGAAGAGAAAAACTACCCGCAACCTTCATAACAGATAGGTTTGTAACCACTCTACAACTGGTAAAAATTTCAATATTGTCCGTTGCATAGTTTCCGAGCTACAACGCTTTATAAATCTCTCCCAAGTGGGAGAGTTTTATAATTTGACATAACTCAACAACTGTCAAACGTAGAGAGTTTTTTACTGTCGATGCCTCTAACACCAACTCACCCAACCTTGAAGTTTCAAACTTCAAAGTATAATACTTCTTAAGTTATAACGTTTTATAAATTCACCCCCTCGTCACTGTAGTTTTACATTAAAAACCTTCAAAATAAATAATAATTTTACTTAAGGCCAAGTAGTACAAGATTAGACCCATAACAACCAAAACTCGCTTAGTTGGGAGAGATTTATAATTTGATATACAAGTCAAAACAGTGAGACGTAGAAAGTTGACATTTTCAGTGGAGATGTCTAACCTAACCTAAACAACTACAAAATGTCTAATTTCTAAGTAGGATATTGGTTGAGTAATAGCGTTTTATAAATCTCTCCCACCTCACTAAAAATTTACACCAAAAGATGCTTCAAAATCAAATAGTAACATCAGTTATGACAAGCCCCCTAGCTAGCAGTTTTTTAATGTATTTTAAGTTCTCCCACGTTTGGTGGGAGAGTTTTATAATATTAAATAACTCCGTTATTATTGGAGTTATAAATTTGAAATTTAGACAAAAGAATGCCACAAGTATGGGCTATATGCTGTTAAATTTACCTGGAAACTCTAACGCTTGTTGGGAGAGTTTTATAACTGAAAAACTACGTAATGTTGCCGAGCCGAAATTTACTTTTACCGAATTTTTTATCACTAAATTAATCAACTATCAAGATGTTACTGCAATGTTGCCAAATCAATTTTCTCCTAGAATTATCTGTAAAAGTGGAATTTCACATTTTGCAATGTTGCCAAACTGACATTTTACCTCAAATCTTATTAAAATCTAAAACTGCTAAATCAACCACTTAATTTTTTGCCACGCTGCCAATTCGACAATCTTACAAAAATTATTTCATTTTTTAATATCTTGCGACATTGCCAAATCGAAATTTTTTAAGACAATATTTGATTTTTGATATTTTTGCAACGTTGCCAAATTGACATTTTTAAAAAAAATTATATGATTTTTTGAAAATTTTGCAATGTTGCCAAATTGAAATTTTGTGTGAACATTTTTTGATTTTTGAAGTTCTTCCAACGTTGCCTAATTGATGTTTTTGTAAAAAATTATTTGATATTTAAAGTCTTTGCAACGTTGCCAAACTGACATTTTTTACAATTATTTGATTTTTGAAGATTTTGAACGTTGCCAAATTGACATTTTATGCAAACGTTATTTGATTTTCGACGTCCTTTCAATGTTGCCAAATTGAATTATGTGTTGAAAATTGTTGGATTTTCGATATTTTTGCAACGTTGCCAAACCGACATTTAACCTCAAATAAATCACCTCATAAAACCTAAAACTGCTAAATCAACTACTAAATTTTTGCAACGTTGCCAATTTGACAATCTTACAAAAATTATTTGATTTTTTAATATCTTGCAACATTGCCAAATCGAAATTTTTTACGACAATATTTGATTTTTTATATTTTTGCAACGTTGCCAAATTGACATTTTTTAAAAAAATTATATGATTTTTTGAAAATTTTGCAATGTTGCCAAATTGAAATTTTGTGTGAATATATATTTTTTTTTTTGAAGTTCTTCCAACGTTGCCTAATTGATGTTTTTGTCAAAAATTATTTGACTTTTAAAGTCTTTGCACCGTTGCCAAATTGAAGTTTTTTTTGAAAATTATTTGATTTTCCATATTTTTGCAACGTTGTCAAACTGACATTTTACCTCAAATCTTACTAAAACCTAAAACTGCTAAATCAACTAATAAATTTTTGCAACGTTGCCAATTTGACAAAAATTATTTGATTTTTTAATATCTTGCAACATTGCCAAATCGAAATGTCTTCAAAAATTATTTAATTTTTGAAACGTTGCCAAACTGAAATTTTATAAGAAAATATCTGATTTTTGATATTTTTGCAACGTTGTCAAATTGACATTTTTTACAACAATTATTTGATTGTTGAAGATTTTGCAAAATTGCCAAATTGATATTTTATGCAAACGTTATTTGACTTTCGACGTCCTTGCTATGTTGCCAAATTGAATTTTTTGTTGAAAATTGTTGGATTTTCGATATTTTTGCAACGTTGCCAAATTGACATTTTACCTCATATCTTACTAAAACCTAAAACTGCTAAATCAACCACTAAATGTTTGCAACGTTGCCAATTTGACAAAAATTATTTAATTTGTTAATATCTTGCAACGTTGCCAAACGGAAATTTTTTAAGAAAATATTTGATTTTTGATATTTTTGCGACGTTGCCAAATTGACATTTTTTTAAAAAAAAATTATATTATTTTTGCAGTTTTTGCAATGTTGCCAAATCGAAATGTCTTCAAAAATTATTTAATTTTTGAAACGTTGCCAAACTGAAATTTTATAAGAAAATATCTGATTTTTGATATTTTTGCAACGTTGTCAAATTGACATTTTTTACAACAATTATTTGATTGTTGAAGATTTTGCAAAATTGCCAAATTGATATTTTATGCAAACGTTATTTGACTTTCGACGTCCTTGCTATGTTGCCAAATTGAATTTTTTGTTGAAAATTGTTGGATTTTCGATATTTTTGCAACGTTGCCAAATTGACATTTTACCTCATATCTTACTAAAACCTAAAACTGCTAAATCAACCACTAAATGTTTGCAACGTTGCCAATTTGACAAAAATTATTTAATTTGTTAATATCTTGCAACGTTGCCAAACGGAAATTTTTTAAGAAAATATTTGATTTTTGATATTTTTGCGACGTTGCCAAATTGACATTTTTTTAAAAAAAAATTATATTATTTTTGCAGTTTTTGCAATGTTGCCAAATTGAAGTTTTTTTGAAAATTGTTTCATTTTCGATATTTTTGCAACGTTGCCAAACTGGCATTTTTTACAACAATTACTTGATTTTTGAAGATTTTGCAACGTTGCCAAATTGACCTTTTATGCAAACGTTATTTGGTTTTCGACGTCGTTGCAATGTTCCCAAATTGATTTTTTTGTTGAAAATTGTTGGATTTCTGATATTTTTGCAACGTTGCCAATATACAAGTCGTTGAAATTTTCAGTGGAGATGTCTATTATATAGGACCTAAAGAACTACAAAGTTTCAAAGCCCTAAGTAGGATATTTGAGTAACAAAGTTTTATAAATCTCTCCCATTTCTCACTAAAAATTTACATCAAAAGATGCTTCAAAATCAAATAATAACACCAATTATGACAAGCCCCCTAGCTAGCAGCTTTTTATTGTGTCAAATATAAAGTTCTCCCACGTTTGGTGGGAGAGTTTTATAATATTAAATAACTCCGTTATTATTTGAGTTATAAATTTGAAATTTACACAAAAGAATGCCACAAGTGTGGGCTACATGCTGTTAAATTTACCAGGAAATTCCAACGTTTGTTGGGAGAGTTTTATAATCTTTCATAACTTAAGCTTTAATTGTGATACAGACTTGAAATTTTCACTGAATAACGCGCAAGCATCAAAGTTTCCTGTAAATGTAATTTATAAACTTCTCCGTCACTAGACTAACTAGATTTTTCCACTTTGCTTTGAAATATGTCTCCAATCGACCGCTTAGAATCGAGTATAAACTTCTCCACGGTAACAGGGCCTCAATTACGAACTAGATGGCCGCCTTCGGCCGGTTAATAAGCTTCCGAAACTTTAACTTCGTCTTGTTTTGCCGAGTAGTCAATTTAACTAAATAAACGTCAAACGTTCAAATACAAAAATTCTTTGAAAACGGTTTTAATATCAGAAAAAAATTCGGTTTACGTTACGAAACTTTTCCCGATTTAATTAATGGAAAATGAAGAGAATTAATTAACCTGTTGCCTTAAATCCTTGGATTTTCCAAATCCTATTACAGTTATTTCGATTTTGGGTAATTTGTCATTGGGAAAAGTAGATTACCGTAGATTCATTTATTTCACCAAAATCAAGGATTTATGGGATTTTTTTCGAAGACGTTTTAATTATTTTTTCTTTTTTTTTTCGTTTAAGACTGACAGGCCATAAACGGTTTTTCCGCTTGACGAAAACGTTTAATCCCCTCCAACGATTAATTACCTTACTTCACACGCCGATTTCGAACCAAAAAGTAGTTTTTGCGAGCGTATTATAAAACTCTCCAGCTTTTCCATTTAAAAATAAACCGTTAAAGTTACGCTTTTGGTATTTTTAGAGTGTCTAGTCTAGTCTCATTTTCTCGTATTTCGGCAAAAATCCGAGATCAAAATCTCGCTCCGTTCGCGACTTACACAAGATTATAAAATTCTCCCACTTTTATAAAAAAAAACTGTTTATTTGATGCCTTTTAAAGCTGAAATAGCTGAATTTTGGTTTTTTTTTCGGGAAAACTTAAAAAAAAAGAGAGATTGGAGAGTTTTATACTTTGTCCCAACTCGAAAAGTATACAGTGTATCAGTTTGAAATTTCATCTCTAGCTAGATACGTCAAAGATCTCTCCTGCTGTGAAAGTTTCAGGTTTTTATCTCTAACCGTTTTTGAGTTATTTAAAATTATAAACTTCTCCAACTTTTAAAAAAAAGTGTTAGTTTGATGCTTTACAAAGCTCAAATAGTGGGATTATGACTTATTTAAGTTTGGGCAGCCAAATTCAGTGTAATTTAGTGACGTTGGAGAGTTTTATACTTTGTCCCAACTCGGAAAGTATGCAGTGTATCAGTTTGAAATTTCATCTCTAGCTAGATGCGTCAAAGATCTGTCCTGCTGTGAAAGTTTCAAGTTTTAATCTCTAACCGTTTTTGAGTTATTTAAAATTATATACTCCTCCAACTTTTATGAGAGTGCCAATTGGAAGCTTTTCAAAGCTCAAATAGTTGAATTGTTAGTTTTAAAGTTCAAAAATAGGTAATTTGATGAAATTTAGTGACGTTGGAGAGTTTTATACTTTGTCACAACTTCAGAACTATACAGTGTATCAGTCTGAAATTTCATCTCTAGCTAGATACGTCAAAGATCTGTCTTGCTGTGAAAGTTTCAAGTTTTTATCTCTAACCGTTTTTGAGTTATTTAAAAATATAAACTTCTCCAACTTTTATAAAAGAGTGCCAATTTGAAGCTTTTCAAAGCTCAAATAGTTGAATTGTTAGCTTTAAACTTAAAAAATAGTTTATCTATGTAAAGCCATTTTTAACTTATCTCAAATTATAAAACTCTCCCATTAAAGCAAGTTTTGGTTTTTTAAGGCTAGAAAGTTTCATGTATATTTAATAACATGGAGAACTTTATACTTTCTTCCGGATAACACAAAATGTCTTATGGGAGGTGTGTCAAACGGCGACCACTTTATACCGCTGAAAACGTGCGAGTATAAAGTGGTCGCCCTTTTGTTAAAATTGTCGTAAAAACATTTCCAAAGCGATTACAAACTTTTTTCGCATCAGTGCTAACGCTCGGAGAGTGTTTATAATGAATTTGTCTATCGGTGCGCTGTTTTTGCTCTCCCGGAGAGATTTTAAAGGGCTTACGAGTACCCTCGACAGCCTCGACTAATGGAAAATCGATGTTCCGATCGTCTTAGCGCTCGTAAAGCCGAACAGACGGCCAGAAAGGGCGACCGTTTCTCGGTTTAATGCGACCGCGAATTAACCTGAAAATGAACACTGAAAACTCGTCCACGATTCGTTTCAGGTGGATCTCGAACCCGGAATTCGACCCTGTATGATCGTAAAATGGTCGTCTGCGTGTCCTAACGTCGTCACGCCCACCGGATATGTGGTAAGTTTATAAAAGGGCGACCATTTTATAATAATGCTTGTAGAAGTAGATTACGAAAAGAAGTTTGAGCATTCTTAAAAATGTGTAAAAATCAAGTAAAAATATAAAAAAGGGCGACCGTTTTATAATTATACATAAAAAACCCTGAAAACCAGTTATGACTAGTACAATAACGTCGTAAGTGTATAAAAGGGCGGCTGGTTTATAAAACGATCTACTGCAGTTAACTGGTCCGGTCAAACCTTAAAAGGGTGGCCAGTTTATACACTGTAACTAACACAAAAGGGTGGACAAGTTATTTGTAGCAGGAGATTGTCAGTAAATTATTTATTGAGTTGCTTGAGGGGTTTTATACCTAAAAACTAATACAATTAAAAAAAAAAATAAAAAAAGGGCGACCATTTCATACTTCACTCCTTTCTTCAATTTGAATGTGTAAAAATCGTATTTTACTTAATACGGTAAATAAATTGACCTGAAAATGTTTTTGTGGGTTTTTAGGAAAAAGGGCGACCAATTTATAAACTCACTGAACTTGGTTTAAGTGAGTTTTTCACGTCAAGACAGTTGGGAAACTGATATGAGGACAATTTGGATCAATTTTGTGAAAGGGCGACCAGTTTATACAATCAAAATTTGTATAGTTAAAACGCTCCTTTCTTCAATTTTTATGTGTAAAAATCGTATTTTACTAGATACGGTAAATTAATTGACCTGAAAGTGTTTTTGTGCGTTTTTAGGAAAAAGGGCGACCAATTTATAAACTCACTGAGCCTGGTTTAAGTGAGTTTTTCACGTCTAGACAGTGACGAAACTGCTCTGAGAACAATTTGGATCAATTTTGTAAAAGGGCGACCGGTTTATACAATCAAAATTTGTATAGTTAAAACGCTCCTTTCTTCAATTTTTATGTGTAAAAATCGTATTTTACTTGATACGGTAAATTAATTGACCTGAAAGTGTTTTTGTGCGTTTTTAGGAAAAAGGGCGACCAATTTATAAACCCACTGAGCCTGGTTTAAGTGAGTTTTTCACGTCAAGACAGTTGGGAAACTGATATGAGGACAATTTGGATCAATTTTGTGAAAGGGCGACCAGTTTATACAATCAAAATTTCTATACTTAAAACACTTCTTTCTTCAATTTTTATATGTAAAAATCGTATTTTATTTGATACGGTAAATTAATTGTCCTGAAAGTGTTTTTGTGTGTTTTTAGAAAAAAGGGCGACCAGTTTATAAAGTCACTGAGCCTGGTTTAAGTGAGTTTTTTCACGTCTAGACCAATTGCGCGTAAGCTTCTTGTTGAGCACGATTGTTATCGTCGGCAATTTACTAGACGGTAAAAGGGGCGACTGATTTATAAAAGCTGTAAACGAATGATTTAAGCGTGTCATTATTATGCGAAACCGGGCTAGAAAGCCGTCCATAATTTCCGAGGCGTATGAGTGAGCGTTTAACTTTTATGCGCGCATAAATTCGACTTTCGTTTTATTTGTTTATAAAGTTATCTAAAATCCGAATCGGAGCTTGTTTTCTGCAGAAAGAGGATGCGCTTGCACAATTTCAAATCCAGCGAAAAATTGGTTTTAACCCCGGTTTTCCATATGCAGTAAAAATTCAAATTTTATCCGCGCAGAAACGGATTTGTGCTAATTGCGCCTAGACGAATTTTATTCCTCTAAAATTGGGGGAATTGTTGTTATCTTAATCGGTTTTAACGGGCTGGTTAATATTAGCATGTTTCGGGTTAATCGCCAGTTTGACCAGAAACTTAACTATTTTAAATGGTTATTGGGGACGTTTCGTGTGCATTTCCCGACTGTTCGTGATCCTGAACATTTTGATTATGCTGATGGGCGTCGTAAATGGAAACTTTTGACTTGCTTGCAGTCGTAGATACGTGCCTGTTTAATTTTACGACTCGAATCGCATTCAGGAACGTTCTAGAGCGGTTTATAAGCTGGTCGCCCTTTTTAAAAAAGTTTCAGTTTTTTAGCGTACCCCAGTTTATTTACATATAAATTATATTCCCACTAGTTTTGTAATCCTCACACCAGTAAAACTAAAATTATAAACTGGTCGCCCTTTTTTGCCTCGTCACGTTTTGTTGTATCGTCGATCTTTTCACTCTTTGCGTTTAGTAAATTAAAAAATTTTCAGCTTAATAAGACAAATTTTATTGACAACTAACTTACTTTGAGTTTATAAACTAGTCGCCCTTACACAAAATTGGTTCAAACTGTCCTCAGACCATTTCTGGCTACTGCCTAGACGTGAAAAAACTCATTTAAACCGGTATAAAAGAGTTTATAAATTGGTCGCCCTTTTTGCTATTAACGCATAAAAACACCTTCAGAGTCAATAGTTTATCAAGTAAAATGCGATTTTTTCATATAAAAACTAAAAAAATAACGTTTTAACAATAGAAATTTTGATAGTATAAACTTGTCGCCCTTTTAAAAAATTGTCCTAAAACCAGTCCCTAAAGTGTCTAGACTTAAAAAAAACTCACTTAAATCAAGTGAGTTTATAAACTGGTCGCCCTTTCATAAAATGTACCTAAACTGTCATTTAGGTTGTCTGTCATTGCAAAAAATGCATTTCAGCAGGTTTACACAAGTTTATAAAGCGGTCGCCCTTTTTACTGTACAAACACTAATTCTGAAAATATCGAATCTAAAATATTTATTTTTCCTTTATCCATGATACTGTAAGGTCTATGTAAAAAAAATTACATTATAGGAATAAAAGTATTATTTTTTAAGGTATAAAACGGTCGCCCACGAACGAAACTCACCTGAAAAAATAACGAGAAAAACAAAATTCGTAATGAAGTAAACGTTAATTTAATTGGAGCCCCCGTCTGGTATTATTAGCAAACGAAAAACATATTTTTAATATTTAATTTGTCTCGATCCGACAAGAAAACAATGATCCGAACCTAAAAATAGACATTCCAAAAGCAGAAACACTTTAATAAATTATTTCCACCAAAATTGGAGCTCAGTTAATAAAAGCGAATTGACTTGGATAGAATACCAGTGAAATTTAAAGAATATCAACTAAAACACGATAATGACACGTAAAAACTGAAAAATTAACGCTTCAATGAGAGAAATTTGGTTAGTATAAACTGGTCGCCCCATCACAAAATCGATACAAACTATCCTCAGACCAGTTCCGCAACTGCCTAAATATGAAAAAACTCACTTAAACCGAAATAAATGAGTTTATAAATTGGTCGCTCTTTTGATGGCACACAAAAACCCTTATGGTCAATTCAAGTATTTCAAAAGAAAGACAACTTTTCCGCATAAAAACTGAAAAAATTAACGCTTTAATATAAATATAAACCTACATTGTATAAACTGGTCGCCCTTTTCAATTTTCTCAAAAATTACTTTTATAATTACTTTTGTAAACTTGTCCTAAAGCAGTACAAAGTACTAGAATTCTCCTTATAAATCACAATTGTAGTTAGTAGGTTAGTTTCGTAAAAATGATATAAGGGCGACCGTTTTATAGTTTGCCCTAAACACAAATAAATAATCGGATTTTTCTTACAAATCGTAATTTCAGTTAGTAGGGAGTGGTAGATAACGTAATTTTGTTAGAAATTAAAAGGGCGACCAATTTATAACTTGCCCAAAAATCCTCCAAATTACTAGGTTCCATCTAAGAAATCCAATTTCAGGTAGTAGCGGAAACAACGTAACTTAGTTCGTAAAAAAAGTAAAAGGGCGACCGGTTTATAATTTGTTCTAAATCCAGACAAACCAGCTAAAATAAAGTTTATTTCATTTTGTTATCCTCAAATCAAGGTCTAATTCAGAATAAGATACAATACGGTAGTAAATCAATATTATAAAGCAGCCGCCCTTTTACATATTTCCGGACTTATATGAAAAATGAGGCCGTTTTATAATTTCTCCTAAATCCATACAAATTACACAGTACAGACCAAAATTTTTGCTAATAGAAAGTGATAGTTGTGTGAATAAACCAAAAGGGCGACCGTTTTATAAAAACAAATAAATAAAAAGGGGTCGCCTTTTTTTACATTTATCTCACCTTGCCCTAGATGATGCTTTATTAGAGTACAAAAAAAAACCAAAAAGGGCGGCAACTTTATACTCCATCTCCAAACCAAAAACTGAGGCAATAAATCACACCATCATTACCTTGGAAGAGCAAAAAGGAAACTCCCTAGCGGACGTTCCACTTAAACTACCCGAATTCGACGAAACAATTTATTAGCGTGATCTATTTCATACATCCTTTCGGTCCTGCGAGACAATTTTAAATAACTTTTCCGGTCCGGAAGTTCGCTTCACGAACTCGACAAAACTTCATTTAACTTGTGTGTGCACCGATATTTCCCTCACGGTGGATATAAGTTTTTAGGTTTGATTTTTTTAAAGAAAAAAAATTAAAATATACTGTCTGTTATTGCAAAATGATCGGAGAAATTATAAACGAGTCGCCCTTTCAATTTTCTCCGCTACGCGTTGAGATATTGCAAAACTGACTTCACCGTTCGATTCCCTGACCTCAAATTAGTCGAAAATGTGTTGTTACACGAGCCATGAAAAAAATTATAAAACGGTCGCCCTTTTGATTTTCTATGAAACGTAAGTTGATTTCCAACTGCTACTACTTGAAACTACGTTTTGTAGATGAGAAGTAGTAATTTTTATGGTTTTTCGGCAAATTATAAAATGGTCGCCCTTTTATTTTTTTTACGAAAAACTGATATTTCAACCTTTTTTAACTAAAAATGTGCTTTGTGGGGTAGTAGTTTGCATTACTTTGGGACAACTTTAGTGGAAACTGTAAAGGGCGACCGTTTTATAACTCGTCCTAAACTCACAGAAATCACTGGATTTCCTCGGCTGGTCATAATTTCATTCCAACTAACCAATTTGCGTGGAAAATTAAATGGGCGACCTGTTTATAATTTCTCGTTTGAGTTTGTTTTTTCAGCTTAAAAACTCGTTAATTTAAACTTAACGACGACTGAAAGTAAATTTTCCCCATCTTAATAATAATACCCGTTTCCTGCTGAAAACTAGTTACTCCGGTAAAATATCAGCAGCGTTTTGCTAATTAAATTCCCAACAACATTTCCAGCCGCGACGCGGATTATTGTCGAGAAGATTCTAATTAACGTAGACGCAACTTTTGAGACGTGCACGTGCAAGTATTATTTGTTTATGCAACGTAAAGGTTACGCGTGCGAGTAAATCGTGTTTTGATAGGAAAATGCACGCCGAGAAACCCAACCGAAGAGCAAAATTTCCCCCGAGAATCATATTTGAATTATACCTTGTTCAAAGTTTATAAAAGGGTCGCCCTATTGTTTTTTTTATGTCGCATGATGTTTTGAGACTTTCTGCAAATTAGTTATAAACTGGTCGCCCTTCAATTTAGTACCACCCTCTATTACTTGAAATTGTTAATAAACTTTTCTCGTGCTAGACTGTAGTAAAGTAGTTTCAAACATTTCTAATGAAAATTGGCTGGTTTAAAGCTGCCGCCCTTTCACAGTCGGACGGACAAAACGAACCGGTTTTGAATGGAGTCGCATTCATAATTAGCTCCGGCAAACCAGAAAAGACTGAGAAAAACCTTTTAAAAGGGCCCCGCCGTCAATGTTATCGTCCTTAATTGTTAAACTCCGCATATAGATGAAAGCAAAACACCATTCCGGAGATTTCGGAGTCGTCCATACATATTCCCTCGGCGTTATCTGACCGACTCGTTAGGGTAAATGGTGGCGCCGAATAACGGCTTAATTAAACTTGTATTTTCGCTCCATTCGCTCTTTGTCATCGTATGCAGACCTCGTTTAGGACCGACTAATCGGTTCGGCACACCCAAAGATGCCGCCCAAACGTGCTTAAACGTTCAAGAAACGACGTTATAAACTGGTCGCCCTTTGTTTGTTTTTCTAAGGAAATCGTTTCTATGCAACCTTTAGAGTCATACGAGAATGATCAGAGAATCGAGTGGTGAAGTCAGTTTTGCTGTATCTCCAACCATAACCGATAAAACTAAAAGGGCGACTTGTTTATAATGTTTTAATCATCTTAAGTGGCTCGTTTTCGACTATTTCAAGGTCAAGGAATCGAACGGTGAAGTCAATTTTGCAGTATTTGAATGCGTAACGGAGAAAACTAAAAGGGCGACTTGTTTATAATGTTTTCATGGCTGGTAACCACCATGAGTAACAACTCGTTTTCGACTATTTCAAGGTCAAGGAATCGAATGTCAATTTTGTAATATCTCAACGCATAACGGAGAAAACTAAAAGGGCGACTCGTTTATAATGTTTTAATGGCTGGTAACCAGCTTGAGTAACAACCCGTTTTCGACTATTTCAAGGTCAAGGAATCGAATGGTAAAGTCAATTTTGCAATATTTAAATGCGTAACGGTGAAAACTAAAAGGGCGACTTGTTTATAATGTTTTAACCACCTTGAGTAGCTCGTTTTCGACTATTTCAAGGTCAAGGAATCGAACGGTGAAGTCAATTTTGCAATATCTCCAACCATAACCGCGAAAACTGAAAGGGCGACCCGTTTATAATGCTTTAATGGCTTGTAACCACCTTGAGTAACAACTCGTTTTCGACTATTTCAAGGTCAAGGAATCGAATGGTAAAGTCAATTTTGCAATATCTCCAACCATAACCGAGAAAACTGACAGGGTGACTCATTTATAATTTTTAAGATCGCAATTTTATAG
Organism: Ips typographus; assembly: GCF_016097725.1. Lineage (NCBI taxonomy): Eukaryota > Metazoa > Arthropoda > Insecta > Coleoptera > Curculionidae > Ips > Ips typographus. The sequence goes on along the minus strand of NC_138426.1, from coordinate 7,878,938 downwards.
TATTGAAAAAAATCAAATTTGTGTGTTTTCCAAAAAATCGACTCTAGAACTTTTAGAGTCATCAATTTTGGTGGTCGACAAGAAAAAAGGGCGTCCGCTTTATAATTGAACAAAAACTGTTTTAGAGGAAAATTTGAGTACGGACCTGCTCTGGCATTATCGATTCCGATTTTCCGACTACCAGAGGATTAATAAAAACCGACTGATTCCGTCTATTCTTCCGCATCGATGCAAACCGTCTATCTATATGGAAAATCGCTGCTAGTCCTATGCAGCACCAGGCGCAAAGATCGAACCGATAAGGGCGAATTTAAAAGGGCAATACTTACATCAAAGAGGAACGCGAATATCACTGCAGTTGAAGCAAAAGGGCGGTCCGTTTATAAAGTCTCTAAAAAAATGGTGAAACGCGGAAAGGGCGACCACTTTATACCATCCAAAATTGAGTGAATAAGACAACTATTTGAAGATCATCAACTGAATAACATCAAATCGAGCAAAAATTGAAAAAGGGCGACCACTTTATACCAACCAAAATTGAGTCCAGTAGATCAAAATTGATGACGCAAAAATTAAAAAAGAGCGACCATTTTATAACCTTCAAATTTCACACTTTTCTAGGTTTCTGTGCTGGACAAGAAGGTGTTCAAGAACTCGGTAATTACTCTGCCTAAAACCCAAAGGTCAGATTTGGCGTACAAACTTCCGTAAGTTGTTTTTAACGGTCCGATTGCCAAAAGGTGGTAAAATTAAGGATTTTAGGGTTGACTACCGGGACGAGTTTGAAATTAGAGTTTCCACGTCCTTTCCGGGTTCCAAGGCTGCCGGACCTGTTAGCTTTACGGTTCCGGAACCTTTGCAGCCTTTTAGGGTGCGAGTGACAGTCAATCAGACCGAAGAGTCCTTCATGATCTACTGGGCGCAGCCCTTTGTCCCTCTGAGTTTCGGTCGTTTTTACTATCAGGTGAGAGGTGGATTTTTTTTAAAATAATGTTTAGAGTAAGAGTTACAAGGAAAATGACCTTGGAAATGGGTTCCTTGACCTCGAATTAGTCGAAAACGAGGTGCAACTCAAGTAGGTTATCCTACCAAATCAGGGAGTTAGACGCCATTTTGTTTTAAAAGACCGACAGCGCCCTCTGAGATAACTTGCGCTAGGATTAAGCTAGACTAGGGTTGTGACCACTCGTTTTCGACTAAATTGGGGTTAAGAAATTCAATGGCAAAGTTATTTTTTGCGTAACTAGCTCTCCAACCCCACTAAAATGATTTTTAAACTAAAAATTCGACTGCATTTACAAAATAAAGGAATCAGGTTAGACTGGAGGGCCCCAAAGGGCCTGTCAACACCCTTGCTCGACGAACCGGCAATTTAAGGGCGGCGTTCCGTCAAATCGACACGAACGGGTCAATTTTTCTTTCGGTCGGGCTCGTTGGCCCGGAAAACCAACATCGAGTCCTGCATGTGTTTGTGTGTATATTTAACGGGCGCCCTTTACTGCCTGCTTTGTTGGGACGTTGCTCTTTTTGACTGCCTCGAGCCCGGTTTACAATAAAAAAAAAGGCAAAAACAAGCTGTAAATTGAAAAGGGCGACCATTTTATAATGGTTCAAAATTGGCTGAATTGAAGTGCACATTGTGAAAGTAAACAACCCAAAAGCAAAAAATGCCCAAGAGGACATGAAACTGAAAAGGGCGACCGTTTTATAATTTCAGGAAGAAGTAACATTAAATGACAAAACGAAACACCAATTCACGTTTAGAATAAACAGAAAAGTAAAAATTCCAAAAGGGCGACCGTTTTATAATAATTTAAAAACCCTTAAACCTTAATTTTTTTTAACTAAAATTCAATTGGATCACAAATAACTGGTTCACTACCCTTAAAAGAGACAAAAAAAACAAAAAAGGCGACCATTTTATAACCGACAAATACCAACTTAATCGTATTTCGTAAGCGTAACCATCAAAATAAAATATCACATTTTCACCAAAAATTGATAAATTTTCAAAAGGGCGACCATTTTATAATAATTTAAAAAAGCTTGAAACCACCAACTTATTACTTTCAGAAGAAACAAAAAAATAAAATTGGGCGACCGTTTTATAAACACTACAAAAATCATTTTAAATTTGGCTTTGTAAAAAATTCAAAAGGGCGGCCCTTTCATCACGTTTTTAAAACGGAAAAAGGGCGTCCACTTTATACTGAGAAATTTAACATTTATAGAGCTACATACAGGCAGTACAAGGCGCGCATTTTCTGTAATAAACATCGAGACAGGATGTCAGAATGGGCGTAGACAGAGTAAAATGAGTTACGGTCGTCGCGGTTGCGGTGACGTGCAAAAGTGTTCCAGGAGCAGTTAAACTAACTTGTACAAGTGGCGCGCGACGAAACGTTGCCGTACAAATTATTGCTTTCGTGCGGCGCGACCTTAATCGTAAATTATAAAGCCGCCGCCCCCGTCGTAATTTTCGTTTTTCTTTTGTTTCACGAGCGCGCCCGCAGGATACCGCATTAGCATAGTTACCGGCTCAATTTCGGGCGATTTATTGCTCACTTTTCCAGACGAAAAATGGTCACATAACTAAAACAGTGAATTTTTTTTCGAGTAACCTTGGCTGAGTTGCAACTCGTTTTCGACTAAATTGAGGTCAAGGAATTGAACTGTAAAGTCAGTTTTGCAATATCTCCAGGCATAGTCGAGAAGACTGAAAGGGCGACCTTTTATAAATTTTTAATGGATTGAGAAACAACTCATTGTCGACTATACTAAAGTCAAGGAATCAAATTCTGAAGTCAGTTCTGCAATATTTCAAATCAAAGCCAAGAAAACTGAAAGGGCGACCCTTTTATAAATTATTAATGGATTGAGAAACAACTGACTTTCGACTATACCAAAGTCAAGGAATCAAATTGTAAAGTTAGTTTTGCAATATCTTCAGCCATAGTCGAGAAAACTGAAAGGGCGACCTTTTTATAAATTTTTAATGGATTGAGAAACAACTCATTTTCAACTATACCAAATTCAAGGAATCAAATTCTGAAATCAGTTTTGCAATATTTCAAATCAAAGCCAAGAAAACTGAAAGGGCGACCCTTTTATAAATCATTAATGGATTGAGAAACAATTCATTTTCAACTAGAGCAAAGTCAAGGAATCAAATTCTGAAGTCAGTTTTGCAATATCTTCAGTCGTATTCAAAAAAACAGAAAGGGCGACCCTTTTATAATTTTTTTAATGAGCGGTAACCACTCATTTCCGACTAAATCGGGGTCAGGGAATCGAATGGTGAACTCAATTTTGCGCTATCGCCGTTCCTAACAAATAAACTTCAAATTTCAGGTTTTTGTGTATCCAGGTCAGGACTTGGACGCGCCTTACGAAAAATACTACGTGACCAGACCCGCTATGTACTACAAAGGCGACCGGCCGGAAAATACTTTCGCCGTCAACTTGGCCACTTACGACCGGAAGCACGTGTCCAAGGTGACGCCGCCCCTTTACGCCAATTTGAACGGTGAAAGTTTCGTGCTGAACGCCACCTTCAGTGAAACGCCCGACAGGTGATTTGTACCCTTACTCCGCTAATAAATTTTCGTTCTTTTTGAGTGTTTTTTCTTTCTGCTGAGTTCTGTCAGTAGTGAGGGATGATTTTACGAAAATATTATACGCACACACATTAAGCGGGGATCAGAAAAAAAGAAACGCGCTTCTTTATGCAAATCGCTGTACCCCCAGCCAGCTACGACGCTTAGAATTTTAAGTAGCTCCTTTCCCGTTCCCTTGATTTTTTTTTTCAAGAGGTTAAAAGTTAACGCACGTTCCCCGTTTAACTCAGCGAAAAATTGTCGAGAAAACGTTTAGAGTAAAAGTTACGAGAAAAATAACCTTGAAAACGGGTTCCTTGACCCCAAATTAGTCGAAAACGAGGTGCAACTCAAGTAGGTTATCTTAACAAATAAGGGAGTTAGGCGCCATATTGTTTTAGAGGGCGCTGAGCGCCCTCTGAGCTGACTTGAGCTAGGATTAAGCTAAAGTCGGATTGTGACCACTCGTTTTCGACTAAATTGGGGACAGGGAATTTAATGGTGTAGTCACTTTTTGCCTAACTAGCACACTAAGTAAACCGATTTTGTTTTTCTCGTAACCCGTTGGAGATAACAAAAATCTGACTTCACTAGTGAATTCCCTGACCCCAGATTAGTCGAAAACGAGATGCAACTCAAGTAGGTTATCTTAACAAATAAGGGAGTTAGGCGCCATTTTGTTTTAGAGGGCGCTGAGCGCCCTCTGGGCTAACTTGGGCTAGGATTAAGCTAAAGTAGGTTTGTGACCACTCGTTTTCGACTAAATTGGGGTCAGGGAATCCATTGGACAAGTTATTTTTACATTTAATAAAGTTATAACTGAGATACTTTAAACGGACAACTTTTTCCAAATTAAAATTTTTTCTAAAATTACAAATTAGCCAATTACGTGCCCCATTATCATATAATAGCAAACTTGAATAGTCATTTTTAGTTGACAGTTAGGTTAGGTTACGAAATTCCTGTTAAGCAGTAGCAAAACTTTGTTAAAATTCGCGCAAACAGATTAGTCGAGAGTAATAATCGTCGTGATGTAAAAAGAAGCGGCAAAGTTGAGTTTAGGGAAAAGTTAGCGTCAGAAATGGCCCGCGGCTTGTGAAATTTTAATTGCCGCTAACCGAAAATAGCGGCTCCTTTTATCAAACTAATAATTAATTCTAAAACTTGCCGGGGAAGTTCCCGAGAGTAAACAGCTTGTTAGCAAGTTGCCCTAACACTGGGGACTTTTAATTTCATTTGCTTTTAGGTTAATAGTTTTTCTTTTCAATTTTTTCTCCCACAGTTCTCCTCAATTGGTCCCAATTTACGCTTTTTGCGGTTACAGTGGTGTAGAATCAAATAAACAACCTCACCATTCGATTCCCTGACCCCGATTTAGTCGAAAATGAGTGGTCACAAGCCTAGTCTATCTCAATCCGGATGCAAGTTGTGTTTAGAGGGCGCTAAACAAAATGGCGCCCAACTCCTTTATTTTTTAAGATAACCTACTTGAGTTGCATCTCGTTTTCGACTAATTTGGGGTCAAGGAATCCATTAGTGAAGTCAAATTTGCGATCCGTCTTCTCGGTTAGGAAAAAATATGATTTTACCACTCAAATTTTCTACTAAACCCTTGTACTGTATAGCCCCTCTAATTAGAATGTTATTGAGAAACTTTAACCCCAAAAAAAATGGCATTAATCAAACTCCAGGCCCTGATTAACCGTAACGGAACACGGTGGTAGCTAACGCCACATCTAAAAAGCAAACTTCATGTTGAACTAGCATTGTTCCAACGCCCCAGTGGATTTACGACCAAAAACGAAAGAATAACAGACAGTTAATATAACTTTCGTGAATTTTTTATGAAGAAAAACGCGAGTGAAGCAAAGCACGTGTCATCCTACGCGGAATTGAAACGTCAGTGTACGCGTAGCAAACGCCACTTCACTTTACACGATATAAATACAGTTGCCACAACTAATATGTGCTAATGCCAGCGGAATCTTTTTGCCAGAATAGTTCCGAAAATTGTGGTTTTTGTTAGTTTGACGTGTAGAGGAGACATTTATAAACTTCTTGGAAACACTATTGGTTGCAGAGGTTGGCCGCTAGAAGGCGTGGAAGTTGACGAGGAGGAGTTGAAGTCTTTTTATTGGTCAGTGGGCGTGTCCATCATAAAATTTGGATTGGTTAGTGGGTGTGTCCTTAACAAATAACAGTCTCTAATTGGTGAGTGGGCGTGGAAAGTGTAATTGAATGAGTTCTGATTGGCTAGGGGGTGTGTCCGTTAGAAAAAAATAGTTTCTAATTGGTCAGTGGGCGTTGCTACTTAAATCTTAATATGAATTTCATGAAAAACTAACTTGATAATTTAAATTTTGCTGGTCAATTCAATTTTCAAACGATTTTGAACAAATTTTGATATAATTCACTTAAATACTAAAAATTTACATTTAATTTTAATTTTTCGAAATCACGTGACGGTTTTTAATTTTTTCAGTCACGTGACTGTTTTTAATTTGTATTTTAAGTTTTGAGAGTCATTTTGCAACTTTGAACAAATTTAGCGGTTGATTAGTACCAGTAAAACGCGAAGTGAAAAATATCAGTTTAGCAACACTGTAGAAACTTGTCAGTTTGACAACGTTACAAAATGTTTAAAATCAAAAATCAAATAACTCCAAAAAAAATCTACTTGGTAACTTTGCAAAAATGTTATTATAAGTATTTTACAGGTAATCCTAGTAAGAAAAAACAGATTTGGCAACAGTGCAGAAACTTGGTCTTTGCTCAATCAGTGCCTAAAAACGTAGTAAAAGTAAAATATCGGTATGGCAACATTGTAAAAACTTTGTAAATCAAATAATATAATTTTTGGAAAAAATGTCAATTTGGCAACGTTGCAAAAATTTAGTCATTGATCTACCAGTTTCAGGTTTTATTTAGTCAAATTTCAGTTTGGCAACGTGACCAAAATATGGTTATTGATCTTTTACAAGTAATTCTAGAAAAAAAATCAATTTGGCAACATTGCAAAAACTTTGTAAATCAAATAGTTTTTGAAAAACATGTCAACTTGGCAACATTGCAAAAATGCGATTATTGATCATTTCGAAGTAAATGTAGTGAAAAAGTCAATTTGGCAACTTTGCAAAACTGTAACTGTTTTTCCTCTCGTTCAAGTCGCGTTGGAGAGTTTTATAAACTTCAATATCTCGAAAACTATCCCACTTGCAGACGTGAAATTTTCAGGTTTTGTAAAGCTGTTCTCCTTATTTTGTTCTGTGAAAGTTGCATTTAAACATCTCACGCTGTTTCTGAGATATTGACGATTATAAAGTTCTCCAAATTTACTATTGGTTTGCAGTAAAATCGTTTTTTTTTTGTAAATAAGAAATTTGTTTGATATTTTAGCTCTCTAACTCACGTTTCCCTGAGTGGGGGAGAACCGAATTAAGTCGCGTTGGAGAGTTTTATAAACTTCAATATCTCGAAAACTATCCCACTTGCAGACGTGATATATTCAGGTCTGGTAGAGCTGTCCTACTTATTTTGATCTGTGAAAGTTGCATTCAAATATTTCACTTTGTTTCTGAGATATTGACGGTTATAAAGTTCTCCCACTTTTGTTTTTATTACACTCTGTGCCTTTTTGGTTACAAATTATAGTGGATTTTCAATGAGATTGAATTTAAGTGCATTTTGTTCTTACAGTCCCGAGACGACGGTTTTCTCCTCCTTCTCCAACGTTCCGCTTACGAATGCACATTCTAATCTCAAGACTCCGGAGGCGGCGCGGTACATTTTCCGCAACAAAACTAAAATATTTAAATCCGCAAGACCAATCTATTTCGTTCGGTTATAAGTTCTCCAAACCCACCTTGGAGAAATTTATAAAATCGTGTAACTCCTTTATTTGATGAGTTACAAAGCTGAAATTTTAACAGCACGCAGATGGTTCGAGGCTACGTTATCCTAGCAAGGAACTCTCAGTGTGTGTACGGTAGCCAAGGCTTGTTTGCGACTAAATCCCCGTTTGATTAAACAAATATCAACCCGCAAAGGCGGTAAACAACAAATTAAGCCGCATGGAATTTTCGAATAAAGCAAGGCGCTTTCATCGTTAGTCAACAGCGCCCCCAGGTGGGGCGCGCTCGAACCATAAACCACGCGAAACTGTTACCGACGACGTGAATCCGCTCGTTCGCCCTTGATTTAGGGCTGGTTCGCACTTAACCGTCTTTATTTACGTCGCAGTTAAGCCGTAATGGCGGCAGAGGCGTTGTCATAGGAGGTCAGAAGGTTAAAAAGAAAAAAAACGAAAAAAAAATTGAACAATGTCACTTAATACGTCCCTGAATTGTGTCAAGTCCAAGCAGGCTCAAAACCAGAAATCAGAAGCCAGAAAACCAATTAGAAACTGTTTTTTAAAACGCGAACATCCACAAACCAATAAGAGTGCACTTGGCTTAACTAGGAACGCCCACTGACCAGTTAGAAACTGTTATTTGTAGAGAAAACCCCCACTAACCAATCAGAATTCACTTGACTTAACTGGGAACGCCTACTGACCAATTAGAAACTAGTATTTGTAAAGGAAACACCCACTAACCAATCAGAATTCACTTGACTTAACTGGGAACGCCCACTGACCAATTAGAAACTATATTTGTAGAGGAAACACCCACTAATCAATCAGAATTCACTTGATGTAACTGGCAACGCCCACTGACCAATTAGAAACTATTATTTGTAGAGGAAACACCCACTAACCAATCAGAATTCACTTGACTTAACAGGGAACGCCCACTGACCAATTAGAAACTGTTATTTGTAACGGAAACACCCACTAACCAATCAGAATTCAGTTGACTTAACTGGAAACGCCCACTGACCATTTAGAAACTAGTATTTGTAGAGAAAACACCCACTAATCAATCAGAATTCACTTGACTTAACTGGCAACGCCCACTGACCAATTAGAAACTATTATTTGTAGAGGAAACACCCACTAATCAATCAAAATTCACTTGACTTAACTAGCAACGCCCACTAACCAACCAGAATTCAGTTGACTTAACTGGAAACGCCCACTGACCATTTAGAAACTAGTATTTGTAGAGAAAACACCCACTAATCAATCAGAATTCACTTGACTTAACTGGCAACGCCCACTGACCAATTAGAAACTATTATTTGTAGAGGAAACACTCACTAACCAATCAGAATTCACTTGACTTAACTGGCAACGCCCACTGACCAATTAGAAACTATTATTTCTAGAGGAAACACCCACTAACCAATCAGAATTCACTTGACTTAACTAGCAACGCCCACTAACCAACCAGAATTCAGTTGACTTAACTGGAAACGCCCGCTGACCATTTAGAAACTAGTATTTGTAGAGAAAACACCCACTAATCAATCAGAATTTACTTGACTTAACTAGCAACGCCCACTAACCAATTAGAAACTAGTATTTGTAGAGGAAACACCCACTAACCATTCAGAATTCACTTGACTTAACTGGGAACGCCCACTGACCAATTAGAAACTAGTATTTGTAGAGGAAACACCCACTAACCAATCAGAATTCACTTGACTTAACTAGCAACGCCCACTAACCAATTAGAAATTGTAATTCGTAACGGAAATACCCACTAACCAATAAAAGACAGTACAGTTGGAGAATTTTATAATCGTCAATATCTCAGGAACTGAATGGAATATTTAAGTGCATTTTTTTGCAAAACTACATAACCCTTAAAGTTCAGTAAAATCTGAAAATTTCCCCAACTAGGTTACTTTCCAAGATATGGAAGTTTATAAAAGTCTCCACCATGACTTAATTAAAGTGTATAGCCAAAATAAAAAAAATCAGTAAAAAAAATCAGAAAATGAGTAAAATTTTTACTTTACTTCAGTGCATACACTTCTCCAGTCGAGTTATCAAGTGGGAGAGTTTTATAAACTCCAATAACTCCGAAACTAGATGAAGTGCCAAAGTGAAATTTTCACCAAAAAATCTACTCACTACTACGCTTATGTTGTGAAAATTTCATGGTGATCGAGTGAATATTTCTCATTGCAGCCGAGTTAATAATAGCTCAAGTGGGAGAGTTTTATAAAATGCAATAACTCCTCTATTAAGTGGCCTATCAGCACGCAGTTTTCACAGAAAAAGTGATCATGACAAGATCTAACGATTGCTCACACTCGAATTGCGATTTACTAACGTTTTTCAAGTGTTTTCTCAATTTTACACGGAATTAACAGCCGCCCTCGTTTCAACCCCTTTAAAAAGTGAAACACGCACTTTCTTCTATGGGGGGAAAGTTTTCCTTGTTAACACTGGTCACGTGACCGGTAAAATTGTATTCAGGACGTGTTGGCTAATTGGTCGGACAGGAAAAAGTCCATCACATTTTGAGACGCCCTCTGGTGGCACCGCTATCAACCACGAAACGTTTCCAAAGCATCAGTGACTTGATGATGTTTAAGAAAAGAGACAGCTGCGTTCCATTGTTTTTCGACTGAAGAGGTGCTCGAAAGATTCCGAAACAGCTGCCCGATCAGCACTAACGTTTGTCTCAGTGACGTCAATACTTGAAATAATCATAAACACTCGACAATCGAATAATCGCCGCCAACTACAAAGTAAAAAAGATTAACCGTAGTGAAAATTAAAACTTAAAAACACTAAAACTGTTTCCATAAATTCTATAATCCATTCACAAATTGTTTACCTCCAAGCAGGCTCTTACCAACCAAAGATGGTTTCTAATTGGTCAGGAGGCGTGGCCAGTCAAGACAGATGAATTTTAATTGGTCAGTGGGCGTTAAATACTTTTACTAGTCGAAAAAAGTCAATTTTTGGTTGGTTAGAAGGGATTAAACACTTTCTCATTGGTTAGTGGGCTTTTGGTTGGCCATTAGGCGTGGCCAGCCAAATTAAGTCAATTTTGGTTAATAGACTTTAAACTATTAATAATTGACCAGTGGACGTGGCCAGTCAAAACAAATGAATTTTAGTTGGTCAGTGGACGTGGCAATTCAAATCAAGTAAAATTTGATTGGTCAGGGAGTGTCTAATTGGTCAGTGGGCGTTCCCTGTTTAGTCGTGAATTCTGATTGGTTAGTGGGTGTGACATTTTCAAAAAATGGGCGATATACATTTTCTCATTGGTCAATGGGCGTTGCTAATAATTCAAAACCCACTAGACCACTTAGAAAACGGCGACGTAGACGCAAAAAAATCCGAAATCCTCCTTAAATCACGATTACAGGTGTTCCAGACTTATCTATTCTAATCAGTAGGTAATAAATTGCATTACGATTTGGTCCTTCGTTCAGTTTGACTGTGGCACCATGATGCTGAGCGTGGCGTTAGCTACCGCGATTCTTCTTCTGCTCTTCTTTTTACGGTACGTGGCAACTGCCAGACTGCGCGAAATCGCCCAGTGTATCGACGTTTTGCCGGGCGACAAACGCTACCCTTTAATCGGGACCAGTTTGGGATTTATCACCGCGACCAGAGAAGGTAAGTGTCGATTTTACTGTGATTATGCAAGGATTAGGTGACGTAGTACCGTTCAAGGAGGTACAAATGTACATTCGAATTCAATCTTTTAGAGAGTTATATCATTGTACATAAACACCTCCAGGGAGGTTAAAATGTACACTAGAATAACTCGTTGACCGTTAGAGGTAGAACACTGAAATTCTAGTGAATCAGTCTGGAATTGTTGCTTTTTCTACTCATACACTGAAACCTCCTCTATCTTAACACTGAATCGATGTTTACTGGATTTAAAAACTTTACAAAAAATGTATCAATTTACTTTTATGACAATTAAAAAATACACTTAAATGTGAATGCAATGTCGAAAACTAGACTTCAAAATCTTTAGCCGTTCCGGAGTTATACGGTTGTACATTTAGACCTCCAAAACCTTCAAAATGTACACTAGAATAACTCGTGAACCGTTAGAGGTAAAAGGCTAAAATTTTGGTTAATTAGTCTGGGATTCATGCTTTTTACACTCGTACACAAAAACCTGCTCTATCTTAACACTGAACTAATTTTTAGTGGGTTTCAAAACCTTCCAAGAAAAGTATCAATTTACTTTTATGACAATTAAAAAATACACTTAAATGTGAATGCAATATCGAAAACTAGACTTCAAAATCTTCAGCCGTTCAGGAGTTATACGGTTGTACATTTACACCTCCAAAACGTTCAAAATGTACATTCGAATAACTCGTGAACCGTTAGAGGTAGAAAGCTAAAATTTTGGTTAATTAGTCTGGAATTCATGCTTTTTACACTCATACACAAAAACCTGCTCTATCTTAACACTGAACCAATTTTTAGTGAGTTTAAAAACATTCCAAGAAAAGTATTAATATACTTTTATGACAATTAAAAAATACACTTAAATGTGAATGCAATGTCGAAAACTAGACTTCAAAATCTTTAGCCGTTCCGGAGTTATACGGTTGTACATTTACACCTCCAAAACGTTCAAATGCTACTATTCGAATAACTCGTGAACCGTTAGATATTACTAAATCCATTGAAAGTAGTACATTTTAAGCGCCTTGAGGTTAAAATGTACCTTAAAGGAGGTTAAAATGTACACTTGAATATCTCGAGAACCGTTCAAAATAGAAAGCTGAAATTTTGATTGCAACTTTGTTGCTTGCAGTAGTCTATTAGTACAGGAGGTGAATGTACATTTGCACCTTTAAAGGAGGTCAAAATGTACACTTGAATATCTCCTAAACGGTTTGAGATAGGGGGCTGAAATTTTCACTAAATTTTCGTTTAAAAATGACAGATTTGTTTGACAAATACATGGCGCTGCGAGGCCAAAAGTACGGTCCGGTCTACCGTAGTTGGGTGGGCAGCGTCCCGATGGTGCACATCTCAAAACCGGAACACGTGCAAATCATCTTCAGGAGCAACACCGAAACGTACAAAGGAGCGATGTACAAATTTCTCCAACCCTGGTTGGGTCAAGGATTGATTTCCGGTGAAGGTTTGTACTCGACAGATTTTTGAGTTTTTGAGGTTTAAAGTGGTGCTTTCAGGACCGAAGTGGAAGCGTCACCGTAAAATCATCACTCCTTCATTTCACTTCAAAGTGCTGGACACTTACAGTGAGGTGTTCGAGTCTAAGGCGGAAAACTTCACCAAATACCTGGAACGTTTTGAGGGAGCCGGGTTTTTTGAGGTTACAGGTCACGTGACTAAACTGGCTTTGGATATTATCGCGGAAACGGCCATGGGAGTGAAAGTAAACTTTTTGGAGGGAAATGACCCGAGAGGTTTGGAGTACGCCCAGGCTATTACCGAGTAAGTTTTTCCTCTTCAAAATCACTCTGACAACTTTGTGACAGGTTTTTTTCCAGTTTTTGCTCCATCATGTACAAGAGGTTAGGCAACCCGATATACTCGTCCGACTTTCTGTTCGGTTTCACCAAGTTGGGAAAACAGTCGGCGCAGTGTTGCCGCATCATTCACTCTTTCAACCGTGACGTTATCCAAACTAGGAAAAAAACCTTCAAAGGAACGTCGACGCGAGATCACGATGATTTGGGAATAAAAAGCAAAACTTCCTTCCTCAACATGCTTCTCCAGCATCAAGCTGATTATGGTTTCCTGGATGAGGAGATTGAGGAGGAGGTCAGCACTTTTATGTTTGGGGTAAGTCGTTCCTTCTCCATCCCAGTCGCTATCTTATTGGTTTTTGTTGACGTTGACAGTTGAGGTTAGGTTGTGTTTTGCAAGACAGATTGTTGACAGAATGGTAAAAATGCATGACGTTGTTGACAGGTGGACTCAATTATCTGGTCTCGTGACCGTTTTATAAATTTGAACTTTTAGAGTCACGCACTGACTGCTGACTGTTTTTGGTCACATGACTTCAATTTTTCAGTCACGTTACCGTCTTTAAATTGAGATATAAATGTTTAAAGTCACGTGACTGTTTTTTTTATAATTCTTCAGTTAAAATTTAATCTTGATTTTTTAAGTCTCGTAAGCGTTTTTTCAGGTCACGTGACTATTTTCTAATTTAAACTACACATTTTTCAGTCACGTGACCGTGTCGAGAATCAAATTTAAATTGTAAAGTTGCAGATAATCATTTGCCAATTTTAATAACAATTTTCTGGTCACGTGACCGTTTGAAAATCCAAATTTAGATTTTGAGAGTTTGACATTGACCATTTCTAAATTTAACCTTAATTGTTTTGAAGTCACATGGTCGCCTTTCTAGTCACGTGACTGTTCTTAAATTTTCAGTCGTCTGACCGTATTTGAATACAAATTTAGGTTTGTTGAGTCACATGACTATTTTTAATGATCATGTGACTGTAATCTTTAAATTTAAACTACAGTCACGTGACTATTTTTAGATGGAGGTTTGCATTTTTTCAATTACTTTCAAATTAAACCTTAACTTTTCGATATCTTGTGACTGTTTTTTTGGTCACATGAACACTATCTAAGTTATTTTGTTTTGAAAACGCGTGAGTATGCTCTTTTTCGTCACGTGACAATCCTCATATTAAAAGTGAAAATTTTCGGAGCCACAAGACTATTTTCAAAGTTACTGTTTTCAAATTAGATAAATTGTCTTTTGAGTCACGTGACAAAATAATTTAAATTTTTTGAAACTTGACGCGCTTTTTCGGTCACGTGATCCCTTTGACAGTCACGTGAGCCTACAGTACGCTTAGTGCAAATTCCGTACTGACGACATACTAATTTTGTAAAAAAATTGTCTAACGGGAAACGTCAACCTAACCTCAAATGGTGCGTCAAAGTTACTGTCAAAAGTCAAAATAATCTCTGATCGCTTATTGGTCGAAAATTTGAAAAGCTTTGATACGTCATACTGGGGGTTTAATTGAACCATTTTTCTGGCATTTACAGGGTATGGACACGACCAGTGCCACTTTGACTTTCGCCTTTTTGGCTTTGGGAAATCACCCAAAAGTTCAGGTAAGTTGAGCACAAAAAATGATTTTTGTCAATTTTGCTAATACAAGCCAAATTCAGAAAGCAGTTCACCAGGAACTGGACAGCATCTTCGAAGACGACCCCAACCGATCCGTGACTATCCAGGATTTGACCCAAATGGAGTATTTGGACAGGTTTCTGAAGGAGGTACTCCGGTGCTACTGTTTCGTTCCGTTCATGTACCGGGAACTGCAAGAGGATTTGGAAATTGGCGGAATAAAAGTGCCTAAAGGAGTGACGATCAACGTCAGCCTGTACGATTTGCACCACGACGCGGAACACTATCCGGAACCGTTCCGGTTCGATCCGGACCGATTCCTTCCGGAACAGTCCAGCACCAGACATCCGTACGCTTTTGCACCGTTCAGCGCCGGTCCCCGGAACTGTTTAGGTAACCTAACTTTTGTGTGTGTGTTGTGGTTACGATGGCCACTCGTCAGTGAGACGTTCAGCCAGATTAAATAACGCGATTACGCGATTCACGATTACGAAAGATCCGCGGAAGAGGCACTTGCGTGCGTCTGAGAAACTCTCATCTCTCCCGCTTGCATAAATAGGACTAAAAATCGCCTTAAAGGCACGATCCGAGTGAAAAATATAGTCATTCCTCGTGGAAACTATAACCGTCACTGTCACATCCACGTGGTCTTGACCTAGGTTTTCACCCTTTCCGCCTCCTGGAAGTGCACCGCACAAGACAATTCCCCGTAGACCTTTAGGAATCCACGTTTCCACTTAGAGGCCCCACATTTCCACTCGACCGGCTGCGGAATTCGATCGTCAACTCCAAATTTCTCTGAACACCGTTTCAAGAAACGTGGTTTCTTAGCGACAAAAATGGCGCCCACGAAACAGACGTGCGATACGTTTCAAGTTGAAAATCGAAGTCCAAAACCTAACTTTTAGCAAACCTAACCTAACTAGATAGAGTCACGTGACCATCAAGATGTCATGGAGAATAGTCACGTGACCTTTGTAGCTGAATTTGATAGTTGAAAACAATGCCTAACCTAACCTTAAATACAGTCACGTGATCTTCAAGATTCCTTTCGCCGCTTGAAAATAATCACGTGACCTTTGTAGGTGAATTTGAAAATTGGAATCAATCACGTGACGTGAAGT
Organism: Ips typographus; assembly: GCF_016097725.1. NCBI lineage: Eukaryota > Metazoa > Arthropoda > Insecta > Coleoptera > Curculionidae > Ips > Ips typographus. The sequence continues at coordinate 7,863,209 of NC_138426.1, read as the reverse complement.
TTGAAACCCACAATTTTCAGTCACGTGACTGGTTTTAAATCGAAATTTAGATTTTGAAAATGACACAGTCATTTTCAAATGTAACGTTAAATATTTAAAGTCACGAGACTGTTTTCAAATGTAAACTAGAAATTTCTCAGTCACGTGACGGTTTTTGGGTTACGTCACAGTTTCTTTCTGGTCCACTGACCGTTTTCAAATTGAAACTCCAAATGCTCAGTCACGTGACGGGTTTGTTCTGGTTACATGACTGTTTTCAAATTTAAAACTACAAATTTTTGTTCACGTGACCGTCTCTAATGGAAATATAAATTTGTAGAACCCCGAAACTGTTTTAAAATTTAAACATTTTCAGTCACGTGGTTTTAAATGAAACCTTTATTTTTCGAAATCACATGACTATTTTTCTGGTCATGTGTCAACTTTCTAATTATTATCATGTGACGTTTCTAGAAGAATTTGATAGTTGAAAACAGTCACGTGACCTACATAAATTTCTCTAATCCGTTACAATGCTCACGTGACCGTCGATACAACATTTTTGACCTTAAACTGGTCACGTGACTGTAAGGATACTATTTTAACTTTAGATAGAGTTACGTGACTTTCAAGATTCCATTCTCGACGTTTAAAAATAGTCACGTGACGTTTATAGGTGAATTTGATATTTGAAAACAGTCACTTGAACTTCAGAGCCACATTTTGACTTTAAATATGGTCATGTGACTGCAAGATAGCTACTTAAACCTTCAGATTCTATTCGAGTCGTGAAAACAGTCACGTGACAGTCAAAACAACATTTTGACCTTAAATATGGTCGGGTACTACCTAACCTCGCTAATATCACTAGTACTGACAATTTGGGCGATTCCAGGTCAAAAGTTTGCAATGCGCAACGTGAAAACTTTGCTGGCCAACATCCTGCGACGGTACCGTATCGTGTGCCAGGAGAAACCGGAAGATCTGCGCTACTACTTGGAGGTGGTACTCAGGCCGCAGAACGGGTTACACATTGCTTTGGAACCGCGCGAGAACCGCCGATTTGGATGATTTGGTGGTGCCGGAACCGACCGAGAAACTTAGATCTGATTTTTTTTTTGTTACTATTTCTGTAAATAAATTGGTCGTTGACAGTTGGTTGGTTTGTTATTTAGACCACGCCCGTGTAGGGCGTGCCGATCCCGCCCACGGTATTGCGAGTAGGCGTGGTTTGACACTTTTTTTTAGTTTAGGCCACACCCCTTTTTAAGAATTCATAGCCGCTCATGATGCAATGAACTAGAAGTCAAAGGAATAAAATATTGGATTTATTTGTGTTTTGACAGTTGACACTTGACAGACCAAACTATACGTCAAATAAACCGAAGTTTACTCATTAAGGTGTAAAATATAGTTACATTATTTTAAGCTGAGTTTGTTAGTTTCTAATGTGTTTTACCGCTTTATAGCTCTTTGGAACGAATTTTGACAGATGACACATTAATGACAGATCAGGCTATGTGTCAAACGAACGCTTTCGTTTTAACAACCGTGAAAATATTTTTTATGGAGACGCAGATTTTGACAGTTGACACTTTACTGACAGACTAAACTTTATGTCAAAATTGTCAAATCAACGAAACTTTACTCACGAAAGTGTAAATGGTTTTCATGTCACGTGACTGCTTTTTTTCTGGTCGTGCGACTGATTTAAAATTTTTAATCACGTGACCATTTTTAAATAAAAATTTTTTTTGTTTATCAAATTTAGTCCTGATATTTTTAAGTCACGTGACGGGTTTTTCTGGTCGCGTGACTGTTCACTTCTATTTAATTAAAATTAAGTGCAGTTGGGTTAGGTTAGTTGGTGGAGTAAAGTGAGATAAAACATAAATTGAAAAAATTCAAGATGGCGGCCCAAAATGTCAAAAAATTGAATTTATACTCTCATTGTTGATGACATGCAGTAGTTTGAGTGCAATGCAGCTTGTCACTTTGACAGCTCGTAACTTCGTTATTTGTGAAGTTACAAAGTGCATTAACCAACCATTGGAAAGCCCTTGAGATTCTCTTTAAATGACCTAACCATACTTTTTGCCGTAACTGTCACTAGAACGGAGTTACAAGCGTTTGAACTTGATGACTTGCAGTAGTCTGAGTGCAATACTTTGAGAGCTCGTAACTTCGTTATTTGTGAGGTTACAAAGTGCATTAACAAACCAATCGAAAACCCTTGAAATTCTCTTTAAATCATCACCGTTAGTTCCATACGTCAAAGTACGGTAAACTGTCAAAAATTTTAATGAAATCTGGAATTATTTAAGGATTGGCAACACTGTTCGTAATCAGTTGAGACACCTGTCGGTCAAAGTTGTGGCAACATTACGTCATTTTTTAACTAGTGTGCACACCTGGTACTCCAACAACACAATCAGTAAAAGATTTAGATAAAAAATGGAGTGTTTGTTGCTTCAGCTGGACCTATTGTAAACGTTTATCGGTGACATAGTACTCGTGGTAGTTTTCGTCGAGTACTTCCTTGTCGGGAAAATGAAAAAAATTTGAAAATCGTACCAAGAAACGGTACCGTAGTATCATGGGGTCACGTGCCCGCAATCATGCAATTTTAGCCATACGAAAAGTCACATGATCGAATTTTTAAAATTCAATTTTAGTAAGTACAGTTAAAATAATCAGAGCAACATTTTGATCTTAAATATGGTCACGTCACTAGAAGGTAGCTATTTTAACCTTAAGTAGAGTCACGTGACCTTCAATATTCCATTCGCAGCTTGAAAATAGTCACATGATTTTTGTAGGTGAAGTCTAGTCACGTGACCATTTTAAAAGTGAAACAAACAAATTTTCAGTCGCATGACCGTTTTTAAATAGAAATTTAAAATTTGAAAATCACATGATCATTTGAAATTTTTCAAAACCACGTGACTATTTTAATTAGTCACATGGCTGTTTTTAAATTTACGAAAACGTTGAATGTGAAAAAGTTTTCAGTCACCCAACAAATTGACATTTATATTTCAAAAGTCACATGACTGTTTTTCTGGTCACGTGACAAATTTTCAATCTCGTGACCGTTTTTAAATTTAAATTTATAAAGTCATGTGACTTGACAAAGAGTCGCGGGACCATCGAGATTCTATTCATGTGACCTTTGTAGGCAAATTTGATAGTTCAATCATTCCAATCGTAAAAAAATAGTCACGTGATCTTCAGAACAACATTTTAACTTTAAATTATATGGTCACGAATATTATTTGAATCGTAAGTAGAGTCACGTGACCTTCAAAATTCTATTCGCCTTTTGAAAATAGTCATATGACCTTTGTAACTAGATTTAATAATTGAAAACAGTCACGTGACTTTTATATTAGTCGTAAAATGATCACGTGCCCTTCAGCAAATCTAAATTATATTTTTTTCAATGCCAATTTACCAAAAAGTTATCAATACAGGAGTTTTTTAATTAAAATGACAAAAATTATGAAGATGTTATAAAAAATGAGTAATTATTAGACAAAACAAAAAAGAGACAAAAAACAGGTGAAGGACAAGTGAGACAAGGAGAAAATTCAAGATGGCCGCGAAAAATGTAAAAAATTGAGTTTATACTTTATCCCAACTAATTTTGGGTCGGAAAATTTATTGCAACTGTCGATTTATCGTTAACTGTCACAGGATTTGAGAAAATCCAAGATGGCGGACAAAATGTCAAAAATTAAGTTTATACTCTTGTCCGACTAATTTGAGGTCGGGGAAGACATTGCAACTGTCAATTTGACGATTTGTTTCATTTAAATTAAGGAAGCTGCTAAGTACCTTCCAAGGTACACTTGAAGGTACTTACTGTAATTTTATTTTTGTAGAAGTAAATCCATTATAAAGAATTATTAAGTTTTAGTAAAATGCCAAGTTTGGCAACAAGGCAGAAATCTGTTTGTAACTGCTCATCAAAACACTAAAAATGAGCAGCTTTCACGTTACACGTTAACCTAGAAAAATGGTTGAAACACACGTTCACTGTGCCCCAAATAGGGCCACGCGTGCGCACCACTATGACGCACTGTTTTAAATTTTTAAATACCCACAAACTGACATTTTTTCAGCTTTTTTCGAGCTGTTAATGGACAAACAGACCGATATTTCGCAGTTGGTACGGTACTTTACCGGTGGTCAGTATTTACAAACCGGACCACGCCAAGGTAAGTTTTGGACAGAAAAAACGAACAAAACTGGATCGAGAAACTTCCAGATCATATTCCGGAGCAGTACCATTACCAGAAAAGGTTTTTTTTACAAGTTTCTGTACGGTTGGTTGGGTGAAGGTTTGATTTCCGGTAGCGGTAAGTTTATATGACATTTATACTGAATATCGACTTACCTGGAAGGGGGTTTGAAGGTCCTAAATGGAAAGCTCATCGACGTATCATCACTCCCAGTTTCCATTTCAACATCCTGGACTCTTACGGCGAAGTATTTGCTGAAAAAAGTCAAATGTTAGTGGATCACTTAGGACAGTTTGATGGTAACGGTTATTTTGATATCACCAAAGATTTGACTAAAGTGGCGTTGGATATTATAACTGGCGAGTTGTGTTATGGTCAATTTTGATCGGGAAAAATGCTTAGAATTAATGTAGAAGCGGCCATGGGCGTGAAACTACACTTCCTCGACCAGAAAGACCAGAAAGGACTTGAATACGCCAACGCCATAACCGAGTAAGTTTTACTTAAAATTCTCAGAAGTTTCTGGAGAAAATGCCAAGAGAATTTTAGGAGAATTCAAAGCATGATTGAAAACATTTGCTCGAGTCACGTGACAGCTGTCATAACCGTCAAAACTCACTCACCAGTCACCTGAAAGTATCAAATGTCAAATGGATGTTTTTCAGTGAAAAATTGCACTTCAAGTTGTGTTTACAGCTTCATGAAGACAAATTTGACAGTCCTGACATTAAGGCACACTGATACTTTGATTGCGTCACGTGACAGCTGTCATAACCGTGAAAACTCGCCCACCAGTGACTTTAAAGTATAAAAATGCCTAATGAATATGTTTCTTTGAAAAATTGCACTGTAAGTACTCTTTACACCTCCACGAAGCCAAATTTGACATTTCTGAAGTGAAGAAATACTTTTATACTTTTCTCACGTCACGTGACAGCTGTCATAACTGTCAAAACTCACTCACCAGTCACCTGAAAGTATGAAATGTCAAATAGATGTTTTTCAGTGAAAAATTGCACTTTAACTTGTGTTTACAGCTCCATGGACCCAAATTTGACAGTTTTGACGGTAAGAAACACTTTGATACTTACGTAAGTTAACGTCACAACTGTCAAATGACACTATAAATACAATATACAGTGTGATTTAACCAATTTTCTATTCGGCTCCGTAGAGCTTTAAACCCAACTTTCAGTGTAATTAATTCCTCAAATTGGCAACAATTTCTAGTAGTTTTTATAGATTTCAACAGTTATGACAGTACACGTGACGTAAGTTTAGCTCCATGGAACTGTAAAGATTGTTTACAGTGTGGTTCCTCCAAGAAACACATCTAACTAACATTTTATAATGTCCAAACAGTCTGAATGCACATTTTTTTCTCATACTTCTCTAGAACTCTCCCAAAATTCATCCTTTTTGTTCCCAGCTATGCAAACACCCTGTACAAACGCACTTTCAATCTCACCTACTCAAACAACTTCCTCTTCAGTCTTACTAAAGTGGGGAAAAAGTGTCAGGAGTGCAGTACCATCATTCACACATTCAACAATCACGTAAGACTCACTCACACTCAAAAAAGACAGTAAAAATAGACACAGGGACAGTTTGGAGAGTACGGAAGAACATGGGCAAAAAAAGAAAATTTCCTTCCTGGATCTGCTGCTGACCTATCAGCAACAAAATGGACTCACCGACAAAGAGGTGGAGGATGAAGTTAGCACTTTTATGTTTGCGGTAAGTTGGGATTTAACAAAAACAAGCTTTAGTGATTATCGAAAGTTTTGAAATTCCCTAGCAAGAACCCAACAAAATGCGTATTTTTAAGGAATTTAACAAAGCAAGAAACTTACATGTTTGTAGTGTTTTGGATAGGCAATTAGTGTTCTGGGTGTATTCCATGTTGATTCCAAAGTCCAGGTGACTAAACAAGCACAGTACCACCCTCTTTCAAGGAAAATCCCAGTAAAAATAGGGCTAAAACCTAAAATATTTAAATTGAGGTTAGGTTACCGGTTAGAGCAGGAAGATGAATTTTAATGCAAAATATGTGGAAAAATTGATTGTATTGATCGTCCCTAGTGCACTGGTTGTTTTTAGACCCACAAAATGAGTTAAAACTAAGAAGGAAAGTTAAAATGACTTACGCTTAAGTAGGTCCGGCAAAAAGTGAACCAAAACTTCGTATAACCATCAATATTCCAGTAATGCAGTTGAGTGTAGTTGGTAAACGTTCCATAAGCACCTAAAACCAGTTTTTTCTAGTAAAAACCACTGAAATTAGTAAACAAATAGGGAAAACCAACCTAAACCAACCGTTTGTAAAAAAAATACAAGTGCAACAAAATGGCGCCTGGCAAGGCGTACACCAAAACTGATAATTCACTAACTTAGATCACGTGACCGTATACGCCATGTTTCCAACACGGTCACGTGATAAACTTTGCAAGTTTGATGTACGGTAAATGCTTGCAGCTGATTGGCTGTTAGGGGGCGCTGACAGGATTGGTGGATAATAAATCGTTGAAAACCACGTGACCGAGTGTTTACAAAATCGTACAAAGGTCACGTGATTCTTGATCATCAAATGGACTTTTATGTAACATAACCTTAGTTTATAAAATGTAAACAAAACATTAATTTTCTTTATTTTACCTGAAATTACCACTTAATAACCTCTCCTGTACAAACCGGGCGAATTAAACTAATGTAAATTATCAGGTTTGTACTAAAACACAGTAAATTTCTAGGGCTTCGATATCACAGTGGCTACAGTTACTTACGCCCTACTAGAGCTGGGCAACTCACCCAGATATTCTGGTAATCCATTTTGACCATCACTAGACCATGGTATTAACTAGGAATTTTGTAGAAACGTGTCCATGACGAGTTGGATGAGATTTTCCTCGAGGATTTCACTCGGAAAGTGACTTCACAAGATCTGAATCGTATGGTCTACCTGGAAATGGTGATCAATGAAGTTTTGCGCTCCTACTCCTTTATCCCAGTGATCCAGAGACAACTGGAAGAAGACATTGAAATTGGTGAGTTTTTATGGTAATATAGTATTACAATTTCTAACCTAACAAATAACTGAGTTATGAAGGTTTGAAATTATAGGGAATTTTATTCTCTACAAGATTGCTTTTAAGTGTTTTTTTCGTGTCTCCACGATTTTAAACCTTCATAAATTGGTTATTTGTTGGACTAGATAGATATTTAAAAAAGAAAGTTGTAGGGAATTTTATGCTCTACAGGATTGCTTTTAAGTGTTTTTTCCGTAAAGTGACTCTTAAAGAGATACTGAGCAAAAACTGTGCGGTTGCACTAAAGTGACTCCACAATTTTTTATTTTGCAGATGGTGACCTGATCCCTCGCGGAGTAGTGATGGGTATAAGTTTATACAATCTGCACCATGATCCTGAATACTACCCTGAACCGTACAAGTTTGATCCTGATTTTGCCGGAAAAAGTCGCGCAACGTCATCCTTTTACTTTTGTGCCCTTCAGTGCAGGCCCTAGAAACTGTTTAGGTACTAAAATGTGGTATTTTAGGCCGAGTTGGTGGGATAATTGAGTGAGTTTTCAGGCCAAAAGTTTGGAATGCGCAACGTGAAAACCCTCCTCGCTTACTTGTTGAGGCGGTACAATGTTCGGTGTAAGGAGAGGCCGGAGGAGGTTAAGTTTTATTTGGAGGTGGTGTTGAGGCCTCAAAATGGGGTGCACATCGCTATCGAGTCTAGAAGGTTGTGATTATTATTTATTTATGTTCATAATATATATTTTTTTACATTAAAGAGTGATTATTGCACCTGTACAACAATTTCAATCTTGAGTATGTTCTTTCCTTGATAGATTTTAGAAAAAGTTTAACACATTTGTCCTTAAGGGCCTCAGAAAAGATATATTAGCTTCAGAACGTTTAATGGAGGCAAAGTGTCCTGAATGTCTACTTACGAAACTTCAGTCCCCCGTAACTCGTCTAAATGGCAAAATTCAGGGAAATGTTAAGGAACAAAAGTTGTAGGGAATTTAATTCCCTACCAAAACCTTAGAGAGACATTTTGCCCTAAAAGGCATCAGGAGGGAGATATTTTCTTAGGAAAGTGTACATTTCTACCTCTCAGGAAGGTGAAAATGTACCACCAAATCTAGACACAGCCTAGTAAGACAAAAGATGTAATTCAATTACATGTTATTACAAAATTCCAACTATGAATACCTTAATTGACTGAAAAGTTACAGTATTGTACATTTTCACCTTCTCGGGAGGTGCAAATGTACAACTTATAATATCTCGCGAACGGTTTGAGATACAAGGCTAAAATTTGGTACGCTGTCACATTAAAGGTTACTAATGTTATATTTTCGGGAAATCCACTTGTCCAAGGTCAAAAAAATGGGCAATTTTTCTAATCATCAGCCGGTAAAAAGTGAAACAATAAAACCGACCGGAAGTAAATAAAGCGGATATTTGCACGATAAATCACGCCGGGGGTGGTATAGATGAAAAATGGGGCCGACGCCGGTTTCGGTCGTAATTTTTTATCGAAACAATCGAGAGTAGCAGCTGAAACGGCTCCCACGCTACAAAAGTTAAACAACCCTTTTTCTCCCTTCTATTGTTTAAAACCCCCCAGGAGGGCGTCGCTTATACGTATAGTTTACTCAAACCTCTGTTCATAATTTGTCTGGATTTGACGCTCATTTCTAGCGCTTGCTCTATTAAGCCCATAGAAGTGGAAATGTTCGAGAAATTATTTATTTTTATGATTGATACATTGTAAGTTGTCTGCACGCAAAATTTGAACACAATCGGATGAATATTAACGGAGTTATAGAGAAATACAATTTAACCTTCCTGGGAGGTATTCCAAGTTTGTGTCAAATCAGTTCAGTATTAGCAAAGTTATTAAATGGTACATTTCAACCTCCCAAAGAAGGTAAAAATGTACAACGCTGTAACTCATCAACGGATTGTAGTAGAAGGTTAAAATTTTGTGTAGGCAATCAGTAAAACGTCCTCTTTTTGGTTTTAGAGTTTGCAACTATCTACACTAGCCACTTAATGTGTTTTTACGTCAAAGTAAAGTCCACTTTCCACCAAAAACGCAACTTTTTTGTTTGACAACCTAGAGTTGTCGTCTCGGTGTCATTTTATGTTAAAATTTCCCGGAAAACACTTTGGTGTAGTCAGTTTTGAGATATATCAAAAAATAACCGAGTTACACTCAAAATTTCACATTTTAACCATTACTTTGCCAGGAACTCGGTCAAATTAAGAGATACGTGAATTCTGACTGTAGAATTGCAATCAGCGACCCCAAATTAGTCGAAATCAAGTGGTCACTCGGGGGGTCTAAGTTGACAAACAAAAAAGTTGAGTGTGGAAAGTGTCTTTCCCACCAAAAACGCAAATTTTTGGGTTGTCAAGCTAGAGTTGTCGTCTCGGTGTCATTTTATGTTAAAATTTACGGGAAAAGACGCTGGTGCAGTCAGTTTTGCGATATCTCCCAAACTAGCAGAGTTACGCCAGAAAAACCGCATTTTCAATCTTGATTCGGCTAGAAACTGAAACTGGGTGATAGTTAGGTGAATTTTGACTGCACAGATCGATACAGCGCCATCGATTTAGTGCTAAACGACACGTCACTCGAGGGGTCTAAGTGGAAAAACAAACGAGTTAGAGCGTTTTTTTGTGGTTTACAGCCAAAAAGCACAACTTTTTTGTTTGTCAAGCTAGAGTTAGCGTCTCGGTGTCATTTTATGTTAAAATTTCCCGGAAAAGACGCTGGTATGGTCGGTTTTTTGATATCTCAAAAACTTACAGAGTTAGACTAAAAATTTCACATTTTAACCATTTTTTTGCCAGGAACTCGGCCAGATTAAGACTTGAAATGAACATGAAATCTGACTGCGGAATTGAAATCAGCGACCCCAAATTAGTCGAAAACGAGTGGTCACTCGGGGGGTGTAACTCAAAAAATAACAAAGTTAGTTTATCAAAAAATCGGTAGATTTTTTTCTTTGCAAATTGGCGAAATTGTATGATAAGACATTTTTATTTTCGGTAGAAAAATTTGTATCTAACCTTCTGTTAGAAGAGCTAAAAGTACGATTTTTCCCAAAAAAATTTCGATAGAAATAGTCGGTAGAAATTAGTCACTCAACAAAAAATTATTTTTTCGGTAGAAAAAATTTGGTAGATTTTTTTTATACTTTGCATTTTCGGTAGAAAAAGATAAAAAAATAAAAAATAAACTTATACCTGCCGAGTGACCAGTCGTTTGATGGTTTAAAATATAAATCTGTTAGTTTTTGAAATATCAAAAAACTGGCTGCACCAGCGTCTTTACCGGGAAATTTTAACATAAAATGACACCGAGACGACAACTCTAGCTTGTCAAACAAAAAAGCTGCGATTTTGATGGGATTTAAAAAAAATTACGTATCGAGCTGGCAGAATACCCTAGTTGGTAACGCCATTAAACAGAGCAAAAAAAAAAAAAAAAAAAAAATTACAAATTTCTAAATTAGTTTAAAATAGACATATTAAGTTGTCTGCACCCAAAATTTGAACCCAATCGGATGAATATTAACGGAGTTATGTAGGAAAACATTTTAACCTTCTTGGGAGGTGGAAATGTACAACGTTGTAACTCAACAACGGATTGTGGTAGAAGGTTGAAATTTTGTATGGGCAATCAGTAAAACTTCCTCTTTTTGGTTTTAGAGTTTGCAACTATCTACTCTAGCCACTTAATGTATTTTTACGTGAATGAGAACTATAGTTTTCAACAAAATTAATAATTTCCCCATTACTTTAAAATGGTGATATTAAGTTGTCTGCACCCAAAATTTGAACCCAATCGGATGAATATTAACGGAGTTGTGGAGGAAAACATTTTAACCTTCTTGGGAGGTGGAAATGTACAACGCTGTAACTCAACAACGGATTGTGTTATAAAGTTGAAATTTCGTATGGACCTTCAGTAAAACTTCTTCTTTTTGGTTTTGGAGTTTGCAACTATCTACACTAGCAACTTAATGTGTTTTTACGTCAAAGTAAACTCTAGATTTAAAAAAAAAAATAATTTCTTCATTACTTTAAAATGGTGATATTAAGTTGTTTGCAGCCAAAATTTGAATCCAATCGGATGAATATTAACGGAGTTGTGGAGGAAAACATTTTAACCTTCTTGGGAGGTGGAAATGTACAACGCTGTAACTCAACAACGGATTGTGTTATAAAGTTGAAATTTCGTATGGACCTTCAGTAAAACTTCTTCTTTTTGGTTTTGGAGTTTGCAACTATCTACACTAGCAACTTAATGTGTTTTTACGTCAAAGTAAACTCTAGATTTAAAAAAAAAAAAATAATTTCTTCATTACTTTAAAATGGTGATATTAAGTTGTTTGCAGCCAAAATTTGAATCCAATCGGATGAATATTAACGGAGTTGTGGAGGAAAACATTTTAACCTTCTTGGGAGGTGGAAATGTACAACGCTGTAACTCAACAACGGATTGTGTTATAAAGTTGAAATTTCGTATGGACCTTCAGTAAAACTTCTTCTTTTTGGTTTTGGAGTTTGCAACTATCTACACTAGCAACTTAATGTGTTTTTACGTCAAAGTAAACTCTAGATTTAAAAAAAAAAAATAATTTCTTCATTACTTTAAAATGGTGATATTAAGTTGTTTGCAGCCAAAATTTGAATCCAATCGGATGAATATTAACGGAGTTGTGGAGGAAAACATTTTAACCTTCTTGGGAGGTGGAAATGTACAACGCTGTAACTCAACAACGGATTGTGTTATAAAGTTGAAATTTTGTATGGGCAATCAGTAAAACTTCCTCTTTTTGGTATTAGAGTTTGCAACTATCTACTCTAGCCACTTAATGTATTTTTACGTGAATGAGAACTATAGTTTTCAACAAAATTAATAATTTCCCCATTACTTTAAAATGGTGATATTAAGTTGTCTGCACCCAAAATTTGAACCCAATCGGATGAATATTAACGGAGTTGTGGAGGAAAACATTTTAACCTTCTTGGGAGGTGAAAATGTACAACGCTGTAACTCAACAACGGATTGTGGTAGACGGTTGAAATTTCGTATGGACCTTCAGTAAAACTTTCTTTTTTTGGTTTTAGAGTTTGTAACTATCTACACTAGCCACTCAATGTCTTTTTACCTCAGAGTAGTAGTTAGCCTCAAGAATAAGCTTTTCGGTACAGCCCTGTTAATCAATCGGTTTGATTGGCACTCGCTTATGGATTCTGCAGGAAAAGAAAAAAAGGTCTCCCCGAAAGGCCCGCGGGGAAAATCTTATTTTGACACGTTCCACTTTCGCAAAGGAAACGACAGCGCGACACCCGTTAACATTTCGGGCACGCTCCGACGGTCAAACAGGGTGAAATTCATTTTTCTTTTCTTTATTCAGTCGTGTCAGCGACGTTTGTTTTAATTATTAATCGCCACAAGTTTTCCTGCTCCAGTCAGAGCAATGTAGCACCTCCCGAAAAGGTGTTGTCCATTTCGACCTCCCAAGAAGGTGAAAATGTACAACGCTGTAACTCATCAACGAAACGAAGTAGAAAGTTGAAATTTTGCACAAACATACAGTAAAAGTTGACTAACTTGGGAAATGACTGGATTAGTTGCTTGAAGTATTTTTACGCGGCTGTTGTTTTCAGCTTATACAAAAGCAATTTTTGACTAGTTTAGTATAAAGTATATACATTAAGTAGTATGCACACCAATTTTCCGCTTAATCGGACTAGTATTAACGGAGTTATGCAGTGGTACATTTCCACCTCCCAAGAAGGTTAAAATGTACAACGCTGTAACTCATCAACGAAACGAAGTAGAAAGTTGAAATTTTGCACAAACCTACAGTAAAACCAGAGCTTTTAGTTGACTAACTGGGGGAATTGCTTGCAGTATTTTTACGCGAATGTTGGTTTTAGTTTAGACAAAAGTTCATTTTGACCGAATTGGTGTAAAATGTATACATTAAGTAGTCCACACACCAAATTTGAAGCCAATCAGACCAACACTAACACAGCCGTGTAGGTGTACATTTCAACCTCCCAAGGAGGTGAAAAATGTACAATTCTAAATAACACGCACACAGGCCGTTTTAGTGACATTTTTCTTTCTATATAATAGAGTTGTGGTCAATATTGGGACGTTTTCCACTAAAATAACTTTGAAAGCGAGCGGTCGGAGACGATAATAAAATTAAACCGCCTCGGGGGGGCAACAACGCAAAATCTTGAAATATCACCACGAACCGCAACAAAAGAAGCGTCGCATCAGCAAGAAAATTCAATTGCGAGAAAAATGCAACTTTTATTCGTTCCCGGGGACCGGAAAGTGAGTTTCCTTGTCTGATTGATGAATCGACGAAATCACCGCTCGGACATTGCGGTTTTCCATCGCGCAACCAGGCCCCCGAAACAAATGACGGTTTGTCCGTTTGCGTGAAAAGTAGTCGGACGTTCTCCGGGTCAATAGGCTCTTTTTGTTTCCGTCTTTTCGCTAATTCGGTTCATCTGTCACAATGCGTTTGTGTTTTTCGCCCCCCGAAGTCTTTTATTTTTTCTTGTTCCACCCTCGAAGAAAAATCCGTTTCATTTCAGTCAAAACCATACAGAAAAAATGAGTACAATCGGACTGACATTAAGGGAGTTACAGAGTTGTACATTTTCACCTCCCTAAGATAGGAAGCATAGAATGACCGTGTGTCTGAAATTTAAACTTTCTAACTCAACCAGTTAACGAGTGTACATTTGCACCTTCTTGAGAGGTGGAAATGTACAGCTTTGTAGCTCCTTTGCTGTTGCTTTGATTGGCTTCAAATTTGGCGTATAGACTATTTAATACGTACATTTTATACTACACAGTTCAAAATTCACTTTTGTGTAAGCTACAGCTACACAAAAGCTACACAACATTTACGTAAAAGTGTGTTTAACAAACTAATTCAGACACTTCCATATCCAGTCAGCTAAAAGATGTGGTTTTACTGCATGTTTGTGCAAAATTTCAACTCTCTACCTTGATTCGTTGATGAGTTACAGCGTTGTACATTTTTACCTTCTTGAGAGGTGAAAATGTACCGCCACATAACTTGGTTAATACTGGTCCGATTGGGCTTAAATTTGGTATGCGGACTATTTAATGTATACATTTTCTACTACAACACCAAAACAAACTTTTCTGCAGGTTAAAGACAATATCTGCGTAAAAATGTTTCAAGTAACTAATCTAGACATTTCCAAGATTAGTCAACTAAAAGATATGATTCTACTGCATGTTTGTGCAAAATTTCAACTCTCTACCTCAACTCGTTCTCAAGTTACAGCGTCGTACATTTTCACCTTCTTGAGAGGTGGAAATGTACCACCGCATAACTCCCTTAATACTAGTACGATTGAGCTGAAATTTGGTGTGCAGACTACTTCATGTATATACTTTATACTAAGCGAGTCACGATTTGCCTTTGTCTAAGCTAAAGACAACATCTACGTAAAAATACGTCAAGCCGCCAATCTACCCATTTCCAAAACCAGTCAGCTGAAAGACGTGATTCTACTGCATTTTTGGGCAAAATTTCAACTCTCTACCTCAATTCGTTCTCAAGTTACAGCGTCGTACATTTTCACCTTCTTGAGAGGTGGAAATGTACCACCGCATAACTCCCTTAATACTACTACGATTGAGCTGAAATTTGGTGTGCAGACTACTTCATATTTATACTTTATACTAAGCGAGTCAGGATTTGTCTTTGTCTAACCTAAAGACAACATCCACGTAAAAACACTTCGGGCCGCTAATCTATACATTTCCAAAACTAGTCAGCTGAAAGATGTGATTCTACTGCATGTTTGTGCAAAATTTCAACTCTCTACCTCAATTCGTTCTCAAGTTACAGCGTCGTACATTTTCACCTTCTTGAGAGGTGGAAATGTACCACCGCATAACTCCCTTAATACTACTACGATTGAGCTGAAATTTGGTGTGCAGACTACTTCATATTTATACTTTATACTAAGCGAGTCAGGATTTGTCTTTGTCTAACCTAAAGACAACATCCACGTAAAAACACTTCGGGCCGCTAATCTAGACATTTCCAAAACTAGTCAGCTGAAAGATGTGATTCTACTGCATGTTTGTGCAAAATTTCAACTCTCTACCTCAATTCGTTCTCAAGTTACAGCGTCGTACATTTTCACCTTCTTGAGAGGTGGAAAGTACCACCGCATAACTCCCTTAATACTAGCACGATTGAGCTGAAATTTGGTTTGCAGACTACTTGATGTATATACTTTATACTAAACGAATCGTGATTTGCCTTTGTCTAAGCTAAAGACAACATCTGCGTGAAAATACTTCAAGCCACTAATCCAGGCATTTCCAAAATTAGTCAAATAAAAGATGATATCTTTTTGCATGTTTTCACAAAATTTCAACTTTGTACCTCAATTCGTTCTCAAGTTACAGCGTCGTACATTTTCACCTTCTTGGGAGGTGGAAATGTACCACCGCATAACTCCCTTAATCCTAGTACGATTGAGCTGAAATTTGGTGTGCAGACTACTTCATGTATACACTTTATACTAAGCGAGTCAGGATTTGCCTTCGTCTAAACTAAACACAATATCTGCGTGAAAATACTTCAAGCCACTAATCTAGACATTTCCAAAACTAGTCAGCTGAAAGATGTGATTCTACTGCATGTTTGTGCAAAATTTTAACTTTCTACCTCAATTCGTTCTCAAGTTACAGCGTCGTACATTTACACCTTCTTCAGAGGTGGAAATGTACCACCGCATAACTCCCTTAATACTTGTCCGATTGGGCTCAAATTTGGTATGCAGATTACTTAATGTATACATTTTCTACTACACAAATTTTTTGTAGGCTACAGATAACATCCGCTTAAAAACGTTTCAAGAAACAAATTGAGACATTTCCAAGTTCAGTCAACTAAAAGATATGATTCTAGTGCATGTTTGGGCAAAATTTCAATCTTCTAACACAACGCGTTCACGAGATATGGGGTTGTACATTTTGCACCTCTTTGGGAGGTGAAAATGTACAAACGCTACAAAATTCAAATTTGCTGAATTCGACTTTTGCGTTTCACTGCGGAATGGAAATTTCGTTGATTATTTGCGGGAGGATTTCACGTTGCTCTGCTGAATAAATACGATCGGTTTGTTTGCTTAATTCGCACTTGTTCGAGCGCAACCGATAACAATCCGATTGAGGCAATTAGCATGGAATCCAGCGATAGTCTAGTTGTCGGTGTATTTTCGATGCGAATAACCCAGTTTGGCGGGAATTCACTATTTAATAAAGATAAGGCGAGAAATTTATGGGGGCGATCGGGCGAAACAATAGTTACCCGACCGGGGGTGGTTTATAACTGATTGTTTCTTGCGAAAATGGATTTTATCCGCCGCTGATTAATTGTTTATCGGGCCGGAGAGGCGAATCGAATGCCGGAACGCTTAATATCAATCGCAACGGCCGCGATAAGGTCGTGTTGGAGGACCCGAGAGGTTTGTTATGTTGAAAAACCCTACAAAAACTCTAAAAAGATAAAAAAACTAATTTAAAACGTACATTTTCACCTTCTTGGGAGGTCAAAATGTACAACTCTATAACTTATTTAATAGTGATCTGATTCGAGTCAAATTTGGTGGTCAGTTTACTTATTTGACGTACTTTTAATGGATCAAGTAAGGATAACTTCTATTATTAGAATTAATGAAGCTGGACAATTCTAAATTTGGCGATTTAAACTAGTGGCCTCAGTGTATGTGTATACAAAATTTCAACATTCTAGCTCAAACCGTTCTCAAGATACAGCGTTGTACATTTCCACCTCCCAAGAAGGTGCAAATGTACCACTGCATAACTCCGTTAATACTCGTCCGATTAAGCTCAAATTTGGTGTGCAGATTACTCAACGTATATACTTTATATGAAGCTAGTAAGAATTTACTTTTGTGTAGGCCAAAGAGGACGTCAGCCTAAAAATACTTGAAAAAAATAATCTAGACATTTCCAAGTTTAGTCATCTAAAAGATGTGGTTTTACTGAATATTTATGCAAAATTTCAACTCCCTACCTCAACTGGTTGATGAGTTACAGGCTTGTACATTTTCACCTTCTTGAGAGGTGGAAATGTACCCCTCTGTAGCTCTGTTAATAGCGCTCTGATTGGGCTAATTTTTGCTCTCAAACTTAATTATATCTTGTTTATCTGTCAGAGCAAATGCACAATAATCGCACTTGGAGTTGTTTAGCATTCAGAGTGCAGCATCGCCGATCGACTTTAATAAAAGCGCTAAAGACATGAAAACTTAACAAATCCAATTACGTCGACGTCGTAAACAGACCTTCTCCTACCTGCAAAACGGGGATTTTAATTGCTTTCGCTCGTTTTTGAGCAAATTTTAAATAATCATTTTACAAGTGGAAAGCGACATCATCGTTCAATCAATATTCGTTTTAGATAAATTGTTTTCTGGTAGTTTGGAAGCTAAAAATCCGGTTCAGCCCGGAATAGGAGATTGAAATGTACCACCCTGTAACTGGGTTAGTATTGATCCGATCCAGTTCAAATTTCGTCTACAGAGTGTGACAATACATTCGCTAAGTAGTGCACACACCAAATTTCAGCTCAATCGGAGCAGTATTAATCAAGTTATACGCTTGTACATTTCAACCTCCCTAAAAGGTGAAAATGTACAACGGCTGTAACTCATCAACGGATCGAAGTGGAAAGTTGAAATTTTGTACAGACATTCAGTAAAACCTTCTCTTATTAGTGGTAAAGTTTTAAAAATTTTAGGGTAAATTGGCGCAGCCGGTAGGATCGCATTACACAATTATTGATTTTCGGAAGGTCAAGTTGAAAAGAAGACGCGCTTCTGCTGAATACTAAAATGTCATCCTCTCCCTTTAAAATGGATCCGGTTTTACATGTCTGGGACAAACGACAATGATGAAATCCGGCCTTGAAAAGTCTGATTCATTTCCATCCCTCCAACTTCGTTTTTTTTTTATTTGAACCGGCAAACGAGGGTGATTCTCTAGAAATTCAGTTGTCACACGTTATTTTATTAATTAACGTCAATTCAGGACGGTTTTCTAAGGTGGAAAATAATTGCGCCCGATTTTCTACAACCCTCAAATAATACATTTTCAACCCTTTCTTCGGTATTTAAATGCAAACGTCCCTTTTGCTTTCGTCAAGACGGGGATGATTCCATAAAATAATGGTAAAGGGTCCCGTTTTACTCGACTTGTGTATTCATGGGATAATGGAGGGATCGTTTTCAGGGATTTATGGGTTATCTTTCCTAACGAGGAAAACTTTCATGCTTTATTTCCGTCTTCCGAGCCGTACACTTTCGTTTGTGTTTACCGGATTTAATTAAAAATTTTACGGACCTAAAGTAGTCTGCAGTCCAAATTTGAGCTTAATCGGAACAGTATTAACAAAGTTATTAAGTGATACATTTCAACCTCCCATGAAGGTGAAAATGTACACTGTTGTAACTCATCAACGGATTGACTTAGAAGGTTGAAATTTGGCATAAATATCCAGTAAAACAACGTCTTTTAGATGACTTAATTCAAAATTGTGTATTTCAGTTGCATGAAGTGTTTTTCCCCTAATTTTAACTTTACCTTATCTGATGGTTAACATTGACTCGGTTAATACAAAATAGACACCTTAAGTAGTCTGGATTCCAAATTTGAGCTTAATTGGAGCAGTATTAACAAAGTTATTAAGTAATACATTTCAACCTCCCATGAAGGTGAAAATGTACAACGCTGTAACTCATCAACGGATTGAGTTAGAAGGTTGAAATTTGGCACAAATATGCAGTGAAACAATGTCTTTTTGGTGACTAAATTTAAAATTGTGTATTTCAGTTGCATGAAGTATTTTTACGCTAATGTTAACTTTACCTTACCTGAGGGTTAACATTGACTCGGTTAATACAAAATAGACACCTTAAGTAGTCTGGATTCCAAATTTGAGCTTAATCGGAGCAGTATTAACAAAGTTATTAAGTGATACATTTTAACCTCCCATGAAGGTGAAAATGTACACTATTGTAACTCGTCAACGGATTGAGATAGAAGGTTGAAATTTGGCACAAATATGCAGTGAAACAATGTCTTTTTGGTGACTAAATTTAAAATGGTGCATTTTAGTTGCATGAAGTGTTTTTACGCTAATTTTAACTTTACTTTATCTGAGGGTTAACATTGACTCGGTTAATACAAAATAGACACCTTAAGTAGTCTACATTCCAAATTTGAGCTTAATTGGAGCAGTATTAACAAAGTTATTAAGTAATACATTTCAACCTCCCATGAAGGTGAAAATGTACAACGCTGTAACTCATCAACGGATTGAGTTAGAAGGTTGAAATTTGGCACAAATATGCAGTGAAACAATGTCTTTTTGGTGAGTAAATTTAAAATTGTGTATTTCAGTTGCATGAAGTATTTTTACGCTAATGTTAACTTTACCTTATCTAAGGGTCAACATTGACTCGGTTAATACAAAATAGACACCTTAAGTAGTCTACATTCCAAATTTGAGCTTAATCGGAGCAGTATTAACAAAGTTATTAAGTTATTAAGTGTACAACGCTGTAACTCATCAACGGATTGAGTTAGAAGGTTGAAATTTGGCACAAATATGCAGTGAAACAACGTCTTTTTGGTGACTAAATTTAAAAGGGTGTATTTCAGTTGCATGAAGTCTTTTTACGCTAATGTTAGCTTTAACTTATTTGAGGGTTAACATTGACTTAGTTAATAGAAAATAGACACCTTAACTAGTCTGCATTCCAAATTTAAACCCAATCGGACAAATATTAACGGAGTTGTGAGGAAATACATTTTAACCTCCTAAGGAGGTGAAAATGTACAACCTTATATCTCCGAAACCACTAGTCCGATTTAGCTGAAACTTTCACTGTAGCTTTCTATATCTCCTGTAATTCCTTTCCTTTTATATTATTATTTACCGACTGAAAGAAATAACTTTTCTATTTCGGTTAATGATGGACAGCCGGAGATAAAAAGACAAATAGCCGACGAATCGGAATATACGACCGTTTCGGTAATCCAGTTATAAACGTATCGCGTCCACGACAGGGACGCATCTCAATTAATCAAACCGTCCTCCATTTTTCCGTCGAATAAAAGTAAAAGGAACAAATAACCGTATTGTCAGAGCCATTCCGCTTTTACGATATCAATCTTCATAGAGCCGAAACGAAGGGAAAACGGAAAATCATCTTTTCTCAATGCGGCGCACGTTTGCCGGACAGTTTTCTAGTTCGGCTGAAGGTTTTCTATATTAAGCACGAGGACGAGTTTACGCACGTCCTTCTTTGTTAAAAAATGTTTTTTATTTTGCAAAAATTGCAACTTTCCAACCCTATTCGTAAATAATTGGATCCGTCGAAACTTTCACGATTAATTAAAGTTTTCGATGAATTTGAAGCAACTGGATTTGGAAAGTTTTAGAAGGGGGTGGTACAACCCCTCGTTATATTTCTGACCTTGTCTATTTATACTTAACTAAATAAGCGAGCCACACACTAAAAATGAACCGAATCGGACCAGTATTAAAGGAGTTATGAGCTTGTACATTTCAACCTCCCAAAGAGGTGAAAATGTACAACGCTGTAACTCGATAACAAAAAGAGCTAGAAGGTTGAAATTTTGCATAAACACGCAGTAAAACCACCTTTTTAACTCAACAAATTTCTAAGGTTCTAAATCAAGCACTTGAAGTTGTTTTACGCTGATATTGGCTTCAAGTGATAGAATGGTTAGTTTTCACCTGGACAGTTTAAAATAGACACTTTAAGTAATCTGCATACCAAATTTCAGCTTAATCGGATTAGTATTAATGACGTTATGGCGTGATACATTTTGACTTTACAAGGAGGTGAAAATGTACAACGCTGTAACTCGTTAACGAAATGAGCTAGAAGGTTGAAATTTTGTACAAATATTCAGTAGAACGATCTTTTTAACTGACCAGACTTATAAAGTTCTAAATCAAGCACTTGAAGTTGTTTTATACGGATATTGGCTTTTAATGACAGAAAGGTTAAGTTTTGCCTGCTCAATAGAAAATAGACACTTTAAGTGGTCTGCACACCAAATTTCAGCTCAATCCGATAAGTATTAATGACGTTATAGCGTGATACATTTTGACTTTACCAGGAGGTGAAAATGTACAACCTTGTAAGTCGTTAACGAAATGAGCTAGAAAGTTGAAATTTTGCATAAACATACAATAAAAACACCTTTTTAACTCAACAAATTTAGATCATACCGTTGAAGTAGTTTTACACGGATAGTATGTACACAAAATTTCAACTCAATCGAAGCAATATTAAAGAAGTTATACGCTCGTACACTTCAACCTCCCACAGAGGTGAAAATGTACAACCTTCTAGCTTCGCAATGGAAGCAACTAGAGGGGTGCGATTTTCGCTATTAAACTTCTTGCTTCAACTACTTTTATTCCCGATAACCGGACTTTTACGACAAAGCCAATATTTTCTGCGGAATTACAGAAAGGAAAGCCAGTTTGGATATGCGCGTTTCAGCAATCCCCTTTTCGGTCTTCTGACAAAAAGAAAATTAATAAAAGTCAAATTTATTCAAAGAAACTTCGTTCCGGTTCTCTTTAATTTTTTTCCTTTCTTTGCGAAACGAAATGATTGATGTTGCCGGCTGGTTTTCCAAACAAAATTACCGATATTATAGCGGTTCCTTGGCTTGAAGTGACGGTTATTAGATTATTTTCAAGAAGGCAGAGTTTTGCTTTTTTCTTAAATTTGGGTCTCTAGACCCTCATGCATCAAAGGAATGTTAATAGGAGTTGCACCGGGATGAAACGAACGGGGGAAAAAACGGTAATTTATCCCGTGAGTCCGTACCGCCCGCCCGACCGAAATCATCGGGAATTTACTTTTATTTTAGTAGGAAATGGCGTGAATCAAACAAAGGCGTATTTTACGAGCAATCGACGAAAAAAACTCTGATTGTCCAAATAAAAGAGCAATTTTCAATCGGGAACAGAGGGTGAAACGACGGCGTTTTAAGAAGTCGAATGATGGAATCGTTTTCGTTTTTTTTCCTATTCCCCGAGGGGAAATTCTCCGGAAAAAAGTTTCAAAATATATTTAAATTATATTAGTTAGTGTGCACACCAAATTTCAGCTCAATCGGTGCAGTATTAACGGAGTTATGAGATGATACATTTTGACCTTACAAGGAGGTGAAAATGTACAACGCTGTAACTCGTTAACGAAATACCTTCAAACTCTTTCAACCTTCTAACTCAATTCGTTGATGAGTTACAACAGTGTACATTTTTACCTTCATGGGAGGTTAAAATGTACCAACTAATAACTTTGTTAATATTGCTCCGATTAAGCTCAAATTTGGAATCCAGACTACTTAAGGTGTCTATTTTGTATTAACCGAGTCAATGTTAACCCTCAGGTAAGGTAAAAGTTAATATTAGCGTAAAAACACTTCATGCAACTGAAATACACAATTTTAAATTTAGTCATCTAAAAGACGTTGTTTTACTGGATATTTATGCCAAATTTCAACCTTCTAACTCAATTCGTTGATGAGTTACAGCGTTGTACATTTTCACCTTCTTGGGAGGTTGAAATGTATCACTTAATAACTTTGTTAATACTGCTTCGATTTAGCTCAAATTTGGAATGCAGACTACTTAAGGGGTCTATTTTGTATTAACCGAGTCAATGTTAACCCTCAGATAAGGTAAAGTTAAAATTAGCGTAAAAACACTTCATGCAACTGAAATACACAATTTTAAATTCAGTCATCTAAAGACGTTGTTTCACTGCATATTTAAGCCAAATTTCAACTTTCTAACTCAATCCGTTAATGAGTTACAGCGTTGTACATTTTCACCTTCATGGGAGGTTAAAATGTATAACTTAATAACTTTGTTAATACTGAACTGATTTGACTCAAATTTGGTGTGCCAATTTACCCAAAAAAGCAATTTCTACTCTAATTTTAAAGAGTTTTTCCCAACGATCTGAACAAAAGAAAATCAGATTGAGTCATCAATCAAGCTGATCCACGTTTAACCCACTTTGACTGAGCTCAAAACCTTACGAACGTATACTTTTACCGCCCCGCGGGGCGGAAAACGAAACTTAAAGTCAAAAATCCAAGTGTAACCGTTTAATCCCATTTTTCCGGCAATAGAGCACTGAAGCGGGGGGGAAACTTTGCATAATCATCTCCATTATTGCGAAGTACGTAATTCCTACGAAAACTATTAAAGTTAGCCGGGAAACTGGGGTTTTTATAGGGAAAAACCTCCGTAAAGGAAACTAAACTTTTTCCCTAAAAAACGAGTTGTTTATCGGTCCCTTGACAGGAATTTAACAAAACTTGGTCTGATGTGTGTGTATTTGTTTGCCGGGGCAAAACTTGACTTTTAAGTTTCCGAATGGCCCCCAGAGGTCGCCTAGTGCGGTTAGAATTAAATTGGTGGAGAGAAAAAAAATAAAAAAGTGATTGACCCCGACGTGATTTGAACACGCAACCTTCTGATCTGGAGTCAGACGCGCTACCGTTGCGCCACGGAGTCAGTTACACGATTAACCCATTTAACTCTATATAACCTGTAGTATGGAATTTTCTTTGAAAATTCTTCTAAATTTTTATTAAGACTTTGTCACTGATACTAATTTAAAGTTAAAACTAACAAAAAAGTGGATTTAAGGTGGGAAAACAGTTTTTACTAGAAGTAAAGTGACAATCAATAAAATTGACTTACCCGACATTAGTGGATCAGTGCACACTGTTTTATTCACTAGTTTGTCACTATACCGGCTAATTTACATTGTCACGCTATTAAAAAGGCACTAAATACTCAATTTTAGGCTAAAATAACGAGCGGAAGTTTGAAAAACTAGCACCGATTCACGCAAAACGTCAAACTAAGCGGTCTGTCAAAAGTGTCAGTAAAAGTCATTGGAACAGGCAGTGTTGCCGCTGTCTCTTTTTGCAGTTTGGTCTCTTCTTTTACTAAGATTTTTAAGTTTAATTACAGTTAGTTTAGTAAATTATTAATGAATTAAGAAGAGAATAATAAAAGGAAAAAACTCCAGTATGTCATTACACTTGCCAGTTTTACAAGTTTCACAAAACTGTCAGATCGAACTGTGCTGTGGAAAATTTCCTCCTCAGTTTTACGTAAATCACCAATTTATTTAGCTTTTTTACTTTGACAGCTCGTAAAATTGTTTAGGGGTTAAAAATAAAATCGGTAAAATTTGTTTGGTTTGGAAAAATGGATTTGGCAACACTGTCTATCAAAAAAGTTGAAGTTTGACAGTCGACTCATGTTGACATTTCTTTTCGACGCCAACCTGCAACCCCGACAGACGCAAAGGTAAATCAACTCGATTTGAAAATCACTTTTTTCCACTTACATCCCTTTCTAGTCGGTGTTAAACCACCCTCAGTCTGGTGCGCGAACCCTTTAACGTTACATTACATTCGGTATTTTTTGCAATTTCCAGATTCTAATCCAAGATGTCCGGCGATGAAGCGTGAGTACCTCCTAACCTCAAATTCCTCTCTAGAAATTGAGAGTTGACTGGTTTAAAGCGATCATCCCTATGGTCCCCATGGCCTCCGCGTTAATGGGGGCCGTGGGGACACTAGCGGGATTTTGGCTGTAAGCAAGTGTTGACTCGAGGATGTTTTTAGAGATGACACTCCCTCTGTGCCCGTTGCGGTCAGTGGAGGCCCCATGGACGTTCACCAGGCCCTGCAAGAAGTCCTGAAAACCGCCCTTATTCACGACGGGGTCGTGCACGGAATACACGAGGCCGCCAAAGCTTTGGACAAAAGACAAGCTGTGTTGTGCGTTTTGGCTGAAAACTGCGATGAGGCCAGGTAGGTTTTAGACTTAGTCAACACTAAATAATGTCTATTATGATTTAAATGATGATCCGCCGTAAGCAGACTGAATTTTCTATGGTTGTAATCTTCACATCTGATTTTTTGCTTAACCACTGTCTTGTTACTAATATCACAATTCAACAATTGTTAATCTGGTGTAATTTGTAGGTATAAGCAACTAGTGCAAGCGCTGTGTGCTGAGCACCAAATTGACCTGATCAAAGTGGACAACAACAAAAAACTGGGCGAATGGTCTGGTTTGTGCAAAATTGACAACACTGGCAAAGCAAGGAAAGTGGTTGGCAGTTCTTGTGTAGTCATTCGGGTAAGTCACTTTCCATCTTTAAACACTGTAAACTTACGTCTATACAGGGTAATTCAAATTTTTACTACTTTTGGTATGAAGAACACAAATCTGGTGTCTGTTTTGTCTGAAATTTTAGTTTTGAGAGTCAAATTTGAATTACCCTGTATACAATTTGGGAAAAACATTTAAATGATGATTCTTAAGGCAGGCTCCCTCTTCAGACTGAACCCAAAACAGTCCCTGGTTGATAAATTGCCTTCTGATTTTTAATTTTACCCAACTAACCTACCAGTTAGTCTGATTTGTTGTGCATTGATTAGTTGTGTTTGATTTTCAGGACTTTGGTGAAGAGACTCCAGCCCTGGATGTACTGAAGGAATACCTAAAGAATTCTAAATAAGTTTTTATTTAAGTGAATAAAATTTTACAAGAATTGGTTTTTTTTTTGCTTTTAAACCTCTTTGCTGTAGTCTTTTGAATGGGAACTTGCCATCTATCATCACTTAGGTTAAGAAATACGTTGTAAACCTAACAGAGGTTGCAAAAATTATTTTAAAACTGCCAGAATTTTCTAAATGTGTCTCCAACCATGGAAGAGTGTGTTAAACTTGCCGAAGAGTTCAGAATTGCGAAAAATACCTTTTGAACCACCATGGGAAAGCTAAAATTGCCAGTGTTAACCCTTAAATGACAGAATTTTTCCCAAAGATTACACAAAAATTCCCTAGATTTTTTGAGGTTTTGCAGTTCAAACTTTGACACTTCTTTTCTGCCTGACTGTCTTAAATTTTGTAGTGTTTTTTCAGGATATTGGATAGGAAATTCAATGAGGATTTCAAAAGTGTGCTTAAAACAGTAATTTTCTCACTCCAAGTGGGTTTTACAGGCGATTTTGCCCTTGACTGTCCTTTCAAACTGTGTTTCTAGCAGTTCAAATTTTGACACTGTTTTTCTCTCTGACTGTACTCAATTTGGTAGTGTTTTTTTTAGGTTAGTAGATAGGAAATTTAATGAGGACTCCAAAAATGTACTTAAAACAGTAATTTTCTCACTCCAAGTGGGTTTTGTAGGCAATTTTGTCCCTGACTCTCCTTTCAAACTGTGTTTCTGGAAGTTCAAACTTTGACACTACTTTTCTCCCTGACTGTACCAAAATTTGTAGTGTTTTTCAGGTTATTAGATAGAAAATTTAATGAGGATTCCAAAAATGTACTTAAAACAGTAATTTTCTCACTCCAAGTGGGATTTATAGGCAATTTTATCCCTGCCTGTCTTTTCAAATTGTGTTTCTGGCAGTTCAAACTTTGACACCACTTTTCTCCCTGACTGTCTTAAATTTTTAGCGTTTTTTAAAGTCATTAGATAGAAAATTTAATACAGATTCCAAAAATGTGCTTAAAACAGTAATTTTCTCACTCCAAGTGGGTTTGGTAGGCAATTTTGTCCCTGACTGCCCTTTCAAACTGTATTTCTGTTAGTTCAAACTTTGACACCGCTTTTCTCCCTGACTGTCCTACATTTTGTGGTGTTTTTTTCAGGTTATGGGATAGGAAATTTAATGAGGATTCCAAAAATGTGCTTAAAACAGTCATTTTCTCACTCCAAGTGGGATTTACAGGCGATTTTATCTCTAACTGTCCTTTCAAACTGTGTTCTGACAGTTCAAACTTTGACTCCACTTTTCTCCCTTACTGTACCAAAATTTGTAGTGTTTTTAGATTATTGAATAGGAAATTTAATGAGGATTCCAAAAATTTGCTTAAAACAGTCATTTTCTCACTCCAAGTGAGTTTGGTAGGCAATTTTGTCACTGACTCCTTTCAAACTGTGTTTCTGGAAGTTCAAATTTTGACACCACTTTTCTCCCTGACTGTCTTAAATTTTGTAATGTTTTTTCAGGTTATTGGATAGGAAATTTAATGAGGATTCCAAAAATGAGCTTAAAACAGTCATTTTCTCACTCCAAGTGGGATTTACAGGCGATTTTATCTCTGACTGTCCTTTCAAACTGTGTTCTGACAGTTCAAACTTTGACTCCACTTTTCTCCCTTACTGTACCAAAATTTGTAGTGTTTTTAGATTATTGAATAGGAAATTTAATGAGGATTTCAAAAATTTGCTTAAAACAGTCATTTTCTCACTCCAAGTGAGTTTGGTAGGCAATTTTGTCACTGACTCCTTTCAAACTGTGTTTCTGGAAGTTCAAATTTTGACACCACTTTTCTCCCTGACTGTCTTAAATTTTGTAATGTTTTTTCAGGTTATTGGATAGGAAATTTAATGAGGATTCCAAAAATATGCTTAAAACAGTAATTTTCTCACTCCAAGTGGGATTTACAGGCGATTTTATCTCTGGCTGTCCTTTCAAACTGTGTTTCTGACAGTTCAAAATTTGACACCACTTTTCTCCCTGACTGTCTTACATTTTGTAGTGTTTTTTCAGGTTATTGGATAGGAAATTTAATGAAGATTCCAAAAATGTGCTTAAAACAGTCATTTTCTCACTCCAAGTGGATTTTATAAACAATTTTATCTCTGGCTGTCCTTTCAAACTGTGTTTCTGACAGTTCAAAATTTGACACCACTTTTCTCCCTGACTGTCTTAAATTTTGTAGTGTTTTTTCATGTTATTGGATAGGAAATTTAATGAGGATTCCAAAAATGTGCTTAAAACAGTCATTTTCTCACTCCAAGTGGCTTTGACAAGCGATTTTGTCCCTAAAGAAACGTTACAAAACATCTAAAAGCTTGGAAATGTTCCAGAATGTCTAAAAATACTAAACAATGTTTTGAAATGTTTAGTGAGTTATAGAAATTTTGCAAAATGTCTACAAATGTTGCAAATGGTCTAGTAATGTGTAATAAAGCCTAGAAATGTTGCAGAATGTCTAAAAATACTGCAAAGTCTTTAATAAATCCTAGGAAATGTTGCAAAAGATTTATAATTGTTTAAAAAGGCCGTGAACATTTAAAAAAGTTTTAGAAACTATAGAAAATGTTTAAAAGTTGCAATAAAAAAGGCCTAGAATAGTTAAAAAACGACTAGAATCTTTCCAGAACGTCTAAAAATGTTGTAAAGGTCTAAAAACCCTAATTTCATAAAAATTTCCTAAGAGTGACATATGACATATTATACGTCAATACTGTCACTTTTTGTCTTATTTTATTTTGATTGTTCTGTTGTTTGAAATCGTTATCAGTCATTTGATAGTTTAATTTAAAAAATTATGAGTATTACCACCCTATCACTTTTTGCCTTGCAACTCCTTAAGGAAGCCCGAAAGGGCAAAAACACGTTAATACAACCCTGTAAAGAATCAAATTTCCTACAACTTTCAATATTTACACTTTGTTGTAGATTCTCAAATAACGGAGTTACGCGCAGTCAAAATGAAGTTAGTTTAAAAAAGGCAACCTGACACTCCTTATTGCCTTAAAAACATGAAAAAAGACATTCAGTTTCAAACAAAATTGATAAATGTCAGCGTAATGGTTTAGGGGCGGAATTTAAGGATACAAAGGGAGATTCGCAAGATTAGAATAGTTGATTAATTGTTGATATTGTTAGATAAAGCGTTTCAGGATAACAAATTCAGTTTATCAAAGGTGCTTATACAAAGCACACACTGCAATGTATTAAATGAGATTTTTTGTTAAGAAAAACCAGAAAAATGCCTTCTGTCGACGTAAATCGGGATTTACTGTGTGAAATTATTAGCACAAACCCCAATAGGTGGGGTAAAGAACATTTTAAGATTCTCCCTAAGGTGAGTTACTAACTTTATTAAAACAAAACTTCCAGGCGCCATGGAGATTTAATGATAACATAGAAGCGTCACTTATTTGTGATGCGTAAAATCCACTGTTGCCACTTAATCATGTTTTTCCAGGAATACTTGCTACAATCAGTGTCCTCATACACGTTACACAAAATCTGGGACAAACTACCCGACCACTTAAAGAATGACAATGAATTGCAACACCAATTGCCTTGTTTGGAGCATTACAATCGTCCAGAAGACCGCACCCATATTGACGGACCTCCGCCCCCCAAATCGAGGTGCAGAGTTTGCATACAAAAACCACCACATTGACTGTTAATTTAATTAAAAAATTATACTTAAACTAGTAGGAACAATTAAGTTGTTTCCTCGGAGGTGCCGCTGCGCCCCGCGGGCGTCAGCCCCCTTAAAGACAGGTCGTAGACCACTTCTTCAATCTTCTTAACGTCATACTTTAAAGCGTCAAAACGTTTCCTTAAGGAGTCGTTTTTAAGGTTTAACAAACGAAAACCTGCGTTTAGTTCGGCGACAAACTTGGAAATTTGTAGGGGGCGACTGTAGTCCCCTAAAGTAACCGAATTGACAGCAAAACGGGCCTAAGAAACCCCCCAAAATAAGTCATTCAAAAAACACTAACTTAACCACCACTTACCAGCTCAGAAGACAAATTCAACAGCCCCATTAAGTAATCCTCCAAGTCCAGGTGGATGTTGTCCTTATCATGCACTGTGTGTGTGCCAATGATAATTTAAAAACACCAAAAAAGTTTAAAACCTTACTAACCTCCAATCATTTGGGCGGCAGTGACGCGATCAACCAAAAAACCTTTCTCCAGGAAAACTATCAAAGCAGCCAGGAAGCAGAGTCTCTGAGTAGCAAAACGCCAGTGATCGTTGTACCTGTAATACTGGCCAGGGGGCACAACTTTGTCCAGAGCTGCAAAACCTTTCTGCACCACCTCCAGTTGTTCTCTAGCTTTGATTAAAGCCTGATGGACTGGTTACAATACAAATTAGCGTGTTGAGCACTTAAATGAAAAACACTTACTGTACTCGCAATTGATCTCACTGTGGATCACTTGTAGGGCTATAACAATCTCCCGAACTGACTTTTCAATGTCTTTCATTATATTGCGAATTACCTGCAATCGAAATTGCTTGTCTTATTGGAGTTGGGCGAGGGATTACTTACCTCTCGGACGTCTTGTTCCGCGTTCATATACTCTTGGAAGGGGGCAAACACTTCCGTTATGACTTTTTGGGGCTGTGCCATAATGTTTTTGTGGTTAGGCTAGGCAAATCGTTTGTTAACTTTCTCTACAACTTTAATCAAGTTTTAAACAGTAATTTTAGTGGTTTTCTGGTCTTTAAGGCAGGAAAAACAATAATAAACAAATACGACTTTCTAACCTCAACAAACTTTCTCTGGCGTTGCTTCTGTCAAACAAACTGTGTCAAAATTGAGGGCAAACGTCAAATTGTTTTTTTTTACAATTTTAGCAGTTTTTATTAGTTTTTTTGCAAGTTTAAACAGTAATTTGAGTAGTTTTCTCGCATTCGAGACAGGAAAAATAAGAATAACACTACTTTTCTAACCTCAACAAACTTTCTAGCCTTGGTTCTGTCAAACTGTCAATTTGAGTTAGAAATGTCAACGTCATCATAATTTTGAATGATTTTGAAGGGTTGTTGCGCTAAAACTAGATCTTCAAACACTCTACAGTGAATAATTAGTGTTAACTTCACAGCCACTACAGCCAGTAGGGTTGTAACAGTAAAAAAATCACCCCCAACCGCCATTACAAAAAAATGTCAATGAATCGAATCGTGCCTATCCTGGATGGGAGTTGTCAAAGGCTGAAAGTTAGCCCCGACTAGGCTATGTCCGGTTTCGAAGTCACAGACAAAGCCTAGGAGAGGCTGAATCAAAGCCTTTTAACTTTTGTTCAAAAAGTCCCCTACTTACCTACCAGCAGGAACTAACTGATTTAAAAACTTAATACTGCTTTTAAAATTGAGTTACACTAAATTAAAACATTGCCGGTTCACTGAGGTAGGAGCTTTTAGAACCTTTAATGACTGAACATATGGACGTAATGATTTGTAACGTAACATTGACCGGCGTCATCATTTCTAAGAAACTGAAATTCCTGATGAAGGCGAAGGTTAACTCGCACGAGACCTTGCTAGGCGCCATCCATGGGCGTCCATTTACTTTAAATAGTTTATTCATTTATTTGACAGTTTGACACTGTCTGTGAGTTTGATAACAATGACAGTTGTGTAAAACACAATGCTTGGAAATCAAAATGGCTGAAATTAACTACAAATTATATTGGTACGACACTGGTTAAGCGGATCAACGTTTCTGCACTGTGTTTCACTCTAAAAACGTAGTAGTAATATATACCGCGATGACGTAATAACTTGCAGACTGCAGGCTAAACTAGTATTACATAAATAGATTTTATATGGTGTCTAACTGGTGGGGAGGGTGACCGAAAATGTAATGGGGCGACACTTAAAACATGCGGAAGCGTCCGAAACTACCGTGAAAACAATCGCGAAGCGGATCTCACTATTTTGGCGTCGCCATTCTGTTTTTTCTACTTGGAACAAGTAAAAGTATTCCTTCAAGGTACAAATACCTCGCTTGTCAAAAGAGTTGGTTATTTTCTCGTTTGTCATCTGTCAGTTGTCAGGTGGCAAGTGGTCGCCATTTTTATGGAATTGAAAAACGTCAAACATTTTTTCTAAATGTTTGTTGGCCTTCTCTCTGTTTTTCTATTTTAAATTAATTGGGAAAAAGTGAAAGTACTGCTTTAAACAACTTTGTATTAATGCCTCATTGATCAAAAGAGTTTTGTTATTTTGAGCGCCATTTTGAAACTTTTTTGACGACAACACATTGTTCAGTCATCTGTCAGTTGTCTTATATGTGGTCTGTCATTTTTAAAGAATTCAAAAACCTTCATATACTTATCCACTGCTTCTGTCACTCCCTGTATAATATTTTTAGAAGTTTCTGATATAAATCGTCCTGTATACCTTATAAAAACCATTCAGGTAAATTTAGGTGCAATCATATATATGACAATGACAGTTGACAGTCAAAAAAGTCGTCTTTTGACGCTATTTCTAAATTATCTCAAGTGCCCACCATGAAACCATCCAAATTAACAGTTAAAGTACCAAAGAAACTCTACAAGCGAGTGTCAAGTGCTAGAAGCTCTGGTAAGCGCTTAAAAATCGCTTTGAAGCGCAAAAAATCAGTTTCATCAGTGTTTCAGGATCAAAGAAACCTTCATCAGTGAGTGGAAAAGCCTTGAAACGACCTCACAGTGAGGAAAAAATTGTGATCAACCATAAAAAACGCCGACTGGACCGGAAAAATGCTTGGCAGAAAATTTGGAGAGTGGTTGAGGACAGAACCAAGTGCAAACCGCGCCAAAATGGCCACAGGTTTGCTAAAATTAATTTCTAGAGGGCGCTTTATTAGCTTTATTGATTACAGCGGTAATAAGGTTGTGACTTGTAAGGAAGCGGATAAACCTGCGCAAACAGAACCAAAATTCAATAACACTAAAGTCACTCAACAAAACTACAAGGAAGAGTACATCAAAAGATTGGAATGTTTGGAAAAATATGGCAAAAACTTTTACTGTCCGTCCGTCAAGCAACGTTCAGGGCTACGCCCCGTATACATTGACGGTAGTAATGTAGCCTTCAGGTAGGTCACACAGTTTGGCAACGTGGCCGCTGTCAAAATTCTGTCATTTCACCCAGTCACGGTCAGAAAGAAAAATTTTCGGTCGAAGGCTTGAAAATTTGCATCGACTATTTTAAAAAACGCGGTCACGAGGTCAGAGCGTTCGTGCCCAACTTCAGACTGCGCAAGAATGAGAGTACCAACCAGAAATTGCTTCACTCGTTGGTCAGACAGAAACTGGTCATTACCACGCCCACTTTGTTTATACAGAACCAGCTGAGAAGTCCCTACGACGATTGGTTTGTGTCAGTTACGCGTAAACGTGGCAACAATGCGGTTTGTGTGTGTCGTTTCTAGGTACATTGTACAGTCGGCGGCGGCCAATGGAGGTATCATAGTGTCAGCGGACAATTTCCAGGATATTGTCAATTGGAACCCGAATTTACGGCCGGTGGTGGAGGAGCGTAGGCTGGTACCCACTTTTGTAGACGACATGATTATTTTTCCCGTTGATCCGCACGGCAATCGTAAAAACAACTTGGAACAGTTTCTACGGTTTTAGACC
The DNA here is from genome assembly GCF_016097725.1 of Ips typographus. Classification (NCBI taxonomy): domain Eukaryota; kingdom Metazoa; phylum Arthropoda; class Insecta; order Coleoptera; family Curculionidae; genus Ips; species Ips typographus. Next base: position 7,829,588 of record NC_138426.1, on the reverse strand, counting down.
ACGTGGACTATATGCTGTCATTTTTGTATTGTTCTAGTAAATGTGCGTTTCAGTCTTGATACTAAAAAAAAGTGCAGTTTGTCTTTCCCTACTGTATACAAATTGCACAACGTGACAACACTGTGACATTTACACGTCAATATGGTCAAATGGTAACTGTCAAATGTCAACCACATTAATGCATAAAACTAGGTCTTACATCCTAGATTTGTAGAAATTTGGTAAAAAATTGGAAAAAAACGTCAGTTTGGCAACAACTTATTAATAAATAACTTAAGACAAATATGTTTACTTTGGCAATGTTGCAGAAATGTGACTCATGATCATAACTTCAAAAAGTCACTTTGGCAACATTGCAAAATTTGTTATTTTGATTATTGACAAAATTTTGCAACGTTGTCAAGTCGGTCAGTTTTGATAAAATGTCAATTTAACAGCATTATAAAAATTGAGCTATTCAAGAACATCTACAGAAAAAATGTCAATTTGGCAACATTGTACTGAACTTAAATTCATAAACACCTTTTGAACAAATGTCAAAAATGATACTTTGGCAACCTTGCAAAAATTAATATTCATCATTTATAAGTAATTAATACCAAAAAATGTACATTTGCCAACCCTGTACAAATTTGGTCAAAAATTGAGGAAAAACTGTCAATTTGGCAACATTGCAAAAACCTTCATTAAAAAACTTTTGAAAAAGTGTTAAAAAAACAACACCGCAAAATTTTCGAAAGAAAAGTTAATTTGGCAACGTCGCAAAAATATCGTTATTGATCATTTGTAAGTAACTTTAGGAGATAAAGTCAATTTGGCAACATTGTACTGAACTTAAATTCATAAACACCTTTTGAACAAATGTCAAAAATCATGCTTTGGCAACCTTGCAAAAATGAATATTCATCATATATAAATAATTAATAAAAAAAATGTCCATTTGGCAACACTGTACAAATTTTGGTCAAAAAAGTGTTAAAAAAAGCAAAATTTTTGAAAGTTAATTTGGCAACGTCGCAAAAATATGATTATTGATCATTTGTAAGTAACTTTGAAAAAAGTGAATTTGGCAACATTGCAGAAAGTGGTCATTGATTAATCAGTATTACAAAAGTGCAAGGGGAAATGACAATTTGGCAACATTATAACTTAGTGGTTAATTTAAGAAAAAATGTCAACATGGCAACATTGCAAAATTATAGACAAAATGTCAACAACAAAAGTTTAACAACGTTGGCTTATAGATTAGAAAAGTGTCAAATATTGCAACGTTGTCAAGTTGATCAATTCGGCAACATTGTAATTCAAATAAATACACAAAAAATAAAAATCTAGCAACGTTGCTGAAATGTGATTATCGTTTATTTATAAGTGGCTTTCGGAAAAAAACAACAACTTGGCAACGTTGCGCTGATGATAAAATCAGTATTAAAAAATGACAGCTAAAATGTCAGTTTGACAACATTTTAAAAATTGAGTAATTCAGGAACAACTACGACAAAAATGTCAATTTGCTGACATTACGCAAGTTCAGTCATAAATCAAAAAATATGCCAGTTTGGCAACATTGCAGCAGTTTGTTAAAATTGATTTATATAAATTAGGAAAAATGACAACATTGTGAAGATCAATATGGCAACTCTGCTTAATCATCTGTCGTAATACTCCTAGTCAACATTAACCGCCATTTCCACCGTCGAACTTAAGTTAAGCGTGGTTCAGACTGTGCCTTTTTAAAACTGTATTCTACACAGTCTGAACAACATTTAACTTAAGCTTGACTTAAAGAATCACGGTGCAAATGGGCTTCATAGATAAAATATAACATACAAGGGACAAAATAATTTTCAGCGGAAAGTACATTTGGCAACGTGTTGTTGAAATTGAAAACACAATCCGGCAACTGCGCCGACTGTCATTAGAGTCACTGTCTTGGTCGTCTGTCAGTTTTACCAAAATGGCGTCGGCGTCCTATTTGGTTTGTCGTGTTTTCCTGTTTTTTAATCGTTTTTTGGGCAGTAAAACCTAAAAAAAACCTGTGAAATTAGTGCGGTAGAACCTTCTACATGATCTAGAAAGCAGAAATGCCAGTTTACTGCACCAGGAACAGTCACAAAACGAGTCTTGTAAGTGTTTAAATTAATTTATTTTAAAGACAAAAAACACTATAATACGAACAAACGTCCTAAACTGTAATTTGAACACATCCTAAACTACCATAACAACGCGTGTTAAGCACCAATAAGGTTATTAGCATAAAGGTTAAACGACTTTTACTTACAAGTTTAAGGCCACCCTAAGACTGTGACAAGTTATAGTGTCACAGTCAAAACTTAGCCTAGGGTGCCCTTAAACCTGTCTGTGTGTTCACCTAGGCTAAGTTGTGATTTGACTGTGAGAGATTATGTGCAAAATGTCATAGTCAAATTAAAACCTAATCTAGGGTGCCCTTAAATATGTCGGCCCTTAATCTACTTAAAGCCCAGTTTGTCAGTGTTCTGTTAAGGTTTACCACAACATTGACAAACTGTTACTTATAAAGTGACATAGTACTGATTTTAATAGTAGAACTACGTTTTAATAAGGCAGAATATGAATTTTCTATTACCTAAGGTACACTTTATATATTATTAAGTTTTTTTATGTACAGCAAAAGAAAAAAAAAATCAATTTGGCTTCCTGGATTAACAAAATAACAAACAACAGTTCTATTTACACCATTATCAGTGACATTTAAAAATGATGATAAGTTAAGGCTCCGTTTGGAAATTCTGTACTTAAATCACTCTAAAAGTGGAGTTACTGGCGGTGTCTCAAATTGGCGTCCTTGCCATTATCGGGGGTGTTTTTCCTGTTAAAAACCAATGTTGAAAGAAAAAGTAATCAAATCTGGATGACTACTTACTGGTCGGGGCTTTGGTCAGTGTCACTCTCCTCCAGTTCGGTCTTGTTGCGTTTCTTTTCGTAGATAATGATCACAGCACACAGAATAATTACTTCAGCGCATATACCAAGGAATGGCCATAAAGCAGCATATTTGTCTGTCAATCACAAGTTTGATTATTACTACCAATCATCAAAGTGTGGTGTGATTTAAAAACTTACCTTTAATTCTGATGATTGCTCTCGCTTCATTCTTCTCAGCGTCATAATTCCTGATGCTTCCAATACAGAAATACTCTCCCCGATCAGTTTTGTTCACTTTGTTGATCACCAAAAGCCCTCCTTCCACATTTACTCCATGTTCGTCTGAATAATCTTTGATCTCCACTCGATCATCGAAGACGGTGCCGTTGTAGTTTCCACTCGAAATCCTCCAACTTAAAACCGGAGGTGGATTACCCAGAATACCGCACTCGATGCGCAACTTTTCCTCCTCCACCACGTTAATACTTTCTGGCTTAATGCGCACGTTAATGCTGGAGACGACAGCAATGGGAGCGCTGGCTTTCTCCTCTCCTTTGATCAAAGCGGCGCAGGTCCAGTTGCCCGCGTCACTAAACTCGGCCGAGTAAATTGTTAACGTGTAAACGTTGCCGGTGTTGGAGAGTTTGAAGCGGTTCTTGTAGCTGTCAATGTCGGTCAGTTCCTCGTCGTCTTTCTTCCATTCGACGGTTAAGTCGGCCGGTGAGGCGTCTCCGCTTACGTTGCAGTTTAGGTTCAGTGGTTTTTTGTAGTAGAATACGACCAGTTGTTTTACGGGGGACGTGTATTCAGGATTTATGCTCACTGAAAATTAAAACCAGTTTTAGTTACTAGTTATCTGCTTAAGTTAAGTCAGGCCGGTAGAGTAACAAATACATTACCCTGGAACAATTGACTGGTGACTCTAGAGACAACCCAAGGTTCTCCATGAAGAATTTACAGGAAAACCAACTGAACTAGCTATTATAGTCACGTGACAGCTGTCAAAAACTCATTAAACAGTCCGCGAAACTGTAAAATGTCCATTAGTCGCGTCTCTTTGATAAACCAAACCCCAAATTGTTATTCGCCAGTCTGTGGTGTTAAATTTGGCCGTTGTGACGTTAATTGCTAGTTTAAGACGTTACATTTGACAGTTACGACAGCTGTCACGTGATGTAATAAAAGTGTACAAGCTTAACATCAGATTTGGCTCCATGGAGCTGTAAACACGACTTACAGTGTAATTCCTCAAAGAAACATATTTATTTGGCATTTTATACTTTCACGTCACTGGTTAGTGAGTTTTGACAGTAATGACAGCTGTCACGTGTCCCAAGCAATGTATTAAAGTGTTCCTTAACGTCCCAACTGTCAAATTTGGCTCCAAGGAGCTTTAGACACAGCTTCCAGTGTAATTCCTCAAATCGGTACAATATTTTTAACTTTATGGTTTTAGATCACTGGTCAACGGGTTTTGCCAGTTATGACAGCTGTCAGGCGACGTAATAATAATATAAAATCGTTCCTTAACGTCAAAACTGTCAAATTTGGCTCCATGGAGCAGTAAACACAACTTACAGTAGAATTCCGCAAAAAAACACATTTATTTGACATTTTAAACTTTCAGGTCCCTGAAAAGTGACTTTTCACAATTACGACAGATGTCACGTGACGTATGTAAAGTATAAAAGTGATTCTAAACGTCAAAACTGTCAAATTTTGCTCCATGAAGCTTTAAACACAACTTTCAGTATAGTTTCTCGAATTAGAAGCTATTTCAAATTTTATAGTTCAAGTCACGGTTGAACGAGTTTTGACAGTTTTGACAGCTGTCACGTGACTTAAAAAAATATAACATCGTTCCTTAATGTCAGAACTGTCAAATTTGGCTCCACGGAGCAGTAAACACAACTTGCAGTACAAGTCCTTAAAGGAACACATCTAATTGGCATTGTAAACTTTCAGGTCAATGGAGAGTGAGTTTTGACAATTATGACAGGTGTCACGTGACGTATGTAAAATATAAAAGTGTTCTTAAACGTCATAACTGTCAAATTTGCTCCATGGAGCTTTAAACACAACTTACAGAGCAATTCTTCAAAGAAACATATCTTTTTGGTATTTTATACTTTTAGGTCACTGGTGAGTGAGTTTCGACAGTTATGTCAACCGTCACGTGACGTAAAAAAAGTATAAAATTGTTCCTTAACGTCAAAACTGTCAAATTTGGCTCCACGGAGCAGTAAACACAGTTTACAGCACAATTCCTCAAAGGAACACATCTATTTGGCATTGTAAACTTTCAGGTCAATGGAGACTGAGTTTTGACAATTATGACAGATGTCACGTGACGTATGTGAAATATAAAAGTGTTCCTAAACATCAGAACTGTCAAATTTGGCACCATGTAGCTGTAAAGACAAGTTACAGAGTGGTTCCTCCAAAGAAACACTGGTTGGCACTACTTAACATTTTGGACTTTTCAAATAGTCCATTGCCGCACACAAGTTAAAATTCGACGACCATGACACTTGTCAAAATGGTCACGTGACTGTATTGAACCAAACCCAGATAAAAAAGTCACATGAAGCGCAACTGTCAAAATCCAACTCCAAAAACTATTAAGTGCAATTTGTAGTGATTTGCTACTACCACTTAGACCCTATACAATACAGGCCACTTAATTTGTCTCTAAGTAAAATTTTGACAGTTGTAACATTCAGGATTTGATTTGACAGCTGTCATATAGGGTGCAATTGTCAAAATTCTGCTCATAGAAGTATAAAGTGCATTTTACTACTTCTCGACCAAGATATTTAAGTTGATGTGCATTTAATAGCTGTTTCTTCATCATTCTCTTGAATTCTCCTAAAATTACTTATTTACACTAAATTTGCCATTATCCTGGCAATTTCATCTTCTAACTAACCAGTAACAAACAAAAACCTTGGAATTAACTGCATTGTTATTATACTACCCTCAATTGACCCTCAACCCTTGAATCACAGTGCAAACAAAGCTTAGACAGTAAACAGAGCTGTAAATCATCAAAATTTGTTTAGTTTGAAGATTTCTTTTACTGCCTCAAGATTAAAAACTACTCAAACACTTGAGGTAACTTGATAATAAACTCATTAAGACTGGATTGATGTCATTGCTTTTATGATAACATAATGAGCTACTAAGACCTTCAATTAAGGTTCTTAACTTTGCATGACTGGAGTCCCTAGTGTTATAAACTTGGCCTATTTTTAGGTTATTGGTTAAAATCGATTTGATTTAGCCCGTTAAAACGGTGTTAACACAAACATTCTCTTTTATTGTTGAGGCTGGAAATAGCTTTGAAATGAATCAAAAGATTTATCATCAATTTTGACGTGTTAAAAGTGGGGTTAGGTTAGGCAGTATGATCGATTTTAGGGGGGCAACGCAGTATCGCATACAAACTACAAAGTGACGAGACTTACCAGTCTGTCCTAGGGCTGCGTGTAGGGTTATCAGTAGGGCTCCGATAGTCAGTAGCAGCTTCATGATTGAGGTGGGGCCCCTCTCTTTCTCTATCTGTCACTGTCAAGTGGCGGATGCACCGTGATCGCTAAAGGGGTGGCGGCTGGTCCGTGTACTACCTACCCATGAAACTGAACGGGCAAAACTAGGCGATCGTACCGTTTGACGAAAATAAACCGATAAACTGGCCAGATTAAGATTAAAACAATAAAACCACCACACAACCTCAATTTTACGTAACGCAAATATGGCCGCCCATATGAATGACGTCAATTAGGTTGACAGTTGAGCGACAGTACTGACATTGACGGTCGCATTTTGTTGCTGTCTCCTTCTATTTTATTAAATTAAACAGAAAAGTCCACGTCAAACCTTGAAATGTCAGAATAACAACCAAATGTCAAAAATTTCGAATCAACGTTCGCTTTGTTCAAAAACGGTTTGGAAAATAACAAAAAAAGGGGCTCCAGCATGGATTCGGACAGTGATAGCAGTGTAGACAGTGTCTGTTTCGGGCCTTACACCCTGAAAGAAGCGCGGGCGAACATTAAAACTGGAAAACTCCGACAAAACGATCGAAGACACTCTTGCATGTAAGTTTTTCTGTCTTCAAGCCTTGTTCCTTGCTAACTCCTTGTTTTCAGTGCCAAATACCAGTACTTTGAGCAAAAGGCTCTTGAATCGGCCTCCACCACTTACGTGACTGCCTCCTCATCATTTGATACTGCTCCAAGTGGCAATGAACCTTCCGATAGTAGTATTATTAGCATAAGTAGTGATAGTAGTGTTCTGAATGAGTTGGATAGTTTTGAACTGGTTAGTGACCCTCAAGAGTGCACAAGTGAGCTGGAGGAGATTAAAAATGACTCTTCATACACTGAAGAATCAGCTAGCATTAGTTACGAGCGTTATGTGGAGAAATCAAACACTTCAGATGACTTAAACAACACTTTTGATGAAATCAACAAACTCCTAGGGCAGTCCCGATTGAGTAACTCACCTCCCTCCACTCAAACACCATTAAAAAGCTTAAATTCAAACCTAACAAAAATAGTCTCAAAAAGTGATAGTAAACTACCAGTTCCAATCTTTAAAGTCCCCTTTAAAAGCACTTCAAGCAGAAAACTGCCCAACTGGAAAAACATTGTCAGTCCCGTAGGAGTGTACATCAGACACGGGCCCCAATATTGCCCTCTAACCAACGTGCCTGACCGTAAAGTGGCCACCAAACTGTTCCCCACTGCAATAAAAGAGAACATTCCTGAACAGAATGACTTTGTAGTGCCTCCAGTTTTGTATAAACCCGCCAAAAAACAACAAGTGATTGATGTGGCCACTGCTAAACTTCCAGAGAGTATTGACAAGTTGGTATGCCCAAAAACGGTGATTAAACACGAGCGGAGAATCGAAGGACGGCCCCGCCATCACCAATCGATGGAGAGACGTTTGATGGAGCCGGATTTGTCTATTAACGACACTCAGTTTGATCAGGATGTCTCGATTGTAACGCAGAAGGCCCCATTTCAGTTGTAGAAGTTTACGTTTACTCTGGTCGTCCCTCCTATAAGTGACTTTAAGTGTACGGTATTTAATTCTCTGTGATTTACTAATTTTTACTCTTTTCACATTATAATTTTTTAATTACAGTATATTGACTGCCATTTTGTTGTTTTTCTGTCACGTGACAGCTGTCAAAATCCACTCACCAGTGACGTGAAAGTATAAAAGACCAAGCAGTGTTTACAGCTCAATGGAGCCAAATTTGACAGTTCTGTCGATAAGGAAGGCTTTTATATTTTTCTTACGTCACGTGACAGCTGTCAAAACCCGTTTACCAGTTTCCTGATACTGTAAAATTAGAAATAGTTGCCAATCTGCGGAATTACCCTGGAAGTGGTGTTTCTAGCTTTGTGGAGCTAAATTTGACATTTCTGACGCTAATGAACACTTATACTTTCTTTACGTCTCGTGACAGCTGTCGTAACTGTCAAAATTCCCTCACCAGTGACCTGAAAGTATAAAATGTTAAATAGTTGCTAATTTGAGGAATTACCTTGGAAGTTGTGGTGAAATTTGACAGTTTTGATGTTAATCATTTTTACGTCACAATTGTAAAATTTCGCGTCACAGAACTATAAATAGAGGAAAAAAACGTACAACATCTGGAGAATATAATTTAATATAATAATTAAAAAACGTTACAAGTAACTATTAGATTACGTAATCAATAATGTCGTTCATAAAAACGGTCATTTCCAAACCGACCAATCAAATCGCGCGCTCGATTCAAAATAACAGTTTCCATGGAGTTCTGAAGGTATGCTCTCAACGAATCTCTTTAACAAAAAAAATTTGCAGTAAAAAACCCTTTTTTAGAAAAACACTGTTACTGATAATAAAAAAAAGTCCGGAATCACCCTATCCTGATACAAAACGCTCCCCCCCCAACCCCTCTAAAAATACACGGTGGAAATTATTCGGGTGCCGACCGTTTCTCCTTTGTGGGGGGGAAAAAAGGGGGGGCCGGCACCGCGCTTCCTCCCCCCCCAACCCGCGCGCGCATCCTTAAAACAGGCGCTACTAGCTGTCGTTGCTTAACGTGTTGTAACGGTTGCCTAAATTCAATTGCGGGCCGCCATTTCCCTTGGACTGGTCTTGGTGTTGTCGGTAGGAGGAGGCGCGGTGTTGTTGCACCACCTCAAAACTGCCTTCACCACGATTTCTGTCAAACAAACGAAAATTAGTCGATTTTAAACTGAACAAGCTGAATTTTGACAGTTCAGTCAAAAGACATGTCGAATAAGCTTAGTGCCTTATTAAAACTGTCAAAAACCACAATTCAGACAGCTTAAGTTGTAAGCTTGCTCTAATAGTGGTAAAATGCACTTTATAGCTCTATGAGCAGAATTTGCGCCATATATGACAGCTGTCAAATCTTGTCTTGTCTTAAACAACCATGTAGCAACTGTCAAAATTCAAATTGCACTTTATAGTTTTATGGACGGATTTTGACGTTAAATCAAATCCTGGATGTGACAATTGTCAAAATTTTACTTATAGACAAATTGAGTAGCTTAAATTGTATCTGGTCCAAGTGGTAGTAGCAAATCAATACAAATTGCACTTGATAGTTTATGGAGTCGGATTTTGACAGTTGCGCTTCATTTGACAGCTGTCAAATCACATCCTGAATAAACGACCGTGTCAAAATTACAAATTAGAGAGGTATAAAGTGTGATGTTACTTGTTGGTTTTAGACAACCATCTGAAATACACTTTTTTGATTTTGGTTATTAAATACGGTCACGTGACCATTTTGACAAGTGTGAAACGTCGAATTTAAACTCGTTCGTGCCAATGGACTGTACGGAAACTATAAAATGCTCAGTAAATGTGTCTCATAGGGGTACCACACTGTAAGTAGTCTTTACAGCTCCATGGTGCTAAATTTGATAGTTTTGACGTTAAAATCATTTTTATACTTTTCCTATGTTACGTGACAGCTGTCATAATTGTCAAAACCCGTGACTTAAAATTATAAATTTTGAAATAGTTGCTAATTTGAGGAATTACACTGAAAGTTGCGTTTAAAGCTCGATGGCGACAAGTTTGACAGTTGGGACGTTAAAGAACATTTTAATACTTTGCTTGCGTCACGTGACAGACGTCATAACTGTTCTGACGTTAAAAAACAGTTTTACACTTTTCTTACGTTACGAGGCAGCTGTCATAACTGTCAAAACTCACTCACCAGTGACGTAAAAGTAGAAAATGCTAAATAGATGTGTTTCTTTAAGAAATTTCATTACAAATTGTGTTTACCACTTCATCGAGCCAAATTTGTCAGTTCTGACAATAAAGAATACTTTTATACTTTACATACGTCACGTGACAGCTGTCATAACTGTCAAAACGCACGCACCAGTGATGTCAAAGTATAAAATGCCAAATAGATGTGTTTCTTTGAGGAATTGCACTGTAAGTTGCTTTTACAGTTCCATGGAGCCAAATTTGTCAGTTCGGACGTTAAGAGACCCTTTAATACTTTGCTAGCGTCACGTGACAGCTGTCAGGTGACGTAAAAAATATATCAAGTGTCACTTAGCCTCACAAATATCAAATTTGGAGCTCTATTCAGGTGTAACTACAAGGTACAACTGTTTTGCATTTGATAGTTTCATCTCACTGCTGAATGAGTTTTAATAGTTATAAAGAGTGTCACTCTGACTATAAGCAACGCTGTGAAGTGTCAAAACTGTCAAATTTAACGTCACAAATGCCAAATTTAACTCCACAGTTAAATTAGTAACTATATGTGATGTGATTCAACTATTTCACACAGGCACTGTTTAATAAAAAGCTTGTTAAACTTTTTGCTGTTGCCAAAACGGCTGAATCAAGAGTTTTGACTTTGGCAACATTGATTTGAATGTAATTTTTGAACTTTTCCATGCGGAAAAGGTGTTTTATTATCATTATTATTATGATAATTGACAAATAAAAAGAAGCTTCCCAGTAAATTACTGAGAATATAAAGAAATATTTAAAATTCTGAGAAACTTAGAGAACCAACTCAATTCTCTATAATTTACCATTGTTCCTTACATTCTTTGTGTTTAAAGACTCACCTTTTGTTATCACCACTTTTACTCAAGGTGGGGAAAAAGTCCTCATTGTGAATATCGGGGGCGACGCCTTTGTTACCCCTCAATCGCCCCGAAGGGGTGTTGGCAGGCTGAGAGCTCTGGTAGCGCATCGACGGCGGTCTGTACGTTTTCTTTTCACTACTCGGTTGCGGTTCGGGCGCCTGGGGCTGTTGGGGCTCCTCCACCGGCGCCGAATCCGATTGCACGTCCATACGCTTCCAGGGCCCCGATTTTTTGTCCGCATCGCCGGTTTGTTCGCCCCCTTCCGTTTGATCGCCCGCCGCTGCGTCTTGGTTGGCCGAGTTCTGGACGTCGTTGGGGTTGATTGTTAGGTTGCCAATTTTCAGGCCCGTGTAGTCCTTTTTTTCCTCTTCAAACTCTTTCCACTCGTCTTGTTCCTGTGTGGAATTGTTTGGTTAGGTTTTGTGTCTTTGCACAAAGGGACAATATGGACACCGCATAACCTCAAACATGCAAGCCCTACGTTCAATCGTAACTTACCACGATGGGTTGGCTGCCCTCCTCGCCTTCGGGGACGCGTTCTTTTTTGGGTTTTTCCGTTTTTTTTCGCCGTGTCCTCCAGTTTTTTGGCCACCTCTTCGGTCGTGGCGAACTTTTTGGAGGTCTTCTTCTTGCGGTCCTTTTTCGCGAAAAAATCGTCTAGATCCGCCATGATTGTTGATTTTTGAAAGGCCAAAAATGTAGGGGTGACTCACTAATCCGCAAAGGGCCCCGATTTTCTCGAAAAAGCACCCTCTGGACCTCACAAAAGACCACAACCGAAATGATAAAATGAACCACCGAGTGTCAGCTGTCAAAATTTACAACCAGTGACAGAGTGACACATGTCAGTTTAGAGATGTCCAAGTTGCCGTGTGTGCGTCCTACTAATGACGTCACGAGAATGCCCCTACATTCCTTACTATTATTAACAGTGTGTTGAGGAAATAAAAGTCGTGTGTACAAAATAATTTTCTGTTTATTACTCATCACAAATTTCAATACAACGTTATTGTAACTTTTGTTGCAATTGACATTGTACAAAACCAAACAAAACAGTCTTAATAATAACAACAATAATCTCAAAAACATGTGTTTTACAACCTTAAACAACTTACTGTACACAAACTCGTAAACTTTTTTCAGTTTTCTGCTTTTTTTTACAGAAAAAATAACATTTTAGGGTCATCCCGACCCTGACCCTGTCACCTATAATGGCGAGAATTTCAACAATGGCGTGTCACACAGAAACGACGGGTTGTACGTCTGGCAGCCCTGCCGTTTCTTCTTCTTTTCGTTCAGATGGGCAATTGTATCACGGGACGCGGAAACTCCTCCAGGGTGCACTCGTAAAAGTCCGTCAAAAATTGTTCGCTTTGCGACATCGGAATGTCGTAAACGTCGTCCGTGATTGGTAGGGTGACGTCACGGGTTATGATGGCGCAGTTGCAGTGAGCGGTGTCTTTCACTTTGGTGGAGGTGCCGCAGTAACTGGCCAGTTTTTCACTCGAATCCACCTGAAAGATTAGATTTCGTGTTAAGATTGGAAAAATTTGACAGTTGACCATATTTACCTGAATAACTGGAATGCAATTTTCGTAGCAGAAAGCTTGTAAAAGAACGGCTTGAATGTGAGTGGTGGCGTCTCCAGGTCGAGTGATGGGTAAAACGCACAAAACCACTTCTTCTGGAGTTTTTTCTAGTTGGGTGATGGCGGGAAAAAGGCCGCAAACGAGGCGACGTTCCACCCTAGCCTTGGTCAAGGCCGTCCTTAAGGTTTTCCCCAAGGTCGTTCTGTAAACAAGCGAAAATCGTTTAGGAAACGCGTGTCAAGGCCCCAGACGTAAACAACCCCCACCCCCACACGTGCAACGACCTACGTCATTGACTTTTAACCTTTACACGTGCTTACCTGTTAATCATTTTACACTTATCCACAGCCTTGGCAACGCACATATCCACTTGTAATCCGCTTAACGACTTGTAACAACCCAGTTTTCACTATAATTGAACTGCACTGGTAAACACTGATGATGGTTACGACAAGTTGCGAAACGCGCTCAAAAATCAACGAAACGCACCGCGACAGTCAACTGTTTGTAATGACGTCGACAACGCGCCTCCTTCGTTTTTATATACGAGGGTGGTGTGCGCATGACGTGAATTCCACAGCTTACTGGGGATTCGAGGAAACCCCAAAAGTGGTTCGGAATTTTCGCCAGCGGTTTTGGGGTTTTCAAGGGGATTTTGGGGGCCGTTACTCCCTCCCCCTTTTCAGGGTTGTTTACCTACGCTTTGTTTACTTGGAAGGCTGCTGTGTACGATTTGATTTGTACATTTTAAAGCTTTTTCTACAAGTATTACATAGTTGTAATGTTTTGCAATGTCACTATACACTGCTCGAACATCCGGTAATATTATGAAATACCGCGAAAGTATTGGGGAAAAAGTGTCTTTTTTTGACAGCTCCTAACTTGGTTCCTTTGACAGTTAGAAGGTTAGTTCAAACGTCAAAATGTAGCTCGTATTTATGGCTTTCTTTTATATGAATACAATTTTTATTAAAAAATCCTGAATAACCGAGATATTTGGTGTGAAATACAACAGTGCAACTGTACTAGAAATATTAAAATTGGTCTTATTTGACAGCTTCTAACTTCGTTCCTTTGACAGTTAGAAAGTTCGTTCAAACGTCAAAATGTAGCTCGTATTTTTAGCTTTCTTTTACCTAAATACAATTTTCATTAAAAAATCCTGAATAACCGAGATATTTGGCGTGAAATACAACAGTGCAACTGTACTAGAAATATTAAAATTGTTCTTATTTGACAGCTTCTAACTTGGTTCCTTTGACAGTTGGAAGGTTCGTTTAAACGTCAAAATGTAGCTCAAAACTTCTTCCTTTTTTCATCAAGACAGAGTTTTTATGAAAAAAACACTAATAACTGAGAAAATTGGCCTAGAAAACTACTGTGCACGTCAAACTTAAATACAAAACTTTGGTGCACATTTTTTGGTCCTTTAGTCTGACAACCCTGCTCAGTGGATATATAATTTATTTTTTTTTAAAGAAAAGAAGAACTTTTTTAATGACTCTTCTTTATAAAAAAAAATTCAAGTCTTCTTCTTTTTCAAGGCATTGTTATATTATTCACTCTTCTCAAAAAAATGTTGAGTCAATTCTTCTTCTTTTCAGAAAAGTATCTCGAATCACTTCTTTTATTCTAGAAAGTGATCCAACTAATTCTTCTCTTATTTTTTTAGTGGATCACTTGTGTGAAGCAGTGTACGTAAACGGATCTACGAAACCGGTTACGACCTGAAAATTCCGATCATCGACACGTATTAACCGGCCTGCTGGTGGACCTTTCTTCGTCCTCGACATGGAATGCAACTTATGCAACCGGTACGACGCCGGTTTTAACACGTCGTAAACGTCCGAAACGTGGGGGGAAAAACCCATATCAGGTGGTACTACCCAGGTATTTTACGTGACATTTGGAAATTTGCGCGGGGATTTTTTCTTGAAAAAATTAGTCCAGATTGCAGTTAACCTCTAAATTCACCTGTCATGTGATTGGCGGGGGTTGGAGGTCACGTGACTTGAACTTTGTGTGACGTCTTGAAGGACAGAAGTATTTTTTCGCCATTTTTTCTTCCTATCAAATTCTTTCAATTCCTCTTCTTAAAAACTGTTTCTACCAGTGCCTCTTCTTTTTAAAAACATCTTCCCGTCAATTCTTCTTTACATAAAAACAAAAAAAACATTTCAAAGCCTACTCGGATTTCGCAACGTTGTGCTTCAATAATCGCTCTGTCAACGACCCACTTAATTAACAATTGTACTGAGTAATTGTTATTGACTTTGCTTATTTTTGTTGGTAATCTAAACGACCGTCAAAAAAAGGTTATCGCAAAAACGTGATTAACACAAATTATTACGAAATAATTGTTTTCAGGTGATGTATCCTATCATCCTTGATACCTCAATATGAATATTTGCTGAAAATGACAGTGACAAGTGACGTAAAGGCCTATTTGGCATTGTCACTGTCAAAAATTAGAGCGCGGTGGGTGGTGGAATTTGGTAAAGCATTTAGGAAAATTCCCATCGACCTATTAACATACACCTGTTTAGCGCATACTTCCGATACGAGTACTCGGTATAATTGAACGGTATTGCCAGTTCAATTATCGTTAAATTGTATAAATAGAAACAGTAAAATTCCCAGCAACTCGGTATTTCCGCCTTTGTTATCATCCGTATTCTCCAATTGATTCATCATCGTTATCATTTTTCCAAAAATTACAAAAAGGTAAACAAACTCTAATATTGCCTTTTTTGGGGTTAGAGGGCAACGCCGCCTATAGTAAATTCCATGAATGACTAATCGTTCAGCGATTCGGCCCTTTCCGCGAGACGGTCAATCACGTGACGTATTTAATCAGTCCGGACGCGTTTTACTAGTAAAAGTGAAAAGGTTAGTTTCCACCAACGGTGCACACACGTGGGTTCAATGCGTCACACTTTAGAGGTCAAACTGATGGGTTTTCCAGTGAAAATACTACTGTCAAAGCGATGACAGCCGCAAGGCGGCCATTTTGATCAACACAACCCTGTTAAGAGACGAGTTAGGGTTGTCCACTTCTACACTAAGATAAAATAGCTTTTTCTCGTGAAAGTAATTAAGAAACTAGAATGCTAATTAAACTATTGTTCAACTGTCAAAACACAACCCTGTTTAGAGAAGAGTGTTAGGGTTGTCCACTTTAACATAATTTGGTTTTTTAGATTAGAAATTCGATTACGGTAATCAAATACCGCTCAGTTGCACAATTTCACGAGAAATTCGGCCTCATTCCAAGTCCGCCTTCCTTGAACCCAAACGAAATTCCCGCAAATTGCCTGTTTTTTTTTTTTTTAATCAATTATTAATGGTGCGACGTTGCCGCTTTGTGTTTGTTTATTTATTTACTCTCTGTGCTAGGACTTAGCCCGCAACGTGCATTGTTTGGGGTCGTTGCTCTTTTGTTTATATATCGTTCATAGATTTTGATTGGTCGACAAACAAAGTGTGAAAGTGAAAGATTAAAAGTGCATTTTGGAAAAATATAACCACATTAATACCTCGATGGTGCTTGGAAACAGTTTGACAAAATTTATATATGAGTTCGATTATTCCCCTTTTCACCAATCGGACAGTTATCACGTGACTGTGCTAATCGTGCACAATGGAGTGTCACGTGACAATTGTCAAATTTAAGACACAGCTTTATTCAATCTAATTACAGCGTTGTTGCCATATTTACTTCATGCCATAATTTTTGATATTCAATCAGAATGCTCAAGGTCACGTGATAACTTTTACTACTAAAAACAATTTCTGTAGATCACGTGACTGTTTTGAATTATCAACTTCAGTTACGAAAATCACGTGACTCTTCTTACGGTCAAACTAGCTTTCTTGCAGTCACGTGACCACATTTGAGATCAAAATGTTGCTCTAAAGGTCACGTGACTCTTCTATGGTTAAAAAATAGCATCCTTGCAGTCACGTGACCATATTTCAGATTAGAATATTGCTCTGAAGGTCATGATGCTACTTTCAAGTATCGGATGGAATTTTAAAGGTCACGTGACAGTTATTACGGTTAAAATAGCATCCTTGCAGTCAAATCTCAAGCTGTCAAATAAGAACAATTTTAATATTTCTAGTACAGTTGCAGTGTAGTATTTCACACCAAATATCTCGGTTATTCAGGATTTTTGAATGAAAATTTTATTTATGTAAAAGAAAACCAAAATTACGAGCTACATTTTGACGTTTGAACGAACCTTCTAACTGTCAAAGGAACCAAGTTAGAAGCTGTCAAATAAGAACAATTTTAAAATTTCTTTGCTTCAGTTGCAGTGTAGTATTTCACACCAAATATCTCGGTTATTCAGGATTTTTGAATGAAAATTGTATTCAGGTAAAAAAAAGCCAAAATTACGAGCTACATTTTGACGTTTGAACGAACCTTCTAACAGTCAAAGGAACTAAGTTAGAAGCTGTCAAATAAGAACAATTTTAATATTTCTAGTACAGTTGCACTGTTGTATTTCACACCAATTATCTCGGTTATTAAGGATTTTTGAATAAAAATTGTATTCAGGTAAAAGAAAGCCATAAATACGAGCTACATTTTGACGTTTGAACGAACCTTCTAACTGTCAAAGGAACCAAGTTAGAAGCTGTCAAATAAGAACAATTTTAATATTTCTAGTACAGTTGCACTGTTGTATTTCACACCAATTATCTCGGTTATTAAGGATTTTTGAATAAAAATTGTATTCAGGTAAAAGAAAGCCATAAATACGAGCTACATTTTGACGTTTGAACGAACCTTCTAACTGTCAAAGGAACCAAGTTAGAAGCTGTCAAATAAGAACAATTTTAATATTTCTAGTACAGTTGCACTGTTGTATTTCACACCAATTATCTCGGTTATTAAGGATTTTTGAATAAAAATTGTATTCAGGTAAAAGAAAGCCATAAATACGAGCTACATTTTGACGTTTGAACGAACCTTCTAACTGTCAAAGGAACCAAGTTAGAAGCTGTCAAATAAGAACAATTTTAATATTTCTAGTACAGTTGCACTGTTGTATTTCACGCCAATAATCTCGGTTATTAAGGATTTTTTAATGAAAATTGTATTCAGATAAAAGAAAGCCAAAATTATGAGCTACATTTTGACGTTTGAAGGAACCTTCTAACTGTCAAAGGAACCAAGTTAGAAGCTGTCAAATAAGAACAATTTTAATATTTCTAGTACAGTTGCACTGTTGTATTTCACGCCAATAATCTCGGTTATTAAGGATTTTTGAATAAAAATTGTATTCAGGTAAAAGAAAGCCATAAATACGAGCTACATTTTGACGTTTGAACGAACCTTCTAACTGTCAAAGGAACCAAGCTAGGAGCTGTCAAAAAAAGACACTTTTTCCCCAATACTTTCGCGGTATTTCATAATATTACCGGATGTTCGAGCAGTGTATAGTGACATTGCAAAACATTACAACTATGTAATACTTGTAGAAAAAGCTTTAAAATGTACAAATCAAAACTTACACAGCAGCTTTATTATTTACCTTATTACGGTTAAAATAGCATCCTTGCAGTCACGTGACCATATTTAAAATTTAAATATTGCTCTGAAGGACACGTGATCATTTTTTGCAGTTAACAGAATTTTTTGTAGGTCACGTGACTGATTTGAATGATCAATTTCGGTTGCGTGACTATTTTCAAGCGTAGAATAGAATCAGGAAGGTCACGTGAGTCTTTTTGCTATTAAAATAGCTACTGTGCCGTCACAGGACCGTTTTAATTAAATTCACCTACAAAGGTCACGTGACTTTGTTCGAAAGTCGCGCCGAATGGAATATTGAAGTCACGTGACCATGTTTATGACTGAAAAAAATTCTGAAAATCACGTGATTGCTTTCAACTATTTCTACGGTATCGCACGTGACCACCAAATTTCGAAAAATATACTTTGTGGCTACGTCAAGTTTTGAAAGTAAATAAATTAAGCGCAAACATTAAATAAGCACTAAAACAAAATACACAAACACTCATTAAGTGATAATAACATAAAAAAAACAAAAAAAGTGTAGTGCGCGCCATCTATTGAGTAACCCTTGCATAATAAGTGACAGACAATTTTCGACAATTGACAGTATGACAGTACATCTCTAACCTTATTTTCAGTATTTTCACCGCGGGGCCCTTCAAACCAAAACAATGTGCCCCAAAAAGGAGCAGGACGTGAGCGAAACGTCCGAAATGGACACTGACTCAGATTCGGACATCAGTAGCGAGTCTGAAGCGGAGCCCGAAGTGGAAGACCCCGCCGAATCCGAGGACGAGGTGATTAAGGCGATAAAACGCGAATGTACCCGCCAAAGTGACCATCCCCCCACGATAACGTGCGAGGACTTTGTCACCGACATTTCCTTTCATCCCCACAACAACATTCTGGCTGTCGCCACTATTGTGGGGGATGTTTTGCTCTACGAGTACAGCAATGAGGAAAACACCCTTAAAGGTGAGTTTCTGGTTTGGAGGTTTGCCTGGTTGTAAAAATGGGATTGTAGACACTCTGGAAGTGCACACTAAAGCCTGTCGCGATGTTGAATTCAGTTTGGATGGGAAATTGCTGTTGTCAGCTTCAAAAGACTTGAGTGTGATGGTTAGCGATGCTGAGACAGGGAAATTGGTTAGGTTTTATGAAAACGCCCACGAAGCAGCACTGTACTGCTTAACCGTTTTGGATGAACACTTATTCGCCACTGGGGATGATGATGGAACTGTCAAACTATGGGATCTCAGGTAGGTTCTGTCTAGATCACTTACTTTTAGTTAGTAGAGATGGACTGGGGAAATTTTGTTTTTGGAGCAAACACTGCAACCAATCAACTCGTGTAGCAATATTTTTGGAAAGCTTAGAATGTGATCTATCTTTTCTCTTCTATGACATTTTGATGTCAGTTGTCAATTAAACGAGTTATTTAAGATCAAAGCAACCTGTGTCAGAAAAAAACGACATTTTGGTCAAGGGTGACTTTGACGGCCTCTGGCGGCCAAATGGTGCAACCAATCAACTCATTTAGCGATATTTTTGGAAAGCTTAGAATGTGATCTATCTTTTCCTTTCTACGACATTTTGACGTCAGTTGTCAAGTAAATGAGTTATTTAAGATCAAAGCAACCCATGTCAAAAAAAAAGACATTTTGGTCAAGGGTGACTTTGAGGGCCTCTGGCGGCCAAACGGTGCAACCAATCAACTCATTTAGCGATATTTTTGGAAAGTTTAAAATGTGATCTATCTTTTCTCTTCTATGACATTTTGACGTCAGTTGTCAATTAGACGAGTTATTTAAGGTCAAAGCAACCCGTGTCAAAAAAAAAGACATTTTTGTCTAAGATGACTTTGACGGGCTCTGGCGGCCAAACGGTGCAACCAATCAACTCATTTAGCGATATTTTTGGAAAGCTTAGAATGTGATCTATCTTTTCCTTTCTACGACATTTTGACGTCAGTTGTCAAGTAAATGAGTTATTTAAGATCAAACCAACCCGTGTCAAAAAAAAGAGACATTTTGGTCAAGGGTGACTTTGACGGCCTCTGGCGGCCAAACGGTGCAACCAATCAACTCATTTAGCGATATTTTTGGAAAGCTTAGAATGTGATCTATCTTTTCCTTTTTATGACATTTTGACGTCAATTGTCAGTTAAACGAGTTATTTGAGGTCAAAGCAACCCGTGCCAAAAAAAAAAACGACATTTTTGTCAAGGGTGACATTGACGGCCTCTGGCGGCCAAACGGTGCAACCAATCAACTCGTTGACATTTTACAGTGTCACGGCACTGTTTAGTGAGTTTTGACAGCTGTCACGTGACTAAAAGCCGGTCATTAAACGTCATGACTAGTTGAGTTCGTCAAAGTAGTGCAATTAGTTCAAAATGACTCAAGAAAAGGCTTAAGCAACATTGATTTGAATGCAAGCTTATTTAACAGGGAAAAAGGTGACAAACAAATCTACAAAACCAAAAAAAACGAAGACTACATTAGTGACATAGCCACTGACCAGTCCCACAAATATTTACTGTGTTCGAGTGGGGATGGTTCATTAACCACCATCGATTTGGCGAAAAGGTGCGTTTACATGCAATCTGAGGAGTTGGATGACGAGTTGACTTGTTTGGGGGTGTTTCGGAGCGAAACTAAGCTTCTAGCAGGTTAGCGGGTTCCACCCTGTAACCACCATCAATTAACGCCCAAGTTAAAACAGGTTCGGCGAAGGGAAAACTGTATTTTTTCAACTGGAACGAGTTCGGACTGAATAGCGATGCTTTCCCCGGTCCCAAGACGTGTATAAACTCAATGGTGCCTATTACGGAGAATATTGTGGTGACTGCGTGCGAGGATGGCAATTTGAGGGCCACTCACTTGTTTCCTCACAGGTATTTTCAGTGTCACTGTGCTGAAACTAAAACTGGCCCTGGAGAAGTAAGTGTAACTGACTGAGAAACGTTGATAACTCCACGCGCGAGACAAGGATAGAAAACCCAAAAAAAAAGTCCAAATTTTGTTTGCGACGTTGTCAAACGTTTAAATTATTTGCAAAATTAATTTTGTGACTAGAACATTTCCTAATGATTTCCATTTATTTTGATAATCTATTTACAATAAGTGTTTAAATAACTAATCCAGTGAATGAAAACAGATCTGGCAACATTGCCCCGAAATTTCCGCCTACTAGATTTTCTATTAGGTTTTTTCTGTCTTTGTCACGCGCATGCAATTATCTATCAGTTTCTCTGTCAGCTACACCCAAGGCCAGTTTCAGTTTTATCACACAGTACTAAATGGGTGGAATTTTAGGCATTTGGGCATAGTAGGACAACACGATATGTCAGCTGAATGTATGGATATTTGTAATGATGGCACGATAATAGCGTCCAGTGGACACAATAACGAAATTAAATTCTGGAACATCCAGTATTTTGAATCCTTTGAAAAGGTCAGTCACAAGCACAAAAAGCACGAGCGCAAAAAGGAGCTGGCTAATAACCTGCCTTCGTCGAAAATGAAGAATACCGCGGATTTTTTCAGTGATTTAGCTTAGGATTAGTTTTATAATAAAGAAAAATCAAAAAGTTGCCTGTAGTTTTCTTGACAATTGGCGAAAGCGCTTAGTATTGTAATTAAAATTTGATTTAAACCTTGAATTTGATTTAAAACTCAAAGTCAAAACCAAGCCAATGTTTATTAATCTTTTGACGCAAAGCATTCACGGTTACGTCATCATGGATGCGTTGCCACAGTCAAAATCTCCAAATGGCAACGCAGCCATTGGCGTTTGTGACAGTGACATTAATCGCACCTCAAAAAATTTTGACATTTGTTTTGTTTACGTAGGCATTTGAATTAAAGGTGGTAATTTGCGACAAAGCAATTTTCTCTAGTAAAATATCAAATGAGTAATGTTTATCCAGTTTTGGGGCGTATTTTACGATCAAATAAAGCGTTATCAGCGTACATAACAATCGATCATTATGGAACTTAAGTGATGTGACCGTAAAATCAATCCTAATCGATAATTAACACTTAAATCACCCAAGAAAAAAGTGGGTCTGAAAAATGGCTTTACAACACGCAGTGGAAGTCCCAATGTTTCTAACATTTGCAGCATTTCTCTTGTGCGGTAAGCAACCCTTACAGCACCCAATTTCACTACTTAATTAAGCCCCAAACACAGAAAGTGTCGACACCAACTTACTGATTTACCGCACTTGTTATGTGACTCTGGGACTGGACGAACACAACTGCTCCTTGCTGGGTAAAGTCAAAAACAACATCACCGCAGACCTGGAAAAAGCAGTTCAACCCATCGAGGACATCATTTCAATGACGAAAACCTTAATAGATTCACTTTGCGCCGCTTTGTTGTGCTTGTTTGTGGGGTCTTGGAGTGATCGGTTTGGGCGTAAGCCCGTTTTGGTCTTGAATCTATTGGGTAAGAGTTAGTTGTTTTTTTTTTTGTTTTTTTTTTAGTCCAGCAGGTTACACACTGATGAATGTGGTTATGGTGGTTTACACCGCTATCCCCAGGGCTTCGCCCTGGTACATGATGACGTGTTCAGTGCCTGTCATTTTGACAGGAGGCAGTGCCTCGTTGTTGACAATGTTTCTGGCCTACTTGACTGACGTCACTACGGAAAATGACAGGGGATTCAGGTTGGTGGTGACATTCAAATGTCGGCACGTACAGTGTTGTCAAATTTCAGAATGGGAGTGTTTGAAATTGTGATGGCTGTAGCCGTGTTTACAGGCTCCTTATCCAGCTCTTATGTGTTTAACGCAACCAGTTATATAGCAGTTTACTCTATTGCCACTTTACTGTGCTTTGCTGCTCTTTTATTTACCATATTTTTCATAAGGGAATCACTGGAAACTAGAGAAGACACGGTGAGTCTACGCTATTTGAAGACAATCGCGGTTGAAAAGTTGCCAGATTTCCCCAATCAAAATAACAAAAAAAAAATCCTAGTACTAGCAAAATATGAAGTAAAAAAATGTCAATTTGGCAACATTGTAAAAACTTGCTCAGTTTGGCAACTGTCTCTTTTTCCCAAGAAAAAAACTATATTTTTTTGGTAAAATCTTCTAATCTGGCAACCCTGCGTGGTTGTGATTGATTAACAACTTTCAGGGACGTGTCAAAGGCTTCTTCCAGCTGCGCAACCTATCGGGAATGTTGCGTACCAGTTTCAGATCACGTGATGGCTACAACCGCGCCATTATTCTTCTGATCGTCACGGCGCTTGCGCTCTACTTTGTCGTCGTCTTTGGCGATCGCAGCGTCATGTTTCTGTTCGTTCGCGAGAAATTTGCTTGGACATTGCGCCAGTACACTTTGTACAACAGCGCCACCAATATCATGTGGATAACTAGTAAGTTTTTGACAGACGCCATCTTTCCTAACTGTCATGACTTTGACAGGTACGTTCCTGATTGCGTACGTGTTACATCATCGATTGCGTGTGACCGAGTCACGATTGATTTTGGCTGGGTTCGTTTCGTTGGCGGTGGGGGCGTTCGTGTTAGCCGTGACACGCATCGACTCGTTGGTTTATGCTGGTGAGCTGTGAAAATTTGACTTTAGGACATTGAAATGACATTTCCTGAAATGACAGCGGCCGCCATTAAATTTCCCAGTGGCGGACTCACTCCGATGACTAAATCGTTAATGTCCAAACTGGTGGACGCGAACGAGGCCGGTAAAATATTTGCTCTGTTCACTCTGATGCAGAACCTTTTAGGTTTGCTCGGATCTCCCATTTACACCACCCTGTATAACGCCACCATTGACGTCAATCCGGGAGCTTTCAATTTTATGTCATCTGGCATTTACGCGTTCAGCGGTTGCTTGATTGCGTAAGTTGAGTGGGAAATAAATAAACTTAGATGTGGCAGCATTGTATATGTAGGGTTGTGTTGCTGCTACAGTGCCGTGCCTCTGGCGTTGCCTATTCTAATTTAACTACCACTGAGAGTGAAAGAGAGAATGACAACCAAGAAGAGCTAGAGTAATTGTTAGATTTTTAAACAATAAACTGTGATTGTTAATTAAGAATGAGTTTTAATTATCCCTCAACTAAGTGGCAACTGTGTAAAAGACTATCACAATCAAGCGTGGCGTGACCGGATTGGTCGCTTTCTCTCTCCAGCACAGTGGCTTGTATCAACGTGTCTCCTTTCAGCGTGCTGCGTTTAGACATGGTTGCCACTTCTCAACACTTTCCTACAGTTCTGTCTCGCTCTGTTACACGGACTGAGAGTGACAACGCGGCGGTTAGCAACTCCTCATCGAAATGCAGCACAGCTTCACCATTTCAGTGTTGACGAAACTGCAAAGGTTGTGGTCGCGCCTATCCAAAATGACAAAAGTGTTCTGCGTGCTCGTAGTGGGAGTTATCGCCCTTTTAGCCTTTGCTAGTGCTGGAGGTGACGATGCGACGAAAAAGGGGCCTAAAGTCACCGATAAGGTAGGTCAAACCCCTTTCTGTAGGGTGAAGGTCTTGAAGAACCGTGCACCAGACAACAAAGGGTTTCAGTTCTTCCTTTTTTTGTTCTCTCGTTTGTTCTTGGGAAGGGGTTATTTACGGACCAGTTTTTTTATTACCACCTCACACTTTGACGTCACTGGGACTAGAACGCCAAGTTTTAGGATGATAAATACGATTTTCTGGTTTTTTCACTAAAATTAGTTTGACGTCTTTTTTGTTGTAAAATCAAGAGGTGGATTCAGTCCCTTTCCAGTTACGTGCAACCAGGCAGTTCAATGGTTTGCTTCTTTCATGCAACTGTCAAATTACTGACACTAGTCCAAGATGGCTGAACGGTTTGTCAGAAATAAGGGGCCCAGGAGTTTTTTAATCTGTTTCCAGCCCTGCAAGTCTTTTTTGCAGCAACTTTTGTTAAAAAGGGCCTTGGAGGATGTGAGTCCTTCAGTTGACAGTGTAGTGCACCCTTAAAAACGTCTCTAGCTCTTTTAAAGTGGTTCTCAATGTTGGACACTAAAGGGGCTTTCTATTAAAGTAAGTACTTTCTCCACCTTGGAATCCACACTGGTCACTAAAACCTTTATAGACATACAATAAGTCTTTGTTCCACTTTCTCCAAGCTTTTGTTGTGGTTTTTGCACAAAAATAGCGCGCACATTAGAAAGGAGTTTATAACCAAAAACTGTAAATCATCCTTATTGGATTTCAGCCAATTTAAGGTCACTGGACCTTTGTTGCTGGTAAATACTGTCTAATTTACACTGAAACCAACACAGGTTTGGTTCGACATCACGATAGGAGATGAAGCAATCGGACGCATTGAAATCGGTCTATTCGGCAAAACCGTGCCAAAAACAGTGGAGAACTTCAAGCAACTGGCCCTTAAACCGCCTGGTGAAGGTTTCAAGGGCAGTAAATTCCACAGGGTGATCCGGGACTTTATGATCCAAGGAGGTGACTTTACTAAAGGCGATGGAACTGGAGGTAAACCACACTTTCCACCCTTTTTGATTGTTCCTAACTAAACAGTTAACTCCAGGCAGGTCAATCTACGGTGAACGTTTTGCTGACGAAAACTTCAAGCTGAAACACTACGGAGCCGGTTGGTTGTCCATGGCCAATGCTGGTAAAGACACGAACGGGTCGCAATTCTTCATCACAACCAAACAAACCAGCTGGTTGGATGGTAGACACGTGGTGTTCGGTAAAATCCTTAAAGGAATGGACGTGGTCAGGACAATCGAGGCTACCAAAACGGACAACAGGTTGGTGGGTGAGTTTGTGTTGTAGGGTACTGATTGGTTGTTTCCACAGGGACCGACCTGCCAAGGACGTGGTGATCGCTGACGCAGGCGCCGAAACCGTCGAAGAACCCTTCAGCGTCGCCAAGGAGGACGCTCGAGATTAATTATTTATTCTTTTTTATACTGAGCAGCCTTGTGATTTTTTTAAAAATTAAATCGTAATAAAAG
Source organism: Ips typographus (assembly GCF_016097725.1). NCBI lineage: Eukaryota > Metazoa > Arthropoda > Insecta > Coleoptera > Curculionidae > Ips > Ips typographus. The sequence continues at coordinate 7,803,435 of NC_138426.1, read as the reverse complement.
GGTGTTATAATTTTTTATATGAAAAATATTTGTTTTATTATTGTGGTAAGGTTTAAAACCCTGAAATATGAGGCAAAAATCAAAAAGAAACCAGCAAATGTTTAACTTCTTTTGAGGCAAGGCATCCAAGGTTACGTCATCACGGATGCCTTGCTTGCTCTAATACCTTTTGTCTCCTTCACAACTTATTTGTTTTATACAGTGAGTCATGTAAGTTGTAGGCTTTAAAAAAAAAAATCAACTCTATTTATTTAAACAATTTTCAACTTAACGGTTCAACCAAACAAATAAAAGGCTTCTTAGAAATTAACAATAATTCTCTGCAACATGCTAACTATTTGAACAAATATCGATAGTTTTACTTAAGGAACAAGGGAAATGACCTTAAAGCAGGTCGTTTAACGACTAGAACTGTCAACACGACTGACACTTACCCCCTTTTTCTGCAAGGACTGTACTACGTCACTGGGTGGGAAATTGTAATTTTCCTTGTCCCTCCCTGGCTGAGTTTTCTGAAAACCAAACAAAATTAGAGTTTTTTTTAAGATTTCAGTAGAAAATGTTACCTTTTTGAGATTGGTAGGGTTTAGTGGAGAATCTTTTTGCTTCCACTGTATTTTTGACAGCCCCGAGGGATTAACCGGAGCGTTGACTAGGCGTTTTACAAACCTCCCCTTCGGATTGGTTGAAGTGCCTGAACTCCGATCGGTGCTTATTGCTTTGGGTGAGCCACCATTTTGTTTCGCAGTCCTGCTGTTATTGGCCGAGTTCATATATTTCAGAGTGTCCGCGATCCAATCAGTTACTTTCTGTTTTACATTTACATTATTGGTTTGGGGCTGCAGATTAAGGGCGTGGTTTGGTTTGGTTGACAAAAGGTGGGAGTGGTCAAGTTTGGTGGTTTTGAAGGTGTCGTTGCCACGCCCACTGACAGATTTTTGTGAAACAATTTTAACCTTCTTTAAGCTGGTGTCGTTTGTGTGATCTCTATTGGATGCGTGCTTTGATAGGTCAAGAGGCTTCAAATTGTCTGAGCCTTGCACTTTTACCCTCCTGATTGCTTTGAAATGGGCGTGGCTTGTCTTTGAATCTGTAGAGATATTACGGGAATTGAAACTATTATTGTGATTAGAGTGGGCGTGTTTTAAGGTCATGGAATTTTCAGGGGCGTGACCAACCTTCAAATTATCGGGGTTTAGCACTTTTACCCTCTTGACTGCCTTCAAATTTGCGTGGCTTGTCTTTGGTTCTATAGAGCTTTTACGAGAATTGAAACTATTATTGTGATTAGAGTGGGCGTGTTTTAAGGTCACGGAATTTTCAGGGGCGTGACCAACCTTCACAGCATCGTAGTTTGGCGCAGTGTTGCCTTTTATCGGGGTGTGGCCTGAAATGTTGTCAACCTTGCGTCTGCTCTTGTTTGAACTGACTTTCACTTGGTTTAAATGAGGGTGAGGGGCGTGGCCAATCTTCAAATTATCGGGGTTAAGCACTTTTACCCTCTTGACTGCCTTCAAATTGGCGTGGCTTGTAGAGCTTTTACGAGAATTGATGAGGTTATTAGAGTGGGCGTGTTTTAGAGTCACAGAATTTTCAGCGGGGTGACCAACCTTCACAACCTTTGGTACACTGTGGCCTGAAAGTTTGGCAACCTTGGATCTGTCCTGGTTTGAATCGATTTTCGCTTGTTTTAAACGAGAGGGAGGGGCGTTGTCAACGTTCGAGTGGGTGGGGGCGTACCTTAATATGTTTAGAGGCTTGACTTGGACGCGGCTTGGTGCGTTATTCCCAACACCCACTAACATCACAGGCTTTGACATATCGACAGCCATATAAGGAATGTGGTTTGCTGCGTTGCCAGACTTATGGTCTGAAGTGCTTAACTGACCTTGACTGACAGTTGACGCACTTTTGTCACGTGAGTGAGTTTCGCTGGGTTTTTTAATACTTATTATACGGGCTTCGCTCTTAAATGGCTTCTTCTGAGAGACTTCACTCTGATTTATGACGTTTTGGTTGGTTTCACCAACATTTTGACTGGTAAAGTTCGTTAAATCTTTGACAGCTTTCAATGTGACACCATCACCGGATTTGGATAAGTAACTGCGTTCTTGCAATAAGTGCAGCTGCTCCAGGGAGCTGCGCATCTGATGCTGCATCGGGGATTGTCGATTTACCGGTATGGGCGTGTCTTTTCCCTTAGTGGGCGTGGCCTTGATTACAACTCCTTTGGGGCCAATAGGATTGTTTTGCCTTAAAGTAAGGGGCGTGACTTTTTGTAACACCAGTTTGTCTGTATTTAATGTTGGTTGTATTTGTCTCTTCTGTTCCTCTTTGACTGCCTTTTGGGTTTTGGCTATTTGCGTGTCCAGGAAGGCTTGAATTGTCTTTTTCCTGTCATCGTTGATACTCAAACCCGCCTGCTTTAAAGTTAAAATTAAAAACAACCTTGAAAACAATTGAAATTTTACCGGTCTTATAATGGTGAGGGCGGGGCCAGCAACTTGATTGGTTGCGGGGCGCGGCCTACTAAGTCGTTTAATAACAATCGGTTTGAAGTCCTCTGCGGATGTGGTGCGTTGCTCCAAACTAGCGCACGCGCTAGAAAAGCACAAAAATCTATTTTTGCCTGGAAAATAGTGGGAGGAAAGGGTGGAAGGACTACCTTTTACGGACCAGAAGGTAACGAGGCGGACCGAGGAACTTCAAAGGGGTAAGGCTGGAAAAAAGGGTGTGATTGGTGGGAAAAAGAGAGGTTAAGAAACTTACCTAGGTTGTGGTAGTGAGTAGGTGTGGTCCGGGTGGGCGGCAACACTGTAAAACAATTACCCAATATAAAAAATGCAATCCACAATAATAATAAATACAGTGAAATAAAACCATTTCAATCAAATTATAACAATTTATTAGCTTAAATTAAGTTACGATCACTCTTCATCGTCTGAAGAATCATGAATCACTAAAGTGGTCAAAGCGGCCTCTTCCGGATGCTGTAAGCTTTCAGCTAAAATCGAGTTTACCTCCTCCAGATTAGTATCTGAAGTTGCATCGGTTCCACCTGTAAAAAAAGCACAATTGTACCTAAATTCAGTACAATTAAAAAAAAAAAAACACTCACTGGAACTTGGTATAACAATCGGTGCGTTAAGACGCACCGACGCACGAACCCTGCCCGTTTGGACAACCATTTTCCGGCTTGGCGCCATGTTGACGGCCGTTTTATTGCGCAGACTGACATTTGACAGTCGAGAAGGGCCAGGTCTGGGAAACTCTCCGGCCCGTTTTACCGCCCCCTCGTACAGTTGGTGTAAGTTCAAGCGCTGATTTCTCGCACGTAAAATCCTGAAAATCGGAAAAAACTTGAGTTATCCCAACATTGCAATGAAAATTCCAACATACCTTTATTATGTACAAACTACTTAATTATTATACAGTGTGGTCCAAATTGGTGATGCATGTATTGGGATCTCGAAAACGGTAAGAGCTACAGAGTCGGTTAAATGGGGAAAGTTTTAGAGAATTTTATTAATGAAACTTATTTCCGGTTTCCAAATTAAATTATCTTCCTCCGTTTTCCGGAAAATTGGGAAAACGTCAGAGGCTGCATTTTAAACACTCTTTAACAAAGCCAAAGGGAGTTTTGAAATTAAGACATTATTAAGGCATTTTTTTACGTAGAACACGATGACGTAATTAGAAAAAATGTATCGTCATTGGTTTCCGAGATATGGATGATAACTTCTTGCCGCCATCTTAAAGGCGGCCATAAAAATTTATAAAGTTATCATCCATATCTCGGAAACCAATGACGATAGATTTTTTCTAATAACGTCATCGTGTTCCACCTAAAAAAGTGCGGAGAAAGATAATTTAATTTGGACACCGAAAATAAGTTTCACATAAAATTCTCTAAAACTTTCCCCATTTAACCGACTCTGTAGCTCTTACCGTTTTCGAGATCCCAATACATGCATCACCAATTTGGACCACACTGTATAGCACCCACTATTCTGTACAAGTTCTAATTTGTACTGAGTAAATTGCAGGAAAATTCACAAAACCGTTGCAACGTGCATGTTTACTTTAAAAGGTAAATTTGGTTATCAAAAGCGTACCGAGAGCAAATCAAATACGACACAAGCCGGCAACTCCGCAAAAAGTTGACGTTTTTAATGTCACCTTTGTTTGTTTATTTCTTGCTAAATTATCTTTTAAAAACACGTGATATCTGTCACTAATGTCAAAATTTACCGAGAATCTGCAAGAATTACAGTTCAACACAGTTTTCGAAACGAGACGTGTTTCTCAGATTTATGACAGTGGTCACGTGACCGTCTAGCTAAATAGTGTTCTAGAATCGCGTGACAAGTGTCACTAACATCAACACTGTCAAACTGTGCTCAAAAGTTGCAAAAATCAGAGTTTAGAAACGTTTTCTTGCAGTATTCGATAAAAAACGTGTTTCTGAGATTTATGAGAGATATTTTGACAATTGTCACGTGACTGTCTAGCTAAATAGTGTTCTAGAGGCACGTCACAACTGTCACTAACATCAAAACTACCAAACTGCGCTGAAAAGTGGCAAAAAATCAGAGTTTAGAAAAGTTTTCTTGCAATATTTGCTATAAAAAGTGTTTCTAAGATTTATGACAGTTATTTTGACAGTTGCTAGGTGACTGTCTAGCTAAATAATGTTTTAGAATCACGTGACAAGTGTCACTAAAGTCAACACTGTCAAACCATGCTCCAAAGTTGCAAAAATCAGAGTTTAGAAAAGTTTTCTTGCAGTATTCGATCTAAAACGTGTTTCTGAGATTTATGAGAGTTATTTTGACAATTGTCACGTGACTGTCTAGCTAAATAGTGTTCTAAAAGCACGTGACAATTGTCACTGACGTCAAACTGCTCAAAAGTTGCAAAAAAGGCTAAAAATATGTCTTTCAAGTCAGTTTTCATGGTTTTCAGACTGATTTTAAGTCTCCAATCTTAAAAATTGACTTCAAACTCATAAAAATGTACTTTCTGGCTTAAAATTTGTTTTTTAAGTCACTTTTCAGACTCACTTTAAGTTTTCAGTCTTGAAAATTGGCATTAAACTCATAAAAACTCACTTTCAGGGTTAATTTTTTTTCAAATCAGTGTTTATGGTTTTTAGGCAAATTTTAATGGTTTAGCCTAGAAAATTTCCAGTCTTGCAGCACTTTTTGCTTTACCCTGTATATCCATGAAGCAACTACTTTGAGTCTAAAAGAATGTCCGGCTCTAATACACCAAAAAAAAAATAAAAATTCACCAAAACAAAAAAAAAACGGCCAAAGATACAGGCAGCATTCGTTTTCACGCTCCATAGAGTGAGTAGAGCTTTTTTGACGTCACAATGACGTAATTTGCCAATTGGTCCAATTATGGCTTTGCCAAATTACGTCATCGTGACGTCAAAAAAGCTCTACTCACTCTATGGAGCTTGAAAACAAATGCGGCCACAGATACAAAAATGTTCACACACTGTGTCAAGGCATCCGTGATGACGTAGCGTTGGATGCCTTGCCTCAAAAGACTTTTTATCAAAATTGTATGCTAGAAAAAGCGTTTCGGTGCGCAATTTAATTCTCCTCTTCTTATCAAGGGATTATATGTGGATTTTTAAGGATTGTATACTGTAAAATCACACAAAACTACCCTTAAAGTAACTACACTACTACTACATTTAGTACAACCAAGTGACTTACATCTGCGTGTTTACTCGTGCAGCAGGATTAAACACTCGATTGGACTGGTTTTGGGGGTTCAAAATGGCGGACCCTAGAATTGTTAGCGCGGGATCTGTAACAAAACCAGTTAAATTTGCTCGCCGCAACCAAAAAGCAAAAACCAACCGGTTTTCTTGTTAAACTCCTCCCAAGCAGCGTTCTTCTGCTGTTCGTCCAAGTCTTCTTCGGGGCGATTAGTCAACAACGCCTGGTGCTCGTGCCATTTGAACAACACCTGATGCTTCTGGATCAGTTTGGCCAAAATACAGTCTTCGGGTAGGTTGGGCACTGGCCGCGTCTTGTCTGCAGTGGGCCGTACCGAGTAGTACTCTTGGATGTCGGCCGAGTTGTAGTGACGCGTTATTTGGTGTTTGTCGACCACTCGATGCGCTATTGCCAGTTTGGTTACGCTTCTTTGGTACATTTTCTCCTCCATGGTGTCCTGTTGGATGATTTTGTTGTATTAAGTGGACTGGAGTGTTTGTCTACTGTTCTCGCGGTCTGAGTTTACATGCATTATTGACTTCATCCTTGTCTATTGTTCACTTTCAGAAAGGGTAAATATCTAAGTGAATGTCTTCCAAAAAAAAAACATTTACTGATTAGCGCCTCTATTTCAGTCATTGTCAGTTTGAAAACCATCGAAATTTATTTGATTTGTTTACTATTAATTCTTTTCCGTTTCTTTGTGTTGTTAATAATTTATAAAGTTTTCTATTTACCACACCACCACAGTGCTTTTAAGAGCTATTGTTTCTACGCTTTAAACATTCTGTAAGTACTTTCATAATATTATTATTAATATTTTTATTTTTTTTATGTCGGCTGTCACGATCTAACCAAAATTGGCACAATTACTAACCGGCTTTGGAAAAAAAGTGGGAGTGTCTATTATGATTTTTATTTAGCCATTTGGTTTTTCTTAAATTCGGAATTACTTACTATTACAGTATTTTTTTAGAAAATGCTTGGAAAAATTCTCTACAGACAAGCCCAGCAGTTAATTCTTAACCTTTGTGAATATTTTGAATTGGAAAAAACTAATGGAGGACCTTTAGAAGCTTTATCATCTGTTCAGAAGGTTGCAGCTGCTTTGAAAATTTCCCGCAAAACTGTTTATTCGATTCGGGAAAAGCAAGCAAGTGATCTTATGATTTCCTCACCTAGAAAACCTAAATCGAGACGTTATCGACGGGTCAAGACCACTCATTTATCTGAAAGCATTAAAATGGATGTTCGAAATACATTATATGATATGTACAACGATAGTATGTTAATAATAGTAAAATATATCTACTTTTGTAAGAAACATCTATTAACATTTCATTGTTTCCAAAGACTGAGATTTTTGGGTTGCATTATAGATTTTTTATAAAAATTTCTTCAAACATATTAATAATAAAGTCATAGAAAAAATAAAATAAGTTTAAAATGTTTTCCAGCGGGTTTAAAATAAAATTAGTGGATTTCAACCTGAAAATGAGATATGAGATACTACAGCATCACTCAGAATGTCTTATTAAATTTTTAATTTGTTGTATTTATTTTAGAGAAACATGTAACCATCCAGAACCTAAATCAAGAGCTTAAAGTTAAAGAAATACTACATATTGGTGATACATCTCTGTGAATTTTGGTAAATAAATTAGGTTTCAAATTTAGACGGAATTCTATGATCCAAACGGAGACTTCTCATAAATAAAAAATGTTATTTCGGTCAAGATATTTTTGATTTGCTTTGGTATAAGGTTGTTTTAGAGCAAATTTGCAGCCAAAGATCTCTACTTTCTGACTGACAATATACGCAAAATTTTAAACGTGACGAAGCTTTAGACACGCCCTTTTCTATAATATGAACACAACAGGTTTGTTGACGAAAACTTGATTTGATTCATATGATTATAAATGACGTAGCCTTCGTGACGCACGGGTAAACTCACTCCGCGAGAACAGTAAGTGGGTTTACCATAGCAATTAGCCTGTAAACGTAGACTGGTTTGTTCTGGCCGAACCTGAAGGATCTGAAAACGCTCTGAGTGTCGTAGGAAGGGTTCCAGCTGACGCTCATTATTACCACCCGATTGGCCGCGGTTAGGTTCAACCCCAAACCCCCTACTCTGGTGGACATTATGAAAACCCTGGCAAAACAATCACACTGCAAACAACCGTAATTTTTAGTACAATTAAAATACTTTATATCCCGTTCCTCAGGGTTGTTGAACCGGTCGCACATGTGCGTGCGCACTTCTGGACTTATAGTCCCGTCCATCCGGAAGTAGTCTCGTTTATTTTTGTACTGGAGTGTCTCAACTAGAAACTTCTCCAAATTGTCCATTTCGGCGTGCGATTGCGAGAATATCAACCTGCGCAACATTTCATTAATTCCTTTCCGTTAATTGAAGTTTTTACTACTGACGTTTTGTCGCCATTGGCTGCCGCCTCCTCCACAATCCCCAATGTCAAAAGTAGTTTACTACCAGCGGACAAGTGCTGCGCTCTATCCGCCGAAAGAAGGTTTTTGTACCAACCACCTTTAGTAATAATTTTCCCATCCAAATCGTCTTCCACGTCACCGATAACGTCCTGTTCCCTGATTCTAGATTTGCCGTTTTTCTCCGCCGTTGTTATCACATTGGGATGGGCACAAATATACTAAATTTAGTATAATCAAACTGTTACCACTGAAACTGAAAAAGACTTACTCGTAAAATTTGCACGTCTGCCAAAAAGTTCTTCCGGTTGATCGTTCCACTTTTAGTGTAAATCACCGGCCTTGAATTGGTGCTATCCAGGTATGTATTGTACAATTCCACTTGAAGATCGCTGAGTTTGACGAAAACAGCCTGGTCGATCAGTTTAGGCAGGTACTGCTTCAATTCAGTGTCTTCAACCCTCTGAAAGTCATGTGACATTAAATCTGTACCACCTAAAGGCCCGTCCAAAGGCTAGTGACAGTGACGTCACATTAAAACAAACTCATGTCTTAGAGTGATTTTTTGACTGTGCAGAGCGAATTTGACGTCAAGATGACGGTTTGTCAATGTATTGTTTAGTAAATTTCGCTCGGCACGTTTCATGGAGCGTCAAAACGAAGCAACACAAACAGTTGATACAAATAACACTTTATAGCTCTATGAGCTGGATTTTGATAATGCGCTCTATATGACAGCTGTAAATCCACTGTCTTAAATAGGACAATATGTCACAAATGTCAAATTTTCAACCATAAAACTGTAAATTGCACTTACAAAATATACTATTACAGCTCTATGAGTCAAATTTTGACAGTTCCAGTCTATGTGACAGCTGTCAAATATGATTTCAAATAATACTCCGTGTTGCATTTGTCAAAAATTTAAATGTATAAAGTAGCTTAAGTTGAATGTTTTGTCCAATCACTCCAAGTAGAACTTTATAGCTCTATGAGCGGAGTTTTGACAGATCCAAAATACGAAATAGCTGTCAAAACTAATTTAGACCGTGTCACAACTGTCAAAACCTCTATTATAGATGTATAAAGTAGCTGAAGTTGAATTTTGTCCAGATGAAACCAAAACAGTGGTTTGTAGCTATATGAGAGGGATTTTGACAGTTGCACTATATGTGATAGCTGTCAAAGCTCCTTTAGACCATGTGACAACTATCGAAACCACTATTATAGATGTATAGAGTAGCTGAAGTTGAATTTTGTCAGGTGAAAGCAAAACGGCACTTTATAGCTGTCAACAGACGTCAAAAAATCAAAATTAATAATTTACAACTGGCTGGTTTCACGCTCCATGGAGCGAATGTGACGACACAATGACGTAACTCCACGGAGCATAAAAACGAATGCGGCCAATGGCGTTGCAGACAGTGTCTGAATTTAAAAATTCGCAAATGACATACATCGAACCTCCATCCAGCTCGGTGCACAATAGAAAAGGACATTCATTACGTCACTGCCCTTAACGTTGAGATAAACCTTACTAACCTGTACTGTCCTGTTTAAAATCTTGTGAAGCACGTGAGTGCGTTTCTTCATAAACATTATATCTTCAGCTGTCGAATCTTCAAACTGTCCATTAACGATCGGATTAACAAAGTTGGTTTTGTACTCCTTTTCCGTTCCCAGTAGGTTGGGTTTCACAAAATTCACCATGTAATAGTCTGGAAAATACAATCAGTACTAGGGATGAGGGCTGGTACTAAACTACGTACATTCCAGCAGGTTGTTTTGCAGTGGGGTGCCAGTCAAAATAATGCGCCGTCTTGTGGACACTTTGTTTAAAGCTAGAGTCCTTTGCGACTGTTTGTTGCGCAGCAAGTGACCTTCGTCGCAAATTACCAAGTCAGGACCTAAAAAAATTGTATTGTACTTACAAACACACAAATTTAGGAAAACTCACCGGGGTCAATAAGAGCTTCCAAGATACTCTCTTTGTCGAACACCCCAGCGTCCGCCCATTTCTCCAATTTGTCCTCGTTTACCATAAGGCCGAAACACTCGTAACCCATGACCAACATCCCACCGCTCCTCCGCCATTTGTTCACAATACTAAACCGCATATTGGCCGCCCTTTTATCCCTAAAAAAACACACACAGTACAGTTCTGTAAGAACCAACCCTGGGAGTAACTCACTCGATCGAGTAGAACTTTACGCCAGATTCTTTTAATCCTTTAAAGGCCAGTTTGTACTCGTTTTTCCAGTTGGACACGGTGGACAACGGGCACACGACCAAAACATGTTTAGTTTTTGTTATAGGATTGGCAAACAAGGTTTGTATCAACGCTAAAGCCTGGAAATATACTGATTGATTTTGACCACCTGGCTTAATCAGTTTGTCAATGTTTTGCTAATATAACCGTTATCAGAACATTGGTAAACTGGGCCTTAAGTAGGTTAAGCACCGACATATTTCAAAAGCACCCCAGACTGTGATTTTTAGTCACAGTCTCAGCCTAGGTGGGACCTGACAAGTCAACACCGTTTGTTCGTATTATAGTGTTATTTGTCTTTAAAATAAATCACTTTAAACACTTACAAGACTGGTTTGATTTGACCGGAATCTTTAATGTTCTGTGTCTGTCCTAAATGCGGTAAATTCACATTTCTGTTTTCTAGACAATGTAGAAAGTTCTACCGCACTAATTTTACAGTTTTTTTTGGGTTTTATTGCCGAAAAAACACTTAAAAACAGGAAAACTTGACAAACCAAATAGGACGCAGAAGCCATTTTGAAAAACTGACAGACGGCAGAAACAATGACTCAAATGACAGTCGGCGCAGTTGCCAGATTGTGTTTTTAGGTTCAGAATGTTGCCAAATGTACAATTTTAAAAGTTTTCTTCTTAAACCAAGTACAAAGCTTGCAATGGGATGGTCTAAATTCAAACATACCTGCAATGTTTTGCCCAAACCCATGCAATGGGCTAAAATACAGCCGGAACCTTTGTAACCAGCCTGTAATTGTTTGACACTTTCGTAACATGAGTCCCACATAAATTGAATACCATCTCTTTGATGTGGTTTCAGTTTGATCGCTATTTTCGGGTGGACTTTGATTTGATTGGTATCTTTCACGTCCAAGACTATTTAATAAAAAATTACAGTACTAAATGGAAAACTCACTAATTGTACTTACTGAGAGGATGACAATCGTCCTCACTGAACTGACTAGCAAACGACAGTGACTGCGAGAAAACCTCCATCGCTTTGTCCTTCTCTTGTAACCGTTTGATACGTTCGCGTTCTTCGTTGTGCGCAGTTTGGGTGGCTTCGGACAAGTCCTCCTCCTCCATCAAAGCCCTGATGTTCCTCCTGCCTTTACTGGATTTTCCCACCTCCTCATCACTCAAAGTGATCACGTTTTGAGGCGTTTTCTCTTTCGGATAAACTGACACTCTGCAAAAGGAAAAATTGTACGAAATGTATCATTGGATTAGCGATTAGAGTACATTTCAAAGTCGCTATCGTCCGAATCGTCATCCACTTGGAACGTTTTCAATGGAGATTTGTTGACTATTTGGATGTCGCTGTCGTCGGATTCAGCGTCCAGATTAAAAGATTTCTTCTTGCGCTCGCGCTTTTCTGTTGGTTCGCTGTCCTCTGATTCGCTATTGCTGACGTCCATGTTGAGGAGGGGGTTACGTTTCCAGGTGGGGACGCTTTTGCGCACGCCTACAAAGTCTTCTTCATCACTAGAATCTAGCTCCACTTTCTTTTTGTTTTTCCCCGTGGAGGATTTGTCTGATTGGCTGGTGCTGCTTGAGGCTCCGCCCTCCGACCAATCATCCTCGTCCGAACTGTTTGTGATGTTGTCTAGAAGTGACGCGGCTAATCGGGAGGGCTTCTCGTCCACCGAAGGTGGAGGAGGTGTGTCAGACATGTCACACCCCAACGAATCAAGGTCTGTGTTTGAAAGTAGGGAACTTGTAGAGGAAGATCGGCGTGGTTTGCGGATTGTGTGACCACTGTTAAACTCAGAGAAGTGGGAAAAGTCTGCCTGTTCCACATCAACAAACAACTCCTTATCTAATCCAAATTCAGTCTTAATTTCCTGGGTGAGGACCGGCTGGACCTTCCGGTTTAACCCTCTCAGACTAAGCGACAAATCACTCTCTGACAACTCCGAGGAGCTGGAGCTACTCAAAAAATCATCGTCAGTGTCCAGCAAAGCCTCAAACGCGTCCCAAGTCTCTTTGTTGTGCACCTTAGGCCTGCCCCGAGCAGGTAGCTCCTCCTCTACAGTCTCCTCCCGAAGTATATCGAGCAGAGGTGACTCAGACTCTAACGACCCTAAAAGAAATTTGTGTTACAGGGTGTTCAAATAAGAGTGGCATTTTTGACAAAACGGTTAATCGTACACATTTTTATTTTATTTTTCAAAAAAGCCTTGAAATTGACGTTTTAACGCCATTTTGAAAGTTACGTTGCATAGTGAATACTGCCCATTTGGCTGCATTCGCCATTTTGCTTTATATTCTTCAAAATTGATTTTTTTTTTAAATTTAATTTTGACCACCGTGTAGCCCGTGAAATATTTTTCTCTATGAGAGAGTTATAGCAAATGCAAACAATTAAGGAGCTATCGCATGAAAAACCTTAACTTTACTCTCTTAATTTTGACAGCTCGTAATTCCGCCATTTTAACAGTTCTGACAACTGTGTAGCCCGTAAAACCTTCTTTAAATCCTTTGTTAGAGAGTTATAGAAAAAGCTAATAATTAAGGAGTTATTGCATTAAAAAGACAGTAAATTACTACTTAAGTTTGACAGCTCGTAATTCCGTCATTTTGACAGTTACAGAGATCTAGTTTTGACCAATGTATAGTCCGTAAAACCTTCCTTAAATCCCTTGTTAGAGAGTTATAGCAAAAGCTAATAATTAAGGAATTAGCGCATTAAAAACGATAAATTACTATCCTACATTCGACAGCTCCTAGTTCCGCCATTTTGACAGTTACCCAGGTCTAGTTTTGACCATTGTATAGTCCGTAAAACCTTCTTTAAATCCCTTGTTAGAGAGTTATAGCAAAAGCTAATAATTAAGGAGTTATTGCATGAAAAAGACGGTAAATTACTACTTAAGTTTGACAGCTCGTAATTCTGCCATTTTGACAGTTACAGAGATCTAGTTTTGACTACTGTATAGTCCGTAAAACCTTCTTTAAATCCCTTGTTAGAGAGTTATAGCAAAGGCTAATAATTAAGGAGTTATTGCATTAAAAAGACGGTAAATTACTACTTAAGTTTGACAGCTCGTAATTCCGCCATTTTGACAGTTACAGAGATCTAGTTTTAACCATTGTATAGTCCCTAACACCTTCTTTAAATCCTTGTTTAGAGAGTTATAGCAAAAGCTAATAACTAAGGAGTTAGCGCATAAAAACGGTAAATTACTACTTAAGTTTGACAGCTGGTAGGTCCGCCATTTTCACAGTTACAGAGATCTAGTTTTGACCAATGTATAGTCCGTAAAACCTTCTTTAAATCCCTTGTTAGAGAGTTATAGCAAAGGCTAATAATTAAGGAGTTATTGCATTAAAAAGACGGTAAATTACTACTTAAGTTTGACAGCTCGTAATTCCGCCATTTTGACAGTTACAGAGATCTAGTTTTGACCACTGTATAGTCCGTAAAACCTTCTTTAAATCCCTTGTTAGAGAGTTATAGCAAAGGCTAATAATTAAGGAGTTATTGCATTAAAAAGACGGTAAATTACTACTTAAGTTTGACAGCTCGTAATTCCGCCATTTTGACAGTTACAGAGATCTAGTTTTGACCACTGTATAGTCCGTAAAACCTTCTTTAAATCCCTTGTTAGAGAGTTAAAGCAAAAGCTAATAATTAAGGAGATATTGCATTAAAAAACTGTAAAATACTACTTAAGTTTGACAGCTCGTAATTCCGCCATTTTGACAGTTACAGAGATCTAGTTTTAACCATTGTATAGTCCCTAACACCTTCTTTAAATCCTTGTTTAGAGAGTTAAAGCAAAAGCTAATAATTAAGGAGTTAGCGCATAAAAAACGGTAAATTACTACTTAAGTTTGACAACTCGTAATTCTGCCATTTTGACAGTTACAGAGATTTAGTTTTGACCAATGTATAGTCCGTAAAACCTTCTTTAAATCCCTTGTTAGAGAGTTATAGCAAAAGCTAATAATTAAGGAGTTATTGCATTGAAAAGACGGTAAATTACTACTTAAGTTTGACAGCTCGTAATTCCGCCATTTTGACAGTTACAGAGATCTAGTTTTGACCACTGTATAGTCCGTAAAACCTTCTTTAAATCCCTTGTTAGAGAGTTATAGCAAAGGCTAATAATTAAGGAGTTATTGCATTAAAAAGACGGTAAATTACTACTTAAGTTTGACAGCTCGTAATTCCGCCATTTTGACAGTTACAGAGATCTAGTTTTGATCAATGTATAGTCCGAAAAACCTTCCTTAAATCCCTTGTTAGAGAGTTATAGCAAAAGCTAATAATTAAGGAGTTATTGCATTAAAATGACGGTAAATTACTACTTAACTTTGACAGCTCGTAATTCCGCCATTCTGACAGTTACAGAGATCTAGTTTTGACCAATGTATAGTCCGTAAAACCTTCTATAAATCCCTTGTTAGAGAGTTATAGCAAAAGCCAATAATTAAGGAGTTATTGCATTAAAAAGACGGTAAATTACTACTTAAGTTTGACAGCTCGTAATTCCGCCATTTTGACAGTTACAGAGATCTAGTTTTGATCAATGTATAGTCCGAAAAACCTTCCTTAAATCCCTTGTTAGAGAGTTATAGCAAAAGCTAATAATTAAGGAGTTATTGCATTAAAATGACGGTAAATTACTACTTAACTTTGACAGCTCGTAATTCCGCCATTCTGACAGTTACAGAGATCTAGTTTTGACCAATGTATAGTCCGTAAAACCTTCTATAAATCCCTTGTTAGAGAGTTATAGCAAAAGCCAATAATTAAGGAGTTATTGCATTAAAAAGACGGTAAATTACTACTTAAGTTTGACAGCTCGTAATTCGGCCATTTTGACAGTTACGGAATTCTAAGTTTGAGAAACCCGCGATATCCTCTTTAAACCCCTTAATAGAGAGTTACAGGATATTTCAGTAGTTAGGGAGTTATCTCAGGAAAAACGTTAAATTGCTATCAAGCTTCGACAGCACGTAATTTCGCCATTTTGACAGTTACGGAGATTTGGGTTTAACCCCTGTGAAGCCCCTTGAAATCCTTTTTAAACGCCTTAATGGAGAGTTAAAGCAAATTTGCAAAAACCTTAATTTTTTACATTTTTTTGTAGGCTCAGTCGAAAGGTGTTAGTTTGCCTTGTAACTCCTGA
This sequence comes from Ips typographus, assembly GCF_016097725.1. NCBI lineage: Eukaryota > Metazoa > Arthropoda > Insecta > Coleoptera > Curculionidae > Ips > Ips typographus. The sequence continues at coordinate 7,787,850 of NC_138426.1, read as the reverse complement.
AGGAGGCCCTTAAGGGCAAAAACACTTTAATACAATCTTATAGAGGATAAATATTCCTATAACTTTCATTATTCACACTTTTTTGTAGCTCTTCAAATAACGGAGTTACGTTCCGTCGAAATAGAGTTAATTTAAAAACGACAGTTTGGTGCATCCTGACACTTTTTGCCTTGTAACTCCTGAAGGAGGCCCTTAAGAGCAAAAATACCTATAACTTTCATTATTTACACTTTTTTGGTAACTCTTCAAATAACAAACAAAAACTATGCTACAACAAACCTGCGAAAGATCCCGTAGTCGGGACCTCACTACCAGGCAAAACTTCTATAAAAGTTGTTGTAGTAACCATAACCAAATTTTCAAATAAAACATTACCGTTAGCCAGGGATCCTTCAAACTCCTTAATCAATTCAATCAGTGTTTCCCGATTGTTACTCAGGTCGTTTTGGCGTTCCAAAGCGCTTTGAATCAGCAGTTCCACAAGTTCATCGCGATCCTTGTCGTTCAGTTGGTATGAAGATTCTAGAAAATTGTACCAACTTTACCACAAATAAATCATACTGAGTGCAGGACAGTGAAAAAGGTAACCAAAAAAAGCTCTTTAAAAAAAAAAATTATATATTCAACCAAACAATAATTTGAGTGGAAGGTTTGGTAGTGGCACTCGGAGGTAGACAACCATCAACTAATGCAATAGCAGTCTGCAAAAGAGAAAACAAATTTCAGTTTGTTTTCACTTAGTTAATGTGAAGCCCCTCCATGTACCCCGCCAAACTTTAAAAAAAACTTACCAGAGTCTTCTTCAATTTCATTGTTGTTGTTAACACTGTCCTTTCTAAGGAGTGTGGATTCTTCCTTATTAAGCAAGTCCAACAAGTCGTCTCTTTCACTCGAGTTTAGGTTGAATTGAACTTTTGGTGGTTCCATTGAAACAAATTCCACATCACTATCATTAACCTCACTTGTCAGAGCCGCCAGGGCTTTTTTAACTGGTGGTGGTGTTTTGTTGAGTAAACTCAAAAGTTCATCACGACCAGTCGAGTCCAGATTGAATTGCGAGTTGAATTGGCTACCACTGGACTCACTTAACAGTCTAGGACTGTTTCGAGCAGTTTTAGTAGTGCTGGTTCAGGGTGAGGGTACTCACCGTTTGATTTGAGACTCTTTCAAAGACTCCAAGTCGCTTTCACTGCTGGGGCGCATCCTTTTGGACCCCTTCTTCTGCAGCACACTACAATCTTCTTCCAACTCAGAGTGGGAGCTCGGTAAGGGTTTAACAACGTCCCGTTTGAACGGTAAAACCACCTGACTTTCCGTATCCTCTGAGGGAGAGTCTGGAAGGGGCATCGATTTCCTCCGCTCTGGAACACCAACGGGAGGCTCCAAAGATGCGAAAATCGAATCCTAACAATGTTTAACCCGTTTACGAGGTGTTTTTCTCTGCATTTGTGGCGAAAAATTGTAAAAAAAGGCAGGAATTTTACATTAACTTTGAAACGCGCAAAAGAAAAAAATGGCGGCCGTCCATTCAAAATTTGGACGCGTCTGTCAAATGTCAGATGTCAAAACTTTTTATATGTCAACTGTCAAATGAGGTGGTTTTTAATTGTCATCAGTTAACCCCTTGAGCAAGTATATTAATTTTAATCAATTTTTGAACTTTGACAGATAGAATTTGACCTGGGAGATAATTATTATTAAATTAAAAAAAAAATAAAAATAAAAATAACCTGATTAACGTCCTACCCTTAAAGAACATACAGAAAGTGAATGAAGGCAAACAATTTTTTGAGCACTGATCAGCCACTTATTTAAAAGTAATTAATTTTAAAACTAATAATAATTAATAAAAAAACAGGAAAGAGGCCATTTTGAAACTACATTCCTACAAGGAGACACTGTGAACTGATCACAATTGTCATGTGACTTGTTCTCAAATAAATGTGAATTTTGGAATATACTAACCTCACTTTCATCACCCTTAGGGGCTGGAGAGGTGTGTCTCTCTTGAATCACAGCCCCATCTCCTTCTCTTTCAGTTGATTGTTTCTTCTTTTTCCTTCTGGGTTTTTGTACTGGCATTTCGTCGCTGCTACTTTCAGTCTCATCTACAATCTTTCTGCTGCGTCTTCCCCTGTATTTCTTGACACAAAACTGTTTAATAACTTTCAACAGTGCCAGGCGGTCTTCCTCTGACAGCTTCTTCTCGACCGGTTTCTCACAGTTGGGTGACACCTCCAGGGTTTTCAAAAAGTCCACTTTTTCCATCTGGCTTGGTCTGGATATGGCATTGCTCAGTTCTTCCAGCAGATGGTCCACTTCTTCCTCAGTTTTTGATAGGGCAGTGCAAACTTCATCCAGCAGATGGTTTATGGTTTGTTTAATTTCCAAGTCAACTGAATCATTGGTTTCTATGTTAAATATCTGGCTTTCTTGGGTTGTTTCTTCAGTGGGTTGAGAACAGTTAACTGGTCCACAATCTGTGGTTGTAACATTGCTATCATTGCACCCATTCAGAACAGTTTCCTGACTTAAAATTGAGTGGAGTGATTCTGAGCTTGAAGTTCTGGAGTAATTTGGTGGATTTTCTGCACTAACCTCTTGGCCGGTTATTAACTTTAAACCATGATCATAAGGAACAGTTCCCTGACTTGAGACTGACTGAGTTGATACCTGCTCCTCAGAATCAGAGCTTGTTAGTTTCAGTTCAGATTGCTCTAGCTCAGTTTGGGTAGTACCATCAACCTTCTCGCTTTTTTGATCACACTGCACACACATTTTTTCCTTTTTCTGCGTCAGCTCATGAAGGCTGACCAAAACGTCAGGCAACTCATCCTCAAGCTGATAAGTGAGTATTCGCTCCTCCAAAGTGTGAGCGTACATGGTGGCATACATCCTAAAGTTTAGGAGCATCGCGGCTAGTTTGCGGCAAAACCTTTTCACGTCCCCCGTTTGTTTTAAATGCCCAACGTTTTTGGCCACCTCCTGTTCCATTCGACGGGTTATGTAGCCCATATCGTCGCCTAAATGGTGGATGAGCGCCAAAAATTGGGGGTTATCCATGTTTCAGGTTAGATCACTTCGGATTGCTGAGAGTTACATGACCGCCAGGCTACAAAGTTTAACTAACCCCTTAATGCAGGTGGAAAGAGATGTTTTAATTCAAATAAACTAGAAACTTAAAAAACACAAATGAAACTTGTTGTGGAATTTCCAAACAACAAACACAAGTTTGGAACCATTTTGGAACTGACAGATTGACAGCAATGACAGCGCCACTGACAGCAGTCAGCCATTAGTCACGTCACGTGATCCATTTTGGGGCAGAAACAATTCAACACCAAAAAATAAATTTTAAATTGATTATTCATGTTGGTGAGTTTAATTCAGTTGAAAAGAGGTTAAAAGCAACTCACAATGCTTTGTGCGTACTGTTTGAGTTGCATAATAACATAAAAAATCACAGTGAGGTGATCCAGAGAGGTGATCCGAGTAAAAAACCTAGTCATCTGTCAGAACAAAAAACAACATAACCTCAAAAATGTATTTTTAATCCAACCAAAGTCCTTGAAATCTAATCCTCCAAATTTCACTTTTATCTTGATTTAAAGTCGTAAATTCTACGTTTTTTTACGCAGTTCATCGTCCCCCCTCGTTTCGTGTTGTTTACCGCGGTCTGGCGCCCGACAATATGACGTTCCATTGCATTTTTTCGGAACGCGTCAAAGTGCCTTAGTGGGGCCGTTCTCGTGACTGTTTTGAATAAATTAAAAGGACTAGACAGTGTTTGGGGTTGTACAATGGCGCAGCTGCTGCGTAAACCGTGTTTAGTGGGGTACATCAGCCAGAGATTCCAGCAAACCCAGGCTAAAGTAGCTAAGGTGAGTTTCAAGGAGCCCCACCAGCCTTTGGGCAGACTGGCTGTGGGGCCGGTGTTCAAGAACGCTCGACTGTTTCCTGATAAGGTCGCCATCAGGGATAGAATTGCTGGTATGTTGTTTTTTTGGTTTTGTCCCCGGGGGTTTTTTTGAATTTTGGTTTGCTTCAGCCTACACTTATGGGAATATTTTTATGAGCGCCCATGAATTGGCTAAGGAGATTAGTGCCTTGCTGGATGGTAAAGTTAATGAGAGGGTGTTGTTTTTATGCCCCAATGATGTGCACTATGTGATTACTTTATGGGCTATTTGGATGTCGGGACAAATAGGTAGGTTAAAAAAATTTGGGTGACGTCCAAGTGAACTTGACCCAGTCACATGAAACTGAAACCAATCACTTAACACTATGTCCTTCACTAAAAATAGACAATTTCAGCGGTACCAGTAAGCCATTTACACCCCAAAAGCTTGCTGCAATACTATGCTAGTGACTCCTCCTCAAAACTCTTCATCACAGTACCGAAATTCTCAGATTTAATGCAGCAAGTAGCCAGAAATTCCTCAACAAGATTGCACGTTTTAGATGACAAACTTAAACTAAATTGCACTCTAATGCAGGTCAGTGTTAAGTCAGCTAACACTTAAATTATATTCTACTTACATTCAAAATTCAGCCAAACAGCACAGCAGACTTGGAGGGGGGTAAAGAGGACTCTTTCTACAACCAATCAAACGCCATGATTCTCTACACTAGCGGCACCACAGCCAATCCGAAAGGAGTGGTTCTGTCCTACTCTAACCTGTCAGCGCAAGCGTCAAGTTTACTGGACGCGTGGAAATGGTCTTCCGATGACGTTTTGTTGCACACATTACCCTTACATCACGTGCACGGTATTGTAAATGCGTTATTGTGCCCTCTGTACGCGGGCGCTAAAACTATAATGCTGAAAAAGTTTAATGCCAACACGGTTTGGTGAGTGTCACTTTTAATTACTCAATAAAGAGTGAATGGAGGGTTTTGATGTAGGTCGTACCTTTTGGGAGTGAATTCCCGTCCCGACGATCGTAGAATCACGCTGTTTATGGGCGTGCCCACCATGTACTCGATGCTGGTCGAGGAGTACGACCGGGTGTTCAAAGAAGATCCCAAAATGGCGGAGTATATTCGAAACACCTTAAAAAATAAGGTTAGCGAATGTTTGGTTAGCCACCACCGTTTTTTTGTATTAAAAACGGTGACTGTTTTTTGTTTGGTAAATGTGACGTCACTAAAGAGGGAAATTCTCAGAAATTTTGACAGTTTTGAACTTTATACTATTTTTACGTCACGTGACAGCTGTCATAACAGACGAAACCCGTTCACCAGTGACCTCAAACTATGAAATTAGAAATAATTGCTAATTTGAGGTATTACACTTGAAGTTGTATTTACAGCTCCATGGAGCGAAATTTGACAGTTCTGACGTTACAGAGCACTTTTATTACGTCACGTGATAACTGTCATAATTATTGAAACTCCTTCACTAGTGACAGGAAAGTATAAAATGCCAAATGGATGTGTTTCTTTGAAGAATCTCACGGGAAGTTGTGTTTACAGCTGCATGAAGTCAAATTTGACAGTTCTGACGTTAAGGAACACTTTTATACTTTTCGTACGTCACGTGACAGCTGTCATAACTGTCGAAACTCGTTCACCAGGGACCTGAAACTATGAAATTAGAAATAATGGCTAATTTGATTAAATTTACTGGAAGTTGTGTTTAAAGCTTCATAAGGCCAAATTTGACAGTTCTGACGTTAAGTAACACTTTTATAATTTTCGTTCTTCACTTGACAGCTGTCATAACTGTCAGAACTCACTCTCCAGTGACTGGAAAGTATAAAGTGCCAAATAGACGTGTTTTTAGAAGAATTGCATTGTCGGTTGTGTTTACAGCTCCATTAAGCAAAATTTTACAGTTTTGACGTTAGAGAACACTTTTATACTATTTTTACGTCACGTGACAGCTGTCATAACAGACGAAACACGTTCACCAGTGACCTGAAACTATGAAATTAGAAATAATTGCTAATTTGAGGAATTTCACTGAAAATTGTATTTACAGCTCCATGGAGCGAAATTTGACAGTTCTGACGTTACAGAGCACTTTTATTACGTCACGTGATAACTGTCATAATTATCGAAACTCCTTCACTAGTGACAGGAAAGTATAAAATGCCAAATGAATGTGTTTCTTTGAAGAAATTCACCGGAAGTTGTGTTTACAGCTCCATGAAGTCAAATTTGACAGTTCTGACGTTAAGGAACACTTTTATACTTTTCGTACGTCACGTGACAACTGTCATAACTGTCGAAACCCGTTCACCAGGGACCTGAAACTATGAAATTAGAAATAATGGCTAATTTGATTAAATTTAATGGAAGTTGTGTTTACAGCTTCATAAGGCCAAATTTGACAGTTCTGACATTAAGGAATACTTTTATAATTTTCGTACTTCACTTGACAGCTGTCATAACTGTCAGAACTCACTCACCAGTGACTGAAAAGTATAAAGTGCCAAATAGACGTGTTTTTAGAAGAATTGCATTGTAAGTTGTGTTTACAGCTCAATGAAGCCAAATTTGACAGTTATGACGTTAAGGAGCACTTTTATATTTTTCTTAGGTCACGTGACAGCTGTCATAACTGTCAAAACTCACTCACCAGTGGCCTGAAAGTATAATTTGCCAAATAGATGTGTTTCTTTGAGTATATGCACTGTAAACTGTGTTTACAGCTCTATTAAGCTAAATTTGACAGTTAGGACCTTAAAAAGCACTTTAATACTTTTCCTTCGTCACGTGACAGCTGTCAAAACCCGTTCACGACTGATCTGAAATTTTGAAATTAAAAATAATTGCTTTTTGAGAAATTTCACTAAAAGTTGTGTTTACAGCTCCATTAAGCTAAATTTGACAGTTCTGACGTTAATGAGCACTTTTATACTTTGCTTAGGTCACGTGACAGCTGTCATAACTGTCAAAACTACTTTACCAGTGACGTGAAATTATGATATTAGAAATACTGGCTAATTTGAGTAATTTCATTGGAAGTTGTGTTTACAGCTCCATAGAGCCGAATTTGACAGTTGGAACCTTAAAAAACACTTTGATACTTACGTCAAATAACGTCACAACTGTCAAATTTAACTTCACAGAGTTACCGATAACAATTTACGACCATGTAGCACTGGCAGCTAAAGGTCGTTAAACTGAAGCGTAGTAGTAATAACAATTTCAGCGGGAATCATCGAAGAGACACGACTAATTGACATTTTCACGCCACTGTTTAATGATTTTTGACAGCTGTCACATGAGTAACATTTCGGAACTAACACTGTCATAATATACAGATTAGATTGATGGTGAGTGGCTCCGCCCCCTTACCGGAACCGGTATTCCGCCAATGGGAGGACATTTCCGGACATAAACTACTGGAGAGGTAAGAGAGTGTTTCCTTATTGGTCAAACTTGTTGGTTTCTAACCTCAACTTAGGTATGGAATGACCGAAACCGGAATGACTTTATCGAACAGCTACGACACGAATGGCCGCGAGCCTGGCTTTGTGGGGCTCCCGTTGCCTGGAGTCTCCGCCAAACTGGTTGAGGCCAATGAGGACGTCGTCTCCACTCCAAAGTGAGTTTCACTCAAATTGAGTTTTTTTTTGCTTAAATTGAGGGTTTTTAGAACGTTGGTTGAGTGTTCAAACGTTGAAGGGACTGTGGTGTACCAAAAAAACGGGCAACGCGAGTCTGATGGTAGCGACCCAGTGGGGGAGCTACTGGGTAGGTTTACCTCCTTCTCTCACTTAATAGCGTGTAAACACAGCCTGTTTTTGACAGTTAAAGGCCCAAACATATTCACGCAATACTATGAACGTCCCGACACGACCAAACAAAGTTTCACCGATGATGGCTGGTTCAAAACGGGCGATCTCTGCCAATATTCGGTGGAGAAAAAGAAATTCAAAATGCTGGGCCGTAAAAGCCAGGACATTATCAAAAGTGGGGGGTACAAGTTGAGCGCCTTGGAAATCGAATCTGTGATACTTGGCAGCCCTGCGGTCAAAGACTGCGCCATTGTGGGAGTTAGTGATGAGAAATGGGGCCAGCGCGTTGTTGCCATTGTTGTCAAGGCCCAACAGGAAAGCTCGGAGGACGAGTTGTTACAGTGGGCTGAAGCTAAGTTGCCCAAATATGCGGTTCCAAAAGAATGGAGGTGAGTCAGTTCAAGGATTCTGACAGTTATAACACAGAGTGGTTTTTTTTTGACAGGTTTGTTGATGAAATCCCTAAAAATGCAATGGGGAAAATCAACAAAAAGGACTTGGTTTATAAGGCATTTGGGCCCCAGTGAGCCCCCCTTTTTATGTGTTTTTTTTATCTTATTAAGACTGTGCGTTGTTTTGTTTGATCCTTGCTTTGACACGAGAGCCATTTGGTTGTACTGTTGACAGCTGTCAATATCACTAGGAATGTGCGGCAAGGATGAATCAATACAACTATGAATAAAAAAATAAGTATTTTTACCCTCATTATTAAAGCAACTTGTTTCTTGGTTTTGTATTGTGCGTTTTGTTTTGTTACGATTAGTTTTATGTGTTACAATGCAATTTTGAGGTTGTAAGGCGTTAACAAAAATATATTTTAATTTGGCCGTGTTGGTTTTTCTTTAAATCCTAAGCACACTTTGTGATTGGTCAAAAAAGCAGCAAATTAGCAAAAGTCGGAAAAGTGACAATTTTCGCATTTCTGACCGTCAAAACATCATCGAATGATCTCAAAAAACAATCACAGTAACATTATTGTTTGGTTTATTTTTTTTTTAAATAATCTACTGAACTGTACAAAACTAAAAGTAATGGTTAACAAGAGTTAAAGGCTTCGTTGAAGTGGTAATAAGTCAATTTCTACTCTAGTACATACCTAAGGTAATTATGTACATCTATATTTAAGGCACCATATTACATTATCTACGTAAGTATATAAAGATGCGTGACAAAATTCGTTTCTAGCTGTCAATGTCAACATTTGTATTAAGTGTTTCACTTGATTGGTGTATGTTGTACGTTCTCTCATCTGTTTGACTTATAAATCTATATTTGTATGATTTGTGGTTACCTTAAAGGTTGCGAACAATTAACTGTTATTGTTGACTTTGAAACTATCTCCAGATAACAAAGCAACAATTCTTAAATATTATATACAGAGGATCCCAAAAAAAAAAAACGACTAGACACAACACAACTAGCGCCATCTCACTGATCCCGTTTCTGGTTCTCGTTGTAGCCCACGTACACCCTCACCACCTCGCCGGAATATTTCCGTTGCGACGGCATAAAATAGAAATCGGCGGGCATTTGTCCACCTTTCGCCGCCCCCACCGTGTGTCGGTCGTATTGCGTGCGGGGCAGGGAGAACGTGCTACGATCGTGGGGCGGCAACGCGGCGCTGCGCGGTCTCTGCAAGCTCCTCGAGTCGCCTGGGGGCGGTTGCGGAGGCACGCTGGGCGGCCGGCCTTGCGGTCTGGGCGGATTGGAACGGGGCCGGCCTTGGGGCGGCGCCCTGCCGTTGCCGTTTTGCGGATGCTTCTTCACGACCACGTCATCGCCCCGAGAGTCGATCGAGTCGAAAGCGTAGTTTGTGTTGGCCGAGTAGTCTTTCCACGCAGAGTTTGGGATCAAGTGATCCTGAAAAGTGAGGTTACAGTTAGTAGGCGTGGTTTATTAATGACCTAACCTATAAAAAAGGGTTATTCAAATTTGACCCTCACCATTGGCTTCTCAGAAGCAATAAGAGATACCCATACTGACCGCCGCCATATTGGATTTAGATTTGTCAAGGTGGCCATTTTAACTAATTTAGACACTTTGCTGTAACTGCGGTCATTTTGTCACTGACCTTGAAATTAGGGCATTTTTGACAGTTTTCAAGGCACCCATAAAAAATAACATTTTGACAAGTGACACTTCACGTCACATTTCTACCATTAACCTACACTAATTAAGACAGTTATTTTCAAAATTCAAAATTTTTCCAAAAAAGTTCATACCCCCTTTAAAAATGTCAAAAATTTTGTTTTTTACTTTTCAAGGTCAACCAAAAGTTGTCTCTTTGAGGGGGATACATGATAAAAATGTCACTGCTAACTCAAACCGTTTTCGAGATATTCGCAAAAATGTCCGAAACAAGATAATCAACTTTGACGCCCTCTGGCAGCCAAACGGTGCATCTGGTATCAGCCACCTATGATCATATGATGTGTCTATGCGTAATGTTTGAAATAATCAAGTTATTCACGATTTTTTGCAAAAGTATAGTTTCCAAGATGCCATTGGTAAGGATCAAATTTGAATTACCCTGTATATACACAAGGAGGGAGTAATTGTAGTGATTTATATAAATATGGTGCATACAGAGCCTAAACGCCCTCTATGTAGTGCAGTGCGCGTGCGTTATATTCTGTCTAGTTTGAAACCTCCTTAACCAATGGGGATGGCCGTAATTAACATTAGCCACGCCCATCGGAGGTTTAAAACTCACCCCACTAGGATTAAACCGACTACCACATTCCCCTACTAGGTTGCCGAATGGCCCTGTTAAAATGGGCGGGGCGTTGAGCGGACGAACCCCAGTGGGGTTCGTAGAAGTAGGCCGGGTCCAATTGCACACTGTACACCCTCTGAAATTGTCCCAGAACCCCGAGTGTTTTATCCGCCATATTTTTTTTTCGTTTACCACAAAAAAAATACAAAAGCATCGCTACTCGACGTCTACAAACTCTACGACGTACGTGTAAACGAAAATACTTTCGCATTTCCTGGGGGGGGGGCGTGGCTCTCACAATGACGTTACCTTGTGACGGCTCGCGGTGCGCTTGCCCGAAGCTCTGTAGACCGTACAGCCGGCCTGCACTAGCGCCACCAACACTAAAGCTCCGATACAGCCCAATACAATGTACAGTTTCGTGGTGGGCATGTCGAAGAAACTCGAACTGACTGTCGAACTGCTCGAATCGGGGACCAAGTTTGACGTCACTACAATTAAAGACAGTTATAATATGGGTCGTACTAAAGTGGGACTACTTACAGCTTTGCGGTTCAAACACTAAATACTGCGGATCGACCTTTAAATTGCCGATACGTCCAGAGCCTACGCTGTCCTGCACCACTTTGTGTACCTGCTCGTCCGTGTCCTCGGGGCTGTTTAGGGCGCGACCTTTTTCCGCCGCCGCCTTGTCCAGTTGTAAATTCATCACCGCTATTATGTTGTTGTTTTCTCTGGAAAAGCCACATGAAATATACAGGGTGATCCCGAAACAATGTGGTACAAAATAGTATGGAACCCAAAATAAAGCGATTAAGCTGCAGGGGATTAATAAAGAATTTTGTAGACATTTTACTGATTAGTGGCGACATCTATACAGCGTATTTAAAACTTTTTGTATTGCCTAATACCACCTTACGTCACCTTATGATTGTCAGAAGCCTCTAGAAACATTTTAATGAGAGAAATTTTAACAGTCGTCACGTTCCTGACAGTTCTAAATACGTGTAGAGCAAACGGCCAAATGTCTGAACTGTCAAATTGATACTCGTTAACCTATAAATTGTAATTCAGTTGATTTTTTCTGATTTTCAAGCTATTAATCACTTTTTTGTTGTTTTATAGTTTAATGGGACACATTTTGACAGTAGTCACGTTCATGACAGTTCAAAATACGTGTAAAGCAAACAGATGAATGTCACAACTGTCAAATAAACCTATCAATCGCAATTCAGTCCATTTTTAAAGTAAGTAAAGTAAGTTTTTCTATTTTTATAGTTTTAAAGTTGCCAGTGGCCTCTAGAAATATTTTAAAATTTGCCAGAAGCCTCTAGAATCAGTTTATAATTGCCAGAGGCCTCTAGAAATGATTAGAAATTGCCAAATGCCTCTAGAAATATTTGAAACTTGCCAGAAGCCTCTAGAGTCAGTTTAAAATTGCCAGAGGCCTCTAGAAATGATTAGAAATTGCCAGATGCCTCTAGAAATATTTGAAACTTGCCAGAAGCCGCTAGAGTCAGTTTAAAATTGCCAGAGGCCTCTAGAAATGATTAGAAATTGCCAAATGCCTCTAGAAATATTTGAAACTTGCCAGAAGCCTCTAGAGTCAGTTTAAAATTGCCAGAGGCCTCTAGAAATGATTAGAAATTGCCAAATGCCTCTAGAAATATTTGAAACTTGCCAGAAGCCTCTAGAGTCAGTTTAAAATTGCCAGAGGCCCAATGAATAAAAAAAATGTAAACATAGCAGGAAGGAGCAATAGCAAACAAAGTGGGTGACAGAAACAAGGGGGACGGGGGGGAGTAATATGGCGGCCGTCAACTTCCGGTTGGCACTATCAGATCTAAATTTAATCTTGTCGACTGTACAACTTAATTTAAATTTGCAAAACTCAACTGTTAAAGAACCACAAACAAACAAAACAAACTAACACTATACTACAACAAATACAAACAACAAATTTTTGCGGGTTTGAAACTCCAAACTTTCAATGATTTTGCGTCAATTCAACTGCGCAGTAGGCGAATGCGCAATCAAAGATGGTGGACTTCCGTCCCCCTCGCTTAATGCACAAACGGGTTATAATTTGTATTATTGTTACCTCCTGATACTTGTTCTTTTTACTCATTGCACAGGCCTCTAGAAATGATTAGAAATTGCCAGATGCCTCCAGAAATATTTTAAACTTGCCAGAAGCCTCTAGAGTCAGTTTAAAATTGCCAGAGGCCTCTAGAAATGATTAGAAATTTCCAGATGCCTCTAGAGATATTTTAAACTTGCCAGAAGCCTCTAGAGTCAGTTTAAAATTGCCAGAGGCCTCTAGAAATGATTAGAAGTTGCCAGATGCCTCTAGAAATATTTGAAACTTGCCAAAAGCTTCTAGAGTCAGTTTAAAATTGCCAGAGGCCTCTAGAAATGATTAGAAATTGCCAGATGCCTCTAGAAATATTTTAAACTTGCCAGAAGCCTCTAGAGTCAGTCTAAAATTGCCAGAGGTCTCTAAATACCTTTGACATATACTAATAACCTCATACTAACGTACACCATTGTTTTTGTGACACCCTGTACATTTTTCGAATATTTGATGACCTGGAGTTAGCTAGGAAGCGGTGGTCACATGATCTAATTGTGTCACGTGACATGCGAGCACAAACAAATAAGTCGTGTGATGCCAAATGACGTCATAAATCGTGCATCGTTACCAGGCCAATTCAAGGTCAGTAATTTTAATAATTGACGTATGACTGCCGCCAAAAAATCTGAGGTTAACGTCGCCCACTTACGCTTGTAGGTCCTCCACCATAACCCGTCTGTATCCAGGCAAATCCTTGAAAATCGGCTCGATATTATTGGAAATCGAGTTGCTCAGGTCCTCGTACTCGATGGTACCCGCTTTCGGGGCCACGAAATTCTCCCCCAACTCGATCAGCTTCATTTTCACCATATAACCCAAACCGGGCGACTCTGTAGTGGTCTGGTACTCGTACACTTCATCTGAAACGACTTTATATTGCACTGAATTGCACACAGAAAAAACAGTTGAGTACCGTTGCCGCAGGAACGAATACAAATCCGTTCGGCGCTGACCACCGGTACCACTTCGTGTTTACGGATTTTCTTGTTGACGCTGTTGAAAGCGCCCCCTTTAACGGGGAACATCATGTACAAACACTGGTCGTTGGTGAAAGCCCAATCTTTAGGGTCGTTAGTGTTGCGTTTGCGCGAAAACGACAGTGTCGTCACTCCGTCAATTATACGACCTGTTGCAATTTATTAGTTGACATTGATGACGTTGTATGTGTATGACGTACCGCTCGTGTTGAAAATATTCTGGTTGGCGTCCAGGAACGGTTGCGTGTAGCCGGTAATCCACGTGTCCATTAGGAAAGGACGTCCGGTTTTGTCCACCCAACCCAAGATGGCGTCAGTCTGGGACATTTTCTCGTCGTTGGAGAAACCGATTCCGGTCCAAGTGTCCGTGTGACTGGTTGTTATCGTGAAGCTGTCAAAATTGTCGGTGAGCGTTTGATATACTAGAGGGAGCTGCAAAACTAACCGGATTTCGTCCTTTCTAGGGATTAGTTCCCATCTGGCAGAGTACTCGCACGTGTAATTGTCGGGGTTGCAGTCTTTTGGGATTTTCCATTCGCCGCCGCAGTCGGTGTTTTGCGCAGTGTCGCTAGTGGCGCCAGCACCGGCCGGCATTACGTCACGTTTCTCTTCTGTAAGTGAAATTTATAATGTCACTGATGTTACTAGGTTCATTTTCGCTAAGTACTACTTTGAGGTCTTAAGACAAAACCCATTAGAACAGCGAACTATTTCAAGCAAATTTGAACCACAATGACACTGGCCGTGTTGGTGGTTTTGACAGGTGGTCAGTAAGGTCTGACCTAACCTAAAACCAGTCTGTCATAGTCACGTGATGGCTGGCAATTTTGAAATGTCAGAAAAAAAGACGTTATTTCTTTATTGTCTATTTCTGTCTAACTCTCTATTGTTTACTCTTCTGGTCTTTTCTAACCAAGAAACTATAGTAGAAAACCAGAAAAATAAAGCAAAGAAGAAACGAGACGGCAAAAGTGAGAAGGAAAGAGAATGAGGACACAGAAAGAGAGAAGTTAGAGAAAGACTCTGCGCTCCACAATGGAGAAAGAAAGAGAGGAAGCAAACATATTATTTTAAAAATGAAATAACTCAGTTATTTGACATTCTCTCTATAGACTGTATATAGAGTGGCCGAAAACAGATTTTAAGGGCTTTAAGTGGATATCTTGAATTACCCTGTAACTGTCAAAATAGTCGGACACAAACTTTTTTGGTTCTCCCTGGTATAGTATCACTTACCATGGAAATTCATCGACAAAACCCCACGTTGAGCGCCGTGTCCGTGATACTTCAACTCGTCCGGTTTGTAAAAGTCCTTGACGGTGGCCTGCGCAGTCTCCACCCCGGATTTGGGCACGTGCACGTAGCGGCCGCGTTCCTGACCTTGGGCGTAGATCACGTGCATCAAACCGTCCTCGATCGAGTGATCGGACGGTTCGGTGGCGTGCAACTTTTTCCGGAACAGAATCGTGGTGACGCCGTCCTTTTCGAAACCGAGGGCGGCGGTGAGGTCGTTTTTTCCGCCCCAGAAGTTGTCCATGCGCGGCGTCGATCTGCCCGACAACAACAGTTAAATTTTCAGACATTTGAGAGTTGGACACTCACCGATCGCGTGTGTAGTAGTCGCCGATGCGACTGGCGGTCCCTCTAGCCGAACCGATCACAATGTCGGTACAGTCCATGGGATTGAAATCGTGCCGGGGAGTGTACGCGTCTAAATTGTCAGTGACGTCTGCAACACATTATTTTTTTCTGATCGAAGTGACATTTATTGATGACAGGACAACGGAATGACAGTTAAAAATGCGATTGTTAATTTGCTAATTGTCTATACATTATGATACAAAATTACAGTAAAGTACGGTTAGTATGCATGATGCATTTGTTATTATAATTAATGTTTAATTGTAAAATTGAGGTTTCCTATCAATGACAAAATGAACTACTAACTTCAGGATGGTCAAATTTGTACTGTCCCACAAGAAATGGCAGTAACGATCAACGTTACGTGATAGCCTACCGCCCTCTGTACAAGAAAGCCAAGAAGGTGCATGCCAAAAATTCCAATATGGCCGAAATAGTGGTTGACAGTTTGCATTTGTTTGTATTGTGGAAATTGAGTTTTTCGAGGATTAAATTAATTTTTAAGGTTTAAAGGCAAGACTTGGGATTACTTGCCAAAATAATTTTTGTTTGCTATTATATATTGTTGTTTATATGTTTATTTTTCTAGTGAAAGTGTAGTTTGTGTTCATTTTATTGTGTTATCACTATTGTTATTGTTCCTTCATTGTTCTATAATTTGTTGTTGGTTTTTTAACTTAAATTCTATTGCCTCTACAATATGCCGTCCACTTGTTGTTTGCCAAATTGTAAAAGCAATTTGGTGAAAGGCCCAAAAGTGTCCAAAAGACCCTGCTCGAACCCAATAGTGGTTGAAAGCTTTGAACTGGAATGATTTTACTCCAACACAATACTCAGTGGTAAGTACAATATACTTTCTCATTTAGTAAACTTATTGCCTCTTACATACATAGGTATGTGAGTTACATTTTGAGGCCGCCTGCATTTTGAGGGCAACAAAGGTTTACTCTGAAGAAACAGGACAGTTTTTAGAAGTTTCATTGGCACATTTACATTTTAAAAGAAAGGTCTTGGTAATAATATAAAACCCATTTACCAGTTTTGCTTACCTAGCTTCAAGGATTTCCAAATTTTCTTTAATTGAGCAGTTTTCACATTAGTTTGTTGTACTTTCCAGGACAAAGGGTTCTAACCAAACTTGCTTTGGCTGGACTTTATTGGGTATAAAAAGCCATATCTATACATATCTGGATCAGGAATGATGCATTCTTTGATTTTTCACTCACAACTTCTAATCAACTACACGAAAAAATTTAAAAAAACATATTTTCTACTGCATCTGCATAGGTTTGTGTACAAAACGAAAACCGCTAACGCCGCCATTAAAAGTGACATTCTAGGCTTTCTTGTACAGAGGGCGGTGGATAGCCCCATTCATTAGCTTTCTTTTCTTATTATTCTTATTATACGGTGCGTCTATACAGAATGTTTCAAATAAGCGAGTTAAAGAGCATTTTTTGAAAAACTGCACAAAAATTCACCTGAAAATGAATGGCACTGTCTGCGTGGACTAAAAATTCGTAAATAACGTACGTCAAATTCGCTCAGTTTACACGTAATAGAAAAGGACAGTTACTACGTCACTGCCACCAGTCCTGAGACGGATTTTATGTACATATTAGTGACAGGTGACAGCCACAACCCATCCATAACCTCAAAGTTATTTCCATTACCTGCACTAGTTCCCTTGCTTTTTGGTGCTGCTTCTAAACTAGGGTGCGTTTTTACACTAGGCTCAGGCTCTGAAGAAGGTTCAGGCTCTGAACTAGGTTCAGGTTCGGATTTGGGTTCTGAAGTGGGTTCAGGTTCTGAACTAGGTTCAGGCTCGGATTTGGGTTCAGGTTCAGAAGTTGGTTCAGGCTCGGATTTAGGTTCAGGCTCTGAACTAGGTTCAGGTTCGGATTTGGGTTCTGGTTCAGAAGTTGGTTCAGGCTCTGAACTAGGTTCAGGTTCGGATTTGGGTTCAGGCTCTGAACTAGGTTCAGGTTCGGACTTAGGTTCAGACTGTCCAAGTTTCCCATGTCTAAACGAGAAAAGGATTGTGGTAACTTCAGGATTTTCAGTTGATAATGGTTCAGGTTCAGAACTAGGTTCTGGTTCGGATTTGGGTTCGGGTTCCGGTTCTGACGTCGGCTCCCCCTCCTCGTCCTCGGTATCTTCAAGTTCTAAATTCAAAACCGTCACCATTAGGTTACCTCCTACCCCAGCTAACACACAACCATTCACCTACCTTCGTCAGTTTCGCGCCTGCTCCTCCCTAAAACAAACAACCTATCACACCCTAACCTCACTTAAAACTTGACAACTTACCGGTCTTTTTGCTGACTTGGAAACTGACGCTAGTCTCCACCTTATCCACATCGGAGAAGGCTGTAGGAGTTGACACAACAGCTGACCGTCTACTATAAGTACTCTTCCTAGGTTTTTCAGTGGTTGTTGTGGGTTCTGGTTCCGGGGAACTGTCCGGTTCAGGTTCAGGCTCGCTTTTTGGTTCCGGTTCCGTTTTAGGGGCTTTAGAAACTACTGGTCCTAGTTGAGGGAAGTTTTTACAGCTTTTGGTTAAGCCTAAAGGGCGCCAACCCAGCGCTGCGTAACTGGTCCCATTCACTACCAACACCGCTTCCAGCTCTTTCTGTTCTTTCAGGATTCTCCAGTACAACTTGAAGGTTTCTGACAGTTTCTTCACCGAGTACAAATCAAAATCAATTTCCGCAGACTTCACCGGTGACCCTGTAAGAAATTGTTAAACCACTCTGATACAACAAAAAAGAAGAGTAAATACGTTTGTTGCAACCAGGTCCAAACCACCCCAACTGGCAGTAGCACTGTTTGCGGGGGGCGGTGGTACCGTCAACGTCCACGCACACCCCTTGCGCCCCACAATCGCTATTCTCCAAACACTCATCCCTGAACTGGCACACTGAACCGTAGTAGAGCCGGTCACATTTGCATTTCCCCAGCAAATAACGTCCGTGACCGCCGCAGTTTTCCCGAAACTCCTTTCCTGCAACTCCTCCCTATTAAAAAATACAAACGTCCGACGCAAAAACCACTCACGTGACTTAATATCCACGTCGGCGCAGGACCAAAACTGGTAGCCGGCACCCCATTCCAACGCCTGCCTGAGCAATCGCAGAGTACAGTTGGAGCAGGTGAATTCGGTGGGCAGTTGCACCTGGTAACTTTGCGCCCTAAATTTCGTTAAAAATCCCCGATGATAACGCAACCACAAAACCGAAACGGGTCAACTCACGTGGCGTCATTCGAAACAAACTCGGAACCTTCAACGCGCGGTGTCAAATCCAGTACCGGACGTTCCAGTTCATCGAGCAGTTGAATTTTGAAACCACCCTGAAACGAATATTTGCTGAGGTTTTTGACAGCTGTCACTTGTCGAAATAAGTCACGTGACGTGCGCTAACAATACAGAAACGGGTTTTACTAGGATTATTTTTATCAAATTGGAGAAAGACAAGTGTGACCACTGACTAAAGCTAAATTCAACACTTCTGTCGATATTTCACAACAGTCACGTGATTTCAATGTGGTTTATTGCAGTCTGAGGTTGTTTAAGGAAAATATTCAGTACGACTCTGTATTTTAGGTTCAATTTACTGTCTTTACAGCAAATTTCAGAACCGTAACCCCTGAAATTGTGTTTTATTGCATTTTCAGTCACTTCCACATATTTCAATGTGTTTTTTTTTTGCAGTCTAAGGTTGTTTAAGGAAAATATTCAGTACGACTCTGTATTTTTGGTTCAATTTACTGTATTTACAGCAAATTTCAGAACCGTAACCCCTGAAATTGTGTTTTATTGCATTTTCAGTCACTTCCACATATTTCAATGTGTTTTTTTGCAGTCTGAGGTCGTTTAAGGAAAATATTCAGTACGACTCTGTATTTTAGGTTCAATTTACTGTCTTTACAGCAAATTTCAGAACCGTAACCCCTGAAATTGTGTTTTATTGCATTTTCAGCCACTTCCACATATTTCAATGTGTTTTTTTTTGCAGTCTGAGGTCGTTTAAGGAAAATATTCAGTACGACTCTGTATTTTAGGTTCAATTTACTGTCTTTACAGCAAATTTCAGAACCGTAACACCTGAAATTGTGTTTCATTACATTTTCAGCCACTTCGATACATTTCAATGTGGTTTTTTTGCAGTCTGAGGTTGTTTAAGGAAAATATTCAGTACGACTCTGTATTTTAGGTTCAATTTACTGTCTTTACATCAAATTTCAGAACCGTAACCCCTGAAATTGTGTTTCATTACATTTTCAGCCACTTCCATACATTTCAATGTGGTTTTTTGCACTCTGAGGTTGTTTAAGGAAAATATACAGTACGACCCTGGATTTTAGATTCATTTTACTGTCATCACACAGTCACGTGACAACAGTCCCTGGTATAAATCACATTATATGAGCTAAAATTCTAATTTGTTTATTACGTGCCGTTTACTACTGAATTGGTCTTGCGTAGAAGTTAATTGGACCGTAATTAGCCCAATCATCGTTACAGTGATTGCGTATGAAAAACGAATTGCTCGTTGCCTACCTTGTGGGGGTAACCCAAGTGCCAGGAAACGTTGAATTTGCTGCCGGACAGCAGGGACGTCTTTACATTGCCTGCAAAAACCAAAAATAGTAAATAAGTGGGTTTTAATTGTATATCCAGGTTAATGTTAGGCAATTAGGTTAATCGGGTGAATTTTATATCAAGTACGCGGTTGACATTGAGACCGATTGGGTAGCATTAAGGTTGTCCATCAAAATAACACAGGGATTTATTTAAGTCTGGTGTGCAGGATGGCCAACACACAAAACCTTGATAAAAACACAAAACAGGTTAATTATCAGAAGCGTGACGAATTAACGGCCCTGACACGAAGATTCTTCTTCATTTTTTTCCTGTAGAGTATCTCACGCTCGAGTATCTGTAATTATGTGATTTGCCAGTTTTTCTCTGAGTTAATACGGAAATCATTGTACAATCAATGTAATTGGCAAATCTTCACCACTTTCAAGGCCTTCTGGTGACGTCACTCACCCTCTTTGTTTAACTCAAGCCGTTACGTCATTTGGTGCGATTTAAAATGGCGTCTCTAATACCAGCGTCGACCCGGTTTGGCAGGTGTTTACCATCAAACCGGACCCTGATGAAGATTTGCGGTATTCGAGATTGCGTAAGCGCCATTTCGTGACTTGGTGACGTCATATACGAGTTGGAAAATTTTGCTTTGTTTTGACCGTACCGCAAACCAGACCTAGAACCGATCGATTTTAAAACAATTAAACTAAATTTGACTTTGGCAATGAATTATACAGTTAGAGTCAATTAGTGGTTGGTGATCCGTGTTAAGTACTTTTATTTGGCCAACTAGTGACGTGTATGTCACTGTCAAAAGCCCTTAACCAACAAATTGGACGTTAAACGTTCTCCTTGATTGAATTAAAGCACGTTGCGCTGGTAAATCACTTATACGAAAGGCGTTTCATAATTGAAACTGCAATCGACTTTCCAATTATATTATTACGCATTTAGCCGTCGATTTTCCGTTATAATTGCGTAATAACGCGCACACGACATTAATAATCGAGTGATTATTGCGGCAGGCAGGAAAATCTCGGTTTTTCTACCTGAAAATGGAGCAATTGAGCAACAAAGAACGCATTACGACACGCATTGTGTTGATCGGTCGGATTCGCATCGGGAACGGAATACGTTTGAAACTGAAAGGAAGATTGCAATCTCGGGGGGAGCCCAAACAGCCTGAAACAACGCTCATGAGAGCAATAGTGCTTCTCGTGACTAGTTAAACTGTAAAAGCCCTGAATATCAATGATGTAACATTCTGTAGTTTCACTGATTCTTGCGTTTGTTTAGTATTTCTATCCTGTTTTATCTAACTGTATTAAACCAGGGTTGCAATGCTGGTTGTACCCTTATTGACCAAGCTTGAAGCTTTCTTACACCAGTACTTACATGGTTTGGAAGAAAATTTGTATTGGCTAATAGGAACTTTTGTGCTTGTTCTTCATGCGGTTACATTTTGTGCCCTGTTTCTCGATAATCCTCTAATAAGTCCCTCTGTACTTTTAGCTACATTGAAAATGAATTATATTGATTGGTATTGATCGGCTAGGTTAAACTCACCGAGAAGTTATTTTACGCGTTTTGAGGCAGCTAGAAACAAAAAATACCTTAATAAGGCACTGCGATTCACTCTAAGTATCACAAATTCACCAAAACTGCTGTTAATTCACTCACAATTTGATATAAAAAAATACAAAACAATTAAAACAAAGTTTAAAAAAGTGGGGTTAGTGTTAGTAGATGTTAAATGACAGTGTGTGAACGTCAAACTTCACTACTGTCAAACTGCCTCAGGCCTCTGTCAGTCGTCATTATTTGTTTGTTGTTTATACTCGGTAAAATACTAGTTTTTGTGCGAAAAAACAGGTAAAAGTGGACGTTTTCAGTGTGGAAATGGTGAAAAAGACAATCCAGACTGCCCATTGCGTGACTATGCTCTTAAAAAAGGTAGGGTTGAACTTTTAATTTACTCACCAAAACCCATTTCCTAGCCAGGCTATATGCCATTAGGATTCTTTGAAGTTAATATACTCGTTTCGAGGCAGCTAGAGGCATAAATACTATAGCAAGGCATGAGATTCGCTCTAATTATCACAAATTAGCCCCAATTTAATACAACAAAAATAAAAAATTTAAAAAAAAGTGAGGTTACATGATAAACAACAGGCGAAGGGCAAGAAGGCCACTAATGTCAAAATTGTCAAACTGCATCTGTCATTCGGCAGTCGCCATTATTTATGTTTACTCATGGAGGTTATAAGTTATCAGTCAAAATACTAGTTTTTATGCGAAAAACACGCAAACCTGGATATTGTAGTAGTGAAATTGTTGAAAAATACAATCCAGAGAACCCAGTGCCCCATTAAGCTTCCAAAAAAAAGGTAGGATTAACTTTTTAAGTCACTAACCAAAATCTATTTACTACTACTAGTTTTTTTGTACTGTTTTTAGTTCTACAAGCAAAAATTAGCTCTTTTACACACAAAAAACTGATAAACATGGTTTGGCAAACATTTTTATTGTATCTCTTCCAGTAACTCTTCTTTTAAGTAGTGCAGTTGCTGTTACAGAAAACTGTATGATTACACAGTAATTATTCAACATTCTACCAAGATTCCTTCTGCTAGTGTAACTGTAAGAAACACACCATATGGACGATTAATTAATACTTCATTAACGGTTAGAAAATGCAGACATTCCGTTCATACTTGACGCGGCACCCGTTTCACTTCTGGGTGCCTCTCTTTCGGTACCTGAGG
Source organism: Ips typographus (assembly GCF_016097725.1). NCBI lineage: Eukaryota > Metazoa > Arthropoda > Insecta > Coleoptera > Curculionidae > Ips > Ips typographus. The sequence continues at coordinate 7,765,275 of NC_138426.1, read as the reverse complement.
CTATTTGTAGTGTAATTAAATTAGGAGAAATCTCTTGTTTCAATACTATTGTTTAATTTAATTTGAACATGAGAGTAAAACCAAAATTTTCCAGTTAGTCCACAGAAAAAGTGTGCTGATGTCTTGGATTTACAATGCAAATGAGCCACAAGTGGTCATTCAAGGCAAATAGACTAGAAGGGCGCTGGAAGAACCGTTTTATGTGGTAACTGCGCATAATTTACTCACTGTTGTGTATGTCTTTGATTCTGGTATACAAACAGTAATCGAGTAACCACAAATCACCAGGTTTAATCATAACCCGAGATGTTCTACAATGTCAGAGCAAGGTTAATGATGTTGCCGTCTTAAGTTTGTGTTTTTAATTTGAGTCAAGGCAGTTAAACATGTTTTTGCTGATTTCTCAAAAACAGAGTTGAAACTTACAAGGTGGTTAGAACTTTTCTTTGGTCAAGTATACAATTTGGGAGGAAATCACCTAGTTTAGCTGTAAAAACGAAAAAATGTTCTAAAAGTGTTCACACTAAAAAACTATATTTTTTACATTTTTTTCTTAAAGTCCAGTCCTGGACTACTACAACCAGAACAACAGGTCCGGACTGTAAACGTATATGGTCAACTGTATGCATGACAGGTCCCTAACTGATTAAAATGCAACTTTATGGATTGCATACCTAAATAATCATTCAGTGGTAAAACCAATGTGGTAATTACTATTATTTTCACGTGACCCATTCAAGTAATTTTTTAAGGAATGCGATGTTGTCAGTTTTTGCATTCTGCCCAAGCACAATCATCTATTACGTCACGATTTCTACACTGTAAACACACAATGTTATCTCAAGTTTGCGGAAGTAATTATTATGAGAGAGAAAGTGCCCAAAACACACATGGCCGGTTTTCTAGTGACGTGACTTTAAAGGGACTTTAACAGTAACGGGATCGTAGTCACTGACCTTGGGTCAGTTAGTACTGTGTTTACCTTTGGGCATTCCACAGGGCGCTTTCGTTCTGGAACTATCCAAAAAATCCAGATCGTACTTCCTGGCGGGGGGGAAAACCAAAGCCACGTGACCCTCCCCATACCCGGCACAGTACCACAAAGTCAACAGCACAAACGGTACCACCGACATGACTCTAAACCGCGGCCATATTCCAAATAGAAACTTAAAGAAAAACGACACGAACGCAACGACCACCTTTCGCGTAGTACCACCTCGGCGGATTTCTCTCGAGTCTTGCGGAATACCAACGTAAGGGGGGAGAAGGTGCGCCCATGGTACCGCGGTACCATCTAAGCGCGCGGGGCGGAGGACGCGAGTCTGGAATGTGCACTAGGGGCGTAATCACTCGCATTCTTAAAAAGGTTCTCATCGAGATTAGAAGAATGTGGTACCTATAAAAGGTGGCGGGGAGTACCTGCAACGTACCGGTTCGGTCAGCAGGTGGTTCTGACCTAGTTTTTTTTTTCGGTTATTGTTTTGCTTTCGGAATTAACAAAAGGAGGAGTACACACTGAACGTGTGAAAATTGCTTCAATAAAGTCAACAAATGTGGCTGAAAGTAAAATCTACCAGTTTCTGGACAGTTATTTCAAATAGTGGCTATCTGAGAGTGTCTAACATCCAGACGGCGGTTCTGTAAGTTTTCCAGTATATCAAGCAAGGAATTAGTAAACTTCCTGCCTTGTACGTTATGAATGCGCGTTTTACACGGAGTGAAATCAGTATGCCGCCTGATGTGAATGTAAATCAGCTTTATTAACTTTTTAAAGCAGTTAATACGGAAAAACTTGAGCGTGACCGGCTGCCAAAACGGTTCACGCTTCCTGCACGTCATTTTAATTCAGTTCCGGCTTTTTTCTTGATTTTCTCCGTCTACGTTTAACGTCCTTGCCTTCGTTGCGATGAATTAAGCATCAAACAGTGGGCGCATTAACAATAGTTTGAAGGAGGTTTTTCTTACTTTGTGTAGGAATTAAAATTGCTCAAGAAACTTAGGAGTGGCAAAGAACTTTAAGCACACAAAACCATTGAACTGACACCAAATACATGGATGAGGAACTTTATTCAAACAACATGGAATAAGCACCTAAAGCTAAAGCCATATCGGCTTGCTCCCAGAATCTGTGATAGTCAACGACAGGGGCGGAGCCTCCATTCAGGTAAGCCTCAAGTTGGGACCAGTTTTCGTCCTGTTTGTACCACGATCTGATGTCCAGGAATGACTTGGAGCTGTCAATGTAGTCGCCGTTGGGATAAGTGCCAGTCCAACCGTCCACTGGAATGTACACCTGAAACATGTTTGCGGTTAGGTTGTGCTATTGGTTGGTTAGTTGGTGACGTGCTTTGGTGTTGACGTTTGAGAAAGCTGACAAATCAGTGCGCACGTACAATCCTTTAGAGTCTTTGTGATTGGCCCAAATAACGTCCAGTAATTTTTTGGCGGTTTCCTGGGCTGTGGTGTCCTGCGCCTTAGCTGCGTAGTAGGTTAGGGCTCTGGCTATCGAGCTGGCTACTCCAAAATACTGAAATGACGTTTTAAATGATACAACTTTCAGGTTAGGTTAAGGTTGGTTGTACCCTGGAGCCTTCTTCCAATATGGTAAGTTTGGTGTTTGTGGGTAGGCTTCCGCTCCAGGAAATCATCATCGGTACGCTGTAGTAAGTGTCCGTGATCGTCATGTGTTGGTACAACCATTGGAACCATTTTTCCAGTACCGTTTTTGAGGTTTCATCCCCTGAAATCACCTTTAATCAGCTGATGGAATAACTAAGTTGTTAGTGACCGTACCGGTGATGTAGTAGTACTGAGCCAGTCTGTCCATGGTCCACGTCCACATTCCAAACCAATCGCTGGTACCATCATCCATTCCAGGCTCGTTTTCATAGAATAACCCGTGGAAATTGTAGGATTGCACGTCACTGGGTGGTTCCCCATAAACGTTCTTCCAGGAATTGGTCACTCCCCCACCCATTGCCCCTTCAGGGGTTTGAATCCACTCGTACAGCTCCACCTGTCTTTCGAGTGAAGTTTGCCAGTCTTGCACAGCTGTGGCTCCTTTAGGTCTAAAAACTACTGGTTAACACGCACAACATTAGGTTATGAGTGAGCTATTACTTCAAGTTAGGGTCGTTGACCATAGCGTAAGCCGCCACAGGGTTCTGGTACCCGATAATCGTCTCGGAACTACCAGTACGCCAACTATAACCGTTTTCACTGTTAACACTCCCACCCCATCCGATAAACCAGGAAATCAGATAGTGCGCACTCTCTTTACCGGTGCCGGCAGCGCAATTTTGTCCAATGCAGTTTCCGGCCTGTTAGTCACATTAAGTTATATTAGGTTATGTTAAGGGAGAACACAACACAAACCGTTCTGTAGAGCACGTCGAAGAAGGAGTAGCGCAAAAAGTCTCCCAGCTTACTAATGGAGGACAAACTGGATTGAATGTCGCTCACTTTACCCTGGGCGGTCGCCCATTGTGACGCCCAATAGCCGGCTTGGATCAGACGGGAGTCGGCGTCGGGGGCGGCGTTGTAATGCCAGTTAGGCACACTACTCGTGTACTACAGAAAAAATTGAAAATTTCAAGTAAAACGTCTGTTTATAGAGCAGAAAGTGTAAAAATAAAATTGTCTAATTTATTAATAACGTTGTTTAAAGCCCTACATGTTGAAAATAAGCGAAAATACAGGGTTTTCTAGTTTTCAATAGAAACTTTATTCACTCCCACTTTCGTGACTCATCCAGCTTGCGTGGGTACGTTAGCCACGCCCGGTTACATAGTTCTGTCATTGGTGGTCAGGTTAGTTTAGTCGTTTTATCCAAATTTTTCGTGCGTAATGGAAGCTGTCCGTCAAGTTGAGGGAAAAAAACACTCAAAAATCAGTGTTTCAACGAATTTCGGTGAGTTACGGCTTTTTTAATGTAATCCACTCTGTCACACGGGACAATACTGTCAAATCAAACCACTTGACAGCCTGACAAATTTTCTAACCTAAAAATGTTTGTTTACTTGTTTACACACACAAAAGTGTCTTAAAGCATCAAATGGGGCTCTTGAATCAGTGTGGTTGCTTACCGAGAAACCAGTGGTGCCACCGTATTTGAAATTATCGCAAGCGGGGTAAGTGATTCCTTGCCAAACACTCCCAGAGCCCATATGCACGAAAGAGGGCCCGCCGGCCGAAGGGCCTGCCTCGCACTGACCCTGCACGTTCCCGAAACCAAAATTATCATCCACGTCCAGCAACCAATGCATTATGTACATTTTCTCTTCACCGTAAGCTGCTTTCAGCTCCTGGTAGATTGGGTCCACTCCAACAGTGAATTCAGAGTTTCCAACGGGGTAAGCGGGGTTGTATCTACATTAAGTTTGTCGCTAGTGTGAGTGGACTTAAATGGGGTAGAAATCTTACTTGTCAGAGTTGTATTGGGTTTCGGGGATCAAGTAGTTTTCCACCACGCTCCAGGCATTGTTGAAGGGTTGAAAATCACCGGAAATGCCCCCGTACATTGCGTGCAACCATACGTTGTAACTGTAAAAGCATTTTAGTGTAAACACTGGTTTTAGGCCTTCAAACCACTGACTGATAACACAGTTTTGACTCTCTGAGGGATTGAGTACTAACCTGACAGCTTCCGAGTCGGTTTCGTGGCCATGATCTACAGTCTCCACCAGCATATTCTCCACACTGTGATAGGGCACTCCCTCTTTCGAGTAGTAGCCATTGTTTAAGTCCACAATTTGGTTGTACAAAGTGAGGAAGCGTTCTTTGTACTCACCAGCCTCAATCATATAAATTGAGGCCAGTAGGAGGAGAATCAGTTTTGAAGACATCTCACCTCAGGGTTTCTGATTGTACTAGTTATTTTGAGTGTTTTGTTATTTCATTTTATTCATACTTGTCCTGTGGTCAAGTGTTTTCGTTTTGGGTCATATTATCTTTGTGAGTGGTTTAGGTGCAAGTGTTATATTGGCTAGTTGAATAATGTTTCTACATTTAAAGAATGTTTTTTTTTTCGGGTTTTTAAGTGTTTTGTGGTTGAAATTGTTTTTACGTTCTATCATTAAGTTGAGATTTTATTATCGCTAATCAAGGGTTTTTAACTTATTAATAGAATTTCTAGAGTCCAGTAAGTGGCAGAATGACGTTGTTCCATTTAGCGCCCTCTACATCCGTGAATCTAAGAAGCTTCCAATTTCAGTCAATTAAATATGATTTCTTATTCTTGTGTTGGGACATACACAAGATTGTGACAGCCTGCTAATTTAGTTGCATATAATTACTGTAATTAGTGGTTAGACTTAATAATAAATCATTAAACTACACTCCAAATAGTAACAAAGTACTATTTAAGCATCCTCCAAAAACCAATTTAAACAGTTTACAACTTTAAAGTTCGGTTCTGTGCTGCATTTCATCCCTGTTAACTGTCTTAAAAGTTAGTGTATTTGTTCACCCTGTACACATCCTTTAACCCAAACAGTCAAAAATGTACCAAATGGACAACTATACCGAGTGTCTCCCACCTAAAACTTACTGCGTCTACGACTTCAAAGCCCATACCAACTCCGCGACTTCTTTACTGCTCTTTGACAGAACGACCGCGAATCGCATGTATTGCGTCCCCGCTTTTGACAGTGCCGCCATTTACGGTCAACGTAGATTCTCCGAAGAGTTGAAAAGTAACTGGAGTGGTCACGTGGAGTTTGAATGCGAAACCATTCACGATTTTCGCAAATTCAATACGTTGTTGCTGGTAGTCGGTTTGGTTTATGTGGTGGCTACCATCCAGGCTACTAGAGGGCGCTGGGGTAGCGCGTTATCGTTGAGGAAAAACGTCCCAAAACTGTGGTTGGAGAACTTAAATCCCGATTTTCAGAGGCTTAAAGCGATTCAAGGTATTCGAGTGTTTAACACCGCTTTAGTGGTATTCTGGCACTCGCTTTTGAGTTTGTGCCGAAGTTACATCAACGAGGTTGAACAACTGGAAAAGGTTGTTTGTTAAAACAAGACTACAGCGGTACTACCAATTGAATTGCAGAATTTCAGTCACCAGCCAGTGCGTTTTTTGCTGTTTTTGGGCGGGTTTTCCGTGCAGACTTTCTTCCTTATTTCCACGTTGTTGCTGACCAATCAGGTGTACGAGTTGCGCGCCAAATATGGCCGCCTGTCGTTACGTCATTGCGCCATTTTAGTACTAAACAGATGGTGCAGGTAAGTTGTAAGCAAGCACTCAGTGTGACGTAACGTTCGGTGCTCTCCTGAACAGGTTTTTGGCTACAATTTTGTTGGCTCTGTCCCTAACCACGACTGGACTGTACGACGGTTCTCCCCACACGATCAAAACCCGTAATTTGTGTCTGGGGAACTGTCAAAAGTACTGGTGGTACACCCCAATGCAAATCAGCTTCCTACTGGATTTTAACCGAATTGTACTAAAAAAATGTTTACTGTTTAGGTGCTTTATAAAAATTGTGTTATTCTATAGTGTACGCCAGGGTTGTGGTACCTGTCAGTCGACTCATTGTACTACGTTCTAGCTTTGCTGGTACTTTTTGTAGTACTGCGGTGTAATTTGGATGCTTTCAAGGTGTTTATCGGTTTGGTTTTGGGTTCGGTTGTGGTATTTGGGGCTTATTTGTACTGGTACGAGTTGAAGTTTATGTACCAGCCTTATTTGGAGTAAGTAGTGGTTTTCTGAAGGGTTTTAGTACTATTCTGGTTGTTGTAGAGATTTTAAGTACATGATAGAGTCACGTGACATGAATTTAGTTTACTCCTCACCCATAGCCAGTTGGACTAGCAGTCTTTTGGGGGTTGTTTTAGGGTACTGGTACTACCACCATAAGCACCACCCTTGTGTTATCAGTCAGGTTGTTCCTTATTTTTTGAGTAGTTTTAATTGATTTGGTTGTAGAAGTGGCAGCTTTTAGGATGGACTCTTTTTGGTACCATACCTTTGGCTATGGTACATTTATCTACGTACCCCATTGAAGGTTTTGTAGGGGTTGTTATAGGTGCCCTCATAAAACCATTGTTTGTACTACCCTTAGGGATGGGTTTGTTAGGTTTTGCCTTCAACTACGGAGGTACTGATGGCAAAATTTAAATTACTATTGCAAGTTAAAAGCAAATTTCAGGCTGCTTAAAGCGATTCCTGGAAGCAAAATGGCTACTAACAGCCAGCAATGTGACCTACTGCACCTATTTATACCATTTTGTTGTGGTGTTTGCCAAAGGCTTGTTCACCAAAGACCTACTGGACTACCGGGCCGATCACATGGTAACCAGTAATTTAAAAACGGTTTGAAAATGTATGAGTTTATTGCAGTATTTTTGGGTGTTGTTCGATATGGCCGCCGCATTCGCTTTAGGCGCTTTGGCAACAGTGTTAGTGGAGTATCCAGCGTTGGCTTTGCAGAAAAAATTACTGCCCCAAATGGGGGGGCACAACAAAAAAGCCTGAACTGTAATAATATTTAATAAAAATATTTCATGTTGGAAAATGGCGTTTTAGTTTGTTAGAAGGTTAGTCATGTGACTAGGGCTAAATTTGACAGCGATTACGTGACTGACAATTCTGGAGCTTAAATTTGAAAACACATGGCCGGAAGACACCGTGACGTAACCAGAAAATACACACGTAACTGAAATATTTTGTGCCTTATAATTGAAAACAGTCATATGACCAGAAAAGTGGTCACGTGACTTAGGAAAAAATAATGTTATATTTGACTGTGATTGTGTGACTCTAAGAATTTGAATTTCAATTTACAGGCGGTCACGTGATTAAAAATTTGGAGGTTAAATTTGAAAACAGTCACGTGGCCGGAAGAAGCAGTGACTTAACCAGAAAATAGGCACGTAACTGAAAATTTTTCTGGGTTATAATAGAAAACAGTCATATGACCAGAAAAGTGGACATGTGACTTCTCGTCTGACAGTTAAATTTGACTGTGATTTGTGTGACTCTAAGAACTTGAATTTTAATTTACAGGCGGTCGCGTGCTGAAAATTGAAAGTTTTCAATATAAAACGGTCGCGTGATCAAGTCATGTGACAGTAAAAATTGATATTTCAATTTAGAAAGGGTCACGTGACTGAAAATTTGTAGTTTAAATTTTAAAATTGTCTCGTGACAAGTAGAAACAGTCACGTGACTCTAAAAATCAAAATTCGAATGTAGGACTGAAAATTTGGAGACGGTCATGCGACTGAGAATTTTAAGTTTCGGATTTAAAACGGTTAGGTCACCAGAAAACAGTCATGTGACGCTAAAAGTCGATATTTCAACTTAACGACGGTCACGTGATTGAAAAATAGTAATCTAAATTTCAAAACGTGTCACGTGACACTAAGAAGCAAAATTTCAATTTAGGTATGGTCACGTGACGCAAAAATCAAGGTTAGATTTGAAAGTGATTGTGTGACGCTAAATTTCAATTTAAAAACGGTCACGTGACTGACAATTTGTAGTTTAATTTTGAAAATAGTCACGTGACTGGTAAAAATCAGTCTCCTAACTTCGTGTGTGAAAATCAAGGTTAAATTTGAAAATGATCATGTGACGCCTGCATTTTACTATACAACAAAGATTCAAAATTCAAAGTCACGTCAGTGCTTCTGTTACTCTATTGGGCACGGTGCAATGAGTTTTGATAATGCCAAAAACTGGTAAAATTGGCATTTTTTGCAAAAAACTACGAACAATTTTCTTCGTTAACTTCGAAATTTTGTGTTTTACGAACCGGCAACGTTGCGTCTGTCCTAGACATTTGTCATTACTGAGAACTGTCAATAGTGTCACTGACTGTCACTCTGGCGTCCTTTTTGAAATCCTAACCTAAGTTTTAAGTCTTTTTGTGCAATTTTCTACCTTGTTAAACCATTGTTTCCTCATCAGTAAAGACCGAAAATGAGTCGCAAAGAAGCCCTATCGACGTTTATTCAACAAATCCACGCGAGACCGGTCGTGGTGAAGCTAAACAGCGGCGTCGATTATCGAGGTATGAGCCCCCCATCAAAACCATGCAAATTGCGTTTTTTACCGGTATTTTAGGTGTTTTGGCGTGCCTGGACGGTTACATGAACATCGCCCTCGAACAGACCGAGGAATACGTCAACGGTCAGCTGAAGAACAAATTTGGGGACGCTTTTATACGCGGCAACAACGTTTTGTATATCAGCACTCAAAAACGACGCTACTAAGCTTAAGGTACTAGTTTCTAGTTGTTTAAGGAAGGAACAGTTTTTTTTTTAATTTTTATTGAGTAAATACCTTATAATATAAAATATAATAATCAGTATGGTTATTATAAAACATGTAAAAAAAGTGTTTTCGATCAAGTCAAAAACTCTCATTGGTAGTACTAGTTACTACCATAGTATATAGGATGTCTAGAAAGTAAGAATTATAATCTACTACCAGTGGATAAAGTGTTTATGCTAATTATTGTAACAGGTTTGTTTATTGGGACATTTTCCTACCACAGAATTGTTATTGACAACTTTTACGTTAAGAACCACTGGTAAAAGTATATTCCCAACTTTCAACACAATCCTGCAGTAAAAATTAAAATTTTGATAAAGCTCGGATTTTTGATTAAAGCCCTTCAAACTTTGCCTACATTAGGCATCTTTAAATTAATTAAAGTGTATAATCACAATTTTCAGTTATTGCTTAGTTTTTAAACACATAACTAGTGAAGTTATTAAAAGTTTCAGAAACTTGGCGAGTTTCTGCTCAGCCTGCTAAAAAGTACCTAAACATCTATTAAAATACTGAGGAGGATAATCTAGTTGGTAACTACCAATATTAGAAGTATTCTAGTGGTTGACCAATTTATTGTTAAATACCACTGTCATTTGGCAGGTGATAATGTCCAAAAAAAACCATATGTGTCATATTACATGACAGATAACTATAGTATTTAAGGCAAATTGGTCAACCATGAGAATATAAGCATTGTAGGTGTGAAAAAACTAGATTATCTTACAATGTTACAACAAACTGGATTAATATAAGGTTTGTATAGTATAATCAGTCTTGAAAGCAGTCTTTGTGTATGAGAATTTGTACTCTGAATTCAGTCAAATACTCTCTGGTCAATCTAATTATACTAAACCGAAACAACAATAACTCAGACTTGATTATTCACTAAATAAAAGTAATTTTAATTCAAAATTTATAAATCGTTAAAACGTGAATAGTGTAAAAATTTAAGAATTTTAAGGTAACAATAATTATTGTATATCTCTCTACTTGTCCGTGTAATGTGTTTGAGAGTTCTACACGACTCACAAAAGTCAATTTAAAAAATATTGAGGACGTTTTCCTCACTTAACAAAGTACTAAATCCTCTAAAGGAGGAGCCTTTTTTTTTTTTTTTTCAATTTTTTTTCAATCTTTTAAACGAGCAATCTTTTTTTTTTTTTGAAACTTACTTTACCAAACTACAACGCGTTCAGAGCCAAAATCGACAACGTAGAGGTGGCCCTCCGAATCGATGCATACTCCCGCAGGCCTGTCAATTTCCCCGGGGAGCTGTGGCTCGATTGCAGTGTTATTCCTAGGCCTAGGAGCGGGGCGCATCCCCACAGTCCACATTAGTTCAGCCCTGTCGTTGAAAATCTGCAATAAATAACGAACATTTCAGTTTTCAGTTATTTGACGAGCCGGCAACGTTGCATTGCAGCGAGTTCTGTCAATTGTCGAAACTGCGCGTCATTACTGTCACCGCTTGACCACCTAACCTAACATTATAGTCGTGGTTTTTTTGTGCCTGTTTTGCGGAGAAAAACTGCTTTTGAGGTGCCAAAACTACTGAAAATGAGTCTTAAGGAAGTCCTGTCGTATTACATTCAACATATTGGCGCAGTAATGGCTTAAACAGCGGCTAGGACTATCCAGGTAGGAACCCCATTTCAATTCAATTTTACATGACCCTTCAATACGTTTTCCCCCACGATTTTAGGGGCTTTGAAGTTTAGACTGTGATATATATGTCTTTAAAGTGATAGGATAAGTTTTGACTGTGACATTTTGCACTTGGCTGGTAACAGTCAAATCACACAAGTGCCCTAAAATAGGTCAATGCCAACTGGTAGTAAAAAGGCGCTTTCTTTCAACCAATAATTACAAAGTCACAGAGGTCAGGTGACTTTTAGATCCCAAAAAGAAAAGGGATATTGCATATGACCCTAAGGGCTGTTACTTTCACTTCAGGATATTTTTATTCCAAAGAAAACTGCTATTATAGAAACCATGGAATCAGATGCTACTATTAGTTACTGGAAATTATCCTAAGAATAAATTTATCTGGAGGTGAGCCATTTGCACAGTTATCCTTTAAACTGAGTTAAAGTCAAGTGTGGCTCAGACTGTGCCTTGTTAATCACTCATTATGGCCGCATTCATTTTCAAGCTCCATAGATTGACCAATGGTCAAATTACGTCATTGTGACGCTCCATGGAACCTGAAAACAAATGCGGCCTACGTCACATTTTCACTTTTACTGTCACAGTCTGAACCATCCATTAAAGACATTCAGGCAATGAAATTTGGACTATTTGAAAATTATAAAATGTCAAGTAGTGTAGTGCATTTCTTGGAGGCACCACACTGTAAGAGTAGTCTTTACAGCTCTATGGAGCTAAATTTTTCAGTTCTGATGTTATGGAACACTTTTATACTTTAATTACGTCACGTAAATGGGTTCACCAGTGACTTGAGACTACAAAATTAGAAATAGTTTGCTGAAAGTTGTGTTTGAAGCTTCATTGAGTTAAATTTGACAGTTGGGAAGTTAGGGAACACATTAATACATTTCAAGTCAAAAGTGCCAGTGTCATAAAAGTGTAAAATATGTAATAGATGTGTTTCTTTAGGAAATTGCATTGTAAGTTGTGTTTTGAGCCAAATTTGTATGAATAAAGAGGTGGAGGTTTTAAAGGAAGTCGAGAGAAGAAAGATCACCTATCTGGGTCACAGAATGCAGGGTTCAAAATATTTGATAATCCAGGGGAAGATTGTGCTCAAAATGTCAATTGGAAGAAGAAGAATAATGCGAGAATGGTTAACTATTGAAAGCAGCGATTTCCAAGATCAGGATGATGAAGAAGCTACATAAACTAGGACAAGTTCAAAGTCAATCAGTTATCATAGTGCAACAAGGACAGTCATAGAAGACAAGTCAAATCTTGTTAGCTTCAGTTTTAACAAATTTGTGGTTAAGGTTAGTGTGTTTTTACATGGAAATGGTTAGAGTTTAGCAGAACTTACCTGGCAGCGACAGTTTTTAGAATCGGCCACCACAAACCATCCCCTATCATCGCAGACAATGCCTTGGGGACGATTGAAGCATCCTCTGGCATATCCTTCACGGCCTACGAGACGTGCGGCGCCGTTTTGGGGATTGATGATGACCAAGCGATGCATGTTGAAATCGGTTACCATAAGGTTACCCTTAGGATCGAAGGCGACGCCGCGCGGAGAGTCAAACAGTCGGGGTATTTTCGTTTTGTTGTTTTCCTCCCCGAACAAGCTAATAAAGACGCCGGTCCATTCAAACAATTGAACGCGCCGATTGCGCGTGTCGGACACCAAAATCTGGCCCTGTTTGTTGCAGGCCACGTCCCACGGATACATAAACTGGCCAATTTTCGATCCTTTCTCGCCAAAGGTGTGTAGAAACTGGCCGTAGCGATTGAACACTTGAATGCGATGGTTGTCTTTATCGCACACCACCATGTCGTCGTTGGGGCTAACTGCTACCGCGGAGGGCCGTTCCAATTGACCTTTACCCGAACCGCGAGTGCCAAACTCGATATAGAACTCCCCATTTGGGTTGAAAACTTGAATCCGGTTATTGCTTCTGTCCGCAACGACGAGTTGCCCGAAACGATTAAAGGCAATTCCCCATGGACGGCAAAACTGTCGCGGCCCATTTCCGCTGTTGCCGATCGTCATTTGCGGAAGTCTTCCGTAGTTTCTAATGGCCACTATCTGTCCACAGCCGTGGATGGGTCGCGATTTGGAAAAAGGCATTGAATCGATCGCAGGACCCACTGTAAACAAAAACTTTTATTAGATCTACCAAGAGATTCGTTTATTTTTGAAGAAAATGTCAAGAGAACTGTGTAACCAGTGAGGTGAAAGTATGAAATGTCGAATTACTGTGTTTCTTTGAGGAATTGCACTGCAAGTTGTGTGTACAGCTACATGGACTCAAATTTGACAGTTCTGACGTTAGGGAGCACTTTATACTTTACTTACATCACGTGACAGCTGTCAACTGTCAAAACCCGTTAACCAGTGACTTAAGACCACTAATTTGAACAATTTCACTGGAATTTCTGTTTAAAGCTCTATGTAACCAAATTTGAGAGTTGGGACATTAAGGAACACTTTAATACTACAGCTGTCAGAAACCGTTTCATCTCTACACCATTTACATATGTAATTTAGAAAGCATTAGTTGAATTTTAGAAACCATGTGATGGATTTTAGAAATATCACTTGTATTTCGGAATCGGTACATTCAATATTAGAATAATAACTTTGATTTTAGAAATTGCAAATTGTATTTTAGAACAGTTTCTTGAATTTCAGAAAAGATCAGTCGGATTTTTGACACGGTTATTTGTAATTTGGAAAATTAAAGTTGTATATCAGAAATCTTCATACTAACATTTGTGAAAGGTAATTGTGCTGTCATTGTTACAAAGTTATTAAAAGTTTTAGCAAATGAAGGGCTCTAGCTAGTTTGGATGTAAATTTTGTATTCATTGACAAAGTTATTCTTGTTGGCCTACATATAGAACAATTCGCTGATATTAAATTAAAAAAATGGACTAATAAACACATAGAAACATAATAAAATTCTGAAATTGAAATCACTTTTTTCAAAATACACGTGACAAATTCTGAAATTAAAATAACTATTCTAATATCCAACAGACCTTTTCTGAAATACAAGAGACTAATCTGAAATCCAACTCACGCTTTCTAAAATCAAATTTACGATACTGAAATACAATTTTTAAGTTCTGAGATGCAACTTATATTTTTTAAACTACCTGTGTGATCTACTCATAAGTGAGGTTAAATTACCTGGATATCTGAAGTACACCGATGGTACGTTGCAAAGCGCCACCGATCTATTGAGGGGAGGAGTTTGAAGTACGATTTCTCCAATATTAGAGAGAGTAAGTAGCAGCTCATCTGTAGGATTCTTAAATTCCATCGAGTCATTCTCCAAGGGAATCAAATTGAGGTGCATCTCTTTGATTTCGCCGATCGTTTTCGAAGCTACTTGGACGGCCAACATTTGTTGCTCGCGATTAGCATCGATAGTATTAGCGTTGGTCAATATAGCCAAAGTCTCGTTTAAACTAAAATTAAAATTTCAGTAAACACATTCGCACAGCTGAAAGGAGAAAACTCACTTTGAGTACGCTTCCTGAATGTTCTCCATTTGACGGTAGATGATCGAGGTTTTGACTTTGAGGTTTTGATTGATGGTGCACATGAGTTCAGTTTCTCGACCCTCCATTAATGCAATCAACTTCTTGAAAACGGTTTTGATTTTTACGGCTACTTCGAAGGCGCGATATTCGATTTGATCGGCCGCGTACTGCATCCTGTCCATACCGAAGCGCATTCTCAACGTCATCTGGTCCACTTCACCAATCATTTTTGCGATCAAGTCCCTAATGTTTGGTAACGGAGTCACGTGATGATCTGCAAAGTAAATCAATACGAGTTAGTTATTTCAGAAATTGATACTTTTTGAAATAATCACAATTAGGTGATTTTTCAACCCACAAAGATCTAGGATGGCGTTTCGTGAGTATTAATGGTAAAGTAGGCTGTGCATTAAAGCGTGCCGGGCAAATTTGACGTCACGATGACGTAATTTGACAGTTGGCCAATGCATTGTTTTGTTCAATTACGTCATCGTGACGTTAAATTTGCAACAAATGCACCGCCTACTTTGGTGCTATTTTCGCAAAACTGTTTTACGCGTATGTGTAGCATAGAAATCAGGGTTGGGCTGATTTAAATCACCTGATTTTTTTTAAATAAAAATCATGATTTAAATCAAAAATAATATTTTTTAAAATGAGCAGAAAAATCAAATTTCCTGATTTTACGCAATAAACAACCGATTTTTATACAACATTTTTTTATTTTTACCGATTTGGACCCAGACGTTCGGCAATCCTAGTATTTTTACTCACTTAAAATAATTGAGTGTTTTAAATGAAAAGCGAATACGTGTTTGTTTTATTTAGTATGATATTTAAATTTGTAACTACATGTAAAAAACCTACATTGGCATTGTATCCTGTACTCTGTACTTTCTTTTTAGAATACTATGATTGTCAGATAATTTGCAATGTTAGAAACAAAAGTTATGTAAGGGTTATTCACATTATTCCACAAAGAAGATTGTGGCCAAAATATGAGACTTTTAAAAAGTTTTACTTTTTTTGCTGAATGGGAAAATATTATTGCCACTTTTAAAATAATTTTTATTTTATACAGGGAGTCTTAAAATCTCTGAAAGTATAAAAGTTATGATTTTTAAATTAATCACCTTGTATATTATTGCATTTTTAGATTTTCCTTTTGATTATAAAAAAGTGTGGTTAAATGCATAGCACATCTATCGTACATTGTTTTCGCGTAAATGACAACCATACGTCAAAAATTTTCACTTAAAATCCCGTATAAAGTATTAAACTTATAAAACAAGGAAAATGACTTACACATTCCTATTTTAGTTTTTTCATTCAGTTTTAAATGTTATCTCTAAATAAAAAAACTTAAAAAAATATGTTGCAGCAACAAAACCATGTTCACAGTGATTTTAATTCTTCAGAAATTGGGTAAATATACGTGAAAGTAGATTTTAGAAAGTAGAAAATGAAGAATTAAAAAAAAATCAAAAAAATCATGATTTTTTTAAAAAAATCAGTGATTTTTGATTTTTTTAATCAAAATCAAAATTTGCCCAACCCTGATAGAAATTCATTTATTTGTGTTTATTTGAAAAAGTATACAATTTTCAAATAATACAAATTTATTACTACGGGGAATAAGATAAAATTATAAAAATTACATTTATAAAAACTTTTTAAAATTCATTTTTTGAGTCCAGTTTTTGACCACCCTGTATCATTTTTCTAGACGTTTTTTCTCATCCAGTGTTAGGAGCAATCTTGATAAACACGACAAAACACAAAAACCAAGAAAAAACGTTTTCTGGATGCGAAAATTACAATTATTGCTTTAAGTACTGCAAATGTCAAATTTCACATAAAATGGCAAATATCGAAGAAACGGATACAGATGGAATTTGTCGAAGAATCTAAAAATGCAAAAATATACAGGGTGTCCCATTTAAAGTAACCGGGTGGGTAACTACTTCCGGTTTTACACGAGCTGCCCTCATCGACTTGGGGGGGATAATACCAAACGTTCAGAATTATGGTCATTACGGGTTTTCTATTGGTTCGTGGTGTGGACCATTGGCGGTGTCCGCTGGTGGACTGAACCAGTGAGTAATGACTCATTACTTACAAGTTACAAAACTTGCGTAAGACCGGTCATGACATACGACTATAGAAACTAAAGCGGAGAACACAACAACTAAACGACTTTTAAGAACAATAAGAGGACATACGCTATTTGACTGGAAGAGAAATGAAGAAATATGTGAGATCCAAGATGGCTGGCAAAGATTGCGAAAGAGAAAAACCCAAATACATCAGTCTACAGTCTTCAGCATCCCAACTGCTCCTGGCTAACCATTGATGAAAACCCAAGACTTTTAACGTAAGAAAAAGAAGAAGACTCACTGGTAGGTGTTAGTATCTATACAAAACTAGTGAGTAATAAGCATATTATTTAACAGAGAAAAAAATACTTACTCGCATGATCTGTTGTGATGCAAGTGATACACACCGGCAACAGACATTGACTGCACTGCATCCAAAAAGCTTGTAAATGGGTGGGACATTGTAGCGGATCCAACGGAGCACCTTGGTTTTCTAAAGAGTCGCCGCGGGGTGACACGTGATCCGGATCCGATCTGGACAGACTGCTCGGCCCCGATGGAACCAGCTGAACAGACCGCTCAGACCCGTACGAAGATGACATGATGTTGTATAATAATTCTTGAACGGAGCTTTCCTGGCTGGAACCGGGTTCGGACATGCTGTGCGAATTTTCCCCGATCGAACGTCGTTCCGCTCCTACGGCCCTGGCGTGGGGCGGCAACTGTGGGACGGTCACCGGTTGCTCTGGCACGTTCCCGTTCATTTGTTCGTGAGCCACGTTACCTGCTGAAAATCTCACGGCAGCTGACGCCCACGATACAGGTGTCCAGTAGTACAACGAGTGTTTCGTAGTGTTTTTCGAGCGGACATGTAGCTGTTCGCATCGTTGGCACAGATACGAGTTGCAATCGTAGCATCTGGCTATAGCTTGGTTCATTTGTCGACAGGCGGTGCATTGGGCGATAAAATTACTGAGAACCATCTCCCTATTCAAGGAGGTAGTGGATGGAACCCGTACCGGGGGCAACGGTCCAGGCCCGGGGTTCACCCCGTTCGATCGTGGGGTACCATTGATCGCAAAAGGTCCCAGCGGCCGGATGGGATTGTTTAGGCTGTTGTCCGCCTCGTTGTTGTTGATCGGCGGTGGAAATTCTACGACAGATGACAGGTGAGCGTCTGAACTGTCAAAACGTTTACAAAGGACTTACCGGCATTGTTGTTGGGGTTCGGTTCGTTGTTAGGTGGGGGCTCGTTGATCATCTGTTGACTTGACATGATTTAAAAAATTGGAGTGGCTCGGAGTGACGTTCTAAAACTGAAACAAGTTAAACCATCAATTCAACTCAAACTGAGAGTCAGTCGGTTTTAAACAATTACTTGTCAAAAGTTACTTACCACTTTAAACCAAGTTCTAGTGGTTCACACTTGTGACAAAAAAGTCACAGTCTGAACCAACCTTTCACCTTGGTTTATGACGGATTGCACCAAAACGTATTTAAGGACACTCTAGCAACCATCTGAGTAGCGCTTAGAATGTCCTTAAAAATCATTTGCAACTTATTAAAGGTTTAGCTGTGCAAAACACTAAAAAATATAACCTTATAAATTGAAATTTATTAATACAATGCAAATAATCTTAGTTACTTCATTACAACTATATAAAATTACATATTTTTGCCTTATTAGTGTTTCCATTCTTCGTTTCCCTTTTTCTGTTATTGACCTTTTTGCGACAATTCTTTTTGTGAAAATAAGATTTTTGACCAATTTTCTAGATTAATTTTCAATTTTTTAAGTTTAGTAGTAAGTATTTAGGTTAAATTTATAATTGTAAACTAACTTTTCTAGTTTTTGGGTTAATTCTTAAAGTAATAATCTGAAAATCATCGTTAAAACTGCAAATTTGTCTTGCAAACAAAAAGTGGCTGCTAGCCTCTGTCGCCTCCAGGTATTTCGACTTCACTGCCCCCTCTACATTCTTGTTTCTCTCTCTCTCTCTCTCTCTTGTCATTACCTCTAACGTACTAGACAAAGATGGCCACTGGTGTATTTACAAGTGTCAAATGTCTATCTGTCAAACATATAACCTATAAATTTGTTTATGTCAGTGTTTAGTATTAGTTTAGTGTTTTTTTAATGAAAAACCTTGTTTTGTTGCGTAATTTCGGTTTAATTTAAGTTTGTTAATTGGTTTACTACGTTATAGAGGTAGGAAAATTGACGGTTTAGCTTTTGCAGTAACCTACGCAGTGTGGTACAACGTTAATTAAGAACATTCCCGGTGTAAGGTAGGTAACTGTATAAGTTGATTTAGTTGAACTGCGAAAATAGGTCAGAAAGTTGTATTTTTCCCTGAAAACTCACCTACTTGGTTTAGTGTCCCAGGACATACACACAAACACATGAATTTGGACGGTACAAAAACGATTTTCACAGAAACACAGTGCACTTGAATTTTAGTGACATTTTTTTTAGAGTCACGTCAGTGAAACTCTTAAGGTTAATCAGTTAGTTAAATGCTTCTGACCGGAACTATACAAAACCGGCAACAAGGTCCCTTTTGAACTGCAAAAACAACCCTTATTCAATATAAGTGAAAGTGAAAAGGCAGGTTGAAAAGAGATGAAAAACGACCCTGACCTACACAAACGAAGGGGGCGGATTGCAGTGGGGTAGGTGGAATGCAAGGGCCAATGTCAAGGGTTGGCAAAAAGGGCGCGCGCCCCTGACCGCGTCCAATTTCTTTTGAGAGGAGCATTTCCTGATTCCCGGCGTTGGTACGCTCATGGTGGTACCATTGGGACATAATAGATTGTAAAGCGTGCCTTATCTGCCCGGGAAACATGCCGAAATTGTCTGTTTTTAACACTTAATAATGTTGGTTTTTGGCTTAAGGGTTTCAATTTGGTTCCTTACGGGACTTTTTGGGCGTGGTAACAAAATGACGCTCTGAAGGTGGAAGAAACTGACAAGGTGAGAATACTTTGCCGCCATTTTCTAAAATGCACAAAAAACAACCAGCTTAACTGGTCATGTGATGACAAACTGTTGTTAAACTAGACAGTTGTTTTGAGGTAAATACACGGATCAGAAAACGGTGATGATTTGATGAATGATTTTTTAACTCATAAAGGTCTAAGATGGCGTTTTGTGACTATTAATGGTAAAGTAGGCTGTGCATTATATCATTTTGACGCTTCTGAACAAGTGTGCCGGGCAAATTCGACGTCACGATGACGTAATATGACAGTTGGCCAATGCGTTGTTTTGTTCAATTACGTCATCGTGACGTTTGATTTGCATCAAATGCACCGCCTACTTTGGTGCTATTCCGGCTGCTATCTGTAGCACAGAAATTCATTTTTGTTTATATTTGAAAAAGTATGCAATTTTCACATAAAACTAAATTTGCACGGGGAACAAGATAAAATTATAAAAATAGAGGTGTTCCGTTTGAAAAACTTGACTTTACAATCGACCTTGCTAAACACGAAAAAATACAAAAACCAAGGAAAAACAGTTTTCTGACATGCAAAAGTTTTTGGCCAAATTTTACATAAAAATGGTAAATATCTCAGAAACAAATACAAATAGGTATATGACTTATACATGAAATATGTCTGGAAATTGTCGTAGAATTCAAAAAATATACAGTGTGTTTTATTTAAAATAAGCGAGTAAGTGTCACCTTTGTGAAAATATTTTAGATTAACTGTATTGCCAAAATAGCAACTTAATTAAGACGAAATTATCTGTCACATTCAAAACTCTTGATTTTACACGCTCAATAATGTGGTTTAAATTTCGTTCTTTACAGAAAACGAAATGGCGCTCTGAAGATGAACGAAAGCCTAAGTGGTAATGTGATGACAAAATGACGCCCAAATTCACACTCTACACTGTTGTTTTAAGGTAAATATAACCAAAACCCAAAAAAATGGCGGATTACACCAACGTAATTAAGGCGAAATTAATAAGGTTTCAATTTGGTTCTTTACAGAACTTGAAGAAAACTTAATGGCGGTTTGAAGGTAAACAGACAGGATGAGTTGGCGCCATTTTGAACTACCTATTAGAAGTGTCCTAAACTACACACACAACAACAAGCCTAAGTGATAATGACAAAATGACGCTAGACAGTTTTAAGGTAAATATGGTCAAAAAAATGGTTGCACCAAAGTAATTAAGGCCAAACAGCTTTGCACCGATTTCCAAACAAAAACAGCAGAAAATTAAACTTTTTAAAGCGTTTCCCGAAGCGTAATCTAGCAATCAAGCTGACGCTGTTATCAGCCATTTTGCTTGCAAACGATTTAAGCAAAATGGACGCCACCCGGAAGAATGGCGTCAAACTGTTTACAAACAAAAGTGAAACGGTACTTTTTAAACGGTTCCTAGTAAACATTAAGAACTTTAGGTACGTTTTCAAAGTCAACCGAAGGGGATAATAAAGGGTGCGCGCCCTTGATCTATTGACAGTGACCGTGAATTTTCTGCGTATTGATTTCTATCATACTTGCATTCAATAGGGTTTGTCACTAGTTATTTAAAACCCCATTGGCCTGCAAGCGAACCGGATCTAAATCCAATCAATTTTTTTTATAAAAATCACAAAAACTTACCAATGAAAAATGCACTGGGCACGGAAAACTAACAAAAAAATAAAAGCGGTTAATCGGACTGTTTTCAGTGATTGACCGGGAGCCACTGAAGAGTTTCGCAAATTTTTGACGTACATTAAGGGACGCTGGCTATTTTGGCCACCCCCACCCCCTTAGCGGGGGCGCTGTTGCCACGTTTTGCTTTTCCGCGCTAAAATTCCGATTCCAAGTTCTGCCTATACAATCGTGTAGACTTGTAGAGTATAGAATTTCCTACAACTTTCGTTATTAATAAATAATGGAGCCACGCTGAGTCGGAAATGGAGTTTGGTCACTTTTTGCCTTGTAACTCCTTAAGGAGGCCCTAAAGGGTAATATCACCTTAATACAACCTTGTAGAGGATGAAATTTGCTACAACTTTAAGTTTGTACACTTTTTTGTAACTGTTGAAATAAACGGAGCTACGCCCAGTACAGGGTGTTCCTAGTTTGAAACATTATAATTGTAAATTTTGCTTGACAGTTTTATAAATATGTCAAGCATGTCAGTGTCAGTTGAAAAGTTTGACCACCAATCCTAGAAACACCCCTTTCACATTAGAACCACCCTGTATGTATATACATTGAATAAGTTGGATAGGTGGGAAAATTTAAAAATTATAACATAAACCAGTGGGCGGGACAAGGGTGGGGCAAAGTGACATGCGTCAGTCTGTCAAAAGTAACGTCACTTGGCAGTTGATCAGTAAAAGTGCTTCAATGTACTGGGTGGTTGTGGAACGTTTTTCGCGGGAAAAAAACTAAGTTTTCTCACTCTGTATCTTTTAGTAGAGAGTGTCCAGTCAAAAACTACGTCACTTACATTAGAAGTTCCTAAATTGTCCGCTAGATGGCGCGGTTGTATTTTTTGCGTTACTTTCCTAGTGGTACTATGAGAAATTTGGCAACCTTTACATTGAGCTTTGGCAATTTGGGGTAACAACCTTCGCTAGGTACAAAGGGCTGTAAAACTTTATTGCTACCCCGCAATAAACGCGACATTTCGTCAAAACTACAATTTGCATGGTTCTTGGTACCTTGACAATGGTCCGGCAATATTCTATTGTAATTTTTTGCAAATTTTCGAGCGAAAGGGACCTTTTAAGTAGGTCATTGGAAACAAAGAAAAGCGGTACTTGGGCAGTACACCTGGGTAAACTGAGCAAATAGTGAATCTTTTGTTCGGTGTTATCAGCGAAAACGGTTTGCTTTTTGCTAATCCTTTTGCTAGAATTTGCATGCTGTGTCAGTACCGGGAAATGAAGAAAAGAAATATTAATTTGGTACTAGTTCAGGCGTTAGAGGGGCAGTTCTATGAAAATTGTAATAAACTGTAACTAATTTGGTTATTTTCGTGGTACCACCAAGTAACTGCTTGTTGACCAGGTTTGTTGATTTTTTTTTAATCTCCTAGAAACGGTCACTCTATCCATGAAATTTTGACTGTAAGGTTATATGACACCCTGTACATTATTACGTCACTAGATTCAGCTTATCAAGGCCTACAATGTGCTGTCTAAAAAGTGTACAGTCCCTGAAATATACAGAGTGAAAGTTTCAACAGGAATTTGCACCAAAAGAAGTGTACTATTTGAAATGAGACATCTGTACATTATTACGTCATTAGATTCAGCTTTCCAAGGCCTACAATGTGCTGTACAAAAAATGTACAGTCCCTAACATATACAGAGTGAAAATTTCCACAGGAATTTGCACCAAACTGGTTGTTTGTGCTTTGAAAAGCCAGAAAGTGCACTATTTGAAATGGGACACTCTGTACGTTATTACGTCACTAGATTCAGCTTTTCAAGACCTACTATGTGCTGTACATAAAGTGTACAGTCCCTGAAATATACAGAGTGAGAGTTTCAACAGGAATTTGCTCCAAACTGAGTGTTTGTGCGTTGAAAAGCCAAAAAGAATTGAATTTCAAATGGAACACTCTGTACATTATTACGTCACTAGATTCAGCTTTTCAAAGCCTACTATGTGCTGTACATAAAGTGTACAGTCCCTGAAATATACAGGATAAAACTTTCAACTGAAAACTGTACCAAACTGGTTGTTTGTACCTTTAACAGCCAGAAAGTGCCCTATTTGAAATAGGACACTCTGTACATTATTACGTCACTAGATTCAGCTTTTCAAGGCTTACTATATGCTGTACAAAAAGTGTACAGTCCCTGAAATATACAGAGTGAAAGTTTCAACAGGAATTTGCACCAAACTGGTTGTTTGTGCTTTGAAAAGCCAAGAAGTGTACTATTTGAAATGGGACACTCTGTACATTATTACGTCACTAGATTCAGCTTTTCAAGACCTACTATGTGCTGTACAAAAGGTGTACAGTCCTTGAAATATACAGAGTGAGAGTTTCAACAGGAATTTGCACCAAACTGAGTGTTTGTGCGTTGAAAAGCCAAAAAGAATTGAATTTCAAATGGAACACTCTGTACATTATTACGTCACTAGATTCAGCTTTTCAAGACCTACAATGTGCTGTACAAAAAGTGTACAGTCCCTGAAATATACAGAGTGGAAGTTTTAACAGGAATTTGCACCAATCTGGTTGTTTGTGCGTTGAAAAGCCAAGAAGAATTGAATTTCAAATGGCACACTCTGTACATTATTACGTCACTAGATTCAGCTTTCCAAGGCCTACTTGGTGCTGTCTAAATAGTGTACAGTCCCTGAAATATACAGAGTGAAACTTTCAACTGAAAACTGTACCAAACTGGTTGTTTGTGCTTTGAAGAGCCAAGAAGAATTGAATTTGAAATGGGACACTCTGTACATTATTACGTCACTAGATTCAGCTTTCCAAGGCCTATTATGTGCTGTCTAAATAGTGTACAGTCCCTGAAATATACAGGATGAAACTTTCAACTGAAAACTGTACCAAACTGGTTGTTTGTACCTTTAACAGCCAGAAAGTGCCCTATTTGAAATGGGACACCCTGTACATTATTACGTCACTAGATTCAGCTTTTCAAGGCCTATTATGTGCTGTCTAAAAAGTCTACAGTCCCTGAAATATACAGAGTGAAACTTTCAACAGGAATTTGCACCAAACTGGTTGTTTGTGCGTTGAAAAGCCAAGAAGTGCACTATTTGAAATGGGACACTCTGTACATTATTACGTCACTAGATTCAGCTTTTCAAGGCCTACTATGTGCTGTACATAAAGTGTACAGTCCTTAAAATATACAGAGTGAAAATTTCAACAGGAATTTGCACCAAACTGGTTGGTTGTGCGTTCGAAAGCCAAAAAGTGCCCTATTTAAAGTGGAACACTCTGTATGTACCTTATTACGTCACTAAATTCAGCTTTCCAAGACCTACTATGTGCTGTACAAAAAGCGTCCAGTAGTTGTCAATATATACACGGTGAAAGTTTCTCTGAAAACATCGAGAATATTGTATACTTGCAGTACTGCCTGGCTACAACTAATTACTTCAACAGTACTAAAGTTCCCCGGTACTACTTTAGGTAAATAGAAAAAAAAATACCTGGTACCACCCTTTTTGCAAGCTCCTAAAAATCAATACTTATCGTGCAAGGTCACGGTACATGGTAACAGTTGCGTACCATAAGTTGGTACCAGAAAAATTCATAAAGCACGTCACGTTCGTGTACTTTTAGGTGCGAGAAAGAGAGTAATTTACCCTCGAATGGGGTGGTACTTTCGCCGACAAGAAGCGGCCCTTTTGTCCGTTGGAATTCTTCTCATTTACAGCCCGCTAATAAAGTACGGTACTTATGGTACTACCTGGCTTGTCGCGGGGTACATCAAAAAGGCGACGAGCCAATTCTCAGTGCCCGTCGGTTGTACCTTTGGCCATTGATTTTTTACAGGTGGTACCTGTAAAACTGTAATTATCAGGTACCACTGACTGACACAAATTTAAATACTGTTACTACATTCTATAAGGTTTTTTCCTTTAAAACTAGCGCACTTATTTGCACTTTTTATCTGGTACTACATTAAACAAGGTGGTACCATACCTACAAATTATTGAAAAGTAAGAGTGACACCCGGGGGGCAGAGCGCCCGCGAAAGTACCCCCCGCCGGTACCGCGGTGACTTTCTTGGGTACATCTGGTGCTGGTGGTTCGCGGTTCGCGAGTCGTACCACGACCGCGTGCCCAGCTCAATCCCTCCGTGCAGTTTTGTGGTTTTTTTTTGGTAGTACCACGACCAGACACAAGAGTAAGTTTTTTTTGATTAAATTTAAGGGTGACAGGAGAGTTTCGAGGGTGGTACCGGTCGTACTTTTTTCCCTTCTAAAAGCCTTGCTCAGTTTTGATTGCGCTTTAATGTGTGTTATTAAACTCAACAGTTTCCAGCTCTGATTATATCTTACAAGTACCTATTAGGTACTACCTTTCACTCATGAAAAACAGAAAAAAATGGCAGCAGCAAAAGCGAAAGCCATGCGATTTGATTAAATTTGAAATATTTTAAATTAATCGGAGCAGAAAGACGCATTTTGGCAATAATATCGCGGTTTTAGCTGGAAATCGACCCAAAACACTTCAGTAGGTTCGACAGTGTAGGAAATTTGGTTTGTCTTTGACTAAATGGTTATTTCAATTAGCACGCAGTGTACAACGGTAATTCAGAAAAACCATTTCAAACTGTCAAGAGTGTGTACTTAATTGAAGCAACTTCAGTGGGTGTGCAGTGTATAAAAGTTTTACATTCAAGCCTGATATTTTGATACTAAACCACTAAAGTCACTTCAAAGTGTCAGAAGTGTATAACAGCTAAATTAGTAACAAAAAGTGTCATTTCAACTGGTGTACGGTTTATATTTTGTATGATACACTGCTTGACATTTGAACTGTTCTAGAGTGTTTTCTGGTGCAATTTCTGGTCTGTCAATTGTCAGAACTGTCAAAAAAATTACACTGCTCAACAACTAAACTAAAGTGTTTTTTCACTCACAAATTGGTATACACTGTTGGTAGTCTGAAATAACAACGTAAACTGCTCACGTTATGAACTGCTTTTTCTGTACTAGCTAAAGTGTCAAAAATTAAATAAAAAGTTAAAATACACTGCTCGCTCTATGAATAGTTTTTTTACACTGTTCGTTATCTGGACTGTTAAAAAAATACACAAAAGTGCATACACACTGCTTAAAGTATGAACGATCTTATAAATGTAACCTGACAAAATAAAATGTTTTTTTTGTTCTTTTACACTGTTGTCAGACTGAAATGTTCGGGTAGATGGGAAAATTGTGAAAAACATTAAATTTAGGTTAAGTGGGAAATTTGAAATTTAGGTTAGGTTAGTTGGAAAGACGATAGAAAATATGCAGACAAAATTTGACTACTGGAAGACAATAAGAAGCTTCCCATTTTCAAAATATAAAAGGCTTCCAAACTTCAATTTGAACAAGTTCCTTCATTCAAATGCTTACAGTGTTGATATAACCACTCAGAGTCATAAAACTACCTTCCAGGTAGCATTTTTGACTACTCAAAGACAGAAAGAAGCTTTCAAGCTTCAATTTGACAATTTCTACTTCTTAAAATGATTCCAGTATTCATATGATTACTCAAAGTCTTTACGAAGGCTTTCAGGCAGCATTTTTGAATATTCAAACACAATAAGAAGCCTTCCGGTATTAATTTGACTACTGGAAGACAGTAAGAAGCTTCTTGTTTCCAGTAAAAGGCTTTCTAGCTTTAATTTGACAATTCTTACCTCTTAAAATGCTTACAGTATGATTATGACAACTCAGAATCTTTAGGAAGGCTTCCAAGCTGCAGTTTTGACTATTTAAAGACACAAAGAAGCCTCCCAGTATTAATTTAACTACTGGAACACAGTAAGAAGCTTCTTGTCTTTAATAAAAAGCTTTCAAGCGTCAATCTGACAATTTCTACCCATTAAAATGCTTACAGTATTCATATGATTACTCAAAGTCTTTAGGAAGGTTTTCTGACAGCATTTTTGAATATTCAAAGACAGAAAGAAGCTTTCCAGTATTAATTTGACTACTGGAAAACAATAAGAAGCTTCCTGTCTTTAGTAAAAGACTTTCAAGCTTAAATTTGACAATTTCTACCTCTTAAAATGATTCCAGTATTCATATGATTACTCAAAGTCTTTACGAAGGCTTTCAGGCAGCATTTTTGAATATTCAAACACAATAAGAAGCCTTCCGGTATTAATTTGACTACTGGAAGACAGTAAGAAGCTTCTTGTTTCCAGTAAAAGGCTTTCTATACATTAAAATGCTTACAGTATTCATATGATTACTCAAAGTCTTTAGGAAGATTTTCTGACAGCATTTTTGAATATTCAAAGACAAAAAGAAGCCTTTCGGTATGAATTTGACTACTGGAAGACTATAAGACGCTTCCTGCCTTTAATAAAAGACTTTCAAGCTTCATTTTGACAATTTCCCTGATTAAAATGCTTACAGTATTAATATAACCACTGAGAGTCATTAGAACACCTTCCAGGTAGCATTTTTGACTATTCAAAGACAGAAAGAAGCTTTCCAATATTAATTTGACTACTGGAAGACAATAAGAAGCTTCCTGTCTTTAATAAAAGGCTTCTAAGCTTCAATTTGACATTTTCTACCCATTAAAATGCTTACAGTATGACAACTGAGAGTGTTCAGGATGAGCATTTTTGACTATTGAAAACAGTAAGAAGCTTCCTGTCTTCCGCCAAAGCCTTCAAACTTCAATTTGACAGTCATCAGCAGTACAGCTGACTTGTTGAGTTGTAAATGTCAAAATTATGCTTCCTCACTTTTTTTTACAAACTTGACAACAAAGCTGACAAACTGTCATTTGTGTGATCTGTCAGACCATCATACTAATTAGCATTGGCTGCGTTCAGAACTGACACATTAGAAATCACGTGACACTGTAGCTGAAAAGGGTTTCTGCACACTGCTCAACTGTTGAAGTGTGCGATAACGACTGCTCATTAAATGAATAAGTGTTCTCAAATACAGGAACAAATCTTGATGTAAACTACTCGAACGTTGAAGTGAACTAACAATATGAAAGTGCCAATTTAGTGCGGAATGTACGGCTGATCTAGGGCAAACTGGTACTACAGAAACAATCAATCTGAATAAATGCATGGCAAAATCGTAAGAAACGACGTAAAATCAGATAGTTTTGCACGCGTTTTGGGTTAATAACCGAGAGGCGTTTTCTATGTACCAGAAACCGGAAAAAAAAAACCGAAAAGGAGAGTTGAATAACGCTCGTTAGCCGACTTATTGACCGGAGAATGCGCCTGTGGATTTTTTCGTGGGTACGGACGCAGGCGCGTGCGTCTTGCGCAATTAAAACAATCGGTTTATAGGAATGTGCATCACACTCGGTAATTGCGAAATTATCTGGTTTCAT
Source organism: Ips typographus (assembly GCF_016097725.1). NCBI lineage: Eukaryota > Metazoa > Arthropoda > Insecta > Coleoptera > Curculionidae > Ips > Ips typographus. The sequence goes on along the minus strand of NC_138426.1, from coordinate 7,736,669 downwards.
TCTAAACACCGAAAAAGTGAAATTCGTCCGAAAGCGAACGCTAAACAGCTGACGGACGCCCGTAAAATCGCAATTTCCATGTGTGAGCGTTTTAAGGTTATGTGATAGAAATTCACGAGGCGTTCAAGTGCGGCATGTTTCCGAGAAGGTGGCTCGTCATGCTTTCGTGCTCGTAGAAATTTCCATTGTTAACACTTCAAGTTGCACGCAGTGTATTTGATCAGTTGATTGATGATCACCCGGATGTACTCCAGACAATTCAGCCATTTTGTTTTTGCGGTGCTTTGACAGCTGTCATGTCGATTGTCAATTTTGGTTCTAACCTTAAAACTGAATTTTTGACAGCTGTTTGACGTTGACGTTATACTGATTGTAGTAAAACCGTTATTTTCAAAAATAACTCAACCAATTAAAAAATACAAATTTTGGAAAAATTGTCTCCTTAACCGACTGTGTCAAGTCTAAAAATCAAGGCTGTAACCTTAAAACTGAATTTTTGACAGCTGTTTGAAACTGACGTTTCACTGATACAGCCATTTTGAAAACTTACATACAAAATGCAATTACAATTTTCACCCTAACCTCAAAATTTCTATTGTAAGGTTATAATTTGGAAAGTTTCAACCTTTCTTTCACTGTACCCAAATTTGACAGGTGATAATAATCAACTTTAGACGTTTTTTGTAGACTTTTTGCAGTAAACGGTGTTGGTAACCGGTTTAATTATCGTCACAAATTTGACAGCTGTCATTTTACTAGGACGTCAAATTTTTTGCCACAAGATGGCTGCCAAGTATTGACTAGTATCCCCTTGAGGTTATGCAAAAGATTTTCTGTTTCAAAATTTTAATTAACTATCATGAAATTGGTTGTTTTGAGATTAAAATTTTTAAAGTTGGCTGAATTGACTGGTGGCCTTTCCACCCAACCTAACCTAAGTTTTCTCCTCAAATTGAAAGAAATAGAGAGCCGAATGAATAAAATTTCCACTTGCGGTAAAAGGAAAGTGGAGTCTGCATACTGCCCTAAAAGTTGTAGATTTCAGGTTAGAACCTTCAAACTTGGGACAGTTGACTAGCACCCCTTTGAGGTAATACTTTTTTCTTTTCCAGAACTTTTTCCTGTTAAATTGAGTGAAATATTGTAGTTTGAGTGTTAAAACGAGCTGAAAAAAATATTTACAGTTTTAAGGCCACAAATACAAAGTTTAGCGCAATTGACTAGTGGCCTTTTAAGGTTAGGTAGGACTTTAACCAAATCTGACAGCTGTCACTATGGAATGACACTCATTACAGCTGTCATTTTTAGATTGACAGAAAAGTGACACAAATGGCTACCAAAACGAGCTGAAATATTCAGAGTTAGTAATGACAGTTTTCAGGAAAAACTTTGAAAGTTTGTCGCAATTGACTAGTGGCGTTTAAAGGTTAGGTAGGACTTTAATCAAATCTGACAGCTGTCACTATGGAATGACACTCATTACAGCTGTCATTTTTTAGAATGACAGAAGAGTGACACAAATGGCTACCAAAACGAGCTGAAATATTCAAAGTTAGTAATGAAGGTTTTCAGGAAAAACTTTAAAAGTTTGGCGCAATTGACTAGTGGCGTTTAAAGGTTAGGTAGGACTTTAACCAAATCTGGCAGCTGTCACTATGGAATGACACTCATTACAGCTGTCATTTTTTAGAATGACAGAAGAGTGACACAAATGGCTACCAAAACGAGCTGAAATATTCAGAGTTAGTAATGACAGTTTTCAGGAAAAACTTTGAAAGTTTGGCGCAATTGACTAGTGGCGTTTAAAGGTTAGGTAGGACTTTAACCAAATCTGACAGCTGTCACTATGGAATGACACTCATTACTGCTGTCATTTTTTGTATAACAGAAGAGTGACATTGTCAAATCCAAAATGGCTACCAAAACGAGTTGAAATATTCAGAGTTAGCGATGACAGTTTTCAGGCAACAACTTAAGTTTGGCGCAATTGACTAGTGGCGTTTAAAGGTTAGGTAGGACTTTAACCAAATCTGACAGCTGTCACTATGGAATGACACTCATTACAGCTGTCATTTTTTAGAATGACAGAAGAGTGACAGAAATGGCTACCAAAACGAGCTGAAATATTCAAAGTTAGCGATGACAGTTTTCAGGCAACAACTTAAGTTTGGCGCAATTGACTAGTGGCGTTTAAAGGTTAGGTAGGACTTTAACCAAATCTGACAGCTGTCACTATGGAATGACACTCATTACTGCTGTCATTTTTTGTATAACAGAAGAGTGACATTGTCAAATCCAAAATGGCTACCAAAACGAGTTGAAATATTCAGAGTTAGCGATGACAGTTTTCAGGCAACAACTTAAGTTTGGCGCAATTGACTAGTGGCCTTTTAAGGTTAGGTTGATCTGTAAACAAATCTGACAGCTGTCACAATGGAATGACTCATTTTTAGAATGACATTGTCAAATCCAAAATGGCTATCAAACTTGATAGTTTTGACATTTAAATTTGACAGTAAAAATCCTTGATCTTCCTGGTTAACGGATGCTCCCTAGATGAGTCAGTCAATAACTAAGGTCACATTCTGACCGGATTCGAAAATGTTACAGCCGCACAATGCGTCGCTCAGACCTTGCTTTCTAGGCATCGTCGAAAATAGCGAGGTCGCTTGATGATAAATGCACGCCCAAAACGTCGGCCATACATATGACCGGTTGCATAACCTACGAACGAAAAAAAAAATGGAAAATAAATAAATCGTTGATTGGGGCCACTTTCGATGCCGAAAGAATTGGAGAAAGTGCTCGCAGGTGCTGATAAACTGGTCATTGTGTAATAAAGGATTTTTTCTCGGGCAATGTGACATTTCAACTGGTTATCTGTGTGTAATTTAAATTCAGTGATTAAAAAAGGTCACTTCAAACGTCGACCAGTTTAGGTGTGAAGCTGCAGATGCGTTTAAAACATTCCTTAAGTTGCACGTAATACGTAATCAAAGCGTAATAAATGATTGCATATGCGAGAATGACCATTCTTCTGCAACAACTTATCTAACTGGTGTTAGTTTCTTCCTCGTTCTTTTACTCTAACCTAATAACACACTTTACATATTAATTCAACCGGATTTACAGCTGAAACAATTCAAATTTTAGGTTAGAGTCGTGACTGTCACAGTTGTCTGTGGTTATGTCAAATTTGACAGCTGTCACTAGTCAACGACAAAAGGTCTGAATTAAATCTAGCGCAACACTGCTTTATAGCGTAACCGCGCCAAAACTTGACAGCTGTCACTTTACAATACCAAATGGATTTTTCTAAGTTGGCTGCTAAATGAAATTTTTTGCACTGTCTGGGGAAAATTATTAACTATTCCGACATTTGACAGCTGTCACTTTTAGTTGATCACACCGCGCAAACTTTTCATGGTGTGAGCAGTGTACGAAACCACTTATGACCCAAAGAGAGAGTGTACTTTCAATTTGCAGTCAGTCTAAAATTTTGATGGATTTTCTTTGTCACGTGACTGTTTGGCGGTTCTCGGTCACGCCACCCTTTTTCTTAATTTTTTTAATTTAATAATTTTTGCAGTTTTAGCTGAACAGTTTGATTATGAAAATGTCACATGTCAGACGATATAAACAATTTGGCAACGTTGCTAATCATATACAAGTTCTTTTACGAGAAATCAGTCAGTTTGGCAGCACTGAAAATATTTGACACTAAATTAGGAAAATGGTCAGTTTGGCAACGTTGCTGAAATGTACATACTGCTTTTTTATGATTTATTGTAAGAAAAGTGTCAATTTAGCAACATTACAAAAAATTGGTAATAAATTACGAAAATTAACAGTTTGGCAACATTGGCAAACTTTGGATATTAATTTGAAAAAATGGTCAGCTTGGCAACAATGCTGAAATGTAAATACTGCTTTTATAGGATTTGTTTTACTGAAAGTGTCAATTTGGCAACATTGCAAAAAGTTGGTACTAAATTACAAAAAGTTTGACAACATTAGTAAAATTTGCTTATTGAATTTAATAAATTGTCACATTGACAACGTTGCTGAAATGTAAATACTGCTTTTTTATGATTTATTGTAAGAAAAGTGTCAATTTAGCAACATTACAAAAAATTGGTAATAAATTACGAAAATTAACAGTTTGGCAACATTGGCAAACTTTGGATATTAATTTGAAAAAATGGTCAGCTTGGCAACATTGCTGAAATGTAAATACTGCTTTTATAGGATTTGTTTTACTGAAAGTGTCAATTTGGCAACATTGCAAAAAGTTTGACAACATTAGTAAAATTTGCTTATTGAATTTAATAAATTGTCACATTGACAACGTTGCTGAAATGTAAATACTGATTTTTTTTAGAAAAAGTGTTAATTTGGTAACATCGCAAAGCATTGGTACTAAATTACGAAAATTAATAGTTTGGCAACGTTGTCAAACTTGGGGCACTAAATTAGGAATCTGGTCAGTTTGGCAACGTTGCTGAAATGGTAAATTTTGATTTGTTTTAAAAAGGTGTCAATTTTGCAACACTGCAAAAGTCTGGTACTGAATTAGAAAAATTAACAGTTTGACAACGTCACTGAAATGTAAATATTAATTATTTTAGAAAAAATGTCAACAAAACATTGCAATGATTTAATATTAAATTAGAAAAATGATCAGTTTGGCAACGTTGCTAAAATATCAGTGATGGTAAGAAATTTTAGTAAAAATGCCAATTTCCAAGTCACGTGACAGTTTTTCCACATTTTCACTTCACATTTCGTTTCTGGCAATTTGAGTTTTTGTGTCAAATCAAGTGACATTTGACGTTTCTGTTCCAGAATGAAGTTCTATCTAGCCACGGCCCTAGTGGCGTTGTACATAACCTCAACAGCTACCGAACCGCAAGCAGTGACCGCAGGTCTCCCAGGTTACACCCAATTACGGGCCGAGCAAATTCGTTATTTGCAGCACAAAGGTTTCGGAGCCACCCAGAAAACGTTCCGCCCAACAACCGTAAGTTTTTGCACTGTTTTAAGCTAAGCGAGCTGGTTAAAGCGCCCACTTGCCAGGCCGCTTACGAAGAAGAAGAAGAATACGACGAACAGGACAACCTATCGCCCGAACAGTCGCAGGATAGGCAACCCACTTACGCGTATCCGACGGCAGCGCCCAAAACCGGTTACTACGCAGCTGTCACTCCTAAAGGTTACGCAAAACAGGAACCCAAGCCGCAAGCGCAGCAGTATCGGCGAGCTGGAGAGAAGATTTCTGTAAGTGTTACCATTGCAGAACTAGCCTGAATATAGTCGCACTTTATTGCAGCAATCCAACAACCGTTTAGAAGAAGAGGAAGAAGAAGAAAAGGAAGAGCCCGACAGACTAACGTTGCTATTGCCACAGTCAAAGTTTCAATGCGCAGGCAAAAAAACCGGTTACTACGCCGACGAGGATTTGGGCTGTGAAGTGTTTCACTATTGCCACGACAACGCCCGACACTCTTGGATTTGCCCCGCAGGGTTTACCTTCCACCAGGTTTGTTAACCCTCCAGTCCACATGGTGAAACTAACCCTCAGTTTTTTTCCAGATCCAACTGATTTGCATGCCACCTAGCGGCGACAACATCTGCGACAAGTCATCAGACTACCACTTTGTCAACGACTACCTCTACAAACCGGTCAATCTGGAAGAGTACCAACAACGACCAAACACCAGCTTAAGGTACTCTGACCGGTACTTCCCCGACTCGTACAGGCCAAGGTACGACGATGAAGACGAGGAAGCCCGACCGGTACACAGACAACATTCAGTAAGTGACACACTGTCAGTCAGCAGTCACTTGTCAAACGAGACATTTGCAGGTTAGGGTGTCGAATGCGCCGCGCTATCAGGCCGCTCCAGTACAGTCCACGACGTTTCGACCTCAATCGCAGCTCGGTCAGGTTTTTAGGTCGCCCGAAGAGATCAACATCAGTTTACAGCAGAGGAGACCTGCGCAGTACACCACAGCCAAATACGTGGACGCGTACGACCAATAATTTTGTTGTATACAATGTAAATAACTTATTTCGCTTCTAAGTTTGTAATTTAATAAGTTTTTCCAGTTTTTTTTTTCTATTTTTTAAAAAAAATTAATAAATTGTAAGTGTTGTGGAATTTGTTTCAGTCATCAGTTTGGGGTACGGCATTCGGCACAATGATATGAAGATTGAAGAGAAAAGTATTGTAAATTTCAAGAGGGTAGTTAACGCCAGAAATAAACAAAGAAGATTTGAATGTTTTATTGTCAAGAAAGAAATAAAAGAAGAAGAATTCTCTGCTACTTAACACTGTCAAGAATAAGATTATGCTTTTTTCCATGTAAGTAAAGCTTATATTTACTTTCAATCAATATCTGTCCTTACAGGAAATTACAGTACTAACGCACTGTTTTAAGCGGAAATTGAATTTAGCAAATTTTCAACGTTTAAACTAATTTTTAAAGTCACAGATTTTGACAAGTGTCAACTGGTCTTTACACTGTTGCAAGCTCAATATTGCATTAGGAACGTCACGTGACATGGCTTTTACAATTTCAGCTTTACAACTGTCTGTAAGTTTAATTTATCAAATTTTCAATGTCACGTGACCGATTTTGAGTTTTACAGTGTTGCATCACAAAATTTCTAGTTTTTAGCATTGGCAATTATCGAAAATTCCCTTATACAGTAATGATTTGATTCAATCGAATTTGGACCATAAAGTCCATACGTAAATCAATTTGGTGATTTAACTAAACTACGCCACTGACTTCAAACGATCCCAGTGTGTATATTTTTAAATTTTTATGCAAATAAGGTCTATTTTAGTTTGCTAATAAAATTCTGTTGTATGGCCAATTCCGTTATGATAGTTTTAGATGAATTTGTACCGTAACGACAATTTTTTTTTATGACGTCAACGATTTTTTATTAATTTACTTCCACCACGCCATTTGTAGTAGTAGTAGTACAGTTTTAGAAGAAAGCTCCTTCACCATAAAGTCAAGTTTCGATTTGATTATAAGAACTACTAAAAATAGCGGTCGCCAACTGTCAAGAAGATTGAGGGCGATCATTACGGAAAGTTTTAACTTTTTTTCCTGGCAGCCGTAAAAAGACTTGTAAACGCGGTTCGATGGCAAAAAGCAACCACCAACGTCGACTGACAAGCCAATAAAAACCCAATTAAACGTTTAATCGGGCGTTTTCGACCGAAAAAACCTCATTAATTCCGCTCGTAAATACGTCCCCCGATCGTTATTAAGCAGCGGTTATATAACAATTGTTAATAACATTGTGAGTCCGAGCAACGAAAACAACCAAATTTGCAAGTCAAAATAAGCTTTTAAACCCGAAAAAGAAAAAAATTACGACTCTCCTTAACCGACAATATATAGTTGGTATACAGGGTGATGCACACTGCAACCAGACTATGTTGGATCAGTTTGTCAACTTAAAGTTAAATTACCAAAAAGTAACCGTAAAAACACAAACCAGCGCACTCTGTATACTACCTCCCACTCTACCCAAATAATGAGGTTAAAGTTAATTGAACCACCCTGTATGTATACACACCAGCCTGCTCGGATATAATATGCAAATTTGACTGAGAAACCTGAAAACTAGAAGGCTTACCTGAATTTGCGGTTTAGTCTATAACGGTTTGGTTTTTAAGCAACCAACACTTAAAATATGTAAAAACACGACTACATACAGAAAAATAAGACGACACGAAAACACGGAACAGTACTGGCAGAAACTGCTAGTACCAAAACGGATTTTAAAGGGCAAAAAATGTGTAAATAATTTTTTGCGATTGCATACCTTCAAGTCCCTGTTCAGTATTTTAGTACCGAAGGGTACCGCCAGAGGACGATACCACCAAAAAATCGGTAAATCACCACAATGAAGGCGACGTTGCCGGTTTGCTCCTTTCATACGTAACACCGTACGACTGTGTAACGATTTCCTTTCACTCTTGCTCGCTTTGAAAACCGCAATTTTACGAGAAGAACAAGGGGAACCCAGTGCAATGAGTTATCCAATGAATAAAATGAATGTAAACATAGATATTTGTTCTTTTTACTTTCGATCGATGTGTCTTTATTTTGGTAACGTATCATGGCCAGTCCATGTTACAAGAACACCTCTAAGGTAAAATTTTTTGTGGCGCCACCTGTTGTCTGAAAGCAGCAGTGCAGCACTGAAGTTGTTTGTTTTAATGCGGAGGGTTATGACGTTTGTCCGTGTGTAACCGTTAAAAGTGCTTTTTTAAGTGTTTAAACGCTTTTAAAGTGTTTATTAGTGTTACAGAAGTGTTCTGTACTCGTTTAATTACAACTAGGACTTGTAGGCAAAGTTTTGACTGGACACTTCCCTAACTGGAATGAACCAAAAACTTGTTGTAATCCTGCTGCGGACTGGAAGGAACACTAGTGTCTTGATATGGGGCTGTGAAAGCCTGGAAAACACACAGGAACACCATATTAGACTGGAGATTCCTATTGTGCTGACGTCACCTTGGTTATTTTTGCAGGTTAGTGTACCTACTTTACCAATTTTTATAGATATGAGAGCCTTTGAGTCATTTACACAAGTGTTTTTATTTATTTTTTAATCTTACCTTTGGAAATTGTATTAGGACTTTCCAAACAAGCCGAAAACATTTGTTGTCTTCTTCCTTGTTTACAACTCAAATGTACCTAACAGACGGAGAGAAACATAATCCGTGACTCAGTGTACTGTCATTTTGCAGTTAATTGTCATTTGTCAATGATCAGTTTACTTGTTTACTAGTTTGTCAGTTTTGTATATGGTTTGTGCGGTAGTTTCGTGATTTTGGCTTTAAAAGTTGGTTTTTGCACGTAAAACTACACTCAACGTGGTTTATTCGTGTTGTAACGGCGTTTCCCAGCGTTGCTCCGCTTGTAAAACCCTGATTTGGATTCCTAGTCTCGCAGTACAGAGGCTAGTCCTTATTGCAACAATACTCCAGTAAAACTCTAGTAAATGTGTGCAAAATAACAGTGAAAGTGTTGTTCCGGTATCACATAAAGGTACAAAATAACGTTTATCCGGTAAATAAGTAAAATGTTTTTGGCTTGGCAGAGGATCGGCCATTTTGTGTTCTTAGTGCACTTCTACGCAAAATTCCAGGAACCATGTCGTCATAAACGTTTTTCCGTCCATTTATTCCAGATTTTGCTAATTAGAAGTCGGAATTTTGAATGTGGAGAATTGGAGAAAAATACAGTCGGCGTGACGTCATCACAACAACAAAAATCAAGGTGGGTGTCCATACTTTTTTCTTATAGTTGTCTCTCTTTTTTTACACCGCGATTGACATGTATTAGACAAAGAAACCCTCTGGAGGTGGGTTTAGGTCAAATGTCATTTGTCACTTCAACAAATTGATAAATGACAGTTGAAGGTGGTTGTTTTAATGGAGTGCAGTGTGGGTGCCGTTTATTTAGTTGTTTTTCCGTTAAAAAGTGCATTTTTGCAGGTTTTGTGGGTGGAAATTGATGGCTAGCTTGGGAGGTCATCCGAGTTCTAGGACACGTTTTTTCTGATGTTAAGTCCAGTCAACACTACAACTCCATAGACTTTCCAGATCCTCCCCCAGATTTGCCAGGGTTATGTTGAAAATGAAGCCCATTGCTCAAATAAGTCAAATACAGGTAAATAGCTAAAAAAAAACAACTGATTTTTATGGGTAATTTTAAAGTTTCTTTAACTTGGCCTCTGTGTTCATAGTCGGCCATTTTGTATCGTTTGAAAAGTGCATTTCTGCGCCAAATCGCTTCAGAAGCTGGTCATTTAAAAGGAAAATCCAGTTGTTGGGACGTCCCAGTAACACTACCAGACAACAGTGGTTTAGATCAAATGTCATCTGTCACTTGACAGTTCTGTTTCAGTTTGGTGCAGGGTAAGTGCCCTTTTTTTGTGATTTCTACGTTTTAAAGTGGGTTTCCACAGGTTTTCCGGACTTCAAGTGACTCCCAACGTTCTGGAGTAGAGTTTGAAACAGTCTGCTGGGTTCAAGGAAGTGTTTTGCCAGGACAGGACAATGTAACCTCGAGCACCACCCTAGTGGATTTTTGAGGTTGGTAACTGTTTAGTTTTCTGTACAAAACCGATTTTGAATGCTTTGTTAAGTCATTTTCCGCCACCGCTTTAAGCAAAGCTTAAGTGTAGTTTAGAGTGTGACTTTTGTCGCCTATACTGTCACAGCTTAATTTAAGCTTGAGTTAAATGAGACGAGGTTAAATGTCATTTATGTTGCCACACTTTATACTCTGTACCTTGAAATTTTTGCATTGTTGCTATATTTTTAAAAATTGTTTATAAACTGGCTAACAAAAGTCACCAAACAATAAATCTCCGGCTACTTAATGGACAACACATCAGAATTTGGGTGATAGACTTGGCAATGTTGCTTTCAGATTTATTGGTTTCGGTTGACAGTCTCTAGATTGAATGACAGATGAATGGGTTAATGAAAAATGGCGTCCGTGACCGGTCAGCGTTCCCCTTCTAAGCGATTTTACTTTCCCTCTCTGCGTGGTCGGGTCGCGTTTTTAGTAGCCGCGACCGTCGATCAGAGTTGGCTTGAGCGCAAAGCCGGCGCGCGCCAATTGTTTCCGAGCGTTGCCGATTTTTTCGCGTTTTTCCTTGGTTTTTGGCGTTTTTTTTCTTTCCCTTCTTCTCGACTTTGACAGCGCCGAATTATTCAGACAGTCGCGTCAGTACCGATTCGGGATCGGACCTGGACGCATGCACGGTCAGAGGTCCAGTTCGCTACCAAGTAACGTACCACCACCATTTTTTTAATTAAACAAAAATCCGGAAATTGTATTAAAACGTGTTTTTTTTTCGATTTAATTTATCGCGCGGAAAATAATGACATTTGAAGGCGGGTACGTTGACGTCGCTGGCAGTGTCGTTCAGGAGTTCAGTGTTTGATAAAGTGCATTTTTTTTTGCTTAGTTTCTCGCTGCTTTCGGGTTCGCAAAAGTTGTCACTAAAAAGTTACACTCACGTTTTTTGAGGATTTATTTTCTACTTTTATTTTGGCGCCACTTTCAAACACTTCGGTAAGTTGATCGCACTTTTGTCAAATATTTTTGTCTCTCTCAATCGCACAATGTGTCTGATGATGTTCAAAACGCGAAATTTGTATGCCTGAATTAGTTGTCTACGTATTTGTTTTATAAAAAAAATTCTTTTTAATGAAATCTGTGAGTGATCATTGATAATTTACTGAGAAAGTTTGACAAAAAAACCGGAGTGTCCTTAATATGCATTTAAAACACTTTTCCAGTGTTTTTAGTAAAATTGCATTACTTGTACATCTCAGTAAAAAAAATATAAACCGTTTGGCCCTAACCTTAAATATTGAAAATTTCACTGTTTAATTAAATATCTCGAAAACGATCAAATTTAGAGAGAAACTTTTCAGAACAAACACGGTCCAGACCGAGTAGCAGAATTAAAAAATAGTATCAGTATAGATGTGGCAACGCTGGAATCTACAGAAATTTTTTTAGATCTGTTGTTCCGTTAATTTTGATTTGATAGTGTTAGTTTAATTTAGCAAAGTTTTGGAATTTCTGGTGAATCATCAAAGTCAAAGCATTGACATATATCAATCACTTGTCGAACATTTCACACCGTTTTTTGATCATTTTAAATGTATTTTGTTTGCTCAATCGGAATTTTTTTGTTTATATTTCTCACTTAAAACACACATGGATTTTTGTAAAAACTGTTATGTAATTTTAAAGTTGCTACCTGTAAAGACAGGTGTCACAATTAGTCACGTGACTTTTAAAATGTAGTTGAAATAGTAAGGGACATGTCACGTGATAATGCAATTTTGAGCTTGCAACACTGTAAAGGCCAATTGTCACTTGGCAAACGAGGGGGTAGACCGCCGATAATTTTTTGTACACCAAAATGCCTTATTGGTTACAAAATACGTTGAAATGCTTATAAAATACCTCACAATGCTTAATTATTGCTCAAAATGCCTTAAAACTGCCTGAAATACCTTGAAATATCTCGAAATGCCTTTAAATTATTTAAACTGCCTCAGAATGCCTTCAAATGTTTACCTACACATTTGTGTCATAAATTCAGTTATAAAGCCCCTGGTATTGAGACAATGATGATAAACATTGCTGAAAAACACCTTTGAAATTTTTTTTTTTGATCACGTGGCAGTTTTTAGGTCAGATTAATTAAGTAGCATGTCTGCTTCTACAATTTGTCATAAGGATTGATGATTCAAGAAAAAAATTACTTCCTCAGGTTACCTGATTGCTTTTCCAAATTTTGAAGACCCAAAAGCTTAAAATTCATTTTGTTCAAACGTCACGTGACAGTTATTAGGTTAGGTTAGGTGACAACGTAAAAGTTTTTCCAAATTTTTGACATTTGATTTGGTTGTGGTTCAGGTGACTGTTTTTTCAAATTTTAACAAACAAAAATATTTTTTTACGGTTGTCTAGTTGACAGTGTAAAAAACAGTCACGTGACCTTCAAAACGCCGTGTAAATTTTGGAAAATTGATAAATAAAATTTAGACATTTGTATAAACTTAAATTGCAAAATACACGTTACGTGACTTGGATAATTCAATTTTTGAGCTTGCAACACTGTAAAGACTAGTTGACAGTGTCAAAAACAGTCACGTGACCTTCAAAACGCAGTTTAAACTTTGGAAAATTAATAAATAATCCTTGGACAGTTGTAAAAACTTAAATTGCAAAGTACACGTCACGTGACGTTGATAATGCAATTCTGAGCTTGCACCACTGTAAAGGCCAGTTGATATCTGTCAAAATTAATCACGTGACGGTTAAAATGTGGTTTAAACTTTAAAAACTTGGTAAATTAAATTTAAACTATTTTAGACAGTTGTAAAAGCTGAAATTGTAAGAGACACATCACTAAAACAGTTTTGGAGGAATATCTCCCTCAAATGACCTTTTAGTGCAAAATTAACCATGTGACCGTTAAAATGTGGTTTAAACTTTAAAAACTTGGTAAATTAAATTTAGACAATTTTAGACAGTTGTAAAAACTGAAATTGTAAGAGACACATCACGTGACTTTGATTATGCAATTTTAGAGCTTGCAACACTGTAAAGTCTTCAGTTGACACCTGTCAAAAACAGTCACGTGACCTTAAAAAATGTAATTGAAATGTTGAAAAATTGGTAAATTATTATAATAGTTTGTAATGAATATTGTTTCAACTTAATATCATGTAACAAAGATTTTACCATAATAATTACATGTGCGGCCGATTTTCTTATACTGATACACTTTATTGTCTACTGCTTGTTCTACTACAATGTATTCCTTAAAATATCGCAAAATTTCCTTTATTTAGGCTTTATTTCGCTCAAAATTCCATTCTATAAAATGCCTTATAAATACCTCAAAATGCTGGTAATACTGGCAAAGTGCCTCATAATACCTCGAGTGTGTACACCAAAATACTTCTGGGCGATCTACCCCTAGCTTGGCAAGATCCGTCACGTGACCAATAAAAACAGTTTTGAACTAAGAAAGTTTGCTAAATCAAGTTTGGTTGGCACTTGTTAAAACTGAAATTTGCTGGAGACACGTCACGTGATTTGGTATATGCAATTCTGAACTTGCAACACTGTAAAGGTCAGTTGACATCTGTCAAAAACAGACACGTGAGCTTCAGAATGTAGTTAGTCAAAAATAATTGTAAAAACTTAAATTGTAAGACGCGTGACTGATAAAAAATTGTGTGTCGAAAATTTGACAGGCGATTGACAATATGTCAAATTTTACATTAAATTCTGGCTATTTAAACTATGTTGTCAGATCAAACAAACGCCCTGTAAAACTACAAATTTTAAACATTTTTAACAAAATATAGACAAACCTGATGACAGTCCAAATAACGGTTAACACTTCATTAGGATTCAAACAAGCATCAATTTTATTGATTGTCTATAATACTGTAGAGCTAATAATCGTTCGCCTAAACACCTGTTTTTATAAACCGTTTTCGGGGACGATAAGTCGTAAAACCTCATCCATTTTATGGCTAATTCAGCTTTGAAAATAATATCTCGGACTTAAAATCAGCATACAGGTGGCCAGACGACAAGCAAAAAAAAAACCACAGATTACCTTGAGTGGATCCTATTTATATCAAAAAAAGGTACAAAATTGATTTTTTGTTGTTTTTTTGCATCTTGGTGATTTTCCATTTTGCTTGCGACTTTTACGTAAATTATTATCGGTTCGATTGGAGGGGAAAATTAAGAAAAGATGGCAACGCGCGCGCGTCTTTTGTCTCGAAAAAGGCGATTGAACCGCGTGTTTCCGCGAACCGATCAAATTCGACCGGGCCTGGATAACAAAAAACCAGTTTTCATCGATAAATTATTCATAAACAAGGTGTTTGATTTATCGGTTAGTTGATGAGGTTTTTGAAGTTTTTAATTCCCTTATGTGTGTTACGTGTAATGTTATTGCAACTTGACATGGTACAAGGTAGTTTTCTTCACGAAGAATTTATGGAAAACGCTTACAAACCGAAATAATGACAATTTTTCAGACTGTAAAACACTTTTTCCGCTTGAAAATGACATTCAAATCAGCGTTGCCAAAGCGATTTTGGCAACGTCGAAAACCCCAAGAAGCTTTTTGTTCGTGTGGTTGGACCACTTTGATGATGACGTTTGATTTTAGTCACCTGAGTCAAAACTCATTAAACGGTGTCGAGAAACTGTAGAATCTCAAATAGTCGCGTCTGTTGACCGTTATGACATTAAATGACAGTTCAAGACGTTTAAATTTAACAGTTACGACACTTCACAGCGTGGTTGATAGAGTCAGGTGACTAAAGAATAAGAATTAATATTCATTCAGCAATGAGATGAACCTATCAACTGCAAAACAGTTCAAATTTGACATTTGTGAGTCTAAGTGACACTCTAATATGTTTGTTACGTCACTTTACGGCTGTCAACTATCAAAACTCATTCAGAGGGCTATCGTACAACTGGAATGCGCAGATTAGTTGTTTATTTTTGTTGATAAGTTGCATTGCAAGTTGTATTTATAGCTCCACAGAGTTACATACAACAGACACTTTGATATGGTTTTTCCGTCATCTGACAGCTGTCAAAAATTGCGCAGCTGTGACGCAAAATTACCAATCCAAAACAGTTTTAGTCACACTGTGCGTTGTATTTATAGTTCTATGGAGCGAAATTTGACAGTTGTGACGTTAAGTATCAAAGTATTTTTTAACGTCAGAACTGACAAATTTGGCTCCATGAAGCTGTAAACGCAAGTTAAAGTTACAATGAAATTCTATAAAGAAACACATCTATTTGGCATTTTATTCCATGTCACTGATGAGTGACAGTTATGACAACTGTCACGTGACGCCAGTAACGTATTAAAGTGTTCCTTAACGTCAGAACTGTCAAATTTAGCTCCATGCAGCTGTAAACACAATTTACAATGCAATTTCTTAAAGAAACATATTTATTTGGAATTTTATACTTTCACGTCACTAGTGAGTGAGTTTTGACAGTTATGACAGCTGTCACGTGACGCGAGCAACGTATAAAAGTGTTCCTTCACCTTCAAACTGTAAAATTTGGTTCCCTGGAGCTGTAAACACAACTTACAGTGAAATTTCTTAAAGAAACACATTTATTTGGCATTTTATACTTTCAAGTCACTGGTGAATGAGTTTAGACAATTATGACAGCTGTCACGTGACGCCATCAAAAGTATTCCTTAAGGCCAGAACTGTCAAATTTGGCTCCAAACAGCTGTAAATACTATTTACAGTGCAATTCCTCAACTAAACACATTTATTTGGCATTTTATACTTTCACGCAACTGGTGAGTGGGTTTTGACAGTTATAACAGCTGTCACGTGACGCCATCAACGTATAAAAGTGTTCCTTAACGTTCCAACGGTCAAATTTGGCTCCATGGACCTGTAAACACAACTGACAGTGCAATTTCTTAAAGAAATACATTTATTTTGTATTTTATACTTTCACGTCACTGGTAAGTGAGTTTTGACAGTTATGGTAGCTGTCACGTGACGCCATCAAAGTATTCCTTAACGTCAGAACTGTCAAATTTAGCTCCATGCAGCTGTAAACACAACTTACAGTGCAATTTCTCAACGAAACACATTTATTTGGCATTTTATACTTTCACGTCACTGGTGAGTGAGTTTTGACAGTTACGACAGCTGTCACGTGACGCGAGCAACGTATAAAAGTGTTCCTTCACCTTCAAACTGTAAAATTTGGTTCCCTGGAGCTGTAAACACAACTTAAAGTGCAATTCCTCAAAGAATCACATTTATTTGGCATTTTATACTTTCAAGTCACTGGTGAGTAAGTTTTACATGTATGACAGCTGTCACGTGACGCCAGCAAAGTATTAAAATGTTCCTTAATGCCAGAACTGTCAAATTTAGCTACGTGTAGCTGTAAACACTGCTCACATTGCAATTCCTCAAAAAACACATTTATTTGGCATTTTATACTTTCAAGTCACTGGTGAGTGAGTTTTGACAGTTATGACAGCTGTCACGTGACGCCATCAAAGTGTTAAAGTATTCCTTAAGGCCAGAACTGTCAAATTTGGCTCCATACAGCTGTAAATACTATTTACAGTGCAATTCCTCAAAAAACACATTTATTTGGCATTTTATACTTTCAAGTCACTGGTGAGTGAGTTTTGACGGTTATGACAGCTGTCACGTGACGCCAGCAAAGTATTAAAATATTCCTTAATGTCAGAACTGTCAAATTTGGTTCCATTAAGCTGTAAACACAACTTGCAGTGCAATTCCTCAAAGAAACACATTTATTTTCTATTTTATACTTTCACGTCACTGGTGAGTGAGTTTTGACAATTATGACAGCTGTCACGTGACGCCATTAAAGTGTTAAAGTATTCCTTAAGGCCAAAACTGTCAAATTTGGCTCCATACAGCTGTAAATACTACTTACAGTGCAATTCCTCAAAGAAACACATTTCTTTGGCATTTCATACTTTCAAATCACTGGTGAGTAAGTTTTACATGTATGACAGCTGCCACGTGACGTCAGCAAAGTATTAAAATGTTCCTTAACGTCAAAACCGTTAAATTTGGCTCCATAGTGCAATTCCTCAAAGAAACACATTGGTGAATGAGTTTTGACAGTTATGATAGCTGTCACGTGACGTCAGTAAAGTACTAAATTGTTCCTTAATGTCAGAACTGTCAAATTTAGCTGCATGCAGCTGTAAACACAACTTACAGTGCAATTCCTCAAAGAAGCGCATCTATTTGGCATTTTATATTTTCACGTTACTGGTGAGTGAGTTTTGGCAGTTATGACAGCTGTCACGTGACGCGTGCAACATATTAAAGTATCCCTTAACGTTCAAACTGTTAAATTTGGCTCCATGGAGCTGTAAATAAAACTTACAGTGCAATTTTTAAAGAAACACATTTGTTTGGCATTTTATACTTTCACGTCACTGGTGAGTGAGTTTTGACAGTTATGACAGCTGTCACGTGACGTTAGTAAAGTACTAAAATGTTACTTAATGTCAGAACTGTCAAATTTAGCTGCATGCAGCTGTAAACACAACTTACAGTGCAATTCCACAAAAAACACATTTATTTGGCATTTTATATTTTCAAGTCACTGGTGAGTGAGTTTTGACAGTTATGACAGCTGTCACGTGACGCCATCAAAGTGTTAAAGTATTTCTGAAGGCCAGAAATGTCAAATTTGGCTCCATACAACTGTAAATGCTACTTACAGTGCAATTCCTCAAAGAAGCACATTTCTTTGGCATTTCATACTTTCAAATCACTGGTGAGTAAGTTTTACATGTTAGACAGCTGTCACGTGACGTCAGTAAAGTACTAAAATGTTCCTTAACGTCAAAACCGTTAAATTTGGCTCCATAGAGCAGTAAACACAACTTACATAACACTTCCTTAAATAGTTGGGATTTTATACTTTCACGTCACTGGTGAGTGAGTTTTGACAGTTTCTTAACGTCACTGCTGTCAAAGTAAAAATTCTTTAAATTTTCTTGGCATTTTCTCGGAAAAATTACATTTCTGAGAATAATCTCGTTGCAACATTGTAATTTTGATGCATTGCGCCATTTTAAAACCGTACCTTATTATCAAACGTGGCGGTACCGTTACACTAGGAACTACGTGAGGCCCGGTAAGAGAAAAAAAAAAAAATGAAAATCGTTCACGCTTTTTTCCACAACATTTAATAATTGTAAACGTTTCAACTGCTTTACCTTACGTAATCGATAGGGTCGTATCGCGGAGCGTCGCCATCTTAACGAGCGCTCGCGTAACGGTATTTTAGCGCGTTTACCGCCCGCGCGCGACCTATCCCCAATCTAACGACTCGTGAATAATGTAATATTTATGACAATGGCCGTCGGTAAATAAAGGGAATATTAAAAGACTTTGTAATTTACCAACGGTTGTTCTATTGTTGTTCGCGTTTACCGTTAGACGGGTGGGAGTGAGGAAAGTGGCGCTTTCCAACCCCGCCCTGAACGTGCATAGAAAAACAAAGACAAATCTCCGAAAAAGGTTTTTTTTCAACACTCTTACCGTTAACTATATTAACAAACAGTTGCGTAACGATTGATTGGGTGATGCGTAAACTGTCAAGGTTTTAGTAAAAAAACAAAGGTCAAAGATCGCGTTTTTGTCTTAAAAGCTTAACTAACATACAAAGAGATGTATTTTTGGTACAA
Source organism: Ips typographus (assembly GCF_016097725.1). NCBI lineage: Eukaryota > Metazoa > Arthropoda > Insecta > Coleoptera > Curculionidae > Ips > Ips typographus. Next base: position 7,717,828 of record NC_138426.1, on the reverse strand, counting down.
AATGGTGAGTAAGACCAAATAAGATGCTAACAGTTAAACACAAAAATCACATTTTCAAATTGGAAAACAAAATGGCGGCAGTGCTTATTTGAACTGAAATAACATGGCGGTTGCTGGGTGGTGTTTAACAGAAAAACAACCAAAACTCTAGAGAATCCGAATTTTTAGAAGTTTTTTTTTTTGCAAATAATAAAGCAACCAACATTTGACATCTAACGTGAACGATGTATGCAAAAACACACGTCACACGTCATTTGACAGTTTTTGACAAAACAAGCTTTCTAAGTTTTTTTAAATAAATTAGGATAAATAGTTTATTAATATTTAGCGTCAAGTGGAGTAAATGTAAATGCTTTAAACTTTCCAAATGCTCCTAAAGTAGTTTAAAAATGCTTTTAAACACTATGGGCACTTCAAAAGAAGTCGAAATCCTTCCAAAACCGTCTAAAGGCTTCCAAATGCTCTTCCAACTAGTCTAGAAGCTTTCAAAATTACTGAGAACTGTCTAAGAGTTTCTAAATGTCTCTAAAGCATTCCAGAACTTGAATATGCTCTTTAAACTGTCCAAATGCTTCTCAAGTAGTTTAAAAATGCTTTTAAACAGTACGGGAAAAAGCAGTCGAAAGCTTTTAGAACAGTTTAAAGGCTTCCAAATGATCTTCAGCTAGTCTAAGGGCTCTCAAAAAATTTTAAAGCAGTTTAAGCGCTTCCATAAGTTTTCAAAAGCAATCCAAAACCTTCATTGCTTTTTAAACTCTCCAGAAACCTTCCAAATGCTTCTAAAACAGTCGAAGGCCTTCCAAAAGCTTTTAGAACAGTCTAGAAGCTTTTAAAAGTTTTCGTATAGTAGTTTAACAGCTTCTGAAAGTTTCTAGAACCACCTACAAGGTTTCAGACATCTTGAAAGCAGTCCAACACCTTCCAAATGCTCCTAAAGTAGTCTAAAAATGTTTTAAAACAGTACAGAAACTCCAAAATGCTTCTAAAGCAGTCGGAAGCCTTTCAAAACAGTCTAGAAGCTTTCAAAAGCTTTTAGAACACTGTGTAGGCTTCCAAATGCTCTTCCAACTAGTCTAGAAGCTTTCAAAACATTATAGAACCGTACATTTGGCAACTATGCTTTTTGTGTTTGGTAGGGTTGGAAAGAGGACAGAAAAAGCTACATTTTGAGTTTTTTTCAATCACTAAAATCCAAAAAATAACCGAGTTATGGCAAAACTGCACTTGTTGTGCCAAAAGGACTTAAGTGGAAGCTGCATTTTTTAGCACATTTGGCAACTATGCTTTTTGTGTTTGGTAGGGTTGGAAAGAGGGTAGAAAAAGCTACATTTTGAGTTTTTTTCGATCACTAAAATCCAAAAAATATCCGAGTTAGGGCAAAACTCCTCTTGTTGTGCCAAGAGAACGTAAGTGGAAGCTGCATTTTTTAGCACATTTGGCAACTATGCTTTTTGTGTTTGGTAGGGTTGGAAAGAGCGCAGAAAAAGCTACATTTTGAGTTTTTTTCAATCACTAAAATCCAAAAAATAACCGAGTTATGGCAAAACTCCTTTTGTTGTGCCAAAAGAACACAAGTGGAAGCTGCATTTTTTAGCACTTTAGGCACATTTGGCAACTATGCTTTTTGTGTTTGGTAGGGTTGGAAAGAGGACAGAAAAAGCTACATTTTGAGTTTTTTTCAAGCACTAAAATCCAAAAAATAACTGAGTTATGGCAAAACTCCTCTTGTTGTGCCAAAAGAACACAAGTGGAAACTGCATTTTTTAGCACTGTAGGTACATTTGGCAACTATGCTTTTTGTGTTTGGTAAGGTTGGAAAGAGGGCAGAAAAAGCTACATTTTGAGTTTTTTTCAATCAGTAAAATCCAAAAAATAACCGAATTATGGCAAAACTCCTCTTGTTGTGCCAAACGAACTTAAGTGGAAACTGCATTTTTTAGCACTTTAGGCACATTTGGCAACTATGCTTTTTGTGTTTGGTAGGGTTGGAAAGAGGGCAGAAAAAGCTACATTTTGAGTTTTTTTCAATCACTAAAATCCAAAAAATAACCGAGTTATGGCAAAACTCCTTTTGTTGTGCCAAAAGAACACAAGTGGAAGCTGCATTTTTTAGCACTTTAGGCACATTTGGCAATTATGCTTTTTGTGTTTGGTAGGGTTGGAAAGAGGACAGAAAAAGCTATATTTTGAGTTTTTTTCAATCACTAAAATCCAAAAAATAACCGAGTTATGGCAAAACTCCTCTTGTTGTGCCAAAAGAACACAAGTGGAAACTGCATTTTTTAGCACTGTAGGTACATTTGGCAACTATGCTTTTTGTGTTTGGTAGGGTTGGAAAGAGGACAGAAAAAGCTACATTTTGAGTTTTTTTCAAGCACTAAAATCCAAAAAATAACTGAGTTATGGCAAAACTCCTCTTGTTGTGCCAAAAGAACACAAGTGGAAACTGCATTTTTTAGCACTGTAGGTACATTTGGCAACTATGCTTTTTGTGTTTGGTAAGGTTGAAAAGAGGGCAGAAAAAGCTACATTTTGAGTTTTTTTCAATCAGTAAAATCCAAAAAATAACCGAGTTATGGCAAAACTCCTTTTGTTGTGCCAAAAGAACACAAGTGGAAGCTGCATTTTTTAGCACTTTAGGCACATTTGGCAACTATGCTTTTTGTGTTTGGTAGGGTTGGAAAGAGGACAGAAAAAGCTACATTTTGAGTTTTTTTCAAGCACTAAAATCCAAAAAATAACTGAGTTATGGCAAAACTCCTCTTGTTGTGCCAAAAGAACACAAGTGGAAACTGCATTTTTTAGCACTGTAGGTACATTTGGCAACTATGCTTTTTGTGTTTGGTAAGGTTGGAAAGAGGGCAGAAAAAGCTACATTTTGAGTTTTTTTCAATCAGTAAAATCCAAAAAATAACCGAATTATGGCAAAACTCCTCTTGTTGTGCCAAACGAACTTAAGTGGAAACTGCATTTTTTAGCACTTTAGGCACATTTGGCAACTATGCTTTTTGTGTTTGGTAGGGTTGGAAAGAGGGCAGAAAAAGCTACATTTTGAGTTTTTTTCAATCACTAAAATCCAAAAAATAACCGAGTTATGGCAAAACTCCTTTTGTTGTGCCAAAAGAACACAAGTGGAAGCTGCATTTTTTAGCACTTTAGGCACATTTGGCAATTATGCTTTTTGTGTTTGGTAGGGTTGGAAAGAGGACAGAAAAAGCTATATTTTGAGTTTTTTTCAATCACTAAAATCCAAAAAATAACCGAGTTATGGCAAAACTCCTCTTTTTGTGCCAAAAGAACACAAGTGGAAGCTGCATTTTTTAGCACTTTAGGCACATTTGGCAACTATGCTTTTTGTGTTTGGTAGGGTTGGAAAGAGGACAGAAAAAGCTACATTTTGAGTTTTTTCCAATCACTAAAATCCAAAAAATAACCGAGTTATGGCAAAACTCCTCTTGTTGTGCCAAAAGAACACAAGTGGAAGCTGCATTTTTTAGCACTTTAGGCACATTTGGCAACTATGCTTTTTGTGTTTGGTAGGGTTGGAAAGAGGACAGAAAAAGCTACATTTTGAGTTTTTTCCAATCACTAAAATCCAAAAAATAACCGAGTTATGGCAAAACTCCTCTTGTTGTGCCAAAAGAACACAAGTGGAAGCTGCATTTTTTAGCACTTTAGGCACATTTGGCAACTATGCTTTTTGTGTTTGGTAGGGTTGGAAAGAGGACAGAAAAAGCTACATTTTGAGTTTTTTTCAATCACTAAAATCCAAAAAATAACCGAGTTATGGCAAAACTCCTCTTGTTGTGCCAAAAGAACACAAGTGGAAGCTGCATTTTTTAACACATTTGGCAACTATGCTTTTTGTGTTTGGTAGGGTTGGAAAGAGGACAGAAAAAGCTACATTTTGAGTTTTTTCCAATCACTAAAATCCAAAAAATAACCGAGTTATGGCAAAACTCCTCTTGTTGTGCCAAAAGAACACAAGTGGAAGCTGCATTTTTTAGCACTTTAGGCACATTTGGCAACTATGCTTTTTGTGTTTGGTAGGGTTGGAAAGAGGACAGAAAAAGCTACATTTTGAGTTTTTTTCAATCACTAAAATCCAAAAAATAACCGAGTTATGGCAAAACTCCTCTTGTTGTGCCAAAAGAACACAAGTGGAAGCTGCATTTTTTAGCACTTTAGGCACATTTGGCAACTATGCTTTTTGTGTTTGGTAGGGTTGGAAAGAGGACAGAAAAAGCTACATTTTGAGTTTTTTTCAATCACTAAAATCCAAAAAATAACCGAGTTAGGGCAAAACTCCTCTTGTTGTGCCAAAAGAAAGTAAGTGGAAGCTGCATTTTTTAGAACTGTAGGTACATTTGGCAACTATGCTTTTTGTGTTTGGTAGGGTTGGAAAGAGGACAGAAAAAGCTACATTTTGAGTTTTTTTCAATCACTAAAATCCAAAAAATAACCGAGTTATGGCAAAACTCCTCTTGTTGTGCCAAAAGAACACAAGTGGAAGCTGCATTTTTTAGCACTTTAGGCACATTTGGCAACTATGCTTTTTGTGTTTGGTAGGGTTGGAAAGAGGACAGAAAAAGCTACATTTTGAGTTTTTTTCAATCACTAAAATCCAAAAAATAACCGAGTTATGGCAAAACTCCTCTTGTTGTGCCAAAAGAACACAAGTGGAAGCTGCATTTTTTAACACATTTGGCAACTATGCTTTTTGTGTTTGGTAGGGTTGGAAAGAGGACAGAAAAAGCTACATTTTGAGTTTTTTCCAATCACTAAAATCCAAAAAATAACCGAGTTATGGCAAAACTCCTCTTGTTGTGCCAAAAGAACACAAGTGGAAGCTGCATTTTTTAGCACTTTAGGCACATTTGGCAACTATGCTTTTTGTGTTTGGTAGGGTTGGAAAGAGGACAGAAAAAGCTACATTTTGAGTTTTTTTCAATCACTAAAATCCAAAAAATAACCGAGTTATGGCAAAACTCCTCTTGTTGTGCCAAAAGAACACAAGTGGAAGCTGCATTTTTTAGCACTTTAGGCACATTTGGCAACTATGCTTTTTGTGTTTGGTAGGGTTGGAAAGAGGACAGAAAAAGCTACATTTTGAGTTTTTTTCAATCACTAAAATCCAAAAAATAACCGAGTTAGGGCAAAACTCCTCTTGTTGTGCCAAAAGAAAGTAAGTGGAAGCTGCATTTTTTAGAACTGTAGGTACATTTGGCAACTATGCTTTTTGTGTTTGGTAGGGTTGGAAAGAGGACAGAAAAAGCTACATTTTGAGTTTTTTTCAATCACTAAAATCCAAAAAATAACCGAGTTATGGCAAAACTCCTCTTGTTGTGCCAAAAGAACACAAGTGGAAGCTGCATTTTTTAGCACTTTAGGCACATTTGGCAACTATGCTTTTTGTGTTTGGTAGGGTTGGAAAGAGGACAGAAAAAGCTACATTTTGAGTTTTTTTCAATCACTAAAATCCAAAAAATAACCGAGTTAGGGCAAAACTCCTCTTGTTGTGCCAAAAGAAAGTAAGTGGAAGCTGCATTTTTTAGAACTGTAGGTACATTTGGCAACTATGCTTTTTGTGTTTGGTAGGGTTGGAAAGAGGACAGAAAAAGCTACATTTTGAGTTTTTTTCAATCACTAAAATCCAAAAAATAACCGAGTTATGGCAAAACTCCTCTTGTTGTGCCAAAAGAACACAAGTGGAAGCTGCATTTTTTAGCACTTTAGGCACATTTGGCAACTATGCTTTTTGTGTTTGGTAAGGTTGGAAAGAGGGCAGAAAAAGCTACATTTTGAGTTTTTTTCAATCACTATTCTAGAACCGTCTAAGAGTTTCCAAATGGCTCTAAAGCATTCCAGAAGTTGTTCTGTGTTCTCTAAACTGTCCAAATACTCCTTAAGTAGTTCTAAAGATTTTTGAAAGTTTTCAAATTTCTTGAATCAAAAAAAATAAGAAATTTTGCTTCCTTGAAAGAGTTTTTTACACATTTTTATGCTTTTTTGGGAAAAATGATTTTGCTTTTAGTGCTTTTTAATCCGAACTCTACTCATTAGGATGTCAAATTTGGAAAAAACAAAACGTCACGTGATTGGTCAAAAAAAATCAGTTTTTGTCCAATAACAAACTTGTGATTTACGTCAATGCTGCACTATTAGAAAGTTGAAAATGTTCTGGTATTTTTAAGATGCTTGAGACGTGAAACTGAATGACATAAGCAATAGCAAAGCTGTAATCTTCTTCAGTGAAGCAGACTTGTCGCTTTGGTGACGGTTTACCAATCAGCAAATCAGAAGCAGGTCATTCGGTCACTGAGCAATTGCGTTTAGTTTTACGATATATAACATTATTATTACCGGACGATTTTTACCTAACCGAAACTGATTTGACCCGGTCAACCTTTCGACAATACTGACTGATTTCTTCGACGTCTTCGACGCGAAAACTGGAGCGTGATGGCGTTGCTCCATTTGAGGTTAACATCTCCGGTTAAATAACCTTTTGTGCGGAGATGCACGGATTGGTAATAATCAGGAGAAAAAACCGCGAACAAACCGCAACAACACTCTGTACTGCTCCTAGAGTGGCGTTGTTGCAAGTGACCTCTTTTTTCTCCTAAACTTGTACCAGAACTGAGTTTTTCTTCCGAGTTTCAAAATGTTCAACGAGCCGTCACCGACCGACATTTTTTGGCCGTACAAACCCCAAAAAGTCGTACCAGAACTGCTCCAAAACCTACACATTGCAGTTTCGTTTCGCTTTCAACGTTTTGCCCCAGTTAACCAGCGCGGGTTATTAAAAGCTGTCTTAAAAGTAAAATGACTCAAACTGGTTCGGCCTTCGGTTCTTGGTTCGTGCATTATCCGCCCGGCAATTTTCCCGTCCACTCGATTATCTAACGTTTTTCCCTCCCACTCCGCCACTGGTCGGTTGGCTACACGTTGCCAAATCGTCCGGCAAAGATTCGTCTTTGTTTGGCAACCGATCTGGTGTGGAAGAAAAAATCGATTTGCGTTGCCTTTTTATGCAATACCGTCCGGCTACGGCGAAAAACTTTCGCGATTCGCTACGTAACACATTTTCAGGTTAGTTTCCTCGTTTCGGCCCTAATCTCGTCACCCAGACATTGACCTGGGCCTGGTCAGGAGGCCGAGTACCCCGTTTCGTGCCAATTTCCCGTCTCTCAAACAGGGAACTCTCTGTTACGTGCCAATAACTCAACTACGATAAGATTTCCTTTCACTGGATCCTTGAACCGGTCATTCGCTGCTTTTTAATGTCACATTCGGTTTTATTATACAATGTCAATTGCACGTTATACTGTACCATACTGTACTAGCATTACAGCAGCGGCCATCTTATATTCTTAATTTGACAGTTCATAAAGTAGTCCAAACGGCCCATCTAGATTTAAATGAGTTCATGTAGAATCTAGAATATAACAGAATGTTTCATTTCAGTTTCTATTAAATATTGGTTCTGACGCCATTTTGCTTGTTGTTTGCACCGCCATCTTAAGTTTTACTTTTCAAATATTCGTTGATTAACTGCAATGTTCATTATCTGGCCATCTTTCTGCTAAAAACGACATTTTGAGTAAAATATTGTTTTGCTTAACCTTCTAACTCACCAGACGCCATTTTGATTTCCGTAAAACACTTTTAACCACAAAGTTTACAAATACTATGCTTTCATTTGAACAAAAATCAACTTTATACTTTATACGTCTATAAGGGAGATTCTGACAGTTGTGACACGGTCTAAATGAGGTTTGTCAACTGTCACATATACTGCATCTGTTGTTTTTCTGTCAAAATTTACCTCATAGAGCTATAAAGTGTCATTTGTATCCTTAGTGTGCTACCAATTGAACATGATTCAATTTACGCTCGTTTATACGTCTACAGGGTGGTCCAGTTTTAAATGTCAATAATTCACCAATCCATAGCCAATTAAAAAATAAGTTGACATTTATTATGTCATTTTCCTGAAAAGTGCTTCGTAAGGAAAATACAGTCCTTCAAATTTCTGTTTAAAAAAATCGTTTTTTTTTGTCATAACTGTCAGACCGTTGGAGCAATATTGATCAAATTTGGTACAAGCACTTTATTACACGTTATTACGGTCAAAGACCCAAAACTAACCCAACCCAACTTAAAAATTGTCTTGGAAACGGAAAATTTACTTAAAAAGTTTAAAAAATATTATTGTAGCCAGTTTTCATAGTTTCCAGACAAACTAAAAGACTATAGTTTTGAAAATTGAATTAGAAAAGATAAAAATTTCAGAACCTTAAAAATTGTGTTTGTAACCAGTTTTCATGCAAATCGAGAAACTTTAATACTAAAAATTGACTTGAAGATATAAAAACTACTTTTTCAAGAATTTGTTACTACAAATTCATACATTTAAACCTTAAAAATTGACTTGAACCCCAAAATGTGACTGAACTAATGAAAAGTGACATCAGAAGCTTAAAATTTGCATTTGAAGTAAGTTTTCATAATTTGAAGACAAATTTCAATATTTTAGTCTTGAAAATAGTCTTAGATGCAGGACATTGACATTAGATTCATGAAAATTGTCTTGAAAACGAACTTTTCGTGCTTTTTACGTTGCTTTTCATTTTCTTCGAATTCTGGACTATTTTAGTGCTTCAAAACTGCTTTCAGCTTGGAAAATCGAGTTTCAAGACTATCTTCACCAAGTTATTGACATAGCAAACTTAAAAAACAATTTTTACAATCTTCATAGACTTAAAATAGCATTCCAAGCTTTGTCACTATTAAATCGACTTCTAGACACTTCAGTGCTAAAAATTCGGGTATTTCTTAATAAACTAGACTGTTTTTAGTGTTTTAAAGCTGTTTTCAGTGCCTCAAATCGAGTTTCAAGACTATCTTTACAAAGTTTTTGACTTATCAGGCCTAAAAGCCAGTTTGTCCACTGACCATAGTCTTGAAAATGTTATTTCAAGCTTCTTCACTATTAAGTTGACTTCTACACTCATAGGTGCAATAAATTGTAGCATCTCTAAGAAATTCAGACTGTTTTTAATGCTTTTTAAGACTGAAAAATCTAGTTTAAGACTATTTCCAAAAGTCAAGTTTCTTCAGTAATAAAAGTAAAAAATTTTGGTACCAAATGCTACAATAATAGTCTTGAGAACTAATTTTTAGAAATAAAATAGTCCGAAAATTTAATTTACTTCTAGACTTGTTGTCCAGTCCAGAAAATTGAGTTGTACACCCATTAAAGTCTTGAAAATATACTTTTGGACTTTCTTTAGTCCTAGTAAAGTCCGTTCTAGCTTTAAAAGTAAACTTTTATACTATTTTTAGTAGTAAAAAATGAGTTTCATGCACAATACAATGTTTGTCTTGATTTCCGGACTTTTTTTAGTTCTTGAATGCCAGTTTCAGACACTCAACCAGGATGGCAGTCTGAGAAAGCGAATCATAAGACTATTCGTAGTAGTAAAAAAGTTTTTAGACTATTCAGTACAAATTTGGACTTTCACAAGTCTTGGATGTTCAGTTTTAAACTATAAAACGATTTTTTAAATTGAAATTTAGAGGACTGTATCTTCCTTAGGAAACGTTTTTCAGAAAAATTTTTTGATTGGCTATCAAATGGTGAATTATTGACACTTAAAACTGGACCACCCTGTATAATGAAAATGTTTCTTATTAGACCCTTTCAAAAATATGATTGCATTTGAAAATGTTGAATATCAAACATAAGTGGTTTCTAAAAATTGTTAAATTTCTGCGATTTTCCCATCTATCTAACATAATTAACTTTTAACATTGAAACTTAACCTCACCTTATTAAGTGACAATCATGACATTGACGTTTACAAAACTAACGCACTTTGGCAACATTGATGGGTTAGGTAGCAAACGCCACCTCTATTTAAGAAGAAGAGACGACCTTTAAGTGCGCAGAACGTGGCGTGACCTTAAAAAAATGTCATCGGACATATTATCGCGAGTACGCATCGGAATGGAAAGTTATTCAATCCGGGCACGTAAAGCGACTTTTACTTTCCGCTTCTGTGTGTGTTGACATAGGAAAGATGGTCGTGCACTTTTTACTTAATAACGTACTTTCCGTGTTTAGCTTATTTCAGTTGGTTCTAATAGCAACGAGGACAAATTTCTGTTTAAAATTTGGTGGCAAACGCCAGAACTAATCAGAAAAGAAGAGAAGCGGTGTTGTGTTTGCTAACAAGGCAATTACGTAGCAAATGCCACTTTTTTAAGAAACAAACTTAAGTTTTCAATTTGACCATTTGGCAACATTGTAGTTCTTCTTTGCTTTTTATCTTGGTGCTGCACAAGTTGAATTTACGTAGAACAGGAATTTTTGGTGTGCGGTTTCACCGTATTTCACTAATTAAAACATGGCCGACTGACATTTGACGCTTCGCGTAAACACAATAATTAATCATATAGAACGTTCAAAAAATGTCGACATAAAATCTCGGTTACGTTACGCCATTATAGGGGGAGTTCGTGACGCTAACCGAGCAAAAAAAAAAAAAAACACTTTTACCATATTAAATAATAATCAGAGAGGTTCGAATGCAATTTGCGGGGTTGCCAGTTCTCGTGCAGTTCGTTCTCATCATCGCTAATTTAATTTAATCTGCTTGCGTTAATTAAATAACAAACCGCGACTAATTTCGGTCGCGTTATGTAAATCGACGACGATCTTTTGCGCGAGAAAGTTGATTTGTCGTCGACCAGAGATTGCGCAACCTTAATGTAGGTTCTGGTCTCCTACAACTGACCCACATTACTGAACAATTGTTGCCCCCCTTTAGTTTAAATGGAAGCTAAGAAAAATAAAGGACGTGGCAACAGCGCACTTTGTTTTCATACGTCAATAAATGTCAGATATTGTTGATGTCAGAGAGTGCTATATCGAAAGTCGCAGTAAACGAGAATGACGTCACAGCAGACATTTTTCCACAAATCTGTCAGAAGCCTTTAAACGTCTGTCTATGTGGATTTGCCAGAAGTCTCTAGAGCCTTTAAATAGTAATAAAAACCTCTCAAAAGTTTTCAGAAGCCTCTAGAACCGCCTAAAATCTCCCAAAAGCTTCTAGAAGTGTTGCCACAAGCTTCTAGAACTTTTCCAAAGTTGCCAGACGTCTCTAAAACGTTCCAAGAGTTACTAAAGACCTCTAGAACCCTCCAAAAGATGTTAAAAGCCGCTAGAATCTTTCAAGAATTCCCAGAAGTCACTAGAAGTTCTCAAGAGTTCCCAGAAGCCTCTAAAAGGTGTTAGAAGCCGCTGGAACCTTTCAAGAGTTCTCAGAAGCCTCTAAAACGTTCTAAGAGTTACCAAAAGTTTCTAGAATCCTCCAAAAGGTGTCAAAAGCCGCTTGAACCTTTCAAGAGTTCTCAGAAGTCTCTAAAAGCTTTCAAAATTTGGCAGAAGTCTCTGCAACTGTCTTAAATTTTCAAGCAGTTTTAAAAGTTTCAAAAGCATCTAGAGAGCCTTTAAACACAACTGGAAACCTAATAAAAGTTGCCAGAAGCCTCTAAAACGTTCCAAGAGTTACCAAAAGCTTCTAGAACCCTCCAAAAAGTGTTAGAAGTCGCTAGAACTTTTCAAGAGTTCCAAGAAGCCTCTAAAACGTTCTAAGAGTTACCAAGAGCCTCCAAAAGGTGTCAGAAGCCGCTTTAACCTTTCAAGAGTTCCCAGAAGTCTCTAAAATTGACCAAAAGCCTCCAGAAGGTGTCAGAAACCGCTTGAACTTTCCAAGACTTCCCAGCAGCCTCTAAAACGTTCTAAAAGTGTCCAAAAGCCTCCAGAAGGTGTAAGAAGCCGCTTGAACCTTTCAAGAGTTCCTAGAAGCTTCTAAAAGTGACCAAAAGCCTCCAGAAGGTGTAAGAAGCCGCTTGAACCTTTCAAGAGTTCCCAGAAGTCTCTAAAAGCTTTCAAGAGTTCCTAGAAGCCTCTAAAATTGGCCAAAAGCCTCCAGAAGGTGTAAGAAGCCGCTTGAACCTTTCAAGAGTTCCCAGAAGTCTCGAAAAGCTTTCAAGAGTTCCTAGAAGCCTCTAAAATTGACCAAAAGCTTCCAGAAGGTGTCAGAAGCCGCTTGAACCTTTCAAGACTTCTCAGAAGCCTCTAAAACGTTCTAAAAGTGACCAAAAACCTCCAAAAGGTGTCAGAAACCGCTTGAACCTTTCAAGAGTTCTCAGAAGTTTCTAAAAGTTTCAAGAGTTCCCAGAAGCCTCTAAAATTGACCAAAAGCCTCCAGAAGGTGTCAGAAACCGCTTGAACCTTCCAAGACTTCTCAGAAGCTTCTAAAACGTTCTAAAAGTGACCAAAAGCCTCCAAAAGGCGTCAGAAGCCACTTAAACCCTTTCAAGCGTTCCCAGAAGTCTCTAAAAGTGTCCAAAAGCCTCCAGAAGGTGTAAGAAGCCGCTTGAACCTTCCAAGAGTTCTCAGAAGCCTCTAAAAGCTTTCAAGAGTTCCTAGAAGCCTCTAAAATTGACCAAAAGCCTCCAAAAGGTGTCAGAAGCCACTTGAACATTTTAAGAGTTGCTATAAGCCTCTAGAAGCAAAAGTTGATATTTTTTAAGCGTTTACAGGGTTGCCAAATTTTCGCAGCTTTCCTTGGCAACTTTCTAATAAAAAATGGTAAAATATGAGCTACCAGGACAGACGTGGCAACACTATGAAGACAATACAGAATGATTCCAAAAACAGGAACGGTTTTTCCGTTTGCCAAGGTAGCATTGGTGGCACATGTAATTTTACTCACCCTGTATAAACGTCGCAGTTGGTCGTTTGTCACTTGTGACGTCATCTCAATTTAGTTTGGTTTTTCGTATAGCTTAATCCAAGCTCAATCAAGTAAATTATAGACTCAAAATCGACTGTTTTTATCAATTGGAAACCACTAATTGTTTTTTTCCTGACCAAACATTTTGAGACTTTCTGGCTGCGACGTTTCGTAAATCCGATCAAGTCATCATCCGGAACCTGATTAGCGGGTTTCGAAGGATGTCATCATCACGCTAAAAGCACGTGACGCGTCCAATTTAGCATAAATATCCGAAATTTACCGTGGAATTTTATTAATGACGAGCCGGTTAAACAGAACAATAAACGAAAATCGTCGGGCCGTAAATCAGGCGATTTTATTGAACCTTTTTCGTCGTTTTAATTTGGCCCCGGGGCCGTACAGGTGACAAATCCGCCGAAAAAAAAAAAACAGCGCCGCCCATTAATTATTACGATTAGATACCTACGAAGGCGAGAATGTTAATTTCCGGCCCGGGGTCCAATTAAAGAAATTTGTCCTTTTGCGCGCGCCACGTTGCCAAACTGTCGCTCATTCAAATTAGGAACGGAAATTAGGCAAAATCCGCGTTGTGTGATTTTCCTGTTTTGCCAAATTGTTGCAATCGCACATAGTTGCCAGGTTTCACATTTTTTTTTTGTATTTTCTAGGGTTAACGATGGCCGGAGGGGTTGCGGTTCTCTCGTTGATTTTCGTGCTGGGATTAGGCGCAGCCGCTTTTGAGGTAAGTCACTAGAAACAAGTTTATTTAACCCTAAAATCGGATGATGTTTAATTATTGGTATGAGTTTTGGCACAATTGACTATTGTCTTTTTGTGGTTTCTTGTACTTTTCCACTTTGACTAAACATATCCATGCAGAACAGCAATCAAACAGTTAACAAAAAACAGCGTTGCCAACCCTTAAATTCTCCCAAAAACGTTTTAAAAAAGTTGTCAGATTTCACTAAAATTTTCCACAATTTTTGCTTTAATTCCACTTTATTATACTTTGTCCATTTGTCTCTAAACATTTTTAGAATAAGCCAAAAATTCAACCCATAAAACTATCAAATCCACTTATAATGATTTAGAACTGTATTTCTTGTGTTGTTGAGCATGTTTTATAGCTTATTTATAGCTTCATAAAGTGGTATTTGACAGTTTACTTCACATCACATGTGTCAAAAATCTTGCTCATGAAACTCTAACAAACATTCTAACAGACACTACTATTGTTTTGTCATTTACAGCTTCGTGGGGAAGATTTTGATAATTTTCAAGTTTATGACAGATGAAATATGCTTGAAATAAACAGATACACGTCACGACTGTCTAATTTCCACTCGTGAACCTATAAACAAGCGTTTAATATGATTTACAACTCAATTAACTGTAGAAAGGGCTTTTAAGCAGGTTTTGTGATTTTATAGCTTTATGGAGGGATGTTTGACAGTTACGATCACTGTGACAAATCCAAATTCCGCACAACTGGCAAAAACCAACTCATGAAACTATAAAATGCTTAACAATATGATTAACACGGATTGTATTGCGGTAGTTTTATAGCTTGATGGATTTACATAGAAAAATTTAAAAGTTTTTTCCAAATACCCAAAAGTGTGATTCGAATTTTCCCCAGACATGTCAACACTGACCAACACGCTGGAAAACAAAATGGTTACTTAACAAACACGTGCGGAAAGTGATTGACAGGTTAAATTAGTGCAGGAAAGTGCACTTTAATGCACGCGAGTGGGAAGACAAGGAAATTACTTTGAATTGCTTCACACTAAACTAAACAAAAAGGTGGATGGAGTGTACAGGGTGTCCCAAACTATAGATTACTCTAAACTGTATGTACAATGATTGAACGCACCGTCAATATTTCAGAGACATCAACAGTCAATCAGTCCACAAACTCGGTAACAAATAAGCAATTCGTGACACTGCAAACCTTCTGAAATGACAATTTGTAAACAACATATAACGATAATTCTCCAAACTGTTGACATTTTGCGGTTAAACTGCTCACCATCATGAAGTGTCGACATTGTGAAGTGTCGCGCATCTTTCGCCACTGTCCGATTAGATAACTGAAAAGTAAATCGTAGAATCCCCAACAAAACGATTAGTCAGTTTTTGAAATATCGACAATTTCGATTACCGTGACGTAACGACCGTAACCGTTTTGTGTCACAACAAGGAACTTTAATAACATTATCCACATTACAATGTAACTAACACCGTAACAATAAATAATAACAACATCTGAGGATATACACTGTGTGTGTTGCAGCCTTGAAATTTGATTATTTTTTTTTCGGCAACTTAATACAACAATTAACGAAAAAAAAATAAATTAATTTATTCCATCTGGTTATGGGAAGAACGAAGGGGGAAAAACTGTTTTGTGTTAGATTATCGATTCGTTTTGCTATAGGTAATATGATAATGGAGTTATTAAAATTCCGGATCGATTACGAGTTTTATAGTGTTTTATAGTGTAGAATTAAGCTTTTTTTATTGGTTTTTGTCTCGTTTAAATGTGATCACACAATCCGATATTACCTGGCAAAAATATCAATGTCAACTGGTTTTGCTTTGCTTAGACATTGAACTTGTCAGTTTAGGCCTTGATCCAGTGATGATTAGTCAGTTTTGAAACTGTTCAAAACCTCAAAAAATGATTACAGCATTGTTGCCAAGTTTGGTCACTTATTTTATCGAAGTTCAAGGAGATGAGAGAGTTTCTAAAAGAAAAATCAGACAATTGGTATATTGCAAAAATTATGTCAATATAACCGCCATTTTGAATCGTGTGAGTGACATCATTGTCGGTTATTTTGAATTTTACTTACCTCAGTCAATGAGTTCAGTAATTAGACATTGTCACCGTCATATTGAAAGGTACTTTTAGAGTTTATTTTTGTTCTGCCATTTTGAATATTTGACAGGTCGTTAGAACGGTTCGTTTTTCCGTCCGAACAAAGGCAGCCATTTTGCCCTTTTTCATCTCTCTTTATATTTTAAATTATCACACTTATCGTAACGGCCATTTTGAAAAATAGGGTCTTATATCATGATGTGTCATTCTGAATTTATTTTTTTTACTGTAAAACTTACTGTTCTGGTTGTATACACTAAAACAGCACAATGTCAGCCATTTTGATTTTGAAGCCCGCTGTAAACGATTGTTGTAACAATGTTCGCCATCTTGAATTTTGATATTTACTCTGTAACCTTAGCAGTTTCAGTTTATATGAGTCAAAATAACAAAGAACCTTAGCCGCCATCTTGAACCTGTTACAGAGTATTTGATACTGTCCACCATTTTGAATTTGTCCACATTTCTTTTGAGGCGCCATTTTGCTCACCGAGGCCATTTTGAATGAAATTTGAAAATTCTATTTCCACTGTCTGCCGCTATGTCAAAGACGGCCATATTGAATTTTAACGCCTTTGGGCGCCATCTTAACGAGCCTTTACTAAACGACAGTCTTTTACATTGTCAGCCATCTTGAACGATTCGTTTTTCCGTCCAAATTAAGGCAGCCATTTTGCCCGTTTTCATCTCTGTGTTTTATTCCTCAAGGCCGCCATTTTATATTTTAAATTATCACAGTTATCGTAACGACCATTTTGATGTTTCGGCCATTAACTGTCTTTTATCATGATCTGTCATTCTGAATTTAAATTTTTACTGTAAAACTTACTGTTCTGGTTGTAAAACAGCTCAAAATCAGCCATTTTTAGTGTGAAGCCCACTGTAAACGATTGTTGTAACAATGTCCGCCATCTTGAATTATGATATTTACTGCAGTTTCAGTTTTGTTGATTTCATAAAACAAAAAACAATCATCAGACAATATCAGTTAAAATAACAAAGAATCTTAGCCGCCATCTTGAACTTATTACAGACTATTTGGTACTGTCCGCCATTTTGAATATCTCCACATTTCTTTTGAGCCACCATTTTGAATGAAATTTGAAAATTCTATTCCTACTGTCTGCCGCTATATCAATGACCGCCATATTGAATTTTAACGGCTTTGGGCGCCATCTTATGACAGCCATCTTGAATTTCGAATTTGGTTCAACAAATTGTCTTTTTACGATGTTTTTAATTACTTCTTGACTTGGATGATGAATAATTGTAGATGCCATCTTGTTTAGGCCCGCCATCTTGATTTATTACCTAGCTTCATAGCAATCACAAAATGGCGGTTATTTTGCACTCTCTCCAAGTTTACGTCCGCCATTTTGAATCTTTTTACACTTTTTTGAGCAAACCGTTTTGTTCACCGAGGCCATTTTGAATTTCAATTATTTCAGTCACTGACTAGAACAAGTCATTTAAATCTTCAGGCGCCATTTTGATGACAATTT
This sequence comes from Ips typographus, assembly GCF_016097725.1. Lineage (NCBI taxonomy): Eukaryota > Metazoa > Arthropoda > Insecta > Coleoptera > Curculionidae > Ips > Ips typographus. The sequence goes on along the minus strand of NC_138426.1, from coordinate 7,700,630 downwards.
AAAACTTCCGCTTTATGAACGACCGCCATATTGAATTTTAATGTCTTTGGGCGCCATCTTGACCAGACTATTTAATGACACTCTCTTACATTGTCAGCATTCGTCAATTTTGACGCTAAATTCACCACTTTACTTTCCAAATCGGATTTTGGCGCCATTTTCAATTTCAACTATTTCAGTCACATCGTGTTTAGGTCCGCCATCTTGAATTTTACCGTGAAACTGACAGATTAAGTTCTTATATACAGAGTGTCCCAAAATTGACTTAAAACAACTTTGTTGTCCTTCTATCACGTGATGCTTTTGAATTTGACGACGTTTCGATTTTTGGCATTCATCATCGGGTGTGTTTCATCCAAAATACGATCCTGTCAATATTTTTTCTTAAAATTGTGCTTTTGTGAGTTTTAGAAAACGTTAGGTTGGGTTAGTTAAGTTTTTCTGTAATGATCAATTATTTTTAGTGGGTACGACCCTGAATTCTAAAACAGTAATGTTTTGACTATTTTGTATGGAAAACAGGGGCGTATCGACTTAAATTAATAATTATTGTGTCATTGATTTTGACCAAACCTGAAGGCAGCCATTTAGATTTGCTGTACTGTAATTTTGAATTAATTAAATTTTATAACGGTCACAAAATGGCGGTTGGTTTGAACTAGCAAGTTTACGTTAGCCATCTTGGATTAAATTCAAATACACTGGTCAACTTTTGAATTGGTGAATAGAAAACGCGATTCTAATCACGATTTGAAACAAAAGAGTAATTAGTAGATAATTTCGCAGTCGTTTTAATAGCGCGTAACAGAAACGATATACACACAACAAATTTCATAATGGCGTCTTGGGCGGATTGAGGAATGAGGAACTGTATCATTCTGCCATAAAGTTCGATTTACCTTCTTTCAGTGTTTTTTCTCGAATCAATTTGAAATTCATTAAATTTAAAACTGAAATTACGTTAATTAACTAGTAAAAGCGATTGCGTCACTGAAAACTGGTACGAACAATATTAAGTCGATCAACGAGTGCGCGTTTTCGAAGGAGGGAAACCGTGTCAAGGTTTCCGGTATTTTTTCTTACTTCAATTATAACCTGTCTGTCTGTTTTGTAACGCACTCGAGAACACGTTCAATTCGTCAGCAGTTTAGGGCTGTGCACCGCCTTTACTAAAGTTGTTACGCAAAGAGGACACTTCAGGAAGTGAGCAGTGTGTGTGAAGTACACGCTTATTAAACCATACACTGTGGGACTGCATAGTAAGTGGTCATTTCAAATTGCCTTCCTTAATTTGTTTTTCTAAGACTCGAATTCACTTCAACTGCTTTTTCTTGACCAATCACAAACCAAGAATAGTGCTATTGGTTAGGTTAGGTTAGGTTTTCAAATGGTTGTCCTTAAAATAGTAAAAAAAACAGGATTTTTGTCCTTTTTTTACTGGCTTTTTTACTATTTTACTAAGACTAAAGAGAGTCCAAAAGTCTATTTTCAGGAATTTAATTGGTGTACAACTTTTCTGAACTGAATCAAGTCTACAATTCAACTGAGCACTGAAAACATTCCAAATTAAGTTTTTGGACTAATCAGTCATCATTTACAATCGATTTTTTAGTCTTAAAGCACGTCGTCAGTCAAATTAAAAGTGAGGAAGCTTGAAATGACATTTTCAAGACTATGGACAGTGTCCAAACTGGCTTTCAGGCCTGATATGTCAAAAACTTTGTAAAGATAGTCTTGAAACTCAATTTTCCAAGCTTAAAGCACTAAAAATAGTCCAGAGTTGTAAGAATACGAAAAGCAAAGTAAAAAGAACTTTAAAAATTAGTTTTCAAGGCAATTTTCATCAACCTAGTCAATATCCGGTATTTAAAACTATTTTTTGAAGACTAAAATATTGAAATTTGTCTTCAAATTAGGAAAACATATTTCAAATGCAAATTTTAAGCTTCTAATGTCACTTTTAGTGTCCAAGTTAGTTTTGAAGGGGTAAAAGTGTAAACTTGTAGTAAAAAAATCTCGAAAAAGTAGTTTTTTATGTCTGCAAGTCAGTTTTCAATAGTAGTAAGTCTTTCAATTTGTCTGAAAAGTATAAAAACTCTTTACAAAGACATTTTAAGCTTCTTAAATCAATTTCCAGTTTTTAAAACATTTTTTATGTTTCTTAAGTAAATTTTTAGTTTCCAAGAAATTTTTTAAGCTCCTTAAGTCAATTTTTTGTTTCCAAGACTATTTTTAAGCTTCTTACATCAATTTTTCGTTTTCAAGACATTTTTGAAGCTTCTTAAGTCAATTTTTCGTTTTCAAGACATTTTTTAAGCTTCTTAAGTCAATTTTTACCGTTTCAAAGTAATTTTGGTTTCACTGGTTTCTAAGTCAAGTTTCAAGACTAAAGCCTTTTCAATTTGTCCGGAAACTATGAAAACTGGCTGCAAAGACAATTTTTAAGCTTCTTAAGTCAATTTTTTGTTTCCAAGACTATTTTTAAGCTTCTTACATCAATTTTTCGTTTTCAAAACATTTTACTAGTTTCTAAGTCAAGTTTCAAGACAACCGCCTTTCAATTTGTCCAGATACTATGAAAACTGGCTGCAAAAACATTTTTTAAGCTCCTTAAGTCAATTTTTCGTTTCCAAGGCAATTTTTAAGCTCCTTAAATCAATTTTCAGTTTTCAAGATAATTTTTAAGCTTCTTAAGTCAATTTTAACAGTTTCAAGGTCATTTTACGGGTTTCTAAGTCAAGTTTCAAGTCTAAATCCTTTCAATTCGTCCGGATAGGAGGAAAAATGGCTGCAAAGTCATTTGTTAAGTTTTTAAGTCAATTTTTTTCGTTTCCAAGACAATTTTACTAGTTTCTAAGTCAATTGTCAAGGCTAAAGCCTTTCAATTTGTCCGGAAACTATGAAAACTGGCTGCAAAGACAATTTTTAAGCTTCTTAAGTCAATTTTTTGTTTCCAAGACTATTTTTAAGCTTCTTACATCAATTTTTCGTTTTCAAAACATTTCTTAAGTCAATTTTTCGTTTCCAAGGCAATTTTTAAGCTCCTTAAATTAATTTTCATTTTTCAAGACAATTTTTAAGCTTTTTAAGTCAATTTTTACTGTTTCAAAGTAATTTTCCTGGTTTCTAAGTCAAGTTTCAAGACAAAAGCCTTTCAATTTGTCCAGAAACTATGAAAACTGGTTGCAAAGACATTTTTTAAGCTCCTTAAGTCAATTTTTCGTTTCCAAGGCAATTTTTAAGCTCCTTAAGTCAATTTTTCGTTTCCAAGGCAATTTTTAAGCTCCTTAAATCAATTTTCAGTTTTCAAGATAATTTTTAAGCTTCTTAAGTCAATTTTAACAGTTTCAAAGTCATTTTACGGGTTTCTAAGTCAAGTTTCAAGTCTAAATCCTTTCAATTCGTCCGGATAGGAGGAAAAATGGCTGTAAAGTCATTTGTTAAGTTTTTAAGTCAATTTTTTTCGTTTCCAAGACAATTTTACTAGTTTCTAAGTCAATTGTCAAGGCTAAAGCCTTTCAATTTGTCCAGAAACTATGAAAACTGGCTACAAAGATATTTTTTAAGCTTCTTAAGTAATTTTTTTGTTTTCAAGACATTTTTTAAGCTTCTTGAGTCAATTTTTCGTTTCCAAGACAATTTTTAAGCTCCTTAAATCAATTTTCAGTTTTCAAGATAATTTTTAAACTTCTTAAGTCAATTTTAACTGTTTCGAAGTCATTTTACTGGTTTATAAGTCAAGTTTCAAGACTAAAGCCTTTCAGTTTATCCGGAAACTATGAAAACTGGCTGCAAAGACATTTTTTAAGCTTCTTAAGTCAATTTTCCGTTTCCTAGACATTTTTTGGTTGGTCATGAAAAAGCAGGTAAGCTGTATTTTTTTGACCAATCACAAACTAGGAACTCGTGGACTGACCATTAGGGCCAAGCTAGAAATATTTCTTAGGTTAGAGGGTTAAGAGGGTGTTGTTGTGGCAACGTTGTACATACAGAGTTGGATAGGTTAAGGGCGGAGCTTTCGTCGTTATGGCAACGTCTATTGGCTGAAAATTTCACTACTAATCACGTGACTGTCGTGTGGTATAGGAAGAAATCCTTCTATTATTTATTGGTTAATAGTAGAATATTTCTGAAATTTGGTTGTGTACAGAAAAATGACCTCGGTCAGCAATTAAAGATTGGCAAATCTTAAAAGCTGTAACAATCGGCATTTATTGGGGTTATCTCGTCGAAAAATCACCAAACGAAACGTTTCTTTTGATGATTGTTTTGTCGCAGCCATCCGTTCACCTTTCGTCCTCACTAGCACCAAGATGGAGGTTCTTTGGATGGTGGCAAGGTCGCGCGCACCAAACAAGGTTCACTTCGTTATCGATAAAAATCGCTCCGCGATCAATTCAAGCTTCCTTCCTGTGCACAGGTGAATCTTTGCGGGATCAAAAGACGAGTCAAGGCGATTCCATTGTTGTTTCACTTGCGCGTGCACGTTTCCTTGCCGCTAGGTAAAATATGCAAAACAAACGGCTCCGGGAGGCAAATACTGGCGGTGTAAACGGCCTCGTCTGCCTGTACACTTTGTCCAAGACGAAACGCAAATATCCGATCATCGACAGCTAGGGGACTGTAAATAAACAAATCGATAAGGAAATTAATCAAAAAAACCCGAAATGTCAGAAGCAAGGGGTGGTTGGCCCCGCCCTCAACACTACAATAAGGGGCAGGGCCTAAAAAAAAAAAAAAAAACCACTTGGAATAGAGTAAATCCACGAAATTACGACCGTCTGCAGCTTTTACTGTCCGAAACACGTAAAACCCATATCGACACCTCGAATAAACCATTCATCAAAGGATTACAGAGTCCCATTAAGCTATAATAAATTATTAAGCGATAAATCACGTTTATTTTCCGTAAAAAAATGTTAATCGCCATGAGAGCCATCTTCAAGGTCCAAGATGAAATAATTCTTCTTAATGCGGAACCACTTCAGGTCAGTTCAACATGCGAGCAGTGTGCTCAGCGCTGCATTGCCACAGCAGCCACCCTCTTGTTGATTCCTCAGTTATTCTAGATTCTAGAAGACAGTTCGAATAATCAGATTCTAGGCCTTAGATTTAGTTTGGTCCCAAACGTAGCTTGAAAGCAAATTAGCACTGAAAATCAATTTTGATCTCTCTAAAACTGCTATGCTAATGTTTTTCGAGTTTCCAGTTATTCTAGATCCTAGAAGACCGTTTGAACAACTAGATTCTAGCCCTTAGATGTCTATTCTAGATTTAGTTGGATTCAAAATGTTAATTGCAAGAAAATTTGCACTGAAAATCATTCTGATTTCTCTAAAACTCTTAAGTTAATACTTTTCAAGTTTCAAGTCCTAGATGACTATTCTAGAATTAGTTAGGTCTAAAAGGTGGCTTAACAGCAATTTTACCATAAAAATTATTCAAGTTTATGCAAAAATGCTTAGCTAAATATGTTTATAGTTTCTAGTTACTCTAGATCGTGTAACTCGCGTTTTCTAAACCAAAATGGCCGTTTTGACAGTTTGAAATCCAATATGGCGGTTCTTAGTATAGTAGACCACAAAAATCAGTCATTTTGGCCAGAGTTTCAGTTGTCCATTAAATCGCAAATAACTCGCTTATTTGAAACATTCTGTACCTATATCATATGACCGTGGATAGCTAGTGAACGGGACTATCACGTGACGTTGAGTGGACAGCGCTTAGTGGCACCGTTTCAAACTTCCTCATTCTCCTGAATGAGGTCTCGTGCCTGTCATTCCCGCAATGACATTTCCCGTATAATAAATGGCGGACAAACTGATAAATTATTAACCGGTCACCGCAATAATAAAGCAATAAAAACGACTAAACGTGTTATTTATTGTTGATAATTACCTCGGGAGACTTAGTTGCGCGGAACGCTTATTATACTGTGGGACTGTGGGGTGTACCGGAGAATGTGTGATTTACTTATTGCTGGATTTACAAGTAAAAAACGTAATTTCGACCTTTACAAGTACGTTCAGAATGGAATGCGGGTTATTTCAATTTGTCGTCAGTTTATAAATGTAAACCACGCCTACCAAATTTTATTACTGAGGGTGCGAGTAGACGTTTTTCAAATGTTCTCTAAAGTCTAAATTTGCTAATTTTTAGTCAACTGCGGATTTGACATGAAGGGTCACATGTCAACTGTCACATAATTCAGTCAAAAACCATGCCTCTACGTCATAATTTACTAAAAGATTGACAAACACTGTTTGGCTAGCATTTTACGGACTTAACTAGTTTATGTTGCGTTTGGTTTTGAATGCGACAGAACGAGTAAAAGAAGTCTCAAGTTTTAAATGTCATCTGTCACATATGTCATAACTGTTTAAAATACTTGTCAAACCTTGTCTTGTCATATCTTTGACTAAATATTGTAAACCAGGGCTTGTTTTCCTGGTTTTCAAGGCTTTTACAACAAAACAATTTTGGAAGTAAATAAGGTTTATATTTGCTTGGCGTAAAACCCATTTAGAACAGTAAATCCCTTTAAAACACTGATTTGTGGCAAGCAAAAATCGACCTTGAACCAATTTGACCTTTAGACATTTTGACAATTATTAGAACGAAGACATGTGTTATTCTAGTTTAGATTAAAGCAAATTTTGGACTATCTCAAGATTGATTGTTTGTGTTAATAAGGCTCATTTTCGCTTGATGTTAAATTAATTTAGGACGACTTTTTCCATTAAAACACTAACTTGTTTCAAGCAAAAATCGACTTAATTGACATCAACTTAACCACTGCTGTATATCACTACTATTGAAAAAAGTTTTCAAATATATACTGAAATTCAGCCAATATGGGTATGACGTCAGAAACTGCGTTAGTCAGTGCCAAAGGTAAACGTCACTCAGTATTAAAATTGCATGAAAATCCAGTTGACCACAATGAATCTTTGATGTTTTGTTTCAAATTTGGTTTTTGGACATTTCTAGGAGATTTGACAAGTTTGGAATAAAAAAAAATTACATTTGCTGCTGTTTGACAACCTTGCCATTTTATCGGTTCTGTGACGTCATGCTAATTTTGTTTGATTTTCGGTGTAGTAACAATTTGACTTTAAGAGTTAGTCTGCAACCGTTCATACTCCAACACCAAAATTAACAAAAAATAGTAGATTCATACAAGATATTATTATATAGGGGCAAGTGTTAATAACTTTGGCAATAATGCACTGACGGTTACAAATAATTCCTTTTCCACCTACGTTACAGAGTTGAAGAGTCTCTAATTACGTCACGGGGGAATCGTGCCAGGCTCATTTTAACAGTTTATTTAAGTTAAATAGCACATTGTAAGGCATACAGTTATATTTTCAATCTTAACTTTCACTATGGTAGATGACTATTGTGTGTGAGTTGTGGGAGTGTACCAGTGGGGGGCGCACAAAACTGGTGCATTGACACTTTTTTGGTCTAAATTTGTAAAAACTTTCTGTTTGACTATTTTTAAATATTGTTTATTTCTTTCAGGTGCATAAACATATGACGTTGGAGGAGCTGCGCAGTACGTTCCACGTAGATAGCCATCATTTAGGTGAGTAGGTAGTTGACCAAGGCGGCGTGGAAAGTAAAAACCTAAATAAACGAGGAAACGAGCCTGTGGGGGGGGGGGGGCTTCGACAAAGCGTGAAACTGTTTTGCAACCGCTGGCCGAAAAAAAGAAAAAGGCAAAAAATCGGACGGGGCTCGATTTGCTTTCGTAGATTCGGACACGAAATGTCGAAACTGTCAGAGAGGTTTTATTATTAATCATTTTCTGCGCACCGATGCGGATCGATGCTTTACGATACTATCGAACGCTAATTCGACTCGTTTTTTCGGTCACACAAATCATGTCGAATTGACTTGTTATATCAAGCCACACCCACTTTGAACCAATATTTTTTTGGGTGATCTTGATCTGTATTAACACTTAAAAATGGAAAATTGTCAAAAATTCCAAGAGAAACGTTCATTAATTTGAAAAGTCACAAATCTGAGTTATTGCACTTTTTATGCACTCCCTGTATAGTAGCAGCACTGACGGACTGTAAAACTTCCAGGGACGAACATTTTTGCTCTCTTTCAATTTTTTCGTAACTTTCACCATTTTCGAGTAATTTAGGAAAAACTAGTTTGGTGCAGCAAATTTGTGATTTAAAACTTGAACACAGTTTGCAAGTACATTCAGGGACAAAATCGCCTGTAAAACCCACTTGGAGTGACCGAATCATGTTTTTAGGCACATTTTTGGAATCCTTATTAAATTTCCTATCTACGACACATAAGAAAACACTACAAAATCAGGTAAAATCAAGGAGAAAAATGGTCAAACTGTCAGAAAGGACAGTCATTTTATTAAGGCCATTATTACGTAACTTTTCTTTCATTTAACCAAATTTGTATCTCTACACCCACATACTTGACACGTGACAGCTGTCATAACTGCCAAAACTCAGTAGTGAAAAAAAAGTTAGGTTATGTAATACTTAGTCAGTTACAGCTCTCAGTCATCTGTCAATGCCAAATGGATGGAGTGACCACTCGTTTTCCACTAAACCGTACACGGGGAATTTATTTATGCCCCCTTTGAATCGCAATAACATAACCTCATTTGATTAGTTCCACAAAGCTCGTGTGAACATTCTAGCGAATATATCAAGACCGGTTGCAGTTACGTCACTGCAACCTTCGAGCAATCGCAACTTATTATGGGGACACTTCCTAATAATGGCAAAACACATTGTTTAGGGTTCTTTTTGGTGGTGACAAAATCCCCGGTAATCGGTGCCGTATCGAAACGCGCAATTGCGCCATCTGGTGCGCAGCCTAATGACAAACCGACGAAACGAGGATGCACATTCACACGCATAAACCTAATTTATAAATGTCAGATGTGGTTTGGGAGAATGCCCACACGAAATTTATTACGTAAGACACTTTAATTATTTATGGTTAATAGAGAGCAGTTGCGTCGTTTGTTTATGAGTTAACGCTTAAGCGGAAGCACTCTAATATTAAATTCGCTCGAGGTGGCAATGATCTATAGACAGGTACTTCCTGATCAATTTACTAGACTGCGATGGATGTAATGGATCCATTATTGTACCAGCTGGGACGTGTCCCATTGTATGCTAAATTGGGACGCCCGCGCATTTAATGGGTTGCAGTGTTATTATAGGTCAAGATAACCCAAAATTTAGTTGGAAAAATGTGGACCATTTTTGGAGGTTTAATGAAAGGATTACAGTCACCTGACAGCTAACCCTTCCTTATCCTGGACACACAGAAATAACAAATTTAACCTCACTCTTTGTCCACGTGATCCCATATTTTAGTTATCCCCTAACTCGTAGAAATCCAAACTGGCCTCGCACCGCTTAACAGTTTTCCATACAAATTAAAGGAATTTAATCTTTTGTCATTCATATTATAATGTGACTCGAATTACATTATGCGAACGCGTACGACCTATTCAAACCGCGAACGCTAATTATTATTGTCATTGCTACCGCTCCCAATCGAGTTGTAATTAAGTGTTTTGCGATGATCGATATTGAGTAATTAGAATGTGACAATCGAAGTGGAGTTTCGCACTTTTTTCAGTCGGAAAGTTGGGCGGCGCTGCCCAGTCTAAACAGCATAATCGAACGGAAAAACCAAAGTGAAGGTAAAAGGTGTAGTATAGTAAAATGTCGACCTAACACAACCGAGAAGTACCGTTAAGTAGTACCGGCTAATAAAACAATCGCCAACGTTGCCTGGGATAATAAATTCGCTAAGTAATTAAGTCGTTTGTGTAGTTATGGATCGTTTGACCTGTTATGTAACAATTCGATTAGATAATAATTGAAAAGGCATTTTTTCGCTCTGTCGCACCTCGAAGAAGTGTTTATTCAATAGATCAGTGGCACTCAAACCAGTAAGTCACTGTTTGTGATTGGTCAAAAAAAGCTGCTTTTCTTGACCACCCACTGTACTGGGATTTACGCAAATATCAAAATGCCCCCAGGTAATAATAAATTATAACATTTTTTTTTTAAAAAAACAACAAAGTGGGTCACGTGACAAAAAAACCAGTGAGGTTAAGTTCTTATACTTCGGGTCAATTTTTCTAATCTCCATTCAAAATGGCGACCTTAACCGATTGTACGGTTTTTCTTCAAGCATATATTTTAACACAGTGGGTCACGAAAACCTCGGATTGGTCAATCCGATTGACCCAAAAAACCAATTAAACAAAAGAAAATCGCCCATGGCCGTTTGACGGTCATTACCGCGGCAAAATTGCTCCCTCGAAAAAAAAAATGGCGCCGATATACGTGTTGTCATTGTGGAACCAAAAGTAGCAGAAATCGGTTGCGTAATCGACATTGGTACCGATACCCAGTACCACTTAGTACCTCATTAATGTCGGCAAAGCGGTGGTGTGAAATCGCTCCGGCAGGGGGCGCGGCATTTTTTTCTCTCTCGGGAACAGACAGGAAAAAATGACGGAAACATTATTGCAATTTACAGTTAAGCGTGTGTGTGTTAGATTTGTTTTGGATTGATTTTTTTGTTGTAATTAGGTTCGACACCTTTTAAGGCGGGTTCCGCTTGATTTAAGCGCTTGCTTCGCTGCACAGAAACCTGCTTAATGTTTTTCCCGTTTTTTTTTTATTTCAAAATTGAGAATCATATACCATTGGCACATCTAACCTAAAAAATGTCTCTTTTTACAGTACCGGAATATGAAATTGTCCCCATCCATCACGTGCGCAGGCGTAGCGTTGACGCGAGCTCGTCCAGCAAAACGAGCAACACGCTGGACCACGGCGCCTCCACCAAAAACTGGCAAGACAAACGGCCGAAACCGTGGAACGTCAAACCGACGGTACAATCTGACAACGTCGATTCGACCCGAAATCTGCGCCTGCGCGCCTTTGGCCAGCCCTTCAATCTCAGCCTGGTGCCGACAGAGGGCGTGTTCAAAAAGGGCAAACTGAAAGTGTTCACCGTCGAGCCGAACGCCACTGCTCAACATGGCGTCGAGTACGTGGAACATCCAGAGGTAAGTTGATTCAACTGTGCTTGTATTCCGTTTGGTGAAGACGTAGAAAAAAGTGTAAACGAGGAAAGTTGTAGGAAATGTTATTTTCTACAAAATTGTATCAAAGTGTTTTTGTCCATAAGGGCCTCCTTAAGGAGTTACAACGCAAAAAGTGACAGGATGCACCAAATTGCTTAATCAAAGTATTATGCAACTATGTTAGCAAAAAAGTTAAATTGGAATGACTGAATAGAATGAATTGAAAAATCATTGCTCCTAGAAACGCTATGGAAGTGCCAGAGGCCTCTGAATTAAAAAAAAAAAAATAGTAATTTGGCAACAGCGCTCATTGTTACCAGCTCAAGAAAACATCAAATTACCTTGATCAAATTACCTTGAGAGCAAAAACTTTAGGGTTAGTAAGCTTTAACACAATTTAGGGTTGTTGCAGTGAAACCACGTGATTAATTCTTGCTGAAACAGAGATAATCACAATATAGTTTGCTGCTTTTTCTTGACCAATCCCAAACTAGGAACAGTGTTGCAATTTACGCAAATGCTTCACCGATGTGGACTTTTTGCAGCTGTCAAAATGTCAGTGAATTGGTCACGTGTTTTCACTTATAAGTGAGCATCCGGTAAAAAGTTGGCAAAACAAAACTTGCCTCGCCTTTGTCACGACTTTGAGAGGTTAGGAAGTGCAAAAACCGGTCGAAACACGTTCACATCCTGATAGAAAGGCGTAATCCGATACAGGTATGCACAGGTGACGCACGAACTTGGAAAAAAAAAAACAACCGAAACTCTGTTGTTTTATTTTTTTTACAGTTCCGGCAACTTTTGACGTCACAACTGGAGTTTTTTAAACCGGTTGTCACTCAATAACCGACTTAAATGCGTCATGATCCGTTTGAATTGTATAGCCGAAATAGCTCAGTTGGGAGAGCGTTAGACTGAAGATCTAAAGGTCCCTGGTTCGATCCCTGGTTTCGGCAAAACTTTTTTTTTTATTTCAATTAATTTAACTAATTTGTCTTGTACATAACTGTTAAATAATTAACGGGAGCCCAACCCAATTTTTATTTTACGCAATATTTTGGCTTAACATTTCTATTGTTTATTGAAAGTTTAATCTTTAATCCGACCAGCAGGTTTTCAATTAAGATAACAAAGTAAAAGGAATTTGCGTATAAATCAAATTATTTAAACGATTAAGATCAAATTTTTTCTTGCTTGATTATTTCCGTACCCGGAAATCAAACTGTCACCGCTGATAAACCGATCAAATCCGGCAGTTTTCGGCGGTACCCACTGAACAGTACCATTTACCCAGTGCGCTTATACCGAAGGTGAAATTACCATTATAACATATTTGAGCCGTTATTACGTCACGGTTTTAGCGCGGACGCGAAACTTTCCTCTTTCACCGTCGTTATTATAGCTTCTGGTTACTTAACTCGTTAGTAAATCGACTGGTTCCGCTAATAAACGAATAAATAACTAGGAAAAATAACGTTTAATACGAATAGAAAATTTTTCGAATTCCATTATACCTAGAAACTATAAGTTTCAAAAGTATAGAAAGAATAAACAATTTTCTTAGGGAAACTTAAATTTTAATTCTAGTAAATCTTCCAGTGTAAACGTAGCAGTCACTGAAAAGCAATGTTGTGGAAAATCTGAAAAAAGTTAAAATGGTATTTGGTGTAAACATAGTGAAAATGTGTCAGGGGATGTGACGTAACTTGAGGGTTGGTAACAAAACAATTTTGTGGTGAAGTGGTCATGTGACCCATTATAGAATCGCGTCATATCCGTTTTGAGCACACTGACACATGTCATTTGCAAGGTTCATTTTTGTCGAAAGGCATTAAGTGAGAATGTTTACATCACTCATTCACGCAAATATGCTTGTTATTGCACACAGTAATTGGATCAACTTATTTTTAAGCTCCCTTAAGTTGAGATTTAAATGTGACAGTTCAAAACTAAATTTAAAAATACATTGGTGCCATCGTCTCTGATTCCATGTTCTCAGCATAGTGGGTAGCTTGTGCAAAAAAAGCTGCTTTTTTTTGACCAATCAGAAACTAGCAACCATGCTGAGATTTATGCAAAAACTGCACATGTGAACTTGAACCAATTTGTAACTGTTGGCAACAATGCAAGCACAACGTTCACGCGGTTTTGACATACGACAAGTGACGCAACGTTGCCATATTGTAAAAGCGTAATCGGCCCGAGTTTTACAACATCAGGAAGTGTGTATTTAAAGAGCAAACACCGTGCACATACGTATACAAACATTCAATGGGTGTTAAATCCGTTTGAAATTGCTTTTTTTTTTTTTTGGCTCGTTAATGTAAAGGGGGCGCGGTCCTTTTGTCCAAAACCGGAGCTGAAATGGACCGAAACGAAATCGATCCGGCACTTACATTAAGAAAAAAACACGGCAAGGAACAATGAGAAAAAATCTGAAATAAAGGAACCGGAATTTCTATAAAAATTATCATTTATCAATTAGCGGTAGCAACGAGTTGACATTTTGGCGATTACATAACAAAACAGTCTATTATCAAGTTTTTTCTATATTTGCGGACTGGTTTCAAGTGTAAAAAGTTAAAAACTTCCTTTGTTCTTTGTTGGGGTTCGAGTACTTTCTACGTATGTTTTCGTTGATGTTTATCAATCCTGTAACGCACCTGATTGAAATTACAATGAAATCGGTTCCGATTCGGTAACGGCAACCAGTAAAACATGACAACGCAACGCTGTCATGTTGCCTCTTAAAGTCGAGTTATTCCGGAATGCGTTTGTTGTTTATAGAAAGTGGAATTTAGGGCGCAATTTTGGTTTATCAGGAAACAATATGGCCTACTCGGTTGTAAATGTTAATTACTGATTATTAACAGTTACCGTTTCTTCCTGCTACGTTTAATTAAGCCGATTCCGCTATTAATGTTATAATTTCTATGATTGCTATTATTTCATAAATAATGCATGCAATATTGCAGTTTTTAACGGTAATTCCACTCGCTCTCTTAGTAGATTTGTCATTTTGTTTATGAACTTTTTACTATTTACTGAGAAAGAAAAAAAAATGCAAATGAAATAAATGTTAGTTTTTTTTTTGTTTCATTCACCTAAAACTATCAAATGCAAAAGGGTTGTTCCTTGTATTTACACCTCAATAAAGGCCAAAAACTTATATTTCTGTGTGGCTAAGTGACATTTTAATATGTTTATTACGTCACTTGACAGCTGTCAACTGTCAAAACTCATTCAGCACTAACATACAACTAGAATATGCACATTAGATAAATCGCAAAGCGTTCCTTAACACTAGAACTGACAAATTTAGTTCCATGGCGCCGTAAACATGATTTACAGTGCAATTACACAAAAAAAACATATTTATTTGGCACTTTATACTTTCAGGTCACTGGTGAGTGGGTCTTGACAGTTGTCACGTGACGCCAGCAAAGCATTGTTTCTTGACGTCCCAACTGTCAAATTTGGCTCCATCGAGCTTTAAACACAACTTCCAGTATGATTCCTCAAATTAGCAACTATTTCTAATTTTACGGTTTTATGTCGCTGCTAAACGGGTTTTGACAGTTAAGACAGCCATCACGTGACGTGACGTAAGAAATATATAAAAGTGTTCCGTCAGAACTGTCAAATTGAATTTCATAGAGCTGTATTTGCTTGGCATTTTGTAATTTTTAAATAGCCAACTCTCAAATTCTCTTATCTCTATTCTTTATAAAGTCATATTTCTTCTTTATAACACAAACCAACCAGAAGCCAGAGAATTATGGACTTTCATTGGTTGAATGTACACGTGACTACGTTTCTTGACTTTAAACCAATTGAACTAGTTGAAGACTCTCATTTTCGGTAAACACTGACGTCACTACTACTACCAACAAACTCTTAATAGACACGGTCATCATTGCAATCGTGACGAAAGTATCGAGAGTGAAAGTGGTACCGGTACCATCGGCGAGAATTACGCGGCATAATCAGCTGACTGAGAGTGGTACCAGCTTTGATTTGAACTGAAAAAACGCACACATTTGACCTGGATTCGTTTCCCTGTTGTTGTTCTTTAATTATTGTCAGATTTTGTATAGTACTTTTAAGGCAGGCGATTTGGTAATATGTTGCTGCCGACCCAATGACATTTGGAGGATTTTTAAATAATTTTTTTGTTGCGGAGGTTCGTTGGCGCAATACAACATAACCTAAAGGAAGATTCCCATCGGTGTTTCGTTATTTATCTATTATTTATTGTTTGTCCGTTTTTGAGATGCGATTTGTTTGACCTTTACGTCTGTTTTATTGCGTATAAACTTACGCGGTTTTGTAATTTGACCGGTTTTGGTGGCGATTGAAATCAAGAGAATGCAACACGTTACTGCATTTAACCCTCTTCAGGACGAACAGGACACTGCGTACATTTAGTTAGCAAACTTGTAGGTCAAATTGAGAGTGTAAACAATAGGTCTGCTTTATTATTGTTACGCAATTCCCAATACTAATAATAATGATAATAGAACCGTGGTTTTGGTTTTTTAGGTTGAGGTTAGTGGCTATAAAATGGACGTTGGTCATTCATGCATATTTTCGGTTGTTTCAACACTCTTTTTTCCTTGACAGCTAATGTGGAAGTAATCAAATTATTATATTGAAAACACACTAACAGAGTTATCTTTTTTTTTTTTAGACTGGTGTTGAAGAAGATATTGGAGAGTTATACCAGGACGAGAATAATCAGGCAGCCATTCTCATGAGAAACGAAGGAGGAGACGTAGTTTTGGTAAGTTGATTTATCATTTGAATGACACCTGCAGCCACTGCTGACGTCAGTCTTTAAAAAAATCGTTCTCAGAGGGTCTTTCACCGAGTTCTCTGAAGTCAAAGCAAAATATTTGTCGACGTTAATGTTCCGAGAAGGCTCGGCTCGCAGGTGTTAATTGAGCCCCAGTCTGCAAATTAAAACCTAATTCAAGTCAAACAAAACACGTTTAGAGAGAGAGAGAGATCAACAAACTGATACTTTAGAGGGCGTGGTTTGACCCTCCTGAAAGTCACATGTTGAAACTTAAGACCAAAAAAAAATGACTACAGGGTCCCTACTACCAGTTTTAAATGTCAATAATTCACCATTCGATAGCCCATCAAAAAAATAAGTTGACATACATATACAGTGTGACCCATTTAGAATGGAAACACCCCTATAAAATTTTAGGTTATTAACCGATTTCAATGATTTTTTTTTTGAAATAATTAGGAATGAAATGTCTATTATGGGAGAAAATTTTAAATATTTATTTCAGTTTTCAGGTCATATTACGAGACTTTTTCTTGATAGAAAATGGAGAATTTTTATTAGCGATTTTTTTATTGAAAAAATTACTACGCCACTGGATCTATAGTGCTTTCAAATAGCTGTGACCAAATTTTTTTTTAATTTTTTTTTTTGATTTTTTTTTAATTTTTTTTTTTTTGATTTTTTTTTTTTGATTTTTTTTTTTAGAAATTAATTTATTAATAAGTAATAATAAACAAGTAAATAGTAACACCATTTCTATGGCAACAGTTGATGCAGGGTGTTCTTTTGTGACCGTTAGCTTAGAGGATTTTTGAATTTTAATTTGTCATAACTTTGTTATTAATGAATGGATTTTCATGAAATTTTCAAAGGGATGATAAATTAATATAATGAAGGGTTTTATGTAGATGGCTTTAACACCCAGTAATTAGCATCAGTTTCAAGTCCTTGTACCAAAAGGGCAAAAAACAGGTCAACTTATTTTTTGAAGGAGAATCCACTTCTTGTTGATTTATTTTTATAAAATGAAATTTTACAATTTTTTGCTGCCCGGACATCCCTCTTTTCTTGGGTTTGAAAACGCAGTAACTCGGTTATCTCGTAAAAAAAATCGTCGGAATTTTGAATACAAATTTTACAGCAGATACATCATCTCTCTTTCTAAAAAACTGTAATATTTGTGAAATATACAGTCATCGTAGAAAATAGAGTGGGAAAATTAATCTCCCCGTATCTACGCCACTTAACAACTTTGACAAAAGGTCATTCAAATCACATAATGAGCATTCATTTATAAGTACTTGTTCAAAATTTTATAAAAATTGACTGACAGTTACAGCAAAAACGCGATTTTTTAAACTAAATTTTGGAAGACTGTATCTTCCTTAGGAAGCGTTTTGCAGCAAAATGACATAGTGTATGTCAACTTATTTTTTGATGGTACTATCGGATAGTGGATTATTGACATTTAAAACTGAACCACCCTGTATACACACTTTGTTTAACTTTCATACTGAACGTAATACTAAACACATAATGCTACTTTTCATACATAACGTTCAATTCAATGTTTCCGTCCATTGTGAAAGATGCATTACACAAACTAAGATGCGCAAATTGCATGAACGTGTCAACGATACTTTAAAATGAACTTTTGACATTTAATTTTAAGATTTATAATAGGCGCCGAAATTATCGAACATTTCTTATGTAACTGGCCTTTCTTCGCGATTTATGTGATTTAATTAACATTTACCATACATATTTGTCCTAGATTTACCATACTAAAAGCGCAAACTCGTCTATTAGGAGGTGTGCGCAAACTACCTAAAACACACCCCTCACAAACTTATCACAAATTTGTAGTTCAGTCGATATTATTGTGGTAGAAACCACAGGAATTAAAATCTTCTTGAGTATTGGCTTTGAGCAGCGTTGATTTGAATGTAATTTTCAAGCTTTTCAGTGTGCGAAAAAGACGTCACAAGTTTTACGATTTCGGTTGGAATAAGTTTAATTAGCACCTTAAGAGGCGCTGTCTGGTTTTAAAGTGCGATTTGACACGTCAAACTTGTCGGTCGTTCGTGGAAGTGTTTGGCTCAAACTGGTGAATCAAAGTGTTTTGCCTTTCAATGAATTGGCTCTTTGTAGTGGTCAAAACCCACTCGGAATGCAAATAAATACGTTCATTAACAGGAACATTTTTCACAAACATGTTTTCATGAAATATATTGTTAGGAACGTAGTCACGGATATTTGAGATTACGAGAAACGTGCAGTGGTGTTGCAAACAATTCAAACTTTTGGCAATTAGCTAATTCACTCTCCATTGGTAGTAAGTGCCAACTATTTCATTAAGAATAATTAACAGTGTCGGTTGCGACATAACCAATAACCAGAACAAACAACAATATTGAGGTTAGGAACCGAAACAATTAACGATCATAATTCACGTTCGAATCGAACGAATGAGAAATGCAAATCAGAGCGAAAGACACAGATTTTAATACTGCGGAAGCGAATTAATGGCGGCCGTGTAGATTCGTTTGGTTTTGGTCGAGTGGAACTTTATGGACGTCCCTTTCCCCAATCGTGGGGGATTATCGGGGTTATTATCTAACGCAAATACACGCGCCCCGGCCTGTTACCGCCGAGTGGCCTTGCTCGGTTTCGTATCTGTCATGTTTCGTCCGCACGATTTGTATTTTTTTACGTAACAACGTTATGTCACTGTCCTGAAGTTGGTTATATAGCAAACGCCAATATTTGTTACAGTTTTTGTCTCTAAAGTCTGCAAGATATGAGTAAAACGTGAAACCTCAATGAGAGATTCTATTTGTCAAAATCAATAACAAATCAGTGTCAGTTAAAGGCCTCGTTCGTTTTCACGTGACAATGGTAGTTTGACAGTTGGTCGAATTAAGGTTTTTTCGTATAACGTTATATATACATTTGCTCGGCTTCCTTCAAGGAGCGTCAAATAGTTCGGATGAAATTCTAGACATCAACAACAAAAATTTTAAAAAAATAATATTACTTCAATTTAGAGATTGATTTGCAATTTTGAATTTGTCATTTTGACGTTTTCAAAAATTAGAAAAAACTTTGGCTGACTGTTCTGATAGTAAACATTTTAATAACGTTGCACCTCAAATTCACTTCAAGTTCACATGTGCAGCATTTGGGCAAATGTTACTTTTCCTTGACCAATCACAGACTACTACATGTGGACTGGTATTTTTTTAAATAGTAAACTGACTGAATTTCCGTTTGCTACATACTTATGTTGCGCCACCCTGTCAACGATTTAACCGTATAGAGTTAGTGAATCAGTATCCCGTTGAACGCGATATTCCGCAACTGGTTGCGAACAGCATAAAACCATACTGAATCGGCGTTAATTGGGCAGAAATTCCCGCCGAAAAACTAAAACGATGCGGCCGACCGAGTCGCTTTTTGCCCAATAGTGAAATCTGACGATCGTAAGCGATTTGCGCCAAAACGGTTGCAAAAATGTTCGTAATAATAAGTTCGGAAAAATATGATTAAAAAGGCGTTCATTTCGAAATTGTAGGTTCATTCAGCGATACTTTTGCAAACTGGCAACGCTGTGTCGCGCGACGTAACGCAAATTTGCGGTTCTTTTCTTTTCAATGATTTTGCTTAAAAAAATGATTGAGTAACTATTAACTGTGTTTGGCAACAGGAAGGATCGATAGGATCACATCTGGTGATTAGGCCAATGCCGACACGTCTACGTTCGACTGTCAAAAATAACAAAAAACCTTCAGCCGATTTGGACGAGATGTTTTTAGACGACGATGGTGCTCTCAGCGGAGAAGTGGCTATTGACACTGGACTACCTATCAGAGAAAGTGAGGAAACGGCAACACCGCACCATCACATTGTTATACGCAAAAACAATCAACAAGAGGACACTATGAGTGATTATGGTGAGTGTTTTGTAACGTCAAATTCGAATCATTTAACAGTTGATTTACAGCTTTCATGGAACCGGACCATTTGGCAAAACGTTTCAAACGAAGCACTGGACACAACAGAAGTAAAAGGGAGGCGCCCTACACAATTTACCCGGAAATATTAGTGATCGTGGATTACGACGGGTACAGATTGCACGGAGGGGATAATTTGCAAATTAAACGCTACTTTATATCATTCTGGAATGGAGTAGATTTGCGGTACAAATCGCTGAAAGGACCCAAAATCAGAGTGTCAATTGCCGGAATCATTATCAGTAGAGTAAGTACAAATTGATTACTCACCCAACTAAATTAAAGTAAATCCGACGTCCTCATCAGTTTCTAAGCCCACTTCTTCGTAGAGTTGTTTCTTGGTTTTCGGGTAGTTTTCCAAAATGGCGTCTAGCATGTCCAAACACATGCGCTTGCGCTTCTTGTAAGTGGCTAAGCGTTTTTCGTACTCTTTTTGTACTTTCTTCTTCACCTGTATGATTATATATGATATCAAAATGTCAAAAATTACCCAAAATAATGGTTAAGCAGAATAAATCAAAATAGAAAATGATAGAGAGAACACTTTATAAATGAGTAGATGGTGGCGTAATTTGACATTTTCCATCTTTAGCTGATATTTCAGGACAGTTCTAAGAGAATAATGAAGTTTTGACAGTTGAAGCATATCAAATATTCGATTGTTCTCTCTTTTCAACTAATCAACTTCCAAGTCGGTGTTTAACAGTTATTTTCTAAGAAAAAAGCAACTTACATCTGGTGCAACTGGATCACGCCCTTCAAATTGTTTCACAGCCTCTTTAAGCCCCTTCAATGTATTTTGCAATTCAATTTTCTTTTCTAAAGCGTCAGGCAAAGACATTTGATCTTTGGTTTCGGCCAGTTTGGCTTCGATGGCCACTAGTTTGGTCCGGTCCTCTTGCATTTTGGAAGTTATGTCATTGATTTGTCGGTCCAAAGTCAAAACGTCCTCGTTAAGCTGTTTCGACGATGTTGCGTCGTTTTGGCATAGAAAATAAACTTTTTGTTTTCCGTAAGCTTTTTCGCGTAGTTTTTCCTGTTCGACTAGTTCGTTTATAGCTTTTTGGATGGCGGCTTTGCCAATGTCTTTAATAGCATTCTGGACGTCCGTGACAGAGTAGGGACGTTGGTGTTCGTTGAAAAAGGCCAAAATTTTATCGGTCGCCATTTTAATACCTGAAACAAATTTAAGCTGAATTAAGATGTATTTTAGGGTAGAGACGCAACGCCATATTTGGAGCGAAACAGGGTGGGAAGAGACGCCATTGATTCGGCGGCTGCGCTTACCGACATGGGCAAGTACTTATTCAGGGAACGACGACTTCCGGTCTACGATATTGCTGTAGCCATTACCAAGTAAGTGTTTTTTTCCACCCTTACCAGTACTTATTACCCCAAAAAAAGAATAAGCGTGTAGGTTTATATTTCAGTGAAATCTTAATTAGGGTTAAAAATTATTTTGTGAATTTAGATACGACATGTGCAGAAGACGCAAAGGAGGTCGGTGCACAAAGGGAACGGCCGGTAATTGTTATGCCTCCAATTTCTGTTATTTATTTATTATACTAATTAACCGAGGCGCAGGCGCAATTTGTACATATAGAGTAACTGCCGCTACCAGGGGGAGAGACATATAACCTCTACTAACCATTTTTTTTTGTTCTGTAAATTTTAAACAACACCAAACGTTCTACAGATTGCTGAACTCGTTTCCCTTTTTGCAGACTAGACATGTGTAGAAGAGCGTACGCTAACGACCAATGCAATCGCGGTACTGCAGGTACAATCTAAGACTTCCCCCCCCCCACTTCTACAAAAAATAGTCAAAGTTCTGTCGCACTGCTCACTCTCCTAATTTTCTATGTTTTTACGTTGTCTTCACTGTACTCTCCACTCGTATATTATCTTCTTGTAAGCAAGCACCTTCACCATTTTAGTACCGCTAATTCACTTTTAATTTTACTATGTACCAGTAGAACCGTAATTTGTTCATTTCAGTAGATAGTTGCACTTTTCCATTCTTTTTAGTATTTTCTATCTATACTGTTACTCCACTAGGAAAAAATAGATAAAAAAAAATATTTTCTTCTCCTAAACATTTAAGTATTTATTCAAGCATGAAAAAATAACGTATTAATACTTTCGGGTGATATAACTTAAAAAAAAACCAAAAACACTCAATCACAATCACCACAAGATGCCTATTAACACTAACCTAACCTAACAATACTTGGCTTTCGCTATACTGTAAACACATCCCTCTAACGAGCTTTTAACGCACTAACCACCGCCAAACCAACCATTAAACCAGGTGGGCGGCATCAAGGGCTTTCAGGGGTGAAGGGCCGACAATAAACTACTTAGTGCGTCCTCATCAGCCTCCTCGACCAAATTTTAGGGTTTGCATACGTCGGAGGCGCATGCGTAGTCAACAAGCGTTTAGAGAAAGTCAACTCGGTGGCCATTATCGAGGACACGGGAGGTTTCAGCGGAATCATCGTAGCTGCTCATGAAGTCGGACACTTGTGAGATGCCCCTGTTAATTTGTTTATATGTATTCTAATACGTGTTTGCGAACGGTTTTAGGTTAGGAGCGGTGCACGACGGTAGTCCACCTCCGTCGTATTTGGGTGGACCGGGAGCAGAGAAATGTCAGTGGACTGACGGATTCATCATGTCTGATTTGAGGCACACCGAAAGAGGATTCAGATGGTCGTCTTGCAGTATTGCCAGTTTTCATCACTTCCTCAAGTACTATAATATTTGAATGCATTCAAAAGAGCTGTTAAATTATCGTTGGTGTTTTTAGCGGAGATACGGCAACGTGTCTCTATAACGCACCTCACGAGGACGAGAACCTACCCCGGGTGCTTCCGGGCAAATTGCTCACATTGGACGCTCAATGTAGACGGGATAGAGGCACCAGCGCGTGTTTCGTAAGTTTCCTTTCATTGGATTGATGCAATTTAATAAATAAACGGTGCAATGACAGAAAGACGAGCGTGTGTGCGCGCAACTGTTCTGCTTCGACTCAGGAAGTGGTTATTGTGTAGCGTACCGACCAGCTGCTGAAGGCTCAACTTGTGGAGATGGTCAGGTGAGATAAGTTTTATGGAAACTTTAAGGTTTCTGGCTTATTTAAACGTGTTTCAGTACTGTTTGAATGGAAGATGCGTGGCCGAGCACGAGAACATCATTCCCGACTACTCCCAGAATCAACCAGCCTACGTCCGACCTAATGGACAGCCAGCTAGGCCTTTGTAAGTTTCGAATTTCACTGCTTTGACTACGTATAAGCATATCAAAATAGTTTGCACAGCTTCATGGAAAGTGCAGACAGATTCACGTCACAATGACGTAATTTTAACGTCAAATTCGGTCTGCACGCTCCATGGAGCATATCAACTCAAATACAGCCACGTTCTAGTACCTAATTGATTTACATAGGTTCGAAGAGAACGTCGAAGATAACGAGGTTAATGTAGCACCGTCGCAACAAATTCCAACCACCACACCTAAATCCGTCTCGACTTTTTCTCGTTGGGGTTGGTGGCTGACCACCTCCGCTCCCCTCTCTACTTCGCGTCTTCCTCTCTCCTCAAATCCACCCATCCCCACTCAGTCGCCCTACCTGGCCAAATATTATGAGTTCCTTAGCAGAACCACTCGAAGTCCCTACGATTTCCGGGACTACAGTCGGAACAATCACGTGAAGCGGTCGTACGACACTGCTGATTTTCGGGGGCACAGTAGCGCTCGCGACGAGATTTTGGCATTGCCATAGGGAGGGTAAGGACATGTCAGGGAGCCTATATTCATGAAACGAGCGAAGAGATCAAGAGAATGTGACAGGAACCTACAATGGTCAATCTGTTGTGTCACATTTTATCAATCCTTCTCTTGAGAATCCCATTTTCTGGGGAACAGAACTGTCAAGAGAAGTGTTGATAGAATGTGACAGCACAGATTGACAATGATAGGTCCCTGTCACCTTTCTTCCCTCGATTTACGAATAGGCTCCCAGAGGGCGTCAGTGTCGTATCATTTCGTCGACTTTTTTTGAAGTCTTTTCTATTCAACTCTATCATTTTCGTTGATCGATGAACAATCTCTTGATTATCGTATCATTCCATGACTTCTCTTTCTCGCTCAATCTGTCGTCTTCTTTCCAGTTTTTCTGTGCATGTTCCAGGTCAATCAGATAACTGAATTTTCTGTTGCTCATTCGTTGTTCCCTGTTTGCACAGACTGGCATGCAGAACAACAAATAACGCGACAGCCTATTTTGCTAATTGCGGTATTCTCTGTTGTTTATGTTTTATCAAACAACGAAAGTGCAACAAAATGTATAAATACAGCTCAACTCCTCATTCCATTTCACAGCTTCAACATTGGATTGTTTGACACAAGACAGTTGTTGTTGTGCAACATCTGTACTCAACTCTATGAGTTACAAATAGTTGTTTCCAAGTCTAGGAACCGCTACATAGATGGCGCATCATTCGATTTTACACCGATATATGATTATATGGTGTAAGGTTTTTTTTTTTCTGACAATCACTAGCCTAGGGAGGGCCTCCGGGTTCGTTGAACACATTAGTGAAGTTAAGATAGATTCCAGAAACAAAACCTTACACCATATTGAATTGTCTGATTTAACTATGATCTGTTTTTTAAATTTCAGCTGAAGAAACCAAAAATCCAAATCATCGCAATAAATTTTCCTTTTCAAATCAAGACTTGAGACAACTGAGTCGGAAGCGGGACGGTCCGAACGATCCGTCCCGACCCCCACCCCCCCAACCAACGGCGTCCCGTTCCCCCGTAAGGACGTTAAGTGATTGTGATTTAATTAGCTGTTTAAGACTTCTAAGACAAACTTGAGTTCGTTAAGAGCGCCCCCTATTGTAATTATTTCTAGGTTAAATTAGGTTGTTTTTTTTTTCGCGCGTCCCTACCACTCTTGTCCGACTGATTTTTTTTGTTTGATGTTTAATTTTGAGGCGTTTTTGTCTCGACCAGACTGTCGGCAAGACTCAATAGTAAAACGGAAATATGCCAGAAACTGCCAATATATCATAGACTAACCACTGTACAATATACGGGGTGGCAGTTTAAAGTGCCACCCTGTATACCACTCTCTCCCTACCACTACCTGTGCAATAATTATTACTAAACTTTTTACTGATAGTAAATTTGAAAAACTTCGATTATTATTTATTACTTTTGTTTCTAGATCGAATTTTAGGTTTCTTCTACTGTTTTTTTTAAGGAAGAAGATACCTGTGGATTTAGCTAAGTCGTACTTTGTAGGCGTTTGCTATTATTTATGCTAGACTTTTTAATTTTAAGCACCAATTTAATTTGAAATTCTTGTCGTTAAATACCTTTCAAATTGCAAATAAAGACAAATGATTTTGAGTTAACTGTAGTTTCTCTGAACACCAATTTGAGAATACTAATTTGTTGACTTGCATTAATAAAGGTTTTTTAAAAACAATTACACATTATTGATCTGATTTGTGTCAAAACAATATAAATAATCTGTGGAAGGATATTTGCCAAAAAACAAATAGAAAATACTAAATCTTTAACCAACTGAGACCCACTTACACTAAGAAAATGACTATACTTTTTCACATTTAACACTATTGTCAACCAAACTTAGTTGAAAAACTGAATCTTACCTTTTTTCCTTTACTGGTCAGAGTTCCTGACTGTTAAGAAGATCACCACCTGCAATATAATTAAAAATTATAAACAAAATACAAAATAGACATGATATTTGAAGAGTACAACAAGGCTGAACAAAAACATTCAATAACTACTTGATCTAGAATATATTAAAAATCACCAAAATACACATAAACAAAACCTAGAGTGATGTATACACCAGAGTAAAAACAACAGAACACGAAATGTTGCACTTAATATTTAGTGGGGCCATTCAGCAAAGCCCTAGCCCCAATTCTAGCTATAATTCCCAGGGACAAGAGTGTAACAACTCCAGCAGGCATAATTTTCCCAGAATTGTAAAACCGGTAACCCATTACACCTGCCAGGATCGAACTGGCCCCCAATTGCAGACCGTACTGCGACGGGTCCTGACTAGTTTGGTAGGCCCCAATAGCCAAGGCTGTACCAAAAATTAGACCAGCAGCCAATGAGGGAATGGAACCTGTAATAAGTTCACAATCAGACTGATAAATTACAAAACTGATAAGCTAAAAACGCTTTGTCATTTTTGGGGCTCTTACCTAATCAAAAAAATTGGATTTTTAGGTAAAATTGCTAAGTCACTTGGGGCTAATTTAAATATGCAATTTTCTTACCAGCTTTAGCGTATCCCATGGTTCCTCCAGCGGCCACGGCCCCGGCGTACAAGTAACCTATTATGTCGGCGGGCATTTTCACTTAAAAACACACACAAAAAAACACTGAGAAGAACACTAAATAACAATGTAAACAGTAAGTAAATTAGGTTAGGGTTTGTTGTTTGATGACGTCAACGCAAAATGGGTGCGTCTACAAATCCGGTTCCGACACTTTGGCGGAGACAAAAAAATTAACATTTCTAATAGTAATGAAATAGTCAATCAAAATTAGTGCATTAACAATAGCAGAGTTGAGATGACTTAACTCCGTAATTAATACTCACAAGATTTACAAAATATAACAAAAATTACTTATAGCATTGTTTATAGTAACACCATTGTTAACAATGTTTGTACTAACTAACGCTATCTACGACATCTGAGCACAACTACACAAAGCTTAATCGAAATCATTTTGTAAATTACAGATACCTGTAAATTCCTATTACGTTTAACTCCACAGACAATAGCTGGCACTGTATGTACCTAATAAATTATAATGGTTTCATGTCGACGTCTCTCACTCTCACACATGTGGACAAAGCAATAGAAAATAATTCGGAACACAGTCGCTTATAAAACAGAGAACACACCCTCGCCCGCATTGAAAACTGTCACTTGTCATCCGTCACTAGTTGATGTCAATCCCGGCTAATTTTTTCTAGTATTTATCAATAATAATAATTAAAAAAAAACTTGAAATTACAAGCTAGATTCTGCATGATCCAGCACATTTAGGACACTCTCAAGGTCCCCCAGATGAAGTAATATCAGATATTAGCAAGTGGTTTAATATTGCGCAAACAACGCAACAGTGTACAAGTGAGAATTGCGGTGAGTGTTTGAACAAAATTATGGGGTCCCAAGGAATTACCATTAATAGCAAAACCATCCTGAGCACCGGTAATATTATGTCCATCAACGACATTACCAAAAAACCCAGTCAAAACTCCACTCAAGAGGTGAGTGACTTTTTTTTTGCACCTTCCATCCTAATTGAGTTGTGAGTTACAGTTAATTGACGCTATTAAATATACTTTGAAAGAGTACACGAAAAATGGAAACGCCGTGGAGCAGGCTGATCACTACAAAGTGATTGCACGAAGTGAGGATGAAATTCAAACTAAAATCCAGGAGAACCGGTTGGAAGACTTGAAAGTAGGCCTTAAAGTTTTCCTAACCAGTGATAATGAAGTGCTGCTTAAAGAAGCCTTGGAAATTGGTTAGATTGCTAGCTTGGTTGTGTAGCAGTGATAATTTTGATTGAATTGCAGCTTTGCAGCAGCAATTAAAACTCCCAAGTGTGACTGATGTTATAGTATCCCTGAAAAAGGACTGCAATTTGGACGAGATTAAAAAAGTGTGGAAAACCTTGGAGGAGTATGTGGCACAAGGAGTGGTGGGCGAACTTGGAATTGCTGATATAGAAGAAGCTTTATTCAGGTAATCACCTTGTTTTGTTAAATGAACAAATTCTGAACCTGGAGTTTTAAAGGGAACTGTACGATTGGTCAACTGTCAAACCTGCAATAATTCAAATCAACTTAGCTACATGTTGTGTGGTTCCACCCACTTTACAAGCATTCTGCAAGGAAAACGACATCAAACTGTTCACTCACAGTGATTCAAGTGGTTAGTAATGCATGCACCTACTACAGTCACTGAAATGAATTAACAAAAACTTTTCACAGACATTCTGCCTGGACAGTCGATTGAGGAAATATTTGTCACCCCATTGGACCTGCTCTGGGCCGTCAGGTTTACCATTCACATTAAATGTCGTGGGGTGCTCACCACCAAAGGTTATTGTCTTTGTATCAGTCCCAACAGTTAAATGTACCAAAAAATCGAGGAAAATTAAAGGGCTGTGGAATTTGTTCCATAAATCGAATAATTTTGGCCTGTGATTATGGGTTACTTAATGTGTGTTTTCTTTTGGTATTTAGCTAGTGCCACCCTGAGTGCACCTGCATTTATTTTGTTATTAACTATTAAAAGTATTATTTGTTTAGTAAAGGGCCATTCCAGTTACACATGACTTTTAATTTCCTACCACCCCAAGTAGTAACTTAAAGCATCATCATTGTTGCCAATTGCTGTTTTTGATTGCAGTATACTCATTGTAAAGGAAGCCATTCAATATTTTGTAGCTTTTTACACGGTCCGCGCACCTTTCCTCATTAATATTTAACGACTTCGCCCTGATCGTTTATCTTAATTAAAGCGAATCTATTATACAACAACAAATTGTAATTTAATTATTTGCCTGATTTTCCCCTGGGCGATTAATTAATTGAATTTTAGTATTGATTGATAATAAATAGGTAAATTAATGTGACAAAACCATAAATTAAAGAAAAAAACAGTAAACACTCACCCTGGAATACTCTTGGTAACAAGGGTCCTGTTTCTGTCTCTCTCTACAGGTGAACGCTGAACAAGGACGGCTATAACCCAAGTCCTACTGTGGTAGATGGTCACTGCTTTACCCAAGAGTTAATTCTGCCTGAAATATGAAAAATTACTTTAAAATTTGCTGGAAATGCTGCAAAATGGCTTTAAAACAACAGTTTAACTAACCTAACACTTGAGTTCAGTTTCAAGTGCGATTTGCTCACAACCCTGACACTTTTTCCGCTTAAAAACTACAGAAAACCGATCAGTAAACTCTCAAATAACGGTTTTTAACACTTTTACTTCCTGAATTACAGCAAAAAGTGGAAAAAATTCAAATTTAATAACAATCCAACTGAACGCCGGCGGTCAGATGGAAACACGACCGACAGCTGACAACTTTGACAGAACTCTACTAGAGATGGGCTGGCTGGACAAATTAGTGATGGGCTTATCAAAACCCGCACGAACAGTGTTACACAGTTTAGACTTTTTTACTCGTTCTGTCACACTCAAAATCTAAATCAATTTTTTTTAACTAAAAACACTATAAATTAAGCTTAAATTCAATGGAGTTTCAGTCATTTGCATTAACGTATTTACGATTAGCTTAAGCTGTTTCGTGTGGACTGTGACATTTTGCTCCCGCAACTGTCACATTCAAATTAACCTAAAAACGTTAGTGAATACGGCCAAAAATATGTGCTCTTATTCAAATTACTTGCCACATTTACATGTAATTTAGCCACTTAGTTTGGTTGCTCCCTAATAACGTAGGAAAATATGAAAAAACCCACCTGTGAACCCTAGAGAAAGTAAACCAGCGCTGCCCAGCTTAAAACACGATTTTAACTAGTCCAACCACACTTTCAGGCGTGAAAAAAGCATTAAACACCTTCAAACATGTTTGAAAAATACAATTTTAACACTTTTACACCCTCAATTATCCTAAAAACAGAAAAAACACAACCTTGCTAAACGAATGTCACCACCTCAAAAAAAAAAGCCACTGACAGTTGACAACTTTGACAGCTCAAGTTCTATCTAACTAGGGATGAGCTTAGCGCATAGAGATGTGCTACCACTAGAGTGTTTACATTGGAGACAAATTAAAATTGATTTTAACTTTGATAATCAAAATTAACATGAGTAGCAAGCGTTAGGTAGCTAAAGCCAAACTAAGTACCGCAAATAGATAATACAAGTGCCTACTTGTAAATTCGTCTTGGGTTTAATAATCCATTTATGGGTGGTTTATGGTCAAGGATTGTGTAGCGAAGATTGACGGCCAGATTACCGCCCAACATGCCTCCGATTTATGGGTAGGCGGACCCAAACCAATACTGATTGATTTACGATTCAAAGCAAAATTTAACTTTCTTTTTATTGATCTGTCAAACTTGTCACTGTCTTAGAGGAATAAGCTGGCTACCAGAAAAGAGGATTTAAGTAGCGATGAAAGAGTGAGGGAGATAGAGACAAAGACGAAGAGGGGATTTATGCGAATCCGAGCGGGCCGCATGCAAATGCCGAGCGCGGAAATCAAAGTCGGCCGGTCGC
This sequence comes from Ips typographus, assembly GCF_016097725.1. Classification (NCBI taxonomy): domain Eukaryota; kingdom Metazoa; phylum Arthropoda; class Insecta; order Coleoptera; family Curculionidae; genus Ips; species Ips typographus. Next base: position 7,670,384 of record NC_138426.1, on the reverse strand, counting down.
TTTGTTTATTCGCTCGTTTGTTGCGGCACCGCGACATCGAGTGGCCTTTGGGAGGCCTTTTTTGTCCACCTGAAAAACTTTGGCGAACCGAACCGATAGAAAAACGGACGCCAGTGGCGTACTCAACTCCCCACAAGTTTTCCAAGCTTAAACGTTTCGCAGACAGTTCTGGCTGAATGTCAGCGCAGATCAATCAAAGTGACAGCTGACAGTCGAAAAATCATCAAGCTAGTGACAGCGCACAGTAGTGATGTGCTACGGCACTGCGTCCCCAATAGCCGAAGCATCGGCTACTGAGTTATTGGACGGTTGTGATTTAGGGCGACCAAGATCGGCGACCGACCGCGACTGTCACCATATAACCTCTGTTGCCCTTCTCCCCCCGTCCGCGCGCCCCCTTTTTTTTGTGCCCCCGCGCGCGGATCGAATATGCGACATGTCCCTTAAACTCGCGGCCGGTAGAAAAAAAGTGAGGTTATTTAGGTAGCCGACCGTGTACGTCAAACCGTTGTCGCGAGCGCCCCGGATTATTTAATGAGACGCTGCGCCGATACGGGCCGGAGTCCGATCACGAGTTCCGATCTTATCGACGGAGGCCCCAAATCGGTACAATTAAGAACATTAAAGGGCCCTGGATTGGTTTGTTGTTTTATTACACGAAAAGAAAAATGGCCGACTTTAAATGTCAAACATTGACTGACCAGCACTAGCGAATACTGCACGCGACGTACATAAACAAACAACGCCCTCGCAGTGTAACGGAACTAACGCAAAGTGACGTAGCCGCCATATTAGCATACCTAAGCAACGGTGAAATATCAGCATTGTTCTTGATTGTTCTGACGTTAAACGTTCCCCAGATAGCGATCGAGGCTAATTAAAAACAGCGCCATCTGGCCGCGCATTCACTCATAACGATGACGGCGGTGTGGAGAGGGTGGATGAGTCCAATTTTTTTTTTTGCCATCTATTGCGGCACAATCCACTTCTCAGGAGTGGTTCCTAAATAGGAAAACGCTCGTGCACGTAGGCAGAGCGGCGGAATAGATGGCGCTGTCAACGGCGGCCGGATATTTAATGATAGCGCGAAGCCCAAAGCCGCAAACCAGAGATTATCGGGCCTTTTGCTGCCTACCGCCTTCCAATTTTTTTTTCCACTTCTCCAGCAGTTTCCTCCCGTATTGGATACAAGAAACCGACCATATAGAGTCTTGTAAAAAAAGGAAAAATAAGTGAAAATAGCTAGAAACACCCTGTATGTTACGTAAACAGTGTTTAAAATGTAAACACATAATTGACATTAAACCGTCACTTTTAACTCTCAAAAAATACAAAAATTAACAATCATATGCACTGAATGACTGGTTGCATATTTGCGACTATTGTAGACAAGCCGCCACTTTAGACAGTGTCAGCGCCATCTACTCTACATTTGCCCAACTTCCAACTCCGTGAAAATGGGAGTAATTACAGCTTAAAATCAATGAAATGCTTTTTACAGACAATTTGAGTTGTTTTAGGTGTGATACGGCCAATTGCAACACGTTGAAACTGTTTTGTTTGGACTGTGACGTTTTGTACTGGAAACTGTCAAATTAAGCTAAAAACGTTGGTACAATTTATAAATATCCAGAAATATGTGTTCTCATTCATATTACTTGCCTAATAACGTAGGAAAACAAGAAAAATAATCCAGAAAAACCCACCTAAAGACACTACCACTACCACCAGTGCTGGCTCAATTTGAAACGTTATTTTAACCAGTCCAACGGCACTTTTCACAGGGAAAATGCATTAAACACCTTCAAATACGTTTAAAAAACACAATTTTAACACTTTTGCACTATTAACAGTCGTTTAAAACTGAACAAACACAACAAAATACCGGTACAGCAATCACTGATGGAAAAACCCCACTGACAGTTGACAACTTTGACAGCTCAATCTAACTAGAGATGGGCTTGTCGCGTAGGGATGTGCCAAAATAACGCTCCCCTACGAAATTACAATTGCGCCTTCAAAACCCAAAAAGTGTACTATTTCAAATGAGACACTCTGTATATTATTACGATTCATACGATTGGCTGAATGGGACACCGCAGAATAACGGATTGCGCACACTCTGGATTACAGGGTGACCCAAACATGTTGAACCTTCTGAAAAGTGTTTTTTGGAAGTGACGTCACTGAGTTCCATGTGTCAAAAGTCGATTAGAATAAAACTCTCTTTCAAATCCAATTTTAATAAATTATCATTAATCAAACACAATGTTAAGGCGAACACTGAATGACTGGTTGCATAGTTGTGAACTAGTTGAAAGCTTGGACTGTCAGCGCCATCTACAGTACATTTGTAGAAACTTCAAAACGAGTTGAGAGACTTGAACCAGGAATTTTTCCCACTCAACCACCCACCAAAAAAAAAATAAGAAAATCGAGCCGTTATCTGATCGACGCATCGAGGCCGGGATAATTACCAGCGCTCGGTGTGTATTTAAAAAAGTCCCCGACCGTCCGGCACTCCCCCTAGCGGATAATGTTTTCTCTAATAACTATAATCACGTGGGCAAATATGTAATCAATTTGCGGGGGTCGGGCCCTGCTTAAGACGCCCACGCGATTTATCGACCTTTTGAAGACGCTCCGGGTGGTGCAGGATGACGGTTCGGTACGAAACTGGGGAAAAGACGGTTCGTTCGGCGTTTCCTGGACGTGGAAGATCGAAACGTACGATAGCTCCAGGTTTTAAATTAAGCGTGAAACAGATTCGAGTCCGGAATCGGACGGTAGAGTGAAGATACTCCGGAAACTATTCTGCAATTCTAATCAGGCCGTAACGGTACAGATTTGTAGGTGTAATACCGATAGTTTTTACCATCTCGACACGGTAATAAGTATACGGAGTATTTTCAGATGACGAGATACCATCGAACCATTAAGAAAAAACACATTTTTTCTGTTGCTATAGTCTGTTCACAATCATTTTGCAACGACACTAACCTGAAATTTTCCCGTATTATACAATGACAAGAAATCTTAAGGCGTCAAGTCAAAAATGTCAAATGTCACTGATCGTGACGTAAATCTATAAAGTTTAGAGCGTGAAGACAGTTCTGTCGAAAATGTCAAAGTTGACAGAGTCCTAGCAGTATATGACACACGTCATTTACCACACAACTGTCAAATATTCCCTACACAGACCGTAGAAGTATAAAGTTTCAAGTCAAAAACTCTTGATTTCCATTAACGAAAAAGAAGATGCACTTTATAGTTTTACGGTGCGTATTTTGACAGTTGTGACGTCACTGTCCACGTGAGAAACGTCTTATACTAAGGCAACTGTCAAAAATGTCAAAACGTTGCTGATTCGAGACATAAATCTATAAAGTTTGGAGAGTGAAACAGGTTTTGTGTAGTACTAAACCCAGGACAGTTTGTATAGCCTTATGGTCGGTATTTTGACAGTTCTGGCGGAAATCTCAAAATTGACAGAGTCCTAACAGTATGTGACACACGTCATCTACCACACAACTCTCATATTTTCCTTAAACAGACCGTAGAAGTATAAAGTTCCAAGTCAAAAACTCTTGATTACCACTAACGAAAAATAAGATGCACTTTATAGTTTTACGGTGCGTATTTTGACAGTTGTGACGTCACTGTCCACGTGAGAAACGTCTTATACTAAGGCAAGTGTCAAAAATGTCAATCGTGGTTGATTCGTGACGTAAATTTATAAAGTTTAGCGAGTGAAACAGGTTTTGTGTAGTACTAAACCCAGGACAGTTTTTATAGCCTTATGGTCGGTATTTTGACAGTTCAGCCGGAAATGTCAAAGTTGACAGAGTCCTAACAGTATGTGACACACGTCATCTACCACACAACTGTCAAATATTCCCTACACAGACCGTAGAAGTATAAAGTTTCAAGTCAAAAACTCTTGATTTCCATTAACGAAAAAGAAGATGCACTTTATAGTTTTACGGTGCGTATTTTGACAGTTGTGACGTCACTGTCCACGTGAGAAACGTCTTATACTAAGGCAACTGTCAAAAATGTCAAAACATTGCTGATTCGAGACATAAATCTATAAAGTTTGGAGAGTGAAACAGGTTTTGTGTAGTACTAAACCCAGGACAGTTTGTATAGCCTTATGGTCGGTATTTTGACAGTTCTGGCGGAAATCTCAAAATTGACAGAGTCCTAACAGTATGTGACACACGTCATCTACCACACAACTCTCATATTTTCCTTAAACAGACCGTAGAAGTATAAAGTTCCAAGTCAAAAACTCTTGACTTCCACTAACGAAAAAGAAGATGCACTTTATAGTTTTACGGTGCGTATTTTAACAGTTGTGACGTCACTGTCCACGTGAGAAGTGTCTTAGTATGCTATGGCAACTGTCAAAACGTTGCTGATTCGTGACGTAAATCTATAAGGTTTAGAGAATGAAACAGGTTTTGTGTAGTACTAAACCCAGGACAGTTTTTATAGCCTTATGGTCGGTATTTTGACAGTTCAGACGGAAATGTCAAAGTTGACAGAGTCCTAGCAGTATGTGACACACGTCATCTACCACACAACTGTCAAATATTCCCTACACAGACCGTAAAAATATAAAGTTCCAAGTCAAAAACTCTTGACTTCCACTAATGAAATAGAAGATGCACTTTATAGTTTTACGGTGCGTATTTTGACAGTTGTGACGTCACTGTCCACGTGAGAAACGTCTTATACTAAGGCAACTGTCAAAAATGTCAAAACATTGCTGATTCGAGACATAAATCTATAAAGTTTGGAGAGTGAAACAGGTTTTGTGTAGTACTAAACCCAGGACAGTTTGTATAGCCTTATGGTCGGTATTTTGACAGTTCTGGCGGAAATCTCAAAATTGACAGAGTCCTAACAGTATGTGACACACGTCATCTACCACACAACTCTCATATTTTCCTTAAACAGACCGTAGAAGTATAAAGTTCCAAGTCAAAAACTCTTGACTTCCACTAACGAAAAAGAAGATGCACTTTATAGTTTTACGGTGCGTATTTTAACAGTTGTGACGTCCCTGTCCACGTGAGAAGTGTCTTAGATGCTATGGCAACTGTCAAAAATGTCAAAACGTTGCTGATTCGAGACGTAAATCTATAAAGTTTAGAGAGTGAAACAGGTTTTGTGTAGTACTAAACCCAGGACAGTTTTTATAGCCTTATGGTCGGTATTTTGACAGTTCAGACGGAAATGTCAAAGTTGACAGAGTCCTAGCAGTATGTGACACACGTCATCTACCACACAACTGTCAAATATTCCCTACACAGACCGTAAAAGTATAAAGTTCCAAGTAAAAACTCTTGACTTCCATTAACGAAAAAGAAGATGCACTTTATAGTTTTACGGTGCGTATTTTAACAGTTGTGACGTCACTGTCCACGTGAGAAGTGTCTTAGTATGCTATGGCAACTGTCAAAAATGTCAAAACGTTGCTGATTCGTGACGTAAATCTAAAAAAATCAAAACTTGAAACAGATTGAGTATGGCTTTTGTAGCTTTATGGTCGGTATTTTAGCGTCACTGTCCACGTGAGATTGATTTCCGGTTTTAGATTGGTTAGCATCAAACTTTAACCTCAAATATCTGGAAAACCAAAAACTCAATCTAGTGACATGCTCGAGTTACACTGTACCAGTGAGTGTGCGCAATCCATTGACTTAAAAATATACAGGATGTCAGCCATTTGAACCTAGCGACGCCATTTTCCAAAAATCGCGACTTTACCTTGCAAATCAACATAAAATGTGCAATATTTCATTCTAATGCCAAATTTACAGCAAAAACCTAATTGAGCCTAATAACAACACAGCAAACCGAGCATAACGACACACACACACATAGAGGACGAGCAGTTTTAGTTTGGTTCCCAACCCCGTCGACCTCACTTCCGCTGACCCGTGACGTCACTTCCGGTCCGAACAGGTTGTCGGCCTTCTCATGTTTATTCACTCTGTACACAAATGAAAATTAATTTTCGTATTGCCAGCGAGAGTGGCGACATCGTCAGCACAGTCGCTGAATTAAAAACAAACAAAATGGCGCCGAACTTTAAGTGCGTTTGTCGCTCTAAATGTCGCGCTAATCGTTTTCAAGTTAAGCCACGTGCCGATGCACACAAACAACATTTTTTTTTGTTTTATTAAATTGCCAGCCCTACTTTGTTCGGCAAGAGAGTGACAGTTGACAGGCACTAGGAATGTGCCGCTTTTCCGGTCACACCTAAATGAAATTAAGATTTTCTTGGCAAGCGTCAAAGTACAGTTGCACACGGTCTTAGGTTAGATGGTTAAATAGAAAACAGTTTCACCATTCATGGGAACCGAGTCACCGGATATTGCCGACACAATAAAAGCTGCCTATTTCTCATAAAAGTCAGTTGCGGCCATTATGTTTGTTATGTTTATCTCGATCCAGTTTGCGGTCGGCGAATTATTATACTTTTTCCTCGGCCCAACCATTGCAAGAACCGACGTGGCGTCAAACAGCCATTTTGTGGCACTAGGGACGTCGTATATGGTGAACAGTTTACCCTAATTTAGCCTATTTAGTACCCAAAAAATGTCTCCAATACTTATCTGTCAAAATCAAATTACAATCAACCAACTGACAAAAATGTGGCAAAATACTTTAACTCTCATTTGCACCGTCCTATTTTAAACCAAGCTTAAGTTAAGTGTGGTTCAGAATGTGTAGAATACAGTTCAAAAAAATCACAGTCTGGACCATGCTTAACTTAAGCTGGCGGTAAGTGACACAACAGTCTTGAAACAGCCAGTTTAAAAATTGTGACACATCTCTACCGATGGTATTGGCACATCTCTAGTTTTGACATTTCCGGTGACAATGTTGCCCTATTTATTATACTCTGGTGGATTTTGCGATTCAGTTCAATGAGGTGATGATCTGACCAGGACATTTCACATAAAAAAACCTCTAAAGAGGACTGAATTAAACGGTTTTTTTTGCTAATCACTCTATATATCTACAAACTGACAAAAATATTAAACCTTGATAGAGATGTAGCAAAACACTTTACAAGCAACAAGGGAGTCTCGAATCAGTAACACTTCTGACACATTTCTACCGAAACTATTGGCACATCCCTAGTTTGACATTTCCGGTGACAGTGTTGCGCTATTTAATAAACTCTCGTGGATTTGGTGATTCAGTTCAACAAAAAGAACATCTGAAGATGACTGAAATGCACGTGGATTACCTGAACGAACCTAGAGAAACCCGAAAAAGCTTCAAAACCGCTGAAATATTCTCCATTACTTAAAAAAAAACTGTCAACTAAAGCAATTTTAAAAGTTTTTTGTTATTTAAACACTCTGTATATCTACAAAGTGACAAACATTTAAAACCTTGACAATCAGTAACACTTCTGACACATTTCTAGTGAAGATATTGGCACATCCCTAGTGACATTTTCGGTGTTGCGCGATTCAGTTCAGTGAATTGATGATAACCAGGGGGTCTATTCTTGAAAGCAGAAAACGGAATTCTCAAGTGTTGATAGAATGTGACAGAAGAAGCTGACAATGGCGTGTTCCTGTCACATTCTACAGGTCTTTCTCTTGATAATTCCCTTCCCTCGTTTCAAGAATACGCACCCTGGACACTTCACGAAAAGAATCTCTAAAGATGGCTTGTTTGTGTTGTTAACGGACATTTGGTTATCTGGACTTGACTGGGCGGCCATTTTGTTCACGTAACGTCATAAAATCGTGTCGCGTTGGGCAAACTAGAGATGGGCATTACGCGCCCCAATAATCAAGATGAGCGGGGTAAACAACAATCGAAAGTCACGGTAGCACGGTGCTTAATCCCGAAAATCGAGCCGATTTCGAAACTACAACCGCAAAAAGTGACACCGTTCCGTGACACGCTCGTGTCGTTTCTAGGTAAAAACGATACTAATAAAATTTTTCACTGGTGAAACGTGTTTTTGGGCAAAACGATTATCCCGCAAGTGACAGTAACATATCGTTTCGATGTTACTTTCCTGTGACGATTGACAGATAAGCGGGGACACAAGTGTGTCGTTGGGACCCCTGACGCGTGACCGATGGGGCTGCGCCCCCTGGGAGCGACTTAGATCGATGGAACGCGATGCTAATTAATTTTCTTAAGGACCAACTTGAACTACCTGAGTGGCATGGGAAAACGTAAACACCAAAATTGGCTACAAAAACAACAAATTGACATTGTCTTGTTAGCTATTGTCATGATTATTATCATCCAGAAGATGAGATTTACTCAAATCTCCCTCACCTCCTAGTTGCATGATATATATGATCATAATCTAGTAAATAAAGAAAATTTAAATAAATAAGCTTGAATAAAAATTCTATAATAGGGATGTCAAGTTTAAGGTAAAAAACTAAACCTATCTAACTTACTTTCTACCTAAAAATCCTGCTTCTAAATATATCATTGAAACTACAAATATCTTTAATACAAAAAATTACAAACTACTTACAACTAATACTCTTCGTCAAAGAGTCCAAATTGTCCAAAATAAACCGTCAGTTGACCAATCTTCTTCTTTTCCGTTGAGGTGGATTTTTAACTGCAAAGGCTGTATCTCGGTAACAGCCGGGAGGCCTCCTCGGTTATCGATTTAACCACTTCTGGAATAGGTCCTCTATCACAATCTGCTGGTAGCACTCGGTATTACACTCAGTAACTTCCGTTCCGGAAGGAAACAGCTTTCTAAGATCCCCTGATCTTCAATAGTCTGATTTTTGCTCGAATTTTTTAGAAAACTCACTTTCCAGCTCTCATCAAAAGTCTCTCTTGACAATCAACAACCAAAAACAAAAAAACCATTTTTTCCCACCTTCTACCTCCACGTACCACCTTTTTCACCTCCTTTGAAGTTCATCAAGTAATACTGTTAATTCTCTTAATAACTACATACAATCCTACTAAAACTAACTATAATGGTAAACACTTGACATCCCTACAAAAATGTACCTTTTCTATAAATTAAATAAATACATTTTCTTTATTTTCTCGAAAAAAAAATCATCATCATGTTACACTTGTGACGTGATTGTAATTTTGTTTGATTTTCCTGGCCTGACCAAGTACAATCACATTTTCTCTTCAGGCTCCTGGTGGAACTTTCTCAAGCAATATATCAGATAGGCGGACACCCCATTTCCTAAAGTAATTAAGGTCTGGAGGAAGTGCACAGAGTGAAATTCGTTCAAATAGCGTTATCGAGGCGTAGACAAAGAAGCTCCCTGTTGGGCTAGGGCTACCAGCTTACCCCCAAAAACAAACATTTCTTTTTCTCTGTTGTTTTCTTAGGCGTGTTTTGTTGACTTTCTGTAAGATATCTTTAGCAGTTTTTGGGGAATTGTTGCGGCTTAATTGAAGACGAAACCAACAAACATTAAAGGAATAATAATCGAACAGGCGGTGACCTCATAAAAACGTGCATGGAAAGGCTTAGAATCGCAAATGAGCCTCCGACCTTCGTCTCGATAATTAAAACCGTGAATTTCCGATCGGTCGGTCTTCACGGTCAAAGGTCCGACGACGGTTTCCTGTGTGTTGTGGTGTAGTCAGTCCCTTCAACATTTTTTATAACGTGTGTGTTTACACTTATTTTTTCAGCCAACAACACAAAAGTGATAAAATCATTATTATTCCTTAAGTACCACGAAAACGGGCACCTGCCACCTGCAAGTCGGTTACTTTGTGGTTTCGATGTGTGGTCTTTGGAAAATCGACAATTCTCTATAATAATTTAAACCGTCGGGGGGCCCCTTTGTTGTGTTTTAACTAAACACACAATTAAAGGGAAAAGCTTAGTCAAAAACGCGTGCCTTGCATTACACGACCAATCAAAGGAGCCGACAAAACAATACAGAAAGGAAGAAACATTGTCAATTTGAGTGGGGACACTTACCTTACTAAAACCAGGACCCCTTCAATTCCCCAAATCCCAAATAAGTGTGAGGTTAAGTTCTAACTGGTTTATACGCCTATTATCCAGAAACACACCACTGAGGGACGATCAGTACACTGTAAATCAACTATTTTGAAGGATTTTTTGAATGAAAACTGTTAACACTTACGATTTGCCTGGCTTTCCAACTAACAACTTTGGCAAGTTTTCCAGTGTACACACAAAGTATTATTCACATTTCCACACTCTAATTTAACGACTTCACTTGGTTTTAAGTTTTTTTTTGGGGCCGGATGAACTGAACTGTCAAAAATCAGAATGATGACATTCCTTGACAGTTGGAGATACCTTACCTGTAAAAAACACAAATAATGACCCAATAATTGATTTTTTACTCACTTGATTACTGTATTAAAATGTGATATCATCGTTCGGCCTAGAATGTGGTAAAATCACGTGGTGCTGCTGTGCTTTTTGGTCTGTTTGATATGGTGAGAACAAAATACCGGTCTGGCAAACTACAAACACAAAACTAAGATTTTTCACTTAAAAACGCTATAAATGTAAACTAACCTTTAGTAAGCGGCCCAAAAATTAGACGTAAACCCCTTGGAAGTACAGCAAGACTGGAATCACGGGCACAGTTATCCACACCAAGCCTACTTTCAACTCGACTTTCGCGGACTCCGCAACACTTGCCAACCTACACAAAACGTTAATCACCATCTGCACGATATAAATTAACTGTTTTACACAGTTTACAAAGGAAAACTGTTAAAAAAAACTTAAAAAATCAGGCAATTTGGACCAACCGAACTTTCATCATAACATAACCCCGAAAATCTTGAACTGTCAAACGTTTGACAGTCGGGAGGTCGGTAGGGATGGGCTATGCTAGTAATGTGGTGCAATCAAGTTGTTGCTTTAAAAACTAGCTTTTGATGTATTTTTTTAATGTGAAAGAGTGTGTCACAAGCCGTTTTCTTTCAGGTTGTGATTTCGGATCCAAACGCGTTATGATTCAAAAGTCACGTGACCTCTACCTTATTTTATAATTATGATGTCACGTGATTTTTAGATCAGAACGCTTTTGGAGCCGAAATCATACATCGAAAGAATGCGGCTACAATGTGTCGTCTAAAAAATGTGCTAAAGTCACGTGGTTCAACTGTGCTGTATGCACCGATCTGGTGAGGACAAAATGGCGGCCTAACAAGCTAGAAACACAAATTTGGAATTTTTCACTTAAAAACGTAAACTTACCCTTAGTAAGCGGTGGTGATGACCTAAAATCGGGGGTAAACACCTTGGGAAGTACGGCAAAACTGGAAACCAGGGACTGAGGTAAACCTATCCAGCCCGAGCCGGTTTTTAACTCGAGTTCCACGGACTCCACCGCACTTGCCAACCTACACAAAACGTGAATCACCATCTGCACGAGATAAATTAACTGTTTACACACACACAGTTTAACACAGTCACAGTTTAAGGGCGAAAACTGTGAGAAAAACGTGAAAAATCAGGCAAATTAGACTGGGCGTCCACCCCACGTTATCATAACCCCAAAATACTGAACTGTCAAACGTTTGACAGTCGGGAGGTTGGTAGGGATGGGCTGTGCTAGTAATGTGGTGCAATCAAGTTATTGCTTTAAAAACTAGATTTTGAAGTATTTTTTTAATGTGAAAGAGTGTGTCACAGTGTGACGTAATTAGTATGTGCTAAAATCACCTGGTTCAACTGTGCTGTGTGCACCGATCTGAGGTGCTTTCCAGTGACCTATATGAACTGCTCGGAGTAGATCCCGACTATTACTGAATTAGTTTTGACCGTTCCAGTGGGTGCTGACTTTTCGTTTTTTTACTGCTCCCTGTTGTAATCCTTTGCCGCACCACCCTATAATTTGGTACTTGTTGCTCAGGTTAAGTATATACAGTTCAATTCTAGTTTGAATGTTCGAGTGCTAGGCTAAGAAGAACAGTTGAAAAGCTATACACCTCCGAGTATTCTGTCCTTAATCTTTTAATCACTGGAAAGCACCTCTGGTGCGGACAAAATGGAAGAATTTCAGAATTTTTCACTTAAAAACATAAACTTACCCTTAGCAAGTGGTGGTGATGACCTAAAATCGGGAGTAAACACCTTGGAAGTACGGCAAAACGGGAAACCAGGGACTGAGGTAAACCTATCCAGCCCGAGCTGGTTTTTAACTCGAGTTTCACGGACTCCACCGCACTTGCCAACCTACACAAAACGTGAATCACGATCTGGACAGTATAAATTAACTGTTTTGCACAGTTTAAGGGCGAAAACTGTGAGAAAAACGTGAAAAATCAGGCGAAATAGACTGGGCGTCCACCCCACGTTATCATAACCCTAAAATACTGAACTGTCAACCGTTTGACAGTCGGGAGGTTGGTAGGGATGGGCCGTACTAGTAATGTGGCGCAACCGAGTGATAAAAATTAGTTTTTGCCGTTTTTTCTCTCCAGAACACAGTAAACGTGTCCTGGAGAGCGTTAATGTAAAAGTAAGATAAACTTGTTAGAATAAAGGTGGCACGTGACACTTATTATATATGATAAGTGGAATTAACCACCACGAGTAGAGATGCGTTAGGTTAGATTTGAGTAAGGATGGACAATAGACCATTTTGAGGTGACGTCACAAACGTCAAACGTAAGTCAGCCATATTGCCGGGGGGGCATACAGACCCACTAGTTAAATGTAAACCATAGAAATTTTCGATTGAGTTCAGAAGATTGTAGAAAAATGCCGTCGTTTTGTTCAGTCCTGCGTTGTGGAAATAGAGCAGAAAGGGATAAAGTTCGATTTTTCAAGATTCCCAAAGCGTTGAAGAACCGGGGAGAACAACTAAACGCCTTGTCAAAAACTAAAATTGTCTGTCTTGTCAGAAGAGTCATTTAAAGATAATGATTCAAAAACATTATATTTTACAGGCTTTCCAAAAGCACAGATGATGTTTTTAGTTTTTAACAGTGTCTCTCCCTACATATCAACTAAATGTACTCTGCTTCCTTTTAAACAGTTTATTAAACACCAGGAGATCACAAATAACAATGAAAATCCATATAGCTAAATTCAGTTGTCTGCCCCCCCGGCAATATGGCTGCCGTCGAAAGCCAGTGTCAAAATCAGGTGACTCAAATTGATCTATAGTAATGAACACAACTGACAGTTGACAGTATGAGATTGACAAAAGTGACTAAGGCTGTGCTCAACGTATCGATTCGAGTAGTAAAAAACCTTAACTTCCGGAATGCAACTGGTAAGCCACCGAAAGTGTCATACACAACAAGATATGTGTGTGTGCATGGGCCCTGGGCCGTAATGGGCCGTAATTTAAATGCAAACAAGCGAGCATCGGGCCGTTTTTACCTGAGGTCCGACAACAACAACGGTAGCCGAAGTCTAGTAGCCCGCGATAAAATCCGAAACAAAAGAAATCCGATACGATTATCGAAGACGCGCGCCAAAATGGACCCTTTTTTCTTTTCGACTTTATTGTTGTGACGTGTGTGCGCAACGGAACCTGGTGGTAATGTCGGTCAGCTCCGCCGTTGATGAGCTGTTATATCATTCAATTGTTTCTTCGAGTTATTTCGCACATTCTGCGCCCGCCATTGTTCGGAAATTTTTATGATCGACCCCATTTTTTAATGCGTCTGTTCCGCTTTTCAAGTTTCCTCAAAAGCTCGATCTTATCGGAGTTTAGCATTTTCCTAATGCCTTTCCAAAACAAGCGTTGCTGTTCATTGATCCAAGATGGCGGACCGGATGTCACCGAGTCGTCAACATATATAATAATTCCTTTAGACTCGTTAACAATAAACGCGTTCAAAGTCGGGTACCACGAGGTGTTTTTAAAGGTTCCGCGCCAGCGGTGTCCGGCCAGGTTAAGACCCTCGACCGAACCGGCGTCACTTCCGTTTCTCACGAGATTTCATCGCCCCAGTACCAGAATAATTATGTTTGCGTTTAATTTTTCTTCAATTCCAAAAAACATTAACATGGGTGCGGTCCTGCCTTAATTTTTCGAAGAAGCACGAGTTGGGCACGCCGCCGTCCCGACGCGACTTGAATCACCAATTCGTACATTATCATCGAACCGGACCTGGGTGGGGCCTTTTCAATATTCCGAAACGTCGCTCTAAGTGGTCATATTACCCAAAAATTAATTATGGTCAGCCTCAATATTTTTTTTGTGACTCATCCAGTTACCAAATTGTACGAATTCAATGACTCGGCAACCCTTACGTTTATAGGGATGTTGCGCGTCATCGATTTGTAACCGGTCGATTTTTCGGCTTCGCTTACCAGTACAACAACAAAAACAGGATATGAATATGCATTCTGTTAGCCAGTCTTGAAATCATTTGCATAAACGCATCGATTCGTATAAATATGAAATAATTACTGATTCCCATACGTTTACCCTGTTATAACTTAGTTGTTGCACGTGTGTGTACAGGGTGGACCAACTAACAGGATTTGTTTTTTTTTTTACTGAAAAAATTGTCACGGGACAGTGATTGGAAAGTGTCTTTAAAAAGGCATTTTCATCGACATAATTAGAAAATGGCGTAAGCGCGGAAACGAAGAACGCCCGTCACCCTCGAGGAAAAAAGTGAAACCGAACCGACGATCGTTTTGTCACTTTTTATTGACTAATTGCGCGCTCGCAAGTCACTGGACTGGCAACGAGCCGTAATTCGAAACGTGTTGCTTTCTGTCGTCAAACCCATTAAATTTACTATGTAACGCATCAATCCGAAAAACAGATTGCACAACATGCCCATCCCTAGTGTTTACCCAGCCTTACTAAAGTCCGAGTGTCATTCCTGTCACACTCATAAACTCGGTTTAGTGATGCATTTCCACACAACTGCGCACTTAAATTTACGTGTACTGGACCTAAAACATCCCTAGTGTTTCAACCAGGCTCACCCACCGTCCACAATGTCATTAATAAAATGACTGTGATTGTCAGTGTGTACTGTCAGTTTGTGGAAAAACTGCCCAGCTCTAGTGACACCCAAGTGTCATTCCTGTCACACTTCAATCACTCATAAACTCGGTTTAGTGTTGTAACTTGTGAATTTCCTCATAAATGCACTGCAATTTCAGATGCACAAAATTATGAAAAACTCAGTTTGACAGCAAGTTTGTAAGCACATCCCTAGTGGGCCTTACCAACTGTCAACTAAAAAAAAATGGCTGCAAAATCCTATTTTTTACACTAAAATGTGTCAAAATCAGTTATTTTGCTACCTACGGCAGAAATATTAAAACAAGTTTTTTATGAAAAGCACATTCCTATTGGGACTGTCATCATCAGTGTCATTACAACCACTGATGCCAGAACGAGTTTTTGATGAACACCGCCCATCTCTAGTTGGCACAAATGTATCTAGAAATGGCCTACTATAGACTGTCAAAAGTGTCATTACCGTATACAGTGCGTTTTTTTTAACGCGCAACATAGGATTTCACGTGTTAAATTTTTAAGCCCATGTTAGACCATGTTATTTTGGAACTACAAGTATAAAACTTGACAGGTGGCTGTTTCGTACCCTGAAGCTTAAGTAAGTTTACCAATTCGGCCTAAAAAGTGTTAAAAAGCTTGAAAAAATCATCTTTTTTCGAAAAGGTTTTATCGTTTCATACTCCCTGTATGCATTGTTGTTCTTTGTTGTTTTTGATACTGGCACGGCAGGTAGCAGGTAAAATTTGGCGTAGAAAGCAAAACAGGGTGATCATTAACTTATATCAAGAAAGTTAAGAACAAAAGAAGTATTTTTATAAGTGAATTGTTCAAAGTGACCTCCGTTTGAAGCCAAACAGTATTCCAAACAACCATAAAATGCCCTTTTGACGTTCAAAAGATGTCGGGTCGTGATGCAGTCAAAATATGTCACTTTACCTGCTACCTGCCCTGCCAGTATAAAAACAACAAGGAACAACAATACATACAGGGAGTATGGAACGATAAAATCTTTTCGAAAAAAAATGATTTTTTTCCAGTTTTTAATCACTTTTTAGACCAAATTGGTAGACTTACTTAAGCTTCAGGGTACTAAAGACACACCCGTCAAGTTATAGACTTGCAGTTCCAAAATAAAATGGTCTAACATGGGCTTAAAAATTTAACACGTAAAATCCTATGTTGCGCGTTAAAAAAAACGCACTGTACTGTTGACAGTCTAGTAGGTTCTCACTTAAAAGTTGTTTTTTTATGTAATTTGTCATTTTGTACTTTTCAGTTATTTATGGTAAAGTACCGGTTGATAGTTTTTCAGTTGCCTGAAAGGTACCACGTTAATTTTTTTAAATAAAATTATGTACTACCACCCCATGAAGGAGAAGCCCCAATTTAATACTAAAATAAATTTGACAGGAACCACACTTTTGGAAAAAAAATTGATTATGTAGTACAATCCCTAAAAATTTTAATTGAAAATAGTAAACAAAAATGCTTACGTACAACTGCTTTTTAAAAAAAATGAAAACTATGAAGTAAACACATTATTAGTGAATGGTATCAAACAGCCCATCCCTACTAACGCTCAAGTGTCACGACTGTCATTTGTCATCTCAATCAGGGATGTAAAATTTCCGGAAAATTAAATTTATGGACATTTTTCCAGAAAATGTTCGGTAATTTTCCGGAAAAATTGGAAAATCTGAAAATTCTAAAATAATTCGTTATTAAAAAAAGTTCACTTGAAATTTCTTGACAATTCTAGTTTTAAATTTTTCATAGTCAAACGGTGCGTGGTACCAAAAAAGTGTATAGAAGGTAAAAGTTGCATACCATCGATGTGCATTTGTGGTAAAAACTTTAGACTTCTAACCTGAAACGTTCCTGAGATATTGATCAAAAACTGCAAAAAACGAGAGTGAACTTTGGCGCCCTCTAGTGGCTAAACGGGGCAACTTAGCCGTGCCCGCTCCACGCCACGTGATAGCCCCACTCATTAGCTTTCTTTTGTTATACGGTGGTTTTATACAGAGTGCTTCAAATAAGCGAGTTATGGACGATTTTCTAGAAAAGTGCACGGAATTTTAATCTAAATTAGGGAGTTTTTGGGCCTACTATTCTAACGGCGACTATTTTGGATTTTCCTTAATCAAAGTGATTTTTTTAACTAATTTGAACCTGGGAAACAGAAATCTGACGTCCATTTTGCTCTAACTGGCACCGTTTCCGCGATGACCTTGAAATTATGTCAATTTTGACACTTTAGGGCGTGGCACCCTTGCAAAATGACATTTTGGCAAATCACACTTTGCGTCATTTTTGTACTGTTAACCTGAAGGTATCTAAGCAGTTGAGGTTAATTTTAAAAATAAAAAATTTTCTGAAAAATATCACCCTTGAAAATTCTTGACAATTCTAGTTTTTAATTTTTTAAAGTCAAATGGAGCGTGGTACCAAAATAGTGTATAGAAGATAAAAGTTGCATCCCATCGAGGTGCATTTGTAGTAGAAAAATTCAGATCTCTAACCTGAAACGTTTCTGAGATATTGAGCAAAAAACGAGAGTCAACTTTGACGCCCTCTAGCGGCTAAACGAGGCAACTTAGCCATGCCCGCTCAACGTCACGCGATAGCCCTGTTCTTTATCTTTCTTTTGTTATACGCTGGTTTTATACAGGGTGTTTCAAATAAGAGAGTTATAGACGATTTTCTGGAAAAATGCACCATAATTTCGCTCAAATTGTGAATTTCTGCTTTCGAGGAGTGGTGGTCAAAGTAAGGCTGTAGAAGCAAAAACAATTGAATATCGATACAAACATTTTTCATCAAGTAGGTCTAGAATTTGACGTAGATTCCAAAAATCGAATAAATAATTATCAGTTTGGTTTGTTGCTCAAATTTGGAACACCCTGTATACTGATGGATTATATGAATGAAGTAGACTGATTTTGACAGTTTTTACTGTGACAGCCCATAACTCTGTTATTTTGACAATTACAGGGTAGTTCAATATACCAATTTGTAGCCCTTAAAATTCTCTTTTGACCACCCTGTATAGGGTTTCCACCTAAAACGTCGAATAAGTGAGTTATTTACTGTTAAAACTGAGTTGTTTGATTTTGCCAGTTTTCACTGTGACAGTCCATAATTCTGTTATTTTGAAAGTTACAGGGTGGTTCAATATACCAATTTGTAGCCCTTTAAATTGTGTACCATATACCGAAAGAATGTACAACAATCCAATATCAATTTAAATAAAGTTTATGTACTTTTAATCATTTACCCCCGTTTGCATCGTCGTTTTGTAAGCCGAGCTTAATTTAAGTGTGGGTCAGACTGTGACAGTACAGGTAAAAAAAGTCACACTCTAAACCGGACTTAACTTAAGCTGTGCTTAAATTACGACGGTGCAAATGGCGGTTAGATGTCTTAAACTCATTGGAATGCACGAAAGTTTGACAATGACAAGTTTGACAGTTGTTTTTACAAAAATGGAAATTTTCCGACTCGAAATGAAAATGACATCTCTGATCACTCTTACACGGTTTTTTGGTTGTAATTGGTGGTTTTCAATGTGTTCTAGACTTAATCAGGGCGAAACGACTTTTTCAAGCACATCCCTAGTGTTTAGGCTCCGCCTACTTGACTGTCAACAACTAGTTATCTGTCAGTTTTACGTTGTTGTCACGTTGACACTTCAGGCTATTGTAACTGGTAATTAGAAAGTTTCAGTCGTATGCGTCATCTTCAGACACTTTACGTTACCAATAAAAATCATAAGTAATGCGCATTTGACACGAAACCACTAGAAAGGTCGGACGACCTAGAAAATTATACGGCAATTAAAAAGAAATCCTCATCTAGATCTAATTGAGGGGGAGGGTAGAGGGGAGGGGATTTAGCCGGGGTTCAAGCTCTCCTTGAACGCCATAATTGAGATAAAATTTCCGCACTTCCATGGGAGCTTTTTTTTCAGTGTGGGATCCTTTGTTTCGACGAACGCAAGGTTGCGCTAGTACCCTAGTCGAGCACCATCCGCACCAATCGCTACCACCCGTTAGAACCCACCGTTGGTTTCGCGCAAATTGGTGCGGCCCGAGTATATTTTCCATCTCATCTTAACTGTTTCAACTATACGAAGGAAGGAACTTCATTTTAATTCGCAATTAGTTGAAAGTTCACACATATTTAAGACTTGTTAACTGTTTCGATGGCGGATTCTGTTTTTAATTTTATTGAAATTAAAAAAAAAAAACTACATTAATCACGAAAATTAGGACTTGGGGGGAGGGTACCGTTAAGTACGGTGGGAATTTACGCATACATTGTTGCACCGTTTCGACGTCACGATGACGCAGTTTTGACACAACCACAATAACACCAACTGTCAGATTACGTCATTGTGACGTCACATTTGCTCAAAGTGAAGGCGGCCTTGGATAACCTAGCAAATTATGCTTTCCACAATCTGTTTTAACATTTATCAGCACTAATTATACTAATTTGCCAAGCGTTATTGCATACACACCAACTTAATACGAAAAAAGCACCTAAAACGAGCAACTTAACTAGAAAAAATACAAACTAACCTCTAACTTCTTGACAGCGATTTATTCGATGTTAAACCTGACAGATCTCTGCGGTAAAGCACTAGAAAGGTGTTGCTGCTGCCCACAATCAAACACATAAAAGAAATTCACTTTTTTAAATCATTTTAACGCTCAATTTGAGTGTAATTATTGTGAAACACAATTACAACAACAACTGACAATGAAATGACAAATGACAGATGACGCATGGACGTCACTAGGGCTGGGCGATCTAACCTAGTTTACTAGGAATGTGTTTTTCGACTATTATTGTCATTTGATGGGCTTTACATAATTTTATTAAAAAAAACTAGTTCACAGCAAAATGAGTGACAGTTTGACAGATGATTGGTCAAACAAGGCAGTTTTCAGCTAAACTCAAACTGTTTATTTCCAAAAAAAAATCAGTGGGAGGTACCACTTGGTACTTTTTAGAAAGAACTTTAAACCTTTTGGCCTAGATGGTTCAAAGCACTTCAAAAAACTAAGAACATTTTTACCAGTCACCTGGTAGTACCACTTTCAGTTGTCAAAACCTTAAAATCGTTACAAAACAACCAAATTACTGAAACTGTCTCAAACAATAATGGTACCACTTATTTTTTAGTTTCCAGTAAAAAAACATATTTAGGGTCACGTGATGGTACCACTAGATCAAAAAAAAAACTACAATGGTTCTGAAAAGAACTACTCGGTACAGTACCCTGTTGGAGTTATTTAGTTTCAAACAGTGTCAAATTTGACAGATTTACGTCAAAAAAATAACAAAATTGTTAGAACCACCTGATGGTACCAAACCAACAAGTTTTAATCAATTCTTGAAACTATATAAAACATTTTTCTAACACACATTCTAAATTGAAACAAAATAATTTTTGGGAAGAAAAAAGGGGTACCATTCTGGTTTTTAGAAGTACCATTACACTTTTTGACCTAGTTGTCTTAAGACACTTAAAATTAACAATAAACTCGACACACTTATGTCAAAAAAAATGAGGAAATTACTGAGTCATGTGGTGGTACCACTTGTTCCTTAAAGTCTAAAAAAACAGCCTAAAAATTCAATGACAGTGTTGAATCCACTGCAAATTTGACAAATTTATGTCGTAAAATAGCAAAATTGATGGAACCACCGGGTGGTACCAAGCCAACAAATTTTAGAAAACCATTGTAATTATGTGGAACAACTGAAAACCAAACCGATCAAACAAGAACGGTTTTGAAAATTAAAAGACGGTACCATTTGGTACCATTTTGCTTGGTGTGTCACGAAATAACTGTCAAATCACCAAGCGGTACCACACCGATCTGCAAAAGCTCCCAGACCTCTGCAAACTCATAGTTTGAGCCAATCTTTCATTAAACGACAAAGTGGGTTCTGTTAATTGTTTCCGGTTGAAAATGTGGTACCACCTGGTACTCCAGCCAGATTTTTGATCTAACGGTACTAAGTCTCGGTTCCCTACAGTATTAAGTTGAAACAAACCACTAAAAAATTCTGGACAATTAGACTTCTGGGCGTATACACCGTAATTCTTCTTTTTCTTATGTTTGGCTTTTGTAATCATTCAGTCAGTCCTATTTCATAAAAACATTTCTGGGCAACTAGCCAGCTCAATCATTCTGCTAGTCTTGTTTTCTGGCGTTGTTTAATTCTTCTTTGAAATATGTTTGGATCTTAAAATCAATGAGTCAGTCTTCTTTTAAAATTTCTGGGCAATTAGCAAGCTCAAGACTTTATAGGCCTTAATTCTTCTTCTTCAAAATATGTTTGGCTTTTGAAAATGATGCAACACTCTTCTTTCAAAATTTCTGGGCAACTAGCCAGCTCAATTATTCCAATACATTTCTCCAAGGAGTAAATGGGATATAAACTTAAATATCTCAAAAACTAGGAGAGATATCGGGGTGAAATTTTCAGGGATGAAAGTGAATAAACTGACTTGGTGTTCACACTGAAATTTAGCGTGTTTCAGTGTCCTGGAAGCGGTACAACATCGAAAGAAAGTAGGCAGTACCCACCCCGAGTACCGGCGACTTGGAAATTAAAATCCCCGCGCGGGCAATAAATTAACCTGTCCCCGGAGCCCGAAAAAATCCGAAAAGTGGCGGTGGCCGTGGTGCGCGCGCACCCCACCAGGTAGCCCCCCAGGTAAATCGAGGTGGTACCCAACCGCGTCGAGCCAGAGTAGTACCTGGAGCGTCGTCTTCTAGGCAACCCGTACCACGTTGACGGTTCGAATTTGACAGAAACAACGCGCGATCGTTTGCCGACGGATTACACACACACACACCCGGTGGTACCGTGCGGGGGTGACACTTTTTTGTATAACCAGGTGGTTTGTGATGGTGCTGTGATAGGTGCGGTGTGGTACTACTTTTGAATGATGGCGTCCGATGAAGATTGCGGTTACGCTAATTATCAGTGAGTACTTTTTTCACCCTTTTTTGAACGTTTCGATTAAAGAAAAGGCATCATCAACCGTTCGAAAAAAGGGGAAACTGCGTGATTACAATGTTTGCTAGAATTTGATCCCTTTCCGTCTCACTCACTCTTATCTTGAATCACTTTGGAGTACCACGGGCTTTATCGGCAGCAAAGACGATGCTGATAAGTCGTTCTAGAGCAAACAGATCGTCATGTGTTCAATGTTAATCGGTTGAGGAAAAATAAGAGAAAAAGAGACAGTAGATGACCTGGAGTGACTCTTCTTCAGTTAGAGCAAATATCTCCCTTAAACGACCATTTAGAGCAAAACCCCCCTCTATAATTCTTGTAGAGAATAAAATTTCCTACAATTTTCTATTTTACAGTTTTTGTGCTATTTTTACTCAGAACGAAGATAGAATCAGTTGAAGTTATAACATTTTAGAGAGCTTTCTGGCAAACACCTTTCAATCCAGTCCACCGTTGCCACATCCTGATAAAATCAATGACAACGACTGATTTTGGTTTGGCAACCCTGAAATGTGTAATTTTCGAGATAACGGTAGATTAAACATTCCCCCTGATTTTCAGATCTCACTTATGCTGGTTTTTCTAAGATTTCCAAAAAATCTTTAATTTTCACTTTTTTTTTGAAAATACACTGTTTTCTGAGTTACTAGCACTGTAACCTAACCTAAGTGGGGTTGTTCAAAATTAATTTTGCACACCCTGTATCGTTGGATTCGGCTATACATTATACCGGGTGATCTGATTGTAAATTGGAAAAGTTCAAAAAAAGAATGAATTTTGCGGTGATGCCAAACTGTCAATTTATGCACGCACTAAAACCAATACTGCAAATTTGAACACGAAATTAGTGGTTTTGCTGTATTTGCCAGTTTCTAGAATTGAACGAAATTAAGTATAGACAGGAAGAAAAGTGTTGTCAAAATTTAAACTGCCAAGAACGCCATTTCAGGACAGTCAAGGATGAAATCGCTAGTAAATTTTCTGGCATTGGCATTGAAAAAATGACAGTTTTAGGCACATTTTTGGAATCCTCATTAAATTTCCTATCTAATGACATAAAAACCACTACGATATCGAGTACAGTCAGGCAGAAAAGTGCTGTCAAAGTTTGAACTGTCAGAAACACTTAAAGACAGTCTGCTACAAAATCGCTGGTAAAATCAACGTGGAGTGAGAAAATGACAGTTTTAAGCACATTTTTGGAATTGCCATTAAATTTCCTATCCAATAACATGGAAAAACACTACGATATCGAGTACAGTCAGAGAGAAAAGTGATGTCAAAATTTGAACTGTCAGAAACACACTTAAAGACAGTCTGCTACAAAATCGCTCGTAAAATCAGCGTGGAGTGAGAAAATGACAGTTTTAAACACATTTTTGGAATCCTCATTAAATTTGCTATCTAAGGACGTAAAAAAACATTACAAAATCGAGTACAGTCAGGCAGAAAAGTGCTGTCAAAGTTTGAACTGTCAGAAACACGGTTTAACGAACAGTCAAGGACAAAATCACTTGGAGTGAGAAAATGACAGTTTTAAGCACAATTTTGGAATCCTCATTAAATTTCCTATCTAATGACATAAAAAAACACTCGAAATCGAGTACAGTCAGAGAAAAAATTGATGTCAATGTTTAAACTACCAAAAACATGGTTCAAAGAACAGCCAAGGACAAAATCATTTTTAAAATCGACTTGGAGTGAGAAAATGATATTTTTAAGCACATTTTTGGAATCCTCATTAAATTTCCTATCTAATGACATAAAAAAACACTACAAAATCGAGTACAGTCAGTGGAAAAATTGCTGTCAAAGTTTAAACTACCAAAAACACGGTTCAAAGAACAGCCAAGGACAAAATCATTTGTGAAATCGACTTGGAGTGAGAAAATGATATTTTTAAGCACATTTTTGGAATCCTCATTAAATTTCCTATCTAATGACATAAAAAAACACTACAAAATCGAGTACAGTCAGTGGAAAAATTGCTGTCAAAGTTTAAACTACCAAAAACACGGTTCAAAGAACAGCCAAGGACAAAATCATTTGTGAAATCGACTTGGAGTGAGAAAATGATATTTTTAAGCACATTTCTGGAATCCTCATTAAATTTCCTATCTAATGACATAAAAAACACTATGAAATCGAATACAGTCAGGGGAAAAATTGCTGTCAAAGTTTAAACTACCAAAAACACGGTTTAATGAACAGTCAAGGACAAAATCACTTGGAGTGAGAAAATGACAGTTTTAAATACATTTTTGGAATTCTCATTAAATTTCCTATCCAATAACAGAGAAAAACACTATGATATCGAGTACAGTCAAGGAGAAAAGTGCTGTCAAAATTTGAATTGTCAGGAACACACTTAACACACTTAAAGACAGTCTGCTACAAAATCGCTGGTAAAATCAACGTGGAGTGAGAAAGTGACAGTTTTAAGCACATTTTTGGAATCTTCATTAAATTTCCTATCTAATGACATAAAAAAACACTTGAAATCGAGTACAGTCAGAGAGAAAAGTGCTATCAAAGTTTCAACTGCCCAAAAACACGGTTTAAAGAAATCACTTGTTTAAGCGACTTGCAGACAAAAATTGACAGTTTTAAGCACATTTTTGAAATCCTCATTAAATTTCCTATGTAGTAACCTAAAAAAAAATACTACTTATATTCAGTACAGTCAGGGAGAAAAATGGTTTACATTTCAATGGCGTTAAATAGTTGTTTTAAAACAATTATGATCAATGTAAATGTTAGTCAAATGTGTCCTCCAACCGCCATTCTGACTGTTCAACCCTAATCCACCCAATCGGTAATGTTTACGAATAACTTCCTGGAGGACAAACAAACTGCTAAAATCCCACGCTAATTGCTTGACATCTGGAAAACTTGTGGTTTTAGCGAAAATTGCTTAACCTACAAAAAGTTTCCTGTTGGTCTACCAGTCACGTGACCAAGTGTCAATAACTTTGACAGTTTTTGAGTTCTTATGGTTAATACTGTATATATTATTTGATTTGCGTGACGTGGAACAACAACGCAATTTTTTTTCCTTTTGTATGACGTCATCGCAATTTACTTTTGTCGTGTGTATATGAATTGTTGGAAACCTATACGAAGATGACTTGTAGAATAACGGACGGCGCGTTGAAAGTGCTTTTATAAGGTCGCCCTTCAAGAAAGTAAAACGGCTACGACCCTGAGATTTTCCTATGGTACCAGTGGCGTACGCTCGGTGGAAAAAAATCCTGGAGCAAACGATCTAAACTGGAGTGGACACGCAATATTCTAGTGAAAGGGAACCCGACAGATCGGGTAAATGTCACGGCAAGCAAAGAACCTCAATTTCTGGGCTAATCCGTCGCGCACACACCAAAACTGGTACCAGTTTTTGATAATTTACGGTGGTACCCAAAAAAAAAAAAAATACTTTTTCACCCACCGCAGACGTGTGTGTATATATAGGAAAAGGACAAGACATAAAATCGATCTTATCGCGATTAATTTATGCGAAAAGTGAAGGTTAAAACTAGAAATTAGCTTAAACTGGGCTTGTGATCCTGGCGGCTCGTTGCAATTGTAGAAAAAAAACACGGCCACGTTGCCACATCTCACAATTCCTGGAAGATTCCCGGCAACACTGGAATTGTACAGTGGTACAACCACCTCAACTCTTCAATCAAAACCTCCCTAAACTCCTGATGATGACTGTCACAAAACGTTTAAACTCAGCAACAACGTTGCCGGGATGTTTTCGCACAAATCAGGCAACACTGCGTTTTAGTTCTTCGCCCATAAACCACAAGCAACATTATTGAATTATGATTTAAACATTGCGTTTTTATTTAATGTCAAAACTTGCCGTGTGATTGGTTTAGCTAGACAACAATGTTGCCAGATTTGCGTACACAAAAGTCATTTTAGAGGTGTAATGTGAAATATTTTTTTATACGCCGCGTTGCCACATCTATTTTGTGTTGGAGCCCAAAAGTGATTTTTTTTGATCATGTCAATTTTCAAACTGTATTCTGACAATGTTAGTTTTGATCCTTAATAGCTCGCTTATTAAACGAGCTACGTCAAAAAGTCATAGAAAACAAAAGATAGTCCAGAGTCTAAGGTTTCCAAAAATGTGCCTACACGAGTTTCCAACTTGTACTGTTTGGCCGCTAGAGGGCGTCAAAGTTCAATTTTTTTTGCAACATCTAAAAATCTTTTAAGTTAGTGTGGTAAAACTTGCAAAGACTGTCAAATGTCAAAAACGTCTTTCACACATGACACACACTTGAAAGACTGTCAAGTGTCAAAAATGTGATTCACACTTTTTACACTCAAGTGGCGCCACTTGGATCAAGTAAAAAAAAAATGGTGGATTATTTTTTAAAACTTCCCGGATTAGTTAAATATTTAAAACAAACCGGCAACATAGCAACGACTGCCAAAAACTTAGTTACGAGCGCAAAAAGCCGATCCACCGTTTATTCTTTCCTTTTCCGATGTGACAGTTCGAAAAGTATCCGAAGGAATGCGGTTTCGTCGAAAAACGGCAACGTCGGAATGTGGACGCGGGATGTTTTTTTTTTTCATTTAATTTTTGGAGACCCCGAATTAGAATTGGAAATGTAACGCGGTCGCGGACGTCGTCCACCGACGCGCCCCCTCGCGGCCGAAACGCGCAACAACCCTGACTGGTGTGTTGCATAACCTCAAAGGCGGAATGCACGCAAACTAATTATCCGAGATTTATATGTTTTGCATTTTTAATTGAATACACGCCGGCTCATCCCGAGACGGGCAAAATTTCCACACCTGTCCGTTTCGTAACGATTTATTGCCGCACGATCGATGGAGTTTTAGCATCGAATCGATCTTGCAACACCGCAATTTGTTCAAAAAAAAATATATAAAAATGTATTTAGAGAAAACGCAAACAAATTTTAAATTTATAATCAAATTTTTGCAGTGTTTGCCAGATTGATTTTTTATTTATTAACACTTTGCAATGTTGCCAAAATGACATTTTTCACAATTTATCAAGTTAAACACTTTCCAACCAACAAGTTTTCAAAATATTGAATTAATTAGGGGGATTTTTAGCAGTTTGTTTGTCCTCCAGGAAGTTGACAGTTCACAGTTTTGGTTCGTTTGGGGTGAGCAGTCAAAATGGCGGCTGGAGGACACATGAGTAACGTTTCCGTGTTGACAGTACGTTGATTCAAAACATTTACTGATTTAATTTGGTATTAGAATGATAAGTACAGTTTAAATATCGAGACAATGTTGCCAGATTATCCAAAATTGCTAAAATTCTCCCAAAAACCGGAAAACAGAAAAAATTGCCTCAAAATTACAACTTTAACGATATTCCACGTAGTTTCAAGAAAAATTGACAGTTTGGTACGTTTTTTTGTCTATTTAATCAATGTTTAGCCAAATTGTCATTTTTTACAATTTATTACCAAATTTTGACAATGTTGCCAAATTGACAAATTTATGGCCAAATATTTGTAATGTCACCAAATTCACATTTTTCTTAAGACAAAATTTTAGCAGCGTTGCCAAACTGGTATTTATTTAATTTAAACAAATTCTTGGAGCATTGCAAAATTACCTATTCTAATTAATAAATGTTTGCAAAGTTGCCAAATTGACATTTTTTGACTGTCAAAATTTTAACTGTCAGGAATACACTTAAAGACAGTCTGCTACAAAATCGCTGGTAAAATCAACGTGGAGTGAGAAAGTAACAGTTTTAAGCACATTTTTGGAATCCTCATTAAATTTGCTATCTAATGACATAAAAAAACACTCGAAATCGAGTACAGTCAGAGAAAAAATTGATGTCAAAACTACCAAAAACACGGTCTAATGAACAGTCAAGGACAAAATCAGTTGTAGTGAGAAAATGACAGTTTTTAGGTACATTTTTGGAATCCTCATTAAATTTCCTATCTAATGACATAAAAAAAACACTACAAAATCGAGTATCATCATTGGAAAAAGTGTTGTCAAAATTTGAACTGTCAGAAACACACTTAAAGACAGTCTGCTACAAAATCGCTCGTAAAATCAACGCGGAGTGAGAAAATGACAGTTTTAAGCACATTTTTGGAATCCTCATTAAATTTCCTATCCAATAACATGGAAAAACTCTACGATATTGAGTACAGTCATGCAGAAAAGTTCTGACAAAATCTGAACTGTCAGAAACACACTTAAAGACACTCTTTTCCTAATTAATGATCACATTTTTACGATCCTGCCAAATTGATAGTTTTCACAATTTATTACCAAAATATTTGCAATGATGGCAAATTAAAATTTTTCTTTATGATCAAATTTTTGCAGCGTTGCCAAATCGATATTTTTTAATTAAGAAACTCTTGGAGTGTTGCCAAATTGGCATTAATCTCAATTTATGACTAAATATTTGCAATGTTGCCAAACTGAAATGTTTTCCGATTTACGACAACATTTTTGCAATGTTTCAAATATTGTCACTTTTTCATTATTGAGTAGATTTTTAAAATAAAGTAAAAATTTTTAAAATAAATTGAGTTATGTCTGTTTCTAAAGCGAAAGCATGTATTTGACATATAGTCACATCTGTCATTAATATGGAAACTGTCAAAATCAAGCTATAAAACTCGAAATGCAACCAAATCAGTTTTAAGCTTATTTACTTAAAATTGTTCTTTTATAAATAGGATTTTGACTGTTTCTAAAGCCAAAACATCTATTTGACTTATTTGTCATTAAAGTGACAACTGTCAAAAATCGCTCCATCAAGCTATAAAAACCAGTACCTGAAATACAACTAAATAAGTACAATAAGTAATTTAACATCATTTTACATCTCTATGAAGTTTCTAAAACAAAATAAATCACATATTTCTTATTAAAGTGACAGCTGTCAAAATTCACTCAATGAAACTATCTATATGACATACAGATTAGCTTGGCACTACTGGACTCGACTGTCAAAATAATAAATGTCGTTTCGTTTACAGCCAGTGTCATCTAGAAATATCTCTTTCCTTTTCTATCGTACAACGATTAGAGTGAGAAGGACATTGATCCAGTTTGTTTGAAGTGTCACGGTCTATTGCAGCGTAGCCAGCTTGTGCATGATTTCTTGAAATTGCCTGAATTTCGGCAATTTAGCGAATGACGAAGAATGAGCGGCCCGCGCCTCCGACCGGACCTGAACCCGTTCGATTTTCTTAGTCGCGTCACGTCCGCACCTCGGAGACTGCGTTGGACTTTTTGCTTTGGCCGCAAAAGGCCTGAACAGCCCGTTTGGATTCGCGCCATCATAATTAAGACATTTGCTGCAACTTGGCTCGGCCTTTAAATCAGGCAACAACTATGCTAATGGCCGCCAATTATCCACTTCGGGGCTTTTTCCCAGCGCTCATCCCGCGCGTCTCCGGCAGAGGTCGCCACCGGAACTTTTTTGTGACCAATCAGCTTCCCCGTTTGCGACGCCATTTTGTTTGCTCCCTTGACAGCGAAATCACCGAATGACACACGCGACTGATAAACTGCATATTGAAGTAGTTGTAACGATGATTAATGCCAGTAGTTTGTAATCAAGTGGAAAAAATGTGGCAATTTACGAAACGGAAACGAACGATATCGTGTATGTGTTGATCGAAACGAATTTTATTCGATTAACTCATCAGAAATCAGTATAGTTATGCAGAAGCAGCGCAAAATGGCCGCCATTCAATTAAATTGACAAGTGACAGCATTGTGAAAACACACGTGACTTTCTAAATAGCAGTCTGTCCAACGGTCTTTCTCTTAGTTTTATAGCTTCACAAAGCAGATATTTACAGCTGACATTTAATGTCAATCAAAGAGTTTTGCTTTAGAAATAGTCAACACAGTGATGACAGTTTGTGATTGGTCAAAAAAGCAGCTTTCAGCTTGCTGCTTGTTTTTTGACCAATCACAAGCTACAACCTGTGATTTTCGCAAATGTGGCACCTTGCTGTTCTTCTGTCATAATTTTTTTACGTCATTTTTAGGGTCACGTGACTTTGTTTTTAACTTTAGTGTCAGTACAGTGCTGCCAGCTCAAATATTACCGTTTTTTTTGTCAAATGACTTGCATTTTCCAATTTTTGCCTTCGCAATTGTTTCAATAGGATTTTGAACATTTTAGTAATTTAAACTAACTTTTTATGATCACGTGACCGTTTTTGACTAATATCACTCGGCCACTCCAGCGTTGCCAGCTCGAAAATTGCATTCCTAAAGTCACGTGACATGTATTTTACTATTTACAATTTTACTATTGTCAAAATTTCATCTCGCAAATTTTCACAGCTTACATTACTTTTTTTATAGTCACGTGACGGTTTCTGACTGGTGCCATTTTGCTTTTACAACGTTGCCAGCTAAA
This sequence comes from Ips typographus, assembly GCF_016097725.1. Lineage (NCBI taxonomy): Eukaryota > Metazoa > Arthropoda > Insecta > Coleoptera > Curculionidae > Ips > Ips typographus. The sequence continues at coordinate 7,639,949 of NC_138426.1, read as the reverse complement.
AAATTGCATTTTAGTCACGTGACGTACTGACGTATACTTTACTTGTTTCAGCTTTTACTCACTTTACTGTTTTACCTTTTCCAGCTGTCTAAACTAGATTTAGCGAATTTTCACAGTTAAAACTTCATTTTTATGGTCACGTGACTGTTTTGGACTATGGTCACTAAGCCACTCCAGTGTTGCCAGCTCGAAAATTACATTCCTAAAGTCACGTGACGTGTATGTTACTATTTACAATTCTACTATTGTCAAAATTTCATCTCGCAAATTTTCACAGCTTACATTACTTTTTTTATAGTCACGTGACGGTTTCTGACTAGTGCCATTTTGCTTTTACAGCGTTGCCAGCTAAAAAAATTGCATTTTTAGTCACGTGACGTATACTTTACTTGTTTCAGCTTTTCCAGCTGTCTAAATAAGATTTAGCGAATTTTCACTGTTGAAACTGCATTTTTATGGTCACGTGACTGTTTTTAACTAGTGTCACTTAACCACTCCCGTGTTGCCAATTCAAAAATTATAATTTTTTGGTCAAGTGACTAGTATTTTACAATTTTTGCCTTCGTAACTGTTTAAATAGAATTTTGAAGATTTTTGCAATTCAGACTATCTTTTTATGGTCACGTGACTGTTTTTGACTAGTGTCACTCTGCCACTCCAGTGTTGCCAGCTCAAAAATTGCTTTTTTAGTCACGTGACGTATACTTTACTTGTTTCAGCTTTTCCAGCTGTCTAAAATTGATTTAGCAAATTTTTACAGTTAAAACTGCATTTTTATGGTCACGTGACTGTTTTTGACTAAGGTTACTCAGCGACGCCAGTGTTGCCAAATCAAAAATTATCATTTTTGGGTCAAGTGACTAGTATTTTACAATTTTTGCCTTCGTAACTGTTTAAATAGGATTTTGAAAAGTTTTGTAATTTAGACTAACTTTTTGTGGTCACGTAACTGTTTCTGACTAGTGTCACTCGGCCACTCCAGTGTTGCCAGGTCAAAAATTGCACTCCCAAAATCACGTGACGTGTATTTTACTATTTAAACTTTCACTATGGTCCAAACTTTATTTAGCAAATTTTCACAGCTTGCATTAGTTTTTGTATAGTCACGTGACGGTTTGTGACTAGCGCCATTTTGCCTTTTCAATGTTGCCAGTTCAAAAATTGTATTTTTAGTCACGTGACGTATACTTTAGTTGTTTCAGCTTTTCCAGCTGTCTAAATTAGATTTAGCAAATTTTCTGTTTTTTTTTACCAAATCCTGATCTTCTGTCATAATTTTTGACGTTTAAACGTCATTTTAACCAACAAAATAACCTGTTTCACCTATTAATCTTTTTAATTAATTGAATATTCCACACACTGACTGGTTAACGAGTGGTTGAACGTGATTGATCGTTTGACGTTTTTTTTTTGTTTTTTTCGCATTGAATCGACTCTATTAATTACATTTTGGTGTGGCAGTTAATTAAGCTGTTAAAGAGCAAAAAGGACGGAGAGCGGTTTTTTCGAGAGAGAGAGAGGAAAATCGAGTTGCACGATTACACATTTGGGTCATGTAAAGGAATTTCCCGAATCGTGATTCGAATTCAAATCTGAATTGGAAGGGGGGGATTAATTTCGAGAAGTAAATTTCAGTCGTCTTATAGTAATTTACGAGGAATTTCCAAGTTCTCGAAACTATATATAATTACTATAAATATACGAGATATACGTAACGATAATCCCAAACCAAAATATTAATTCGATAGTATCAAGTGCAATATTTGTGTAAAGATTATACACTTGCTCGATAATAATTTATCAATAAAACGATAAGATATTTGCTATCTACTCAATAACTAAACCGTGTTTGTTTGTTTGTGTGTATAGCGCCAGGTTGTTAGTTTACGGTTTGTAAACAAATAATAAAATGGTTCGAGTATCGACGATGAAATGGCAACGGTGTAATCCAACAAACGTCAATGTCACTTGTCACTCTCAGGAGTAACACATGATTCACTCCAATGTCAGTTTGATTCCATAGCAGCCATTTTGCTTAACTGCTTTGACAGTCAGTAACTTGGTGTCCCAAATTTGAGCAACCAACCAAACTTATAGTTTTTTATTCAATTTTTGGAAAATAACGTCAAATTCTAGGCCTACTTGATGTACAATGTTTGTGTCGATATTCGATTGTTTTTGCTCTAGCAGCCTTAATTTGACCATTCTCCTCGAAAGCAGAAATTTTGGTGCGTTTTTCCAGAAAATTGTCCATAACTCGCTTATTTGAAACACCCTGTATAAAACCACCGTACAACAAAAGAAAGCTAATGAACGGGGCTATCACGTGACGTTGATCGGGCACGGCTGAGTTGCCCCGTTTAGCCGCTAGAAAGCGTCAAAGTTGACTCTCGTTTTTTTGCAGTTTTTGCTCCATATCTCAAGAACGTTTCAGGTTAGAGGTCTGAAATTTTTACCACAAATGCACCTCGATGGTGATGCAACTTTTGCCTTCTATACCCTTTTTTGGTACCATGCGCCGTTTTACCTTGAAAAATAAAAAATTGGAATTGTCAAGAATTTTCTAGGGCGATAACTTCTGATTTTTTTTTGAAAATTTTTTATTTTCAAAATTGACCTCAACTGCTTAAATACCTTCAGGTTAATAGTACAAAAATGACGTAAAGTGTCATTTGTCAAAATGTCATTTTGCACGTGTGCCACGCCCTAAAGTGTCAAAATTGACATAATTTCAAGGTCATCTTCGAAACGGTGCCAGTTAGAGCAAAATGGACCTCAGATTTGTGTTCCCCAGGTTCAAATTAGTTATAAAAATCACTTTGATTAGGGAAAATTCAAAACAGTCGCCGTTAGTATAGTAGGCCCAAAAATTCCCTAATTTAGATTAAAATTCCGTGTACTCTTCCAGAAAATCGTCCATAACTCGCTTATTTGAAACACCCTGTATAAAACCACCGTACAACAAAAAAAAGCTAACGAATGGGGCTATCACGTGACGTCGATCGGGCACGGCTAAGTTGCCCCGTTTAGCCGCTAGAGAGCGTCAAAGTTGACTCTCGTTTTTTGCAGTTTTTGCTCCATATCTCAGGAACTTTTCAGGTTAGAGGTCCGAATATATACCTGAAATACAGCCAAATAAGTTTAAAGTAATTTATCAGTATTTTAGAACTTCATGAGTGACAGCTATCAAAAAACATTGTTCTTACAGTTTGTGATTGGTCAAAAAAAGCAGTTTTAAGCTAACCACCACGCTGTGATGTGCTCTAATCAGTGTTGCCAAATTTAAGCAAAACTCGTAAGGAAATCTAAACACAATTTTTGTTTTTTAAATGAAAGTAGGTAAGTTTGGCAGCAGCGCAAGAAATTTTAAATTTACCCTTTGAGAAACTACAAATTATAGTTCAATTCGGCAACACTGTTAGTAATTCCTTTTTTAATAATTTTGACTAAATTTAGTCAGGAAAGACCAATTTCTGTCTAAATTTGGCAACACTGGCTGTGATTGAAATGACATCTGGATTAGTTTGCCACTTGATCGAATTTCGACCAAAATTCAACTTTATAATAAACTAAAAGTTTTACAGCGTTTTCAAGATTTTCTACCAGTTTTCTTGATTTTAGTCGAATTATTTGAAAATTTGGCACCACTGTTGAGTTTTTTATTTACGACTTTAACGTTTAAAAAAATAAAAAAGTTTGCCTTTTATGGGATTCGAACACTCGACCTTCAGAACACAGACCACTGCGTTTAAACATCTCGGACAAAAACGACTAATTTGTGATAGGAGAAAAATGACAGACTTAACTGTCACTTTTTAAAAAAATTTGACAGAACAGTGCTAAGTTCGGGAATATTTAAATTTAAAAAAAAAACAAATCCAGGCCGAGGCTTGAACCTCTGAGTTGGGTGTGTTTGTCATTAACGTAATCAACTGTCAAAAAATTATAAATGTCCCTTGTCATTTTCTAACAATTATTGTCTTTGTACGTACAATGACCAGAGTGAGAAAGACTGAATTTAGGACGTTTCAAAGAAAATGTTTTTTAGTGGAATGACAACACGATAATCGGCTTGACTCAGGGAGAAAGAGAGAGAGAGAGAGAGAAAAAACGGTCGGATCTGCTTAGGGTGGGTGTGGTCGCGGCTTAAGCCGCATAATAATTTTAATAAGCCGCGGGTCGGAGCAAAAGAGAGAGAAAAAAATCCGGTATAATTTCATTTAGGTAGAGTATGACTTGCACGAATTTAATTTAATCTGCCCCATGCCGGGGCGAGAGTGAGACGGAGCTATAGAATAATTTGTCGTGCAGAGCGTTTTGAGGACCGTGTGGGGTCCGGCAAGTCCGCCAGATCTAACAACGTTCGATTCCTTTAAAACTAAAAAGGGTGACTTTACCGGTTGCGTAAATTCGATTAATTGCTGTAGATATGATTAGGTATGTATTATTAAAGGTCAGATGAGTGTGAGTGACATTTGAAGGCGATTTTACGTCACTTGTACGAGTAAACAATATTTATTATATGAAGCGTTACGAAATTATCATGATTTTTTTTCTCGGTCGGCTTTATATATTGTGATTGAAAAAGCTTCTTGATAATTATTATTAATGAAGGAAAAAACGTCATAAATCATTATTTTTGTGCGGTTATTGGGACGGCCCGGGGATCATTTATTATACCTGGTGACCTAAAAAAGTCCACCCATGGTCCGCTAGATGGCCTAGTCAGATGTCAATCCCGAAACCGTAAACTTGGTTAAGCAATGATGACTTTTTATAAAACACCAACAACAACGTTAAAATGTTGTTTTTGTTGGTAATTAACACTTTGATATGCTTAAGGCTGTCAAAACACTCAAAATGGCGATTGAATGACATTTCAGTTTGGCTGTCAAATCTGGAATAACTTTGAAAACAATATAAATGGAACTTTAACAGGGTGAAGATTAAAATTGTTATAACAACCTTAAAATGTTGTTTTTGCTGTTAAATGACACTTAGATAATGCTTAAGACTGTCAAAAAATCCAAAATGGTGGTTGAATGACATTCCAACCTGGAAAAATCTGTTAAAAATACAAAATGACGGTCGTACTTAAAGCAAAGCTTAAGTGTAGTTTAGAATGTGACTTTTTCCACCTGTGTACTGTCACATTCTAAACCACACTTAAGCTCTGCTTACAAAACGACGATGCAAATGAAGGACATGCTTACTAAGACTGACAAGAAAATCAAAATGGGGCTGAAAACACACTTGTAGGACTTAAAAGTCAAAATGGCAACTAAAAAAAAAACAAAATGGCGGTTGAATGACATTCCAGACTTAAAAAATCTGTCAAAAAACAGAATGACGGTCAAAACTGTTGAAACAACCTTAAAATGTTGTTTTTGCTGTTAAATTACATTTGGATATGCTTAAGACTGTCAAAAACCCAAAATGGCGGTTGAATGACATTTCAGTTTGGCTGTCAAATCTGACATAACCTTTAAACCAGTGTAAATGGAACTTTAACAGGGTTAAGACAGTCATATGTACAAAATGGCAGTCAAAACTGTTAAAACAACACTAAAATGTTGTTTTTATTGCTAAATTACACTTAGATAAGCTTAAGACTGTCAAAAAACACAAAATGGTGGTTGAATGACATTCCAACCTCGAAAAATCTATCAAAAATACAAAATGTCGGTAAAAATGTTGAATGCCACTAAAATGGAGTTTTTTGGTATTAAATGATGACAACACCATTTACACCGTCGTACTTAAAGCAAAGCTTAAGTTGAGTGTAGTTTAGAATGTAACTTTTCCACCTGTGTACTGTCACATTCTAAACCACACTTAAGCTCAGCTTACAAAATCACGATGCAAATGAAGGTTAGATACGCTTACTAAGACTGTCAAGAAATCAAAATGGGGTTAAAAACACGTTTCTAGGACTCAAAACTCAAGATGGCAACTTAAAAAATAAAATAAAATGGTGGTTGAATGACATTCCAGACTTACAAAATCTGTCAAAAAACAAAATGACGTTCAAAACTGTTGAAACAACCTTAAAATGTTGTTTTTGCTATTAAATAACATTTGGATATGCTTAAGACTGTCAAAAACCCAAAATGGCGGTTGAATGACATTTCAGACTGGCTGTCAAATCTGGCATAACCTTTAAACCAGTGTAAATGGAACTGAGACAGGGTTAAGACAGTCAAATATACAAAATGGTGGTCAAAACTGTTAAACCAACACTAAAATGTTGTTTTTATTGCTAAATAGCACTTAGATAATGCTTAAGACTGTCAAAAATCCAAAATGGCGGTTGAATGACATTCCAACCTGGAAAAATCTGTCAAAAATACAAAATGACGGTAAAAATGTTGAATGCCACTAAAATATAGTTTTTTGGTATTAAATGTTGACAACACCATTTACACCGTGGTACTTAAAGCAAAGCTTAAGTGTAGATTAGAGTGTGACTTTTTCCACCTGTGTACTGTCACATTCTAAACCACACTTAAGCTCTGCTTACAAAACGACGATCCAAATGAAGGATATGCTTACTAAGACTGTCAAAAAATCAAAATAAGGCTGAAAACACGTTTGTAGGACTTAAAATTCAAAATGGCAACTTAAAAAAAAAAACAAAATGGCGGCTGAATGACATTTCAGTTTGGCTGTCAAATCTGATATAACCTTTAAACCAGTGTAAATGGAACTGAGACAGGATTTAGACAGTCAAATATACAAAATGGTGGTCAAAACTGGTAAAACAACACTAAAATGTTGTTTAGATTATTTTGATATGGTTAAGACTGTCAAAAAACACAAAATGGCGGTTGAATGACATTTTAGTCTGGCTGTCAAGTCATTTAAAAAAGTGTAAATCGAGCTTAGAGTTATAATGTCCATTTCCCCACCATTGACTAAGTTGAGTTTAAGGACAGGTTAGATAAGTTTAGTTTAGACTGTGTTATTTTGCACCTGATTTGTCACATTCAAACCTCAACTTAGCTTAAATTATACTTAAAATCGACTTGGAAGTGTTGGGCAAAGAGGCATTAGACAGTCGAATATAAAAAATGGCGGTCTAAACTGTTGAAACAACCTTAAAATGTTGTTTTTGCTGTTAAATACCATTTGGATATGCTTAACTGTCAAAAAACCCAAAATGGCGGTTGAATGACATTTCAGTCTTACTGAAATGACTGTCAGTATACCGGGTGTTTGGTTTGAACAAAGTGAGATAGAAAAACAGAATGACTGGAGTGTTTTAAGGCAAATTTAACCTTATAATTACATAAATACTTAACAATTTTACAATTTTGTCTCCCTCTGTATATTTAGAAAAAAAAATGAGACAAAAGACTTTTTAAAAGTAAACTTAAAACTGTTAACTTAATTTTTTTCAATACGGCTCAATTTCGCTTACAATAAAATTCATTTAGATGCGTAAATCTCATTACGAGGCTGAATTTTTTTAAGCCAATTCAGGCCTTATTGGTTTTCTGTCAAAAACGTCGATTTTGTCAATATACTGTCATAAAACAATCAATAAGATGTGGCTAAAGTAACGTTGTCGTGGCTCGTAGACTGTACTTAAACGTACGTAGGAATGTAGGGTCGAGAGTTCAAATCGCGGTACGAGAAAACTTTTTTATTTTTTTTTCTGACAGCGAAAAATGCGACTTTAAAATCGTTATCAGGAAAACATTATTTGCGAGGGGTACGAACGGAAGAAATCCAAGATGGAGGATCGTTTCGATGGAAATCGATAAATTCCGGACCGGCGAGAGAAAAAGCTGGCGGGGGCACTGATTTTCAATTTGATGACGACGGGAATATTATACTTTCGGCCCGATCGCCATATCGGGCGAAAATGCGGTACTAATCACGACGGACGTACGGTACGACGAACGTACCGCGCGCAAAAACCCGTCAAAGCGACTCGACAAAGATGGGAAAAAAACCGCCGATAAATCGCATGACGGATGACAAACGAGCCAGTTTTCATTCGGGGAGATTCGACTGGTTTTTTTTTCTACCGTCGCCCCCCCTGCTCCTGTTGACAGATTCCAACGCAGAGTACCCGGTACTTGTACGGCTAATAACTATATTTGTTAATTCGTCTTCGGGGCCGGTCGTCTCGTCACTCCCCAGTTGACAGACAGAGACATTTTTGTATCGACGCACGATAGAAAAAGTCGAATAATAGACGCGAAACGATCAATCAGAATTCAATTGCCCTTTTGTTTCAACGGTCTGACAAAGAAGTAAAACACCCACTAAACGATTGATTCACGATCATTTTTTTCTACTTTTATTGCGTAAAACTAACCTGAAACACAAGGATGACGTCATCTACCGACTAAATTGCGTTGCTGTCACATGATGTGACAATTCTTTTTACTATTAGAGATGGAAAAACACCGGGGTGTATGTTTGACAGCCCGTTTGACAGATCAATCAAATCAAACTGAAATAATTCACTTTTGTTTTACATTTTCAATGCATTTTATAATATCAGAATAAGCTACAAAACAATCTTTACAAGACATACCAGTTTTGCGAATCACACGTGATGTCCATATTAAATAACCGGTTATTGACATTTGACACCTGACAGTAATCAACTCTATCAAACTGTCACGTGACTGTTTTTGACAGGCGTCAACTTAACTTTACAGTGTTGCCAGCTGAGAATTCAAATTGTCACGATTACAGCTTGAAAAACTTTTTTAACCGGTGAAATGTAGTTAACAAAATTTTGTACGAGAAAGACGATTTTTACCAGGTCACGTGACTGTTGTTGACAGATGTGTATGTTTACAGTGTTGCCAGCTACGAGTTTAAATTGACACGTGACGTGTTTGTGCAATTTCAGCTTTCCCAACTGAAAAAAGTTATTTAGAAAAAACAGGTTTGATGCAACAAATTTATTTTCAAATCAGTTGAAATTGTGGTTTGAAATTTGAACACCCTGTAACTCGGTTATTTTTTGAGATTCCGAGAGGTTGAACCACTCAAATTAACCGTCTTGAGCTCCTTTTTCCAGTGGTGTTGAACAAAAAATTATATTTGAACAATTGCGTACAGGGTGACCAAAAACAGTCAATCATCATACTTTTTATGCACACCCTATATACTGAGAGCAAAAACGGTCCTACAAGCTTACGGTTCTGAGTTAAGGAGTTAATTGGGAACATTTTTGCTCTCTTTCAAATTTTCCGTAACTTTCAGCGTTTTCGAGTTATTTAGCAAAAACTGGTTTGATGCAACAAATTTTCAAATTGTGGTTTGAAATTTGAACACCCTGTAACTCGGTTATTTTTGGGGGTTCAGGGTGGTTCAACCACTTAAAAGAACCGTTTTAAGCTCTTCTTTCCAATGGTGTAGAGAAAAAAATTCTATCTTAAAAATTGTGTACAGGGTGAAAAAAATACTGAACCACCATATTTTTCTTGCACACCCTGTATACTGGGAGCAAAAACAGTTCTACAAGCTTACGGTTCTGAGTTAAAGAGTTGATTAGGAACATTTTTGCTCTCTTTCAAATTTTCCGTAACTTTCAGCGTTTTCGGGTTATTTATCAAAACTGGTTTGATGCAACAAATTTTCAAATTGTGGCTTGAAATTTGAACACCCTGTAACTCGGTTATTTTTTGGGATTCCGAGAGGTTGAACCACTCAAATTAACCGTCTTGAGCTCTTCTTTCCAATGGTGTAGAGAAAAAAATTCTATCTTAAAAATTGTGTACAGGGTGAAAAAAATACTGAACCACCATATTTTTCTTGCACACCCTATATACTGGGAGCAAAAACAGTCCTACAAGCTTACGGTTCTGAATTAAGGAGTTGATTGGGAACATTTTTGCTCTCTTTCAAATTTTCCGTAGCTTTCAGCGTTTCCGAGTTATTTAGCAAAAACTGGTTTGATGCAACAAATTTTCAAATTGTGGTTTGACATTTGAACACCCTGTAACTCAGTTATTTTTGGGGATTCAGGGTGGTTCAACCACTTAAAAGAACCGTATTGAGCTCCTCTTTCCAATGGTGTAGAGTAAAAAATTCTATCTTAAAAATTGTGTACAGGGTGAAAAAAATACTGAACCACCATACTTTTCTTGCACACCCTGTATACTGGAAGCAGAAACGGTCCTGCAAATTTACGGTGTTGAGTTAAGGAGTTGATTAGGAACATTTTTTAATAGGTGGATGTCAATTTAAAAACAGCTGTCACCTGTCAGATTAAGCAAAATCGAAATGGATGTCAAAGTTATGCAACCGTGCAATCTTTTGCCAACTCTGTGGTCGAATACGAGTACCAAAACCACAACTATCGTTTTGACAGATATCCAAGATGGCGGTCTATTTTGCAAAATGGCCGTTACTTGTCAAAGAATTCTTAAAAATTGTTAATTTTTATGGTCAATACGATCCTGCTCAACTGGTCCAGTGTTAAGGTTTGTTTACTCACTCTCGTCTGTTTCTTTGTTTTATAATTCAAAATGGCGTCACAATCACACCATACCGTTGAGAATACAGAGTTCTAGTAAAATGTCAATTTAAAATTCGTCTAGTTGCAGGTTGACAGCTGTCAACAACAAAATGACGTTCCAAGTAAGTCCACATGGTCAGTATCGGCGTAAAATCACCGTACTACGTAGTGATTGGTCAAAAATTCACATTTTTCTGTCACACCCTGTAAATATCTCTCAACCTTGAACGAACATCTTGAAAAATTAACTGAAAATCAAGAGTTAAATGAACTTTTTATCGTTCGTCACTCGTGACAGTCTCGAGTGTTTTACTGATAAAAAATAATACACCGGAAATCAAAGTAAAATGAAATGACGTCACAAAACTTATTATTACTTTGACTTTATAAAAACGGTCACTTTTAGAGGATTAAAAACACAGTGGCGTACCAATAATTAAGTATCGCACTGCCTTATCTTATCGGGGAACTATAATACAAAATCAATGTTGATTCGGGCATTTGTCGAGAAAACAATAGCGCAATTAGTCTGCCGTTTTAATAAAATTTCAGACCGAAAAAGTCTTATCGACACAGAAAAAAATCACATTTACACTATATTTGGTGCAATAATAATTACAGATTGTTGACCAGGAGTTTGAAATGACGTCACCGGATTGGACTTTTATCACCGTTTTTAATGCACCTGGTGCAAAATGATTATTATTGTATGACGTGTTGTTTTAGTTAGGAATTTTCCCCTGGACGTTTATTACATTTTGGGGACGCCACTGGATTGTAGCTGTGGTTTTTCTGCAAATTTTAATGTAAAAAAATACTCTCCCTTTGTACCAAAAAAAAAATTAATAAATTTTTGGTTGGTTAAAAAATAAAAAAAAGTTTGGCAATAACAAGAATTGAACCCCAAGCGTCCGCTTGGGCAAACCCTGTTATAACCCCCGAACCACACCTAAACATTTCAGTTAGTCATAAATCAGTGTATATAAATGAGAGAATATTTAATTGGACCAGATTATTATTATAGTCACGTGACTTTTTAATTTTGGCTCACATTACAAGGATAAAATTAAAATATAAATTACTTACCATCATGTGAAAACTTAGGCAACGTTTTTTTCACTCTGAAAACGTAGATAATGACAGTTCAACTAAAAGGTGCTTTTTTTGACCAATCACAAACTTCCAAAAGTGATTTATGCATTTATTAACTTACTTTGATGCTTTAAAACGCCACTGGATTGTAGCTGTGGTTATTCTGCAACTTTTAATGTCAAAAAATACTCTCCCTGTGTACCAAAAAAAAAAAAATAAATTTCTGTTTGGTTAAAAAATAAAAAAAAGTTTGGCAATAACAAGAATTGAACCTCAAGCGTACGCTTGTGCAAACCCTGTTATAACCCCTGAACCACACCTAAAGTTGCAAGTTAAGCATAAATCAGTGTATATAAATGAGAATATTTAATTGGACCAGATTATTATTATAGTCACGTGACTTTTTAATTTTGGCTCACATTACAAGGATAAAATTAAAATATAAATTATTTACCATCATGTGAGAACTTAGGCCGCGTTCGTTTACACGTTTTATGAAGCGAGCAGGGCGTTTTTGACGTCACAATGACGTAATTTGACACTTGGCCCAATTACGGTTTTACCAAATTACGTCATAGTGACGTCAAAAACGCTGTGCTCGGTATATGGAGTTTTTTTCACACTGAAAATGACAGTTCAACTAAAAGGTGTTTTTTTTGACCAATCACAAACTTCCAAAGTGATTTATGCATTTATTAACTTACTTTGATGCTTTAAAACGTTTAGAATGCCAATAAACTTGACAGCTAAGCACATTATGATCACCAATGTCACAGTTTATATTGCTGTAAATGCAATAAGGACGTAACGAGGTTGTAGCTTGGTGGTCAAAATTCAGGTTTTGTAAACGGACAGTCTGAGGTTCGAGAGCCGTACTAGGAGTGTTTTTTTTTTTTTTTAAATTCCAAAAAATAGTAATTTTTGATTTGTACTGAAATGCTTTTAACACTCTGGACAGTCAGTGATGTCATTTTAAATTAATTAAAAAAAAATAAAATAAAAAAATGTGGTTTTAGTGAAACTCGAACCGCGTTGGTTTTTAGCAGTAAAACCACTGAAATTGTACCCAAACTAGACAGGACACGTCATTAGACCCCACTGGTCAAAGTCACGTGATACAACAATGATTATAACGCCGTCGACTGTAAAATCCATTTTTACGACCAATTATACCCAGAAATTACATCATATTAGCCTGTCCTGGTAGACGTGCATTTTACCGGTAATTATCTCATAATTAATTTTTTGTTTGCAGATTGATGGACGAGCATGCGTGCACTCCCTCGCCTTCGGCCCAATCCAACCACTACAACTGCCTCTCCCCCTCAAACTCCCCCTCGCCCTTGCTCCAGACCTACCAGCTGACCCCCAGGTATCCTCAAGACTACCAAACCAATCCCCAAGACATGATCCCCGCCAGTCAGGTACTACCCCAGGTGCTACCTAAAGCGGGGGAAATGTGGGGGGCGGGAGCCATGGACGCCTACGCCGAATACAACCGGTAAGCTTATCCACTCGGTATGAGGTATTATTTGAAACTTACTTTGCATTAAAAAAAAAATAGGTACGACTATGGTAGGCAGCAGTACGCGGACGCGATGCCCGTGTACGGAACCAGGGCCGGCTTCGCGCACAAAATTGGCGGGCCCAATCAGAGCCAAAAAGCTAGCAAAGAGGCGCGAATCAGACGTCCAATGAACGCTTTCATGGTGTGGGCCAAAGTGGAACGCAAAAAGTTGGCGGACGAAAATCCGGATCTGCACAATGCTGATCTCAGTAAAATGTTAGGTGAGTACTCAGATTTCTAGAAGTTTCGTTTTTTTTTTAAATAATTGACAACCTTTGACATCTATAATGTCAACGATTTACGTAAAAACACGTCATTTGACTGATTTTTGTGCATTTTTGTGCTTATTTGCTGCTATTTTTTTGTATATTGAGATATTGAAGGCTTCTGAGAGACAAAAACATACCAATTACCTGTAATTTTGCAAATTTAAACTGACTTTACATTCCAAAACCCTAGAGAAGCTCTAAAAGCTTCCAAAAGCTTTTCAACTTATCTGTAGAAGCTGTCAAAAGATTTCAAGACAGTCTAAAAGGCTCCACATGCTTCTAGAGCAGTTCAACAGCTTCCAAAAGTTTCTAGAACTCTCTACAAGGCTTCAAATACCTTAAAAGCAGTCCAGAATCTTCAATGCTCTTTAAACTGTTACCAAATGCTTCTAAAATAGTCTAAAAAGGTTATAAAACACTACAGATACTACAAAACGCTTCCCAAGTAGTCGAAAGTTTTCCAAAACAGTCTAGATGCTTCCAGAAGCTTTTAGAACACTCTAAAAGCTTCCAAATGATCTTCAACTAGTCTAGAAGTTCACAACAAACTTCAAGGCAATCTAAAAGCTTCTAAAACTCTCAAGAAACCTTCCGAATGCTCCTAGAGTAGTCTAAAAAAATTTCAAAATACTACAGAAACTCCTAAATGCTTCTAAAGCAGTCGAAAGCTTTTAAAACAGTCTAGAAGCTCTCAAAATATTTCAAGACAGGCCAAAAGCTTCTAGAGCAGTTCGACAGCTTCCAAAAGTTTCTAGAACCTTCCATAAGGTTTCAAATGCCTTGAAAGCAGTCCAGAACCTTCAATGTTCCTAAAGTAGTCTAAACAAATTTCAAAACACTACAGAAACACCAAAATGCTTCTAAAACAGTCGGAAGCCTTCCAAAACAATGTAGAAGCTTCCACAAGCTTTTAGAACAGTCTAAAAAATTCCAAATACTCTTCAACTAGTCTAGAAGTTCACAACAAACTTCAGGGCATTCTAAAAGCTTCTAAAACTCTCAAGAAACCTTCCAAAAGCTTCTAGAGCAGTTCAACAGCTTCCAAAAGTTTCTAGAACTCTCTACAAGGCTTCAAATACTTTAAAAGCAGTCCAGAAAATTCAATGCTCTTTAAACTGTTACCAAATGCTTCTAAAATAGTCTAAAAAGGTTTTAAGACACTACAGATACTCCAAAATGCTTCCCAAGTAGTTGAAAGTTTTCCAAAACAGTCTAGATGCTTCCAGAAGCTTTTAGAACACTCTAAAGGCTTCCAAATGATCTTCAACTAGTCTAGAAGTTCACAACAAACTTCAAGGCAATCTAAAACTTTCAAGAAACCTTCCAAATGCTCCTAGAGTAGTCTAAAAAAATTTCAAAATACTACAGAAACTCCTAAATGCTTCTAAAACAGTATAGAAGCTCTCAAAATATTTCAAGACAGTCCAAAAGCTTCTAGTACCCTCCATAAGGTTTCAAATGCCTTGAAAGCAGTCCAGAACCTTCAATGCTCCTAGAGTAGTCTAAAAATATTTCAAAACACTACAGACACTCCAAAATGCTTCTAAAACAGTCGGAAGCCTTCCAAAACAATCTAGAAGCTTCCAAAAGGTATCAAAACAGTCTAGAAGTTTTGAAAAAATTCTAATAATTTTCCAAATGCCTTTAAAACATTCCAGAAACTTCAGTATGCTTTTTAAACTGTCCAAATGCTCTTCAAGTGAGTTTAAAGATATTTTAAAACACTAGGGTAACTCTAAAGTGCTTCCCAAGCAGTCCAAAACGGTCTAGAAGCTTCCAAATGATCTTCAGCTGATCTAGAAGCTTTCAAGACAGTCCAAAAGTTTCCGTATGCTTTTAGAGCAGTTTAAAAGCTTCCAAAAGTTTCTAGAACCGTCTCTACAAGGTTCGTCTGCAGTCCAGAACGTTAAATGCTCTTTAAACTGTCCAAATGCTCCTAAAGTAGTCTAAAAAGGTTTTAAAACAGTACATAAACTCCAAAATGCTTCTAAAGCAGTCGGACACTGTTCAAGACAGTCTAGAAGCTTCCAAAAGCTTTCAGAACACTTCTAAATGCTCTTAAAGAGTCTAGAAGCTTCCAAAAAATTCTAGAACCGTCTAAGAGTTTCCAAATGCCTCTAAAGCATTCCAGAACTTGGATATGCTCTTTAAACTGTCCAAAAAGCACAAGTAGTTCAAAAAAATGTTGAAAATTTTCAAAACAGTCTAAAAAAATTCTTTTTTAATCCGGATTCTAGTGAGGTTATGGTACGATCTGAACCAAAATTTGGTGTTCACGGAATCGAGATGGCCTTCGGATGGTACCACTCTGGGTCGGCGAATTAATCAATTATTCGCCCCGGCGCAAAACGAAAACGAAAAAACGGACGGTTCCCCGATCGAAATGGCATAAATCAGGCGCGGACGGGGGACTTTGGAGAAAAACGCGGCCGCGTTCGTTTACATAAATTTCGGAAACTCGACCGGGACCGTAAATCTCCGCGTGATTGATTGTGACCCGCGACTTTGGTACTACCGTCCTACCCGATTCCCCGAATTCGATCCGATCAGAGACGGTACCGCCGCATGTTTGGGTCGTACCGCTTTCTCCCCCAAAATAATTACTAAAATTCAGAGTTTCTTAGGTGATGGTACCAAACCAACAAGTTGGCTGGGTAGTACCGTCATTTACGTTTCTCCCTGTCTGTAACAAGTCGTTTCTGAAACTTAAACGTAGTACCATCTTACAGAATTATTGGCCTCTACAAAACTAAAGGTACATTTGGCAACAATGCAATATCATTCCAGATTTAAGCACGTAACGACTGTAGAGATGGTAGTACCCTGGAATTGACAGTTTAACAAAAAAATACTTGGACTTGAAAAACGCAATTTTCACTGTAGTACCACCGTAAAAAAATTGTTTGCTACTAAAATAAAGTTGGGTTTTGGTGAAATGGTACTACCCCCAAACCAGTTTTTAGGCAGTACCAGTGAGAGTTACATAGTACTACTTAAAATTTGCTGTAGTATGGTGATAATTTGCGACAACTGAAAAGTAGTACCACCAAAACCTTTACTTGGTAGTACCTTAGTATCTCCATAAAAACTTTTTTCTTCAAACTTGCGCCGATATCGGCGTTACTTCTGGTGTTTACTGTTCCGGTTTTGCGATTGCAATATTACGACTAGAAATGGTACCTAAAAGGTACTAACGTATTGATTAACAAATCACGATCGGACGTGTTTTAATCGATTTCCGTATGGTAATGAGTCGGCCCATTCAAGTTTAATATCAGTTTTATGGTGCATTGTTAGGGTAGTACCGTACAGCGATTAGTGTAGTACTGGTGCGTGTTGAAGTGGTACCATTTAATTTCAGCGATAGAGGAACAATACTAATTGATAATTTTTCTTGTTGCGCTATTTGTAAGGTAGTACCAGTGTCTTAACGGAAATGATTGGTACTACTGATAGTACCGGGTAATGTAAGCGTGTTTTTTTTTTAAACTTTGATTAGTAATTTGCATAGGTGGTACCATGTCAGTAGTCACTTAGCATAATTGAGGTACAGATATTGTGGTTTATGAATGTTAACGAATTCGAACGTGGGTAGTACCCACAGCTGAGAGAGTACTGCACTCTCTCTCTCTCTCTCAGATTATCCCTTAAATTTAAAAAAGGTACTAAACCGAGTCGACTGGCGGCGGTACCATCCGCAAAAAAAAAACCGAAACGTCGATCGATACGCAAACAAAAGCGCGACCTCAAACAAATCACCGTGGGGTTCGGCGGCGACCAATCAGAGGCCGCCGATCCGCCCGGCCATTTTCTATTAAGCCCGACCTCGGTCGACCATTGGTCGGACCGGTGGGCCGACGACCAATCACGCGCAGCCTTAGCGGTACTAATGAGATGCGCGTCCCGGGAGGCTGTTTCCCGGTTTCTGTGCGTTCATTGGTGCCGGCTTACAGCTATCCCGGTTATTCCCGATTTATCCGTGACTCTCATTGGCTAGGAGCTGTCAACTTGTCAACACTCCCAGTTCCCTACTTTACCGACCTTAAATATATAGTTCGTCGAGGTGTAAATGGAGTTTGAATCGTCAACTTTTACATGGTTGCCAGATTAAGGGATTTAACCTAAAAAATAAGACATTTTTTTTCCGGGGGGAGAATTTCAGATCTGACACTACTAAAAATTACCCTTTTTGGGACAATTTATAAAGAATGCACTATACTTTCAAAAGCTGTGCAAAGGAGTAAAACTAGACGGGCACAAAAGCGTTTTAAGCCAATTTGCTCAGTTATTAGTGTTTTTTTCGGAAAAACTCTATCTTGACAAAAGAAAGGAGAAGTTTTGGGTTACATTTTGACGTTTGAACGAACCTCCTAACTGTCATAGGAACCAAGTTAGGAACTGTCAAAGTGTGACACCTTCAATATTGTTAGCGCAGTTGTCATGTCAAATATCTCGATTATTTGTAATTTTTGAGAGAAAACTATGTTTTGGTGAAAGAAAGCCATTTATACGGGCTATATTTTGACGTTTTAACGAACCGCTTAACTGTCATAGGAACCCAGTTAGAAGCTGTCAAATTGCGACTAATCTTTAAAAAGCTCGTTCCCTTGCACTGCTCTATTTCCCGGTCAATATCTCGGTTATTTGTAATTTTTGAGAGAAAACTATGTTTTGGTGAAAGAAAGCCATTTATACGGACTACATTTTGACGTTTGAACGAACTTCCTAACTATCATAGGAACCCAGTTAAAAGCTGTCAAATTGCGACTCCTTCAATATTGTTAGCGCAGTTGTCATGTCAAATATCTCGGTTATTTGTAATTTTTGAGAGAAAACTATATGTTGGTGAAAGAAAGCCATTTATACGGACTACATTTTGACGTTTGAATGAACCTCCTAACTGTCATAGGAACCAAGTTAGGAGCTGTCAAACTGTGACACTTTCAATATTGTTAGCGCAGTTGTCATGTCAAATATCTCGGTTATTTGTAATTTTTGAGAGAAAATTGTATTTAGTTAAACGAAAGTCAAAACATTTGTCACATTTTGACGTTCGAACAAACTTTTCAGCTGTCATAGGAACCAAATTAGGAGCTGTCAAATTGCGACTAATCTTTAAAAAGCTCGTTCACTTGCACTGCTCTATTTCCCGGTCAACATCTCGGTTATTTGTAATTTTTGAGGTAAAACTGTGTTTAGTTGAAAGAAAGCCAATTATACGGGCTACATTTTGACGTTTGAACGAACCTCCTAACGGTCATAGGAACCAAGTTAGGAGCTGTCAAAGTGTGACACCTTCAATATTAGCCAAATTTAGTCAAATATCTCGGTTACTTGTAATTTTTGAGAGAAAATTGAATTTAGGTAAAAGAAAGCCAAAATCATTTTCCACATTTTGACGTTCGAACGAACTTTCCAGCTGTCATAGGACAGTTTATAAGGAACGCACTATACCTTCAAAAGCTGTGCAAAGGAGTAAAACTAGACGTGCACAACAGTGTTCTAACGCAATTTGCTCAGTTATTAGTGTTTTTTCCGAAAAAACTCTATCTTGACAAAAGAAAGGAGAAGTTTTGGGTTGCAAAGTGACGTTCGAACGAACCTCCTAACTATCATAGGAACCAAGTTAGTAGCAGTCAAACTGTGACACCTTCAATATTGTTAGCGCAGTTGAATTTCAAGTCAAATATCTCAGTTACTTGTAATTTTTGAGAGAAAACTGTATTTAGTTGAAAGAAAGCCATTTATACGGACTACATTTTGACGTTTGATCGAACCTCCTAACTATCATAGGAACCCAGTTAGAAGCTGTCAAATTGCGACTAATCTTTAAAAAGCTCGTTCACTTGCACTGCTCTATTTCCCGGTCAATATCTCGGTTATTTGTAATTTTTGAGAGAAAACTATGTTTTGGTGAAAGAAAGCCATTTATACGGGCTACATTTTGACGTTTGAACGAACCGCTTAACTGTCATAGGAACCAAGTTAGGAGCTGTCAAAGTGTGACACCTTCAATATTGTTAGCGCAGTTGAATATTTCATATCAAATATCTCGGTTATTTGTAATTTTTGAAAAAAAAACTATGTTTTGGTGAAAGAAAGCCATTTATACGGGCTACATTTGACGTTTGAAAGAACCTCCTAACTGTCATAGGAACCAAGTTAAGAGCTGTCAAAGTGTGACACCTTCAATATTGTTAGCGCAGTTGAATTTCAAGTCAAATATCTCGGTTACTTGTAATTTTTGAGAGAAAATTGTATTTAGGTAAAAGAAAGCCAAAATCATTTGCCACATTTTGACGTTCGAACGAACTTTCCAACTGTCATAGGAACCAAATTAGGAGCTGTCAAATTGTGACTTGACACAGTAAATCAGAATGCATCAAGTGGGAAAAATGCAGCTAACAATGCTGTCCAGTTGCGGCAATTACATTCTAAACCATATTTGTACTTTGGGTAAATGTTTGATTAGGTTAGGATAGGACGTCCCGGTACGGCAAAAACTGCCTAACCTCATAACTTTGCTCCTGTACTACATAGAACGTTGATTTTTGGACAGGTCACAGACAAACCCCTAAAGGCACGTGCAGACCAGTTTTCGCCGATCTAGGACGCGGTACAGTGGCGTGGGTGGACTTGGAAAAAAGTAGGTCAAGTGACGTCACCCACACACACATCTCTCTCACACTCACCCATATATAAATAGACAGTCGGAGACGGAAATTTGTAAACAATGGCCAATCAGAGCGCGTGCCTAGCGTGTGCGTCCTTTTCATAATAAAGTCGAAACCGAAGAAAAAGCCACTTTAATGTGGAGTGTGGGAGATTTCTTGTGGGAATCTGACCCGGACTGACCTCAGGGTCGCCCCCGGGAGGGGCAAGGAGGGGCGTTCCCATCTATTGTATACTTGCTACCGGCAGGGGCGTGCGTCTAATTACTCCCTAATTGAAGCAGGAAGTTGAGAAATAGTACCGTTTAATGAGCTGTATAGTGGAGAGAGAGTGCATCAGGCAGGGGCGGCTCCACAATAATTTTTTTTTTCCCGTTTACGTCCAAAAATTCGTTCAAACCTACGCCGGAAATTACATTATAAGGAAAAAATCAAAATGTCCGTATATGTTACTCGGTTCGAGAAACTTAACTGTTCGTAAAAATCTGGGTTTGGGGGAGAGTTACGCAAAAACGAACGTCATCACTGAATTCCTCATCCTCGATTTAGTAAAAAACGAGTACAAACTTGATTTTTTACGAAAATCTCAAAATGACCCTTGTGGAGGCCATTTGCAATTTCCGCCATTTTGGATCGAAATAGCATAGGGTTGATGGTACTCGTTTTCGACCAATTTGGGGTCAAGGAATCCATTTCTGCAGTCAGTCAGTCTGTATCTATCACTCAGTTTAAAAAGATTGTCTTAAATTGGTTTAAAAACTAAAAAATAAGCAAAATTATGAAAATTGATCAAAATCAAAATTATGAAAAGGAAGTTTGGGCGTGCTCTCAAAAAATGTTTCACTAATTGCCCCTAGTTTTGTGCACTACCTTTCAAATTTACTACGAGCCGCTACTGGCCATCAGGTGCGGTACCCAACCACCACAGTGGATTTTCACTCAAACTCCTGACGATGCCACACAAATTGGATTCAGAAACGGGGTTTTTTGTTCGCGTGGGCGGCTTTGGTATGCCCACGTCCTCATATCGCACTAATTTATGCCTCGATGAAGCAATTAAAGGCTGAAATCGAGCCCGGTGCTCGACTTTATGCTAATCAGCCGGTTTGCGGCGAATTGGAATCGCCGCCAACGCCGTACGCGTGCGTTAATTGGAGACGGGCCTTTAGGCCGATGTTCTTTTGTTTTTTTTTTTGTGAAGTGTGTCAAAGTCTTAATTGTCTCCACCCACGCCACTGTACAATTACGTTTCCTGCAACAATCTGTCAAAAAAATCACGATTCTAAGTGGTGCAGTACCAGAGTTATCGGGTTCGGCAGTTTGTGCCGTACAATTTGAGTCTACTACAGT
This sequence comes from Ips typographus, assembly GCF_016097725.1. Lineage (NCBI taxonomy): Eukaryota > Metazoa > Arthropoda > Insecta > Coleoptera > Curculionidae > Ips > Ips typographus. The sequence goes on along the minus strand of NC_138426.1, from coordinate 7,618,514 downwards.
CGTACTAAACATCCAATTACTACTCTGATTCTCAAAAAGTTGATCATCACGTGACCAATTCAACTTGTGATTTCAAATGTCAAATGTCAGTTGTCACGTTGTCAAACGCGTCACTCTGCTAGCGATCAACGTGGGTTGATTCGTACGAATTGTTTTTATCACGTGATTGTCAACTTTCGAAAATCGAACTGTCATTGCAAATTTCCTTTTCCATTTTGCAATTAAAGCGTGTGAAAAAATCACGGTTCTAAGTAGTTTAGAATGTGACTGACGGCCTAAATATATAGCAAGAGAACCGTTGCATTTTATCAATTAAAATACATTCTAATTTGCTACGCCACTGTAAAACGTGTGAACAATTTAAAATTTTGCAGGCTGTTACACTAACCTTCCTACTAAAAATCACGGCTCCATATGTAGTTTAGAACGTGACTTATAGACTAAATGCCGTTACAGAACAGCTTGCATTTAGATAATTATGGGCACATTCTAATTGATTACGCCACTGGAGAACGTTGGATTAACTTGTAGTTTAGAATGTGACTTATAGACTAAATATCGTTACAGAACAGCTTGCATTTAGCTAATTATGGGCACATTCTAATTGATTACGCCACTGGAGAACGTTGGATTAACTTGTAGTTTAGAATGTGACTTATAGACTAAATGTCGTTACAGAACAGCTTGCATTTAGATAATTATGGGCACATTCTAATTGATTACGCCACTGGAGAACGTTTGGATTAACTTGTAGTTTAGAATGTGACTTATAAACTAAATGCCATTACAGAACAGCTTGCATTTAGATAATTATGGGCACATTCTAATTGATTACGCCACTGGAGAACGTTGGATTAACTTGTAGTTTAGAATGTGACTTATAAACTAAATGCCATTACAGAACAGCTTGCATTTAGATAATTATGGGCACATTCTAATTGATTACGCCACTGGAGAACGTTGGATTAACTTGTAGTTTAGAATGTGACTTATAGACTAAATATCGTTACAGAACAGCTTGCATTTAGCTAATTATGGGCACATTCTAATTGATTACGACACTGGAGAACGTTTGGATTAACTTGTAGTTTAGAATGTGACTTATAGACTAAATGCCGTTACAGAACAGCTTGCATTTAGATAATTATGGGCACATTCTAATTGATTACGCCACTGGAGAACGTTTGGATTAACTTGTAGTTTAGAATGTGACTTATAGACTAAATGCCATTACAGAACAGCTTGCATTTAGATAATTATGGGCACATTCTAATTGATTACGCCACTGAAGAACGTTGGATTAACTTGTAGTTTAGAATGTGACTTATAAAATAAATGCCATTACAGAACAGCTTACATTTAGCTAATTATGGGCACATTCTAATTGATTACGCCACTGGAGAACGTTGGATTAACTTGTAGTTTAGAATGTGACTTATAGACTAAATGTCGTTACAGAACAGCTTGCATTTAGATAATTATGGGCACATTCTAATTGATTACGCCACTGGAGAACGTTTGGATTAACTTGTAGTTTAGAATGTGACTTATAGACTAAATGCCATTACAGAACAGCTTGCATTTAGCTAATTATGGGCACATTCTAATTGATTACGCCACTGGAGAACGTTGGATTAACTTGTAGTTTAGAATGTGACTTATAGACTAAATGTCGTTACAGAACAGCTTGCATTTAGATAATTATGGGCACATTCTAATTGATTACGCCACTGGAGAACGTTTGGATTAACTTGTAGTTTAGAATGTGACTTATAAAATAAATGCCGTTACAGAACAGCTTGCATTTAGATAATTATGGGCACATTCTAATTGATTACGCCACTGGAGAACGTTGGATTAACTTGTAGTTTAGAATGTGACTTATAGACTAAATGCCGTTACAGCACAGCTTGCATTTAGATAATTATGGGCACATTCTAATTGATTACGCCACTGGAGAACGTTTGGATTAACTTGTAGTTTAGAATGTGACTTATAAAATAAATGCCGTTACAGAACAGCTTGCATTTAGATAATTATGGGCACATTCTAATTGATTACGCCACTGGAGAACGTTGGATTAACTTGTAGTTTAGAATGTGACTTATAGACTAAATGCCGTTACAGCACAGCTTGCATTTAGATAATTATGGGCACATTCTAATTGATTACGCACTGGAGAACGTTTGGATTAACTTGTAGTTTAGAATGTGACTTATAGACTAAATGCCGTTACAGAACAGCTTGCATTTAGATAATTATGGGCACATTCTAATTGATTACGCCACTGGAGAACGTTTGGATTAACTTGTAGTTTAGAATGTGACTTATAGACTAAATGCCATTACAGAACAGCTTGCATTTAGATAATTATGGGCACATTCTAATTGATTACGCCACTGAAGAACGTTGGATTAACTTGTAGTTTATAATGTGACTTATAGACTAAATGCCATTACAGAACAGCTTGCATTTAGATAATTATGGGCACATTCTAATTGATTACGCCACTGGAGAACGTTGGATTAACTTGTAGTTTAGAATGTGACTTATAGACTAAATGCCGTTACAGAACAGCTTGCATTTAGATAATTATGGGCACATTCTAATTGATTACGCCACTGGAGAACGTTGGATTAACTTGTAGTTTAGAATGTGACTTATAGACTAAATGCCGTTACAGCACAGCTTGCATTTAGATAATTATGGGCACATTCTAATTGATTACGCACTGGAGAACGTTTGGATTAACTTGTAGTTTAGAATGTGACTTATAGACTAAATGCCATTACAGAACAGCTTGCATTTAGATAATTATGGGCACATTCTAATTGATTACGCCACTGAAGAACGTTGGATTAACTTGTAGTTTAGAATGTGACTTATAGACTAAATGCCATTACAGAACAGCTTGCATTTAGATAATTATGGGCACATTCTAATTGATTACGCCACTGGAGAACGTTGGATTAACTTGTAGTTTAGAATGTGACTTATAGACTAAATGCCGTTACAGAACAGCTTGCATTTAGATAATTATGGGCACATTCTAATTGATTACGCCACTGGAGAACGTTTGGATTAACTTGTAGTTTAGAATGTGACTTATAGACTAAATGCCATTACAGAACAGCTTGCATTTAGATAATTATGGGCACATTCTAATTGATTACGCCACTGAAGAACGTTGGATTAACTTGTAGTTTATAATGTGACTTATAGACTAAATGCCATTACAGAACAGCTTGCATTTAGATAATTATGGGCACATTCTAATTGATTACGCCACTGGAGAACGTTGGATTAACTTGTAGTTTAGAATGTGACTTATAGACTAAATGCCGTTACAGAACAGCTTGCATTTAGATAATTATGGGCACATTCTAATTGATTACGCCACTGGAGAACGTTTGGATTAACTTGTAGTTTAGAATGTGACTTATAGACTAAATGCCATTACAGAACAGCTTGCATTTAGATAATTATGGGCACATTCTAATTGATTACGCCACTGGAGAACGTTTGGATTAACTTGCAGTTTAGAATGTGACTTATAAACTAAATGCCATTACAGAACAGCTTGCATTTAGATAATTATGGGCACATTCTAATTGATTACGCCACTGGAGAACGTTTGGATTAACTTGTAGTTTAGAATGTGACTTATAGACTAAATGCCATTACAGAACAGCTTGCATTTAGATAATTATGGGCACATTCTAATTGATTACGCCACTGAAGAACGTTGGATTAACTTGTAGTTTAGAATGTGACTTATAGACTAAATATCGTTACAGAACAGCTTGCATTTAGCTAATTATGGGCACATTCTAATTGATTACGCCACTGGAGAACGTTTGGATTAACTTGTAGTTTAGAATGTGACTTATAAACTAAATGCCATTACAGAACAGCTTGCATTTAGATAATTATGGGCACATTCTAATTGATTACGCCACTGGAGAACGTTGGATTAACTTGTAGTTTAGAATGTGACTTATAGACTAAATGTCGTTACAGAACAGCTTGCATTTAGATAATTATGGGCACATTCTAATTGATTACGCCACTGGAGAACGTTTGGATTAACTTGTAGTTTAGAATGTGACTTATAAACTAAATGCCATTACAGAACAGCTTGCATTTAGATAATTATGGGCACATTCTAATTGATTACGCCACTGGAGAACGTTTGGATTAACTTGTAGTTTAGAATGTGACTTATAAACTAAATGCCATTACAGAACAGCTTGCATTTAGATAATTATGGGCACATTCTAATTGATTACGCCACTGGAGAACGTTGGATTAACTTGTAGTTTAGAATGTGACTTATAAACTAAATGCCATTACAGAACAGCTTGCATTTAGCTAATTATGGGCACATTCTAATTGATTACGACACTGGAGAACGTTTGGATTAACTTGTAGTTTAGAATGTGACTTATAGACTAAATGCCGTTACAGAACAGCTTGCATTTAGATAATTATGGGCACATTCTAATTGATTACGCCACTGGAGAACGTTTGGATTAACTTGTAGTTTAGAATGTGACTTATAGACTAAATGCCATTACAGAACAGCTTGCATTTAGATAATTATGGGCACATTCTAATTGATTACGCCACTGGAGAACGTTTGGATTAACTTGTAGTTTAGAATGTGACTTATAAAATAAATGCCGTTACAGAACAGCTTGCATTTAGATAATTATGGGCACATTCTAATTGATTACGCCACTGAAGAACGTTGGATTAACTTGTAGTTTAGAATGTGACTTATAGACTAAATGCCATTACAGAACAGCTTGCATTTAGATAATTATGGGCACATTCTAATTGATTACGCCACTGGAGAACGTTGGATTAACTTGTAGTTTAGAATGTGACTTATAGACTAAATGCCGTTACAGAACAGCTTGCATTTAGATAATTATGGGCACATTCTAATTGATTACGCCACTGGAGAACGTTTGGATTAACTTGTAGTTTAGAATGTGACTTATAAAATAAATGCCGTTACAGAACAGCTTGCATTTAGATAATTATGGGCACATTCTAATTGATTACGCCACTGGAGAACGTTTGGATTAACTTGTAGTTTAGAATGTGACTTATAGACTAAATGCCGTTACAGAACAGCTTGCATTTAGATAATTATGGGCACATTCTAATTGATTACGCCACTGGAGAACGTTTGGATTAACTTGTAGTTTAGAATGTGACTTATAAAATAAATGCCATTACAGAACAGCTTGCATTTAGATAATTATGGGCACATTCTAATTGATTACGCCACTGGAGAACGTTGGATTAACTTGTAGTTTAGAATGTGACTTATAGACTAAATGCCGTTACAGAACAGCTTGCATTTAGATAATTATGGGCACATTCTAATTGATTACGCCACTGGAGAACGTTTGGATTAACTTGTAGTTTAGAATGTGACTTATAGACTAAATGCCATTACAGAACAGCTTGCATTTAGATAATTATGGGCACATTCTAATTGATTACGCCACTGAAGAACGTTGGATTAACTTGTAGTTTATAATGTGACTTATAGACTAAATGCCATTACAGAACAGCTTGCATTTAGATAATTATGGGCACATTCTAATTGATTACGCCACTGGAGAACGTTGGATTAACTTGTAGTTTAGAATGTGACTTATAGACTAAATGCCGTTACAGAACAGCTTGCATTTAGATAATTATGGGCACATTCTAATTGATTACGCCACTGGAGAACGTTGGATTAACTTGTAGTTTAGAATGTGACTTATAGACTAAATGCCGTTACAGCACAGCTTGCATTTAGATAATTATGGGCACATTCTAATTGATTACGCCACTGAAGAACGTTGGATTAACTTGTAGTTTATAATGTGACTTATAGACTAAATGCCATTACAGAACAGCTTGCATTTAGATAATTATGGGCACATTCTAATTGATTACGCCACTGGAGAACGTTGGATTAACTTGTAGTTTAGAATGTGACTTATAGACTAAATGCCATTACAGAACAGCTTGCATTTAGATAATTATGGGCACATTCTAATTGATTACGCCACTGGAGAACGTTTGGATTAACTTGTAGTTTAGAATGTGACTTATAGACTAAATGCCATTACAGAACAGCTTGCATTTAGATAATTATGGGCACATTCTAATTGATTACGCCACTGGAGAACGTTGGATTAACTTGTAGTTTAGAATGTGACTTATAGACTAAATGCCGTTACAGAACAGCTTGCATTTAGATAATTATGGGCACATTCTAATTGATTACGCCACTGAAGAACGTTGGATTAACTTGTAGTTTATAATGTGACTTATAGACTAAATGCCATTACAGAACAGCTTGCATTTAGATAATTATGGGCACATTCTAATTGATTACGCCACTGGAGAACGTTGGATTAACTTGTAGTTTAGAATGTGACTTATAGACTAAATGCCGTTACAGAACAGCTTGCATTTAGATAATTATGGGCACATTCTAATTGATTACGCCACTGGAGAACGTTTGGATTAACTTGTAGTTTAGAATGTGACTTATAGACTAAATGCCATTACAGAACAGCTTGCATTTAGATAATTATGGGCACATTCTAATTGATTACGCCACTGAAGAACGTTGGATTAACTTGTAGTTTATAATGTGACTTATAGACTAAATGCCATTACAGAACAGCTTGCATTTAGATAATTATGGGCACATTCTAATTGATTACGCCACTGGAGAACGTTGGATTAACTTGTAGTTTAGAATGTGACTTATAGACTAAATGCCGTTACAGAACAGCTTGCATTTAGATAATTATGGGCACATTCTAATTGATTACGCCACTGGAGAACGTTTGGATTAACTTGCAGTTTAGAATGTGACTTATAAACTAAATGCCGTTACAGAACAGCTTACATTTAGCTAATTATGGGCACATTCTAATTGATTACGCCACTGGAGAACGTTTGGATTAACTTGTAGTTTAGAATGTGACTTATAGACTAAATGTCGTTACAGAACAGCTTGCATTTAGATAATTATGGGCACATTCTAATTCATTACGCCACTGGAGAACGTTAGATTAACTTGTAGTTTAGAATGTGACTTATAGACTAAATGCCGTTACAGAACAGCTTGCATTTAGCTAATTAGGCACATTCTAATTGATTACAACACTGTAGAACGTTGGATTAACTTGTCGCTTAGAATGTGACTTATAAAATAAATGCCATTACAGAACAGCTTGCATTTAGATAATTATGGGCACATTCTAATTGATTACGCCACTGGAGAACGTTTGGATTAACTTGCAGTTTAGAATGTGACTTATAAACTAAATGCCGTTACAGAACAGCTTACATTTAGCTAATTATGGGCACATTCTAATTGATTACGCCACTGGAGAACGTTTGGATTAACTTGTAGTTTAGAATGTGACTTATAGACTAAATGTCGTTACAGAACAGCTTGCATTTAGATAATTATGGGCACATTCTAATTCATTACGCCACTGGAGAACGTTAGATTAACTTGTAGTTTAGAATGTGACTTATAGACTAAATGCCGTTACAGAACAGCTTGCATTTAGCTAATTAGGCACATTCTAATTGATTACAACACTGTAGAACGTTGGATTAACTTGTCGCTTAGAATGTGACTTATAAAATAAATGCCGTTACAGAACAGCTTGCATTTAGATAATTATGGGCACATTCTAATTGATTACGCCACTGGGGAACGTTGGATTAACTTGTAGTTTAGAACGTGACTTATAGTCTAAATGCCGTTACAAAACAGCTTGCATTTAGAAAATTAGGCACATTCTAATTGATTACGCCACTGGAGAACGTTTGGAATAACTTGCTGACGCTTTGACTGACAATTGCTTTGTATACCCCCACAAAAATCATGGCTCCAAGTAGTTTAGAATGTGACTAACCACTGTGATACATTTTTCTCAGAAAACCTTTTTTTAGTGAACAATTTTTTGCTCAAAAAAACTTTTGCTGAGAAATTATTCTTGCTCAGAAATCTCTTATTGACCAGAACATTCTTAGGCTCAGAAAATTAATCTGTCTTAAAAACTGTTTTTTTTTACTCAGAAATTTTGCTCAGAAGATAATTCTTTGCTCAGAAATTTTTTTTGCTCAGAAATATTTTTTTTATTTAATTTGTTTTTCTCAGAAAACATGTTTTGATTAAGATATTCTGATACTTTTTTGACTGAATTAAAATAGATTGTCACACCACTTTCTTAACTAATTTGGGGTCGGGAAATCGAATGCGCTTACTGGTTTTTCAGTGAAACTCACTGATTTCGAAAAAAATCAAAATGGCACCTTTCAAAAACTGAATTTTCTCAATTTAGTATGTTTAACATCGTGTTTAAGTCGAAATCAAACAAACCTATATTTATTTTCACCGAGTAAATAGCGTAAAACGACAAATCCCAGCCTTATCTCGAATTTGTTTTAGTTTATTTAGTTATGATGCTACTAAATATTCTTGCGTGTGTGTGTGTGTAAAAATGTTTCGAAATTTTGATAAGAATAACAAATTATTCTCGAGTGGAAAATAATGCAGGACCGTACTCAATGACAGGGGGCAAACTTTTATTTTTACTGTAGTTGAGAGGGGGGGAAAGGGTCGGTACGACCCTGTCGTCCATCTCAAGGTATAACCTCTTTGGTACTAAGTTACGGGAGCATCAAGGTACTTGAGATAAGTTTGTGTAACGTGCGTAGTTATTAATAGGATCAGACAGATTTTTTTTGAGTACTTACGGTAGAAGACAAGTAGAGCTGAATGTCTACTTAACGGAACTTTAATCAACTGTAACTCGGTTACGAGGCAAAATTCAGGGAAATCTTAAGGTATAAAAGTTGTAGGGAATTTAATTTTCTATAAAAACCTCAGAGGGACATTTTGTCCTTAAGGGCCTCAGAAAAAAGATATTTGCTTAGGAATGTTTAATAGACACAAAGTGTCTGAGTGTCTACTTAACGGAAATTTAATCAACTGTAACTCGGTCACAAGACAAAATTCAGAGAAATCTTTAAGAAGAAAAGTTGTGGGGAATTTAATTCTCTATAAAAACCACAGAAGGACATTTTGTCCTTAAGAGCCTCAGAAAGAAGAGATTTGCTTAGAAATGTTCAATGGTGGCAAAATGTCTGAATGTCTACTTAACGGAACTTCAATCAACTGTAACTCGGTCAGAAGGCAAAATTCAGGGAAATCTTAAGGAAGAAAAGTGGTAGGGAATTTCATTTTCTATAAAAACCTCAGAAGGACAATTTGTCCTTAAGGGCCTCAGAAAGAAGATATTTGCTTAGGAATGTTTGATGGTGGCAAAGTGTCTGAATGTCTACTTAATGGAACTTCAATCAACTGTAACTCGGTCAGAAGGCAAAATTCAGGGAAATCTTAAGGAATAAAAGTAGTAGGAAATTTAATTTTCTATAAAAACCTCAGAAGGACATTTTGTCCTTAAGAGCCTCAGAAAGAAGATACTTGCTTAGGAATGTTCAATAGTGACAAAGTGTCTGAATGTCTACTTAACGGAACTTTAATCAGCTGTAACTCGGTTACGAGGCAAAATTCAGGAAAATCATAAGGAAGAAAAGTTGTAGGGAATTTAATTTTTTATAAAAACCTCAGAAGGGCAATTTGTCCTTAAGGGCATCAGAAAAAAGATATTTGCTTAGGAATGTTTTATAGACACAAAGTGTCTGAATGAGTAGACAAAACGGAACTTTAATCAACTGTAACTCGGTCACAAGGCAAAATTCAGGGAAATCTTTAAGAAGAAAAGTTGTAGAGAATTTAATTTTCTGTAAAAACTTCAGAGGGACATTTTGTCCTTAAGTGCCTCAGAAAGAAGATATGCTTAGGAAAGTTTAATGACTCTTTGACCCTAAATTACTCCCTTATTTGAAAATTTAGGGCAAAATGTCATAGAAAACAAAAGATAGAGCAAATTTCAAGTTTTCCAAAAATATCCCCACATTAGTTGATTGATCACACCGTTTGGCCGCTAGAGAGCGTCAAATTTCCTTCACCATAAAATCATATAGTTTTTGACACTTGTTGCTTTGAACCTGAATTACTCCGTTATTTGAAAATTTAGGGCAAAATGTCATAGAAAACAAAAGATAGAGCAAATTTCAAGTTTTCCAAAAATATCCCCACATGAGTTAATTGATCACACCGTTTGGCCGCTAGAGGGCGTTAAAGTTCCTCCACCATAAAATCGTATATTTTGTGACATCCGTTGCTTTAACCCTAAATTACTCCGTTATTTGACAAGTTACGTCAAAATGTCATGTAAAACAAAATATAGAGCAGATTTCAGGCTTTTCAAAATAAAATAGCAAGTATAATTCAAAACAATGAAATAAATAATGTCAACTGTCAGTGTCAGGCAATTAATTAACCAAGATGGCGATTGTATTCGTTTGGCATCACCCAACCATCACCGAATTGGCAACAATGCTAACTGTCATTTCCTGGTGACAGTTTGTGTGTTATATACAGAGTCGTCTAGGGCGGTCTGGTGCAATCATCAAAATGCTAAATATTCGATTCGAAAAGCGCGCAAAATGACACCGTATTTATAAGTCAGTGTGCCTATGCGACCGGATGCAACGTTAACGTGACTTGGGTGCGTCTCGGGGCGCTAAGCGGACACGTAGCCACCTCCAGACGCCATTTTTTTTTTGTCAATCTTCGACGCGGATGTGTCCGAACTACCAATCGATCGAGGCACACTGACCTATACCGTATCCGTCAAGGCCAACTAAGAAACCCGTTTGATTTTTCGGGAGCGACTACGCTCCCGTTTTTCGGGAATCAAAAAATGAATGAAACGAAACTCGTCAATGAATCAAATAGTTCAGATGAGGAGGCATTCCACGGTCGCACGTCACCCAAGAACAATGGACGAGTTTGCTTTTATCTCGTCGCATTGTTTTTGCTCCAGTCAGCTGTTCCGATCGGCTATTGTTTCCGCCATTTTTTTTTTTCTTTTGACAATATTGCCGTCAAGGTTATACTAAACACCGAAAATAGTTACGTCAACGACAATCAAAAAGTGTAATTTTTTTTTTTGTACAGAGTAACTGAAACGTCAGTGTAATGACACGCACAGTAATCACGTGACTACCAGTGGTGTAAAATCCGGTTAAACTGTGTCTTTGACGTAATTCTCGTTAAACGTTCCTTTTTTTGTCAAAGTGTACTTGCCTGTCAACTTGGTAATTTTACATGGCTTTTCTGTCAAATTTTCACACTGTTTCTGTCAAGTGTCACTTTTACGTCATTTTCTTACATCACTTTAAAGTGTCATGAACTTCAACTTTATGTTTCCTCTTGATGACGTTAAATTCCTCAGTTTTTTGTATACTGAAAAACCATAAAAAACTAGCCGCCATATTGATTTTTCTCAAATGCACTAAAAAGTAGCACAAAATCAACTTGCGCATTAGACTCCCCGACCCCAAATTAGTAAAGAATGAGGTGTCACAACATTTACATTGTTCATTTAAAGTTTTGGTTATAAAGTGAGGTTATGGTGTGTAATTTGACATTTTTCACCTGACAGAATTGCAAAATTACCCAATTTTGACTAAATCGAGTACGCTCTACTCGTTGCTACACTCAATGTTGCCAGGTCTACCGTTTTTGTAGTTCTTCTACCGTTCTCCTGTTTTTTTTTGTATATAATCTACCGTTTTCAATTACGTTATTGCCATTACGTTGGTTGGGCAACTTTTCATATACTTTTTCAGTATATTGAATAGGAAATTTAATAAGGATTCTAAGAATGCACTTAAAACAGTCATTTTCTTACTCCAAATTACTCTCTAAAACCACGTGATGTCTGTCACTATTGTCAGAAACGTCAAATGTTTACTAGAATTTGTAGGAATTGCATTTTAACACAGTTTTCTAAACAAGACGATTTTCTGAGATTTAACAGTTATTTTGACAGATGTCACTTCATAGTCTAGCTAAATAGTCTTCTGAAATCACGTGACAACTGTCAATAACGTCAAAACTGTCAACCATTGCTCTAAAGTTGCAAAAATCAGTGTTTAGAAACTTTTTCTTGCATTATTTGGTATAAAACGTGTTTCTGCGAATTTAAACAGTTATTTTGACAATTATCACGTGACGTCTAGTTAAACAGTGTTCTACAATCACGTGACAACTGTCACTAACGTCAAAACTGTCAACCAATGCTCTAAAGTTGCAAAAATCAGTGTTTAGAAACTTTTTCTTGCATTATTTGATATAAAACGTGCTTCTGAGAATTATGACAGTTATTTTGCCAATTATCACGTGACGTCTAGTTAAACAGTGTTCTACAAACACGTGACAACCGTCACTAACGTCAAAACTGTCAACCAATGCTCTAAAGTTGCAAAAATCAGTGTTTAGATACTTTTTCTTGCATTATTTGGTGTAAAAGGTGTTTCTGCGAATTTAAACAGTTATTTTGACAATTATCACGTGACGTCTAGTTAAATAGTGTTCTACAATCACGTGACAACTGTCACTAACGTCAAAACTGTCAACCAATACTCTAAAGTTGCAAAAAGCAGGATTTAGGAAAGTTTTCTTGCAGTATTTGATATAAAACGTATTTCTGAGAATTTTGACAGTTATTTTGCCAATTATCACGTGACGTCTAGCTAAATAGTGTTCTACAATCACGTGACAATTGTCACTAACGTCAAAACTGCCAAACCAATGCTCTAAAGCTGCAAAAATCAATGTTTAGGAACGTTTTCTTGCATTATTTGATATAAAACGTGTTTCTGCGAAATTAAACAGTTATTTTGACAATTATTACGTGACGTCTAGTTAAATAGTGTTCTACAATCACGTGACAACTGTCACTAACGTCAAAACTGTCAACCATTGCTCTAAAGTTGCAAAAATCAGGATTTAGGAACGTTTTCTTGCATTATTTGATATAAAACGTGCTTCTGAGAATTATGACAGTTATTTTGCCAATTATCACGTGACGTCTAGTTAAACAGTGTTCTACAAACACGTGACAACCGTCACTAACGTCAAAACTGTCAACCAATGCTCTAAAGTTGCAAAAATCAGTGTTTAGATACTTTTTCTTGCATTATTTGATATAAAACGTGTTTCTGCGAATTTAAACAGTTATTTTGACAATTATCACGTGACGTCTAGTTAAATAGTGTTCTACAATCACGTGACAACTGTCACTAACGTCAAAACTGTCAACCATTGCTCTAAAGTTGCAAAAATCAGGATTTAGGAACGTTTTCTTGCATTATTTGATATAAAACGTGCTTCTGAGAATTATGACAGTTATTTTGCCAATTATCACGTGACGTCTAGTTAAACAGTGTTCTACAAACACGTGACAACCGTCACTAACGTCAAAACTGTCAACCAATGCTCTAAAGTTGCAAAAATCAGTGTTTAGATACTTTTTCTTGCATTATTTGATATAAAACGTGTTTCTTCGAATTTAAACAGTTATTTTGCCAATTATCACGTGACATCTAGTTAAATAGTGTTATACATTCACGTGACAACTGCCACTAACGTCAAAACTGTGAAACCATGCTCTAAAGTTGCAAAAATCAGGATTTAGGAACGTTTTCTTGCATTATTTGATATAAAACGTGTTTCTGAGAATTATGACAGTTATTTTGCCAATTATCACGTGACGTCTAGTTAAATAGTGTTCTATAATGACGTAACAACTGTCACTAACGTCAAAACTGTCAACCAATGCTCTAAAGTTGCAAAAATCAGTGTCTAGAAACGTTTTCTTGCAATATTTGATATAAAACGTGTTTTTGAGATTTGAAAGTCACGTGACTGCCTAGCTAAATTATCCTTCAAAACCACGTGATATTATTCTACCGGCATTAAATACTTTGACTTGGCAACACTGGCTACAGTCAGTTTTTTCATATTTTGGCAGCTAACTGACATATTGCAAAATGGAGGTTATTTTCGATTATTCTCCACTCCAGTGACAGTTAGAGCAAAATTAACTGGCGCATTGGATTTCCTGACCTAAAATTAGTCAGAAACGAGATGCTTCAACCTACCTGGATTCGGCGTAAAAAATGAGGTTAGGTTGGGTTTTTTCGCGTAAATTAATTTGGTAACGTCGTCCAGTGCCTTAGTGGCAATGGGGCAACAAAGAAGTAACATAACCGCAGACTTAGTAACATTTTACCGTAATAATTCGAAATTGAGGGTTTAATGAGGGAGTCGTAATAATTATTGCGGTCGTAAAAAAATCCGCCGACCGTCAAGAAATGCACGGCTGCGGCACTTTTTACGATCGTACGCGACTTTTTGTTCCCCTCTCCGCCCTGCGCAGCCCCGCGGGGTCGTAAATCCCCGGCGCGGTTTTGAGTTACGACCCCGCGAGGTAAGGGGGCGCTCGGGGGGCCCCGCTAGAATGACAAAGTTCTCGTGGGCCGGCCGCGGCACCGGCTAATAACAGGGCGGCGGTCGCACTCGGAAAGGCGAAAAGTGCTCGCCCATACGGCCCCAGACGCACCGCCGGCTAATGAGTGTCAATTGACCGGAGACGTATGGTTTGCCCCCCCAATTCAGGACCGTATTCAGCCCCGTTTGATCTTAAACCTCTAAATTTCAACAAAACAACCTAAAAAAAGTCAAAATAACCCCACTTTTCTGTTTAAAACGAAATGGATTACAAAAAAAATCAAAATGGTGTCCATTTTTCGTTAAAATATAGACAAACGGGTCATACCAGCAGGAAGAGCGTTCCCAGTTTAGTCAAAAATTACTTCCAACCCAATTCAAGCAAAAAAAACATGACAAGTCAACATAACCTCACTTTCTTGTTTTTACATAAAAATCAAAATGGCGTCCAATTTTCAAGAGCGTTCCCAGTTTAGTCAAAAATTAGTTCCAACCCGTCTAATTCAAGCAAAAAAAAACATAAAAAAGTCAACATAACCTCACTTTTCTGATCAGTTTGGTTCAAAATCGATCCTGCTTGTTGCACCTCGTTTTTGACTGATTCGGGGTCAGGAAAACCACTAAAAGCTCGTTGGTTTTGTCGTATCTTTGACTGAATTTGAGACAAACCAAAATGGCGTCCACTTTCTGAAAGTACTGTCATTTTTGGTTAGCGTAGCGTCAAAACTGACATAAACAGAGCGATTTAGTCAAAAACAATCTCTCTGGTTGTTCAGCTGTTGAAAAATACAAAAAAAGTCGTTATAACCTCACTTTTTTGTTTATACACAAAAATCAAAATGGCGTCCGTTTTTTGTCAAACAAATGAAAAATACCAGCAGAAAGAGCGTTCCCAGTTTAGTCAAAAATGACTTCCAACCGGTCTAATTTAAATTTAAAAAAAACATAAAAAAAGTCAACATAACCTCGCTTTTCTGTTCTGCTTGTTGCACCCCATTTTTGACTGATTCAGTGTCAGGAAAACTAGTAAGCTCGTTGGTTTTGTCGTATCTTTATAGTATCTCTCTGGAGCGGCAGCTCCATTATTTAAGAAGCTACAGAAAAGTGTAAAGAATGAAAGTTGTAGGGAATTTCATCCTCTACAAGATTGTATTAAGGTGTTTTTTCTTTTAAGGGTTTCCTTAAGGAGTTACAAGGTCAAAAAGTGACTGGATGCACCAAACTGAATTAGAGAGAAATCAAAATGGCACCCACTTTTTTGGCGCGCATGTTTTTTGAAGCATATAGAACATTCTTAGTTTATTGGAAAAGAATACAAAACACATGAAAAAAGTAAGAAAAGTCACCATAACCTCATTTTTGTGACATTTTTCGAAAATATGTTGTGGCACCTTGTTTTTAACTAATTTGTGATCGGAGAATCCAATGCTTTGGAACGTAGCTCCATTACTTAAGAAGCTACAAAAAAGTGTAGAATAAAAGTTGTAGGGAATTTCATCCTCTACAGGATTATATTAAGGTATTTTTGCTCTTAAGGGCCTCCTTAAGGCGGTACAAGACTAAGAAGTGACTGGATGCACCATACTGGTTTTTTTGAAATAACTCCATTTTAACTGAGCGTAGCTCTGTTATTTAAGGATCTACAGAAAAGTGTAAAGAATGAAAGTTGTAGAGAATTTTATCCTCTACGAGATTCTATTAAGGTGTTTTTTGCTTTAAGGGTTTCCTTAAGGAGTTACAAGGTCAAAAAGAGTGACTGGATGCACCAAACTGAATTAGAGAAAAATCAAAATGGCGCCCACTTTTTTGGCGCGCACGATTTTTGAAGCAAATAGAACATTCTTAGTTTATTGGAAAAGAATACCAAACACATGAAAAGAGTAAGAAAAGTCACCATAACCTCATTTTTGTGACATTTTCCGAAAATATGTTGTGACACCTTGTTTTTAACTAATTTGTGATTGGGGAATCCAGTGCGTTGGAGCGTAACTCCATTACTTAAGGAGCTACAAAAAAGTGTCGAGAATGAAAGTTGTAGGGAATTTCATCCTCTACAGGATTATATTAAGGTGTTTTTGCTCTTAAGGGCCTCCTTAAGGCATTACAAGACTAAGAAGTGACTGGATGCACCATACTGGTTTTTTTGAAATAACTCCTTTTTGACTAAGCGTAGCTCCGTTATTTAAGGATCTACAGAAAAGTGTAAAGAATGAAAGTTGTAGGGAATTTCATGCTCTACAAGATTGTATTAAGGTGTTTTTTTCCCTTAAGGGCCTTCTTAAGCAGTTACAAGGTCAAAAAGTGGCTGGATGCACTAAACTGAATTAGAGAAAAATCAAAATGGCGCCCACTTTTTTGGCGCGCACGGTTTTTGAAGCAAATAAAACATTCATTCTTAGTTTATTGGAAAAGAATACAAAACACATGAAAAAAGTAAAAAAAGTCACCATAACCTCATTTTTGTGACATTTTTCGAAAATATGTTGTGGCACCTTGTTTTTAATTATAAGTTGTGATCGGGGAATCCAATGTTCTAGAGCGTAGCTCCATTACTTAAAGAGCTACAAAAAAGTGTAAAGAATGAAAGTTGTAGGGAATTTCATCCTCTACAAGATTGTGTTAAGGTGTTTTTTCCTTTAAGGGTTTCCTTAAGGAGTTACAAGGCCAAAAAGTGACTGGATGCACCAAACTGAATTAGAGGAAAAAAAAATCAAAATGGTCGCCGTTTTTCCGGCATTTGCACGGTTACTAGCGTAATTATTGACACAATAAGCGGGAATGCATTAAAGCACGGTCCTGATATTGACCCGCAGGTCAGTTTGCACAGTCCGAGCGGTTTCGGTTTAGAACGTGACCGCTTAATAAACGCTTTGAGGCTCGCATCGAATGCTCAGGTGTACGCTGACCGAGCGTATTTTTCAGCTTCGCCAGCCGAACCTTAAAGGTTCCACGTCTTTGACGGACTGACCCGAAAAAATCGCGGGGGAACCCAGTTTCAGGTACCCGCGAACCCAGAAATTTCGTCACGTCCGTTTACATTAATATTAATAAGCCGTTAAGAGAGCCGCGGCCGCGTCCGAAAATCGACAAAAACGATTTATTTACGTCAACGGGCATAAAAGTCAGTCGGGATCGAAATTTATATTTATGACATTCGGTCCGTATCGACGTTTCGAATCGACTTTTTCCGTCCCGATGATGTATGGGAGGTACCAACCGGCCAAATATTGATTGCGAGAACCGGTCAAGTGATGGTACCGCGATGTTGCGGATGACTTCATTACATCGTTTACGTGGTAAATCATACTTTTCTGCTTAGCTTCCTTGGCGGCTTTTTGACAGTTAAGACGTCACAATCCAGGTAAATTGTGTTTTATAGTCACGTGACATCTATCAGCCACGTCACAACTGTCAAAAATAGTCCCAATTAGCAACGTGAAGGTATAAATGAGAAAGTTTGAGTTTTCGTTGATTGAAATGGACTTTATAGCTTCCTTGGCGGCTTTTTGACAGTTAAGACGTCACAATCCAGGTAAATTGTGTTTTATAGTCACGTGACATCTATCAGCCACGTCACAACTGTCAAAAATAGTCCCAATTAGCAACGTGAAGGTATAAATGAGAAAGTTTGAGTTTTCGTTGATTGAAATGAACTTTATAGCTTCCTTGGCGGCTTTTTGACAGTTGTGACGTCACAATCAACGTAAATAGTATTTTATAGTCACGTGACAGCTGTCAACCACGTCACAACTGTCCGATATAGTTCCAAGATTGAGTTTGACAGTTCCCACTTTAACAGCCCATAACACGGTTATTTTGACAGTTAGAAGGTGATTCAATATACGAATTTGTAGCCCTTGAAATCCTTATTTGACCTTTATATAGGGATATAATGTCTCTAGTTATTTGATAATGAAGATAAAGTGAACTAAAACAAAGTTTGAATTTGACAGCTGCCATTTTAACCGCCCATAACTCGGTTATTTGAAGAATTTTGTGGCCCTTGAAAACGACATTTGACCACCCTATATAGTACTTCTATTAAAAATGTCAAATAGCTGGGTTATGTAGTAATAAAGGCAGATTGAATTTTGTTTTTCAAAATCGGACGTATAGTACGTCGCAGTGACAGCTGTCAGACGTTTCTTCTTTTCTCTCTCACTCTCGTTTGCTTTCTAGCTTTGAAATGTCCCATTCTTCATCCTGGGAATGAATTGTTTTTAACTTGACAGTTTTGTATGAACTGCTTCTTTACACGTCAATTGTAGGAAACTGTTGCGTTCAGTTAGACACTAAAGTGTCTTTTGTAAAATTTTTTTAATTTACAAGCAAAAAAATTATGTAATTGTATTTTTAAACAAAAATCATAAAAAAAATTAGTTAAACAACACCAAAAATCATGATGGTTCAAATTTGCTTGAAATAATCCATAATCTGAATGGGTTTTTCCATAAGAATTGAAAATAGTTTCAAGCAAAAATAGACCAAACTAACATTTTCATGTTTTTGGCACATCTCCGGATTGTCATAATAGTGTGTGTATTTGAAGGGCTACGAAAAAGCGTAAATAAGAAAAGTTGTAGGTAATTTGATCCTCTACAGGATTGTATTAGGATGCTTTTTTCTTTAAGGGTTTCCTTAAGGAGTTACAAGGCAAAAAGTGACAGAGTGTTTAATTTTGGTAAGTCCAGATCCCAAAAAAGCTTTAATTACAGAAAATTATACCAAATATAATACCTTCAAAATAAAAAAATAATACCTTCAAATTCAGCCAAGTGACAGCTGTCAAATTCATGTCAATTCTTGTCAAAAAAATGTCAGAATTTAAAATAAAATAAAACAAAAAAACGGAACAACTTCAACGACTCCAAAGTTAAAAACGCAGCACTTTTAAGTATTCAAGTGTTGTCATAGAAACAAGAAATAAATAAACGTCACTTTTGACAGTTACGGCCAACTGTCATTTCAATTTAAAATAGTAAGGTTAGGTAAAGCACGCCACTGGAATCACATCAAAAAAGTGTTTTTGTTTCACTTTGTTCACAAAGAGTTTTGAGGAGTTTTCAAAATGGACGAAATTCGACAAACGCCCTCTAGCGCCGCAAATTGACAAGATATATCTGAATACGGTTTTTCCATTAATCTTATCACGCTTCGTACTTATTTGGTATGGTTTTTAAAATGGAAAATCATTGCAAGTAGTACCAAACAGTACCGTAACACATCATGTCGGCGCTGATTTGAAAATTGCAGTGGCCAAAGGGCCAGTTCGCTCTTTAGCTGACGACCTATCATTACTGTCTGCGTGTGGCATTAATCAGTCCAAACAGCTCAATTGACTAAGATGGTACCGGTACCACTATACAGGGTGATCCAGTTTTAAATGTCAATAATTCACCAATCCATAGCCAATTAAAAAATAAGTTCACATTCATTATGTCATTTTCCTGAAAAATGCTAAGGAAAATACAGTCCTTCAAATTTCTGTTTAAAAAATCGTTTTTTTTGTCGTAACTGTCAGACCGTTGGAGCAATATTGATCAAATTTGGAACAAGCACTTCATTACACGTTATTACGGTCAAAGACCCAAAACTAACCCAACCCAACTAAAAAATTGTCTTGGAAACGGAAAATTCACTTAAGAAGTTTAAAAAATATTATTGGAGCCAGTTTTCATGCAAATCGAGAGACTTTAATACTAAAAATTGACTTGTAGACATAAAAACTACTTTTTCAAGAATTTGTTACTACAAATTCATACATTTAAACCTTAAAAAATGACTTGAACCCCAAAATGTGACTGAACTAATGAAAAGTGACATCAGAAGCTTAAAATTTGCATTTGAAGTGAGTTTTCATAATTTTAAGGCAAATTTCAATATTTTAGTCTTGAAAATAGTTTTAGATGCAAGACATTGACATTAGATTCATGAAAATTGTCTTGAAAACTTTGCTTTTCATTTTCTTCGAATTCTGGACTATTTTTAGTGCTTCAAAACTGCTTTCAGCTTGGAAAATCGAGTTTCAAGACTATCTTCACCAAGTTATTGACATAGCAAACTTAAAAAACAATTTTTACATTCTTCATAGACTTAAAATGGCATTCCAAGCTTTGTCACTATTAAATCGACTTCTAGACACCTCAGTGCTAAAAATTCGGGTATTTCTTAATAAACTAGACTGTTTTTAGTGTTTTAAAGCTGTTTTCAGTGCCTCAAATCGAGTTTCAAGACTATCTTAACAAAGTTTTTGACTTATCAGGCCTAAAAGCCAGTTTGTCCACTGACCATAGTCTTGAAAATGTTATTTCAAGCTTCTTCACTATTAAATTGACTTCTACACTCATAGGTGCAATAAATTGTAGCATCTCTAAGAAATTCAGACTGTTTTTAGTGCTTTTTTAAGACTGAAAAATTGAGTTTAAGACTATTTCCAAAAGTCAAGTTTCTTCAGTAATTAAAGCAAAAAATTTTGGTACCAAATGCTACAATAATAGTCTTGAGAACAAATTTTTAGAAATAAAATAGTCCGAAAATTTAATTTACTTCTAGACTTGTGTCCAGAAAATTGAGTTGTACACCAATAAAGTCTTGGAAATATACTTTTGGACTCTCTTTAGTCCTAGTAAGGTCCGTTCTAGCTTTAAAAGTAAACTTTTATACTATTTTTAGTAGCAAAAAATGAGTTTCATGCACAATACAATCTTTGTCTTGATTTCCGGACTTTTTTTAGTTCTTGAATGCCAGTTTCAGACACTCAACCAGGATGGCAGTCTGAGAAAGCGAATCATAAGACTATTCGTAGTAGTAAAAAAGTTTTTAGACTATTCAGTACAAATTTGGACTTTCACAAGTCTTGAATTTTCAGTTTTAAACTATAAAACGATTTTTTAAATTGAAATTTGGAGGACTGTATCTTCCTTAGGAAACGTTTTTCAGAAAAATGACATAATGCAAGTCAACTTATTTTTTGATTAGCTGTCAAATGGTGAATTATTGACACTTAAAACTGGACCACCCTGTATAACAAAGTGTCTTTTAGTTGGTGTTTTACGCTAACTCTCTCTGGTCTATTCGATCCTTTCTGAGTAACGGTACCACCGATGACATCACTCACCCTAAGTACCACACGCTTCAATTCGTCTAATTAACAATAAGATGATTTAATCGAGGATACACGATCGAAATTCAAGGCTTCCTTTCTAATTTGCGTTTTTTTTTTTTAGTACCGAGAAATCGTCACTATTGACAGCGTCTCGATGAGGGGGTGGGAGGGAAGGTGGTACCTTGCTTTCCCGTCATTTATTTTAATAATTTCTGACTCTAATTAGTCGTACGCCCCTGGTCGTGGAACGTGCCAATATGCAAAATCATCGTCTCTATGAAATCGATTACCGGTTCGTATAGAGAGTACGATCGGCCGTCCCACGCACCAGAACTGAACCGCCACACGATCCGTCTTCTTCACGAGACGAACACGTTCGTGGGTACTTTCGATCCTTCGAGAAAGGGAACGTTTTATTGTTTTTCCTGAGAGTATTGAAATAGCACCGTTTTTAGTTGGTTGTTTTTTTAGTATGACGTCATGACAAGACACATTCTAAGCCAGTTACTCTGCTTATTATTGCCGGCACGTTTGGTCAAAAGTGTCGATTAATTTGATCGGATGTCAAACAGGACCGTACAATCAGGGATGGAAATTTTTACGGAAAAATTGGAAAATCTGAAAATTCAAAAATAATTCGTTTTTTTACATTTTTGTACTATTAACTTGAAGGTATTTAGGGAGTTGAGGTTAATTTTGAAAATAAAAAATGTTGACTTGAAGTTTCTTGACAATTCTAGTTTTTAATTATTCAAGGTCAAACGGTGCATGGTACCAAAAAAGTGCATAGAAGGTAAAAGTTCTAACCCATCGAAGTGCATTTGTGGTAAAAATTTCAGACCTCTAACCTGAAACGTTCCTGAGATATTGAGCAAAAACTGCAAAAAAACGAGAGTCAAATTTGACGCCCTTCTAGCGGCTAAACGAGACCACTTATCCGTGCCCGTTCAACGTCACGTGATTTAGCTATCTTTTCTTATACGGTCTTTTTATACAGTGTGTTTCAAATAAGCGAGTTATGGACGATTTTCTGGAAAATTGCACGAAAATTTAATCTAAATTAGGGATTTTTTGGACCTACTATACTAACGGCGACCATTTTGGATTTTCCTCAATCAAAGTGATTTTTTTAACTAATTTGAACCTGGGCAACACAAATCTGACGTCCATTTTGCTCTAACTGGCACCGTTTCGGAGATGACCTTGAAATTATGTCAATTTTGACACTTTAGGGCGTGGCACCCTTACAAAATGACATTTTGACAAATGACACTTTACGTCATTTTTGAACTATTAACCTGAAGGTATTTAAGCAGTTGAGGTTAATTTTGAAAACAAAAATTTTCTGAAAAAAATCAGAAGGTGAAAATTCTTGACATTTCCAGTTTTTATTTTTTCAAGGTCAAACGGTGCATGGTACCAAAAAAGTGTATAGAAGGTAAAAGTTGTATCCCATCGAGGTGATTTGTGGTAAAAATTTCAGACCTCTAACCTGAAACGTTCCTGAGATATTGAGCAAAAAACGAGAGTCAAATTTGACGCCCTCTAGCGGCTAAATGGGACAACATAGCCGTGCCCGCTCAACGTCACGTGATAGCCCCGTTCATGAGCTTTCTTTTGTTATACGGTGTGTTTATACATGATGTTTCAAATAAGCGAGTTATGGACGATTTTCTGGAAAACTGCACCAAAATTTCTAGAAATCCGGACTCTAGTTAAGTCATTGTAAGATTTTATCTAATTTTGCAATGTTTGCTATTTTTTTTTAAATTACTTACCACTTAGTTACTACAATGTTGCCAAATTGACATTTCATCTCGCATCTTTCTAATCCTTATTAATCAATGACCAGTTTGTGCAATGTTGCCAAATTAACTTTTTTTTCCTAAAGTTACGTATAAATGATGAATAACCGCATTCCCAAATTGATTCGATTTATAAATAGTTTTTTAAAAGTTTTTTTATAAAGGTTTCTGCAGTGTGGCCAAATTGACTTTTTTCCTAAAGTTACTGATAATCGCAGTTTTGCAACGTTGCCAAAATGAAAATTTTTCTTGAGCTATTTAAAAAATACCTAGTTTTGTACGATGTTGCCGAACTGGCGATTTTTCCAATTTTTGGCCAAATTTTTACAGTGTTTTTTTTTTTGCATTATTGCCAAATGTATAATTTTTTTCGAAATATCAGCGATTAAATTAAGTTTATCGTGCTTAAATTGTTGATACAACTGTGAATTTTAATACTTTCAGTTGCAGCCAATGTGACAGCTGTCAAAGTCAGTACAGTTATACAGTTCTAGGTTCGGTTGACAGCTGTCGAAAATTTCGTCCTTTTTCCCCTAACGTTACTTATAAATAATGAATTTAAAAAAATAACTAAATTTACCTACGATTTGAGGGTAAACAGCTAATTACGCATAGTTACGTAATGAACCTCTTTATTCTTTATCGATTTTGTTTACATTTCTTCCTTGATCGTTCCAATACGTTGAAAATGTACTTTTTTAATGAAAAGTTACTCTGAATTATATGAATTGCGAAAGCAGGATTTTCCATTTGGTCGTAGGTAAAGTATAGTACCTCACACGTGCTCTAAAGCATTTTACGCACTCATGGAATTACACTAAAATGCTTCTTACAGCACTAGTTACGTAATATATTATTACCTATAGAGTTCTAAAAAATTGAAAAGCAAAGTAAAAAACTTGAAAAGTTAGTCTTCAAGTCAATTTTAATAAATCTCATGTCAATATCCTGAATTTAAGACTATTTTCAAAACTAAAATATTGAAATGTATTTTCAAATTATGAAAACTTACTTCAAATGCAAATTTTAAGCCTTTGATGTCACTTTTCATTGGTTTAGAATCACTTTTTGGTGTCTAAGAATTTTCAAAGTTGAAATGTGTGAATTTGTAGTAAAAAATTCTCGATAAACTAGTTTTCCATAGCTACAAGTCAATTTTCACTACTAAAGTTTTTAACTTATCTGAAAACTATAACGACTCACTGAAAGAGAGTTTTTAAGCCTCTCAAGTCAATTGTCAAGCCGAAAGTCTTTTAATTTGTCTGAAAACTGGTTACAAATACCAATTTTTAAGCCTCTTAAGTCAATTTTCACCGTTTCAAAGTAAATTTACTGGTTTCTAAGTCAATTTTCAAAACTGAACTCTTTCAATTTGTCTGGAAACTATGAAAACTGGCTACAAAGACATTTTTTAAGCTTCTTCTTCTCTAAGTCAATTTTCATCATTTTCAAGACAATTTTTAAGTTGGGTTGAGTTGGTTTTGGGCCTTTGAACGTAATAACTCAATTATCTCGTAAACGAAGTTTCAAATCAGAATTTTAGTCAAATTGAACAAGTAAAGTAAAAAAAACTGAAATGTTTGCAAAATTTCCAGTGACGTAGAGAATAAGGCAGAAAAATGAAAACCATTATTGCTCCAGCGGTCTGACAGTTATGACAAGAAACCGATTTTCCTTGGGAAGCATTTTTCAGGAAAATGACATAGTGTATGTTAACTTATTTTTTTTTTGATGGGCTATCGAATGGTAAATTATTAACATTTAAAACTGGACCACCCTGTAGATCACAAAACCAAGAAGCAAGTTCTTAAAAAACACCAACAATTCTGTTATAATTTAAAACACTGCTTTAGGATTTAAAGGTCCCCAGGATACACACATTGCCTTTCCTTTCTTGCAAATTTTATGGAATTTGTGGTTCTTTCCAGATAATTTA
The DNA here is from genome assembly GCF_016097725.1 of Ips typographus. Taxonomy (NCBI): domain Eukaryota; kingdom Metazoa; phylum Arthropoda; class Insecta; order Coleoptera; family Curculionidae; genus Ips; species Ips typographus. The sequence continues at coordinate 7,593,201 of NC_138426.1, read as the reverse complement.
AATTGAATGTGGTTGTTGTTTCTAAGCCAAAGTTTGATTGGAACTTTCCGCCTTTGTTTACCACCAAATGTTGCAAGTTTTCCAGTTTGGTGAAGAAAAATCTTAAATTCTACGAAGGTCTCGCAATAACAACACTAATTAATAAACTTAAACAACCCTAAATTAAGGTTTTATTTCTTCTGTTTGTAGTTTTTGGTGTTTTTCATATTTTTAAAATTCCTAACCTCAAAATGTTTAGCCGACTGTCAGTTGGGACTATGCTCTATGTTGCCACATCTTCCACGAGCAGATGTGAACCTGGTGTATTGTTGGTTGCAGTAATAAACGGACCGATGAATTATACAGATTTCGAAAAAAAAAGCATTTATTGCATGCAAAACATGTGAGATTCTTAGAATGTTTTTTTTCAAAACCATAACGTTTTCTCATTTTCTTATTTATAATTGCTTAATGAAAGATACATATTGTGAGGTTTAAAGGAGGAATTTATCAATACGGCAACGTGGATAGCCTGGCTTGTAATAAACGACGTGCGTACATTTCAATATGGCGGAGCACTTGATGACGTAACCGCCACGGGAAAAAAATGAACCATACTTTCACTTGTCACATTCAAAACTCAACTTAAACTGGGTTTTGTAAGGGGAGGTTTAGAATGGCCAACGGTTAATAACACTAGTGGTATTTTTCATAAATTTTAATTAGTTTTTCCAATAATGGGCACAAAGCACCAGATAACATCCTAAAACATACTTTTTTCAAAAATAATCAAGAACACTCTGAGATCACTCCCCCCCATTGTCTATTTACCGTCATCTGTCGCTTGTCATTCATGACATTTATACAATACATCATATACCGAATTCCTTCTTATACAGGATAAATGCTTACAGTTTAAAATAGGGATTAAAGGTTTGATTTTTGTTGAAGGTTTAGAAGGGAATTCAGAGACGTACAATAATTAAATTACGACGGATGATCGATCCATATATCACACGATAATCACCTGCGTCAACAAATTTACATTGAACATGAGGTTGTTGCCACCTTTACTTTAAGGTCAACCATTATGACTTACGTCAATAAATCCGCCATTTAAGGGGCATCGTAAATAGGTTAAAAACCCCTCGAGGATGATGTCCAACCTGGGTACGACATCGTCATGAATGAACACCACGAAATTCTCGTTCATTGAGCGATTCTGTCAAAGGGGGGCCCTAAATGTGCTTGTTCGGTCGGCGGGGGGGGCGCCGCAGGGCGTCTGGTAGCACTTCACACTGACAACTGACGGGTACAAGCGCCGTATTTTTTTTTTTTTTCCCCCTCGTCGCATTGAATCACCACAACGAATGTGTGTCAGTCTTAAAATGGACATATTTAACTAATTAGGGGAACGCAAAGGCTTGGGAATTAGTCGTGACTCGTTTTACTTACGTAATGTCAACGGTTGTGAAATCGGCGCTTTTAAAACGAACACGTGTGAATGTTTGAAACGATCGGACGTGTGCAAAAATTCTTTATTACAGTACTGCATGAGATTTGCACTAATTTACAGTTTGATTTACTTTCCTTCCTAGAAGGGGTGGAAAGTTGATTTTTTTCAGGAATTTCATCTACAACCCTTGGGATTCTTTCTTTTCTTAAAATTTTCTAAAAAAAATCATCCTTGAAAATTCTTGACAATTCCAATTTTTAATTTTTCAAGGTCAAAGGGTGTATGGTAACAAAAAAGTGTATACAAGGTAAAAGTTGTATCCCATCGAGGTGATTTGTGGTAAAAATTTCAGACCTCTAACCTGAAACGTTCCTGAGATATTGAGCAAAAAACGAGAGTCAAATTTTTTGAAAAATATCACCCTTTAAAATTCTTGACAATTCCAGTTTTTAATTTTTCAAGGTAAAACGGTGCATGGTACCAAAAAAGGGTATAGAAGGTAAAAGTTGCATCACCATCGAGGTGCGTTTGTCGTAAAAACTTCGGACCTCTAACCTGAAACGTTCCTGAAATATTGAGCAAAAAACGAGAGTCAAATTTGACGCCCTCTAGCGGCTAAACGGGAGAACTAATCCGTGCCCGTTCAACGTCACGTGATAGCCCCGTTCATTAGCTTTATTTTGTTATACGGTAGTTTTATACAGGGTGTTTCAAATAAGCGAGTTATGGACGATTTTCTGGAAAATTGCACGGAATTTTAACCTAAATTAGGGAGTTTTTGGACCTACTGCACTAAAGGCGACCATTTTGGATTTTTATCAATCAAAGAGATTTTTTTAACTAATTTGAACTTGGGCAACACAAAACTGACGTCCATTTTGCTCTAACTGGCACCGTTTCGAAGATGACATTGAAATTATGTCAATTTTGACACTTTAGGGTGTGGCACCCTTGCAAAATGACATTTTGACAAATGACACTTTACGTCATTTTTGTACTATTAACCTGAAGGTATTTAAGCAGTTGAGGTCAATTTTGAAAATAAAAAAATTTTTGAAAAAAATCACCCTAGAAAATTCTTGACAATTACAATTTTTAATTTTTCAAGGTCAAACCGTACATAGTACCAAAAAAGTGTATACAAGGTAAAAGTTGTATCCCATCGAGGTGATTTGTGGTAAAAACTTCAGACCTCTAACCTGAAACGTTCCTGAGATAATGAGCAAAAAACGAGAGTCAAATTTGACGCCTTCTAGCGGCTAAACGGGACAACTTATCCGTGCCCGTTCAACGTCACGTGATAGCCCCGTTCATTAGCTTTCTTTTGTTATACGGTAGTTTTATACAGGGTGTTTCAAAAGTGTCAGTTAATTTGATCGGATGTCAAACAGGACCGTACAATCAGGGATGGAAAATTTCCGGAAAATTAAATTTATGGAAATTTTTCCGGAAAAATTGGAAAATCTCAAAATTCAAAAATAATTAGTTTTTTACATTTTTGTACTATAAACTTGAAGGTATTTAAGCAGTTAAGGTTAATTTTGATAATAAAAATTTTCTGAAAAAAAATCACCCTTGAAAATTCTTGACAATTCCAGTTTTTTATTTTTCAAGCTCAAACGGTGCATGGTACCAAAAAAGTGCATAGAAGGTAAAGGTTGTATCACCATCGAGGTGCAGTTGTGGTAAAAACTTCAGACCTCTAACCTGAAACGATCCTGAGATATTGAGCAAAAACTGCAAAAAACGAGAGTCAAATTTGACGCCCTCTAGCGGCTAAACGGGACAACTTATCCGTGCCCGTTCAACGTCACGTGATAGCCCCGTTCATTAGCTTTCTTTTGTTATACGGTAGTTTTATACAGGGTGTTTCAAAAGTGTCAGTTAATTTGATCGGATGTCAAACAGGACCGTACAATCAGGGATGGAAAATTTCCGGAAAATTAAATTTATGGAAATTTTTCCGGAAAAATTGGAAAATCTCAAAATTCAAAAATAATTAGTTTTTTACATTTTTGTACTATAAACTTGAAGGTATTTAAGCAGTTAAGGTTAATTTTGATAATAAAAATTTTCTGAAAAAAAATCACCCTTGAAAATTCTTGACAATTCCAGTTTTTAATTTTTCAAGGTCAAACGGTGTATGGTACCAAAAAAGTGCATAGAAGGTAAAGGTTGTATCACCATCGAGGTGCATTTGTGGTAAAAATTTCAGACCTCTAACCTGAAACGTTCCTGAGATATTGAGCAAAAAACGAGAGTCAAATTTGACGCCCTCTAGCGGCCAAACGGGACAACTTATCCGCGCCCGTTCAACGTCACGTGATAGTGCCGTTCATTAGCTTTCTTTTGTTATACGGTTTGTTTATACAGGGTGTTTAAAATAAGCGAGTTATGGACGATTTTCTGGAAAATTACACAAAAATTTAATCTAAATTAGGGATTTTTTGGACCTACTACACTAAAGGCGACCATTTTGGATTTTCCTCAATCAAAGTGATTTCTTTAACTAATTTGAACCTGGGCAACACAAATCTGACGTCCATTTTGCTCTAACTGGCCCCTTTTCGGAGATGACTTTGAAATTATGTCAATTTTGACGCTTTAGGGCGTGGCACCCTTGCAAAATAACATTTTGACAAATGACAGTTTACCTCATTTTTGTACTATTAACCTGGAGGTAAATAAGCAATTGAGGTTAATTTTGAAAAAAAAAAAAATTCTGAAAAAAATCGGAAGGTGAAAATTCTTGACAATTCCAGTTTTTAATTTTTTAAGGACAAACGGTGCATGGTACCAAAAAAGTATATACAAGGTAAAAGTTGTATCCCATCGACGTGATTTGTGGTAAAAATTTCAGACCTCTAACCTGAAACGTTCCTGAGATATTGAGCAAAAAACGAGAGTCAAATTTGACGCCCTCTAGCGGCTAAACGGGACAACTTATCCGTGTCCATTCAACGTCAAAAAATATCATCAAGTCTATCGCGCAAGTTACAGAGCCGTACTGCGCCCCAATGTAAAACGCAAAACACTAAAACGCGTCGGAATACTGAAAAAATTGTGAAAGTTAGTTTTTATTTATTTTTTTCCTAATTTATTTGTCAAGATAAGCTGAACACAAATGACACTTTACCGTTGTCCCGACGTTTCGTTTTTTAGTTACCATCATCAACTTTGACTTTTCTTATAGGCGCCATATTAAGTTTTTACATTTGTTTCAAAGTAGCCTCAGACATCAGTCATTTGATACTTATTCACGTGACATTCACAATAAACATGTGACAGAAATGACGTCACAAAGTCTCTTCTGACTATCTAATCGATGGCTGATTAAAGATTATGACACATTTTTGGATCTTTTCACTCTTCTTTTGAAAATTCTGGGCAATAAGCCAGCTCAATTATTTTATTTCATTTTTCTACTCTTCTTTTAAAAATTCTAAGCAATTTGCCAGGTCAATCATTTCAATACATTCTTTTCCTCATTTTTTTTTTGGAAAAATCTTTTTTTAAAAATTTTAGGCAACACATTCTTCCGCTCTTTAAAATTTCAGGCAATTAGCCAGCCAATAATTTTATCACGTTCTTCTTCTCTTCTCTGGAAAAATTAGGACAATTAGCTAGCACAGTCATTTCACATTTTAGGCAATTGCTACCTACGGCACAATTTGGACAACAAGCCAAAATTTGGGGTGGTAACGCAAAAGTGCGATTCTAGTCATCCTAGACAATCTACGAAGCGGATTTTTTCGGTGTTTAACCTCAAATGTGTGCTTGATCGGGGAAAAAAAAAATCACGTCGTTTGGGTATGATGCAGGGCCGTCGCGCGTGATTTCGCCCACGCAATCGCCGAGTCGGTTCCGGGCGATAAAACCGAAATTGGCCCCGGGCACGGCTCGTTAATAATCCATCCGAAACGTCGGGCGACAATATATTCAAATTAAAAATCAGCGCGTGGCCGTCGTTTTTATTTATTTTTATCGGCCATTTTCTGAACGGTGTCAAAACAGGAATCTGCAGGCCTCGTTAATGAGAAAATATGGCCGACGGTGACGAATGGGTTTTGAACGGCTGGTTAGTCTGGGACTTTTGCCGTTATTAACGAGCCGCTAATGGACGACGTCATTTTTCTGTTGACGGCAAAAATTACCGAAAAGGTCACCCGGTGGGTGGAAATCGACCCCGGATTAGGTTACGAATTTCTTACAGTGTAACTCCTACTTTACTCTGTCAAACTAACTTTCATAGTTGTCTAGTCATTTTGACAGACACCACATTCAAGTCATTACGTCCCTGTACTAGTTATAGGTTCCTACGTGCCCTACGTGGACAGTTTGACAAAATACAATGTAAATTTTGAATTAGTCCGGTTCTGAAGAAAATTCAAACTTTTGAATATCCTTCCTGTAAACTAACCCTCTAAGTGGTACCAAAAGTGAGCCAAATTACCGTTCGCGGACACTCTTCTGAATCAGTTTCAGTGGTACCACGAATAGTTCCCGTGGTTAGATTTGACTGCAAGTGGTACCGCAAGCATAGTAGGCCTACGAACAGTACCAGACCGGGCCCGAAGGGACGGAAACGTCTGACAATCGAGGCCGGTGCGTACCCAGACGGACGCGTCGTTGCGTTTCCGACACGGCCCCATGTCGAAGATGAAAAATCGACGGGTCGTCGGCGAACATTAATAAAAGTGATCGATGCGTACCGCGATAATGGTTCCCCTGGTAAACGTCAAACGGAATCCGCTATATAAATGATCCCAAAGTGGTACCACCATCCCCACCTTCCCCCCCGAAACCAGTGCCACCAAACCCACAAGTTTTGCAATTTTTTTTTTGTAAACCTCTCAACGAAGTAATTCGAGTTGGTACCACCAGTACTACGTAAACAATATTATTTTGGTACTACTTCAACTAAATAACAAAAACATGGTAAAACTCTAGTACCACCCTCAAAAGTACCAAGTGTTTTTGCAACTTTTTCCAGCACTTTCTAGAAATAGACCACAGCAGTTTGAAAGGTAGTACCATCGGTACTACATTAAGTAAATGGTACCACCAGCTTCAACACATTAAATATTACTAGTTAATTAGTTATTATTTTTGAAAACTGTTGCAATTTTTGATGCATTTTTTCAATCAATCCTGAATAACTCACCTATTTAGCTGGTTTTCACTTTTATACGTCTATGGATAGCTATTGAAATGAGCTTTCCAAAAATATCCTCCCTTGGGTTGATAAATTTAATAGTTTGGCCGCTAGAGGGCTTCAAAGTTGACCAAAGAAGTTTTGAACGTTTGTGATGCACGCTTTCTTTCAATCGTAAATAACTTGCTTACTTAGAATGTTTGTGATGCACGCTTTCTTTCAATCCTAAATAACTTGCTTACTTAGAATGTTTTCCTAAAACTTTCATACGTCTATGGATAGCTATTGAAATGAGCTTTCCAAAAATATCCCCCCTTGGGTTGATAAATTTAATAGTTTAGCCGCTAGAGGGCTTCAAAGTTGACCAAAGAAGTTTTGAACTTCTGTGATGCACGCTTTTTTTCAATCCTAAATAACTTGCTTACTTAGAATGTTTTCCTTAAACTTTCATACGTCTATGGATAGCTATTGAAATGAGCTTTCCAAAAATACCCCCCCTTAGGTTGATAAGTTTAATAGTTTGGCCGCTAGAGGGCTTCAAAGTTGACCAAAGAAGTTTTGTACGTTTGTGATGCACGCTCTGTTTCAATCCTAAATAACTTGCTTACTTAGAATGTTTTCCTAAAACTTTCATACGTCTATGGATAGCTACTGAAATGAGCTTTCCAAAGATATCCCTCCTTGGGTGGATAAGTTTAATAGTTTGGACGCTAGAGGGCTTCAAAGTTGACCAAAGAAGTTTTGAACGTTTGTAATGCACGCTTTCTTTCAATCCTAAATAACTTGCTTACTTAGAATGTTTTCCTAAAACTTTCATACGTCTATGGATAGCTATTGAAATGAGCTTTCCAAAAATACCCCCCCTTAGGTTGATAAGTTTAATAGTTTGGGCGCTAGAGGGCTTCAAAGTTGACCAAAGAAGTTTTGAACGTTTGTGATGCACGCTTTCTTTCAATCCTAAATAACTTGCTTACTTAGAATGTTTTCCGAAAACTTTTATACATCTATGGATAGCTATTGAAATGAGCTTTCCAAAAATATCCCCCCTTGGGTTAGTAAGTTTAATAGTTTGGCCGCTAGAGGGCTTCCAAGTTGAGCGAAAAGAGTTTGAGTATTTCTGGTGCACTTTTTCAATCAATCCTAAATAACTTCTATATTTAATACACTTAGTTGTTGACCAAAGTAATTTTATTTCTTTCAGTGAGTTGCTCTACAACAACACTTTAGAAGGTGGTACTATCAGGCTTGCATATTTTACATGGTACCACTATCGTTTAAACTAGTTCCCAGAGCCAATTTAGATGGTTTTTAGTTGGAAAAGTACTGATCATCAGTGACGGTACTACCTACCCAAAACAAAATCGAACAAGCCTTTTTTTTATAGAAAGAGAGAGAAAAAAAGGAAATTATACGGCCGAAAAGCGTTCGACAAAAGGTCAATCGGTCGACGTAGGGCCGCTCCTAAAAAAAATCAACGGGGTTCGTGTTTGGAAGAGTCGGAGTCACTCCCATCCTGTCTGCGTTCAGGGAGTGTCCCCCGGTTCGATGAATCGAAACTTTATCACTGCAACGTTGCCACGTCCACCACCTCCTCCTTCGGGGTTATTAAAAATATGTGACAGCCGCAGGTGAAGGCAAAAACAATAACAGCGGGAATGCCGACGTGTGTCATCACGTGTTCGGATGGACATTAATCATTATCGTACATTATTCATGTATTTGTCTTTGTGGACGAAAAAGGAACGAGACAAAATAAAGACGTCTGGTACGACCGGTACGAGTGTATGTGCCAGTTGAAGGAAATTAATAATCATTTTCGGACCCTTCACACGTTATTAATAAACGGCCGAGGGGAATTATGGTTGTGGGTTGCCCGGGCCCACTTTATGGTCGTACCGGCCGCAGTACCACCTCGTTTATTGCTTCGCACACTTTTCGTTCTACAATCAACTTTTATTTCAGGTAGTACCTCAATATGTCACACCTAGACTTCGATAATTATTACTTTGAACGAGTCGCCACTAATAAGCTTTAGGCGGATGATCTGACACGTTTTGATGGATCGGTACCACCTGAACAGTGTCAGGATCGGTTCTAAATGGTACTTTAATCATAAAAGCCGACGTGGTACCGCCTCGGAGACTCAACTTTTGTCCAGATGTATTCGGTAGATAAGTCATGCGACCGAACTTCTTAACATTGTAATGTTTATGCGGATGATGTGACATTTATGGTAGACGTGGGCGTGGTTTTTTTTAACGAATCGAACTGATATTTTTACCAGTTGACATTCAAAGCAACCGTTTCTGAGAAATATCACGAACCTAACCTCACTATACTTAGTCAGTTTTGATTTTTTTTAAGTTTGTAAGCTATTTTTGATGCACTCTATCATTCAACTCTAAATAACTCACCTATTTAGCCTATACTTTTGCAACACTTTTATACGTCTATGGATAGCTATTGAAATGGGCTTTCCAAAAATATCCCCCCTTGGATTGATGGGTTTGATGGTTTGGCCGCTAGAGAGTTTCAAAGTTGGTTTAAGACTTTAGAATATTTTTGCTGCACTCATTCCTTCAATCCTAAATAACTTTCTTATTTAGGACACTTTTGTAGGACTTTTATACGTCTGTGGATAGCTATTGAAATAAGCTTTCCAAAAATATCCCCGCTTGGATTGATGGGTTTGATGGTTCGGCCAGTAGAGGGCTTCAAAGTTGACTGAAAAGATTTTGAACATTTATGATGCACTCCTTCCTTCAATCCTAAATAACTTACTTATTTAGGACACTTTTGTAGGACTTTTATACGTCTATGGATAGCTATTGAAATGAGCTTTCCAAAAATGTCCCCGCTTAGATTGATGGGTTTGATGGTTTGGCCGCTAGAGGGTTTCAAAGTTCGTTAAAGACTTTTGAATATTTTTGCTGCACTCTTTCATTCAATCTTAAATAACTTCGTTATTTAGCCTACTTCTGCAAGACTTTTATACGTCTATGGATAGCTATTGAAATGGGCTATCCAAAAATATCCCCGCTTGGATTGATAGGTTTAATGGTTCGGCCAGTAGAGGGCTTCAAATTTGACTCAAAAGATTTTGAACATTTATGATGCACTCCTTCCGGCAATCCTAAATAACTTTCTTATTTAGGACACTTTTGTAGAACTTTTACACGTCTATGGATAGCTATTGAAATGAGCTTTCCAAAAATATTGCTACTTAGAACTTAGATTGATAGGTTTGGCCGCTAGAGGGCTTCAAAAATGTCCGAAGAGATTTTGAACTTTTTTGCTGTTCTACTCTTTTTTTCAATTTAAAATAACTTTCTTATTTAGCCTACTTCTGCAAGACTTTTATACGTCTATGGATAGCTATTGAAATGGGCTATCCAAAAATATCCCCGCTTGGATTGATGGGTCTAATGGTTCGGCCAGTAGAGGGCTTCAAATTTGACTCAAAAGATTTTGAACATTTATGATGCACTCATTCCTTCAATCCTAAATAACTTTCTTATTTAGTACACTTTTGTAGGATTTTTATACGTCTATGGATAGCTATTGAAATGAGCTTTCCAAAAATATGCCCCCTTGGATTGATGGGTTTAATGGTTCGGCCACTAGAGGACTTCAAACTTGACTAAAAAGATTTTGAACATTTATGATGCACTCATTCCTTCAATCCTAAATAACTTTCTTATTTAGGACACTTTTGTAGGACTTTTATACGTCTGTGGATAGCTATTGAAATAAGCTTTCCAAAAATATCCCCGCTTGGATTGATGGGTTTGATGGTTCGGCCAGTAGAGGGCTTCAAAGTTGACTGAAAAGATTTTGAACATTTATGATGCACTCCTTCCTTCAATCCTAAATAACTTACTTATTTAGGACACTTTTGTAGGACTTTTATACGTCTATGGATAGCTATTGAAATGAGCTTTCCAAAAATGTCCCCGCTTAGATTGATGGGTTTGATGGTTTGGCCGCTAGAGGGTTTCAAAGTTCGTTAAAGACTTTTGAATATTTTTGCTGCACTCTTTCATTCAATCTTAAATAACTTTCTTATTTAGCCTTCTTTTGCAAGACTTTTATACGTCTATGGATAGCTATTGAAATGAGCTTTCTAAAAATATTTCTACTTGGATTGATACGTTTCATGGTTTAGCCACTAGACGGCTTCAAAGTTGACTGAACAGATTTTGAACATTTATGATGCACTCCTTCCTTGAATCCTAAATAACTTTCTTATTTAGGACACTTTTGTAGGATTTTTATACGTCTATGGATAGCTATTGAAATGAGCTTTCCAAAAATATCCCCGCTTGGATTGATAGGTTTAATGGTTCGGCCAGTAGAGGGCTTCAAAGTTGACTGAAAATATTTTGAACATTTATGATGCACTATTTCCTTCAATCCTAAATAACTTTCTTATTTAGGACACTTTTGTAGGACTTTTATACGTCTATGGATAGCTATTGAAATGGGCTTTCCAAAAATATCCCCAGGTGGATTGATGGGTTTAATGGTTTGACAACTAGAGGGCTTCAAAGTTGACTGAAAAGATTTTGAACATTTATGATGCACTCTTTCCTGCAATCCTAAATAACTTTCTTATTTAGGACACTTTTGTAGGATTTTTATACGTCTATGGATAGCTATTGAAATGAGCTTTCCAAAAATGTCCCCGCTTGGATTGATGGGTTTAATGGTTCGGCCAGTAGAGGGCTTCAAAGTTGACTGAAAAGATTTTGAACATTTATGATGCACTCCTTCCTTCAATCCTAAATAACTTACTTATTTAGGACACTTTTGTAGGACTTTTATACGTCTATGGATAGCTATTGAAATGAGCTTTCCAAAAATGTCCCCGCTTAGATTGATGGGTTTGATGGTTTGGCCGCTAGAGGGTTTCAAAGTTCGTTAAAGACTTTTGAATATTTTTGCTGCACTCTTTCATTCAATCTTAAATAACTTTCTTATTTAGCCTTCTTTTGCAAGACTTTTATACGTCTATGGATAGCTATTGAAATGGGCTTTCCAAAAATATCCCCGCTTGGATTGATACGTTTCATGGTTTAGCCACTAGACGGCTTCAAAGTTGACTGAACAGATTTTGAACATTTATGATGCACTCCTTCCTTCAATCCTAAATAACTTACTTATTTAGGACACTTTTGTAGGACTTTTATACGTCTATGGATAGCTATTGAAATGGGCTTTCCAAAAATATCCCCGCTTGGATTGATAGGTTTAATGGTTCGGCCAGTAGAGGGCTTCAAAGTTGACTGAAAATATTTTGAACATTTATGATGCACTATTTCCTTCAATCCTAAATAACTTTCTTATTTAGGACACTTTTGTAGGACTTTTATACGTCTATGGATAGCTATTGAAATGAGCTTTCCAAAAATGTCCCCGCTTGGATTGATGGGTTTAATGGTTCGGCCAGTAGAGGGCTTCAAAGTTCGTTAAAGACTTTTGAATATTTTTGCTGCACTCTTTCATTCAATCTTAAATAACTTTCTTATTTAGCCTTCTTTTGCAAGACTTTTATACGTCTATGGATAGCTATTGAAATGAGCTTTCTAAAAATATTTCTACTTGGATTGATACGTTTCATGGTTTAGCCACTAGACGGCTTCAAAGTTGACTGAAAAGATTTTGAACATTTATGATGCACTATTTCCTTCAATCCTAAATAACTTTCTTATTTAGGACACTTTTGTAGGACTTTTATACGTCTATGGATAGCTATTGAAATGGGCTTTCCAAAAATATCCCCTGGTGGATTCATGGGTTTAATGGTTTGACAACTAGAGGGCTTCAAAGTTGACTGAAAAGATTTTGAACATTTATGATGCACTCTTTCCTGAAATCCTAAATAACTTTCTTATTTAGTACACTTTTGTAGGATTTTTATACGTCTATGGATAGCTATTGAAATGAGCTTTCCAAAAATATTGCTACTTAGAACTTAGATTGAGAGGTTTGGCCGCTAGAGGGCTCCAAAATGTCCGAAAAGATTTTGAACTTTTTTGCTGTACTACTCTTTTATTCAATTCGAAATAACTTTCTGATTTAGCCTTCTTCTGCAATACTTTTATACGTCTATGGATAGCTATTGAAATGGGCTTTCCAAAAATATCCCCGCTTGGATTGATGGGTTTAATGGTTTGGCCGCTAGAGGGCTTCCAAGTTGTCTGAAGAAATTTTGAACACTTCCCAACACAAATAAGGTTGTATTTTACGAAATTCTCCTGGTCTAAAGATCCTCAGATTTAAGGATGAGGAACTGAATTTGGCAACATTGCTGACAGAATATTTGGGGTGACATAGAGGGCGTGACAGTCTCGTTAGAATTTTTGTGTTTTGTACTATTTTTTGAGTTTGTCGTGCTTCGTGTGGTTTGTTGTCACCCGACATTAGCCGTCTGGGGCCTCTCCCTCGTCATATTCGACGTCTTGACGGGACATTAATAATTCATAAAGACCCGTCCCAAACGAGACGCATTCGATGCGATTGATGACGACAAAGACATCGAACCGAGCGTTTCCTTTGTTCGAGAGTGGCCAAATTCACCCAGGAAAAAATCGTAATTTACCCCCGGCGGAAGGAAAAAAATGACCAAAACTCGAAAACGACAAATCATAATCCATCAGTCCCGGGAGTCGTTTACTGCGAGACAGATACAATCTAGGCAACATCTATTTCTGTCAATAGATAACGATTCGGACCGGTGTAAACCGGGCCTCGGACATTTAGAAACGACGATATTTTCTAATCACGCCGGTCCTGATAACATCGCCAACCCGAAACGAAAATAAATCATAAATAATTTAGATATAGAAACGGAACGACTGACGTATGAAGGGGGGGATTAGTGTAATAACCTTCTGTACAGCAACAACCAAAATCACCGTTATTTACCTAAATTATTAACTTTTATTACGAGTCGTGGACAAATATTGACGTAAGCCACTGCGCAACCATATTTGTTTTGATAAGGACACGTGAAATTAGTTACGCTTCTTAGGACTGAATGTCTGGTTGCCTAAGTGTTGTAATGGTTGCATAATTCACACACTGGACGTCCTGTCTGACCAATCTCTTTATGACAGTTGACATTTGTTGTGAAATCGCAACGTTGCCAAAACTTTCACGCAAATAATGCGAAAACAATAAAGCACTTGGTATGTCGTCAAACGTATACAAATTTATGCGTTCGCGTGCCCACCTATTTTTTTTGTCTCTTTTCGAAACCCAATTGCATACCACCGGAGACCGGAGATAATCCGAAACCTACGCGCATAATTAGCTCCTGGGCACCCAAGAACACCGAAACCATTAGTTAAAAACCCATCTTGGGCAACGACTAATGGGTCCCCGGTCCGGTTTACACGGGATTAATATTAGTTTTTCGTGTTCAGTGTATATGGTCTAATCTGGGCCCCGAACGGCCCATAGAAATATGATCAAACACGATTTTGTCATTTCGGTAGACCTGTTCAGGTGTTCTTGACTTTTTACTAGGGCAAAAGTTTTAGGCAACCCAAAAAATTGTTCTTCTACTTAAAAAGGTTAACAGTTTTAGCCTAAAAAGTTAAACGCGCTCAACAGCGCAGAAATGTCGGGTCATCCGCCTAAATAAAGCCAAAATTGAGGTTAGGACTGGAATTTTTCGCCGAATACTCTAGATGATGTATGTAGAGTCGAAATTAGCATAAAACTGATTAGCATTCGAATAAAATTTGCTGTTGTAATTAAGATTACTTCTAAGCCATTGTAGATCTTATTTACATGAAGTCATCGGCCCTCTAGTGGCCGAACTATTAAACTTACCAATCCAATACATTTCAATAGCTAACCATAGACGTATGGAAGTTTTAGGAAAACATTCTAAGTAAGCAAGTAATTTAGGATTGAAAGAAAGCGTGCATCACAAACGTTCAAAACTTCTTTGGTGAACTTTGAAGCCCTCTAGCGGTCAAACTATTAAACTTATCTACCCAAGGGGGGATATTTTTGGAAAGCTCATTTCAATAGCTATCCATAGACGTATGAAAGTTTTAGGAAAACATTCTAAGTAAGCAAGTTATTTAGGATTGAACGAAACGCAACACAAACGTTCAAAACTTATTTGAAGCCCTCTAGAGGCCAAACTATTAAGCTTATCTACCCAAGGGGGGATATTTTTGGAAAGCTCATTTCAATAGCTATCCATAGACGTATGAAAGTTTTAGGAAAACATTCTAAGTAAGCAAGTTATTTATGATTGAAAGAAAGCGTGCATCACAAACGTTTAAAACTTCTTTGGTCAACTTTGAAGCCCTCTAGCGGCCAAACTATTAAATTTATCAACCCAAGTGGGGATATTTTTGGAAAGCTCATTTCAATAGCTATCCATAGACGTATGAAAGTTTTAGGAAAACATTCTAAGAAAACAAGTTATTTAGGATTGAAAGAAAGCGTGCATCACAAATGTTCAAAACTTCTTTGGTCAACTTTGAAGCCCTCTAGCGGCCAAACTATTAAATTTATCAACCCAAGGGGGGATACTTTTGGAAAGTTCATTTCAATAGCTATCCATAGACGTATGAAAGTTTTAGGAAAACATTCTATGTAAACAAGTTATTTAGGATTGAAAGAAAGCGTGCATCACAAACGTTCAAAACTTCTTTGGTCAACTTTGAAGCCCTCTAGCGGCCAAACTATTAAACTTATCAACCCAAGGGGGGATATTTTTGGAAAGCTCATTTCAATAGCTATCCATAGACGTATGAAAGTTTTAGGAAAACATTCTATGTAAACAAGTTATTTAGGATTGAAAGAAAGCGTGCATCACAAACGTTCAAAACTTCTTTGGTCAACTTTGAAGCCCTCTAGCGACCAAACTATTAAACTTATCAATCCAAGAGGGGATATTTTTGGAAAGCTCATTTCAATAGCTATCCATAGACGTAGGAAAGTTTTAGGAAAACATTCTAAGTAAGCAAGTTATTTAGGATTGAAAGAAAGCGTGCATCACAAACGTTCAAAACTTCTTTGGTCAACTTTGAAGCCCTCTAGCGGCCAAACTATTAAATTTATCAACCCAAGAGGGGATATTTTTGGAAAGTTCATTTCAATAGCTATCCATAGACGTATGAAAGTTTTAGAAAAACATTCTAAGTAAACAAGTTATTTAGGATTCAAAAAAAGCGTGCATCACAAACGTTCAAAACTTCTTTGGTCAACTTTGAAGCCCTCTAGCGGCCAAACTATTAAACTTATCAACCCAAGTAGGGATATTTTTAGAAAGCTCATTTCATTAGCCATCCATTGACGTATAAAAGTCCACCAAAAGTAGTGCGAATAAACGAGTTATCGAGGATTAAACGAAAGGATGCACCAACAAACTTTAACGCCCTCTAGCAGCCAAACGACACCACTAACCAATCGATTTTTATACGTCAATGGAAAGCTCATTTCATTGGCTCTCCATCAACATAAAAAAGTATATACAAAGGGTTACAAATCCGAGTGTTATTTACCGTTTAGTGACAGGAGTGCACCAGAAACATTTTTTTACTGTTTCAGGGCTAAACTGAAAAATTAGGAAAAACACGGTCACGTGACCTACAATGCCTACGGGATGCTTGAAAATTTCGCGAAAAACTGCTTATGCAAATGATAGTTTTCGTAAGGGTCAAATTTGCGGGAAACCCCGTCGCTATCTTAATGGGTTTTGCGTTATGTTGGCGATTTAGTGCAAGCGAAAATCGACCTTAATGATTTTATGTCTACAGTTTTGCTATTCGACAATCGCTCTGCTAGGTTGGCGCCAAATGTCAGATTTAAAAAAAAAGCGTGGTAACAGTCAAGGAAAATATTTAGTTAGTTTTGGAGCCCTCTGGCGGCCAAACAAAGCAACCTATCAACACAGGCGGCCATATTTTTTGAAAAAGTCCATTTTATTTTCTATCCATTGACATATAAAAGTGTATACAAAAGGTTACAAGTAAACGAGTTGTTTACAGCGAGTTATTTGACAATAAAAACAGTTGTGACAGAATTTGATAGTTACAGGGTGGTTCAATGATGGGATGAAATAATTTTTTTCAATAAATGACCTAATACAAACTTACTTAAGGCTTTTTTCAACTCTCCTTTGTAGCTTCTCAAATAACGGAGCTACGCTCAGTGGAATTGGAGTTGGTTTAAAAAAAGCAGTTTGGTGCACCCTGTCACTTTTTGCTTTGTAACTCCTTAAACAAACCTTTAAGGGCAAAAATACTTAGATACAATCTTGTAGAGAGTGAAATTTCCTATAACTTTTTTTATTTACATTTTTTTTGTAACTGATCAAATAACGGAGCTACGCTCAGTTGAAATGGAGTTAGTTTATTGTGGTAAACTTTAGTGTAAAAAAGATTCTTATTCACTTAACTGAAAAATTCAAATCTAACGGTTTTTTTTAAATTTTAAGGTCACGTGTAACGATATGGACCAATCATGAGTTCGATTGGTTTATATCGGTCCTTCTCAGGGTATTTCTTAAAAAACGTAATAACCTCTTAAAGATCGGGCGTTTATTCGTTGTGACGGCCACCCGCGGCGCTGCAATCGCGCTGTCAATCACCGATCACGCCCCCTTTAAAACAATTAATCATCCGCGGCCTGCTCGAAAAATATGTGCCACGGTTTCATGGTTATCTGTCTCGGAAAACGATATCGGGAACGGCCAGGGCCGGACTTGATGGGTGATCGACCGGTTGGTTCGTGGTTTACCAACTCGTTTGGCTTTTGCCCCCCCAGTCCGTACCTGGTTTTAAAACCAGTTTCCCGATTATTATTATTATTACAACTATTATTAGGTTGTGGTTGAGTTTACATCAGCGATTTTGGTTGCAGGAAAAAAATGGCGATCGTTGACGCCCCAAGACCGTCGCCCTTTCGTCGAGGAGGCTGAACGTCTCCGGGTCATCCACATGACGGAACACCCCAACTACAAGTACAGACCGAGACGGAGGAAACACAACAAGCAAAGGGCGGCACCGGGCGGCCCTAGAACAGGGGCGTCCATGCCCAGTCCCGGTCTCAGTCCCAGTTTAGCCAACATGTCACCCAGGTACGTACACTCTGTCAACTGTCACTCGATACCGTCAATCAACTTGCGGTTTGTTTTTACCAGATATCAAGGTTACGTTCCTAACGCCGGGCTGTCACCCACAGTGACAGGTTACCCTTCCCCGTCGGACTTTGGTAATCCGACAGGTGGCGCTGATTTCGGTCAGGACAAACGGTACAGTCCGGACAGTTACAAGTTCAACAACTACCCGTACGCTAGCTACCAAAACTACGCCCAAAAATCCCCGTATTCGATCCACACCCCCGATGCATCCCCCACGCATAGCCCGGACCCGAAACGAACGTCGAGCAGTCCGCAAGATGGCGCCGACTCGAATAGTCGAGTAAGTTTGTCACGGAGTGTGCCTTGGCAATTTGACAGCTCTGACGGAGGCCGCATTCGTTTTCAGGCTCCATGGAACGAGCAGAGCTGTTTTGACGTCACAATGACGTGTATTTTGACAATTGGTCAATCTATGGTTTTGCCAAATTACGTCATAGTGACGTCAAAAACGCTCTGCTCGCCTGAATGCCGCCTGAAGTTCGACGTAAGGTTAACATTTTATGTTTTCTTTTTTCAAAAAAGGACAAAGTTAATACTCCACTGCCCACGCCTGAACTGAGTCCAATGGAGCACCAAGACAAGGACCAGTACCAGGAGAGATTGTCCAATATACAGCACACGAGCAACGTCAGCAGTAGTATGACGTCACCGAGTCAACAAAGCTGTTACACGACAAAGGTAAACATTCTGACGTTTAAATTGACATTTCGATGACACGTGTCTGTGCATTTTTGACATTCACCTTAACAAGATTAGAGAGACAATTAATAAAAGTATGGAACACCCTGTATATTATTACATTTTTAAAGTATCATAATCTATATTCAATCGTTTTCTCTTCTTAGTAAGGTTCAAATAGGATGCTTGTAGTCACATGACCATTTTTACGACTAAAAGTAATTTCTGTAGGGTAGGTCACGTGACTGTTTTCAATGTCAAAATAGTATCCTTAAGCTTACTATCTATGAATTGTTTTTAACGTGCCAGACCTCTAGCAGCCATTTTGTATTGCCAGAGGCCTCTGAAACCTTCTTAAGCTTACTATGAATGGTTTTTAACGTGCCAGAGGCCTCTGACAGTCATTTTGTATTGCCAGAGGCCTCTGAAACCTTCTTAAGCTTACTAAAACTGTTTTTAACCTGCCAGAAGCCTCTAGCAGCCATTTTGTATTGCCAGAAGCCTCTGAAACCTTCTTTAGCTTACTAAAACAGTTTTTAAGGTGCCAGAGGCCTCTGGCAGCCATTTTGAATTGCCAGAGGCCTCTGAAACCTTCTTAAGCTTACTAAAACAGTTTTTAAGGTGCCAGAGGCCTCTGGCAGCCATTTTGAATTGCCAGAGGCCTCTGAAACCTTCTTAAGGTCACGTGACTATTTTCAAGCGTCGAAAGGATTCTTGAAGGTCACGTGGCTCTTCCTACGGCTAAAATAGCTACGTTGCAGTCACGCGATCACCTTTCAAGTCAAATTGTTGCTTTAAAAGATCACGTGACCATTTTTACGATTAAACCGAATTTTTGTGAGTCACGTGGCTATTTTCAATTTTTAAACTCAGTTACGAAGGTCTCACGTGACTCATCTTACGTGACTCATAAGGTCAAACTGTTGCTCTCCGAGTGTTGCCACTTTTACGACCAATAGGAATATCTGCAGGTCACGTGACTGTTTTCAACTGTCAAATTCAGTTACAAAGCTCACGTGACACATCTGACACCATTTGACAGATTACTAACAATCAGGTACTAATACAAAATGTAGATTTCCGTAAATTGTTGCGACAGCCATTTTGTCAACTTTCTTTGACAGTCTGTCATGGTAAAATTTTGGTTCCAGGTACAAACGTACAGGCAGCTGAATCCGAACTATACCAACACGCAACCGATTACGTCAGTGCCAATGTCAAACGGCATGTACGTCATGTGCACCAACAAGAGTAGCGTGGAGCAAGGTCACGTGGTCACCGGAACGTTCTATCCGCCCGTAGCCACCAGTCAGGACCAGCAACTGCTTGGTAAGTTGATTGACAGTTTTGTGGTGTCGGCCATGTTGGTTTTACCGCGGTGGTTTGTTGCAGGAGTGAACCAACAACCGACTTTGAACACGGTGATAGCAAATTCCGCCGCCATTGGTAACATCCAGTACTACCAACCGTCAGGGATGAGCTACTACTCCCCCAAAGACTACTCGAACGCCTACGAGCAGCACGAGAACAAAGACACCTTCATCGGGTACTCGATGAAGCCGTTGCACCAGGACCAGACCAATAAACAACCCGAATACCTCCACCATTACAAAACGCCATCCCCCATGGAGGACAACTTCTCCTCCCACCACCAACACCACCATCATCAGCAGCCCGATTTCGGTCCTCCAGGTCACCAAGACCAGCTGGTGCAGACCTATCTGAAGGACGAGCGCAGCGACGCCGACAGCGAAGTGGACGGTCAAGAGTTTGACAAGTACTTAAAGTACACTGACACGATGGTGGGGGGCGGGATGGAGGGGCGTGGCATCGATTCGAATCACAACTACCATAGGAACGAGGGCGGGACTAATATGGCCCCGCCCCTCACCTACCCGTATCAGAGCAATCACGCCAGCGTGATTTTGCAGACCGCGCCGACCGCAGCGCCGATACCGGAAGTGTTCGATCAGTGTCCGAAAAACGAGGACGAGTTCAGTGAAATATTAGCGGGCGTGCGTAAAACGTGTTTCAGTACGTGAGTGACGTTGACCGTTCTGATTGGTTGCGCGCAGGAGGCGTGACCTTTAAGGGGCGGGGCGGTTTAAATTAGGCCAGTAATAATGTGCGAATCCCAAACCTCAGACTGTACATACGTCAAAGTGACACACATCAGTTTCATGGGTGCAAAATTTTAGTTAAAGATACCAAGGTAAGGTCATCAAACTGATCAATGTTGATACAAAATGGCGGCTGTTCCTAGCAATGGTTGCCAGTCATCTCCATGGCTTAGCTTGTAGGTAAAAATTTTAAACAGGAAAATTTGGTTAGGTATACAAAAATTCAAATAAAATTGGTATGACGTCACAAATCGTATAATGACTGAAATAATTCCTGGAATGACGTCATGATTTAGGACACTTGTAAAGGCTTTCGGAATTTCCAAAATGATTCCAGAGGGTTCTGCCATTTCCAAAATGATTGTTTAAGCTTCTGGCATTTCCAAAATGATTCTAGAGGCCTCTGGCAGTTTTACAAATTTTATAAATGGCTTAGGACACTTGTAGAGCCTTCTGCCATTTCCAAAATGATTCTAAAAGCTTCTGGCATTTCTAAAATGATTCCAGAGGGTTCTGCCATTTCCAAAATGATTCTTTAAGCTTCTGGCATTTCCAAAATGATTCTAGAGGCCTCTGGCAGTTTTACAAATTTCATAAATGGCTTAGGGCACTTGTAGAGCCTTCTGCCATTTCCAAAATGATTCTAGAGGCTTCTAGCATTTCCAAAATGATTCTAGAGGCTTCTGCCATTTCCAAAATGATTCTAAAAGCTTCTGGCATTTCCAAAATGATTCTAGAGGCTTCTGGCATTTCCAAAATGATTCTTTAAGCTTCTGGCATTTCCAAAATGATTCTATGAGCTTCTGGTATTTCCAAAATGATTCTATAAGCTTCTGCCATTTCCAAAATGATTCTAGAGGCTACTGCCATTTCCAAAATGATTCTTTAAGCTTCTGGCATTTCCAAAATGATTCTAGAGGCTTCTGGCATTTCCAAAATGATTCTAGAGGCCTCTGGCAGTTTTACAAATTTCATGAACGGCTTAGGACACTTGTAGAGCCTTCTGCCATTTCCAAAATGATTCTAGAGGCTTCTGCCATTTCCAAAATGATTCTAAAAGCTTCTGGCATTTCCAAAATGATTCTAGAGGCTTCTGGCATTTCCAAAATGATTCTAAAAGCTTCTGGCATTTCCAAAATGATTCTAGAGGCTTCTGGCATTTCCAAAATGATTTTAAAAGCTTCTGGCATTTCCAAAATGATTCTAGAGGCTTCTGGCATTTCCAAAATGATTCTAGAGGCTTCTGGCATTTCCAAAATGATTCTAGAGGCCTCTGGTAGTTTTACAAATTTCATAAATGGCTTAGGACACTTGTAGAGCCTTCTGCCGTTTCCAAAATGATTCTAAAAGCTTCTGGCATTTCTAAAATGATTCTAGAGGCTTCTGGCATTTCCAAAATGATTCCAGAGGGTTCTGCCATTTCCAAAATGATTCTTTAAGCTTCTGGCATTTCCAAAATGATTCTAGAGGCCTCTGGCAGTTTTACAAATTTCATAAATGGCTTAGGACACTTGTAGAGCCTTCTGCCATTTCCAAAATGATTCTAGAGGCTTCTAGCATTTCCAAAATGATTCTAGAGGCTTCTGGCATTTCCAAAATGATTCTTTAAGCTTCTAGCATTTCCAAAATGATTCTATAAGCTTCTGGTATTTCCAAAATGATTCTATAAGCTTCTGCCATTTCCAAAATGATTCTAGAGGCTTCTGCCATTTCCAAAATGATTCTTTAAGCTTCTAGCATTTCCAAAATGATTCTATAAGCTTCTGCCATTTCCAAAATGATTCTAGAGGCTACTGCCATTTCCAAAATGATTCTTTAAGCTTCTGGCATTTCCAAAATGATTCTAGAGGCTTCTGGCATTTCCAAAATGATTCTAGAGGCCTCTGGCAGTTTTACAAATTTCATGAACGGCTTAGGACACTTGTAGAGCCTTCTGCCATTTCCAAAATGATTCTAGAGGCTTCTGCCATTTCCAAAATGATTCTAAAAGCTTCTGGCATTTCCAAAATGATTCTAAAAGCTTCTGGCATTTCCAAAATGATTCTAGAGGCTTCTGGCATTTCCAAAATGATTCTAGAGGCTTCTGGCATTTCCAAAATGATTTTAAAAGCTTCTGGCATTTCCAAAATGATTCTAGAGGCTTCTGGCATTTCCAAAATGATTCTAGAGGCCTCTGGCAGTTTTACAAATTTCATGAACAGCTTAGGACACTTGTAGAGCCTTGTGCCATTTCCAAAATGATTCTAAAATCTTCTGGCATTTTCAAAATGATTCTAAAATCTTCTGGCAGTTTTACACATTTTTTGAACGGTTTAGAACACTTGTAGAAGCTTCTGGCATTTTGATCTACTCTTTCGCCACCTTATTTTCAACTGTGACGTCATGCTAATTTAATTTGATTTTCACTATATTATACCTAACCTAACCTAACCTTGTTTTTCTTAATTTTTTGCACCCATAAAATTGTACTTTTATAATAAAACAGTACAACAATGGAATGATCCCCCGGGTGCAATAATTGTTGATATTGCCTTTTTGTTGATATTATTCCTATATACAATTGTAACTAAACAGATTTATTCATTATTATAATAAATATATAAAATTAAATTTAAGCGTTTATTATACAATAAAACGTATACAAGCGTAAATCAAGGTAAAACGGTGTGACGTTCGTATTACACGCACGTCATACCATTCTACTTTGATTTTTGCTGTATGTATAAGTGAAACAGTTGTACATAACCTATTATATACTGATGGTGTAAATATAAAGATGTTACGGTCGAAAACTTATTAATGTTTGTTGTCGTATTGTGTGAAAATACGTTTTTAATTAATATTTGTTAAGCTGATATACAAATTTGTACAAAACTTGTGTGTATATTATAAACGTGAAATTATACTGAGATTTTATAGTCTGAGACTCAAAAAAAAATCGGTGTTTTATTGTTTGGTTGTGTGTGTGTGTGTGTATGATTCCAGCACGATTGGGCCCCACCCGCCAATTTACATAATTTAATGTTGCACAGCGGCGTGGGCAGCGCCACCTGAAGAATAAAATTATTTTATGCGTTATTACGAAAAAAAAATCAATTACGGAGAGTTTTCACGCTGATGATTGTCGTTCGTGAGTAAAGAGGGCGCCAGGTAAGTTTGTCAACTGTCAAAATGTGTCCGAAAGTCACGTGACAAGCTTTCCCGACGTCACACCCGTCAAACTCAGTTTGAACGTAGAATTGTCAAAGTGACAGTTCTAATTTCTGTATCTAGTACCAAAAAACAAAATTGATTGTATGGTAGGTTTTTGACAGTTTAGACACGTCACCATCAGATTAAAAATGTGTGTAAAGGTTAGGTGCCCACTAATATATGTCACAACTGTCAAACTCTGCTTAAATGAGAACGTGGAGTTATTAAAGTAAATTTCTCTTAAAGTATCAACAACAAAATGAACTTTATAGGTTAACGGACAAGTTTTTTGACAGCTGACACGTAACCATCAAATTAAAAACACAAAACACGTGACCACGGTTCAGATCAATGAGAACGTGACGTTATTAACGTGAATGCTGTGGAAAAAATATCAAAGACGAAATAATAGACTTTATAGGTTAATGAGCAGGTTTTTGACAGTTGTGACGGAACCGTCAGATTTCAAAGTGTTCTAAGGTCACGTGACTAACTCGACGTCACAACTGTCAAACTCTACTAGTTTTAATTTCTGCTGAAGCATCAAAAACGAAATAGCGACTTTATAGCTTAATGGGCAGGTTTTTGACAGTTGTCACATAACCAGATCAGATTACAATGTGTTTGTAGGTCACGTGACCACTGTTGGCCACGTCACAACTGTCAAACTTTGCTTCAATAAGAACGTGGAGTTGTCACAGTCACGCAGTTTGAATTTTTGTTAAAGTATCAAAAAAAATGCACTTTATAGGTTAATGAGCAGGTTTTTGACAGTTGTGACGGAACCGTCAGATTTCAAAGTGTTCTAAGGTCACGTGACTCACTTGACGTCACAACTGTCAAACTCTGCTTCAATTTGAACGTGGAGTTATCAAAGTGACAGGGTTTCAATTTCTGCTGAAGCATCAAAATCGAAATTGACTTTATTTAGCTTAGTGGGCAGAATTTTCACAATTGTCACGACATGATCCCACTAAAAATGTGTTTGAAGGTCGCGTGACCACTGTGGGCACAACTGTCAAACGTCACAAACTGTCAAACTGTGATCAAACGAGAACGTGGAGCTATTAAAGTGAATGTCATAGTTTCTCGTGAAGCGTCAAAACTGAAATAAAATCTTAATGAACGAATTTTTGACAGTTGTGACGTAATGACATCAGATTTCAAAGTGTTCCAAGGTCACGTGACTACTATTATCGACGTCACAATTGTCAAACTCTACTTCAGTTAGAACGTAAAGTTATTAAAATCAGTTTTATGTTATTAAAGTATATCAAACACGAAATTGACTTTATAGCTCTATGAGCAGATTTTTTGACAGTTGTCACATAACCAGATCAGATTAAAACGTGTTTGTAGGTCACGTGACCACTGTTAGCTACGTCACAACTGTCAAACTCTGTTTGTTGTCAATAAGAACGTGGAGTTGTCAAAGTCACACAGTTTCAATTTTTGTTAAAGTATCAAAAGAAAAATTAACTTTATAGGTTAATGGGCAGGTTGTTGGCAGTTGTGACGTAACCATCAGATTTTAAAAGGTCCTAAGATCACGTGACAAGTATTTTCGACATCACAGCTGTCAAATTATGCTTCAATTAGAACGTGCAGTTTTAAAGTTTCTGTTAAAATATCGAAGACGAAATTTATAGGTTAATGAGCAAGTTTTTGACAGTTGTGACGTATAACAATCAAAATAGAAAGTGCCTGAAGATAACGTGACATTTACGTCACAATTGTCAAACTTTGCTTCAGAACGTGGAGTTATTATTAAAGTGACAGTTTCAATTTCTGTTCTGACGAAATAAGCTTTATAGGTTAATGGGCAAGTTTTTGACAGTTGTGACGTTGTTACCATGACATTAAAAAGTGTCTAGCGTCACGTGACAAGGGTCCATTTTTTGTTTTCCTTTTTAGTTATCCACTCTGAATTCGAATACAGTTTTCAGTTTTTTTTCGTTTGTAGTTTTCAAAATGGCGTCCAGATGTTAGACAGTGGCGTAGATAATTTAATTTTGATTTAAATGAGCTTATAAAAAAGGAAAAATTAAAATGTCGTTACGGTTCAAACTGGCTTGAAACGAATCACTACTCTCATAGCGTTCATCATAAAAGCGGTTAGATGTGGCAAGGAAAATTAGACCTTATTTACGTTGCCTTTTGGTGAATGGTAGGAATCCAAAATGGCCGATTCTCGTAAACTGAGTTGGTAATAACGGTTACGATGTAAACGTGACGTCTGAAAAATTAATTTGCAAATACATTCGGTCGATTATAATTTTAGTCCGGTTGCGGTTATTAAAATCGTATTGTCGCATTGTAATTTCCATAAATATTTATGACCATTGCCCCGAATACTTTTTCTCTTTTGATTCGTCATCATATACACACAGTCGGAGTATTGTAATAATTATTTTGTTTTTGGTTGTTAACCTAGTTTTTGTGTCGAGTCGATAAGGTTGATTTTTGCCTATCGCTAATGCGATTTCTTACGGTGAACGTCGTTGCTTCATTGAAGCGTTTCAAGCGATTTTCGACTTTGCGATACACATACACTTTCGTGTCCGTGGAAAACAAAGAAACGACAAAAAAGCAATTTAACTAATTTAAAATTAAGTCCGTAGTCACATCCTGGAACAAAACGGCTCGGTCCGTCGTTTTTAATTTCCTCGTTGATTTTCGCCCATCAGAGTGTTCTGGTTTGTTTCACACCCCAGCCGTCGTCTTTTGCTGATATTTTTAATGAAAAATAACGTCGTCGTTGCACTTGTCATTTCCTCCCAATTAACGATTGTGACGGCAACCTTGTCGAGCTAAAAAAGTTCGATTTCAAGCTTTCCTTCCTTCGATATCGATTTGGTTTGCTTAATTGCCGTAGAAATGTGCAAAAACCATATAGTCTCAGTCAAAAGTTAATCTCAACCCCCCTCTAGGAAGAAACGTACCAACTGTTTGACGTCAAAAAGTCACACTGATTTCACGCAATCAACTGTCAAATACATCTACAGGCAGTGTTAAGCTTGGTTCACATGAATCTGGAACATTCAGCCAATCAGCGTTCTGTCCGTCTATCCGGACCGGATTGCATATTTTGATATTTTCCGCGCGTAAACGTCGTAATCATGACATTCATGACAGGGACAAAAAACAAAACAGAAACAGCAAAGCAAATATGTCGGTGGAGATGAACGAAAACGATTTTAACACTACGCTAATTGATTTTGTCCAAAGTTACCCCATTTTGTGGGATTCTAAGCACCCTCAACACAAGGATAATAATGCCTTGAAGAAGGCTTGGATTCAGATTGCCAATCGAATGAAAACAATTATAGGTATTCGGTACAGTCAGCGTTGTCAAAGTTTGAACTGCCAGAAACACAGTTTGAAAAGACAGTCAGCGACAAAATCGTCTGTTAAACTCACTTGGAGTGAGAAAATGACAGTTTTAAGCACATTTTTGGAATCCTCATTAAATTTCTTATCCAATAACCTAAAAAAAATCACAAAATTCGGTACAGTCAGGGAGAAAAGTGCTGCCAAAGTTTGAACTGGCAGAAACACAGTTTGAAAAGACAGTCAGCGACCAAATCGTCTGTTAAACTCACTTGGAGTGAGAAAATGACAGTTTTATCCACATTTTTGGAATCATCCTTAAGTTTCCTATCTACTAACCTAAAAAAACACTAAAAAATCGAGTATAGTCAGTTAGAAAAACAGTGTCAAAGTTTGAACTGCCAGAAACACAGTTTGAAAGTACAGTCAGAGACAAAATCGCCTGTAAAACCCACTTGGAATGAGAAAATTACAGTTTTAAGCACATTTTTGGAATCCTCGTTAAATTTCCTATTCAGTTACTTGGAAAAACCGTATAAAATGTAGTACAGTCTGGGAGAAAAGCAGTGTCAAATTTTGAACTAAAAGAAACACAGTTCGGAAGGACAGTCAGCGACAAAATCGCTGGTAAAACCCACTTCTAGTGAAAAAATGTTTGATTTAAGTACATTTTTGGAATCCTCATTAAATTTCCTATTCAATAGCCAAAAAAAAACAAAAAACATATCGGTACAGTCATGGTGAAAAATGGTGTCAAAGTTTGAACTGCTAGAAACACAGTTTGAAAGGACAGTCAAGGACAAAATCGCCTGTAAAACCCATTTGTGGTGTGAAAATGACAGTTTTAAGCACATTTTTGGAATCCTCATTAAATTTCCTATCCACTAACCTAAAAAAACACTACCAAATTGAGTACAGTCAGAGAGAAAAACAGTGTCAAAGTTTGAACTAACAGAAACACAGTTTGAAAGGACAGTCAAGGACAAAATCACCTGTAAAACCAATTTGTGGTGTGAAAATGACAGTTTTAAGCACATTTTTGGAATCCTCATTAAATTTCCTATCCAATAGTCTAAAAAAACACTAAAAAATCGAGTATAGTCAGTTAGAAAAACAGTGTCAAAATTTGAACTGCTAGAAACACAGTTTGAAAGGACAGTCAAGGACAAAATCGCCTGTAAAACCCACTTGTAGTGTGAAAATTACAGTTTTAAGCACATTTTTGGAATCCTCATTAAATTTCCTATCCACTAACCTAAAAAAACACTACCAAATTGAGTACAGTCAGAGAGAAACAGTGTCAAAGTTTGAACTAACAGAAACACAGTTTGAAAGGACAGTCAAGGACAAAATCGCCTGTAAAACCCATTTGTGGTGTGAAAATGACAGTTTTAAGCACATTTTTGGAATCCTTATTAAATTTCCTATCCAATAGCCTAAAAAATATCATTAAATTCGGTACAGTCAGAGAGAAAAGTGCTGCCAAAGTTTGAAAACACAGTCAGCGACAAAATCGTCTGTTAAACTCACTTGGAGTGAGAAAATGACAGTTTTAAGCACATTTCTGGAATCCTCATTAAATTTCCTATCTACTAACCTAAAAAAACACTACCAAATTGAGTACAGTCAGAGAGAAAAACAGTGTCAAAGTTTGAACTAACAGAAACATAGTTTGAAAGGACAGTCAAGGACCAAATCGCCTGTAAAACCCATCTGTGGTGTGAAAATGACAGTTTTAAGCACATTTTTGGAATCCTCATTAAATTTCCTATCCAATAGTCTAAAAAAACACAAAAAAATCGAGTATAGTCAGTTAGAAAAACAGTGTCAAAATTTGAACTGCTAGAAACACAGTTTGAAAGGACAGTCAAGGACAAAAACGCAAAACTGTGCACAAGAAGACCGAGATGGAGAAACACTTCATAAGTGACACAACCAAAAAAAACGAACGAGACGTAATCACGAGACATCAATCAGACGGAATGGTCACGTGACCAAACGTCAAATCACGTTTTTGGATGTAGGTTACGGGGTGATTCAATATGCGTCAACCTGAGATCGTGGAAGTTAACCACCCGGTATAAAGTTTACTGCAACTGTCAAATAATCCGGTTAATTCTTAATAAGGACAGATTTGAACAAAATTACAGGTAATTGTCATGTGTCTAAGACCCTTTTTATTCTGTTAGTTTAATCCTAATGAGTTTTGTTAAAACGCAAACTCCACCTACGATGTGGTAACATTTCAGTTTGGCAACGTTGTTTTATTAATTTTTGACATTGACAACTGAAGTTTGACAGGTTGAAATAATTAAAATTTGGCGGTTAATCCAACGAATTGATCGACTGTATCGGGTTGTGCGGCGGTTACCGGTGACGTATACGACGCGTCCCGATATCTCAAAAACGATCAGCGACCGCCGGCTCGCTCCGTGCCGATTCACTTACATCGATATCGAAATAAATTAAATTAAGGTTTGCTCCGCGCGCCGTTTGCTTATCGACCGTGCCATCTCGCTCTAATTTATTGGACGTCGGACGGGAAAAAAGCCATATCGACTATTTAATCCCACCACTTTCTACACTAGGACACAAATCCCGTCCAGGTACGTGCAACTCCAAATCACTGAAAACTGACAGGTTTAGTCCCTATCCAGGTACATACGATCCCAGATCACTGTTGAAAATGACGCTTTTGACGTTCGACATGTAAAATTTCCTGACGCCTTGACGTTCTTTTTACAAGTTTTCGACAACAATGTATACTTAACTCTTAGATTTAATTTAGCCTGAACATAGAGTAAACAAACCCTAAAACGCTCTTAGACTCTGTTAATCAAGAATTAGTGACAGTATTAGGAGTAACAACATTTAGGCAACCAACACTACACTACATTAGGAATAGAGAGTGAGTTTCCAGGTTGTTGGAAGTAAGTAAATTACTTAAAACGCATAAAAACAGAAACAAAACCTTAAAAGTAACAGTAAAATTCCAATTAACTACGTCTACATTGCTACGTGTGGCAGTAAAATTGTTTGTTAAATCGATCACGCCTACTAAACACGGCTTTAAACTTAGAGAACCGATTTCATATGCAGACCCTGTATCAAGAATATAGTAGCCCGGCCGGACTGTGACCCACGTGGCCACCTTAAAACAATGCCGTGTACTGATTAATGTATTCAGCAAGCAAAGTTCGAGCCAATCTTGTAAAAAGGTGACTTGCTTTGTTTTTCGTATTCCACGGCTGTGTACTAATTGAGTTTATTTTTCCTAATCAGAATTCCAGGTACCAATCCAAAATAGATGGTGTTATGTTGGCACAAGCTTGTCAAAAGGGGTACAGTCTTAAGAAC
Source organism: Ips typographus (assembly GCF_016097725.1). Lineage (NCBI taxonomy): Eukaryota > Metazoa > Arthropoda > Insecta > Coleoptera > Curculionidae > Ips > Ips typographus. The sequence goes on along the minus strand of NC_138426.1, from coordinate 7,562,764 downwards.
TAATAAAGTTATGTCCAAACACTCCCAGTCCAACCAAATCAATCCAAACTAGCAGTGGGCAATAAAAATTAACCATTTCAATCATTTTTAAACTTTAGCTTAAGGAAAATTAAAAAAAACCTAAAAAATTGTCCTAAATCAAACTTACCGCCTCACGTACATTCCACTCAAGTTTGGCGAGTAACCAGGAATTTTCCAGTCGGTGCAAAGCGGCATTTACGATCCGTACACTATAATTAAACGTATTCGCACGGTTTTAGGGGCGCGAATTGACCGAAAAACCTAAAAAAACACGAAATTCGAGCAGTAAACCGGTCACCGGCAAGGTTATGTCAAACTAACCCGGCAGAATTCTGTCAAAATTCCCGAGGTGACAAGTGTGACAAGACCGGTTAGGAATGTACAGTGCCATCTATTAGGAATGTACTCCAGTTTAATGGCACCATCATAATGGCTGAAAAAGTCATATCTGGTTAATATTAATTACAAAAATAGTAGCAGGTTATAACGGCAATAATTAAAACACGGGGGTGTACTGTTGGTTGTCTATTTTAAAAGGGAGCATCATGTGATTCCCGGATTGGAAATTAGTAGGCTTACTACGCTTGCGTATTATTGTGTAGTCGTTAGTCGTTCCAGGGTCATTGAAAGGGTGTTTTCCTGGCTGTTTTGCACTTAGTAGTGAACGAATTGCCATGCTTAAAACACTGGACCCAAGTGAATTAATATGTTTTTTTTGCTGTAACTGGTAAGTCAAATTATTACCCCCTAAAAAGTTCCCCTAAGGTGGGAAAACCCAAAAGTATGTCCCTCAAAAAATTGATTGTATCTTTGGTCGCACCTGTTGTGGTTGGGTTGTTTTATGGGCTTTGCATGTATTCGATTTATTTGTAGATTTAAGTTGGTTTGTAATCACTTTTCCTGACCTTTTTAAGTTTAGTGTAATTGCAGAGTGGACTAGACTGAATTTTGAATTTCTTAAGTGTTTCAAACTGGTTTTAAACACAAAACAACATAGGTACTTCCAAAATGTAAAATAATAGGGCTGTATTTCTGGTTGCCTGAAGGTTAATCTTGTATCTACTATCTAGTAGGCTGTGCTCTATTGCTCTGTCAAACTAGTAGAGTAGGGGTGTGGCGTCCTTGGGGCCCTTTGTGTACTTTACAGAGTTTGTTGCCAAAAAGTAGGTTTAAATCCAATTTTAGTTATTTTAGTGTTTTTTTTGGTATTGTACAGTGCCCCATTCCAGCCTGGATCTTGACAGTTGTTTCAGTTCTAGTCAGTGACAGATTTTTATGGTGTTTTTTCTTCTGGGGACTTCTAAAAATGGGTTTTTTATTAAAGGTAAGTCTGATTAAACTTTTTTTACCCTGAAAATGATTACAAACGCCACTATAAAAGGCCAAAAATTGGTTTAGTTTGAATGACAATTTTGTGAGGTTATATTAGTCAGCCATCTTGCTGGTTTGGCTAGTATCTAGTAGGCTTTGCTCTAATTGGCTGCAAACTCGGAATTTGGGGTCCTTGTATGCTTTTACAGAGTTTGTTATCAAAAAGTAGGTTTTTAAATCCAATTTTAGTTATTTTAGTGTTTTTTTGTTATTTTACAGTGTCCCATTCCAGGAAAGTGACTGGAATCTTGGAAAGATCTGGAAAGTGACAGTTGTTCCAGTTCTAGTCAGTGACAAATTTTCATGGTGTTTTTCCTTCTGGGGACTTCTAAAAATGGGTTTTTTATTAAAGGTAAGTCTGATTAAACTTTATTACCCTGAAAATGAGGACAAACCCCACTAAAACCAAAAATTGGTTTAGTTTGAATGACAATTTTGTGAGGTTATATTAGTCAGCCATCTTGTTGGTTTGGCTAGTATCTAGTAGGCTTTGCTGTACTTGGCTGTCAAACTAGGAATTTGGGGTCATTGTATGCTTTTACAGAGTTTGTTATCAAAAAGTAGGTGATTAAATCCAATTTTAGTTATTTTAGAGTTTTCTTGTTATTTTACAGTGCCCCATTCCAGCCTGGATCTTGGAAAGTGACAGTTGTTCCAGTTCTAGTCAGTGACACATTTCCATGGTGTTTTTTCTTCTGGGGACTTCTAAAAATGGGTTTTTTATTAAAGGTAAGTCTGATTAGGTATACTTTTTTACCCTGAAAATGACGTCAAACCCCACTAAAAGGCCAAAAATTGGTTTAGTTTGAATGACAATTTTGTGAAGTTATATTAGTCAGCCATCTTGCTGGTTTGGCTAGTATCTAATAGGCTTTGCTCTATTTGGCTGTCAAACTAGGAATTTGGGGTCATTGTATGCTTTTACAGAGTTTGTTATCAAAAAGTAGGTGTTTAAATGCAATTTTAGTGTTTTTTTGTTATTTTACAGTGCCCCATTCATTCCAGCCTGGATCTTGGAAAGTGACAGTCGTTCCAGTTCTAGTCAGTGACAAATTTTCATGTTGTTTTTTCTGCTGGGGACTGCTAAAAATGGGTTTTTCATTAAAGGTAAGTCTGATTAAACTTTTTTTACCCTGAAAATGACGACAAACCCCACTAAAAGGCCAAAAATTGGTTTAGTTCGAATGACAATTTTGTGAGGTTATATTAGTCAGCCATCTTGCTGGTTTGGCTAGTATCCAGTAGGCTTTGCTCTACTTGGTTGTCAAACTAGGAATTTGGGGTCCTTGTATGCTTTTACAGAGTTTGTTATCAAAAAGTAGGAGTTTAAATCCAGTTTTAGTTATTTTAGTGTTTTTTGGTAATTTACAGTGCACTATTCAAGCCTGGTTTGCCTGGACGGCTGTTGCAGTTCCAGCTCATATGCAGCGAGTGACAGATTTTAAAACGGTTTCTGAGGATTCCTACCACATGGGTTTTTTATTAAAGGTAAGTCTGATTAAACTTTTTTACCATGAAAATGATGAGAAATGCCCCTGGAAGGTCAAAAATTGGTTTAGTTTGAATGACAGTTTTATGGTTATATGATATGTATAGAGGACAGCGTTGCCAGTTCACATCGGCTAGGTTATTGCAGTGTTGTCACTGCAACTATTTACTAATCCAGTTATAGTTATTTAACTAGTGGTTCTTTGAATACCAGAACTTAAAACACAAAATGTTTGACCAAAGCAAAAAAAAAGCAGATGTCTCGAAAACCGCGGTAGCCAGCAGGAATTATATTCGTGGATTGTCGAGGGATGTACCCGATAACAGTACCGTACTAGTACCACCTTGATTTGTGTGAGTTTCACTTCAAATCCGAGTCCTGACTGAGTAGAATAGTTGAGCAGTAGGGTTACTCTAGTCATCAGAGAGTTTCGGTGAACAAATTGATTGGGGAAGTGTGGGTTGAGTGGTGTTTTAACGGAGTACGGTCCTGAGATGTCACCGGGAGCCCCGATATACGTTCCCTGAACGGTCGTAAGTCGGCGGTACCCGGGGTATCCCGGGTACGGCTATCGTTTGCGGTGCCGCCTGCCGCTGTCACCCGTTTGCGACACTTTTCTGCATACGCATATTTTCTCGAATCGATTTACATCTTCGGCTGTCCCTTTATACGGTACTCTGCTGCTTCTGCTGCCCGCCTGTGCCTTAAAGGCCGGCTATAGGCAGGTTGAAATTCAATGAATTCGTTTCTTTGTTGGTTTTTTTCTCTTCCTCCGTTCTGGGGTCTCTTTTCACTGAGTTATCATGTATTTTGTTATTGTAACCATCCTTTACATATTAGAGTAGTTTTTGTTGCTTTGACTACCCTGTATCGTCACATATAGTCTTGGCTTAAAAAGAGAATCAATTTGTCGATGATGATGATGACGAGGACGAGGACCGGAGCACGAATTCCCCCCCGGGGGGCCGTTACAGCTCGTGCATCTTGATAGTGGTTCGCTAAAACGAAATTAAATCGCAGTGGTATTATTAAGCCACGCGAGGGGCCCCATTAAGGACGTTTTGATTACGTTCGTACGTTGGCGAAGTGGGCGCCAGATGGGCTATTCCATTCAACTATGTGTATACACGCTCATCGATGGTAAAACGATGAAAAAAGAACTAAACCGGGAGAGATTAATGGTCTAGAATACCAGGCGATTGTTTAGGTTGGAGACAACTTTGTGCTGTTGCTGTCAAAAGGTTACTTTTCCGGGAAAATATTCTTATTTTACCATATTTTCACTTCATTGTACCACTGGAAGTCTTCTTCTTACAATGTCAAAGTTCTTACAATGCTCCAGTGTTGTCAGGTCTGGGAAAGATTCTCCACCTCTGAGGAATTCTAACCACATTTGGAAATTTGGGGAAAACTTGAGTAAATACTAAAACAATTTAACCTGTTCGTTGAAACAACATTAATATTTGTCTATATACAAGGTTAGAAAAAAAAATTGGACGTGTATCAGTCAGTTTTAATCATATTTCAATCTGTCAGAAACTTGGAAACCGTCAAATACCACTCCACGAAACTATAAAACTACAAAACCTGCTTAAAAGCAGTGTTACAGTTAATACAGTTGTACATCTTATTAAATGCTTGTTTATAGGTTCATGAGTCGAAATTGGACAGTTGTGAAGTGAATCTGTTTATTTTGATTATATTTTAACTTGTCATAAACTTGGAAACTGTCAAAATCATCTCCATGGAGCTATAAAATAATTAAACTTTCTTAAAAGTAGTACAGCTCCATGAGCAGGACCTTTGACAGATTTGTCGTAAAGCTGTTTTATTTGGAGGTGGTTCCATATGTCAAAATGCTGCAAACTGTCAAATACCACTCTATAAAGCTAAAAAAGGTCTAGTTTTAAATGATTTTACGTAAATTTCATAGTTGAATTTTGTTGGTTGTTGTTAATTAAAGCAAAATTTCAAAAAACCCTAAAACTAGGGAAATTCTAGTGAAATCTGTAAATTTTTTGTGAAACTCGTTTAAGAAATTGTATCATTTAACGGTTCAGTAATACCTCCATTGCGCGCTCTGTGACGTAAATTGACAATGTGACATTTAATCTATTTGTCAAGAAAAACTCGTGTCACGTGACCAACTGTCAAGGCAATACTTTTGAGCGTAATTACCAGCTCTTTGTAGCGTCGCACGTTTTCCGCACAAGAATAATCGGTCGTCCGTTGAAATATTCAAACGGGCACCCGTCAGGTGGCACCGAAAGACAAAAAAGAAAAAAACAATACACACGTCGTCTCCGCCACCCTGAAAAGACCAAAAACAAGCCATTGTCTCCCGATTTCCGCGTACAGTCCACACGAGCTAATAGCGCTTCTTTTGTTCGGCTTTTCCCAAATTAAATGCATCAATTACGTACGGAAACGAAGAAAGAATTTCAAATCGACAAAAAATCCAGACGTGCGCTACAGAGCCGCGGGGGGGCGCGCGCGTCGTTATCGGAATGTAAATGTCCGGTGCATTCTAAAAACCGCCCGACCATTATTTACATTAGAATAATTGCCATTGTGTTTGGCACGCGACGTGTCCACATCAATATATCAAACAAGCGCACAGTTTGTTCTTCCAAGAGATTTATTAATACACAAGATAGAGAGAGACAGAAACGAGGGTTACACCCCCGCGATTTCCCTAATCCAGCTCCGGTAGTCTGGATTGGACAGTCTGGTGTACACCCCCGGGGCTGATATGCACGGTTTGATCGACCAGGAGACCACGCCCCATTGCACCCCATTAATCGTTAAAGGACCACCAGAATCTCCCTAGAAACGTCACTTTTGGAGTTTGTTCCCGTTTTTAATAAGATGAACTCACACTGCAGTGTCCCTTTGAGTTGTTCACGTTACCGGCGCAAAAGTTCTTGTCCTCCAAATAGTCCAGACCTACACGACTGGAACAGTAACCGTCCTCAAAGAGGGTCAGTTTGGCTTTTTGTAGGTTGGGAGAGGGTTCAAGCAGGGATTCGTTGGTCATACCCCAACCTGTAAATGTCCGTCCTATTGTGGTACTGTTTTTTTTCTATAAAGAGCAATGTGCTAGAAAGAGACATACGTTTTATGAAAAATCAGTTCAAAAAGAATGATGAACCCAGAATATAGAGGGTGTTCCATTAAAAATGGAATAGAGAATAGAGACTGGGAGTAAGTAAAATTGATTAAACGCAGTAAGTGCTTTTTACAGCCACCAATTGTCAAGAAAAGCAACAAATATGTTAAAAATGCACCGTACTTTAATCACACTCACTGGTTTATGTGAAGTGAATCGAATGTCACCCTGCACATTATATGCAATTTGAGGTACTACAATACTGAATAAACCCAGAATATAGAGGGTGTTCTATTAAAAGTGGAATAGAGACTGGGAGTAAATGCTTTTTACAGCCACCAATTGTCAAGAAAGACAACAAAAATGTTAAAAATGCACCATACAATATTTAATCACATTCACTGGTTTATGTGAAATGAATCGAATGTCACCCTGCACATTATATGCAATTTGAGGTACTACAATACTGAATAAACCCAGAATATAGAGGGTGTTCTATTAAAAGTGGAATAGAGACTGGGAGTAAATGCTTTTTACAGCCACCAATTGTCAAGAAAGACAACAAAAATGTTAAAAATGCACCGTACCTTAATCACACTCACTGGTTTATGTGAAGTGAATCGAATGTCACCCTGCACATTATATGCAATTTGAAGTACTACAATACTAAATAAACCCAGAATAAGGAAGGTGTTCTACTAAAAAAATGTTACTTTGACATCTTCTAAATTAACAACTTTTCCAATGTGACAGTGAAGAATCCAATAGGGGACACCTTGTATATGAAATTTGAGGTACTACAGTACTAGATTCCACCGCAAATAACAAGGAAATTGAGTAAAATTTTGCAACCACCAAACCTAAATTTAACACTGCAAGTACATTTTAACAGCCACCAACTGTCAAGAAACACTAAAAGTCGTTTAACCACTTTCACTGTTTAATATCAGAAAACTTACCAGTAATCCAGGCTTCTTGACCGAACGGAATCGCTAACGTATCCAGGTCGGGCAATTGAACGGGTTGCACTGTGGCGCTAAACGTGATTGGTTCAACCAACTGGTGACGTCATAAAAACCATTTAAACAACCGACTTTTTTGCACTCACCTCGACCAGTGCCAGATCGTTGACGCTGTTCAGATCCACGTAATAATCTGGATAGAGGTAGACTTTTTTTATTGCGTGACTGTAGGTGCGATCCAGACTGAAATCGTCCAGGTCCACGCTTCCTATCCTGACAAAAATCAATCTGGATTTTTTGAATTAATAACTGATGAAAAAGGGGTTGTGGGACTTACTGGTCCACCAAACAATGCCCTGCAGTCAGTACGAAAGTGCTGGAAATAATCGATCCACCGCAATTGTGCACTTCGTAGAGCTGGAGGCTCCAAACTCGTAAAGACACCTTTAAAGTCCCTAAAAATTGAAGGTTTGTCTGGTAGAGGAGAGTACTTACAGTAAAAGGGAATTCCCCAGGAAGGACGTCTGTTCCGTTCACCACCCTCAGAATGGAACGGAATAGTCCGGGAGTAAAGTAATGTACCGTCGTACTCCTTAATGACACACTTCTTATACAACACTGTATATTGTTTACAAAAAATAAACTGACACTGACACTTAACCTCGTAATCTGACAACTTCGACTTCACTACAATCATCAACTCAACAACTAACTAACCAGCCTGCTGGTTCAGCTGCTTATATAGGCTTCCATGGTTTCTAGAAAGTTCCCAAATATTCATGAAATAGACTTTCTCTCTCACACTCATTAAGCTATAACATAAATCTCTCTCTATATAAGCAACGGAGCCAGGATTTTCTAGAACACAGACAAAAGAATGTAGAACGTAAACAAAGCAACATAACATACAGGGGTAACAACAAATAACTAAAGAAATCCTAACTAATAATCAAAAGTTCGCTTCGCAACACTGCCCCCCTCCTAGAGTTGATCGTCCCGATCATCAACTTCACCAGCTTTGGGTGGTCGGTAAGGTGCAAGTCGATCCAGGTGAACTATTTTCATTTTCGCCCGATGTCCTCGCTGTATTCTGTAGACGACGTCGTTCAGACGCTTTATAACGTCGTAGGGTCCCTCCCATGACCTCTGTAGCTTCGGTGACTTTCCTTTCTTTCGAGCAGGATTGTATAACCAGACCTGATCACCGGCTTGGAATCCGCTGCTGTTGGCCCTTTTGTCATATCTTGTCTTTAGTCGGTCGCTTGCAAATTTCAACTTCTGCCGAACTTCCTCATGGATCACATGCAAGCGTTGCGCCAATTTTTCTGAATAGCTATCACAAGAGGCTGGGGGTTCTTCCGGTCGTCCAAAAAGAAGATCCATTGGCAAACGAAGCTCCCTTCCAAAGACAACACTAGCTGGTGTTTGGCCAGTGGAATCATGTACTGCCGATCGATAAGCTATCAGGAACAACGGAATGTGCTGATCCCAATCTGTCTGATTGTTATCGACGACTGTCCTTAGGTAGTTGTCTAGTGTCCGGTTGAAACGTTCCACCATTCCGTCTGACTGTGGGTGTAATGGAGTAGTTCTGGTTTTCTTAATTCCCAATCGATCACACACTTCCGTGAATACTGCCGATTCGAAATTACGCCCTTGATCCGAATGCAGCTCCCTCGGTACTCCAAATCTGCAGAAGAAGTTGTCAACCAGAACTTCTGCTACAGTAGCGGCTTCCTGGTTTGGTATTGCGTACACTTCTGGCCATTTACTGAAGTAGTCCATTGCGACCAAGACATAGCGATTTCCGGAATTAGTTTTGGGAAAAGGTCCAGCTATATCAACGGCAATCCTCTCAAACGGAGCTCCGACATTATACTGCTTCATACATCCTCGGCTTCGAGTTTTGGGACCCTTGCTACTGAAACAGTCTGCGCAACGCCGACACCAATCTTCTACATCTGAGCGGCTTTGTAGCCAATAGAACCTTTCCCTAACTTTATTTAACGTTTTGTTGATGCCAAAGTGCCCTCCACCAATTCCATTATGGGCTTCTTTCAGTACGTCACTAACTCGGTTTCTTGGCAGAACTACCTGTAGTCGTTCTTCGTTCCCATCCGGACTTTCCCATTTTCTTTTTAGTAAATCTCCATCAATAATAAGGGACTCCCATAATGCCCAATATCCCTTTAATGTTGGAGACTTAGCGGAAATCTCCTCCCAATTTGGTCTTTCTCCACGCTCTTTCCAGTTAATTATCTGTCCTAAATCGGGGTCTTCTCGTTGATCGGCAGCCAAGTTTTCCCGATCCCATGCGATGTCATTTTTCAGAGCGATCCTTCGACAAGGCTTTCCAAATTCAGCTATCTCCAGGCGTTTACAGTGATTGCAACCTTCCACACAAGGTCTTCGTGACACTGCGTCCGCGTTTCCGTGCAAACGTCCCTTTCTGTGTTCAATCTGGAAGTCATGTTCTTGAAGTCTTTGCATTCTTCTAGGTTTGGGGCACTGCGATTGAATGTGCCCCTTTTCTCCACAGTTCCAGCATTCCAATGACCGAGTAAACGTGGTGGTTTGAGCGTTTCGGTTGTTCTGACTTCTTCTATTTAACGCTCCCATTAGTTCTTTTCGAAATGTCTCCAGCTGACGATTCAAGTCTGACTGAGTGATTGTGTGATCTGAATTGGAATATCGGTTTCTCGGTTCCGGTGTAAGGCTTCTGACTTGACGCACTCGAGTATGTCCTCGTGATACTTGCTTGACCACCTCAAACTCCAAAGCGTAGGCAAGAGCATCATGCAATGTTTGGCATCTCGCTAATCGTATTGCTTGCTCTGTGTCACAATCTTTAAGACCTCGTACAAAAGCCCGTACTGCCATTCGCTCTCTAATGTCGTGAGAGGCCGTTGGATAGGCCAGACAAACTAATCGAGCAATGTCGGCTTCATACTGTTGAAGTGTTTCCGTGCTTCTTTGGGTCCTACTAGACAACTGAGCTTCGTATACTTGTTCTAGGTGCTTATTTCCAAATCTCATCTCTAAATGTTGGATTAAGTCGTCGTAGTTTTTGTACTGGCTCTCGTCCAAAGTCTGCAAAACCTCCAGTGCTTCTTCTCGAAGTGACAAAACCAAGGCAGTGGCTTTGTCACTTGATGTCCAATTGTTGGCCTCTGCGGCAGCCTCAAACTGTTTTTTGTAAACCTGCCATGAGGTCTTACCGTCGAAAACTGGTGGCTTAATATTTGAGCAGACACTAGAACTGGCGACTACGGTTGGCTTTGAAGACTTTTCCTGTAGTTTGTCAAATTCCTCTCGCAAGGTCTGAACGGTCTCCTCCATACCGCTTATCCTCTCATTTACCTTTTCTTCCAAAATTTCCATCCTGTTGTCCATTTCTCCTTTAATTTCATTTATTACTCGGTCTAATTTTTCATCTTGTTGTTGAAACTGGTCTTTAATTTGGTCTTGGCTCGCTTTCATTTCTTCGAACTTTTGGTCCTGACTTGCTTTTAACACCTCGAACTGCTCTTGACTTATTTGGCTTGCTTTCATTTCTTCGAACTTTTGGTCTTGGCTCGCTTTCATTTCTTCGAACTTTTGGTCTTGGCTTGCTTTCATTGCTTGAATCATCTCCATAAGTTGTTTCATTCCTTCATCCATTTTGGCGCTTTGTTGTCGTGTACTCACAGGAATTCAACACACCTTCTGCTTTTGTCGGTTTAGTCTTCCTCTGGATCTCTTCTTCGATTCTCCAATCCCACTTCTGACACCAAATGTACCGTCGTACTCCTTAATGACACACTTCTTATACAACACTGTATATTGTTTACAAACAATAAACTGACACTGACACTTAACCTCGTAATCTGACAACTTCGACTTCACTACAATCATCAACTCAACAACTAACTAACCAGCCTGCTGGTTCAGCTGCTTATATAGGCTTCCATGGTTTCTAGAAAGTTCCCAAATATTCATGAAATAGACTTTCTCTCTCACACTCATTAAGCTATAACATAAATCTCTCTCTATATAAGCAACGGAGCCAGGATTTTCTAGAACACAGACAAAAGAATGTAGAACGTAAACAAAGCAACATAACATACAGGGGTAGCAACAAATAACTAAAGAAATCCTAACTAATAATCAAAAGTTCGCTTCGCAACAGTAACAACAGAAAGAAAACCAAAAAATAAACAACTTATTCATGTTGGTTTGTTTTAGTGTAACTCGGCCTTCGTGTGGGTTTTATTTATACAATGCCAGAGTATCTAATCTACAAAGAACATAAAAATGTCTTGGAAATTATCTGTTTTGGAATTTTCAGACTATTTTCACATAATCAATCAAACTCTTTGTTTTAGCGTGAATAGGTAACTGTTATAAATAGAGCTAGATATTTCCCACAATCAGTTATCTAGAGGTTTAGTAACCTAAAAAACAATGTTCTGCCACTTAAAGGTGCATTTCCGACTAAAACTGGAAAGTACGCTTAATTTAAAAGCGATTAAATTTATTGATTTATTATACAGCTTGACAAGGAGGAAAGATTAGTTAAGAACGGAATAACGGAAGTATTTAGGGTTAGTCTAATGCCGCTCCATAGAGCGAACAGAGCAAATTTGACGTTAAACGTTTAAATCAACTGTCAATATATGTCAAAAAAGTAGGCTGGTGCAGTATTGGTCAAAAAAATGACAATGTGTACTTTTTTGACATATTTTATAGGGAAAAACCAATTAAACCGCACCCGTTCAACAATAATCGATAAGAAACTTTTAATAATCTTGAATAAAAAACACAATGTACACTGCATAGACGCAACTTCTGTGAACACCTGTAATTAATATCAACTAAAAACTAATAATAATAATATTAATAAAGTACGGATATCTTTAATGTTATTAAGATCGGTAACAACACTACAGAAGCAAACTACTATTGTACAGTATATAGAATATAAAGACCACGTTTATGTATAATTTAAAGGGTAGTAAATGGAATCTGAACCTCACTTTTCCACGTCGCTAATCTTCTCCCAGTCGTCGTCGGTGCTGCCCCCGCTCGGCGTCTCCAAGCTGGCGGACGAGTCGGCTTTATTCAAAGTGGACGCGTCTAAACTGTCAAATATTAGTGTCACATTGAGGTGATTATGTTGTTGTTGCAACCTGCGCGTTTCGGCGCGACCTTTTTGCGGCCCTGCTGCTCTCGTTCGTACTCTTCGAGCAGGGCGATTTGTTGCTCTTCGGTTAGCTCCAAGTGGCCGTCAAAATCGGCTGGAAAATCATTTTCGCAAAAATCACCTGACATTTGCCGTAACTTTAACTTACCGTGTTCCCACTTCAACTCGTTCTCTGGCAGGCTGTCTTTGTCTTTTTGTTCTCGTTTCTCTAACAGTTCTTGACGGGCCAATTCGTCTTCCAGTAAGGCCCGTTTGAATAAATACCTACAATCTCAGGTTGCTCAGTCACGGGACGTTGAATTCGCCTTTAAACAAACCTTTTCCAGAACAGTTGGTGTTCTAGAATGTCAGGCACCAATTTGGCGTAATACTTTTTGAGCACCTCGGAACTGTTTACGTGTTTGGCTATCCGGTCGTCGGAGAGTTGTTCCGAGTCTAGAATTTCCAGCCAGGCTTCGTACTGTTTCCTTAAAGGGGGCTCCGGGTCGCACATGTACGTTTCCGGGGTTTTCTGCAGCTCGTACAAGGCTTTCTGCAAATCCTGGCTGAAGTTACACTGAATATAGAGGAATTAAAGCAAGAACCTGGAATTTGTTTAGTTGATGGGTTTCAGAGTTTTCTACTATCAGAATTTCTGTGGTGTCATCATCTTCTGGGCTGGGGTTGAGGACTGTATTCATTTGTCCCAAAAAGGTGCTGAAGCTCCTTTTTACTGTGTTTACTGTGGAATCCGGGGATTCCAGCTGCAGTTTAAACCTTATTAACTTGACTCTGTGAGTAGCTGAAGCAACTAGCACTTACATTGAAAGTTTTCTCTACTGCAGTCCCAGCTGTGGATACCACATTATTAGCCTCATTTTTGACAGCATTACCAAACTCTCCAAGGTCTTTCTTGACAAATTCCAGCACTTCAGTGCTCTGAAATTGACTCAAATTGATAAAATACAAACCAAAGAGGGCCTCAGCCCCTAACCTTGTTTTTAGCCGCACTCAACCAGGCATTAAACCACCCGCCAGGGTTGTTTCCTGTAGAATTGGTAGGCCTGTTGAGATAACAGAAATTTAACTACTTTGAAAACCCCACAATATGCTGCAGGTTGCAGGAAATGTTTCCGAATTCGGAGAGTGTCATTGAAACGTGACGGGCCTGACAATTAATAATGAAAAACGGGCAAAACTTACGTTTCCGGGTTTTCTGCCATCGCATTAATGTATCGCAGCACGTAATTGGCACTAATAATTTCACTAAATCCGATTTTTTGCGTTTCTTTGAAAGCCAGAAGTAAGTATTTATTGTTGTTGACTTTTTGTTTTTGTTTTTCTGTCAGCTGTCAAATCGACTGTCAACAAGTGACATTTGTCAACGCATGGAATAGCTGTCTCTTTTCCACAAATTCATTCAACAGAAAGAGATAACGCAATGACGTAATTTGACAATTCTTATTTTGGCCAATTACATTATTGTGACGTCACTATTTTAGCTCTAGAGAGCGTCTAAACTGTGTTTTTAATCTGCAATTTCAATAATTAATGAAATTAAAGTAATTTTCGTGTAACTCACCGTATAATTAACACGCACAACATCCCATTTGCAAAAATATGTATATTTTTCGCCATATAAAATAAATTTGTGTATATTTTCCTAAAATATTAACCTAACAATTATTCGTTTTTTTAACATTTTCATATTATTACATAATATATAAATAGGGTGTTATTGTTAATCAATAAGGCGTCTCAGTAATGATGTACACTTACAATATACACTTTTTCTTTATAAATAATTACTTAAGCTTACTACACATACATTTTTGTCGGTAGGAAGGTTCTACTAATTGACTGACGTAGAGAGTTGAACTTTGTTCACACATGAAAAAACTTACTAACAATTTAAAACATAATAAAGAAAAAAACAATAATTAACATCGATAACTACGTTTTCCTAGTAAAACGAGGATGCTTTTTAAAAAAAAAAATTTGGCCTATTTATAATCTCACTCCTATAACGCTCTCTAATGTGCTAAAAAACTGACTAAAATAAATAATAAAGCTTTTACAGAAATTTGTACGCAAATATTATTTGAGCATTGCATTTAAACTAAAATATGTTATAATTGATCAGTCCGGCGGAAAATTGCAACTAAATCACTGTCACTGGGATTTCGGAACGCATCCCAACCCTGTCATCTGTGAGAAAGCTGGTTTTGACTGTGTGTCACTACTGTCAAAAGTTCAGCCATTTTGGGGCAAAAAAAAATGGCGGACAGTGGTGTTTTTTCGAGTATTTGAACGCTTAAACTAAATAAATTACTATCCCAGTGTGGTTTTTTTTGAAACTAGCTGTTAGAAGCCGCTACCCTTTGCCTGTTATAGCCGGTGCTCGGATGGAAGACTTTATAGTAAAGCAACATAAAAATGATACCGACCACAAAGGGCACGACGTTTAAATAAATAATGGGACGATAGTAAATTGTCCTTTGTAGGGCGGCGTCCGCGTTCAAAATCCACACCACGTTGGCCAGCGTGTTCTCGAAGAATAGGATTCCATAAAAAATGAGGTATTTAAGGAAGGTGGGTCCCTCAACTAGAACCACCTGTAAAACCCGTTAAGTGAGTGCTACAACACCGAGATGGGCGACTTACTTGAGTAAAAATGTAAACAGCCCCGAATATCGAGTAGAACAGGAAGTCGTACAGTTTGTGGTGATCACAGAAGTTGTTCTCGGAACTGGTGGCCGACAGCCATATTGTCATAACGAACCAATGGAAGACGAGCACTAGAATAGTGTGCACCGGATAGATTGAGGCCACTACGCTAACGCAAAGAATCCTGGAAACTGGTGTAAGTGGCGTTGAGTTACTCGCAAGTGATTCGCACGTGGTTAGTGAAGTTACCTGTCACCAGAAAGTGCCACATAAATTGCACTATGGTGGCCGGCCAGGAGATGTTGTGTTTGGTTTTTAGAGAGACTCGCAACAGTCTTTGGTATGAGGCCATCGACCAGGCCATGCTCACGAATGAGCTTCCTATAGAGAGTAGTTGGTGGACGACTGCAAATTAGTTAGTTAGTAGCACAGTCAGATGGTTTTTGATTGGTTAAAAAAGCAGCTCACGATGAGCTACCCTTTTGACCAATCAAAATTGGTTAAGGTTTATTCTTTCATATTAAAACTATTCATCTAGTTCCAGTAGGGAATTAAACCAACTTTTGTGTTTTTGTCTGTAAACTTTTCAAGAACCTCCAGACAGACAAAAAGTCTAGTGCAAATTTAGACACTGCTCCTAATCTAAACTAAATCACTTGGTAGTTAATTCCACTATTTGTGACCTTTGTTTTCAACCTATTTAAATAATTTTAAGCCACTTTAATCAGTATTAAATGAATTAAGCAAACATTATTGTATTACTGGAGCTTCAGAATCGGGTCATTGCCTTAAAATATACTGATAAGCTAAACAAAGCTTCCCAACTAATCCAAGTATAAATTCCACTTACAGGTAAAAGTATTGCTGATTTCTTGTCCATGATTATAAAATATGATGGTCAATTGTAAAATTTGTTGAGGGGCCGCCTCCAAAAAACACTCCAACACCCTCAACAAGGCAACATCTGAGTCCTCTTTGACCATCAGCTCGTAGAACTTGCGCTGGTTCTCCTGGTCCCCGGTTTTCTCCGCTTTCTTCGATTTGATCGCATACTGCAACGCGTCAAAGTAGCGCAGCACGGGGGCCAACTGGAAAACCAGCACCAGCACGCACAGCACCCGTCTCTTGGTGAATCGTTTGGTTAGGGTTTTGCTGCGATGATTGTTGTCCTGGTCCAGCACGTACATACGCAGACTGAACCCCGTGTTGATGACGGCGGGCAACAGGATGAACCCCACCGTGGTGAAGAAGTAGCCGATGCTGTCGTTGAGATAGTACCTGTAGGCCAAGTTACAGTCGAAGAAGACATCGATAATGTGGCTGATTATCGATATGACAAAACCAGCGATGTCCCAATTGGTAACGCGATCCTTCGAGGGCAACTGGTCGATTTCGTCTTTGTCGTCCGCGTTCGTTTTCTTCTGGTGCAGGACGGTCATTTGGTTGTCTTCGGGGGGCCCACTGGCATTGGAGTGGGGCTCCAACAGGGAGGCGATATCGTTTCGGGTTACCTTAGCGGAGTCGTTACGTCGTCGTGTGTCGCGAGGCTCATTTTGTGGCAGGATTCCGGTCGGTGGCGATGGTTTTCAGTTAAGTTTTTGGCATCGGAAACTCGGGGACGGATTGTTATAAAACCAGGAATAACAAAGGACTGACCTTCCAACCTCACTTTTTGTGAATCATCTGACATGAATCATTTTGACAGATGACACTTTACG
The DNA here is from genome assembly GCF_016097725.1 of Ips typographus. Lineage (NCBI taxonomy): Eukaryota > Metazoa > Arthropoda > Insecta > Coleoptera > Curculionidae > Ips > Ips typographus. The sequence continues at coordinate 7,546,266 of NC_138426.1, read as the reverse complement.
ATGGCTTTGTTAATGTTTATTACGTCATCAGTTGGCCGTGTTGTTAATATTTTGTTTTTATTTCAGATTACTATTGACAAACAACTGAATTACTGGTAAGTCAATTTTTTAGTACAAGTAATAGAACTGTTCTGTCCAATGAATAAAAAAAATGTAAACATAGCAGGAAGGATCAATAGCAATCAAAGAGGGGGACAGAAACAAGGGGGAGGCGGGGGGAGTAATATGGCGGCCGTCAACTTCCGGTTGGCACTATCAGATCTAAATTTAATCGTCCACTGTACAACTTAATTTAAATTTGCAAAACTCAACTGTTAAAGAACCACAAACAAACAAAACGAACTAACACTATACTACAACAAATACAAACAACAAATTTTTGCGGGTTTCAAACTCCAAACTTTCAATGACTGCGTCAATTGAACTGCGCAGTAGGCGAATGCGCAATCAACTTCCGTCCCCCTCGCTTAATGCACAAACGGGTTATAATTTGTATTATTGTTACCTCCTGATACTTGTTCTTTTTACTCATTGGTTCTGTCTCACCCAAATACGTTATAACATTTCATTATTTTTTCAAAAAGAAAAGTAATAGAACAATAGGAAAATGCAACAACTTTAATAACCATGAATTATTAACCAAACCACAGTATAAACAATATTAAAAAAAACAAACAAAATAATAGAATTTAAAAACCAAAAACACTAAAAATTTGATGTGACTTTTTCGCTACCTCACAGCATTTGCACGTTTTTTTTTTTTACTTATATACATAAATATACAAAATACATAGATATATTATAAAAGTACCTAAAAGAAAGCCATAAAAATTGTAAATATATGCACCTAAAAATCACCAGCTCTACAGACCCTACTTCCGTCTCAACAACCACCGATTCACTAAAAAACTGGCCGCTAACGGCCAAACTATAAGGAAAACCACAAGAGGAGGTTGCAGGTCGCCAAAAACTACTTTCCGTCGCGTTAGAGGTTTCCGATTCACTTCTAATGATTCCACCTAAAGTTTTTAATATTTTTTTCATTCTGTCAAACGGTATTATTTGACACTTACCCGGTTGGTTATCAGTTGTAAATCCTTTCGTAAACTTTCGATCGTTTTGGTAATTTCCTGGGAAATGTCTACGTTGTGATTGGCGGAACGTTGACGCGATCGAGACACGTGCGGCACAGCCTTATCGGTCACGTGACCGTTTGGAATGTTTTCGATTGGTTCTGTCGCATTGTTGGGCACCTCGGTCGTGTCCTGGTACTCTTCCTGGTCGCTGTGATCAGATTCGTCGTTACTCGGTGAGACTGAACGCGACGACGAGAGACTCGAAATGAACCGAATCGGGGAATTTTCCCTAGAAGCTTTAAACGATTCTCTGGTTAGATTGGAAATGTCACTGAGCAGTAGAGTTTACCTAGAGGAGAGTTTGGTTGGGACCTGACTCGTTCCAAAACGTCTCCGGCAACCAATTCCAAATCGTCGAAATTGATCCCGTCCAGTTCGTTGGTGGGGGCTTCAAGGAAATTCGCCACCTTGTCAGAATAGCTCATAGTCTCCACTATCCTTTTGAGTTAAATTAAGTCAACATTTTGCTATTAGAGGGTGAAGGTTAAGCCTTACGAATGCAACTCGTCCACGTATTTTTTCATGGCCTCGTTGCGCGACATGTCACCCAGACGTTTCCAAGCATCGTATTTGGCGCGCCCCACCAGGTCCCAGAAGGCCGGTCTTGTCCCTGAACAGGTGCCCTGGGTTGCTTGCTTGAAATACGCGTAGAAACGGAGCATAAGTTCATTACTAGGCTGATATGAACCTGAAATCAGTTCGTTTTGTGTATATGTGGAATCATTTCAAGAGTAAATAAGAAATGCTGTAAAGCTTCCTGACTGACTTCAAAAAGTGGTTAAATTTGTTATGAAGAGGAAAAACAAAGAGAGCGGCTTCATATTATGTTTACTTAGTGTTTGTAAACCTGGCTTTGCTTGTTTTATTCTTGTTCACCTAAAGAAATGTGTTTTCCTACTTAAAACCACCTAAAAATACTGGTTTGTTAGTTGACAAAATTGGCCAGGGGGCAAAGTCCTACCAAAACCAGTCCGACAACGCGCTGCAATAGTTAATCAAAACATAAACATGAAAAGTACTTTCTAAACCATTACGCAAGCGAACAACAACAATTAAAAGCATCAACTCACCGTTTTTGGGTAAACTCCGTATCACGTTCACGGCCGCGTTGAATTTCTCCTCGGTGGTCATGGCACGGCGGCTGCGGTACACGGAAAAAGGGGGCTAGTTTAGGGCTTCGCCAGCGCTGCTTTAATATTGGAGCAGCTGTTACGGTTGTTCCATCCTTTGGAGGATTGCGAAAAATTTTTTTGCTAGTCCCCTAAACAACAACCATGAATGTTTCTATTGTTTTGACAGGGGATAGTTTTGGTCTTCTGTCAATTTTTTACAGGTGTCATTGTGGAAGTGACTGTATTTGTGTAACTGTTGTATGTGATTGGTCAAAAAAAGTTGCCCTCATTTTCATTATCCCTGAACGTGGTTATTAACAAAGAGACTAACCATTATAAATGGCGTTCTCCAATTATACATAAAACGGATTATAGAGTAATTAAGTGTGTTTTTCTCACTTTTGCAGCCAGAAAGTTCTGTAACTAACTCCAATAAATACAGTCACTCCACTTTGTCAAAATTGACAAACTTTTGACGTTTGACAGACCGAACTAACCTCAAATTTGCACCCCTAACCTAGAAATCAAACGTAACATCAACATCGTTTTTCTTTGAACAAATTTGTGTTTTCTTTTGCGTTATGAGTGTATTTCACGACGAAATTGAAATTGAAGACTTCGAGTACGACGAAGAAGACGACATTTACCACTATCCATGCCCGTGCGGAGACAGGTTCGAAATTTCAAAGGTACTGCTTTTTAGCCACTTAAATCTTTTGGGAATTAAGTTTGGTGTGTTTCAAGGAAGATCTTTTGCGTGGTGAAGACGTGGCCACGTGTCCCAGTTGCTCTCTGATCGTTAAAGTGATCTACGACAAGGTATGTGTGGTTGTTAATCCTGATTGATGAGCTTTGATGATTCATTTGGTGGGGTGTACAGGAGGCTTTTGAGAAACGTGAAAGTGAAGTTCAAGCTTTAGCGGATAACTTGAGCAAGTTGCAAGTGAAACACCAACAAACAAGATGAGTCGCGGTGGAAGAGGTGGTGGACGAGGGGGTAGAGGTGGGATGAATCGGTCTTTTAACCGGGAGCAGCTGGCTGCTATGGGGGTAGCTAATAATGAGATGTTGCCCACTTTGGTCACCCAACCTCCCCCCTTGTTCCCTTTACTGGAACGTCATCCGGTTCCTTTAACCCAATCAATAGAAACTGACTATCTACTAATTTTACGTCAAGACTTTGTGGATCACATGCAATTGTCTAGTGCTTACTTGAAACTACCACAAGAAACCAAATCGGGACAACCGGAAAAAGAGATTGATAAGCTGGTAGCACAGCTGCCAGCTGCTAAAGAAAAGTTTGACTGGACTTTGTTTCCTGCGGAGTTACGTCCCAAAATGCTGGCCAAAAGAGTTAAAAAGCCCCAAAAACAATCTGAAGTAAATGTAGAAGAAAAGTTAGTAGGGATTTTAGTATGGGTTGGGGTGTAAAAATGAAATGAGTTGCAGGTTGATCAAATTGGAGAAACTGGAGGAATTGAAGGGGGCAGTGAAAGTTAAAGAGGAAGTGGTGGAGGATGAGGATGCTATTGAAATAGTTGAACCTGAGTTAGAGGATGAGGAGATGGATGAAGGGACTGATTACGCTAACAACTACTTTGACAATGGTGAAAACTATGAAGATGATGAGGATAATATGGATGAAGGTCCCATTTATTGACTTTTTTTAGTTTGAATGTATATATTGTGGATAATAAAACAAACAAGTCAACTGTTAACGTTATCTATTCACTCTAAACTTTGCCTCACAAACCTCAATTGTTAATAATATATAAATATAAAGACAAACTCTAACAATGTCGCAATTGAATAATAGAAAACAACTATTCGAATGTAGTGGATAATAACTGTACGCGAAGAAGACTCGATGTGTGGCGAATTGACGTTTTTCTAACGGAGGGTTCCTGCAAAAAAAAACAAAAATACCTTCAACTCGCAAAAAAAAGACAAGTTACGACTCACCCGTGCTGTCAGTAATCCTCCGTGGTCCTCGTGCGTGTCAGACCGCGTCTACGTAACGATTCGTCCATGCGCAACTGTTCGCGTTGCAGTTGCGCCCTAATGGAGCCCAGCTGGGTCAAAATGCCGCCTCTACTTCCGATCGGAGACTCCGGATGCATTAAGCTGCTTTTCTGCCACCTTTGATGGTCGGTGGTGCTGCGGTGCGAACTGAACGGCACCGCATTGCGCAGCTCTTTGGCGACTGGAGAGCGGGCTTTAAGTACGGGGGCGGGCAGCTGGTCCTCGAAACGCGAGGAAGAGTTGCGACGACGTAAACGTGGGCTGCGGCTCAAGTCTTGTTGGGTTGCACTGTGCCTGTCAGGTTTTAAGGTGAGTTGGGGTGGTTGATTAGATTTTGTGGAATACCTTCGCTGCACGTCAGTTAAATCGCTGTCGCGCACGCTCAAAGTTTCAAGCCGATGACTAAGCGAATCAATGCGACTTAGGGAATCGAAACGATCGAAATTGGAGGAACGGTGATGGCTGCGTGGAAGTGGCACCGTGTCGTAGGCGCTGAGTCGATTACGCAGTATTCCTCCAGGATACGAAGACGATTCAAATCGAGCGGAATTATATCTAAGTAAACGTTGCCGTCTAAGTACCTTGTAGTACTGTAACATTAATCAACATACCTACTAAAACTACCGGATTCCGGGAACACAGAGGTGGGTGGCACGTTGTACGACGTCGACGGTGAGTAAGGAGAAACAGGCGCCAACGCCCTCCTGCTAACCGGTGGCGAGTAGTTTGCCGCTCCTGTCAAACCAATCGAGTCGAGATTGGCGCTTTCAGAGTCTGCGTGACGGCGCCACGGTCGTTGCATCTCGTGCAGTTCCATTTTTCTACGCAACAAATCGTCGCTGTGCCGTCGCATCTTTTGAACAAAAAACCATTTAAAACGCGTGAGGGTCCAAATTTAAACACCAACCAGCTCGTTGCGTCTCTGTCGACGCTGGTCTTCTTGCGCCTGCTCTTCGCGCATACGCATCAGCTGCTGTTCCAATCGTCGATTCTCCAGGTCGCGTTCGCGACGCTCCTGTTCGTCCCTCAACGCTGCCAGACGACGTTTCTCGTCGATTTGCAGCCTCAGTTCGTGCTGATACGTTTCACGTTTTAATCGTTCCTGTGGGTTTGACATTGATTTAGTTTGTTGTGTTTGGTTTGGTTAGTTACCCGTTCCAAATCGTCGCTTCGATCCGAGTAGCTGAAACCGTCCAGGTAAGCGCTGTGCGTACCCAAATCACCAGCGTACCGATCTATTAATAGGATAAGATAAGGAACCACCTTGGAATAACTTAAGAAGAGTCAAAGAAGTGTCAAAAATGTTTAGAAGAAAAGTAAAAATAATTGAGCTAATTGCCTAAAATATTCAAGAAAAGAGTAGAAGAATGTGTTGGAATAACTAAGCTGGCTAAGTGCCCAAAATGTTGAAAAAAAGATTGTGTTGAAAGACTGAGCTGGCTAAGTACCAAACATTTTTAGGAAGAGAGGAGAAAATGTGTAGAAATGATCAAAATGACTAATTGTCCAAAATTGTCAAGAAAAGAATAGAGAATGTGATTGTCATTGATGACATGTAGGGAATTAAAAAACTATGGCAAGCCGTTTTACTTTTTATTACATTTTGGACCTCAAATGTCATAAAAACTGTTTTAACGACTTTTTTTTAAATTGATACCTTGTTTTCATTATCAGATAACGGAAACGTGATTATTATGTGATAATAAAAACACATATCAAAAAAACTAAAGGTTTTTTTAAGACTTCTATTTTTATGACATTCATTTCTATTATGTGATAATGGAAATAGAGGGCGCCATGCTTGGAAATAATTGAAGTTGAGTGACATGTGGACTCGGACTGTGATGTATAGTATTTTGTATATTAAGGAAATCGTCAGAGTCTAAGTTCAGCAATGTCAAAAACGTCATTAAAGGTGCTTGTCACTGGTTGTCAATTTTAGTTTTTTTCCTTTAAATTATCACAATTTTAATAGTGTCTAAAAAATAAGTATCATAAAAACAAAATGCGTTTTTTTGATACTTGTTTTCATTATCACATAATAAAAACTAATTTCCATTATATGATAATTTAAATGCATCTGATTTTAAAATGTCTTAAAAACGCTGGTAGTTTTTATGACTTCTATTTCTATTATCTGATAATGAAAACAAAGTATCATTTTAATACACTCGTTAAAACAGTTTTTATGACATTTGAGGTTGAAAATGTAATAAAAAGTAAAACGGCTTGCCATAAAAAACCTTGCAATTTTTGACAGCTGAGCTGTCAAGACTGACAATCAATCAACTATTGAATTTTGAAAATGGAACAAACCTCGTGGGCTGCCCGTGCGCCGATTCGTCAAAATCCCCTTCGGTTTGTCCATGCTGGCAACGTCGCCGGTCGCTCTCAGCAACGCCTCATTCTGTTCGGTAGTCAAGCGCTGATCAAATCGTAGCGGATAAGCGGTTGCGGGACGTTTGCGCAGCGCCGCATCTACCAAGTCGTCGGTGACGGTGCGTAACGTGCTCACGCCCTCTTGTGACGTCGAACCAAACTGGAGATCATGCTTCACCTAAATGGTTACAATTTTTTGTTAGTCCAAAAGTGAGTTTATACAGGGTGTATCAAACAAGAGGATAGTGTTAGTCACAATCACCGGATTTAGAGTGAAAAAAAAGTGGAAGCCCCTTTTGTACAGCTTAAAGCTTTTTACTTACGACCAGTTCGCAATTTATATTCTGTATGTCGGTTTGGACCGATTTCGAGTCGACAGAGCTAAGTTCAGTGTTTGTACTGCGACTCGTCAAACTGGTTTGGGGCTGGGGGGTGTCACGTGTCTTCTGGGGGCTCTAAAAGCGAGGGGACACGCGCGCATACTTTTGTACTGGACAGGAACTCAACGGGGGAGGGGAACGCACTCACCTTGGCCGATTGCGAGTATTTCACACGATTATTACGAAAACTGCGCCCAACTTCATACTCTCCCAAACCGACGTGGGGCGCCGCCCTCACACCACCGTAACTCGTCGACGGCGCGTATTCTCCACGTCGTAACGACGGTAGCCCGTAGGGGGCCCCGTATCCCGACAGCCCAAATCTCCCCGCCTCATCCTGTAGATTAGATACACTCACTAAAAAGTTGTGTTTTGAAAGTTTTTTGCAAAATTATTTAATTTTCTAATTACTACCCGAGTTTTTGCATTTACAGCCAAACGACTGGCAACACTGTTTTTGTATGACATTTGACTTGAATGTCAGACCAGTGACACTTTAGAATAACACAACTGTCATTAGTAAAAAGTTATTTTATATGTTGTTTTGCAAACTTGCACAAATGGTTAAGATACATTAAAAATTACATTATTTGACACCAGTAGTTGCAATTTGACATTTCAACTAATCACGTGACGCATGAAGGAACACTTTTATACCCTCCTTATATCACGTGACAGCTGTTATAACTGTCGAAACCCGTTTACCAGTGACTAGAAACTATAAAATTATAAACAGTTGCTAACTTGAGGAATTATACTGAAAGTTGTGTTTAAAGCTCTAAGGAGCCAACTTTGACAGTTGGAACGTTAGAAAACGTTTTAATACTTTGTTTGTGTCACGTGACAGCTGTCAAAACTTGCTTACCAGTGACCTGCAAGTATAAAATGCCAAATAGTTGTCTGTCTTTGAGTTATTGTACTGTAAGTGGTATTTATAGCTACATGGAGCCAAACTTGACAGTTGGGACGTTAAAGAATACTTTAATACTTTGCTCGCGTCACGTGACAACTGTCATAACTGTCAAAACTCTCTAACCAGTGATCTGAAAGTATAAAATGTCAAATAGTTGTCTGTAGATGTGTGTCGTTGAGTTATTGTACTGTAAGTTGTGTTTAAAGCTCTGAGGAGCCAAATTTGACAGTTGGAACGTTAGAAAACGCTTTAATACTTTGCTTGCGTCACGTGACAGCTGTCGTTACTATTTTCCGTAAATTCCTCACGGAGAAAATTACTCTAGAAAGGACCATTGTTTTGTGTATGATGGAAAGTCCACATGGTGCATAAATTACAGCGCTGTTGGTAAGTAGTTTGTGATTGGTTAAAAAAAGCAGCTTTTAGCTTGCTAGTTTTTTTTTTCAACCAATCACAAACTTCCTACCATGCCCTAATTTACGCTATTGCATTCTGTGACACCATTAGACTAATCTAAACTGTAAATGCCAAAAATTGGGTCATAAAAACAATTCCTACTGAATCTGAATTCACGGCCTACGTTTGTGTGTTTTTTCATGGTGTCAGAAAACAAAAGCGAATCAATACCCACCAAGGTTGGACCTGAGGTGACGTTAGCAACAATAATGAGCTAAAACTACTTAATTGGGTAATTTGACTTTGTGTAGTGAAAAGTACTTGCCGCCGATCGGTGGGTGAAGGGTTCCTCCGAGCCCGAGAGTCTGTCAATCAGAGCCTGTTTCTTCCGCTCTAAGTCAAAATCATAGCACCCGCTCAGATCCAGAGGTTCAACGATTGGGGTAACCCGGTTCTGGAAATCAACGAGCCATTTTTTATGCCCGAAAAGTAGGCCACAGTGTTATTTACCTGAATGGTCAGCAGTGTCGTATCCTGCTGGTCCCCAGAGTCCCCAACTGCTACACGTTCTTTAAAGGAATCGTCATCTTTCGTCTGCAATTGGGAAGAATTTTACTAAACCGATTACAATAAGTCGTTTGACGTGGCAGAAAAATTTTTAAGCACGACGGCCCTTGGTGGACGTGGAGGGGCGAAAACTGGAGTGATGAGCCTGTTTTCCAGAGGAGGTCGCGACCCTCCACCGTTGTCGCGTCCTCTTTTCCCCCGAGAGCCGGAACGATGGTCGGTAGTGAAGGGGTGGTGCGTGGGCTGAAATAACAAAACGCGGCAACAGGGCAGCGCCAGCCGTCGCCGCGTTCCAGACCCAGTTTACCGGAATCAATATCGGGACAAGGTCGGCCGCAATCGGGCCAATCAAGGCCTACTGGAACCGTCGAAAAACAAATGATTGTTGGCCCCCCTCTACGTCACCGTCTTTTTGGGTCCAGAGGAATTCGCGACTTAATAGTTTCGTACCGATTCTATCTAAAAAGACTACTGACTTACAGATTTGCATAAAATACGCCACACAAAAAGCCCCTCTAAAGTTAATCACCACCAAGTTGAACAATCAACTTGCTTTGATACATAATAATCCACTACAAAAACGCTTCTCCTGCAGATAATCATCAGAACAGAAAAGGCAGAGATAACAAAAGGGCCTCTCAACTTAAAGCTTAGTCAGCTAAAGTATGCCTTTACCTTGTTAACAGGTCGAGTGGAGTGCTCGTCATTGTCACCATTCAGAAGCAGGTTCTCTTTATTCTCTCCGTCGTTCAATATTTTCTTTAGTTCGTCCAGTCGTTGGGCTTCTTTCAGAATTTCAGCCCTGTGCTGTTGTAAGAACTGCCTCAGGTCACCAGACATAACCCAAGAGGTTGGACCGAGTGAAAATAGCGCAGTAAAAACTATCCCCTTGTAGGAATTTGGTCGTTTAGTAGTGTTTCATGGCTGAAAATGCTTTTTTTGTGGTTTTTAGCCTAACGTATGCAACCAAATGTAAACAAAAAATTTTGAATTTCAAAACATTACAACGTCAATGTCAAACTTCAGTCGGTTGACGTTTGCTTGCAGGCTGACATTCGTTTGTCTTCCAACCGTTGAATTTTTGTTTTAACCCAACTAGAAAGGCCACTAGATATTCATAAAACAGGTCACGTAAAATAACGGATCTAATCGGGGGTAATATCCCTAGTGCATTTAATTTTTCCGGAAAAATTCGGAAAAACGAGTATTCCAATTTTTCTACAGGAAAAATTAGATGCACGAGGGATATTTGGTAAGATTATTTCCTGAGTTAAATAAACATTCTATTTTAATTAAAACAATAAGAACAATAACTTTCAAGCTAGAAAGGGTAACACTATTCTTTATGTTGTTGAGGAGTGTGCAATTTTTTCGATTTTTTTTCCGGAAAAACTGCTGACAGCTAAGTTGACAGTTGTTAAGTGATTTTTCCACTTAAAATTTACATTTGTTATACTAATTCTTGATAGCGATTGGTCAAAATTGATAGGAAGGAAATAATCTACTAGATATTGTAGTAACTCAACAAAAAACTTATATTGGGAAAATACCTTTGCTTGGAAAAGAAAAACTTCACGTAAATTACAAATATCGTTTTATTCACCCCTCGTCATCATTATCATAAAAATAATCCATAAATTAAATCTACACATACACAATTTGTTTATTACGCGACAAGGGAGCCCTCTAACGGCATAGTGGTATCTAGTGTTTCGTCGCATCGGCCGTTACCAGACCGGTATGTACACTTTATACAATTAAAAACACAGAGGAATGACTTTATTTGATAATTTTATATAAATTTCTAGAGATATTTACAAAAAAAAAACTGTTTGGGGTTAGGTTGGTCTTAAAAGTAACAGTGGCACACGAGGTTCTTCATAGCTACGCAGATTATAAAATACCGTTGTATATGTAGGGGCATACGGTTAAAACTAAAAAGTATAACTAACTATTCAATAATAATAGTAGTAGTAGTAGTAATAAAAAATCACAGCTCTATTTTTTTTTATATAGAAAGACCATCAACATAAATGATTATTGTACACGTTGTTGTTCTTTGATTTTGAAGGTTTTGAACCGAATTAATAATACTTAATTCGCGCGAGCGAGTTAATGCTAAAACGTTGACATTTTAGTGTCTACACCAACGTCCACTCGGTGTAAAAGCCAGTTTAGACACTAGAATATCCACGTCTAAACCCAGCATTATAGAAGTGTTACTCCATCATTTACAAAAATTAAAGGCTTGTTTCTAGAACTAAAACGATAATTTGTACTTACACAGATTTTGGGGTGAGGGGGTTGTGAAAGCGGTGAATTTGCCCGTTTTAATTATTTACCAGCCTTTCATCTCTTTCCACCCTCGCACTAAAATAAAACAGTCACTAGCACGGTCCTTTTTTTTTTTAAGGTTATTTACAGTCTTCAAAACAAACATTGTCTATATTCATATTTACATACTTACCAGGTGCCAATTTGCTAGGGGAGAGGCCAACTGTAGTGGACGGAGCAATTTGGTGGTAACAAAGAATTTTATACACCACAGTCCACAATCAAGACACATGGATAAACCAAATTTTGAAAGATTTATCAATTACCTTGACATGAACCGAATTTCTGAGGAAAGAGGGCTCCAAGGAGAAACGATACTGTTGTAGTAGACTACTCTTCTCTAGCAAATTTGCCGCTGGTAGAAAATATACAAAACATAAAACTACACTCATCTTTGGCTTCAAAAACAAAAGAGAATCGGCACTTAAAAAACTAGAAAACACGCAGCTACGTAATAACACAACAATCATATTAATCAGTTTGGGCGGGCGGATCACCTGCGCAGAGCCTAGACAAACAAAATAACGCAAAAAAATCTGAGATCGACTCTGTGTCCACCAGATCAGTCATTACTTGGAATCAAGTAAAAAAATCAACAAATTACGCAACGAATACAAAGTTAAAGTTAACCAAACCAAAGTCGTCACTGGTGAGGGTAAACTCCCTACCGTTACCCATATTGCACTGGATTTTGTTTAGCAAATAATAAAAATAAATAATAATGAAGCGAACACTCAATAGCAGCCCCTGTAATGGCGGAACTGCGTCAAAGGATACGCGCAGCACCTCTTCAGCTGTCATCAGCCGAACCGTTCTTTTACTAGGAACATCAACTTTTTCTTTCCTTTATAAGCCACCTGAAATTGTCATGCATAAATAATTAATATTTATGGTATAAAAATGTTATAATTTTAATGTTTTTCTCCATTTTTATCTGACTCATTGATTTGGTTGTTGCCATTATTTGTATAATTTCTATGTCCGTATATCTTCCCTTCATTCTTCTATGCCTATTTTTTTAGGAAATTTCGTAATCTGGACGTTTTTGCTTTTAAACAACCGCGGTTAAATTAAAAGTTAGTTAGTTGAAGCTAATTTGAGGTTAAAGTTTGCCTTTAGCTGTTAGCGTAGCTGTAAGATATAACGGGTGTTCAATAATTGTTATGGTCGTAGTTTGCTGTGGTTCTCTCGTTCTAGCATGAACGTAGGTCCGTTGATAAGTTCGTATATGGTTTGAAATGACAGCTGTCATATAATAATTGTTTGCAACGTTATCTAAGCACCGCCCTCTGTACAAGAAAGCCAAGAAGGTGCATACCAAAAATTCCAATATGGCCGAAATATTGGTTGACAGTTTGCATTTGTTTGTATTGTGAAATTGAGTTTTTCGATGATTAAATTAATTTTTAAGGTTTAAAGTCAAGACTTGGGATTACTTGCCAAAGTAATTTTTGTTTGCTATTATATATTGTTGTTTATATGTTTATTGTTCTAGTGAAAGTGTAGTTTGTGTTCATTTTATTGTGTTATCACTATTGTTATTGTTCCCTTCATTGTTCTATAATTTGTTGTTGGTTTTTTAACTTAAATTCTATTGCCTCTACAATATGCCGTCCACTTGTTGTTTGTCAAATTGTAAAAGCAATTTGGTGAACGGCCCAAAAGTGTCAGTCTTTTACTTTCCAAAAAACCCTGCTCAAACCCAACAGTGGTTGAATACTTTGAACTGGAATGATTTTACTCCAACACAATACTCAGTGGTAAGTACAATATGCTTTCTCATTCAGTAAACTTATTGCCTCTTACATACATAGTATGTGAGTTACATTTTGAGGCCGCCTGCATTTTGAGAGCAACAAAGGTTTACTCTGAAGAAACAGGACAGTTTTTAGAAGTTCCATTGGCACATTTACATTTTAAAAGAAAGGTCTTGGTAATAATATAAAACCCATTTACCAGTTTTGCTTACCTAGCTTCAAGGATTTCCAAATTTTCTTTGATTGAGCAGTTTTCATATTAATTTGTTGTACTTTCCAGGACAAAGGGTTCTAACCAAACTTGCTTTGGCTGGACTTTATTGGGTATAAAAAGCCATATCTATACATATCTGGATCAGGAATGAAGCGTTCTTTGATTTTTCACTCACAACTTCTAATCAACTACACGAAAAAATAAAAAAAAACATATTTTCTACTGCATCTGCATAGGTGTGTGCAAAACGAAAACCGCTAAATGACCGCTAACGCCGCCATTAAAAGTGACATTCTAGGCTTTCTTGTACAGAGGGCGGTGTTTGAAATCAACGCTTTTTGTGACAATTGCCATCCATAGGCGACCTGACCATAACAATTATTAAACATCTGTTAGTTTCTGTTCAGTGACTTCTGACTGTTGCGTCACATCCTTTATCTCATTTCATTAGACAAAGATCAACCAAAAATGTGTGTTTTATAACATCGTACTACCGACTATTGTCAACTTGACGGATCAATTAATATCTCAGGCTATTTGACGTTTTTATTAGTTTCGTAAATAAACTGTAAAAAATGAGAGTCGTCTTAAATAGGTAGAGTGGTTCTGTGTTCAAAATACCTTTCAAGTACAATGAAAAGGAACAATTCCAAAAGAAAAACAACGTGCTTTGACGCTAAAAAATGGCTTACGATAAAGAAATACGTAGATTTCTTACTTACCTTCATATTCTCTAGCAATTGGCCGAACTGAGCGTGACCGTCATGGGCTAACGCAAAGGTGTCCCTGGCTCGGCCTAGAAACTCAATGAAATCGGCATAGTGTCTTGGCGAAATATGAGTCAGACGTGAATGAGTTGTGTTTACGTAGGCAGCCACAGCCGCCTCGAGTAAAGGCCGTAACGGTGGTCGATCAAACGACAGTGGTTTTGGACCTAAAGACAAATCGATACTTGAATGTAAAGATAAGCGGTGTTTAATTGCTTGCTACCTGGCGCTGAGCATCTGCTACGATGAGTCCCGTGTTTCGGATCGGGATGGGGCGGGGGTGGCACAATTGGAGGACCGCCAGGAGGTGTGGCTCCGCATCTGCGCAACACATCACTCAGTACGGTAGCACATTGCACGTTTTTCACTAGCAGCGGCACCATGTGACCCAGTTCTGTCTTGCCTAATGAGTGAGCCAACGCCATGGCCCAGTGAATGTCATTAATTGCCGGATGAGTGTCCTATAAAACGAAAATTTATATTCCAAAGTAGAAACGTAAAAACTGTTAAAATAATCAATTTTACAGAACATACTACACAAACATTATGTCATCTAATGACAATTTAAGAAATAAAAGTATCTTCAATCTCTTTGACCAGTTCATAAAGGGATAAAGGAAGCTGTAGAAATTAACAGGTTATGGGCCCAGTCCAGGAAAACCGGAAAAGTATGCAGTAATTATCCTGTTGTAAAACGTATTTTGAAAACCTGAAGGATAAGACAAATGATGGCGACAATCCCTAGTAATTTAATTGTAAAGCCATTTGATGGAAACGGCTTCTCAAATTGGGAGTTTCGAGTAAGATTGTGTCTTGAGCAACAAAAGGTGTTTTGGAAATGTTGGAGAAAGATCCTCCGGAATCAACAGCCACAAATGAACTTGCAGTTTTTAATAAAAACGATATAAAAGCTCGGAATTTAATCGTTCAGTTATTGGCTGATAATGTTCTTGAAAGAAATCATGAATGAGTTGAAAGGTACTTTTCAAAAGCAAGGAATAGCAAAACCAGGTACATTTGCAGAAGAAATTAAGAAACATGAAATACTTTGGAAAAGGAAAACTAAGTGAATTTCTGTTTGAACTGTGGTGGAAACATAAATGACACAGAGATAGTTACACAGTTATTGTCTGCAATGTCAGAGAACTATCAAGTAGTTACCACTGCAATTGATATTATTTTTTGTCAAGATGAAAGTAACATCTCTCTTGACTTTGTAAAAAACAAATTACTTATGGAGGAATCAAGACAAGAAAAGGTAAAAGAGGAGAATGTAGACACATCACAGCCACATGCTTTTTATGGTAGAGGAGATGAAGAAAGAAAACATTTTGGAAAAGGATATAGACATCCAGGAAGTCAGCCAATAAACAAACGACCATCAACTACAAATCGTGATGCATCTCCTGATTATAGAAGCGGTGCGACCTCAAGTGAAAATTTTCCATACAAGTGTCATTATTGTGGTATAAGGGGACACAAAAAATCAGAATGCAGGAAAATGTAATATTGCAGAGGAAGAAGAAGTAGCTTTTTGCAGTTTTAATGAAAATAGTGAAGCAATGACAAGTGGAACTAGTAATGAGATGGACAGTGGAGCAACTCATCATTTAATTGGATCAAATCAAGGACAGTATTTAACCCAAGTGAAAAATATTGACATTAAAATTAATGTGGCCAAGAAGGGAGAAACTGTAACAGCAAAGAGTCAAGGAATTTTAAAACTGAAAACAAGTGATGGTAGAAAAATAACCATGGAAAATGTTCTTGAGTGTGAAGATCTGAATTATAATCTTCTGTCTGTGAAAAATCTGGAGCAGAAAGGACTAAAAGTTGTTTTTGAACATGGACAAGTTGTGATTAAGAAAAAAGGCCATACAATAATAGAAGGTAACATAAAGAATAATTTATATCTAGTATGCATGAATATTGATAATGGGGAAGCGCATATAACTGAATCTGAACTTAATGATTTATGGCATAAAAGAATGGGACACTCTACTAAATACCCTAGTAAAACTCTATGTGAAACATGTTTAAAAGGTAAACAGACAGAGAAGCCTTAAGTGAAAACTTACAAGCAAGGAGATTGTTAGAGGTTATTTCGTCAGATGTTTGTGGACCTTTAACTCCTGTAACTTACAACGGCATGAAGTATTTTGTAACATTTATTGACCATTTTTCACATTTTACAGTATGCTATCTTATGAAAAATAAAAGTGAAGTTCTGGAAAAATTTCAGCAATATGTAGCAATGG
Organism: Ips typographus; assembly: GCF_016097725.1. Lineage (NCBI taxonomy): Eukaryota > Metazoa > Arthropoda > Insecta > Coleoptera > Curculionidae > Ips > Ips typographus. Next base: position 7,530,031 of record NC_138426.1, on the reverse strand, counting down.
TAGAAGCTAAGTTCCAAAGCAAAATAGATAGATTACGATGTGACAATGGGGGTGAATACATGTCAAGGGATTTTAAATACTTTTGCAGAGCAAAAGGTATAACAGTTCAATCAACAATACCACATACACCTCAACAAAATGCTGTGTCTGAAAGAATGAACAGAACTATAATGGAAACTGGAAAAATATTTATGGGGAGAAGCAGTAGAGAGAATAGAAGTATCTTCTATCTCTTTGACCAGTTCATAAAGGGATAAAGGAAGCTGTAGAAATAAACAAAAACTACTCTCACCTGATTGTAAGCCAAATGGACATTTTTCATAGCCAACATTGCCAATTTGTATGCTCTACTCGGGTACCCTCGGTGTTCCATGTACCGGGCGATAGTGAATAATTGCGACGACGTCATTATGTGAGAGGCCGCGTCCACCACGATTTGATAGGCTGTTTCGAATGCCAGAGCCTCGTTCTCGCACAGAGTGAGGGCGTTCAGGGCGCAATTGGGCGGGTCCTTTGTGGCACACTGCAACGCTAAAGTTCGGGCACACCCACTCAACTCTTCTTGCTGCTGGAAACTGAGCTGGAGACGGAGCATTGTGCCGCGGGACATGATGGTAGTGGCCACGGGCCCAGCTGCCTCGGTAGCAGTAAAGAACTGGTACCAGTTCTGCATTAGGGAAATTAGGGCATCGAGGCCGAGCTCGACCGCGCACGTCACCAACCAACGGACCATTTCGCGGCGACGCCAATTGAGGGATGACAGGGTCATGCGCATTACCTGTGATAGTACATTGACAGTGCTTAATGGACAGGTTTAAATTTAATGGTTGCACTTACCTGCAAACCTAATTCGAAAGCCACGCTCAACAACGTTGGGTGGCGGGGACCGTTCTCGGGGGTTGCAAACCTGAACGCGTCCTGGGCTAGTTTGAACAGGTGCGAGGAGCTGTGTATGTGACGCTGAGATGACTCTAGCACGGTACGCAGCCGCATTACTTCCCCTATTAATAGAATAATAGTTCAAAGTATTGTTGCATAACGGACTTTCAATTTAACGTATGTGGTAGGATAGTTATCTCGTGTTACCCCCGTATATTATATTGTTTTTCTAATTTTGGCATATAAAGTGACACTTTTCAAAACTGATTAAAGTGACAAAAGTTTTACTTTATGTAACCAGTTATGAAAAGTTCATTTCATCACTCCCTGTTTTTATGCATTTCCGTAGAAACATATGGGCGACATCCATCATAACATGTCGTTGTCACTATTTATACAAGGTGCTATGAAAGTGAATATTTGTGTTAAAAGTTAAATCACTTTAAAAGATGGTTTTCACAGCTTTTTGGTCAAAATTAGAAAAAATGTATGTATAAAACACGTTTCGAAAATGTCTTATTGTGTAACTCATTCAAATTGTAGGACCTCGCTGCGCTTGCCCTACAAACATTCATTCGTTACACAAAATCGAACTTTTCGTAACTGGTTACATAAATAGCTATTATGTTATCAAACGTCGTAGTTTAGCTGTTTGTGAGAGAGAGAGAGAGATTTATGTCATAGTTTGAAGTTTAAGAGAGAATGCTAATTTCATGAATATTCCCGAATCCATAGAAGCCTATATAATGTTCTCGCGGAGTGAGTTTACCCGTGCGTCACAAAGGCTACGTCATTTATAATCATATGAATCAAATCAAGTTTTCGTCAACAAACCTGTTGTGTTCATATTATAGAAAAGGGCGTGTCTAAAGCTTCGTCAGGTTTAAAATTTTGCGTGTATTGTCAGTCAGAAATTAGAGATCTTTGGCTGCAAATTTGCACTAAAACAACGTTATACCAAAGCAAATAAAAAATATCTTTACTGAAATAACATTTTTTATTTAAGAGAAGTCTCCGTTTGGATCATAGAATTCCGTCTAAATTTGAAACCTAATTTATTTACCAAAATTCGCAGAGATGTATCACCAATATGTAGTATTTCTTTGACTTTAAAATCTTGAATGAGGTTCTGGATAGTTACATGTTTCTAAAATAAATACAACAAATTAAAAATTCAATAAGACATTCTGAGTGATGCTGTAGTATCTCATATCTCATTTTCAGGTTGCAATCCACTAATTTTATTTTAAACCCGCTGGAAAACATTTTAGACGCTTATTTTATTTTTTCTGTGACTTTATTATTAATATGTTTGAAGAAATTTTTATGAAAAATCTATAATGCAACCCAAAATTCTCAGTCTCTGGAAACAATGAAATGTTAATAGATGTTTCTTATAAAAGTCGATATAATTTACTATTATTAACATACTATCGTTGTACACATCATATAATGTATTTCGAACATCCATTTTAATGCTTTCAGATAAATCAGTGGTCTTGGCCCGTCGATAACGTCTCAATTTACGTTTTCTAGGTGAGGAAATTATAAGATTACTTGCTTGCTTTTTCCGAATCGAATAAACAGTTTTGCGGGAAATTTTCAAAGCAGCTGCAACCTTCTAGTATTAAAAAAAATACATCAGTAAGAATAAGTAAGGTCTTCTTCTTCCTGAACAGATGATAAAGTTTCTAAAGGTCCTCCATTAGTTTTTTCCAATTCAAAATATTCACAAAGGTTAAGAATTAACTGCTGGGCTTGTATGTGAAGAATTTTTCCAGGCATTTTCTAAAAAAATACTGTAATAGTAAGTAATTCCGAATTTAGGAAAAACCAAATGGCTAAATAAAAACCATAATAGACACTCCCACTTTTTTTTCAAAACAAGTTAGTAATTGTGCCAATTTTGGTTAGATCGTGACAGCCGACATAAAAATATTAATAATAATATTATGAAAGTACTTACAGAATGTTAAAAGCGTAGAAACAATAGCTCTTAAAAGAACTGTGGTGGTGTGGTAAATAGAAAACTTTATAAATGATTAACAACACAAAGAAACGGAAAATAATAGTAAACAAATGAAATAAATTTCGATGGTTGTCAAACTGACAATGACTGAAATAGAAGCGCTAATCAGTAAATGTTTTTTTTGGAAGACATTCACTTAGATATTTACCCTTTCTGAAAGTGAACAATAGACAAGGATGAAGTCAATAATGCATGTCTACTTCTAAATCACAGGGAAACGACGCACGGGTAAACTCATTCCGCGAGAACAGTACAGCTACCAACCAAAATACGTCTTTTATCTTTCGTAAATGAAATGGCCGCATTTTTAAGAACAAGATAATTGAACCACATTAGAAAATGTTTTAAAACATGCAAGGCCAGTTCTGCTATACAAATTATAAGACTAATGATGGTATGCAATGTAAATAGCTGCAGAAAACTATCTCCAACTAGAAAATCAGTTAGTAATTTTAGTAAAATGTCAATTTAGTGATCTAATTTAAAAAATATTTTTTCATCTGCTTGATGTGAAACGTTAATGATTCTGAATAAACAAAACCCTAACCTAAGTCACTTATTATTTTATATTAATATACCAGGTGTCCAAGAGCACCCTGGACATAGGAGATTAACATGGGAAAATGGTTTTGATTTTTTTGCGCCTGTACGGTTCATTTAATGGAAAAACGCTTTAGATAAAAGTTGTAGAGCACATTTTCGGCTATCTACTTGTAATTTTTTCAATACCGTAGATTTGACCATTAATAAGAAAAACGGATCTAAAATTCGGAAATTTTAAATCTCCCGCCCAGCGGTCGTTAAGGAAAGTTTATATCCGGTCGTGCTACCAACCTTTCAAAATCCTAACAAATCGTTGTCAGTCATTCTGTAATAAAAACATTCAAAACAAGTTTATTTAGTAATAATTTTGAGTTACTACCCACATACTGCGAAGAAAATACAAATAAATCATGATAAAAACACTTTATCAGGAGCCACAGTCCAAAAATCTGGTAAGTTGCGTTCATAACCTCATTCAATGTCTCTATTAAACTTAATTACTTTGTAGGAAAATTCTTTAAGAAAACACTGGTTTTGCTTGCAAATATTTAATGAGGATGACCGAATCACCTATCTCAAGCCTCTTCATAACACTACCAAACGATTTAAAGTGATAAAAACAATGGACTAGGAAGGCCTGCAGATGTTTGAAGATAAGTTGCTTTACTAAACAGGGACCACAAAAGAGGGTAAATACTTCCCTCAAAAGTGGTGCAATTTAGTGACCTATGTGACTGATAGTTTTATTGTATCCTTCTGTTTTGTAGTGTTATCAACACACCATAGTGTTTAAGTGGTTTTACATTGTATGATGTTAATAAAAAGGCATTTTTCATAACTGATTGTCAATGTTTTTTCCCATCTCTACAGGGTAAGGTAAGTACTGATATTTAATTAGCTCCATTAGTTAACTTGAACACCTACAAGGATACTTGTAAAATGTCTACTAACCAAAAAGAGTTTATTTGCAAGTAATGTGTGATTCGAGTTCACATTTGATTAGTAAAGGTATGTCCTGTGAAATCGTGTATTGAATGAGAAGCAAATTGTTTCTCTTTAGAGACTTTCAATCACTACATTTCACCTACCTTTGCTAATTTGGAACTCCACTATTATCCAAACAAACCTTAGGTTAGTAAGACGAAGTTGTTTTTAGCATAGCTTGTATGGTGACAGGTTCACCCACTCACACTCAATATGTGGAACAATCACTGTTTATGTGGTAAGACCAGTTTTCTTTGCCACCTATTGTACCTAAGCTTTTCACTTGAAGAAAATGTATACTGTACCTTGAACTGTGAATAAATAATTAATACAAACGTTCAGTGTACAAAGTTTTATTTGGAACAATTGAGTGTGTGGAAAAAAGAACACAATTATAATGTTAATAAATCTAGAATAGAACAGCTCATGTAGATAGCTCAATTGAAAACTTGGTTTTTCGACAATACCTACCCATATACAAAAAGTTTTGTCACCTGACTGATAATTTGACTGTGTAAGTCCATATTCTCTTCTTAGAAGGGGTTTCTCAGAGGTTTTATAGCCAGTTTAAGATTATTCACATTTCACAGGCACATCAAATTTTGAGATTTAAGTCAAATATCAACACTGAATCATTTTAAGTTTTAGTTGCAACACTGGTGTAGACCCTCGCTGATGATAGTCCATGAAGTTAAGCACATTGAAACTAAATCACACCACTTTTGAAGGAAGTATTTGGCCCCTTTGTTGTTGTCCCTGTACAGTAGGAAACTTATCTTCAAAGATCTCCATTGTCCACTGTTTTCATCACTTTAAATCGTTTGGTAGTGTTATGAAGAGGCTTGAGATAGGTGATTCGGTCATCCTCATTAAATATTTGCAAGCAAAACCAGTGTTTTCTTTAAGAATTTTGCTACAAAGTAAATAAGTTTAGTAGAGACATTGAATGAGGTTATGAATGCAACTTACCAGATTTTTGGGCTGTGGCTACTGATAAAGTGTTTTTATCACGATTTATTTGTATTTTCTTCGCAGTATGTGGGTCGTAACTCAAAATTATTACTAAATAAACTTGTTTTGAATGTTTTGATTACAGAATGACTGACAACGATTTGTTATGATTTTGAAAGGTTGGTAGCACGACCGGATATAAACTTTCCTTAACGACCGCTTGGCGGGAGATTTAAAATTTCCGAATTTTAGATCCGTTTTTCGCCTTAATGGTCAAATCTACGGCATTGAAAAAATTACAAGTTAATAGCCGAAAATGTGCACTACAACTTTTATCTAAAGCGTTTTTCCATTAAATGAACCGTACAGGCGCAAAAAAATCAAAACCGTTTTCCCATGTTAATCTCCTATGTCCAGGGTGCTCTTGGACACCTGGTATATATATTTATATATTTATATTACATACCTTTGGCGGCACTCAGCATCGTGCTGCTGAGAGCGCATTGTTGGCTCTCAATGTGACCTAGAGTAAACCAACGGGGGGGCCGGCCCGCCCCCCCAGCGGGACCGGCCCCGTTAGAGCCCCCCGATTGGCCGCCCTCGCCGTCACCATCTTCAAGCAGCGGAAGGCGCATTGCCCGCAAACCTACTTCATACGCCAAATCCGGGTAGTAGTTCAGTAACGATAAGAAGAGAAATCTGCATGTAAAGCAAAAACGTTTAAGAAATTGTTTGTAAAATGTTGTAGGTGACTAACCTAGCAAAAGTGTGCATTGGAATCGATTCTGGATGGATTCCAATTCCTAGTCCGCTTGTCGGTCCACCTTCGAGTAAAATAATTGCTTGCCGCCTTAACACTGCAACCAGACTATTATCCAGCTCGATTTCTTGCAATTTGGCTATCAGTCTGTCCTCTTGTTTGCATGCTTTTTCCTACAAAAGGCACAATAAGAAAATTAGTTTTGTTTCGGCGGTAATATCCCTAGTGCATTTAATTTTTCCGGAAAAACGAGGAAAAACAAATTACTTAGAAACGAGTATTCCAATTTTTCCACAGGAAAAATTAGATGCACGAGGGATATTTGGTAAGATTATTTCCCTCATTGTACTAGCACCCAATAAAATTCAATGAACCTTTCTAGTTCGACCAATGAGAGCCGTTATACAGTGCGTTTTTTTTAACGCGCAACATAGGATTTTACGTGTTAAATTTTTAAGCCCATGTTAGACCATGTTATTTTGGAACTGCAAGTCTATAACTTGACGGGTGTGTCTTTAGTACCCTGAAGCTTAAGTAAGTCTACCAATTTGGTCTAAAAAGTGATTAAAAACTGGAAAAAAAATCATTTTTTTTCGAAAAGATTTTATCGTTTTATACTCCCTGTATGCATTGTTGTTCTTTGTTGTTTTTGATACTGGCAGGGCAGGTAGCAGGTAAAGTGACCTATTTTGACTGCATTACGACCCGACATCTTTTCAACGTCAAAAGGGCATTTTATGATTGTTTGGGATATTATTTGGCTTCATACGGAAGTCACTTTAAACAATTCATTTATAAAAATACTTCTTTTGTTCTTAACTTTCTTGATATAAAGTTAATATTGGCATTTTGATCACCCTGTTTTACTTTCTACGCCAAATTTTACCTGCTACCTGCCGTGCCAGTATCAAAAACAACAAGCACCTATCATACATACAGGGAGTATGGAAAGATAACATTTTTTCGAAAAAAGATGATTTTTTGCAAGTTTTTAATCACTTTTTAGGCCGAATTGGTAAACTTATTTAAGCTTCAGAGTACGAAAGAGCCTCCCGTCAAGTTTTATACTTGTAGTTTCAAAATAACTTGGTCTGACATGTGCTTAAAAATTAATAATCCCTAGTTGCTAAAATTTTACACTGAATAAACACTTCCTATCTTTTTCGAATACGTTTTTTTGAAGAACATTTGATATTAAACGAAACGGGATTTAGACACATATAAAATTTAAGCTATTTTCTTCAATATTAACAATTAATAAATCACTATAACGTAGTTTCCATTAAAAAATTACATAAATTAAAATATTATGACGTCTGATTGTCAATCTGAAATGTAAACAAAAATATACATGGCTGAACGAAAATCTGTCGTCTGCTGGGGTGAGTTCAATATTATCATTAATTTCATCACGTTTAGTTTAGTATTTGTGTTCTAACTAAGGTGTTTTCTTGTTAATAAACTAAAATGTGAGTTTTCAGGAAATAATCTTGACATATACCCCTCGGCGTTCACGTTTTATCTCAATCATTTTCCAAGCAAAATTTTGCAAAAAATCACTTATACACAGTTTACCCGATAAAACATGAACGTCTCGGGATATAACCTATGATTATTTCCTGAGTTAAATAAACATTTTATTTCAATTAAAACAATAATTAATAAGAACAATAACTTTCAAGCTAGAAAGGGTAACACTATTCTTTATGTTGCTGTGAGGAGTGTGCAATTTTTTCGATTTTTTTTTCCGGAAAAACTGCTGACAGCTAAGTTGACAGTTGTCAAGTGATTATTCCACTTAAAATTTGCATTTGTTATACTAATTCTTGATAGCGATTGGACAAAATTGATAGGAAGGAAATAATCAATGAAATTACACAAAACACAGACCTGTGCATATAAACCCACGGGCATGACTCTTTGCTGTCCTAGTCCAATCAAAGCCACCTCAAAAGCTAGAGTTAAATAAGTTTCGGAACGATCCCTGGATCCCACTACTGGCACATGTTGATAACGAGGCCGTAGATTGTTATGCTGTTCATCCATGCCCACTAAATCTACACAACAAATCGTCAGTAAATTCAACTAACTTCATTACACACCACTAACCAAGATAGCTGGGCGTACGTGGCCTTTGTTCGTCCGGTATCGTGGACGCATCAGCCAAAGTGTCAAACAGACAACCAATAGGATCAAGCGGATGCCCTACCCAGCCGTCCTGATTGGCCGGGGCTGCAGCGTTGGTAGTAGCGCAGGACGTTGACATGCACGCGCCCTGGCAACGAGAGGTACACGCTTTAGGTTGATCGGTAACGCTTGAAGTGCTCGCTTTCTGCTGTTGACTTTCGTGCCATTGTCTCTGCGCTTGCAACTGTTGCTGTTTCATTGCCCGCACCACGGACACGGCCAAACGCAAGGCAGCTTCTGCGTGTCCATGCGAACGTAACGAATCAACTCTTGCCGCGCACCATGGAATAGATTCTAGAAATTTTCTAAGTAGAGTCACGACGGGGCTGCTGTAAGAGTTTAGTACCGTGCCACAAAGGCTGTCCCTGAGAGTTAAAACTTCCATTTGAGTTTGAGTTGTCTGGCACGTGCGAGCAGTACGTATCACTGGAAAGAATGTTCTTCAAGTGCATGTTGTCCCACGACATGCCAACAGCGTCCAAGGCACGATGAAACACCGTTCTGGGCAACTGGGGTTTTGACTGTCCCGACCTGGAGTGTCCACTCCCTGACAGTCTCAGTCTCTTAGGCCCGCGAGGGCTGTAATTCTGTTGCTGATCGTCTGAGTCCGAATCACTCGAACTGTCCGACGAAGCGTAATTCTGATCCCCCCCCATCATTAATGCCCACTCAAGTTTTAGCAAAAAGTCAACTTACCGGTCTATTATTACATCTGTCTCTATCTCTCTCTCGTTCACGTTCTCTTCTTTCCCTGCGTTCTCTGTCACGTTCTAGATAACGCTCTCTGTCTCTCTCGTACCAGTACCGATCTCTGTCTCTGTCACGGTTCAGAAACTATACTCACCCCCCCAGTGATAGTTTCCACCAATCATTAATCAAAGATTATACTACTTACGGAATCACGTGGTCCTCCAACCAATTGTACGCGAAAATCGGGATCTTCAGGCGGACATACGTCCACGCGCACCCATTTCCCGAGTTGCGCCTCCCACTGCGTTTTCTCCTGCGCAACGCAGTCCGGATTCAGAACGATACAAACCCAGAGGGACCCCAACTGGTCCCACAACTGTCTGCATTTGTCGGTCATAGGCGTGCCCTGAGTTTTCCACAGCTGAAGCCGAGGATCTTGCAGAAACTGCTCGGTGATTAGGGTGAGCATGCGGGCGCCGTTGGAGTCTTGCGCACGCAACATTTCACGTACCTGTTTACGTTTATTAGATTAGCAAACAGGTTTTTCTGAATCCATTGAAATTACCTTGGAAAAAAGAGAGTTTAGCTGTTTGTTGGCGTTGTAGTAGGTGTTTTGGGCGAGGTACGAGCGTACTTGTTCGCACACTTGAGTTTCGTCCAAGTGCCACGAGTGGGCGTCGTCTGCTGCAGCACCTGCTGTCGGATCTGGAGCGCCCGCGATCTGTCAAAAAGTTACACTTGTTTTTCGAAAAAGTTTCTGACGTCACATTAAGATACAATCCAGAAATAGCTTGGCTCTACACCATTTACACATGTAGTTTAGAAAATATCATTTTAAATTTCCGACAGAACAGGATTTTAAAAATATAAGTTGGATTTCAGAATAACTTGTTTTTCATTATCGTAAATTTGGTTTTAGAAAACGTAAGTTGTATTTCACATTCGTCACTTGTATTTCAGAAAAGGTTACTTGTATTTTAGAATGCGTTATTTCAATTTCAGATTTTTTGTGTTTCTATGTGGTTATTAGTTTATTGTTTTTTTATAATATCACTTTAAGCAAAAAAACCCGCCCATCGGGGGTATTAATTTATATAAAATATACAGGGTGTCCCATAACTATATGACAATCTCTTGGGGGCATGCAGGTGAGGTCAAAATAATACGATTTGTTCATATAATTTTTTTTTAAAGTCACTCTTAAGGGAAATATTGAGCCCCAAAGAACTGCCTTCCAATTAACGTTTTTGGCCGTAATTTTTGAAACACTTTGTATATTGTAATTATTATTGGGTTTAATGTTTTATCGAAAGAGACCTTCTATTTGACATGAAAATCAAGTATCTCGTCTTCGAAAGGCAGGAACTAACTGGACCTAAGACACAATTTGCTTAAACTTTGACAGCTGTCATTATTTTCAGCTGCAAACGCCATTAATGGATACTCTTCACATTTTTATCGAAAAATTGTACTCTTCGTTTATTTCGATAAAATGAACTTTGTTTTCGAGATAAATCGATTTTTTATTGAACTGCTTAAACCACAATGTTATTGAAAATATTCGTTAAACTATTTACTTTTTTTGCTCAACTTTATTTTTCCAAATTACAAATGACCATGTCTAAAATCCAACTGCTCTTTTCTATAATACAAGTGACTAATCTGAAATACAAATTGCAATTTTGAAAATCAAAGTTATTATTCTAAAATTGAAAGTACCTTTTCTGAAATACAAATAATATTTTTTAAATCCATCTTATGGTTTCTAAGATTCCACTGACGCTTTCTAAACTACATGTGTAAATGTAGTAATGAAATATTATACTGCTTGAAACGTTTACAAACCTGATTGATTTCGCTGCGCTGTTGCAAGATTTCATCGGCCAACTTTTGCGCAGTAGGCAGCACCTCCGTATGGTGCTCGGCTATCAGGTACTGAACGAATTTCTGCAGCTGCTGCCTATCCATTTGCAGAAGCGTTTCTGTTGATTTAATTTTCTTAATTAATAAATTGAAAAGTGGTCAGTATTTAACATATTTGTGGGTCGTACCTTTATTGCAAAATTACCGTACAAAATTGGAAGTATATCAAGAACACTAACAAAAATCAAATAACACGTAATAACGTTGACTTTATTTTGTATTACGCCTAAAAAAAAGCAACAAGTTAAAAAAAGTAGATTTATTACCTAACTGAACAAGTATTTCTGTTATAATTAAATATGTACAAAAAAGTCACTTTACGTGTAGGGGCATCAGCCCCAACTTTCCCCCACTCCCCTTTTTGGATTTCCACCCCGTTGACTTGTTTTTACTAGGACTTTTCTTTCCACCAGCCTTCTTCCTTTTGTAACCACCTTTCTTACCACCCCACCCGAATTTTCGTTTCACCCCCCTGCCCCCACCCTTTTTAGGTGGGCTGTAAGCTTTGAAAGCTTCTTCTTCATTTTCTTCTTGAGGAACGTCCATCACCACGCCACTACTGGCAGCACTTAAGGGAGCAATCGCATCGTGTTTCTCTCTGAACGCCTGCGTGATTTTCAGAAAGTATTCGCCGTATTTGTTGTAATTGGCTACGGTCACGTGCTGGATTTTCAGCATTTCTTCCTTGGTTTTTGGCAGGTAATCGCTCATCGATTTAATGGCGGACAGATTCATGATAGAAGACAGCGTCAAGTTGCGCTCCATGGCCAATCTGCGGCATTCCTCCAACAATTCCTCGTGACATTGGACTTTTAACTGGGACAGCTGTAGTTTTCTGGCGGCTTGAAGTTTGGCAACGTTTTGTTTCTGAACGCTGTGCGGCACCACTTTTGAGGTAGATGGGGCGTCCTGCGATCTGCTCTTTGTGCACTCTGTGGGAGTAGTTTTGGCCACAGGTTCAAATTTACGCGTTTTGTCCGTGCACACCGAAAGTGTCAGTTGACATTTGGAGTTGTAGAATTGGTAAAATTTTGGTCCTGGTTTGACGTACACCACAGGAAAATCCCCGGCATAAGTGCAGAAATCCTGCACCACTTTGTTCAAACTCAGTTTGACTAAAATCCGATGTAAATCATTCTTGTCCATAGCAGATCCTGATCCGTGTAAAGGATGCTTGTCGTGACCTTTACTGATAATTTTCTTTGTTTTTGCTCCCCTAAAATGAATCTGTCAGATCAAATAATCCTAACAAAACCCCAAACACTCACTTGAACACCTCAACTAGGTAAATCATGGTGACGTTTTCGTGCGCTGACAAATCTTTCAGAATGGTGCACAATTGCTTTGCCTGTTCTGTCACTTCGACGGTTTTGTATTTGTCAATGTTACAGCAATTGTCACACGTGGTGGACTTGTTTTGGATGCAAATACGCCGGTCAAAGTGTTCGCCCAAGTGGATAAGTTGCAGGTAACGGCGACAGTCCACCGTATTCTCCGCAAAACTCACCATCTGCTGCAAGTTCTCGTCGTAGGCGTCCATTGTGTTTTTTTTACCATCTTTCAGCATTAACCTGATAATTTATTCACTAAAATCTTAAGCTGGGTTTATACAGCGCACAATGCATAACATAGAAAGTTGGCTTTACAGTAATGCCTACTGTCGTTTATACAGCGCACAACACTTGCACAATACCGCATAGAAAGTTCATAATTTTTAACTTTCAATTCTTATGCGAAAACAACTGTACGCATGCGCAAAATTTTGTAATGTCATATTTTGACATCCGCCGTCCGTCATTGTATTGTGTTATTGTTTTGTTTCTGAATGGTGGATTTGGATTGTTCAAGAATTGTGGTTTGTTGTTGATTTTGTATTTGTGATTTTTTGGTCATTTAGTGCAATAAAAACAGTTTAAGTGTCTACGGAAAAAACAGAGTTTAGTGGTAAAAATTATCTAGAGCTAATTAGTTTCTCTTTACATCAAGAATTTATTAAACAATTGCAGATGGAACCTTGGCAACAATTGGGGCTTCTACTCTTGATGGGTGCTGCAGCTACAACATTAAGCTTAGATGTCAAGAAAAGGAGAATACGGAGGTTTAAAACGCGACCTATGAATAGAAAACGCAATGAACAGTGTTTTTGAAAAAATAGTTCAGTTTGCAGAAAAACATGATACAGAGCAGTTTTTCAAATATACGCGTATGACTCCAGAACTGTTCTATAAGTTATTAGCTCTTGTGGGGCCATTCCTGCAGAAAGACAAGACAAAAAATCTAATTAGCCCAAAACAAGGTCTTCTGCCCTCACTCTACAGTAAGTATATTCTCAATTCCAAATAAAAATGTGTAGTATTGCCAGTTCTGTTACTTATCAGAAGGTTATTCTATGCAGGAAATAGCATGGAATAATAACACCTGAACCCTGCCATCTTGTATTGTGAGTGGTGGTTGGAATCATCAGGGATGGCATGGTCGGTTTGTGTTGGCTTTCTAAATATAGAGAATTCTAATATATTGTTGTTATTAAAAATGGTTTTTTTCCCTTTATCCAACTCTACAACAGCAAGCACACCTTTTTTGCCTTATGCTCCTTATCTGTGCTTGACATGATTGACAAATGGCAAGTGACAGAAAAATAACACTTCACATTGCAATGACAGACATTTATCACGTGTTGTCATAAACTCTTTTCATTGGTTAAAAATTATATGTTGTGCGACTGTATAAACACCAAAAAGAAACACTTGTGATTTCTTGTGCAATGTTATGCATTGTGCGCTGTGTAAACCCAGCTTTACTAATCAAGAGCCTCACAAGTTGGTAATTTGTGATTGGTCAAAAAAAAAAAGTAGCAAGCTGAAAACTACTTTTTTTTGACCAATCACAAACACTGCTGTGATTTTACACACCTTCTCAATCTAATCACATCACTGTAGGAATAGAATAAATATGAGTAAGACACTTCTCCATCCCTCCCAGCTCGTCCACTTTCCTGATAGAAGGCTTCCACAGATTTCGGAATGGAATTGTGAATTACAAATCGCACGTCCGGTTTATCGATGCCCATTCCAAAAGCGATCGTTGCCACGATAACGTGAAATCGATCTTGCATCCACTCCCGTTGGATTGCTTCACGAACCTGCGTTGAGTCAATGTGTCACGTGTTTTTTCCGTGTGTGACTAGTACCAACCTTATCCCTCATTCCAGCGTGGTAGGGCTTCGCTCGCACTCCCATTTTTATAAACTGATCGGCCATTTTTTCGCAATCGTCCCGACTCAAACAGTAAACTATTCCAGACTGTTTAGGAAATCGGCTTTTTATGAGTTCCGCTATTTCGTCAGTGGATTTGCCCTTTTTCGGTACTATTTCGTATTTAATATTAGGACGGTTGAAGCTTCTGATAAACCTTTTCACGTTAGTTAGTTGTAGTATTTTAACCACGTCATTCTCCACTTGTTTGGTGGCGGTGGCTGTCAAGCATATTATTGGCACTTTGGGGTAGTTTCTCCTCAGGTTACTCAATTGTTTATAGTCGGGACGGAAATCATGACCCCACTGTGATAAACAGTGCACTTCATCCACCACAAACCTAGCTAATTTGTCACGCTGGTAAAGAGAATTCAAACAGTCAGTAACAGCCCTAGATGAGTTGATTTTTTCAGGGGTAAGGTACAGTAACTTAATAGCTGGTTCGCGCATACTAAGCTTCATGTAAATTTGGTCAGAATCACTTTTAGACACATCTGAACATAAATGAGCTGCTGCTATATCAAGAGCCATCAATTTATCAACCTACAAGAGTTCCAAAAATTATTATTACACCACCACAAACTGACTAGAACTCACTTGATCACTTATAAGAGCCCTTAGTGGTGATATAACCACAGTCACCCCAGGCATCAGTATGGCAGGCAACTGGTAACACAAACTTTTGCCACCCCCAGTGGGCATCAGCACAAAACAATCTTTTTGCATCAAGCTGGCATTAATAATCTCCTTCTGATGAGGCCTAGAAGCATCTCCAAACCTCAACTAACCCAAAATGTGACAGAAAACACTCACCTAAAATTCCTCAACCCAAACTTTTCTTGCAAAACCTCCCTCATAACCTCTGAATGCTCATAGGGACCTTGAAACTCTGCAGAATCATCTTCACGATCCTTGAAACCTTCTAATACAGGTTCCTCATCAAAAACATCCTCTTCCCAGTTTACAGTGGATATTTCTTTTAACAATTCTTCAATGCCGTTAGGTTTTTCTTGTGGTTCTGGTTGGTCTACTAAACTGCCAAACTTGCGCTCAAACTCCTCATCATCCATGTAATCAGCATTTGTTATACTCAGCGAAGGTGTACTGCTGTTTGATGTGGTTGAGCTGTGGCTGGTTGTAGTTTCTTTGGACACTTCCAGCTGGCTTGAATTTGGAGTGGTCACTTTCTTGAACTCGAACCGTTTAGGTTTTGCAGTAGGGCTGGACTTTGACTCGTCTTCAGTGAAATATTTACTAGTTTTTAAGTTTTTTGATGAGTTTAACAGACTTGGACTACCACTAGATTGACTTGGAGTTTTTTTCGCCAGCTGACTGGTACTTTTGTACAGGCTGTCAAGGATGTTATCAGATCTTTGGGTTTTAAGGGGAGAGCTGGGTTTTTGTAGTTGTTTAAAGTTAAACTTTTTCTTTTGAGGAGATGCTGGATTGCTGGTTTTTAGCTGAGCAATTTTTGGGACAACGAGGGTGCTGTGCGCAGGTTTGCCACTTTCTCCCTTGGATATTGGTTTGAAAGTGAACTTTTTCTTTGGGGACACAGCTTTATTACTATGTGGCAACAGGGCTTCATGGCTTTCTGCCTTAGTAGTAAGCCTCTCAGCTGGGTCATTCCTAGTCAATGGAAACTCTTTACTACACTCAAGTGAAGCACTTGTACAAGATTTTTGGGGCTCCACAGAGCTGTTGGGCGTGGCCTCGGCATTCCCTGACGATTTGCCCGCTTTCCACTTACCGAAATCAAACCGTTTGACCTGCGGTATGTCTTTAGTGCGGAAATATTCGAATAAATCATCATTGTCCATAATAAACTGGGTGTAAACAAAGCACTGTTCCACTAAGGCGTTGAACCGCACTCGCTCACTTCAGAACTTCTTAAATAAACTAAACTGAGTCCACTGTAGGCTGATTTAATAAAATTTCACTGAAAATACTAGTGGAATAGCAGACGAAGTAAACAAACCAAATCAACCACAGCCATCTTGTCTAACCTTAAAAAGGTTTTGAAATTTGACCGACTGACAGACGGGAATTTGACAACGCGCAGAATCAGGGTTGTCCACACGCCACGCGTGTACCTGATTCCATACAGCTGATTCGGTTCGTTCGTTTCACGGTTTTCTCCTACTCCGGAGTTGCACGAGTTAGTGAATTGCAAGTTTGCTGCCAAGTGTAGTTAATAAACTGTGTTTATGCGCTTAAATACACCAGCAGACATTTTACCCAACTATTGATTTAAAAAAATTGTATTTTACTACCGTGTAAGTTTTAAATTTGGTTCTCCGAGCGACAGCTATGACATTTCATGTTAAGGGGTGTGTTGTAAGCAGTCCGGTAAAAAAAAAAACAATTTAAGACAACTCGCAAACACTTGATGCGGTCGAGAAAAAAGCGAAAAGGGGGGAAAAGTGGCAAAGGTTGTGGTCAAGCGTAAACAAAACCGTACGAAAAGGGGGCACGAAAAAGCAAAAGTGAGCGACATCCAAACGGCGGGGGGAGGCTTTAAACGGTTTAAAGGTGATAGACCGATCTCGACGATACGGACGCTACGCAAATCTGAGTTGTACTCAGTATAGTACAATTATATTTAATTACAAAATGAAAAATTTTTTAACCGTGGAACTAATTTTCACTATTGTTTAGTAGTTTAATGCTCTGTGATCACTAGCAGTTTCCAAACTTTAGGAAACCACGACATGAAAAGTGTTGGAATTTGAGTTTTCTAGTGGGAGTGTACATTTAAGGGGAATTTAGTACAATGAAAGTGATTTAAAGGGGATAGAGCGTTCGGAGGCTGGCAGCGAGAACTATTAAAGCGTTCACGTCCTCGGACCGAATCGATATCTCGCCGGTTCGCTACCTGCTGCCTCAATTATTGTCTCATCCCGTCATCGAGACGATTAGGAAAGGGCACCTTTTTTGTCCTTGCTAGGGTACGACCCAAACGCAAATTCGAACATTTCGTACACTTACCAGATATAGGAACTCTAAGTCGGACAGTTTCGGCATTCCTGATCCGGTACAGAGACAGCGCCACCACGTGTTGACACCAAAAAATGTCTTTAGTCTCGCAGGTGCACGTCACTGATGTTATTTTACATCTGCAAAGGATCGTATTATTTCATGACAGTGGACAACCCTAAGCAAACTGTCAGGGTTGACCAGACACTCACCTGTCAAAACTGACGGACACTTTAAATTTGTGGGGAGGTTCGGGGGCGCCACAAGGCAACGTAGCGGGCGGTGATGTCTTTGGCGCGGTTACCACCCCGCTGAGATGAAATCCTGCAATAAAAAAGTAGGATTTCAGCGAGACGCGACAACGTGGCGTCCTTGGTATGTCCGAGGCAGAGTACGCGGGGTTCTCACGACCCCGCGGATCTTTACGGCTCGATTTCTCCGAAATAATGCTGGTTTTTTCGTTTCCTGTTACGTTTTATCGTGTCAAATTATTCTAAGAACCATAACGCTGGTGCTGGTGCATGGTTCGTGACGACAGCTGGTTGTTCGGAACTAGTTTTGTGCGTGAAAAGAGGAGGCGCTTTTGTTGCGCCAAAATTGAAAACACCGAGGCCCCCCACAGGAGTTCTGTCGGCTTTGTTCGCCCGAATCTCCTTGTTCCTACACACAAAAGACGTTGGATAATGTCTGGCTTTGAATTTGGTTCCTAAAAGGAATGCACCATAATGGTTACCAAATTTATCTTTCTCAATCTACTACTACGTCACGGTTGCACATCTGGTACCAATTATCGAAAATCAGTAGAGTTCAGGTAGGATTAGTACAGGTGGCAACGTCGCTTTCTTTGTATCGGCGAGCCGCTGCCTGGTCTAGGTCATCGTGCCCCTTCCCACTTCCGCGCGCCTCGTGACAGCAGCCAAGGCTGTTTTTGTTTATCTGCTAGTGGCACACGCATCGTTTTCGCGACGTTGCCACCTCTACTACGACTACCGTCTGTTGGGGTGTGTAGAAACCGTAGAAAATGGCAACGTCGCGCGGCACTCTACCGGCATGAAGCCTCCCACCCCGCACCGGGTGCGTCATCGGCGTGGGAATTTGTTGTTTACGCGTAATTCCGGAATGCACAGCAATAGTATTTCTCATTCATTTGTTTCGGTGCATTCGGTGACGTCACGCGTGTATGCGTGTTCATTATTAAAAAAAAAAACCACACACTCACACCTGATCGAGGTTATTGCCCTCTCTGTTCGACGCATACAAAAAAAACAATGATAAAAATCAAAGTGTTGAACGCTAATAAGGAGGGAATTAGCGAAGACCTATCGTCTGGGCGTGGCAGGGGCGCCGAGGCGCTTTTAAAGGGGATGGAGCGTCCCGACGCTTCTTGTCTCTTTAAAGGCGTCGGAGTTGCGGCGTGCCGCCAACAGATCGAGTGAACTGTCCAGCAGACGATTTCGTTGTGGTCAATTAGAAATGTCAAATTTTGAGTGAAACTTGACAGGTGTCTGACATTCCAGGTTTTATGAACCAACTGTCAAATTTGGTGCAACCCACCATAACAACCGAATTCAGCACAAGTGATTGGATTTTCCCCCGGCATGACTCAGGAAGCGATTAGAGCTTAAATTGAATGCACAAAGTCATTTACAGTGTAGCCAAATGTCCTCTGACTTGACTAACACAGTTTTTTCAGTCTAAGAATGTGGCAACCACTTTACTAGTGTTTGTTATTAGTCAACTTAGTATTATAAAATGCAATTTCAGTTATTGAATTCGTATTGGTGGGTTTCTGACTTTTTACACAGTCACACAAACAAAAGCTCAAAGTTGCAATGGCCGCTACCACCGCCTACTATACTAGAAAGCCTAGAAAGTGCTTGTCAAAAATTCCAATATGGCGGGAGTAGTGGTGACAGTTTGTATTGTGGAAATTGAGTTTTATGACGATTAGATGAATTTTTACGGTTTAAAATCAAGACTTGAGGTTATTTGACTAAGTTAATTTTATTTGCTGCTGTTCGTAAGTTTTTCAAGCCACATTGTAACAGCAATTCAGAAAAAAGCCCAACCGTGCCAGTTTTTTACTTTATAAAAAACCGGATCTAACTCAACAGTGGTTGAACACTTTGAAGTGGGATGATTTTACTTCCAACACTATACACAATGGTAGGTACAAGTGCTTTTTGGTACAGTAAACTTATTAGGTACTTGTTACATGCACAGGAATGTGAGTTTCATTTTAAAGCATCCTTCATTGTGAGAGCAACAAAAATAATTTTGAATGAATGTTCTTGGTAATAACATAATAACTATTTACCAGTTTTGCTTACCTAGTTTCAATGATTTACAGATTTTCTTGTATTGAACAGTGTTTAAACTAGTTTGCTGTGTGTTATACTTTCCAGAACAAATGTCCTCACCAATTTGTTTAGGCTGGACTTGATTGTGTATAAAAAGCCATATCTATACATATCTGGATCAGGAATGAACCTTTCTTTGATTTTTCACTCACAACTTGCAATCAACTACACGAAATAATAAAAAAAACATATTTCTTACTACATCTGCATACGTTTGTGTATAAAACGAAAACAGCTAACGCCGCCATTAAAAGTGACATTTTAGGCTTTCTAGTATAGAGGGCGGTGCCGCTACTGGTTTCTGTCCGTGGAGTGTCTAACTGTCATGTCATCTGTCAAGTGGGTGCTGTTGGAGGACACACATAATAAGAACCCGTTATTAAAGATTGGTTTGGTTAATAACACTTTGACAGTTCTAGAGACTAAACAATGGTGGTTGCCAACTGTTCAGGTTGTTGGCAAATGTTTCCAGAAAATCGCCGACCGCAGGAACAAAAAGCTCCCCCAAACCTCCTAAAAACTATAAATATTTCAGCAGCCCTCTCCCTCTACACCATGGGAGAGGAACGCGAGAGGGGATCGGGTTGGATTAATAAAAAATGACACTTATCTATTAAGCGAGAGGGGGAGACGCGCAGCTCGTGCAAATTTAAAGCCCCCCTTCGATCAGTCCCCGCCCTTTTTATAAATCGCGCCTTTAGCAATTTTAGCCCTTAAAGTGGTCCTGCGTACGGCTCAGAATCGCACCTAACCGCCAGCCTACATAATACATACAGACACACTTCTCTGTTTACACAAATTACTAGCGATATTTTTTCTGAGACGGCGTTGTCACGTTGCCGCCCCACGTCACGTCGGTGGTGGAGCGTCGCTCTGAAGGTAGGTCGGGAGATTGGGGGTGTTTGTAGGTGATGCGGCAACGCCGCCAGCCATTCACGATCGACGTGACGTCAAGTGGCCGATCGATAAGGGATGCGCGGGCCTAAGGGCGCGTGCGCCCGCGTAATTTAAATTTTATTATCACGTGGAGCTGACGAGCGCCCGGGAAAATGACTGTTTGGGGCTGATCGACCCGAATTTTTTCGAAAAGAAAACGGATTTAAAGACGACAAAAATGAGAAAAAAAAGAGCATCAGGTTGCATTTCGGGGATGTCGTTTAGCACCTGTGAACCCCCCAAGGAGAAAGAAAGGAAGCGGCTCGACAACAGACAACATGGCATCGGTGATAAATCGCGTATAGAAGCTTTTCCGCTCTACAAAACCGTAATTGAGTGGTTTGGATATTTTAAGAAATTCATTGCATAAGGTCACGTGACGGTTAAGTGATTTTGACAGGTGTCAACTGACTTTGACAGTGTTGCAAGCCTAGAATTGCATTATCAACGTCACGTAACGTGAAAGTTACAATTTTAATTAAAAATTAAGTTTAAATATTAAGCTTTTACAACTGTCTAAATCTAGTTTACCAAATTTTCAACGTTTAAACTACATTTTAAAGGTCATGTGACTGTTTTTGACAGATGTCAACTGGCTTTGACAGTGTTGCAAGCTCAAAATTGCATTATCAACGTCACGTGACCTGTTTTTTTACAATTTCAGCTTTTACAACTGTCTAAATCTAGTTTACCAACTTTTCAACGTTTAAACTACATTTTAAAGGTCACGTGACTAATTTCGACAGATGTCAACTAACTTTGACAGTGTTGCAAGCCTAGAATTCCATTATCAACGTCACGTGACCTGTATTTTACAATTTCAGCTTTTACAACTGTCTAAATTTAATTTACCGAATGATCAACATTTAAACTACATTTTTAAGGTCACGTGACTGTTTTTGACAGATGTCAACTGGCTTTGACAGTGTTGCAAGCTCAAAATTGCATTATCAACGTCACGTGACCTGTATTTTACAATTTTAGCTTTTACAACTGTCTAAATCTAAAAAAAAATGGTGAGGTTTTGTTTTTTGTTCCTAGATTTTGGAACGCCATCTGTACTTTCTAACTCATAGAGTTGAGTACAGATGTCACCAGATGTTGCACACAACTATCATGTCTAAATCTAGTTTACCAACTTTTCAACGTTTAAACTACATTTTAAAGGTCACGTGATTAATTTCGACAGATGTCAACTGGCTTTTACAGTGTTGCAAGCTCAGAATTGCATTATCAACGTCACGTGATCTGTTTTTTTTTACAATTTCAGCTTTTACAACTGTCTAAATTTAATTTACCACATGATCAACATTTAAATTACATTTTAAAGTCACGTGACTGTTTTTGACAGTGTTGCAAGCTCTAAAATGACATAATCAAAGTCACGTGATGTGTCTCTTGCAATTTCAGCTTTTACAACTGTCTAAAATAGTCTAAATGTAATTTACCAAATTTTTTAATTTTAAACCACATTTTAAAGGTCACGTCACTAATTTCGACAGATGTCAACTGGCTTTGACAGTGTTGCAAGCTCGGAATTGCATTATTAACATCACGTGACCTGTATTTTACAGTTTTAGCTTTTACAACTGTCTAAATCTAGTTTACCAACTTTTCAACGTTTAAACTACATTTTAAAGGTCACGTGATTAATTTTGACAGTGTTGCAAGCTCAAAATTGTATTATTAACGTCACGTGACCTGTATTTTACAATTTCAGCTTTTACAACTGTCTAAATTTAGTTAACCAACTTTTCAACGTTTAAATTACATTTTAAAGGTCACGTGACTAATTTCGACAGATGTCAACTGGCTTTGACAGTGTGGCAAGCTTAGAATTGCATTATCAACGTCACGTGACCTGTTTTTTTACAATTTCAGCATTTACAACTGTTTAAATCTATAGTCTATCCGGCGAACCTACGGAGTAATAAAATTCGATGGGCGGCAACTTTTGTCGACCTGCATTACACTGTAAAACAGGTACGTAAAAGTGAATCGAGACATCAGATCCGAAAAGTCCTTATATTAGAGAGAGAAGAAGATATTATATTGTAAAACGGACCGGATATAGACCAATACTAATGGACGGGGCGGGTCAACCCCTCCTAATTTTCGCTTTTATTACTCCGTAGGTTCGCCGGTTAGACTATAGTTTACCAACTTTTCAACGTTTAAACTGCATTTTAAAGGTCACGTGACTAAAATCAAAGTAAAACAGGATAACGTCAAACCGAAAACGTTGCATGAGCTGTTTCGTTTTAAAACCGAATGAATCAGGGGGGTATGTTAAACATTTTTCGATTGTTCTTTTCAATTGGTGGCTTATACAGAATGTTTCAATAGAGAGACTATCGGGAATACGACGTTGGTATTCAATGCGTATCGAAGTTACAGCGAATGGGAGTTTCCGGGCGCAAAATCCGCACCAATAGCAAAAAGTTAGCCGAGCCGTCTGTACCTCATTTATATAAACTTTTATTCAAAGCTTGTATCGATTCGACAGTAGGGGGCGCACGGAACAATTGCAACATGTCACCCAGTTTTGTTGGCATTGCGCCAGCTTTGTACGGTGACACCTGGTGGGGACGTGCGTAGTTGGTGCGGACCGTCCACCGTCTTAACGGACATTGTTTTAGTGATTACGGTCGTTTGGAATGCAGGTGTCGTCGACAGGTGCTTCAAGGAACAATTTGAAAAACTAATTCGGTTTTTTTTGTCCGCTCGCACTCTAATTACCGAGTAATTTACTGTTTTCCGCACTCCACTGAGGAAACCCCTAAAGTAAGCGGAAATCTTCCTCGTCGATTTTCCGAATCAACAAGCAACACAATCCCTTCGCTCGAAAGGGCGTCGCGACGCTTAAAGGGGCGCTCGCCGAGCGTCGGGTCGTGCCGCTTTAAATCCGGGCTAATTATATATCCCGGTTAGACGGAATTCCCCCCCCGTTTTGGGGCCGGGTCAACTTGTTTATCCCTTCACCCCACCATTGTTTATCCTTCATTGTGTCTACTCGTTTCCGATTCATTCAGAACCGGTTTTCGACCTGACCGTCGTTTTTCAGCACGTGCCATACACCTTATTACGTCATGCACGTGGTTTTGTCTTGTCTGACAACTTCACAGATTGTCACACGTTTCGTCAAAATGTCAGTGGACATTCAGGGAAATTCAAGCAACCATTTTATAAGTAATTAAATAAACCAACCATCCTCTGTCAAATTTCGACAACTGACAGCTCTCATTAACCTGGCAACATTGCAGAATGATTACTGATTTTTTATAGGTTGAGTTGAAGCATTGTCTTTGATTATAGGCAGCTTTCAGGTTTTAGTAAAATGAGTGGTAAATTTGGCAACGTTGCAGAATTGTGGTCTTCATGATCGTTCACGTTTTTTGGCCACAAAATTTAATTTTTACAACCATGCAAAATGCATTGTCAATGGCCACATTGTAATTCCTAAATTTCTAGTGGAAAAATTAGCATTGGCAACTCTGCAGAAATGTGGTAATTGATCATTTGTCAGTACATTTTCGAAATAACGTCGATCGTGGCAATGTTGCCGAAATTTGACCATAAATAACTACGAATTTTAGTTTGGTAACATTTCCGATTATTTTTATGTAATTTTAAGAATGTGGCAATCTTTTCGTAAAATGGTGGGCAACATTGCAAACACTTAGAAAGTTCTCAATATTTTTTGGAAAAAAACGTCAACTTGGCAACGTTGCAAAAATTCGGTAATTAATTATTTGTAGGTAAATTTTAAGAAAATCGACAAACTGACCACGTTTTACTAATTTGGACATAATTTAGCACAAAGTTTAGTTTGGCAACATTGCAGAGTTAATAGCAGGTTTTAGTAAAATGTGTGGAAAAGTCAGTTTGACAACAGTGTAAAAACTTTTTTTGGGAATAAAATATGTAATTTAGGCAACGATCCAGAAATTTGATAATTGATCAAGTAAATTTTAGAAAAAATCTCAATTTGGCAACTTTGCTCAAACTTTTGATTAATTCAAATGTTGTCATTTTCCCAGGAGCTATTTAGAAATTACCAAGGTTCTACAGCGTTGCCAAACTGATGTTTTTACTCTCCCCATTCTCTTGAAAAAACATACAATTTGTTAATTAATGAATCAATTTTTCCAGTGTTGCAAAACTGACTTTTTTTTCTAAAATGAGCTGTATTGCTAAGAGCACTTTTGACACTAAATATCTGAAAAACTAAAAACATTTTGCATTGCAATGTTTGGGTCACCGTGTAGCTCTTGAAAAGCTGAATCGATTGACCTAATAATATACCGTGTGTCCCATATAAATTAGTAAAGTTTTGGGGCTTTGAAGACCAGGAGAACACTTTTATTGCAATTTTTTGACATTGCTAATGTAACCCTAAATATCTTGCAAATTAAAATGTAATTTCGTAATGCAATGTTTTGGGTGTGTACTAAAAACAATTGTACTAAACTTTGTACAATTCGGGCGTAAATAACCGGACGATTTGTATTATTTATCATTCGTAATGCGGGAGGGTGTGCGATTTTTCCCCCTGTCGAAAATAATGGCCGCCTTTTTACGGCGCCGTCCAAATTTAAATTTGCGCGGCGTTGAATTATTAGCGAAATGCTCCGGCTGAAATATCACTGCGGTTTTATAACCCCAACCCCCTCTTCCCCTCCTCCAACCGCTCCCTAACCTAAAAATTTTGAGTAAATTGTGCTAAAAAAAAAATGGTTGACGCGACATTTCGATGCGGGGCCGCCTTCGATTTTCCGTCGTTCCGGGCAATTACGGCACCAATTTACCGTAAATTCGCCTGTTAAGAGCCACTTCCGTCTGGAACCAGGGTAAACGAACGCCAGCCAAAAGTCAATTAAAGTCAATTCGCCGGCGACGGCACCAAATACGCGCGACACGCACTAGATTCACTTCAATCTTGTCACGTGACTATAGTGGCTGGTAGTTTGTGATTGGTCCAAAAAAGCAGCTTACAGCTTGCTGCTTTTTTTTTGACCAATCACCAACCAATAATGCGATAAACCATTTAACACAAAGTGACGTCAGTTTGTGACAGTCGTAACACGTGACCCATTTTGATGAGTATTTCTTGTCACTAACTCATATTGGCTCAGTCATGTGTTTCATGTTTTGTGACCTCTCTATGTATTTACTAAATAGTTTTTTTGACAGTCGACAGTTGACACATAGTCCGTTTATTGGATCTACTCTATCCATGGAAAAAATGGGACAAAATGACCAAAATAGCTTCAAGTTAGAAAGAGATGACAAGAGCATGAATAAAAGGCTGATTTGATTTGTTACTTGTTTTAGAGATTTTGGGTTATCAATAATTAAAATTGGTAATTTACTGACAATTGTCAAAATAACTGTCATAAATCTTAGAAACACGTCTTGTTTCGGAACCTGTAATGGTTTTAAATTCTAGGCAAATTTTGACAGTTTTGACATTAGGGGCAAATATTACGTGGTTTTTGAAAGAGAATTTAGCTAGGCAGTCACGTGACCATTCTCAAAATAACTGTCATAAATCTTAGAAACACCTTTTGTACCTTTTCTAAACCCTGATTTTTGCATCTTTTGAGCATAGTTTAAGAGTTTGTCAGTCAGGGACAAAATCGCTTGTCAAACCAACTTGGAGAGAGAAAATGACAATTTTAAGCACATTTTTGGAATCGTTATTAAATTTCCCATCCAATGACTTGAAAAATAGTAAAAAATTAGGTACAGTCAGGGAGAAAATTGGTGTCAAACTTTGAACAGCCAGAAAGACAGTTTGAAAGGACAGTCACGGACAAAATCACCTGTGAAACCCACTTGGAGTGAGAAAATGACAGTTTTAAGCACATTTTTGGAATGCTCATTAAATTTTCTATCCAACAGCCTGAAAAAACACTACAAAATTTGGTACAGTCGGTAAAAAAAGCGGTGTCAAATCATGAACTGGCAGAAACACAACTTGAAAGGACACTCAGGGACCAAATCACCTGGTAAACGCACTTGTAGTGAGAAAATGACAGTTTTAAGCACATTTTTGGAATCCTCATTAAATTTCCTATCCAATAACCTGAAAAAACAATACAAAATTTGGTAGTTAGTAAAAAAAGCGGTGTCAAAGATTGAATTGCCATAAACACAGTTTGGAAGGACAGTCTGGGACAAAATCGTCTGTAAAACCTACTTGGAGTAAGAAAATGACAGTTTTAAGTACATTTTTGGAATCCTTATTAAATTTCCTATCCGACAGCCTAAAAAAACAGTACAAAATTTGATCAAGTCAGTAAGAAAAGCAATTTCAAACAGTGACCTGTCATAAATAGAGTTTGGAAGGACAATCTGGGACAAAATCGTCTGTAAAACCTACTTAGAGTGAGAAAATTACAGTTTTTAACACATTTTTGGAATCCTTATTAAATTTCCCATCCAATAACCTGAAAAAACACTACCAAGTATAAGACAGTCAGTAAGAAAAATGGTGTCAAAGTCTAAACTGCCAGAAATACAGTTTGAAAGGATAGTCCATGACAAAATTGCTTATAAAATCCACTTGGAGTGAGAAAATGACAGTTTTAAGCACATTTTTGAAATCCTCATTAAATTTCCCATCCAATAACTTGAAAAATAGTACAAAATTAAGTACAGTCAGGAAGAAAAACAGTGTCGAAGTTTGAACTGCCAGAAGCACAGTTTGAAAGGGACAAAATCACCTGGAAAACCTACTTAGAGTGAGAAAATGATAGTTTTAAGCACATTTTTGGAATCCTTATTAAATTTCCTATCCAATAACTTGAAAATAGTAAAAATTAAGTACAGTCAGGGCGAAAATTGGTGTCAAACTTTGAACTGCCAGAAACACAGTTTGAAAGGACAGTCACGGACAAAATCACCTGGAAAACCTATTTGGAGTGAAAATGACTGTTCCAAGCACATTTTTGGAATTCTCATTAAATTTTCTATCCAACAGCCTGAAAAAACACTACAAAATTTGGTACAGGCGGTAAAAAAAGCGGTGTCAAAAATTGAACTGGCAGAAACACAACTTGAAAGGACACTCAGGTACAAAATCACCTGAAAACCTATTTAGAGTGAGAAAATGACAGTTTTAAGCACATTTTTGGAATCCCCATTAAATTTTCTATCCAATAACCTGAAAAAACAGTACAAAATTTGGTAAAGTCAGTAAGAAAAGCAGTGTCAAAATTTGAACTGCTAGAAACACAGTTTGAAGGGACAGTCAAGGACAAAATCGCTTGTAAAACCCACTTGTAGTGTGAAAATGACAGTTTTAAGCACATTGTTGGAATCCTCATTAAATTTCCTATCCAATAGTCTAAAAAAACACTAAAAAATCGAGTATAGTCAGTTAGAAAAACAGTGTCAAAATTTGAACTGCCGTAAACACAGTTTGGAAGGACAGTCAGGGACAAAATCGCCTGTAAAACCTACTTAGAGTGACAAAA
Organism: Ips typographus; assembly: GCF_016097725.1. Classification (NCBI taxonomy): domain Eukaryota; kingdom Metazoa; phylum Arthropoda; class Insecta; order Coleoptera; family Curculionidae; genus Ips; species Ips typographus. The sequence continues at coordinate 7,502,078 of NC_138426.1, read as the reverse complement.
TGACAGTTTTAAGCACATTTTTGGAATCCCCATTAAATTTCCCATCCAATAACTTGAAAAATAGTACAAAATTAGGTACAGTCAGTAAGAAAAGCGCTGTCAAAGTTTGAACTGCCAGAAACACAGTATTTGTAATTTACAAGTCAAATTTTCCTGGTAAAGTAAAATATTTCCCTTACCGGTAATTTACCCATCACTACTAGAAAGTGTCACAAAAGTACCAGGACTTTATTTAAAAAAAAAAAAATAGAAACGTGTGAAAGGAAAAATTAGCAAAGAAAATATCCACAAAAATGGCAAATTTTGCCTCCATTTAATCGACTTTTTCATACTTTCAGTATAATTTGAGACACACTGTATATAGTGGTGTGATCGACTGTCATCATGGTGTTACTCTAGAGTACGTACGTCATTTAAGAATGACGTCATTTGACAGTGCTGACAGGATTGTCACTGTCTGTTAGAATGGAATCTGTCGAATTCAGTTTTTACCACAACAGTTATTTTGACAGACATTATACAGGGTGGCCAAAGTCAAAACTTACACAATTCAGTAGACTGGTTATTAGTGGGATTTAAAAGGCTTACAATATGTTTGTTGCACCCTCTCCAATAATTTTTATGGCTGCCCCCCACCCCCACGGGGATGAAGAGGGGAGGGGGGGTGATAGGAAAGAGGGAGGCGCGGTTTCCTTTGATCTCATTTGCCTAGAGCAACTTTGAGCCTCCGATCTGCGACGCCATATTGATCGGGTATTGCCAGCTTATTTACGAGTTACGCTGGCGCTATTGTACTGTACCTAGTACAATACCAAAGTTGGAATTCGGTTTGTACTAGGGTCACGCCTCGTGTTTGGTGATAGTGATTGAGGGCGAAAAAAACCCGCACACGCAGTGCGATGATAACATTAAACAATTGCAACATCGTAAAATGTGTTAGTGACGTCACGCCAATGATAATCTCCGCTTATTTACACTGTTTTAAGCCTGGCCCAGGTTTATTGGAGCTAATCCTAGAATAAAGACGACATATTTTGTAATTTTTAGCTGGAGAAAGTATTGCTTCACCTCTCGATTAACTGTTACCAGTATAATTTAAATAAACCGTCAATCCGGCCTATTACCGACCCCCCCATTAATAACTCGACACCAATCCGGACCTGTTTCATATTAATAACCTCATTTTTTTCTGTTTGTTTATAGATAGGCGATGCCGTTGGCCCGTACCACTGTACAATCTGGGCAGAAAGGAGAACCGGTTACGCGACGCCGCCCCCCTTTAACCGGGGCTGTTTGCACAAGGGGCACATAAAATAAACAGGCAGACCGAGCATATTTACCAACGTCTTTGAAGAGGAAGGGGGGGCTAAAAGTTTAAATACTGAAATTCGCAACCCTCCTGATACAATTGTACGAATGCTGGTACATTAGTTTCGTTTGGTAGAAAGTCGCCTAAAGTGTGTAAATTAGATGGTTTTATGGAAAAAAATTTGAATACATATTATATAGCATGTTTCAGTGTAGGTTTAGGCTATAACGGTACTTTGCATACTAGCAGTATTTTTATTTCGACCTCGAATTCAGTACAATTATTATAATCATCAATAGATTTCTTCTTTTCTACTTTTACGGCGTTAGCTACCTTAATGACTAAATTGGTCAAGACGCTCACTTAATGTAATTCTTCTTCTTTTTAAATTTTTGTTCCTTCCAACCTAATTTTTCTTTAGTTTTTATGGCATTTACCGCTAACCGTATGCGTTGTAGTAGGTTATTTGAAGGGTAGCAAATTTCTCTTCTTATTCACTTATACAGGGTTGGTTCGTATATTTAGACAGCTTGTAGGGACTTTGTGTTTGCACTGTTTGCAGGTAGAAAACTGGCTGCTAATACAAAAGTTTTAGGGCTTGTCCTAAATAAAATAAAAGACCCTAGCAAACGTGTCAAATTGACTGTTGTAATAAATTATTCGACCCTAAATAAGTCGAAATGGAAAATAAATAACTCGATTAGAATAATAAAATAACTCGATTTTTAACATTTTGGACCGCCATTTTAGATTTCTTCCATATCAGTGACAGGTAATGTCAAATTGACCGGAGTAGTGAATTCCCCGACCCTAAATTAGTCGAAATAGAGTATAAACTCAATTTTTGACATTTTGGACGGCCATTTTGGATTTCTTCCGGTAACGTCAAATTGACGGGTGCAATGAACTCCCCGACCCTAAATTAGTAGAAATAGAGTATAAGCTCCGTTTTTGACATTTTGGGCCACCATCTTGCATTTCCTCCCATCCAATGACAGTTAACGTCAAATTGACAGGTGTAATGAACTTCCCGACCCTAAATTAGTCGTAATCGAGTATAAACTCAATTTTTGACATTTTTGGCCGCCATCTTGGATTTCTTCCATATCAGTGACAGGTAACGTCAAATTGACGGGTGTAATGAACTCCCCGATCCTAAATTAGTCGTAATCGAGTAAACTCAATTTTTGACATTTTGGGCCGCCATCTTGAATTTCCTCCCATCCAATGACAATTAACGTCAAATAGACCGGCGTAATGAACTCCACGAACCTAAACTAGTCAAAATACAGTATGAAAACTCGGGTTTTGACATTTTCGGCCGCCATCTTGGATTTCTTCCATATCAGTGACAGCTAACGTCAAATTGACCGTTGTAACGAATTCCCCTGCCCTAAATCACTCGAAATAGGGAAAAATCTCAAGTTTTGACATTTTGAGCCGCCATCTTGCATTTCTGCCCATCCAATGACAGTCAACGTCAGATTGACGCGTGTTGTAGTAAATTTCCCGACAAAATATAGATCGCAGTAGTTCCCGGTGGGACACCCTGTATATTATGACTTTTCTCATCCCAAAAGATAATTAAGCGAGATTGTGCCGGTCTTCTTTTATGTTTTGTTCTGGCTTTAGCTACCACCACTTAACGTCGTAAAGCACATAATTATTAATTAACCTTCGTTTATTATTCCTGAAAGTTTGGCTGGATGCTGTGAAGAGCTCGAACCGAACATTGAAAGTTAATCAGAAAGAAGAATTAGGTTAGAAGCACTACAACAAGGTTTACTCTTCTGTAAAGGTTGTTTTGGCGTTAGCTACCAAAGCAAACGAGTTTCGATTTGTGCAGGAAAACTTGCACTCGGGTGTGACATTTAACGACGAGGGTCGAAAATGTCAACTTCCTCGTTTCGGTTGTTGTGTCGTTGAACCCCGATGACACAATAAAGAAGACAAAAGCAAAATCTATTAAGGCCCCGGAGGAGCCCGAGTCGGCCGCAGGTAACCGAGGTTGAAGGTTGACCACTCCATGACGATGACGACTCGGTGATTAATGGCGCTTTGTACCCGCGTGTGGAATGCCAACGATGCCGCAATCATTCGTCCCCCGGGTGTACGGAGGAAGCGGCAACGTGGCCTAGGGACGTGCCGCACCTGACGCCCGAGGAAAGCCACAAGTGTTTGGAAGAGCCTGGGGGGGCTGATGAAAGTAGGAGGGGTGGCTACTATTCTGTTCTGAATTTTCTACAAAAATTCTCTCAATACTCGTGGAATTAATCACAGTCAACTGGGGGCCCCGATTCGTATGCAAATCGGGAGAACATAAGTCCGGTCGGCGAGGGGGCTTGCCAGAGCGCAACGCAAGGCGCAGCTGCCGCGACATTACCATCAAAACGAGTTACACACCAAGAGTAGATTTAAATTTCAAATTCGACGATGATGCCCCAGCTCTATCTGCGTCAGTCATCGTAATCTCGACGGGGCCGTAATGGGGGCCCCACGCGGCACGAGGGGTGCGCTAATTTATGGGGCACTATTGTTGGGAGGCCGTTGGCCCCTAGGCCGCGATTATTTCGCTCCCGATGGTCCGGCATCAATCTTAGATACGGGACTTTTAATGAAAGTGAGCCCCCCCCGCCCCTGACAATGTCCCGCGGGGGGCGAAAATAAATGCGCCACGCCAGATGTTTGTTATTTTTTTCGTATGGTCTAGTGCCAGAGCATAGAAAAAGAAGAGTTTAATTGAAGTGAGCAAATGCTGTTAATGTGACAGAAAAGATGAAGAATTTTTAGGTTAGTTTGGGTTTAACGTGGACAAAGGCCATTACTGTGAAGAAAGGAAGAAGAAAGTCACCAGAAGCTTTCAAATGGTTTTTTGCAGCTCAGAAACACCATAACTCTCTTCTGAGTCTTGAAAGTATTACAAAAGGTTCTCAAACGGTTTTTCCAGGTCAGAAACACCACAAAATGGCATTCAAAACGTCACCAGAAATTTAGAAACTGTTTTCAGTTACTTAGATTCTTAAAGTTGGGAGAAAAATTGGTTAAGTTTGAAGCCCTCTAGCGGCCAAACGATTTAACCTACTAACCAGTGTTGTCATACCTTAAGAAAGCCCATTTCATTGGCTATCTATTGACGTACAAAAGTTTATATAGTGTGGACCAAATAAGCGAGTTACTTGCGATTGAATGAAACGCTGCACTAAAAAAAGTGGAATATAAACTCTTCAACTTTGAGGGCATCTAGCGGCCTAACCAATATATCAACCAACCAGTGTTGCCATATCGTCGGAAAGCCCATTTCATTGGCTATCCACTGATGTATAAAAGTCTGCACAGAGTGTACGAAAATGGCGAGTTATTTACGATTGAGTGAAATACTGCATCAAAAAAAATTGGTCAAGTTTGACGCCCTCTAGCGACCAAACGATTTAACCTACCAACCAGTGTTTTCATACCTTCAGAAAGCCTATTTCATTGGCTATCTATTGATGTACAAAAACTTATATAGTGTGGACCAAATAAGCGAGTTATTTGCGATTGAATGAAACGCTGCACTAAAAAAAGTGACATATAAACTCTTCAACTTTGAGGGCATCTAGCGGCCTAACCAATAAATCAACCAACCAGTGTTGCCATATCGTCGGAAAGCCCATTTCATTGGCTATCTATTGACGTACAAAAGTTTGTATAGTGTGGACCAAATAAGCGAGTTATTTGCGATTGAATGAAACGCTGCACTAAAAAAAGTGGAATATAAACTCTTCAACTTTGAGGGCATCTAGCGGCCTAACCAATAAATCAACCAACCAGTGTTGCCATATCGTCGGAAAGCCCATTTCATTGGCTATCCACTGATGTATAAAAGTCTGCACAGAGTGTACGAAAATGGCGAGTTATTTACGATTGAGTGAAATACTGCATCAAAAAAAATTGGTCAAGTTTGACGCCCTCTAGCGACCAAACGATTTAACCTACCAACCAGTGTTTTCATACCTTCAGAAAGCCTATTTCATTGGCTATCTATTGATGTACAAAAACTTATATAGTGTGGACCAAATAAGCGAGTTATTTGCGATTGAATGAAACGCTGCACTAAAAAAAGTGACATATAAACTCTTCAACTTTGAGGGCATCTAGCGGCCTAACCAATAAATCAACCAACCAGTGTTGCCATATCGTCGGAAAGCCCATTTCATTGGCTATCTATTGACGTACAAAAGTTTGTATAGTGTGGACCAAATAAGCGAGTTATTTGCGATTGAATGAAACGCTGCACTAAAAAAAGTGGAATATAAACTCTTCAACTTTGAGGGCATCTAGCGGCCTAACCAATAAATCAACCAACCAGTGTTGCCATATCGTCGGAAAGCCCATTTCATTGGCTATCCATTGATGTATAAAAGTATGCACAAAGTGTACCAAAATGGCGAGTTATTTACAACTGAGTGAAATACTGCATCAAAAAAAATTGGTCAACTTTGAAGCCCTCTAGCGGCCAAACGATTTAACCAATCAACCAATGTTGCATATCAGTGGAAAGCCCATTTTATTGGCTATCAATCGACATATAAAAATCCATACATTATGCGTCATATAAGATAGTTATTTACGATTGAATGAAAGAGTGTCGGGCAAAATGGTGTGTACCAGTCACGTGACTTTAACAGAACAGCAAAATAACAATTCTTAGAAAAAGGCAAATCAAAATGACTCGGAAAAAAAATCACGTGACTTTGGATAAACTGGTTGGAATAAAACATGTCAAAATAGCGGAAATGTCACGTGATCTTCAAAAAAAGAAAAAGGATGATAAACCTCCAAGTTCAGCCAAATGTAACTAGGTTATTTGGAAAAATACGAAAAAAGTGAAAAAGGAGAAAGATGTAGGGAATTTTATCCTTTACCAGAATGAATTAGGCCACTTTTGCCCTAAAGGGCCTTCTCTGGGAGATATTTCCGAAAATCTGTGCTAACGTACAAAAAGTGATTCTAACCAAGTTTAACTATCACAAAACTTGTAAATATTTAGGTTTAATTCGTCACAACACCCTTACGGCTTAAAGTGGTAGCTAAAGCCAAAAAATAAATCAATCACGAAGACTACATTCCAAACGAAAAAATTAAAGAAGAATTGACAGCCCTACTGATTACAGAAACAAAGACCAAACTAGGTTAGGTTGAACTGAAGCAACTCTTCTTCTTTTCTTATTATTAATGCAACTACCACAAAATTGTTCAATGAATAAAGCCAGGTTAATCCAGTGAAAAAAGAAGGAAGAATCGTTTGCAATCGCTTCGAGGTTCGCGTGACTGAACAAAAGACGAAATTAAAAAATGTTTCGAATTTTTGGGCCTCAAGGCAAACGCCCCCGGAATGTTCTGGGCGGAATTTCCCGAGAAGACTTTAATTGAAATCGGGATTATTCGCTCGGATTCTCAACTTTCGTGTGTTGTATACTAAAAGGGATGGTTAATTAAAGACAACTAGACGGACAATAGAGCTTGGATGACGCTCCTTTTCGCCAGGCTCAAAAGAATTTTATTCAAATTTCGGACACGCATTGTAAGCGCCGAAACAATGAAAGCCCGGAAAGTTGTTGGTGTTGAACAACACAATTACAAAAAAAAAAATCCGGGACTGAAAGGTTCCCGTTGTTTCGCAGCAGTAGGGTGTCCGTCACGTTAAAACTTCTTTTCACGTTTTCTGGCTTTTGTACACCGCACGGCGTCTATGTGGCAAATTGTACTAGTTTAATATGCAACGAGGAGGCGGGTCGATGAGCCCCGGCACAATGGGACTCTTTGATTTATGGCGCTGACATTTAATAATAATCATCGGACCACCCCCCCAACCCCCTACGACAATTCGGTTGTAATGTTGGGCGGGATGTGAAACCACTACCCACTGGGTTTTCTACGATCAATACGCAACGAAATGCGAATAAGTTGCATTCAAGCCTAAAGACGATCCACTGGCTGAATTATACTAAGTATAGAACAATTAACATTTCATTTCACTGACTTGTTATAAAGTTTTACATGTCGACGGCTAATGAATTGGAGTTTTTCAACGATATGGCAACAATGGTTGATTGATTAAACAATTTCCCCGCTAGAGGGCTTAAACTGTTGCAATGCACCGTTAAAGCTGGGAAACTTCCTTATTTGACTGACAGGAAAGGGTATGGACTTTTTTATATGTCGATGGATGGCAGTACTGGATTTGCCTCATTCATCGCCAAATTTATACGTACCTAACACATTATTGTGAATCCCATTTGTAAACTGTGAAAATAGTCACGTGATTCAGTGTATCAGATTAAAACAAAAAAAAAAACGGTCACGTGACCCTTCAGGTTTGTGTTTTGGCACAAAGGTCACGTGAGCTTTAAAATTAAATTTGATAATTCAAAAAGTCACGTGATCATTTTTGTCTTAAAAAATATGAGTTTAAACTTAAAAACGGTCACGTGACCTTTCAAATACGATTTCGCCATTTAAAACAGTCACGTGACCCTTAAAATTAAATTCGATTATAGAAAATGTCACGTGAGTATTTTTATCTTCAAAAATATCAGTTTAAACTTAAAAACGGTCACGTGACATTTTAAATAAAATTTTGCCATTGAATTCAGTCACGTGATCTTCAACATTCCGTTTTGATTTTAAAAAAAAGTCACGTGACCTTTAAAAATAAATTTGACGTTTGAAAATCGTCACGTGTCCATTTTTACTGTGAAAAAAGTCACGTGACTATAAAAATATCAGTTTAAATTTAAAAACGGTCACGTGACCCTCCAAATAACATTTTGACATTTAAAACTATCAACTGTGACTTTCATTTTTAAGACGTGACCTTTAAATTGAAATTTGATTATTGAAAATGCCACGTGGCCAGTTTTATATTAAAAAATATCAGTTTAAACTTAAAAACGGTCACGTGACCTTTCAAATACGATTTTGTCAATGAAAACAGTCACGCTATCTTCATGATACCGTTTTGATGTTAGAAAAAAGTCACATGACCTTTAAAAATAAATTTTATGATTGAAAATAATCATGTGATCATTTTCACTGTGAAAACTGTCACTTGACTGTGAAATATCATTTTAAATTGAAAAACCGTTAATGACCCTCTAAGTAACATTTTGACATTTGAAACTGTCAACTGTGACTCCATTAGTAAGACGTGACCTTTAAATTTAAATATTGAAAATGTCACGTGACCATTTTTATCTTCAAAAATATCAGTTTAAACTAAAAAACAGTCACGTGACCTTTAAAATTAAATTTGATTATTGAAAAGGTCACGTGACCTTTCAAATAGATTTCGCCATTTAAAACAGTCACGTGACCTTCAAAATTAAATTTGATTATTGAAAATGTCACGTGACCATTTTTATCTTCAAATATATCAGTTTAAACTTAAAAACGGTCACGTGACATTTGAAATACAATTTTTCCATTGAATACAGTCACGTGATCTTCAGGATTCCGTTTTAATGTAAAAAAAAAATCACGTGACCTTTAAAAATAAATTTGACTTTTGAAAATCGTCACGTGTCCATTTTCACTGGGAAAAAAGTCACGTGACTGTAAAAATTTCAGTTTAAATTCAAAAAACGATCACGTGACCCTCCGAATAACATTTTGACATTTAATGATTAAAAATGTCACGTGGTCATTTTTATCTTCAAAAAAAATCAGTTTAAACTTAAAAACAGTCACGTGATCTTCAGGATTCCGTTTCGATGTTAAAGAAGTCACGTGACTTTTAAAAATAAATTTGACGTTTGAAAATCGTCACGTGTCCATTTTCACTGGGAAAAAAGTCACGTGACTGTAAAAATTTCAGTTTAAATTCAAAAAACGATCACGTGACCCTCCGAATAACATTTTGACATTTAATGATTAAAAATGTCACGTGGTCATTTTTATCTTCAAAAAAAAATCAGTTTAAACTTAAAAACAGTCACGTGACAATCAAGATTCCGTTGTGACGTTAAAAAAGTCACGTGACCTTTAAAAATAAATTTGATGTTAGAAAATCGTCACGTGTCCATTTTCACTGGGAAAAGTCACGTGACTATAAAAATATCAGTTTAAATTGAAAAAAACGGTCACGTGACCCTCCGAATAACATTTTGACATATGAAACTGTCAACTGTGACTTTTTTGGTGTCCTTTAAATTTTATGATTAAAAATGTCACGTGATCATTTTTATCTTAAAAAAAAATCAGTTTAAACTTAAAAACGGTCACGTGACAATCAAGATTCCGTTTTGGCGTTAAAAAAATAATCACGTGTCCTTTAAAATTAAAATTCAAATGGAATTGAAAATAATCACGTGACCAATTCAAACTTAAAATGAATCACATGTTCCAACCAATAAAATAGCAGACCAGAGTTTGACAGTTTAAGCTTGAATTGTACTTAACATTGTACAAGTCGGACAACCCTCAACAGACAACTTTTTGCACCAACATTTCTTGGAAACGGGGCATCATTAATCAAAGCGGCAAACTAAAACACAAGCAAAAATAAATAATCCGGGGGGCCGAACTTCTAGAAAATTAGTTTTCGAGGAGGCCCCACTTTCGAAACTTTTTTTTCAGCCCGTAGAGGAGGAGTCCCTGTCAGCCTTCGGAGCCATATTAATGGACCTTCGTGGCCCCCGAAAGTAATTATAGATATTAGGGGAATCGAAGCTGCAAAGATGGTAAAAACCAGATTAAGTAGCTAAAAAACCAGACGGAGGCCCCATTATCTGTTAATACGAATATAATATAAAGACAGTCGATATTACTGGTTGCGTGTCGATCCCCGGTGTGTTATTAGTGGCGCCAGTCGGAATTACGCGAGGAGCCGGCAACGTCGGGCGCAACCTTTGATCCGGACAGCACAGTGACACAGTGCGGCGTTGCCGGCGCGACAACGAAGACGCTCTTTGACGGGCCCCCGTTAGCCGATGACGTAGGACGGACAACAGCTGAGAGTGAAGGTGTCGCGCGAACGTAGCAACGTTGCCGCTTACAGCAAATAGAGCAGAACCAAATTTTAACAAAAACTTGTTTTACGCAAGATTAAACCCGTAAAATTGTATATGTGTGTCGTAAATTCCCATGAGTCCTAATCGATGAATTTTAGAGTGGGTCCTAGAAAGAGAACGCTATACGGGTGGGAAAGCAACGTTTGGAAGTTTGACACGCTATTCATAAGCGCTGAAGTGCGAAACCGCTCTTCTTTCTTCCAACTGGAACCTACAGAGTGAAGAGAGGCAGAGTGGGTGGCAAAAAAAACCAGCCTACACACCCACTGTAACGTAATGGTTGGTAATTAAACAATACCGGTAATTATTAAAAACAGTTGAGGGGGGAAAATTAAGAAAACCAGTCATTTTTAGGTGTGTCTCCGACCGATCAAGGTTGAGCCGTTCTTGCATTAAGAGAAACACAGAACACAGTTAATTTGTGACGTCACTCACAAACCTGTCCAATAAAACCGCTTATTTTCCCACCCGTAGAGCGTTCCCTCTCTAGAACATTATAATAGCCCACTCTAAAATTCATTGATTAGGACGTCAGTCAGTTGACAGAAACTTCCTGATTCCCACCACGTTTGAGGTTAATCGTTAGAAGTTGATTTATTGTAAAGTGTGTCAAAATGCAGGATTTTTCCAGAAAATCATACATTTCAGACTGATAGTAAGCACTTTTGGGTTTCCTTAAGGTGTTTTAAGGGCTGATTTAAGAAATCTTAAAGCTGTTCGAGGGTTACAAAAGTGTTCTCTCAGTTGAAGGGTTTTAAGTTTGTTTTGAATGTATTTAAGAGATTTTGAGTATTTTTCACCTCGAGTTGGATACTTGGAACATTTTATGGTGATTGATAACTTGAAGCTGACATTTGTATCTAAAAACCTTCATGAGGGATTGTTGTAATAGAATTCCACAGTTAATTTAAACAATTATTGAAAATAATAATTTACATACTTATACAATATCAGGATTGTGCAATTTTAGGCGATTACAAGGAAAATCTAGCTTCAAGGCTTGAGTTATGTAGATGAGACACCCCACATGAAGCTCTCTTAAATATCATTGTGATTGAATTTACTGGAATACCAAAAAATTGCCCTCGAAATGACCCCTTGTCAGACTTAATGGAGCTATGTGTAAATGACCTAGACCTGACACCCACAACCCTCTTATCTAACTGCTTAATTGCACAGATATAATTAATCAATGTGTAAATAATCGTGTTTTGTGACATCAATACTCTGGCAATGTTTGCTATTGTGATTGGTTCCTGGAATGGTGACAAGCCTGGGGCTGTTTACACTTTAAAGTACTTTTAACACAAGGTCTCAGACCGGATCACAAAGCAAAAACCGACTGAATTCAGCTGCTTACTTAACGGTTTAGTGATCGTAAATTGAGGCTCCGCCCGCCTCTGCACCATAAAAAAAAAAGAGTCCACTTACCGACTTGCAGCACGTTATCCACACATCCGCTCTCCAGCAATTTCATCCCTTTGCAAAAGGCGAGGCTGCCCGGTTCCTGATTGTTCTGCACTCGGGACAGGCTCGAGTACATGCAAATGTCCCTCTCGTTGCGGGGAAAACTCCAAAAAACGATCCGGCGCTGGACCGGTTCGGGTATACGATCATATTTCTCTTCGATACGGGCAAACGGTATCGTTTCGGCCACTTTTTTCGCGGTTATATCCAACAGAGAGTCGGGATTGCGCGGGGGCGGCGGTCGTAAACGTAACGGAGCACAACAGGGAGGCAGAGCGCCCACCGGGGGGCGTCGGGGCGGAAGCGCGTCGTGCGCCATGCGTCGCCGAACGCACTCGATCACACACTGACTGGTGACTGGACTCACTGACGGAAACTCTAGCGGCGGGCGCCCCCCGAAGGGCGTCGTGACGATCGCTGCCACGGCGTTGTCGTTGTTAACCATTTTGCCCCGATTTTCACTACTAAACAAAGAAGCACTTGTGTAAGCGTGGCTAAACGAGCTGAAAGCCCCACAATATTACCTAGAAATTGAGCACCAAACTGAAATCGCTATTGACGCCATTTTGTTGTCTCTCTAATTTGACGTTTGCTTTGAAAGAAGGGTTGACGTTGACGTACAATTGACAGATGACCAACAATGAGGGCGCTCCGAATAATCTCTCTCTTTGTTTAACCTCAAAAACTAATTGGCAAACAAACTGAAACAAAAATAGTGTCTAGAGTGGTCGGAATGTACTGAACTCAGTAAGTGTTGATAATATAATAAAAATGGATTATAATAAGTACTCAATTGAAATCTAACGCTTTTACCATTTAAACGGCCCTTACCTCAATATTTGACAAACACAACACAGTTTTCTCCTATAACGGTTCTAACACAGAAATGTTCATTTACCGTTGCTTTCTACTTGACTTACTAAGTGTTTTTTCACATTTTTGAACCCGGCCGCGGTATTAAAACCACTAAAAACTGTAAACGTAAACGTAAACAAATATAATCCTTCATCTTTTTACTGAATTGTCAATATTCCTGACACTAAAAAAAAAAAAAATTAAAATGACAGATGACAGGTCATGTTTGACAACATCCGGCTAACTAATGAACTGAAACGATCGGAGTAAGCTTGCGGAGAAGTTGTTTTGCAATGGTATGTTTAGGAGTTTAAAGGGTTTGTGTTATTTGTGACTGTTTTTGTGGTCACGTGACCGTTTTTATATTTAAATTATATTATTCGAAGTCACGTAACACATTTTTCTGATAATGTTTTCAAAATTTAAATTACAAATTTTCAGTCACCTGACCGTTTTTAAATTGAAATTTTTAGAGTCGGATGATTATTTTTGACATCACGTGACAGTTTTTATATTTAAATTATATTATTCGAAGTCACGTGACAAATTTTTATGATCATGTTTTCAAAATTTAAATTATAAATTTTCAGTCACGTGACCGTTTTTAAATTGAAATTTTTAGAGTCGGATGATTATTTTTGACATCACGTGACAGTTTTTATATTTAAATTATATTATTCGAAGTCACGTTTTCAAATATCAAATTCAAATTTTCAGTCACGTGATCGTCCTTAAATTGAAACTTAAAATTGTACAGTCTACTGACTGGTCACGTGACTGTTTTAAAATTTAAACGATACATTTTCAATCATCATCAATGCCTTTACTTAGAGCAGGACAGAAGTTTTCTAGTGTTGCATTAAACTTTCCAATGACAGCTCAGCAGTAGTAACGACATTACAGAAAAAAACCCTGACTCATTCGTGATTTCAGTAGATGAAATGTGGCAACCGCGCTATCCCAATTCAATGCCCACCCCACCACCCAGCTGATTACCCCCACCAAGCGCGCATCATTTGTTTATGTCGGCCATGTGCGGGCGAGTGATGCGTTTGCGACGTTGCCAAAACCATTATCATTTTTTTCTATTGTTTAGAGGTACACTAGGGATGTGTTTGCGCAGGTGTTTTGGGTTCAGGTATAAAAGTGCAATTAAACCGCCTGTGGTACCCCAAATCAGGGGCGTCCTAAACACAAAATCGATGCGAGCGTCCCCCTTCTCAGTCCCGATTTAACGGGCTTAATTTTATTATCTCCTCTGGAGGGGGAGTGGAAAAACAACTTTGAGGAACCTTAATCGGGTTTAACGTGGCTGAAATGTAGTTTATTTGAGGCAAAATAGGGCTGACGCCCCCCTTCTTGAGGCTCCTCAGTGTCAGGTATAAATTAGGAGGCGCTATTATATGTATACCTCAACGAAATCGAGTAATAAAACTGAAAACTGGTTCTCTCCACCGCGGGGTCGTATTATTTATGGACCTGCCCTGGCGGAGGCTCCAAAACAAAAGGCACACGAAACCAGATTAAAAATGCCGTTTGATAAATTAATATTTAGACAGGAACGATCGTTCGTCATTATTCATACACACGCAAAACGTTCGGGGCCAATTTCCAAACTGCGGGCCGTTTTTATAAAAAGAAAAAAAAATGCAACCAGGTCTGGTCATGCACCACCTGCGGCTTTTAGAAGAACCGCAGCCAGTCCATGTTGGACTCAAAGTGGATTTCCTTATTCGAGGCTTTTTTCCAACGTCCATGTCGGATTAACTCCGACCGTTATAAATGCACACAAAAGCCCTTTGCAACACCACTGGCGCGGAAAGTTGGTTAGTACCCGCAGAACCATTATTAAAATATTGACTGGTGCCATAAAAAAATAAAGTCTGCCAAGAACCAGGAACGGAAGAAAAAAACGTTTAAATTCATTAAAACCTAAATTAGCATACTGTTTTGTGATAACGGCTTCCACGCACCTGCTTTGTACGGTCATTTCACTTCTAAATATGCGTAATTTAGTTCAATTTATTCTTTAAAAACGCTTCATTAACTGAACAAATCGTAAAAAAGATAGAGCGCCATCTGTAGTTTACTATACGAGTGGACAACCCTGATAAATGTCAAAAGGGATAGCCAATCATTTCCACTGACATTTTAACGTGGAATTCCATAAAAAACCTCCACTTAAAGCAAACAGCACACAAGTTATCCATGCCCTTTTGTCCAAGACAACTTAGATAAGTTTAATAGTACACTTAAGTCGTACAATAACACTCGTGTGTGGCTGTTGGATTATGGACAACCCTCGACCAGCAACTGTCATCTGTCAGTTGTTAGCAGTATTGATTTTTGTTTACAAACACTCTTTAAAACCATATTATTACTAAAAACTAAAATTGTTATAACTTTAGCAGGCAACTATGGACGCTGAATGTAAACCGTCCACGTCTGAAAGCATCGAGACACTCCAGAAAGAGGCGGAGGTGCTGAAAAAACGCCTCGAAGAGGAGCGACAAAAGCTAAACGACGTCACCTGTAAGTGTGCCCCTTTCCGTACCCCCTGTACGCTAAAAACGCCCCTTAACCTAGTGGACCAAGTGGCCGAACGGTTGGATTGCGTCAACTGTCCCAACATCAAGCCTCGTCGCACCCTCAAAGGCCACCAGGCTAAAGTGTTATGCTCCGATTGGTGTCCCGATAAAAAACACATTGTTTCCTCCTCTCAGGTGAGTTTCATAACGAGGTTCTGGGTTTGAGTGTGACGGTAACAATGGGTGCAGGATGGTAAAATGATCATTTGGGATGCATTCACCACTAATAAAGAGCATGCAGTCACCATGCCCACCACCTGGGTGATGGCTTGCGCTTATGCTCCCTCAGGAAACTTTGTTGCTTGCGGGTATATAGTTTATTTTAATAGTTGGTAGTTTAGTTGGTTGGAAAGGAGTCATTTTATATACCACAATTGTCATGTGACATGAAATGAGAGGTTCATAATAGCATCACATGATAACACACACAGAAGAAAACCCAACATCCACCATATTTTATTTCTATACTTTAGTGGGTTTAGTGGAAGTTGTCAGGGCCTTAATTTAAGTACTTACTGCTGTGCTTACTTCATTGTTAAGTCACTAATCCACTCCAGTCATTCCTAAAACACCTAAAAGGTTTAGTGCTAGTACACCTTGTAGGGAAAAACTTATTGTACTTACCAGTAACACATCATGGGTTTTTGCCCCTTTTAAATATGATTGAACAGGCTAAACGCTTCAAATATTAACTAAACACATTTCAAAAGTGCACACCACAAACAAGCAAATCACAACACGCGCCATTTTGTCGGCATCATGGCGGCACAAAATTAATTTTGACAGACGCCAACTGACGTTTAACTAAAGTGATGCTCCTCAAGGCATTTCTGTTTTTAGTGTTTTTTTAGTAATTCTGCACTATTACCACTGAAAGTTGCAGTCCCCCTGTTTGGAGCATCATTTCTAAGAGTCTGAGAGTTTCATTTTAAATTGCTTATAAAATCAACTTAACACTAGAGTAGGTTACATGACTTGTGGTGTGTCAAATTACTATTTGGCACCAAAAATCTTGAGAAATTTCAGGGGTTTAGACAATAAAGTAACGGTGTACCCGCTTATCCTGGACGAGGACGTGTCCTTGCGCAAAAAAACCGTAGGAACCCACACTAGTTACATGAGTTGTTGTCTATTTCCGAACTCGGATCAGCAAATTTTGACTGGAAGCGGTGATTCGACGTGCGCATTGTGGGACGTCGAATCTGGACAGTTGTTGCAAAGTTTCCACGGACACTCGGCCGACGTTATGTCCATTGACCTGGCCCCGTCCGAAACTGGTAATACTTTTGTGTCTGGGGTGAGGGTTTTGGTGCTTGTCTGGTTCGTTTAAGTGATCTAAACTTACGTACAGAGTGTGGACAAGACGGTCCTTATATGGGACATGCGCACTGGACAGTGCGTGCAATCGTTTGAAGGACACGAGTCTGACGTCAACAGTGTGCGCTATCATCCTAGTGGGGATGCTATTGCTACGGGAGGGGACGATGCTACTGTGAGTGGTTTCTTCTACGTTTTTGACAGCTTTACAAGGGGGGGGTGTCAATGTAGTGTCGATTGTTTGACTTGAGGGCGGACAAGGAAATTGCAGTTTACAGCAAGGAAAGTATCATTTTTGCTGCAAATAGCGTGGACTTTTCCCTCTCAGGTACATAATACCGATTCAAACACAGAACTGCTTTAGAAATTTCATTTAACAGGAAGACTGCTATTTGCTGGCTACAGTGATTATACGGTGAACGTCTGGGACACCCTTAAGTGCATAAGGGTGTGGTTGTTGTACGGGCACGAGAATCGTGTGAGTTGTCTTCAAGTGTCTCCAGATGGTACAGCACTATCTACAGGGTCTTGGGACTGTACCTTGAGGGTCTGGGCTTGAATTTTTGCAGCACGTTATTAGATGTGAGTGTTAGTTCTTGTTGGGTTAATTGTAATTAAGCCCTAAATACTCAACAGTGTCTTTAAATAAACTAAATAATGTAAATGAAGTGTACTTTTACTCTAAAATTTCTTTTAAAAAAAGCTTATTTTATTATCATTCACACAGAATATATAAACAGTAAAAAACCAAAAAATAACTTACGCCTAGTGACTGAAAACTTAATAAATATAAAGCCAGTTACTTCCGATTCCACAAGCTGAACCTCCTCGACTCTCTCGGGGTCAAATTCTAAAAACAATCAAAACAAACGCTACAAATCAAAGAAAATCTAAACCACTACGCAGGAAAAAAGCCAACAATCTACAGAAGCATGAGACAGTACGTAATAACGACCAACTTAAGGTTACCTCGAGGTTTTCCCGCTGGTGGGCGCCACCGTCTCGAATCCCTTTAAAAAGCGCGCGCAGCCTACTGGGCGTACCCTAAAAACACCCTGTGTTATACGACAATCTGTCAAACTAGTCAAAGTGGAATACGTCACTTTTTTGGGTGTGGTTGACGTTCTGCCGTTGTGCTCGCGCATCGGCAACACATCGCCGCCCTGCAACGACAGTCGCCCGCCATTTTTGCTGGGCGTGGGCGGCCCCGGTTTCTTGTACGACGTAGTACCGAAATCTTTCTTAGGGTGGCGCTGTTTCTCGCCCGGTAACAGTTTACACTGACTGTCGTCCATTACGTTGCCCGTCTGTCAAATTGTTTTAACGGTTACACAACAGGTCATTTTAGTTTAAGTGGGTATCACCTTAATATCCTCTTCGTTAAATCGAGTAGGGCTGACGAACTGCAACTCCGCCGGATAGGAACTCTTAAGGTGGGGCGGTACCATAGAATTGCGCCAAGCCAACTCCGATACTCTATTAGCGTTCGACTCGTGTCCACCTTGGTAGTTTAACAAAATCGTAAATATACCGAAAATCAAAGTAAATTAGGATGACGTCACAATATACGAAATGAATTGACCTGTGGTTAGATTGGTAGCGCTGTTGCCAGTTTTACCAGCTTATTTCGATAAATGCAGGAAAGATGAAATTGGGGCTAAATTTGCTGGCAAATTTGACTTTTCTTATGGGTACCATATTTGATTATATTTTAATAGTCACGTGATATTAGTGCTATTTTCAATGAGCATGTGACACACACACCAATCGATGGTTGATTGATGTTGTTTATTTTTCTGATTTTTTTGGCAGTTCTGTCACTTCCTCAGTAGGATGTGTCCTTAAATATCAACCGTCAACTGTCACACACGTCAATACATCGGTCAATTTAACCAAATTACAATTCGTCAAAGTAGTGGACAGAGTCTTAAATTTAACGCAAATAATTCTATTGCGTTGTGGTCTGTTGAAGTAAAAAATTGTGACGTTATTTGACAGTTTTGACAAAAACACTATTTCAGTTGATTAAAAGAGAATTTAATGAGCTACAATCTGTTCAAAACTAGAACCTTGTAACTGTCAAAATAACCAAGTTACCAGCTGTCAAAATGGATCTCAAATCTAGATTTGATTTACATTGTTGCAACGTTGTCTTTGTTAAAATAATCAATTTTACTGAACATACTACATAAACATTATGTCATCTAATGACAATTTAAGATACTCAGGTTAAGGAAGATAGACGGTAATTATTATTATTCGAGTGTGCTTATGTCTTTCCATTGTTTTATGTCAGTAAAATAAAGTTGTATCAAATCTAATAAAAGTATCTTCAATCTCTTTGACCAGTTCATAAAGGGATAAAGGAAGCTGTAGAAATTAACAGTCTTAACTGTCAAATTGCCACGTTATTTGATGTCTTTGACAAACATACTATTTCAGTTAAGTAAAAAAGAATTTAACAAGCTTCGATCTGGTTAAAACTAGAACCTTGTACCTGTCAAAATAACCGAGTTACCAGCTGTCAAAATGGATCAAGTCTAGATTCAATGTACATTATTTCAACGTTGTCTTAACTGTCAAATTGCCACGTTATTTGACGTTTTTGACAAAAACACTATTTCAGTTAATTAAATAAGAATTTAACGGGCTTCGATCTGGTTAAAACTAGAACCTTGTAACTGTCAAAATAACCTAGTTACCAGCTGTCAAACTGGATCAAGTCTAGATTCAATGTACATTGTCTTAACTGTCAAATTGCCACGTTATTTGACGTTCTTAACTAAAATACTATTTCAATTAATTAAAAGATAATTTAACGAGCCACAATCTGTTCAAAACTAGAACCTTGTAACTGTCAAAATAACCGAGTTAACAGCTGTCAAAATGGATCAAATCTAAATTTGATGTACATTGTTGCAACGTTGTCTTAACTGTCAAATTGCCACGTTATTTAACGTTTTTGACGCAAACACTATTTCACTTAATTAAAAGAGAATTTAACGAGCTTCGATCTGTTCAAAACTAGAACCTTGTAACCGTCAAAATAACCAAGTTACCAGCTGTCAAAATGGATCAAGTCTAGATTCAATGTACATCGTTTCAACGTTGTCATAACTGTCAAATTGCCACGTTATTTGACGTTCTTAACTAAAATACTATTTCAGTTGATTAAAAGAGAATTTAACGAGCTTCGATCTGTTCAAAACTAGAACCTTGTAACTGTCAAAATAACCTAGTTACTAGCTGTCAAAATGGATCAAGTCTAGATTCAATGTACATTGTTTTAACGTTGTCTTAACTGTCAAATTGCCACGGTATTTGAAGTTTTTGACAAAAACACTATTTCAGTTAATTAAAAGAGAATTTAACGAGCTTCGATCTGCTTAAAACTAGAACCTTGTAACAGTCAAAATAACCAAGTTACCAGCTGTCAAAATGGTTCAAGTCTAGATTCAATGTACATTGTTTCCACGTTGTCGTAACTGTCAAATTGCCACGTTATTTGACGTTCTTAACTAAAATACTATTTCAGTTGATTAAAAGAGAATTGAATGAGCTACAATCTGTTTAAAACTAGAACCTTGTAACTGTCAAAATAACCGAGTTACCAGCTGTCAAAATGGATCAAGGCTAGATTCGATGTACATCGTTTCAACGTTGTCGTAACTGTCAAATTGCCACGTTATTTGAAGTTTTTGACAAAAACACTATTTCAGTTAATTAAAAGAGAATTTAACGAGCTTCGATCTGGTTAAAACTAGAACCTTGTAACAGTCAAAATGAGTGAGAGACCAGCCGTCAAAATAGATCAAGTCTAGAAATAGAAATAAACTACATTTTTTACTTTTTCTACAACGTGACATAAACCGGATAGTACAGGGTTGCCAGATCAGTCAACCGCAGTCGAAATAAAAAAATCCCTAAACTGTCGCTTTTCTACTGATTCTTTTAAGATGACAGGTGTCTTTATTTAACGCGTGCTAACTTAGTTACTATGACAGCTAGAAAGTTCGTTCAAACGTCAAAATGTAGCTCGTCATTTTGACTTTGAAATCATCGTCACTTAGAAATAGTGAAGAAGTCACGATTTGACAGCTCCTAACTTGGATCTTATGATAGTTAGAAAGTGCGTTCAAACGTCAAAATGAAGCTGGTAATTTTGGATTTCTTTCCACAAGGGTATTTTTGTACAGGTTGACAGCAACGCAAGACGTCAACCTAATTAACTAACACTCACCTGCCGGAAGTAAGCAACGTCCCTCTTTGAGATCAGTCAGATACTTGTTGTTGAACATGTCCTCTTCCTCGTCCTCCATTTCAAAGTTTCGTCCTAAAATTGGCAACATTGTACAATACGCCAATTATCAAAAGACACTTACCGAGACTGTTGATTGAGGTTCGTCTGGACATTATCACCGTTTCCTCCACGTAATCGCCGGGTTGGAGACGATTGGGTAAGGTGGACAACTTCCGATCGTGCATCATCGTCGAAGACTCTCTGCCGTGCAAATGAGAGGCGCTCCTCACCTTCGGCAAGGTCTCCACCATTTCCTTACTACTTTAGAGTAAACACCAGGCCGCAATACTTTTCGCTAACTTACCTTAAGGAGTAACTTTGTCGGGTAACTAACGAGTTACAGCTGGCCGCCATTACGCTATTTCGATCCGCCACCTTGTTGCTACGTCCTCTTAAGCTCGACGTTCCCATGTGTTTTACCAATTTCTGGTCGGTGGAGTGCATAGATTCGCGGCTACTAAAAACCGAATAAATAACTGTTCTTTCATGCATTACCTCCATATACCTGCTAAAGTGTCTGTCATTTTGTTTGCACTCTAGAGTTTTTGCTCTTTTTTCAACCTCCCACAGTTCGCTTCTTAAGTCGTCGTTGACTTTTTGAAGATAAGCCTAAAAATGGCAATTTCAGTACAACTCGAGGTGCAACTAGTGCTAAACTAAAAAATGACCTACCACTTCACCAGCTTGCTCACTCTTGACTTTCTCCATCTCTTTTTGCACCTCCTCCCGATACAACTTGAGCTAGAACAATTATCGTTACCAACAAAACTTGTACACATCCACAACTTACCATTTTTTCCTTCATCTTGTCCAACTTGTCCTCATATTCAGCACGCACCTGGTCCACCTTCTTTTGTTCCTTCTTGAGCAGCGTGAGGAACTCCTCACGGTCACGTGTCCGTTTCTGCTTCAAAATTTCAATTTCCTTCGAGTACCTGCAGTTGTCGTCTAGCAGTTTCTCGTAGGCCTCCTTCAGACCGCTGGTTTGGCGCTCGTTCAGCAGCTTCTTCAAAGTGGAGTTCTCCAAGTCCAGTTTGGAGTTGGTGGCCATCGCGCTCGCGTACGCTTGTCGTAACTGGTCGCGCTCTTTCTCCGTCACTTCCACCGAGTTGCGCAGTTCCCGTTTCTCTTCCACGGCAACGTCGTGCGCCCTCATGATTCTCTGTTCCGTGTCCTTCATGATTTCGGTTTGCGACTGCAAAATCTCGTTTCGTTCCTTTTTTACTTTTGCCGTTTCCTTCTCGCTCAGTTCCAGGGAAAGTTCCATTTTCTGGCACTTTTCCGTGATGGTTTGGAGACGTTCGAACATGACGTCACGCTCGCGTTTCAATTCGTTACATTCGCACTGCAATCGATCCCTTTCTAAAGTAGTGCGCTCCTTGTCTTCCACAGAGCGTTGCAGGTAGTCGTAAATGTCATTTTTCTCCTTGCTCACGTCCTCTTTTTCCAGTTGCAGTTTTTTGTAGTTGTTTTCCAGGTCTTTTTGCTCTTTTTGGGACATCTCCAACTTGGAGGCCAGCTCCAGGTGTGATTGTTTCATCACCTCTACGTTCTCCTCCAATTCGCGTTTCTGCAACAGTAACTTTTTGATTTCGCTCTCGTTGTCCTTGTGACCGTTCTGCAGGTCTTGGTAATCGCTCAGAATAGCCCGGTTCTCTTTTTTCGTAGCTTCCAACTGGCTGGAGATGTTCCCCAGTTCGAAGAACAACTCCTCCTTTTCTTTAATGACTTTCTGCAAGTTCTCTAGAATTTCTGCTTTATCTTGCAACAGTTTGTTTTTGTCGTCAGTTTCTTTTGAGGTGACCTTCTTCAATTCCTCCAAAATGTCTAGCTTCTCTTTCATCAGAGTGTCTGTATTTTGTTGCACCCTCTCCAACTCGCTCTGCTTGCTATTAAGCTGCTCTTGGAGCTGTTTTACTTCCTCCTTCAACTCTTGCTGCATTTCAGCTAATTCACAGTCTTTTAACTGCACTTCTTGCCGTAGCTTCTCCAGCTCTAGGCTGTAACTCTTGTTCTCCTCCTCCAGGTCGAGTTTGTCTCTGTTGCTCATTTCCAAAGCTTCCAGCAGCTGCTCTTTCTCTTGGGTGACTTTCCGCAGTTCGTTGGTGTTTAAATCTAAAAAGTTCTGTACTACCTGAGTAGCTTTTTGGGACTTGTCAAAGTTGTTCCTGGTGTGTTCCAGTTCGGCGAGGGTTTCGTGGTGACTTTGGAGTAAAACGTGTTGTTCCGCTTCCATTTTTTGTAGTTGAACAAGCTGGTCTTCCAGCTTTTCAACTAAACGTGCAAAATGGCTTTTTTCACTGTTTGCGTGAGTTAAACTGCCTTTGGTTGCTTCCAGTTCACTCTCTTTGGTGATTAAGTTTTTCTGGAGGATTTCCAGTTTTAGAGTTGTTTCATCCAGGTTGTTTTGCACCGTGTGTTGTGAGTTTACCGTTTCTCTTAGTTTTAGTTTCAGTTGTTCAATTTCACCTCTCAGAGTGGTGCATTCAGTTTCCAACTCTACGATTCTCTTCTCCAACTTGCTTTTCTCCTTCTTAGCGTTTTTTAGTTCAACTTGTGCTTCCTCCAGCTTGGCCTCCACTTCATCCAGTTGTTTGCTAGTGTCTTTAAGGTAGAAATTAACTGACTCCTTCTCCAACTTCAAATTTTTGGTGTCTTCCTGCGTTTTATTCAAAGTGACCTTAGTTGCTTCGAGTTGCTTAAGCACAGTTTGGACTTCCTCCTGCAAAACTTTTTGTTGCTTTGTAAACTGCTCCAGGTCCTGCAGGGCTTGACTTAGTTGTTTGCTGAGCGTTTGATTGGTCGCTGTCACTTCCTGGAGTTCACCCTTCACCATTTCCACTTCCTTCTCCTTACTCAGTGCTAACTCTTCCAACTGCTTATCGCACTCATTTTTCAAAGCTTTCTCACTCTGTTCCAACTGTGTAGTCAGTTGCAACTCTGTTTGATGCAACCGTTCACTTAACTCCGCATTAAGTGACTTTGACAGTTCCAGTTTACCAGCCAACTCTTCTTGTTGTTGATTAATCAGTTGCCTAGTTGTGGTGTGGTGTTCTAGTGACTGTTTTAAGCTGTCACTTTCCACTTCAAGCCTTGTTACTTGCGTTGACAACTGTTCCACTTGCTCTGTCAGCTCTGAATTAACTGTCAACAGTTGTAGACGAATCTGAGTGATTTGGTTGAGTTCTGTAGTTAATTTTTCTACTTGCGCCTTCAGGTTCGACTCGAGCTCTTTTTCATGCACCAAATCACTTTCCAGTTGCTCGTTCAGTGTTTTTGACAGTTCCAGATTGCGTGCCAGCGTTGCCAGCTCTTCCTGTTGTTGTTTAACCAGTTGCCTAGTTACAGCTTCTTGCTGGTTAACAGTCAACAGTTCACTACTAAGTTTGTTACACTTTTCCCTCTCCTCCTCCAGTTTTTGTTCTGCTTGCTGTAAAACGGCAGTTTTGCTCTCGACAAGTTCAGTTAAACGTGAATTGTCAAGTTTCAGGGCGTTTGCTAAAACTTCTGAGTCTTCTTGATGTTTTCTGAGCTCGTTTCTGAGACACTCACACTCAGTTTTGACGGTTTTCAAATCTGCCTCAAACTTGTCTTGCAACTTGCTTAACTGAGTTGTAGCACAATCCAGTTCTGTCAGCAAGTTTTGTCTGGCTGTTTGGGCTTCTTCAAGCTGCAACTTTGACAGTTCTAGGTTTCGAGACAGCGTTGCCAGTTCCTCTTGTTGTTGACCAATCAGCTGCCTACTGGCCGTTTCCTGGTGGTTGCCTAACTCAAGCGCTTTCCTCAAACTGTCAGTTTCTGTGATTAGCTGCTGCAACTTGACTACTTCGTCCGTTTGACGTTTCAAGTCTGCGTCAACTGTCATCAGTTGTTCTTCAAGTTGACGTATTTGGTCAGTGCTTCCCTCAAGTTTTGTACTGCAGTTTGACAGTTCATGGTAAACTTGACTGAGTTGGCAACGTTTTTCCTCCAAATCTGTCGTTAGTTTTGACAGTTGCGCCCTCAAATTTTGGTTGTCATTTTGGGTCCGTTCCAATTCACTATTCAAACTGTCACACAGTGACTTTGATTGTTCAAAGCTTTGAGACACTGTTGCCAGCTCCTCTTGCTGCTGACTAACCAGTTGCTTACTGACTAACTCCCGTCGATTACAGTCTTCCAGTGACCGTTTCAAACTGTCAATCGCTGCAACTTGGGCTGTCAATCTGTCAGTGATAACTTGCTGCAACTGTGTGCATTGCTCTTTCTGCTCCAGCAGCTCTGTGTCAACTGTCAGTTTGCTCTGCTGCAGCTGCTGCAATTCTGAGTTAAGTTGTTGCAGTTTGGCGTCACTTTCATTCACCTTGGCGTTCGATTTTGACAGTTCAAGATCCAGTTGCCCACACTTTTCCTGCAGAAATTGGTTTTCACTTTTGACCCCTTGCAGCTCTAACATTAGTTGCTCCTTTACCTGCTCCAGATCATTTTTCAAACTGTCACACTGTGACTGTGATTGTTGGAGGTTTTGTGACAGTGTTGCCAATTCCTCTTGCTGCTCATTTCTCAATCTCTTACTGACCATCTCCTGCTGATTGCATTCTTCCAGTGACCGTTCCAAACTGTCAATTGCTGCCACTTGGGCTGTCAATCTGTCAGTGATAACTTGCTGCAACTGTGTGCATTGCTCTTTCTGCTCCAGCAACTCGCTGTCAACTGTCAGTTTGCTCTGCTGCAGCTGCTGCAATTCTGAGTTAAGTTGTTGCAGTTTGGCGTCACTTTCATTCACCTTGGCGTTCGATTTTGACAGTTCAAGGTCCAGTTGCCCACACTTTTCCTCCAGACATTGGTTTTCACTTTTAACCCCTTGAAGCTCTAACATTAGTTGCTCCTTTACCTGCTCCAGATCATTTTTCAAACTGTCACACTGTGACTGTGACTGTTGGAGGTTTTGTGACAGTGTTGCCAATTCCTTTTCCTGCTCATTAATCAATCTTTTACTAACCATCTCCTGCTGATTGCATTCTTCCAGTGACCGTTTCAAACTGTCAATTGCTGCAACTTGGGCTGTCAATCTGTCACATTTGTCGGTGATAACTTGCTGCAACTGTGTGCATTGCTCTTTCTGCTCCAGCAACTCGCTGTCAACTGTCAGTTTGCTCTGCTGCAGCTGCTGCAATTCTGAGTTAAGTTGTTGCAGTTTGGCGTCACTTTCATCCACCTTGGCGTTCGATTTTGACAGTTCAAGGTCCAGTTGCCCACACTTTTCCTCCAGACATTGATTTTCACTTTTGACCCCTTGAAGCTCTAACATTAGTTGCTCCTTTACCTGCTCCAGATCATTTTTCAAACTGTCACACTGTGACTGTGATTGTTGGAGGTTTTGTGACAGCATCGACAACTCTTCTTGCTGCCGACTAACCAGTTGCTTACTTACAGCTTCCTGTTCTTTGCTGAGTTTAAGCAACTGCTTCAATTCATCTATTTCCACATCAAGTGCAGAGATTTGTACCCTCAAGCTGTCACATTCAGTTGATTTATCAGCGAGAGCTTGCTGCAACTTAACAACCTCAATTTGAGCTTTGTTCAAAGCATCTCCAAGTTGAGTTTTCTCTTCAACTGCCTGTAAAAGCTGTTTTTCCAGTAAACTTTTCTCGTCCTGCGTTTGTGCAAGATTTTCAGTCAAATCTTGGATCATTTTTTGAGCTTCTTTAAGTTGCATGTCAACAACTGAGTGGGCCAAGTCCTCATTTAACTGTAAACACTCGAAACCTTTAGATCGGCGATTGCGTACAATTTCCAATTGCATGCTGTCATCTAAGCTGTTTTTACCTTGATATTCACTGAGCAATGCTTGCAATTCATTGCAGTGTTCTTCAAGACTGTCATTTTTCAGTTCAAAGTCTCTAAGCTGTTCAACAGTTGACTGGTATTTCTCCTCGATTTCGTAGAAATTTTGTTGCCACATTGTGCAGTCATTTTCCAATTTTCGAGCGCGTTCTTTGAGGTTGTCCTTGTCTTTCTGTAGGGCCTCTTGTTCTTGCTCACATTTTTGGATGTACTCTTCCAAGTTTTCGATTTCTTTCTGCAATAACTTGTGACTTTCCCTGGCGGGGACGTCTTGAAATTCGGGTGGAGTGCGCATTTTTAGTATTTCTACTTCGGTTCTCAGTCTTTTAATTTCTGAATTTTTCTGTTTTAAGTGTCCTTCCAGTTCAGTGACTTTGTCCTTAAAATGTGCCAGTTCAAATTCGCAATCATTCCTGTCAGCTTTCTCACTTTCTAGTTCTAGTTTCAGCCTCTCAATCTCCCTACTCTTCTCAATTAATTTGATATTTTTTGAGGCTGGGGTTTTGAGTAAAGCTTGCAAAGGACTCTGATGTCTAACTACAGGAGTGCCTGCAAGTGTACCGTTGTGTTCTGCGCAAATATCTTGAATAACCCCCGCCAAATCGTTATTGGTGGTTTCATTCGATATTAGCTCCAAAAACACTTTAATGTACATCTGAGTGGCTAAGTTAAGGCTGTAGCACATAGGGGAGGTTAAGGCGTTACGCCTGTCGTAAATACAAGTATAATGCATCAGTAGGGATGTTAAATTTACTAAATCTGTTGGGTGCATGTCTTTTAAGTGTACACTGTCTTTTTCTGAAAACTTTACACCCGGATAGTGTTGGGATAACAAGTCGAAAATAACGGTTAAGTCATCGTCAGGGATTGGTGATGTGGTTTTTTTGCTGTAGGGAGAAATAAACTAAAATTACAGGGGTTATTGGAAGAAGGTTTCAACTACTTACATGAGTTTTCGAAGATGTCTGAAAAACTCCCCATTTCTTAGCTCGTCTAGGTTATGCACGGGTTTGCACAGCTTTAGACAGTTTACCTAAGAGGGCAAAGCCCCGGTTAGTACTCAAACTCCAATATTTACACAAATAAACCAGTAAAAAACGGTAGCAAATTTGTAGGTTATACTTACCCAATCAATTAGTACAGTTTCCCATTGTGCGGACGCCATTCTTGAACACTTAACGGCACAGTATTAACGATAAACCACAAAACAACTTATTTATCAGGATTATATCAATGAAAACATAATAAATACAACTAAAATAAACTTGTAAATACGGATAACGGATAACCGATAAAGAGAAATTTTCAAAACAACTATTGTATGACAGAAATGACAGATGATTCAAACTTGAACGGAGGTTTTTCATTGGTGGAAGTGAGACAACGGTTTAAATCATTCTCGAACGCCATTGGTTGTCTGTTAAAGAGCAGATTGGTCATTTGACCGAGCAATTGACTGAATAGGGTAGACCACGTGATCAAATTCTTTAGCAAGTCCCACCAGTGGTTCTGGAAGCTTTGGCAGCCGGGAGATGCAAGAAACAAGTTTAAATATGTTAATAAGTATGGAATAGCTTCAAGTTTTTATTCAAATAGAATCTATAAAAGCTTAGGCGCACGGGAATATTTAAAGTTACCGCTACCTAGAAACCGGAAATAAGATGGCGTCCGGTTACACACTCTGGATCCAGCTTCCAGCCGCCATTTTAATTTTCTTTCCTGGATAATTTGCCAGGTTTTACAAGTTCTCCCACTGAAACCATCGAGTAATAATAGTAAAGCAGGTAAAAATCCCTCAAATTAAGACAAAAATCAGCATCACTCAATGTTAAAAGTTGGCATTGGACAATTTCAACTTCAACTGTCTCTGTCGCTATAGTGGCATAAACAACTCAATTTTGTCGCTTCAGCAGTTACTAACTACTACAATATGAATTACAACGAGAACCATCAGGCTAGTATGGGTTCCGGCCTGAACCATCAGCAGTACAACACGCTTTTCGTGGACAATGAGTACCAGGAAACGCTGAGCAGCGACGAAAATGATTCAGGTTCTGAGCAAGATGATGGTATTGGTCAAGTTCGATATGAGGTAAGTGTTTTTCGCCCAAATCATTTTTTAAAATAAGAAGTGTTTGTGGTAAAGCCACCATTTTGTATGCACATTCTGAAACACTGTCTAAAATGACGTGCAGTGTTGCCACTTTTTTATTAGGTACCCATGCATCAAAACATGTTCTCTCAGTCACCCCTTATGGGTGGTATGGGAATGGGGCTGACGCCAATCAGAAAGCGTCGCGGTAATCTACCCAAACATGCCGTAAAAATTCTGAAGCGCTGGCTGTACGAGCATCGCTACAATGCTTACCCCAGCGATGCAGAGAAGCTTACTTTAAGTCAGGAAGCTGGTTTGACTGTTTTACAGGTAAGTTTAGTTAACCACGCCCACTTTAGTCACTGTTATAGTAAGTAGGTGTGCAACTGGTTCATCAACGCGCGTCGCAGAATTTTACCAGAAATGATACGGCGCGAAGGTCACGACCCTCTCAACTACACCATATCCCGTAGGGGAAAAAAACCGTCCATGGGTTTAGTCGCTGATGATCAAGGACGTGTCGGGTATGTGACAGCAATACATGCACTTCAAACTAAACAATTTGTCCACCACCAGATGGGGCGAGTACGATTTGCCAGGAGCGAAACGTATGCGTCTCACCCAAGACTACGACGACGGCATGACGCTGTTTTACCGATCCGAGGCCGAAGACAGCAACGAGTACGAGGATTCCAGCCAAAGCGACGAGGAAAAGTTCAATCCAGCTTGGCAGAGCTCGTTCCAATATGGCGGAGGCATGACCAGCGCCTCGCCCTCTACCGGTGGCCAGTAGGTTCACTGAACTGAGGCGAGTTGTCAAATCAGTCGAAAAGGGTGTTGCAGGTTGAGTTACCAGTTGGTACAAGCGGGGCCCAGCCCCAAGGTGCAAGTGCTGCCAGCCAATCAGATCGATCCGGATCCAGCCAGTCTGGAGGAAGGGGACAAGGACAAGTTTAAGTGTTTGTACTTGCTGGTAGAGACTGCTGTTGCTGTGCGACAACGCGAAAAGGAGCAGGAACCTGCTTGTTGAGTTTTTTCATTGTTGTGTCCACCTTGTTTCTTGTCTTGTTTAATTAATTCCTATAGTTGAAATAAAAAACATTTAAATATGAGAAAAGAACACCAAAACTGCGTTAGTAAATTTCTATTTTCATTATTAAACTTTTAAAATAAGTTAAAATTGTACATTTTAATTTTATAGAGCGACACTCAAATGACAATAGGGTGTAAAAATCCACCAATCCATCACATAATATACATAATATAAAATCTCTAACACACCAGTAACAAATTAGCTAAATGACAGTTGACACTGACGTTTAAGCGCCGCGCAGCTTTGGTTTGTCCACAAACTCGGTGCCGTACTGGAAAATGTAGTAGGCAGTGGCCGCCATCATACCGCCCCAGAACAACAGATACAACAAACACTCGCTCGAGTACTCGGAGGGGAACAGGGCCGAGGCCACAAACATGGCGGTTGCCACTAGCAACACGGACGGGAACGTGACGTAACGCCAGCCTGGAGGTGGCGCTAGCGGCGTCACAGCTTTACCACCACCCAAAAAGAGGTCGATGGCGTCCTGTCTGAAACCGTCGTTGAAATTATTCTTGTAGTAGCGCATCAGCGAATTGACACCGTCTTGTACCACTCCCGCTTTGGTACGCCTACCTAAAACATGATTAATTTTGAAAAAACTTATTTAAAAGATATGGCAACGCCGGACAGAATATTTGGCAACAGAGCAGTTTGACGTTAAGACTGTCATTACTGTCACAATTCTGGACGCCATTTGCCATATT
Organism: Ips typographus; assembly: GCF_016097725.1. Taxonomy (NCBI): domain Eukaryota; kingdom Metazoa; phylum Arthropoda; class Insecta; order Coleoptera; family Curculionidae; genus Ips; species Ips typographus. Next base: position 7,471,471 of record NC_138426.1, on the reverse strand, counting down.
GTTTTTGTTTTAAAGTTAGTATATTCAAGAGTCTTACCAGTTCGAGTAAAATCAGTTTTTAAGGCCCCAGTGCCTGAATATTGTATACTGACAGCATCAGCGTGATCAGCCCACACGTTCTTGTACAACGCCTCAAAGGATAATTGGTTCTCCAAATTCTGGTCGTGTCCCAAAATTGCAAATCGGCGCAGTACCACTTCCAGGTTCCGATGCGCCAGCATGCTCTGCACCACATTGGTCCGATCCAAACAGTCGATGCAATTGGTACGAAACACGCCCTCTTGCAACGACGACAGACTACCGTCTCTCAAAATCAAAAAGTACCCCATCTCTTCCTGGTCTATGGACACTCTATCGATCAAAATGGAGAGACGGTGCCATTTCATATGCCTGCACTCTGCGTGGAAGTCAAACGGCTCGTATTTAACTGAAGGATGTCCCAGTAAGGCTACAGTGTCCTTGAAAGCTTTCTCCAGTCTCCCTACAGGTAAATTACAAATGTAAATAAGTGTATAAGTGACAGAACACACTGAAATACCTTCAGACCCTACTTGATCCACTAGATCGACCATCACTTGTCGCCCATAAATACCAGCCATGGCCTCAACGTGCTTCAGACAGGCATTTTGGTGTTCCTGTGGGTCCACACTGTGATCCAAAGTGATGGGTGGTTTGTAGCGTAGATCAGGACGTTGGTACCAGTATAAAGGAATTGAACCTCTGATCTGTGTGTCTAAGGTCAGTTTCACAATGTCTAATCCAATTTAACAGTTTATAGTTAACCTGTACAAAACTAGCTCTGTCTCCTTCTCCCGATTCTACAATTTGTTCAGTTTCAACAAAGTTGGCGACGTTGCCGTCTTTGTCAATACCCCTGCGGTACCATCGTGTTCCCGCCCTAATTTTCATGTTGTCAACTACACATTCAGTGTGTTACTATTACAAAAATTACCTAAAAATGCTTCTTCTCGACACTAAAGCCCATACAAAGTTGTGTCCATTAATCACACAAGGATTGATGGACACAAAACCGTGTATTAAAGGTAGGGCAAACCTTCTAGAAGCTGGATTCTGGAATGGTTCTAGTAGGTACCAATTCCAGACAAACCTGCACCACACTCAATCAATTTGACACTCATTAATCAGTTCAAATAACTAACCTGGAATCAGCCCTTTCAAATAAAGACTGCTGCCAAAACTCAGGACTGATATCATGCAACCTCTGAATGGAATGACTAAGATCATAGCTGTAACTGAAATAAAAACTGGGCGTGGCCAGAACCGTCTGTACCATACTCAAGTAAACACTGTTGTCAGCTTGTTTCTCATTGTTTAAATGCAACAAATTCCTAGAGTAGGGAACCAGCTCGGTTTTGACTAGTTTCCAAATTGGATGGCCTGCAATATAACTGTACGTGGGGGATTTAGTGATAGTTTAAGGGTTAATAAGCCAACCTACCCTATGAGGTCCCTTTGAGTTGCTATGACCAGGTAAGGACCTGCCAATAAGGTAATAGAGCCAAGCAGGCCGCAGAAATCTTGACGGGAACTAACCGAAGGGATTTGTCCGGCATTTCGTTGCAGGGTTGGTACCTCAGAAGCTCTGTCGATTACAAGCAACTCATCACCATTTTTCGGTTCTATGTAGAACTTTTCAGGGGTGATGTAACTAACGAAAATTAATTGCCAGTGTTATGCGTGACCTTTGGAGCACTAAATACTGTATGAAAACAGTTCCAGGCCCCTTAAAACCTGTTGGGTTTATAAAATAACCTGTTGTAACAGTGGCAACATTGTACAGGTTGACAAGCAACGCCACCTAATATAATTGACGTTCGAATGTTCTAGAACACGTGTGTCGGTCGGTCGGTTGTATTACAATAATGTTCACCTCCCTTTTAGTATTAATACAAGTTTATTAGTTAGTTAAATAAACGTGTTTTACTGTCCAAGATCCAACCACCCCAATAGGTTATGGGCCCAGAGTGGTTTGGACAGTGAAGTAAAAGAAAAAGTGAAGCAACCCGTGTGTCGGACGTATCGTGAAGCAACCCGTGTGTCGGACGTATCGATCGATAAAATAAAAAAAGCGTCAATAAAAGCTTGAGGCAGAAAAGGATCGTGAATCAACTGAACGGATCGAGAAGAGAAGTCGAGGTTAAAACTAGTTGGACCTGATTTTCTGAAGAAGAATCCATTAAGATGAGTAACGTCGATCTGGGAAATATTGCTCAAATAGCTAAATTTGAAGGCAAAAATTATCAACAGTGGAAATTCCAAGTTAAGTGCGCCCTACGAGCTAAAGGCCTGTATGGAATTGCAGATGGCAGTACCCCGAAACCAGAAGTATTTGCAGAGGGTGAGTTGTGGAATAAAAAAGATGCTCAGGCAATGTGTATAATAACTGCAGCAATGGGGCTAAATCAAATTTCACTAATAGAAAACTGTGAGACCAGTAAACAAGTTTTAGACAAGTTAAACTCGATCTATGACGTAAAAACGGAGACAAATAAAATGTTGGTACACGAACAATTTTATCAGTACAAAATGCTACCCACAGATTCAATGGCTCAGCATATTTCAAAGGTTGAAAATCTAGCAATGCAAATTAAAAATTCAGGAGACCAGTTGAGTGACACTGCTGTTATTACAAAAATAATGAGCACTCTTCCACCAAAATATGGTCCATTCCGACAAGCTTGGTTGTCTATGGATGAAGCTAGACAGACTATTGAAAACTTGACCTCGAGATTACTTGATGAAGAAAGAAATTTAAGTACAAGCGAACATAATGAAGATTATGCTTTAGCTGCCACACAAATGAACAAGTTTGGCAATAGAAATTTTAGAAACACAGGGCCTCCACAAAGAAAACCGTCAACAAATGTGAAGTGTTATAATTGTGGAAAAAGGGGACATTTTGCAAAGGATTGCCGATGTCCGAAAAGGCAACAATTAGGAGGTAACACTCATAGAAGCAGCAGCGGTGGACAAAATGACAATGAACGAGAGCGCGGGACAGTTTTTCCTGGATCTGGATATAGTGGACATGAAAGTGGTCGAGCTAGACATCAAAGTGGAAGTGGTAACTCTGGCAACACTGCAAATGGAAGAGCTTTCAACATTGAAGACAGTGATGACAGTGTGCCTGAAGTTGACATTGACTGTAGTGACATTTGGATTTTAGACAGTGGCGCTAGTAGACACATGTGTCACTCGGAAAGTATGTTTACATCAGTTCGAAAAGTTCAAAACTTATTCGTAAAACTCGGCGATAATAAAGAACTTCCAGTTCAAGGAATCGGAGAAATTTTGATAGAGAAGTTTGTAAATGGGACTTGGTGTAAAGGCGTTATGACAGACGTATGGCTTGTACCCGGCTTAAGGAGAAATCTGTTTTCAGAAGGTGCAGTAACAAATAAAGGTTTTACTATTTTTAAGGACAACCAGAAGGCCGAAATTTTTGAAAGTGGCCAAGTGGTGGCTACTGCAGTACCTTACGAAAACAACCTTTATAGAGTGTTGATTCGCCTACAGAACAAAAATGCAATTACTGAGGTAAATGTAGTTTCTACAGGGACTTTAAAACAATGGCATGAAAGACTCGGACATTTAAATATCAAGTACATTAAGGAACTATTCACAAAGAATCTTGTAAGTGGAATAAGTATAACAGACATAAATGACAATTTCTTTTGTGAAAGCTGTGTATATGCCAAGCAACACAAACTTAAATTCCAAAACACTGAAAAACATGTATCAAAACCAGGTGAGTTAATTTCCAGCGATGTCTGTGGACCGATGAGTGAAGATAGTATTGGAGGATCCAAATACTATGTTCTTTTTAAAGACAATTATACAGGCTACAGGTCAGTAAATTTTATTAGACATAAAAGTGATGTAACCCAATGTTTTAAGAACTTTATTTCCTTGTGCAACACTAAATTTGGGCACAAAGTTCAAAGAGTGCGTGTAGACAATGGGCGAGAATATGTAAATGAGTCACTAAAACAGTATTTATCTGAAAGTGGTATAGTTTTAGAAACTACAGGTATTTATACACCGGAGCAAAATGGTCGCTGTGAGAGAGACAACAGGACCATAATGGAGTCTGCAAGAGCTCTGTTATTTGACAAGGATTTGCCTAAAACTTTATGGGCAGAAGCAGTAAATACTTCTGTGTATTTGCTGAACCGGACACCTACAAAGCAGTCTGAAACCACTCCTTATGAACACTGGACTGGTAAAAGGCCTAACTTACAACACACCAAAGTTTTTGGTTGTGAAGCCTATTTGTTAACACCAGGCACTTTAAGAACCAAACTGGATAAGAAAAGCGAGAGGTATGTTTTTGTAGGTTATGAAGGGGATTCAACGAATTACAGGTTGTATGATCCTGTGACACATAAAATAAAAGTTTCTCGTCATGTTATTTTTAATGAAGATAGTGAATTTAAAACCCCAAGACAAAACTGTGTTCTACTTCCAATAGAAAATAACAGATCTGACAATTTAGATGCTCAAGATGACCTTGACCCAAACTATTTTGAGGAACCTGATATACAAGGACAAAATGACACTGACAATGAACAAGTATCACCTTACAACTTAAGAGCTAGAAAAGATATACATCCACCTGAATATTTGTGTCAAAACTTTGATCTTGACTTTTCTGAGATTAATTTTACAGAAATAAGTGTTCCTTCCAGTTACCAAGAAGCCATTAGTTGTCCAAATAAGCAGGAATGGAAGGCAGCCATACAAGAAGAACTACAAGCTTTGGAAGTCAACAAAACGTGGGAGTTAGTTAATTTGCCACCAAACAGAAGTACAATTGGGACGAAATGGGTTTTCCGAGTTAAGGAAGCTGAAAATGGTCACAAACCTCGTTTTAAGGCTCGCCTATGTGCAAAAGGGTTTAGTCAAGTAAAGGGTGTAGATTTTCAGGAGACTTTTTCCCCCACGACAAGGTATGACACACTAAGAGTACTTTTAGCCCTTTCAGCACAACAGAAAATGAAAATGAGGCAGTTCGATATCAAAACTGCTTTCCTTTACGGCATACTAAGTGAAGAATTGTATATAGACTTACCTGAGGGATTAAACAATAATAAACAAAAAGTGTGCAAACTAAATAAAGCCCTTTATGGCCTAAAACAAGCTCCTCGAGTATGGAATGAGACTTTCAAGGAATTTTGTCAAAGCATTGGTTTTTATCAATGTACTTCTGACAATTGTGTCTACATTAAGACTGACAGAAAAGTTTTTCTAGCATTATATGTTGATGATGGTCTTCTACTATCTGACAGTGATGAAGAATTGGACTTAGTGCTTGTTCAGTTACAGAAGAGGTTTCAAATTACCATAATTGAAGATCCAAAGTACTTTGTGGGCTTGCAAATTGAGCGACTTAAAGATGACTCAATATTCATCCATCAGTCAAAGTACATTCATCAAATTGTTCATAAATTTGGACAAGAAGATTCAAATCCTGTCTCGGTACCTGCAGATCCTAATTCCAGTTTAAGCAAGGATCTTGGCAAACCAATAGAAAATATTCCTTATAGAGAAGCAGTAGGATCACTGATGTTTTTGGCAATTGTAAGTCGGCCAGACATTATGTATTCGATTGGACTAGTAAGTCGTTATCTGCAAAATCCCACCACAGCTCATTGGAATGCTGTTAAACGAATTTTCAAGTACTTAAAGGGCACCTTAAACATTGGCATTCACTATAAAAGTGACCCTTGTGGCATTAATCTAAGTGGCTACTGTGATTCTGATTTTGCAGGTGATATAGACACAAGACGTTCTACAACAGGCTATGTTTTCTTAATCAACAACAGTGCTGTAACATGGAAAAGCCAGAAGCAGAAGTGTGTGAGCTTGTCCACTACAGAAGCTGAGTATGTGGCAGCCTCAACAGCCTCCAGAGAAGCCATATGGTTGAAAAATCTACTAGAAGCCCTCGGTGAAAACATAATTTTGCCCGTTAATATGTACGTCGACAATCAAAGTGCTCTAAAACTTATTAAAAATCCAGTGTTTCATCCACGCACAAAACATATCGACATAAAATTTCATTTTGTTCGGGATCAATATGTTTTAGGTTTAATTGATTTTCAATATGTTTCTACCAATGATCAAACAGCAGATGGTTTCACCAAAGCATTGTCAGTAATCAAATTTAAGAGATTTGTAAGTCAGTTAGGTATTAAGTGCTTCTTAGATTTACTAAAAATTAAGTAGTATGTTACAACTGTTTATTTTACGTGGGAGTGTTGGGTTTATAAAATAACCTGTTGTAACAGTGGCAACATTGTACAGGTTGACAAGCAACGCCACCTAATATAATTGACGTTCGAATGTTCTAGAACACGTGTGTCGGTCGGTCGGTTGTATTACAATAATGTTCACCTCCCTTTTAGTATTAATACAAGTTTATTAGTTAGTTAAATAAACGTGTTTTACTGTCCAAGATCCAACCACCCCAATAAAACCCTTTTAAGCTTATCAGAAACACCAAAAATACTTACAGAGTTAAATCGTTGTATACGTCGGAGGTGGACATTGTTACCGGAAATTTTACGGTAATAATTATGAGTAGGATTACCCGAAAAAACCTAATTTGTCCAGCATTACTGAAAAACGATAATAATCACACACAAATTAGCAGTTTGTTGGGTTATTTGGCTACTGGTGACCTCACTAATTTTTTAGTTTAATCTGACAGTTCAAACAGCTGATCAGTGAATGTTATGTTGCAGACGTGACGTTGTACGGATTTATCATAGCCAGTCACGTGACTAGATTTTAATGGTGGTAAAATGGTAAGAATGTTTTGAAACTCTCCAAAATCCTAATTTACCAGCTTATCTCAATGTAATAAACCAATTTACAAGTTTTAATAGCATTATTATGTAATGTAACCATTTATAGCATTTCAGGAGAGTCAAATATTGAGTTAAAAACATTCTTTGCATAAATAAAGTTTTACTAGGGATCCTAGGTAAATCATCCAATCTACAAGAAAAAAGGTAGTTTACTAAATAGTGTATAAGCGTTGATAAGAAATTGTTTCTAGTTTGTTGTGGGAAGTATTTTTGGTTGCCTAAATATGGCGCCTGCATAGCAATCCTTACAGTCTTGTCTGTCAAATGTCAAAACTGAAAATAAAAACAAGAAATTTGTCTATTTTGCTAAATTTTAATTTCCCTTAGTTTTTTAGTATAAAATCCTCCAAATGGAGGAAATAGAGTGGAATGTGGTAAACGAGGGTCAATTATTAGCCGCCATGGTCGGTCACAAACCAGTAGGTAAGTCGGAAACGACCCTGCCCTAGAAATCTGCATAACCTAACCTCAATTGGCCGTCAGGTGTAAACAAATACTTTCAAATGGCTTTGATATGCGAAAAACTGGCCGACAGTCTGAATAAGGAGGTGAGCCCCGAGAAAATCTGGGCCCACTTGAGCACCATGTACAATTTGGACGTTCTGGACGACAACGAGTCCATACCCTTTCCAAATGCGGAGAAGGAGTTCTCGTTGCCCTCGTCCGAATTCGGGGACTTGTTGAACAAGAAGGAGGAGGAGGACGAGAAAAAATCGTTGAACGAGCTCGCTAAATTGGCCAAAGACTTAAAACGCGACGACAAAACTCCGAGTAAGGGGGTGGCAAAAGAAGGCACCCCACGGCGCGATAGCAAAGATGCCAAAGACACCAAAACGCCCGCGGGTGGTGGAAAAAAGTTGGAGAAGAGTAGGGGAAACGCCAAAGGACGGGCCACGCCTAAAGAGGAGAGAGGTAGAGGCAAGACTGATGATACACCAAAACCAACTAAAAGGACCAGAGGTGATTGTTGTATATGGTTGTTAGTTCAAATGGTAAATTTGCCCTTTGTAGGGAGCTTAAAGTCAAATGATGATTCAGGTTCTAGTGGGAAAAGTAGTCCTGTTACTGTCACTCCATCTACAGGGAAGAGAAGAAGAATATAATTATCAGTAACTGCAAGTATTTTTTTTAAGTTATTTTTCATTGCTTTACTATGTTTTTATGAGTATTTAAGGAATCTGTAAAGGTTTCTAGACTAATTCAGTTAATAATTTGTTGGTATTAACGACCAGTCTCAACCAGGGTAGTACTATCAAAAGTACCATACTAAAACGTTTGGTTAAGTCTTTATTGTACATAATAGAGTCTAGAAAATCAACTTTATTTATCTCTCTAAACGACAAAAAAATGCGTGTTTAGATCCTGGCACGTCTTCCCTAAAATACTTGTCGTAAAAATCCAAAGCGACATTTTCCACTTTAAAACCGAATTTCTGGTACAAAAACAATGCGGGATTGTTAATGGCCACATGCAACGTAATGTCCTTACCCAAACTGGTCTACAAAAAACAAATAAAAGACAACTGTGATATAATAAACAACCAGGTACCTGAATCAAATGATAGAGCATAAATCTGGCAATGCCGCAATTCCTCCAACCAGGTCGCGTGAACAGAAAGGAAACGTAATTTTCCGTGTGTCGCACGTCAGGCACTATAAAGGCGAAACCGACGATTAGTCGTTTATACAGTGTCACGCAACTGTAGTCCGGGTATTGTAGGGTGTCGGTAACTGCATGAATCGCAAAAGTAAATCGCAATTTTGACTGACATCTGACAATGGCTTACGATCGATTCCAGGCCAGAAAAACTGGTTGCATAAGCTGTTTATGGCTGGAATGTGTTCGGGTTGCACGTAGGTGTAGTCCAGGGGAGCGCGAGGTGGTAGTACAAAGTCCTGGTTGGATTTGTTTGCCACTATTTGCACCTCTGCCATTAGTCGAAGCCTTGACGCATTTATTGTTAAGGCAAAACAGTTCCAGATAACCGTTATATTGTCTGTTCAGTGATCTTTTGACTGTTGCGTCACAATCACCAGTCCTAGAGGCCCTAGCCCTGAGAGGGAAGGCTTAAGAGACTTCTAGATGCCTCTGGCACTTTTTAGAAGGTTCTCAGTAGCATTTACAGGTCTTTGACACCCTCAAAATGGTCCTAGATGCCTCTGGCAATTTTAAACAGTTATGGAATGGTTTTAAACACTTCTAGAAGACTCTGACACTTCTTGGAAGGTTCTCGATAGCATTTTGAGGTCTCTGACACTTTTAAAATTGTTTTAGGGGCCTCTAGCAATTTAAAATAGTTACAGGAAGGTTTAAGACACTTGTAGAGGGCTCTGACACTTATTATTGGCCTCTGGCAATTTAAAACAACTCTGAGAAGGTTTAAGACACTTGCACACAAGCTTCAGACATTTTTAGAAGCTTTTCAGTAGCATTTGCAGGTCTTTGACACCCTCAAAATGGTCCTAGATGCCTCTGGCAATTTTAAACAGTTATGGAGTGGTTTTAAACACTTCTAGAAGACTCTGACACTTCTTGGAACGTTCTCGATAGCATTTAGAGGCCTCTGACACTTTTAAAATTGTTCTAGGGGCCTCTAGCAATTTAAAATAGTTACAGGAAGGTTTAAGACACTTGTAGAGGGCTCTGACACTTTTTAGAAGATTCTCAGTAGGATTTAAAGGTTTCTGACACTTATTACAGGCCTCTGGCAATTTAAAACAACTCTGAGAAGGTTTAAGACACTTGCACACAAGCTTCAGACATTTTTTAGAAGCTTCTCAGTAGCATTTAGAGGTCTTTGACACCCTCAAAATGGTCCTAGATGCCTCTGGCAATTTTAAACAGTTATGGAGTGGTTTTAAACACTTCTAGAGGGCTCTTGGAAGGTTCTCGATAGCATTTAGAGGTCTCCGACACTTTTAAAATTGTTCTAGGGGCCTCTAGAAATTTAAAATAGTTACAGGAAGGTTTAAGACACTTCTAGAGGGCTCTGACAGTTTTTAGAAGGTTCTCAATAACATTTAGAGGTCTTTGACACTGTCAAAATGGTCCTAGACGCCTCTGGCAATTTTAAACAGATATGGAGTGGTTTTAAACACTTCTAGAGGGCTCTTGGAAGGTTCTCGATAGCATTTAGAGGTCTCCGACACTTTTAAAATTGTTCTAGGGGCCTCTAGAAATTTAAAATAGTTACAAGAAGGTTTAAGACACTTGTAGAGGGCTCTGACACTTTTTAGAAGGTTCTCAGTAGCATTTAGAGGTCTTTGTCACTGTCAAAATGGTCCTAGAGGCCTCTGGCAATTTAAAACAAGTCTGGGAAGGCTTAAGAGACTTTTAGATGCCTCTGGCACTTTTTAGAAGGTTCTCAGTAACATTTAGAGGTCTTTGACACTGTCAAAATGGTCTTAGATGCCTCTGGCAATTTAAAACTGTTATGGAGGGGTTTTAAACACTTCTAGAGGGCTGTGACACTTCTTGGAAGGTTCTCGATAGCATTTAGAGGTCTCTGACACTTTTAAAATTGTTCTAAGGGCCTCTAGCAATTTAAAATAGTTACAGGAAGGTTTAAGACACTTGTAGAGGGCTCTGACGCGTTTTAGAAGGTTCTCAGTAGGATTTAAAGGTCTCTGACACTTATTACAGGCCTCTGGCAATTTAAAACAACTCTGAGAAGGTTTAAGACACTTGTAGAAGCTTCAGACATTTTTTAGAAGCTTCTCAGTAGCATTTAGAGGTCTTTGACACCCTCAAAATGGTCCTAGATGCCTCTGGCAATTTTAAACAATTATGGAGTGGTTTTAAACACTAGAGGGCTCTGGCACTTCTTGGAAGGTTCTCGATAGCATTTTGAGGCCTCTGACACTTTTAAAATTGTTCTAGGGGCCTCTAGCAATTTAAAATAGTTACAGGACGGTTTAAGACACTTGTAGAGGGCTCTGACACTTTTTAGAAGGTTCTCAGTAGCATTTAGAGGTCTTTGTCACTGTCAAAATGGTCCTAGAGGCCTCTGGCAATTTTAAACAGTTATGGAGTGGTTTTAAACACTTCTAGAGGACTCTGACACTTCTTAGAAGGTTCTCAGTAGGATTTAAAGGTCTCTGACACTTTCAAAATGGTCCTAGAGGCCTCTGGCAATTTAAAACAACTCTGAGAAGGTTTAAGACACTTGTAGAAGCTTCTCAGTAGCAATTTTGAGATAAGTGACGCCACAGTCAGAACTCACTGAACAGAGCTAATTTACCAATTTGGTATAGTTTCTGAATCTCGTCTAATGTAGGGCTTCAAGTAAATACTGCTGTACGGTGACAGTATCATTTCTTTGCGTATACCTCCTGTGAGTTTAGTGGCCAATTTAAGCATTTTAATGCGGCTTATACCTGAAAAACTTTCATTTTACCCACTGGCTGAACGTGTTGCTGCACCTTACTGTTTAGAGAAGTATTATAGTGACATAGTGGATCCAGTAAAGTTTTATTTGAGTTGTCCACTGTTTGTAGTTTCTTAGGAGGTTCTGGTTGGGGCGCCACTGGCGCAGGCTCCACCGGTAATAAAGGTGGTAGAGACTTGGAGGACAGTTGTATGAGCCTAAATTGGTACTTCACTGCTGAGCTGCTAGAGGGTGTTTGTGTACTTACTTTTTGGCCGCAGCTACAGGGCTAGCCACCACATTTTTTCTCTTTAAACCCCTGGACTTCTATTTAAACAATTTTGTAGTGACAGTCATGCAAATGCAATAATTTTACCTTTTTTTCTATGTCAGCTTCCACAGCCTCCACATTTTCAAACTCTATATTGTCGGTTAAGTCAACTGATTGAGTGAGTGTGGGGTCCTGAATGTATTGCTCTAGCAGCACTTTGAACTGTTCTGGATCGGAAATCTTTTTTTTCTCAGTTTTTACTTTAGTTTTTTGCCTCCCTGCTGTTAGTATATTATCTGCAACAGCATTGTATTACAATTTGGTTTGTTTGAAGGTACTGTTAACTCACAGATTGTTGACAGTACTAAAGGAGTAATTTTGGGGTACATCAACGTCCACCAAGCTGGTTTATTAAAAGCAGTCTTACTACCAGACACAAACAAGTACCCACTATAGTGGGAGAGCCTCCCGGCTACAGTGCCCACCCACTTTTTCTTTCGCGCTTTATTATCGGTTGGGAATAGTATACTCCAATTCCTGTCGATGAAACCCACCAAATGGTGCCGCCAGTGGAAGAAACCATTTCTGGCAAGGCCCCCTGACTTGACCTGCAAATGGTACATGGCCAGCACCAAGGCTTGAAGCCTACACAAGCTTAAATAGGAAAGTGTGTTAACATTTAGAATTTACCAGGAAATGTTTTGTCTAACGAATTGTTCGCTGCCTGTGACGGAGCACTCCTGGCAGGTGTACGCGAAAAATAGGTCTCCAGCCAGGCCTCCCGGCACCGAGCCCCTTTTAATGCAGACGGCGTGGACGTGTTGGTTGCACAGTTGACAGGTAAGCCCCTCGTTAATACACGGTTCCAGTAATTGCAGGCAGTATTTGCATGCTTTAGGTACCAATAAATCTTCCATTTTTTTAAATGTATTTCAGTGTTTTTTAACTAAATTTACTGTAATATTGTTTGGTGTAAACAAAAACATATTATTTGAGGTTAGGTTAGTAGGGGAATTTCTGACATTTGGCAGAAATTATTTGGTCTGTAATAGAGCGCCACACGTGGTGGTTTTGGGAAGTAACGAAAGTTACATAACACGTGCCTTTATTAACAAACAAAACTTCAAAATAACTAGCAAAGGAAGTTAAATGGCAAGCCTGGAATATAAAAACATTGAAGAAGTGTCTTTATCATCAAGTCCAATCCTGCGTGCGTGTTTAAACAACTGATTGACCGTCGAGGTTAAAGGTACGGATTCGCGTAGCTTGTTGGCCGTTTCCAGGGTTCTTTGCACATCCTCTTGCATGGATGGTATCGTTTCCTGCACGTCTGTGTAGTTGTTTTTCCTGATATTGTCGCATATTCCTGGAATTGCTACGTGTAGAGGTAACTTAAGAACGAAACGAAAACTCACTCCTAAGATAGGGGCAATCCATTGAGGTTTGTTGAAAAATATCTAAGAATTTTGACATTTTGATAATGTCTCCGGCAAAAGCGGCTGCCTCGCAAAACCCGGCTAAGAATGAGGCTTTCATGCTTTGCAAAACGCCGTTGATCTGAGGTGGTACCCCCACCTCTCCCACTCCATAAGCGGCGGAACCCATCGACCAAAAACACGACTTAAACTCTCCGTCAATTAATCGTACGCTGGCCTTGGACGCTCCAATTAGTAATAACAGTTGTCGATCTTCCGCTTCCTGTTTGGTTCCTTGCACCTATAAACCGACTTCCAACAGCTAGAACTGGCAACACAGCACCCAACTTACCATTGCCTCAGCATAGATGGCGCCCTTTTGTTGGAAAAACGTGTTTAGTTCGTCTGAAGCCTCCCTGTCCAAGGCGGTCATTTCAACGTAAACTTTGCCTACCAGTATGGTATCATTCATGTCCAGGCAACCCATGCTTGCAAGCACTTGTGAAACTTCTTGAGAACTGGATAACATACTAAAAATGATTGCAGAACGTTCCACCTGGAAGCACATTTCGTAACAACGTCTCAAAATGGCCTGTCAGTGACTTACCACTTTGCGAGGTGTGGAAAACGTTTCACAGTAAGCGTTAATATCTTTGGCGTACGATCTCAGTTCGGCACACAAAGCCTCACTGGTGCTCCACACTAGCACGTTGTGACGAAACTGTAACATGTTCTTGACCATTGCCTCCGCATACAAATTACAAGCAAACACGCCCACGTATTTGTCAGTGGGGTCGCAGTCTTGCGTATCCATTTCCTCCAAGTGGTCTGCTGGTACTGTTGACCTGGATCTGATCGATCGGCTCATTGTTGACACCGAACTGACCTCGCTGTCGTAACGTTGACGTTTCTTTCGACTTTTCACTGTACTGCTCGACTTCACTGACATTGAACTCTTTGGCCGCGGTTTCTTCTCTTTTACTATGAAAGGGACGATGTCCATTTCATAGTGAGGGTTTTTGGAAAGTTTTTCTTGAAATTGACTAGTTAAACATGGAATAATAATCAAACATTATAAACCTACTGCGGTTCCATTTTAGCTCTCTATGTGCGTCTTTTAATGCGTTAGTACACTTTTCAGTGTATTTTTCTTTGTACTGTTCGTATGGTTTGATGTAACGCTCCCTGATCCAGGCGTAGTTATTTGAACCAAAAAAATACACCCAGTACATGTTTTCCTTGGGTGGGGGTGGAGCTGAGGCATTGGGCGGCATTATAATAGCCGGCCAATAGGAAAATCCTAAAGCAACACTTTATCTGTATAAAGCAATGTGGGTAAATTGATTGAAAGGTGAAAACCTGTTAGTTTAGCCCAGACAAACTCCATAGTCCTGAATAGGGGTTTCTTTTGCATCTTGATTATCTACAGAGTGAAATTAAATTATTATATAAATTGTAATACTGTAAACTAAGTAAATAGTGAGTAATTAGTTTTATGATAAATCTCTTGGAGGCTTCTGCTTCTTTTCTTCCGTCTCGGCTGGTCTTGGATACAATCTTCAGAAACTTGCTCTGGCATTATCATTAAAAGCTTTTTAAACATAATAACTGACAATTCTATAGCTTGACAAATTTACAATTAAAAGTAAACTACTATTTTCCGGCTGTAAAAGGCAAAAGTCCTGGAAAAAAGGCAAGCAAAATGTACTACTTACTGTAAAAGGTAAACACAAAGTGTATTAATGCCTATTGTAGGCGGTAACATACCCTAACTGGATTTCAGGCAAGCACCACTAATAAAAACTCGTAAAAGGACAATAAGAAGTAAAAAATAGCTCAAGTAAGCAATTTGTGTTGAAAACAATAACAAACAACAAATTTCTAACCTCAAAATTGTCTTTCAGGCGCAAATGACAGTAGACAGGTTAAAAAAAAAGTACACCGTTGCCACATTGTCTAACTAGCCCAAGAAAAGTGGACGTTGCCAGAAATTTTACAAGAAACCTGCTGCTGTACGGATTTTGTTTGATACAACAAATAAGTGTGACGGTTACGATTTACAGGACTCAAATATGGGTGAAAGAAAATATATCACAGCTGTGAAGAAAGAAAATGTACGTCACAAACACACCAAGCTGTGTTGCCAAACTACTACAATCACCAGGGTATTTTCAAGAGAATAAAAAACAAAATTAGGAATTTAAATATAAAATTTCTACAAACATCAACACTTACAAATGCTAATACAGTCACGTGACTGTGTTTGTCAAATTGTCAGATAATCATCGAATAATCAATTTATGCATTGAAACACCCTGAACCCCTTGCGCCACATGTACCGGAGTGGTGGAATACAAACGAATTGGTAAACTCCATACCATCGTTTCGATTGGCACGTCAGAGGGCGCTTGCCAGTACTTGACCTCCGAGTCGGGCAGATCCAATCCCTTGTGAGTGCTGGTGACAAACTCAAAGTGCAACCGCCACTTTAAGCGTACCAAGTCGGTTTCAAAGGCCGGAGTGACGTGGAGCGGAATTGGGAGTATCAGCTGGGTGTATTGGTAACCCAGGCACACTTCGTGGTGTTTGCTGAAAGTGATTATTCTCACTTGTTTCGAATTTTCATTGCCCGGATCGATTAAGGTTTCTTCCTCGCATTGTAAGGATACGGAGACTTGCATGCATTGCACCGTGGCTACGGTAAAGTCAAAAGTGCCGATAATGTCTTCGCCCAGCTTGTAAGCGGGTTTGAACAGACAGAACCGGGCTACTTTGCCCCACATGTTGGATATCATATAAAAATTCGGGTTGCGTCTAGCTGTGATGTTCTGTAGACTTTCCAAGGCTAAATCGATGGGTTTTTCCTTCTGACGGATTTCTAAGAAGGGATTGGTGGGGGTTAGTTCTTCTGTAGTTTCATTGCACAATGCCCCTGCCTCGTTTAGGATCGCCTCTGCTAGAGGGAGGACCCTAAAAGGGACACGCATCAATTTGACTGGGTGGTTGACGCGTTGGGTTCCTATAGTGATTTTATAGGAGTACTTGACCAGTTGACCTCTGTATGAAGGTGGCGAGTCTATAGGGATTTTCTCCTTGTATAGGACTGAACAATTTTTTAAGTTAGTGATAATTTGGTGGATTTGCGGACAACTTACAGTGTTTTACTTGTCCAGGTGACAGTTTCAAGTCACAAAACAGGATTTTAGGCTTGGTGGCAAACTCCAACTTGGCATTTTCTCCAGTTATGCTACCCAAAGCTGTGTCGGGTAAAGTGATCTGACTGGGTCTTCTATCGACTACTTTAACTTTACTGACTTTTCCGTCGGTAAAACATTGACAGTGGATTTGGGCGGAGGCCCAGGCCAAACCTTCAAAAGCATCAGTGTGGCTTTGAGACACCTATAAATGGGGCTCTAATTTGGTTGGCTTTAAAATGCAAGCTAATCAGTACCTTATGGGTGGGTGAGACAGGGTGACTGAAAGTTATTATACATTCCACAACTTCACCAGAAAGGAAAACGTGACCTCTAACCAGTTTGGCTGTTACTTCAATCATTTTCTCTTTTCTTTTAATAATGTTTATATGTTTATGTTTATTAAATAAAAATTGAGGTTATACTGAATGTCAAGTCAACGTATCGGTTGATTTGACAGCTGACAAGCATTTGTGCTCTTTCTACTACATCACTCTAGAGTAGGACAGTAAATGCAACTAACATAACCTCAACTAAAACGGTAAACAATAAACATTCCAACTTACAATTTGTAGATGCTCCACTATGTTTTTAAGGGGTAAATTTCAAAGTATAGAATCCCGCTTATGCTTGTTAGTATGGTCAACTTCCGTCCTATACTCAATCCATAGGTTTACAAAGGCTAGCCAGAGTTGTAAGTTGTTTCAACACAGGAAGACCCTCATAAACCAACTGTCTAGACAGTTTTCCAGGTTTACTCGGATTATTATGACGATTTCGAAGCAGGTTGGTCCGTTTTGGACTCCAATAATCGTGACAAAGCGGATTTTGAGTGGGAAACTGTCAGGTACTTTATCCGAAGTATTTTTCCTGTACTGCTCACCTACTCACTCACCTGGCAGGTGATTGAGCATTGGAAGCCTCAATTACACGCAAGTAGCTGCAGCTACACCCACTACCAGTTTTAAAAATATCAATTCCAGGCTTTAAGACACTACCATCAAGTCTTTACTGCCTTACTGTACTTAACTTACTTAATGGGGTACAAAATTACAGTTTTAGCCCTGTTGCAGCCTGTGCTGTTTTACTTAGTGGGCAGAAGGGGGTTTAAACCGCTGATTTGGGCTTGCAACCTTATTTGCCTGGCTTTAATAGCAGGATTTAAGAATTTATGTGCTTATCCAAGGTTTGTCGACTATATGGGACTGGACCAGTTTAGGGCATTTTTGAGTGTGCTGATTTTGTGCTGGATGAACTTAAAATGCACCAGCTTCTTTCTGAGCAACCCCCCGGGGGCGAAGCCCGATTTAAAGTACTGTTTCTACCTGCCTACATTGTTTGTAGGCCCTTTTATACAATCAAGCAACTTTAAAGCTCCACAACAGTCTTTGTGGGTTAGGTTAGGCAAATTGGGGCTGGATATTGCCAGGTGCACGTTCTGGGCTGTATTTGTGGAATGTGGTTTGCATTTTATTTACGTGAATGCCACCATGTTTCAACTTGAGGTGAGTTCCATCCAATCTCTGAAACACACAGCTAAAACTATGGGTTTTTTTTAAGTTAGTGGGACAGTTGGATTTTTGGGCTTTGTGTGGTTGGGGGTACTTGATGGGGCAGTATTTTCATATTAAGTATGTTGTCCAGTATGGGCTGAGTACAGCCCTGGCTGCCTTTGATGGTGTGACAGTACCCAGACTACCGCGTTGTATCGGAAGAGTGCATTTATACTCAGATATGTGGAAATACTTTGATCCTGGCCTGTACACTTTTCTTAAAATGTAGGGGGTTAATTTTAACCAGCACAAGAGAAATGTGATTTTTTTTCAAAGGTTTATATACGTTCCCTGCCGAAAAATGGGTTTAAACAAGTTGTTAGCTTCATTTCTGTGCTTTGGCTTTGTATACTTGTGGCACGGTACTGAACTGTACATTCTAATTTGGGCGGGTCTTAACTTTGTTGGAGTGACTCTGGAGACTGCTTCAGCCACCTTATACACGGAAAAACTCAACAAATTTGAGTGTTTCAGAGGAGAAAGCACAAAGAGGAGACTTAAGAACATCCTGGCAGCCCCACTTTTAGCAATGTCGGCCGTGTCCAATTTTTACTTTTTTGCCGGCAAAGAGGTGGGGGATTTGTTTGTTCAGAGGCTTTTTGGAGGTACTTTGCACCTGTCAGCTGTAAAGGTTGATTGAAATTTTTTTCCTGATTACAGAGACGTGGTTGAGTCAGTTTGTACTAATTTTTGTACTGTACTGTTGCTGTGAGGTGTCAACGGAGTTGCGAAACGTGGAGAGTGGTAAAATGGGGCAATAAAAATCGCAAAAAACCACTCAAGTTGTATTTAGAAATTTTAATAAAGCTGCATTCTAGCACTCAAAGAGCTTTTAACTGAAAATGTTTGTTTCTTCCGGTTTTCCTCTAGACGTTTCAATGCTTCTTGTTTTTTCTTTTCAATCAGTTCTTGCTGTTGTTTGGCTTGCAGTTTGGCTAAAGCTTGAAGCCGTTTTTTCTCGATTTCCTCCGGAGAACACCTCAAGGGAGCTGTAAGTTCACCATTTTATCCTTGCTCACACACCACCAATTTAGCCTTACTTACAATCTGAAATTTGTTGTTTCTGTTTGGCTTGAAGTTTTGCTTTAGCCTCTAAATGTTTTCTTTCGATTTCCAGCAGGACATCTTTAGATAGTTCAGCTAAAAAAGCTTCAATAAACCAGAAAAAAACTATAAAATCCCACTTACCTTTGGAGTAGTTTTCAAAGCTTTGAGTTCGATGCCATTCTACTTTATTTGTGACAGTTTTCACAGCATCAAATTTTACACAATTCTCTGACACTGACCTAGGAAAATCTTTAATGTTTCTACTACTACTATTTTTAATTGATTGGGCTTGTTTACACTGTTTAAGATCTGCAACTTGGGTTAATTGATCAAACACATCCTCACTCATTTCAGTTATCAGATTATCCAGAGAGTCATTGAAAATATCACTGTCTTTAATTGCTTGTTGAGCCTTACTCATTTTATCACACTTAGGTTCAGTTGAAGGGCCACTATCACAGTCCAACCTTTTATAGGCTTTATCAATCTCTTCCTCCACTTGCTGGCTGAATAAAATCAATTTATCATCCATACCATCATCAAAAGGGTCTTCAACACTGTCTTCTTCTTGAGTTATCAATTCTTCAATTGCTTGGCTCAAATTGCCAGCCTTGAAACTTGCTTCCTCTCTGGGTGACAATAACAAACTCTCCTCATGCTCAGGCGGTTTAGCTATTTCCGCTTTTAAAGCCCTCAACTCTTCGCGTAACTTACAAAAATCCTGTTTTATCTGCTGGTTATTGTTGGACGGGTGCCGGCGCAACGGTACTTTAGGAGACTGTTGCAAGTTGAGACGTTTCTTTGATTTGCGCACCACTCTGCCTTTTTTCCTTTCAGGCAAATTGTAGTCCCATAAAACGTCCACGTCCTCGCGCAGTTCCTGCGTTGAACAAGGGAAATATGGACTGTCCTCATCTTCAGATCGCGGATTACTGATACGAACTGGGGTTTTTGTTTCCTCTAAAAATTACCACTGATTAAGTGTGTTTCCAAAGGGGGCGGGTTTTACCGTTTGTTGGATGGCGAGTCAGCGCCAATTTTGGTTTGTCCCGGTTAACTTCCATTGATTTAAAGGTGTTTAAACTGAAAATAAAGTGTTTCTCTGAAATAAACAGTTTCAGGTTAGGTTAGTTTAAAGGGCGCCCTGTTGTGTTTGTCACTTGTCAATTTTTGACTGCTGTCAGTGACATTAAGGATGTTTGTACAAGGTTGCCAAATTTTTTCTTGGTTAATAGGCAGAGACTGAAAAAAAAGTTTTTAAATATTAGACTGTTTAATTATAATTGTAAGACGGTATTTTTCGTGTCATGTGACTGCTGTTGACAAGACTTAACTTAACATTTTCATGAGTATGCTTGGTTGCCATTTTTACAGTTAAGCCTCGGACTCTAATCTAAAAGCTTGTTTGTTTTTGATATTATCATCACTGATCTAGTTAAAAGGCGCGTGATTCTGCTGAATGAAAGTTTATTAGCAGATTAGTGCTAACCGCATTAACACTTCAGCTTTCTAAATATTAGTAGTTTACAGTCGCGTGTGTTTGACTTGTATTCAATAGTGTGTTTGCCGAATCTGTGGTGCACGTTTGCGTATGCAAATTGGTGTTTGGACAAAAAACAATGTGCGTTTAGTTGGCAACCGCGCCCCAATTTGTCACCTGTCAGCTGTCAACCGTTGAAAATCATATGATCGTAATCAGTGACGTGAAAAAGTGAAAGGATGACAGCGAAAAAGGTAGAAGTTGCTATGTGAGTTTCAAAAGTGGTATTACTTCCTGCTTTTATTTATTCAAGTATTCGGCCGGTTGCGTTATCGCATTGATGAGCGCGATCTCGAACTTGGCGCGATAACAACCGCTCTTATCACGCACTAAACACATTCCGTAGCTCCCCCACAGAATCACATTTTAGTGAGTGTAGTAGTAGTAGTAGTAGTTCACTGTTCCAGAAATTGAGATTGAACCCAATTTACGTTCAATTTTCAGCCCAATGTCGCTGCTGTCGTTTACTAAAAGCGTGGACCGGGGCTCCTACGAAAAACTCTCGATACGCGACAGCGCCAGGTCATTGAAAAAGTATGGCTCAACCAGCACAAAGAACAATACCAGAAACGAGAGCTACGTCAAACACTTTGTCAGTAACACTGACACCTTGCAGGGCATCGCTCTTAAGTACAACGTCACTGTAAGTAACATTTTTTTACACCAAAACCCTTTTTTAACCGAATCACCCAGATAGAACAGATTAGAAGAGCTAACAAGTTATGGGCTTCGGACAGTTTGTTTTTGAGGGAATTTCTGCTGATCCCTCAAAGTGAAAATGCCAATGAGGTACAGTCACCTGGTGACAGTTCTCAATCCTCCCTAACCAGTCCCAGTGCTGATGAGAGTCTGAATCAAAACAGAATGTCAGTGGCGAGCAGCACAAGAAGCAACAGCTTTGATGAGGAGAATATCAGCGATTTTCTTAGTAAAATTGACGCTTCCATAGCCAGTACCAAGGAGGTGGTCAAGAAGGTGACCAGTTCTAGTCAGTGAGTAATTTTGTCACATGTAAGCAAGGTTGCCAAACAGTTTTTTTCTTTGATTACCCAGTCACGGTTGGCCAGCTATGCAATAATAATTGTGGAGAAACTCACCTAATTAAATTGTAATCTAGTCCCAGTGCAAACAGACAGTAATCTTTACTGTTATGAAGGTTTTATCAGTGATTTTATTTGTTTTGCACTCTCTCAGACAATCTTAATTCATTATGAGATTCTCAGGTGATTTTTATGGCTTATAAAGTATTTATTGCTCACTTGTCAAGATGGTGGTTAATGTCAATATTGCTATTAATTGACAGTTGACAGTTTCAAATCTAATAACTAGGGATGGGATCATTTTTTCAGTAACTAGTTGTAAATTCAATTTTTTTAAGTGTCACATGTTCCACAACATTAGAAAGTTCAAAACTGCATTACTTGTGGTCACATGACTCAAATTTTTGTAATTTGAATTTTGACAGCTTCAATTTGGCGTCTCGGCCAATTTTCAAGGTCAAATCTGTATTTATTAGGGTCACGTGACTGTTTTGACTATTTTTTTTTCATTTTAATTGCAGTTTTTTTATCTTGTTGACATTTACACTTTAAATTTGACGTTTTGCAAAATTTTTGCCGTTAAAATTCTATTTAGCAGAGTAACATGACATCAGAATTTTTGACAGTTGCTATGTTTGTGACAAATCAACCAAAATTGTCACATCTGTCAAAATCTAGCCAAAAAATGACAATAAAAACTATAAAGAAACTCTGAAAGTTAATTAACCCTATAAAGTATATTAAACTCATTTTATAGGTTTATGGTTGTGATTTTGACAGTCTTGAAGTATGTTTGTTAGTTTGACATTGTCGTTTGAGCTACCCTTTCACTAAAAACTGTCAAAATTTTATTCGTGAAGCTATAAAGTGTCAAGCCAATTTGTACTCATTTGCATTGTTTCAAGTGTGTTTTATACGTTCATAGCCTTATGAATAGGATTTTTGACAGTTGCCACGTTTGTGACAGTTCAAGCTGCGTCCAAAATTGACAGCTACATGTCACATCTGTCGAAACCCGGCCCCAAAATGACAGCGAAACTATTAAGAAACCCTGAAATTTGATTAGTCCTATGGAAAGTTTATTTCAATCATTTTATAGGGCTATGCTTGTCATTCTGAGAGTTTTTATGAATGATGTGCTAGGAAGACGATTTTTGACAGTTGTCACATTAATGACAGATCAAGCTGTGTCCAAAATTGAGAGATACATGTCATATCTGTCAAAATCCAGCCAAAAACGACATTAAAACTATAAAGAAACCCTGAAAGTTGATTAATGAAATAAGAGTGTATTAAAATCATTTTATAGGTTTATGGTTGTGATTTTGACATTTCTGAAGTATGATTGTTAGTTTGACATTGTCGTTTGAGCTACCCTTTCACTAAAAACTGTCAAAATTTTATTCGTGAAGCTATAAAGTGTCAAGCCAATTTGTACTCATTTGCATTGTTTCAAGTGTGTTTTATACGTTCATAGCCTTATGAATAGGATTTTTGACAGTTGCCACGTTTGTGACAGTTCAAGCTGCGTCCAAAATTGACAGCAACATGTCACATCTGTCAAAACCCGGCCCCAAAATGACAGTGTTACTATTAAGAAACCCTGAAATTTGATTAGTCCTATGGAAAGTTTATTTCAATCATTTTATATTGTCATTCTGAGAGTTTTTATAAATGATATACTAGGAAGACGATTTTTGACAGTTGTCACATTAATGACAGATCAAGCTGTGTCCAAAATTGAGAGATACATGTCACATCTGTCAAAATCCAGCCAGAAACAACACTAAAACTATAAAGAAACCCTGAAAGTTGATTAACAAAATAAAAGTGTATTAAAATCATTTTATAGGTTTATGGTGGTGATTTTGACGAATGTTTGTTAGTTTTGACATTTTCATTTGATTTATTACACTTCACTGTCAAAATACTGTCAAACTTGCATTCATGAAGCTATAAAGCGGCATTCAACTGATTTGTGCTCATTTACACTGTTTTCAGTTTGAACTTTGACAGATTTGACGTTCTAGAAAATTGTCAATTTTAAAATTGTATTTATTAGGGTCACGTGACTGTTTTGACTATTTTTTTTAATTGCAATTTTTTTATCCTGTTGACATTTGCACTTTAAATTTGACGTTTTGCAAAATTTTTGCGGTTAAAATTCTATTTAGCAGAGTAACGTGACATCAGAATTTTTGACAGTTGCTATGTTTGTGACAAATCAAGCTGCGTCCAAAATTGTCACATCTGTCAAAATCTAGCCAAAAAATGACAATAAACCTATAAAGAAACTTTGAAAGTTAATTAACCCTATAAAGTATATTAAACTCATTTTTTAGGTTTATGGTTGTGATTTTGACAGTTCTGAAGTATGATTGTTAGATTGACATTGTCGTTTGAGCTACCCTTTCACTAAAAACTGTCAAAATTTTATTCGTGAAGCTATAAAGTGTCAAGCCAATTTGTACTCATTTGCATTGTTTCAAGTATGTTTTATACGTTCATAGCCTTATGAATAGGATTTTTGACAGTTGCCACGTTTGTGACAGTTCAAGCTGCGTCCAAAATTGACAGCTACATGTCACATCTGTCAAAACCCGGCCCCAAAATGACAGCAAAACTATTAAGAAACCCTGAAATTTGATTAATCCTATGGAAAGTTTATTGCAATCATTTCATAGGTTTATGGTTGTCATTCTGAGAGTTTTTATGAATGATATACTAGGAAGACGATTTTTGTCAGTTGTCACATTAATGACAGATCAAGCTGTGTCCAAAATTGAGAGATACATGTCACATCTGTCAAAATCCAGCCGAAAATCACATTGAAACTATAAAGAAACCCTGAAAGTAGATTAACGAAATAAGAGTGTATTAAAATCATTTTATAGGTTTATGGTGCTGATTTTGACGAATGTTTGTTAGTTTTGACATTGTCAGTTGATCTATTACACTTCACTGTCAAAATACTGTCAAACTTGCATTCATGAAGCTATAAAGCGTCATTCAACTGATTTGTGCTCATTTACACTGTCTTCAATTTGAACTTTGACAGATTTGACGTTCTAGAAAATTGTCAATTTCAAAATTGTATTTATTAGGGTCACGTGACTGTTTTTTTCAAACTGAATTTTTTAAATTTCGACACATGGAATTGGTTTTAATGATTTTTAGACACAATTTTAACTTTGACAGAATTGAGGTGTCAAATGTCAATATGAGATTGTAAATATGGACATGTTTGATTCCAATGTGTTTTTAAATCTGCAACTTGTTCTTGACAGTTCGGTCAAATAGGCTGACGTAAAGACAAAACTTTGAGTTTGATGTTGTCATGTCAATATTAGCGTTAACTGACAGTTGACAGTTTGGCCATTAATAAAGACTTTTTGACATTGTGACATTGACAAACAAACGACTCTACTAATATTTTCTCTGAAACTAGATTTGGTTCGGATCTACCGTCAGCAACTGACCAGAGACGATCCAAACCGCAGGCGCGACTCAGACAGCAACATCAGAACAATAACGTGGGACGGGCGACGGCAGCGCCCCCTTTAAACACGGTGGTGACGGTGCAACAGGGTAAACAGGTGCGAACCAGTCTCGAATTGCACGAACAGCAACAGGAGGAACTGTTCGAGTTGTAGCGGGACTTTACCGGCGTTTGAATGCGCGTTAAACTTGCCAGATTCGAGTGCGTGTGATTTTTTTTTAGGGTTAAGGCTTCAGAGCAAAAAGTCGGTGCTTGAAAGAATTTGCGAAATGTTGTGTGTGTATATAAATTTATGGGCCACCCTGTATATACGACGCATCTTTCACAAACAGGTTTTTTCTATTTTAACGTATATTTGTTGACTATTTAGTAGCTATAATCAGGTGAGATTATGTTCTGGGTTGGTCTTAAATAGTAGGCCAATCTAAACCCTCCAAGTCGGCTTACCAAAAAGGAGATTAACTATATTTTAGTAAATAATCAATAAAATTGGTTCTATTTACGTCATATACACCTAAATGGTATCTAAATGTACATAAGCACTTTCTTGGATTTGCCGCTGTTTTGTGTTTTGTTTTCAATAATTGTTATTGTAGATGTCTAGTCTAGTTGTGATACTGTATCACTGGTTTGCTAACCGTACCTAGGGAAAGGTTTTTCAGCTCTAACCTCTAAAAAGTGCTCAAGCCTTCCTCGGTATGCCTTCTCGAGAACGAAAAAAGTTATAAATATTATAGTCTTTTTACTATAACTACCGAAAAACAAGTAAATAAATGTTAATTTTTCTATTTTGTGTGTTTACCCATCCAATGACAGCTGTCACTATCGCCTCCTGTACCTGGATAGGACTAGTTGATACAAAACGAATACGTGAAACCAGTTATATTCATCAAAAAAATAACCAACAGTAAAATATATTTAAAGTGATAGAATAACACTTATATTTGATGCTTAACACTCTAAACTATTAGAAATTCATTTTGTGTTCCCTAAAAGTTCAACAATCCGTTGCTCGTTCCTCAAAATATTGCCTCGTACAGTCAGAATTTCCTGTTCCTGTTTAGATATGTCCTGACGTAAGTGACCCAGTTTGTCCAGTAGCGGTTTACTGGATTCCTCAGCTAATCTGTTAAAAACAAATCCTTAAAAATCAGTGTTTAAGTGTCAGTTTTACGCACTTTTTCTGCTTGTCAATTTCCGCGTACAGTTGCCGTTTCGTGTTGGTCCACGTTTGCAGTTCACTGTGCATCGCCTCCAGGTCTTCGTGCAAATAGTTCATTAGTTTTCCTAACGGGTTGGCGGTTTTGGTCAGGGACTGTATCAAACCTCTTAGTTGCGTGACTTCCCGTGTGGTGGCGTCCTTACCTCGCAAACCTGTTGGATTGTTTCTAAATAGTTTCGCAACATTTAAGGGGTGGTTACCATCTTGATCCCAGTCAATTTCAACTCTTCTCCCCGCCACTCCGTCCTCTTGAATTTGCTCTAAAATTTGTTCAACCAGTTGACCTTTTTCTCCAGCGAAATCTGGCAACGTCTCGTCCACCACTTCTGGTGCATTCTAATTCCATTTTACTTTGATACACTAACCGTATCAATTAAAAATAATTTCTTACTTGAATGACAACGGTGTCTTCGTCTTCTCCTAGACCACTGTCGAAATTCTCTACGATCACTTTAATGTTACCCATAGCGACTGGTTCTGGCAACAGCGCAGAGTCGGGACGTAGGCGTGGTGCTCCAGGTCTAGCACTGGACGGGCGCACGCTCGGTGGTCTCAACGTGGACACTAAAGAAACTTGTCTGTTTGACAACATTTGCAAAAAAACACAAATTACCTGAAGTTGATGCAGTTTTTAATTCACCACTTTTCGGGCGGGCTGACTTGGGTCTAACCAATCCAGCACTACTTTGCCTTGCATTGGAAAAACCTGACACATCTTGTACCTCAACTTTCTTCGGTGTATCCACAACTAATTCCTCTTTTGTTGCATCAGTAGTAACCACTTCTTCAGTCACTTCCTTTGTCTCACTCTCATGAGGTGGTTCTTCTTCTTTTACCGTCTTTTTAGACTTTTTCTCTTTGGTTTGGTTATTGTGGCTTCTGTCTGATTTTGGGGTTGTATCGCTTTTACTTTTTAAATTGCTTCTAGTCACACTGGTTTCTCTTTGAGGTTTTCTAGTTGAAGGTTTTTTGGTGGCTGCCTTGTCTTTAGGAGCACTGTGTAATTGAGCCACGTAGTTTTTAGTGTCTACTTTTTTGTCTATACATTTTGCTATGGTTTGCAGTAAAATGTTTGTCTCCTTTGGTTCCAACCCGGCTATAATTTTGCTGGGTCTCACTTTCAGTTCAGTTTTTGACACAATTTCTACAGAAATTGCGTTAATTATTATAGGTTTATTAAAGGTGTGGTGTAAACTTACTCACTGCGTCGATAAGTTTAGTGAGGAAAGCCATTTTGGCCTCTTTTTCTTTAACGTTATCCGACTCCAATTCCGATTCGGCAAACAGTCCCTCCAAGAATCCAGTTTCCTTAATAACCGCCTTGATGACATCGTGCAAAAAACGGAACGGTGGTTTTTTCAGGAGTTTTTCACTTAAAACTGGCTTTTTCACGTATTTCCCTAAGGTTTTTTGCGTTTTTACAATTATTTCCGGCCCCACGTCTGACATATTCTTTTTAGGGCCCCACTTGGAGTTGTTGACAATCGCGTTACCATGGAAACACCGTTTGACAGTTTGACAGTTGGTTAGCGCCTGCGATGTAGACAACGCGTCGTCCATTTTCAGTAAATGCAGCGTCGGTTGTCCAACTTCAGGGGCTATCCTAGCTAGTTTTAACGTAGAATTCACCCTTAAAACCTTCACAATTTATCCCTAAAGTCAATTAATCGCATTTTAAAACTTAAGGGGTGCAAGTGCTTTTAAATATTGAACCCTAAAAAGGTATACTTTCCCTACGACGACATCTTTGTTTTGCGTGTCATCGCCTTACGGAAAACCAAGGGGCGGTCCTAACCTCAAACTAACAGTGTTTACAAGTTTGAAAATTGGGGGGGCGAAGCCCTAGGGGCATTATGGAACTGAGTGGCGTCAAATCAGTGAAAAACGAAGTAAAAGAAGAATCACAGGATATGGAATTTGAAAGACAATCAATTCCACCGCACATTTTACAGCACTTGTCCTCACGAAAAGAGGGCAACATGCAACTAGTTCAGTTGGAGGATGGAAAGTTCACCTATATAATTGAGTAAGAGCTTTTAACATTGTTATTGCTTTTGTAATTTTTTCTCAAAGTCCAAATGTGGCCGGTAATGAGGAGGAAGAGTTTGAGCTGGTCAACACTGAACACTACATTATTGAGGAGTATGTGGAAGAGTATGAGGACCCTGAGGAATACGAGACTGTTTATGTGGAAACAGTATCAGGCGAGGAGGATGAAGGTAGGTGGTTTAAAGGTAGTTTCAAGTAATGGAATTATTTAAAAGCCCCAGGAGAGGTGTACACTATATCAGAAGTTGATGAGGAGCACCCTGAAGATGATACAGAACAAACAACTGGCAACCAGGTAAGTTACTATTTTGACAGTTTTGTTAGCTAAATTGTAAAAATAGTCTCCAGTGGAAAGCCCCAAACTGGAAAAAATAAAAATTGAATCACCAGCTAAACAGTCAGAGGAAGTGCTTTATGAGTGTAGTATCTGCAACAAGGATTTTAGGACTCCACAAGGGGTTAAAAGGCATATAAACATTTTCCATACTAAGGAACAACCGGCCAGTAAAGATGAGTTGACTTTTTCCTTATGTTTTTGCTGTGGGGAACCCTCAGACAGTGCACACACTGTAAGTTAATCGATATTTTCTTTCCAGTGGTGTAATTTTCAAAATTATAGACTGGAGACTTTTCTTGTGATAAATGCGGACTGTTATTCATTCTGCAACACTCACTAGACACACATAAAAGTGTGGAACACCCTGTTGATGGGAAGTACCAGTGTTCTGAGTGCAACAAAATTTTCTCAAGTAAGTTCAGACTTTAATGTTGTTGAAATTGTGGTAATTTGCTGCTAAACTAGACAAGGAACTACTGATTGAGCATGTAAAGACGCATTCGCTTAAATCGGTTAAGTGTGACGATTGTGGGAAAGAGTTTTCCCGGAAATACCATCTGGACAGGCACATCGGTCCCGCTGGGTGTATGGGACTGTTGAAACAAGTCTACGATTGTAGGGTTTGCGGCAAATCGTTTTCGCGTAAAGACAACCTGGCCGAACACCTGAAAGGCCATGCGGGGATTATGCACAAACGGAAACGTATTTATACGTGCGAATTCTGTATGAAGGAGTTTACCGGGTTGGCCTTGCTACAAATTCACGTCCGAACTCATACAGGTGAGTGTTTGACAGCTGTCAGTTGTTAAAATGACTTTTTGACCAGAAAATTGAAAAACGTGATAATTCAAAAATAATTCGTTTTTTACATTTTTGTACTATTAACTTAAAAGTGTTTAGGCAGGTGAGGTTAATTCTGAAAATAAAAAATTTTCTGAAAAAAAAATCATTTCTTGACAATTCTAGTTTTTAATTTTTCAAGATCAAACGGTGCATGGTACCAAAAAAGTGTATGGAAGGTAAAAGTTGCATCTCATCGAAGTGCATTTGTGGTAAAAATTTCAGACTTCTAACCTGAAACGTTTCTGAGATATTGAGCAAAAAACGAGAGTCAACTTTGACGCCCTCTAGCGGCTAAACGGGGCCACTCAGTCGTGCCCGCTCAACGTCACGTGATAGCCCCGTTCATTAGCTTTCTTTTGTTATACGGTGGTTTTATACAGGGTGTTTCAAATAAGCGAGTTATGGACGATTTTCTGGACAAGTGCACGGAATTGTAATCTAAATTAGGGATTTTTTGGGCCTACTATACTAACGGCGACCATTTTGAATTTTCTTGAATTAAAGTGATTTTTTTTAACTAATTTGAACCTGGGGAACACAAATCTGACGTCCATTTTGTTTTAAATGGCACCATTTCGGAGATGACCTTAAAATTATGTCAATTTTGACACTTTAAGGCGTGGCACCGTTGCACAATGACATTTCGATAAATGACAGTTTAAGGCATTTTTGTACTATTAACCTAAAAGTATTTAAGTAGTTGAGGTTAATTTTGAAAATAAAAAAAATTTTGAAAAAAATCGCCCTTGAAAATTCTTGACAATTTTAGTTTTTAATTTTTCAAAGTCAAACGGTGCACGGTACCAAAAAAGTGTATGGAAGGTGAAAGTTGCATCCCATCGCATGCATTTGTGGTAAAAAATTTCAGATCTCTAACCTACAAGGTTTCTGAGATATTGAGCAAAAAACGAGAGTCAACTTTGACGCCCTCTAGCGGCTAAATGGGGCCACTTAGCCCCGTTTATTAGCTTTCTTTTGTTATACGGTGGTTTTATACAGGGTGTTTCAAATAAGCGAGTTATGGACGATTTTCTGGAAAAGTGCACGGAATTGTAAGCTAAATTAGGGATTTTTTGGGCCTACTATACTAACGACGACCATTTTGGATTTTCTTCAATTAAAATGATTTTTTTAACTAATTCGAACCTGGGGAACACAAATCTGACGTCCATTTTGCTCTAACTGGCACCATTTCGGAGATGACCTTAAAATTATGTCAATTTTGACACTTTAAGGCGTGGCACCGTTGCACAATGACATTTCGGGAAATGACACTTTAAGTCATTTTTGTTCTATTAACCTGAAGGTATTTAAGTAGTTGAGGTTAATTTTAAAAATAAAAAATTTTCTGAAAAAAATCAGTTCTTGACAATTCTAGTTTTTAATTTTTTAAAGTCAAATGGAGCGTGGTACCAAAATAGTGTATAGAAGATAAAAGTTTCATCCCATCGAGGTGCATTTGTGGTAAAACAAATCAGATCTCTAACCTGAAACGTTTCTGAGATATTGAGCAAAAAACGAGAGTCAACTTTGACGCCCTCTAGCGGCTAAACGGGGCCACTTAGCCGTGCCCGCTCAACGTCACGCGATAGCCCTGTTTCTTAGCTTTCTTTTGTTATACGGCGGTTTTATACAGAGTGTTTCAAATAAGCGAGTTATGAACGATTTTCTGGAAGAGTGCAGCAAAATTTCGCTCAAATTGGGAATTTCTGCTTTCAAGGAGGGTGGTCAAAGTAGGCTGCTAGAGCAAAAACAATTGAATTTGGATACAAACATTTTACATCAAGTAGGCCTAGAATTTGACGTAGATTTCAAAAATCGAATAAAAAATTATAAGTTTGGTTTGTTGCTCAAATTTGGGACACCCTGTATACTGATTATCCAGGAATAAACTATGAATATGCAAATATCTACAAGATTTATATTTTTGGTATTTTTTTTATAAAATAAAAATTAAACAAGTTACAAGGATGTTAAAAATGTATTGAATCACCCTGAAAAACTACTCCATTGTATTTGACAATAACTCGGTTATTTTGACAATTATAGGGTGGTTCAATATACCAATTTGTAGCCCTTTAAATTGTCTTTTGACCACCCTGTATAGCGTTTTTACCTAAAACGTCGAATAAGTGAGTTATTTACTGTTAAAACTGAGTTGTTTGATTTTGACAGTCTTTACTGTGGCAGCCCGTAACTCTGTTATTTTGACAGTTACAGGGTGGTTCAATATACCAATTTGTAGCCCTTGAAATTCTCTTTTGATCCCCCTCTCTCATTAGAATGCATGATAAGTTTGACATTAACAATGACAAGTTTGACAGTTATTTTCCCAAAGTAATTTTTCAAAAAAAATTGAAATTTTCCGACTCGAAAATTACCGCTTTTACATCTTTTTGCTTTGCTCAGGTGAACGACCCTACGGATGTGACGTTTGCGATAAAAAGTTTCCCTCTTGCGGCGCCTTAAAGAAACACCGTCGTAAGCACACTGGAGAAAAGCCTTATACTTGTCCGCAGGTGATTTTTTTAAATTTTTAGGTTAGAACTGTAGTTTAGCGTTGATTTTGTAGTGCGGAGTGAAGTTTGCAGCCAAGGAAACGTTGAACCGACACTGGCGCACCCACACGGGCGATAAGCCGCACAAATGTCAGTTTTGCGGCAAAGTTAGTCTTGTCACAACTGTCAAATGTAATTTTTTTTAAAAGAAACTGCTTTGCAGGCTTTTATTCAGGCCGCGCAATTGCGCGCCCACATTTTCCATCACACCGGCGAAAATGCGTTCGTTTGTCCGCACTGCAATCGCGCCTTTAACCGTAAACTACGTCTCACCACCCACATTAAGTATATGCACGAGGGGGCGCAGCCCCTCCCGTGCCCCCAAACGGGCTGTCGCAAAACCTTTTTCCGCAAAGAGGACATTCACCGTCACTTGTTGACGCACAGCGGCGATAAACGTGAGTTGTCGCAGTTTGACAGTAGTGATGCAATTTTTGACAGTTTGGTTGCAGCCTACAAATGTGACGTGTGCGACAAAGCGTTTACGGTCAAGTCGTCGTTGAAAGTGCACCAAAACATCCATAAAAAAGAGCAACCGGTCACGTGCGAAATTTGTCACAGGGGGTTTATTAGGAAGGATTGTTTGATGAGACATATGAGAGCCAGACATCGGTAAGTCTCTTTTTTTGACAGAATTTGCATAAATTACCCCTGACTTGTGAGTTAAAACCACTAAAGCTCGGTTCTTATGTATCCGGAATTATAACGGAGCGCGGGGTGCGGAATGAATGCTTTTTACGCACGGAAAACTACTTGTCGTTCACATGTGACGAGTGACACAGCTGCGGAATGGTTGACGGAATAGTGTTAATACAAGTGAGTTGTACAGGCGATTTTGTCCTTGACTGTCCTTTCAAACTGTGTTTCTAGCAGTTCAAATTTTGACACTGTTTTTCTAACTGACTATACTCGATTTTTTAGTGTTTTTTTAGACTATTGGATAGGAAATTTAATGAGGATTCCAAAAATGTGCTTAAAACTGTCTTTTTCACACTACAAGTGGGTTTTACAGGCGATTTTGCCCTTGACTGTCCATTCAAACTGTGTTTCTGTAAGTTCAAACTTTGACACTGTTTTTCTCTCTGACTGTACTCAATTTGGTAGTGTTTTTTTAGGTTAATGGATAGGAAATTTAATGAGGATTCCAAAAATGTGCTTAAAACTGTCATTTTCACACTACAAGTGGGTTTTACAGGCGATTTTGTCCTTGACTGTCCTTTCACACTGTGTTTCTGTTAGTTCAAATTTTGACACTGTTTTTCTCTCTGACTGTACTCAATTTGGTAGTGTTTTTTTAGGTTAATGGATAGGAAATTTAATAAGGATTCCAAAAATGTGCTTAAAACTGTCTTTTTCACACCACAAATGGGTTTTACAGGCGATTTTGTCCTTGACTGTCCATTCAAACTGTGTTTCTGTTAGTTCAAACTTTGACACTGTTTTTCTCTCTGACTATACTCAATTTGGTAGTGTTTTCTTAGGTTAGTGGATAGGAAATTTAATGAGGATTCCAAAAATGTGCTTAAAACTGTCATTTTCTCATTCCATGTGGGTTTTACAGGCGATTTTGTCCTTGACTGTCCTTTCAAACTGTGTTTCTAACAATTCAAACTTTGACACCATTTTTCACCATGACTGTACCGATATGTTTTTTGTTTTTTTTTTTGGCTATTGAATAGGAAATTTAATGAGGATTCCAAAAATGTACTTAAATCAAACATTTTCCCGCTAGAAGTGGGTTTTACCAGCAATTTTGTCCCTGACTGTCCTTCCGAAGTGTGTTTCTTTTAGTTCAAAATTTGACACTGCTTTTCTCCCAGACTGTACCACATTTTATACGGTTTTTCCAAGTAACTGAATAGGAAATTTAACGAGGATTCCAAAAATGTGCTTAAAACTGTCATTTTCACACCACAAATGGGTTTTACAGGCGATTTTGTCCTTGACTGTCCTTTCAAACTGTGTTTCTGTTAGTTCAAACTTTGACACTGTTTTTCTTTCTGACTGTACTCAATTTGGTAGTGTTTTTTTAGGTTAGTTGATAGGAAATTTAATGAGGATTCCAAAAATGTGCTTAAAACTGTCATTTTCTCACTCCAAGTGAGTTTAACAGACGATTTTGTCGCTGACTGTGTTTTCAAACTTTGGCAGCACTTTTCTCCCTGACTGTACCGAATTTAGTGATATTTTTTTAGGTTAGTAGATAGGAAATTTAATAAGGATTCCGAAAATATGATTAAAACTGTCATTTTCACACTACAAGTGGGTTTTACAGATGATTTTGTCCTTGACTGTCCTTTCAAACTATGTCTCTGTTAGTTCAAATTTTGACACTTTTTTTCTCTCTGGCTGTACTCAATTTGGTAGTGTTTTTTTAGGCTATTGGATAGGAAATTTAATAAGGATTTCAAAAATGTGCTTAAAACTGTCATTTTCTCACTCCAAGTGAGTTTAACAGACGATTTTGTCCTTGACTGTCCTTTCAAACTGTGTTTCTAACAATTCAAACTTTGACACCATTTTTCACCATGACTGTACCGATATGTTTTTTGTTTTTTTTTTGGCTATTGAATAGGAAATTTAATGAGGATTCCAAAAATGTACTTAAATCAAACATTTTCTCGCTAGAAGTGGGTTTTACCAGCAATTTTGTCCCTGACTGTCCTTCCGAACTGTGTTTCTTTTAGTTCAAAATTTGACACGGCTTTTCTCCCAGACTGTACCACATTTTATACGGTTTTTCCAAGTAACTGAATAGGAAATTTAACGAGGATTCCAAAAATGTGCTTAAAACTGTCATTTTCACACCACAAATGGGTTTTACAGGCGATTTTGTCCTTGACTGTCCTTTCAAACTGTGTTTCTAGCAGTTCAAATTTTGACACTGTTTTTCTAACTGACTATACTCGATTTTTTAGTGTTTTTTTAGGTTAGTTGATAGGAAATTTAATGAGGATTCCAAAAATGTGCTTAAAACTGTCATTTTCTCACTCCAAGTGAGTTTAACAGACGATTTTGTCCTTGACTGTCCTTTCAAACTGTGTTTCTAACAATTCAAACTTTGACACCATTTTTCACCATGACTGTACCGATATGTTTTTTGTTTTTTTTTGGCTATTGAATAGGAAATTTAATGAGGATTCCAGAAATGTACTTAAATCAAACATTTTCTCGCTAGAAGTGGGTTTTACCAGCAATTTTGTCCCTGACTGTCCTTCCGAAGTGTGTTTCTTTTAGTTCAAAATTTGACACTGCTTTTCTCCCAGACTGTACCACATTTTATATACGGTTTTTCCAAGTAACTGAATAGGAAATTTAATGAGGATTCTAAAAATGTGCTTAAAACTGTCATTTTCTCATTCCAAGTGGGTTTTACAGGCGATTTTGTCTCTGACTGTCCTTTCAAACTGTGTTTCTGGCAGTTCAAACTTTGACACTGTTTTTCTAACTGACTCTACTCGATTTTTTAGTGTTTTTTTAGACTATTGGATAGGAAATTTAATGAGGATTCCAAAAATGTGCTTAAAACTGTAATTTTCTCATTCCAAGTGGGTTTTACAGGCGATTTTGTCCTTTACTGTCCTTTCAAACTGTGTTTCTAACAATTCAAACTTTGACACCATTTTTCACCATGACTGTACCGATATGTTTTTTGTTTTTTTTTTGGCTATTGAATAGGAAATTTAATGAGGATTCCAAAAATGTGCTTAAAACTGTCATTTTCACACTACAAGTGGGTTTTACAGTCGATTTTGTCCTTGACTGTCCTTTCAAACTGTGTTTTTAGCAGTTGAAATTTTGACACTGTTTTTCTAACTGACTATACTCGATTTTTTAGTGTTTTTTTAGACTATTGGATAGGAAATTTAATGAGGATTCCAAAAATGCGCAACTGTCATTTTCACACCACAAATGGGTTTTACAGGCGATTTTGTCCTTGACTTTCAAACTGTGTTTCTGTTAGTTCAAACTTTGACACTGTTTTTTTCTCTGACTATACTAGATTTTTTAGTGTTTTTTTAGACTATTGGATAGGAAATTTAATGAGGATTCCAAAAATGTGCTTAAAACTGTCATTTTCTCATTCCAAGTGAGTTTAACAGACGATTTTGTCGCTGATTGTGTTTTCAAACTTTGGCAACACTTTTCTCCCTGACTGTACCGAATTTAGTGATATTTTTTTAGGCTGTTGGATAGGAAATTTAATAAGGATTCCAAAAATATGCTTAAAACTGTCATTTTCACACTATAAGTGGGTTTTACAGGCGATTTTGTCCTTGACTGTCTATTCAAACTGTGTTTCTGTTAGTTCAAACTATGACACTGTTTTTCTCTCTGACTGTACTCAATTTGGTAGTGTTTTTTTAGGTTAGTGGATAGGTTTTTAATGAGGATTTCAAAAATGTGCTTAAAACTGTCATTTTCTCATTCCAAGTGGGTTTTACAGGCGATTTTGTCTCTGACTGTCCTTTCAAACTGTGTTTCTGGCAGTTCAAACTTTGGCAGCACTTTTCTCCCTGACTGTACCGAATTTTGTGATTTTTTTTTAGGTTATTGGATAAGAAATTTAATGAGGATTCCAAAAATGTGCTTAAAACTGTCATTTTCTCACTCCAAGTGAGTTTAACAGACGATTTTGTTGCTGACTGTCTTTTCAAACTGTGTTTCTGGCAGTTCAAACTTTGACAGCGCTTTTCTTTCTGACTGTACCGAATACCTATAATTGGCAATCTGATGCCAAGCCTTCTTCAAGGCATTATTATCCTTGTGTTGAGGGTGCTTAGAATCCCACAAAATGGGGAACTTTGGACAAAATCAATTAGCGTAGTGTTAAAATCGTTTTCGGACATATTTGCTTTGCTGTTTCTGTTTTGTTTTCTGTCCCTGTCATGAATGTCATGATTACGACGTTTACGCGCGGAAAATATCAAAATATGCAATCCGGTCCGGATAGACGGACAGAACGCTGATTGGCTGAACGATTTTCCGCTGTCCGCATTCCGCGAATGTTCCGGATTCATGTGAACCAAGCTTAACAGTGCTGCAAAGTGTATGTAAAGTCCATGACGTTTATTGATCAGTGATTCCAGAAATCAGTTGTCAAACTGTCCTACAGCTTGACAGATGACACAGGCTCAATCAAAACAAAACAAGATGGCGGCTTTACCCTCTATTGTTTAGTTAATTATCTTTGTTTTTAGGGATTTCCTGGAAGATATAGTATCAAATGTAGAAAAGAAACGACTTCAGTCCCAACTACTGAAAGCGGTGGCTGACGCTTCGTCCACCTCAGTCAAAGACACGACAGTCTGGAGCGAACTAACATTAACCGGTACCACTACATTTTAGTCACCCCAAGTTTCTCTAACTTTTTGTAAAAATTGCAGAATCAATCAAAGAACTGTTAAGTTTATTGGTGGATGAAGAATGTTTGAAGGAGTTTGGGTACCCGGACGCGCCAGTCGATCGAGTGTTGGAGGGGGTGATAAAGCGATGCGGCCACGATCCTGCCTTGGAAAGCGAATTTGACTATATTGGACGTATGCGTGAAAACGCCAAACTGTTATTTAAGGTCAGTCTGGCAACCTTGTATGTGACAATTTAATTTTTGAAATTTTTCAGGTTGTTATTGACAATAAAGCGGTTAACGAGCTGTTTAACAACCAATCAGTAGACGAAGTTATAATGCACGTACTGAAACTGGTTAGAAAACAATCTAGTGGGGCTACTTCAAACAGTGAGGATGATGAAATGGAGGTGAATGATGACAATGACAGTTCTGTAGATAATCCCAACGATCTTAATAGCAGTCAAGATGATTAAATTTTATAAATAAATGGAATTTAGTTTCAATTGAAACAACCAGTTAACTTAAATAAGTTTATTTGTTAAAAAAAAAGTCACTCTTCAGGAATCTCAAGACTGCCCTCATTCACTTCATCAATGAGGTCATGGGGTGCTTTTCCGTCTATCGTGCACCCAACTGATTGGGCAGTACCTAAATCAAATGAAACCTTGTAACCTCCGACACTCAAAAATTGAATACAATGTGCCTTTCCTGTAGTAACACTCTTAGTAGTACGTAAGAGTGGGTTGCAAATAAGAAAGACTCTTAATTTAGGCACTTGGCTTAAGGGACCAAGCAATGTTTCTGACAAGTCCCACAAACACCATGTGCCCTACTAGAAATAAACTTGAAACTTACCTAAAACTTCCTTGACTGTTCCCGACAAATGTTTAGCCATGGAACGCGGCCTCATTTGCCTGGCAATGGCAATGATATCATCAAGAGACAAGTTACCACTGTGCTTGACTGTATTACAAAAAAACACACTGTAACCACTTTGTTTTGACGTTAAACGGGTTTCACTTACTGTTTTTCTGCTTCTTCCTGTCTCTGGGCGGCTCTTTTAGTGCTTTAATGAGCAGAGACGCGGCCGAAGGCACCACAGAAATGGCGGCTTGCCTGTTTTGGATTTTCAACTGGACGGTGATTTTCAGACCTTTCCAGTCGGCCGTGCCTTTGGCGATGTCGTCTCCCACTTTTTTGGGGGACTAGAAATTTCAATTTGAGGTTAGGAATACGGCTACAAGATTTTTATTAATTTAGGGGGTACTCACCAGACCTAGGGGACCAATTTTAGGGGCCAGGGATGATGTAGCTCCCACTTCACCACCAACACATCTCAGATACACTGCGAAAAACACGAAAATATTAGTGTTGTTGTTCCTTCAGTCACTTTACAAAAGTAGGGTTTTTGGTAATGAAAGGGCCACTTACCGAGTTTCACCTCGTTGGGGTCGAATTTTGGTGGCATTTTGTTTCGTTTGCAAACAAATTTTACAAAGAAAACGGCCCCGTACAGCCGATGATTGCGGATTCGAAAAATAAAGTCCTATCGTCAACAAATGACGATTTGCGAAGAACTATGACACTGTTGACAAAAGAAAGAAACAACAACTGACGTTTGGGACAGTAATGACAGCAGACTAGTGGCGCTGCCAGTGTTGCCATATTTTGTTGTGAAAAAAAAGTGACTGTGACTGTAAGAAATATATTACAAAATTCATTTGACTTAACATACTAATCGATATGAAATGTATCGGCCGGCAGTCTCTGAAGATCGAATAATTTTAACCACCTAAAACAATACAGAAATATACTTATTATAAAACTAAGAAAAAAAAAATGATTTTATCAACCTGTCCACGTTTGAGTCCAAAGTATCTGGCAACAGGATCTCCAGCTTGGATTCTCATTAGCATGTTCTCTTTCAATTTGTACCTTAAACAGGGGGTAAACATAAATTATGTACAATCATAACACAAAATTACCTAGCAAGCAGTTCAGCTTTCTCTTCAGGATTCATCACAACATGTTCAGGCACCAGCTCATGCTCAGTAATGTTAATCAACAATTCGGACTCCAAAAACTGTTCCAAAATATATTTGGGAGCCATATCAACTAAAGACTGTTTTGCTGACGGTGTCATCCCAGCCTAGAAACACTTACAACACTAAAAAGGCTTAATCAAAATGTTAACAACCCACTTGCACCACAATAATGGCTCTGTGAATGTTTTCATCTTGCATCCGCTGGCAGTAAGTTTTGATAGTTTTAATACCAATTTTTGGTTCGTCGGGAAAAAAAAACAAACATCTGATCCGTAGGATCGTCGTTGTGGGCCACCAAAACGATCAAGTCACTTCTCGAGGGACGTTTTTCACTAAAAACAACCCCAGCCACTTGTCAAGCCTCCCAGTGATTTGTACAGAGCAGTTTACCTGGGTTTATCCCCGAAATGCTCTTTGAACTGTTCTAAGGTCTGATCCAACTCGTCTTGAGTCACCAAATAGCCCCGATCGTGGCATAACTGCAATAAATTTGTCTCTAGTCCAGGAGTTCCACAACAACATATAGATTGAGGTTAGGATTACCTGCATTACGGTTTTACGGATACGCCACAGTTTGTAAGTTTCAGCTTCGTCATCCATGGCCGGTAAGTCCTTTTGGGTTGTCCAAAATTAGGTGGTTACCAAGGAAA
The DNA here is from genome assembly GCF_016097725.1 of Ips typographus. Lineage (NCBI taxonomy): Eukaryota > Metazoa > Arthropoda > Insecta > Coleoptera > Curculionidae > Ips > Ips typographus. The sequence goes on along the minus strand of NC_138426.1, from coordinate 7,431,599 downwards.
AACTAGAATTTTGTTTGTTTACAACCCGGCCAGTGTTTTGGGAGGAAAATTTGCAAAATGCAAATGGCGGATCTTTTTTTAAATCCTTTCTCTCTCTCTTGTTAGACGAAAATTAGAAAAGGATAACAAATGATTTGAGTGCCCACGTGATAGTTTACCAACTTAACATTCTAGATCACGTGATGAGGGTGAGACACACCGGTATAGTTGATGTCTCAGAGTAGGCAGAGTTAAATAGTAAAATTATAATTTTATTACACAAATAATCCTTAAACATTTATTTAACACACACTGACTCATTAAAATCCTTTTTTTAGAACCGGCTAAAAGCAGTATGGGTAGGAAACATTTCATGTAACTTTGGTTGCCTAACGTCGCGCACTGCATACACGAAAAATCAAAGTAGTTTGCGATGACGTAACCAAAGATGAGTGTTTATGCCGAACCAACAACCGATTGATATTTGCCGTGTAACTTGTCAAATTTGTCACTAAATATATGTGTAAAATTGAAATTGGATGGCAAACACCATACTAGAGGACCATGAAACACAAATTTATCTCAAAATTTTTTGGTAAATGGAAGAATTAAAATAATATGAAACTTAACCTAGCTGTCAGAATCAGACGGTGTTTCAGGGATGGAATCCACATCCATTTGGTTCTCTTCGGGTTGCTCGACATTAAGCGAATCATCACTTCCTGCAATTTGTTTTTTTAAAACACCATCAATAATTATTATAGAAGCTAACTGACCTTCTGGATTGTCAGGTTGATTAGCCTGCGCACTGGGCGGCATATTATCAGGTTCCCTTTCGGCGGGGCCTTCGGCCTGCACAGGTCTTGGCTGAGGCTTGGAAGCGTACAATTTCGGACAGAGGGCGATCGATTTCGTGGTGTTGTGCGTCTTGTAGATCCCCACCAAACAGTCGCACAGCTCGAACATGTTCGAACGTAAGGAAATAATGATAAATTGCGCGTTTTTCGTTCGTTCTTTGACGTAGTGGCCCACGATCGAGACGTTTTTAAAGTCGAGGGCGGCGTCGATTTCGTCCATGACGTAGAGCGGGGACGGTTTGTAGTAGTGCAGGGCGAACACCAATGCGAGCGACGATAACGTTTTTTCGCCTCCGGACAGGTTTGAGATTTTTTTCCAGGTTTTTCTAGGTGGTCGCACACTTAAAAAAAAAATTCGTTTGACATCTTGGAAAAATTAATGTCACTTTTTTTGACAGATCACAAGTGAATCAGATACAGATTCAAATCAGTCAGTCAAATACTTACTTGAATTGAATGCCTTCACTGAACGGATCGTACGAATCGACCATTTCAAAGTCAGCATCACCGCCCAACGTAATCATCTGGTACATTTCTTTCAGTTTCATTTTAATAATGTGATAACCGGCGACAAACTCTTCTTTGCGTCGTTTGCGCAAATCGTCGTAGAGCGCCCTCATTTGCGTACGTTTTTGCGAAATTTCGTCCAGTTCTTTGGCGCGTTCCGTGTACACGACTTGTTTTTTCAAGTAGACCTAAATGGGTCCGCTTCGATTATAAAAACGGAAGATGACCGGAAAAATCTTACCTGAATCGCCGCTAAATTGGGTTTGGCCGCTTTAAGGAAATTCTCTGCGGTTTGCAGCTCCTTTTCTATGGCGGTAGCGTTCGTTTCCTCGATTTCCTCGTCCGTGTACTGTTTCAGTTCTTCTACCGGCTGATCAGGGATTTCTTGCAATTTCAGATGCTCTAACTATGGACAATTTTTAAGTGTATTAAAACTCAGTTTTTCCTCAATCGTAGTGTCATGTGACAATTGTCAAATTTAAGCTTAACTTTAGTGACGTACTTTAGCTTGATAGGATCGAATCACGCCCTTGTATTCGGCGAGTTTCTTGTCGAACACGGCCATTTTTTCGTCCACGTCGATTTTTTCCATTTTCAATGCTGTCTCTTCTTTGACAATTTTTTCGACATGTTTACGAACCTCTGAGGAAGATTAACTAATAGTTAAACAGGCAATTTAGTGTGACGCGAACTAACTTGAAAACACTTCTTCCCGATCGGCCAACTGCGCGGTAATCTCTTCGACGAGTTGTAGAAGCTTCTTGGCGTCCTCGGCCACCTCGTTTTTCTCCTCTATCATTGTGCGCAAGCTTGCTTCCATCTCCTCCACGTCTTGTTCCATTCGAGCGATGTTCTCTGTCGTACTCTTGTAGTTCCTACAGTGTTTTGTCTTTGTTAAATTCAAAATTGTTCACGCGTGACATTTAAGCTTGGTTCACGTGAATCCGGAACATTCGCGGAATGCGGACAGCGGAAAATCGTTCAGCCAATCCGCGTTCTGTCCGTCTATCCGGACCGGATTGCATATTTTGATATTTTCCACGCGTAAACGTCGTAATCATGACAGGGACAGAAATCAAAACAGAAACAGCAAAGCAAATATGTCCGTGAAGATGAACGAAAACGATTTTAACACTACGCTAATTGATTTTGTCCAAAGTTACCCCATTTTGTGGGATTCTAAGCACCCTCAACACAAGGATAATAATGCCTTGAAGAAGGCGGCTTCAGATTGCCAATCGAATGAAAACAATTATAGGTATTCAGTACAGTCAGAGAGAAAAGTGCTGCCAAAGTTTGAACTGCCAGAAACACAGTTTGAAAAGACAGTCAGAGACAAAATCGCCTGTAAAACCCACTTGGAATGAGAAAATGACAGTTTTAAGCACATTTTTGGAATCCTCGTTAAATTTCCTATTCAGTTACTTGAAAAAACCGTATAAAATGTAGTACAGTCTGGGAGAAAAACAGTGTCAAATTTTGAACTAAACGAAACACAGTTCGAAAGGACAGTCAGGGACAAAATCGCTGGTGAAACCCACTTCTAGTAAGAAAATGTTTGATTTAAGTACATTTTTGGAATCCTCATTAAATTTCCTATTCAATAGCCAAAAAAAAAAACAAAAAACATATCGGTACAGTCATGGTGAAAAATGGTGTCAAAGTTTGAATTGTTAGAAACACAGTTTGAAACGACAGTCAAGGACAAAATCGCCTGTAAAACCCATTTGTGGTGTGAAAATGACAGTTTTAAGCACATTTTTGGAATCCTCATTAAATTTCCTATCTACTAACCTAAAAAAACACTACCAAATTGAGTACAGTCAGAGAGAAAAACAGTGTCAAAGTTTGAACTAACAGAAACACAGTTTGAAAGGACAGTCAAGGACAAAATCGCCTGTAAAATTAATTTGTGGTGTGAAAATGACAGTTTTAAGCACATTTTTGGAATCCTCATTAAATTTCCTATCCAATAGTCTAAAAAAACACTAAAAAATCGAGTATAGTCAGTTAGAAAAACAGTGTCAAAATTTGAACTGCTAGAAACACAGTTTGAAAGGACAGTCAAGGACAAAATCGCCTGTAAAACCCACTTGTAATATGAAAATGACAGTTTTAAGCACATTTTTGGAATCCTCATTAAATTTCCTATTCAATAGTCTAAAAAAACACTAAAAAATCGGGTATAGTCAGTTAGAAAAACAATGTCAAAATTTGAACTGCTGGAAACACAGTTTGAAAGGACAGTCAAGGACAAAATCGCCTGTAAAACCCATTTGTGGTGTGAAAATGACAGTTTTAAGCACATTTTTTGAATCCTCATTAAATTTCCTATCTACTAACCTAAAAAAACACTACCAAATTGAGTACAATCAGAGAGAAAAACAGTGTCAAAGTTTGAACTAACAGAAACACAGTTTGAAAGGACAGTCAAGGACAAAATCGCCTGTAAAACCAATTTGTGGTGTGAAAATGACAGTTTTAAGCACATTTTTGGAATCCTCATTAAATTTCCTATCCAATAGTCTAAAAAAACACTAAAAAATCGGGTATAGTCAGTTAGAAAAACAATGTCAAAATTTGAACTGCTAGAAACACAGTTTGAAAGGACAGTCAAGGACAAAATCGCCTGTAAAACCCATTTGTGGTGTGAAAATGACAGTTTTAAGCACATTTTTTGAATCCTCATTAAATTTCCTATCTACTAACCTAAAAAAACACTACCAAATTAAGTACAGTCAGAGAGAAAAACAGTGTCAAAGTTTGAACTAACAGAAACACAGTTTGAAAGGACAGTCAAGGACAAAATCGCCTGTAAAACCAATTTGTGGTGTGAAAATGACAGTTTTAAGCACATTTTTGGAATCCTCATTAAATTTCCTATCTACTAACCTAAAAAAACACTACCAAATTGAGTACAGTCAGAGAGAAAAACAGTGTCAAAGTTTGAACTAACAGAAACACAGTTTGAAAGGACAGTCAAGGACAAAATCGCCTGTAAAATTAATTTGTGGTGTGAAAATGACAGTTTTAAGCACATTTTTGGAATCCTCATTAAATTTCCTATCCAATAGTCTAAAAAAACACTAAAAAATCGAGTATAGTCAGTTAGAAAAACAGTGTCAAAATTTGAACTGCTAGAAACACAGTTTGAAAGGACAGTCAAGGACAAAATCGCCTGTAAAACCCACTTGTAATATGAAAATGACAGTTTTAAGCACATTTTTGGAATCCTCATTAAATTTCCTATTCAATAGTCTAAAAAAACACTAAAAAATCGGGTATAGTCAGTTAGAAAAACAATGTCAAAATTTGAACTGCTGGAAACACAGTTTGAAAGGACAGTCAAGGACAAAATCGCCTGTAAAACCCATTTGTGGTGTGAAAATGACAGTTTTAAGCACATTTTTTGAATCCTCATTAAATTTCCTATCTACTAACCTAAAAAAACACTACCAAATTGAGTACAATCAGAGAGAAAAACAGTGTCAAAGTTTGAACTAACAGAAACACAGTTTGAAAGGACAGTCAAGGACAAAATCGCCTGTAAAACCAATTTGTGGTGTGAAAATGACAGTTTTAAGCACATTTTTGGAATCCTCATTAAATTTCCTATCCAATAGTCTAAAAAAACACTAAAAAATCGGGTATAGTCAGTTAGAAAAACAATGTCAAAATTTGAACTGCTAGAAACACAGTTTGAAAGGACAGTCAAGGACAAAATCGCCTGTAAAACCCATTTGTGGTGTGAAAATGACAGTTTTAAGCACATTTTTTGAATCCTCATTAAATTTCCTATCTACTAACCTAAAAAAACACTACCAAATTAAGTACAGTCAGAGAGAAAAACAGTGTCAAAGTTTGAACTAACAGAAACACAGTTTGAAAGGACAGTCAAGGACAAAATCGCCTGTAAAACCAATTTGTGGTGTGAAAATGACAGTTTTAAGCACATTTTTGGAATCCTCATTAAATTTCCTATCTACTAACCTAAAAAAACACTACCAAATTGAGTACAGTCAGAGAGAAAAACAGTGTCAAAGTTTGAACTAACAGAAACACAGTTTGAAAGGACAGTCAAGGACAAAATCGCCTGTAAAATTAATTTGTGGTGTGAAAATGACAGTTTTAAGCACATTTTTGGAATCCTCATTAAATTTCCTATCCAATAGTCTAAAAAAACACTAAAAAATCGAGTATAGTCAGTTAGAAAAACAGTGTCAAAATTTGAACTGCTAGAAACACAGTTTGAAAGGACAGTCAAGGACAAAATCGCCTGTAAAACCCACTTGTAATATGAAAATGACAGTTTTAAGCACATTTTTGGAATCCTCATTAAATTTCCTATTCAATAGTCTAAAAAAACACTAAAAAATCGGGTATAGTCAGTTAGAAAAACAATGTCAAAATTTGAACTGCTGGAAACACAGTTTGAAAGGACAGTCAAGGACAAAATCGCCTGTAAAACCCATTTGTGGTGTGAAAATGACAGTTTTAAGCACATTTTTTGAATCCTCATTAAATTTCCTATCTACTAACCTAAAAAAACACTACCAAATTGAGTACAATCAGAGAGAAAAACAGTGTCAAAGTTTGAACTAACAGAAACACAGTTTGAAAGGACAGTCAAGGACAAAATCGCCTGTAAAACCAATTTGTGGTGTGAAAATGACAGTTTTAAGCACATTTTTGGAATCCTCATTAAATTTCCTATCCAATAGTCTAAAAAAACACTAAAAAATCGGGTATAGTCAGTTAGAAAAACAATGTCAAAATTTGAACTGCTAGAAACACAGTTTGAAAGGACAGTCAAGGACAAAATCGCCTGTAAAACCCATTTGTGGTGTGAAAATGACAGTTTTAAGCACATTTTTTGAATCCTCATTAAATTTCCTATCTACTAACCTAAAAAAACACTACCAAATTAAGTACAGTCAGAGAGAAAAACAGTGTCAAAGTTTGAACTAACAGAAACACAGTTTGAAAGGACAGTCAGAGACAAAATCGCCTATAAAACCCACTTGGAATGAGAAAATGACAGTTTTAAGCACATTTTTGGAATCCTCGTTAAATTTCCTATTCAGTTACTTGGAAAAACCGTATAAAATGTGGTACAGTCTGGGAAAAAAGCAGTCAAATTTTGAACTAAAAGAAACACAGTTCGAAAGGACAGTCAAAGACAAAATCGCCTGTAAAACCCATTTGTGGTGTAAAAATGACAGTTTTAAGCACATTTTTGGAATCCTCATTAAATTTCCTATCCAATAGTCTAAAAAAACGCTAAAAAATCGAGTATAGTCAGTTAGAAAAACAGTGTCAAAGTTTGAACTAACAGAAACACAGTTTGAAAGGACAGTCAAGGACAAAATCGCCTGTAAAACCCATTTGTGGTGTGAAAATGACAGTTTTAAGCACATTTTTGGAATCCTCATTAAATTTCCTATCTACTAACTTAAAAAAACACTACCAAATTGAGTACAGTCAGAGAGAAAAACAGTGTCAAAGTTTGAACTAACAGAAACACAGTTTGAAAGGACAGTCAAGGACAAAATCGCCTGTAAAACCAATTTGTGGTGTGAAAATGACAGTTTTAAGCACATTTTTGGAATCCTCATTAAATTTCCTATCTACTAACCTAAAAAAACACTACCAAATTGAGTACAGTCAGAGAGAAAAACAGTGTCAAAGTTTGAACTAACAGAAACACAGTTTGAAAGGACAGTCAAGGACAAAATCGCCTGTAAATCCAATTTGTGGTGTGAAAATGACAGTTTTAAGCACATTTTTGGAATCCTCATTAAATTTCCTATCTACTAACTTAAAAAAACACTACCAAATTGAGTACAGTCAGAGAGAAAAACAGTGTCAAAGTTTGAACTAACAGAAACACAGTTTGAAAGGACAGTCAAGGACAAAATCGCCTGTAAAACCCATTTGTGGTGTGAAAATGACAGTTTTAAGCACATTTTTTGAATCCTCATTAAATTTCCTATCTACTAACCTAAAAAAACACTACCAAATTAAGTACAGTCAGAGAGAAAAACAGTGTCAAAGTTTGAACTAACAGAAACACAGTTTGAAAGGACAGTCAGAGACAAAATCGCCTATAAAACCCACTTGGAATGAGAAAATGACAGTTTTAAGCACATTTTTGGAATCCTCGTTAAATTTCCTATTCAGTTACTTGGAAAAACCGTATAAAATGTGGTACAGTCTGGGAAAAAAGCAGTCAAATTTTGAACTAAAAGAAACACAGTTCGAAAGGACAGTCAAAGACAAAATCGCCTGTAAAACCCATTTGTGGTGTAAAAATGACAGTTTTAAGCACATTTTTGGAATCCTCATTAAATTTCCTATCCAATAGTCTAAAAAAACGCTAAAAAATCGAGTATAGTCAGTTAGAAAAACAGTGTCAAAGTTTGAACTAACAGAAACACAGTTTGAAAGGACAGTCAAGGACAAAATCGCCTGTAAAACCCATTTGTGGTGTGAAAATGACAGTTTTAAGCACATTTTTGGAATCCTCATTAAATTTCCTATCTACTAACTTAAAAAAACACTACCAAATTGAGTACAGTCAGAGAGAAAAACAGTGTCAAAGTTTGAACTAACAGAAACACAGTTTGAAAGGACAGTCAAGGACAAAATCGCCTGTAAAACCAATTTGTGGTGTGAAAATGACAGTTTTAAGCACATTTTTGGAATCCTCGTTAAATTTCCTATTCAGTTACTTGAAAAAACCGTATAAAATGTAGTACAGTCTGGGAGAAAAACAGTGTCAAATTTTGAACTAAACGAAACACAGTTCGAAAGGACAGTCAGGGACAAAATCGCTGGTGAAACCCACTTCTAGTAAGAAAATGTTTGATTTAAGTACATTTTTGGAATCCTCATTAAATTTCCTATTCAATAGCCAAAAAAAAAACAAAAAACATATCGGTACAGTCATGGTGAAAAATGGTGTCAAAGTTTGAATTGTTAGAAACACAGTTTGAAACGACAGTCAAGGACAAAATCGCCTGTAAAACCCATTTGTGGTGTGAAAATGACAGTTTTAAGCACATTTTTGGAATCCTCATTAAATTTCCTATCTACTAACCTAAAAAAACACTACCAAATTGAGTACAGTCAGAGAGAAAAACAGTGTCAAAGTTTGAACTAACAGAAACACAGTTTGAAAGGACAGTCAAGGACAAAATCGCCTGTAAAATTAATTTGTGGTGTGAAAATGACAGTTTTAAGCACATTTTTGGAATCCTCATTAAATTTCCTATCCAATAGTCTAAAAAAACACTAAAAAATCGAGTATAGTCAGTTAGAAAAACAGTGTCAAAATTTGAACTGCTAGAAACACAGTTTGAAAGGACAGTCAAGGACAAAATCGCCTGTAAAACCCACTTGTAATATGAAAATGACAGTTTTAAGCACATTTTTGGAATCCTCATTAAATTTCCTATTCAATAGTCTAAAAAAACACTAAAAAATCGGGTATAGTCAGTTAGAAAAACAATGTCAAAATTTGAACTGCTGGAAACACAGTTTGAAAGGACAGTCAAGGACAAAATCGCCTGTAAAACCCATTTGTGGTGTGAAAATGACAGTTTTAAGCACATTTTTTGAATCCTCATTAAATTTCCTATCTACTAACCTAAAAAAACACTACCAAATTGAGTACAATCAGAGAGAAAAACAGTGTCAAAGTTTGAACTAACAGAAACACAGTTTGAAAGGACAGTCAAGGACAAAATCGCCTGTAAAACCAATTTGTGGTGTGAAAATGACAGTTTTAAGCACATTTTTGGAATCCTCATTAAATTTCCTATCCAATAGTCTAAAAAAACACTAAAAAATCGGGTATAGTCAGTTAGAAAAACAATGTCAAAATTTGAACTGCTAGAAACACAGTTTGAAAGGACAGTCAAGGACAAAATCGCCTGTAAAACCCATTTGTGGTGTGAAAATGACAGTTTTAAGCACATTTTTTGAATCCTCATTAAATTTCCTATCTACTAACCTAAAAAAACACTACCAAATTAAGTACAGTCAGAGAGAAAAACAGTGTCAAAGTTTGAACTAACAGAAACACAGTTTGAAAGGACAGTCAAGGACAAAATCGCCTGTAAAACCAATTTGTGGTGTGAAAATGACAGTTTTAAGCACATTTTTGGAATCCTCATTAAATTTCCTATCTACTAACCTAAAAAAACACTACCAAATTGAGTACAGTCAGAGAGAAAAACAGTGTCAAAGTTTGAACTAACAGAAACACAGTTTGAAAGGACAGTCAAGGACAAAATCGCCTGTAAAATTAATTTGTGGTGTGAAAATGACAGTTTTAAGCACATTTTTGGAATCCTCATTAAATTTCCTATCCAATAGTCTAAAAAAACACTAAAAAATCGAGTATAGTCAGTTAGAAAAACAGTGTCAAAATTTGAACTGCTAGAAACACAGTTTGAAAGGACAGTCAAGGACAAAATCGCCTGTAAAACCCACTTGTAATATGAAAATGACAGTTTTAAGCACATTTTTGGAATCCTCATTAAATTTCCTATTCAATAGTCTAAAAAAACACTAAAAAATCGGGTATAGTCAGTTAGAAAAACAATGTCAAAATTTGAACTGCTGGAAACACAGTTTGAAAGGACAGTCAAGGACAAAATCGCCTGTAAAACCCATTTGTGGTGTGAAAATGACAGTTTTAAGCACATTTTTTGAATCCTCATTAAATTTCCTATCTACTAACCTAAAAAAACACTACCAAATTGAGTACAATCAGAGAGAAAAACAGTGTCAAAGTTTGAACTAACAGAAACACAGTTTGAAAGGACAGTCAAGGACAAAATCGCCTGTAAAACCAATTTGTGGTGTGAAAATGACAGTTTTAAGCACATTTTTGGAATCCTCATTAAATTTCCTATCCAATAGTCTAAAAAAACACTAAAAAATCGGGTATAGTCAGTTAGAAAAACAATGTCAAAATTTGAACTGCTAGAAACACAGTTTGAAAGGACAGTCAAGGACAAAATCGCCTGTAAAACCCATTTGTGGTGTGAAAATGACAGTTTTAAGCACATTTTTTGAATCCTCATTAAATTTCCTATCTACTAACCTAAAAAAACACTACCAAATTAAGTACAGTCAGAGAGAAAAACAGTGTCAAAGTTTGAACTAACAGAAACACAGTTTGAAAGGACAGTCAGAGACAAAATCGCCTATAAAACCCACTTGGAATGAGAAAATGACAGTTTTAAGCACATTTTTGGAATCCTCGTTAAATTTCCTATTCAGTTACTTGGAAAAACCGTATAAAATGTGGTACAGTCTGGGAAAAAAGCAGTCAAATTTTGAACTAAAAGAAACACAGTTCGAAAGGACAGTCAAAGACAAAATCGCCTGTAAAACCCATTTGTGGTGTAAAAATGACAGTTTTAAGCACATTTTTGGAATCCTCATTAAATTTCCTATCCAATAGTCTAAAAAAAACGCTAAAAAATCGAGTATAGTCAGTTAGAAAAACAGTGTCAAAGTTTGAACTAACAGAAACACAGTTTGAAAGGACAGTCAAGGACAAAATCGCCTGTAAAACCCATTTGTGGTGTGAAAATGACAGTTTTAAGCACATTTTTGGAATCCTCATTAAATTTCCTATCTACTAACTTAAAAAAACACTACCAAATTGAGTACAGTCAGAGAGAAAAACAGTGTCAAAGTTTGAACTAACAGAAACACAGTTTGAAAGGACAGTCAAGGACAAAATCGCCTGTAAAACCAATTTGTGGTGTGAAAATGACAGTTTTAAGCACATTTTTGGAATCCTCATTAAATTTCCTATCTACTAACCTAAAAAAACACTACCAAATTGAGTACAGTCAGAGAGAAAAACAGTGTCAAAGTTTGAACTAACAGAAACACAGTTTGAAAGGACAGTCAAGGACAAAATCGCCTGTAAATCCAATTTGTGGTGTGAAAATGACAGTTTTAAGCACATTTTTGGAATCCTCATTAAATTTCCTATCTACTAACTTAAAAAAACACTACCAAATTGAGTACAGTCAGAGAGAAAAACAGTGTCAAAGTTTGAACTAACAGAAACACAGTTTGAAAGGACAGTCAAGGACAAAATCGCCTGTAAAACCCATTTGTGGTGTGAAAATGACAGTTTTAAGCACATTTTTTGAATCCTCATTAAATTTCCTATCTACTAACCTAAAAAAACACTACCAAATTAAGTACAGTCAGAGAGAAAAACAGTGTCAAAGTTTGAACTAACAGAAACACAGTTTGAAAGGACAGTCAGAGACAAAATCGCCTATAAAACCCACTTGGAATGAGAAAATGACAGTTTTAAGCACATTTTTGGAATCCTCGTTAAATTTCCTATTCAGTTACTTGGAAAAACCGTATAAAATGTGGTACAGTCTGGGAAAAAAGCAGTCAAATTTTGAACTAAAAGAAACACAGTTCGAAAGGACAGTCAAAGACAAAATCGCCTGTAAAACCCATTTGTGGTGTAAAAATGACAGTTTTAAGCACATTTTTGGAATCCTCATTAAATTTCCTATCCAATAGTCTAAAAAAAACGCTAAAAAATCGAGTATAGTCAGTTAGAAAAACAGTGTCAAAGTTTGAACTAACAGAAACACAGTTTGAAAGGACAGTCAAGGACAAAATCGCCTGTAAAACCCATTTGTGGTGTGAAAATGACAGTTTTAAGCACATTTTTGGAATCCTCATTAAATTTCCTATCTACTAACTTAAAAAAACACTACCAAATTGAGTACAGTCAGAGAGAAAAACAGTGTCAAAGTTTGAACTAACAGAAACACAGTTTGAAAGGACAGTCAAGGACAAAATCGCCTGTAAAACCAATTTGTGGTGTGAAAATGACAGTTTTAAGCACATTTTTGGAATCCTCATTAAATTTCCTATCTACTAACCTAAAAAAACACTACCAAATTGAGTACAGTCAGAGAGAAAAACAGTGTCAAAGTTTGAACTAACAGAAACACAGTTTGAAAGGACAGTCAAGGACAAAATCGCCTGTAAAACCAATTTGTGGTGTGAAAATGACAGTTTTAAGCACATTTTTGGAATCCTCATTAAATTTCCTATCCAATAGTCTAAAAAAACACTAAAAAATCGGGTATAGTCAGTTAGAAAAACAATGTCAAAATTTGAACTGCTAGAAACACAGTTTGAAAGGACAGTCAAGGACAAAATCGCCTGTAAAACCCATTTGTGGTGTGAAAATGACAGTTTTAAGCACATTTTTTGAATCCTCATTAAATTTCCTATCTACTAACCTAAAAAAACACTACCAAATTAAGTACAGTCAGAGAGAAAAACAGTGTCAAAGTTTGAACTAACAGAAACACAGTTTGAAAGGACAGTCAGAGACAAAATCGCCTATAAAACCCACTTGGAATGAGAAAATGACAGTTTTAAGCACATTTTTGGAATCCTCGTTAAATTTCCTATTCAGTTACTTGGAAAAACCGTATAAAATGTGGTACAGTCTGGGAAAAAAGCAGTCAAATTTTGAACTAAAAGAAACACAGTTCGAAAGGACAGTCAAAGACAAAATCGCCTGTAAAACCCATTTGTGGTGTAAAAATGACAGTTTTAAGCACATTTTTGGAATCCTCATTAAATTTCCTATCCAATAGTCTAAAAAAACGCTAAAAAATCGAGTATAGTCAGTTAGAAAAACAGTGTCAAAGTTTGAACTAACAGAAACACAGTTTGAAAGGACAGTCAAGGACAAAATCGCCTGTAAAACCCATTTGTGGTGTGAAAATGACAGTTTTAAGCACATTTTTGGAATCCTCATTAAATTTCCTATCTACTAACTTAAAAAAACACTACCAAATTGAGTACAGTCAGAGAGAAAAACAGTGTCAAAGTTTGAACTAACAGAAACACAGTTTGAAAGGACAGTCAAGGACAAAATCGCCTGTAAAACCAATTTGTGGTGTGAAAATGACAGTTTTAAGCACATTTTTGGAATCCTCATTAAATTTCCTATCTACTAACCTAAAAAAACACTACCAAATTGAGTACAGTCAGAGAGAAAAACAGTGTCAAAGTTTGAACTAACAGAAACACAGTTTGAAAGGACAGTCAAGGACAAAATCGCCTGTAAATCCAATTTGTGGTGTGAAAATGACAGTTTTAAGCACATTTTTGGAATCCTCATTAAATTTCCTATCCAATAGTCTAAAAGAACGCTAAAAAATCGAGTATAGTCAGTTAGAAAAACAGTGTCAAAATTTGAACTGCTAGAAACACAGTTTGAAAGGACAGTCAAGGACAAAATCGCCTGTAAAACCCACTTGTATTAACACTATTCCGTCAAACCATTCCGCAGCTGTGTCACTCGTCACATGTGAACGACAAGTAGTTTTCCGTGCGTAAAAAGCATTCATTCCGCACCCCGCGCTCCGTTATAATTCCGGATACATGAGAACCGAGCTTTAAAAAGATGGAGGAACTTAGGGTCAAGCTAAGGAAGGAGCTAAAACAGGCAAATCGAAGTTTTCCTCAAGTTAACTGGATTCGTCCGAATTCAATTTGACAGTTAAGCACGTGATGGTCACTGTCATTCGTATACAGCCATCACGTGGTAAATAGTTCAATTATATGACACCATAAAGTTGGTAAAACTATCTGAGGCACAATAGTACAGAAAAAATCGATGATTTTTATGAAAAACATTAGATGTCAGGTTTAAAACACTTTCTGGAAGATTCTGGCACTTTTTGGAAGGTTGTCAGTAGTATTTAGAGATCTATGGAACGTTCAAAATGGTTCTAGAGGCTTCTGGCAGTTTAAAACAGTTATGGAAAGGTTTTAGACACCTCTAGAGGAATATGGAGCCTTTTAGAAGGTTCTCAGTAGCATTTAGACGTCCCTGGCATTTTTAAAATGTTGCTAGAGCCTTCTGGCAAATTCAAACAAGTCTGGGAAGGCTTAAGACCCTTGCAAAGGGTTCTGACACTTTCTAGAAGGTTGTCAGTAGCATTAAGAGGTCTATGGAATTTTCAAAATGGTGCTAGAGGCCTCTGGTAAATTAACACAATTAACAGTTATGGGAACATTACGTCATGTTATTTTCCCAAAAATACGCACCTTTCCGCCGTTTTGACGGCTACACGCAACTTTGTCACTTCCGCTTTGGACATTTCAATATTTTTGGTGCACTCCTTGATCAGCTTATCCACTGTTCGGATCTTGCCCGTGCTCTTGTCCTTGATCTCTTTCGTAAGCTGATCCACTTGCACCTGGAGCTCTCCGGCTGTATCCATGGCCGCGTCGAGTTGACGTCTACGCGCCTCCACTACCTCCTCGAGTTTTTTCACTTGGGCAGGGTCGGACACCGTGGATTTGACTCGAGCAATCTACAGAGTTACTTATAAACATTGATTTTGACGTCAAGCTGACACGTACCTGATCTTTGATTTGCCGTTGTAAATTCGGCTGTTGGGTGCGTAAATTCTTCAGCTCGCTGGTGAACTTTTCCGAGTTGACTTGCATCTCTCTGAGTACGGGCTGAAGCTCGGCAATCTGGACGGTTAGAGTGTTTTGACGTTGCCGTAACTCCCTCACTCGCTGCTCCATTCTAACCACCTCCTCTTCGAGGCGGTTGAGTTCGCGCGGATCCACTTTGGCCACGGCGACTGATTGCCCCATCCGCCCTCTGGACACGCTCTTACCCCCACCGCTCATTGTGCCCGACGTTTCGATCAAATCGCCCTTCATCGTGACCACGCGGAATCGTTGCCTACCAAAAGCAATCCGGGACGCTTGCTCCAAATCGTTGGCCACCAGAGTATCCCTCAGCGCGTAGTAAAACGCCGTTTTCACTCGATCGTCTTGAACTTTGATCAGATCGTAGAGCCGATGCACGTTTTCGGGCGTTTGGATGCGCGATTCGGCACGATCGCGCAAATGTTCCTGTTTCTCCAACGCGATAAACACGCCCCTGCCCACGTTATTTTGTTTCAGGTATTCGATGCACCATTGGGCGCAATTTACCGTGTCCACCACGATATTGTCGAGAGGACCGCACGCCGTCGATATGGCAACGTCGTATTTCGCGTCTATGGCGCCCAAATCACCCAAACGACCAAACAAACCTGTTGGACAACAAAAAAAAAAAAAGAATTAGTGCAAATCGGTGATTTAAGTTGGTTCAAAGAAACCAACAAGCTGAAAAGCTTCTATTTTGAAAGTTCCATAGAAGTCGAAATGTTACTGGCAATCTTCTAAACAGTTCGAGACTCCTAAACTTTCCCTTAACTGTTTTAAATTGCCAGAGGCCTCTAGGACTATCTTGAAAATTCTATAGACCTCTTAATGCTACTGACAACCTTCTAGAAAGCGCCAGATTCCTCTACAAGTATCTTAGACATTCCCAGAACTGTTTTAAACTGCCAGAAGCCTCTAGTGTTAGAATTTGTTATAACTAATCTTAAATAAGACGAGTTAAAATTATGTCTAGTTTGTAAAAAGGTAAAATTAGTATAAAAAAACACTAAAAAATCGAGTATAGCCAGTTAGAAAAACTTGATTTTTCAAAATTTTGTCAAATTGTCAAAACTTGATTGTCAAAATTTGAACTGCTAGAAATACAGTTTGAAAGGACAGTCAAGGACAAAATCGCCTGTAAAACCAATTTGTGGTGTGAAAATGACAGTTTTAAGCACATTTTTGGAATCCTCATTAAATTTCCTATCCAATAGTATAAAAAAACACAAAAAATCGAGTATAGCCAGTTAGAAAAACAGTGTCAAAATTTGAACTGCTAGAAATACAGTTTGAAAGGACAGTCAAGGACAAAATCGCCTGTAAAACCAATTTGTGGTGTAAAAATGACAGTTTTAAGCACATTTTTGGAATCCTTATTAAATTTCCTATCCAATAGTATAAATAAACACAAAAAATCGAGTATAGCCAGTTAGAAAAACAGTGTCAAAATTTGAACTGCTAGAAACACAGTTTGAAAGGACAGTCAAGGACAAAATCGCCTGTAAAACCCACTTGTAGTGTGAAAATGACAGTTTTAAGCACATTTTTGGAATTCTCATTAAATTTCCTATCTACTAACCTAAAAAAACACTACCAAATTGAGTACAGTCAGAGAGAAAAACAGTGTCAAAGTTGGAACTAACAGAAACACAGTTTGAATGGACAGTCAAGGACAAAATCGCCTGTAAAACCAATTTGTGGTGTGAAAATGACAATTTTAAGCACATTTTTGGAATCCTTATTAAATTTCCTATCCAATAGTATAAAAAAAACACAAAAAATCGAGTATAGCCAGTTAGAAAAACAGTGTCAAAATTTGAACTGCTAGAAATACAGTTTGAAAGGACAGTCAAGGACAAAATCGCCTGTAAAACCAATTTGTGGTGTGAAAATGACAATTTTAAGCACATTTTTGGAATCCTTATTAAATTTCCTATCCAATAGTATAAAAAAAACACAAAAAATCGAGTATAGCCAGTTAGAAAAACAGTGTCAAAATTTGAACTGCTAGAAATACAGTTTGAAAGGACAGTCAAGGACAAAACCGCCTGTAAAACCAATTTGTGGTGTGAAAATGACAGTTTTAAGCAAAAAAAACGCTAAAAAATCGAGTATAGTCAGTTAGAAAACTAATCTTAAATAAGACGAATTAAAATTATGTTTAGTTTGTAAAACGGTAAAATTACATTTTTGTAATATGGTACAAGTTAGTTTTTGAAGTTGATGTAGTGAAATTTTTCGGGCTGTCTAATTTAATTTTCTTATCATAAAATAAAACGTTCCAAGTTATTACTCTGTTGCTGATTACAACCCAACAGGTTATGGGCCCAGAGTTCGTTAAGCTGCGGAAGTGATTTTGAAGATAGTGTTACAGAGGTCTTCAGTAAAAATAAAATTTGGACCTGGTGTTTGGTCATAAAGGCATAAAATTAAAAACTAAAATGACGGAGGAAGACGTTTCTCAGATTGAGAGATTAACAAATAGTGAAACATATCAAATTTGGAAATTTCAAGTCACAATCCTGTTTAAGGCACATGGATTATGGGAAATTGCGTCAGGAATAAAGAAAATGGAAGATCTGGCAAATGATAAGGAAAAAGCAGATTTTGAAAAGAAAGACGCCCGAGCTCAGAAAATAATAATAACAACCATAGATAAGAAGCAACTAATGCATATTTTTAACTGTTCTAAAGAAACGTACGACAAGCTTAAAAACATATATGAGAAACAAACAGAAGACGAAAAATGTTATTTGATGCAACAATTTTTTAATTTTTCGTACAGCAAAGGAACTGACATTTTAATGCACATTAGCAAAATTGAAAACTTGGCATGTAGGCTGAGAGTACTTGGACAAGATATCCCAGACAGTATGTTGGCATCTAAAATACTTGCAACATTACCTGATCAGTTTAGAAATTTTGCTACGTCTTGGGAATCCACTTCACAAGGTGATAAAACCCTTGAAAATCTCTCAAACAGACTGATTGGAGAAGAAGAAAGACAGAAGAAACAATGCGAACCCGAAGGTATGGTTACAACAACCAGTAAATAAGAATAAAACAAGATTTGGAGGAAAATGTTTTAAATGTGGCAAGGAGGGACATATTGCTCGTTATTGTGACAAAAGGTCATGTAGAATATGTAAAAAAACAAATCATATAGAAAGCAATTGTTACTTCCGAAACAGACAAAGCCAACATCAAAGTCGACAGGAAACTCATAGCAAAATAGCTTTTCTATGTGAAGATATGGATTTAGAATCAAATACAGCAACTTTCTTCATTGACTCTGGAGCTTCATCGCATATGACAAGCAATAAAAATCTGTTCACTTCACCAAGAAGAATTCATCTATAACATCAGAGGGTAAAGGATTCATTGAAACAGATCAATGTGTTCTTGAAAATGTGCTGTATGTTCCGGAGTTAAGCAAAAATTTAAGGGCATGATTTTAAATACTGTAGAATGTGACCAAAAGATAAAGGATTGTGTAGTTTGCTTACAGTCTAAGCAAACTCGTAAACCCTTTAACAGCACTAGGACCAGAGCCACAAGACCATTAGAACTGATACATAGTGATGTGTGTGGTCCAATTGAACCAGAAACCTGGGATGGCAATAGGTATTTCTTGACAATAATGGATGATTTCACTCATTACACTCAAGTTTCCCTAATGACACATAAGAGTGAATCAGCTGAAAATCTTAAAAACTACATACACGAAGTGGAAGCTTGTCAAAATTTAAAAGTCTCAAAAATACGGTGCGATAATGGAGGAGAATATAAAAATCGAACCATAATGGAAAAGGCTAGAGCTCTTATATTTGAGGCAAACTTGGACAAGGCTTTCTGGGGTGAAGCTGTATACACTGCAACTTATTTGTTAAATAGAAGTCCTTCTAGTACTATTGATAAAACTCCTACTGAAATGTGGAATGGAAAAAAACCTGATTTAACAAATTTTTGGATGCATAGCTTATGCGAAAAGACTGGGACCAACGAAGAAGCTTGATTACCGTTGTGATGAGTACATTTTTGTTGGATACTCTTTAGGAAGTTATCGCCTGTGGGACAATAAAAATAGAAAAACCGTAACTTCCAGAGATGTTATCTTTAAAGAACCAGTGGTTAGACAAGAATTTAACACAACTAAAAAAACCGTGTTTCTGGAAGATAACCTAAATTAAGTGATTGAACATTTGGAACCTGCTTCAGATGTAAATTTACCTGAAAATGTGATGGATGAAATCTGCAATGAAAATGTACGTTTCTGATGTCCAAGAAGAAATCGAAAATAATATTCAAACAAGAAGTGGAAGAATCATCAAGAAGCCTCAATGATTAAATGAGTACGTAATGCTGTCATACAGCGAAGCAATAAATGAAGAGGAGTCATTAGAAAAAAATCAAACTTGGATGTATGTGGACAGAGAGGCGGCTAAAAGTAAGAAGATTTTAAGTAGTAAATGGGTTTTTCGAATTAAAGAAAATAATAAATATAAAGCTAGACTAGTAATTAGGGGATTTGAGCAAGAACAGGGAATAGATTATACGGAAACGTTTAGTCCAGTCATAAGTACAGCTCCGTTAAGAATTTTGATTGCTTTAGCTGCTAAAAATAGTTTAATAATTAGGAAATTCGATGTCAAAACAGCCTTTTTGTATAGCGAATTAAAAGATGAAATTTTTATGGAAATTCCAGACTGTTATTCGAAAGTAAATTGTGAAAATAAAATCTGTTTGTTAAAAAAAGCATTGTATGGGCTTAAACAAAGTCCAATGAGGTGGAATGAACATTTTACTTCTGTTTTAAAATCAATTGGTTTGATACACCTTAAAAGTGAACAATGTATAAACAAAAATGAATCCTCCACCTGATTTCTAGCGATTTACGTAGATGATGGTCTAATTTTAGGAAATGATGAGGAACAGATTAATATTTTGATTCAGAAATTAACAACTAATTTTGAGATAGTGTCCTGTAAAAATCCAACTTCCTTTTTAGGTATTGAGATTTGCAAAGGCAAAGATTCTATTAAACGTTCTCAAAGTAAGTACATATCAGAAATCTTGGATGATTTTGGTTTGGAAAACACGAAACCAGTTAGTACTCCCATGATTTATAATCCAAACACTGATGATACTTGTTTGAACAAAGTTTTTCCTTACAGAGAATTAGTAGGTACATTACTATATGTTTCGAATAAAACTAGGCCAGACATATCTTATGCGGTAGGATATTGTCGTAGGAAATTAGATAAACCGTCAGAACGTGACGTAGGAAATATTAAAACAATTTTGCGTTATTTAGTTTCAACAATCAATTTGGGCATTCAATATACAAGTCATAGTGAGGATTCAAAATTTGTTAGCTTATAGTGACACAGATTTTGCAGGAGATACTCAAGGAAAAGCACTACAGGATATATCATAAAATTTTGTGGTGGTCCTGTGGCATGGTGTTCTAAACGCCAACCTATAGAATCACTTTCCAGTACTGAAGCAGAGTATATAACTGTTGCAGAATGTACAGAAGCTTTTTTTTTAAAGTCAGTTATAGATGAGCTTTTGGGAGTAAGTATTCTTATTTAAGATTAGGAGAGGGTGTTAGAATTTGTTATAACTAATCTTAAATAAGACGAGTTAAAATTATGTCTAGTTTGAAAAAAGGTAAAATTACCTTTTTGTAATATGGTACGTTAGTTTTTGAAGTGTTGTGTAATTTTTTCGGGCTGTCTAATTCAATTTTCTTGTCATAAAATAAAACATTCAAAGTTATTACTCTGTTGCTAATTACAACCCAACATCTAAGACGTCTAAATGCCACTGACTACCCTCTGGTACTAACCTGGACATTTTCCTTCGCGTTTAGCCTGCATCAACGCGTCCAAAACTCGTCCTCTAGAGCTGGACGCTTGCATCGAACTGCGTCCCTCCTCCAGGCTGGCGCGTTTCACTCTCACGTCATTCACTAGAGTTTGTTCCTCGTGACGCGCTTGGAGCGACTCCTGATTGGCCTTGTCCAGTTCGCGTTTCGTTTCCGGAATTTTCCGTTGCAACTCCTCCACTTGTTGGGTGCGTTCTTTGATGGTCTGGGTAGCGTGCTCGTAATGCTCTTGCAGCTGGGCTAATTTGCTTTTTTCGCTTTCCTCGTTGCTCACGCACATTTTTAGTTCGGTTTCGGCCAAATTGAAGGCGGTTCTCGCTTCCGTTACGTTCCCTTTCAGTACGATTAAATCGGTTTCCAGTCGTTCCTTTTCAGTTTGTAACGGTTGAGTTTCTCTTTGAATGTTTTTTAAAATAACCGCCTTCTCAGCCTCGTGTTGTTCTTTTTGTTTTTGGCACTTTTCCAACTGAGCTTCTAAGCTTTTTATTTCTGCCTCATTCTCTTTGGGTACTTTTTCCAGTTTTTCAAGTTTCTGCTTTTCTTCCGCTATTTGTTGTTTGGTTTTCTTCCTGGCTTTGTTTTTGCTGACGAGGTTTTCTTGTAACTGTACGTCTCTCTTGTTAGCATTGTCAAAGGCTTGCGACAGGCTTTCCTTCTTTTTTTTCAGCTCCTCGTACACTTTTCCCTCCTCGTTCTGTTCTTCTAAATGTTTTTGCTTTTGTTCCTTCAAAGCTTTAAGTTTGTCAATGAATTCCTTCTGGATTACAAACAGTTCGTCTTTTGATGTTTGGGTTTCTGCTGATTTTGATGTGACCTCTTTACTGCAATTTGGTTACGTTTAGGTGATTGCTTGTCTAAAGGGTTAACTTACATTGATTTTTGGTACAAAAAATTTTTGCTACGAATCACCGTATTTTCCGTTTTAAGGAAATTAACGGCCTGTTGCATGGGCTCGCGCAATTCGGTTAATTCCTCCTCCACCATTTTGAGTCGGTTCAATTTTTCACTTCTACGCTCCGACAATACTTCCACCCGCTCAAACACCTGCTCCAGCGGTTTCTATTTCCCCACAAAAAAAACATACAAATAGAAACATCCATAAGAAACCAATGGGACAGACAAAAATGGCAACAAACTTCCGAAACGGATGTGACGTAATTTGGCAGTTACCAGTATTTCTAATGATATGGTAATGTGACCAAATTTAT
The DNA here is from genome assembly GCF_016097725.1 of Ips typographus. Classification (NCBI taxonomy): domain Eukaryota; kingdom Metazoa; phylum Arthropoda; class Insecta; order Coleoptera; family Curculionidae; genus Ips; species Ips typographus. Next base: position 7,409,628 of record NC_138426.1, on the reverse strand, counting down.
CACCATCTTTGTCTAGCTCATATGACATCTAAATATGTTTACTTATACAGGTGTACTAAATCCAAAACCGACCATAGGAAAACCGTGTAACTGACAGAGAAACGTAGATAATTGCATGCGCGGGACTAAGACAGTAAACGAAAAAAATATCAAGTAGGCCATATTTTCAGCGCGCTGTTGCCAAACGCCAAGTATCACTCAAATACCGTCTACAAAATAACTTTTTGACAACAGCGCGCTGAAAATATGGCCTACTTGATATTTTTTTCATTTACTGTCTTAGTCTCGCGCATGTAATAATGTACGTTTCTCTGTCCGTTACGCGGTTTTCCTATGGTCGGTTTTGAATTTACCACACCTGTATAACCTACTTTGTATCTTGTTGTACCGATAATATCTTCAAGGTACTCCAGCATACCAGTTTCGCCATCTTTGTCCCCCTTGCACTTCATCATAGCAATTTGTTCCACTTCCCCCTTGAACAGAATTAATTTACAATCAAGTATATTCAGTTCACTTTCATAATAAGTATACGGGCTGTCCCTTTTGAAGCTCTATGGACAGTTCAGACCAAATCTGACGTCACGATGACGTATTTTTGACAGTTGGTTTCAAATTACATCATTGTGAGGTCAAAATCACTCCTGACTTACCTGCAAGATTAAAAATCTATTGTGCTTCAAGTCAATTCCGTATTTTTGTAGTAAAATGGAAATTTCCTTAAACTGCACTCGCCGATCATTCAATTCGTAGTAGGATGAGTTGTCTTTTAATCCCATTCGAGACACCTTAAACTCACTCCCAGGTACCACATCATATCCATCACCTTCCTGCATTAGTTTTGGTTACTTTACTAGTAAAATAACAACAAAAAAAAACCATTTACCTTGTCTATAATTAGGGCAAAATGCACTGTTACAGTGCAGGCGTTCACATTTTGGTATTTTCTGGAGTTGTGAAGTAAAACTGACACTTTTTTGCTTCGAATTTTTGACGCTCTATAACCAAACACAAACAGCAGGGAATCGATCACGTTGCTTTTGCCGCTACCGTTTGGACCTACTATTGCGTTGAAACACTGCAAAACCAATGATTAGTCGGTTTGCAGCACTAAAAGAAGGGAAACACAACCTTATTGAAAGGGCCTAAAACTTCGTTTTCTGCATAACTTTTAAAGAAATTATTGGTGATTTTTGTGATGATTAGCCGCGGGCCGGTGGGGTCCATTGATAGAGTAGGAGGCTGTGCTGGTGGTATGTAAATTCCATCCACTTTGGTACCCTCATCATCTGATAAAGCCTCCTCATCTGAAGAGGAGGAGGCCGGTTCTTCCACTTCCATTTGTTGGGGTTTTAAGGGTGTTTTTTTCTTTCCACCTGCAGCCATTGCTAGTTTGCTTCCTGAACCACTGTAAAGTGTTTATTGTAATAGCGTTTTGTGCTATTTTGGTGGGTCTGTTTAGTGCTTATTTAATGAGCAAAAACCAGTTCAAGTAAGAATGACAGAAACTACTCACCAGACTCGGAATGGTTATTAACAGCACTATCACTATCACTACAAGTGTTTTAGAGGTTTGGTATGATAACTAATTAGAAAGAAAACAAACAAAAATTGATGAGAGCATTTTCCGTTTAGTAAACACTTTTTTAAAATTTGACAGATACGTTTTTGTGTTACGTCAAATGTCATATTTGTCGTTCATCGCTGGTCTCTGTCAAATTCTTAACCTAACCTAACTTAAAGTGTTTGTGTACATTGAAAAAAGGGGGTAAGTAAAATTTGTACCCCAAAATGTTTTTTTAATTAAGTGGTGAAGGATTAAGTGGCAAAATGTACTCTTGCAGCATAGGCCTGCAATGCAATAATTGCATTTTTATCTAGTCGCCAGTTAGGTTAGGTTAAATTAATGAATTCAGCAATTTATTCATAAATTTTAATACCTTCTAGAAGTTCCTAAAAATGAATCTGGATATCTAAAAGCGGACAATGAACGTGGACTTGTTGAAACCGGGCACTGTCCCTATATCTCCAGACACCGTCCTGGGATTTGAGTTTCTTCTAGACAAGGAACTGTTGCAGAAACATTTACAAAAACCGAATCCTGACCCGTCCCCCACCGACTTAATCACAAAGTTCCACGACGTGATCGCCATGACGCTAAGAAACCAAACGACCGTAGAACCAGACAGTGTGGAGGGCATTGAGGGCAGTGGGGACACTAAAATCAAACACCCCGCCAAAAATATTGCTATGAAGATTTTGTCTTTAAAAGTTGCTGCTTACTTAAACTGGAACTTGGACAAGTTGAGATCCTTGCCCTTTAAAACGCAAATCAATCTGTTGCAAGACTTGATGTATTTCACTAGTGAGGAGAAGGTTGTGTGGGAAGTGCCTAATTTTGAGCAACCCGACATTAGCACTGCCACTCCACAGTTACGATTTGCTTTGTTATTGTATCATCGCTGGTTGGTTAACACTGCAATGAATCGAGTGACGTCAAACTGGCAACAGAGGTTTGCCTTAAATGATATGTACTTGTCAGATGAGAGTGTGATTTGCACTCCTGAAAATGTGCAAAAAAGCATTACTTTCCTGACTCAAGCTTTGCAATGGGAGCAGATACCTTTCATGTTGACGTTTGATTGTTTCCAAATGCCCACTGAACAAAATGACAGTATCGAGTTTCACTGGAGTAACGGTCGTACCGTTACTAGACAGGAGTTTTGCGCTCAAATTTGCTACGACTTGGGCACCTTCTTTTTCTACCGGGAAGAGTACGAAGCGGCCAAACTTCATTTCCGTCAAACCGACGAGTACATACAAAACGGCGACCAATCCAGTCATTTCATTACTTTCGACCGTAAAGTACTGGAAGTGTACATGAACGCTTGCGATCCCTCATTGGAATCGCATCAAAAAACTTTACTGGAACAATTGAATATTTCCATAGTGAACCAGTTTACCGGCATCACTAACGTGCTGCAACAGGACAATTTACGTAGAGAAATCCCGTTGGCTCATCGGATTACCTTGGAATTGGATATACAGGGCGCTATATCCAGTGGGGTGTTTACGGTTGCCCGGGATTTACTGTATAAAGTGAAGGCTTTGAATTACGTCCGGTGTATTTTGGATCGGAAGTTTCTGAACGAGTTTTCATTGATCCCAGGGAAAAACGTTGATGCTTTTATGTGGGTGAGTATGTTTTTTTTTTGTTTACTAAATATATTCAATTTTTTTTACAGTTAAAGATTCATTAACAGTGTTGTCAAGTGAGCATTTAAATTAATTAAAAAACTAATTATTTTTGAATTTTCAGATTTTCCAATTTTTTCCAAAAAATTACCCAAAAAATTTTCTGAAAAATGTTGTATATTTAACAACAACACTTTTCAAAATAATATGAATTTTTAAAAATATAGGAATCTGATTTAATTGAACAGATGTTCTGTATGTTCTCCCTTCTGAACAACACATTCCCGGTATAAAAGCTTCAATCGTTCCGTAGCGTGACATTTCTACTAAATATGGTATACAGGGTGATTAAAAGGCAATTTCAAGGACTACTAATTGGTATTTTGAACCACCCTGTAACTGTCAAAATAACAAAGTTATGGGCTGTCACAGTAAAAACTGTCAAAATCAAACAACTCAGTTTTAACAGTAAATAACTCACTTATTCGACGTTTTAGGTAAAAACGCCATACAGGGTGGTCAAAAGACAATTTCAACGGCTACAAATTGAACCACCCTATAATTGTCAAAATAATCGAGTTATTGACAATACAATGGAGTAGTTTACAGGGTGATTCAATGAATTTTTAACATCCTTGTAACTTCTTTCTCTTAATTTTCATTTTATAAAAAAAAATACTAAATATGAATCTTGTAGATATTTGCTTCTACTTTATTCCTAGACAATCCATCAGTATACAGGGTGTCCCAAATTTGAGCAACAAACCAAACTTACTTTACCATAACTTTTTATTCGTATTTTGGAATCTACGTCAAATTCTAGGCCTACTGGATGCAAAATGTTTGTATCGATATTCATTTGTTTTTGCTCTGGCAGCCCCTCCTCGAAAGCAGAAATTTCCAATTTGAGCGAAATTTTGGTGCACTCTTCCAGAAAATCGTCAATAACTCGCTTATTTGAAACATCCTGTATAAAACCACCGTAGAACAAAAGAAAGCTAATAAACGGCGCTATCACGTGACTTTGAGCGGGCACGGCTAAGTGGCCCCGTTTAGCCGCTAGAGGGCGTCAAAGTTGACTTTCGTTTTTTGCTCAATATCTCAGAAACGTTTCCGGTTAGAGATCTGAATTTTTTTACCATAAATACACCTCGATGGGATGCAACTTTTATCTTCTATACACTATTTTGGTACCACGCCCCGTTTGACCTTGAAAAATTAAAAACTAGAATTGTCAAGAACTGATTTTTTTCAGAAAATTTTTTATTTTCAAAATTAACCTCAACTACTTAAATACTTTTAGGTTAATAGTACAAAAATGCCTTAAAGTGTCATTTCTCGAAATGTCATTGTGCAACGGTGCCACGCCTTAAAGTGTCAAAATTGACATCATTTCAAGGTCATATCCGAAACGGTGCCAGTTAAAGCAAAATGGACGTCAGTATTGTATTCCCCAGGTTCAAGTTAGTTAAAAATTTCACTTTAATTGAAGAAAATTTAAATCGGTCGCCGTTAGTATAGTAGGCCCAAAAAATCCCTAATTTAGATTACAATTCCGTGCACTTTTCCAGAAAATCGTCCATAACTCGCTTATTTGAAACACCCTGTATAAAACCACCGTAGAACAAAAGAAAGCTAATAAACGGGGCTATCACGTGATTTTGAGCGGGCGCTGCTAAGTGGCCCCGTTTAGCCTCTAGAGGGCGTCAAAGTTGACTCTCGTTTTTTGCAGTTTTTGCTCAATATCTCGAGAACGTTTCAGGCTAGAGGTCTGAAGTTTTTACCACAAATGCATCTCGATGGCGATGCAACTTTTACCTTCTATACCTTTTTTTGGTACCATGCACCGTTTGACCTTGAAAAATTAAAAACTGGAATTGTCAAGAATTTTCAAGGTGTGAGACCTTATTCTGATTTTTTGAATTTTTTTTAAATTTTCAAAATTAACTTCAACTACTTAAATACCTTCAGGTTAATAGTACAAAAATGACTTGAAGTGTCATTTGTCAAAATGTCATTTTGCAAGGGTGCCACACCCTAAAGTGTCAAAATTGACATAATTCTAAGGTCATCTTCGAAACAGTGCTAGTTAGTGCAAAATGGACGTCAGATTTGTGTTCCCCAGGTTCAAATTAGTTCAAAAAATCACTTTGATTGAGAAAAATCCAAAATGGTCGCTGTCAGTATAGTAGGGCCAAAAAATCCCTAATTTAGATTACAATTCCGTGCACTTTTCCAGAAAATCGTCCATAACTCGCTTATTTGAAACACCCTGTATAAAACCACCGTATAACAAAAGAAAGCTAATGAACGGGGCTATCACGTGACGTTGATCGGGCACGGCTAAGTTGCCCGTTTAGCCTCTAGAGGGCGTCAAAGTTGACTCACGTTTTTTGCTCAATATCTCAGAAACGTTTCAGGTTAGAGGTCTGAAACTGTTACCACAAATGCACCTCGATGGGATGCAACTTTTACCTTCTATACACTTTTTTGGTACCATGCACCGTTTTACCTTGAAAAATTAAAAACTAGAATTGTCAAGAACTGATTTTTTTCTTAAAAATTTTTTATTTCCAAAATTAACCTCAACTGCCTAAATACTTTCAAGTTAATAGTACAAAAATGTAAAAAACGAACTATTTTTGAATTTTCATATTTTACCGGAAAATTCCTGTCTTTAGTGTGTTTTGACAGTTATGACGTCATGTGTTGTCCACCTTTGCAGGCGGTGCAACTAAACTGGAAACGACACTCTGACAATGACCGGAAAGTGATAAAGGAGTTTCTAATTCAGTTGTTGGTCAAAGAAGAGGTGCCGGACATATTAGACAGGCTTAAAAGTGCCAATTTACTCTCTGAGCTGTTCACTAAAGGGGAAATGCAGTTTCTAGCGAAAAAGGAGGTGGTGATTGCTGATGTGCCGCCAGTACTGTTGGGAGCTGAGCACAATTTTTTTGATTCGGGCAGAAAAAGTGAGTTTTTTTTACACTTTTCTTGCTTTTCCTTTACAGTTTTTTTGTTGTCAAGGAAAACCAAGAATGGAATTGAGGCAACTGACCAAACAGCTGATGAACTCTTATGACTGGAAGGAGATCAAGGATCTCCTGACTAAAATTGGAATGATGAATCTGGGGATTAACATTTCGGAAGTAAATCCCCAATGGGAATTACCAATTCCCTTGCAGAGTGTCGTTAAATCTTTACCCAGAGGTAGAATTCACTTTATCCTGGTTGGACCCTGTAACAATTGAGGTTTTGGGTTGCAGGGTTGTTGCACGATTTAAGTTACACTCTCCTAGCAAAATCAAAAGAACAGCTACAAACAAAAAACTGGAATCTAGCGTTGGAGTTACTCATTGTGCTCGACAAGGAGTTGCAAAATGCCCCTTTTAACGTCGCCAAACTGACCAAAATGATCAACTGGGAAGTGATGCTGGTCCAGATCACCGAACTGTTGGAGGAGTGGCCGCGTAGCAGCGTGGGTGAGTACTAAAACTGACAGATCAGTCACGTGTGACCAGGTTGTACGATTATAGACAAGTCGGCGCTGGCCAATGCGTGCGAGGTGTGTCTGCAAACCAACGAGTCGGTGTTGCCGCGCACCGAAATTGTCGAACACTGCGCCCTCTATTTGTTGAACATGGCCCGGTGGGAGTTTCTGCTCGGTTACGAAAAACGCTGGACCACTTTCGAGGTTATGTCCTCGGTGGCTGCCACCTGTCACGACATGATCAAACACAAGGGCGCCAAAAAGTTTTCGAAAGATTTGTGGGACATTGGTAAGTCTGTTCTAGAGATGGTAAAATGTCTTTCTTTTGACAGCTTTCAAGAACTGCTGGCAGAAACAAAATGGCTTCTGATAGTTTTGACAGCTTTTTGGAGAGGTTTCAGAGACCTCTAGCAAAAACAAAATGGCTTTCAGAGGCTTCTGACAATTTTGACAGCTTCTTGAGAGGTTTTACACGTTTCTGGTAAAACAAAATGACGTCTGGAAATTTTGTTAACTTCTCGACAGGTTTTAGACGCTTTTAGCAAAACAAAATAGTTTCCAGAAGGTTCTGGCAGTTTTGACAGCTTTTCGAGAAGTTTTACAGGCTTCTGGTAAAACGAAATGAGTTTCAGAGCCTTCTGGCAAATTTGAGAGCTTCTCAAAAGGTTTCAGACGCTTTTGGCTCAACAAAATGGCTTCCAGAGGCTTCTGATAATTTTGACAGCTTTCAAGAACTGCTGGCAGAAACAAAATGGCTTCTGATAGTTTTGACAGCTTTTCGAGAGGTTTCAGAGACCACTAGCAAAAACAAAATGGCTTTCAGAGGCTTCTGACAATTTTGACAGCTTCTTGAGAGGTTTTACACGTTTCTGGTAAAACAAAATGGCTTCTAGCAATTTTGTTAACGTCTCGGCAGGTTTTAGACGCTTTTAGCAAAACAAAATAGTTTCCAGAAGGTCCTGGCAGGTTTGACAGCTTTTCGAGAAGTTTCACAGGCTTTCTGGTAAAACAAAATGGCTTTCAGAGGCTTCTGGCAAATTTGACAGCTTCTCGAGAGGTTTCAAACATTTCTTGGAAAACAAAATGGCTTTCAGAGGCTTCTAACAAATTTGAGAGCTTCTCCAGAGGTTTCAGACGGTTCTGGCAGTTTTGACAGCTTTTCGAGAAGTTTCACAGACTTCTGGTAAAACAAAATGGCTTTCAGAGGCTTCTGGCAAATTTGAGAGCTTCTCCAGAGGTTTCAGACGCTTCTGGCTAAACAAAATGGCTTCCAGAGGCTTTTGACAATTTTGACAGCTTCTCGAGAGGTTTCACAGGCTTCCCGTAAAACAAAATGGCTTCTAGAGGCTTCTGGCAATTTTGATAACTTCTCAAGAGGTTTCAGACGTTTCTGACAAAACAAAATGGCTTCTAACAATTTTGTTATTTTCTCGACAAGTTTTAGACGCTTTTAGCAAAACAAAATAGTTTCCAGAAGGTTCTGGCAGTTTTGACAGCTATTCGAGAAGTTTTACAGGCTTCTGGTAAAACAAAATGGCTTTCAGAGGCTTCTGGCAGTTTTGACAGCATCCCGAGAGATTTCAAACGTTTCTAGTAAAACAAAATGGCTTCTAGAGGCTTCTGGCAATTTTGTTAACTTCTCGACAGGTTTTAGACGCTTTTAGCAAAATAAAATAGTTTCTAGACGGTCCTGGCAGGTTTGACAGCTTTTCGAGAAGTTTCACAGGCTTCCCGTAAAACAAAATGGCTTCCAGAGGCTTTTGACAATTTTGACAGCTTCTCGAGAGGTTTCACAGGCTTCTCGTAAAACAAAATGGCTTCCAGAAGCTTCCGGCAATGTTGACAGCTTCTCAAGAGATTTCAAACGTTTCTAGTAAAACAAAATGGTTTCTAGAGGCTTCTGGCAATTTTGTTAACTTCTCGACAGGTTTTAGACGCTTGTAGCAAAACAAAATAGTTTCCAGAAGGTCCTGGCAGTTTTGACAGCTTTTCGAGATGTTTCACAGGCTTCTGGTAAACAAAATGGCTTTCAGAGGTTTCTGGCAAATTTGACAGCTTCTCGAGAGGTTTCACAGGTTTCTGGTAAAACAAAATGGCTTCTAGCCACTGTGCACATCAAAAGCAACGAATTTTGACTATTTGAAAGTTGTAAAATGCCAAGTTCATGTGTTTCTTTGAGGAACCACACTGTAAGTTGTGTTTAAAGCTCCATAGAGCCAAATGTGACAGTTGGGACATTAAGGAACACTTTTATACTTTGTTTACGTCACGTGACAACTGTCATAACTGTCAAAACTCACTCACCAGTAACCTGAAACTATTAAATTAGAAATAGTTACTAATTTGAGGAATTGCACTGTCAGTTGTATTTACAGCTGCATGGAGTTCAATTTGTCTTGGTCCAATATTTGACGTTAAGGAACACTTTGAAACTTACTTCATTTACAACACAACTGTCAAATTTCCCACAATACGACTCTAAATACAAATATTTCTCCTCCATGAAATTTTGAGCAATATTTTTTATAGTCATTATTTAGCTGTACTGTTACATTATTATTATGTATTAGTAGACAATTTTTTTCTGGTTTAAACAACACATAATAACATAATAAATGCAGTGTTGCCGGTGTTCGTGCCAAATCCAACGAAACGCAGTGCTGCGAGCTATAATCTGGACCTGGCCAATCTGAAAAACAGCCTGATGATGGTGTTTCTGCGTTTGAGAGACGCCCGCTGTCTTACCGTGGTCGTGTCAATGCTCGCCAAGCTGTACAACATCTTCAGAGACGAGCCTAGCATGGAACTGCAGGTGGAGTGCATGAACTTGTGGCCGGCGACCGTTAGCAAGTGAGTCTAGAACTGTCATAAATGTCATTCGCGCGTGACTGTGTTGCTGTTACAGCGCAAGCTCCTACAGTATCGGAGCCGTGTCGGAAATCTTGTCCGAAGTACTACGAACTGGCTTGAAGTACTATCCAACCAACGTGCCTTGGCTACGACTTATGGGAGATATTAATTACGGTTTGTTAAGTTAAGGTTTTGTTTGGTAAAACGTCTCTAATCTAGTAAAATTTGACAGCTAACGGCAATTACAAAATCTCGCTTTCCTTCTACTTGAAATCCTTGATAATCTGCTACGATTACTTCAACATACCGGTACGCTACGACGATCACGTGTTCAGGCGTATGATCAAGTGTTGCCAAGCGTTGGGTTGTTATACGCAGGCGGCGGTGTTGTGTCAGTTTCTCGAGGAGCCGGATTACTCTCTGGCTTTTCGGATTTTAGGTTAGTTGCGGCACTTTTTCAGCAAACCAACTCTAACCGTTTGTTTTCAGGGGAACAGAAACCGTGTAATGACGCGGTGGACGCGTACTATCACTGTTTTTGGGACACTAACATCTTGGAGTACCTGATTCATATGCACAACAGAAGGGGCGAGTTTCAAAGGCGCAAATGCGCCGTTCAGATTATGGGAATGCTCGAGCTGAACTCGAACAATAACGAAGAAATACAGAGAGAGGCGAGTAATTTACGGAAAAGCGTTTTTTTAAGGGCTTTATGTAAACAGTATGTGTTTTAAAGTGATTTCTTAATTACCTACGACTGATTTTGTAATATATGTATTATAGAATTAAAGTTTTTTATTTTTTGGCAGCAAAGTTGCGTCCCGTCGAGACACTCTTACGGCAGTTTTTGAGATATTCACAAAAAAGTACTAAAAAATTAAATTACCAACTTTGACGTCCTCTTGCGTCCAAATGGGACAACTTGGCCGCGTCAGTTCTGTTAATTTCTATAGCTTCCTTTATCCCTTTATGAACTGGTCAAAGAGATTGAAGATACTTTTATTAGATTTGATACAACTTTATTTTACTGACATAAAACAATGGAAAGACATAAGCACACTCGAATAATAATTACCGTCTATCTTCCTTAACCTGAGTATCTTAAATTGTCATTAGATGACATAATGTTTATGTAGTATGTTCGGTAAAATTGATTATTTTTACATTCCCTTCCAATTTTACAATACATACACATCAATATAATAGTAAAATGAATATCAATACAAGAACTTACTTCTATAACAATTTCTTGAATAACTTATAAGTTCAAAATATCTACAACATTTAGTTTTTCAATAAAATATTTAAATTTTGGTAGCGGTAGAGCTTTTGTGAATACATCAGCTACTTGCTCTGCTGTACAAACATACTTTGAAATTATTTGTCCTTTTTCAACACAATCTCTTAAAAAATGATGACGAACATCAATGTGTTACGACCGTTTGGTCTCTAAAGTACTTGCCATCTTGATACAAGATTGATTATCGTCAAAAATCTCAACAGGATAAACATTCTTGTACAAAATATCACACAGAAGAGCGAAAATAAAAATATAGTCAGTCACACATGCCGATAAAGATACATATTCAGCCCCTGTACTCGATAAGGCAACAACTGATTGTTTTTTACATTTCCATAAAACTATATTATCATAGACATTAATTAAAAATCCTGAAACACTTTTTCGATCAAAAACATTATTAGCAAAATGATATTGTTATTTGACTTGATTGATTTAACATATTTCAGTCCAAAATTTTGAGTTTTCTTTAAGTATCTCAAAACATTTTTCAAGTATTTAAAGTGTTCTTCATTAAAACAATTCTGAAATTGACTGAAATATGTTACAGCATAACATATATCTGGACGTGTACCTAACATAATATACATAAGGCATCCAACTAGCTCGCGGTATGGAATATTCTCTTGGCATACATCTACATTCATTTCTAACTTTAAATTTGGTTGTACTGGAATATTACTTGGTTTACTGTGTCTCATTCCAAACATGTTAATAACTTTTTGAATTAATTCTCTTTGATCAATGCACAAGTAATGTTCAGTTTTAGTAATATTCAAACCCAGAAATTTTAATGGAGTAGAAGTCAAATCTCTCATTTCAAATCGATTGGTTAGTTTTAATTTTATTTCTTTTAGGTGCTCCAAAGATTTTGAAATGAGAATTATGTCATCTAGATGAATTACTAAATATACATGACTAGTGTGATATAAACATGGATCTGCATTTGATCGACTAAAATTTATGTTTAACAAATAATCATGCAACTTATCATACCAACACTTGGGCGATTGTTTCAAACCATACAAAGATTTTACTAACTTGCACACTTTACCTGAAGAGTCTTTTATGTCCATAATTAGTTCCACTTCTTTTGGTATTTCCATATACACAGGCTCCATTCAAAAATGCACACTTAACGTCAAGCTGATGAATGAACATATCATGTTCTACACTCAGGGAAAGTAGAACACGAATAGTTTGCATTCGAGCCACAGGTGAATAAATTTCTTGCTGCACATCACACTGTTTGAATCCTCTCGCCACTAAACGTGCTTTTTTCACCCTGTTTTTGTCAATTTCTTTTTCACGAAAAATCCATTTTGAGTCTATAACTTCTTCCCCATCTGGTTTTGTGGTAATTTCCCAAGTTTGGTTCTTTTGTAGAGAGTTCAATTCATCTTTGATTGCCTCAATCCAGCCATTTCCCATTGACACTGCAGTTTCATAACAGTCTGGTATATTTGATGTAAAGTCACCAATAGATAAAGCAGCAAAGTGATCAGATGTATAGTTACATATATAGTCTTGTAGGTACTTTGGTGGTTTTCTTTCTCTGCGGTCTTTCAGATCAAGTTCTGGCTCTATTGATTCTACTTCCTTTTCTTGGTTTTCTTCTGGTAACTCGTCATGTTCTTTATTTTCATCTGTGTCATATGTAAACCGTTCCTGCTGATCGTGTTGTGAGTTGTTGAAAAGAAATTCGTCAAAAATAATATTTCTGCCAACAGTTACAATTTGTTTTTCTGGATCCCAAAGTCGGTATCCATTGTCAATGTAACCAACCATATAAAATTTCTTACTTCGGGCGTCCAACTTACTTGATTGTTTACTTTTTGACCCAAAAACTTTGATTTTCTCCATGTTTGGCTTTTGATTATACCACTTTTCTGCAGGAGTAACATTTGTTGGTAATGCTGTTGTTGGTAGTCTATTAATAATATAAACTGCTGCCAGTACTGCTTCTCCCCATAAATATTTTTCCAGTCCAGGTGAAAACCGGAAAAGTAAGCAGTAATTATCCTGTTGTGAAACGTATTTTGAAAACCTGAAGAAAAAATTATGGCGACAATCCCTAGTAATTTAATTGTAAAGCCATTTGATGGAAACGGCTACTCAAATTGGGAGTTTCGAGTAAGACTGTGTGTCTTGAGCAACAAAAGGTGTTTTGGAAATGTTGGAGAAAGATCCTCCGGAATCAACAGCCACAAATGAACTTGCAGTTTTTAATAAAAACGATATAAAAGCTCGGAATTTAATCGTTCAGTTATTGGCTGATAATGTTCTTGAAATGGTGAAAACCAAAACTACAGCTAAAGAAATCATGTATGAGTTGAAAGGTACTTTTCAAAAGCAAGGAATAGCAAACCAGGTACATTTGCAGAAGAAATTAAGAAACATGAAATACTTTGGAAAAGGAAAACTAAGTGAATTTCTGTTTGAATTTGAGAAAACAGTCTCAGAGTTAAAAAACTGTGGTGGAAACATAAATGACACAGTTATTGTCTGCAATGCCAGAGAACTATCAAGTAGTTACCACTGCAATTGATATTATTTTTTGTCAAGGGGAAAGTAACATCTCTTTTGACTTTGTAAAAAACAAATAACTTATGGAGGAATCAAGACAAGAAAAGGTAAAAGAGGAGAATGTAGACACATCACAACCACATGCTTTTTATGGTAGAGGAGATGAAGAAAGAGAACATTTTGAAAAAGGATATAGACATCCAGGAAGTCAGCCAATATACAAACGACCATCAACTACAAATCGTTATGCATTTCCTGATTATAAAAGCGGTGCGACCTCAAGTGAAAATTTTCCATACAAGTGTCATTATTGTGGTATAAGGGGACACAAAAAATCAGAATGCAGGAAAATGAAATTCAAACAAGGAAAATGTAATATTGCAGAGGAAAAAGAAGTAGCTTTTTGTAGTTTTAATGAAAATAGTGAAGCAATGACAAGTGGAACTAGTAATGAGATGGACAGTGGAGCAACTCATCATTTAATTGGATCAAATCAAGGACATAACCCAAGTGAAAAATATTGACATTAAAATTAATGTGGCCAAGAAGGGAGAAACTGTAACAGCAAAGAGACAAGGAATTTTAAAACTGAAAACAAGTGATGGTAGAAAAATAACCATGGAAAATGTTCTTGAGTGTGAAGGTCTGAATTATAGCTTCTGTCTGTGAAAAATCTGGAGCAGAAAGGACTAAAAGTTGTTTTTGAACATGAACAAGTTGTGATTAAGAAGAAAGGCTTATATCTTATATCTAGTATGCATGAATATTGATAATGGGAAAGCGCATATAACTGAATCTGAACTTAATGACTTATGGCATAAAAGAATGGAAAGACATAAGCACACTCGAATAATAATTACCGTCTATCTTCCTTAACCTGAGTATCTTAAATTGTCATTAGATGACATAATGTTTATGTAGTAGGTTCTGTAAAATTGATTATTTTAACATATCACACAGTGCGCCTTTTTGAAAAATAAGATGGCCGTCTAGTTTGTTATTAAAGAAAACAGTGTACATACAGAAAACTCAAAGTAAACCCTTAAAGTGTAAGTCTTTATTCAGAACTAAACACGGTCAATCTTACAAGCTATTCACTAATGGAAAAAGTAATCGAACACAAAAAAATGTACAAAAAAGAAATTATGGACGACTTTAATATCCGTAGCCGCCAGTGTAACTACCCCATTGGTTGTAGCCGCTGTAAGCGCCACCTTGCGGATACTGCCAATTTTGGTACTGATACTGGTCACCTGTAAACAGAAATTCATTAAACCTGAACGTTTTTTTGTAGTAACTGGACTCACCTTGACCGTATTGCGTATAATTGTACTGTCCTTGTTGCGCTCCTGAATAATTGTACGGCGGTTGACTGGACGAGTTTCCGTAGTTGTAATTAGCGTACGTGGCTGACTGTGAAACGGATGAAGACGAGGGTTTTTCCTTTTTACCCGACGAACTGGAACTGCTTTCCCTACAATCTCGCACTGAAACTCTGCACAATTAGATGAAGGAAACTTACGTTTTGCCGTCCTTTTTCTTGGACGCGTCCTTGCACAATTTGTGCAACTTTTGGTACTGTTCCTGAGCTAGTTGCACGCTCTGCACGCTGCAACCAAAGTCCTCCAGGTACTCGACCTTCCGTTGAGCGAACAAAGCTTTCTGGTCAGGGTCGGCGCCCTCTTTTGCCAGAAACTCATCGAACACGGCGCACACGTCCTCCTCCTCCACGTCGTCTTTTTGTAGCATCAGATCGATTAGTTGTAGATACAGACGAGGGTTGTGAGGATCTTTGGTTATTGCCGTTTTCAGTATCTAATAAACAGTTTTTAGTACGTTATTTTTCAACATGATAGAGTAGGTGCAACCTCGTGGGCTTTGTCAAAATCTTTCAGCACTCTCAGACAGAACCTGGAATACTTGATGGATATGTTGCTGGAGATCATCTTGTTTTTTGAGCTGCTGACGTAGTGCTCGAATAGCTGTTGGCACCGTTCAAAGTCCGCACGTCTGCGCTCTAGGTTAATCCTGCGATAGGCCACCTGCAGCACGTTGGGTACCTGTTTTTCCAGATTGACTAGGATTTCGGCGGCCCGATTGATGCTGCCCACCGTTTCTTCGAAGATGGCCCATTGCAGGTGCAGACTGGGTTTCTTCAGGTGGTGGATAGTGCAAGCGCGCTCGTACACGTCGCGAATTTTCGGTTGGAGTTCTGGATCTTTCAGGTTTTCTAAATAGCTGACAAACTGAAATTTAACCAAGTCAGGACTAAGGTTTGTTTTAAATGATGGGTGTAAGTACTTTGAGCCAGAATTCATCGTAGAGGGCGCAAGCGATCAGGCAACGCTCGAACAAAACGATAATTCGAACCCGATCGCCTTGTTCGATCTCGTAATCCAAGTAGTCGTGCCAGTTTTTCAATTGACACCTTTCAAGCGGTTTGACGTGGAAGTATGGACGTTTAATCTGCAACGTTCATAACTTTAAACTCCAGAATTAATCAGGTTTAAGCTAAAATGCATAAAAGTGTAAGTCAGATGGCCTCTGCGGTATTTTCACAGTAAATATCAAAACCAGGATGTGCAACACTAGCTCCATCCTGATTGATTTGATTTTAATCATCACGTGCTAGTCGCAACCGTATTTCAGTGATTTAATATGGAAGAAACCAATGTAATTATTTTTTTCGACAAAACAAGTTGGTAAACCTAATGGAATACACCTTGTTATTGATAAGAATCAATTATTAGCTAAGAACACAACATTTTTGGGAAGGACAGTGTTTTAAACTGTCCCAGAACTGTTTTTAATCTACCTGACTGATTTTACTAAAAACTGACAGTCAGGTTTTAGTAAAATGTGTGGAAAAGTCAGTTTGACAACAGTTTTTTTGGAAATAAAAGATGTAATTTAGGCAACGTTCCAGAAATTTGATAATTGATCAAGTAAATTTTAGAAAAAATCTCAATTTGGCAACTTTGCGCAAACTTTTGATTAATTCAAATGTTGTCATTTTTCCAGGAGCTTTTTAGAAATTACCAAGGTTAACAACGTTGCCAAACTGAGATTTTTACTCTCCTCATTCTCTTGAAAAAACATACAATTTGTTAATTAATGAATCAATTTTTCCAATGTTGCAAAAGTGACTTTTTTTTTCTAAAATGAGCTGTATTGCTAAGAGCACTTTTGACTCTAAATATCTGAAAAACTAAAAACATTTTGCATTGCAATGTTTGGGTCACCGTGTAGCTCTTGAAAAGCTGAATCGATTGACCTAATAATACACCGTGTGTCCCATATAAATTAGTAAAGTTTTGGGGCTTTGAAGACCAGGAGAACACTTTTATTGCAATTTTTTGACATTGCTAATTTAACCCTAAATATCTTGCAAATTAAAATGTAATTTCGTAATGCAATGTTTTGGGTGTGTACTAAAAACAATTGTACTAAACTTTGTACAGTTCGGAAGTAAATAACCGGACGATTTGTATTATTTATCATTCGTAATGCGGGAGGGTGTGCGATTTTTCCCCCTGTCGAAAATAATGGCCTCCTTTTTACGGCGCCGTCCAAATTTAAATTTGGGCGGCGTTGAATTATTAGCGAAATGCTCTGGCTGAAATATCACTGCGGTTTTATAACCCCAAGCAGCTTATAGCTTGCTGCTTTTTTTTGACCAATCACCAACCAATAATGCAATAGACCATCTAACACAAAGTATGTCAGTTTGGCTGATGGTAATGTGACAGTCGTAACACGTGACCCATTTTGATGAGTATTTGTTGTCACCAACTCATATTGGCTCAGTCAAGTGTTTCATGTTTTGCGACCTCTCTATGTATTTACAACATCACTAGTTTTTTTGACAGTCGACAGTTGACACATAGTCCGTTTATTGGATCTACTCTATCCATGGAAAAAATTGGACAAAATAAATAAAACCAAACAGCTTTAAGCTTCAAGTTAGCAAGAGATGACAAGACCATGAATAAAAGGCTGATTTGATTTGTTATTTGTTTTAGAGATTTTGGGTTATCAATAATTAAAATTGGTAATTTACTGACAATTGTCAAAATACCTGTCATAAATCTTAGAAACACGTCTTGTTTTGGAAACTGTATTAAACTGATATTCTTTAAAATTCCAGGCAAATTTTGACATTAATGGCAGATATTTCCTTGGTTTTTGGAAGATAATTTAGCTAGGCAGTCACGTGACCATTCTGAAAACAACTGTCATAAATCTCAGAAACACGTTTTGTACCTTTTCTAAACGCTGATTTTTGCATCTTTTGAGCTTAGTTTGAGCGTTTGTCAGTCAGAGACAAAATCGCTTGTCAAACCAACTTGGAGAGAGAAAATGACAGTTTTAACTCAATTTTTGGAATCCTCATTAAATTTCCTATCCAATAACCTGAAAAAACAGTACAAAATTTGGCAAAGTTAGTAAGAAAAGCGGTGTCAAAGATTGAACTGTCATAAACACAGTTTGGAAGGACAGTAAGGGACAAAATCGTCTGTAAAACCTACTTAGAGTTAGAAAATGACAATTTTAAGCACATTTTTGGAATCCTTATTAAATTTCCTATCCAATAAACTAAAAAAACACTACAAAGTTAAGTATAGTCAGGGAGAAAAGCGGTGTCAAAGTTTGAACTGCCAGAAACACAGTTTGAAAGGATAGTCAGGGACAAAATCGCTTGTAAAACCTACTTAGAGTGAGAAAATGACAATTTTAAGCACATTTTTGGAATTCTCATTAAATTTCCTATCTAATAACCTGAAAAAACAGTACAAAATTTGGTAAAGTTAGTAAGAAAAGCGGTGTCAAAGATTGAACTGCCATAAATACAGTTTGGAAGGACAGTCAGGGACAAAATCGTCTGTAAAACCTACTTAGAGTGAAAAAATGACAGTTTTAAGCACATTTTTTGGAATCCCCATTAAATTTTCCATCCAATAACTTGAAAAATAGTAAAAAATTAGGTACAATTAGGGAGAAAATTGGTGTCAAAATTTGAACTGCCACAAACATAGTTTGAAGGGACAGTCACGGACAAAATCACCTGGAAAACCTATTTGGAGTGAGAAAACGAATATTCCAAGCACATTTTTGGAATGCTCATTAAATTTTCTATCCAACAGCCTGAAAAAACACTACAAAATTTGGTACAGTCGGTAAAAAAAGCGGTGTCAAAATTTGAACTGGCAGAAACACAACTTGAAAGCACCCTTAGGTACAAAATCACCTGAAAAACCTACTTAGAGTGAGAAAATTACAGTTTTAAGCACATTTTTGGAATCGTCATTAAATTTCCTATCCAATAACATGAAAAACTCTACGATATCGAGTACAGTCATGCAGAAAAGTGCTGTCAAAATTTGAACTATCAGAAACACACAAAATACAGTCGGCTACAAAATCGCTCGTAAAATCAACGCGGAGTGAGAAAATGACAGTTTTAAGCACATTTTTGGAATCCTCATTAAATTTTCTATCCAATAACCTGAAAAAATACTACCAAATATTGTCACAGACCTCTAGGACTATCTTGACAGTCTCATAGACTCTCAAGAATCTCTAAATCCTATTGAAAACCTTCTAAAAAGTGCCAGAGGCCTCTAGGACCATTTTGAAAGGTTCCATAAACCTCTAAATGCGATTGAGAACCTTCTAAGTAGCGCCAGAGGCTTCTAAAAACTTTCCCAGAACAGTATTAAATTGTTAGAGGTGACAAGTGTTCTAAATACTGACACTTGCACATGACCTGTCACAGTCATAGTACCAACCCGCCATAAACCTTCTAAGAATTGTTTAAAATTGCCAGAAGCCTTTGCATGGTGTACTTTGACGCTTTTTCTTTTGTAATAGTTGCTATTGTCATTATTATAACATAACTGTCACTTACTCCTTCTTCATAGTTCCACCTGGCCGTAACGCAGTTTACTGTGTTTTTGTGAATTTTCCTTCTAATGGACACAATCCTCTCCCGTATGCACTTAGTCTCCTCCTCGGTAGTGTACAGTTTGGAGTCTTCGTCGCCAGGGGGCAGATCGGCGTTATCGGCCGCCTTTTCTTCCGACTTTAACAACGTACGCACCTGTAAATTTATCCACAACTATAATGGACACTCTAAACCAGTTGGAAATAGTATATTACACACCGAGGTGGGAAGAGTTTCATTACTGTCGAGGTTTAGCTGTGATCTCGAGACAGGAATGAAACTTCCTACCGAGGTTTGTATACTATTTTATTTACAACCATCATATTTCTATCAAAATTTACAAATCATTGTTTCATTCTGAACATATCTAGAATATTACATTTAACAAAAAACTACCAAGCAGGCATTTTTCTCAGAATAATCAATCAGGTATATTGTTACCGTAGCTATGTGGTAAACAACTCACCAATATAAATAAATGTCAGAAAAAGTTAGATCGATATTCATTTCTGGATTAATAAATTGAGAAAAATGTCCTCCGGTGAAGAATTGACGTGTACCCAGCCAGAAATACGATAGGCTGCTGACGCATTAGCACATGGCTTGGTGCCAGAGATAAGTAAGCATCGCTACCTAAAAGCTATTGAATTATATAGGAAGTGGTGCGAAGAAAAAAAGGTGAAGA
Organism: Ips typographus; assembly: GCF_016097725.1. Taxonomy (NCBI): domain Eukaryota; kingdom Metazoa; phylum Arthropoda; class Insecta; order Coleoptera; family Curculionidae; genus Ips; species Ips typographus. The sequence continues at coordinate 7,389,638 of NC_138426.1, read as the reverse complement.
ATACCAGTTCCGAAAGTGTACTCTTAGCATATTTTGGAGAACAATCCAGACAAAAAAAGCCTACAGTATGATACGAACGATGCTACAAATTGAAGAAAAAACTGATATTTCAAAACATGGGAAACTGCTGGCCTTTCTAAAACGTCAAAATGTGGGCTTCAGGCCCAAAAAATCGAACGTATATTTTCTAGGAAAAATATAGAGGATTTTTTAAACAAAGCTCCAAATAATCTTCTACCGATAAAGGTAAGATATTTGTGATCTTTAAATAGGTATTTTAAAAAAATAGTGTTTGAGCTTATACAAGTGCACAGTTATTATGGTATTATATTCTTCTTATTGTTTTAGGTCGCATTAATAATAGGTGTATCTGGAGCTTGTCGGACGGACGAATTAGTGAAAATGAAAATGTTGGATGTTACTTTTTTTGAAGAAAAAATTTTGTTTGAGATTCCAGATTCCAAAACACATACAAGTAGATCATTTCTCATATAGCAAGAAATCAAACAAATTGGGCACAATACAATAGCTAATTATTCCCAAAAAATTGCTACTTTTTTGAATTTAGAGAACTCGAAAGGCTTTACAGGCCACGCTCTAAGAAGAACCGCCGCTACGTTACTTGCCAACAGTGGAGCAAATGTACTCCAATTAAAAAGGCTGGGAGGATGGAAATCTAGTACTGTGGCAGAAGGTTATGTAGATAGCTCAATGGAGAATAAAACCAAAACTGCCGTTATGCTGTCCCAACGTGCCATGTCTTCTGAAGCTGTTGCAAGTAGTTCACAAACCTCAGTCATTCAGCAGCAAACTAATTTGTCGACCAAAGAGACAACTGTTGGAGACGCCAGTGCTGGTACTGGCCTAAATATTTCTATAAACACTTATAATAATTCAAATGTAACCATTAATTTCAATAAGTAGTTTGTTTTAGTTTAGATCATGTTAATTTTAGTAATGTAATGTATTATAGGCATTATAACCGTTAGAATGCATACAATTCGAGTTGTAATCCAGGACATTTTTATCAATTTATTATTTGCGAACTGAATATCGATCCGACTTTATCTGACATTAAAAAAATTTGATTCAATCATTATTTTTTTTTCAAAAATATTAACAATCACACAATTTTAGAGGGCGGGAAGTAGAGGTGCGCAATATGATACTTCCTAACCTTCAATGACGTTAGTAATGACAGCATTACATATATGGTTGTAAATAAACGAAATTAACCTCTTTGCGTAACGCCATAAACTCGTCCACGTCCAGTATTTTGTTGGGAGCGTGCGCGGCCACGTGTTCCTGGAAATTGTCAAAGTGGGTGGTGTAACATTGGGTGGGCGTGGTCAGCAGTCGATCGTAGATTGCGGTCACTTTCTGCAAACGTTTGGCGTCGTTCTCCCATTTGATGTACGAGTCCCACAGTCTGTCCGAACGAAACTCCAATCCGCACGCGGTTATCGCACGTTCAAACTGCGACCTGAAAAAATAATCTGTCAATGTCAAATTTAAACTCAACTAAATCAAATGACATTACCTGACGTACTCTTCATCGTCGCCCTTGGCACTTTTGACATAAGACAAGTAGTGAATCCACAAGTCGACCGACAGGGGAATGGCTTTGAGGCCCCGTTCGAATACCTGTTTGACAAAACAAGAAAAACCCCAAAAAGTTCAGATTAGTTCCCGTCAAACTGGTCGACCGATTCGCGCAGACTTTTACTGGGCGGTTCTTTGACAGAGGGCGCCTTGAACGTTAGTTTTAACTGGAGGGAAAACAGTAGCAACGCTTACATATAAAGGGACTTTGAACACAACAGAGAAGAGTACCAACCTTTCTTCACTGGAGTGAAAAGTTGGTTTACAATTTTTTGTGTGACTTGTCGTACGACGTTGAAGTCCTTCCTGCTTGGTACTGCGCCGGGCCCGTGCTAATATTATAACAAATTGTGTCTTACATAGTATTGTTACAAATATGACGTATTTTGTCTTAGCCAAATTTGAACAGTTTTTGCGATTGTCTCGTTGCTACCGTTACGTAACAAACCTACCCAAAATGGCAGTGTAGACAGAACACAACAAAGAGACGCGCCCAGTAATAAAAACCGCGCAAATCGTCAGTGAGTGTCCTGAAAACAAGTTAAGGAATAACGTCATTACATCGCAAAACGCCGACACTTAATCCTAAAAAAATTGCATAACTAATACAATAATAATTTGCCTTAACTGTAGAAAGCCTTACATTTTCGTCGGGCTCTAGTCTAGAGCTATGACAAACAAAGTAGGCCGCGCGCATCCTTCGACTCCATTTTTTCGCCTGCGCCCTCCTCAATCAGCCCTCTTCGACCCGGCCTCCCTGCGAGCTGGATTTAAACACTGTTAACCTTCACGACCGACGTCGTCAATAGCGAAAAGTGTACAATTTACATCACACAAATATACGTCATATTATTGTATAAAAGTACAACAAAAAAAAAAAAGTATATAAAGTACAACGGCAATAGTAATAATAACAATCAGAAAGTATAATATGGTGAAAAGCACTAATGTCGGTAGCCTGGTGGCCCGGTGAGAGCTGTGGGGTACCAAAAACAATCAGTTTTAACAATTAAAAGGCAGGAACCACGGTTAATGGAAACATGGGGGGGTTCTGAACGTTTTCCGGTGGCTTACACTCGTATCTTTAGTAGTAAGGTAATTCAAACTCGTCCCTCACCAGTAGGATCTTCGAAACTGTACGAGATACGAAAAAGTTTAAATTGCAGCAAAGTTGCCCAATTTAAAGCTGAACCAAATGCAGTTTAGTTTGATTTTCTGTTTTTATTTATTTCGAACATTATCTGAAGACAGCATTTTTTTGATCTCTTCAAATTTGTTTCGTCATCAACTTTCTTTGTTGTTATGGACGCCATATTGGATTTTTACACCGAAACAATAATGCGTTTCATTCTGATTTTAGTGCTGTAAGACAACTTATGATTTGCTTTATAAATAACAATATAATACAATAAAAACTTGACTGGTGTCATGTCTTCAAAACTGTCAAACATACCCTAATTTGAAAGGCAGTGGCAAAACGGACACCAGATTTGTGTCCTTCAGGCTAAAATTAGTTAAAATGGCCACATTGACATGTTCAAATCCAATATGGCGACGGGCAGTTGAGTATAGTAGGCCAAGAAAAATCTTCATTTGCGAATCAAAAAAATCGCGAATAACTAACCAATAAATGAAGCTATCACGTGACGTTGAGCTGGCACTGATAAGTTGTCCCATTTGGCCGCTAGAGCGCGTCAAACTTGATTACCATTTTTCGGACATTTTTCTAAATATTTCAAAAACGGTTTGAGTTAGCAGTGTGAACATTTTACCATGGTATGGCCCTTAAAGAGACGCAACTTTTATTAGATACAACATGTTTCCGTACAACGCACCGATTGACCTAGAAAAATAAAAAACTAGATTCTTGACATTTTTAAAGGATAGTAAACCCCATGATTTCTTTTTGGAATATTTTTTGATTTTTGAAAATCGTCTTCAACTGCCTTAATTAGTTTAGGTTAATGAGAGCAATGTGAAGTAAAATGTCATTTGTCAAAATTACATTTTTAAGGCCATTTAAGGGTCATGTCTTGAAAACTTCAAAAAATGTCCTAATTTCAAGGTCAGTGAGAAAATGACGGCAGTTACAGCAAAACGGACACCAGATTTGTGTTCTTCATGCTAAAATTAGTTAAAATGGCCACATTGACACGTCCAAACCCAATATGGCGACGGTCAGTATAGTAGGTCAAGATAAATCTCTATTTGGACAAAATTTCGGTGCATTTTTCCAAAAAATCGCTAGTAACTTGATTATTTGAAACATTCCGTACACGTCATATAATAGTAGATAGCCAATGAATGAAGCTATCACGTGACGTTGAGCGGGCACTGCTAAGTTGTCCCGTTTGGCCGCTAGAGGGTGTCAAACTTGGATTCTTGACATTTTTAAAGGTAACCTCAAGATTTTTTTTTTTTTAATTTTTGAATATCCTCTTCAACTGCCTTAATTACGAGTAGTTTAGGTTAATGGTAGAAATGTGAAGTAAAGTGTCATTTGTCAAAATTACATTTTTAAGCCCATTTAGGAATGTCATGTCTTGAAAACTTCTTCTCAGGTCGGTAACAAAATGGCGGCAGTTACAGCAAAACATACACCGGATTCATGTTCTGCATGCCACAATTAGTAAGAACGACCACTTTGATAAGTTTGAATCCAATATGGCGTCCATAAGAAAAAAGAAAGTTGTTGATGACTCTCGGAAGACGAAACGTCGGGCAGCAAATACAAAACTGTTCTGGTATAGCTGATGAAAAGTGGCAATCAAAATGTGCTTTTGGTTTTGGAATATCTCTTCAAATAAGGTTAGAAAAAAATAGAAACCAATAAACTAAGTTTTTCTCTGATATCTTTGGAAGTAATCTGAAAATCAATTAGCTTCAAATTAGGCAAGTTTGCCCCAATTTAAATCTTTTCCTATCTCTTATAGTAGTCCGAGATTCAAAATAGTGAGGATCGAATTTCAATTACCCAGTATAGTGGCGTTATACTCATTTGCTGTCATTTTGAATATTAACACTGTTAAATTTAAATTTCAAGGTTAAAGACCATCTTGAATTGATGTCATATAAGAACGTCAGAATTGCAGTAGTATGGTCTGAAATTTGTCACAAAATGGTTGAATTCCTATGATCTACATACACAACAGAAAGTGGTGGAGAATGATAAAATTTTAAAAAAAATGACACTTTTGCTGACACAATACACAAAAACTTATCAGCTAACACTCCTAAACCAAAAAAATATTTAGTTGGATAATTATCAGTAAATACACAATACAATAAACCAGGCCCAAATACAAAATACAATCATAACAGCAGCTTAGGCTAAAGGAAAACTTAACCTAAATGTTCCTCGCGGTATACACACTGACCAACCATGATAAATAAGTATAGTAGAAGCGCAAGAGCCATTTTTAATATAAAAATTAACGATTCTTCCACCGCCTTCCAAGAGCAAACTCCACATATCAAAACAGTTGTCAAGCGTTTGAAACGTTCAAAACCCCATACAATCGACGGTGTACAATAATCATAAAACTGAGGTTATGACTGAGTTTTTAGGTTAAATCGCGGAGTAGGAAGTGTTTTGACTAGTTCTTACCTCTTCGCACTTCTTTTTGTTGCCTTTGCGCTTTTCGTAGTCGGCGTATTTGCGCCAGTACCCGTAACAGTATGGATAGTGGGACAGGAAGGCGTCGTACGCTTCCCTGGCCGCCTCCATATCATTCTGAAACGTTTCACTTTACAACCAGGACATTTGACATAATAAAAATGAATGATGAATTGAAATAATAAGCAAACTTACTTCCTGATCAACGTATTGCAACAAATACGTCCATCCGGTAAAATCAGTCGGATCATCATTAACCGCCTTCCAGTATTTGTCCAGTTCCGGTAATTTTTTCGGTTTGGCAGCTTTTGCCGCTTCTCCCTCCTTGTCTTCTTTGTCCTCCTTCACTTTTTTCACCGCGCTCTCTCCTTCCGACGTGGGAGAGGTGGGATCGTAACCGGTTTCGGACAATTTACGTTTTCCACCCTCTTTCTTTGACTCCTCTTCCGTTTCTTTTTTAGGGGGCGCTGGCAGCTCATCCTCGGACACCACCTATTTGAAACATTACAAGAACTCAACTTTAAAGTTAGGTTAGGTCTCACCTCAGTGTCGGCGGGTAGTTCGGCTCTTTTAGGGCCGGGCAGCTCGTCGTCAGACACTTCCTCCGTTTCCGGCACTTTTGCCACTGGAACTGCAGGCAATTCCTCATCGGAAATATTTTCAGCTTCCGGATCGCCGTTCTAAAATTGCAAAAAAATCACCCAAGTTCACCAGGGGTAATAATTGGACTTACCTGAACCTTTGGTGAAGCCACTTTGGTTGGTTCATTTTCTTGACTGTCAGTCTCCAAAGCAGACTCAGAAATTTGTTCTTCTATGTCTGGTTGTTCTTCAGTGACAGTTTCTTCCTTTTCAGGTTGTTCAACACTGTTTTCTTCTTGGTGCAACCCATTCTTTACAGTCACACTCTCCTCCCTGGTTTCTTGGACTGATCCAGTCTCAACCTGATCATTTTGTACAGTTTCCTCCTGAGGGTTTTCTTGTTCCTCCAGTACAGTAATATCATTCAATATCTATGATTAAACTGTATTAACACCTAAATATGTTTTCAAAACATTCAATTTACCAGTTCCTCAGAGCTACTTTGCAGCTTATCATCATAAATGTTCTCCCCATCATTCTGTTCAGATTCTTCATTATCTGACTCAAGTAGTTTGTCCTCATCATCCAGTTTAGCCTAGAAATACAATTTGTGAGATTCAAAAAACCAGTTAAAATTAAAGCACCCACTCTTTTCTGTATGGGTTCCTCAGTCGGTTCATTGTTCTCAACTTCAGCCACAGCCTTCTTCCGTGTATTCCGGGTTCTTGGCGCTGCCTTTGGTTTTGCTGGAGTTTTAACAGCTCTCCCTGAACGAGTTTTCCTCACTATATTAGCAAAAAGTAAGGTTATGGTGAATTATGTAGAGTAATGCCTATTTCCCTAACTGGTTCAGTTATACCTTGGAGTGTATATTATTCATAGCAAAAGGATGTTTTAGGTATTTTTAGTGAACAGAACTTATAATTTTTGTGTATTGTTTCTTCGTTATTACCATGCAAATCTCTTATATGTGCCCCATGTGTCCAGTACAAGGGGGATTACCAAAGAACCAAACAGCTTACCTGGACTAGTGGGTTCTTCAACATCAGACATTTCCACACAATTCAAACTGATATCACGTTTTAAAAGCCGATTTTACGGGTTTTTTACACTGAAAACTTGCAAAAAAACACGACGTTTCTTCCCTTGGCGTATTCACAATTTCAAAATGGCGGAACCGCTACAAACACTGAGAAAAGTTACTAGAAATGTCAATCTGGGGAATTTTGTTTTTGAGGTTATAATCGTAATTAATATAAAAATGATTTAAGGCAACGTTTATTCTAGTTGGTTAAGCGTTATTTTCGTACTTTTATTGTTTTTAAATACTGTAAAAGCTTCACCAAACGAAAAGTATGGTGAAATTAAGGCAGATTTATTGAAAACTAGTGGATTTGTCTGGCAACCGTTTGGCTGTCACACATTGTCAACTGTCATCTGTCGTGGTCAGTGTTGTCAAAAGGTTATCTAAAAAAAATTTATTTTCATTATTCAGCCCCAATTCATTTTCAGTTCAAAAACCCTTAAAAAATTCCTAGTTTAATTCACTGTTTCGCGTCGCGGCCCCATTTATGTGACACCCGAAATGTTTTCGTTACAGAATCAAAATCAGGTAAGTTTAAACTTTGTTTCTAGTGATTTGTCTTGTTTAAAAAGTTGTCTTTTCCCATTAGGCTTTTGCCACTCTGACTCAAATAAGCGCCAAAGTCACTACAACTCCCGGTTCGTTTTTCCATAAAAAACCGCAACACAAAGCCAAACGCTCTGAACAGTTGCTGTGCCCCGACAGTTTCGAAAGGACACTGCAAAATGTTGATTTCTCTTTTGCTAAACACCTCAGTTTAGCTTCACTGTATGCCAAACCTTTCCTAAACAACTTTAAAGTGTCTTATGTATCCGGCGACACGTTTTTTGAGAATAAGCACGGTTTTCCTGAATCACAGCTCAGCTCCCAGAATATTCCTACTGTGGTCTTTAGACATTCAGGGAAAAAAGTTTTTATCCCTGAAGGGTTTTATGGCAAACTCCTGCAAGGGCTGTTAAATGAGAATAGATTTATGTTTAATATACAAACTAGAGGATTCAAGACTGACAGGAGTATCCAAGCAGAACTGGAGCGCAGCCCCTCTATTATGAACAGGCTGAGAAATAATTTGATTGGTGGGGCACCCGGTGAGTTGGGTGGTAGCAATAAAATTCCCTTGGGCAGTGTGGGTGGGGCTTCAGATGCCGAACAATTAAAAAAATTGCTCACAACAGATGACCCTAGTGTCACTGAGACAGACAGACAAAGAATCAAAATTGCTTTTGCTGAGGGTTACTTGCTAGGGAATAACAATGCGGGGAAAAGTGGTAAAGCCTCACGGTATTTCCGGGTCATGCAGCAGGTCCTCACTATTGCCATATTTCTTGCGATTGTGGTCAGTTTGATGGCCAGTGCCAGTGGCTCAGTATTCCGAATCCAATTGGGTAACCAGGTGGAAGTGGACCCAGAAGAGATCCACGTCACTTTCGACGACGTTAAAGGAGTGGACGAGGCCAAACAGGAGCTGAAAGATGTGGTGGAGTTTCTAAAAAGTCCAGACAAATTTTCTACTTTGGGGGGCAAACTGCCCAAAGGAGTTTTACTAGTTGGTCCGCCAGGAACTGGAAAAACTCTTCTGGCTAGAGCAGTGGCGGGGGAGGCGGGAGTGCCGTTTTTCCATGCTGCCGGCCCGGAATTTGACGAGGTGTTGGTAGGGCAAGGGGCAAGGCGGGTGCGTGACTTGTTCAAAGCGGCCAAAGAGAGGGCGCCCTGCGTGATTTTTATTGACGAAATTGATTCTGTCGGCTCGAAAAGAACAAACAGTGTGCTGCATCCCTACGCCAATCAGACCATCAATCAGCTGTTGAGTGAAATGGATGGGTTTCATCAGAATGAGGGAGTTATCGTTTTGGGGGCGACCAATAGGCGCGAGGACTTGGATCAGGCACTTTTGAGACCTGGAAGATTTGACGTTGAAGTAAGTATTGGGGAAATTTTGTTTGAGTTGGCAACAATGCTTTCTTTAGTTAATAAATGTTTTTGTGGCCTTAATCACCTTTAAAGTGGTTGTTTCAAGGTCACGGTACCAACCCCAGACTACACGGGCCGGAAAGAAATTCTGGGTCTGTATTTGAGTAAAGTACTGGCCAAAGATGTGGAAGTGGATCTTTTAGCACGCGGTACCACCGGATTTACGGGTGCCGATCTGGAAAATATGGTCAATCAAGCCGCCTTAAGGTACTTTGACGCGTTTCAAGTTGGTGTTGATCACAGTGATTGGTTTTATAGGGCTGCAATAGATGGAGCTGACTGCGTTAGCATGAAACACCTGGAATCGGCCAGAGACAAAGTTCTGATGGGACCCGAACGAAAATCTCGCATTCCTGACGAGGAAGCCAACTTGATTACCGCTTATCACGAAGGGGGCCACGCCATAGTGGCCTACTATACGAAAGACAGTCATCCCCTGCATAAAGTATTGAAATTGATGTTAATTTAGTCAGTCGAAAGTAAGGGAGTTTGTTTCAGGTGACCATAATTCCACGTGGTCCTAGCTTGGGTCATACCGCGTACATTCCAGAAAAAGAGCGTTACCACGTGACCAAATCTCAATTGCAAGCAACCATGGACACGATGATGGGCGGCCGGGCGGCCGAAGAACTGATTTTCGGTCCTGAAAAAATCACATCTGGTAACCACACACTTTACTGTTTGCAGGTAATACGAAATGATTTTTAGGGGCAAGTTCGGACCTACAACAGGCCACTTCCATAGCCACCCACATGGTGAAAGACTGGGGAATGTCAGAAAAATTAGGTTTACGCACCATATCCGACAATCCAAAGAGTCTGCACGCGGAACAACTGGGACCGTCCACTAACGAGCTGGTCGACAACGAAATCAAACGGATTTTGATGGAGAGCTACGAGAGAGCGCGTCACATACTCAAAGTGCACGCGAAAGAGCATAAAGCGCTTGCGGAAGCCCTCATGAAGTACGAAACGTTGGACGCCGAGGATATCAAAGCTATAATGGCAGACAAGACGGCGGAAAAGTCGTAGTCCACACTGTTTGCCGTAGTTTTTAGGACCTTCTGTGGCAGGAATTTTTTTTTTGGCTTGAATAAAAACAAAAAAAAATTTGCAGATGTATAATAGGGTATTAATACAAACAAGTAGGACCTATCGACGATATAATAAGTATAATAAAATATATATATATATGTCTGTTCATTATGTTTTAAGCGATACATTATAATGGTAGTACATCGAAGCCTTCACAATGTTGCCAAATCTCAGAACGCTATTTCAGTGTGTTTCAAAGCCGCTTCTTTGAAACCCGGTATTTCATGCCCAATCAGAAAGCAGGGTTTTTGTCCTGTATGGGAGGATGAGGTCGCCATTTCCTTGAGTGAGCATTCCATTGCCCTCTGCTTTACCTGAACGTGTTATTTTGTTAGTTTTCGGATATTTTATCCAATTACCCTTCAAGGGGATTTAAAATTAAAATTAACAATCACCTGGTACTGCGAGACGCCCTGAAGAATAGGCTTATCGCTCTGTTAGCCCTGGAAACCCAGTTTCTTCAGCAGGAATCGGTTGGCTTCGGCCACGTTTTAGTTTTTTGTGCAGATCTGTTATGGTGAGTTTTCTATAGCAGTATATTAATTTTCTGAGTGGCACTGTGTAACTTACTTTGGTCTTTTGAAGATCTGAGGGAGTCGACTCCTACCCTGTTGTGTAACAGCCAGTTATACCCCCTGGATTGGTCGTACAAATCCAGTAGAGATTGACCCGACCTGCACCATATTACGCCAAAAGTCTGACATCTTTGCGACCTTGCAATCATTTTCGCCAGCAGTACTCCAAGCATCCATTTGTAGAGATCTTCAGATGAAATAGAACTTCAAGAACCTTCGAAGACACCAGGTTCAAGCCTGTGTATTAAGGCCAGTTTACTCCAAATCTTTATTTTTTATTTTCTTCACTGTTTTCACAAACAAACCACTAAACTCAGATTCAAAGAAACACATAACAAAGCTTCCCTTTATTAAAGTTTTGCTCACACTTAAAACTTTAAATCACTTTGATACTTCCGATCGGCGAAACATAACAAAGGTTGGTTTATCTTCTAATAGCAATTACATAAATGTGAACTATAGTCGACTATAGGGTGATACCATTTGTCAATTATAATTATACGCTATCTCAACGTTTTAACACCGAATAATGATTTACCTGCTATTTACATTATTATAAACTACTCATCTATTGAACTGTAATAACAACATGGTATGTTGAGCAAACCCAGTAAAGAGATTTCATAAAGGGAAAATTAATTTGTGTTTATTTAGTGTTCACTAGTTGCGTTGATACCCGTTCGTAAGATATTTTCTTTTCATTTATTTTCGCAGTTTCCTCATCATCAAAACTGCGTGGCGCCCATTTTAAATTTTTTTTTTTCTTTCTTTAATTATTATTGAAAAGCAAATACAGTCATTTTAGAAAATTGCCTTCGAACCCATAGTGCTCACCAGATGAAAAGCTGCCGTTTGCATTCCTTATTATTTTAGGCAAAATAAGGTTACATAATTTTGGCGCCCAACGTGGGGCCCGAAATAGCAAATAATTTATCTAACAGTCAATATCATTTTTAGATCTAAGTATAATTGCATAACTATTTTTTTTTGTCTATTTCGAATGATGGTAATATTCATATTGTGAGCAGTGTATTTGGATAAAACTGGTCTTGAGTTTGGTCACTTTTTAAATAGACGTTTTGTCGGATCCACCGAACAACCGGCCGTACAACAGGTTTTTATCCGTTATCGTACTTTCTTGGTATATACAGTATAATTGAAATCGATATATTTTTTTTGAACGCTTTGTATTTTGGCCACAAAGTGTTAAAATACTTTTAGTTTGGTTATTTCGAGAATGTGTTGTTGCAGTTGAACTGAAAGGAGCGAGATTCGCTGTTGCCACTTTTAGTTGTTTTAAATCAAGATCCTCCGAAATATAACTAGCGCTTTAAACAAGTAATTGATTGATTTTTTTTTATCGTTAGACTTAACTGTTTGTGTTAAGGAAATCAATAGCAATATTTTTTTTTATGGTTGAGTATAGACTTTGTTGTGATACTAAAGATATATTTTCAAAACTTTAAATTAGAAACCTAAAATCAAACATTAAATCTATTTTACCTTGTTCTTATTGATAAATTGCTTCATAGTTTTGCTTCCTTTATTAGGAGACAATGGATTCTCATTTTAGACCCAACTTGTTGCTTAGAGAAGAATTGGATTATGAGCTAAAAATACGCGGAGTTTTTACAGAAAGCCCCGTTATACAAAAACGGAAAATTCTTCTTAGAGCGTTAAATAAAGAAAGAGAAAGTAAGTTTGATGTTTTGAAATTGACAAACTCGGATTTTGATTTTCAAAAGGAAAAAGATGAAATAGAATCCACATTAGATTCAATTAAAGTTCTTATTAGTGATTTTGAGGGACCATCATCAGACTCGGTTTATCTTAGAGCTAGGACCAGACTTCTACACTTAACAAATCGTATTTTGCGGGTAGCTTTCGATGGGAATGAGGATAATTTTAGTGAGAAACAACGTCAAAAAAATGAGTGGTATGCATCGGCAATGCTATTAGATGCTGAGTTACACGAAAAGGTGAAGGAACCTAATCAATTTAGTTCTACTCCTGTTAGCCATCATGAAGGACAAATGGAAAGTTCTCAACTGTCCCAAACAGCTCACGAAAATACGCCTCTTAGCAATCAGTATTTCAAGCCCACTCCTGTACATAAATTAGGTATTTCATTTGGAGGCGATCCAAAACAAGTTATGTCTTTTATTGAACGCGTAGAGGAAACGGCTCGAGCTAGACATATTCCTAAAGCTGAGTTATTTGAGTCGGCTAGCGATTTGTTTTCTGAGAAAGCCATCTTTTGGTTGAGGTTAGTTAAGCCCGCTCTTCGTGATTGGGATTCTTTGGTAGAAAAGTTAAAAGCAGATTTTTTAAATTCCGACGTTGATGATGAAACATGGCGAGAAATCCGTATGAGGAAACAAGGTAGGAACGAACCAGTCGTGCTTTTCATAGCAACCGTGGAAGGTTTGTTTGGTCGTTTGTCATATAGTCCGGCTCCTGTTACCAAGGTCAAGTACATCAAAAGAGGTCTTCAAAAGGAATATCAACAACGTCTAGCTTTGCAAGATATAAGTTCTGTTGATGAGTTGGGTAGGTTGTGTAAACGTTTAGAGGAAGCAGATGTTTTAGGCCTTTGTTCAAGTTCACGTTCGCATCAAGTTTGTGAGGTGAATCTTGATGAACCCTCTTCGTCCAGAAGAAGTCCAAATGTTCGTGGTGGGGAACAGTCCAATCAAAGAAATCAGAAATATCTTTGGAATGGCAAGAAGAATAGGAGACTACCGAGGGAGAACAATCCTGAGGAAGGCGAAAAGGACAAGGCGGGCACTAAATACGTTTGTTGGAAGTGTAGCGGTCCAAACCACTTATTCAAAGACTGTAAATCGAACATTAAAAAGAGATTTTGCTTTAAATGTGGGACGCCAGATGTTACTTCTAAAACTTGTTCACATTGTTCGGGAAACGCGTAAGAGAGGAATGCGTGGTTGGTTCGCATAATCCTCTATATCAAGAAACCAACTCTCCATGTGCGAGTCATCTTTCCCACACTAACACAAGTCTTCAATTTAATGGCTCATCTAATAATAATGTGCTTCCGGTTTTTCTGAGCAAGAGTAATGACAACCGACCTTATATAAATGTAAAGCTTTTTGATCAAACTATTACTGCCCTGTTAGATAGCGGTGCTAATGTATCCATAGTAGGTGGATCCGGAGTGAGTTTAATTCGACGTTTAAAACTTAAAATTAACCCGATCACTAGCGACAGTGTTGTTACCGCTTGCGGAACCTCTCAAAAAGTTAAGGGTTCTGTTGAATTACCGATAGTTATTAAGAATTCAGTACGGATTTTAGTTGCATTGCTGGTTCCCTCTATTGTACATTCATTCATATTTGGTAGTGATTTCTGCAGAAGATTTCAAGTAGATATAGACTTTGCAAACAATAGATGGCTCATTCAAAGTAAAACTTCTGGCTTAATCACGGAGGCAAAACCTAATTCAGATAATCGAAATGTAATCTCCAATGTATGCACTCTCGAACCTCTATCCGATAGTCAATCAGAGCAAGTCAAATTAATTATAGATTCTTTTAATAAGTTGAATAGTGAAGAAAGATTGGGGCTCACTAATAAAATTTCAATGAGTATTGACACCGGCGAGGCCAAGCCGTTCAAACTAAGGCAATATTTAATGAGTCCATATATGTTAAAACTTCTCAATCAAGAGTTAGATGATATGCTAAAACTGGGTGTCGTAGAACCATCGCAGAGTCCCTGGAACAGTCCAGTGTTACTTGTTAAAAAGGCTAACGGAGAATATAGGTTTTGTTTCGATGGTCGAAAATTAAATGAAGTAACTCGCCATGACAGTTATCCACTGCCGCGTGTAGACAGAATATTAAGCTCTCTGAGGGGAGCCAACTATATTTCTAGTATCGACCTACGTAAGGCTTTCTGGCAGATTCCTTTAGACCCAGCCTCGCGAGACAAAACAGCATTTACAGTTCCATCTCGTGGCCTTTTTCATTTCAAGGTTGTTCCTTTTGGTCTTTGTAACAGTGCTCAAACACAACAGCGATTAGTAGATAGTTTATTTGGCCCGAAGTACGAACCAAATATTTTTACTTACCTAGACGATATTATCATAACTTCGAAAACATTTGAGGATCATATTCGGTTGTTGGGTGAAGTTAGGGATATTCTATTTGAGGCTAATTTGACTATTAACTTAAGTAAGTGTGTTTTTTTTAAAACACAGTTGAAGTATTTGGGTTATATTGTCGAAGGTGGTCAGGGTATTCGTACCGACCCTGATAAGGTCTCCACAATGGTTAATTACCCCAGACCTACTACCACTACCGAAATTAAAAGATTTATAGGCTTGTGTAGTTGGTATCGTAGATTTATTGGTAATTTCTCTTCTTTGGTCTCTCCTATTAACGATCTCCTCAAGGGAAAGAAAAAGAAGTCTTCTATAGAATGGACCCCTGAGGCCCAAAGTTCCTTTGAAAATATTAAAAATGCCCTAATTGCAGCTCCGGTTCTGTGTTCGCCGGATTTTTCAAGACCGTTCACAATACAATGCGATGCTAGTGATACGGGGTTGGGTGGGGTACTGTCGCAGGATCTCGATGGAGGAGAGCGTGTAATAGCATACTGCTCTCGGACGCTCTCTAGAGCCGAGCGTAATTACACTGTAACAGAACGCGAACTCTTGGCGTTGATATTTTGTTTGGAAAAATTCCGGATGTACGTAGAAGGTACGAGGTTTAAAGTAATAACAGACCATCACAGTCTGTTGTGGTTAAATAATTTAAAAGACCCTTGCGGACGTTTAGCAAGGTGGTCAGTAAAACTACGGCAATATAGCTTCGACTTAATTCACCGGAAAGGAATCTCACACAAGGTTCCTGATGCTCTCTCCCGAATATCTTCTGAGCCTCCTATTGATATGGAAGTATGCGTCATGGATGTTGCTTCTGGTGAATTAGACCCTTGGTATGAAGAACTTAGAAGTAAAATCCTTAAAAACCCAGAATCGTATCCTCAATGGAAAGTCGAACAGAATGTTATATTTAAGTATATCCCAAATAATCTCCCACTGTCGAGTAACCTTTTTGACTGGAAGACGGTCGTACCAAAAAACTGTCGTTTACAGGTGATGAAGGGATGTCATGACCCTCCTTCTTGTTCACATTTTGGAATTTTCAAAACCTTGTCCCGCGTCCAAGATTCTTATTATTGGCCTAAAATGCGAGTAGATATTCGAAGATATTGTAGAGCTTGTAAAGTTTGTCAAGCTCAAAAATTGTCTAACTCAGGTCCTCTAGGTAAAATGGGTGCTCAGAAATCAGTGCAGTTCCCTTTTCAGGTTATAGCCGTTGATTTAATGGGACCATTTCCCAGGTCTAAGAAAGGAAATTGCTATTTGTTAGTCGTTACTTGTTGGTTTTCAAAGTATTCTTTACTTTTTCCTATACGTCAAGCAGTTGCTAAAAATATAGTTAAACTGTTGGAAAACAATGTATTTTTGGTTTTTGGAGTACCCCAAATCATAATTTGTGATAATGGCACTCAATTTGCTGGAAGAGTTTTCAAACATCTCGCTGAAACTTATCATGTAAAAATCTGGTTTACTCCTAGGTATTCGGCCCAATGTAATTTCGTAGAAAGAACTAACAAAACCGTTGGAACTGCCATCCGATGTTACATCAAGAATCATCAAGAATGGGATGCAGAACTAACAAAAATTCAGTTTGCTATGAACGCAGCAAAACACGAGGTGCATGACTTGGCTCCTGCATTCATAGTTTTTGGTCGAAATATTCCGCTATCAGGAAACTACTATAGCAAAATATCGGAAACTAAAGACATAGTCCTCAACCCATCAGATAGGAACGCATATATCGATGATATCTCCGGGTTGGCTGACATCTTCAAAGAGGTAGAGAAATGCCTTAGTGTCGCGCACTGTCGATATAAACGATCATATGATCTACGCAGACGAGAGATATCTTTTGCGGTTGGTGATAGAGTATGGAGGAAAAATAAAGTCCTTTCAGATGCTACATCTAAGTTTTCAGCTAAACTCGCACCTAAGTACATTCTTTGCAAAATTAAGGCAAAGAAGTCCCGACTTGTCTACATTTTGGAGAAAGCAGATGGAAGTTACGGAGGAGAATGGCATGTGAAAGATTTGAAACCTTATTTTGGATCAAATTCTAATGTTTCCGTTGGGTAATATTTTTTTTTGGTATTTGGTTAGTCGGTACTAACTGTTATCTGGTATTATGGTTTTTTTTTTATGTCACGTTAAACGTTTAAAGTATGTCCGGACAATTTTTTTTAAAGTTTTGCAAGACTATTTTCAATTATGCAACATTTGAAATGTATATAGTACAGATGGGATCCCGTAATTATGGTAAATTAGTTTAACTAGACAATGTTGTAAATATGCTTTTTACTTATAAGTTTTTTTTCTTGACTGAATTGTCATCATGGGCAAATTCTCAGTCTTAAGTTTGCTTTTTTCCTTGTTTAGAGACCTCCCCGTTTTTGTCTTTATTTCCTGATTTGTCAGTTCAATATTATGTCTTTACCGATTGAGTCGCCCCAAGGCCGTGTAGTACGCGAAGATACTGGACTAAACAAAATCCCGAGAGCAAACTAATGTTAGTAGAATACTGTTGAGTTCTTTAATTTTCTTCTTTCTTTGTTAATTAACCTAGATAAATTTTTTTTTTTTTGGTACATAATCAAAAAAAAATATATAATGATATATTTTTTTTTGTTTTTTTTGGAGGAGGATTGTGTGGCAGGAATTTTTTTTTTGGCTTGAATAAAAACAAAAAAAAATTTGCAGATGTATAATAGGGTATTAATACAAACAAGTAGGACCTATCGACGATATAATAAGTATAATAAAATATATATATATATGTCTGTTCATTATGTTTTAAGCGATACATTATAATGGTAGTACATCGAAGCCTTCACAATGTTGCCAAATCTCAGAACGCTATTTCAGTGTGTTTCAAAGCCGCTTCTTTGAAACCCGGTATTTCATGCCCAATCAGAAAGCAGGGTTTTTGTCCTGTATGGGAAGATGAGGTCGCCATTTTCTTGAGTGAGCATTCCATTGCTCTCTGCTTTACCAGAACGTGTTATTTTGTTAGTTTTCGGATATTTTATCCAATTACCCTTCAAGGGGATTTAAAATTAAAATTAACAATCACCTGGTACTGCGAGACGCCCTGAAGAATAGGCTTATCGCTCTGTTAGCCCTGGAAACCCAGTTTCTTCAGCAGGAATCGGTTGGCTTCGGCCACGTTTTAGTTTTTTGTGCAGATCTGTTATGGTGAGTTTTCTATAGCAGTATATTAATTTTCTGAGTGGCACTGTGTAACTTACTTTGGTCTTTTGAAGATCTGAGGGAGTCGACTCCTACCCTGTTGTGTAACAGCCAGTTATACCCCCTGGATTGGTCGTACAAATCCAGTAGAGATTGACCCGACCTGCACCATATTACGCCAAAAGTCTGACATCTTTGCGACCTTGCAATCATTTTCGCCAGCAGTACTCCAAGCATCCATTTGTAGAGATCTTCAGATGAAATAGAACTTCAAGAACCTTCGAAGACACCAGGTTCAAGCCTGTGTATTAAGGCCAGTTTACTCCAAATCTTTATTTTTTATTTTCTTCACTGTTTTCACAAACAAACCACTAAACTCAGATTCAAAGAAACACATAACAAAGCTTCCCTTTATTAAAGTTTTGCTCACACTTAAAACTTTAAATCACTTTGATACTTCCGATCGGCGAAACATAACAAAGGTTGGTTTATCTTCTAATAGCAATTACATAAATGTGAACTATAGTCGACTATAGGGTGATACCATTTGTCAATTATAATTATACGCTATCTCAACGTTTTAACACCGAATAATGATTTACCTGCTATTTACATTATTATAAACTACTCATCTATTGAACTGTAATAACAACATGGTATGTTGAGCAAACCCAGTAAAGAGATTTCATAAAGGGAAAATTAATTTGTGTTTATTTAGTGTTCACTAGTTGCGTTGATACCCGTTCGTAAGATATTTTCTTTTCATTTATTTTCGCAGTTTCCTCATCATCAAAACTGCGTGGCGCCCATTTTAAATTTTTTTTTTTCTTTCTTTAATTATTATTGAAAAGCAAATACAGTCATTTTAGAAAATTGCCTTCGAACCCATAGTGCTCACCAGATGAAAAGCTGCCGTTTGCATTCCTTATTATTTTAGGCAAAATAAGGTTACATAATTTTGGCGCCCAACGTGTTGGGCCAATTTTGGTTCAGTTTTAATTAGCACCTATGCCAATCACAATTTTGGTTCAGTTTTAATTAGCACCTATGCCTAATTTGGAAAATGATCGTTTCCAGTGTTGATCCCTGACTATAAGTACTACAATGCAATCTTATGATTTTTTAGGACTCTCTCAGCCTTTCTGACTCGCAGCGCCATCTACTTAAATCTAAAATAGGCTTTTGTTTGTAACATATATTAGAGAATAGAAAATCGTTTTATTATTTGTAAGTTTGAATTTCCTGGCTGGAACATCTCATTTATACTTTAAGGTGTGACGTCATGTGTTTTCCACAAACAAACCGTCTGTCAAATGCACTTAAGCTGTCGCAAGTGTCACTTTTTGTTGACAAAACGTCAAAACAAACCAATTTAGGTCAAAAACACTGGCATATTTTATTTACATTTTTTATATAATTACTATAAATTTGATAAAAATTTAGCAGTGGTGTTAAGTGATTAAATTGTCTCATTACAGATTGTTTGTTAGAAACACCGTCACTGATTTAAGTAGCGTGACTCAGCTTGAACAAGTTACATCAGGTCTAGAATATTGATTACACACAGTGCCTAAAAATTACAAAATGTATTTTTAGATTTCAGGGTGGTTTCTTTGTGTTTAGGGTTTAAATTTAGCTGGTTTGGTTGTGGCAGAATAAATGCCACTAACACAGTGAAGTAAAATGGGGGTGAATAGCAGTAAAAAATTGGCGGCAAAATGTTCCTTTTTGTCCAAAGATGAGCAACTGATTGTTAGTAACTCCTTCAAGTTAGCCAGTCGCAATTCGGAAAAAATCAAAGAAGATGAACTCACTGTAAGTGTTGATTTTAGTTTAATTAGTTTAGTCACTTGTGGATGTTTGGGGTGTAGAAACTATGGGGCTCCCAAATGGACCCGCGCCTTCTACAGTACATAAACAATTACCTGTTTGGGTTGGGCGAGCAGAAAGTCACCACAGCCGACTTGGAGCGTTTTGCTGAATTATTTGTGTTCTGTACTCGCGGTACTGTAGATGAAAAAGTCAAAGTACTACTCACCTCTTTGGGCAAGTCGGACGAAGATGACATTCCCTACAATTTGGTCAAAGAGTATGTGGAAAGTATTGCCAGTTCCTACATGAAAATCCAGAAACTCAGCAGTTCCAAACAGTACAAAAGTTGGTCAAATCGTGGGTGCGGAACGCACCCGCAAAACTCACAAAAAATGGCTGAGAGTCTAACCAAAGATTTGGCTGGGGAAAATCCGATTTCTCGCCGATTATTGGAGACTTGGCTGCAAGGCAGCACTTTACTAGGACAATTACTGCTGTTTGTTTTCATGCACTTGTATAATATTTCCCATAAGGTAATTAAGGGAGTTAATATTGAAAAGTAGGTGAGTGACTAAGTTAGGTTAGCAGGATAAATCTATTGGGAGTGCAGAGCAGGAGCAACCAGTGGCTGACAGCATTGATGGGGTTAAAGAACGTTCGCTAGTTCCTTATTGTCGCGGTCTGGACTTGATTCCCTCCTATCCAAGCATCCTGGATTTGAATCAGATTGTTTTTATTAACTCCCATCTACCTCAACAGTACCAGCTCGAATGGAGGTTTTTATTTAGTTCAGAAATTCATGGAGAAAGTTTTTCCACCCTTATAGGTTAGTTATTAAAGGATTTCCTAGGGACAAGTCATTTTAATGGTTTTTGAACAGGGCGAATAGTAAATCAAGGACCTTCAGTATTAGTGTTGGAAGATCGTAGCGGTTATGTATTTGGGGGCTTTGCCCCCGCCAACTGGGCGTTAGGCCCTAACTTTTTCGGCGACGACAGTTGTTTCCTATTCACTTTGTCGCCACGGATGCGCGTTTACCCGTCCACCGGGTACAACCAGCATTTCCAATACCTCAATCTGCACCAACAAACCATGCCCAACGGGCTGGCCATGGGCGGACAACACCAATACTGCGGACTGTGGATAGACGCCGAATACGGTCAGGGACACTCTAGCGAGACGTGCACCACTTTTGTCGGCTACCAACAGATGTCGCACACCAAAGAGTTTCATTTTAGGCACATGGAGGTTTGGGGTTTGGGCCAACCGCCCCCCACTCCTCAAGAGAAAGGCGAAAGAGTTATGGTGAGTGTTATGACGTCTGAGAAAACGGGGGGGGTTAAAACGGGGTGCGTTTTAGGGGGGTGGTAGCGTGCTGGACAACAATGCGGAAAGCAAGGCGATGCTTAAAATGGCCGGCAAGACCATTCACAGTGAAGGTTTACGCGAACCTCCCAACACTTAATCACGTGACTTATAGAAGAGTAAATTATGCACAAAATGGCCGCCGTATCACTGTCACTGTATTAGGCATTTTCACTTTGAATTCAGGACCAAATAACGTTAAAACTAATCAATTTGTGTTGTGTGCCAAATGTTTTGCACTGATCCCAGTTGGCACTTTAACTAATTACAGGGTTTTCAGACTTTCTGTTCCAGGTCACGTGACTGTTGTTGACAAGTTTCAACTTCACTTTACAGTATTGCCAGCTGCGATTTTAAATTGTCACGGTCACGTAAGGTGCATTTGCAATTTCAGCTTTCCCATCTATTTAAGTGTAATTTACCGACCTTTCGAGGTAAAAGACGCCATTTTACGGGTCACGTGACTGTTAATGACAAGTTTCAACTTAACTTTACAGTGTTGCCAAGTGCAATTTTAAATTTTCACGATTACAGAACGTGTTTTTACAATTTCAGCTTTCCCAACTGTTTAAGTGTAATTTACCGACTTTTTGAGGTTAAAGACGCCATTTTACGGGTCACATGACTGATGTTGACAATTTTCAACTTAACTTTACAGTGTTGCCAAGTGCAATTTTAAATTTTCACGATTACAGAACGTGTTTTTACAATTTCAGCTTTCCCAACTGTTTAAGTGTAATTTACCGACTTTTCGAGGTTAAACACGACATTTTACGGGTCACGTGACTGATGTTGACAATTTTTAACTTAACTTTACAGTGTTGCCAAGTGCAATTTTAAATTTTCACGATTACAGAACGTGTTTTTACAATTTCAGCTTTCCCAACTGTTTAAGTGTAATTTACCGACTTTTCGAGGTTAAACACGACATTTTACGGGTCACATGACTGATGTTGACAATTTTCAACTTAACTTTACAGTGTTGCCAAGTGCAATTTTAAATTTTCACGATTACAGAACGTGTTTTTACAATTTCAGCTTTCCCAACTGTTTAAGTGTAATTTACCGACTTTTCGAGGTTAAACACGACATTTTACGGGTCACATGACTGATGTTGACAATTTTCAACTTAACTTTACAGTGTTGCCAAGTGCAATTTTAAATTTTCACGATTACAGAACGTGTTTTTACAATTTCAGCTTTCCCAACTGTTTAAGTGTAATTTACCGACTTTTCGAGGTTAAACACGACATTTTACGGGTCACATGACTGATGTTGACAATTTTCAACTTAACTTTACAGTGTTGCCAAGTGCAATTTTAAATTTTCACGATTACAGAACGTGTTTTTACAATTTCAGCTTTCCCAACTGTTTAAGTGTAATTTACCGACTTTTCGAGGTTAAACACGACATTTTACGGGTCACGTGACTGATGTTGACAATTTTTAACTTAACTTTACAGTGTTGCCAAGTGGAATTTTAAATTTTCACGATTACAGAACGTGTTTTTACAATTTCAGCTTTCCCAACTGTTTAAGTGTAATTTACAGACCTTTCGAGGTAAAAGACGCCATTTTACGGGTCACGTGACTGTTATTGACAATTTTCAACTTAACTTCACAGTGTTGCCAAGTGCAATTTTAAATTTTCACGATTACAGAACGTGTTTTTACAATTTCAGTTTCCTCAACTGTTTAAGTGTAATTTACCGACTTTTTGAGGTTAAACACGACATTTCTGGGTCACGTGACTGTTATTGACAATTTTCAACTTAACGTTCCAGTGTTGCCAAGTGCAATTTTAAATTTTCACGATTACAGAACGTGTTTTTACAATTTCAGCTTTCCCAACTGTTTAAGTGTAATTTACAGACCTTTCGAGGTAAAAGACGCCATTTTACGGGTCACGTGACTGTTATTGACAATTTTCAACTTAACTTCACAGTGTTGCCAAGTGCAATTTTAAATTTTCACGATTACAGAACGTGTTTTTACAATTTCAGTTTCCTCAACTGTTTAAGTGTAATTTAACGACTTTTTGAGGTTAAAAACGACATTTTACGGGTCACGTGACTGTTATTGACAATTTTCAACTTAACTTCACAGAGTTGCCAAATGCAAGTTTAAATTTTCACAATTACAGAACGTGTTTTTACAATTTCAGCTTTCCCAACTGTTTAAGTGTAATTTACCGACCTTTCGAGGTAAAAGACGCCATTTTACGGGTCACGTGACTGTTATTGACAATTTTCAACTTAACGTTCCAGTGTTGCCAAGTGCAATTTTAAATTTTCCCCATTACAGAACGTGTTTTTACAATTTCAGCTTTCTCAACTGTTTAAGTGTAATTTACCGACTTTTTGAGGTTAAAAACGACATTTTACGGGCCACGTGACTGATGTTGACAATTTTCAACTTAACGTTCCAGTGTTGCCAAATGCAATTTTAAATTTTTACGATTACAGAACGTGTTTTTACAATTTCAGCTTTCCCAACTGTTTAAGTGTATTTTACCGACCTTTCGAGGTAAAAGACGCCATTTTACGGGTCACGTGACTGTTATTGACAATTTTCAACTTAACTTCACAGTGTTGCCAAGTGCAATTTTAAATTTTCACGATTACAGAACGTGTTTTTACAATTTCAGCTTTCCCAACTGTTTAAGTGTAATTTACCGACTTTTCGAGGTTAAACACGACATTTTGCGGGTCACGTGACTGTTATTGACAAGTTTCAACTTAACTTTCCAGTGTTGCCAAGTGCAATTTTAAATTTTCACGATTACAGAATGTGTTTTTACAATTTCAGCTTTCTCAACTGTTTAAGTGTAATTTATCGACTTTTTGACATTTAACATGGCATTTCTGGGTCACGTGACTGTCGTTGACAAGTTGTAGCTTAACTTTACAGTGTTGGCGGCTGCAAATTTAAATTGTCATAATCACATAACCTGCCTAAAAAATTACAGCTTTCTCGGTTGTTTAAATGTAATTTACATACATTTCAAGGTTAGACAGAGGATTTTTACGGGTCTGTTGTTGACAAGTTTTAACTTAACTTTACAGTGTTGCCAGCTGCAAATTTTGACCAACCATCTTGTTTTAAAACCCTGTAGAGCAATTTACTTTTTAAAGCCAATTTAACACCTAAAAGCTTAAATCATCTGTATTGACAGATCACCCTGTATATACATAAACAAAGTACATTCTATTGTGAGCATTTCCTCAAATCCTTAAATAAATTATTACAAAAATTTCAATTTTCTTATGTTTGTAATTAATTAAATTACCACCAGGTACAGACTGACCCATCATGTGACCTTAGGTGTGGTGATTAAAAAGCAATCCAAGCACGCTAAAAAAAGTATATTCGAACACAAAAAAAAAATCAACAAACACCCTGGTAAATTAAACTGTAACAACATTTTAAAAGTATTTTAGTTTGTAGGCGACCAATCCGGCAAGGCCTAAGGCCAATGTGGCTCCCAAAGTGGCCCAAACTTGTGCCTGAAACCCCACTCATTTAATCACAGTTTGAACCAATCAAAATCGCCCTTACCCTACTGCCCCCACCCCTTTCCGTACTCTTTGTCTCCTTATTTGTTTTGGTACTGCTCGGGGAACCGCCCCCAAACATCCGTCTGGCATACTCCCGTTCCGAGTTCTTTTGTTTATTAATCAACCCATTGATCGCGTTAATCTCCTTGACTATTAGGACATCGTCCGGTTCTAAGCTTCTAGCCTTTTCCAGCAACTTAAGGGCCTGGGGCAGGTCATTTTTGGCCGAATGTATCTTGGCTTTTCTGAATAGGGCTTTAACGTTGTCCGGCTGACATCGCAACACTGTTTGCAATGACGTCAAGGCCTGATCAAACAATTCCATTTTGATTTGTGCTGACGCCATGTTATTTAGGACTTTCAGACGGTCTTCGAGGAGTTTCTGTAGTTCCGCGTCTGTTGGTTTCTCATGGTCTGAATTTTCAGTCTCAACCTGTTTTGTTTAGTTTTTTTAGTTTGCACTGAGTTGTGGTGGAAACTTACTTCATCCAAGTAATCCAGTGCTCTACGGTAGCATTGCACCGCTAAAGTGTTTTCACCTCTGCGGTACCACCAGTTACCTCTTTCACGTTTTTTATTCCTGTAAAACACACATAAAAAATCACACTCTCATAATGCTAATTGCAGTCCTAACCCAACTTCCTGTCTGGCTTGTACACTCAAACCTTCAAACTCTTCCTCAGGTTGCCAATCGACCAATTCTAGATCAAACATCACACTAGCATTGGCCGGAACTTTAGGTGGGAGTCCCATCTCTCCATAAGCCAGCCTGGACCCAATTTTCAGCAGACACCTCTCCTTTTTATTCATTAAAGCTATGGCAACATCTAAGCCCTGAATTACATCACCCTCTCCCAGACTTAACACTAAATTGTCTACTTGTTCTACACAGTCTTCTTCATCAGCCTCTTCAAGCCGACTGGTATAACTTATAAAACATTTGTCAGACTTGCTGGGGCGTGTATCTGGTTCTCCCTCTTTCAGCACTTTCTTCATTAATACCCCAGAACCTAAAGATGGTTGTTTTAGCTTGTTTAGCTGGTTTTTGGTCCAATCTTACCTAGAATGTCTTGCCATTCTTCTGGTTGTGGAAGATCAGACCCATCTCTTTCGCAACTGTTTTGGTCGCGGGTGCTTTCAGTCTCCTCAGAGTTTTCCTCTGACTTGCCCTCACCACTAGGCTCACTGGGGCCTTTTTCGTTTGTAACCTCGTCTAGAATCATTTTTTCACTTTCTTCGGATCGTTTTTCCGGTTGTGTAGTATCGACGTCCATAGTTTTAGCGTTTTCCAGAAACTCTTCACTAATGAGTTTGTTGTCTTGTACGGTGGACATTGTGTGTATTGTGGTGTATTTCTTCTGGAAATTTACGCTAGATACTAAACATGTCAAGAACTCGGGAATAAGGGCTTACCTTACTCAAAGCGATCGAGAAATGGTTTCAAATGGTGGAATTTACAGAAAAAAATCGCTTTTTTTTCGGGTAAATTGTTGTGGTCTGAAATCGACCTACACCGGAATTTTGAATGTCACATTTGACAACAATGACAACTGGTGGAATGTTTGACAGTTTGCTCGAAATTTGATTGGTTGGACAAAATGGCTAACCATGATAATTTTTGAGTTGACCAGTGGCGTAGTCAAAACAGTATGTTAACTTGCCATTGTTCGCCAAAAATTTTGATTTTACTGTAAAACTTTGCTTTTGAGTTGTCACTGTCAAAATTGCCAGTTTTTAAGTTTTATGACAAGTCTACATGTGCGGCATTTGTCCAGATTAGGAGATTTTCTCCAAAAAACAAGATTTTTTTTTCTTTGGGGGATTTATCATGGGAGTACCTGGGAAAACCACCCATTTTAGGATAGTTTGGAAGAATCTCTGTAAGAAAGTATACTAAAGTTTTGTATTTAATTTTGGCGTGCACAACAATGTTCTAGGCGGGTTTTCTCAGTTATTAGTGTTTTTTTCATAAAAACTCTGTTTTGACAAGAAAGCAAAAGTTTTGGGCTACATTTTGACGTTTGGACGAACCTCCTAACTGTCATAGAGACCAAGATAGGAGCTGTCAAATTGGTGACATCCTTAAAAAGCTTATTTACTTGCCCTTGGTCAATATCTCGGTTATTGGTAATTTTTGAAAGAGAATTGGGTTTAGTTGAAGGAAAGCCAAATTGTGACGTTTGAACAAAACTGCTCAAAGCACAGTGGGTAGTTTGTGATTGGTTAAAAAAATCACAAACTATCAAAAGTTAAAAGCAATTTTTATTAATTTTTACGTGACAAGAGAGTAATTATTTAAACATTTACTCAATTTTTTGCACTTTAAGGTAGGATCAATCTACGCCTATGAGTTTCGTCCTTCAATTTGCCCTCGTCCGGTTCCGGAAGGGCTCGCGTCCATCTGTCAACGAAAACGACGACGTCAATCAACAATTAGTTTGTTTTGGTTTTGTTCTCTATTTGTTAGTTTTGACAAACATTTTAAAACCGTCAGAAATCCGCTGGATAAAACGAAAAACGAATTTTCCGGTGTGCGTTAAGGGCTGACAAAATAACGCGGGTCGATTTAAAGGGAACGTTTTGACAGATTGGGGGACCGCCCTTTTTAGAGGGTGCGCATAGCGCAACTGCGCAGGACACGTTCGCCGTTCGTCAACTTAGCAACTTAGATGGTTCCGTTCCCAGGCATAGCCGCCATGATGGCTTTCTGTATTACACGCTCGACATGTAAAGTTTCAAAGTTGTTTTATCGTATTTGTGACTGAGTGCGTGTAAATAATCAGGATGGGAACGTACTAAGGAACACGTATAATCGTTTAGTGCCGGACTCGGACCGTCCGGGCGGCGGTAAGGCCGCGTTTTCTTCGATTTTATGTTGGCGTGGCCGTGCGTTCCATATCGACAACAAATATGTCGAAGCAGTTATCGTTTAGGGCGAGGGCCCTTGATCCGAGCAAGCCCATGCCTGTTTATATGGCCGAGGAGTTGCCGGACCTTCCGGATTTCTCGGCAATTAATCGGGCTGTGCCCCAAATGCCCACCGGGATGCAAAAAGAGGAGGAATGTGTAAGTTGTGTTCCTTGCTGGTTAAACGACAGCTCGGCCGCCATGTTGACAAACCGCCTGGCGCCTAGCTCGACCGGCGATTCCACTTGAAAAATTCATTTTCAATCATTTTTCACAATACCACTCGACGGAAATGGTTGAATTTTCGGCCAGAATTTACAAAATTTCCATTTGGAACGCGGTTCACGAGCTGTCACAAGCCGGTTCCCAAACACTCTGGTTATGTTTGTTTTGGCTTACCCCAAACTTCAAACCTGAAAATATTCGGTTTTCTCCCTTGAATGAACATTACCGGCGTACGTTTACTCAACAGGAGCACCATTTACAACGGGCCATATGCGCGGGACTTATTATACCCACACCCGAAGTCACCGATGTGCCCCTCAAAGATTTCTATGACCGGGTTTGTCCATCAAACTACAAGCAACCACGACAGCTTATTCACATGCAACGTAAGCCGCTTTTTTTTCAGTATTTAATCCTGTTTAAATACTTTTCCCGCCAACCCTTTTGTTTATAAACATGTTGGTTGTCATGGCAACACTATAAGCCATGAATTGGTAGGGTTGGTTTAACTAAGTCCCAGTTAAATTTAGTAGTATTAGTTAATCCGCTACCTGGAAATTGTTTTTATCTAAATTGCTTTAAAAATAGTAATCAAATGTTTTTCTGCTAAATCCCTGTATTAAGGAAGGTGATACGGTTACAGGGTTAGTTTTATTTTTAGTGATGATTTTACAGGTTAGGTAAAATTAAAATCAAATTATATTATTTAAAAACCAAAAAAATTAAAAAACTTGAACTTAATATGATTAACTGCTTTGAGAGTTTAAGAAGTACTCTCACTATTTTAATGTGTCAATTTTTGCTCCAGTTAATTGGACAGTGTTGCCAAACATGCAATTTGGTAATTTATGAAGTTTTGGCAACACTACCACAGAGCACTTTATGCAAAACTTAACGAAATTTTGTGTGTACTAAAGCCTTCACCATGGAACAAGAAATCCCCGACTACGACATGGACTCGGACGATGAGCGCTGGCTGCAGGCCCAAAAACCCCGCCTGGACATCACCCCCTTGAAAGTAAGAGACTGAGGATGCTCAATTATTTCATACTTTAACCGTTTTCCGTCCTAGTTTGAGGAAATGATGGACCGTTTGGAGAAGAGCAGCGGCCAAACGGTGGTCACATTGGCCGAGGCCAAAGCTCTGCTAAAAGAGGACGACGAGTTGACGATCGCGGTTTTCGACTATTGGCTGAACAAAAGGCTCAAGACTGTAAGTTCTGCAGAAAAATTGTCCAAAGTTGAATTTCAGTTCGCTTTCCAGTGCTTCAAAAACAAAAATCTTCAGATCATTTCCATGTTTAGGAAATGACCAATTTTAGACAGAAAATACACTTTTTATGCTTGAATTGTGATTTACACAAGTTAGAGTTACCATCGAGCTATGAAACAGTCAAAAAATATATCTGAGATTATAATCTCTCTCTAAACTATTAAAATTTTCCTATTTAACGCGTGGCTTGATACGTTCTGCAAATGTTTGCACAGGGTTGTCACATCTGTCAACTTAACTTACCCAGTCAAAATAAGAAAAAATTTGGTAGCCTCTAGAACCCGCTAACTGTCAAAATACTCAAATTACAACTGTCAATGTGGACAAAATCTTTGCGCGGCGTTGAAGTCAAAATTGTGACATAATATGACAGTTTTGACAAAACACTGTTTCGGTGGGTTAAAAGAGAATTTAACCGCCCACAATCTGTCCAAAACTAGAACCTTGTAACTGTCAAAATAACGGAGTTACCAGCTGTCAGAATGGATCAAGTCTAGATTTAATGTAAATTGTTTTAACGTTGCCTTATTTGTCAAATTATCGCGTTATTTGACATTTTTGGTATAAACACTATTTTGGTGGGTTAAAAGAGAATTTAACCGCCCACAATCTGTCCAAAACTAGAACCTTGTAACTGTCAAAATAACGGAGTTACCAGCTGTCAAAATGGATCAAGTCTAGATTTGATGTAAATTGCTTCTACGTTGTCTTATTTGTCAAATTGTCATGCTATTTGACAAAAACACTATTTCGATAGGTTAAAAGAGAATTTAACGGACTACAATCTGTCCAAAACTAGAACTTTATAACTGTCAAAACAACGGAGT
This sequence comes from Ips typographus, assembly GCF_016097725.1. Classification (NCBI taxonomy): domain Eukaryota; kingdom Metazoa; phylum Arthropoda; class Insecta; order Coleoptera; family Curculionidae; genus Ips; species Ips typographus. Next base: position 7,359,837 of record NC_138426.1, on the reverse strand, counting down.
TACCAGCTGTCAAAATGGATCAAGTCTAGAACTAGAAATAAATGACATTTTTTCTTTTCTACAACGTGGCATAAATCAGATAGTGCGGGGTTGCCAGATTCATCAACTCAATTTCTCCAGTCGAAATAAAAGAATCCCCAAACTGTCGGTGTTTTTTTTAAAATGACAGGTGTCGTTATTTGACTCGTCCTAACCTGGGCACTATGACAGCTAGAAGGTTCGTTCACACGTCGAAATGTAGCTCGTTATTTTGGCTTTTTTTCAACTGTACACAATTTTCTTTCAAAAATCACAGATAACCGAGTTATTTCCCATGAAATACAACAGTGTAACTGTACTAGAAATACTAAACGCGTCACAATTTGACAGCTCCTAACTGGGTCCCTATGACAGTTAGAAGGTTCGTTCAGTCAAAATGTGTCTCGTAATTTCAGCTTTTATTTATCTTAAAGTCAAAGTCAAAGTTTTATTGAAGTTGTCACAATTTGACAGTTCCTAGCTTGGTTCCTGTGACAGTGAGGTCACACACATCACTTCACTTTTTTCGTTTAGTCCTTCTCAGGAGAAATCTCCCAAATGAAGTATTCCCAAAAAATACTCCCTAAGAAAAATAAAACCCTTTTTTTTTCTATTTGGCAACTCTGTGGTGTTTACATGGCAGTGTTGCAGGATGTCTCAAAAGTTTTGTTGTATTTTTCCAAAAACAATACAAAATCAATTATTAGGGAGTTCTGAGAGTGGTTCTAGTCTATTAAACCTAAATGAATACTTGGGGAGATTTTTCAATGTTGTCAACTTGTTGTGGTGTTGGATGAATGCATAAAACCCTTTTTACGGCACAAGTTGCGTAACTAACTATTACAATATGTTGACAGCAACATCCGTTGATTCTGACGGTGCGTACAGAGCATCGATCGGGTCAGGCGGCCAACAATCCGTACCTGGCGTTCCGTAGACGTACCGAGAAAATGCAGACGCGGAAAAATCGGAAAAACGACGAGGTGTCCTACGAGAAAATGTTAAAGTTGCGCAGAGACCTGGTGCGCGCCGTGACGCTCCTGGAGCTGGTCAAGAGACGGGAGAAGTGCAAACGGGAATTCGTCCATCTGACCGTCGAAGTGTTCGAGAAACGGTATCAGTCGCGCGATTTTAGCGGCGCCGTCGTGGCGGAGGCGGCAGCGTCGAAGGCGGCGTCTGCCTCGCCCCGTCCCGCCTTCACGCCCATCTTTCACAATCATAACCAGAGCTGGGCGGACGCCGTGGCCACGCAGGTACAGGCGGCCGTGCAGCAGCACCACAGCAAGGCTTCGATTAAGGATGACGTAAGTTTTGTCCGGTGGTAACAGAAAAAGTTGTTAAAACAGTTGAATGGGCCTATCCCACATATCATAAATTTTTGTTTTAATGACTGGAATCGAAAGAATAGGATCAAAAAACTAATTTTTCATATTCTTGAGGAAAAAATTATGGTCGTAAATGTTCCTACATTAGTTTGAATTTGTCCATTAAATTTAAAAGATCTGTTTTGGCGCGCATGTGACGTACGTAATTCTGGGCGATTTTATTGGCTGTTGCACGCCACCTGTTTCACTTTTTGTCGCTGATTGGTTGATAGTGTAGTACGTCACCGGCGGCGGGCGTTTTAAACATGAGATTAATGTAGTTTTTATCATCATTTTTTTTCTATTTAGACTTAATATTTTCGAAAACAAAAAAATACGGGTATAATATTTTCAATCCGTCTTTGTAGTTATGAAATAAAAAAAAATTGTGGGACAGGCCCATTACACAACAGGAACTTATTTTTGTCGGAATTTACAATCCTGTTTAATCAATGTTTTCCTCAGAAATTAGTAACAAATAAAAGCAGAAATAAGTGCAAAACATTATACAAATCGGTTGAATTAAATGAGTGCAAGAAAAAACTAGATTTGCTACTTCAGCTGTCAAGACATGATATAAGATTTAAACCTCAGTATATCACTGTAAAATAGGAATATGACAACATTTTATTAAAATCAAGAGGGGATAGTTATAAAAAAACAAATAGAATCTTCTGACAATAAAAATAAATGTATGTGGTCAATTTGTAATGAGATATTGGGGAAAACTCAGTGTTGGCTTGAGACTGATATAGCGGGTGATCCTTGTGTTATAGCAAATTAATTTAATGACAAATTCTTGTCGTTGGTCCCTGATATATTGGAAACTATGCAGCACACGGAGTTTAGTTGTAATATAATCCCCAATAGTGAATCATTTCACTTCAATCACTGAAGAGGAAGTGTGTGATTTTTCAGCAAAATTAAAAAACAAAATAACAAGTGGTATAGATGAGATTCCTGCAAGTATAGTTAAATTGGTACTATCACATACAGGGTGGTCCAGTTTTAAATGTCAATAATTCACCAATCCATAGCCAATTAAAAAATAAGTTGACATTCATTATGTCATTTTCCTGAAAAGTGCTTCCTAAGGAAAATACAGTCCTTCAAATTTCTGTTTAAAAAATCGTGTTTTTTTTTGTCATAATTGTCAGACCGTTGGAGCAATATTGATCAAATTTGGAACAAGCACTTTATTACACGTTATTACGGTCAAAGACCCAAAACTAACCCAACCCAACTTAAAAATTGTCTTGGAAACGGAAAATTCACTTAAGAAGTTTAAAAAATATTATTGTAGCCAGTTTTCATAGTTTCCAGACAAACTAAAAGACTTAGTAGTTTTGAAAATTGAATTAGAAAAGATACAAATTTCAGAAGCTTAAAAATTGTGTAACCAGTTTTCATGCAAATCGAGAGACTTTAATACTAAAAATTGACTTGTAGACATAAAAACTACTTTTTCAAGAACTTGTTACTACAAATTGATACATTTAAACCTTAAAAATTGACTTGAACTCCAAAATGTGACTGAACTAATGAAAAGTGACATCAGAAGCTTAAAATTTGCATTTGAAGTAAGTTTTCATAATTTTAAGGCAAATTTCAATATTTTAGTCTTGAAAATAGTTTTAGATGCAGGACATTGACATTAGATTCATGAAGATTGTCTTGAAAACTAACTTTTCGTGCTTTTTACTTTGCTTTTCATTTTCTTCGAATTCTGGACTGTTTTTAGTGCTTCAAAACTGCTTTCAGCTTGGAAAATCGAGTTTCAAGACTATCTTCACCAAGTTATTGACATAGCAAACTTAAAAAACAATTTTTACATTCTTCATAGACTTAAAATAGCATTCCAAGCTTTGTCACTATTAATCGACTTCTAGACACCTCAGTGCTAAAAATTCGGGTATTTCTTAATAAACTAGACTGTTTTTAGTGTTTTAAGAATGTTTTCAGTGCCTCAAATCGAGTTTCAAGACTATCTTTACAAAGTTTTTGACTTATCAGGCCTAAAAGCCAGTGTATCCACTGACCATAATCTTGAAAAGGTTATTTCAAGCTTCTTCACTATTAAATTGACTTCTACACTCATAGGTGCAATAAATTGTAGCATCTCTAAGAAATTCAGACTGTTTTTAATGCTTTTTAAGACTGAAAAATCGAGTTTAAGACTATTTCCAAAAGTCAAGTTTCTTCAGTAATAAAAGTAAAAAATTTTGGTACCAAATGCTACAATAATAGTCTTGAGAACTAATTTTTAGAAATAAAATAGTCCGAAAATTTAATTTACTTCTAGACTTGTTGTCCAGTCCAGAAAATTGAGTTGTACACCAATTAAAGTCTTGAAAATATACTTTTGGACTCTCTTTAGTCCTAGTAAAGTCAGTTCTAGCTTTAAAAGTAAACTTTTATACTATTTTTAGTAGTAAAAAATGAGTTTCATGCACAATACAATCTTTGTCTTGATTTCAGGACTTTTTTTAGTTCTTGAGTGCCAGTTTCAGACACTCAACCAGGATGGCAGTCTGAGAAAGCAAATCATAAGACCATTCCTAGTAGTAAAAAAGTTTTTAGACTATTCAGTACAAATTTGGACTTTCACAAGTCTTGAATGTTCAGTTTTAAACTGTAAAACGATTTTTTAAATTGAAATTTGGAGGACTGTATCTTCCTTAGGAAACGTTTTTCAGAAAAATTACATAATGCAAGTCAACTTATTTTTTGATTAGCTATCAAATGGTGAATTATTGACACTTAAAACTGGACCACCCGGTATATCCAAGCCACTAACATACTTAATAAATAAAAGTTTCAAGCAGGGATGCTTTCCAGATCAGTTGAAAATTGCTCAAGTTAAACCGATTTATAAGAAAGGTGATAAAAATGAAATAGCAAATTACAGGCCAATAAGCATCCTTCCAGCATTTTCAAAGATTTTTGAATTGGTTTTATACACACAGCTAACCGATTTTTTTATAATGTGCGACCTCTTCAGTGGTTATCAACATGGCTACATTGCCGGAAGATCAGTACAAACAGCAATTTTTCAGTTTACAAGTCATATCCTTGAACACATAGAAAACCATAAACTAGGAATAGATATATTTTTAGACTCATCTAAGGCTTATGATTGTGTAGTTAAAGAACTATTGTTAAAAAAAATTAGAACTCTATAGAGTTAGAAGTAAGGCCCTAAGATTGTTTGATTCTTACTTATCTCATAGGAAACAACAGGTTAAACTATTTAGGGACAGCAAGCCATACACAAAATCAAATATAAAAAAAAATCAACATGGAATAGCCCAGGGCAGTATTCTGGGGCCACTACTCTTTGTAATTTACATGAACGATCTGAATTCTATAGCAAAAGAAAATGAAAAAATCGTCAACTTTGCAGACGACACAAATTTACTTGTAGGTCAACAGGAAATCAGCACTTTAATTTAGTCTGGAAAAGATCTGTTTATTAGGACCTCTAAGTGGTTTAAAAAACATAAATTAGCTTTAAATATGGAAAAAACAAGTGTGATTATTTTTTCAACAAAACAAGGTACATTTGAGAAACCTAATGAAATACACCTTCTCACTGACAGGAGCCAATTACTAGCCAAGAACACAAAATTTTTGGGAGTGCAGATTGATGAATTTCTAGATTGGTCTGATCACATAAATGTTCTGCTAGGCAGGTTAAACTCAATTTGCTATGGAATTCGAATTGTCTCCGGGTATCTGAACCTGGCGGCCCTTAAAATATTGTACTTTGCCAACTTTGAATCGATTATGAAGTATGTTTTGGGGTAGAAATACTTCAATACAGAATGTATTTGTAATTCAAAAAAGGGCAATTAGATTCATGTTCAAAATGAAATACAAAGATTCATGTAGATCCATCTTTAAAAAAAAATAAAATAATGACAGTTTATGCAATTTATATATGTGAGTGTCATCTTTCTTAAAAAGAACCAAAACCTATTTAACATCAAAGTCAATCATACATACAACACAAGACAAAAAGATGTAAACTGTCCAAAACATAGATTAACACTCACTGAGAGGAATGCAAAATATATGTGTATTCGCCTATTTAACAACCTACCAGACAGGCTGAAAACATTAAGGGACAAAAGTTTCAAAAAAGAAGTAAAAAATTTACTAATTGAATTAGAACCCTACACTATAGAGGATTATTTTGTTACATAAAGATTGGTTATTCTCTGAAATCTGTATTTAGGGAAAAATCGCTGAAAATGTATATAAGTATCTTTAAGGACTACATAGTTCATAGTTTTTCCTTTGTATTAGTTGATAATGTACATTGTACTCTATCCTAATCACAATTCGAAATAAAGATTGTTATTATTATTATTATTATTAAACAGGGTATAAGCAGACGAGAGAAACGCCAGTACAAAAAACGGAAACACAAAGCGTTGGGTGGTCGGGCAGGTGGCATTGACGGACTGTCCTCGGACGAGGAAAGCTCGGCAGGGGGCGCTCCTCTCCGCGGCGCCGCCTCCACCGAACCGGACGAGCAGGAAGACGACGGACCGTTTGCTTTCCGGCGTAACCGGCTCTGCTCTTACCACAAGGTCGGTATCCGCCAATCAACGTTTCAGGGCCTCGTCCATTATTTTAACACGTTCACGTGTGTCTTCTGAGCAGCCCGTGGCCGAGCCGGGCAGTTGGCCGTGGGAGGGCGCCGTCCCCGACAAGCGTTTCCGGTTCACGTTGACGTCACTGTCCAACCGGAAATGCGTTGGATTCGCGAGGCGTCGAGTTGGCCGTGGTGGCCGCATAATTCTCGATCGGGTCGGCACTGATCACGACGATTTTTGGAGGGGGTAAGCTCTATATGACAAATCACACTGGTTTTAATACATTTCTTTTAGTTTGGACTTTTCGATCATCGAACCGAAACAGGAAAAACCGGTCGATGACTTGTTGAGTGAGCGATTGAAAAACGAATCGTCCGCTCTGCTACGGACAGAGAACAGCACTAGTACCTATAATAAATTCAGCGCCGTGTCCGCGCAGGCGTCGAATAGTGATAGCGGTTTCGGTAGTGACCTGTACGGCAGTGCCTCCGCGTTTAGTGATCGTGTGAAACGAGAATGGAAACCTGATCCGGCGGACGTGGTCAAAACGGAAGGACCTGACAGGACAGACGAGGAAGAAAGTATCGAGTTTTTGCGAGCGTTACGGAGGGATTGGTAAGCTATTTGGGCACTACTCTAAAATGTGTGAGGTAAATAGTCGAAGCTAATGAATGGAGCTATCACGTGACGTTGACTGGACCAGGCTAAGTTGTACAGTTTGAGCGTTAGAGGGCGTCAAAGTTGACTTTAGTTTTTCTTGAATATCTCGAAAACGGTTTAAGTTGGAAGGTTTGAAATTTTTACTATGGTTGTACCACAGTAACTTTTTTACTACTAGGAATGGTCTTATGATTCGCTTTCTCAGACTGCCATCCTGGTTGAGTGTCTGAAACTGGCATTCAAGAACTAAAAAAAGTCCGGAAATCAAGACAAAGATTGTATTGTGCATGAAACTCATTTTTTACTACTAAAAATAATATAAAAGTTGTCTTTTAATGCTAGAACTGACTTTACTAGGACTAAAGAGAGTCCAAAAGTATATTTTCAAGACTTTAATTGGTGTACAACAGTACAACTCAATTTTCTGGACTGGACAACAAGTCTAGAAGTAAATTAAATTTTCGGACTATTTTATTTCTAAAAATTAGTTCTCAAGACTATTATTGTAGCATTTGGTACCAAAATTTTTTACTTTTATTACTGAAGAAACTTGACTTTTGGAAATAGTCTTAAACTCGATTTTTCAGTTTTAAAAAGCACTAAAAACAGTCTGAATTTCTTAGAGGTGCTACAATTTATTGCACCTATGAGTGTAGAAGTCAATTTAATAGTGAAGACGCTTGAAATAACATTTTCAAGACTATGGTCAGTGGACAGTGGTTTTAGGCCTGATAAGTCAAAAACTTTGTAAAGATAGTTTTGAAACTCGATTTGAGGCACTGAAAACAGCCTTAAAAAACTAAAAACAATCTAGTTTATTAAGAAATACCCGAATTTTTAGCACTGAGGTGTCTAGAAGTCGATTTAATAGTGACAAAGCTTAGAATGCCATTTTAAGTCTATGAAGAATGTAAAAATTGTTTTTTAAGTTTGCTATGTCAATAACTTGGTGAAGATAGTTTTGAAACTCGATTTTCCAAGCTGAAAGCAGTTTTGAAGCCCTAAAAATAGTCCAGAATTCGAAGAAAATGAAAAGCAAAGTAAAAAGCACGAAAATTTCGTTTTCAAGACCAATTTCAAGAATCTAATGTCAATGTCCTGCATCTAAGACTATTTTCAAGACAAATATTGAAATTTGTCTTCAAATTATGAAAACTTACTTCAAATGCAAATTTTAAGCTTCTGATATCACTTTTCATTAGTTCAGTCACATTTTGGGGTTCAAGTCAATTTTTAAGGTTTAAATGTATGAATTTGTTGTAACAAATTTTTGAAAAAGTAGTTTTTATGTCTACAAGTCAATTTTCAGTATTAAAGTCACACGATTTGCATGAAAACTGGTTACAAACCCAATTTTTGAGCTTCTGAAATTTTTATCTTTTCTAATTCAATTTTCAAAACTAAAGTCTTGTAGTTTGTCTGGAAACTATGAAAACTGGCTACAATAATATTTTTTAAACTTCTTAAGTGAATTTTCCGTTTCCAAGACACTTTTTTAGTTGGGATAGGTTAGTTTTGGGTCTATGACCGTAATAAAGTGCTTGTTCCAAATTTGATCAATATTGTTCCAAAGGTCTGACAGTTATGACAAAAAAAATGATTTTTTAAACAGAAATTTAAAGGACTGTATTTTCCTTAGGACGCACTTTTCAGGAAAATGACATAATGAATGTCAACTTATTTTTTAATTGGCTATGGATTGGTGAATTATTGACATTTAAAACTGGACCACCCTGTATAAACCCATGGATTTTTCCAGTAATTTTTTGAATTTCAAAAATTGTCCTTGACTGCCTTAATTAGTTTAGGATAATGGTAAAAATGTGACGTCAAGTGTCATTTGTCAAAATGTAATTTTTTTAATTATGCCACACCCTAAAAACTGTCAAAATTCTCGTAACTCCGAAACCGTGTCACTTAGAGCAAAATGGACGTCAGATTCGTGTTCTCCAGTTTGAAGTTAGTAAAAAAAAGTCACTTTGATTAACCAAAATTCAATATGGCCGCTGTTAGTATAGTAAGCCCGAAAATACCAAATTTGAGACAGCATTTTGTGCACTTTTCCAAAAAATCGTCCAGAACTAGCTTATTTCAAATATTCTGTATAGACACACTATAAGACAAAAGAAGGCTAATGAATGGAGCTATCACGTGATGTTGAGCGGGTACCGTTTGAGCGTTAGAGGGCGTGAAAGTTGACTTTAGTTTTTCTTGAATATTTCGAAAACGGTTTAAGTTAGAAGGTTTAAAATTTTTTTACTATGGTTGGACCACAGTAAAACGCAACTTTTAGAACATATACACTTTTTTCCAAAAACGTACCGTTTGACCTTGAAAAATAAAAAACTAAAAATTTCTAAAAGGATGGTATCAACCCATGGATTTTTCCAGTAAATTTTTGAATTTCAAAAATTGTCCTTGACTGCCTTAATTAGTTTAGGATAATGGTAAAAATATGACGTCAAGTGTCATTTGTCAAAATGTTATTTCGTAATTGTGCCACACCCTAAAAACTGTCAAAATTCTCATAACTCCGAAACCGTGTCACTTAGAGCAAAATGGACGTCAGATTCGTGTTCCTCAGTTTGAAATTAGTAAAGAAAGGTTACTTTGATTAACCAAAATTCAATATGGCCGAAATTTAATGAGGATTCCAAAAATGTGCTTAAAACAGTCATTTTCTCACTCCAAGTGGGTTTCACAGACGGTTTTGTCCCTGACTGTCTTTATGAAATTGCGTTTCTGGCAGTTCAAATTTTGACACCGCTTCTCTTCCTGACTGTACCAAATTTTGTACCATTTTTTCAGGTTCTTGGGTAGGAAATTTAATGAGGATTCCAAAAATGAGCTTAAAAGAGTCATTTTCTCACTCCAAGTGGGTTTCACAGTTGATTTTCTCCCTGACTGTATTTCAAACCGTGTTTTTGGCAGTTCAAATTTTGACACCTCTTTTCTCCCTGACTGTACCAAATTTTGTACCATTTTTTCAGGTTGTTGGATAGGAAATTTAATAAGGATTCCAAAAATGAGCTTAAAAGAGTCATTTTCTCACTCCAAGTGGGTTTCACAGTTGATTTTGTCTCTGACTGTCTTTTGTCAAAATGTAATTTGTTAATTGTGCACACCATAAAAACTGTCAAAATTCTCATCACTTCAAAGACATCTCCGAAACCGTGTCACTTAAAGCAAAATGGACGTCAGATTCGTGTTCTCCAGTTTGAAATTAGTAAAGAAAGGTCACTTTGATTAACCAAAATTCAATATGGCCGCTGTTAGTGTAGTAAGACCAAAACTACCAAATTTGAGTCATTTTGTGCACTTTTCCAAAAAATCGAGCTTATTTCAAATATTCTGTATACACACCATATAACAAAAGACGGCTAATGAATGGAGCTATCACGTGATGTTGAGCGGGCACGGCTAAGTTGTACCGTTTGAGCGTTAGAGGGCGTGAAAGTTGACTCTAGTTTTTCCTTGTATTTCTTAAATATCTCGTGAACGGTTTGAAATTTTTTTAATTTGAAATTTGAATTTCAGGTTGCACTTCAGGCCGAAAACACCGCCGCCCGATTACGAGCCGCCCTGTCATCTGTTGCCGCCCGACGAGTTACCGTTCGCAAACGACGCGTTGCCCTCGTTCCAAATGGAAATTGAACCGCTCGAACCGTTGGGCGGCTCGGTTCTGCTCGATCACTCGCCCTTCGTCACCGACATGTTCGAACTGGACCGTCGATGGCCGGAAACGAGCCAATCGCATTTCGGACCGCAAGATCCGATCTTCGAGCCGGACGAGGAGGAAACCGTCGAAGACGAGCAGGACGAGCACAGCTGGAAAAGGGTGGGAGTGTCCAGTTTTACGCTTACCGATGCTGGTGGGGAGGCTACGTCGTCCTGTGCACGACGGGACAGTAGCGACGAGACTAGTTTGGACGGTGGGAAGGAGAGTTGCGGTAATACTGAGCTAAGCAACGGTTTGCTCAGCACTCAAATCGGATTTACCGCAACGGATGGTAAGTTTCGGTTCAAACTCAAAAACCTTAATAATAAGGGAGAATTTAGTGTCCAGTATGGTTCGTGCGCGTAACAACAAACTCCAACCTTACGCTTACGGCAACACGCATGGCAACGCCGCCGCCACCGGTACGCTAAGTTTACTCACGCCCCAACAAACTGTTACGCTTAATAGTCATAGGTGAGTCCGATTTGGTTTATATTATTGAATTTTTCCATAAATCAACCCGTTCCAGTGCCAATAACATCTTAGAATTTCCACTAACGGCCGCTGTCGACGTGGCGGTCGATTCGGCGGCGTTGCCGGCTCAAAGTGGCACCACCCCCACCCCAAAACCAGGCCCCGTCCGCAACAACAAAAACAACAGTCTGGCCATGGAAGTGACGTGATGCCTCGTCCGTGCCGGGCTCATGGGTTAAGCTCGGCGATTCGATTGGTCACAGTAAGTGCGCCGGCGCTTTTCATTTGTTATTTGGCTGGCGGCCAGTTAGTGTTTGATTTGATGCCGACGGCGGAAGAGTAAAGGGAGGAGTGATTTTTTGTGTGACGTAGTTTGACAGATAATTTCTCATAATCCATTATGTCAAAAGGTTTTTTTTTGTGTAGTGCTGTTTATTTACAAAAATGGAGGAACAAAACTACTTGTCAGTTTGCCGGATGTGACGTAATTTGATTACAAGAAACCAATCATGACGTCATATCCGTTTATGAAGGTTTGTCAAGAACATAGTCAAGAGCTAAAGTGATTCAAGGTGTCTTTAACCCTAAAATAGATCTTGAATCACTTTTGCATTAATTCCTTCATTCCATATAAAGTTTTGATTACTGAAACACTGTAAACCTACTGAAATGAAATTAGTGACAAAAACTACAAAGTTGCTAAATTTTTAATGGAACACCCTGTAGATTTTGTTGATTAATTGACCTATTTCTTCTGATTCCAAAAATATTAATATTAATATAACAGTTTTCAAGTTATAGAAAGTAAAAATTGTATTTTGTGAACGCACTCGATTTGTATTTCCATCCAGCGTGCCGAGCAAACGTGACGTCACGAACTAAACAAAACTCTACATTGGCCAACTGTCAAATTACGTCACAGTGACGTTAAAAATGATGATTATTCATGGCAACTGTGATTTTGACAATTCAATTCCAACTTTTAGGGTCTCCCGACTGGTTTTTACTTAATTTAAACTTTTCACAGCGTCACGTGACTGTTTGTCGCATTAACAAACTTTTGTCACACTTTACCTTCTCTCTTTACCGATCTCTCTGTCTCGCACATTGAAAGCACTCGCGTACCCTCTCACTTCGTACGAAACTCGATACGCTTTGGTAGTTGATGTGTTCATAACGTTCTCGCAACCGTCTTCGTTTGTTTTAATTTTTAGTGATATTAGATAGGTCTGATGAAGGTTCAATCGACGACGAAACGTTGCTATATTTTCCTCCGTTTTTTTTTTTTAACGGTAATTTGAATTTAAAAAAATTGCGCTTGGAGGGTTGTTGGGCGCGCCCCCTGCCGAACAAAAACAAATAGTGATATAACTACTACTATTACAAAGTAACTTATTATGATTTAGTCCCAATTTTTGTAACATATAACCTGTATGATAGTGCTTGTACATACTAGTTTGATAAGACGTACTAGTTGGTTAAGAAAAGAAGAAAATTCATTGAAAAGGCTGTTGAAACACTATTTTTAGTAGTAACTTATTGTTTTTCTATTCCGAACGAAAAAAGTTGATTAACACGTGACTTTTATCCTTGTTCTGTAATTTTGCTTTAAATCGGGCCTGCGGTATTACGACCTTTCGTAGAGTGGTACAACCAATGAATTCCCTTCCAGTTTGTCAGGGTTGAATTCATTGACTTTCAATGCTCAATCTAGGCAACCAGACCCGCACTTCTATAGTGAAAATCAAAGTAAAACGTGATGACGTAACTTGTTTTGTTCACAGTTGCGTCATTGCATTTTAGTGTAATTATTTGGTACTTACGTCGATGCTTTTGTTTCTAGTCAGTTTTTTTTGGGCTACAGCCCTCCCCCCCCTCATCCATATCTGATTTCAGTTTCACTTTTGCGCTAATCGTTCGATAAATATTAATTATAAAATAGTTAATAATTGTAACACACACACACACAAGAGAACTACTAATGCGATAATTCTTCATACGGGTCTACTATTTTATTATTAAAAAAAAAAAATGAACACGTAAATTGACGTTGTTAGAGTCGCGGCGATTGCGCCGTCGCTTTTCGTAAGTACGTAAAATATTAGCAAATCTTAAATGTGAATAATTTTGTAAATAACTTGCTAGGTATGTGTAAGAAATTTAAGAAAAAAAGAAATAAAGATGCTCGCGCGAGGTCGTCAAACCGCGGCCTCGTTTAAAACCGACTAGTGCATTTCATTTTAACTGTCAAGCGGCAACACTGCTTTTTTCACTCACACTGTTACTAGCGCTCGATCTTCTCTTCTTTAAGTTCGGTCGGGCGGTAGAGTTCGAATCAGCTAAGAAAAGGCCACAGGCGTCATCAAACGATGATGTCACGATCTCTGTACGTCTCGCTTTAAATATTGCTGCTCTCGTTACTTTCCAAGTTGTTGCAGCCAGTCAGTGGCGTGCTATTATTTTATCAGTAAAATGAAACATTTTCGTCGTTTTTAATAAAGAAAATAAAAGACAACAAGTTTTTTAAAGGAATGGAAACTCCTTCTGCTTCTTTCTTCATAAATTGTAAGACGTTACTGACGATTTCACGGCCTTGGCTGTATATGATAACACCTTTCTTTCCAACCTTTTTGAAAGACATTTTGACAAAATAACGTTTTTTATTCATAACACTATGTGAACTTCAACTGCGACCATCAACAATACAACCAAAACACCAGACTAAAACGGAACCTAACCTAACCCCCTAAGTCTCCCTGTCCGCCACTACATTTTTTTAAACTTGGCAACACCGTTTAGAGTGCCGGCTAGTAAAAGCATATAAAAAGGTCCAAATGTACCTGGCCGCTGCCGCATCTGTTTTAATTGTGTCCAAGTAAAAACCGTACTACGTTGCCAAGTGGCTTTTTGACCGCTTAACAATATATTTTCGGGAATATTTTAATAGGACGCCTCTGATTATATCTAATGCGACGGCAACTGTAGAAGGAGAAAGAAATAGTTTTAAAAACTGCGTCATTGATGATGCGGTGGCCTTTTCTCATCTGATTCGAGCTCTAGCCTTATCCAATGTCAAATAGTCTTGAATAGTGTTTTTAAGCGCCTGATCTTCTAGGGCGCAACTTTCAAGCACCAGACGTTTCAATCCTCTCTCCGTTTGTCCTGTCAGGACTTTTAACAGCAGTTCCAAACTAGGTTTGCTCAGGTGATTATCTAAAATTGAATATCTTCAATCATCTTCAAAGTTTTCGTTTCCACTAGAAGGTACAGGATAAATTTAGTGTTTCCAAAGAGTAGTTGCCTTTACAGACCACTTCTCCATCTTGTTGCATTGAATCCTGATTGGTGAACGGGTGTTGGTTAAGCCAAATTTCAGTCGCAGATAATTTAGCTAGAGTGGTTAATTTTGTTAATAGTAAAACGTAACAGAAAACAGTTTGGAAACCTTTGAGGCTGTTTGAAGCGTCATCTGGTGGTAAACTGTCGCACGACCCGTCACTCAGCTGCAACATCTAAACTGTCGTCTTGACCTGTCAAAAGTGTCACCAACTCACCTTTTGTTGCAATCTGTAGTAGTCAAACCGGATTCGGCGCCTCACTGCCAACTCCTCCCGGTTCAGTGTAAAGGGTAGAAAAGACGAGGCTAACATTTCGACTCCCTTATCGGTTATTTTGCAGTCGGTTAGGTTGAGTGAGCGTAACGTTCTGTCGCAACGCAAAATGGCGGCCAAGTGGTGACACCCCTCGTCAAAAACCGGATTCAAGGACAAGTCAAGGTGGATCAACGTTGCCGCTTCTCTCCTCACTCCCAAATTAGCGTATTCCAATGCAATTTGCTTTAATTCCTGATGGTCGATATTACACAATTTAAGGGAAAGCACTTTAAGACCGCAACCGATTAAACGGTAAAAGTTTCGACCGGGGTTCCCTACAAGACTTAGCAGTTTAACAGTTTTAGTCATCTTCAGGGTGTCCTCCAGGAGGTTTATATGATCGCTGGTTAAGTTGCAGTAATCTAAAATCAAGGAAAACAGGTGGGGAAAGTCCACAACAACCTGATTTAGTGCCAGAAAAAGTGACGCAGATTTGCAGACTAAATATTTCAGTTTGTACTGCGCGTCGTAGTAGGCGCAGCCCGATATTTGCTGGATTTTTGGTTCTAGTGGAACAAAATGGCCGTCCGCAGTTAGCACGAAACTGCACAGATTAGAATCGCAACGCTGGGTGAACTTGTTGTAATCAGTTTCACTGTCAATTTGCTGTGAAAGTTTTAAATGTAACACACACGTCAAATTGATGCGTGTAAGTTTTACCTCCACGTTAGGCTCCAAGCTGCCGCGTTTCTTTTTAGAGGAAATACTACTCATTTTCTCTTTGGAACACCCCGACATTTTGATTTTTTAACGGTGACACTGACAGGTAATTTTTTTTTAAAGACACAGTTGCCAACTCTACAAGATATATTTCAACAACTTATTAGAACAAATTAAACTTTTATTAAACAAACGACTAAACAAAAGTTTCTCTTAAATAATACTGTCCAACACAAGGGTGACTTTAAAATGACAGTCGCCGTCAACATCAACGTAACCAGTGTCGGAGTGAACAAAACTGTCCCAAGGGATAAAATCCCATACGGTTTGACTGCAAAAATGTTCGTCGACAAAATGGCGCACTACCGGGGACTGATCTGGCCGCACTTTTTCCAGTTCCAACGTTACTTTAACGCAACAAGGATCGTAATCTCTGCAACTACGCTCAAGACAAACCTTCAAATAATCACGCCCGTAATCGGAGCTTATCATTCTGCGCACTCCAAATTGCCAAACTCGTCCTGCCACTGTATAGTCAAATGGCGAAAAGTTGGTTTGTTGCTCTGTCAATGCTTTAATATTGCTGAAGCTGAACAGCAACACCGCTTTGCTGCTAGCGCCATCTAGCACCGGAAGCTGGGTTGTGTCCAGTGGGTTTTCTGACCACATCATAAATCTGCACAACGCCATGTAATTTGGTTTTTTGGACAATTCGATTTCCAATTCATCACCAGCCTCTGAAGTCTTTATGTCTTCTGAAATTGTCTTAATTGAGGTTATGTTAAGAGTTGATACTACTCACTAACTGGTAACTAAAGGTTGATGGTTCCTGGAAAAGTATAACTCAAACTTGTGCATTCGATTCAAATCCTTGCGCAAAGCGCTGTTTGAACCAAATTCCTTAAAATGTAACAGCAATTTTGGTTGGGCCGCCGTGTAACTGTAGCCGACCACCATCAAAATGTCGTTTTCCTGGTAAAAAAACTGTTCCTTTATTTCGTATAGCGTGAGATCCATCCAAAAGGCCGGTTTCGGTAGTATTACCTCTGGATGGAATTTTTTTACGTGTGCAGGAAGATAATATGTTGATTCTACAAGAAAATTCAAAATAAATTAAACGGCAACGTTGCATCAAGAAAATTTGCCAACACTGCGACTGACACTTGACAGACTTATATAATAAATTGAGGTTAGAAAGATTGTTTTGTCAAATTTGCAGTTGGAGCCCCCTAGGTGCGATGCCCCCTAAACCGCAATTCCACGATGTTAATCCGTTCCTGCAACGTTTACGGGACTTTCTGCTCGGTCGTAAGCACACGCTGGCGTTGCGTTTCCAAGATTTGTTGGCTACAAGATCGCCACCGCCTCCGGTGCTCCCCGACGGCGCCACGCACAAATTGAGCGCCAACTACTACTTTACGAGGGACGCCCGCAGAGAGGTGCAACCCCCTGAAGTGGTTGCCCCCATACCCAAACAACTGGAAGCTGGCACTGCTGCCACCGAGGTGAAGAGGATTACTCCTGGTAAAGTGTGGAATTGGGACTAGACTTCAGGTGGTGAAGAAGAGTAGTTTGTGTAAATAATAATTATATAGTAATTTAGATGCTTAAAAACGGAAGTTTCATTTTGCGCAGACAAAACTAATGAAAAGTGCTTACCTAAGTTGGTTTCACAAAAGCAACACTCTACACCAGTCGACTCAGCATGTTGTTCCTTCTCATGTAACTCCAACTCGTTGGATAGCACTTGGCAACCCTCGTAGTGATAAATGCAGGGAAATTTCACTTTGTCTGCTACCAAGTTGTACAGAGACAACGTCCCTTTTACTGGGGCAGTGCAAGAGGCTCGGCCACATTTTATTTTCTTGTCGGAAAAAACTGTAACCGGGCAAACCGACAGATATTTACTGCAAAACGAGCACGTAAGTAACTCCAGATCGGTTGGGGCCACCAAAGACATTTTTCTGAGAAAATGTTGCAGTTTAACAGAAACGCAGGAAATTTTAGCTGATAAGCCACAAAAATGAACGAAGCCAGCCTGCCAGCGCCATTTTATATACAAACCAACAAATGAAATTAGTTATCTTTGTTTGTCATATTAAATTCCTGATCTGTGTTCAAAGAGAAACAAGGATAGAACATAAAACAACTCTGTGAAGTTCGGTACAGATGGCGTTGATCGAAAAATTTTTGAATGTAGGTAGGGTAATCCCCTGGCTAAAACTTGTTGCCAACTGTTATTTGTTGCTAAACAATGAAACACTCTTCATATACATATACGTGTATATTTAAATTTTCTTATAATAACAAATAAAAATTAATAATCCAAATAAATCAACCACATACACCTAATAAAAGCAAACGTTTATTACCGTCAAGTCCCAACTAAAGAACAATATATCACAAATAAGGCTTTTTTTTTCAGTTTTGGAAACCAATAAGAAAACACTAACCTCACTTTTACATTGGACTCGTAGTGGGGTCGGGGAGGGGAGGGGGGAGTGAAAGGTAAATGCCAAACCACCTCATACACCCAATTCGTACCTTTTATATTATTTACGTATAGTAAAATAAGTCTTTGCGCTTGTCCTTAAAAATCCATTATATAGGTCACTTTATACATTGTTTTTGGCGATTTTGGGTAAGGTAAGTCCGCGAAATTCACTCTAAATCGGTTGCTGTTGTTCCTGTTGCAAAAACCGTTGCAACCTGAAAAAAAGTTTGTTCAGAATGAATCGGGAAGATTGCCAAAATAGACATTGTCAAAAATCTGATATCAGGATAATGAAACTACACACTTTGGCAACGTTGTCAATCAAAGCAAACATTAATTTATGTCAAATTTGCTACCTTCTCCGTCTCAGTTCTTCATCTGACGTCGCTGTTGCGCTCTCTTCCGCGTCCACGCCGTTCGTCTCAGTCAACAGGGGTGCGGCCTTGCCATTGGCCGATTTTGTAGCGGCGTCCTCGTTTTGCTGCGACTCGTCGCCACCGTTGCTGCTATTGGCAACACCGGGCCCCGGGTTGGAAAATGGCGGATTGCCCGTTGCGCCCGAAGGTCCCGGCTGTGACGTCACCACCGGATTGGGCGGTGCCGACACGCTAGCGGCAACGCTGTACTGTTGCATCATTTGGACGGCGGCGTCTAGAAGAGTCTGACAACGTTGCACAGTTAGGCTAATTGTTTGTTAACAACTATTCTAACATCACAATTGAATCAATCAATTTTTTAGGGTCACGTGACTGGTTTATTTAATTACGCAACATTTACAAGTTTTAACTGCATTACTTGCGGTCACGTGACTGCTTTAATACTTTAATTTCAGTTCTGTCATTAGTATCGATATCTGTCAAATAGACAGACGTAAAAAATTTTCAATGCCTGCCTATTCACGGTAATTCGGTACAAACGAATGCACCCGGTGTTTTCACATCCCTAAAGTTTAAGTCCGCCCCAGCCCTAGTGGCAATGACGTCATAATTTTGTCCTTCCTTTTCTAATACTTGTGAAGTGACTGAGACGTACTGAATCGAAGCAGGCGCTGTCTACGACGCCATATTAATTTTGATTTTTTGACGTTTAGTGTCAGTTTTCGCGAGTTTTTCGTTTTGTTGGAATTTAGTGGTTTTGTGTGGTTGTATTTGTAATTTTGATATTTTCGGTCACGGAAAATGCGCAAACATTCCAGTGAGTGCAAACAGCAGCATTTTTGGGTTGATAAAGCATTTTGAGGTAGAAAAAGAAGTGAACAAACGTCTGTTACCCTTAGGATCCGTTTTTGATGTAAGTAATTATGTTATTTTCATTAGCATTGTATTTACGATGCATTTTAGTGTGTTTTATACGTTAAATGGACGGTGTTAATTAACCTTAAAACATATTGATGTCATGTTGTCAAATGTAATAATAATAATATAATTAATTTCTGCACTAACAAATCAGTCGATGCAGAAAAAATAGTTGTTTTGCACCATATGTCTGTTGTAAACATAAAAAAATCCTGACAACTAGGCTCCATTCGTTTTGACGCTTCATGGAGTGCAGAGTAAATCTGCCGTCACAATGACGTAATTTGACATGAATGAATTTCAAAATGACGTCACAATTAATGCACATACCTGGATGTTACGTAAGCACTGAATTCGAGCTTCGATATGTTGTCGTTCGTTTCCTTCCAAGTTTCGTAACTCTTCCTCGGTCAAGGCGGCTAGATTTGTCGGGGGCATGGGCGGGGGAGCCATAAAAGGCATAGGAAATGGAAAAGGGGGGAATGCAAATGGCGGAGGTAAATGAGCGGTACCTGCAAGTAATTTTTAGTAAATACGCTGGTGACTGAAGTGATTTACACCGCACCTGGTGGAACAGGACCAGCAGCGCCACCTTGCGGAACTTCAACTTGTGGCCCATTAGGCTGAGCGGCATTGCCCACTGGATTAATCTACAACCAAAAACAAACTTGCAGCGCCATCTAGTGCCTAAACAACCCATCGTCTTACCGGAGGCTGATTGAACATTTGAAAGGGATTCGGGCCGGCTGGTGCAAACATGTTAAGAAACTGATTTTGGGGGGCGGGGCCTTGAGCTCGGGGAACGTTGTTATTGGTCGCGGTAGGAGTTCGTAAAATGTCCAACCGACAAGTGGGACAGGTTTGTTGGCGTTGAAACCAGGACCTCAAACATGACGTGTGGAAAATGTGATTGCAGGGCAACTTTTTGGACGCCGTCACCATTTCTTCGCGACAAATTATGCACACGTTGTCGGCCGCTGCCAATTCCTCGGGCGTGGCATCCGGGTAAAGTGTGTTCATGTTGTGAATAGCCCTCCTTGACAGAATCACGTCGCTGAACGCTTTTTTGAAGTTTCTTATAGTGTAGTACATGGGGCGGAACGCAAACAGTGGCAAAGTGTAGATTGTAACCTGCAATCCTAAATTTTACACCAAATTCCTTCAGGTCACAACCAATCTTACCATAATCGCTACAAAAGCCACATATAAAATCACTTTAATCAACCCCATGACAAGTTCGGTGTAGAGCAAAAAAACAGCCTTATTATCCCAAGGAGTTTCACTGTTTAAATCAACCGAATGCAATGCATATTTGATACCAATATTAATCACTACAGTGATTAAAACTGCATATTCAAAACCAAACACCAGTTGAACTGATGCTCCTTTAGTAACAGTTGATTGATATGCATGAGCTATAAAGTGCAAGTCTAAAGCTCCAAGCACCAGCAATAAACTTAACACTCTAATATGAAAGAGCCAGCTGATAACAGGACTTCTTTCCATCTAAATACAACCACAAATCATTAAAAAACTACAAAACTGTATGGTAACTTACATAGTCAACTCGGTCTTCTGCTAGCCAGTGAAACGATTTGAGAAACAGAAGTAGTGTAAACAAAGCCACAAACTTGGGAGTGAAATCATCCCTAAACACTGTAAAAGCTAGACAGGTCTCAGTGATGGCATACCAGGACCGTTCCATCAAGTGCTAAGTAAAAAACACTCAAATCAACAACCACAACACACTGTATAGTAACACAAACCTCAAACTCAGTAGTTCTGAGCTGTCCAAAGAATATCTTTCGCATTAGCTTCCCCAAAATCCACACACCAATCAAAGCTTGTATGTAAATCACCTGTAAAAAGGAGAGTTTAGTTGGTCCTTAAGGACTGAAACTAGGGCAACTTACGGCCATACTAGGATTGGATTTGGTGATGTAAACCACTGAAGGATAGAACTGTTTCTTCTGGTAATAGGCGTTCGCCACCACTACGGCGGTCAGCAAAAAGCTGACAAACGATATGGCCAAGAACCGCATCTTGTCTTAGTTCACATCTGCTAGAATCCGAATATTGTTTGTTAAATTACGTGTTTATCTTTCGCTTTTTTCCAGTAGGAACTTCTAGTCTAGTCTGTTTTGTAGTGTTGTTTTTATTTGGAAGTTGACATTTTACTGGACTATCAAATGTCAAATGGGTGACATTGACGGTTGAACTGTGTGAGTGTGAGTGAGATAGCGCATTTAAAATGCGGCCCCCTTACGGCTGATTAGTGAAGTAGTCGCGTGGACGATTCTGATTGGTCCACAACACAACAATTAGAGACTTGAATTAAAACACTTTAAAAAATTGACAAAAATGTATTTAAAAAAATTGTAATAAAAATCAGTTTAAGCTTAAATGACAACAACAACAATAACTCTATTCACAATGTTCTGGAAAGAACCATTTTGTACCACCATCATTTTCTAACCCAGAGCCCCTCAACCGAGCTCCATAAAACAGACACCGCCTCCTTGGCGATCAACTCAACAAACAACAAGAGCCAGGTTTGCTTCATTTCTTGTGTGAAAAGGCATTTGAGGGGTTGGGTCAGCGCGAAAGGGCGATGGACTTCTCGCCCACGGTTCTACTAACGCCACATCCCATCTTATTCCTGTAGGCCTAAAGCGAGCGGGACACCTACATCTCATGCACAGCACTTGAAGCCGCACAATTCCTGCATGGTTTTCCCTGCGTGGTTTACAGAAACCGTCATGTTCCAACAGGTAGCACACTTGCTGGCAGACTTTTCTTTCAGTCAGACCGCGGAACTGCATTCTTTGAAATAGGCGCAGCCTGGCCCAGTGGTAATCCTTGAACGTCATCTCAGGATCAGACCTGGTGTAGCTGGACATGGTCATATCTTTGAGCATCTTACACTCGTCGTAAAGATCGTGACTTAGCGTTCTGTGAAAGGAAAATAATTAGTAATTTTTTGGAAAAGGTAATAAGTACTTACAAGGCAAGAAAAAAGTTTTTGACTGTATAATCTTCAGGGCTAAAATCGGCCCTTGTAAAAAACTGAAATACATTGGCCAGGTGGTATTTGTCGCACAGGGCTCCACATGGGTCACTCTTGAAGAACTCGACGATGAATTCGTGATCTTTTAATTGTTAAAAATTAATTTATAAAGTTAAAATCTTTGGAAATGTGAACTTACCAATTAATTCTAGAAAACACTTCTTATGCTCTCTGAAGTGCATTTTACGGCTAGCTGCTGGCGACAAAGTCCTTGTCTGTAGTGGAATTTGTTGCTTTTTGTTCGTTTTTCTGTTCAAATATTTCAGGGACGAATTTTGTAAACAAATCCACCGGATGTACGGTTAGTTGCCTATTTAATATTTCGGCTACCAGACCAAGGTCACGTGACAGGGTGTTGTGGAATGTAAGAGCAGTCACATGACTACAGTTTTAATGCAACTCAAGGACGTTGTTTGACAGTGTTGCCAACTCAAAAATTTTCCACAAGATTTACAATAAATGACGACCTCTAAACGAAAAAATAACTATTTTCAAAGAAAACACTACTATTTTAATTGAGTTATTATTAAATCAGTTCTAAAATAACGTTCTAAAATCTTCAATACTCTTAACCACTACAAAAATCAGTTACACTTGTCAACGCTGTAACTGTTCCGCATGTTGTTACGTCATCAGATTACAAATCGTAATTAACCTAACCTACAATTTTTTTTGTGATTGTGGTGGCAAAAAATACACAACAATTGATATAATTTCGAGTTAAAACCTTAAGACATGGCAACCCGAACGCAAATCTTAAGCCTATACAAATCGTTGATGCGCGAATCGCAGAAATTCGCTGCCTACAATTTCCGGTAAGTTTTCACTGAAAAATCCACTTTTTTTTGAGTTTTTCTTTGAGTAGCAGTTACGCGGTACGACGGGTCCGGGACGCTTTCAAACAACACAAACTCGAAACCGATCCGGACAATTTAAAAAAATTAGTATCGGAGGCCTACGAAAATTTGGAGGTTATTAAACGTCAGGTTAGTGCTTATCACCTAAAACAGTGATTTTACATTATCTTGAGTGCAAACAATCAGGTGCTTCACGCTGACTATTAATATTCTAGGCGGTAATCAGTCGGATGTATCAAGCAGACAAACTAGTGATTGAAAATGTCCCAAAAACTAGAAGTTAGTGAAGGTGACACTTGAGTGGGGGACCTAGACCAACCTTAAGGGCATCAGAGGCTGCTGTGAGAGATTAGCGAGATTACACTGAAGGCAAATAATAGCCCAATTCGAATCTCTGGTTTGAATAGACATTAATGCTGATTTGTGTTGTGTATGTTGCCTATTTGTATTTACCCTTTAATTTTGGTTATTTTTAAGGGTGTTTGAGCCACAAATTTGTTATTCTATATTAAAGCACACTCATTATATTGTTTTTAGTTTGACCTTGCATTTTAATAATTTGACTTGTAAACTGAACTCTGAAGCCAAACTCCATTTTGTTGTTAACTGACAGTTGACATTTGAGGGGCAGTGACAGATAGTGTTTGTCAGCCATTAATGGCTTATTTATTTGATTTTAGTGAAATATCCAGATTTATAAGCATCAGTTTGGATAGTTTCAGATCTCATGTGAGAAACAGCACTTAGAACAAGGTTCTGGCGGCTTCAAAGTTCCAAGGTAAGTGGCAGACATTTTGTAATAATAACAAGAACTGACAATATTCAAGGAATTTACTTTCTTAAAACTCTAAATAAAGCTGGATGTACAAAAAAGTAATAAATTAATACAGAGCGACTAAAATACAAAATAAAGTCTATAAAAATTTGTAAAAAATCAAAAATAGGATTTTTTTATACAAAAATGTACAAAACTCAACTAGGAATGTATAATTATTTATATGTAGAGCGTAAATGGCACCGTTATTTTACAACTGAGTTTCGTGCCTATACGGCCTCCTCAAGGGCCTAACTAAAGCAGTCGGTAAGGGGTTACTGTCCGACTCTTCGTCGGCGCTGTCCACGTCCCCATCGCTGCTATTGGTCGACGCGACCGGTTGAATTGGGCGTCCCATTTTTTGTCTGTAACCCAATGACGTAACTGCCAACCCCCTCCTAACTGTACACCACCACACATACCTGCGGTAATACTTAAACTCCCTGGGTAAGGTGTAGGAGCGCGGTAACGACAATTGACTCTCCAAATCTGAGCCGGCTGGGAGATGGACGGGACCGTTGTTGGCCACTCCCACAATTTCTGGGTCCACTTGCTGTTGTCCGTTATTAAGGGCCCCACTGCTACCTGCGCAGTCGCAATATAAATAGCGGGGCGTTAGTAGCAGTTCTGGGGTACGGTTACGTGGGGCTCTGGGCGGAGGTCTCCTGTTCAGGTTCACCCCGTAACTGGCTAGATTGTTCAGCGAGGCTAAACTTAACAGTTGAGGTTCCACGTGCTTTTTGGCGCGCGGGATTGGTTGACGGTCGTCGAAATCGGCACTTTCAGGACCCACCAGTTTACCTTGTTTGATTTCTTCTTCGATTATCTTCAACTCGGCTAGTTGCTTCTGTTTCTTCTCTTGCAATTTCTGGTGGATGTTTACTCGAGATCCGACACTGCTGCCTGAAAACTTAAAACCTTTAATAAACCCACTCACCTTAAGTGTGTAATCATACCCTCGTTTTCACTACTGGACGGTAGGGGGCGTCTCCAGAATGGCACCGTCATGGGAGTCATGTTACTGTTATTACCACTAGGGGGCGGTGGCACAAACGTGGTGGGTTTCTTTTTTTTCCTGTACAGGGCGGAGCCCGAGTTGGGTCCCATATAACCCCCGAATCGGCAGTTAAAAACGCCTGATGTGCCTGAAGGGGCCGCCGGTTTCTCCATGAGCCTCCGCACGTGGAAAAACCGGTAATAAAGCAACATAAAGGCGATCCCCACAAAAAATAGGGCCACAGTCAGGATGGGTACTGGGGAAGAAAAGAAAAACAGAACGTGGTTGTCCACTTACAGCACAAACTCACCCAACTCCCATTTTTCGGGGCGGAAGCTCCAGGTTGCCGCCAGCCAGGCCCCGACAAGAAGACAGTTCTCCAGCAACATAACCACATAGAAAATAGCCATGGTACGTCCATGGGGTTTACCTTGAAGGTTAATGTAAGCCAAGACGTAGACAGCGGCCACTAAGGCGCACAACCAAAGCCGACGGCCTCTCTGACCGTGAAAAGGACTGCGGGGGCTTAGCAGCCATAGAAACATGCAGGACCAGTGAAGTGCTAGCACCTAAACACCTCATTACAACCCTCGAATAACAAAAAGTGTAAATAAACACAAACCAAAAAAATCCAGGCGTGATAAGTGGCCGCGTAAGCGGACAGTGCCAAAGCTCGAGAGGTTATGGTGCCTCCGCGCCATAACAACTGAGACACCACCCCCAACCACGTTAAAACTAGTCTATCCACACTTTGTACATGTTTACTAAACGAGGCCAAAGACCAGCAGACTGAAAACAGCGATAGACACGCCGAAACCGTCACCAGGTCATTGGGAACTCCCTGACTGTGTTCAGGGTCTAAAACAGTAAAACACAGCATTTTAAGCTATTTCAGCTATGAAAGCAACAAACCGGCTAAGATGCTGAGCTGCAGCAGCAACATTGGGGCCGCCTGTAGGAACCCATGCACCACCCTCAATATGCACAAGTCACGCACCTCCTGTTTGACAGTTGCCAAGTGCACGGGTACCATCAGACGTGCGTATCTCCACAACATGCCCATTTGCAGGCAATGTAACACTATCACTATGACTTTAGCTATGTCCAGGGGTTTTTTCTTACAGTACCTACAGTACCACACAAAATGAAGGTGCTTTTCAAGTTAAATCAAATATTTCAACTTACCATTTTAAAGACAAAATCTGTGTGACTAGCATGGTAAGGAGTATAACAGAAAGACACTGAGCAAATGGAGCGGTAAGACCTCGATCATACAGGGCATAGACAACTAGCAGATCAAAAACGAGATCACAAAAGTAAGCGGCTAGCGATACTACGTTAAACAGCAGATCGCATAGCGGCAAAAACTCTGCCATGTCTCTTGGTAATCATTGCATTCTGAAAAAACCACAAAATAGGGCTCATTTGTTTTTGGTGTAGATTTTTAAATTTTACAGTAAAAAATCAAATTACTAGTTTTAAAATGAAAAAAATATGAGTGGAACTCCATGGGGATCGTATGCGCCTCCGGGGGAGGCTGCATTCCACTTAAAAATTTATGTAGTTTACCTACTTGTTTAGCAATACTTGGCTGGACGATTGCCCACATTCCTAACCTCCTTTCATTTTTATCCGCGATTTATTCATTGCCAACGGGGCTCGGGCTGCTCCTACTGACGGCACTGCATTTTAAGGGGGCCACACACGAAACGAGGCTGCGCCCTCAGTCACCAAACTACTAATTAAACCTGGGAAATGAGGAAATTCCAGAAAAATATTATGATTGTGGACCAAGCCTTTCAACTGTCAAATAGTGCAGGGCGACAGCTACGTTGCCACATGTTTGCTAAATATTTCAGGGTACCGTAAATTTTTCAAACATTTTGGTCTAAAACAGCGTTAATTACCGGTTTATAAATTTTTGAGTTTCTTATTTAGTCTTTGACCTGAAAGTATGACTTGAAATATAAACAACTAAGGTAATAGTGTAGTACAACCAGTATTGACATTTTGTGTTGTTGGGGATTGTAAGGAAGTAGTGGCAACGTTGCTTGCGGAATAGCAAACCCCGCAAACCCGGTTGACCGTGGAATGCGCCAAACCGCCATTATTGATTTTTTGTTGTTTCTGTCTTTCTTCAAATAGGCTTTTAAATTGCGATAGATCACAATCCGTGTTTACCTAACCTGCGCCTGTGTAACCGTCTCTCTCGTTGCCTTGATGACATACGTGCAAGACAGAGATAGGTAAAATTAGTAGAGTGGGTCACTGACAGTTCCAGCGTAATTAACCAATTGAGGTTAGAAACGTTGTTTTTGTTTACTAATACAATTTTTAAAAACAGTTTAAAGCCCCAAAACACTCAATGGACCTGAAGGGATGGTTGAAAGAGAAAATTAAACAGCTCGAGGGTAAGTTAATTCCCTAAACTGTCAAACCGGAATGTTAACCATAGACAATCAGAAGAAAACCCTATGACCCCTGAGCGTTCCCTACAAATTGAGGATGAAGAATACCAAAAGCTGTTAAAACAACAGGGCAAGCTCCCTACTGCAACAACTAAGGGTATACCAAAGTTTTTCAAGCCCTTACCAGGACCAAATGAGCCCCTAAAACAAAAACTAAGAGAAGAAAGCTGGTCAAACTTGTTGAGCCGCAAAACACAACAATTACTAGACAGAAATGAATTAAACGACCTCTGGAACTTATTAAACAAACACCAGACTAGTCAGACATCTGAAGAGCCAATGATCACATACACAGACTACCAGGTAGGTGTAATTTGCACTGTTTAAGTGTTGTGTAACACTTGGTGTACTTGAAGAAAGTGGCTGGACTGGTTGCTCCTAAGGTTAAACCCTACTTTAAGCCTAGTGTGTTTGCTAGACTGCAAAATGGCGACCCTCAGGGCAGAATTTTGATTGTTTCCCTATTTAATTATGTTATGCGTAAAGTGTGGCTTGACCAGACTAGAATAGGATTGTCTGTATACGACAGCACTGGGCAGGGTAACTTAGTATTAAAGCTGTGATGGTTGGGTTTAAAGTTGTTTTTTCCTCAGGGTATTTAACAGAAACTGAGTTGGAAAACTATATTGCTGAGTTGCTTCCCAGTCTTTACCAACTTGACGGACTGGAAAAGTCATTTCACAGTTTTTACTTGTGTACTGCTGTGAGGAAGTTTCTGTTTTTTCTTGACCCTATCAGAGCTAATAGAGTTGGTATAATTTGTAGTGTTGTGTGGAGGTTTGACTGGTTGCTTGTAGGTGCGTATTCTTGACATTCTGGCCTCTTCTTTCCTGGATGATTTGCTTGAATTGAGAGAGGATATCAGTAAAGAGCAACAAGAGAAAAACTGGTTTAGTGCTCCTTCAGCTTTAAGAATTTATGGTTAGTCACTATTTGAAGGTTTTAACGGTGTAGCGGTACATGTAGATTGTAGGTCATTATTTAAACCTGGACAAAGACCATAATGGCATGTTGAGCAAAACTGAATTGGCTAGTTACGGCTCAGGCACTCTCACCAAACCGTTCCTAGATCGGGTTTTCCAAACTTGCCTCACCTACGGCGGCGAAATGGACTATAAAACCTACCTAGACCTGGTGCTGGCATTGGAGAACCGCTCCGAACCGCAAGCGTTGGCTTTCCTGTTTAAAATCCTGGATATCAAAGAGTGCGGCTATTTGGACGCGTTTGCGCTAAATTACTTCTTCAGAGCCATTCAGGAACAAATGAAGGCGCACGGTACTGAACAACCGGTACTGTTCTGCGACGTCAAAGACGAACTGTTTGATATGGTGCGTCCCAAGGATCCGGAACGGATCACGTTACCGGATTTGCTGACTTGCGGCCAAGGCGAGACTTTTGTCAGTATTTTAATTGAGTTTCACGGTTTTTGGGCGTACGAGCATCGCGAAGCTACTTCAGCAGAACCCTCTGAAGGCATTTGATTATTTTATGTTAGTTTCAATAAATATTATTACGTCATTCCAAGATTACGTCATGTGATCTTGTGTGTCAACAATTTGAGATCTGTCAAAAACCTTTAAACCAACCAGTCAAAGGCAAATTAAATTATCAATAGGCAGACAAAATTAAAACTACATTACTACCAGGTAGGGATGGGAAAACACCAGGTGCATTTGTTGCACTAAATTACCGTAAATATGCACCGGGTCCATTCTTTAATAATCGCTTATTGACATTTGACACCTGACTCATCTCTGTCAAAGTTCAAAGTTGCTTTGTTTTCAAATTTTAAAACTAAAAAATTTTTGTTGATGACATTTTCCTGGTCACATGACTGTTTTTGACAGGTGTCAATTTAACTTTCCAGTGTTGCCAGGTGCAATTTTACATTGTCACGATCACGTGACGTGTTTTTACAATTTCATTTTTTTCAACTGTTTAAATGTAATTTACAGTTTTTTCAATGTTAAAGATGATATTTTCCTGGTCACATGACTGTTTTTGACAGGTGTCAATTTAACTTTCCAGTGTTGCCAGGTGCAATTTTATATTGTCACGATCACGTGACGTGTTTTTACAATTTCAGCTTTCCCAACTGTTTAAGTGTAATTTACAGACCTTTCGAGGTAAAAGACGCCATTTTACGGGTCACGTGACTGTTATTGACAAGTTTCAACTTAACTTTACAGTGTTGCCAAGTGAAATTTTAAATTTTCAGGATTACAGAACGTGTTTTTACAATTTCAGCTTTCCCAACTGTGTAAGTGTAATTTACAGACCTTTCGAGGTTACAGACGCCATTTTACGGGTCACGTGACTGATGTTGACAAGTTTCAACTTAACGTTCCAGTGTTGCCAAGTGCAATTTTAAATTTTCACGATTACAGAACGTGTTTTTACAATTTCAGCTTTCCCAACTGTGTAAGTGTAATTTACCGACTTTTTGAGGTTAAACCCGACATTTCTGAGTCACGTGACTGTCGTTGACAAGTTTTAGCTTAACTTTACAGTGTTGACGGCTGCAAATTTAAATTGTCATAATCACATAACCCGCCTGAAAGCAGAAAGTTTTTTCAATGTTAAAGATGGCATTTTCCTGGTCACATGACTGTTTTTGACAGGTGTCAATTTAACTTTACAGTGTTGCCAGGTGCGATTTTAAATTGTCACGATCACGTGACGTGTTTTTACAATTTCACTTTTTTCAACTGTTTAAATGTAATTTACAGTTTTTTCAATGTTAAAGATGACAGTTTCCGGCTCACGTGACTGTTTTTCGGTGTCAATTTAACTTTACAGTGTTGCCAGCTGCGAATTTAAATTGTCACGATCACGTGCTTTTACAATTTTAGCGTTTTCGACTGTTTAAATGTAATTTACAGACTTTTCAAGGTTAAAGATGATATTTTCCGTTTAAAAATCATTCAAACTCATCTAAAATAATGCAGTTTTGACCTTGAAAATTATCTCAGACGTCAAATTTGAAATTAAAAAAAATTCAATCACGTGACTAATGAATACAGTTTTAAAATTGAAATTTCTCTGTGACATCAAATTAAATCTGTCAAAGTTTAAATGGATACACACATTGAGTTGAAAAACTATTAAAACAGTCACGTGACCCTGACAAATACAATTTTAAACGTGAAAATGTTGTTGAACGTCAAATTTGAAAGTCAGTACAAACAGTCAGGTGAACCTGAAAAAATTTTAATTTGAAATTGTCAAAGTTCAACTGTCAAAAGGATGAAAAATTTGATGTTTTAAAAATAGTCAAAACAGTCACGTGACCCTAAGAAAAAATTGAATTTGCAACTGTCAAAGTTCAACTGTCAAAAGGATGAAAAATTTGATGTTTTAAAAATAGTCAAAACAGTCACGTAACCCTAAGAAAAAATTGAATTTGCAACTGTCAAAGTTCAAATGTTAATAAGATAAAACAATTGATGCGACACACTGACTCGAGCTGTTACTAAAAACCTCTTCATTTGACAATTGACATGTGAATGCACCCGGTGCAATTAATATTCACTATCCCATCCCTAGTATAGGAACTTAAGTGCAATTTTGTCCCTGGATAGTTCTAGGAAGGGCTTAATTGCGTATTTATTATGGCAGCAGGTGTCCCCTGCTTTTACCCTCAGCGACCTTGAGCCACGCAAGGGCCTTAAATACGAGGCGGTTCCGTAAAGTAGTCCGTACCGAACATGCCCGTACG
Source organism: Ips typographus (assembly GCF_016097725.1). NCBI lineage: Eukaryota > Metazoa > Arthropoda > Insecta > Coleoptera > Curculionidae > Ips > Ips typographus. Next base: position 7,328,978 of record NC_138426.1, on the reverse strand, counting down.
AAAATAAACGTCACGCAGTTGCCCTACAAGGAAAAGTTCAATGAACGGTCGTTGCCGCGTTCTTCCACGTTATCTTCTTCTTCTTCTTCTTCTTCTGGTCAGCGCGAGTGTAATATTTTTTTTGGCAGCAAGAGATTTTAATAACATTTCTTCGGCGCGTGGGGTGCAACGTCGACCGGAAACTAATTTAAAAGTCAAACGATATATTTTTTTTGTATGTATATGGGAACCCTATAATAGGACAGGTTTTGAATATGGATGTGGTTCAAGGTGAAAGGTTCCCGGTTCCGTTTTATTTTCCTCTATTTTGGCGTGTCACCCATTTTTGTGTTGCTAGGACGGAAAATACGGTACCGTTGTACTTTCTCTCTTTCTCTATACACGCACATTAACCGTCCAATTAATGCGCAAACATCCAAGGGTGCGGCTGAAAGTTTTAATGTCACTGTCAAAAATGCATGGCCGCCTTGTTCACGCGCACACATAAAATGGCGGTCTGTCAAGAATATCCACTTAAACTGTGACGTCAGTCGCATAAAAACAATGAATTTAACCACAGACTTTTGAAGTTTGACCTGGTACCAACGGACAGAGGTCGTATACGCTCATTATTTGTCGTTAATATTTTTTTGCTATTTCGGCATACTTAATTACTACAACATCACTCGATCGGGACATGCACACACAAGTTATTTCCATTAAATGGTTTCGGTAATGACTGCGCGCAAATTTGACTGTCGTCAATAAAATGATACATTATACAGTACAAGCCCGGTTTCGTTAACGTTGACGACTCCTGGGTGCATGTATAACATGCATGTTTTCGACAGTAATTGCCCCATTGTTTTTCGTTTACGCGTATGCAATTTACTGCCGCCATATTGATTGACAGCGAGAGAGAGAGAGAGATGAAATAGCAATCACCGAAAAAAAAATTGAAATTAGCTAAATCGAGCACTGGAAATTTCTTGAACCCAAATTAGTCTAAAATGGTTTGACATCAAAAATAACTTAATGAACGGACTTTCCAGGAATTAACAATCCTTATTGAGACACGTAATGAAATTTTTGACCGCAAATTAGTCAAAACTCAGTCAAATCACATTGAATCAAAATCAGCAACATTTTCCGTTTCCAGTAACTTTATACGTCGATGGTTTTAAAACATTGCTGGTCATCTGTCATTTTATTTGACAATCCCCGCTGACAAATGACTTGTCTCTGTTTTGTTTTCAGTTTCAATATGGCGTCCTAGGCTTAATCCTAAAGCCTTTGGCCCCTTTTTTAGTTTAGTTACACTTTTATAATAAGTTTTAGGTGCTGAGGAGTGTAATTAAGCATGGCATGTGCCTCTAGTATAGCTGCCCCTGTCCCTGTTAAGGTAAACTAAATCAGTAAACATAACCTCATTCCTGACCGTTGTCCTTAAGTTTGCTTTTAGGGGGCTTTCTCAATCCAGAGATTATTTACGTGTAAGTGCAACGAAACTCATGGCACCCACAGCAATCAGCAACCAGGCTGGATAAATTGAACAAAGTGAGTACCCGAATTATTACTTTCAACCAAACCCCGGTAGATCGTACCACCTTTACAAAACTCGTCTAAATTATATAACGATAGAATATGCACAGTACGAATAGGTACAGTTACCTTGCGTTCCCTCGTATCGGCTTCTGATTGGTCGGGAGTCGGCCAGGTAAGAAAGAGAACCAGTCCGACTTGATTAGTCTGCCCCGGTACACCGTGAAAGGTGCACACGACGCCAACAACCCCCCAAAAAAAACGTTGTTCACTCACCTGGTTTTCATTTATTTATTTTTATTTTTTGACGTGTGCGTTTCCACACTGAAAAACCGGTAAAAGCAAGGCTGTGACTTTTGAACCAATCAGAGTGCGCGTCGTTAACAAAACAAAAAACAGTTTTCTGCCATTTTTTTGCCGGTTACGGTCTACGCTTTCAGTACCTGTTGATCGTTCGCCTTGCGGATTGTTTAGAATGTGACCGGTGTGCTGTGCTCTCATCAGTGAAACGCTTTTTACACGTTTTCTCGAAAATTTGTTATTTTTTATTTGATATTATTGCTGTATATCTGTGATTGTACCATTATATTGTCCTGAAAACCTGATAAAGAAAGCCGTTGCTCTCTCACTCGCATTGACGTGGAAAGGAAAAGGACAGTCTGGATATTGGCACGGTCCCGTATACTTAACGTAGAAACTAACGGGTCCGTAACCCGGATGGCAATCTCACGTGGCAACATGGCGGCGGCGACCGTCGTTTGTTTATGGTGATGGCGCGCCAGCGGAAACTCGAAATTTCGTGGTATCGTCCCGATGAGCATCAAAGGGTTGAATATGGCCGGGCCCCATCACATCTGCGTCTTGTACGTGGCCACGGCCGGCCTACAAGGACCCCAAATGGGCTCCGACGAACAGGAAATCGTCTTGTTGATCTACGTCATCGTGGACGTTCTACAGAATAAGGTAAGATGGTGACAAATGTCAAAAAATAAAACGAAATTTCTAGTAGGCTTTGACCGACAGCATTTCAAAATTGACAGTTGACCGATTTTTTTTGTTTTGTTTACGTCACGTGTTGTATCTTGTAATGCCAGTTTGACAAATCGCTTGTTGTGGACATTAGTGTATTACCTATTTTATCAATGCTAGTGAGTGTTAAACGTCACATTTTGTCAACACCGTTTTCGTTATCTCCATCTAAAAAAATTGACAGTTTTTTTAATCTAGTTTGCTTTGCCGAACTGTCAAATCGAGCTTTGACAGCTGTCCCTATTCCTCAGTGTAGTTTTACTATTTTTTCAATTTTTTTTAAATTTTTTAGTCCGATTTGGAAACGACGGCAACACTGCTACTAATACTCGTTTTTTGAATTAATCTAGAATTTGTATGTGACAGGTGCAAAGTGCTGCCACATTTAAAACTTGAAACCAAAAAACCTAACTTCTTTCGGTTTGTAATTTTGTATTCAAACGCCTTATGTTTCAAAAGTCACATGACCTCCATGTGATAGTATAATCATGGGGTCATGTGACTTTTGAAACATACCGCGTTTGCATTCGAAATCACAAACCAAAAGAAAACTGCTCGGGACTGCTATAAAAATGAACACTAACCAAAAAAAATTGACTTTGACAGTTGACAGGTTGCAGCTACTGTTTTCTTGACGTCATCGCTAATAATAAACATTTTCCATTAGTTTTTTATCTCTTATTGTTGCCAAATATCGCGTGTGTAGTTAGGAAATTAGTTGCAATTGGACTCAACTGTCAAACTCCGTAAATGCACATTAAAGAAAGTAGGCCTTGGAAAACAAGTCAAAACTAATATCTGTCAATATGTCATCTGTCACTATTGCTCTTTTAATCTAGTAGGCGTTGTGCACTTTGACTGGTGAATTTCGGCCAATCAGAGGTTGAGAGCACACACAACTGAAAACGTCACTTTTTCCAATGGAAAAAATGTGTCTGGAGAGCACAAACCGTGTAAACACAAGATAACAACTATTCACGTAAATGTTTGTTTTAGAAATTAACCGCTCGATAAATAATTTACGGCCTACCGCGATTTAAAACAATCACTACAAACGTCAATTTTTTTATTTTGACACTTGACAGCGTTAGGGTTGGTTTGGGCAATTTCGCAACGTCACGAACTAATCGATCGGTAAATGTCAGCGATAGTAAAAAACTCGAAAGTAATTTATCGGCAGTACTAATGACGTCGAGTGGTTAACCATTTGAATATAATTAGAATAAAAAAAACCCAAGGTTAAGAAACTATAGATAAATTAAGGGGTGGTCTATACGTTGCTAAAGTTAACCGGACGGTTAAGTTGGGTGAATAAACTCTAATAGTTAAATTAGCGTAAAAAAGAAAGTTGTAACGGTACGGGACTGTTTTCGTTTAGGCCCCCTCCTTGTCTTACGTCACGACTGGCACCCAGCCCAATAAGATAGTTTGTTGAAAATTAGTGCACCAATCAGCAAACGACTTTCGTTAAAGCGGCAGTAATGGCGAACCTGGAACACAACACGGGGTATCAAGTTCGCTTTTGGGTACCGGTACCACTTAAAAAGTGACTCAAAAACAAGCATTTTTACAGTCTCAGTACCACTTTTAAGGCCATCAATCTGTGGAGACTGAGATAACGATAAAAACTGGTCGTATACACACTGTCAAGATAACCAAAATAATACGGTGTTGTGACAAGATTTTATTTAGAAAGAGTACCGGTACCACTTTCCAACTTTGTAGGAAAACATCGTTCTGTATAATCACAAATATGTTGTAATTTCAATCTTGTTTAAATAAAATAACGCTCGTGTGCGTAAATACCTACTTAAAGAAAGTGGTACTACCATAATACATCATAAACTCGATACGGGTGTAAAACTGAAAAACTTAATTATTGTGTAACCTGTTTGCTTACATAAAGATGGTACCGTTCACTTTAGGTCGATGTATTTCGGTACTATTTTAACTAGCAAGCTTATCTAGTAATAACACTTGATCTGTTTTTGTACTGGTACTACCAAGGAAAGTTTCAATGTGAGTGCAAAAGCTAGGTGGTACCACTATAAACCACAAAATGTTACCAATTAATTATAAGAAGGTAAAAAGTTAATTTTACTCATTTACCTAAGTAATTTGAAAAATGTGCTATTTTGTGGGTACTATTATTTCATTTGCTCTCGAGCATTGATTTACTCAACCATTTGAAACTCGTCTATGCAAATAACGAAACGGTACTGCCGTAAAGGTGCGGCATCTACACGCACTTTGATTTAGTGTTGTTTAATGTCCTCAGTTTTTAGGTGGTACCTTGAACTATTCAGTACTACCAGTATATTTGGCTGAAAAAATGTCAAAAAAGCAGCTTCCAGACAAAGGTGGTACCAAAATAAAAAAAAAATCATTAAAGTCGAATTTTGCTTGTTTTAACTGTTCACAATTGGACCTAAAATCTATTAGAATAGTAGAATTGTTTTAAGCAATTTTGACCCTTACAAATATTTAGGTTATCGAATTTACAAACCCCCTCACACCCTCCCTAACCTTCCTTTGGAAGGGAGGGGTGAGGGGGTTTGTAACTTCTAGTTTTTTTGACTAATCACGAACCAGTGCGTTTGACTGTCACTTGTCAACTGTCAGATTACCAATAATACTAGCATCAACAATAACAATAAACAATAGTAATGGAGGATCGTGTTCATTGTTCCATAAATGGAAGCGGGTACCGTGGTGGCCCAGGCCGACTTTGCGGTACTTTTGAACCTGCTGCTCGGTACCCCCCGAGGGTACCCGACCGGTTACGTAACCGTACAATTTTTTGATAAATATATAGGGAGAATGGTCTCCACGAGTACTAGAACGCAGTTGATTGGACGGGTTATTAATATTCATTTAATCTGTCATTTTGTTACCACCCTTACAACTGTAGAGGTTGCAACTGCCTGGACCAGTCACGATAACTAAACAAACTGAAGAATTGAGCAAGTGTATGTAAAAAATGCGCTAATTTAACGGTGAATGTTGACTGAAGGTCGGCATTTCTGCATTTGGTCGCGGTCGATGACTCCGAAATTACCTTCGATATGTCGCGCTTGATTTGATGGCAAATTAAAAGCCGCCATTTTGGCGTTTCATTCATATTAGTGACAACTGACAAGTGTGATTTTCATCATTTTCAAGTCTTTCGTAATACCATGCCAATGCACATACATTTACTATTACAAGATTTTTAGAAAGTTCCGCACATACGCGATATTATCGGTTCAAAATGGCCGTCGTTTAGGTCGTTATTCTAGAATCCTGGACCTCCGTTCGCTTTCATTTTTTTTTTAGGTTATGAACATACATCGGTGAAGAATTGTGTTCGTGTATAAAAGGTACTATCTAATATAATGCGCATATTGGGCAACCGGTTCTTGACGAAACACTTAATTGCTTCTACTTTTCTGTGTTTATAGGTTACGGTTGTCGCGCGTGTGTTTGGAAAAAGTTCAGAATCAGTTGCTCAATTTTGGAATGGAACCGCTAAAATCGGCCCTTCCTCTTTTACGACGACATATCCAATCACCCATTAAAGTATAAAACTCACCTTGACACTTATGTTTTGTGTGTTAATACGTCACGATATTATGTCCCTAAGCTAAAGTTAAGTTTGATTTTGACCAGATATAAAAAAATACAGTCTGAACCACATTTCACTTAAGCTGGGCTTAGAGTATGATTTTTTCACGGACAGCCACAATCAAAAACTCAATTTAAACTTGGCTTACTTAAAATATGACAATGCCAATATGAGGCCTATAATGTGAATTGTCAGATTTTCTGTTTCTAGTTACCTTTACATGTCAATGGTTTTAATTCATTTGTGTGTCGTCTGTCATTTGTGTGTCTCAATTCCCGACAAATAACAGATGACAGTGCGGTTTTTTCATTTTTCAATATGGCGTCGGAGGCATAACGAAAAGGCGCAACGTTTAGTTTTTTTGCATTTTTTTTCAGTTTTATCGGTTTTATTGCTGTTGTGGGGTGATATCATGTGCCTTTAGTGTTTTTTCGTGGGGGTGTTGTTAGAGCACCTGCCCCTAGTAAGGTAAATATCAACCGATTAACATAACCCTATTGTGCCTGTTTGGCTTGTAGTTTAGAGCTGTTATGAGGGTTCCCGGATACTGATAGTGGTGTATTTCCTGTACAGTTTGATAAAAAAAAAACTCACTGTTTAGAGAAAAAAACGCATTACAAGGGCACAAATATGTTTTTGGTTATTGGTTAAAGATGGCGTCTGTTTTGAAATTTGAAACTTTCACTGCGGTTCAAGTGTTTATTTAGTGTTTTTGGGCCTTGTGGTACACATTTTTTACGTGGATAAGCATGTGTAGTCCGATATAGCTGCAAGGGCTTTCATACGTCCTGCCGGTAGTAAAGTTAGGTTAGTTTAGGCTCCCCAAATGGCTTAAAAGTTTTGTCGAAACTTCATGGGGCTAAGTTGAAATAAACTGCTGTAATAGACATAATTTCTCCAGGTTCACTTGTGCAACAGTTAGCCTTGGATACTGTGTAATTTTCTGAAATAATAACCATAAACATCTATTTGCTAACTGGTCTTAAGTGCATGGTAAAGTACAAGGACACTGTAACAATAATTAAAAGGTTGTTTCATTGGGGTCTAATGGCGATTTCAACCAGTTTTTTTCTCTCCAATTTAAGTTGTTTATATCACATTTATTTAAGTACTAATCAATTAACATGAACCATTAAACAGTTAAAAAGTTCCATAATTTATTGTCATTTTTTGTTTGGTTCCAGGTTGTGGGGGTGCAACAGTACCCAGTCAGACCAATCGGTCTACCTAGTCAAAATGGCGTCGGTGACGCTAACGGCAACGTCATCCTGGGTGAGCAGATCCAGGCCGAATCTACCCTCACCGATGACGTGGTGCGGACGTCGGGACGTCGTCTCGAAGACGCTCTGGGAGAATTCGACGCTTATTGTACCTCATTACATTTGGATCCTTATAGTCATGGATTTCGGTAAGTTTGTTTTATTATTGTAATTAAATTTACACACACTTTAATGACACCTCTGAGTTACAATTTAGAACACAATTGTGATAAAAATTTTCTTCTGTAACAGTGTAATAGTAATTATTTAAGTGATAAGGCAAAAGTCTATATAAATTAATAATTAAAGAAAAATTTCCGTGTTTAATATAAAAAAAAAACAATTTGTAGGATGGTAACAGACGGCCAATTACCAATAAGGCAATGTTTGCACCCGGAAGCCTGGCGGAAGGAATTCGAACTGCCCGACTACTACAACAGGTTCCACGACCTGCGAAAAGAGGTCGCCACCTTCCTGAAGAAGGAGGAACAGCCCGCCAGCATCCCGGAAATCTTGGATCGTATCCTTTTTTCTGATTTAGTTTACTGGTTTATTGATAATCTATACAGTGTACTGGGTACTGGGTGTTTTGACGCGCAACGCCATCTGGCCAACGTGCAATCGAACACCTGCCGTTAGTTTTAGGATCGGGTACCGTTAGGGGCCGACAGATGGCCTTAGGTGGAACGCGTTTGCACTCCCATTATTCTTTTGGTTTATTTATGAGGCCCGTTGGCATAATAATTTTGATTTGAAACTTTTCGTTAATGGGTTAAATGGCGATAAGGGGACTGAATTGTCAAGGAGCGTGGTAAAGCGCATAAAAAATGCGATAAAACCGAACAATAGATTATTCAGGCTTGTATGTATAGTCGATTGCAGTTTGGTGTCGAACTTTTGCCAGTACTAACCGATTTTGTAAGGTAAGAATTGTCAGGATGATATTTTCACTTATTTGTAGCCTAAATTAATCATCAAGGAAAACCCCTCAAATTTATTTTAAGAATAAACGGACAGTTGCTTTTTCCGCTGACCTGGCAGTACCTATGACCGACTGAAATCCGAGAAGTTGCGATAAGAATGCGGTTTGAATAGGGAACTGTCGTACTTGAATTGTTTTCTGTTATTCGGTACTGTCACAGTATGTCAACAACCCCGTTAAAATGTGTAAATAGGCAAATGTTAAAGCTGGCAATGTTGCACTGGCAAAATCGTATGAATTGTAGTTTGACAGTTTTTCTAATTAGGGGGCTGTTCTAAATGATAACAACTTTGAATCTAGAGTGCACAGAAACCTACATGACAGGTTTCACTTATTTTTTCTTTGTTTATTGGGTCTTCTGTCTCACACAAAAAAGGTTTGTTGGGAAAATGGAATTTCGCACTATTTTCAACTAAGTTGAAAATAACATTAACCTAGTCGTCCCAACACAAGACCACTGACTTAGTCTCGGTCTTGTTACCTAAAAACGCTGACGTTTCGGTGGAAAATCTACCACCGTCTTCAGAGAATCTAAAAAAGAAAGAACACAAGGACAGAACACAGAAAACAGCAACTTAATAAATATTAAAACTGATAATGTTCAATTTGGAACTCTGAGAAGGGTTTTGTCAATAAAAATTGACATAAATTTTGACTTTTGTCATTCCAATAGGAAAGGTTAGGTTAGGTTAGGTTAGGTTAGGTATGGGTTTTATAATGAAAACAAAATTACAAGAAATTTCAGTTTCGTTTGATATGACCAAGTGTTATCTCCTCCTCTAGAATATTTAACCAAGTTTGGTCAATATTAATAGAGGATCTAGCAACACAGGAGTCATGGTTTAATCTAATATATGCACTTTCTTTTATTTTACGTTTTTTTGAAAAAGTTTCTTTGTCTATGATACTACATTCATTCCATTTGACTCTATAATCATTATCAAACGCGTGTTGGCATATGTTAGATTTGTGAAAGTCTCCAGTTCTTAAATAATTTTGGTGTTCTTTAATACGTTTTTTTAAAGGTCTGGGGGTTTCACCAATATAAAATTGATTGCATTCGCAAGGAATTTTATATATCACGTTTCTTGTAGATTCATTTTCATTGTGATATTTTGTGTGATCTTAATGTGTTTTGAGTTCTAAATATTGTTCTGATGTTATATTTTTTAGCTATTCGTTTGATTTTGTCAGAAATACCTGGAATGTAAGGAATAAAAAGGTTAGTAAAAGGTAAAATTTGATTTTGATTTCCAGATTGTTTTGGATGTTCTAAATCCCTAAAACATTTATTAATAAATGTTCCAGGATAGTCATTTTCTTTTAGAACATTTTTAATGAATAATTTTTCTTTATTAAATTATTGCAAATAATTTTGGCTCTATCAAATAAACTTTTTACAATACCTTTTTTTACCATTATTGGATGATTGGATTTGTAGTTTAAATATCTATTTGTGTGGGTTGGTTTTCTGTATACTTTTGTTTCAAATTTGTTTATGTCTTTTTTGATTAGAATGTCTAAGAATGGAAGTTCGTTATTTTGTTCAGTTTCTGTTGTAAATTTGATTGTGAGAGAGAGATCATTACCGAATTGATATATTGAGAAAACATCATCAATATATCTCCACCAGATTGTTGGTTTATAATTAAAATTATTAATGTTATTTTCTTCGAAATGTTCCATAAAAATATTACTTAATATTGGAGACAATGGAGAACCCATTGCCATTCCAGAATTTTGTTGGTAATAATCATCTCCATATCGGAAGAATGTTGTTTTAACACAAATTGTTAAAAGTTCTAAAATAGTGTTTACGCTTAAGCTTGTACGTTCCCCAAGACTTGAATCATTTTGCAATTTAGATCTAACCATTGAAAGAATTTTGACAACTGGGACGTTCGTGAATAAACTTACAACATCAAAAAACAAAATCAACATTTTCCCAACAAACCTTTTTTGTGCGATACAGAAGACCCAATAAACAAAGAAAAAATGAGTAACTCGTCTCAACAAACATATCTCCAACAAAGGTTTCACTTATTTTAAATGGGCTGCAATTTTGATTGGTTAAAAAAAAACTTGTCAACTGCAAATGCTCTCTATTGTTGATTTGTATTCCTTAACTCATAACTGTAGTGTTACAAATGAAGCCGGAATCTGATAACGAATTCTACAAGAAAGAAGCCAAAGACATGGTGAATGTGATACAAAGGCTGCTGATGGAAGGTAAGCGTGTCAGAACAATCATTAACGCCTGTCAAAACAGGCTTGTGCGAACTAGATTTTTTTACTGCGCTCAGCAGGTTTGTTGAACTTGTCGTAATTTGCCCGAGTTGCAGTAAAAATGTTCATTTTTTGTTATTTGTCGCGGAAGTTTAGTGTGCAAGTCTCTGGCGGTTATGCAGGTACTGAAAGTTGATTTTTCTTGTTTACAGGTCATCGATTTGAATTGCTGGAGACTGTAAATCTGGTGCTTGAACCTGGAATTCTGTAAGTACTTTGATTTTTTTTTAATTTGGTTTGAACACGTGCAAAACCACTTTGGGTCATAAATTGCATGGCGTTTTTGAAGAAAGTGTCAGTCGCTATTTTACTAAAGTAAAAGCATTGATTTGCGAATTAGTAACTGATTTTCCCATCTTTCTTGAGTTTGTGGTATTAATACACTATAAACAATTATAATAGCATCAGTTGTTTGATGTAAACTTGGAATTGATCAAGAGATATGACAAACACACAGTAAAGTTCACCAACTGTCAAGAAATTGTTTTTTCCAAGTTGTGCCCTCTTCAAGGTTGTCCAAATTATTGTTTGTCAGTAATTTATTATAAACTAGGAATTAACAATAGACTTGAGAGAGAAGAAAGAAAATTTTTGCGATTCATACTTTGGCTACCCTATCGCGTGACGTCATCACCTGCCTTGCAGGTGGTCTTCTGGCACCACCATGTTCTGAAACATTGTAACCTTGAATTACTCGCTTATTGGTGCACTCTGTATATTGTTTTATATGTCAATGGGTAGCCAATGAAATTAGCTTTCTAACAACATTGGTTTGTAGTTTTGCATGGTTTGGCCGCTAGAGGGCCGTAAAGTTAAATCATTTTTTTTTGCAGTTTTTTAGTACAAACCATAGACTATAAGCATTACTCGGTTTGTTCACCAAAGTATCAAGAAATTGTGCCCTCTTCAAGGTTCTTACCAGCTACAAGTACCACAAAATAAAATTTTCAGGTTAATTGCGCTTTTCAATGACACGTGCGATAACAATTAATTACATATTTCAAAATAGTCAAATGTTAGGTCAAACTTAATTAATTATTGTTTGTCAGTAATTTATGGATGATTATGCTGTGGCAAGCAATGTTTTTGAACTGCAACACTAGTGCGGTTAGGCCAGTTTTACAGTTCTAATTTGCAACAACTAACCTTGTTTGATTCTATGGGAATTTCTTTGTGGTAGTTGTAAACAAAATTGAACTCCGCCCATAAAAACTGTATAGAATTAAATAGTTTGAGTAAAACTCTAGAAATTAATGAAATTGCAAATCACACGTTGTCAACGTTGCAAAAGTCGTAAATATTTCATGACTTGGTAGTTTAATGTACTGTTATTATATTGAGTTGCAAAATTAATACTTTTCAAAAAAAAAAAACAGAGTGTAGTTGTATGCGTTCTAGTGAGGCTGTGTTACGTAAGTTGATGCTGTGTCACTGTCCCCTCTCACATTTTCAAGTGGACAAATCGTCAGATTTTAATGCGCCACTAATTAAGATTTTTTTCTGTTAAGTATTTACAACGTACAGGGCGGCCTGAATTCCCTGAATTCTACAGCAAAACAACGTTTCCTACCTTCAAACAACTTAGGCAAATAATAAACAAAATTTGGAATCTCGACGAAAAAACTGGAAAAGGAATTTGACAATAGCAACAACAACATCAAAGGTAAAAACTGGTGACTTGGTTCACCATGTACCCGAGACTCAAAATCAAATCGAGCAGTGTTATCACCAATCCGAACCGAAAAACCAATCGCGTTTGACATTTGCTGCCCCACTAGAGCGATAACGGCCGCTATCAGCTCGCCCTTTCCGTCTCTCTCTAATTCGCAGGACGGTCGGTTTAAGAGCGACGCAGACGGAACGAGCGGTAATTTTTTTTATCTTTAAACCGCATTTCTTCAGTTCGAGTTCTTCCTTATGACAGGAAATTCCGTTTGAAAGTTTCGTCGCGTGAACACATTCTGGTGTTTTGCGTGTGTAAGAATCGAGTGGTAACTGTGCGTGGATTACCGTTTTATTTCACTAGGAAGGTAAGCAGGGTTTCTTGACATCTTGACAAAAAGTTTTTAAGTTGGTACTATTACGTTGCATGAACTCACAGGGTATCTTAAAGTTAATATTGAAATTATATGTAAATTTCTAAATTATACAGAGGAAATTTCAAGAAGAGAGATAATCAATACTCTAGACAAAGATGAAGCATAACTCTAACGGTAAATGACAGGTGTCAGTGTGTCAAAATGGATGTGACGTCATTTGACAGTTGTTCACAAAAAATTTAGTCGAGCTTCCTGTTGAAGTTAGTCACCTGACCAACTACTGTTGGATCACATCCGTTTCGGCACTCTGACTTATGTCAAAGTTTTTTTTAAATAGAACACCCCTATTTTATAATTTTATCTTGTTCCCCGTTTAAAATTAGAGCAAGTTTGTCATAAGTTACTTATGTGAAAAATTGACATTTTCTGAAATAATCTTAAATAACTGATTTTTTATCCTACAAACGTCTAACATGCCGTTTCGTGAGTATTAATGATAAAGTGGGCTGTGGAATAGTATCATTTTGACGCTCCATCAAGCGTGCTGGGCAAATTTGACGTCACGATGACGTAATTTGACAGTTGGCCAATGCATTGTTTTGCTCAATTGCGTCATCGTGACGTCTGATTTGCGGCCCTGTCAAACTCATGCACCGCCTACTTTTTTATTCAAGCAAAACTGCCTTGCGTGCATGTAACGATTATATGCGCAAAAAACTGCTGTTTTTGCTATTTACAGCGTTGCCAACTTTCCAGCGAACTGAAGTGTCGCGTCTAAAACCATATTCATGCTCTAAGGTTTAATTTTGACGGTGAGGATAACTGCCAAGCTGTCACCTTCAAATGTCAAATATCCAAACTGAGACGCCCTGGTCACTTGACTAATTTTCGATTGTCTGGTTAAAATTGTCAAATCAAAGACCGAATTATGCAACGTTGTCAAACTGACATTTTACTATGTTGTATTTACTATGTATTGCCAAATTGACTTACTGTTCTTTTTCCAGTTTTTTGACGTTGTAAATCAGAAAATGTCAGATTCCTTTATGTTTATTGGTAGTTACATCCATCATTACGTCCAGAAAAATGCTACTGGGTGGTCAAAAATGGGCAGTAACAAAACACTCCTATTTTTATATTTTTTTTCTGTTCCCTGTTTAAAATTAAGTCAATTTTGTGTTAAATTACTTTATTGAACAGTTGATATTCTAAAATAATCACAAATTAACTATGTTTTATCCCACAAACGTCTAACATGCCGTTTCGTGAGTTTTAATGGTAAAGTAGGCTGTGGGATAGTATCATTTTGACGCTTCATCAAGTGTGCTGGGCAAATTTGACGTCACGATGACGTAATTTGACAGTTGGCCAATGCATTGTTTTGCTCAATTGCGTCATCGTGACGTCTGATTTGCGGCCCTGTCAAACGCATGCACCGCCTACTTTTTTTATTCAAGCAAAACTGCCTTGCGTGCATGTAACATTAATTGTAAATGTTTAAAAACGTATCAGTTTTTCAAATAAGTAACATAATACAAACTTACTCTAATTTTGAACAGAGAAGAAGATAAAATAATAAAAATAGGTATGTTTTATTTGAAAAACTTTTTGAGGCCAATTTTTGTCCACCCGGTATAATTGTTTTTTGACGTTTTTCTGTACCCACTCCTGAAACCAATCTTATTTAACTCGACAAAACACAAAAACCAGGAGAAAAACCTTTTCTGTAATACGAAAATTGCAATTGTTAAGTTTTAAATAAAATGGTAAATATCTTAGAAAGCGATACAGACGTTATACATAAAATATGTCTAGAATTTGACGTAGAATCCGAAAAAGCAAAAATATACAGTGTTCATTTAAAATAAGCGAGTTGGTATATACTTCCAGTATAACCGAAAGTGTTATAGTTTACATGAACTGCCCCTAACAACATATTTTTTTAATTCTAAAAATTTGCTATACTTTTAACGAGCTCTAAGAAGGTTTATTTATTGTCTCAGATTTGCAAACTAATTTTTTAATGTGAAAGTTTAATTTTTACAGCATCTAAACTAAAACAAAATTCTGATAAAAAAATATTATTTGGAAAAATGAGCGATTAGAATTTGACCGCAAACGTAGTGGGTCAAGATTACTGTCGAAATAGCTGTTTTATATTGTTGATAATGACGTAACAGTTATTATATGAAACAAGGTAATACTGTAAAAAAAGTACAGAATATGTAACGTTGTAACTATAACCTCTTTTGTAGAGGTAAACACTCTTTACTTCAATGTCATTTATAACGCTTTCAAGGTGTCAAAACCAACTTGACTCGTAAAAGATTGACTTTATTCGAAAATAACCTAAAATTAACTAGTTTTTTCTAACAGCTCTAACTGATTATTCAATTAAATGATTCGAAATGAATCAAGTATCGTGAGAGTTCCACGTGTTTAAACAAACACGATTTATCGGTCCGTACATATTCGAAAACTTCAAACAAGTCCGATAAGTCGTCATTGCATAAGCGGACGAGCGCCGATAAAACGCAAAACAAACACCCCGTATACAAATTCAATCTGGGGCCCAATCGAAAACAAATCTGAAGTGGTTTTGAGCCGTGAACGCGATTAAAACAACTTTAGATAAGTTCGCTTGTACGTAATAAGTTGTTTCTAATTGGTGACATTCACGCAGATCAAAAGACGATGAGATCGACCCGAATTGTGTGGTGAGAGCGCGTGGACTTCCGTGGCAAAGCAGCGATCAGGATATTGCAAAGTTTTTCCGCGGTTTGAACGTGGCCAAGTAAGTGTCAGCCACCAAATCGGCGCAAGAGCGTTGAAACACTAACAGATGATTGTTTGAGCAGAGGCGGAGTGGCGTTGTGTTTATCAAGTTTGGGGCGACGCAACGGCGAAGCCCTGATTCGATTCGTATCCCAGGAACACCGGGATATTGCTCTGAAGCGTCACAAGCACCACATCGGCCCCAGGTACATCGAAGTGTACCGTGCCACCGGCGAAGACTTTCTTTCAGTGGCCGGCGGAAGCAGCTGCGAAGCGCTGGCGTTCCTCAGTAGAGGGGCGGCGGTCATAGTGCGCATGCGCGGCTTGCCCTATGACTGTACCGCTCAACAAGTGGTAAGTTTTGTTGTTTCAGCTGGTGCAAAAATCACGCTAATTTTCTTCCCAGCTCGACTTTTTCGCCTCGGGCGATAATCCATGCACGGTTATGGACGGCGAAGAGGGTGTCTTGTTCGTCCGGAAACCGGACGGCAGAGCCACCGGCGATGCCTTCGTTCTATTTGCCGAAGAAGACGACTGCAATAAGGCTTTAGCAAAACATCGAGAAGTGATTGGTTCACGGTATATCGAATTGTTTCGATCAACGATTGCCGAAGTTCAACAAGTAGGTGACAGTGTTGTCCACAGATTAACACACTAGATAGATCCTAATCTTAGTGTTAATAAAGTGGAGCAGTGTTTGACTTGTTTCGAGTCACAGGGCATACATGTCATGCACACTATGGCGGCTTTTTAATTTTATGATTATTGTTCAAAAAAAAGTAATTAAAACAGAGCTCAGTATATGAAAAGTATATACTGTTCTCGCGGAGTGAGTTTATCCGTGCGTCACGAAGGCTACGTCATTTATAATCATATGAATCAAATCAAGTTTTCGTCAACAAACCTGTTGTGTTCATATTATAGAAAAGGGCGTGATTAAAGCTTCGTTACGTTTAAAATTTTGCGTGTATTGTCAGTCAGAAAGTAGAGATCTTTGGCTGCAAATTTGCACTAAAACATCCTTATACCAAAGCAAATCAAAAATATCTTGACCGAAATAACATTTTTTATTTATGAGAAGTTTCCGTTTGGATCATAGAATTCCGTCTAAATTTGAAACCTAATTTATTTATCAAAATTTGCAGAGATGTATCACCAATATCTAGTATTTCTTTAACTTTAAGCTCTCGATTTAGGTTCTGGATGGTTACATGTTTCTCTAAAATAAATACAACGAATTAAAAATTCAATAAGACATTCTGAGTGATGCTGTAGTATCTCATCTCATTTTCAGGTTGCAATGCACTTGTTTTATTTTAAACCCGCTGGAAAACATTTTAGACGCTTATTTTATTTTTTCTGTGACTTTATTATTAATATGTTTGAAGAAATTTTTATGAAAAATCTATAATACAACCCAAAAATCTCAGTCTTTGGAAACAATGAAATGTTAATAGATGTTTCTTACAAAAGTAGATATATTTTACTATTATTAACATACTATCGTTGTACATATCATATAATGTATTTCGAACATCCATTTTAATGCTTTCAGATAAATTAGTGGTCTTGGCCCGTCGATAACGTCTCGATTTACGTGTTCTAGGTGAGGAAATCATAAGATTACTTGCTTGCTTTTTCCGAATCGAATAAACAGTTTTGCGGGAAATTTTCAAAGCAGCTGCAACCTTCTAGTATCAAAAAAATACATCAGTAAAAATATGTAAGGTCTTAAAATTTCTTATTTTCTTCCTGAACAGATAATAAAGCTTCTGAAGATCCTCCATTAGTTTTTTCCAATTCAAAATATTCACAAAGGTTAAGAATTAACTGCTGGGCTTGTCTGTGGAGAATTTTTCCAGGCATTTTCTAAAAAAATACTGTAATAGTAAGTAATTCCGAATTTCGGAAAAACCAAATGGCTAAATAAAAACCATAATAGACACTCCCATTTTTTTTTCAAAACAGGTTTTAATTGTGCCAATTTTGGTTAGATCGTGACAGCCGACATAAAAAAAATAAAAATATTAATAATAATATTATGAAAGTACTTACAGAATGGTAAAAGCGTAGAAACAATAGCTCTTAAAAGAACTCTGGTGGTGTGGTAAAAAGAAAACTTTATATTTGATTAACAACACAAAGAAACGGAAAAGAATTAATAGTAAACAAATCAAATAAATTTCGATGGTTGTCAAATTGACAATGACTGAAATAGAAGCGCTAATCAGTAAATGTTTTTTCCGGAAGACATTCACTTACATATTTACCCTTTCTGAAAGTGAACAATTGACAAGGATGAAGTCAATAATGCATGTCTACTTCTAAATCACAGGGGGATGACGCACGGGTAAACTCAGACCGCGAGAACAGTATTTAAACTTAATAGACAATAAAACAAATCAATGGTAATAATGGTTCTCAAAGAAAAATCGTAAGACCCCTGATTCGCCAGAGGGCGCTGTTTTGTTGTAACGCCTTATCAATTTTTATTTGGAAACTTCCCAACAACAACCAACATTAATTTGACAATTTGCAGGTTCTCAATCGCTCGATGATGATCGAACCACCGGCAACACCGCAACTACCACCAATCCCCATTCCAAATTATCCGCTGTTGCCACAGCACGTAATCACCTCGGGTACGCGAAAAGATTGCGTACGCCTGCGCGGATTACCCTACGAAGCGCAGGTGGAACACATTCTCGATTTCCTCGGTGATTATGCGAAAAATATCGTCTATCAAGGCGTGCACATGGTGTACAACGCTCAGGTGAGGAGTATTCAAGTTTTCACTGCCCTTGAATTTGCGATTCTAATGCGGTTTATACGTTTAGGGTCAACCGAGTGGTGAAGCTTTCATCCAAATGGACTCGGAACAGTCCGCTTATGTAACGGCACAGCAAAAACACCACCGATACATGATTTTCGGTAAAAAGCAACGCTACATTGAGGTGTTTCAGTGTTCTGGAGAGGACATGAACCTGGTGCTCACTGGAGGTAATCAAACAAACTATCTAACTGTTATTTACATATCAAGAGCTGAAAGAAGATTTATTTTTTCGCCGATTGTCAGTAAACCTGTCGTTTTAGTGCCTAACGACAGGCTGTAAACAACCACTTTTATTGCCCAGGCAGTAAAAATTTTTTACTGCCGCTTACCTGGCGCAGGGACAATATAAATATGACATCGTTTACACAACATAAAATTTAACATTTTTTAAGAAAAAACACTATAACATTTTTGGAGTCAAACATTCAAAAGTATATATAATTATTTATAAACATTAACAGTAAAATGAGAACATCCTTCTATTATTATTGATTTGTCGTTCACTTCGTTAGAACTATTTTTCAAATACACCGATGAACTAGAAGTTTCATCTTTTCTGCTCCCACTGTCACTGCAGGTGGGAATATTCGCTAGAATTTTTTCACTAATCACACTTTTGCTTTCGACTGAATTCTCTATGTAGCCTTCAGCAACACTTGTGGACTTCCATCCTCCATGTCTTTCTAGCATTGTGATGTCAGCTCCAAAATTAACAAACCAAGTAGCAGACATCCTTCTAAAACAATGTCCAGTGTACTTCTGAGCATTTGGTAGTTTTAAATAAGTTGCTATCTCTTGTGGCATAGCACCAAATTTATGAATTCCAATAACTTGTTTTAATGCTTTCCAATATCTGAAGAAAAATCTTCGGCTTTCAAATCCAGAAGGACGATAAGAAGCATATTTTCTATACATGTCCAGGTGTTCTGATACCACAAAAGATTTCGGTCTCTTCGTTTTGGTATCAGGAAGGGAAACTAATAGCTTATTGCCCATATCTTCAATATCATCTAATTGCATTCGCACAAGTTCGTCACTTCTACATGCTGCGGCAATCGCAAGAACCGCCGCAATCTAGACAAAAATACTTGGTTATTCACTTAAAATTCGATCAGAAATTCTGAAACTTACTTTGGTTGATAAATAGTTGGCATCTGGAGCTTCCGATAAAAATTTAATAACTTCTTCCTTCTCAAACACCTTAGATTTTTTGGGTTGGTATCCATCTTTCTGCCTTTTTAAAAAAGCCCTTAGTTTCAAATACTTTGCCAAATCTACATTATGATGAGTGCTTAAGGTGGATTTGAGCATAAAATATACACTCCACAATGTAGAAGAATTTAGTTTCTGAGACAACTCAGTAAAATATGCGATTAACACGTTTTCTGAAAACGAACCGATCTTCTTGTTCTTCCGGTAATCCATAAATCGGCAATATGTGTCTTCATATATTTTTTTCGATTTTTCCGGTAGGAGATTAATTTCTACATTCCTGGCTGCTTCTCGCATCTCCGGAGGCGTTAGTGGTACATCGTCGTCACTCTCCATAGTCTCCATGAAGAAACAACTTATAAATTTGACGAAACTTTTAGATGTCAATTTTGGCTTATTTAAGATCGTAATCATAGCAACCAAACAGGTATAATTATTGTTGTAGGTACATCATAGGTGGACAGTTTTCCTTATTAGAAATAGGAGAGGTGTATTACTACTTAAATATAAAAAGTTATTCTGATTGACAATAATCGGCGAAAAAATTATGTGTTTGACTCGGCGAAAATGCACATTTACTGCTGCAGCGCTATTCATTGCCGAGTCGAAGACTACTTTTTCGCCTTGTAAAACAAATAACTATTATTCGATCAGGTTTTGCTAAAATGATTTTTTACTTTACTGCCCGTTATGAGACACACTATTTCTGGCATAAACAAACAGTGCGCGTAAATTTAATTACATGGTTGTCTTGCAGGTTTGCCAGCTCCAACGTCACCAGCAAAGAGCGCAGCAGCGCCAGCTCCAGCTTTACTCAGTACCGGTATGTTACCTTTACCTCCCACTCATATTCCCCCACCTGCCGCGCAATCTAACCTATGGGACACGGCTCTGATCCAAGCGCAGCAACAAGCTCAATTGATAGCGCAACAAAATTTGCTCGCTCGGCAATCTCAGGCCGCGCAAGCTCAAAACGAAATGATTTTAATGGCTCAGCACAATTTATCGGCCATGTTCTCGGCACCGCCGTCTCCTCTGTCGCCGGGTGGGGTCGGTAAAACCGCACCTGGAACGACGGTAGGTCCACCATCGATGCAAATAATGCCGCATTTATTTCATCACGCGCCTTTTATGATGTTCCCACCGCGATTACCGTTAACTTTGCCCGGACGGGCGTCTTTACCGACCGCGTCGTACGCCCCTCATTTGCTACAGAGCGGCCAAACGCCGGGAGCTACAGCGGGCATGATGCCTCTAATGCCCCACGTGGCTATGAAGCGAAGCTATGGCGACGCGTTTCAAGAACAAGCGTCGTCCGCTAAAAGGGCGTACGTGCCTCATACTGCCGCTAGCGCCACCGTGGGCGCTACAGCAAACACATTACCCGTTTATTCTCATTACTATCCTCAAATTTAGACTCAACCTGAATTTGCTCAGAGTGGAATTATTTTCTTACGTACTTAATTGCTGAATTGAATCGTTTCGTTTGCCTCTATTGTCAACTGGTTAAATGACTGATTGTACAGGGTTGGTACGTATATTTAAACAGTTTGTGGCAATTGTATATTTTCTAATGAGTTAATTTTTTGCTTTTCTTTCGAAAAATTTATATGTTGACATTTGGTTTAGCCATTTTCGAATTATGGGCGTTTAAACAGTGGCCGCAGTCGTTTTCACATTCCATGGAGCGAGCAGAGCGTTTTTGACGTCACGATGACGGAATTTGGCAAAACCATAATTTGACCAGTTGTCAAATTACGTCATTGTGACGTCAAAAAAGCTCTGCTCGCTCCATGGAGCGGCCAGTGTGATTGTGTTGTTTTTCAAAATCACAGTTGCCATGAATAGTAACGTCAGGATGACGTACATTGACAATTGTTCAATGTATTGTTTTGTTAAATTACGTCATTGTGACGTCCAATATACTCGGCACACTAGATGGAGCATTAATTCGAATATTATAACGTTTAGTATTGCAACTGTGATTTTGAAAACGACTAAACCAAATGTCAACTTTTTATTTTGTTTGTATTAACAAGTCTCGACAGGCTGTCTAAATATACGGACCAATCAGTCATTTACGTAGTTGACAACAAAGTTGTTAAATTTACTTGACACATTCCATTGATTGTTTTTTTTTAACACTCTATTTTTGTTATTGACTCTAATTGTACATAAATATAATAACGTAATTTTTGTAAGTGCCTTTAAAAGTCGAGAAATGACAACATACACGCTAAAAGAGTATATTTTTTTACACGTATATTTAAGAGAATCTTTATCATTGTGCAGCTAATGGCAGCAACTAATGACCCTAATTGAATAAGAGTAGTACATATCTTAGAAGTGAGTTTTTTTTAAGCAGAAACTTTTTTTTTTTTTTGTGCGACCGGAGCCGTGTCCTCCCTCAACCTTTATTCCCCATGACTTTAGATTACAATTTTGTTTTACATAAGGTCTGTTCGCAGAGGCAATTCCTAACTGGTTTCCAACATAAATCAAAGAAATGACGATTGTCATTGCTTGAATTCTCACACAACTATGACTGATGGTACTAGTTGGGAATTTCCTTTGGGCGAACAAACTTATGGAGGGTGTCCTATAAAGGGACTAATTAAGATGATTCGAGAACTTGCTAAACAAAAAATAATTAATTTCCAATTTTGTTAGTGGCAAAAAAAAAACTTAATTGGTCCCCCATCACCTTGATTACTTTAATTAGTGTTTTTCAGACGCTTATTGTCATAACAGGAGTTTGCAAAACAACTAACGGAAGAGGGTTTTTTTTATGTTGTAATGTAGGTTCATTACGTTTAGCTTCCTCGTCCTCGCCCTCCAGACCCTTCACTCACTCCCCTCACAAGGTGTTTGTACTTAAATTAAGCTTCACACACTTGTTTTCATAATTAATTTGACTGGTTTATTTTCCGTATGTTGGTTTGGGAATTATTTTTTGATCCGGTCGCGTTGGTTTATGTACAAAAGTCGTCGCGATTGTAGCGATGTAATAATAATGTTGACTCCCTTTTTTTATATCTATATTTTTTATACGTTATTGGGTTTAATTTAGTAATATTGATTAATTAATTTAGATTAAAGCGAGCGTCGTAGTAAGGTCCTGTTAAGCCTTGTTCGCTTTCGCTAGATTTTGAATATTTGGGGGTGTTTTGGTGAATGTGTTGTTAGCGTTTCGGGGGTGAATGCATGGAGAGGGCGAGATTCTGTTTTGCAGGGGCACGGTAAGTGGAGATATAGAGTTAGTTTTGGCCCTTTCCGAGGGTGTTCAATGTGCTGAAATGCAGTCTAGGGTGTTGAACTAACGGTATTTTCACCAAAATAAACATTTCATCATATTTTTTTATACTAACCTCACTGATTTGTGGTTCACTTTTTTGGTTACCTTATGCCAACTGGTTAATCACCAAAAAGCCTTTAGTTATTCATTGTCTAGCGAAAGTTGGTAAGTATGTTTCTGCAACTTTGAAATTTACTGCAGAACCATACTTTTACATTTCAAGTTTGAAAAATCGGACACTGTACAGGGTGTCTCAAATTCTACGGGTTATTACTAAAAGTAGCAAAGATAGAACAATGCACTTTCGCACAGCTGCCCCCCTTTTTGAACTACAGGGTGATTTTGAAAATATGACAATTTATTTGCTACTTTTGGGGATATCTCGTAAAACCATCGAATTTGAGACACCCTGTACAGATTGATGCCCATTTTTCCAAACTTTCTTCCACCTTATCCTCCCCCCTTTAGAAACAACAGTAAATAATTCGAATGGTTTCGAGATCACTTACTTATATCACCGTTGTTTCTTTGTACTGTTTGCAGCTCTTTATTTACTCAAATTAATGAATATTATGTTCTAATTTTTTGATTGACCACTTTAATAATTAATAAATGTTTTGTCACAAATAATGCTTTTTGGGTTTGTTGTTTAGTTATTTCCTTATTGTTTTTTTGAGGTTCGCTCTGTCGTTTGTAAATAAGAAAATTGTTGAGACAAATAACGTGGACAGAGCGGGCCTTAAAAATCCCATTCGACTGGGCTATAGTTGACTATTTCGGTGGTTCCCGAGGGTTAAGGACTATATCGTTCGTGGTGTCTGCCCGCTACCCGTCGAATTTGGTGTGTGGTCGGTTGGTGTTAAGTACTCTGCCTCCCTGTGGTGAGTCCTTTTATTTACTACTTTTAGCTTGTAAGTTACTCTTTTTAGTATATTAACCGGTTCTGTCTTGTAAGTATCATGTTTACGATCATCTCAGAGCTACCGCTCGCACTTTACACACATACACACACCCATACACAAAACATCCGGCAACGTAGGTTCACTTTGGGAAGGTTGCCTGGCATGTCCGTTAGGGTGCGCCATCTTACCATTAAAAATATACGAACTAAAACCTATTTTTTTCGCCTTGTAGGTGGGAATATGCTCCCCTCGGCAGCAGCTCTGAAGTTTCCTCCGGCGGGCTTTGCCCCCATTCCTTTCGCCACAGCCCCACTGGCTCCCGGACAGTTCCTGCATGCACCGATTTTTTATTGGCCGTTGTACCCTAGTCCTCCCGTTTCTCCCACCGGGTACTACATGCAAGGACCTCCAGTACCACCGTTAGGACCGCACCAGGGTCAAGGAGGCGCTACGTTACAACAACAACCCCAATTGGTATGTTGATTGCACTAAATTTAGAAAGTATACACGGTTCACGATATTTTTGGATCTATTCTATCCATGGAATTTTTCCTGTCTAACGAAATGATAAAGAATGACGATGCAAAGTTTATTTAGTGTGTTATACTTTAATGGAAACCAAAACTTTTACTTTAATTGCTCCAGGTTCTCATTTGAGTCTAATTTTGACAATCGTATGTCATTCAGACTCTGTTTTCAACAAATGGTTACGTCATAACTGTCAAAAATATGTTCATAAAAAAGTAAAAAGTAAAGTCATTCAGTCTTTGATACATACAAAGAATATTAAAACCTTCACTTGAATAGCTTCATGTTTTGGTTGCTGCTAATTTTGACAGTTATGACGTGATATTACGACTTTTTAATTTTTAGTTGGAATGGATGAATGGAAATGGACACTTTAATAGCTCCAGGTTCTAATTGAAGCTAATTTTGTCACTTGTTACGTGATTGACAATTATCACGTGACAACTGTAAAAACAATTGAAAGAAACTTGAAAATTGTCAAAAGTATACAGGGGTACACAAAATGCCAAAATTCCATGGATAGAATAGATCAATTAAGATCGTGAACAAACTATACAGGTGTGGTAAAAGAACAATTGACCATAGAAAAACTGTCTAACGAACAGAGAAACGATGATAATTGTATGCTCCAGACAAAGATAGAAAGCCTAATAAAATGTCTAGCAGTCGAAAACTTCGTGGGCAAGGTTGCCAGAAGCTTCTCTGACGAATATTCTAGTCACAAAATTAATTATGCCAGTAATCTATAGTAGAAGGCAATATATCGGCCGATGCACGTCATTGACGTTTAACGCGCCTCGTTGCCAGATGTTTAGTTTTTTCATTAAAACACGAACTTTACATACATTTTGTTTTTATTTACTTCTTATACAGAAGTTGACGCAGTTTTTTAACAGAGAATTTTGAATAACAATATTAGTCAATATTTAGTTTTTTTTTGTCTCTCTCTGTAAGCAGTTTTTAGTCAAGTCATCAACCACAAAAACAAAAACAGGAAACGGTCAACTAGCAATCTGGCAACAACGCACACAACTCGTTAAGATCGAGGTCACGTTTGTGTCAGAATTGCGTTCAGTTAATAAGCGCGTGTTAGAAAGAGTGCGCTACAGGTCGCAACTAATCGCTAAGCAATACGAATGCATTTTCAAAACGTCAAACTCACTGATGACGTACATCGCTCCCATTAGTGCCCTGGACCATAGTTAATGAATTTAGAGAGACGTTTGACAACATTGCAGCAAGATTTCCGCCGACTTTTTCTGTCTTTGTCTCGTGCATACAATTATCAATGCTTTTCTATCATGGTATGTAAATGTAATTTTTAAAAATTCAGATTCAGGCCGAGTGTTTGGGTTTGCCGCCTCCTATGGGTGCTGCAACGTTGCCGAATTTACAACCAATCGACGCCAGACTACTGGAAATCAGTCCAAGACCGATCAGTTGTTGATCTGGTTAAGTCGCAGCCGCATTAAGGCCAGTTTTTGATCGATTTGTTTTGCCGTTCGTTTTGTGGGTTGCCTATATATTCTATCGTTTTTTTAATTTACGTTATTGACAACACACAAAGAGATTAAGTTTCTTTGAAAAAAAGCCAAAAAATCCTATTTTCCTCTTATATAGCTACACTTAAAGTACACTTAGGTAATTAATCGCGATTTTTATTGAAATCTTGCTTGCCTTTTACTTAATTTAGCGATAAGTGTTTTTTTTATCGTTAGGAAAACTTTAAAACGATCGCTCAAGTTTAGTAGTTAAGAAGTGCAATAAATTGGGCCTGTAGAGCAGCCCTTAGTACATTTTTAGCAAAACAATAATCTACTACTAGTGATACGTAGTTTAGTCAAAAAAACAATGTGACTATAATATAGTTTAGTGAATTGACTGTTATTATGAGATAGAGAGTAACTAAGAGAAAGCGTACATTATCACTAGATTCTGTACAAGTTATTCGTATAGCTTGACTGTTTTTCTGTGTGCAAAGCCCACAATGACAACTAGGTTAAGATGTTGATTAATGCGAAATAATCTATTTAGAACTGTTTTGACATTTTTACGTAAATGATAACATGCACCCGAACGGGGAAAGTGTTTGCAGTATATAATGTGATGATTTTTATAAATAGTAAATCCAGTAAAAGTTTATAAATAGTGCATAGCAAAATATAGAGAGATATTTCTTCAATGATTGAAACTGTTAGAATCGTAATAATATATACATTTATTATTATTATTATATATTGGTAAATCTGCGCGATTTATACACTGTTTTTGTTTTCACATTATAGACAAATAAAATATCAATTGTTGATTTTTTTTTGTTTTAACGGTTTTTATACCTAAAAACCTATTAAAATGTTACGAGCAGCTCAGCGACTGATAAGTTTATAAAAAAAAGAATAAAGCTTTTTTTGTTTTCTTGACAAATGGCGAATGCGCCATTTGTGTGTTAATATTAGGACCAGCTAAAATTTACCTACTCGTGTGTATGCTCAATTTTCTGCAAAAATTGGATTTTCTATTAGGCGCACAAAATAGGTGAGAGGTAAGGTGAATTTAGTTCCGTCTCTCGAGAGTACTTGGTAAAAGATTATAAACATACAAGTACAGGAAAAACCATAATTAAGAATAATGACATCAATCATTGGCATTAAAAGGGGGAGTCAAACCTGTCCCTCTCGTATCTCCTCGATAATAAAACAGGGTGCCCTTAAAGAGATAACGGGCGGGATAACAAAGCCCTAGGGTTCTGTCCCGACACCAAATTATCGCAGTTTGTGCCGTTACACCGTGGATAATCCGTTTTGTAATGATGCCGCTTTATTAACTCGATGATACACCCCTCCAATTTTCTACACAAGAGTGTGTCGATAATCTTTAGTAATACACCAAAATTTTACTGATTTCAAGTTAAACAATAAACTTTTTGCGCTAAAGGTGGTATTTCTACCAATTTAAAAGACCAATAATAGGAAGGAGAGAAGAAAAAAAATCCAAGAGCCCACTGGATTAAGAGAAAAAGAATATATGAATGTTCTACCACAGAAATTTGCTTGACGTGGTATGGACTTTTATATGTCGATGGATTGCCAATGAAAAAAAGCATTTCAAAGCCTCCTTGGATTAACCTCGGTCTTGAAGTTCTTCCAAAATGGCGGCCAAAAATGTTAAAATTGGATTTATACTCTTTCTCGTCTAATTTGGTAATTCATTACAAAGGTCAGTTTGACATTAACTGTCACTTAATTCGAAAAAAACAATATGGCGGCATAAAATCAGGGTATTCAAATCACCCTTTTCAAATGATTTTTTCTGTCAGGGTATAATTGAAAAAAGAGTAAAAATGACGCTAAAATTATAGGATTTATAAAGTTAAGTGAGTATTTTGGGTTTTCTGCAGTTTTTCTACAATTTTTAAGCAAGACAAACTGTTAACAACGAACAATGGGAGCAACAAAGTCTAGTCAGATTAAGAAAACAGAACAAACGATAGAAAGGACATCTGTCCTACATTTTGGACGTGATTGCCTCTGTAAGGTTCAAATTTAAAGGAAAAACGACAAAAAAGACAACAAAACAAGGGGACACCCGATACAGGGTCGTTTTCCGGTCGAACAAGCCCGGCAACAGCGAGTTTTTGTTAATTTTCTGACCGGACCCGTCATTGAACATCGATCGATTTTTTCCCGAAAACTGCGCTAAAAAAAAGTCTCGTGTTACTCGAGCAGTTCGATGGGGCGGAAGAATGATCAGGGGCGCCCCAACCCAAGGTAACTCTATGCGGGGGTTGTTATAGTAATTATACGTAGTTACCTGTCACGTGCCACATTGACGTCTGATTTAATTCAGGCCCGGAAGGGATGATCTTTTTAATAAAGGTGTTGTTATCAACCCCCTCGTGTTTCTTTTTCGCTCATTAAAAGCATCCAAACTTTGAAGGGCCTTACCAACACCACCTGAAAAAAACAACACCCACATATTAGCAAAACATCCTGTATCTAGCACAATGAGTAGCTATTATTTTGACAGTTGCCTTATATTGTCAACGTCGTTCTCATAGCCGTCTATGATACCAAAATATTACTTAAACGTGTAGCACGGTTCAGTAGGGATGGGCAAAGCCTTATGTTAAAACGGGGAAAATTAACTTCTGGGAAGGAGTTCAGGTGCACTTCCGGCCCCAATAAGGCTTCTCCCTACGGGCCCCCTTTATTTAAATGGGGCTTCTTCTTATAGAACAAAAACGAACGCGGATGACTGACCTATCAATACACAACTATTGAAATTAAAAATGTTCGGTGCAGGACGCCACTGCGACGCGTTCTGGATTCTACCAATGTGGAGGCATTTTGACAGGTGATTGACGGGTGCGAGC
This sequence comes from Ips typographus, assembly GCF_016097725.1. Classification (NCBI taxonomy): domain Eukaryota; kingdom Metazoa; phylum Arthropoda; class Insecta; order Coleoptera; family Curculionidae; genus Ips; species Ips typographus. Next base: position 7,300,341 of record NC_138426.1, on the reverse strand, counting down.
GCGCGGTTTTGTACAACCCGACAGCGGCTTCCGCCGTTCACTTAAAACCTTTCCAGTCTTAATGTTTTCGTTTCGTTCCCGGATCGACCAAAAAGGTCAACGACGCATAGAAACCACATTGCCCCGGTTATTCCACGAATTTTTTGTTATGATTGACAGCTGTCAAAGTACTGGACACCATTTACAGAGACGTTACAACCGGCCGAAAAAATTGTCATTTTTGCCGTTCACCGGTAACTAGAATAAGAACAAAAACGTTTTTTTCAGTGGATAGACACGTGATCTATTCGGTTCGTTGTGACAGCATTGCAACTAGTTAACGCGTGTTTTCCTACTGGTTAACCAAAAAGTATGTTTTTCTTTGTTTAACTTGTTTAGCACAGTTAATCTTACGTTTGAAAAGAATTGAAAATAAAAAATGAAAAAAAAAAAAAAAAAAAAAGTTGAATTGAATTTTTGTATCAAACGTCACGGGACAGAGAGGCGTGACGTAAAAATAATAGAGAGGTTCGGCAGCCAAACCATTTTTCTTACCCTGTACAATTTGTATGGCTTTTAGGACACAATTTCGTCGGGGGTTTCCAGTTTCAGAAAATCCAATTGGACCGAGGCCGGGGGAATTTATAATTCCCCGTCACCGGGTTGGGGAATTTCATTATATCGAGATAAGTGCTCCGTTATTCGTCCCTTGGGTGGAGGTGTTACCCCCTCCTCCTTTCGCAACGACAACAAACACTCAACAACAAAAATCCAGGGGCGTGCAACGTCCATAAACAACCGAGCCGATAATTTACGAAAAAAAAGATCAATGGCGACGATAACCAAAACCGCGTCTCTCGTTCGTTTACGAACGGATCGGTAAATTTTTTTCAGATGGTTTAATATGGCCACACACGCGACACGAGTTTTATTAATTGTCAGATGTCGCTGCTGTCGCGATAAGCAACGCCGTTTTTAATATAAACGTAAACGATCGCGGTGGGCGTGTGTGTGATTTAAACCGCACGTCACATGATAATGACAGTTGACGTTGACAAATTACTCGAAAACGATATTAAATACAAATTATGAATAGTTGGCTTAGAAAAATATATGTTCATAGAATAGTCACGTGAACGTCCAACTAATTTCCAGTTGAAAGTTTCTGCAAACAAGCTATTGTTTTTGTTTACCTTGAAGCGCTCAACTGTCAAACGTGCTTTAATTTTGACAAGTGGTAAATTACAACTTTACTGTCAATGTCAACTGTCATTGACAGAATTTCATTTCGTTTTTAAATAACTTTTTAAGGATGCATTGACCCGCAGTCTACCCTGTTTTTTTTTTTTTTAATTCTGGAAAATTCCGAAATAAAACGGGAATAAACAAGGGCCTTCGAAATTCGAGTCAATGTTTTGATACTTTTTTCCCTTCCCCTATTATACCTTTCCGAATCAAATTTATGTATTATCGTTTTTCTTTTTTTTTTTCGGGAGAAACAGTCGACGGAGCGATTTAATTATGACCGCAGTAAAATTTTATAAAACCGGGAATGTTTACACCGAATAAATCACGACCGGGGATAAAACGGGAATACGTAGTCAAAATAAAGCGGTTTTTTTGATGACGGGTTAAATTAAACCCACAGCGCAATTTAAAAAGGGGAGTGACCGTCCAAACGACCCGATTTAAATCCAAATAAAACCAGTTCAAAGGAAAAATCACTGTGCACTCTCCAAGATTGTGGACTGCTCTATGGTGCGGTTTTGACAGTTGCTACCTAACAATCTATGACTGTCTACTCTGTCAGTTGTGTCATCGTGATGACATAATTGACAGTTGTACAGTGACGTATGTCAAATGGTTCCATAATTTGCCGTGCATAGCTGGTAATAATTGGGATGATTTTTGGGTCGTTCTGGAGGTTTATTTACCGACAGTTGAAAACAATCAGGTCACGTGACCTCCCCAACAACATTTTGCCTGTAATTACAGGAACAAAGTCACATCAAAACTGGTACACTACTTTTACCAATTGAACTGACAAAAGTGAAAATAATAATTGACACTTGACAAATGACGGTAAAACCTTCGTAACAACTTTGAACTGAATTTGCTAATTGAAAACAGTCACGTGACCTACAGAAGCTCCTTGTAGTCGTAAAGATAATCGCGTAACCTTCAGAGCGGACACTTCGATCTTAAATATGGTCACGTGGCTGCATGGTAGCTATATTAATCTTAGGAAAAGTCACGTGATCTTTACGATTCCATTCGACGCTTGAAAATAATCACGTGACCTTCACAAACTACATTTTAATTTATAGGGCAATATTCTGTGAAAATTTTCTGCAATAAGGACGCTGCTTCTTAGCAACACTCTCACTTCAAAGGTTTACAGCTCCATGGTGTGGTTTTGACAGTTGTGACGTAACAATCTGTTTTGGACTAGTTATCTATTCTGTCAGTTTTTGACAATTGCACTTGACAGTCGTGCGTGACGTGGCCGTCTATTTACTACAACGTTGCCCAATGTCTAAATTTTTAAACAAAATCACTGTGACATAATTGACAGTTGTACAGGGTGTCCGGATTTTGACAGGAAAATCCTATTTCACGGATAAATGGAAAAAAAACCGTATTTCGATAATTTGTCAGTATGCGGCGCTAGATGGCGCTTTTCAAATTTCGCCCATTTTGAAAATTCCTCACAACTTTTTTGTTTATTAAAATATCGAAATGAAACAAAAACATTTTTGATGTGATTCCAGTGGCGTGCTTGGTTTTTTGCTAATGTTTTTCGTTTTCTCAAACATTTACTTAGTTTTAAATTAAAACGGCTGGTTGGCTATAACTTCTTCTAAGTGTTGAATGAACAAAATGGCGTCCACATCCGCCATATTGAATTTTCTGTCAAAAAACGATGTTGCACCTTATTTTAAAGGGAATTTCGCGTATATTTAAAATTTTACCCACAAAATGGCGTCCAAGTCCGCCATTTTGAATTTTTCGTCAATAATTGATGCTGCATCAATTATGTTGCATCTCATTTTTGAGGGGAAGTGATCACGTGGTACTCACCACTGGGCAATTTCGTCAGCGCCCTCAACACTGAAAATCACCGTGGAATCGGTATTTTCCTTGATATACTTGGCCAACAGAAATATGGCAACACTGGCGCGAATCGTAGTGACATCGGACGTTTCCAGGATGACGATGACGTCATCCAGCGCTGTGGCAACGTCGCCTTCACTGAAAATCACCTGGTTTTGGTTTCCAAAAAATCGGCCACCAACTGAGCTTTTCCAGGTCGGGGCTGCCCTTCATCCTCCATACCGATTGCAAACGACTGGAATCACATCTTTGACGCCCTCTAGCGGCCAAACCAATCAATCAACTTAAAAGTAGACATTTTTCGACCAAATTATTATTATTGTTATTTTTGGACGATATCCACCAAATTATCGATATTGGTTGATATTTGAATTTACCATACGGTCAAATAAGTTTAGGGACATTTTGGATTGTGGCACTTGTTGCTCTGACATTGAATAATTCCGTTATTTGACAACTGACGTCAAAATGTCATAGAACAAAAAAGACAGCCGAGATTCTAAGCTTTCCAAAAATGTTCACGGTTAAGTTGATTGGTTGCACCGTTTGGCCGCTAGAGGGCGTCAAACTTGCACTGCCAACTTTCCTTAAACTTTCAGTGCACCAATTCCTTTAACCGTAAATAACTCGCTTATCTGACAAGTTACGTCAAAAAGTCACTGAAGCGAAAAGATAGCTCAAATTGCTGATAGCCTAAAAGTGTTGATCGATTGGGCCGTTTGGCCGCTAGAGGGCGTCAAAGTTGTGTTTGATTCCAGTCGTTTGCAATCGGTATGGAGGGCAGGCCCGACCTGGAAAAAGCTGGCCGATTTTTTGGAAACCAAAACCAGGTGATTTTCAGTGAGGGCGACGTTGCCACAGCGCTGGATGACGTCATCGTCACCCTGGAAACGCCCGATGTCACTACGATTTGCGCCAGTGGTGCCATGTTTCTGTTGGCCAAGTATATCAAGGAAAATACCGATTCAGTGGTGAGTACCACGTGATCACTTCCCCTCAAAAATGAGATGCAACATCGTTTTTTGACAGAAAATTCAAAATGGCGGATGTGGACGCCATTTTGTTCATTTCTTGAATTACCGGACATTTTCTTTAAAATGAGGTGCAATGTCCGACATGCAATTGCACCAAACAAAAACAGTTTTGGAATATTTTTTTTTTTTAGTGTCTCTTGTACGCCTTTGTATTCAAGATATTCACTATTAAACATTGGGAATTTTACTATTTGGTAGGTTGTAGCAGGCGAACGGTTTGAAGATCTGTCTTGTAATGGTATTTTCAAAAAATACAAAAAAATACTAAAAATTTGATTTGGACCTATTGACAGTGACGTACGTGTTGCATGACGTCACTTTCTGGCTGAAAAGCAAAAAAACAATTGGGTCTTTCTTCGTGGGTTTATTTACTGTGTGAATTCCCTTTTTCGAGTGGCGGCACTCAGAAAATCAGAGGCGCTATTAAAGTGCCCTTTCTTATTCTAAAGCAAACAGTCCAAGAGAAGCAGTCAAGGGCCTTGCAGGCCCTTATTTTCTGTGTATGAACAGCCGCCACTTTACCCATTTTTACGCCGTTTTTCTCCTTGACTTGACCATCACCATCTGCCCATAAACGCAGAAATGTTGTAGTAGGCGTAATCAAGATAAAAACAACCGAAAAAATTGTTTTGAAAACCTTCGCAAAAGCTGATAATAGGGCTTATAACAAGCCGTGTCGCCGATTCGCAGATAAGAACAGAATGATTCGATCTCGATACAATGATAATTTCCTTTTCTATTATACCAATATGGCTACCTAAAGGTCCTTTTTGTCAGATCGGTCCCGCTGATAACTTGTCGTCGAGTTTGACAGGGATTCGAAAAGAATTCCATTATATTATCAAAATACGAGACTTTCGTGTATAGTCTACTTTTGTCCGTATTATTTTTCCTTGTAATATAGTGAAATGTAGGGAACCGCAGCTTGTCGTCGAAACTGGATATCCGAGTTATACGCGAAGCGTAACCAACCATTGCGGTTTTGGGTTTTCAAATACAAAAAAAAAGGGTGAGAAAGTGCGGGTTTTAGCTGAAAATTCAATATCGGGTGACGAGCATTCTTTTGGCTTGAAAAAACGCTAAATTTGTCTACAGTGCGTTTTTTTTAACGCGCAACATAGGATTTTACGTGTTAAATTTTTAAGCCCATGTTAGACCATTTTATTTTGGAACTGCAAGTCTATAACTTGACAGGTGTGTCTTTAGTACCCTGAAGCTTAAGTAAGTCTACCAATTTGGTCTAAAAAGTGATTAAAAACTGGAAAAAAATCATTTTTTTTCGAAAAGATTTTATCGTTCCATACTCCCTGTATGTATTGTTGTTCCTTGTTGTTTTTATACTGGCAGGGCAGGTAGCAGGTAAAGTGACATATTTTGACTGCATCACAACCCAACATCTTTTGAACGTCAAAAGGGCATTTTATGATTGTTTGAAATACTGTTTGGCTTCAAACGGAGGTCACTTTGAACAATTCACTTATAAAAATACTTCTTTTGTTTTTAACTTTCTTGATATAAAGTTAATGATCACCCTGTTTTACTTTCTACGCCAAATTTTACCTGCTACCTGCCGTGCCAGTATCAAAAACAACAAAGAACAACAATGCATACAGGGAGTATGAAACGATAAAACCTTTTCGAAAAAAGATGATTTTTTGCAAGCTTTTTAACACTTTTTAGGCCGAATTGGTAAACTTACTTAAGCTTCAGGGTACGAAACAGCCACCCGTCAAGTTTTATACTTGTAGTTCCAAAATAACATGGTCTAACATGGGCTTAAAAATTTAACACGTGAAATCCTATGTTGCGCGTTAAAAAAAACGCACTGTATAGTTTTTACGTTAGTCCCTTATAAGATTCTATAGAACAATCCACGGCAGTTGCTTGTTACGTCATCGTGTGCACCGCCATGTTGATCACTAGGATTAATACAGTATGTTCATTTTCTTTGTAACTACCAATAAACATACAAGAATCTGACTTACGTCAAAAAACTGGAAAAAGAACAAAGTAAGTCAATTTGGCAACATATCGTAAAAATGTGGTAATAAATCGGAAAAAAATGATCAGTTTGGAAACAGCGCAAAAAAATCAGTCGGTTTTAGTAAAATGTCAGTTTGACAACGTTGCAAAATTCGGTCTTTGATTTGACAATTTTAACCAGACAATCGAAAATTAGTCAAGTGACCAGGGTGCCTCACTTTGGATATTTGACATTTAAAGGTGACAGCTTGGTAGTTATGCTTGAAAAAATACAGGGTGGTCAAAAAAATTAATTTTAAAAAGTGTAAAAAATCATGTTTTTAAATGAAAACACCCCTAATCTTCTTCCCCGTCTAAAATTAGGACAAGTTTGTATTATGTTACTTTTTTTGAAAAATTTGTATTTTTTGAAATAAACTGTGCCACATACGCATAAGACTACAATATTACCAAAGTAGGCGGTGCATGTGTTGCAAACGTGACGTCACAATGACGTAATTGAACTAAACAATGCATTGGCCAACTGTCAAATTACGTCATCGTGACGTCAAATTTGCCCAGCACACTCGATGAAGCGTCAAAATGATACTATGCCACAGCCTACTTTACCATTAAAACTCACGAAACGGCATGTTAGACGTTTGTGGGATAAAACATCGTTAATTTGTGATTATTTTAGAATATCAACTGTTCAATAAAGTAATTTAACACAAAATTGCCTTAATTTTAGGCAGGGAACAGGAAAAAATTATAAAAATAGGAGTGTTTTGTTTCTGCAAATTTTTAACCACCCTGTAGCATTTTGATGGACGTAATGATGGATGTAACTACCAATAAACATAAAGGAATCTGACATTTTCTGATTTACAACGTCAAAAAACTGGAAAAAGAACAGTAAGTCAATTTGGCAATACATAGTAAATACAACATAGTAAAATGTCAGTTTGACAACGTTGCATAATTCGGTCTTTGATTTGACAATTTTAACCAGACAATCGAAAATTAGTCAAGTGACCAGGGTGCCTCACTTTGGATATTTGACATTTAAAGGTGACAGCTTGGCAGTTATCCTCACCGTCAAAATTAAACCTTAGAGCATGAATATGGTTTTAGACGCGACACTTCAGTTCGCTGGAAAGTTGGCAACGCTGTAAATAGATGGTAAAAAGTCATCAAAAATAGCAGTTTTTTGCGCATATAATCGTGTTCATATCCTGATTTTCCAATTATGACAGGATTACACGATGACGTCATAGCCAAGTGCGCAATGTTGTGCTATAGACCTAGAACTTCCCAAGTAACTTAATAATACCTATCTTTTTAAAACAATCACTATTTATCACCTAAAATATTTTCAAGATGGAGGCACTTCCTGCAACTCGCTTATTTTAAATGAAAATTCGTTTGTGAGATATTTACCACTGTTTGTGAAATTTGACATTTGCAATTTCTAAAACAATTGTTATATTCGCATATCAGAAAATCATCTTTTTTCTTGGTTTTTTGCTTTCTGTTGTTGCTTATAAGAAAGGATGCGGAAAAACGTCTAGAGAAAAAATACAGGGTGGTCAGAAAAATTAATTTTAAAAAGTGGAAAAAATCAGATTTTTCAAATAAAACACCCCTCTTCTTCCCCATCTAAAATAAGGGCAAGTTTGTATTATGTTACTTTTTTGAAAAATTTGTATTTTTTGAAATAAACTGTGCCACATACGCGTAAGACTACAATATTACCAAAGTAGGCGGTGCATGTGTTGCAAACGTGACGTCACAATGACGTAATTTAACTAAACAATGCATTGGCCAACTGTCAAATTACGTCATCGTGACGTCAAATTTGCCCAGCACACTCGATGAAGCGTCAAAATGATACTATGCCACAGCCTACTTTACCATTAAAACTCACGAAACGGCATGTTAGACGTTTGTGGGATAAAACATCGTTAATTTGTGATTATTTTAGAATATCAACTGTTCAATAAAGTAATTTAACACAAAATTGCCTTAATTTTAGACAGGGAACAGGAAAAAATTATAAAAATAGGAGTGTTTTGTTTCTGCCAATTTTTGACCACCCTGTAGCATTTTGCTGGACGTAATGATGGATGTAACTACCAATAAACATAAAGGAATCTGACATTTTCTGATTTACAACGTCAAAAAACTGGAAAAAGAACAGTAAGTCAATTTGGCAATACATAGTAAATACATAGTAAAATGTCAGTTTGACAACGTTGCATAATTCGGTCTTTGATTTGACAATTTTAACCAGACAATCGAAAATAAGTCAAGTGACCAGGGTGCCTCACTTTGGATATTTGACATTTGAAGGTGACAGCTTGGTATAGTTATCCTCACCGTCAAAATTAAACTTTAGAGCATGAATATGGTTTTAGACGCGACACTTCAGGTTGCTGGAAAGTTGGCAACGCTGTAAATAGATGGTAAAAAGTCATCAAAAACAGCAGTTTTTTGCGCATATAATCGTCTTCATATCCTGATTTACCAATTATGACAGGATTACACGATGACGTCATAGCCAAGTGCGCAATGTTGTGCTATATACCTAGAACTTCCCAAGAAACTTAATAATACCTATCTTTTTAAAACAATCTCTATTTATCACCTTAAATATTTTCAAGATGGAGGCACTTCCTGCAACTCGCTTATTTTAAATGAAAATCCGTTTGTGAGATATTTACCACTGTTTGTGAAATTTGACATTTGCAGATTCTAAAACAATTGTTATATTCGCATATCAGAAAATCATCTTTTTTCTTGGTTTTTGCTTTGTGTTGTTGCTTCTAAGATTGGATGCGGAAAAACGTCTAGAGAAAAAATACAGGGTGGTCAAAAAATTAATTTTAAAAAGTGGAAAAAATCAGGTTTTTCAAATGAAACATCCCTAATCTTCTTCCCCGTCTAAAATAAGGGCAAGTTTGTATTAAGATACTTTTTTGAAAAAATTTGTATTTTTTGAAATAAACTGTGCCACAGACGCGTAAGACTACAATATTACCAAAGTAGGCGGTGCATGTGTTGCAAACGTGACGTCACAATGACGTAATTGAACGAAACAATGCATTGGCCACCGGTCAAATTACGTCATCGTGACGTCCAATTTGCCCAGCACACTCGATGAAGCGTCAAAATGATACTATCCCACAGCCTACTTTACCATTAAAACTCACGAAACAGCATGTTAGACGTTTGTGGGATAAAACATCGTTAATTTGTGATTACTTTAGAATATCAACTGTTCAATAAAGTAATTTAACACGAAATTGCCTTAATTTTAGACAGGGAACAGGAAAAAATTATAAAAATAGTAGTGTTTTGTTTCTGCCAATTTTTCCAACCACCCTGTAGCATTTTTTTTGGACGTTTTTCCGCACCCACTGGTAAAACCAACTTGGCTAAACACGACAAAACACAAAAACAAAGAAAAAACCGTTTTCTGTTATGCGAAAATTGCAATTGTTTTAGATAGTTGCAAATGTCAGATTTTCCATAGAATTGTAAATATTTCCGAAACATATAAAGATAGGTATATGAGGTTATACATGAAATTTGGGTAGAATTTGTCGTAGAATCGAAAAAGAAAACAATATACAGGGTGTTCCCTTAATTTAAATAAGGAAGTTGCTTTAGATATAACCGGAAGTGTCTTCATCTTGTAAATATTTTAAGTGAACGACTTTCACCGACTTTGTGACAGCTAAATTTGTAGATTTTTCAAGTCAAATTAGAACCATTAAATTAAGTTGTAAATTCAGCCTTGTCGTTTAGAATCGTTTTCTTTTTCATCGAATTGAAATCAAACAGAATCGAGAGCGCATCTGTCTCACCCTCCCCGACGGATGCATCCCCCTCCTGGCGGGGTCGTGCACTATCAAATTACCCATTATGCGCCCTCTACCTGTACAAAACGCGGGGTCACACAAATATAAGGAGCATCGTCGACCAAAAACCCGGCAGCAGAGAGAGCGCAGTCCGCACCTTTTGTTGTTCATTTTTCGCTCTTCTCCCCCATTTACACACACGGAACCCCCCGCTGACGCTAATGAATCACCCTTCGGCCCTTTCTAATAAAGATAATGACGACTTTCAGACAAATGCGCGCACCAGACAGGAATAATAAGGGTGCAGGCACCCACAAAGTTATTTTGCTTGGTGCCAACTGCAAACCAGACAACAAAAGTACCAAAACCTCCGGATAATCCCTCAGTCAGCGCACATTGCTCATAAACAGAACTAATGCTTTTTTTTTCTTTCGTTAAGCCTTTACGCGTGATTACGCTTCTTGCGAGTCAATCGATCGACAAATCAAGCCGGCAACGTTGCCTAAACTGGCACCACCAACCAGGGGGCAGGAGCAACTCAAGCTCCGCCCTTTCCACCAACCGCCATTGACGGGGCGGGACGACCAACGTTGCCACTACCGCGATTATTGAATTGAAACCCCGGGGGCGATTAATTAGATTCGAGAAGAATAGGGATCGATCGGGTCCGACAAACAAAGCTAATATTGGCAGAAAAAGGGGCCTGGAAAACAGTAAAAGCGTTTTGAGGTCTTTTGTTTGCTCATTTTTTCGGTCTTACAACATTTTTCGCTTTTATCAAGGTCGTACTCGAAAATAGGGGTGTCGAATGTCGACCACCCTAGTTACCGGGCACATCTGCGCCCCCTTTTCGAAAACCATTTTTTTTCTTTTTAGACTATTCCACCGCAAAATCGTTCGCTATTATTGGGTATCCGATTACCGCGGTTTAATCAACCTGAACCGGATTGGACATTGATTCGGTTTGATTGATGGAGCTAGAAAACTGGTTTACCAGACCGTTTTCGCGGGTTTGTTTCGAATTTACTAGTCTGGAGTGCAGAGGCAACCAGTTTTATGCACTTCAACTCGTATACAAAGTGTCACAACATCGGACTGGCTAAGTGCCTGAAATTTGATAAATACCAACAACGCCAAGGAATGCAAAAGCCACAAACCGAACGAAAAGAAGAGTTCAGACTAATTCAATGTCAAATTGTTGTAGTACATTTGACAGTTGACATTTTACAAAGACATTATTAAGGTGATAGGAACGGGATCGCCGGGTGCATTATTATGTCAATTGTCAAATGGGAAGGTTTTAAAATATCATTTGTTAAAAGCTTGAGTTACAGTATTTTCTTAACATTTGAACTTTGACAGTTGCAAATAAAATTTTTTTTTGGTCACGTGACTGCTTTATGTAATCTGAATTTTAACAGTTAAATTTGCCGTTACACAATATTTCCGAGTTCTAAACTGCATTACTTGAGGTCACGTGACAGCTTTTTAAAATTGTAGTTATCAGGGTCACGTTTTCAAACGGCTAAAATGACAGTGAAACTATAAAGAAACCCTGAAATTTAATTAACTAACTTAAGAAAAGTTTATTGAAATCATTTTACGGATTTATGGTTGTGATTCTGACAGTTCTGACGAATGATTGTTAGTTTAACATCGTCATCCCCACTAATAACTTGTCAGAATTGCATTCGAACTTTGTCAGAAAAAATTTGACGTCTGACATAACTTTTAAAAACAAAACTGCATTATTCAGGGTTAGGTGACTGTTTTAATTGTTTTTAAACACAATTTGAACGTTGCCAGTTTGACAGAGTTGTACTTAGTCACGTGTCAAATGTCAATAAGCGGTTATTAATATTGTCAACTTCTTCTTTGTTTACTAATATAAAACATCAAAAATAATACTAAGGAAACGTAATGAATAATGATAGTTCTGTCATTAGTGTCATTTTTCCATCCCTAGGGTTGACTCACATTTGACAGTTGACCAACCACAATTGTTATTGTATAATATCAAAAAAAATTGGTATGACTTTACAATTTATTGACGTGACATATGAAGAACGATGTTGCCACGTCTCTTCAAGGATCATACTTAGTTTTAAAGGGTTTTGGGAATATCTGGCGTTAACTAAATTATTCTAAAGGCATATGTGGGATCTTATCGAAGATCTACTTAGAGTGGACTGTATTCGTGTTAATAATTAAAGTTTGTATGCGTTTTAAACAAATTTAATTAAATTTTTATGTTTTTGTAACTTTTTTACGTGTGTTCCCGCACACACGGTGTATATTATATATTTTTATTTTTGACAACTGACGTTTACAAGTGTCTATCAGTTCTGTCACGTCACAAATAGAAAGGGGCAAAATATCGATAGATTATACAGCATATTTAAAATATTTTGCATTTCTTCTGAACTTTGGCAATATTGCCAATTTGTTTCCCAACTTTTTTGATTTTCGGTATATACGACGCGGTATCACGTGACGTAGTGCGTTGGGTTAACAAGCAAAAGTGACAGTTTTATAGTTGAAATTAATCGGTTTTCTCTCTTTATACCATTTGAGTCAAATAGTTTCGAAGGTGACAGAAAGAATGTAAAAAGTCACAGTCTGAACTACATTTTACCTTTCTTTTTCTAATTTTAGTAAAATGTCAGTTTGACAACGTGCGCAGAGATTTGTTTATAAATTGGAAAAATTTAAATTTGGCAACATTGCAAAAAACTGTAATTACTCAACTAGTTTTACTAAAATGTCAATTTAACTCTTCTTACGCGTAAAAGGGATGATCCTTTTGTAGGTCACGTGGTTTCAATTATAAAATTCACTTACGAAGGTCACGTGACTATTTTCAAACGTCGAATAGAATCTTGAAGGTCACTTGATTTTTCTCACAGTCAGTAAGGTGAAAAATCTTGTTCTGAAGGTCACGTGATGATTTTCAATTATCGATAAATTCACCTACAAAGGTTATGTAACTATTTTCGAGTGTCGAATAGAATCTTAAAGATCACGTGACTGTACTTAAGGTTAAAAAGGGTGTCCTTGCAGTCACGTGACCATATTTATGGTAAAAATGTTGCTTTGAAGATCACGTCATCATTTTTCGACAAAAAATTTTTTTAGTCCTTCGTGACGATTTTTAAATGTCACGTAACTCTACTACAGGGTAAAAATAGGATTCTTCCAGTCACGTGATCATATTTTTAGAGTCAAAAATGTTGTTCTCACGTGACTATTTTTACGATTTGAAAGGAATTTCTAAGCTTTACGTGATTGTTTTCAATTATCAAATTTATAGTAACAAAGGTCACTTGATTTTTTTTTATCGTTAAACTGGATCTCATTGATGTCACGTGACTAGATTTAAAGTCAAAATGTTCCTCTGAAGGTAACGTGACTGTTTCTACTTGTAGGGTGGATCGTTGATTAATTAAAGATGGCTTCGTCCTAATCTAATCTGTCACGTGTCAAGTGACGCACAATTGCCAATTTGTTTCCCAACTTTTTTGATTTTCGGTATATAGGACGCGGTATATATCACGTGACGTAGTGGGTTAGGTTAACAAGCAAAAGTGACAGTTTTATAGTTGAAATTAAACGGTTTTCTCTCTTTATACCCTTTGAGTTTAGTTTTGAATGTGCCAGAAATAATGAAAAAAGTCACAGTCTAAACTACACTTTAACTGTACTTGGCTTAAGTACACCGGTGCTTTAGCTAGTTGATGTGAAAGCTAGCACAACAGTCACGTGGTCTAAACTTTATTATAAAAAGACTTTGACAGTTGGATGGACAACAAAATTAATTGAACCATTTCTTTCGCTAGAAAAAATAAAATTTGACAGTATACGTCAGTGGTGACAAATTACTTAAATGATTCTAAAGTAAAGATGGTCTAGGTTAAGTCTTATAAACGTCAAACGTGATCATCTGTGACTATGGTGAAGTTAGGTCACAGTAAACCAAAAGGAAGAAAATGTCAGCAAACTTAAAATTCCTCTAATTGGCACGAAATTCGGTTGGTAGCAAACGCCACTTAATAAAAAGAAGATGAGTAGTTTTTTTCTGTCACTAGTAATAATGTCAAAATTAACTTAAAAGTTTTTTAATGTAATTTAAGAAACAACAATTTTCCCAGAACTGTGATAAGTTCTGCGACAAGCTCAGCTGAAAAACCACCTGATGGAATCAAGTCTGGACGTCGGGTGGGCGTTAGGCCAGCGCTGACTGAGACGTCATTATCAAGAACGCGTGTTCAAGCTAACTCTTATCGGAACAACAAACATTTTATACTTTCCCCTCTTGAGGGGGGGGATAGTACTCGGGTTTCCCGTTACGGCTCGGGTGTCGCTCGGGACGTTTTTTTTTTTGGTTAAGACACCGCGAAGGGTTAATCTTCTTTTTTTTGGTCAGATGCCAACAAGGCCGGACAGACGAAGAGAAGAGTCAGATTGTGCGATGTTACGCAAGAAATTTAATACTAGTCAGTTTGCACTTCTTGGTAAGTTCGATTCAAAGTTTACAAACACGAAAACTAGAAACGGGAGCGGGAAAAATGTTGGACGGTCAGCGATTTTTTCCGGTTCTGAGAGTGCAATCGAGAGCGGGTTCCCACGGTTTTCTGTCGAGTTTGCGTTTGTTGGTGCCGCAAAACCGCGGAATATTAGAAAAAAAAATGGCACGGAAAAGTCGTTTCAAGGTTCTTAGATTGGACGAGACCGCATTATCCGCTTGTATAGTGTCAAAAATCACGCGAACAAACCAGGGATGTAAAATTTCCGGAAAATTAAATTTATGGGAATTTTTCCAGAACATTTTCGGTAATTGCCCGGAAAAATTGGAAAATCTGAAAATTCAAAAATAATGTGTTTTTTACAATTTTGTTCTATGAACTTGAAGGTATTCAGGCAGTTGAGACTTGTAACCTGAAACGTTCCTGTGATATTGAGCAAAAACTGCAAAAACCTAGAGTCAACTTTGACGCCCTCTAACGGCTAAACGGGACAACTTAGCCCTGCCCGCTGAACGTCACGTGATAGCCCCGTTCATTAGCTTTCTTTTGTTATACGGTAGTTTTATACAGGGTGTTTGAAATAAGCGAGTTATGGACGATTTTCTGAAAAAAGGCACGGAATTTTAATCTAACTTAGGGAGTTTTTGGGCCTACTATACTAACGGCGACTATTTTGGACTTTCCTTAATCAAAATGATTTTTTTAACTAATTTGAACCTGGGGAACACAAATCTGACGTCCATTTTGCTCTAACTGGCACCGTTTCGGAGATGACCTTGAAATTATGTCAGTTTTGACATTTTAGGGCGTGGCACCTTGCAAAATTACATTTTGACAAATGACACTTTACGTCATTTTTGTACTATTAACCTAAAATTTAAGCTGTTGAGGTTAATTTTGAAAATAAAAAATTTTCTGAAAAAAGTCAGAAGGTCACCCTTGAAAATTCTTGACAATTCCAGTTTTTTATTTTTCAAGGTCAAACGGTGCATAATACCTAAAAAGTGTATAGAAGGTAGAAGTTGCATCCCATCGAGGTGCATTTGCGGTAAAAACTTCAGACTTCTAACCTGAGATCGTTCCTGAGATATTGAGCAAAAACTGTTAAAAACGAGAGTCAACTTTGACGCCCTCTGGTGGCTAAACGGGACAACTTAGCCGTGCCCGCTCAACGTCACGTAATAGCCCCGTTTATTAGCTTTCTTTTGTTATACGGTGGTTTTATACAAGGTGTTTGAAATAAGCGAGTTATGGACGATTTTCTGGAAAAATGCACCAAAATTTCGCTCAAATTGGAAATTTCTGCTTTCGAGGAGGGGCTGCCAGAGCAAAAACAATTGAATATCGATACAAACATTTTACATCAAGTAGGCCTAGAATATGACGTAGATTCCAAAAATCGAATAAAAAATTATAAGTTTCGTTTGTTGCTCAAATTTGGGACACCCTGTATACTGATGGATTATCAAATATCTATAAGATTCATATTTGGTATTTTTTTTTCTAGAATGAAAACAAGTTACAAGGATGTTAAAAGTTCAATAAATCATCTTGTAAACCACTCCATTGTATTGTCAATAACTCGATTATTTTGACAATTATCGGGTGGTTCAATACACCAATTTGTAGCTCTTGAAATTCTCTTTTGACCACCCTGTATAGCGTTTTTAGCTAAAACGTCGAATAACTGAGTTATTTACTGTTAAAACTGAGTTGTTTGTTGTAAAGTTTGATTTTGACACCCCAGAAGGGAGAACATATAGAACATCTATTCAATTAAATCAGATTACTTACTACCCTTGCATAAATTTATAAATAATATTTAATCATTTACCCCCGTTTGCACCGTCGTTTTGTATGCCGAGCTTCATTTAAGTTTGGGTTAGACTGTGACAGTACAGGTGAAAAAAGTCACACTCTAAACCACACTTAACTTAAGCTATGCTTAAAGTACGACGGTGCAAATGGCGGTTAGATGTCATAAATTATCTCATTAGAATGCATGATAAGTTTGACAGTTGTTTTCCCTATCATGGAAAATTTTCACAACACACCATACAATACATTTTGTTTGACAGATGACAATGAAAGTGGTAGGGCAACTGTCACGCACACAAATCTGTTTTTAAGGACCAGCTTAATTTGACAGTTAAAGAGTTTCTGTATCCGTCACGTGATTGTTTAAACTAACAAAATCAGTTACGAAGGTCACCTGACTATTAATAAAGCTTGTTTTGAAGGTCACGTGATCACTTTTACAATTTGGTACAAAATCAAGCGTTTTACGGCTAAAATCAATAATTTATTTTCATTTACTGGGTGGCGTTTTTTCTAAAACATCATTAACAGGTCGACAACAATATCCGTGTGAAAAAAAATGTAAAAACCGTGAATAAGGGTAGAAACCACCCTGAACGGTTTCGGAAACCTGGAAAGGGTTAACACAATAACAATCCCGGAAATTTGAATTACTTCGTAAACCCAACCAAACCCTTTTACCTGCCCTTTAACGTGATTTTAGTTAAAAAGTGTAAATTTCTCCCTAAAGCACTTTGTAAGGGTTCAAAAGGGCAACGTGTTATTCAGGTGTTTCATTAAACCTGTCCAAAAGAAACTGTGAATAATTCCTTAAATCGAAAAGGGTTTTTTCTGGTATGTGTAAGGGTGTTTCTGGGAAAAATCACCGCCGAAAAACCCTCTAATCAAACAATCGACGCCCTTCTATATACTATACAATGTGGCGTCGCGACATATGTCGGCGGTTTCCCAGGGGAAATTGCTGCTAAAACGCCACTGGTCGTTTCCCGGGTTATCATCCCCCTTCCCCCCCAGCCCTGGTAACTTAGTCCTAGGGGGGCCCATTATGTCCGTAAATGATTGCTTGTTGGATCCGGGAATTCAATTTGGTAGACGAAAATGACGAAATCCGACTCCCTGACGGCGCGGCGTCGGGAATTAATCGAATGCTTCCAGAGGGATGATTCTCCTTTTGGGACGAAAAGGGGGTGGTATTCACGACTGTTATTATTATAATTACATAAGAAAATAAGAAACGGTTGTGTATAAGTGAAGTATATGAACGGTTACGTCAAAAATGTCAATTGTGCGTCACTTGACACTTAATATTAGATTAGGACGAAGCCATTTTTAATTAATCAACGATCCACCCTACAAGTAGAAACAGTCACGTTACCTTCAGAGCAACATTTTGACTGTAAATGTAGTCACGTGACATCAATGAGACCCAGTTTAACGATAAAAAAAAATAAAAAAAAAATCAAGTGACCTTTGTTACTATAAATTTGATATTTGAAAACAATCACGTAAACCTTAGAAATGCCTTTCAAATCGTAAAAATGGTCACGTGAGAACAACATTTTTCACACAAAAAATATGATCACGTGACTGGAAGAATCCTATTTTTACTCTGAAGTAGAGTTACGTGACATTTAAAAATCGTCACGTGGCCTTTGTAACTAAATTCGACAATTAAACAGTCACGTGACTAAAAAAATTTTTGGTCGAAAAAATGATGACGTGATCTTCAGAGCAACATTTTTACCATAAATATGGTCACGTGACTGCAAGGACACCCTTTTTAACCTTAAGTAGAGTCACGTGATCTTTAAGATTCTATTCGACGGTTGAAAATAGTCACGTGACCTTCGTAAATAAATTTTATAATTGAAACCACGTGACCTACAAAAGAATTATCCCTTTTACGCGTAAGAGTCAAATTGACATTTTGGTAAAACTAGTTGAGTAATTACAGTTTTTAGCAATGTTGCCAAATTAAAATTTTTACAATTTACAAACAAATCTCTTCGCAACGTTGTCAAACTGACACCTTTCCTAAATTTATTTACCAACTGCACAATATTGCCAAATCGATATATTTAAGTCCAAATTTTACTAAAAGTGATTAAATAAATGATCACATGACCTTCAGAGCAACATTTTAACCTTAAATAAGTCACGTGACCCCTACGATACAGCGCTGGGAAATTTACTAAAAAAAAATCGGTCCAATGATAATTTATAGGTTAATACAAATATAGAACTGAAAGTAGGCAACACTTCAATACAGCAGAATTAAAGGCCGTTTTACACAATAATGTAAACAAAACGTTAAGTTTTATTGCAACCAATAAAACCGGTTCATTGATGTATATCCGGGCTCATTCAAGAAATTAGAAAAGAATGGGCTAAAAATAGTGGTTTTTGAGGGCCCCATTACGCTTTTATAGCCAATTTTAGGCTGATAAACGATAAATCTTGTCTCATTGTAATCCAATCGGTACAATAAAAAATAGTTGTCAAAAACAAAACTTGTCGTCTGTCATTTAACGAATAGCAGTGTTGCCAAGTTGTTAGGGTGGAAAATACCCAGCTCAGTTTCTGTCCATAGATGTCCTAAGTGTTTCACACAATTTATTTAAACTGTCAAAATTGTCAAACCATAATTTAGTCCGATCAAGTTTTATTTTATTACGAAATTAGCTGGGTTATTGTACGCTATTGAATTCTGAAATTTTTATTATCAAATAAAGTTTTTTAACTGAATCAAATTTGGCAACATTGCAAGAATTAAAATACTTTAAAAACAGTAACCACCCTGTAAAACTATGTGGTCATATTGTGCAACTATACAGGATAAAAAAAGAGTAATGTTGCGCCATCTTGTAGGTGTCAAAATAACCTCAAAAAAACTGTTATTTTAACTGAATTGGACATTTTGAAACGCCCCTAAAACTAGAGGAAATTTAAATAACACTGAATAGTACTGATCAGTTGAATGCAGTGTTGCCAAACTTTGAATTATACATTTTTTTATTACAGTGCGACACGTTTTTCAGATTGGATATACCTAACTGAGTTCAAACAAAATTGCTCTGACGTCACAAACATCAAGACCACCAGTAGACTCTTCTGACAGTTTTTTAAAAATCTTGAAAAGTTTAGGACATTTTGTAGAGGCGTCTGGCAATGTTGGAAAGATTTTCTGTAGAACTTTGAGAGCTCTGGTAAGATTTCTGAAAAGTTTAAGAAACTTTCACTAGTCTCTGGCTTGGCAGTTTATTTTTGACAAACATTCTTTGCACTTTGGCAACCTTGTCAGTTACTTCGACTGTGTGACGTCAAGCTTATTTGGTTTGATTTCTGCTTTATATTAACATTTTAAGTAATTTTGCAGTGTTGTCAAACTTCACATCTAATTTATTTGCAGTCAATTTAGTCACTCACTTGTATGTACCGGGTGTCCCAATAAGACTGTTCCTCGACCATATCTCGGGAACCGTTCGTCGTATGATTTTGGGGTAAAATTTTTTTAGGTAAATCGGCCATGAAGAATCGCTGGAAAATATTTTCAAGTTCTAAAAATGACCACCAGAGGCCGTAACTGCCATCTTAAATTTTTAAATTCCATTTTCTATAAATTTTGCACAATAAACTAAAGTTTTTTTTCCTCATTTTTAAAGCGAACCAAGTTATCTATCATTTTCGTAAAAAATAAATTTCTGTTATTTCAAAAACAAAGATGTTGAATTTATCGATAATTGAAATTCATCACGTGACCTTCAGAACAAGATTTTTCACCTTACTGACTGTGAAAAAAATCAAGTGACCTTCAAGATTCTATTCGACGTTTGAAAATAGTCACGTGACCTTCGTAAGTGAATTTTATAATTGAAACCACGTGACCTACAAAAAGGTTATCCCTTTTACGCGTAAGAAGAGTCAAATTGACATTTTAGTAAAATTGGTTGAGTAATTACAGTTTTTTGCAATGTTGCCAAATTTAAATTTTTCCAATTTACAAACAAATCTCTGCGCAACGTTGCCAAACTGACATTTTACTAAAACTAAATAATTAATTTTTTTGCGATATTGCCAAACTAACATCTTTCCTAAAGTTATTTACAAATTACACAATATTGCCAAATCGATATATTTAAGTTCAAATTTTATTAAAACAAAGATGGCGTGAGGTGTTCAATTGTTTTTGAAATAACTTCTTAACGGTTTGACCAATTTTAACAAATTCAGTATTGTTGAAAAGAGCATTTCTTGGGCAATAAGAATGAACCAAAATATAGTTAATTTAGTTGAATCTTTCTGCGCCAGGGGGCTACTTTTGACACCATGACTCAAATTCCAAAAAAAAAAATTTATAAAAACCAATGGAATGATATAACTTTTTCTTTATGAAAATGTAGCCAAATAACATCCAAATAGGCCAGTGAAAACCGTTTTTCAAATTCTCGTTCCTAACCTGAAATATTGAGAAAATTAGATTATGAGATATAGTCGAGGAACAGTCTTATTGGGTCACCCGGTACAAAGCAACGTCTCAGAAACTTATTTTGACTTTGATTTAGTGCACTTTGGCAACCATGTCAATTATTTCGACTGTGTGACGTCAAGCTTATTTGGTTTGATTTCTGATTTATATTAACTTTGCAGTGTTGTCAAAATTCACTTGATTTGCTAATTGAATTTAGTGAATTACCATTAAGAAAATTATTATTATAGAGTCATTAACAATAGAGGACAGGAAGAGGGGTGTTAACCGGAGAGGGGGCGTAGCCCTGTGACCTTATCAATCATTCCTTGCTGTGCTAATTAAGACCCCACGACCGCATTTTTCGCCACCCGGTAATGACTATATCGACGTGAAATATATTATAGAGGGCGGGGACCCTTTCAAAAAAAAAATTGACTGTAATAGGGGGGTGGGGGAAACCCCCAATTAAGCCTAATTTATTGAGGTATGCGAAATCGGACCCAAAAAGGAAGGAAGCCACTCGTCAACTTTTTCAAAGCATTCTCTGTTTATAAAAATCAACCAAAGCGGGGTGAAGGGGGAGACACTTTTGACTATACCAACTACTACTCAAATAATACCAACAGATTGAATAGACAAAGACTGTGCAACTCACCCACAACCGGTCCGCTTCGATGAACTGAAAGGGGGCGTGTCCGCGACTCCGCCCCCTTTGCACTCGTCCCGGCAATCTGATTGGCCGAACGGTGGTTCGTGCGTTTGCCGCTAGAGGTGCGCGCAGTCGGCGCTGCCCCCTACAGTCATCGAGTTGCAGTCGATCGTCTACGGTTGTCAAATAACCGGAGGCTCTGGTTACAGATCAAACTTGAGCCCCAATATTAAGTAACCGCTCCTGTTTATGTTTACCTTTATTGTACAATATTTTTTTGTTATTGTTTTGACGACGAGTGTGTGGTGAATCGGGTGTGCCAGTGCGTAAAATCGCAAGTGGATTAAAATCGGACGCGTATATGGCGGCAGTGGTGGCGTAAAGGGCGCAAAAACTACCCTTTCCCCCCCAGCGACGGAACAAGAAAATGGTGACTTTAATGCCGTGCAACTACTTGAATACGCAAAGTTCAAGGTGCGCCATGATTGATAAGATGTGCGAACCCAAGGTAGGTCAAGTACCACTCTTACAAGTCCCTAAACATTTGAGTAAAGACTACCATTTTGACCCCTAGCAAGAGAGAGACAAAGAAGGGACACTTTTTCCTCGACTTATGACTCTTAAGAATATCTAACCAACAAAGAACATCAACCTTAACCTCACTAACTACTAAACCAAACGTTTGATTCCTCCAGGGGTAGTGTAACAAAAATTTAGAACGTGACTGTCATTTGACAATTATCAAACATGTTGCAACTTTTAACAAATACACTACATTTTTTAAACACCCCTGTAGAATCTTAATTACACACTTTTCAACCTGAGACTAAGTTAGTTAAAATATAATACATTTTACTATTGTAACAGCTTTTAGCATGCTACTTTTTTTGACCAACCACAAACTATACTCACTTTGACTAGACTTATTTAAACTGTACAATTGTAAAGTAGATTTTAGGATAAATAAAAAAAAAAGCACATACCGCATCCAAAACTGTATGTACGTACTCAATGATTTACGTACGCCTGACAATTACAAATGACTGGACTGTTGAAACGTAAATAATCCTGATTTTTGCAACTGTAGAGCATTGGTTGACAGTTTTGACGTTAGTGACAGTTATCACGTGATTGTAGAACACTATTTAACTAGACGTCACGTGATAATTGTCAAAATAACTGTCATAATTCTCAGAAACACGTTTTACATCAAATAATGCAAGAAAACGCTCCTAAATCCTGATTTTTGGCAACTTTATAACATGGTTTGACAGTTTTGACGTTAGTGACAGTTGTCACGTGATTGTAGAACAATATTTAACTAGACAACACGTTTTATAACGAATAATGCAAGAAAAAGTTTCTAAACACTGATTTTTGCAACTTTAGAGCATTGGTTGACAGTTTTGACGTTATTGACAGTTGTCACGTGATTTCAGAAGACTATTTAGCTAGACTATGAAGTGACAACTGTCAAAATAGCTGTTAAATCTCAGAAAATCGTCTTGTTTCGAAAACTGTTTTAAAATGTAATTCCTGCAAATTCTAGTAAAATTTTGACGTGTCTGACAATAGTGACAGACATCACGTGGTTTTAGAGAATAATTTGGAGCGTGTGGAATGACACTAGAAAAGTGTTGAGTAAACATGTAGGCATGAATGTAAGGGCATGCAAATATCCCAGAAACTGTACATTTTTCAACACAAAAATCTAAATCGAATACCTTAATAACATACAGAAAGTTTCATTTAAAATAAATAGGTTTGTAGGCTATCAAGGTAGTGATTATTTTAAGAAACAATGACAATTTTGACATTAAAACCGTATACAGGGGGTACCATTTAAAATAATAGAGATTAGTAACGTGAAAGTCAATAACTACATTTACGCCCTATTTTCCTGTTTCCTGGAAAATTAAATAATTAGTGTAGCACTTCAAAAAAAAAACGAGCACTAGATGACTAATATACAGGGTGTTTCATTTAGAATAACGTGACATCGCAGCAGCCATAAAAAAGTCAGACAGTTTAAGTTCAGACTGTGATTTTGTTTGTAGTGAACATTCACAGTCTAAACCTAAACCTTCAAAATGACTGGTGGTGTATGGGGCTGTTTGTTTGTTTGTTTTAAATGTAATTGGTTTGGTCTGTGCAGTGAAGTGTAGTTTAGAATGTGATATTTTGCACCTGATTTGTCACATTCCAATCTCAACTCAGCTTAAACGTGATGATTGATCTAAGATGATTGATTAAAAATTGAAAAACTAAAACAGAGTAAATAATTATGTAAATACCATTGTGGAGTGTCACGTCCAGAACTGTTTACATGCTCAAAGATTCAGTAGAGATCCGCAATTTGACGTTCCGCATTCGGGCTGTCACTGTCAAACCATAGTGCATGAATACTCTTAGATGAGGAACTTATCTAGTGCTGAGATGCCACATTACAAGAAACTGTATTGGGCAACGTATTTTATGCGTTAAATCTACCGTAATTCAAACTCAACTGAAAAGTTAGAATAACAAGGAAATTAAGGTGACGTTTTGACTGTTAATCGAGCCCTGTTGCCAGGTTTAGACAGCTTTGAGGTTGTTTTACGTAATTTGGAAAGATAGTCAAGAAACGATTCTAGTAGAAAGAATTTGTGATTTATTGTAAATTTTTAGAGTATTATCTCTGGCAATATTAAGTTCTTGACGTTTTTACAGACTTTACGGACCACTTTATAATGATTCTATAGGGAGGCCTGAGTAGCAGGTAATTTTAGAGGTATCTGGCAACATTTTGTTTTTGAGAGTTAAAAATCACGTGACACCATGGATAGAAAATTACACAGAAGTCACGCGACCTGTGGATCATGATACGATTGGATCCGAAATCACAATTGATGTTTGATCAGGGCGAAACATAGAACATAAGTAATCTTAGACGGGGCATACAACTGTAACATAATTTTGTGTCGCATCTAGTATTTTTAAGGTTTCGTCTTCAATGTTTTTAAGCTGTCAAAGTCAAAATTGTCACGTTAATGTCAAAATTAAGTTATTGACCTACTGACTGGTCTTGGATGTGCTTCAGGTTGAAGAGTAATGAATGATTCTAGAGTTTGAAGTGAAGGAGCTAGAAAACGAAGAAGGAAGAAAAAATCCGTGTCCGGGGGGCGGTAAATCATCCGAAAAGTGCCAACCGAGCAACAGGCCAATTTATCCGTTTCAGATGCGACGTTATAAATGCCTCAGTGCCGTGGTTCGGTCCGTCTCTGTCACACTCGCACACGGTACCCTCAGACCAGATTTATGGGTTCCGCGATAAATATTTCCCATGTGCGGCCAGACCGTTTTCTCGGAACTTTTTTTTTCTCTCTCTCAGTTTGTACCCGACCGATAATCTCTATTCCTGTCCAGGTTATTAGAGGGTTTTTTTTTCGGGGGTTTTAATCACCCTTGAAGAAAATGGGTTTAAGTAAACTAACCTACCAATAATATTTTTCGTTTTGGTTGCAGGTTAAACGAGCAAGGACCGAACAACCCGAACCGGCCGACAGAGATCGGTAAGTTGTCAAACGTCATAAAAATTTCAAATGTCAGTTAAAAAAAAAATGGCCGCCGGACCTGGGTAATAATAATGAAGTACAAGCGCCAACAGAGGTATAGTGAGTTTATTTAATTAACTGGAATTTCGAGGGCCTGTCGTTGGTTTATATTCAGAAAGCGTTGTTTGCTTTAGGCAAGCTGTATTTGTCTTAGTTCGCGACGTAAGTACCCCGTGGAACTATACAATGTAAAAAAAATCAGGGACAACCCTGACAAATTTTTCTTTTAATGAGTAAGAGAGAGACAAAGTAATGAAAAGACGGGTGCGAGTTGACCGCAACCAACACACACACACACAGGAAAAGCTAACGACGTGTTTTGTTTTCGAAAATTGTCGACAAAGCGTCCGATTAACACGTACGCCATTTTGTGTGGTCCGCGAACCATCTCAGCCTTAACAGGTTTTTTTTTTTGGGCACCCGGTAATTCTTCTTGTGATTAATGATGGCACAACTGTCAAACTAAGTTACTGGTCACTGTCAAAATCGAACCGTAGAGCATAAGTGTAGTTCTAGACGCGACACACTCTAGTAACGTAAGAAGGTGAAATTCCACACAGTTTTTTCTCTTGGTAAAAAAATTTGAAGGGTTTCTCTAGCCGGATCGTTATCTGCACCGGGTTCTCGCCACCCAGAACCATAAAAAGCCGCGTGCGCGTACCCAACAACCGCAACCAAAGATACCATCTCGGTGTTCTACCAGAACGCAGAAATGTTTGAATAATTTCATAATAAGTCCGTTTACGGGTGCTCGTTTTGAAAGTTGCACGGCGCGAAACGTGGAGTGATTTATGACAGCTGACAGCGGTACGTGATGTGGTGGTCTCGCGCACCACCCGTACTTTACCAATGGGCCTATCCCACATATCATAAATTTTTGTTTTAATGACTGGAATCGAAAGAATAGGATCAAAAAACTAATTTTTCATATTCTTGAAGAAAAAATTATTGTCGTAAATGTTTCTACATTAGTTTGAATTTGTCCATTAAATTTAAAAGATTGTTTTGGCGCGCATGTGACGTACGTAGTTTTGGGCGATTTTATTGGCTGTTGCACGCTATCTGTTTCACTTCTTGTCGCTGATTGGTTGATAGTGTAGTACGTCACCGGCGGCGGGCGTTTTAAACAGGAGATTAATGTAGTTTTTATCATCATTTTTTTTTCTATTTAGACTTAATATTTTTGAAAACAAAAAAATACGGGTATAATATTTTCAATCCGTCTTTGTAGTTATGAAATAAAAAAAAATTGTGGGACAGGCCCATTTGCGCAACAAACACAAAAGAACCGCAATCAAAGCGCCCCTATTTCCTCCCCCGCTCCTCTTCAACGGGTACTCCACGTCTCGATGTCGTACCGTGCGGTAAACAAATGGCCCTCGATACCATCAACTACACGGAACACCCAGAGCGTCAGGTGTGAGATAAAATGATTTTTTTCTTTTCAGTTTGTTTTTTCTTTGGCGCGTTTTAAACTTCCCTTTCGCGATTCGTGTGCGTGCTTGGCGATGATGGCGACCCTCCACCACGCGGAATTAAATTGAATTAATGGTGAAACATTAAAAAAGGCACGACCGCGACCATAAAAATCACTACAAACACGGTCTGACAGCCTGGACACTGAAGATGTTAATCAGAAATTAATTTGTTGTGTCCGATGACCCCCCCGACTATAGTAGTGGTACCATTTTTGATCGTTCAGCGTTCTAGTCAGTAAGTTCTATTTTTGCTTGCTACGTTCCTCAATTGTAACCCTTACGTACGTTTAGTGTGCTGGTTCTGTCAAAGGAATTTGGACCTTAACGATTTATTTTCTGAAAACACTCTTTTTATGTTGTATTATCTACTAGAGTCGACTAATAGTATTTTTCTTTAGTTTATATTCTTAGTTATTTTTCCTGCTTTGATGCAACAAATTTTCAAATCTCTTGAAATTGTGGTTTAAAATTTGAACACCCTGTAACTCAGTTATTTTTGGGAGTTCAGGGTGGTTCAGCCACTTAAAAGAACCGTTTTGAGCTCCTCTCTTCAGTGGTGTAGAGTAAAAAATTGTATCTTACAAATTGCATACAGAGTGACAAAAATAGTGAATTACCAAACTTTTCTTGCACACCCTGTATAATGGAAACAAAAACTATCTTGCAAACTTACGGTGGTGGGTTAAGTAGTTGTTTAGGAACCTTTTTAGTTTCAAACTTTTTTTTTGTAACTTTCACCGTTTTTGAGTTATTTAGGAAAAACTGATTTGGTGCAACAAATATTTAAATCCGTCTGTGGTCTGAAATTTGAACACCGTTTAAAGGACAGTCAGAGACAAAATCGTTCGTAAAACCCACTTGGAGTAAGAAAATAACTGTTTCAAGCACATTTTTGAAATCCTCATTAAATTTCCTATCCGATAACCAGAAAAAACAGAACAAAATTTAGTACAGTCGGGGAGAAAAGCGGTATCAAAGTTTCAAGTGCTAGAAACACAGTGTGAATGAATAGTCAGGGACAAAATCGTTCGTAAAACCCACTTGGAGTCAGAAAATAACTGTTTCAAGCACATTTTTGAATTCCCCATTAAATTTCCTATCCGATAACCTGAAAAAACAGGACAAAATTTGGTACAGTCGGGGAGAAAAGCGGTATCAAAGTTTCAAGTGCTAGAAACACAGTGTGAATGAATAGTCAGGGACAAAATCGTTCGTAAAACCCACTTGGGGTAAAAAAATAACTGTTTCAAGCACATTTTTGAAATCCTCATTAAATTTCCTATCGGATAACCAGAAAAAACAGGACAAAATTTAGTACAGTCGGGGAGAAAAGCGGTATCAAAGTTTCAAGTGCTAGAAACACAGTGTGAATGAATAGTCAGGGACAAAATCGTTCGTAAAACCCACTTGGAGTCAGAAAATAACTGTTTCAAGCACATTTTTGAATTCCCCATTAAATTTCCTATCCGATAACCTGAAAAAACAGGACAAAATTTGGTACAGTCGGGGAGAAAAGCGGTATCAAAGTTTCAAGTGCTAGAAACACAGTGTGAATGAATAGTCAGGGACAAAATCGTTCGTAAAACCCATTGAAGTAAGAAAATAACTGTTTCAAGCACATTTTTGAAATCCTCATTAAATTTCCTATCCGATAACCTGAAAAAACCGGACAAAATTTGGTACAGTCGGGGAGAAAAGCAGTATCAAAGTTTCAAGTGCTAGAAACACAGTGTGAATGAATAGTCAGGGACAAAATCGTCCGTAAAACCCACTTGGAGTAAGAAAATAACTGTTTCAAGCACATTTTTGAAATCCTCATTAAATTTCCTATCCGATAACCTGAAAAAACAGGACAAAATTTGGTACAGTCAGAGAGAAAAGCGGTATGAAAGTTTCAAGTGCTAGTCAGTAAGTTCCATTTTTGCTTGCTACGTTCCTCAATTGTAACCCTTACGTACGTTTAGTGTGCTGGTTCTGTCAAAGGAATTTGGACCTTAACGATTTATTTTCTTAAAACACTTTTTATGTTGTAATTATCTACTAGAGTCGACTAATAGTATAATTAAATGTCTATTAGAGAGTTTTTCCTGTCTGATTTTCAGTTTATTAACTAATCTTCCAGGTGTCTAGCTTCCAGCTGAATTCACATTCTAGACAAGTATTTACGGTCCTTGAGACTAAAAATAACCGATAAATGAATTTTTAAGCTTAAATATCTCGGAAACGGGTAAAGATACAGGAAGGACCAAAATGCTTATTAAGACAAATTTGAGGTGGTAAACAAGCTTGGAACACTAATTTTGAGAAAACATTAAGAAAACTTGTGACTTTTAAAGCCAAACTTAGTTTAAGGAAGAATTAAGTTTGAACCGCATTAGAAAACAAGAGCGAAAGTATTTTTTAGTTATTCAGCTGGCTAATTGCCCGGAAATTTCAAAAGAAAACTCTAACGAATCGATTTTAAAAGCCAACATATTTTAAAGAAGAATCAAGTTCTAAAAGTGTTGTTGAAATTAGTGAATGCCAACAATTTTCAAATGAAGAGTAGAAGAATGTGTGTGACGGATAAAATACTGCTAACTACCGACAAATTTCAAAAGAAAACTAAATGGTTGATTTTAAAGATCAACTTAGTTTAGAAAAGAAGAATAAAATAATTTAAATTTTTAGCAGCGTCAGAAAAGAAGACGGAAGATTGTTTTCTTTCTTCTTAACATTATCCGTATTCTACACTCTGTACACCTTTGCAAAAAAACCAACAATTTTGAAAACTCCTTGTTGTTTCTGACTTTTTGAATAATACAGTGTGATTCAAGTTGTCGTAGGTAAATAATTAAATACGGTGGTACTTTGTTACAAGTTTTCTTCTTCTTTATTTTTTTTTCCATCATTTTCTTCTCAAGGTTTGTTTTTTGTCGATTCAAAACTTGCGTATTAATCAAAATCAATACGAGACGTGATGTTTGAGAGTTGAAAGATTAATTACACACAAAAGTCGTCATTTAACAAAAACCCAAACATCAGCGAAGGACCACGTGTGCCAAAAATAATGCCCCCCATTCATTCACGCCATCACGAACATAACCTGTAAACCGCTGGTTTATTTATTTTTGTGGGATTCAATATTGACTGGAGAGTTTGTTTTGTTTTTTTTTTCATTGGTACGGCCTGAATTATGTGATGGTCTTCATTCCGTAAAACTGTGGCGTTTGCTACCAAAAATGTGGTGGTCGTTTTTCATTCCGGACGGGTGAACTGGTTTGGTTTTTGGTCCCCAGAAAAAAAACCAATCGTTTCGAATTTGTTTCAAGTGGAAGCGGCGCCCTTTGTGGTTTCGTCGAAAAATTCGAATCTAATTAGGGCACCTGTCTGGTTGAACCAATTGATCGGTTTTCGCTTGTTTTGTCACGTAATGCGACGGACCTCCCGGAGAAGTCACTAGAGTTTTAAAAAAAAATTTAAGCCCCTTAAAGGTTCAACCGTTGACAGAATGAGTTTTTCTTCTGTGAAAGAAATTGTGGCCTTTGCTACCACTAACTTAACTAAGAAATAATTGAAAATGTGTAGAATCTAAGTCGGGACTGCAGGGAGGTCGAACGACCATAAAACTAAAGTAAAGAACCAATCATAAAACGTCCCCCCATCGGACATCGGGCATAAATCAAGGGCATTTCGTGTGACTCGTCCGGCGTGAATATTGGATACTTTAAATATTTTTAAAGCGTTGAGGTTTCTTTATATTTGACACCGGGTCATTAGTTAAGTTAATGTATGGAGGTGGCGCGTTATAAATTGTCCGGTTCGAGATCGAAATTTTCGATAAAACCTCGAAAACCGTTGTTGATACAAGATAGTAGTCATCAATGGGCGCAGTACGTAAATCTTGAGGGGGCTGTTTTTTGGGTGAACGAGCCTCGTTTTGTTTCGCGAAACGGTCCGCTGTCACAGATTTATCATCGGTAATTCGGCCGAATTCTTTACCGGTTAGGAGGAAATCTGGTACGGACAAACGTCACAGTTTAAATAAGTCGTAATTACGGAACGCACTTCTATCAAACTAATGCCAAGCCTACTAGATCCACACGGTGGGTAGTTTGTAATTGGTCAAAAAAAAAACGCAGCAAGCTGACTTTTTTTGACCAACCACAGTAATGTTTTTTCAGGTTATCGGATAGGAAATTTAATGAGAATTTCAAAAATGTGATTGAAACAGATGTTTTGTTACTCCAAGTAGGTTTTACGAGCAACTTTGTCCCTGACTGTTCATTCAAACTGTGGTTCTAACAGTTGAAACTTTGATTCCGTTTTTCGCCCCGACTGTACCAAATTTTGTCCTGTTTTTTCTGGTTATCGGATAGGAAATTTAATGGGGATTCCAAAAATGTGCTTGAAACAGTTATTTTCTTACTCCAAGTGGGTTTTACGAACGATTTTGTCACTGACTGTTCATTCACACTGTGTTTCTAACAGTTGAAACTTTGATACCGTTTTTCTCTCCGACTGTACCAAATTTTGTCCTGTTTTTTCTGGTTATCGGATAGGAAATTTAATGCGGATTTCAAAAATGTGCTTGAAATAGTTATTTTCTTACTCCAAGTGGGTTTTACGAACGATTTTGTCCCTGACTGTTCATTCAAACTGTGGTTCTAACAGTTGAAACTTTAATACCGTTTTTCTCCTCGACTGTACCAAATTTTGTCCTGTTTTTTCTGGTTATCGGATAGTAAATTTAATGAGGATTTCAAAAATGTGCTTCAAACAGTTATTTTCTTACTCCAAGTAGGTTTTACGAGCAATTTTGTAACTGACTGTTCATTCAAACTGTGGTTCTAACAGTTGAAACTTTGATACCGTTTTTCTCCCCGACTGTACCAAATTTTGTCCTGTTTTTTCTGGTTATCGGATAGCAAATTTAATGGGGATTCCAAAAATGTGCTTGAAACAGTTATTTTCTTACTCCAAGTAGGTTATACGAGCAAGTTTGTCCCTGACTGTTCATTCAAACTGTGATTCTAACAGTTGAAACTTTGATACCGTTTTTCTCTCCGACTGTACCAAATTTTGTCCTGTTTTTTCTGGTTATCGGATAGGAAATTTAATGGGGATTTCAAAAATGTGCTTGAAACAGTTATTTTCTTACTCCAAGTGGGTTTTACGAGCAATTTTGTCCCTGACTGTTCATTCAAACTGTGATTCTAACAGTTGAAACTTTGATACCGTTTTTCTCCCCGACTGTACCAAATTTTGTCCTGTTTTTTCAGGTTATCAGATAGGAAATTTAATGAGGATTTCAAAAATGTTCTTGAAACAGTTATTTTCTTAATCCAAGTGGGTTTTACAGTCGATTTTCTCTCTGACTGTCCTTTAAACGGTGTTCAAATTTCAGACCACAGAAGGATTTAAATATTTGTTGCACCAAACCAGTTTTTCCTAAATAACTCGAAAACGGTGAAAGTTACAAGAAAAATGTTTGAGACTCAAAATGTTCCTAAACAACTCCTTAACCCACCACCGTAAATTTGCGGGACCATTTTTGCTTCCAGTATACAGGGTGTGCAAGAAAAGTTTGATGATTCACTATTTTTGTCACCCTGTACGCAATTTGTAAGATACAATTTTTTACTCTACACCACTGAAGAGAGGAGCTCAAAACGGTTCTTTTAAGTGGTTGAACCACCCTGAACTCCCAAAAATAACTGAGTTACAGGGTGTCCAAACTTTAAATCACAATTTTTAAGTGATTTGAAAATTTGTTGCATCAAAGCAAGAAAAATAACTAAGGAACGGTGAAAGTTACGAAAAGAAGAAGAGAACAAAAATGTTCGTAAAGAACTCGGCCGAATTCTTTACCGGTTAGGAGGAAATCTGGTACGGACAAACGTCACAGGTTTAAATAAGTCGTAAATACGGAACGTACTTCTATCAAACTAATGCCAAGCCTACTAGATCCACACGGTGGGTAGTTTGTGATTGGTCAAAAAAAAAACTGACAGCTGCTTTTTTTTGACCAACCACAAACTACTCATTGTGCCGATCTAGTAGGCTTGGTATCAGTAGTTATGACAAAATACGAAGAGTGCTGCGATTTGGATTTTTCCTTAGAATGGACGTTTTCCTTTTTCTCTCACAAGTAGATCGGTCCAATCTACATTTCCCATCCCTTCCTGTCTTGCATTATTTGTTACCCATTAGCATTCTCTCTCTCTAGCAATAATGGTGAAACTCTCGCAATATCCCAAAAACGCATTTTTGAAGAAGAAACTGTAAAATGTCTGTCATTCGATCGTAATTTGTCTACCGACACAAAATTTAAGAAAAAAATAATTTTGATAGTTACAGGGTGTCAATAAATTAATTTAGCGCAAATGTTCATTAACCTAGTTATTTAGTGCTAAAGATAGGCTGGACTAGACTTGACAACTTCTATTTTAACAGTCCGGTAACTCGGTTATTTTGACAGTTACAGAATGGTTCAATATACCAATTTGTAGCCTTTGAAATTCTCTTTCGACCACCACAGTGTCTATACAGTAAAAATGTCGAATCAGTTAAAGACAGACTGAATTGAAACACTTTATAAACATTGTACAACTGACAGTTGGCCAGTTGGCAATGTTGCCAAACTGATCGTTTTCCTTTCTGGTAAACTTCCTAAATATCACCAAATTATCAATTTGTTTTATGAATGATTAGATATGCACATATGGTCACGTGACTTGAAAATGGTAAATATGTCAAAACTGGCAGTTAAAATTTAAAAACGGTCTCTTGACTTGTAACCCCAAAATGATAGCTAAAATTGAAAAAAAAAATTGAAATAATTTTTGAAAAGTGCTAAATTGCCACGTGACCAAAAACAATCACATAATACAGCTGAAAACCAGTCATGTGACCTCAAAAATTGTAACGTTGTCTAAAAAAAATGCCAAAACGGCAGTTAAAGTTTGAAAAATTGTCACGTGACTAGAAATGACGAGAATGACAGTCGCAGGTAAAAGTTTGTCAGTTGACTTAAAATTGCCAAAACGACAGGTAAAATTTCAAACATGGCTGTAATAAAAAAAAACAAAATTACAGTTACAAATTAAAAATATATCACGTGACATGAAAATGGCAAATTGAAAATTTATCACGTGACTTGAAAATGACAAGAATGGCGGTTGCAAGTTTAACTTACGAAACTTAAAATTGCCAAAATGGCAGTTGAAAATTGAATAACTATTGTTATTTGACCTGAGAAAGCTCAAACTGACAGATGCAATTTAAACCAGAGTCACGTGACCTAAAAATGCTCAATATGCCAGTTAAATCTTAATAACTGTCACGTAACTTAAAAATGGCAGATTTGAAATATGGTCACGTGACTTGAAAATGTCAATTTGAAATTTTGTCATTTAACTTAAAATCCCAATCGACAGGTAAAAATGTAAACTCAAAATTACAGTTGTGCAATTTGGAAAAATTGTTACGTGACTTAAATATGTCAAAATTGGCAGTTAAAACTTAAAAACGGTCTTCTGTAACCCCAAAATGACTGTTAAAATTTAAAAATTGTCGCGTTACTAAAATCCTCAAAATGGCAGTGGAAAATTGTCACGTCAGCTAAATAACCTGAAAAGTCCCAAAAATGACAGTTGCAATTTAATAAATGGTGAAACTCTCCCATACTGGCAGCTTTTCATTTAACCGTTTGTATCTTGATTATTTTGCCAGTTACAGGGTGGTGAAATATACCAACTTGTAAAAGGTATGGTATAGTATTTAGTAAATGTATCGTTTTTATTTATTATCATTTTAAGACAGACAAAATGTATACAGTGTGTCACTTAAAAACATCAAAATCGCAGACTGTTTCTGAGACATTTGTGGTATGGTTGCTACATTTTTGTATGCACTGAAACATGGAAACATTTGAAGGAAAAATCGCCCTTAGTGACCACAAAAACGACAATTTTGGCTCGGTTCTCAATCGATTTTCATTGCAATACGGACGTCGTCATAAAACGTGTCATAAACAATGGCGGGTGTCATAACAATGCAAACGAGCGTTTTCAACTGTCCGATGACGTGTTTACGATTGTTCCTTTTTGTGTAACGCGACACTACACCACACAAGTTGGTAAAAATATGTGTGTGAAGGCTGTTTAGAAGCCATAAAACACCAAAGTTTCCATTACACGCAATATAAATATTAGAGAGTCCAGATAAAGGTGACGTTCATTGAAACACTTGTAAACATCATAACTAAACAGTGCGGATCGTGAAAAGGCTTACGAGGCAGAAAACATCCACTTACGGATCGGATCGACCCTATTATTCGCGCCAATGGACGACGAGGGATTAAGTTCACGTGACGACGGCTATTAATCGGCTTAGACGAGGCCTTTTTAGGGCGCGACAGGAAGCCCTTTTGTGTCCCCCGGCTCGATAATCGGGTCCGAGAACGCCCCAAAACATTTCGGGAAAACGGGTGCCCGTTCTCTTGTGTGTGCCTCCTATTGAAAGAACCTTGACAAAGTGTCAAGAGGCTTTTATGAAGAGGATGCGACACATGTTTTGCATTATTATTCCCGACCAAAAGCGGCTCGTTGGTGTAAATTTGGACCGGATTCCGAAAACCGCAGTACCCATGTGAATCTATTACGTTTTCAGACTTGTAGGACTTCATTGGTGCATTTAGAACCCCTAAAGAAGCAAGACGTACATTCTTATCTCCATAACAACACATTGACACACTACCTAACCTCTTTTAGTTCTTTAGGAACACCTTGTATAGCAAACTATCGTTTGAGAGGCCAAACTGAGTCATGATGGTCGTTTGGTGTGACAGGAAAATGTACTAATTTTACCAGGAAATTCCAATTTGGCCAAAAGATATCATTTTTCTGTCATGGCTGTCATTAATTTAAAAAGTCATCAATTTGAACTACTACACTTTTCATGCACCCCCTGTATAGTTTCAGAGATGAGCTTAGCAGTTTTTTACGAACATTTCTCAGTTCTCTTTCAAATTTTTCACCGTTTAACTTTCACTGCTTTGATGCAACAAATTTCCAAATCCCTGGAAATTGTGGTTTAAAATTTGAACACCCTGTAACTCAGTTATTTTTGGGAGTTCAGGGTGGTTCAACCACTTAAAAGAACCGTTTTGAGCTCCTCTCTTCAGTGGTGTAGAGTAAAAAATTGTATCTTACAAATTGCGTACAGAGTGACAAAAATAGTGAACCATCAAATTTTTCTTGCACACCCCGTATACTGGAAGCAAAAATGGTCCCGCAAATTTACGGTGTTGGGTTAAGGAGTTGTTTAGGAATCTTTTTTGTATCAAACATTTTTCTTGTAACTTTCACCGTTTTCGAGTTATTTGGTGCAACAAATATTTAAATCCGTCTGTGGTCTGAAATTTGAACACCGTTTAAAGGACAGTCAGAGACAAAATCGACTGCAAAACCCACTTGAAGTAAAAAAATAACTGTTTCAAGCACATTTTTGAAATCCTCATTAAATTTCCTATCCGATAACCAGAAAAAACAGGACAAAATTTGGTACAGTCAGGGAGAAAAGCGGTATCAAAGTTTCAACTGTTAGAAACACAGTTTGAATGAACAGTCAGGGACAAAATCGTCCGTAAAATCCACTTGGAGTAAGAAAATAACTGTTTCAAGCACATTTTTGAAATCTTCATTAAATTTCCTATCCGATAACCAGAAAAAACAGGACAAAATTTGGTACAGTCAGGGAGAAAAGCGGTATCAAAGTTTCAACTGTTAGAAACACAGTTTGAATGAACAGTCAGGGACAAAATCGTCCGTAAAATCCACTTGGAGTAAGAAAATAACTGTTTCAAGCACATTTTTGAAATCCCCATTAAATTTCCTATCCGATAACCTGAAAAAACAGGACGAAATTTGGTACAGTCGGGGAGAAAAACGGTATCAAAGTTTCAAGTGCTAGAAACACAGTTTGAATGAACAGTCAGGGACAAAACTGTTCGTAAAACCCCCTTGGAGTAAGAAAATAACTGTTTCAATCACATTTTTGAAATCCCCATTAAATTTCCTATCCGATAACCAGAAAAAACAGGACAAAATTTGGTACAGTCGGGGAGAAAAGCAGTATCACAGTTTCAAATGTTAGAAACACAGTTTGAATGAACAGTCAGGGACAAATTGTCCGTCAAACCCACTTGCATTAAGAAAATTACTGTTTTAAGCCCATTTTTGAAATCCCCATTAAATTTCCTATCCGATAACCTGAAAAAACATGACAAAATTTGGTACAGTCAGGGAGAAAAGCCGTATCAAAGTTTCAAGTGCTAGAAACACAGTGTGAATGAATAGTCAGGGATAAAATCGTTCGTAAAACCCACTTGGAGTCAGAAAATAACTGTTTCAAGCACATTTTTGAAATCCTCATTAAATTTCCTATCCGATAACCAGAAAAAACAGGACAAAATTTGGTACAGTCGGGGAGAAAAGCGGTATCAAAGTTTCAAGTGCTAGAAACAGTGTGAATGAATAGTCAGGGACAAAATTGTTCGTAAAACCCACTTGGAGTCAGAAAATAACTGTTTCAAGCACATTTTTGAAATCCTCATTAAATTTCCTATCCGATACCCAGAAAAAACAAGACAAAATTTGGTACAGTCAGGGAGAAAAGCCGTATCAAAGTTTCAAGTGCTAGAAACACAGTCTGAATGAACAGTCAGGGACAAAATCGTTCGTAAAACCCACTTGGAGTCAGAAAATAATTGTTTCAAGCACATTTTTGAAATCCTCATTAAATTTCTTATCCGATAACCAGAAAAACAGGACAAAACTTGGTACAGTCGGGGAGAAAAGCGGTATCAAAGTTTCAACTCTTAGAAACACAGTTTGAATGAACAGTCAGGGACAAAACTGTTCGTAAAACCCCCTTGGAGTAAGAAAATAACTGTTTCAATCACATTTTTGAAATCCCCATTAAATTTCCTATCCGATAACCAGAAAAAACAGGACAAAATTTGGTACAGTCGGGGAGAAAAGCAGTATCACAGTTTCAAATGTTAGAAACACAGTTTGAATGAACAGTCAGGGACAAATTGTCCGTCAAACCCACTTGCATTAAGAAAATGACTGTTTTAAGCCCATTTTTGAAATCCCCATTAAATTTCCTATCCGATAACCTGAAAAAACAGGACAAAATTTGGTACAGTCAGTGAGAAAAGCGGTATCAAAGTTTCAACTGTTAGCAACACAGTTTGAATGAACAGTCAGGGACAAAACTGTTCGTAAAACCCACTTGGAGTCAGAAAATAACTGTTTCAAGCACATTTTTGAAATCCCCATTAAATTTCCTATCCGATAACCAGAAAAAACAGGACAAAATTTGGTACAGTCAGGGAGAAAAGCAGTGTCAAAATTTGAAAAGCAGTGTCAAAATTCAAAATTGGTCAACTATCAAAAGAGGTCACATATTCTGACTCTCACAAGTTTTGTTTATCTCGTTTTGGTGAAAAATAATTTGGTAATTTTCATACCTGTATAGGATGATCACAAAAAGATACAAATTGGTATATTGAACCACCCTGTAACTGTTAAAATATTCGAGTTAGTGACCGTTAAAATAGAAGTTGTCAAATTCAGTACAAACTGTTTTTAACACTGAATTACTGTTCTGTGACTTACCATCAGAGAAAAGCGTATACAGGGTGTCTAATAAGTATTTCAAAGATTTTGAACCTAAAAAACCATCTTTGAACAGAAACAAGTAGTGATCGAGTTTACTTCGTTCAGTATATTAAGTTGAGTTGTAAACCTAGTCAGAGCTAGCTGGATACAACAAATTGTTAAACGATGGTCAAAAATGTTTTAGAAAAGTTGTTTTGACGCTCCATTTTGAAGTCACGATGACGTAACTTGACATTTGGTTGTGTTGTGGTTTTGTAAAATTAGTACGTCATTGGGACGTCAAACTCGTTCTGCTCGCTCCATGGAACGTCAAAACAAATGCGGCCGCAGTATGCCAACGTCATATTTTTTGATTTTTTACCATTTTAAAGTTAAATAAACTTTGTTACAACAATTTTGATAATAAAAGCCACCTTACTGTCTTCGGAATGGAACAATCGACTCGAATACTAAACCACTCTTTATACCTCGATGGGTCCAGCCATAACAGAGAGACGAAAAGCTCGTTACCGTGCATATTATAAAAACGGTTGACAAGTTGCTGGGTGTGACGTGCTCCACAAAGTTAAGAGTGCTTAGGTGAAGTTTATTACGTCGATAACGGGCATTGGCGTACTTTTGGCAACGTTGCTTCGGTTTGTGAGAAAATTAAGTTGATTTTTCCTAAGTAAAAAGCGGCGACGTGTGAACGAAAAGTGACAAATGGACGTTTTTAACCGGCACATGAAGACGTAAAGGCGCGGCAATAATTACGAAAATAAAACGACCCGGGGAAACATGTGTTTACTTATGCCAAGACAATTGACGGGCGAAAAACCAGGACCGGCCTAACA
This sequence comes from Ips typographus, assembly GCF_016097725.1. Lineage (NCBI taxonomy): Eukaryota > Metazoa > Arthropoda > Insecta > Coleoptera > Curculionidae > Ips > Ips typographus. The sequence continues at coordinate 7,261,358 of NC_138426.1, read as the reverse complement.
TCCTCTCTAGAATCATTACGGCGCGAGAGGAAAATTAGTTGCGAACGCCCCTGTACCAAAACAACTTCAGACAGTTAAAACATCAAGAGTGTTTGACGTGACGAAGAAACGGGTGTATGCAGGCCTTTGGTTGTCTTTTATTGTTTTCTAAAGTGATGATAAAATATGGCAACAACACTTCCGGTTTACTATAGATAGTACGTAGTGTCGAATCCATGTACTATAGTTGGATGTGATTCAGTGTTGCTGTTGCCATCTGTCATCTGTCAGCGGGCCGAATTTGATTTTTGTGGTTATGTCAATGTGTGCGCTCCTAATCAAAAAAAAAAGTTATTACACGTTTTAATGCTAAAACCTGATATTCTGATTAAACGCCGAATAAGTTTGGAATAAAGTTTAAAGCCTTAAAAGTAAAGGGTGTTGTGTTTTTTCCCGATTTAGAGTGCGAGAGACGTTTTGTTCGAGGGTGACACTGTTTAATTCTCAGCCTTCCACCTGTTAAGGGCTCTCGAAAATATGAGCATTCTACCCCTAAAAGTAATCTCGTCAAGTGGTACTAAAAAAAGGTACGAAAATATCGCACTTCTCGAAAGGTACTTGACCGACCCCACAATAGCTCGGCAAGGGTCCGCACCCGTTTTACCATAATGAGGGGGCCCCACAATAGCCGTCGTAAATCTTCTCCCTCGCACATAATCTTAATAAATAGACACGTTATTTCTGGTTCTTATTGTTGCTGTTTGGGTTCCCTTCGACACGAAACACACAAATACGAAATTTTGTTTGGCCGCAATTCGTTTTCACGCTCCGTTTGACGTCACGATGACGTAATTTCACAAAACGTAGTTTCACAAATTCATTGGCCACAAGTCAGAAAACGTCATAGTCACGTGACTATTCAATCAATAAAACTTGACATTTACAGTTTCTGGATTGGAAACCAGTTAAGGATTGTCTCTGCGAACAGACCAACTGTTAAACACACTCTGACTGTCACCATTTTGTCACTAACACTTTTCAAGACACTTAACTGACAAAAATTACCTTAATTTAGTTAAATGTCTATGCATATTTACAAAAAATTTGTTAATAACTCGCTTACTTGAAACATTCCGTATATGCACGTTAATGATCGTAGATGGCTAATAAATAGGGCTATCACGTGACGTTGAGCGGACAGGGCTACGTTGCACCGTTCGGCCGCTAGAGGGTGTCAAAGTTTTTTTTTCCGTAGGGACTGTGAAAAATAAAACAAAGTTTTTCAAAGGAATTCAAAAAATCGACTTTTTGTGGGACAGTTACGTGACTCTAATAAACCAATTTTTTTCTACCGAAATCAGTAAATATGCAAAAATATTGGAAATTGAAGGGAAAAGCCATATACTCTTTTCATTACGCACTTTATACTTTCATGAATGATTTTTTCGCATTTCTGACATGTAACTGTCACACAATAGTGATAACTGTCAAAAACAACTCCATGAAGCTATAAACTGTAAAAAATTGCTTAAAGGCAGTACAAATCATATTTAAAGCTTGTTTATAGGGCTATGAATACAATTTTGACATTTCTGGCATACAAAAGTGTATGGTTCGGACTGAATTTGTTCTGTAACATGCGCGTTAAAATCGGATCCATAGAGCTATTAACAATAACGTGAAAAACGTTTAAATTATGTTAAGTTAAACTACGCTTTTGTACTTTTAGCTTCAGAACTTTTGACAGGTCACGTGTCTGTTTTGAACACATTTAAATGCGTCACAATGGTGGTAACTGTCAAATACCAATCCATAAAGCTGTAAAACTACAAAACCTGCTTAAAAGCACTGTTACAGTTAATACAGTTGTACTATAGTGGTCTTCATGTTTTCTGTTAAAGTTTTCACCCTGTATATGTCTAGAAAGTTTGACTTTTTGTAAAGTACACAGCAGGCCGTGAAAAGCTGAATCAAGTGACGTAATAATATACAGGGGGTCCTATTTGAAATAGTGCATTGTTTGGTCTTTGAAGCTTGGTGCAACTTACTGTTGAAACTTTCACTGTGTATATCTTTGTTTTTCCATGGATAGGGTAGACCCAAAAAGGTCGTGAATAGACTTTATCAGGAGACTTAAAAAAACAGTCACGTGACCGGTCAGTGACAAAACGAAACAAAGACAGTACTTAGTTATTTTTCCTGCTTTGATGCAACAAATTCACTCTTGAAATTGTGGTTTAAAGTTTGGACACCCTGTAACTCAGTTATTTCTGGGAGTTCAGGGTGGTTCAGCCACTTGAAAGAACCGTTTTGAGCTCCGCTCTTCAGTGGTGTAGAGTAAAAAATTCTATCTTAAAAATTGCGTACAGAGTGACAAAAATAGTGAATTATCAAACTTTTCTTGCACACCCTGTATACTGGAAGCAAAAATGGTCCCGCAAATTTACGGTGGTGGGTTAAGGAGTTGTTTAGGAATATTTTTAGTCTCAAACATTTTTCTTGTAACTTTCACCGTTTTCGAGTTATTTAGGAAAAACTGGTTCCGTCTGTGGTCTGAAATTTGAACACCGCTTAAAAGACAGTCAGAGACAAAATCGATTGCAAAACCCACTTGGAGTAAGAAAATAACTGTTTCAAGCACATTTTTGAAATCCTCATTAAATTTCCTATCCGATAACCAGAAAAAACAGGACAAAATTTGGTACAGTCGGGGAGAAAAGCGGTATCAAAGTTTCAAGTGCTAGAAACACAGTGTGAATGAACAGTCAGAGACAAAATCGTCCGTAAAACCCACTTGAAGTAAGAAAATAACAGTTTCAAGCACATTTTTGAAATTCCCATTAAATTTCCTATCCGATAACCAGAAAAGAAAAAACGGGACAAAATTTGGTACAGTCGGGGAGAAAAGCAGTATCAAAGTTTCAAGTGCTAGAAACACAGTGTGAATGAACAGTCAGGGACAAAATCGTCCATAAAACCCACTTGGAGTAAGAAAATGACTGTTTCAAGCACATTTTTGAAATCCCCATTAAATTTCCTATCCGATAACCAGAAAAAAACAGGACAAAATTTGGTTCAGTCGGAGAGAAAAGCGGTATCAAAGTTTCAAGTGCTAGAAACACTGTGTGAATGAACAGTCAGGGACCAAATCGACTGTAAAACCCACTTGGAGTAAGAAAATAACTGTTTCAAGCACATTTTTGAAATCCTCATTAAATTTCCTATCCGATAACCAGAAAAAACAGGACAAAATTTGGTACAGTCAGGGAGAAAAGCGGTATCAAAGTTTCAAGTGCTAGAAACACAGTGTGAATGAACAGTCAGGGACAAAATCGTCCGTAAAACCCACTTGAAGTAAGAAAATAACTGTTTCAAGAACATTTTTGAAATCCCCATTAAATTTCCTATCCGATAACCAGAAAAAACAGGACAAAATTTGGTACAGTCAGGGAGAAAAGCAGTGTCAAAATTTGAAAAACTTTCCGAGTGAACTTTCCGAATTTGACAGTGGGTCACAAGATATCATCTAGACATTTTGATAAAGTGGTCAACTATCAAAAGAGGTGACATATTCTGACTCTCACAAGTTTTGTTTATCTCATTTTGGTGAAAAATAATTTGGTAATTTTCATACCTGTATATGAAATATACAGGTATGAAAATGATCACAAAAGGATACAAATTGGTATATTGAACCACCCTGTAACTGTCAAAGTATTCGAGTTAGTGACCGTTAAAATAGAAGTTGTCAAATTCAGTACAAACTGTTTTTAACACTGAATAACTGATCTGTGACTTACCATCAGAGAAAAGCGTATACAGGGTGTCTAATAAGTATTTCAAAGATTTTGAACCTAAAAATCCATCTTTGAACAGAAACAAGTAGTGATCGAGTCAAAAAATTGTTAAACGATGGTCAAAAATGTTTTATAGAAACGTTATTCAAACCAGAAGTTTGTTGGAAATCAATAAAATCACGTATCGTACACATCCCTAGTAATAAAGCGTTTATTTGATTTTTGACAGTTAACAGATGTCTTTGAAACTTCATGCCAACCGCATTCGTTTTGACGCTCCATGGAGCGAGCAGAACAAATTTGACGTCACGATGACGTAACTTGACATTTGGTTGAGTTGTGGTTTTGTTAATGGGACGTTTTGAACGCATTTAAATCCGTCACAATGGTGGTAACCGTCAAATACCAATCCATAAAGCTGTAAAACTACAAAACCTGCTTAAAAGCACTGTTACAGTTAATACAGTTGTACTATAGTGGTCTTCATGTTTTCTGTTAAAGTTTTCACCCTGTATATCTCTGGAAAAGTTGGCTTTTTGTAAAGTACACAGTAGGCCGTGAAAAGCTGAATCAAGTGACGTAATAATATACAGGGTGTCCTATTTGAAATAGTGCATTTTTTGGTCTTTGAAACTGTTGAAACTTTCACTCTGTATATCTTCTTTGTTTTTCCATGGATAGGGTAGATTCAAAAAGGTCGTGAATAGACTTTATCAGGAGACTTAAAAAAAAAACAGTCACGAAACAAAGACAGTACTTGAGACGTCGATGGTCGTCCACCCGCACTGTTTACCATGAACGGTTTCGCAAAGTCGTTCCGGGAAATTTATGCATTTTAGTCTTTCGTCCAATAAACGATTCCTGGTATACAGTGGTGGTTTTCTCCGTCTTTGTCTTTTATATGTTAGTTGGTCGTGCGGTCGCATTTTTGTCATTTCACAGCGCGACCATGCGTGGCGGCATTAAAAATAAGGAATTTTTCAAATTAAAATTTGTATCCCCGCACCCAGTGACGTACCCGATTTTTTCCAGCGTTTCGGGGGGGGGGGGGGGAGTGATCAATGACGTCATTAGCGCCCAACAAGTGCCGGAACGCATTAGCGTCGCAAATAACGTGGGACAAGTGTCGGTCTTAATCACTTCCACTCAGTGGCGTCCCTAGAGACCTCTAAATCATGGAAAAAACTTGAACTGCAGAAAGAGAGAGAAAACGAGCGTAAAACACGATTTACGGTCTCGTTAATGCTATCTGTCAGTCTACGCCCCTGATATTATTACATTAATTAACTGAAAACCTCCGGGGCACTATATCTGTCAGGCCGCTTGTCTCATAATCGTCCCTGATGTGTTTGTGTAAACTCCCTAGTTCCTAAATAAATGCTTTCAATAATCCAATGAATGCAACGTTGCCACTGTTTAAGTCAATCCTGTGCACCTTTGACAGCAATTGACTTGAAAAATTATCAAAAATTCTCTTTTTCTCGGGCTTTAGCTATTACTAAGCCAAAGCTTAGTCTGCTACCCAACTAACTAACTTCATTCAAAGTACTCCATATTCGCCTTATTTTTGTATGTAAAGTAGGTCGGGGGTATCGGTTAACGCGCATTCCGGTGGATCGAGTGTCAATTTGGCACGTGATGACGGGGCTCGGTCTCTCGTTCCCGGTTAACTGAATGGATATTGCGGGGTTAATAAACTATTGATTTGCTCGTTTTGATATCAGTTCTGGTTACAATTCCGTGGATTAAACGTTACCAAACAGGAAGAGAAGAAGTTATCTTAACCTCACAACACGCCACGTGTCGAATAGACATTATGCAGGTACAAGTTTGGACTGTGAATGAATTGTCATGATTATTATCATCCTGAAGATGAGATTTACTCAAATCTCACTCACCTCTTAGTTGCATGATAATATCGTCATAACTGGCATCAGATTCACCCTGACCATTCATTCTAATATTCTAGTAAATAAAGAAAATTTAAATAAATAAGCTTGAATAAAAATTCTATTATAGGGATGCCAAGTTATTTTTAAGGTAAATAACTAAACCTATCTAACTTACTTTCTACCTAAAAATCCTGCTTCTAAATATATCATTGAAACTACAAATGTCTTTAAAACAAAAAATTACAAACTTCTTACAACTAATACTCTTCGTCAAAGAGTCCAAATTGTCCAAAATAAACCGTCAGTTGACCAATCTTCTTCTTTTCCGTTGAGGTGAATTTTTAACTGCAAAGGCTGTATCTCGGTAACAGCCGGGAGGCCTCCTCGCGGTTATCGATTTAACCACTTCTGGAATAGGTCCTCTATCACAATATGCTGGTAGCACTCGGTATTACACTCAGTAACTTCCGTTCCGGAAGGAAACAGCTTTCTAAGATCCCCTGATCTTCAATAGTGTGATTTTTGCTCGATTTTTTTAGAAAACTGACTTTCCAGCTCTCATTAAAAGTCTCTCTTGACAATCAACCACCATAAAAACAAAAAAAAACCTTTTTCCCACCTTCTACCTCCACGTACCACCTTTTTCACCTCCTTTGAAGTTCATCAAGTAATACTGTTAATTTTCTTAATAACTACATACAATCCTACTAAAACTAACTATAATGGTAAACACTTGACATCCCTACAAAAATGTACCTTTTCTATAAATTAAATAAATAAATTTTCTTTATTTTCTTGAAAAAAATCCTTATTTTCAAGACAGAATGTTCAGTAGCATGCACTACAAGGAAGATCACAGTCTAAACTTAGCCTTCAAAATGACTGGAAATAGACCTGTTCGCAAATGCAATTTTCAGCTTCCATGTATTGAATATCCACGTGACTTTGGCTTGTGACACTCTGCGAACAAACCTAGTAATGTAGCTAATGCCAGAAAAATAGGAATAACGATTTTCTGAGTTATTACAAAAGAGTTGAATTTCCAATTTAAATGAAACAAGAGTCACTTTTGTGGTCAAACTGGCAGTTTTGGTATTTTATAAAACTGTTGGGTATCTTAAAATTAACTCGTCAACGTCAAAAAAGCGTAAAGCAAACGAATAGCGGGGTCCGTCCGGTGGTTTTTAAGAAAATCCATTAAGCCTTCGAAGTTGCACGCTGAGATGACAACAACAAGTGTTCGTCTCGCTTAATGGCGCTCCGCCGAAGACAAAAAGTCTCCGACAAACGGCCATTTGGCCGGCACATGTTCCCTGGGGACTCTGTTGCGACGTTGCCACTTTTTTCTCGTTATTAATTGTGGGTTTTTCGTGACAGATTGACGGGATCGCCCCAGAGCGGTCACACGTCCAGTTCGTGCGGTTCGCCGCCGACCGCCGCCCCCACCGACTCGCTGACCGCCCCCGGTTGTTTGGCTAATTTCGCGGCCGCTGCCGCCGTCGGATGGCCCCTGATCGATGCTCAAGGTGCCTTTTGCTATTTACTCGTTTGATTTATATGCGAAAATATCGATTTGCAGGAGTCAAAAGCGAAATTAAATCGCCCGGCTTGGACGATTCGGAAGTGGCCGCCGCCCTGTCCGCCCACCAAGACGTCGTGACGGCGACGGCGCCGTTTTATGGGGCGTCGCCTGCTGATATCGGCGCCGCCACTTACGACAAAGACTATCCCCAAGCTTATGCTCAGGCGCACCAGTATTACAATAGGTAATGTAGTTTACTTTTAAATATTTTTTCTCATAAAAAACTGTTAAGTCTGACACTTTGACACCCCGCAAACAGCTGTACCTTGTTTATTTATCTGAAAAAGCTTTGTTTATACGTTTTTCCCCCAATTATTACGCCCCCAGAAAAAGTGGAAAGAGATAATTAACAGCACCCCAGTATGAGATGTTGATGTTTCCGAATTTTAATGAGAACAGAAGGGGAACGCCACTCCCAATAAACTAAACATAAACGAAATTAAAATTCCTGAATTCTGATTCTTTTTTTGTGGAATTTATAGACCTAGACACACCTGTGAGGCTTAGGGAGACAGCGTTGCCAAATTTATTGATAAACTTACTTTTATTTCAGCATGCATCAGGCGTACGGCACTTCCAGCTCAGCAACAGCGCCCTACATGGGATCTTCCAATTCCAGTCCGTTTTACGGTTCCTCCTCGTACCCCTACGCCACCTTAGGACCGTCAAGAGGATTGAATCCCTCCTGTAAAAGTTCTGGTAATTACTATATTCCACACATTAAAATCCTTACTTGATAAATTAAACTGGTTTTAGGGTATATAGCCGCCCCTTACGGATCGCCAGCCAGTGCATTCGGGGCGGCGTCCGCCCAAACCGGCCAGTACAGCCCCTACGCGTCCGCCTACAGTTCGACGGGGAGCGGAACCGCCAGTTTCGCCCAGGGATTCTCTCAGGTAGTACCAATGTTTGTCTAAATAGTAAAGTGCTTATTACAAGAGGGTTTTTAGGGGGTGGATTACAGTGCCTATAGCTCAAGTTACACGGACGCGCAAACCACGCAATACGCAAGCAGTTACTACGCCTCGCAATCGTACTCACCTTACGTGAGTTCCCCCAGCTCTAGTGGTAGTATCGGTACCTCTACGTATCAGTTGGCGACTGGGGCACTTTCTGGTAAGTTTCCAAACTTAAATTTTCTAGTTTTAAACTACAAATTCGTTTAAAAATTGCCAATTTATGAGGGCGATGTTTGCCACTGGCGGCCATTTTGTTGCATAAGCCAATTCAAACTTTTGACAGATTAAATTGGTCAGTTTGCTTATACTACTTATACCCTATAAACAATTCTTCATATATCTAATTTTTTGTAATTTCCACTGTTATTGAAAGAAAAAAAACTTTATTAACGTTGAAAATTGTTTAATTAAATTGCTACAAGTCACAAAAACTCCTAAAATGTCCAAACTTGCCACTAAAAATATAGCAACTATGCTTGGAGTGGTCACTACTAACCTCTATTTGTACCTTCCTCCTTTAAGCCAAGCTTAAGTTAAGTTAAGTAAATTCAAAAGATATAAATTAAATTATTATTTAAATTTTTCAAAGCGAAAATAGGTCACGTGATTGAAAATATACCTACTCGAGCATGTAGTTGTTTGGTGACAGTTCCGAGAAAGTAGAGAAAAAGAAGTATCAACTAACCTAACCAAATTTTAAACGTCAATGTAATGGTTTGTTTATATTTGGATTTTAGTTTGTGTTGCTCAAGTTATTGTTTGAGACTTAAAATAAGGCCTAGAAACGAAAAAAAAAATGATTAGAGTTTAGTTTAACAATAAAAAAAAATCAAACATGCAGTCTTTGTGTCCCTACAGTGACACTAGTGGTTCGGACCAATCTGATGATGATGAGGGTATTTCAGACTCATTTGTAAACTGGTTTTTAGTAATTTGTGTCTTTCTGTGCAGAAAGCCCTTCGAACAGCATCTCACTGACTGAAAGTTCCACGCCCCTGAAAGCGGACAGTGCCAGACGTTCAAGGGAATCATCTAGTAGTTTAGGTTTGTTGTCTTGAAACTCATAAAGAGTGTTGTGTCAGTAAATTTGGTTGTAGGTAATGAAACGCGGACGCGAGGCCGAGGCAGACGGACCAACACAGTTTCCCCCACGTCACCCGAGTCAAAAACTGACAGGGTTTTCATATGGGACTTGGATGAGACCATTATAATTTTTCACACCCTGTTGACGGGCAGCTATGCCACTAAATATCATAAGGATGCTCAAAATGTGGTTCAGTTGGGTTTCAAAATGGAGGAAATGGTGTTCAATTTGGCTGACACACACTTTTTTTTTAATGACATTGAGGTAAGTGTTAGACATAATTTGACAGTTTAAGTTGAAAATTCATTTGTTCTAGGAGTGTGATCAAGTTCACATAGATGACGTTTCATCGGATGACAACGGACAAGATCTGTCAAATTACAACTTTAGCACCGACGGTTTTCATGCAGCATCGGCGACCGGAAGTGGAAATTTGTGTCTAGCGGCGGGTGTCCGTGGTGGGGTGGATTGGATGCGAAAATTGGCGTTCCGCTACCGGAAAATCAAAGAAACTTACAATAATTACAGAAACAGGTTTGTTTTACACCTTTCAAGTTTTTTTGTGACTAATTTAAGTTTTGTTTAGTGTGGGAGGTTTGTTAGGCTCAAATAAACGAGAGCAATGGCTGCAATTGAGACAGGAAATTGAAGCAGTAACCGACAATTGGCTGACTCTGGCCAATAAGTGTCTAACTCTAATCAACAGCAGGAGTAATTGTGTTAACGTGCTAGTCACCACCACTCAACTGATTCCAGCGTTGGCTAAAGTGTTGCTTTTTGGTCTTGGGAATGTTTTTCCCATTGACAATATTTATTCAGCTACCAAAATTGGAAAGGAAAGTTGTTTTGAGAGGATCGTGGCCCGTTTCGGACGGAACTGCACTTATGTGGTGATTGGTGACGGGCAGGACGAAGAGGCCGCGGCAAAAACGTTAAATTTTCCTTTTTGGCGCATCACCAGTCACAGTGAAATTGCCGCCCTTTACAACGCCCTCGACATGGACTTTTTATGATTGATCTGTGGTATTTTCTCTTTGTAAAAATTGTACATTTTTATACATAAAAAATTGCAAAAAACAATGTTTTTCAGAGTTTGTGTTTCCCAAAAAAAAAGGCAATGTACCAAAACAATAATAGCAATTTTTTGTATTATAATAAAATCAACGAAAATATTACTATAGTGTATCATAAATTTAAACTTATATATATTAAAAAAAAAATAAATCACTGTGTATATACAACATATTTTATAGTTTTATTATTGTTTGAAACCTGGCAAAATGGTGTGCGTCAGTATGGCAACGTTACATTGTTTGTTCACTGTTGCCATTCCCAGGGATTTGTTATTGAATTAAACCAACCTACTATTATTGGCCTTTCAAGGGATACTCCCTCTGGTGATCAGTTTTGAAAACAGTTTCTGGCATTTCTCCCTTTATTTACATTGATTTTGGTTAGGAATTTAGCACTGGGGATGAAGTGACAGTGTCATATTATTTATATTAATTTATAATCTTAGGTTAGAATTGCCTGATTTAAAGGCCAATATTTAAAAATAAACTAGGTATGTTAGTTTATTACATACACAATATACAATACAGTTTTCTTAAAAGAACTTGACTCCCTGAACATCATCTGTCAAAATTAATTCACATTTCCTATCTTTTTCCAGCACTTGCAGTGCTTTAACCAGCACTTCGTGCTGAATTTCGTAAAACTCTTCACCTTGCACCTCCTCGCCTTGAGACAGTTCATATAAAGTCAACACAGAGCCCTGCAACCCCCTATTTGATACATAACCATAGATAGCAGACGCCCATTCGTCCAGGGTGTGCCAGTATATTTCCCAACGATGTTTCGCCTTAAATTTAATCGCTACAATGATTTTACAGGCTAAATTACACCCACCAACCTTATCAACTGGGGCTGCATGTCCAGTTTTTTGTAGCTCAGCCAGTATGGATCCCACCACTTCCTGATCGAGTTTCCGATTGATATTGGAGTTGTTAAAGAGGGGAATGTTGGCCGTCTCCCTCACGTCAATCAAATACAGCTTGGAACGTTTGCAATAGTCTAGAATTAAAGTTTTCCAGGCTTGGACTTGTTTGGCCCTGGTGTCAGGGTTGGGTTGTAGCGTGAAAAACGGTGGAAAATTGTATTGCCACGGCCACTCGACCTCTGTCTCTGCCATAATGTTTTTACTTGATTAAGCCTGAAACTGTTGGTTGTTTAGCCTTAAAACAGATTTAACTAAATTTATTTAGTAATAAAAAATGTAAACACAATACTAACCTAAAATTTTAACGTTAACTGTCAAATGTCAGAAAAGTTGGACAGTCTGTTGTCGGGTCACGTGTACCTTGTAGACTTTTACAAATAAAGTCACATGACTGTTTAGACAGTTAGATCTGTAAGTTTATACTTAACCTCAATTTCTCACTATAATGTAAACAATTAAATGGTTATTAATAAAAACTTAGCTTTTTCCTCTAACATAACAGAACAACATGCAAAAACCGCGATAAAAGCGTGACCGATTAGTTGCTTGACCGAAAGAGAGCATGAGCGATAAAAATTAATGCCGCAGTATGAGTTTATTGTTTACGAAACTGGCCGGCGCAACACATGCGCCCCAAAGACACTTTCACTTAACCCAACTGAACCAGTTTCGTCGAGGCGTAGCCTTGAGTTGCGTACAGTTGGCCACTGCTGGAAAATCCCGTATCAAAATGGTAATTTTTATTTTCTGTATCCATACCCAGCTTTATATTCCTTACAATTTCAGTCTGATAAGTTAACTCAAGAAGAACGCGATACCCAGTTAAACACCCTTCTGGGTAAAGGTTGGACCGTACAGAATAACCGCGACGCTCTGTACAAAGAGTTCCAGTTTAAAAACTTTAATGAGGTGAGCTCTGTGACTAAATCAACCATAACCTTCTTTAATGTGGATTGTTTGCAAAAGGCTTTTGGCTTTATGACTCGCACTGCACTTTTGGCTGATAAAATGGACCATCATCCTGAATGGTTCAATGTGTACAACAAGGTGAACGTCACTTTAAGCTCCCATGACATTAATGGATTGAGTAAAAGAGACCTGAAGCTGGCTAACTTTATGGAAGAAATTGGTGGAGGTGTTAAAGGCTAAGAATGTTTTTTCTGTTTAAATTATAAATATAAAGTTGAACTAACACTACAAGGTAAGCAAACTGTGTGTAATTTATTAAAAAATTAGGATGTTTTAAAACTTAAGACTAAATTCAAGCTGGGTTACTACTAGAGTGAATCATTTCAAAAGGTTCTTCTGGAAAGTTTTCAAACTCAAACTTCTTGAATTTGGTTTGTAACAGTTGTCTCAACTGGACACTGTGAGCATAGTCGCGGGTTTCACACACTATTATAACCTGAAATTTAATAAGTTAACTCACAACTCTGCAACAATTGAGTGACTTTTACCTCAACACTAAAAACGTCTGAAGCAACCCAAGCTCTTTCGTGTACGATATCTTTAATGGATACCCCAATTGAACTGAGTACTTTACAGAGTTCGCATACTCCTCCAGGTCTGTCACTAACTGTCACTCGACACTTAACCAGCCGCCCGTCAGCCGCCAGACCTCTTTCCAAACATCTGCCCAATATGGTGGTGTCAATGTTGCCACCACTCAATATCAAAACCACCCTAAAAATTACTAATTAGAGTGTTAGGAGTTTTGAGCTGGTTTTCACCACCTTTTTCCTTTAAACTCATTTAATTGTCCTCCCAATATGGCGGCTAGTCCGCAAGCGCCAGCCCCCTCCACTACACACTTTTCATTTTCTATGAACCTTAAAATGGCTAAAGCAATCCACTCCTCTTTGACCACCACCTGGAACACTCATTTCGATCAAAAGTAAACACAAAACTAGGCAAAACCTTTACAATTTTATCCAGTAAACCTCGTGACGTTTCCCAAGCGTTGTAACCAATCTCCGCGACCGCCAAACCGTCAGCCAATGTGCCTTCGTTACTGGTGAATAACGGTTTCCCATTGGCCAAGGCGTGGGTGTAACTGGCGCACTTTTCAGCCTCAACCCCCTGGAAACCACACCCAAAACGTTGAACACACCCGTGTTGCAGCGTTGCCAACTCACAATAATTTTGATGTGGGGATAGAGAGTTTTGACAGCGACTGACACGCCCGCCAGCAATCCCCCACCACCTGTCGGCACCACAATGGCATCAATGTCGGGCACTTGCTCCACAATTTCCAGACCCAAGGTCCCTTGACCCGCTATTATGTGAGGATGATCGTAACCGTTAATGTAGGTCAGACCTTTTTCTTTGGATAGTTTAAAGGCCACTTGTTTGGCTTCGCTCATGTCCTACACAATTATGACGTTTACAAAAAAAAATATGACGTTTGTAGTGTCTGTCAATCTACCTTGCCTTCAATCACCACATTGGCGTGATACTCGCGACATTTTTGAATTTTCATTATAGGGGCTATCAAGGGCATCACTACGGTAACGGGGATTCCCAGCTTGTAACCATGGTAACACACCGCTTGGGCGTGGTTGCCTAACGACGCGGCAATTACGCCACGTTGCCGCTCTTCCTCGTTTAGCATGAGAAGGGCGTTTCGCGCCCCACGTTCTTTGAAACTGAGTTTTGGAAATAACACACTCCACTGACAGAGTTTCATAACAACGGTTAAATGTAATTTACCTGCCGGTGTGCTGTAGGAAATCTTTTTTCAAGTAAATGTCCATGCCGGTTATTTGGGAGATGTGGGATTTCTGTTGGAAAAGGCAGAGTTGCCAAATTGAGCGAAAAAACGCGAAATCCACCTACCTCGCATGGTGTGTTTTTAACTCCACTTTTAATTTTGTAAGCAGCCAATGTTACTTCTTCGAAAGTGATTCTAACAGGTCGTTCCGGATCACAAAACGGGTCTTCTGCGGCAGAGCCCTAAAGCAAAAAATAATAGTATAAAAATTCAATCCAAAGTAATTCAATCCAACCTTACATTTGTAAATTCGAACATTTTGATACACTTTTTAATGTTACACTAAAATGGAATGTTACTAAAAGGGAATTTACACTAAAACTGTAAACATATCGAATAAACGTACCTATAAACATTGTTTGTGGAAGTTTTTTGGCAAAGATATGCGAGGTTAAAGGCGTTGAATTAGTGATATTAAGTAACGTTTTAGGGTCAAAGGGCTTCAAGATTAGCCAAGAAACAATTCTACTTACGTTATTTCCTTCAGCCTGAGTCTCGTCCAAGTCGTAGGAGAATTCCATAGTGTTTCAGTAAACAAAACTGCTCGAAAATAGTCAATATATTGCGACTAAATAACGCACAGTTATCAAAACTGCGACCTAGAGTTTAAACTTTATCAATAAAGAACAAACTAATTAGAAAATTTTATTGTTTATACTCTATTAATTTATCATTTTGGTTGTACTACTGGTTTTTGTCGATTGGAAATTGGTAAGGTTTTGTTAACATGGCGTGTCCACTCCATACACACCTATACTTCACTGGTTTAAAATACATCAATAACCACGTGACACTATACGGACTTTAGAGCTTCTGGTCACGTGACTTCTTTCAATTAGCACATGTGACTCTAAAGTGAGGTTATGTATTTAGCGTGTTTACATTTTGTGGTGTGGTTGTTTTAAATTTAATCTAAATCCGTAATTTACCAATAAAACAACGTTTAAAATCATGTCAGGGAAGGTTGAAACACGAAAAATCACCCGAATGGAGGATTTGCTGGAAAACACCACCGAAAAAACGAACCCTGTGGAACAAGAACCCGAAAAACAAAAGTAAGTCCTTTTTTTAGTCCTGTAGGAGATTTTAGTCTAATCGCAGTCCGTTCGCAGTAAACCTAAAAACACACCTACCGTTAAAGGTAAACCGAAATCCGGTCGTTTCTGGAAAACTGAAAAGAAAAAGTTTTCTTCCATTATTAAAACAAAAGGACTGAAAAACTCGTTGGAGAAGAAGCAGAAGCTGCGCGAGAAACTGCAAAAAATCAAGGAAGTGTCCAGGGAACGGGTGGCACTGAAACAGCAAGAGGAGGAATTGCGCAAGCAAAGGAGGAGAGAAAATTTGAAAAAACAGGAGGAGAACCGGAAAAAGTCTGAGGTGGTGCAGGTCATTACAAACACAAAAAAATTGAAAAGAATGAAGAAAAAACAGTTGAGGTATATAGAAAAAAGGGACACAACACAGGTGTCCAAGTGATTTGTAATAAAGTTAAGTTTACATTCTGAAAATTCCAAAGTCAGTTTTGGAGAGTTTTTTGTTGAGTGTGACTGCCAGGCTGAGCCCTAAAACCTTCCTGGTATCTTTAGGGTCAATGACTCCATCATCCCAAAGTCTGAAATTAACCTTAAGTCACTTGGGAGAGCAGGAGGTTGCATAACTTACCTAGCAGTACTAAAGTAGGGGGAACCTTCAGTTTCAAATTTATCGACAATTTCTCGCTCAAATTCTTCTTTTTCCCCTTCCTTCCATTGTCTATTGGCCACTTGAGACAAAACGCCGGCGGCCTGGGGGCCTCCCATTACCGATATTCGTGCATTAGGCCACATAAATAGGAAACGCGGTGAATAAGCTCGACCACACATTCCTTTTTTAATCAATGTTATGAATGGTTCAAATGGGGGTTAAATTGGGGCGGTATTACCGTAGTTGCCGGCTCCGTAAGAGCCTCCAATTATCAGGGTTATTTTGGGAACTTGGGCGCATGCTACAGCCGTTACAAGTTTGGCGCCATTTTTCGCAATTCCACCAGTTTCTGCTTGACGCCCCACCATAAAGCCTGTAGAAAAATGGGTTAGTTTACAGGTGACCAAGTTCAAAAAGATCATTCACCAGTAATATTTTGCAGGAAAATTAAAGGAATGTTACGTTGACAGCACAGTTGAACAAAATGGGCTCCTTTCAACGCACTTTCAGAGAATAACACTCCATTGTTGCCTAAAATGCCCACAGATTTACCATACAGTTTGGCAAACCCGCATACCAGGGTTTCACCATACTTCTTTTTAAACTCGTCAAATTTAGAACCGTCAAAAATGCTTAAAAAAAGACAGATACACTAATTAGGGATATTTAAGCTGAAGTGGGCAATTTTAAGTGGTAATAATGACTTTTAGAAGCTTCCAAATGCTTCTGAAGCAGCATAGAAGCTTTTAAAACAGTACAAAAGCTTCTGTATGCTTCTAGAGCAGTTTAAAGGCTTTCAACAATTTCTAGAACAATCTAAGAATTTCCAAAAGCTTTTAAATCAGTCCAGAACTTTCAACATGAATTTGACACTGTCTAAAAATATTTCAAAAGCTTCCAAAACAGTTTCTAAAAGCTAGAAGCTTTCAAAAGGTTTTTGAACAGTCTAAGCGCTTTCAAAACAGTTTCAAAGCTTTTACATGCTTCTAGAGCAGTTTAAAAGCTTTCAAGAATTTCTAGAAATTAGAATTAATATTACTGAACAATTTCAAAGCCAGAAAGGATATTCTAACATTGTGTCCAGTTAGATTGCCACAAAAACCCACTGTACACTGGCCACATTCATTTTCACGTCCCCTATCAAGGGAGCAGAGCAAAAGTGACGTGACGATGACGTAAATAGGTATAGAACTTTAATTTGACCAACTGTCAAATTACATCATCGTGACATCATATTCGCTCCATGGTAACCTACCGGGCTATAATCTCTCTAACATCAAAAGGTTTTATAATATCCCGGTTAACGATTCCATACAAGTCCTCAGGATTATACAGGGGGTCTTCAAAAGGTTCTGGAAAAGTATTTGAAGGGTGCCTGTTAAGGTTGGCCACTATAGCCCTAGCAATATCGATGGCGTGTTGATCATTTAAGGCATAATGATCGGTAACTCCCGATTGACTGCAGTGTAAATCAGCCCCGCCCAAATCTTCCGCGGAAATCTTTTAAAAAGCTTATTACTTAGCATTTGTTTTCACGCTCCATAGAGCGAGCAGAGCTTTTATGAGGTCACAATGACGTAATCTGACAATTGGTCCAATTACGGCTTTGCCAAATTACGTCATTCTGACGTCAAAAACGCTCTGCTCGCTCCATGGAGCTTAAAAACGAATGCGACCTTAGTATAGTAAGAAACAATCACTCACCATTTCACCAGTGGCGGCCCTAACTAAAGGGGGACCTGCCAAAAAAATAGTGCCTTGTCGTCTCACTATCACAGACTCATCAGCCATGGAGGGCACGTAAGCCCCACCTGCAGTACACGGCCCCATCACTACAGCAATTTGGGGTATCCCCTCCGCTGACATGTTGGCCTGGTTGAAGAAAATCCGGCCAAAGTGGTCGCGGTCCGGGAAAACTTCAGATTGTTGCGGTAAATTAGCACCGCCACTGTCTACCAAATATATACAGGGTAGATGGTTTTGTTGGGCTATTTCCTGGGCTCTTAGATGTTTTTTCACTGTTATTGGGTAGTAAGTGCCTCCTTTCACTGTGGCATCGTTAGCCACTATCATACAGTCCTGACTGTTGTTTATTATTGTTAATAATTATTACCCTAAAAACAGTGTCAACTTGCTTACCCATGCACTTTACCAATTCCAGTAATAACTCCTGCAGAACTTATAGAATTATCATACAGCTCATTGGCGGCTAAAGGTGATAATTCCAGGAAAGCCGAGTTTTTATCCAGGAGCAGGTTAATTCTGTCTCGCGCTAGTAATTTACCTTTATTCAAATGCTTGCTCACTGCTTTAGGGCCTCCACCTTTCAGTACATGACTGGTCTTTAATTGAAGACTTCCGACAAGCTCAGACATGTAAGAATGGTTTTCCTGTTAAAATATCATTATAATCCAGACAATTTCAAAATTACTAAACCATACCAAAAAGGTGGAGGAGTTTGGGTCTGCTTTACTAGAAATCACATTGCTGGAGTAGCACCGCAACAGTTTTAATAAAACACCGCGAGGCCCTAAAATTGGTTGCTTCAGAGACATTTTATAGTACTGGTGACCTTAACTAAACTGTTATCAAATGTATTCAGTGATTTTTGATTGTAAACATGTTTTTGTAAATAATTAATTTTGAAATTGGTAACTGGTGCAGTGTTGCCAAAGTTTGTCAAATTAAGGTCAGAAACCACGCTTTAACTGCAGTGCAGGCCTTACTGTGAGTAATCAAGGGATAAATTCTTAACGACCTTCTACTAGAGAGTTATAATAACAGCGACAACTTGTCCTTCTGATTGTTTGATTTAAGTAACATAACATGACATGGCATCGCTGGCTGTCACAATTTGTCGAGCGCCTCTAGCGTACATTTTGTCAACCCGCGTACAGGAAACGGAAACAAAACAGCAACGCAACTTTTAAAACGTCAAATATGTGGAGGAGAAGACTTTTGGGGCTCCGCAATTCGCTCAGTTGTCCGGTTTTGAGAAGGCCCATGAGCCACCACAATCCCGGCGGTATTCCTGGCGAGGTAAAAATCTCCTTTTAATCGTTTCTCAATTGAAGTGCGAGTTTCGTTTTGCAGAATTTACCGTGCCGTAAGCTGATCGGACGTCCCGGTAGGGCTACTATGGTGTTCATCATCTTTTTTGGGTCAGGTTTTTGGATACCCAACGTTGCTTTAGTGTATTTAATGCACAAATAATTTTAAACCAGGTAGGTGCGTAAAAATATTCACAACGTGGTCACGTGACTGTGAGAGTGGCTCTGACTAAATCGGTCACGTGACTAAAATTTTTTTTTTTCTACGCAAAGAGTGTCATGTGTCCCTAACCTCAATTCTGACTTTGACAAGTAAGGTTGGGTGATTTTGTAACACTTTGGGGTCTCCTTAACACACTACAGCGTAAAATATTGTAAAAACACTTTGAAACTAACAAATCAAACATGTTGGGAACTGGTAATCTTTTGGTCAGAAGGGCCCTAAATAATTTTGTCAGAAACCACTCTCATGGCGGCATCCCTGGTGAGGTAAGTTTCGTTATGTAACAGTCCAGGAAGATTTTTTTTTGGTCCACTGGATTAGTTAGTAAAACAAAGTTTAATTTCAGAACTTGCCTTTCCAAATTAAAAACCGCTACAGGCTCACCGCTCTCTTTGTGGTGTTCTTTGGTTCTGGTTTCAGTGCTCCCTTTCTTATCTTGAGGCACCAGATGACCAAGTCTTAAATTAGTTTTAAGGTGAGTTTACTTTGCCTTTCCACTACAACTTATTGACTTCTTTTATTATTATTTTGCAGGTCCTGTAGTAGTATTTTGTTAAAATAATTGCAATTCCAATAAACAAACAAATGTATGCCAATCTTTTAAACCCTTCCCTTGGAAAAAAAAGTCTTTTATACTTCTTAAGACTATTTATACAGTTAGTTGTAAGTACAAGTCAAAAAAATTTAAAAAAAAACACTGAGCAAAACTTAAGACTAAACAGGATTATACGAACACTTGTGGTACTTTAAAATAAAAAACTAAACTTTACAATGGGGTGGCCATGACCCTGAAAGGAGTTCGTTTTCTATCCACTGCTGGAGTTCTACATAACCTCTTTGGGGTCTTCACAGTCAAAGGTGACTTGATGTAGGGTTGTCTGGGGGTCCTTCTGGGTGAGTCCTGGACGATTCGGCTAGGACTCAGCAGTTCCTGTGTATTTTTGTTAAGTTTGTTCACCTTGTATTTTTAGCACTTACATTGTTGGGGTTTTTGATGTATTGCCTTCCAATTTGTTGTAATTTTTGCGTTGTTTTGCGTCGGCGTGAAGGACTGTTGCGTTTGTCTTCGGCCTTTAGAGTTTTCACTCTGGATTTATAAATAAGGTGATTTTATTAATCAAGTAGTTGAAGTTACCGCAGAGCTATCCTGGTTCTACTAACCTACCTGCTGGACATCCTAGCAGAGCCCCCTGAACTCAAACCGTCACCAGTTGACGTGGTTTTAGACAATTTTTTAGTTGCACCAGGTGGTATTTCAGTGTTTTTCAAAGTGTCAAACATTCTAATAAATTCGGTGTGGTTAGACTGTTTTTTTAGTCTACAAAATTTACAAAACATTACCTGGCTTTGGCGCGCACCATTCCAACATTCTGACTGCGCAGTTTGGCTATGGAGGCCCTGGAAGTGTCCTGCTGCGCAGGTTCGGACGTGTTCAAGAACTCCTCAGCGCTCAGCCAATGCTCGTTTGACGTTACTGTGTGTTCTAATTAGTGAAAACACTGCATTTTAGAGGTAAGCTAACTCACCAGACGTGTTATCGCACGCTGAAGAGTAGGCCGTGGATTCTGACGTATTCGCGCCCAGTTTGGGGCTTGATTGGTGGATCAGGGAAGTCTCCAGATTGAAGCTGGTGGGGCTGCCCGAGTGTCTCGGTTTGATTTTGCGACGCATGGATGCACGCGGGAAAGAGCTGGTGCGTTGTACTGGTTTGCGCATCTCAGGCGGAGGCGTTATCTATGTTTGTCATAATTACAGATATTGTTAAGATAAGAATGATGAAGAAAAGGCTGATAAATGCACATTAAAGCAACAATTCAGGCAATGAAATTTGGAAATTATACAGGGTGATTCCAAAGTTGGTGCTTTCCTTTCTCCTGCAAATAGGGCTTCAAAAAATAAGGTTTTTTTTCCTTTGACGCTTTTTCGAAATATGAGAAACACAGATACAGGGTGTCAAAGTTTTACTGAAAAAATAATAATTTAATGATTTTGGCCAAACCACTTGAAGTAATTAAACAAAATTTTGTAGGTGTCAATAGCTACGTGGAAAGGAAATTTTCCAAGAAACAACAATTTTCTTGCGTTTACCAGTGGCGTGCGTATAATTTTTTTAAAACATTTAAAAAAAATATATTACCCTACTGGTTTTTTTCAAAATAAAATTTATTATTGAATTCCTTGTTCAATTCTAAAAATAAAACCCCTTTTATTATTTTTTGCTACGACGCACCATTTCCCAGTAAAAAAATAAAAACCGTCTTAATGCGTGCCTAAAATTAAATGCTGTAATTAAATGTTTTAATTTAAAATGTCAAACTATTAAAAATTAGTTCAAATGCGGCTGAAATCTTTTGTTTTTGTTTATGTCTGTTGATAAGGAATAACCTGTAGTTAGTTAAAATTACATTTAAGTTATTTTTTATTTTGTTTTTTTTCAGTAAAACTTTGACACCCTGTATCTTCGTTATTGTTCATATTTCATTCATTCGAAAAACCGTCAAAGGAAAAAAAATTTATTTTTTGAAGCCCTATTTGTAAGTGAAAGGAAAGCCCCAACTTTGGAATCACCCTGTAGAATGCCAAGTAGATGGGTTTCTTATTGGAGGAACCACACTGTAAGTAGTCTTTACGGGTTTATGGAGCCAAATTTGACTGTTGGGACATTAAGGGCACACTTTAATGCTTGCGTCACGTCACAGCTGTCAAAACTCACTCACCAGTTAACTGAAAGTTTAAAGTGCAGGAATGGCCGTTACGTCATCA
Organism: Ips typographus; assembly: GCF_016097725.1. Lineage (NCBI taxonomy): Eukaryota > Metazoa > Arthropoda > Insecta > Coleoptera > Curculionidae > Ips > Ips typographus. Next base: position 7,239,577 of record NC_138426.1, on the reverse strand, counting down.
TTTGCCTTGTTATTAATAATGGACGGACACTGTGACGTAACAGTCATGCCTACTTGTTTAAACAAACCTCAGACTCTAAACTGATGCGGCTAATAATCGCGTTCTCCTTGCTCAAACGTTTCTTTCGGCGCACGCTCACTCTCGGTAGTAAGGGAGCCGAGATTTGATTCGTTGGAGTAGTACCAATGTGCCAGGATTGGTTGCGCACGATTTGCACGCTTTTTTTGCCTCGTTCAGTGGATCTACGTCTGATAGAACCGATTTTTCTTGCGCTCGGCGATCTGCGCAAACGATAAAGTACTTCAAATGTGAAGAATTTTGAAAGTACAGAAAAATCTACAGGACCTGGTGCATTTAAATTACTTGGTAAAAATGCTGTGTAAAGTGGTATACTTGGTGCACCTCTACATCACTTAGTGCAGTACCAAAATAACTTTCTCTGCATATAGCATACCTGATTAAACTCTCTGATTAAAACAGCCTTGATGATGACGTCACGAAGCCTCAAACCTACCTGAAAGCCTTCTGATCCCCACTCCTTCTGATCCGTAAATCTCTGCTGAATCTCCTAACCAGCTGATCGGTGGTAGGACTTAAAGAACCCGTTTCCAGCGTCATCTGGTACGCCGTTTGCACGTTTTCAATGTTGACGTCCAACTCGCGATTGACGTTGTTGTCATTTTCGTTATCGATGCGAGACTGGACGTTATCCAACTCCAACGAAATTCTTCTTTCTACGGAAACTCCTCTAAAGTCCTAACCTAAATTGCCGGACTGTCACTCACCAATAGCAGACACGCGATGTTTGAACTCTTCAAACTCGGTTTTTGGTACTCGAACATAGTCGGGTTCTTCGTTTTTGGTCGGTTTTGTAACGGCCCGTTTCTTCTTCCGGAAATTTCCGGCGTTGCTAACGGCCGACCATCGACGCTCCAGCAAGGACCGGGGGCCCAAACTGCCCCGTCGATTGGTGCTCGTAGCGCCCCCTTCTTCTTCCTTCAAACTCTTCATGCTGCGACTACGCATGTACCAGTGCATCTTCTTTTCTTTTGAGCTTTATAAAGTTATCCTGTATAATTTGATTGTCAAAATGGTGAACTAGAGCATTACCTATTCAGGTCCCCAGCTTCTGAAGCCAGTTCTTGAGGCTTTTTACCACTGAAAAAGGCAAAAATAAATTAACCTACGCAAACACAGAGCAAAACAACTCACTTAGGGTTGACACTGACTGGAGTTTTTACTGGAGTGAATGGAGTGTTTAGCAGAGCACAGTCTGGGAGTTTATTGACCACCTCTTTCCTGTTTTTCATACAATTTACACTAAATCATTGAGTGGCTGAATTCAAAACTTACTTCCTTTTAAGAGACATTCCAGTGTCACCTTTCCTCTTTTTAACTGAGTTTTGAATGCTGGGAGTAAGTATATCTGGTGGAGCCCCACTGGGGACTTCTTCATGCCTGACAGTTGTAGAAACGATCTTTCTAAGCCCATTAAACATTCCTTAAAAACCCCCACAATGTTACTAAGTGAACCAATTAAAATCCTGTAACAAGCACGCACACACACACACAATAATATTTACTTGTTAACGAACCACTTCTCCTCTTTTTTTTGGGTTTGTCCTGCTCAGTCAACTGTCCAATTTGTTCAATAATATAGTCAGGGATAAATCCAATCCTCTTCGAATGTTCTATCAACAACTACAAACACAATAAACAAATCTCACTAAAATTTCTTTTATTAGCAAAAAACCTTAGTAATATCACAGATCCTTGTGATAGTCAAGGATGACTTTGGCACTGAATCAATAGGAAATATGTTGGGACCCACCAAAATAGCCAAATTACTAAATGTCATTTTATTGCAGGTTGCATAACTGGCCACCTCATAAAAAAACTACAACAAACCTGTTAAAAACCCAATTTTTATACAATCACATCCCATATAACTCACTTGCATCAAGTAAGATAGAACATTCAAGTTTTCACTAGGTAGTAAAAGACAGGAAAGCAAAAGACATTCGAGCAACTGTTCCTTGGAATGTTTACCCACTGAACACATTAAAAATAAATCATTATGGGTTGGGGGAATTAAAGGTTCAGGGAGCTCCCTTAGAAAACATTTCAGAACCACTGCAACATCAATGACATGGTGCTCAGTGCCTAAATGACACCCTCTATCCAAAGACAACTGTAACACCATTTATTCTAATCCATTTTCATACAAGCAAACATTAATTACCTTAATTTCGTGCTGTCTGGACTTGGAGCCCTCCTTCCTAAAAATCCCTTCAGTCTCAACTTTTGACAAAATGTAGGTGCACAATTCCTGTATCCTTTTTGGTATAACCAGCTGTTGCCCATTGGACAAAGTCACCGTCTCGGTTTCGAGACATTGTAACGGCACTTTGAAAAATTTTTTGTTGGTGCGAACCCCCTAAATCAGCGGTTTAATACCCGGGAAAATACTTGTTGAAAAGACACTCACCTGTTGAGGGGGCCGCGGTTTTTTCGGTCTGTATTTGATGCCGTACTTTTTCAAATGTTGTACCGCTATGTTTTGTATTTCCTCCTTTTTGTGTACATCGTTTATGAACATTTTAGGGCTCTGGTTAGTGCAGAAAAGCTGGAAAATCACTTATTTTCGCTGATACCACCATTTTATTTCGAATTCCGGTTGTCAGTTGACATGTTTCGTTGACGTTAACTGCTATGTTTGAAATAACGTGCTTTGATTGGTGGACCTAATTTAAAATCAGAAGACCTTGGGTTGTCTTTGTTTAGGTTTATAAGTGAAACAGAGACAGGCAGTGTTGTCATTTGTCTAAAGTCAACCACGTGCACATGCTTGAAATTTGACAGTCTAAAAAAACCTAACCTCAATTTTAAACATTGTTTTGTTTGTACCGTGTGTGGTTCTTTAAAGTGTGTTGGTTTAGTTTCTGCAGAAATTATTTTAATTATGGAGGTAACTAACCCTTTAAATCACTTGTAACGTTTAATTTTATAAGCATTTTTGTCCAGGAGCCTGTGCAGGACAGCGACTATGACAATTTGTCTGAAAGTAGCGATTCAGAAGAGTCTCCCAGGACTAACAAGCGAAAACTCAGCCCCAAAACACCCAAAGCCAAAAAGACTAAACTAAATGACTCACCCGATAAGCCTGTTAAAAGTAAAAAGAAAAATGAACTGCTAAAACCACCCACTGTTGAAGAATTGAACAACCTGAAAATGACTGAAAATTTGTACAACAACAACCTGTTCAGGCTACAAATTGAAGAGTTACTGAAAGAGGTGGCCATAAAACAAAAGCGCCATAAAGCTCTAAACAGCTGGCTTGATGGTTTCCTAAAATCTTTAAATGAACTACCAGAGTATAGAGACGTTACACTTTCAAGCATAAAAGTCACACAAAAGACTAAGTGCAACAAGTTTCTCCATGCTTTAGCAACAAAATACAAGTGTCCTGTAAAAACTGATCTTGATTTACAAATGTCATTCATAAAACCTGAAAGTGCAAGCAGTTTTGGACTGTTTAATTCATCCAGTTTGGCCGGACCACATCTGGAGACTTCAATAAACATTTCAATGCCTAAAGAGTGTTTTCTGGTCAAAGATTTCCTTAACAATCGTTATTTAGTTAAGCGCTTTTACTATTTAATTTACTTATTTGAAAATTTGACTGCACATGCTAAAGAGATTGTTTTACATGACAGCAATCCATTGTTGCCAATCATTCAGCTTCAACCTACTGATGATCCAAAAATTACAGTCAAACTTTATGTTACCCCCTTACAGGATTATTTCAAACCTTCCAGGTTTCTACCAGACCAGAATAATATGAAAAAAGACTTATTTGAGAGTGAAATCAGTGATATTGAAGCACTCAAAACTACCCCAACACTTTTGTATAACAGTGTCCTGGCTCATGATGTCACTTTAGCAGAAAACTCTTTGTTTGTTCAGGCAACTTTGAGCGACCAGACCAGCATTCAAGATGGGATTAAACTGTTAACAGTGTGGCTAAAACAGAGAGAGATACACACAGGCTGGGGTGGTTTCAGTCCCACTTTACTGATGTATTTAGTAACTTATATGCTGGTCAAAAAGAAAATTACCAAATTAATGAGTTCCTACCAAGTGGCCAGGAATTTTTGGAACTTTATGGCCACCACTGATTTACAAGATGGGATCGGTTTAAAGGAGGGGGCGCCACTTGAACAGTTTAAAGCTCACTATGATTTGGTGTTTTTGGACTGGACAGGTTGCTACAATTTAGCTGCATTTTTAGATGTGGGAGTGTATAAAAAAGTCAAATTTGAATGTGAATTGGCTATGAAACATTTAAATCACAGTGGGACAGAGTCTTTTCAGGCTTTGTTTTTGAGTCAAGTACCTTTTGCTTTGCAGTATGATCTTCTCATTGAGTAAGTTTGTTTTGTATACATTTTTATGAAAGCAACCAGACTGACAATTTGCTAAATAGATTTTCAGAATTCAGTTAGTTAAAAAGGGCCTAAAATTTACCTACTAACTTAAATTAACATATTATTGTAAGTAAACTTAATCTTTCTTTTAGTGTAACAGAGTCTTTACCCCTCCAAAACAATTTTGTATCCACGGACAAAGAAAAAGCAAAAAACATTGGTTTTAAAGAGTTCCACTCTATCAAACTACTTACAAACCTCCTCCAGAGAGGTCTCAATAAAAGAGCATTTTATATAGTGCCTCGAGTGCTTGTAAATCAAGATGGAATCAAAAAAGTCACATTTGGCGTAAAGCTGAACGCCGAAACTGCGTTCAACTTTATCGAAATGGGGCCTCCTTTGAGCGATACTGCAAAATCTGAAGAATTTCGTCAGTTTTGGGGCTACTTATCCAGCGACAGACGGTAAGTTACTAAAAACCAAGTCTAGAACAACAATTTGACGGTGGGTTGTATAGTTTTCGCGATGGGAGCACCAACGTGGCTGTGTACTTCAAAACTGCCACCATTAGAAGCAAAAGAGCGATAATCAAGCGAATCGTCAAATATTTATTGTGTGAAAAGCTTCAATTGAAGTTTACCGTGTTTTATGATGAGTTTGAGGAGGTTTTGATTAACAAAAAGGTGGTCAGTCCTTACGTGGTGGGGACGAACGAAGAGGCTTCACTGAAAATTGTCGGTTTAGCTGATGAATTAGCGCAGAAACTTCGTAGTGTCCAAATGTCGTTGAGTATCACTGGAATTCAAGGCATTTCAGAAGCTTTTAGGTGGGTTTGTGCTTTGTAAATTAGTAACCTTACTACAGGATGAGTGTTTTACAGCTACACGGAGGCTTTCCCACCTTTAGCGTGCAGATTTAGACCTGCAGAGGGCGTCACTGAAGTCAAAGGAGTGAACGTGGTGTTTGGTAAGAAACTAAGCATGGCCCCTAGATACATCCAACCACTTGATTTGGTGTTACACTTGGGTAAGTTTAATTTTACTCTTTGAACAGTTTTATACAGTTTTTTGGGGTGTAGAACACAGCTCCAAGTGGCCTAACGATCTAGAAGCTGTCAGACACATAAAAACTTCATTTTACCTGGAAATCTCTGATATGCTGAAAGACAGTCACAACATAATCAGCAGGGCGTCCAGGGACTACCTGGAGGTGTTCTATCAAGGCTTGGTGTTCCGGTACCGGCTTTACGTAGCCAAGGAGGTGGCCTTGATGAAAAAAGACGTCACCAGCACAGGTTCCACGGCCTACACTACTAATGCGAACAGTGAGGAGTACGAGAAAACCTTAAATATCTTACCTAAAGTGATTGGGGCGTTAAAAGGGTGAGTCATTGTCGTATCTCTAACTGCAAAGTATCAACTCAAGTTTATTCAAACAGTTTGCAGATGCAATTCCCCAGCTTCGGCCCTGGCACCGCTTTAGTCAAAAGGTGGCTGCGCAGCCAGCTCATCGATCACCATCTCTTCCCCGACGTGGTCCTAGATCTGGTGAACGCATCTCTGTATTTGAATCACACTAGTTTCGACGAGACCTGCACTCCTCAGGTGTCTTTTTTGAGATTTCTCAAGTTTTTCAGCGAATTTCAGTGGGAACTACAGCCGTTGGTCGTTAATTTCAATGAAGAAATTTCCAGTAAGTTTCTAAACACTTTTATGTCTTGTGACTTGTTAAAGACCAAAATGACATTATTTTTTATAGAAGAAGACTTGACCGAATTGGAGACTAGTTTCCAGCAACAGCCTCGAGAAGCCTTACAGCCTTTATACGTCATAACCCCATATGATCAAGGCAGTTCAGTGTTCACACGACCAAACCCCACTCGACCTGTACTGAACCGAGTTAAACAGTTAGCAAAGGCCACTTTAGATCTGGCTACAGCCAGAATAAGCAACTTGGATCTGTTTGACGTTAAAGACTTATTCAAACCCAATTTGACTGGTTATAACCTGTTAATTCACTTAAGACCGTTGTTAAACCCCAGAAGACACGAGCAGGTGGACGGAGTTGGGGATAGTAAAATAGTGCTAGAACCCTACAAGCACCATCCTAAAGAGAAAATTCCCATAACTAATTGGGACCCAGTTGAGTTGTATTTGAGAACTTTATGGGTAAGTTTCTAGTCATTTTCACACTCTAGAAGTGAGTTAAATATTGTGTTACCTTCCAGGAGCAATATGGGGAGTTTGCCAGCTTTTTCCATGACAGTTTTGGAGGGAATGTGGTGGGGGTGTTGTGGCATCCTGTCACACGAGACGTCAAAGACTTCAAGGTAAGTCCCTGCAGTGATTTCGCATTCAAACTCTACTTTGCACGTGTTTTAGGTGTCCAATGTCAGGGGAAGGCATCTTCAGAACGACCAGTTGGTTTTCAATGAAGAGGCTATCATTGAAGACTTTTATTTGCTGGGGAAAGGCTTGGTAAAGTGGATCGAGAAAAAGTAGCCTGTGATATCGTTTTTTGGACTTTTTGTAAATAAAGTTTCATTTTAATCAAATTTAGTGTTACGTTAAACTTACCTGACATTTCTCTCCGCCATTTTGCCTCCAAAACAAAAATCCAATCAGTACATGATATGTGGCGCCACCTCTTAACCACGTAAAGCTTTAGCATTGTTTACCACCTATTACAGATGGCGCCAGCTGCTAGGGTTAAATAATTTAATTTCTGAGTTCAAAGCGTTTTTAGTAGCTTCTCAGGTGAAAAACTAGAGTGCAAACATTGTTACAAGTTAAAAAAAATGTACAGTGAAGGGTTTAAGGGTCACAGTGACGTTTGATCGGTGAGTGTGTGAATAGCATGAGGGCGGGCGGGTCAATCGGCTCGTGCGCGCGTTTGACAGCTGACGGTGGCGCCGCCACAACAAAAAAAAAACGACAAGGCCGATCCAGTTTGCCCCGACGACATGTTAACTTTGGCTGTATACAGTTGAAAAAATAAACGTTGGAAACCGCGTTAAAATGTCGGTGTGAGTGGTGGCGCGTACCCCGGACCGTTCCTCGAAGATTTTCACCTGCGGCCGCTACGAAAAATCCGCCGGCGATCGGCCACGGTAAACGGCAAAGTCGATTTTCGTGTCGGGGTGTAATCGAGAGAGTAGTTTTTACGGGTCCCGTCAGAGCAAATCGCCTATCAAAAACCGGATAAAAAATCGGCCGGGATCTATTTTTAAATGCGCCTTTCTGTTGTATTCCATTAATATAATATCTGTCTCAACGGTCTGGGCTATTTTCGCTAACCCGCGGGGTAAAAATAGCCGCCGGAGTAGTAGTGAGACTGTGGTGAGGATGTTGCCGCGAGGCCATTTTTCGACTCGAATTTCCGGCTAATTATTTCCCGGTTTGTGGACTTGGTTTAGGGTTTTCATTGAACAGTGCCCCCCACGTACAATTTAAACCTCCCCCCCCCCTTCAACACGAATTAATCCCTGGACCAGTAAGTATATACATGTATACAACTAGTCTAGTAAACCAGTGTTTATCCCGATTCCTTTAATTTGGGAAGTTAATTAACACCTTAAACCTTGATTTGAGGCTGTTTTAACTTATTTTAGTTTCGAATTTTGCCCAAAAACAAGCAAAAATTAATCCAACCTCAACCTTCAAGTTGGAAAGCGACGTTGCCACACTTGAACCAAAAGTAAAGTTTATCAACAATCATGGCCAACCCAGCAAAATTGTTTTTCACCACAGACCACTTTTTCTTTTGAAACTCTATTTTGAAGAAGTGTCACGTGATATTTGTTGCCACCTGTTTTTAAAATAACTATGCTCAACGTTGCTTTTTAACTGCAACAGGTTTTTTCCAGGGTCATTCAAAATGGCCTCCTACTAAACACCTAACCTAAGTGTAAACATCAAAACATCGAAAAATATATATTTTTTTTATTATTCTTATTGATAATTAAGAAAAAATTTTTAATTAAAACTGTCAAATCAAAATTGACAGAAATTTAAAGTGGCAACACTGTTTAATTAAAAGTCATTCTGATTTGACATTCAAGGTGCAGAACAGGTGTAGTGTCATACTGCTTTAATCACATTTGATAGAGTGGGATAGATATAATCCATAGCACACTTGCACTAAATATGTGTTGATTTTGACATTTCAACTTTGTATTAACATTTTAACCTAGATTTTAGTAGTACAAAAAATTACATTGGTGATTGTAGAGCCAAGACAGAAATAAAAAATAAAGGGATTTATAATGGTAAGTCCAATGTATTTGCATAAATTACAGCTCTATTCATTGTTTTTGATTGGTCAGGAAAAAACAAGAAGCTGAAAGCTGCGTTTTTTGACCAATCACAAACTACTCACTCTATTGAGATCCAGGCAAATGTTGTACATGTTAATGTAGCATTAAAGGTGGTAAAATTGCAAATTTAAACCTGCTTCTTGTTCTAATTTGGCAACGTCGCTTTGTTAGACATACAAGGCATTTAACACTCCAGACTAGTCTAGGATAAAACTGAAATTAAACTGGGACACTTTTGCCTGTTTCCCTGACACTTCCAAGTCAATTTTAAGTACAACATAAGCTAAGTTGAGTTTTGAATGTGACAGAACAGGTGCAAAATAACACAGTCTAAACTAAACTTATCTAAGCTGTCCTTAAACTCAACTTGAAGATGAGTATAAGATGACTCAATAGCCAACTGTGTTAATTTTGGCTCTTTAGACTGACAGCTTGGTTTGCAACACTGTAGAGGCTGGTTGACCTGTCAAAACGGTCACGTGACTATAAAAAAATAGTTTTAACTGTAAAAATTTGCTAAATCACATTTAGACAGTTGTAAGAGCTGAAATTGTCAAATACCCATCACGTAACGTTGATAATGCAATTCTGAGCTTATTGAAAGAAATTAGATAAGAAACTGCTAGAAAGACATTTAATGGATATTTGAAAAATCATTTGTTATGGACTGGATTTGTTTCTTAAAATAGGGCAACACTGTGCCGTCATACAGTCCAGACCATGCGTCCATTGACAGGTTCGCAGTAATGTCCAGTCTGATGGTACTCTTATAATTTCCGACCGTATGGTCAAGCTCTGAGCCGTTTGTCAGCTAAAGAAACACGGTGGCTTCAGGCCCAGAGTGTGGCCCCGTGGCCGCCGATAAGGGGGCCGATTGTTGGTAAGTACCGACTTTTTCCTGTCAGCTGTCAGTTAGCTAGATTTTGTGCGCACATTCAATTTATATAACAAACGTCCTTTGCGTACAATACCCGTTATTTTTATCTTCCTCAAACTATCGGCCGTGCAGGTGGTCCCCTCTGGCGGCCATGGGCTGTTTCGGAGACCGTGACGCGGGCCACGCCAACGAGGACATTCGATCCCAGAAACGGATCAGCGACCAGATCAACAGACAACTGGCCAAAGAGAAACAGGTGAACATTTATTGTTTTGTCTCTTTCTGTTTCATTGAAAGCAATTTGTTTTTGTGACAGGTGTACCGGGCGACTCACCGTTTGCTATTGCTAGGCGCCGGTGAATCCGGCAAGTCCACCATAGTGAAACAGATGCGAATTTTGCACGTAGACGGCTTCAGCGAACGCGAAAAGAAGCAGAAAATCGAAGACATTAAGAAAAACATTCGGGACGCCATTATCGTAAGTTGGGGATGACAGCTGTCGTTGGATTGGTTGACTTAGGGGTGTGTGTGTGTGCGTTTGACAGACGATAACGGGGGCCATGTCGACGCTCAGTCCGCCTGTTCAGCTGGAAAAGCCAGAGAATCAAGCGCGCGTCGACTGGATACAGGACGTGGCAACCGGGGCGGACTTTGATTATCCGCCCGAGTTTTACGAACACACCGAAGCTCTCTGGAACGACAGGGGAGTGCAGGTATGTACACACACTTTTCCAATTGTGACGTATTTTGACAGTGACAGTTGTGTGTGTGTTGATAGATGACGTACGAGCGGAGCAACGAATACCAGTTGATCGATTGCGCCAAATACTTCCTGGATCAGGTGGACGTGATCAAACGGTCCGATTACACGCCTACCGAACAGGACATTTTACGGTGTCGCGTTCTCACTTCCGGCATCTTTGAGACTCAATTTCAGGTCGACAAGGTTAACTTCCAGTAAGTTTATCTCTTTTTTAACTGTTTAACTATTAATAACTGTCAAAAAAGTCTACATGTGTAGCAAACGTGTACATCAAAGCACTTGTCATAGGTTATATCCCGAGACGTTCAAGTTTTATCGGGTAAACTGTGCATAGGTGATTTTTTGCAAAATTTTGCTTGGAAAATGATTGAGACTAAATAATTCGACGATAAAATCCTGAGACCGCAGGTCGAAGGATTTTTTCCAAAGAATTATTTAGTCAAAACCATTTGCCTAAAAGAAAAATTTTGCAAAAAACCTACCAATGCACATTTTACGTGATAAAACGTGAACGCCGAGGGGTATATGTCAATATTATTTCCTGAAAACTCACATTTTAGTTTATTAACAAGAAAACACCTTAGTTAGAACACAAATACTAAACTAAACGTGATGAAATTAATGATAATATTGAACTCACCCCAGCAGACGACAGATTTTCGTTCAGCCATGTATATTTTTGTTTACATTTCAGATTGACAATCAGACGTCATAATATTTTAATTTATGTAATTTTTTAATGGAAACTACGTTATAGTGATTTATTAATTGTTAATATTGAAGAAAATAGCTTAAATTTTATATGTGTCTAAATCCCGTTTCGTTTAATATCAAATGTTCTTCAAAAAAACGTATTCGAAAAAGGTAGGAGGTGTTTATTGGGGGGTAATATCCCTAGTTCATTTAATTTTTTCGGAAAACGAGTTTCTAAGTAATTTGTTTTAACAAATAGTCGTCTTCGACTCGGATGATTTTTAAAACCACTCTCGCTCATGCTATTCGTTAAAACAAATTACTTAGAAACGAGTATTCCAATTTTTCCACAGGAAAAATTAGATGCACCAGGGATATTTGGTAAGATTATTTCCTGAGTTAAATAAACATTTTATTTTAATTAAAACAATAAGAACAATAATTAATAAGAACAATAACTTTCAAGCTAGAAAGGGTAACACTATTCTTGATGTTGTTGTGAGGAGTGTGCAATTTTTTCGATTTTTTTTCCGGAAAAACTGCTGACAGCTAAGTTGACAGTTGTTGACAAGTTATTTTTCCACTTAAAATTTATATTTGTTATACTAATTCTTGATAGCGATTGGTGAAAATTGATAGGAAAGAAATAATCAGTGTAAAATTTTAGCAACTAGTGATTTATTCAGTATATAACGGCTCTCATTGGTCGAACTAGAAAGGTTCATTGAATTTTATTGGCTGCTAGTACAATGAGGGAAATAATCATGATTATTATCATCCTGAAGATGAGATTTACTCAAATCTCCCTCACCTCCTAGTTGCATGATAATATCGTCATAACTGGCATCAGATTCACCCTGACATTCATTCTAATATTCTAGTAAATAAAGAAAATTTAAATAGATAAGCTTGAATAAAAATTCTATTATAGGGATGCCAAGTTATTTTTAAGGTAAATAACTAAACCTATCTAACTTACTTTCTACCTAAAAATCCTGCTTCTAAATATATCATTGAAACTACAAATGTCTTTAATACAAAAAATTACAAACTTCTTACAACTAATACTCTTCGTCAAAGAGTCCAAATTGTCCAAAATAAACCGTCAGTTGACCAATCTTCTTCTTTTCCGTTGAGGTGGATTTTTAACTGCAAAGGCTGTATCTCGGTAACAGCCGGGAGGCCTCCTCGGTTATCGATTTAACCACTTCTGGAATAGGTCCTCTATCACAATCTGCTGGTAGCACTCGGTATTACACTCAGTAACTTCCGTTCCGGAAGGAAACAGCTTTCTAAGATCCCCTGATCTTCAATAGTCTGATTTTTGCTCGAATTTTTTAGAAAACTCACTTTCCAGCTCTTATCAAAAGTCTCTCTTGACAATCAACAACCAAAAACAAAAAAAAACCTTTTTTTCCACCTTCTACCTCCACGTACCACCTTTTTCACCTCCTTTGAAGTTCATCAAGTAATACTGTTAATTTTCTTAATAACTACATACAATGTACTAAAACTAACTATAATGGTAAACACTTGACATCCCTACAAAAATGTACCTTTTCTAAAAATTTAATAAATAAATTTTCTTTATTTTCTTGAAAAAAAAATCCTTATTTTCAAGACATTACTAAATTTATCAAATTTAGTATGTTTGATGTGGGTGGACAAAGAGACGAGCGCCGTAAATGGATCCAGTGCTTCAATGACGTGACCGCCATTATATTCGTGACGGCGTGTAGCTCATATAATATGGTATTGCGCGAAGATCCAACGCAGAATCGTCTCAAAGAGTCGTTGGAGCTGTTCAAGTCGATCTGGAACAATCGTTGGCTGAGAACGATCTCCGTCATTCTGTTTCTCAACAAACAGGACCTGCTGGCAGAGAAAATTTTAGCTGGTAAGCCGGTGTTGTCGCGTTTCATACTTTATTAGTACATTGGATTATTTTTGTAGGTAAAAGTAAGTTAGAAGAATATTTCTCGGAATTTACGCGGTATCAGCCGCCACCCGAAGTGCCGAACGAGCACAACGAACATCCGGAGGTGTTCAGAGCCAAGTACTTTATCCGGGACGAGTTCCTTGTAAGTGTATCCGTCTCGTTTTCGCTTGTTTTTGGACTTATTAGTTCTGTCTCTGTCAGCGCATCAGCACGGCCTCGGGGGAGGGCAAGCACTACTGCTATCCGCACTTTACCTGCGCCGTGGACACGGAAAACATCAAACGGGTGTTCAACGACTGCCGCGACATCATACAGCGCATGCATTTGCGCCAATACGAACTCTTATAATATTATGTCACCGTAGCAACCAGCCATTATAACTACTTCCTTCGTCGTCGTCGAAACGAGGCGCGTGCGCGATTGAACGGTTGGCGGCGGCGGCAACGTCGCCGCATTGTCTATTTTACAGAACTACGGGTAAACGACTTATGCAATTTCGTCATGTAACTCCTTGTGTTCCGACGTTTCGTTCACAATTCGCGCGTAACGCTATTACTTTTGTTTCGATTGGGAGGGGAGGGCGTCGGCAACAACGTTTACACTGCCACTTTGTCTTCGAAACGGTCGGCACTGAAACACTGAGAAATCTGACAACGCTGTTGACAGGACAGCGCAACTTAATTGATGGATAAAAAATGTATAATTGACTGTGTTGAGGCACTAAATTGATTCTATTTTGACTGGGACTGAGTCGACCTGGCAACAGTGGTTTTCTTGACGGTTAGTTCACATGTTGTATTTGCGTAAATGACAGCACCTGTGGGTAGTTTATGATTGGACAAGAAAAAGCAGAAAGCTGTTTTTTTGAGATTTACGCGTTGTTGCCACGTCTACTTGGTTTCATTATGGGATTTTATCCTCTGAGTGGTGTGGAGCCGACCGTTTTTGTTCGGGTCTCTCAAGTTGAAGCTAACGGTAGAAAACAAAATGGCGGCCATAAAACGTCCTCCCCGCCTTGTTAGGTTATCGATGTTTTAGCGTATAATAGCCCTTCAAAGCAAACGGTGGAATTTTCTCTAAACTGTCATAGTATAAATAATTCCAATTGTCACGTGGTATTCAAAGTTAAATTTAACAGGCGGTTTCACATAAAATAGCGACAATGTGCCATTTTCGACGCGAGCGCGTTTGGTTTTTTTTCCCCGGGCGAAAGAGAGAGACAGAAAGAGAATGCGTGTGGTTGAATGAGGCCGGGCAACGTTTCGTCTCCGTCGGCCGTTTTTTTTTTGTCTGTCAAACTGGCCCGCAAAGCGAGAATTAATCACAGCAATCGGTAGGACCAACTCAATACAACGCAAACAAAATACTAAGCATTAACTCAGGTGAAACACTGGCCGATTGGTTAACATAGTGTGCGCTAGAGGCAAATCAAGAAGAGGTCGGCTTCATATTAGATTCATTACTTTTGTGACGTAATTTGATTGGATTTTAAGGTGGGTTTATGTCACTTCTCGTGTCTGACGTTACTTAGTTTCTATTGGTAGGAGCAAAATTTGAAAGTGACAGCCCTCCAGAAGCTCAAACGACGTGTGAGGTGACACAATATGATAAATGATAGTTGAAATTAAGTGACGTCAGACTTAAATCACAAAAAGTTTAGTTATGTGAACCTGGCTTTAGGTTAGCTACAAGTTTGACAGCTGTCATCCTTAGAGCTTAGCCTAAGTTTACCAGTGCAACATTTACGTAAATACACCGCCCTCTATACTAGAAAGCCTAAAATGTCAGTAAGAAATATGTTTTTTTTTATTCATTCGTCTAGTTGATTGCAAGTTGTGAGTGAAAAATCAAAGAAAGGTCCATTCCTGATCCAGATATCTATAGATAGAGCTTTTTATAAACAAATTGGTTAGAACATTTGTCCTGGAAAGTACAACACACAGCAAACTAGTTTAAACACTGTTCAATGTAAGAAAATCCTTGAAACTAGGTAAGAAAAACTGGTAAATGGTTCTTATGTTACTACAAAGAACATTCGTTCAAAATTATTTTTGTTGCTCTCACAATGAAAGATGCTTTAAAATGAAACTCACATACCTGTGCATGTAACAAGTATCTAATAAGTTTACTGTACTAGAAAACACTCGTACCTACCATTGAGTATAGTGTTGGAGTAAAATCATCCCACTTCAAAGTGTTCAACCACTGTTGAGTTAGATCCAGTTTTTGTAAAGTGAAAAACTGACCCGTTTGGGCTTTTTCCTGAATTGCTGTTATAATGTGGCTTGAAGAAAGCAAATAACTTCAAGTCTTGATTTTAAACCGTAAAAATTCATCTAATCCTTAAAAAACCCAATTTCCACAGTACGAACTGTCACCACTATTCCCGCCATATTGGAATTTTTGACAAGCACCTTCTAGGCTTTCTAGTAGGCGGTGGTAAATCCCAACATTGTTGATAGTCTGTGATTGGTTAAAAAAACAGCTTTCTGATTTTTATTAACCAATTACAAACTAAGAACCAAAAATTTACGCATTTTACCTGTCACATTCAAAACTCAATGGTAAATAAATTGTGTTTTTCTTTTGTTTGCCGACCTTTTCAAGGTTTTAAACGGCGTAGAATCTCCAATATAATGATGCATAGTACAAAGATCGCGCTATAACCACCAAAAACGGTTATTTTTGATTATTTTAACGTACGATTCAAGAGTTTTTCCCCTTTCACCCCCTTTTTCCTACCAAAAGCCACCAGCCCCCCCCTCCCCGCGTACTCTATATGTATGTACTAACAAATATATCGATGGGACTCGTTTCAATTTTAAATGTTTTTAGATGGTATAAAAAAGCATAAGATACCATTAATAAATAGACCAGTGAATTGTGTTTTTATATAGTGAAACTCCTAGAGACTATTCAGTGTCAGTGTACGAATTTCTTGGTGCGGCCGCGACCGCCGGCAACCCCCAACCTAGTTCCGTTTGACTTTTTTTTTCGCTATTTATATGTGTACATTTCTCTTGGGTCTCTCTCTATGTGTATGATGGTCGAGCAGCGGGCGGTAAAAGTGCCAAAAATGAACAAATTTGAACGGAAAAAACGAGAGAAAACAGTGTTGCCGGTTTATAGGCCCGAGACTGTGGACTATTTTTTTTGTTTTAATCGAAAAGAGAGAGGTCATTTAATTATTATATTTGATTATATTATAATTAATTGTTGTTTATATGTAACGTTATTTTACAAATGTTAACCTATTTTTACATAGAGCATTTTTATATTTATTTTTGTTATTTATCTGCTAGTGCAATATTTTTACGCCTCGTAGAACACTTTCATTTTTTTCGTTATAAGAAAATTTGTAAAAAATGGGCTTCGCTCAATCAGTGTCCCCCTCCACTACCCTCCCTAAATTTAATTGTCGTGAAGCTCAAAAAGACCACGCACTGAAAGCGAGAGCCCTCCTCCTCCTCTATAACCTTACTTTTGTATTATATACATTACAATAATCATGTTTTAAAAAAGTTTTACTATCTAAAAGAGGTATTTTGTACAATCAAGCTCTGTTTCCCACTCCCTGTTTTAACTACTCCTACCCCGTATTACCAACCACATCCTATGATATATAGCGAGTTGTTTTTGTAAAGTACTTAAAACAAATTGAAAGGTAGTTAAAAAAAACGCAGAATTAATAATATACGTAAGGTAAACTAAAAAAAAAAATATAAAAACTGTCAGAGACGCACCCGCGGCCGAAGGCCGGACCGTGGCTAAGCGCCTGCGCGTGGCTGTATATTTTCTTGATGTTTTTTTTTTCTGTTTTAGCGCGTAAGTTTACCGACGGGACGCGGTCGAGCCTCCGGTCTCTGTCATTATAATAATTACTAAAAATACAAACCAAAAAAACGTACGATGGAAGATTCTTATGTGGATTTTGTCTTTTTTATCTGCTTGGGTTGGTGCCGTGCGGGCGATTGCGACGCTCTTTAAACGCATTTATAATTTACCCTCTCCTCAAGCTTTTTACAGAGCTCAAATTGAAAAAAAAAATCATATAAAAAATACCGTATTTTAGAGGGCACGCTCGCTTGCACGGCTACCACTCAAAACCAAAACTGTACTAAGGAATAAAAAGTGTTATATGGTATACAAAAGGTGTTTTATTTGCCTGTTTCAGTTATTAGGTTATGTTAGTGCGCATTGCACGAGAAACGTCACGTGATAGCTTTGTTTACAAACGCTGTACAACATCACTTGTCAAAAAAAATGAAACAATTTGACAGACAGTTGACAGTACACATCTTGGTAATGGCGGAAAGCATTTGGACAATAACATTTGCCCTTAGTGAAACGACAAAAAAAGCCTTAAGGACCCCGTTTCGAGTGTGAAATTAGCGTGTACCCGAAACCCCAAAGGTTGCCCGATACCGTTTGACCAACCGTGCAGCCGTCACAGTGCATTTAACTACCCCCCCATTCATTCTGTAATTAGTATGTTTGTATTTTTTGTGATACCTTAGCTGCTAGTAGTATCCAGGGCTCCAGCGAATCGTAAGGCAAAGAAAAACCGTTCCAGCATCCATCCGACTGGCGTTATGTTGATAAGTGGCCGGGCGCTTACCAGATAGCCATGGCAAATTTGAATTTTACAAGGAACATAGGAGGTAGTAGCCTCGGCAGGTCTAGTGTTAGTTTTGGGAATAACTCTATGTCGGGGCATGTTACCCCAGTGTTTGGTGTGAGACCACCGTCGGAGCGGAGAGGACTTCCTCCTATGGGGTAATTTGTAGTTTTTTTTTTGTACACTTGAGTTCAGTGTAGTGTCTATATTACTCGAGGTCTAGTCACTGAAACTTCCTGTCTTTGTAAATTCTGAAGAATCTTGAACTTGCTCTTCAAGCATATGAAGTTGTTTTTTTAGGTTATCTATCATGTTACTTGGTTCTTGTCAGTACACAAGACTTTAAATTTGTAACTAAATTATAACCAAAAAAAACAGTTTGGCAACCCACTGACAAATCTTTAACCTTTCCCCAGTCCCAGTTTTGGAGAATACCATCATTTTGAAAGCTTAATGTTGGATAGATCTTGGAAGGCCAAACTTGAGCCTCACTTTTCAAATTTCTTAAGGTATATTTGCAAACAAGTTTAATTATTCAGATTAATGCTTAGATAAATTTTTATCAAAAGTTACTGTTGTGGATTTGAAACCACTTAAATGAATGTATTCTTTGTATGCTGTTTTAACTAATTAGGCTATCCTAAGCAAGATTTGTGTTAGTTGGGGTCTTTATTGGAAAACATAACACATTTCATATTTTTTTGGGAATAATATTTAGATTTGTTTAAAACCTACTGGAATATGTCATATACTTACCTTGTCCACATGTGCAGAATTTAGGTAAATCTCAGCACTGTTGGGGTTGTTTGTGATGTCAAAAAAAGCAGCTACCCACTGTGTTGAGTAGCATTTACATACAATACTTGAGAATTGTCAATCTTTTAAATAAAATGTTTTGACACTTCACAGAGTGCTCTGGGGGCATTAATTGAATTTAACCCTTAGGTTTAGGTTAACTAAAAAAAAACAACTATAGCATAACTAGACTGAATCTCAAAGGTTAACCTGACTTGATAAAAGTGGGGCCTAAGTCAGGGTGGGTTTTACAGAAACTCAAACCAAATGGGTAACATGAACCCGTCCATGAACAGCTTGGGTGGTTATAGTTCCTTCAACTCGGTGTTCGGTTCCGGGGACGCCAACACGCCCTCCCTGTTAGACTTGAGCGAGTTTCCTTCGTTAACAAATCGAAATTCAGGCGACGTGCCCCAACCCAGCCCCATGCCCGGGGCGAAGCCCTACGTCGGTATGGTCAAACAGGTAAGCTAAGGGATACTAGAACCAGGACCTTTTTAACGTTGTTTTCATGTGGTTAGCCTACGTCAGAGTCGAGCGAATTTACCATGTTGAACGAAGACTTTCCCGCGCTCCCCGGCACTCAGAACCGGACGGAAGGAGCGTCGCCTGCGGGCGGCTTATTAGAAGACAAGTCGGCGCAAGACGGTGCGCAGACGACAAACGACGGTCAATGTGGTCAATTAGGTTCGACTGCGCAGTCTGTTGGTTCCACGACGGATAAGGCTGGCTCCAAACTAGGTGGTGAGTGTCAAAACAATAATTTTCACCCATAAAAACATTAAATTTAATTATCTCAGTTATCAATGCTGATATGCTGGTTTTGTTTGTTTTGTAGTAATATTATGTATACATCCTTGTTTTTCTTTAATAGATCCGTAGCAATTAAGTGCGTTTCTTCTCAATAAGGTTATCAGGAAGGTTAAAGAGTGTAGAGAGACTTGTACTTATTTTAAAAAAGTTTTGTCTTTTTATAGCTTCATGGAGAAGATTTTGAAAGTTTTCAATTTTATGACAGCATGAAATTAACATTTACACTTCACAACTGTTCAATTTCTACTCAAGGACCTATAAACATTCATTTAATATGATTTGTACTGTCTTTAAGCAATGTTTTATAGTTTGTTAGCTTCATGGAGTTGCATTTGGACCATTACCAGTATTACCACCCTTGTGAAAAATCAAAATATATCCACAATAAACTGTTACATAAGTTGCACCCTTGACGAGTTGGAGAGGACATTAAAATTGTAATATTTATATTTCTTTACAATCTTTTCAGTTTTTGAGATTTTTACCCCAAATTTGATTGTTTTGTAGCTCTAAGGGACTCGTTTTGACAGTTCAGTCATTTTATAGCAGCTTTAATTACGTTAACTGTCAAAATACCGCTCAGAAAACTATAAAGTGTAATTCAGTAGATTTTTACACATTTACATTCTTTCAAGTGTGTTTTGTTTTTTTTTTAAATAGTTTCATAAGACAGATTTTGACAGTTGTCACGTTCACGACAGTTTAAATCACGTGTCAGACAAAGAGCCCAAATCTGTCAAAATAAAACTCATAAACCTATAAAATGCAATTCGGATGATTTTTGATCTCATTTCCAATCTTGTAAGTGCTCTGTCTTAGTTTTATAGCTTAATGAGATTGGTGTTGACGTTTATGGCATTTCTAGATACGTGCAAAGCAAACAGCCAAATGTCACAACTGTCAAAATGACACTCACAAACATATAAAATGCAATTCAGTTGATTTTTACTCATTTCCAATTTTTTAAGTGCTCTATCCTAGTTTTATAGCTTAATAGGCCTGGTTTTAAGTCCTCACTTTTATAGCAGTTGTAATTTAAGTGCGAAGCAAAGAGCCAAATGTCACAACTGTCAAAATAAAACTCGTAAACCTATGAAATGTAATTCAGAAGAATTTTCTTCTCATTTCCAATCTTTTAAGGGCTCTGTCCTTGTTTTATAGCTGAATGAGATTGGTTTTTGCGGTCGTTACGTTTATGGCATTTCTAGATTTGTGTTAAGCAAACAGCCAAATGTCAAAATAACACTAACAAACATATAAAATGCAATTCAGTTAATTTTTACTCATTTCCAATCTTTTAAGGGCTCTGTTCTAGTTTTATAGCTTAATGAGATTGGTTTTGACGTTTATGGCATTTCTAGATACGTGTAAGGCAAATAGCCAAAGGTCACAATTGTCAAAATGCCACTAAAAAAACGATTAATTAAGTGTAATTTAGTGGATTCTTACACATTTAGATACTTTATCAGACAGACTTTGACAGTTGTCACGTTCACAAAGAGCCCCAATTGCACAACTATTAAACTAACACTCATAAACCTATAAAATGCAGTTTAGTTGATTTATTTTCTCACTGTCAATCTTTTCAGTACTGCGTTTTCGTGTTATAGCTTAATAGGACTGGTTTTGACAGTCCTCACTTTTATAGCAGTTGTAATTTAAGTGCGAAGCAAAGAGCCAAATGTCACAACTGTCAAAAAGTCACTCAGAAAACTATAAGGTGTAATTCAGTGGATTTTTACACATTTACATTTATTCAAGTGGGTTTTGTTGTTCTATAGCTTCATCAAACAGATTTTGACAGTTGTCATGTTTAGGGCAGTTCAAGAAAGTGTCAAATAAACAGCACAACTGTCAAAATAACACCGATTAGCCTATAAAATGCGATTCAGTGAATTTTAGACGTTCAAACGGCAACTGTCTAATTATTATTGTCTTTTTCTAGTAGAACGGTTGTTTATGTGACAGTTGGCCGTGTGTGATTCAAACGTAACCATCACGTGACCGTGTTACTAGCGTATACGCTTGACGTGTGTCAAAATTATGACAATTTGTTGAGGTGGATTTTTGTCGTAGGCGGTATTCGATCTACCCCAGATGGGCGAGTGAGTAACATTCCCGCAAACATGGTGTCCGACCAGTTCGGGGTGGTTGGTTTGCTCGCGTTCATCCGGGCGGCCGAGTCCGATCCGAATTTGGTGTCGCTCGCCCTCGGCCAGGATCTGACGGCGCTCGGTTTGAATCTCAACTCGCCCGAGAACCTTTATCCGTCGTTTGGCGGCCCCTGGGCGGATCACCCGTGCCGTCCCCAGGACGTCGACTTTCACGTCCCGCCCGAGTACCTCATCAATCACGCGATCCGGAACAAGCTGGCTCCCATGAAGCTCAGCCTGTACAAGGAGGACGTGCTCTTCTTCATGTTTTATACTAGCGTAGGCGACGTACTTCAAATTGCTGCAGCTACTGAATTGTAAGTCGATGATTTGATTGTTTACGTATAACACAACAAAGCGGGTTAGTTTTTTAGAATAATTTCAAATTTGTAATTAGTAAATTGCACACAGATTGAGCCAAAAAGTGTCCCATTTCCAAGATATTTGAGGTCAAAGTGGGCCTTATTTCCATAAAGGGTTTAAAGTTTCAAAAGTTAATAACTTTAAATGGGACACCATGTATATTTCTGTAATCAGTAGATTGCACACAGTGAGCTAAAAAGTGTTCCATTTTTGAAATATTTGAAACAGCTCTCGGCTTCTTTCACTCACCGTTGTGATTTACGCAAATATTGACTTTATTGTGTATTTTTCGTCAGGTATACTCGAGAGTGGCGGTACCACATGGAAGAAAAAGTGTGGATAACCCAAGTACCCGGTATGGTGCTGCTAGAGAAAACGCCCGCGTACGAACGAGGCACTTACTACTTTTTCGACGTGCAAAGTTGGAGAAAGGTGGCCAAAGAGTTCCACCTGGACTACAGCAAGTTGGAGGGTCGGCCGGTGTTGAATACGACGTGAACGGGGCCCCTCGTTCATGTCGTACCATTTTTCCATGACTCCCACCGCCGCGTATAAATAAATGAAAAGTGTATACATTATAATAAAACTTGTTAATTTTAAGGTTAATTTTGGTCTGGATTCATGGATTATTTTCCGCCCGAATCGGTTAAGTATTAATTAAGAACGTTTCGAAAAAAAAATAAAAATCATTTTTCCAAAAAAAAAAGAGATGGAACTCTAAAAAAACAAACCGACGATGACGAAGTGGAAGTTTAAAGTTTGTAAAGCTATACAGTTTTCATTCTATTTGTATAATACATTGTACAATATTAATAAATACTTACTGATTTATTTTAAATTTGAGTTCAGCGCGTACTACTTTCGATTAGATCTCCATTGTTTCTGTGAGCATTGTTTATGTTTGTTAATATAGGAGAAATTTTCATTTTTCTCATTTTTTCTTTCAGAAAATTTATTTATTTACGTTCGGCAATAAAACAAAATTCTACAATTCTCAATCTACTGAATAACAGAAAATTATTATTTTTTTGAAATTTTTATTGAAAAATTACAGTAGTATTAATGTTAAAAACAAAAATTAACTAATACGGTACAACATGCGACGTTGCATGCGATGCTGCAACTGTCCTCTACGGATCATAGCCTGAATCACTTTCAAAATAACGCGCTCGTTGTAACTGCTGGACAAAGTCCTGCAAAATATTCTGTTGGGACACCTGAGTACCAATAGCAAAACGTTTCAGTCTTTATGACGTCAATTCTGACAATTTCAAGATGAAAACAGTCTCTGTGACGTCGTTTGACTACTTTAAGACACCAGAAATGCCTAAAAAGTAAATTTTGACAACTCTAACACAGAAAAACATTTTTTACTGTATTGGACATTTTTCGGACAATTTTCACTCCTTATGACGTAATTTCTGACAAATTCTTGATGAAAACAGACTCTGTGACGTCGTTTGACTACTTAAAGACAGCAGAAATGCCTAAAAAGTCAATTTTGGCAACTCCAAAACTGTAATTGACTGTTTTTGACGATTTTCGGACATTTTCAGTCTTCATGACGTCATTTCTGACAATTTCTAGATGAAAACAGTCTCTGTGACGTTGTTTGACTACTTTAAGATACCAGAAATGCCTAAAAAGTCAATTTTGACAACTCGAACACAGAAAAACATTTTTTACTGTATTTGACATTTTTCGGACAATTTTCACTCCTTATGAAGTAATTTCTGACAATTTCTAGATACAAACAGTCTCTGTGACGTCATTTGACTACTTAAAGACAGCAGAAATGCCTAAAAAGTCAATTTTGATAACTCCAAAACAGGAAAACTGTGATTGACTGTATTTGACGATTTTCGGATATTTTTTAGTCTTTATGACGTCAATTTTGACAATTCCTAGAGAAAATAGTCTCTGTGACGTCGTTTGACTACTTTAAGACACCAGAAATGCTTAAAAAGTGAATTTTGACAACTCTAACACAGAAAAACATTTTTTACTGTATTTGACACTTTTCGGACAATTTTCAGTCTTTATGACGTCATTTCTGCCAATTTCTAGATGAAAACAGTCTCTGTGACGTCATTTGACTATTTCAAGACACCAGAAATACTTTAAACGTCAATTTTGACAACTCTAGACAGAAAATCATTTTTTACTGTATTTGACACTTTTTGGTCAGTTTTCAATCTTTTTGGCGTCATTTCTGACAACTTCTAGTCAGAAGCGGTCACTGTGACGTCATTTGACTAATTCAAGACACTAAAAAGGCTTCAAACGTCAATTTTGACAATTTTAACACCGAAAAACAATGATTGACTGTATTTGACACTTTTCGGACATTTTCAGTCCTTATGACATAAATTCTGACAATTTTTAGACGAAAACAGTCTCTGTGACGTCGTTTGACTACTTTAAGACACCAGAAATGCCTAAAAAGTAAATTTTGACAACTCTAACACAGAAAAACATTTTTTACTGTATTGGACATTTTTCGGACAATTTTCACTCCTTATGACGTAATTTCTGACAAATTCTTGATGAAAACAGTCTCTGTGACGTCGTTTGACTACTTAAAGACAGCAGAAATGCCTAAAAAGTCAATTTTGGCAACTCCAAAACTGTAATTGACTGTTTTTGACGATTTTCGGACATTTTCAGTCTTCATGACGTCATTTCTGACAATTTCTAGATGAAAACAGTCTCTGTGACGTTGTTTGACTACTTTAAGATACCAGAAATGCCTAAAAAGTCAATTTTGACAACTCGAACACAGAAAAACATTTTTTACTGTATTTGACATTTTTCGGACAATTTTCACTCCTTATGAAGTAATTTCTGACAATTTCTAGATACAAACAGTCTCTGTGACGTCATTTGACTACTTTAAGACAGCAGAAATGCCTAAAAAGTCAATTATGACAACTCCAAAACAGGAAAACTGTGATTGACTGTATTTGACGATTTTCGGACATTTTTTAGTCTTTATGACGTCAATTTTGACAATTCCTAGAGAAAATAGTTTCTGTGACGTCGTTTGACTACTATAAGACACCAGAAATGCTTAAAAAGGGAATTTTGACAACTCTAACACAGAAAAACATTTTTTACTGTATTTGACACTTTTCGGACAATTTTCAGTCTTTATGACGTCATTTCTGCCAATTTCTAGATGAAAACAGTCTCTGTGACGTCATTTGACTATTTCAAGACACCAGAAATACTTTAAACGTCAATTTTGACAACTCTAGACAGAAAATCATTTTTTACTGTATTTGACACTTTTTGGTCAGTTTTCAATCTTTTTGGCGTCATTTCTGACAAATTCTAGTCAGAAGCGGTCACTGTGACGTCATTTGACTAATTCAAGACACTAAAAAGGCTTCAAACGTCAATTTTGACAATTTTAACACCGAAAAACAATGATTGACTGTATTTGACACTTTTCGGACATTTTCACCCCTTATGACATAAATTCTGACAATTTTTAGACGAAAACAGTCTCTGTGACGTCGTTTGACTACTTTAAGACACCAGAAATGCCTAAAAAGTCAATTTTGACAACTCCAAAACAGAAAAACTGTGATTGACTGTATTTGACAATTTTCGGACATTTTTCACCCCTTATGACATAAATTCTGACAATTTTTAGACGAAAACAATCTCTGTGACGTCGTTTGACTACTTTAAGACACCAGAAATGCCTAAAAAGTAAATTTTGACAACTCTAACACAGAAAAACATTTTTTACTGTATTGGACACTTTTCGGACAATTTTCAGTCCTTATGACGTCATTTCTGACAAATGCTTGATGAAAACGTTACGTTCGGCAATAAAAAAAAATTTAACCCAATCTACTGAATAACAGAAAATTATAATTTTTTTTGAAATTTTTATTGAAAAATTACAGTAGTATTAATGTTATAAACAAAAATTAACTAATACGATACAACATGCGACGTTGCATGCGATGTTGCAACTGTCCTCTACGGATCATAGCCTGAATCACTTTCAAAATAACGCGCTCGTTGTAACCCTGCTGGACAAAGTCCTGCAAAATATTCTGTTGGGACACCTGAGTACCAATAGCAAAACGTTTCTTCAGCTGCTTCTCCACACGGCCTAACAGTTCCTGTTCACCTTCGGTTGTAAAGCCTTCGGCTCCTATTTTTAAAGCAAAACCAGAAATAACTTCAAAAAGTAGTCATAAAACGTTCGACAGACCGGAAAGACTGCCACTCATCGCGGCGTCCAATGTAGACACTTGGAACAGCCTTAAGGCTTCTTCCACGTGACTTTCAGTGGCGAAAGGTTGTAGCTGCATCTTGGCCAACGCTTCTGACATCCTGATGACGGCTTCCAGCTGACGCACCGTGATTGGAATGGTGTTTTTATGGTCCACTTCTTTTTCATGTTGGCTTTGTCCTGATCTGCAGTGTTGTCAAGTCAAAATACGTATTACTATACAGGGTGGTCCAGTTTTAAGTGATTTGATAGTCAATCAAAAAATAAGTTGACTTGCATTATGTCATTTTTCTGAAAAACGTTTCCTAAAGAAGATACAGTCCTCCAAATTTCAATTTAAAAAATCGTTTTATAGTTTAAAACTGAACATTCAAGACTTGTGAAAGTCCAAATTTGTACTGAATAGTCTAAAAACTTTTTTACTACTAGGAATGGTCTTATGATTCGCTTTCTCAGACTGCCATCCTGATTGAGTGTCTGAAACTGGCATTCAAGAACTAAAAAAAGTCCGGAAATCAAGACAAAGATTGTATTGTGCATGAAACTCATTTTTTACTACTAAAAATAGTATAAAAGTTGACTTTTAATGCTAGAACGGACCTTACTAGGACTAAAGAGAGTCCAAAAGTATCAAGGCTTTAATTGGTGTACAACTCAATTTTCTGGACTGGACAACAAGTCTAGAAGTAAATTAAATTTTCGGACTACTTTATTTCTAAAAATTAGTTCTCAAGACTATTATTGTAGCATTTGGTACCAACATTTTTTAGTTTTATTACCGAAGAAACTTGACTTTTGGAAATAGTCTTAAACTCGATTTTTCAGTCTTAAAAAGCACTAAAAACAGTCTGAATTTCTTAGAGATGCTACAATTTATTGCACCTATGAGTGTCGAAGTCAATTTAATAGTGAAGACGCTTGAAATAACATTTTCAAGACTATGGTCAGTGGACACACTGGCTTTTAGGCCTGATAAGTCAAAAACTTAAAAAAGATAGTCTTCAAACTCGATTTGAGGGACTGAAAACAGCCCTAAAACACTAAAAACAGTCTAGTTTATTAAGAAATACCCGAATTTTTACCACTGAGGTGTCTAGAAGTGGATTTAATAGTGACAAAGCTTGGAATGCCATTTTAAGTCTATGAAGAATGTAAAAATTGTTTTTTAAGTTTGCTATGTCTTGAAACTCGATTTTCCAAGCTGAAAGCAGTTTTGAAGCACTAAAAATAGTCCAGAATTCGAAGAAAATGAAAAGCAAAGTAAAAAGCACGAAAAGTTCGTTTTCAAGACAATTTTCATGAATCTAATGTCAATGTCCTGCATCTAAGATTATTTTCAAGACTAAAATAATGAAATTTGTCTTCAAATTATGAAAACTTACTTTAAATGCAAATTTTAAGCTTCTGATGGCACTTTTCATTAGTTCAGTCACATTTTGGGGTTCAAGTCAATTTTTAAGGTTTAAATGTATGAATTTGTTGTAACAAATCCTTGAGAAAGTAGTTTTTATGCCTACAAGTCAATTTTTAGTATTAAAGTCTTTCGATTTGCATGAAAACTGGTTACAAACACAATTTTTAAGCTTCTGAAATTTGTATCTTTTCTAATTCAATTTTCAAAACTAAAGTCTTTTAGTTTGTCTGGAAACTATGAAAACTGGCTACAATAATATTTTTTAAACTTCTTAAGTGAATTTTCCGTTTCCAAGACAATTTTTTAGTTGGGTTGGGTTAGTTTTGGGTCTTTGACCGTAATAACGTGTAATAAAGTGCTTGTTCCAAATTTGATCACTATTGCTCCAACGGTCTGACAGTTATGACAAAAAAAAACGATTTTTTAAACAGAAATTTGAAGGACTGTATTTTCCTTAAGAAGCACTTTTCAGGAAAATGACAAAATGAATGTCAACTTATTTTTTAATTGGCTATTGGCTATATTTAAAACTGGACTACCCTGTATAATTTTCTATTACCTCATCATGACGTAGCGTCTCTTCAACTTCTCTGCCGCTTCCTTGCTTAATCTAGGTCCGCACCGGGTCCTACAGTAGCTAATGTATTTCTTCAGAATTTCCAAAGATAATTCGCCATCTTTAGGCTCTTCAGCAGTTTGTCCTGCGTTCATATGAATGCTCATGATGTGTTTGGCTAAAGTCT
This sequence comes from Ips typographus, assembly GCF_016097725.1. Taxonomy (NCBI): domain Eukaryota; kingdom Metazoa; phylum Arthropoda; class Insecta; order Coleoptera; family Curculionidae; genus Ips; species Ips typographus. The sequence goes on along the minus strand of NC_138426.1, from coordinate 7,211,412 downwards.
AATTCAAAATTGAGTGAGTGTTTATAAGACTATTTTTAGTAGTTTCGTACCATGTCCCGGCGTTGATTGTGCTCGTCTTTCACTATGAAAATCATATCAAAACGTGACAAAATGGTGGGCAAAAAATCAATGTTTTCGTCTCCTTTCGTCTCGTCCCAACGTCCGAAAATACTGTTGGCAGCAGCTAGAACTGAACAACGCGAGTTTAAGGTGGTGGTAATGCCAGCTTTAGCTATGGAGATTGTTTGTTGTTCCATAGCTTCGTGTATGGCCACCCTGTAAAAAGGATCACGTGTTGTTTGTTAAACTGTTCATTTGGCAACATTGTTGACATTTTAAACATAAATGTAACTCACCTGTCATCCTCTCTCATCTTATCGAACTCGTCAATGCATACTACCCCTCCATCGGCCAGAACCATAGCGCCCCCTTCTAGAATAAAATTTCTAGATGCAGGATCGCGTATAACCGAAGCGGTCAATCCGGCAGCGCTGCTGCCTTTTCCAGACGTGTACACAGCGATTGGAGCGACACGTTCGACGAATTTTAGTAGCTGAGACTTGGCAGTTCCAGGATCCCCAAGCAACAGCACGTTGATGTCTCCTCTCCGCGTCAATCCGTCAGGTAGACGTTTCCTGGACCCCCCAAACAGCAAACACGTGACCGCCTTCTTGATGTCCGCAGCTCCGTAAATGGACGGGGCGACGCTACTCGCCAATCTGTCGTAGATGTTGGGCATGGCCGCCATTCTTCGGAATAAGTCTTCTTCATCAGTTGTCACCGCTCCCACTCCTGATATACAAACACCCTCTGTGTCCAATTGAATCCCCACCACCCTCATGTAGGCGGCACGGACTCCGGTAATGGCATTTTCTTTACCTTGTCTCTATAAAATAATTACAACCATAATCTTAGTAAGGTCATGTGTTGAAAAAGTCACATAGATAAACAAAAATGGGTACCTTGGAGGGTTTGGTGACCTTCTTGATGGAGTAGACGCCCAAAATAAAGACCCGATTGCCCGGTACCACTTTGTCGCACAAGTACCGGTCGCAGTAGAGTAGCATGTGCCTGGGAATTTCACCCTGAGGAATTCCATCTGGCAATTCTTGCAATTTCAGAATTTGAAAGTCAACCGACTTGCATTTGTCCGGCATTATAAAGTAGGGATCGATGGGACACTTCGGACGACCCGCCTGCTCTCTATAAAGCAACAAAATCAAAATTGCCCCCATCTTAACCAGTCAAATAAAGCTAAAACACAGTATTGCCAAACTGACCTAACAATTTAAGTTTACTTACGTAGTACATTTGCGAGGCATAACATAACCTTCCAACCCCGCTTTGACCGGCAAATTAGGAATGATATTACTGCAAGACCGACACTGGATCGAAATTTTTGTAGCTTTGGCCTTAATGCCTGAGGCACTGACAATAATCCCAGGTATTTTAACCAGGCGGGACACAACATTAGACTGGAATTCTCCATTACAGAACTTAACAACAAACTCACAGTCAAACCAACCTTTAAAGCCCTTAAATTGGACGCGTGCGAATCCGAGTTGAAGGTAATCTGAATATCCTCCACTTTCTCCTCCCCACTGGGCCTGGGGGCTGTCAGCTCATCCACCACCTCAGTGGCGGCTTCTTCGAAAATAGCTAGATGTTCTGTAGGCTGTTTGTACAGCTTATCAGCCAGGGTTTCATCAAAACTGCCCACATCCTCAATGTTAACATCCAGATAGTATTGGTGCAGGTTGTAATTGCGTTTCAAAGTATCCCTAAAGATATTTGTAAGATGACTTGTTTATGGGGTTGTAAAAGGTTGTTACCTGTATTTGTAGTTGAAATTCTCAGTGTGGAACTGCCGGATAAAGTCTTTGAACTTCTTTTTGACTCCTAACAAGTTGATGGTGTTTCCGTCACCATCGTGTTCGCTTTGACCCCCTGGCCAGTTGGAACTAAATAGAATTTCGGGGTTGTCGAAGCCCTCCATTGTTTCTGGGTTTTGCTAAATAGGCACAAACACAATTTTAGCTTTGTTTGAGTGTTCAATAGTTTTGTTAACAACCCTCTAGTTTATGGCGCGAAAATAAAGTTGGGTTATTGTACTCAGTACTGTCATTCTGTCAAAGTCAAGTTCAGGTTTAGCGACGTTGCCAGCACCGACTAATAATTTGTTGTGTAAATTGTTGCTCTTAATCACGTATTCTAGAATTCCAGTGCATTTTACAATTATTTATCAGGGTCTAGACTGCTAGTTAATAAAAATAACACGTAATCTACTGTCTACTGTAAAAAAGTTCAAATCTATGGTGCTGCCTCCTTAAAAATTTCAGTTGAGACCAAAGCAGCGTTGCCACATCCAGCAAACTGTCCTTAAAGCATTGAAAAGAGCTGCAGTTGGACAAGTTTAGACTTGAGTTAAAGACCGCAGTTTTTGGGCTTTGTGACTCATCGAAAAGAAGGAACTAGAGCTGGTCGACAACCAATCAGAACCGCTCAACCAGTTAGATTTTCAGGGTCGTCATCCATAAACGCCTTCAGTCTTTAAAATATCTCCTCTGAACGCGGTTTCTGAAGATTTTCGGGCATCATCAATATTTACCCATCTACAAGGTGCGCTCGAAAATTGCACCGAGTTCACTCAGCGCTCGTCTGACTTTATAGAAACCGGTTTGAAGCGGTGCGCTTACTTATACCAACCAATCAGCGACCAGTTTTTCTAGAATTTCGACCATGAAATACCAGGGCTGGACGATAAAGTGAAAAGTGTAGACAGGAGCAAGAATCGGCGACATGGAGAGGCAGATTGTTGGATTAGAGCTGTGGGAGAAGACGGTCGGTTTTACGAAGATTTTGTGGAAGTTTGAAGATGTCAAAAAGACCGGTAAAAGTGCGTTACAGCGTTTTAGCACAAGGAGAAGTGGAGGTGTCCAGTAGTCAAAATCGACTTCGAGTTACCAGGAGTAGAAGAAAAAAAGTTATGTTTGTCACCTTGAAGAGAAAGTGAGTAGCTCATTAATTTTATATTAAAAGTTAAAATCATACAAATTTCTAAAAAATTATGCTTCTATTAGACCTTTAAAACTTTTTTCTTTGTTTTTTTAGCTTTAATTTGAAAAATCAAACAAAAAATTTGTACAAGTGTAAGCAGGAAACTTCCAAAATGGGATGAATGTTTCTAACTTAAAGTCAAAGATGGCGTCACGTTTTAAACTTCTCTTTTGTCTTGTATAGGTTTTAAGCACCGTTGCCAATTAATGGTTTTTGTTTTAAAACATCCATAACACTTTACATTAATTTTTTGATGCACTTTAACCACTTAAGGAGTTGTGTGCAAACGACCACACTCGTAAATACTATTTTAGCAAAATCTGGCAACGTCGCGGTCGTCCTCATTATTTTGACAGACGGCGCCACGATCACAAATCACATGCGCCATTGTCGTAGTCGTAGCCGTGAGTCGCGTTTCCCCCTGTTTTATCTCCAAGAATAAAAGGTTTCTTGTTAGCACGTATCCGAAAAATGCCCAATTTTTGAGTGGAAATTGCGTAAATTGAATCGTTAGTGCGTGCGAGGCGCCATTGTGTTTGTACCAGTGCAATGCTGATAAACGACGATGCTTGCCCCCGTAAACAAGTGACTTTCCCCATGATTTTCGTTTGAAAGGATTATCATCAGAGTCGTTTGTGTAGTTTTTTTTTGTTTGGTTTTTTTCTGGTTCGGTGTCCCAGCGGAGATTTCAAACTGTTGAAAACGGCTTCAAATATGGTTAAAAGGTCAGTATTTTGTTTGTTTTAAATACATCACTACTTGTCAAGGCCCACTACAAAAAATTTTTAAATGACAATTATCAGATTTGACAAGTAGTGATATGTGATTGTGGCCATTTTGTTTTTTTTGTGTAATTTGTTTTTGTTGCTATTTCAAACCAAGTTTCTTATTACTGAGCTTACAAAAATTACTAAGGTGAGGGTAATTTACTGTTCAAATTAATTATTTTGCCACACACCTGATCAAGATTACTACTTATCATAAATGCATCAAAGAAAGATTTTTTTTTTTTTTTTTTTTTTTTTTTTTTTAAGTTTTGTGATGCACCTAATCTTAAGATTAACAAGCATCCTAAATATAACCTAATTTACTACAGTGATTTAACTGTGACATTCCCAGCGGTCCATCACAGGTTTTCGCGTGTTTCGCACCTGGTCAACTGTTGTGCCTAACCCGCACTGTACTCTGCTTTTTCACAGTTCACTTCACAGGTTCACAAGCTCAAACGGTTTAGTTCTTTTGAGCCTCCTCACTGTGTTCTGGTTGTCTAGCAGTTGAAGCGCTTCAACATTCGGATGGTTGTGGAGTCTTTCTTCATGTCTCCTGGCTGCTATCGCTATTTCTTCTTTGACTGTCCGCACCTGTAGCTCCCGATGCAGATCCTCATTCCGAACATACCAGGGTGCATTTACAATGTTCCTTAGTACCCGATTCTGAAACACTTGTAGGCAATTGTAATTGCTTGGTTTGGTACAACCCCACAACGGAAGGCCATATGTCCACACTGGTTTAAGGACCTGCTGGTAAACCAGTAGTTTGTTTTTGATGGAAAGCTGCGAATCTCTTCCCAGTAGCCAATACATGCTTTTATATTTGAGTTTTAATTGTTCAGTTTTCATTTTAACGTGAACTTTCCATTTAAGCTTGACATCAAGGTTAAGACCTAAATATTTAGTAGTTTGTTTGCGAGGAATTATATTGTTGTTTAATTGCACTGAAAGATGGTTTACTTTTCTATTTGTAAAATTCATATGAACAGATTTATTTTCATTTAATTTAATCCGCCACTGTGCAGTCCACGCGTTTATGGCATTTACTGCATATTGAAGATTGGCAGTTGTCTCTTCTATGGAATTTCCTACTGCTAGAACTGCAGTATCGTCAGCAAATGTTGCTAGTTTTATGTTGTCTGTTACCGGTATGTCGCAAGTATATAACAAGTATAGCACTGGTCCAAGGACACTGCCTTGGGGGACTCCAGCGTTTATGATTTTTAATTCCGAGTACTCGTTCTCTTGTTTGATTCTGAAGGTTCTTTGACATAAATATGATTCTAATAGCTGTGTATACTGCAATGGAAAGAGCACCTTTAATTTCTTGATGAGGCCATCATGCCAAACTTTATCAAATGCCTGGGCGACGTCTAGAAAGACGGCGGAGCATATCTCCTTCTTTTCTAGGCAGTCTTCAATTATTTCTGTTATTCTATGTACTTGATCCACTGTAGAATGTTTGTTGCGAAACCCAAACTGATGGTCAGGAACCATCTGTCTTTCATCAATGATTTTCTTCAGCCTTGTATGAAAAAGTTTCTCAAATAATTTTGATAGCACAGGTAGGAGAGAAATGGGTCTGTAAGATTTAGCTTCGTTTACGGTTTTGCCGGGTTTTGGTATCATAATTACGTCTGCCGTTTTCCACAACATAGGAACGTATTTCAAGCGAAACGAAGCATTAATTAAGTGGGTAATTTTAATAACCCCTTTTTTTGGGAGTTGTTTAAGTATTTCTCCCGTAATTAAATCATAACCTGGAGCTTTTTTGGAGTTTATGTTTTCTTTTATTTCTTTGATTACCTCCTTTGGTGTTACTAATTTTATTTCTAAACTTTTTTGTGTTGTTTCTGTTTGAGGACATTCTGCTTGTTTCTCGTTTGGTTGGAAAATATTTTGCAGGTAAGTGGCAAATAGAGCAGCTTTTTGTTTGTTGGTTCTAGCCCAGATGCCACTCTCTTCTCGAATTGGAGGTATTGATTTTATTGGTCGATTTAATCTTTTAGCGGCTTTCCAGAGTGAATAATCTGAGTTCTGATCATCAGTTAGTTCCCTAAGGTACTTGTTTATTGACTCATTTTTAATTTCTTGAATTTCCCTCTTTAATTGTTGCGTTAGGTTGTTTAGTACAGTTTTATTTTCTCTCGTTCTGGACTTTTGCCACTCTTTTCTAGCTCTCCTCTTCTCTTTTATAAGATCGCGTATTTCCTTGGGATAGTTTATTCCAGCGGTTCTTCTTCTTATTTCTGGGGTGTTATTCCATGCTGCTTGCTGATCAAAGAAAGATAAGGGTTTTTTTAAAGTTTACACTTATTTGTACACTTGATTTTTGTCATTTACCTTACTTTGTGAAATTTAAATATTAAGTCAACTTGCTTTTACTTAAACACTTCTTTCTTTAATCAGTCTTGTACTTAGTAGAAAGCTTCTTTAAAACCACAGAGAATGTAACATTATTTGATGTAATTCACTTAAAAGCAGACAGTCTGTAATTAATTAACAGCTGGGGTCATTTGGCTATCATAAACATGTCCATTTCCTGCATAGATTCCTGGATTGCCCCATTTGCTTCTAGATTTCTGGTCTATTTTTAGTATTTGGGAATGTGTTTATTGTGCACTGCTCCAATTCCTCCAGTTTATTTTGAATATCATCTTTTAAAGGTGTCTATTAAAGCTCATTTAAATAATATGGTTTTGACCCTTGATTTGTTTCAATTATGGTGGCCCCCATTAAAAGGTCTTAATTGGTACTAGACTGGCATGTTTAATGCAGCCTGTTCCTTTTCTAAAATTGGAGGTAAGTGGTGAAAGGCCATAAAAAGGTCGTTAACCGTGACGGCATTGAATTGATGATTTTTTCACTTTGAGTACATCACTGAATACAAATTAGAAGGTGTTGACTGTTGAGATCAAAGGGCCATTACTGCCAAGTGACAAATGACGGCCGTTTGACAGCTGACTAATGCAGTGGAAAAAGGTTAATGAACTGACGTTCTAGTAAATAAACTGGAGGAGACATATTTACAATAAAAACTATTATATTCGATTAAATATTTCACTCTGAATAGAAAATCAGTTGTTAACCTAATATTAGCTAGAGTTCTGAATTTATGGTAAAATGGCTGCCAGTTGCTTTTTCAGTCCTGAAGTAACTCTATCAGGAAAAATCACATTAAATCCAACAATCAAATCACCTCTTCTGGAAGGTTCCTTAGGATAGGGAAGACCTTGTCCGCTGATTATTTTCACTTTATCAGGTTTGATAACCTCCTCAGTCATGTTGAGTCTAGTTTGACCTCCTCCAAGAAGTGGTACAGTCACAACACACCCACACAGGGCGTCTTTTAACGTAACCTTAGCCGTGTACCTTATGTCACTGCCTTCTCGTTTAAAAACTGGGTGTGGCTTGTCTTTGATTACAAAAACCACGTCAGCCGGTACTTTGTGCGCCCCCTGGTCGCCCTCTTTAGGAAAAGTGATTTTAGTGCCAGATTTCCACCCGGGTTTCACGTTCACCGTCAACATTTTGTCCTCCTTTTGTAACTTGCCGTTGTTTTTCAACACTTTTCGTGTAATTTTCATGGTTTTAGTGCATCCGGTCAAGATGTCCTCTAGAGGGATGTACAGGTCGTGCATGATAGGGTCGTCCTGCGTAGCCCTGGGTGAACTACCAGCACCTCTAGCGGTGTTATCGAAAATGTTGGTAAACACTGCCGAGTCATTGCCAAACGAGAAAAGGTCTTCGAAAGGGTTGGCGCTGCCAAAAAATTGCGCAAAAGTCGCTCTAGGATCGCCGTGAAACGAGTAGAAGGTGGCACCGTCCTGGAAACTGCCACCACCACCTGGAGTACCACCTTTTAGACCCTCTTCGCCGTATTGGTCGTAGATGTCGCGTTTTTTCTTGTCCGAGAGCACTTCGTAGGCCTCGGCCACGTCCTTGAATTTGTCCTCGGCGTCCGGGGATTTATTCTTGTCCGGGTGGTATTTAAGGGCCAGTTTACGGTAGGCTTTTTTGATTTCGTCGTCGTTGGCCGATTTCGGAATGTTTAGGATCGCGTAGTAGTCTTTTCCCATTTTGGATTAACAAGAAACACTGTCACTTTGATTTAACAGTGGTCACGTGATTCTTGAGTACCAAAATGGAGTTAATTGTATTGCTCTCTTTATTTAACATGTGAGTCAAACAGAGTTTAATGGTTTTCATTTGACATTTGTCACTTTTTGACATTTCCAGGAGTTCCATAACAAGTCAAAGCCACCTTTGTGTAAAGTGGTCAGGTGGTAGTATTACATGTTTAGCATGCTAGGGCACGTGGTAGGTTTGTTTGCTCCCTAAAGGGTCTAAAACTAATTTAGGTGTGTGAATTTAATGATTTTTAACAAAAATATGTGATTCTAGCGGAAATGGTTGGGTGTTACGGACGGGCGCCTCACATTATTATGTTACAGAGTTTGCAAAATATGAATTTACCAACTGTGAAGGCGCCTTTCCATTGTTCCGACCACTTTCTCCTTACAATTCTACAGGTGGATCCTCTGTTTTTGTTTCCTCTCTGCGACAACATCCATTCGAATTTAAAGTGTTTCGTATTGTTTACGATACCTCTAGTCTCGTTTGCAAAGTTGGCATTGTTTCATAAATACCGCTTGTCTGGTGAACGCTTCCTAGTGTAATGAACCCGTCATTGTAATGTTTGACGTTGGTAACTGAAATAGTGCGGTTTACGGTTTTGTTTGCCGCTCCGACGAGACACTTTTAATCAAATGAAATTTTCTAAAAAGTCTGAAATTCATTGTTTACCCCTATTTTTTGCCATATTGACAAAGTTTGACAGTTGATGGAAAACTAGTTCCAGGGCAGTTTGCACAGAAACGTCAATAAAATTCTTCTCCTGCGCCCCCCTTTTCAGTTGTTGGGTTTCGCGTGACGTCAAACGGATACACGGCCATTTTAATTGGGTCAAGAAAACGTTAACGATGAAATCCTGTTTTTTGCAGGCTGAAAGTTAACTAGCTCCGTTCTTGGGCGTGTGAAAGACAAAGACGAAAACGCTTTGGGGTTATTTTGCTAGCTTTAATAATAATAACAAATTTGTTTATAATAAGGTTTCCTTGGGACATTCTTCTTCCTCTTATTGGTCTAAATTTTATACAGGTGTGGTAAATCCAAAACCGACCATAGGAAAACCGTGTAACTGACAGAGAAACGTAGATAATTGCATGCGTGGGACAAAGACAGTAAACGAAAAAAATACCAAGTAGGCCATATTTTCAGTACACTGTTGCCAAAATCCAATACCGTCGACAAAATTAATTTTGTGGATTTGTTGGATTTTGGCAACAGCGTACTGAAAATATGGCCTACTTGGTATTTTTTCGTTTTCTGTCTTTGTCCCACGCATGCAATTATCTACGTTTCTCTGTCAGTTACACGGTTTTCCTATGGTCGGTTTTGGATTTACCACACCTGTATGTATTTTTGAATTGTTAAGGAAACGTTTACAGTAAAATTGTCGACCTGAATGGTGGCAGACCAAAAACTTAACCAGGATACCCCCCCTTCACTACCCCCGGCCTTACACTTAATAGGTCTGTTCGCAAAAGGATTCTCCAACTAGTAATCAGTGAAATAGATACATCCATTGGCCACAAGTCAGAAAACGTCATAGTCACGTGAGCATTCAACCAATGAAACTTGACATTTACTGTTTCTGAGTTGGAAACCAGTCAGTGATTGCCTCTGCGAACAGACCTAATGGTTTTTATCCTTCGATTGGTTAATAGGTCTTGAATAACTTACGATCGCTCCGTAGACCACCAAACCGAGAAAAATGCATTATTCTCGGTCTGGTTTCGTGATAAGAACCGGCTCGTTTGTGCGTTTCTTTGGTAATATCCGGCTCCGATTTCAGTTGTTTTTTAGGTTTATTTGCGGTCGAACCTTTGCCCCGCCTAATCTACTACTGAATGAATTCATAACACATGATGTTGTGTTAACGTAATGTTCATTGACTATGTAAGCGTGTTTATTTGCTTATCGCACTAAAATCCATGTAAAAGGACTGAAAGAGAGATCGCTTACGCGACCTTGCCCCCGACAGAGATAAATGAGTCCCTTTTTGAAATTCGGATCGGATTTCTCAATGGCTTTGCAGCTTGGCGCCAGCGAAACAAAGTGGGGCAAAATTTGAACTTTTTGGAGAGTTTGAAAAAAAAAAAAATTAACGCCCAACGTGGGGCTCGAACCCACGACCCTGAGATTAAGAGTCTCATGCTCTACCGACTGAGCTAGCCGGGCTTGTAGAGGCGATTGACCGTTACTTGGAGTGCTTCCAAGTGTGACTTAAAAATAATGAGAAACTCGGTTATTAGTTTTTTTAACTTCAGTCTTTAATTGAATCGTTTACTTGACCACCATTAACGTACTAATTTAATTTTTTGCTTTATTTTTAAAAAAATTGTGCAAAAAAAGTTTACGCCCAACGTGGGGCTCGAACCCACGACCCTGAGATTAAGAGTCTCATGCTCTACCGACTGAGCTAGCCGGGCTATAATATTATAAAACAACCGTCACCTGTAATGTTACAAAACCGAGGTAATTGGTCAGTTTTATAAGTTACAGGTAAATCTGATGTTTTACCGTGCTAACTCACTCAATAAATACAGGTGTGGTAAATCCAAAACCGACCATAGGAAAACCGCATAACGGACAGAGAAACGTACATTATTGCATGCGCGGGACTAAGACAGAAAACGAAAAAAATATCAAGTAGGCCATATTTTCAGCGCGCTGTTGCCAAACGCCAAGTATCACTCAAATACCGTCGACAAAATAACTTGGCGTTTGGCAACAGCGCGCTGTAAATATGGCCTACTTGATATTTTTTTCGTTTTCTGTCTTGAACGTTTGACAGTTCACCAGAAACCGGAGAGAAAAGTGAGGTTACTTGTCACATAAACTTAAAAGTCTTCTTTATTCCGTCAACGAAATTAATATTGCTTTGTTTGGCCCTTCCAACCTTGCTTGCGGGAACTAAAATAAAGTTTACCGCTAATGAAGGCGGTAAAGGTTGCAGCTAACTAGCCGTAACGATTTTTGCATTAATAGGCACATTTTGCTACATGGAAAAATCATAGCGTGCACTGTAATTGAGTGGATTAGAACAATAAAAAATAGACCAAACATGTACAGGTGTGTATAATGTAAAACTATTCATATTACCAATCAGCTTGTCAAAAAAAAAACAGTTCTAACAAGTGTAGTTGTATCCTTTTCTATCAAGTGTCATTGAAGTAGCACTGCAATATACTCCACACTACAAGTGAACAAAGTTTTGTCGAATCAGTGTTGTGGATAATTTTAATTTTACCACATTTAGGTTATATAAACAACACCATATTGAAGTACATGTTCCAGATATATTACTGAAACCGACTCTGCATCAACATAAAAATCAATTTGTTTGCATTAATGAATTATCCATTAAAAAAATGACCTCATCTAGTACATATCGGAAACAAGGTCTTGGGGTCGCCTGTTTTTCACTCACATGGCCATAGAAACCATCATGGGAACGTCCATTGTTTGGAGACGGTTCGGTGACCGAATTTGCCTTCACCCAAGGCCGGTTTCAATGGAAATTTTTAATTGATTTTTGTCTTGGCACCAGTATTACTTTTAAGGGTGATTTTAATGTGTAATTTTCTCAATAGCTCTAATCGCCCCAGATACCAATAACCGAAGGCCGGACAAAGAGGCCAATATCTAGGTCGTAATCGTGATTTACACTTTAGTTCGACCAGTTTCGGAGAAAACGCGCCTTATTACCGTTAAATCGGACCAGTTTCAAACTTTCAGTCATCCCACAAGAGTGGTTATTGAAAATGATGACATAGAAACCACATACATGGTGCTCTCCTTTCGTATTTCCTTTCAATCCATATAGGAGTTTACCTTCTTAATCTAAAGCTGCAAAAAACAGTAATTTTGATGCACTTTCATGCAAAAAACAAGTTTCAAATTTACGTTCAGGACTTTCAGCCTGAAATTAGCTTTAACAGTAAGCTTAGTCACTATGATGACTTTCAGCTAAGTGTAGATTAACAGGGTGATGGATCTACAACGATAATACCCAGTATTTGTTGTATTTGGATAAACACACACATTACTACCGCCTACTCCACATTTTCAAGCATAATATACAGCCCAAAGTATCAACGTCATCGCTTTTATTAAACCTCGCCTTTTATCAAATACATCTGGAAAAGGTGATAAAACTAGTCTGATTAGTCTAGTCATCCTGAGGACAACAAAACAAGCTGGCAACGTGGTTAAATCACACATTAGGTGATACTGAGTCTTTAAATTTTGCACTTAGTTCTTCTCCGGTTCTGGTGTAAGCAGGATCAAACATTTTTCCTTCAGGGTTTTCTCTAAACAGGTACTCTGCTAGAAAATCAACTGGATCGTCCGGTTTAACGGTGGCAACCTCAGAGAGTCCTTTAGTTAGAGTAGGAAAGACGTAGGTCATTAAGTAGTGACGTAAAGGTTCACATTCAGCTGCTATAATTTTCTCTTCTTCTTGTTGCAGCATCTCTAAAGTTTCAGCCCACTTCTCCATTTTGTCTTCATACTCCCGTCTGGCAGTCTCTTCAGCTAGAGTCTTCTCGATCATGTATGCTTCCTGTTTTAGTTTCTTTTGTTCTTCCTCTATCTTTCTGAGTTCGGCTTCTTCCTCGTCACTCAACCCCACTCCAGGTATCGGCGGTCCAAAGGCTTGATACAAATACTCTAGACTGCACTCCAAGTCACCACCTTCTTCAGTGACATCGATTAGAATGGGATGGATATCGGCTTCGTCGAAAAAATTCAGCACAGTGTTGTCAGGTGTGTTAGAGTTTCTGAACTCCAGCAACCTCCTCACCATGTTAGGTTCGTCATAGTGAGTGCCTTGAATCTCTTTTTCAGGCAGTCGCATAATACGTTCACATAGAAAATCGTCGTCAGCTTGTAAACTTACCACGAAGTCGGGCATGATGTTGACGCTTGCGTTTCCCACCAACTCCCCCATTTGCATTGCACCACCTTCTCCCGGCACTTCAGGTGGGGGAGCAGCCGCTTGTCCCTCTCCAGGATCCTTAGGTACCTCAGCAGCCTGCCCAAACAACTCCTTAGCTTGTTGCAACGTCTTAGGAAACCCATCTAGGACGTAACCGTGGCTCTGGCACCACGGTTTACCCAGAAAAGTCCTCATCAACCTGACCACGTAATCATCAGGCAACTTATTATTAGGACTGCTGCTCATCAACGCGTTAATGTCTCTAATTTGTTCCTCGTAGTGCTCCACATCCACGTCACCGTTAAGATTCTCTCCTTCCTCATCTTCAACCTCTTCTTCCTCACCTAGCTCATCATCGGTTTGTGGTTTGGACGGTGCCAGTTCTCTAGCGGTGATAATGTTTTGTCTCAACTCGTCCAGAGTCTCGTCGATCATGGTTTTCACCGAGATGTAATGAGCACCGTATCGTCGGCATAGTCTTTGAGCTACCTGAGTTTTACCGGAGGCCGGAGGCCCGTGGATTACCAGTTTCAGAGGTTTGAGTTGATCGGTGGCTGCAGGAGTTTTGGATGCCATTTTGGATTGAATGACAATAATCTGTCAAAACTATTAATATACAGGGTGGTTCAAATTGATTGTAGGATACTTGAAAGGTAGAAAGTACATACAAAATAAACGCCAAAGTGTGATATACCCAAAAGTTGAAAAGTGCCCCCTTTCGGAGCTAGTATATGCACCAAGAATAAAAAATTATTATAATTAATAAACTAAAATAAAACTCATATGAAATTTGGCATGCTTGTTCATCATTTTGAAGTAATTATTTGGCGTTTTTTTTTCAATTTTTTAAAATAATCTGGACAGGTACTATTTTTTTTTAATTATGGATTAGCATATAAAAATGACTGTATCAGAAAAACTATGCAAAATAAAAAGAAATGTTCAAACAAACCTTTCTTAGAAAAAAGTATGGGCTATCACATGTGCCCCATCAGAATGATCTAAAATTACAGTTTAAAGAAATTTAAAGCTGTCAAACTTTTTGAACAGTATTTGTCCAGATTATTTTAAAAAACTGAAAAAAGTTTTAAATGATTACTTCAAAATGGTGAACACGCATGGCAAATTTAATTTCAAGAATTTTTTTCCTCTGAGAATAAAAAATAAAAAAATGGCTTTAGTGGCTCACCAACTCCGCTAGGGGGCACTTTTCGACTACAGTTTATATGACACTTTGGAGTTTATTTTTAATGTACTTTCCACTCTTGAATTATCGTACAATTAATTTGAACCACCCTGTATATGATATTTGACTGGTGGAATCGCTTGTCTTTCAATCAATCCAACACTCTGAAAATGGTGTTTCCTGTATGGCCAGATGTGGTATGTAACACACTTGGCAACGTCGCAATGGGTTGGCAATACTGCAGTCGAAGCGTCAAGCAAATTGACAATCGTCTTTACCAATTTGACAAAAGGTCACGTGACCTTATATCCTTCATAATTAATGCACTCACCTGATAACTGTACAATAATTTTCTGTTTGATGAAGAGGAACATAACATAACCAACAAATCGAATAAAAAAAAATATGGCGTCATTTTTAAAAATTCCAAGTAATCATCCATTGACTTTTTTTCCTATTTTTTGCAGGTTTAAGTCCAAATGTAACAATCAAATCCCTGTAATAACCTAGACAGGATTAAGGCTAGACGAAACGTATGAAAGTTTTACGCGCATGAAGGACCGTCCCCATATTATGATGGTCGGGAGTTTAATTCCCGGTTAATCCCCCTCCGATACGGTTATCGACCCCGGGAGTTTTCTGAAAACGTTAACAGGATTTTCGGCCTTGCACGTGGATTATATTCAGTCACTCCATCACGTAGGTCTACGTTTTGTATCAGTAATTTAAGAAATAAGGGGAGGGTTGTGTTATTGTAACAATGGAGACTATTGGGGTGGGTGAACCCCTGAAGCAAAGTGAATCAAGCGTAAATTGTAATCGAGTTGTGACAGGTCAACCAAGTAGGCACAAGTCTGAACGGTACCACTTGTACAAACTTGAAGCAACTTGGGTCCTAACAAGTCTTAGCAGGAAACCCCACTTTGTATATATTTAGAACCAAACCTCCAACTTTCACAGTAGTACGACTGTTGAAGTGATGGTACCAACCAAATTTAGTGTACTCTCTCGAGTGAAGCGTCATGGGAGTGTGGAGGTTTGTGCGGAAATTGAGGTGGCCCCCAATACCAGTGCGGGTGGTAGTTCAATGGGAAAACGTCGGAAAATGTCGGTCAAAATGACTTTGTACGTATTTAAAACCATTTTTTAGCTTTCTTCTCACCCTGAATTAGAAACTGTTGTCTTTGGAAGGGTTGCAACAATAACACGTTACTGTTCCCCCAATCATTAGTGATTTTTGCAATAACTGTTAGTAAATTCATACCCCAACACTTGTTTGTTGTGGGGGAAATGAAAATCTAACGTGCCGTGAACCTTTATAGGGGCCTAAAATAGCCCCCAAACACGCGACTGGAGCAATAAAGGAGTTCCGTAGCATCCTACAATGCCTTGTCCTACTTTAATTATTATACAGCAGTAGTGTTGTTCTATTTTGAGTTAGTAACGCCACTGGTGCTGTATTGCCAACGCAATCAAAATGCAATACATTTCCTGGTAGCAATCCGGGCAGGTTCATCGTCTTTGGTTGTAATAACACAGCAATCCTGTTGTTCAGTGCAGTCCAGTGCAAGTGGTCTTTAAAGAACTAGTTTCATCATGTTTAGTTTGGTAAATGACAGTAGCCAGTCTAAATCGGGACAATATAATAAAACATTCTAGCTTTAAACTTAAATTGCTGATTTATTACAAATTAAGTTTTCACAGAATTGATAATCCTCACCTATTTGTCAAGTGACTGAATTTTTTAACTAACCCACTTATTAGTCCCACCTACTTTAGTATACATAAACTACAGGAAAACCACTAAAGATAACAACGATAAGGGCTTTTTATTGTTTGTCGAACCTAGTTTGTTTAATAAAATTATCGCAAATTAGACCATTTACCGCTTTAATATTAATGTAAACATTTTTGCTCTAGATCCGATGGTACGGAAGCGCCCATCATTGAGGAACACCACGATGTCGGCCACTCTGAGAGGCAAGTCACCTACGGAGAACTGGTGATTTTAGGGTGAGTGTCTTTTACCAGCCGGTTTTTTTACGCGGAAGCACGAATTGGACCTTGAACCCAGCTATAATCGAATTAAAAAACCGTAATTTAAATCCTGTAGGTGTCGAACCCCCGGACGATTGGTGTAACTTAATTTAGCAATACGGACGTGTCGACTTTAACCTTTTAGGAAATGTCTTGTCCAACGTGGTCATAAATTTAAATACGTTAACGTCCCAAACACGTTGTGGTAACCACCATAGAGGGACCCAAAACTCCTGTTTTAACAACATTTAAAACATCACTATATCTGAATGCAAGTTTCTGTGTGTTGGACATTCAAAACACGTGCATCCAAGTAGAAAAAAATTACATGCGTTTAACAACGGGTCGGCCGTCCTACAAAGGAAATTAGGCGTGTAAAGAAAGAGTTATGTTACTATGTGATTAAGATTAGTTTAAAAAATGGCCACAGGGCGCTGACATGCTTTTAGTTTTCAATTTTTTTTGCCAGTTGACAGGTGTAATGACGTTCACGCAATTCCAATATGGCTGTTGGCAAGTTTTTGACTTGTTAATAGATTGTAAAAATAAATCTTGTAAAGGTGCTAAAACGCCTAGAATTTTATTGAAAAACACTATAAAGTAATAATTCAACACCCAGAGGTAAGTGTTTAATAATTACCCCAAACACAGCAACTCTAAATTTGAAACTAGCATTTCAGACAACCTAACCTCGTTTTATCCAGTTTGTGCACTCTTAACTAAAGGGACATTTTTAGGTACAATGGTTCGCTTCCTCAAGGCGACCGAGGCAGAAAACGAAGCAAATTTGTACTGCACAAGAGGCCAATGGCCACCGGGGTGAAACGTTCCAGGCACTACGTGGTCAAGACCCCGCACTCGTCTCAGGCCATCTTGGATACCACTCAGCACTCAATCTCCTACACACTTAGCCGCAACCATGCAGTGATTGTTGAGTACAATAATGACGAAGACACTGATATGTTTCAGGTTAGTTTTGTTTTGGTTTTTTTTCCCGTAAAACACTTACGAGTTATTTGACAGATTGGAAGGTCATCGGAAACCCCCATAGACTTTGTCGTTATGGATACTATACCGGGTGACAAAACGGCCGAAATGAAGGTGAGCCAGAGCACCATTTCGCGGTTTGCCTGCAGAATACTGTGTGAGCGCAACAATCCAAAAGTAGCCAGGATATACGCCGCAGGATTTGATTCGTCCAGAAATATATTTTTAGGGGTGAGTTTCTTTGGAAAACACAAAAAATGTTGGAAAAGTTAGTAGTGACATAATCAGTTACTGTACAGGGTGCTGCATTTTCGATGGTTTTACGGGGTACAGAAAAAACGGTAATAAATAGAAAAAAAAAGTAGCATACGTGTTCCGATCTCATTTTCTCCGACTGGCGAAAAGTGGGCGGCGCAAACTTCTTTTGTTTCAAAGATACGGGGTGCTTTTGAAAATTGGTCATTTTGGAACCTCCTCTGTATTTCATTTGCTATTAAAGTTATCAAAAAAGAAAAAACGGTTTCCGGTAGAAGTTTTGACGTAGAATCCAATAGCCTAGTCAGTTTTTTTCTATTACGTTTAGTTTCTGACATATGACAGTAAGTTATATTTTTTTAAATGGAACACCCTATATATTGTTGCAAAGCGAACTTTTGATTATTAGTTAGGATTTCTTTAGTTATTTGTTGTTACCCCTGTATGTTACGTTGCTTTGTTTACGTTCTACATTCTTTTGTCTGTGTTCTAGAAAATCCAGGAAAGGCACTCTGTATCTGTAATTTTTAAGGAAAGCGATAGGAATAGGCAAGCGACGAGATCGCTATTGTTAAAATTAGGGGTACTCTATAAGTTGATCTCTATGGCCTCGGCCATGGTTCGTTAAATTTCGTATACTTCTTTCGTTTAGAGAATGTAGTATTAATAGTCCTGAAAACATCAACAAATTTAACCGAAATCACGCATAAAAGAAGAAAAAAGAAGAGGCGCACTGTCAAATCTCGAATGACATCAAAATTAACCTCAATTTGTGTTTAATTATTTTGATTCAAAATTTAGCCGCCATTAATATCTTTTATTAAAAATCAGTTTTAATTTAATTGCGATTAAAAATGTTGCCAGTGCATAGATTTGTCGTTAACGAAATCGAAAACATCGCACGAATGCACGAAACTAGAGTGGAAAAGCGTGTAATGAGAAGTAATAGTGATCCCTTCAGTTTACATGATAGGCGCTTTATTGAACTGTTTCGTTTAAATAAGGACCTAGTCGCTTATTTATTCACACAGCTAGTTCCCCACATGGATCAGGAACACAGATCTACAAGAATCCCTCGCCAAATAAGAATTCTAATAGCCTTGCGCTTTTTTGCTATTGGCAATTATCAAAGAGGTAGGTGTATTTAGTTTACAATTAAATTAGTTCCAAACTGCTTATCAGAAATAAAGAACTAAAACAAATTATTTGTTTGGTTTCAGGCATTGGAGAAGAATT
Source organism: Ips typographus (assembly GCF_016097725.1). Lineage (NCBI taxonomy): Eukaryota > Metazoa > Arthropoda > Insecta > Coleoptera > Curculionidae > Ips > Ips typographus. The sequence continues at coordinate 7,192,820 of NC_138426.1, read as the reverse complement.
GTTATTATCGTCAAGTCAACAAGCAGTAAGCCGTTGCATTCATGAGGTTGCCAATTGCATTGCAATACATATGGGAGCTGAATGGATTAAATTTCCTTTTGATCAACAATCAAAAAATGATATAAAAACGGGGTTTATGGAAAAAGCTGGTTTTCCAGGTGTAATAGGTTGCATTGATTGCACACACATTGCTATATTGGGTCCATCTCGTGAGGAGCATAATTACGTAAACCGAAAGGGTTTTCACTCAAAAAATGTGCAAATAGTTTGCAGCTATAATTTAGAAATCCTAAATATTAATGCAAGATACCCTGGATCTGTAAATGATGCTTTTATTTGGAGAGCTTCACAAGTAAAGCATGTCTTAAATCAAGACTATAACAGAGGTAATACGAAAATTTAATGAAATGATTTTTATTTTTACTTTTTTTGCCTAAATTTATTTTTTTTATTACTGTTTTAACAGGACTTAAGGAATTAATTTTGTAGGTGAAAGAAACCAATGGTTGCTGGGAGATTCAGGATACCCATTGGAGCCATGGCTCTTAACCCCATATGAAAACCCGGAACCAAATACACCGGAAGGTCATTATAATCGTGCACACAAAATTACTAGAAGCATAATTGAACGCTGCAATGGACGATTCAAACTAGTATTTAGATGTCTTTTAGGAGAGAGAAAACTTCGATACAGCCCTGAGAAAGTTGGTGTAATTATAAATGCTTGTGCAGTATTACATAATTTGCTACTTAGGGCAGGAGTAGAATACGACATAGATTTGAATATATTTAATGAACCATATGAAGATAATTATGGCAATGGCAACTACCCTGTTTTAAACGAAGCTAGACACACAAGACAACAAGTTGTTAATAGATATTTCACCAATGTGTAATTATGTGTTTTATTCACAATTGAAGAAAATTCTTAACAATTACTGGTTTAATGTTGCAATATACAACGTTTTTAATATTTTTTGGTAACTATTTATTTAAACATCAAAAGTTAACATCAACTTTTATTATAAAATTAATAATATTCTTTTAATTCAAACATTGATTAAGGAACCACTGAAAAGGAACATAAATTCTACTTCACTACTTTAATTTCAGAAAAAAAAACACAAACATTTCTAGAAATTAATCTCACTCTCAAAATTTTCATTAGGTCTTGCTGCAGAGCAACGTGGGCACAAATTAATCTTCTTAAGAAATGTCTCTTGGCCATCTGCTATTCTTGCTATATTTTCATTAATGTTCTTTAACACCACCATATTTTCTTGATGCATTCTTAGCAGTGTAATTTCATCTCCCTTTCTGTTGGTTCTATTTCCAATCTTTTTTGCTTTGGTTTTAACCTGAAGCTCTTTTTTGGTAACCCATTTTCGTTTCTTTATTTCATTTCCATGAAAAGAAACATTGTTTTGTTCTAAAGTAACATGATTTGGTTCACTCGAAATTAACATGGTAGCTGAGCTAGAGGGTGTGGCAGAAATGACTGTCCTAGGAGTGTTTTGTGTTCTCTTTATAAAAACAAGGTTCGGAATTTTTTCTAATTCCCGTTGAGCATTTTCTTCTACAGGTGTAGAAGGATCTTGTATTGATTTATTAGTTACATCACAACCACCACCATTCCCCTAAAAATAATATAGTGGTAGGTATGGTCCTCAGTATGTACAAATTCAATTGATATCAGCAAATATGTCAATACTCAGTCCTGGAGTTTTTAAAATACTTACAAAACCCAATTCTGATGTAGTGTCTCCTTCTACCACAGTCCATCCAATTATACCCATAAGTTTTTCCTCAATTTGTGATAAAGGTAGTAAGGGTCCTCCTCCACCTGTTTTACTTATATTGAGCTTCAGGTTTTGCGCTTTTACCTTCACTTTGCTTTTCCATTTGCTGAAAGCCTACAAGTGGTAGTGACAGTAAACCGTATTTGTAATGTAGTAGCAGGTAGCAGTAGCTGCAAAACTTACTTCAATCCATTTGTCTGTTGTTTTTGAGCCATAACCCATGCTATTTAACTGCGTTGCTACTTGCTCCCACAAACTTTTATAATTTTGTCGTGCATCTAGACCAATAAATGATTTTGTGACCATTTCTGGGTGTTCCAATAAAAAGTTCACAAGAACTTCCCATTGATTTGGGTTCGTTTTTGTAGCCCTCAACGACATGCTTTTATAAACCAATAAATTTAACAAAATAATTCATTTAACATCAAAATGAAATGTTTAAACTTACACTTTATTTTATTACTTTTCAATTTCTTATATTTAATATTTTTTATGTGATTGAAACTTCTATCTCATCTTTCAGTTTCAAATAAACAAAACAGAACAGACCTACATAACCTCAAAGAAGGTAATTATAATTTTTTCATGGAAGGAACAAAGATAACAAAAAGATTTAAGTATGGAACAGAATGAGACAGATATATGGTTTTTGGGATAGAGAGACCTCTCGAACTGTCGTTATAAATCTCTTCTCTATCTAACTTTCGGTCACGTTCGATTAGTCGCGTAAATGAACGAACGTACTTACGGAGTACGGAATAGCGAAGCGAAGGGAATGTCTATCGCTATTTTGTTACAGAGTGCCACTCCTGGCTCCGTTGCTTATATAGAGAGAGATTTATGTTATAGCTTAATGAGTGTGAGGGAGAAAGTCAATTTCATGAATATTTGGGAACTTTCTAGAAACCATGGAAGCCTATATAAGCAGCTGAACCAGGCCTGGTTAGTTAGTTGTTGAATTGATGGTTGTAGTGAAGTTGAAGTTGTCAGATAGCGAGGTTAAGTGTCAGTGTCAGTTTATTGTTTGTAAACAATATACGGTGTTGTTCAAGAAGTGTGTCATTAAGGAGTACGACGGTACATTTGGTGTCAGAAGTGGGATTGGAGAATCGAAGAAGAGTTCCAGAGGAAGACAGAATAAACCGACAAAAGCAGAAGGTGTGTTGAATGCCTGTGAGTACACGACAACAAAGTGCCAAAATGGATGAAGGAATGAAACAACTTATGGAGATGATTCAAGCAATGAAAGCAAGTCAGGACCAAAAGTTGGAGGAAATGAAAGCGAGCCAAGACCAACAGTTTGAAGAAATGAAAGCGAGCCAAGACCAAAAGTTCGAAGAAATGAAAGCAAGCCAAATAAGTCAAGAGCAGTTCAAAGCAAGCCAAGACCAAATTAAAGACCAGTTTCAACGACAAGATGAAAAATTAGACCGAGTAATAAATGAAATAAAAGGAGAAATGGACAACAGGATGGAAATTTTGGAAGAAAAGGTAAATGAGAGGATAAGCAGTGTGGAGGAGACCGTTCAGACCTTGCGAGAGGAATTTGACAAACTACAGGAAAAGTCTTCAAAGCCAACCGTAGTCGCCAGTTCTAGTGTCTGCTCAAATATTAAGCCACCAGTTTTCGACGGTAAGACCTCATGGCAGGTTTACAAAAAACAGTTTGAGGCTGCCGCAGAGGCCAACAATTGGACATCAAGTGACAAAGCCACTGCCTTGGTTTTGTCACTTCGAGAAGAAGCACTGGAGGTTTTGCAGATTTTGGACGAGAGCCAGTACAAAAACTACGACGACTTAATCCAACATTTGGAGATGAGATTTGGAAATAAGCACCTAGAACAAGTATACGAAGCTCAGTTGTCTAGTAGGACCCAAAGAAGCACGGAAACACTTCAACAGTATGAAGCCGACATTGCTCGATTAGTTTGTCTGGCCTATCCAACGGCCTCTCACGACATTAGAGAGCGAATGGCAGTACGGGCTTTTGTGCGAGGTCTTAAAGATTGTGACACAGAGCAAGCAATACGATTAGCGAGATGCCAAACATTGCATGATGCTCTTGCCTACGCTTTGGAGTTTGAGGCGGTCAAGCAAGTATCACGAGGACATACTCGAGTGCGTCAAGTCAGAAGCCTTACACCGGAACCGAGAAACCGATCTTCCAATTCAGATCACACAATCACTCAGTCAGACTTGAATCATCAGCTGGAGACATTTCGAAAAGAACTAATGGGAGCGTTAAATAGAAGAAGTCAGAACAACCGAAACGCTCAAACCACCACGTTTACTCGGTCATTGGAATGCTGGAACTGTGGAGAAAAGGGGCACATTCAATCGCAGTGCCGCAAACCTAGAAGAATGCAGAACCAGGAAAACGAAGAGTAGCCAGTTTTCCGGGGCAAAAGCTGGCTACGCAACACTGTCAAGCCCCACCAACCATAATTAAAGTAGCCCGTCTTCAGCACGAAAACACCAGCTTAATAGTGACCGGTAAGATTTGCGGCCAGGATTGCCAAATGGTTGTTGATACCGGTTCTTGTCATACTATCGTAAGGCCGGACATAGTGAAACACTGCAGGATTAGCGACACTGGTACAAAGTTTATATTGGAAACTGCCGCTGGTGAGTCAATGCCTGTTCTGGGAATCCATGAAGCGGAAGTGAAGCTTGGGCGGCATGTCTTCAACCATACCGTTTTTGTGGCCAACATAACTGATGACGTCTTAATGGGCTTAGATCTTATGGAGCAACACAAGTTCCAGCTGGATTTGGAGAATAGACTGATCAAGACTGGACAAGACGAGATTGTTATGATGACACCCGAACAAGATATGCGTGTGAGGAAAGTTACGTTGGAAGAAGATGTCAACTTACCTGCAAGATCAGAGACCATCGTTAAAGTTAATTTGGATAGAAAAACGGAATTGAGCAAACTTCAGCTGATAGAACCGAGTTATGAAGAGGAAGATGATGCTGTGAAGAAGGGAGTTCTTGTAGCCCGCACCCTAGTCCAGCAGAAAAACGGCCAAGCATACGTAAAAGTCGCCAATTTGAAAGAATGTGGTCAAAGATTTAAAAAAGGCGATATAATAGCCAAATCCGAACCAGTACTTATGGTGACTAAGGAGTCGCACGAAACAAAACCAAACCCCGACAGTGACCTTCCTGAGTGTTTGGTGCACTTAATGAAAAAGACGAGCTCAATTTTGACTGATCAAGAAAAACAGACTGTTGCCCGTTTGCTTCACGACTACAAGGACGTGTTCGCCTTAAATGAAACGGATTTGGGAAGAACTCATTTAGTGAGACATAAAATTGAAACAGGGGATTATTTGCCCATTAAGCAAAGACCCAGACGACTCCCATTGGCTAAGCAGGCAGAAGTGGAAAATCTTATACAGGACATGGCGGATCGCAGCGTCATTGAGCCATCCACCAGCCCTTGGAGTTCTCCTGTGGTACTTGTTACTAAGAAAGATGGGTCGACAAGATTCTGCGTGGACTATAGAAGAGTAAATGAAGTTACTAAGAAAGACAGTTATCCCTTGCCCAGAATAGATGACACCATAGACACTCTGGCTAACGCAAAGTGGTTTTCCACCTTGGATCTAAAAAGTGGATACTGGCAAGTGGAGATGGATCAACGGGACAAAGAGAAAACTGCCTTCTCAACTGGAAATGGCTTGTGGCATTTTAACGTCATGCCTTTTGGACTTTGCAATGCTCCGGCAACCTTCGAAAGATTAATGGAAACTGTTCTACGAGGATTGACTTGGAAAACCTGTCTTGTTTATTTAGACGACATCATTATTATGGGCAAAACATTTGAAGAACACCTGCAAAACGTTGAAGAAATCTTCAAGAAGTTCAGAGGGGCAAACCTGAAATTAAATCCGAAGAAGTGCAGCTTTTTCCAAGAAGAAGTCGAATACTTGGGACACGTTATATCGTCAAAAGGAGTAAAAACCGACCCGAAGAAAACTGAAGCTGTAAAAAATTGGCCCGTTCCGAAAGACAAGCACGAATTAAGAAGTTTTCTGGGATTGTGTTCCTATTACAGAAGGTTTGTTCGTGGATTTGCTGATATAGCCAGACCCCTACACAAATTGACGGAGAATAACCAGCCCTTCGAATGGACTACAACATGTCAGGAAGCCATGGAAGAACTGAAAGTAACCCTTTGTTCTCCACCAGTTTTGGCTTTTCCACGACCTGGGGAAGAGTTTATTGTGGACGCAGATGCTAGTAATATTGGTTTAGGCGGAGTTTTATCTCAAATCCAAGATGGTGAAGAACGAGTGATCGCCTATTTCAGCAAATCACTATCAAAGCCAGAGAGAAATTATTGCGTAACCAGGAAGGAGCTGTTAGCCGTAGTGAAGACAGTCGAGCAGTTTCACAAATACCTGTACGGACAACGATTCAGACTAAGGACGGACCATGCCTCTCTGAAATGGCTATTTCAATTCAAAAATCCAGAAGGACAAATAGCTCGATGGTTGCAAAGACTTCAAGAATATGACTTCCAGATTGAACACAGAAAGGGACGTTTGCACGGAAACGCGGACGCAGTGTCACGAAGACCTTGTGTGGAAGGTTGCAATCACTGTAAACGCCTGGAGATAGCTGAATTTGGAAAGCCTTGTCGAAGGATCGCTCTGAAAAATGACATCGCATGGGATCGGGAAAACTTGGCTGCCGATCAACGAGAAGCCCCCGATTTAGGACAGATAATTAACTGGAAAGAGCGTGGAGAAAGACCAAATTGGGAGGAGATTTCCGCTAAGTCTCCAACATTAAAAGGATATTGGGCATTATGGGAGTCCCTTATTATTGATGGAGATTTACTAAAAAGAAAATGGGAAAGTCCGGATGGGAAAGAGGAACGACTACAGGTAGTTCTGCCAAGAAACCGAGTTAGTGACGTACTGAAAGAAGCCCATAATGGAATTGGTGGAGGGCACTTTGGCATCAACAAAACGTTAAATAAAGTTAGGGAAAGGTTCTATTGGCTACAAAGCCGCTCAGATGTAGAAGATTGGTGTCGGCGTTGCGCAGACTGTTTCAGTAGCAAGGGTCCCAAAACTCGAAGCCGAGGATGTATGAAGCAGTATATTGTCGGAGCTCCGTTTGAGAGGATTGCCGTTGATGTAGCTGGACCTTTTCCCAAAACTAATTCCGGAAATCGCTATGTCTTGGTCGCAATGGACTACTTCAGTAAATGGCCAGAAGTGTACGCCATACCAAACCAGGAAGCCGCTACTGTAGCAGAAGTTCTGGTTGACAACTTCTTCTGCAGATTTGGAGTACCGAGGGAGCTGCATTCGGATCAAGGGCGTAATTTCGAATCGGCAGTATTCACGAAAGTGTGTGACCGATTGGGAATTAAGAAAACCAGAACTACTCCATTACACCCACAGTCAGACGGAATGGTGGAGCGTTTCAACCGGACACTAGGCAACTACCTAAGGACAGTCGTCGATAACAATCAGACAGATTGGGATCAGCACATTCCGTTGTTCCTGATGGCTTATCGATCGGCAGTACATGATTCCACTGGCAAAACACCAGCTAGTGTTGTCTTTGGAAGGGAGCTTCGTTTGCCAATGGATCTTCTTTTTGGACGACCGGAAGAACCCCCAGCCTCTTGTGATAGTTATTCGGAAAAATTGGCGCAACGCTTGCACGTGATCCATGAGGAAGTCCGACAGAAGTTGAAATTTGCAAGCGACCGACTAAAGACAAGATATGACATAAGGGCCAACAGCAGCGGATTCCAAGCCGGTGATCAGGTCTGGTTATACAATCCTGCTCGAAAGAAAGGGAAGTCGCCGAAGCTACAGAGGTCATGGGAGGGACCCTACGACGTTATAAAGCGTCTGAACGACGTCGTCTACAGAATACAGCGAGGACATCGGGCGAAAATGAAAATAGTTCACCTGGATCGACTTGCACCTTACCGACCACCCAAAGCTGGTGAAGTTGATGATCGGGACGATCAACTCTAGGAGGGGGGCAGTGTTGCAAAGCGAACTTTTGATTATTAGTTAGGATTTCTTTAGTTATTTGTTGTTACCCCTGTATGTTACGTTGCTTTGTTTACGTTCTACATTCTTTTGTCTGTGTTCTAGAAAATCCTGGCTCCGTTGCTTATATAGAGAGAGATTTATGTTATAGCTTAATGAGTGTGAGGGAGAAAGTCAATTTCATGAATATTTGGGAACTTTCTAGAAACCATGGAAGCCTATATAAGCAGCTGAACCAGGCCTGGTTAGTTAGTTGTTGAATTGATGGTTGTAGTGAAGTTGAAGTTGTCAGATAGCGAGGTTAAGTGTCAGTGTCAGTTTATTGTTTGTAAACAATATACGGTGTTGTTCAAGAAGTGTGTCATTAAGGAGTACGACGGTACAATATTTTTAGTTCATTTAATTCTGTTGATTTTTACTTTTTCAACGGTGTATTAAAACATATAAGTTTGTAAACGTTAATCTTGGTAATTAGAAAAAAAACGTTTCCTTAACAAAAAAGTGCTAAATAATATGTATAAAAAATCCCACAGTCGAAACAAAATTTTGCTATTTTCATATTAACATTACATGTCGTTTATAAACAGTTTTTTCAACTTCCACCTTAAAAATAGTAGAAAATAGAAATTACCACTTTTCTTATTAAAGTGACGGTAGAACTGTTTGTAACTTAGATTTTTAATAAGATTTATTAAAAATATTTAATTTTCTGATGTGTTAGTTTATATGATTTCCGATTTTGTTTGGTATTTTAGATATTGGCCTTTTTTTAGCTTAGCAAAGGTCTTTTTTTAAAATAACAGGATTAACCTCTACAAACTTATATGTTGTAATACACCGTTGAAAAGGTAAAAATCAACAAAATTAAATGACGTAAAAATATATAGGATGTTCCATTTAAAAAAAATGTGACTTACTGTCATATGTCAGAAACTAAACGGAATAGAAAAAAACTGACTACGCCATTGGATTCTACGTCAAAACTTCTACCGGGAACCGTTCTTCCTTTTTTGATAACTTTAAGAGCAACTGAAATACAGAAGAGGTTAAAAAATTACCAATTTTCGAAAACCCCCCGTATCTTTGAAACAAAAGAAGTTTGCGCCGCCTACTTTTCGCCAGTCATCTCAGCTCAGAAAAATAGATCAGAACACGTATGCTACTTTTTTTCTATCTATTACCGTTTTCTCTGTACCCCGTAGAACCATCGAAAATGCAGCACCCTTTACAGGGTGGCCTAATTTGCCTGTTTTTATATAAAAATTAGGATGTATTTAAAAATGGCAAAAATTCAAAATTAGCCAGTTAAAAGTTACCGAATTTCTGTTTACGGCATTAAACTCACCTTGAATAAATCCTCGGGGGGGTAATAACGTCTTTTGGACTTTTAAATTTCACATCCTTTCCATACAAAAACAAGCAAATAAGGCCACCCTGTACATTCATCATATTACCGATTGAAATATCCAGTAAATGGAACATTGTCATTTGGTTAAACATCAGCATGTGTTTTTACAATAAATGTCGCTTAGAAAATATGTTAAAGCGTCAAGGAAAGGCGAATGTGAGTGTCTGTGCATAAAGCAAGCTATTATAGTGCGACCAGGTGATGTCAGATGGCGCCACAAGAAAGTCTTCGCTGTTGTCGAAAGTGTTAAAATATCAAAACAACAAAAATTCTGAAGTTTGATTTGTACTTGGTTAACGCCTTGTTCTAACGAATTTTCTTTTAAAATTTCTCTAGAGGGGTTGGCTTTACAAGCAGGCCCTGTTAAAATAATTTAAAAAAATCTGTTATTTACATGTTTATCAGTTACTACTCCTTCCTGTAGTTCCTTTTTTGTTCTTCCTTATCTTCCATTTTCATTATTATGGTTTTATTCATTTTATTGTTCCTTGTTCTTTCCAATGTTCTACAGTACCAGCGTACCACTACCACTGTAACGTAAAATTTGTCGAATTGTATTTGTATATTCAGTCCAGTCTTGTACTCCTCTATTTTTTAAGTCTAATTTTGTCCTATTCAAAACTTCCTGAAAAAAAAAAACAAAACAAACTGTTTTTCAATGAAAAGTAGCCACCCTGAATATCTTCCAAAATAATTTCTCTGTTAAAAAATGCTAAGACACGTCAACAAAGATTGCAAGGGGGACATCTTTTTACGTAGGATTTGAATTTCTGCCATCAGCCCCTTTGCCGCCATAGCCACCCCCACTAAGTTTCAAATGGCACCATACCCTGTGTGGCACATCGTTGGAAAGGGTATTTCATAAGGAATTAATTGCACTATTTTATTTGTACATTTACTTTGAATTGAGACCCAAAACAATCAAAAATACGTTTTGTGTTTATTTTTTGTAAACTGCAGAAATAATAGCAAATAGCGGTTATCATTTAATTAATGGCTCAAAATAACCTCCGTTAACTTCCATACAATAATACAAGCGACTCTGGAAGAGTTCGCGAACATTTGTGAGGACTTGCGGTGTCAGTTGTCGGCATTCATGTATTATTCTCTGCCTAAGGTCTGCAATATTGGCCGGTTGTGTTGCATAGACTTTAGATTTTAAATGCCCCCATAGAAAAAAGTCCAACGGAGTGAGGTCGGGTGATCTCGCAAGCCATTCCATGGGACCACGTCTACCAATCCATCTTCCAGGAAATCGATTGTTTAGATATTCTCGAACGGGAAGTGAATAGTGTGGAGGTGCACCGTCTTGTTGGAAAATTAGTTGATTTTCAAATAAATTTTCATCATTTTCTAGTAGCTCTGTTATGGTCGGATCAGCAGTGGTGTCAAGAAGCTCAAGATAAGTAGCGCCATTCAAATTACCGTCAATAAAAAACGGACCAACAATGTGGTCTCCTAAAATACCTGCCCAAACATTAAGTTTTTCTGGATATTGAGTATGGGTTTTCCTAAACCAATATGGATTCGTGTCTGACCAATACCTACAGTTATGCCTGTTCACTTCTCCATTCAAAAAAAACATACACTTATCACTGAAGCAAATATTGTACAACAAGTTCACGTTGTTTGTCAGATTAGTAGACATAATTTCACAAAATTGTAGTCTTCTATCATAGTGATCTTCGTTTAATTCCTGAACCAATTTTACCTTGTATGGATGAAAATTGTGTTTTTTTTTTAAATCTCCATACACTGCTTGTCGAAACACCCGATGCATGGGAAATTTGATTTAAAGACTGATTATTATATATTGCAACGTGTCCCAAAACAGCAACTTCAATTGGTTCTACGTATTTTTTTTTTTTGGTCTCAATTCAAAGCAAATGTACAAATAAAATAGTGCAATTAATTCCTTATGAAATACCCTTTCCAACGATGTGCCACACAGGGTATGGTGCCATTTGAAAACTTAGTGGGGGTGGCTATGGCGGCAAAGGTGCTGATGGCAGAAATTCAAATCCTACGTAAAAAGATGTCCCCCTTGCAATCTTTGTTGACGTGTCTTAGCATTTTTTAACAGAGAAATTATTTTGGAAGATATTCATTCAGGGTGGCTACTTTTCATTGAAAAACCCTGTATGAAAACATATAAGTAAAAAATTAACTGTGTGCTAAAATGGGCTTGTTCACTAGTTTATAACATGCTTAACGAAAAACTTGGCCATTATCTTCCATTAAAAACTTAGCATGTGCATGTTTTGCGTACATCTTATCACGTGACCTGTTTGTCAACAGGAGAAAGCATGCAAATGGCAGGAAAACGGCAGAGACATCGACGGCCAAACAACGAACGGCGTCCTTATCATGCATCCGCGAGGCGTCTTTTGTGGCGGCGACGCCAAATGCGGACGATGGCTGGAAACTTCCGTCGGAGGCGGCGTTTTCACTAGAAGAGAATCGCGATCCGCCCAACAACGAGGACAAGTGGTCGGTATACTTGAGGCTCTCCACTAAAACTGCGTTAACTTTGGAAAATCTCCACAGGTGGAAGACGAAACTAACGTTCTGCAAGACGGCACTCTGATCGACTTGTGCGGAGCTACGTTGCTATGGAGATCGGCCGAAGGCCTAGAAAAAACCCCCGTAAGTGAACCGAATCATTTAACCTAGCAAATGTGACTGAAAAATTTTTTTGGTAGAATAAACACGACCTGGAAAAAGTGATAGACGAAATAAACGCAGGACGTCCCCAATGCCCCGTTGGACTGAACACTCTGGTGATTCCGCGCCGTGTCTCGCCCAACGACAACCAGCAGCAGCCCTACGTCTACTTGAACTGCGGACACGTTCAGGGATTGCACGATTGGGGCCAGGCCATGGATTCGGACGATCGGAAATGTCCTATTTGTTTAGAGGTGACACGTTTTGCTTTGAGGTTATTTCCACGCTTATGCAAGTGGGTTTCAGTTGGGACCAGTGGTAAAACTTTGCATGGGTCTGGAGCCTTCGTTTTACGTGGATTCGGGACTTCCCACGTTCGCGTTTAATCCTTGTGGTCATATGGGCAGCGAGAAAACAGTCAAGTAAGTTATTTCCTACTCTCCTATTTCAAGTAGTAGTTCCTTTATGCTTATCATCCTTCAAATCGGTTAAACTTGCTGAAGCTAAATTGTAAAAAAAGACTGGGATCAATAGTTGCTGTTCCTTTAGCAATTTACCCTCACGCAACTTCCTGTTGTTGTCATATTTCCTGTGTGTCCTCTCTCTTCCACAATTCCAATTGATTCTTGTACTATGAGTGTCTGTTTTAGATATTGGGCCAACGTAGCAATTCCGCACGGTACTAACGGTTTCAGGGCGGTGTGCCCCTTTTGCGCTTCGCCTCTGTCCGGCTCTCCGGGATACGTTCGTCTCATATTCCAGGACAACGTGGATTAATTCCCCCACCCTTTTTTTATCCCATTATAATGCGAGTTTTACAGCTAAATTTTTATTCTGGAAGAGAGAGAGAATGAGCGTGTGATAGTCGAAAAAAGAGAGTTTTTACGCAGTTGATGATTGGTTTTATGTCGTAGAGGGCGTGCATAACTATAGTATTTTAGTGTACCAAAGCTTTATTTGTTGTGGAGTCTTTGTTTCATTCAGAGTGCAATTCGGTTTATTCTTGGAAATGGTAGCAATTGGAGGTTTTTTATAACTGTAAAGAGGAAAGCATTTGCGTGAATCAATTAAGACTGGTTAGATTTAGCTTAAGTTATTGTGTTTTCGAGAGAGATAAAATTTTTAACTCGTTTTGCGGCGTTGCCTAATTTTGACCTGAAAAAGCACTTTTTTAAAGAAAATCATTGGACCGAGAAAAGTACCTTTCAGATTGGCGTATATTATTCTTATTATTAAATAAAGAAAGTAATTTAACTAGAGTATTTAAGAGTATCATTATTAAAATATTATTGCTATTGTTAATAATGTAATTCACCAGGAGGCCTATTCTTGAAAGCAGGTAATGGAATTCTCAGGAGAAGTGTTGATAGAACGTGACAGAAGAAGCTGACAAAGGCGGGTTCCTGTCACATTCTACAGGTCTTTTTCTTGATAATTCCCTTCCCTCGTTTCAAGAATACGCACCCAGGTTGTTTAATACTATAAAGTTGAGTTCGTGTCGGTGATTCTTAAATTCATCGCCTCCAATTCAACTTTATTATACCATATATTAAACACTGTATACAGGATGGTGTCTGTTTCAATCACAATATAGTAGGTTGTAAGAGTGACCACACTGTATAAATTGGGGACCTCGTGGACCGACTTTTTATGATTTTTACGAATCGCGTCGTCTCGATTTTACAACCAGTAACATTATGTTCTGTGTACATATTGTAGCATAATAAAATTTACAAGTAAAAACCGCTAGGGGGATAGTCGATTTAAAGCTTAAGGTATTTTTAATGGTTATATTCACAAATGAATTTATCTGTGCCTGGATATTCACTAATAAATTGTATGAAGGAACAATTCAGAATAGTTTTGGTTTGCCCTGCATTAAAGACCTTCAATTTGGCAACAGTGCACTGTAAAAACCATCACATGATCAAAGCCAGAGTCTGACAATATAACCAACCTAAGTAAACTTTATTTACAATCAAATAATTATTACAAGTATCACAGTTAAAAAATCCACCTGGGACATTACAAAAATCATTTTTTCAAGGTGGAACCACCTTCAGAATTGACACTAATAACACTAGTGGGCTTGGTGATAATTATTTCTTCTTGTAGCTCTTTCTCTTTGACTTCCTTCAGTTTTAAGGCACGTTTCTGTAAAGCAAATTTGTCAAAGTGGTCCAGTTTAACAGTAGAACTACCTTCAATTTTTGGCTTCTGTCATGCAGTCCTCTGATGTCTTTTTTGATGCCCTGCAGTTTGAGGTGGTACTGTTTCATCTTAACAAACATTGCCTGCAAGTCTTGTGAGTATTGCACTTCGGCAATGTTGCAGTTCTCTTGATGTAACCGTGCAACTAGTTGTTGCTGTTTGGTACTACAATTCAAGTGTGTTTAGAGGGAGTTTTAGGTTTTTTTGATGGGGCTTACCTCAGTTCATCCAGCTGACTTTTAGTCCCTTTTAGGGGGGCCTCAACTAACTTTACCAGGCCAACACTTAAAGTTTTTGATGGTTTGTTGTAAGGATTGTGATTTAGAACCTCTGGGATCCCTACAAAACTGCAAAAACCTGTTTTTTCAATGAGCTGTCAACTGGCACAACTCTCTTAGAGCTCGAATCAGCTAAGAAAAGGCCACAGGCGTCATCAAACGATGATGTCACGATCTCTGTACGTCTCGCTTTAAATATTGCTGCTCTCGTTACTTTCCAAGTTGTTGCAGCCAGTCAGTGGCGTGCTATTATTTTATCAGTAAAATGAAACATTTTCGTCGTTTTTAATAAAGAAAATAAAAGACAACAAGTTTTTCAAAGGAATGGAAACTCCTTCTGCTTCTTTCTTCATAAATTGTAAGACGTTACTGACGATTTCACGGCCTTGGCTGTATATGATAACACCTTTCTTTCCAACCTTTTTGAAAGACATTTTGACAAAATAACGTTTTTTATTCATAACACTATGTGAACTTCAACTGCGACCATCAACAATACAACCAAAACACCAGACTAAAACGGAATCTAACCTAACCCCCTAAGTCTCCCTGTCCGCCACTACATTTTTTTAAACTTGGCAACACCGTTTAGATTGCCGGCTAGTAAAAGCATATAAAAAGGTCCAAATGTACCTGGCCGCTGCCGCATCTGTTTTAATTGTGTCCAAGTAAAAACCGTACTACGTTGCCAAGTGGCTTTTTGACCGCTTAACAATATATTTTCGGGAATATTTTAATAGGACGCCTCTGATTATATCTAATGCGACGGCAACTGTAGAAGGAGAAAGAAATAGTTTTAAAAACTGCGTCATTGATGATGCGGTGGCCTTTTCTCATCTGATTCGAGCTCTACCTTGATGAAGCTTTAGGTTTTTCATAAGTGGAGTTTAATGGAACTTCTATGAAAGACGTTTTATCCATATTTATGGTTCAAATTCAAAGAAAACCTTAAATTAAAAAAAAATTGCTTAAAAACAAACAAAACTACTCTAACCTATTTTGTTACTGTCACTGGCGACAGCTGTCATCTGTACACACCACATGATGACCAGCGCTACGTGGCCGAATTATAAACTAATTTCAGCCACAACCACTGTACTTTCGCAAAGGAATTAAAATAAACGCAATTACACATTACAATACTCAATTTATTATTCATTCAAGTGTTCTAGTAGTTGTAAATAATCAAGAAAACGTTCTATGCATAAAACCATAATGTAAATAAATCAAAAACAACATATTCACTAAGGATATTGCGCTACACACTAGTAATCTAGCACCCGGTACCGGTATGGTTTTCAGGAACACTAGAATGAGCCTCAACGAACTGGACCCTCCAAAAACTGTGAGCGAGACGAAAAAAAACGCGTTGCTATCCTCGTGGAAAAACACGTAGGATGTGAGTAACGTAAACAGATGACCGTAAAGGGAATAGCCGAGAAGGCACAAAGTTTCAAAGAAATTCACTGTAGACTTCCCCAGTTTGGCCAAGACAAAGCACACTGATGGGACGAAAGTGACATAACATAGCATTGCTTCTAGGGGTGTTGTGGGCACTTTATGCTTTTTAAAAGAGTATCCATAAATTAAGAGTGAGGTTAAAGAGGCAAAAGCTAGAATTGGACCTAGGAGATCCACGTAAACCTTCCGGTATTTAGAAAAAGGGGGCATAAAAGAGGCAAACACTCTAAATAGCAGATCATAGGGAGAAAACAGCAGCAGGTTAGTGTACTCCTTGAACCCACTTTTTTTGTCTGAATGCTCAGGTGAACCAATAAAAATCACAGCAGACATTATGCAATAACTAACAAAAACATTAATCACTGTTTCATTTTCTTTTGTATACTCTCCTGGGCTTGTTTCACTTGTTTTCGAAAACTCACAGACACCTCCCTCATCAAACTCCTAAACTGTTCAGGTGTTAATTTTTCATGCAGCTTGTTCTCCTCAATGAAGTTTTTCCCACTAAACATAGCCCGCACTACCACTTGAGCGGCCTTACGCATAGGATAGGATTCACTCAATCTCTGCACTAACTGTTCATTGTTTGCCAGCAGCCGAATTATGAAACGAACTACCATACTGTGTTAAAGTTGTTGAAATATTTTATGGTGGAATTAAGGTTTTTGGAAGTCAAACGGATAAAGATAACGGTACTTGCGCAACAATTCTTGCTTGAGCCTCAGCTGGGTTTTCAAGGCCTCCAGGTGGTTCAGTTGTTGTTCCTTACTGAACTCAATCCCTGGCAGTAAATTGATCTGAAAGTGGAAGGTTAATTAGTTGGGGTGCTTGTGGTATGATTGGGGGTGAATTACATCAGCCCTGGCTTGATCTAGGCGTTTTTGCAATTCCAACACTTTCTGGCTACAGTCCTGGGATTCTCGGGTTTTGGCGGTGTTGTCGTGATAGTCTTTTTCAATGCTGTTAAATTAATAAAGCTGTTTTATATGTGCACTAGGTTGTGTGTACACACTTACGTAACAAAATTTGGTTTATGGAAGTTTAATATGGTCTATTTTAAGACAAGTGGTAAACAAAACTCACCTTCGGATAATCTCGTAAATAACGGGCAATATTTCGATGTTTAATTCTTCCACCGTAATTGAGCGCTTTTGGTCGGCAGGTGAAGCGTCAGTTTCCATTATTTACACGCACATTATCTTTTTAATTTTTATTTACCAAATTAATTGCTTTTTTTGAACAAAGGGTAGGATTTTTAAGAAATAAAAACAATAGAATGACAGCTGACAGCTGGAGGGTTGCTTTGTTTGACAGTTAAAAAGGTATTGGAGTGCGTTCCTAAATTGGTTTTGTCTTAGTTGTTTAACAAGAAATTTTGCAATTAACTTGCTTGTACCGTTGCAAAAATTATTGTTTATGTTAAGTCAACAAACATGCAAATGTTATATTTCCTAATGAACTGGTAATAATTTAAAATTGGGACTATTGTGGTTTGACATTTTACGGAACGTACTACTCTGTGTTTTTCCGGTCTTTTTCACGTTCTTCTTTACCGACGCGCGTAGTTTATACGTCGGCCGCTTGGCGTTCTTTTGGCGCTGCCGGTCGATTTTTTTGTTCGTTTTAATCTGTCTTCTGTCGCACGGCACGGGTCGCAGACGCCAATGCAATCGAGAAAATGGCGTCCGAAAGTTTGGTGTTGTTGAATGGTGTTCCGACAAAACATTGAAAAAATCGCGGTGAAAATCGAGGAAAATGCCCCCATCGTCCGAGTAGTTGCGTGCCGGACCGTCGGAGATTCGTGCGCCCCAAAATGACGGCCAACATGTATCGTGTCGGAGGTAAGCGAGCAGTTTTAATTAAAACCGGCTTCAAGAGTGAAGTCTTCCTTTCGGTAATAGTCGTACTTGTGTGTTTGTCTACGATTCATTTGCTCTAATCAATTTGGGATTTTATGTAATCGAAGGGGTCTCCCTCCACTTTGGGGGGGTCCCCGCTAATGAGCTAAAGGGGGCTGCTTGTCTGTGTTCTCAAACTCATGGCCGGAGATAAGGGTATCCGAATTACCTAATTAATATGGATACTCGCTCTATAAACTGCCTTTCAATTGACACCCAGGTGCAAGCGATACGCGACCGACAACGGGATTACTTTTCTTTGGTGTTGCTCAGGCCACATTTGGTTACATATTACCAACCCTTCAGTTTGTTTTTTTTTGTAAATTTTTCTGGTTTTATTAATAATAATCACCTTCAAACCCAAATTATTCTATGATTGAAATGCGCTCGTTTATTTTCGGATTGAAACAGAGAATGCAATATCCCAGGTTATAGTGTGTTGGAGGCTGTGTTTTTACTAGGCTAATGAACCCTCTGGTCAGTAAAGTGTTTGTTTTGATTTGCCTTATTAATAACAGCCCCAGCTCAGTGCCAGGTTACTTAATTATACAGCCAGTTTGTTTTTAATTCAGTTGAGTCCAGGTATCATTACAATGTTTCTTGGACTTTGCACTTTAAAATATTATTATTTTCATGAAGTTTTTTGCTGTGTATTTAACCTAACTTTTGTGTAATCCTAATAATACTAAAAGTAAGTACTGTTGCTAGCAGAGGTGATTGGGATTGTCACTTATTTGGGCACACTGCCTAGTTACATGAAAAAATAAGGAAATCTAATCTAAAGTAAATAAACACAATGAAGTGCACAACTCCAGCTATAAATAGCAAGCAAGTCTATTAGTTTTTTTGGGATACCTGGTGGAGAGTTTTTTCCTGAATGAGAAAACTTCCTTGAATGTTGCTAATTTTTGCTGTAAATTATATTAAGAATGGTCTGATTCTTGAACCATCACGTGACCAAAGAATGACAGACGAAAGTCACAATGGAGTTTGTCATTGGTCAAAAAAAAGCAACCAGCTGACATTTGCTTTTTTTTGTCCAATCACAACCTATCCACTAATGACATCTAGTAGGCTTAGCTTATTTAGTTTGAAAGAACTACGTTCCCTAGTTAGGACATTTTTCTTTTTAAACATAAAGACTAGATTATATGGGGGCTACTATAACAATAGCAATTTTGTTGAGTATCTACTAATGTCTAGTATACATGTGTAGCCTTGGCGTACATCTCTGCACAGTGGGTAGTTTGTCAATCAAGTTGACAGCTGCTGTTTTTGACCAATCACAAACTAGCCACTTTGCTGAGATCTAGTAGGCTTGGCATCAGTTTGAAAATTCCAAAAAAAAGCGGCTTTTTGTTGACCAATCACCCATTTGAGTGACATTTTATTTATTTTTTTTAGATTACGTGTATTTCGAGACGTCGTCGACGTCACCCTACCAAATCCGCAGAATCGAAGAGTTGAACAAAACCCCGTCCGGTAATGTGGAGGCCAAAGTGATGTGCTTTTACAGGCGCAGAGACTTACCCCCTCAACTTATTCAACTCGCGGATAAACACCAATGTAAGTACCATTTGACATCGTTAATCCTAAGAAAATTCAACCCAGTCGACCTGTTAACTGGCACCTACCGAAACCGCACACCAATTGGAACCCGTTTATTTTACGGTTCATTAATGGTTTTTTTTTTGTGGTTGAAGCGCGCGTGTGTCCCTGTGCATTGCAATAAGCAGGTCCCACTTTTTTTTGGCGATTTTAATTATAAAAGTCTGAGACCGCAACGGTCGTCCAGTCATGGTTTTCCAGGACGGCCACCATATTATTCTCATTTTAAGAAAGTGGCGCGTAATCTAACTGTAAACGCAACCAGTTTTAGTGCAACTTATATAATGGGACAAATAAGAACAAAAAGGTTCTCTCTAGTCGACGATGAGGTTGTTCCACCTGGTAATCTTCTGGGTTCACTACCCAGATGGGCTTGCTTATGGGTCGCCATTTTCAAACGGAGCAACTGGTTTGAAAAACACACCGAAAACGCCGATTATTTTCGAATAATGTTCATGTGCTGGTGGAACAATGCTTTGTATACAAGATCAAGGCCTGCGGGTTCCGAGATTCGGGTCGGAATCGTCTTGTTTGACTTTTGATATGGTTCCGGTGATGGCTTATGTAATCGTTCATGTTTGATTTTGGGTACTGTGTCGCTATTGTTTGGTTTCTCATTCAATTTCGCAGTTTGTAATTGGTCAAAAAAAGCTACTTTTTATGACCAATCACAAGCTACTGACGTAAATATGACACTAGTACAGACTACAAATGACAGATTTCTGTCAGACTGATTTTTGGCTTTATTAGTAACGCCACCTGTGTGCAGCGTTAATAAAAACTATCGGCCACATTTTGTGTAAATGCAAAGTTTTAGCAACATTTTTACTAACAATTAAGTCTTGTTTTTGTCTCTCAATTAGGTTCATATTTATGTCATTTCCCTCTATCTGTGAGCTAGTCACCAGCAATTAAAATGTATATCAGGTAAATAATTGCTGTGTGAAAAAAGGTAATATGTACATTTTAATTGTGTTATTTACCATATCGTTTATGTTTTTGTAAGAAAAGTTTATACAATTTATAAACTAACATTTAAAGAACTTTTGATAGGCATTTTCCTCTCTTTCTGGTTTGTTCTAGGCTATATTGGCTTAATAAATCCTTGAACAATTTGCATCCAGTACAGCCATTTCTCATTTTTTTTACACAGATTAAGTTGGAATTTTAATAATTTATGTTCTACACTACACAAACACAAGTAATTACACTCAGGCACGACCATTTAGTATTTCTACCTTAGCGTGGCTAAAAATTGTCCTAAATTCTGCAAAAATTGGTGCAGAATCATGCTTAGTTAACCACAAGTGTTAATAAGGCCTAATTTAGCTTACCACCTCTGTTTGTCGTAAGGGTAAATCTTATTCACTTACGGATTTGTTTCAAATTAATTTCAATCTTATTGACCTAACATGAAATCCCCACAATTTTTAACGAAATTAAGGTCAGTTGTATAGCTTACAGTTAATTATCGGTCTATAAGATGTTAATGTTTAAACTCTAGATTGGACTGAGTCTAAAGCTTTAAGAGTTAACTACAAGTTTGAGTGTATAAATTGACACTTAGAATAACGTTTTCTTCCGTTTTAAACAACTTAAATGGAGGTCTCAATTTTGTCAAATAAATGCCAATTAGGTGCAAATCCCAATAGACTAGCCGGGAAATGAGGTTTTCCTGTAAAAATACACTAAATCCGGACACCCTGTACATGTGCAGCATTAGTGTAAATATCCGTACAGTGAGTGTGATTGATCAAAAAAAGTAGCTTTTTAGGGACAGTGCTGTGATTTACGCAAATACCACATGTGGATTTGACATTCTACTGCTGACATCTGACAGTTACAGAAATGTTGCTAGATCATAGTTGCCATACCTTCTGTCTAAAATAAACTCTGCTTAATGAGACCATTGATTAGATTAATGAAGTTTAATAACCTCGACTAATCCGGTTGAAAAATCAGAAAGTGGAACGCTTTCCAAAATTGCCTCGACCTAATTTCCCTGGAGAAACAGGATCGTTCCCGCGCTAAACCACGAACAAGAAGCGCAAAAAAAAGGAACGGAGGTTCATTGTTAAAGAAGGCCTGACGGAGTGATTTTTCCGTCTTTTTGCACCTGTTGTACGAGCTAAATCCGGTCGCCTTTTTGTCATGAGGGGGGCCCTCCTGGAGAGCCGCCCGATCGTGTGCCGCCACGGAACGCAACAGGCTGAAGAGCCAATGGAAGAAGATTTTGAACGGCTCGTTTTAAGCACAACACACACACACGACTTGATAAAGGGTTACATTTTTAAGGGGTTTAACCGCAAAAAACTGACCAAGCCTGGTTCGGTTGGGACGAGATTCGGACCGTGTAAAAAAAAGTCCCTTTCTTGGGCTTCGAAAACGATTTGTTCTTGCCTGCCTCTTATGTCCGGCTGTCCTTCAAGCACTCAGCCAAGTGAATCCTTACGGTTTGGTAGTGACATCTTTCAGCTTGCTGTTTTTTTTTTGACCAATCACGTACACGTACTCAAACTGTGTGTCAGTTGTCAATGTCACTATAGAAAACACCAGATCAGTGACCTGTGTCAAACACCACTTTAAAATTAAAAGAGGGGTCGTCGTAAAAATTAGATTGCCAAAAAATGTGCAACGTCAAGTCGACCCTTAATAAAGTCGCACGCCCTTTGATGCTGGAGGGTAAAAAATAAGCGAGATTTGGCGCCAAGCGACCCCTCCGGGTGTTGCGTGCTTAAGCGCCGTTTAGCGCCCGTCATCATAACTAAGCACAATAACGAGATTTGCAACTGCTCTTCCCGCTTTCTCTCCTCACACCTTTTCATTTTTCTTTTTTTGCAACCTTCAATAAGTATAATTATTAATAAGCGCGGCCACGCCCCGTTTGTTATAGTGTAAAACCGGACCTTAAAAACCCAGGTTAATACAAATTAATCAACTTGAGGCGAGTGTGTAGTGCGTTTTTTCAGGTTGGGGAGTCGCTTATCTTATCACCGGTTATCGCTGGGGACTTTTGGTGGTTTATGGCCGGATTTCCAAGTAACCCGGTATTTGTTTAACGATCATTGATTTAACTGGAACAGTGTAAGATCGAAAAATCAAGTTTAATATTTATGATTGTTTTCAAAGTGGTTTTCGTGCTACTGGTGCAACGCCAATCCAGGCATTGTATGCAGCTCAATCCTTTTAGCCTGTCACAACTGAAACGTCAATGACAATGTTATGGAATGGCCACTCATTAAAATATTCTTGAATTTTACAGTGTGATTTACTAAATTTCTTGCTGGTGACACTTTTTATGGTATTTTTGACGTTTTTTTCCAATTTTTATGGGAAAAAAATTGGCTAAATCGAAAAATTTGCGTCCTTTCCGGAACAGCCACAGGAGCATAACCGCTCTGTTGAAGCGGCGGGAAGTGGTCAGATTCGGCGGTGGTGCACGGTGTTGTCGCGCCGCCCCCCCCGCCGGCTAATGAACGTCGCCCCGCAACCCGCGAATACCCCTCGCCCCGCGCCCATCCGCGGCTTTGGCGGGGGTCGGGGAGGCCCGCCACCCCCATCAGATCAATAGAATATATAAGAATGCAGAGCGGCACAGCTCCGGATGGATGGGTGCCGCTGATGTTGCTGTCCTCTTTGTGTGTTATTTTGGGGGGCGGTTTTTAATCCGGTTTTACGAGTACCAGTCGATTTGATTGCTTTTTTTTGTTCTAATTAGGCCCAATGTTGTTTTTTGCTGCACCAAAACGTAGATTAAGTTAATCCTAGAGATAATCTAATCTAAATAATTATGTAATGGCGCATCCATGCACATTGTACGTCCACGTCAAGCAATGTCAGTTTTGTGGTACTAGATGACGTTTGACACTTTAATTAAATGGCGTCTTTTAATGGAAAAAGTTTAGTTCAAAGTCACTATTCGTATCCTTTTCTCTCAAATGTCATTATAACAGTACAGCAGAAAACCTAGTTTTGGGGGAGCATTCTTGATTGTTAGCCGTATACATTTTTGGACAATAGGATTTTTTTTAACTTCAAAATAGCATTTTCTGACTAAACATTTCCATTAAAAACTTCTGAAAAATGTTTTTTTTTGGAGGATTTGAACTCAAATTGTGTTACTGTTTGAGTTAGTCAAGTTTCAAAAAACAATAAATGCTAGGGAAACGACTCGCCCAGAAGCTTACAGTAAACCCAGTTTAAGCTTTTTAGACCAATCAGAAACTATCCACTGTGTTAGGATTCAGGCCAGTTCTGCACATGTAAACTTAGAATTTAGATACAATATTTGAGAATCTTCTAAAAATTAGATGTTTTAACGACTGAATTAAATGTAAAAGAACTGTCGAAGTGGCAGTGACGCAATAATTAGTGACGTCAGATTGAAGTTCACTCATGTCTTAGATTAGTTCCAAAGGTTTTTGTTGATGTTTCGCGGTTGCCAGCTTGAGCGTTCCAGATTCCCGGTGATTTAAAAAGTTTTGTTTTCGTTACAATAGACATGATGTAAAGTTCGGGTATATGGTCCTGGGTGCGTATTCTTGAAACGAGGGAAGGGAATTATCAAGAGAAAGTCCTGTAGAATGTGACAGAAACCCGCCATTGTCAGCTTCTTCTGTCACATTCTATCAACACTTCTGTTGAGAATTCCGTTCCCTGCTTTCAAGAATAGACCCCCAGGGCACTAATGGGAGCGATACACGTCATCAGTGAGTTTGACGTTTTGAAAATGCATTCGTATTGCTTAGCGATTAGTTGCGACCTGTAGCGCTCTCTTTCTAACACGCGCTTATTAACTGAACGCAATTCTGACACAAACGTGACCTTCTCGATCTCGACGTTTAACGAGTTGGGTGCGTTGTTGCCAGATTGTTAGTTGACCGTTTCCTGTTTTTGTTTTTGTTGTTGATGACTTGACTAAAAACTGCTTACAGAGAGAAACAAAAAAAACTAAATTTTGCCTAATATTGTTATTCAAAATTCTCTATTAAAAAACTGCGTCAACTTCTATATAAGAAGTAAATAAAAACAAAATTTATGTAAAGTTCGTGTTTTAATGACTAAACATCTGGCAACGAGGCGCCTTAAACGTCAATGACGTGAATCGGCCGATATATTGCCTTCTACTATAGAACATTTTTAAAAAACTAATTTTGTTTTTTGCTAGACGAAGTAATTTTTTACGAGAACATTCGGCAACATGGCATCAGTGTGTGTTCTAAGGTTAGCAAAGGACAGAAACATATTAATTGACAGTTGACATTGACAGTGCTTCAGTTGTTTACCGATTTGACAAGACTCACAATAGTGAGGTTAAGCTGGAAAAATTAAATCATTAAGTGTCGATTTTACTCTATTTGAATTGTGCAGGCTGGTGTTGGTAGTGATTCTGGACTGTGTGTGTTATTTTCTTGATGGTAAACCTGCAAAGTAAGGTAAGTAGCAACCTTCTGTATGCCACATGAAACATCTGTCAGTCCCAAAATCAGCCGCTGTAAGACCTGCCTGTAGTATTGAATGTTCGGATTTGGTTTCCAGTAGGTATTTTCACACATTTTTGCCATTATGCAACTGTTGAAAAAGGGAGGGAAAGTGGTTTTGACACTGCTTTTTTTGACTATTCAAAATGCAAATGCTGCACATGTAGACTTAGGATAAGGACTAGAAACAAAGGAAACGTCTTTGGGATAACAAAATTGTTCGTTAGAACAAAATTTCCCCATCGCCATCTAACCCTCCCCCTAATCTTCTCCCTAAAAACCCCCGGATCGATAATTCGTAAACAGAACATTCGCATTTACTTAGTTTTGGGAAAAATAATTACACCGACCCCACCTTCCTATCTCGCAACACATCTGTCTGGGGTCGGTTCGGTCGAATCGATAACGACAGTATGTATTTTATTAAAGTCATTCGGGGACCGTGTACAAACACGCACGCGACACCTATTTCCCAAAAAAATCACCGATTTGTTGACATAAGGTGAAGTAGCCCCCCTTGAAACAATCCTTTAGCCACTAGACGTTTTCGCCTATAAAATTAATTAAATTTTTTCAGTACCGCTGAAAAACGACCTCCGACCCTCTCGTGTGGGCCCGGGGGTGTTGCGGGGGCGGTCCCCGGGGGTCGGGTGGTGGGTCTCTTCCCGCCCCGGCAGATCAATATGTAAGAATGCAGACGCGGGGTGGTAGTATTGCTGCCTGCTGGCCGGGGATGAATGATGCTAATCTGTGTCCTCTACATCCCTCTCTTATGTTGTTTTTTTCTCAATTTTTCACTCAAACTAATTACATCCTGGCTAAATTAACTAGGTGGCGGTTAAAGCGCAGCTTTAGGATTGATCAACAACACTTTTGCTCATGAACATCAATTGCAAGAACTTGGTCTGTAGTTTCTATTATTACTCCTCTAATAATAATTATTCTCGAACTATTTATTATGCCGTTCCGCCAATCCACGCGCTTCTCGTCCGACTTCCGGTAATTATATCGTACTGTTACTCGATGAAGTACCGAAAACCTATTATGTAAACGACACCACCTAGAGCCAAGGCTGGTTATTGTGGTTTGTTACGTGTAACACCATTGTTATCTTACAAATTGATATTGTAAGCTAAGGAAATCAATTTTTTTTTTAGGTGCCTTAGATGAAACGAATGGTAGTCCACCTTCGGATGCCTCCCTGTTAAGTGACCAGTTGAGTCCCAAACAACGTCACCAAATGAAGCATAGAGAACTGTTCCTGTCCAGACAGGTAATGTTCTAATAAAGAAAACGTCAACAAAAACTGCATTCACGTCATCGTTTCTACCGCATTTTATTAAAATGAAACAAGTTACTTTGACCGTGTAATATGCAAAACAGAACAAAAAGTCTTCTCAATGTAATTATGAAGCAAATTATAACTCACTTTATTGAACGGGTGGCATTTGGTTTATCGTATTATTGAATAGTATTATTTCTATACAGGGTGTCTCTAAAAGATTTTTATAAAATCCTATGACATATTCCTGACAACAAAATAAGC
This sequence comes from Ips typographus, assembly GCF_016097725.1. NCBI lineage: Eukaryota > Metazoa > Arthropoda > Insecta > Coleoptera > Curculionidae > Ips > Ips typographus. Next base: position 7,166,438 of record NC_138426.1, on the reverse strand, counting down.
TGATAAATTACAAAATGTATAGGTGGGGTAAATCCAAAACCAGAGAAACGTACATTATTGCATGCGCGGGACTAAGACAGAAAACGAAAAAAATATCAAGTAGGCCATATTTTCAGCGCGCTGTTGCCAAACGCCAAGTTATTTTGTCGACGGTATTTGAGTGATACTTGGCGTTTGGCAACAGCGCGCTGAAAATATGGCCTACTTGATATTTTTTTCGTTTTCTGTCTTAGTCCCGCGCATGCAATAATGTACGTTTCTCTGTCAGTTACGCGGTTTTCCTATGGTCGGTTTTGGATTTACCACACCTGTATACATTATATTTATAAAAATCAATTTTTAACTTTATCACCCAAGTATCTCAAAAACGAAGCAATTTCGGACTAAAGTAAGTTGCTTTAAATCGGCTTATTTTGATGTTCGTCTAGGGTGTATACTATTACCAATCCTCTTTAATCTGTACTCGGAGGACATAATAAATAGGACACTTGATGATCAGAACATAGGCATTAAGATCAACGGCATGACAATAAATAATCTGAGGTATGCTGACGATACAGTTATTCTGGCTGGAACATACAAAGATCTGCAGATGCTAATTAATAGAATGGTCACGGTAAGCGAAGAATATGGACTATCACTGAACATAAACAAAACAAAATATATGTTGATGACAAAAACAACTCAGGACATTCGTAGGATATACGTAAACAATCAACCTATTGAGAGAGTAAGAGAATACAAATACCTAGGCACGACCATTAATGAAAACAACGACAGCTCACAAGAAATACGAATCAGAATCGAACAGGCCAGAAGCACATTTATAAAAATGGAAAGGCTTTTCTGCTGTCGGGATCTAAACCTGGAACTGAAAATACGACTAATGAGATGCTATGTGCTATCCGTACTGTATTATGGGTTGGAATGGCCTGGACGCTGAAGGTAAACGAAACGAGGAGACTGGAAGCGTTTGAGATGTGAGTATACCGAAGAATACTGAGCATTTCATGGGTAGACAGAATAACCAACGTGGAAGTGATGAGACGTATGAATAAGGAGAGAGAAGTTATTACGACAATCAAGGCCAGAAAATTGCAACATATGAGACATGTCATGAGGGGGGAAAAGTATCGAATATTGCAACTTATTATGCAAGGAAAAATCGAAGGAAAGAGATCTGTGGGGAGAAGACGTAATTCATGGCTGAAGAACCTTAGAGAATGGTTTGGTTGCAATAACAACAACTATTTAGAGCTGCGGTCTCAAAAATAAGAATCGCCCTGATGATTGCCAACCTTCGAAACGGAGACGGCACCTGAAGAAGAAGAATGATGTCCGGAATAGGCCATAGGATTTTGTACAGACCTTTTAGAGACACCTTGTATTACTCCAGAGGGTGTAAACGTACCAACTCATGTTTCAATCAATCAAAAAAGTAGCTTTATTGTCGGAAACTTAAAGTCATTGACAAAGCCCTGAAAACACATACAAAAACAGCAAAAAAAGAACATACATAATTATTACACTACAAATACAATATGAATCACACATAATTACACCTTACAATTATTAAAATAAAAACAAAACAAAAAGACAGTTACCCTGTATAAGAGAGGGAGAAAGAAGATCAAAAACACAAACAGTGCTGCTTGGTCAATTTATGGCAGAACAAGGCGCCTTAAGAACTGGAGTAGAATTCGTCCAGAGAATAGTAAGCGCCGTCAAGCAAAAACCTCTCAGCCTCACGCCTAAATCCACGCGCACATGGCTGTCCTTTCACGTGGAGAGGAAGGTTATTGAAAAGTCTCTTGTCACCGTAAATAAGCGACGACTTAATCTTTTCTGTGCGAGGAATGGGAAGCCTCAAAACGAATCTACTGCGAGTCAGGACAACTGACTCCCAAACTTGCCACGGACAAGACAAATCGTCTCTAAGATGAGAATGCAGCACAAGGTGACCACGTTGTCAAGAAAATTTTAGTTTGTTTTCATAGCAGGTGCTATATTTTTTCAAAAGTGACCATTGAGTTTGTGTCATCTACTTTTATTGGTGTCGTTTCATTTCAAAGTTCAAATTTCTAGACATTGGCCTTAAAGTAGCCTAACAAAATCATACAAGTTTCAATTTTTTGGTTGTCCTAGATCTGTTTACGCCCTGTCAGTACAATTTTACGGAAAAGAGAGGAGCAAACGCACTTGAGCAGGCCAACCCATTCACTAAAGCTCGATTCATAGTTCTGTTTCTGTACAACAGCTGTTTAATGACGTCATAAATTGGCTATTGGCTATATCTATGATGTGATAATTGTATATGACGTGAATGCAGTTTTCGTTAGCGTTTCCTATACTATAAAATGAATTGTCAAATTGCGTTTTAGGTGGAAACTCTACCAGCCACTCACATTCGGGGTAAATGCTCAGTCACCCTGTTCAACGAAACCGAGGCGCTGTCGTCGTACCTAAACAAGGACGATATGTTTTTCTACTGTTTGGTGTACGATCCAACGCAAAAAACACTGTTGGCCGACAAGGGCGAGATCCGAGTCGGTAGCCGGTATCAGTGCGATATTCAACCCTTACTGCGCGAGGGGGAGGCGGACGAACGGGATCTCACAGAAACCGAAACGTTAGTGTGGACGCCCAGTCACAACCTGAGCGATCGACAGATCGACCAAGTGCTGGTAGTGTCGCGTAGTGTTGGTACGTTCGCGCGCGCCCTCGATTGTAGTTCGAGCGTGAAACAGCCGTCGCTGCACATGTCTGCGGCGGCCGCCAGTCGGGACATTACGCTGTTTCACGCGATGGACACGTTGCACAGACACGAGTACGACTTGGCCAACGCGATGTGCTCGCTCGTACCGTCCAGCGGACCGGTACTGTGTCGGGACGAGATGGAGGAGTGGAGCGCGTCTGAGGCGAATTTGTTCGAGGAGGCGCTGGACAAGTACGGTAAAGACTTTAACGATATTCGGCAGGACTTTTTGCCTTGGAAGACGCTGAAAAATATTATAGAGTACTACTATATGTGGAAAACGACTGATCGGTAAGTTATTGTTGTGTTGCAAAAAGTAAAGAGGGGGGAAGATTAAGGTATTTTGTGGACACAAATCAACTTAACACTTGTATCAAGACCTTTGTAAGGTGATAATGAATTCTACTAGTTTGTCTCAGGAAAAAGCTGACATTTTGGCTATTGTCTTGCTCCTGTGATGGCTTTCCATCCCTGTTTATTCTCTACCATCTCCTCTAGCCACCTGACCAAAGATTTTAGCTATCTTCTCCTCTACCACAATCTCTTCTTAATTCTGAGTTGGTCCAGAATGGATTGGTTAGTTCTTTTCTCATTCCAGGACACTCTCAGCATTCTGTGCCAGCAAAACATTTCTAAGACTTATCAGTCTTTTTTAAAGTCTAGCATTCTGTCCCATGTAGGTAGACTGACACCATTCGGCTCCTGAACAATGTTATGCTAGAATTCGTTGATTGACTTGAAGACAACTAAATTCTAGATCACACTATGTATACTCTATCACTATATTTATTAGACGTTTCCAACACTTACAAACTAATACATTTCTTAATTTTAGATATGTACAACAAAAAAGGGTGAAGGCAGTGGAAGCGGAATCGAAGCTGAAACAGGTCTACATTCCTAACTAGTGAGTTCGTATTAACTCGATTTCCATTACCGGACAAACGCTTAACCGTCCATTTCTCATCGTTTCGTTACAGTAGCAAGCCAAATCCAGCCGCGCTCAACAACAACAAAGGTGTCTTAAACGGTAATAGTAATGGAACCGGAGACGCGGTAGTCTCGTTGGGAAATAAAGCGTGCGAGTCCTGCAACCTGACCGTGTCCACGCAATGGTACGCGTGGGGTCCGTCCCATATGCAGTGTCGGTTATGCCAGCCGTGCTGGTCGTACTGGAAGAAATACGGCGGACTGAAGATCCCCACGAGATTCGGCGACGCTTTGGATTTCGAAGCCGGCGGCAAGAAGAGGTCGGGGAGTGACGGTGAAGATGATAAAGGAATGGGACATCGGCCGCATCGGTGTAATATTGGTGGATGCGGAAAAGGTAAGACAACTGGGTGTGTATTCTTGAAACAAGTGAAGGGAGTTATCAAGAGAAAAATCAGAGAGAATGTGACAGGAACCCGCCATTGTCAGCTTCTCCTGTCACATTCTATCAACACTTCTCTTGAGAATTCTGTTCCCTCATTTCAAGAATTAAGACCCTGTAGTGTAGATTAGCCAGTAATTGACCAGTTAAGCAATATTTTTACTTACAAAATGTACAGTTCTTTTGATGATTGGTTTAATCGGAATTGAATATTACCAACAATAAATAAGGAAAAAAATAAATTAATAAGTAGAAAAAGTCTGGTAATTGACCATGAACAACCCTATATTTGACCACAGCTTTTACTAGTAATTAACTATTTTTAAAAAAATATAAAAAATTAATTTGGAAATTTTTTTTGCTTTTTGTAAATGAATTTGCCTTTTCTTGTTGTAAAGTTCTCAAATTATTATATCAACTATTGAATGCTGTACTGGGACTCCGTGTAATGTATATACAGGGTGGTCCAGTTTTAAGTGTCAATAATTCACCATTTGATAGCCAATCAAAAAATAAGTTGACTTGCATTGTGTCATTTTTCTGAAAAACGTTTCCTAAGGAAGATACAGTCCTCCAAATTTCAATTTATAAAATCGTTTTATAGTTTAAAACTGAACATCCAAGACTTGTGAAATTCCAAATTTGTACTGAATAGTCTAAAAACTTTTTTACTACTAGGAATGGTCTTATGATTCGCTTTCTCAGACTGCCATCCTGGTTGAGTGTCTGAAACTGGCATTCAAGAACTAAAAAAAGTCCGGAAATCAAGACAAAGATTGTATTGTGCGTGAAACTCATTTTTTACTACTAAAAATAGTATAAAAGTTGACTTTTAATGCTAGAACGGACCTTACTAGGACTAAAGAGAGTCCAAAAGTATCTTTTCAAGACTTTAATTGGTGTACAACTCAATTTTCTGGACTGGACAACAAGTCTAGAAGTAAATTAAATTTTCGGACTAATTTATTTCTAAAAATTAGTTATCAAGACTATTATTGTAGCATTTGGTACCAACATTTTTTACTTTTATTACTGAAGAAACTTGACTTTTGGAAATAGTCTTAAACTCGATTTTTCAGTCTTAAAAAGCACTAAAAACAGTCTGAATTTCTTAGAGATGCTACAATTTATTGCACCTATGAGTGTAGAAGTCAATTTAATAGTGCAGAAGCTTGAAATAACATTTTCAAGATTATGGTCAGTGGACAAACTGGCTTTTAGGCCTGATAAGTCAAAAACTTTGTAAAGATAGTCTTGAAACTCGATTTGAGGCACAGAAAACAGCATTTAAACACTAAAAACAGTCTAGTTTATTAAGAAATACCCGAATTTTTAGCACTGAGGTGTCTAGAAGTCGATTTTATAGTGACAAAGCTTGGAATGCTATTTTAAGTCTATGAAGAATGTAAAAATTGTTTTTTAAGTTTGCTATGTCTTGAAACTCGATTTTCCAAGCTGAAAGCAGTTTTGAAGCACTAAAAATAGTCCAGAATTCGAAGAAAATGAAAAGCAAAGTAAAAAGCACGAAAAGTTTGTTTTCAAGACAATTTTCATGAATCTAATGTCAATGTCCTGCATCTAAGACTATTTTCAAGACTTCAAGAATTATGAAAACTTACTTCAAATGCAAATTTTAAGCTTCTGATGTCACTTTTCATTAGTTCAGTCACATTTTGGGGTTCAAGTCAATTTCTAAGGTTTAAATGTATGAATTTGTTGTAACAAATTCTTGAAAAAGTAGTTTTTATGTCTTCAAGTCAATTTTTAGTATTAAAGTCTCTCGATTTGCATGAAAACTGGTTACAAACACAATTTTTAAGCTTCTGAAATTTTTATCTTTTCTAATTCAATTTTCAAAACTAGTCTTTTAGTTTGTCTGGAAACTATAAAAACTGGCTACAATAATATTTTTTAAACTTCTTAAGTGAATTTTCCGTTCCCAAGACAATTTTTAAGTTGGGTTAGGTTAGTTTTGGGTCTTTGACCGTAATAACGTGTAATAAAGTGCTTGTTCCAAATTTGATCAATATTGCTCCAACGGTCTGACAGTTATGACAAAAAAAAAACATTTTTTAAACAGAAATTTGAAGGACTGTATTTTCCTTAGGAAGCACTTTTCAGGAAAATGACATAATGAATGTCAACTTATTTTTTAATTGGCTATGGATTGGTGAATTGTTGACATTTAAAACTGGACCACCCTGTAGAGTAAAATTCTATTTGTCTTCCATATATTCTTGGTATTGGGCCTTTTGTGCTCAAACCGATAGCAAGCCACAACATCACGTGAATTTGGCACCTCTTAAAGGTCTCTAATTCTCGCCATGTTTTGGCTTTCTAGCTCTTTGTGCATAGAATGTCCGACATCTAAAGTATAGTCGATAAATAGAATTCTACTCTACTTAAATCACACAGAGTCCCAGTGCTGATCAGTTACTGGCTAATCTATCCTACTTTACACTTTATTCTATTATCGTTAACACGAAATGATTGTAGAATTCAAGCTCAAAGCACACTTAGGCCGGCATTATGCTACCGCTCACGGGATAGCGGTGAGGGCTGGATCCCCTCGGCCTGTGATGAAAACGAGGACGGCGTTTTACCTCCTTACAACTCCATTAACGCGACTGTCCCGACGCCTCTGTAGACAGATTATGAGGCCGAGACACGCCGCTAGATGTCCTTCTTTCGCCATTAACATTCAAGCCGTCAAACAGGAATGCGCGATACAAATGGTGAGTTTGCCACTATTGTAGTATAGTAGCAACTGACTGAACTGTTGCTTTCTGTACTTTTAATTCAAGAATTGAAGAAATCTTGAACTAAGAACCAAAAATTTGGCAAATAGGGACTGTGGTTAGGTTTATTTTTGGTCATTGTTTTTGACATATTTTCATTTTCAAACTTTATACAGCGATCATAGCATATGTGTGTTTAATTATCAAACTACGTCATATTTGTTATGATCGTAACGTCAAAAAGAATGACGCCCATTTTGATAAACACAAAGAAAGCTTTCTGATACTTCAGTCATGGCAAAATGCTTCGTAACAATAGATAGGTAAACGCAACGTTCTTTATTTGTCAAATGTGTTGTATTCTCTAAAGTATTAAACATTGTCACGTCACACCATTTTGCTTTGACTTTTGCCATATATGATGAGGCTCCTCCTATACTTTATAAACATTTCAACTTTCTATGTAGGCGAACAAGTCGCAACAAGACTTACAGCTACTGATGATGTACAGAAAACGAAACAGAGGCAGTGTGACCGCCATTGCGTCTCGATTGGGTCGTCCTTGCAGCATAACGCCACAATGGCTAATTCTAACTGACAAGGTAAGAGTACAGCAATACAGTTTCAATGATTCAAGGTGACGTTCAATGGAGCACGTCATTTGTCAATATTTAGGACTTGTTTGATTTTAAAACCCGTATAGACGGTGGTCGACCGCCTTAATCTATTGTGGAAAAGCCGTAATGACTATATTTCTAAAAATTTGATAAATGGGAGCAGTTTATATAAAATATTTTGAAAATTAACCTCACAAAAAAATGAAATTTCAAAAGGGCAACAAATCAAGTTTTTTAAATGGAACACCTCAATTTTTATATTTTTTTCCTGTGCCTAATTGGGTCTAAAATTAAGGCCAGTTTGTATTATATTACTTATTTGAAAAATTTATATTTTTTGAAATAAACACAAATAAAGGAATTTCTATGCTACACATATGCGTAAAATAGTTTTGCTTGAATAGCACCAAAGTAGGCTGTGCATGTGTGTTTGTCATGGAAACTTGACGTCACGATGACGTAATTGAAGAAAATAGTATATTGACCCACTGTCAGACCACGTCATCGTGACGTCAAATTCGCTAGACACACTTGATGGTGAGTCAAAATGAAATGCATGCATAGCCTACTTTACCATTAATACTCACGAAACGCGCCATCTTAGACGTTTATGGAATAAGAAATGGTTTATTAGTGTTTATTTCAAAAATGATCAACTTTTTACATAAATATCTTATTACAAACTTGTCCTAATTTTTTGGATGGGGAACAAAATATAATTATTCAAATTGGGGTATTCCATTTAAAAAGCTTTTTCACTTTTAAAATTAACTGGCAAAATGTGCTTCAGTGACAGGTGTGGTAGGTCATCCTAACTGTATTCTCGGGTCATTCATATCATTTGTTGATTATTAACATTAACTAACGTTTGAATTGTGTACAGGCGATGTTACCCCAACCAGACGTGGTGGCTTTCCCCAAACCACCAAAAGCACCTGACGGCAGCCTGCTCTACGACAGGGTACCGAACAAACCGGAAGCGGAAAAAATTCCCCTTAACAACATGTCGCCCTCACTGAAACGCCGCACTTACGAAGACATGAACGGCATAGATAGTAAGTATTTATCTGTTCAATTAACTTGTTTAGTTGAGTGAGTTAACAAACCCGTTTTTCTTACCGGCTTCTATTCCGATTTGGATTGGGATGATGGTAAGCGCACCACAAATTTGACACGAGTGAATTCACAAAAGTAAATTGATCTATTTGTAAATGGCGTTAATGTCACATGTTCAGAGTTAGAAAGCGAGTTTTATGTCTTTGCAGTGTCTGTCAGGGAGTGATTTTGAAGGTTTAAGTTTAGACTGTGGTTTTTTATGTAGTCTATGCTATATTAAACATTTACAGTCTAAACTTTCAAAATGATTGCTGGTACATATTAACCTTAGTTGCATCAAGTTATTCTATTAAGTAAGTTCAATATAAATTATATGAAATCGTCTGTACTTAGATCATATAATTTGTGATCATTCTATAAACATATTGACATTGACGGTCAGTTCTTCAAAAACGTTTCGTAAAGTAACTTGGACTTACTGTTTGAAAGGATGAAATGTTAACATTTTTACGTTTCCACTAGGTTCCTTATTAAACGCGCCATCTGCTAAACGCATGGCAAAAGATCCTATACCAATTTCGACAAGACACACGACGGTGGCGCCGCCAGCGATAACGGGAGCTCCGACGCTGCCGGTGCCGTTAACGGTGCCTCCCTCCGTCTCCGACCCCCACTATCACCAGGCAATGATGACGGCACAAGCGCAAATGCCTACGCCGCACATGATTGGACCGATGCCACGTCAGATGGCGCAACTGAACGGTGGAAAACCAAAAATAGCACAAATGACGCGCAGCGGCTCGGGACGCAAACAGGTCATCAGTTGGATGGACGCTCCGGACGATTTGTACTTTAAGGCAACTGAAAATAACAAGTGAGTGATTATTTCTAAAATCACATTCAAATCTTAAGCTGGGTTTATACAGCGCACAATGCATAACTTAATGCATAACATTGCACAAGAAATCACAGGTGTTTCCTTTTGGCGTTTATACAGTCGCACAACATATAATTTTTAACCAATGAAAAGAGCTTATGACAGCACGTGATAAATGTCATTGCAATGTGAAATGTTATTTTTCTGTCACTTGCCATTTGTCAAGCACAGATAAGGAGGATAAGGCAAAAAAGATGCGCTTGCTGTTGTAAAGTTGGAAAAGGGGAAAAAAAAATTTTAATAACAACAATATATTGGAATTCTCCATATTTAGAAAGCCAACACAAACCGACCATGCCATCCCTGATGATTCCAACCACCACTGGCAACACAAGATGGCAGGGTTCAGGTGTTATTATTCCATGCTATTTCCTGCATAGAACAACCTTCTGATAAATAACTGAAAAACAGAACTGGCAATACTACACATTTTTATTATTTGGAATTGAGAATATACTTACTGCAGAGTGAGGGCAAGACGTTGTTTTGGGCTAATTGGATTTTTTGTCTTGTCTTTCTGCAGGAATGGCCCCACAAGACCTAATAACTTATGGAACAGTTCTGGAGTCATACGCGTATATTTGAAAAACTGCTCTGTATCATGTTTTTCTGCAAACTGAACTATTTTTTCAAAAACACTATGTTCATTGCGTTTTCTATTCATAGGTCGCGTTTTAAACCTCCGTATTCTCCTTTTCTTGACATCTAAGTTTAATGCTGTAGTTGCAGCACCCATCAAGAGTAGAAGCCCCAATTGTTTCCAAGGTTCCATCTGCAATTGTTTAATAAATTCTTGATGTAAAGAGAAACTAATTAGCTCTAGATAATTTTTACCACTAAACTCTGTTTTTCCGTAGACCCTTCAATTGTTTTTATTGCACTAAATGACCAAAAAATCACCAATACAAAATCAACAACAAACCACAATTCTTGAACAATCCAAATCCACCATTCATAAACAAAACAATAACACAATACAATGACGGACGGCGAATGTCAAAATATGACATTACAAAATTTTGCGCATGCGTACAGCTGTTTTCGCATAAGAATTGCATAGAAACCCAGCTTTACTATTTGTCAATCAAATGGATGTTGTACACATAAGTTTTGTTTTTGGCCAGCTAGTGTTTGTAATGAAAATGTCTATTTTGCAGGAAAATGAGGCGTCAAGTATCGTCGTCGGAGCTGCGCAGAGCGGCAAGGAAACCGTGGCGCGTGCTCAAAACCAAACTAGACGAACAACTTCACGTAGTCGTTCTGGATTGACATTAACTTAAGAAAACGTAAATCAATTCGGAACGACTGGTCTGAGGTGAACTGAGCTGACAAGCCTCGTGTAAAATTTTTGTAAATAGAGTGAGAGAGAGAGAACCTTTTACACACACACACACACTTATACATAATTCAGTCCGCGGTAACGGCGTCCTTTAGATTGTTGAGGGTGTCGCGTATCTTATTGGTTTATGTTTCTTTTGGTTTCCTAGTATGAATTTCAGTGTTGGCGTTTTATTAATGTCATAATTATTATTATTATTATTATCACTATTGTTTTGTCGGGAAATTACACTGCCTCATACTACTGCTACGTTAGTAAAATACGCGTTTCCCTATTGTTTTTATATTTGAAAAGGGAAGGAAGTGAGTAACAGGAGAAAGTACAACAATCCAAAGAGACTGTTCCGAAATGTCAAAGAAAACGCCATTGACACATCAATTTCACCACACAGCCAATTCTTCTGTCTTCAGCTTCAGTTTGACGTCTAACTCTAGTTAAACGTCAAACTAAAGTTTACGTACAAGATTTAATTGTCAATTGCGACCTTTGGCATCGACGTCATCCCGTAGCAATATTACTAAAACATATTGTAAAACACGATGGACATTTTTTTGGAAATGAAAATATTTGTGATCTAAGTGATAAGCACAATTTTCGTCAACTAAATTATGCAACTCTTAATTCATTTTTTATTTATTAAGTATATTGTACAATAAAACGTAATATACAAAAAGTGGTTATTTTATTTTTGTATTACAACAGAAGTTCTCTAAACCTTTCTATTTTTTTGATTATAAAATGCAACTTTTTCCAAAATGCATTTTGGTTACCTAGTTGGTTCCAAATCAACTTTTGGTTACATAGTACAAAGTTTTCAAATTTTCTGTAAAGAAGAAATAGTTAGATGGTGCCACCCTTAAAGTAAAGAAATTTTGATTACGTGGTTCCACTCTTAAAGAGAAACAATTTTTGGTTACGGAGTGGCGCTCTCTAGTTTTCTGTAAAGAAAAAATAGTTATGTAGTGCCACCCTTAAGAGTAAAGAAATTTTGAGTACGTGGTACCACTCTCAAAAAGAAACAACTTTTAGTTATGTAGTGCCGCTCTCAAATTTTCTGTAAAGAAAAAATAGTTTGGTGGTGCCACCCTTAAAAGTAAAGAAATTTTGATTACGTGGTTCCACTCTCACAGGGAAACAACTTTTGATTACGTAATGCGGTTCTCAAATTTTCTGTAAAGATAAAATAGTTTTGTAGTGCCACCCTTGAAAGTAAAAAAAAAAATTGATTACGTAAAAAGAAACAACTTAATTACGTAGTGCCGCTCTCAAATTTTCTGTAAAGGAAAAATAGTTTGGTGGTGCCACCCTTAAAAGTAAAGAAATTTTGATTATGTGATTTCACTCTCAAAGGGAAACAATTTTTGATTACGTAATGCTGTTCTCAAATTTTCTGTAAAGAAAAAATAGTTTTGTAGTGCCACTCTTGAAAGTAAAAAAAAAATGATTACGTAGTACCACTCTCAAAAAAAAAGAAACAATTTCGTAGTGCCGCTCTCAAATTGTAAAGAAAAAATAGTTTGGTGGTGCCACCCTTAAAAGTAAAGACATTTTCATTACGTGATACCACTCTCAAAGAGAAACAACTTTTGGTTACGTAGTGCCGCTCTCAAATAATGCTTTTATTTTTATATCTCGGCAATTTTTGGGGCAAGAGCTAAATTTAGTTTTCTTGTATATATGGTGAATGAAAGAATAAGAGAGAATAATTAAAAAAAAGGCTAATAAAAACAACTGTTGTTTCTCAGACCATTTTAATTTGAAATAGTTACATAACAAATAAAATAACAAACTGAAGCAAACAGAATAATAGAACTTTACGACAAAGCAAATTGTTATGAAAAGCTGTGTAGTATACAGTGTTACAGCCGACGTAAAGATATCGTAATACAAATCTACGTCTTAAATATAATCTTACATATCATTACTTAATAAAATATTAAACATATGTTACAGTTAAGTACAGCATAATAATAAATAATAAAATACAATAGGAAATACACGGATACCAGTATGCTGATTAATGCTTCCCTAGCAGAAATAATGTATTCTTTCTTTAACCAAGACAGCTTTTATTAGTCGTAACATACCACCCAACCAGAATAATGTTTTCTAGTGTTGTGCAAGCATTAATCTACTTTTTTGCCAACTTTCTTCCTTACCCCTCTTTCTTATGCAAGTTTTAAAAACACTACAATCATAACCATGTAACTCACAAAACAGGACTAATGATTCATTCATATTGTAGTCATTTGTTACTCGGAAAGAAGCTAAGATTAGTTATGTTATTTGAACAACAATTGTGACATCCCAACAAGACCTTTGATAACCTCTCCGTTTCAAAAGAAAACATTTTTAACGGGGATTAACCAGTCTATTCGCAAGTACTTCAATATAAAAGCTTTGGAAAGAGACCACTAAATCAGTAAACTGCCTTGATCTGAACATTGTAAACAAAATTTGATAATGACCCGTTTGGTTATTGTATGCGTATTTGTTGCCTTTATTGTTGTAGGCACGAATTTAGTCAGTGTTGAGAGTGCCACTTTACATCAACAAACATGGAAAAGTGGTGAGTTTTAAAATATTTGAAAGTTGAAATTGTTGATATGATTTGAAATTTTCAGAACCGATTAATGGAAAGAGTTACTCATGTCATTCACTATGCTTTTCCAAAAGAGTACTTTCTTTTGCCAGCAGACAAAAATGTCAATGCCATCTTTTATTCCCGTCTTAGTTTAGCCGTCTTTACCACAGATGACAGCACTGGAAAACAACTTGTGTGTGTGAAATACTTTCAAACCATAAACGTAAAATGAATATAAAATACATTATTCCAAATTAGTATAGTTAGTCACCATTTTGTCAATGAACTCAAAACGTCATAGTTCAGCAAACCAATTACGTGTTAGCTCAAATCCTAGCTGATTGGCTGACAATGCTCCATTTCCCTTTTTACTGTTCGACCAATTGCGAAACGTTTCGAGTTCACTGACTCCCGGGAACCGGAAACAGCGCTTGCGTCGCAATTTTTTCCAGCTTTGAAGAAGTGATCTGGCGCGCTTTGTACAAGTTTCAAATCGGCCGCCAAACGCGTTACGCGCGTCCAGAAAAATCCCGTTTCTATAAAAAATTAAATTAAATTCACGTTATAATGTTAGTTAATTGAGTGTGCGTTGTACATTGGTTGGGACTTAATAATTTCAATATAGATGGTAAGTAATAAAAAATTGTTTTTTTTAACCCATTTATCGGTGCATTGTTAAATCTAGATTGTAATCCTGATAATAATTATACGCCTGCAACAGACCTTTAGTTTTCACCTACAAAACACGCGAGCTTTTCATATTTCCATAAAACTTTTCAATTTTCATTCTTAACGCTATTATTACACCCTCTGGAGGTTATAGTCTTGAATTGTTATTCTAATTACACACGGTATATAGTCTGAAAGATTATCACGCAAATAAGTGTCCAAAAAGAACAAAATTTCTCTCTCTAGTTTCAACAAGTAGTATTGTTTTACACTAAAGTGGGATGTTGCTAGTTAGGCATCCCCATTTATATGTAAAGTCGGTTTAACTAACCTTTTGTATTTGCCTGGAGGTCAACCGGTGTTGTAACTCGCTACCCTAAAAACACACCCCCAAAACTAATCCATTTGAGAAAATGGATTAAAGTATAATTAAAAAAAGTCACGTTGAACTGTCTAAGACACATAAACTAGAGTGTTCGTGCCACAAACACCTCCAATAGCAGTGAAAATGGTCGGATATACGCGAAATGAAAAAATCCTTTCGTTATTATTATCGCGCCCTAACGCCCTATACTTTCAGACTTTTTTCAGCTGTGATACAGCTTTTTTAGATTCGGCTAAATGAGCGAAAACGCCAACGGGGACACGTTTTAACCGCGCCGAACCCTAAAACCACCAAACAAATACGGAGAGGGCTCCAAAAAAGTTATGTTGCGTCCCAAAAGAATAGAAGAAATGGAAGTTTTATTTAAAAAATGTAAAAGCTTTTGAGTGCACTGTCTTTGTGGAGGCTATACTAAAAATTTGTTATGAGGTACTGTAGTAAAAAAGACAATTTATGTAGTACTACTCTTTGAAAAAGTGAAATAAAAATTAGGTGGTACCACCCTCAAAACAAAAAAAAACATATCACTTATGACATTGACTCAAAAAAATGGGGTCATCAACTATAGTCCAATTTTCCGTTCAAAACAATAATATTGTAAAGTTTCCTGTTTAAAAATTTGTTTTGGCTGATAATTTTAAACTCTACGCCACTAGTTTTTTTTTATAAAAAAGCTGATTAAATACTAAATTGAGCTTGGCACAACCCTGTGCGTGACGTATGTATGGGACACTTCAATATGCTAACGTAGGTGGAATTCTACATTCTTAAGCACATTGTGTATTGCCGGTTGCCGGTGTTACCACTTGCATTTCATTGGAAGGAAGGAAATCTGAGAGAGAAAGAGAGAACTGTGTCAACTGTCAGTAGTGTCAGTTTTCAGTGCTTTCATTGTCGACTGGCGACTGCTAATATCCGACGTACGTTCATATACTCTATTTCGCTCGAGGATCGCTAAGCTGAAAAGAAACAGCGAACACCGTTTTACGTCAAAAACTAGTCCCCTTATGACGTCAAACGGGATACAACGTATACAGGTGTGGTAAATCCAAAACCAACCATAGGAAAACCGTGTAACTGACAGAGATACGTAGATAATTGCATGCGTGGGACAAAGACAGAAAACGAAAAAAAATACCAAGTAGGCCATATTTTCAGTACGCTGTTGCCACAATCCAACACCGTCGACAAAATGTATTGGATTGGTATTGGATTTTGGCAACAGCGTAGTGAAAATATGGCCTACTTGGTATTTTTTTCGTTTTCGGTCTTTGTCCCACGCATGCAATTATCTACGTTTCTCTGTCAGTTACACGGTTTTCCTATGGTCGGTTTTGGATTTACCACACCTGTATAGGATGAAACAACCAAATAAAATTTTTATTGTCATTTTTCTTAGATTTAAATGCTTCTAACCGAAAACAAAAAATACGTGTTAAAACTGTTAAATATTTTTTGAAGCGCTATCGATTAACAAAATAAAAAAAAAATGGTTGATGACCCCATTGATGATTATCACGTGACCGTTAGCTAAACCACGTGACCACTGTCACCAACGTCACACTGTACTAAAAAGTTCAGCAAAAATCAGGATTTACAGATAAGTTTTCTGGCAGTATTCGATATAACAAGTGTTTCTGAGATTTATGACAATTATTTTGACAGTGGTCACGTGATTGTCTAGCTAAGTTATTCTTTAAAACCACGTGATATTTGTCACTAATGTCATAACTTAAATGAAAATCTGTAACACTGACTTCGTCAAGCATCACATTGAAACACTATACGAAACCATTTGTCGTCACCACCTAATTCCTTTTTGTTTATATTGGTAAGTCGCTAGTGATTTATTTCCAGAAGGCAACAGCAAACATTCTAGTTAACCGGTTGATTTATGGATGTTGGCGGTGGACTTAACTCCGATTAAAATTGGAGTCACATACGAGAAACAAATCCAAATTTTCTTCCTGATAAACTTTTAGATAAACTGGTCGTGTTTGTCTAGTTTCGTCCAGCGCACGGCCTAATTAAATTATCACTCAAACATGAAGAGAAAAACGGTTTTTAACCGCGTCCTATTAAATGAAAGTGCAAATTTCGATTCCGGAGACGCATTTTTCTATTTGCAAATTGTTTGTAAAAATAGCTAATTAGGATGTTCGAGTCAATTCGAAGGCGGTTTACAGGAAAATCCAGTTATTTTTGTTTGATAAATAAATCAGAATCCTCGCGTGCGGAATTTCAACCATTGAAAATGCAGTACATAGTGGCAACACCGCCCTTCTAAGTTTAACATAAGTGACAGATGACAGTTCTTAACAGCGTTGCCACTGTTAAACTTTTTTCTTAGACTGTTTAGAAAGTTTGTTTGTGTACTTGGAGTAACACATTTTGACAAGTGACAGTCAAAAGCCATAACATTCGTCCAGAAATGCTGCTGGATTATATCTAACATTTAAAGCCAGAAAAAGAAAGTTTCAAAAAAAATGGCTTAGCCTATAAGACTGTTCCTCGACTATTTCTCATAATCTCATTTTCTCAATATTTCAGGTTAGAAACTAGAATTTGAAAAACGGTTTTCACTGGCCTATTTGGATATTATTTGGCTACTTTTTCATAAAGAAAAAGTCATATCATTCCATTTGTTTATTTTTTTTGGAATTTGAGTCATGGTGTCAAAAGTAGCCCTCTAACGCAGAAAGATTCAACTAAATTAACTATATTTTGGTTGATTCTTATTCCTCAAGAAATTCTCTTTTCAACAATACCAAATTTGTTGAAATTGGTCAAACCGTTAAGAAGTTAAAACAGGTTATTGCAAAAACAATTGAACACCTCACGCCATCTTTATTTTTGAAATAACAAAAATTTGTTTTTTACGAAAATGATAGATAAATTGCTTCGCTTTAAAAATTAAAAAAAAAACTCTAGTTTATTGTGCAAAATTTATAGAAAATGAAACTTAAAAATTTAAGATGATAGTTCCGGCCTCTGGTGGTAATTTTTAGAACTTGAAAATATTTTCCAGCGATTCTTCATGGCCGATTTACCTAACAAATTTTTTACCCCAAAATCATACGACAAACGGTTCCCGAGATATGGTCAAGGAACATTCTTATTGGGTCACCCGGTACAAAAAAGTCATTAAATAAGTTAGAAAGTCAAGATGTGCTCACTAATTATTAGATTAATCGGATAATACGGAACAATCTGATTTCCTTTCACATTTCTAGACAGAGTAAATTCAATTGTGCTTCGGAGTGAACTAGTCTGATGACGTAACGATCAACCCCTGGATTATATCAGTGGGATTCCATCCACTTCATTGTATTGTTTACGTCACAGCCGCCCCCCGACCCCCCTCAAAGGGTGGATTGCACGCGGACAGCAATTTTATTAATGACAACCCCCCTCTCAATATTTTCTTTAGTAATTGGGTTAAAATCACACGGATAACGTTTTCAATTGGTCTACAATTTCGCAGCATTCTAGTTTGCTAATCAAACTGGATCGTGTTACTCTTTAAACGATGATAAACGAGAAGGCCGAAACCTTCTAAACTATTATTGTTGGAGTTTTATTACAATTTACGACAAGAATTAGACGGAGACACACAAAAGAACGCGTTATATCGTAAACTACGTTGGATGTTACAAGATGGCCGAGTTAAATATAACTTGAAATACTCACTTCCCTATTACCATGTCGTTGTTAATTTGAAACATTTGTATATTATTTAGATCTAAATACATAAATCAGAGTGTTTCGGTAATTCGTATTGTCAACAAAATATAAACGTTGTTTTGCCACAGATGGGAAACCAATCAGGACACGTGTGAAACGTACGACAATGGAAAATTCCATTGAAACAAAACTGACCGAAATCAGTACCAAGTGTGTGTAAACTAGATACTGATGCCAATCACTAATCAGACAGGTTAAACAAACCACTTGATTGATATCGATAACAAAAAACCATCAAAAGTTTTACTGTTTGGGGAGTTTTTAAGTATGTGGCTACTAGTAGTTCCACGAGTGAGCATAGGGTGGCGCTGTCGTTTTACCTAAGCTGTCAAATTTGAATTTTGTCCAACATAGCTTTTTATGCAAAAAAAGACGGAAAAATCTCATATTTCAACCAAAATAACACAGAAAAAGCATAATTCAGTTAAAAAACAATCAGGATTATGAATCTGGTTTACCCAAGCACAAAAAACGACCGAATGTACGCTTGTTTTGACTAATCAAATTATTACTTTTCCTGCTTTGTATGTGCAAAATCCAATCATACAAAAATCACGTAAATGATTAAGCTTTTTAAACAAATTTTAAGCTAAAAAAGGACCACTACTACTTACATATTGTAAAGCAAATGGCATCGAGCAGAACAACCGGCTGATCTTCAATAATAAGCCCATTAGACATCTTTGGCACCTTGCAACAACTTTTCGGCAAAAACTTGACTGGTTTACATATCCTACAAATAAAAAAACCATAAATTAAACTGGAAAACTCCGCACAAAACAACAAACAACGCTTCAACTCGGCTTGACGCAAAGTTTTGACAATTGATCAACAAAAATGACATTTTGGAACAACGTTGCCGCTGTGAAGCTAGGTACTGTCATCATTGAATTTGAACCAATAGGAACTAGGTGACGTCACCGCAAAACTCAAAAAGTGGTTATTTGAGGTTTTGTAATTTAAAAGAATGAACGTTTGGGCTTTGAAACTTATTGCTGTCCTAATTTGCTTTTTACGTGACACATAATGCTTATATTCCTGGTAATGATATACTCTGGTTTTTTCCAAACCCACTCGCTATGTACACGGATTTGCAAATCCCAATAACTCATCCTTACAACCATTAATTTACTCTCAATTAACGACTTTACAGGTATTTTTTCATTAATTCGAACAGAAAAGCTTTGACTCACCGTTAGAGCTCTATCAAGAGGATTTCATCGGCTGAACTTCAATTAAAGACAGAAAACCAACAACAACAATCATTTCTGGCATCCAGTTGACTATACTGGAACGAAGGTTCGAAAACCGGTCAGAGTATTGGGATTGATAAACAAAAAAACAAAACCTCACCAGTTACAACTATCTTTCAATTGAAGACCTTTTATCAGCTTATTAGTACCTCGCTAGGACTTTCCGGAGAAAACCTTACTAATTTATACAGCACACAAATCTAAAAACACAGTGAATTAAATTCAAAATTACTGGAAGAGTTCACGAAAAACCGCACCACTGACAGAACACTTCAAAATGTTTGACGGGTGACAGTGGTGGAGCGGTGTTGCCAGAGTTTACTCTACCAATACCTAAAATTACATTGTTGTCATAGTCAATCATTCCCAGGTGGTTTTCTAAGAAAGTGTTATTAGTTTTCAAGGATTAAAATCAGTGTAGAGAAAACATGCTGACACAATATGTGTGTATTGAACTGGATAATTTTATTAAGATCTTATCTGTGATTTGGAGTGTTTTTACGTTAGCACCGCGGAGGTATTAAAGCGATTATTATTATCAACACCCATAAATAGAAATAACATATCACTTAACCGTCCAGAAATGTGGTGATTTACGCAAATCTCTGAATTTAGTGCGCGTCGTTTCACCGAATACCAGAGGATTAAACCAAAAGTGAGATAGTTTTGACGGAAATTGGACACTTGATTGTATTTAATACACGCGTGAGATAGTCCCTAACAAAAGGTAAACAGCCTAAGTAATTTATCACCCTTTGAACAACAAAACATTTTTTTGAAAGAGCACAGAGACTTTATTAGCCCATTTCTCTTGAGCAAACATTCCATGGCTTTCGTCATTAATTATATACATAAAACCGCACTTTACACCGCGTCGGGGACACCAAACCATCATATAAAAATCCAATTTGCTGTCACGGTCGGATAAAACCTACTAATAAAGTCCAATCAATCCTTTTAGTAATTTTGATCGAGTATAGCCAGGCATTTATGTCGATTTTGGCGTCAATTGATATTAATAATGTTTAGTAGGTTGTTAATGCTGTTATAGATTGCTTAACTGTCAAATGTGTTAAGCACCGCCCTCTGTACAAGAAAGCCAAGAAGGTGCATGCCAAAAATTCCAATATGGCCGAAATAGTGGTTGACAGTTTGCATTTGTTTGTATTGTGGAAATTGAGTTTTTGAATTGAATTGAAATTTTCTTTGTTTGCCAAATTGTAAAAGCAATTTGGTGAAAGGCCCAAAAGTGTCAGTCTTTTACTTTCCAAAGAACCCAACAGTGGTTGAAAGCTTTGAACTGGAATGATTTTACTCCAACACAATACTCAGTGGTAAGTACAATATGCTTTCTCATTCAGTAAACTTATTGCCTCTTACATACATAGGTATGTGAGTTACATTTTGAGGTCGCCTGCATTTTGAGAGCAACAAAGGTTTACTCTGAAGAAACAGGACAGCTTTTAGAAGTTCCATTGGCACATTTACATTTTAAAAGAAAGGTCTTGGTAATAATATAAAACCCATTTACCAGTTTTGCTTACCTAGCTTCAAGGATTTCCAAATTTTCTTTGAGCAGTTTTTACACTAGTTTGTTGTACTTTCCAGGACAAAGGGTTCTAACCAAACTTGCTTTGGCTGGACTTTATTGGGTATAAAAAGCTCTATCTATACATATCTGTATCAGGAATGAACCTTTCTTTGATTTTTCACTCACAACTTGCAATAAACTACACGAAAAAATTTAAGAAAAAAACATATTTTCTACTGCATCTGCATAGGTTTGTGTACAAAACGAAAACCGCTAACGCCGCCATTAAAAGTGACATTCTAGGCTTTCTTGTACAGAGGGCGGTGTGTTAAGGGATGAAAGGCAACGTTGCTCTATATAGTAAGTATGACACTGCTGACAGTTGCAGACATTACCACTGCAACGTTGTCACTTGTACCCTTTTCTAGTTTAATATGTATTTATTATTACAAGTGTGATAAGTAAAAAATTGTTTTTGCGACTTCCAGACTGTTTGGATTCGTACAGAATGCGATGCATGTGACACGAAAACAAACAGTCAAGCCGGGTTATTTACTGCTAAGGTGATAATTGCTCTAAATTAACTATCTAAACAACGTACAAGGACTGATTTGGTTCAGTTATATCCGTGCCGGAGAGATAAAAATTTTATATGCGGTTTTTTTTTAAAACAAAATTCAATATAAGCGGAGATAATAAAACTCCCAACTGTTCGGAAAATATATGTGCATTTTGATTGTCTTTTTCATATACGCACGCATATTGCGATAAGGTTGTTGAGCGAAGTTAAGGGCGGATTTACAACCGCTATTCAACGTTTGTTACGCCAATGCCACGTGTTTGTCAATAAGCCCAAATTGCGGATTTCATTTTTTTTTTTCATTTACGTACATTCAGTGGGAACAAATAATAGTACCTTTGATTGGGGTTTTTATTAAAAGTCAAAATTTGGTTTTTAGCTGTATCCAGTGGTTATTTCACAGTTGATAAGTTGTAAGATCGTGATTGGTCAAAAAAAGCAGCAAGCTGCTTTTTTGACCAATCACTGACTGTCCTCTGGAATTTAAGCTGCACATGTAGACTAAGCAAAATAGCTAATGCCCGTATTTATAACCGAATCTCAATCTCATACTCAAGTACAACTTCGCAAAGTACGACCCAAGTTTTATAAACAAAACTTCGGTAATTCTCGGCAAAGCATAACCAAAGATAGTTTTGCTAGTAATTTTTAATTTTTTAACTTCATTTTCTAGTAACTTTCGTGTTACCTTCATTGCCAATATCAAAAATGTTTGGCAATTTACCTGGAACGCGGAAGTTGTTTGAGCGTTGATTGTAAGTTATTTGAATTTGGTTTGGTTTGGTGGTTTTCTTTTTAAAATATTTACTATTTTCCTTGAGGTACGTATTCAACAATAATTTTATACATATCTTTACCATCTATATGCCTATAGGATCATAAAGAAATTTTTTGATGCCTAAAATAACAGCCTATACCCAAAAAGAGAAAGCTTTTGTTGGTTAATTTAATAGACAAACAAAAATTAGTGGAGGACAAACGAACCGACGCAGCAACTGTACAAAAAAAAAACAAGCAGAATGGACAAAAATTGCTACAGAGTATAATTCTCAAGGATCTATAATAACTGTGCCCAGGAATGCTGTCCAACTTGAGAACCTGTGGAATAATTTAAAACAGAAGTAAGATGATCAATAGAAATGTTTATGTGGGTTGCTCTATACAGGGTGGTCCAGTTTTAAATGTCAATAATTCACCATTCGATAGCCCATCAAAAAATAAGTTAACATACATAGATGTCATTTTCCTGAAAAATGCTTCCCAAGGAAAATATACAGTCCATAAAAGTTTAGTTTAAAAAATCGGTTACTTGTCATAACTGTCAGACCGCTGGAGCAATATTTTAATCAAATTTATAACAAATATATGTGCAATTAATACTCATTATGTGATGTTAATGACGTTTGTCGAAACTGTCCAGTGGTGTAAAGGGCCTGTCCCACAATTTTTTTTTATTTCATAACTACAAAGACGGATTGAAAATATTATACACGTATTTTTTTGTTTTCAAAAATATTAAGTCTAAATAGAAAAAAATGATGATAAAAACTACATTAATCTCATGTTTAAAACGCCCGCCGCCGGTGACGTACTACACTATCAACCAATCAGCGACAAGAAGTGAAACATTTGGCGTGCAACAGCCAATAAAATCGCCCAGAATTACGTACGTCACATGCGCGCCAAAACAGATCATTTAAATTTAATGGACAAATTCAAACTAATGTAGGAACATTTACGACCATAATTTTTTCTTCAAGAATATGAAAAATTAGTTTTTTGATTCTATTCTTTCGATTCCAGTCATTAAAACAAAAATTTATGATATGTGGGATAGGCCCAATACAGAAAGATGGTTTTCATGTTTCTGCTTCATTCTCTACGTCACTGTATATTTTTCAAAAATATTTTTTTACTTGTTCAATTTACAAAATAAGTATCTCTTATAAAATTCTGATTTGAAACTTTGTTTACGAGATAATTGAGTTAATACGTTCAAAACAAACCCAACCCAACTTAAAAGTTTTCTTGAAAACAGTGAAAATTCACTTAAGAAGCTTAAAAAACGTCTTTGGACATAGTTTTCATAGTTTCCAAACAAATTGAAAGACTTTAGTTTTGAAAATTGACTTAGAAACCAGTAAATTTACTTTGAAACGGTGAAAATTGACTTGAGAGGCTTAAAAATTGTCTTTGTAACCAGTTTTCATACAAATTGAAAGACTTTAGCCTTGACAATTGACTTGGAAACTGTGAAAATTGACTTTAGAGGCGTCTTTGTAGTCAGTCGTTATAGTTTTCAGATAAGTTGAAAAACTTTAGTAGTGAAAATTGACTTGTAGCCATGAAAAACTACTTTATCTAGAATTTTTGACTACAAATTCACACATTTCAACCTTGAAAATTGACTTGGACACCAAAAAGTGGCTCTGTACCAATGAAAAGTGACATAAAAAGCTTTAAATTTGCACTTAAAGCAAGTTTTCATAATTTGAAAATACATTTCAATATTTTAGTCTTGAAAATAGTCAGCACATACAGGATATTGACATTAGATTCATGAAAATTGACTTGAAGACTAACTTTTCAAGTTTTCTTACTTTGCTTTTTATTTTCTTAGAATTCTGGACTATTTTTAGGGCTTTAAAACTGCTTTCAGCTTGGAAAATCAAGTACGTATTAAGGTTATCTTCACCAAGTTTTTGACATAGCAGACTTAAAAAACTATTTTAACATTTTCCATAGGCTTAATCATGCCATTTCACGCTTTGTCAGTATTAAATTGACTTCTAGACGCTTCACTGTGATTTAAGACTGAAAAATCAAATTTTAAACTATTTGTATAGTAGTAAACAAATTTGGCATTAAAAATTCTACGATATTAGTCTTAAACGCTAATTTTTAGAATTAAATTAGTCCAAAATGTTTAATTGAATACAAAAAAAAAGTTTGAATTGAATGATCAGTTTTACACTACCTATAGTCAAAAAAATTGAACGCCAGTAAACATTAGTCCAAAAATCCTGTTTTTTGACTATTGACTAATATTCAGTGTCAAAAATTAACTCGTAAACCTCACAGATGACCAGATTTGAATACTTTTGAACTATTTTAAAGTAAAAAACACAATAACCCAATTAGACATTTTTGTCAATTTTGAGTAACATCACAGACAAGCTAATATATAACTTTGGAGGTTTGTGTCAAATGACATAATGCATGTCAACTTATTTTTTGATTAGCTAGCAAATGGTGATTTATTGACACTTAAAACTGGAGCACCCTGTATAATTTTATATCGTAGAAAAAGAAGACAAAACACAAACATTTCACGGACTAGCAACTGGAGGAGGCCCACCTCTAGACATCCCCAATGATCCAGTTATGGAGGCAGTTGATGTGGCTGCCCCATATGCGGATGTAATTCTTTCTTGCCCCTGGGATAGCACAGCTACTTACATAAAAGAAACGGAAACTAAAGGTAGTTTGTCTTTTGCTTTTTACTGTAGGTTACAGTTTTTGTCTTTGATAATATTGTTTGTTGACTAAACTGATTATAATAATAATTATAACATTTTATTTCACAACCAGAACAAATTGATGTTGATGCCATTGTTACACAAGAAAAGAATAAAGATGAGAACTCAAGTGGCTATTGCAATAATACATTCGTTCTTAAAGAAAATGTTTCACCTATATTAAAAAAAGGTAGCAAATGTAAAAATGAGAGTATATTTCAAATAATATATTGGTGCATAATTTAAGCGCCAACAACTCCCTTTCGTAACCGAAAATGTTCTATAATTCAAAGTGGAGCCAATGCAAGACTGCGGAAGCTCAATGACGCCATTGAACAACAAGCTGAACTTCATCAAATAAAAATGAAAGTCGAACAACAACTTTTTCAAAAAGTTCAAGCAGAAAGGGAAGAAGCAGATGCCAAAAGGGAAAAGACAAAAGCAGAGGATGAGCTTGCCAAGTTACAGCTTGAACATTATAAAAATAATAATTATCACTAATTTCTAGTTTATATTATATCACGTAAGAAATAAAATGTTGCTTGAATGGAAGAAAAGTTGCAGACTGGCTTAAAAATGGCTTAAAAAATAATCCGAGTTTAAAAGTTTTTAAATCAGTACCGTTTCGTTCATATAGGGTGAAAACCAAGCAGACTTTTATTCCAAAAATGTTCTTTTCTAGTAACTTCCATTTAACCAACTTTGTATCTCCAACGGTCTCCAATATTATGTATTATGTGTGCATCATTTTAAACGGGATACACTTTTGTTTATGTTTTTTTGTTTTAAACGTTGATGTATAAAGTTACGTCTAAATATCAATCCCAATTCATTATTTTCAGCATTACGAATTGCTGGTAAATCCCTGGGTAACTCTTCACATAACTCATTTTCAAAATTAATGTTATCTTGATATAATCCGATATTATACAGGGTGGTCCAGTTTTTTAGTGTCAATAATTCACCATTCGATAGCCAATCAAAAAATAAGTTGACTTGCATTATGTAATTTTTCTGAAAAACGTTTCCTAAGATACAGCCCACCAAATTTCAATTTAAAAACTCGTTTTATAGTGTAAAACTGAACATTCAAGACTTGTGAGAGTCCAAATTTGTACTGAATAGTCTAAAAACTTGCTATTAACTACTAGGAATAGTCTCATAATTCGTTTTTTCAGACTGCCTTCCCGGTAAAAACTAAAAACAGTCCGGAAATCAAGACAAAGATTGTATTACATGAAACTCATTTTTTGCTACTAAAAATAAATCTAAAAGTTGATTTCTAAGGTTAAAACTAACTTTACTAGGACTAAAGAGAGTCCAAAAGTCTATTTTTAGGACTTTAATTGGTGTACAACTCAATTTTCTGAAACAAGACTAGAATTAAATGAAATTTTCGGACTATTTTATTTCTCAAGACTAATATCGTAGCATTTGGTACCAAGATTTTTTACATTTATTACTGAAGAAACTTGACTTTTGGAAATAGTCTTAAACTCGATTTTTCAGTCTTAAAAAGCACTAAAAACAGTCTGAATTTCTTAGAGATACTACAATTTATTGCACCTATGAGTGTAGAAATTTAATAGTAAAGAAGCTAAGCTTGAAATGACATTTTCAAGACTATGGACAGTGTTCAAACTGGCTTTTAGGCCTGATTAGTCAAAAGATAGTATTGAAGCATCTTAAAGCACTAAAAACAGTCTAGATTTTTAAGAAATACTTGAATTTTTAGCACTGAGGTGTCTAGAAAGTCGATTTAATAGTAAGAAAGCTTAGAATGATATTTTAAGTCTATGGAGAATGTAAAAATTGTTTTCTTAAGTTTGCTATGTCAATAACTTCGATTTTCCAAGCTGAAGCACTAAAAATAGTCCAGAATTCTAAGAAAATCAACAGCAAAGTAAAAAGTACGAAAAGTTAGTTTTTAAGACAATTTTATGAATCTAATGTCAATGTCCTGTATCTAAGACTATTTTCAAGACTAAAATATTGAAATTTGTTTTCAAATTATGAAAACTTACTTCAAATGCAACAATTTTACGTTTCTGATGTCACTTTTTGGTGATCAAGTCAATTTTTATAATTTGATTGAATTTGTAATAATAAATTCTAGAAAAAGTGTTTTTTTATGTAAACAAGTCAATTTTGAATATTAAAGTCTCTGGATGTGTATGAAAACTGGTTAGAAACACAATTTTTAATCTTCTGAAATCAATTTTTACAACTAAAGAATTTCAGTTTATTTGGAAACTATGAAAACTGGCTACAATAAAATTTTTTAAGCTTCTTAAGTCAGTTTTTCGTTTCCAAGACAATTTTTAAGTTGGTTTGGGTTAGTTTTGGGTCTTTGATCGTAATAATTAAATTATCTCGTAAACGAAGTTTCAAATTAGAATTGTATAAGAGATAATTAATTTTTCATCGTGAGCAATAAATTTAAAAGAAACTGTAAATTTTGAAAAATATCCAAAGACGTAGAAAATAAGGCAAAAACATGAAAACCATCTTCCTGTATCTACGCTTCTGGAGAATTTTGGCAAACGTCATATATAATTAGTGTTAATTTCTAGAGTGCTTGTTTCAAATTTGATTAAACGGTCTGACAGTTATGACAAAAAAAAAACGATTTTTTAAAGTGAAATTTGAAGAACTGTATTTTCCTTAGGAAGCCTTTTTCAGAAAAATGACATAATGCATGTTAACTTATTTTTTGATGGGCTATCGAATGGTGAATTGTTGACATTTAAAACTGGACCACCCTGTATAAAACAGCACATGCACAAATTATTGCTATAGAAGTATCTAATTTAGTGGTTAATGTTCTTCTTAAGCATGGGAATCTCCTTTTCCAAACTCCAAACACCCGTTCGACAATGTTTCGTGTCCTGATGTGTGCAGTATTGTAATTTACTTCATTTGGGTTGCCTACAAAAATGTATATGTTAATATAAAATTATGTACAATTAATTTATTTTTTAAGTATTATTTAAGTTATATGTTTATAACTTAATTTAAATTATTACAAACCTGGATTAATAACAGGAGTTAATAAATTATTTCTGCAAGGATATCTATCCATTATCACCTAATAAAAACCCTTGTAGGTCCCTTTCTGGACTTTCTGTCAAAGATAACAGAGTCATGAGTCGATCCTGGATGCCTCACAACAATGTCAAGAATCTCCATGGATGGTCCAGCAGCTACCTTTAATTTTTAAATGAATACACATGAAAGTATACTTATTATTCATAATTATATAAAAACCTGAACATTTAATGAAAAGTAACCTTTCCTGTTTCGAAAGACTTCTGCATTATTACCACCAGGACTAGAAATTGGTATGTGTGTGCAATCAATGCACCAACTCCAGGAAATCTTGAAACTTTATAAAATTTTCTAATATTATCTTGTTGGTCCGCAACTCCTATAGGAAATTTTACGAAATTTGCTGTTTGTTCAGCAAGGCTTTTACTGACTCTTTTAATTATCCCAGTTACAGTTGATTGGCTTATTCCTCTTAAGTTTACTGAGACAACCTAAAACAATGGAAGAAGTCGTTCTTAAATAGCAATAACATCTCTATTTATGTAGTATTTACTTGCCTTAATATATTATTATTTTATTCCATGTAATAAAATTTAACATGTACTACTTATACAAAATTACATACTTACTTGGAAATTTCCTGTTGCTACGAAACGTAGAAAGATGAGGAGTTGAAATATAGGCGAAATTGGTAAACCTCAATTATCTGTTTTCAACAAATCACTTTTAATAAGAGGTAAAATAATATGTTGAACACAATCTTTTGAAAACCTATATCGATGTTGAAATTCGTGGTCTCTGAGTACTAGAAGAGGATTTTTTGCATCTCGTATACAGGTGTGGTAAATCCAAAACCGACCATAGGAAAACCGTGTAACTGACAGAGAAACGTAGATAATTGCATGCGTGGGACAAAGACAGTAAACGAAAAAAATACCAAGTAGGCCATAATTTCAGTACGCTGTTGCCAAAATCCAACAAATCCACAAAATTAATTTTGTCGACGGTATTGGATTTTGGCAACAGCGTATTGAAAATATGGCCTACTTGGTATTTTTTTCGTTTACTGTCTTTGTCCCACGCATGCAATTATCTACGTTTCTCTGTCAGTTACACGGTTTTCCTATGGTCGGTTTTGGATTTACCACAAGTGTATACCTTTTCGACAGTCTATAATTTTGTAACATATTTTCATGATTGATGTATTCCAAAAATTCATCTGTATCCTCTATATCCTGTGCCATACTGCAATTATTAATTATATTGAAGATCTATGGTTTATATTTGAACAATTTGTGGTAACTATACTTACACAGTATCTATTTCCTGAAAAGTTGACGAAATAAACCACAAACTTTTTGATTTTTTGATTGTGTTTTGATTTGAGTTTTTAAACCCTCTACTTTCAATTTTAGACAGTTTTATTTTGATTTTGAAACGTCAAAAATGAAACCAAGCAATGCTCAAGTCAGGTCAATACCTAACTTGAGCAAGTCTCGATGTAAGCACGAGAGAAGTACGCCTTAGAGGTTAAGTTAGGTTTATAAAACAAAAAACTGTACTAAGTCTGAAAACGAGCGAAGCATTGTTTATAAATACGGGCATAAGAAACCTGGGCTAAAAATTTATTTACGTCTAAAAACCATTAATTCTCTTTTCGCGTGTCACCCCGAATAAAGAACGTGCTCCCCTGACAATGCCAACGTCCATTTACAAGTTTCCGTTATTTCTTATTATTAGTCGTCTCCATTTCACCGACAGATTTATCTATATTTTTGCACCCACCCCTAGAGATTTATTGACAATTTATGTGCGTTCCTTTTCTAACAGGTCATGCGTCATATGGTGCTCGTGCTAGCTCTATCCTTTTTCAATCGAGGAAACGGCTCGTCCTCACACTACAACTGCACGACCTACTCGCACGAGGACAATTTCGAGATTCACTGTTCCGGCGACGGGCTGGCTGACATCCCTTCCAACCTCAACACCACCCTCAACAAGCTCATCGTATCGGATACGAAAAACATCACGAAAATCATCAACAAGTCGCTGGTACCGTACAAAATGCGTCTGCAGGACGTGGTGATGTACGATTTACCCAATTTGAGGGTGATTGAGGAGGGCTCGTTTGCCGATATTCCCGATTTGAGTTCCATGTATGTAAATAAATCCTTAAAAATAACACGCTAATTCAACTATTTTATGTCGCAGATACATTTACAACGTACCCCAATTGAAGATTGCCTACGGTTTGCTGAAAGGAATCACCTCCAAACATTTCAGAATATTGTAAGTGAACAGACAGTTTAGTTTACTACTTATGGTTCATTTTTTTTCCTGTGGCGGTTACGTCATCAACTGCTGTCATATTGAAATTTACGCACGTCGTTTATTACAAGCTAGGCTATCCATCTTTTTAATCACGTTGCCGCATTGACAAATTCCTCCTTTAAACCTCACAATATCTATCTTTCATTAAGCAATTATAGATGAAAATGAGAAAACTATATTGTTTTGAAAAAAAACATTCTAAGAATCTCATCTGTTTTGCATGCAATAAATGCTTTTTTCGAAATCTGTATAATTCATCGGTCCGTTTATTACTGCAACCAACAATACATCAGGTTTACATCTGCTCGTGGAAGATGTGGCAACATAGGGCACAGTCCCAACTGACAGTCGGCTAAACATTTTGAGGTTAGGAATTTGAAAAACACCAAAAACTACAAACAGAAGAAATAAAAACTTAATTTAGGGTTGTTTAAGTTTATTAATTAGTGTTGTTATTGCGAGACCATAGAATTTAAGATTTTTCTTCACCAAACTGGAAAACTTGCAACATTTGGTGGTAAACAAAGGCGGAAAGTTCCAATCAAACTTTGGCTTGAGAACAACAACAACATTCAATTTAAATTATCTGGAAAGAACATCACAGATAGGTGCATTCAAACGAGTCATTAACAACCCAATACCAACGTTTCCAGAATTATTCCATAAAATTGGGAAGAAAGGAAAGGCAATGTGTGTATCCTGGGGACTATTAAATCCTAAAGCAGTGTTTTAACTTATAACAGAATTGTTGGTGTTTTAAGAACTTGCTTCTTGGTTTTGTGATGTAGATTGCTTATTTATTTCCTTTTGTAAATTTACCCAGCATTAAATACATATCAATTTGGTTTTGTTGTGTGATTTATTTAACATGTTTTTCCAATTTCAGTTCAATTTATTGTAAGAGGAGGTAGGTACCTCAGTTAAAGAAATTATCTAATTTTATGATTGTTAATGAAGAAAACTAGACTTCTTAGATAAAAAAGAAACTTGAGTGTACTTTTTAAAGATTTTAGTTGTATATTTCATAATGTGTAAATAATACAATTAAAATAGTAATTTAACCTACTATCTGATGGAAAAGTATTTAACAATAGCACCATCTGTTTCTAGCTTTATAGTCAGAGAAGATACGGCAAAATTTATAAGGGCTAATTCTGCAAAATAATGGCATTTGATCAAATTTATGTATTAAGTAACTTGTATCTTTCTAATATTACCTGAAACTTATTAGAAATTTGTTTTTTCAACACTCTGCATATGGATTTTGACAACACCATTATAACCATAGCTTCGAACACCTTTTGTTTAGAGTCTTTTAGAGCAATTGATAATGGAACTTTTTAAATTTGGAACCTTTCAAAGCATGATAAGCAAACTCCAAATTAGCCAAATAAAGGTACCTGAAACAAAAGCTATTTAGTATTAGCAGCTCATTAATACCTCTACCAGAGTCCTTTTTATAGTATTAGGTAAATCACCTTGTCAGCTTCTGCTAAATACACCTTTACTCTATATCCATGTTTCTTCGAGAACCACTGGCTTGAATAAACTTGGTTTTTGTAGTGTTCTTGTAAAAACTCTTCTTGGGAGTAAGTAAATATATGGGCTGTTTCATTGTGACAGTGTTTTCTATTAGAAAAGGCATCCTTTTCTGTTCCACAAACTCTAGTTCCTTCAGAATGTTTCACTGGGCCTCTTGATAGTTGTAAAGTGTATTAAGAAGGTGGCATTTTCAAAACTGACTACCGAAACACACACACATTATCTAGTCACACGTAGTATCGCAGTTAAAAACAAGTTAAATCAAAATACTCTTTAAAATATTGTAAAATTTACATCAAAAATAAAAAATGTCTCTTTGTTTACTTTTTGTCAACAATGGCGGCCGATTTTCCGAGCCTTGTCGTTCTGATTCATTAACGCATGTAATAGACAAGAAAGGCAAATGATGACGTAACCGCCACGGGAAAATAAATGGACCATACTTGTAGTGACATCTGTAAGTTCAATTTTGTTTTATGTTACTAAAGTCAGTTTGTGTCTATTGTTTCATTAAAACTTAAATAGTCAGTTCAGCCAAAAGGCCACTATAGTGCAGACTGTCAGAAAAACAGTCAAAATTAACGTTTTTGCCTACAAAAGTTGTATTTTGGCAACGTTGTTCAGCTGACAGATTTGTAGTGTAGTTTGTGATTGGTCAAAAAAAAGCAGCTTTCAGCTTGCTTGCTTTTTTTTTACCAATCACAAACTACCACTCTGTCTTTACAACAACACTTTGTTTTATGGCGGATTACACCGACGTAATTAAGAGCACAATAGGGTTCACTAGGCTAAGTTGTGATTTGACTATGACAGATCATGTAGAAAATGTCACAGTCAAATTAAAACCTAGCCTAAGGTGGCCTTAAATATGTCGGTGTAATAGGCCCTTATTCCCTAACAATACGCCAAAACTATAGCCGCATTCGTTTTCAAGCTCCATGGAGCGAGCAGAGCTTTTTTGACGTCACGATGACGTAATTTGACAGTTCAGGTCAAATTATGGTTTTGCCAAATCAAAAACGCTCTGCTCGTTCCATGGAGCTTGAAAACGAATGGAGTTTCTGTCTAATTTGCAATTACCCTAATTATTGACATTTAATTCTTTAGAAGGATAGTCAACACTGGCCTGTACGAGGTCCCCGCCCTGTTTTTTCTGCCGCCCGAAAACACCCTTCATTTACTGTAAGTGTACATAGTAAGTATTTAGTTAAATTTAGCACCCGCCCATCGTAAACACTGCGTGTAAAAGGAAATAACGCTTTTTAGGGACTTGGACCATAATAAGATAGCTAAACTGGGCAGCAACTCGATTAGGGTGACCGCCCAACAAGTGTAAGTAAGTTTCCCCTCAGTTATTGTTTCATTCAAATTGTATTTTATTGTAATTACTAATGTTATTTGCGTTTAGAACTTTGAATTTTAACGAAATTACCACCATAGAAGATTACGCTTTCAATGGATCTCAAATAGGCAAACTGTAAGTATAGTGAAGGTTTGAAAAGGTGTGGTAAAGTGGTTTTTATATGTAGGGACATAACGGGTAATCCTAAGCTAACTCAACTAGAGGAATTTGCCTTTAAAGGACTGCGCAATTTAAGAGAGTTGTAAGTGGTAATATTTGAGACAGTTTACATGTGCAGCATTTATGTAAATCTCAACACAGTGGTGACCGAGGGGTAAACCGCTAGGGCATTATGGTGTACAAACAGGTACATTGGTATTTTGAAAACGATTAATAGAATTGGGAACGACTAAATTATATTAAAAGAAAAAACTTGATAAAATAATTTCTACCATTCAAATTTAAACGTAAATAAAGTTTGGTATGTATGTATGGAATGAAATTTTAAAAATGTTCACGTTCTCTGGCGATAAAACCGTACCCCTAACCCATCAACTTTGAGACCCTCTAGCGGCCAAACCGTCTAACCTATCCATTCAAATTGGGAGACTGTTAGAAAGCTCATTTCATTGGCTATCCACTGACGTATAAAACACTTTAAAAATGGTGCAAATAAACGAGTTATTGAAGATTGAACAAAAGAATGCACGAAAAAAGTCATAAAAAAATAGTCAACTTTGACGTTCTCTAGCGGCAAAACCGTCTAACCTATCAATCAATGTTAAGAACTTTTTAGAAAGGGCATTCCATTGGCTCTCCATTGACGTATAAAACTCTAGCAAAAATAATGCAATTAAACGGGTTTTTGAATATTAAACAAAAGGATACACCAAAAGAATTGGTCAAAGTTGACGCCCTCTAGTGGCTAAACGGTACCACTAACCAACCGACTTTTCTACGTCAATATACAAAGCTCATTTCATTGGCTGTCCATCGACATATAAAAGTATATACAAAGTGTTACAAATACGCGTGTTACTTACGGTTTACAGGCAGAGTGCCCCAGAAACACTTTTTGACTGGTTAGGGCTAATTTGACACTGTGCTAGGTTTAAGCCAAATATCAGGGCCGTACCTGACCGATTTAAAAAAAAATCCCTCAAGGAAGTTAGAGTGGTTACAGTCAAGAAAAACGTTTAGTTAGCTTTGCAGCCTTCTGGCGGCCAAACAAAGCACCCTATCAATACAAACGGCCATATTTTTGGAAAGCCCATTATATTTTCTATCCATTGACATATAAAAGTCTATGTTGCAAATCAACAAGTTGTTTCACAGTTTTGACGGAATTTGACAGCTACTACTTTAACCTTCAATAACTCGATTATTTTGACAGTTATAGGGTGGTTCAAAGTATCAGTTTAAAGAATATTTTTTTAAATAAGTGACCTAATACAAACTTACCTTAATTTTGAACAGAGAATCAGACAAACTTATAAGAATAAGGAGTGTTAAATTTGGAAAACGTCTTTTTTAGAACTGACGTGTTGAGCTCTTTTTTTGACCATCCTGTATAATATATTTTATCGTTTTTCTTCACCCACTCTTAGAACAAACTTTGAATAACACGACAAAACACAAAAACGAAGAAAAAAACGTTCCCTGATACGTATAAATTAAAATTATTGTTCTGGAGACTGAAAATATGAAATTTCACATAGAACGGTAAATATCTCAGAAACAGATAAAGAAACGTGTATGACATTAATGAATTTGACGTAGAATCCAAAAATGCAATAATATACAAGGTGTCCCATTTAAGCAGCAGTTAATATCTACTTCTGGTTAAATCGTTGCACGCATATTTTCTTATTTTTACTTTATTTTAATTTAAAAATGGTTTTTTTTAGATTCTCTAGTCGTGGTAATTCAGGAAATTAGTGGGTATTGTTAGGTTAGGTTAGTTATTGGGAGTTATTAGGAATTACTGGGCATTACAAGGAATTAGTGGACATTATTGTACTCAGCGGTTTACCCCTCGGTGGTGACCAATTACAAACTAGATCTACTGCGTGTTGAGATTTACACACAAATATGGATTCACATATAATGTTACTTTGTAGGGACTTGTCAAGAACCTCAATCAAAACATTACCCTTCATAGGACTAGACTATCTCGAAGTACTTCAAATCCGCGACACTCCACACCTGCACACCATCCCTAGTCTCTACGATTTACGGGTTAGACCCAGCCACCTAACCTTAAATTTCTCTGAATTTTCGTATTTTAGAGTCTCAAAAAGGCCAAACTGACTCATCATTTTCACTGTTGCGCGTTCAAGTACCCGAAACAGCACGCCCCCACCAAACACGCCGATTTTCAGAAAGACCTGCGCACCATGTGCGAACAGACCCAAATCGCGCTGGAAACGCCCAAAAAACGGAAAAGACAGGTGGATTAGTAAGTTACCCAGGTGGTTAGTTGGGTCTGAACGTTTAGTAAATTTTGTTCTATCAGCAGACAGGAAATAAGGGGGTTTATCAATTTTACTGGCACACCACAGACGGGTACCTCTTTGGTGGGACAGTTGATTGACCAGCAGCCCCCTATGGTTGTCGACGAGACTGAGGAAGACATGGGAGAGTTTCATCCCGTACCCACCCAAATTACTCGTCATCATATCGAATTTTTTTGTGGAAATACCAGTTTTACGTAAGTTTGAGAACTTTTGGACACAACAGCACTGTGTTTTCCAAAAATACTGCACATGTGGATTTTTTATATTCGTGTTGCCAAACTTGTCTTAATTCAGGCTACAACACGTGCAATGCACTCCCGAACCAAACGACTTGAACCCTTGCGAAGACATTATGGGATTCACCCTGTTAAGGTCTTCCGTATGGTTCGTGGTTATTTTGGCCGTAGTGGGAAACTCTGCCGTTATCATCGTGATTTGGTTCAGTAAAACTGAAGTAAGAGGGCGCTTCTGAAGTTTTTTTTTTTTTTAACAGTCCAATTTTCAGATAAATGTCAGCAGATTCCTCATTTGCAATTTGGCTTTCGCTGATTTGTGTATGGGATTGTATTTACTGCTCATAGCCACTATGGACTACCATTCGGTCGGTACTTACTTCAATTTCGCCTACGATTGGCAGTATGGTCAGTTTTTGGTGATTTTCTGTGCTAATATTTAGTGTTTGACATTTTGTTTTATAACCAGGTATTGGATGTCAAATAGCTGGGTTTTTAACTGTGTTTGCAGGCCACCTTTCCATCTACACCCTAACCGTAGTGACTTTGGAAAGGTGGTTTGCTATAAAGTACGCCATAGATTTGACTAAAAGGATCCGATTGGCCACTGCCGTACAAATTATGGTGGTTGGTTGGATTTACTCGGTTATAATGGCCACTTTTCCTTTGTTTGGCATTAGCAACTACAGCAGCACTAGGTAAGACATTTTACTGTGAAAGACATGGCAACCTCTGACTCGATTTGTTGAGACAACTAATATACAATAATAACTGTGTAACAGGGACTTTTAAACTTTTAAACCGCAAGTTTGCATCAAACCATAATTTAAAAAAAACAGTAAAATATTCTTACCCTAATAAGTCTTGATAACACTGCAACAGCGGTGGTGGTTGTGTCTCTCTCTAGAAGTTGAATAAATAAGGACGACTATAACCCATAACCTATACGTATCCTCTACCGCTCCTATCGTAGTGTTATGCTGCTTTGCTCTATTCAGGAGTTAATTTACCTGAAATATAAAATAATTCTATGCCTTGTCTTTGTTTTTTGACTAGATACGTTACAAATGAGCAAAACGGCCTTATAACATCTCTTTGACTAACCTACATAAGCGGGCACCAGGTTTTAGTTTTAAAATGCGTTTAGATCACTACACTGATACTTTCCAAATTATAAACTGCATCAAACAAGTTAATTAGACATTCGGCTAACGGTTTTCAACACTAACAATCCACTAAATTACCGCAAAACTAAAAAAAAATTATAACAGTACAACTGACCGCCGGTAATAAGGGAAACATGATTGACAATTGACAACTTTGACAGATCTCTTCTAGAGATGGGCAAAATTAGTAATGGGCTTATCAAAAATTCAGACTGCTTTTACAGACAATTTAATAAAAATAAAACTAATTTGCGTTCCAGTATCTGCCTTCCGATGGAAGTGAAATCAATCTTCGACAAGGCGTATTTGTACAGTATTTTCGTGATAAACGGTATCTCGCTGGTCTTTATCGTTTTCTGCTACACCCAAATTTACTTCAGTTTGGGTTACGAAACCCGCAGAGCAAACAACCACGGCGAATTGACCATTGCCAAGAAGATGGCTCTCTTAATTTTTATAGGTTGGTAGTTGCAACTGTCATTAAGCCTCTTAAAATAAGTAAAGTAAAATATTTCTTCTATCTCTCTTCTAGACTTTGCCACCTACACCCCGGTGGCATTTTTCGGTTTGTGCGCCCTTTTAGGCTACCCCTTGATCAACATTACCAAATCCAAGATTTTGTTGGTGTTTTTTTATCCGTTGAACGCGTGCGCCAATCCCTACCTGTATGCTCTGATGACAGCCCCCTACAGGCACGACCTCTACCAAATGGTCTCCAAGTTAGTCTGGCAAAGTCACTTTCAATTAATTTTTGCTTGATCTACGGTGATTACAGGTGTGGATTTTGCAAGACAAAAGCACGGAAATACTCAAATCGAGAAGGGACCAGCAACAGACCGTTGCCGCTACTGCCTAAAGAGGACGTCACTAGCACGCCTCTGGTGCATCAGTGTTGCAACAACAACTGTCAGAATGGAGGTGATGGCAACAGCGCAAACACCTACGTGTAGTTCAATTTACACGATATTAGAGATTTTATGCTCATACTGTACCTAAGCTGTGTGTGTGTGTGTAAATGTGACTTTTATAGAATTACGTCTCATTCCTCATTACATTCCATATTTTAGTATTAGTAAATTAAAGTATTATAGTTGTAAGCCACTGCACCGAATACAAGAAAGACTATTCAAGTTTAAAAATGGCGCTTTAATATACACAGGGTGTCTCATTCAAAACAACTAAATATTTTACAAGTACACCCTGTATGTTACAATATATAAATTCTCAACTTTTGAGAGTGTTAATAATTTTTATAAGTTTTGTTTTACAAACTTGTATACTGCTACCTTTAAATGTACAAAATACCGATTATTAACTTTAAGGCACAATTTTATAGCTATTATTCTTAACTCATAGATAACTTCTAAGGCTGGTTAATTAAGCGACCCTAAAAGTATCTCACCTACTGTCTTTACTGTATACGTTTTTCATATATTAAAGACTCAATATGAACAATCTTCTAGTCTAAATATCACTGATCCCACAAAATGACCTAACGGTATTTACGGCAATTTGACGTCACTTATTAATAATTACACACGGTACGGAAATTATACGCTCCACCTAGTAAAACGTCTCAAAAACTTTCAGTTAAAACTGCACCGACAATCATCAAAATGTTAACAGAAATCATACAAAGTACATTGCTTTTAAGTGTGGTGGTAACCTCAGAATGGGTGGAAGTTTTCAAAGTGGGTGCCACCATGAAAAAGTCTCCAAATGATGATGAGTTAATGAAAAGTGTCACTGCACCCACCTACGAAAGCGCTTTAACTAAACCCATTTACCAAAATGATACCCTAAAAATCGAGGAACTCGATGAAGGTGAAGAGGATGAAGTGGACGTAGAAGATGGGGAACCTGAGGAGGGTTTTCAAGAAAATGAGGAAGAAAATGAAGATATAAGCGTTGAGGTTCCGCAGCCTTTAGGATTAATGAGTGTGGTTAAACACGCCCAAGCTCAGTTAATGGATTTCAAAGGAAGGACTTTGGAAGCTAAAATTAGACACTTAAAGCATTTAAGTTACACTATGCTGCTTGAGATTAGTAAGTAGTAAAATCTATAGCCATCATCCATCAATTGTATGGAAAATTAATTGTAGAATCACGGCTGACTAAGTTGTTCAACTTGCAAGCAACTCAAGTTAACCCAAGAGTATACGAGGAACACCAAATGGACTATCCATCTAATGAAGGAGCACTAATGACCATTGGGTTCTTGACTTTTGCGGTGTTTTTAATTAAATTAGTTTTGGTAAGTAGATCTGATATTTCAACGTGTTTAATAATAGAGCTAATAATGGTTTGTAGAAGCTAATCTACGCCTTAAAAGTGAAACAGCAATACTACCAAACCACTACTCCAGCTAGTATATTTTTAAGAGAGACCAGTGGCCAAGATCAGATAGATAAAACGGCCAGGATAATGCGATATCTGGATGAATATTCCCCTTGATTGTATGTACTTTAGTAGTTAATAAACATAATAACTTCATAAGTTGCATTGTCCTCACACTACGCACTGGATGTCTCCCGCAAAATATTGGCAAGAAACGTGAGTGAAAAAAAAAACATGAAATAATGCTTTATCACGTGACTACTCTGCTTGAATATGACAATTGTTATGGGGTACTTTTTTTATATTCTTGTTGTAGGAACTGAAATTCAAAAAATAAAACTTGTAAGCCACTCACCACTTCAGGAAATCAAACACTATTTTTCTTTCTTAAATACGTTTATTGCTGTAAGGTGCATAAAATTTCATTATTTGTATTCCGCGTCACGTGGTCCTTGTCATCAACGCCGTAAGCCAATCTGGAAAGAAAAAAAGAACATTTACTCCTCGTCCTTTCGACATTGTTTGCTTTAATTCGATATCAGATCAAATTCAGAGTCAAAAATGAGTCTTTTTTAACCTCAAAGCAAAATCGGAGTGGTGCATGACATTCATCATTTTAAAAGCGATTTTTACCTGTATAAAGTAGTCAAGAAACTCACCGGTAAATACTGAAATCCGTACAAACTCCATCTACGCTTCCGCGATCTTGGAGAGCAGTCAAACAACCGACGGACCCTGAAACTTGGGATCCGAGTCCGGCGTTGCCATAACGCCTCTTTCTAGTTCGATGACTCCTCCGGCAACGTCAAACCTGCATCCCGTTTCCGCCGTTGGGCTCCCCGTCCGTTGTTTTCCAGCCCTAAACTCGGTTAAATCCGCCATTGTGGTTACGCCTAGATTAGTGCTTCATCCCGTCTGTTCCACTGTAAAATTCCGTTTTTCCCCCAAGTCCTTGTTCCGCCTTGCTACTGGTTCCACTGCTCTCTCTTCAAGTCCGAATAGTCCAGATTATCCGATCCACAGTTAAGCCCCTAAAAATCAATTTAAAAACACAGTATTATTTAGTCATATCGATAACAATTGTCAAATTAACTCACGTCATTCTCCTAGTCGCCGAAACTTCTCTGCTTCCAAGATACTAAAAAGCTTAATTACTCTTGATTCTAGGGTTCTGGTTCATTTTTTCCAGCGTTTCGGTTCCACCCTGAGGGTCCCAAAAGGCTGTTCTAAACCACAAGATCCCCTTTGTCAAGTCTCTCATAAATTTCCCGGGTTAGTTTGTCCGTTCCTTTGAATGTTGTTGCTCTCTCTGTATGTTCCGCTTCTCGATTTCTGTCCGGTTGTGTTCGTGATCCTTCTCTTCCCGATGATCCCTTCTTCTCCTTCATCCCTGGACTCCTCATCCTGTCGTCACTTAATCCTGTTGCAGCTCGCTCCCACGTTACTCTTCGATGTGTTCTTTCTTCTGCCGTCCTCGTATCCGCTACTTTCTATGTCCTTGGTAAACCCTACGTCCGGGATTCTGGTCGATTTACTGAACAACTTGCCTTATCTACTGAAAAGGCAAAAATGTTCGGTTAAACCCACAAGATCCCCTTCAGAGGGTCTCCGTTCATCCCATGTTTCTCGTAGTTGGCCTAAATTAATTATTAACATTAGAAAAAAAGTTGTTGTGGTTGTAAACAGTTCAACTCACCTCAGTGTCCTATATCCTGTCTCCCTACCATCCAAGACAGTTTTTCTTTAAGTTTTGAATATCGCATCTTTATTGCTCTGCCTGGACTTTGATAGGCTACAAAGACACATCTTTCGTCGTCCTCCACCAGCTTGATCTTCCTGCTTTGTAGTATTTACTTCCTGGTCCTATGTTTTCTCTCAGCTTCCACTAGTCTTCCCAATAATCTCTCTGAAATCCCTCTGTAGTCCACCCTGGAAATGCTTGTCCTTGAGTCGTCCCCTCATCAGTTCCGGTCTCCTTCGATGGTCCCAAAGATCTACTTCCGGGGTTCTAGTCGATTTACCGAAAAAACTTGCCCTCAAAGACAAAAATCTTCAGTGAAATCCACAAGATCCCCTTCGGCAGATCTTTCTCTTCATTCCGCCGTTGTCCTTGGTCCATGGCCTGTTTTAATTTGGAAGGTAAAAAATATTTTCCAAGTTTTTGGAATGTCTAACTCACCTCAATGTCCCCGAAATCCTGCCGCCCTACAGTCCAAGACAGCTTATCTTTCCTCTTAGGGCTCTAGATTATCTTTATTGCTCTGTCTGGATTTTCAATGCGTAATTCTCGATTGTGCTTCATCTGAAGTCCTTGATTAGCTTGAGTGTTCTTGTTTCATTTTCGTTTTTCGCCGGAGAATTTCTTTGTGTGCTTGCGTCAACTAGTCTCTTCATCTTCAATTCCTAAAATCCGTCTGCTTCCTTCTGGTGTTGAAAATGTTCTTCTTGGAGTCGTCTCGGCTCCAAAATCTTCTGTTGTAGAAGATCTACGCCCGGGGTTCTAGTCGATTTACCCAACAAACTTGCCTGTAGAAGCAAAAATGTCCGGTGAAGTCCAGAAGATCCCCTTCGGCACATCTTTCTCTTCATTCCTCTGTTGTCCTTGGTCCATGGCCTGTTTTAATTTGGAAGGTAAAAAATATTCTCAAAGTTTTTGGAATGTCTAACTCACCTCAATGTTCCCGAAATCCTGCCGCCCTACAGTCCAAGACAGCTTATCTTTCCTCTTAGGGCTCTAGATTATCTTTATTGCTCTGTCTGGATTTTCAATGCGTAATTCTCCATTGTGCTTCATCTGAAGTCCTTGATTAGCTTGAGTGTTGTTGTTTCATTTTCGTTTTGCTCCGGATAATTTCTTTGTGTGCTTGCCTCAACTAGTCTCTTCATCTTCAATTCCTAAAATCCGTCTGCTTCCTTCTGGTGTTGAAAATGTTCTTCTTTGAGTCGTCTCGGCTCCAAAATCTTCTGTTGTAGAAGATCTACGCCCGGGGTTCTAGTCGATTTACCCAACAAACTTGCCTGTAGAATCAAAAATGTCCGGTGAAGTCCACAAGATCCCCTTTGGCAGATCTTATCTTCGTTCCTCCGATGATCAGCGTCGCTTCCCTGTGTTCATTTTGGCATAGAAGTAGGGTTATTTTATAAAAGAGATGCACAACTTACCACGATGTCCTTGGCGGCCAAGGCTCCCTACGTTCCAAGAATTTTTGTTGTCCGGCTTGAAGTTTCCTGCATTCAACATTCTTTTAGCTGCTGCTCTTCTTGTTCCACAGATTATATTCCAGGGATGTTCTTCTTTGTTTTTTGCGCACTTCCTCTTCTGAATCTCACTCATCCGTCTTCACCTCCTTTTCTATTCGTCTTCGCTTCCAGTCGATCTTGTTTAGTAGTTCCGGAAGCGTGCACCCGGGGTTCTGGTCGATAACCGAAAAATTTTACCCACAAGATCCTTCTCGCCAGGTCTGTTCTTCCTTCCGATGTTGCCATTTCCTGTTCCCCATTAATTTCGAATGTAAAGTGGGGCTATATTATTGAATTTTAATAACTAACCAGTGCATCTCCTATGTTCCTGTCTTCCTAAATGCCTAAACTCTGCTCTCAGTTAAGTCATCCAAATGCTCTTAGTACTTCACGCTCATCTTCATTTTTCTTTTGAATATTCCTTAGCGTTTTCATATCAGATTTGTCTTCTTACAGTCCTCGTAATCTTCTTAAACTCCTCTAGAGCGGGAAAAAGCAACGTCCAGGGTTCTAGTCAATTTACAGAAACAATTGCATTTTTATTTGAAAAACCAATAGCGTCCAGCAAAATCCACAAGATCCCTTTCGATGTTTGGGTATTTTTCCTCAAAGCTCAACTTAAATCTTCATTCTTCTGTAGTTTTCTTCCAGCAATGTCCTTACTCCAACGGCTTCAGCATCCATCTTCACTAATTCTTCAAGCAGTCATTCTCCTTTAGATCATCTTCGGGGTCTTCTTAGTGACCTACGCCCGGGGTTCTGGTCAATTTACCGGACAAGCTTGCCTTTCCTATTGGAAAGATCAAAAATGTCTAGTGAAATCCACAAGATCCCCTTTGGTTAGTCGTAACTTCCTTCTTCTCTATCCGGATTCTTCGCTCTTGCTTCAATGTATTCAAAAACGCAATCACGAACCTTCAACCTTGTGTGTTCCAAACGGTCTGGTTTAACCAGAAGAACTACTTTTTCCAAATTCGGAAACTAGATGGAGTCATAATCACGGGAAATATGTCTCAAACTAGAAAAATCTCTTGAGGGTTCCAGTCGATTCGTCAAATACCGTTATGGTCCACAAGAATAAATATTTTAACTATTTAAGCCGAATCTACGAGATTCCCTTTCAGAGCCTTTCTCATTTTGCTGCTCGTTTAGAATTACCAAGCCTGATAATAAAATATGTATTAATAATATGTTGTTAGACTTTTCAGTACCTCTTACTTGTTCCCTTTATTGATTGGGCTTCTTAAAGTGAGTAAAATTAAACTTCAACCCAAGTAGGGCAAATAATACAGTTTTAAACTATAAAACTTAATTCAGAGTGTGGAGATATTTGTTAATGGTTTAAGCGCCTTGCTCTAAAATTTCGACCG
The DNA here is from genome assembly GCF_016097725.1 of Ips typographus. Lineage (NCBI taxonomy): Eukaryota > Metazoa > Arthropoda > Insecta > Coleoptera > Curculionidae > Ips > Ips typographus. The sequence continues at coordinate 7,122,235 of NC_138426.1, read as the reverse complement.
TAATAAGAAACAACAAACGGTGGTGGAGGCAACAAACTTACTCTCCACTTAAAGCTTGCACTCTCCAATGCTACAAACGGTCGCAGAATCGATTAAAGCTTGCGAAATTAACGTCCAAGCCATGGCACTAAGAGGCCAGTTCCGAACAGCGAAGGGGCGCATTGAAGCCCGAGTTCTTGGTGCGATCGAATAAGAAAAGCCTGTTACTGAACGGAACCAGTCTCGGTTACGTGACTTTACGTTAATTCAACGAGCTTGTCTTGGTGTGTTTGCTAAAATTTGCTTCGAGTCTCAGGGACGTACTGACTAAACGGAAAAGTATCGAGTCAGTTGTTTTTAGTTGTTTTCCTGTAGTGAGCTTACGGGATCAATCTCGAAGGCTACACTACACTAAATGTTTTTTAGCACGGTCATTTATTGAGACTAAAACTGATTATAGTTGTGGAACTTCCACCCCACCAATTGAGTTAGTCTGTAATTTAAAACCACAACTCAGAACTCGTGAAATAATGTATAAAAAAAGGAGTCTTACCAGTTGTTTTTGCGCTGAACGCTGACCGTATTTCTAAAGTTTTCTTTCAACTAAATTTGTATTATAATCAACGTCATTAATATGGTTTTCAGGATTGTTATTGACTAATTAAAGGCGGGTGTTCCTTGAATCATATTTTTGTCCGCTGATAACAGAAAAAACGCCCCAAGTTGAACGGCACAGTTTTGATGAACTTATGTTTGATATTGTACTAATTGTAAGAGATATGGTGTACCCTAGTTTTCCTTAACCTTAAACAGATTTTAAAAAAAAATGTTAAATTCTGTAAATTAGGACAGCGACAACTGTCTTACCGTTTCTTTTGACTCGTACGCCTTCCATAGTTGCGCTTACCAAGGGATTAATGCGTACGTATTCCATGTAAACTATGTTCCATTATTTGACACATGTTAACTATGATAAATGAATAGACATTTGCTGTTTTCCCTCAAGAAAATCCCTAATGTTATTTATTCTGTATGCAAGTCATTTTTTGTAAGCATGTTCCTCAAGTAAAACTGGAAATTTGAGGGTAAAATTGTGACCAGAGCACGTAAGATTTCAAAGGAAATAACTGTACGTTGATAATTTCTCTTATGAGTGATTAAACATTCCGGTAGTATTAAGGGCTGCAAGTACAAATTTCTGCATCAGACTTGTTAATACTGCAGGGTAACTAACTTACCAGTTTATTAAATACTCCACCTTCCGGTCGACATATTCATTGCCAAGTATCCCCAGTTAGATTTTGTATTTTTTCTGACAAAACCAATAGGTTTCATTCAGTTAAGTATTTGAAACGTATTTTTCATAGTTTTTAGTTTCAAGTTGGACCGTAATTCTCAAATTAAAAAATTGCATTTTTTAGATAAAGCAGGTTAAACAGGTTCTGGTCGTAACCCTGGTCAATATTACTTGAGCTTTTCAAAGAATAAAGAAATATCCTAAAAATATTACTTATTGTAATGGAACGTTTAACTGATTTTTTGTATGTAGACTTACCGATTTAACCCTAACTGATCAGCAGCTGTGGGGACCTTTATAACCTACATTGTTTGTGTAGTAGCCTCAGAAAGTCAATTTCGTCATCAGATTGTTTCCAGTTCCTTCAAGGTTTTATTATTTAACTGTTTCATTCAGAAACTTTTCTAAAAGATTTGTGACCAACTCTAGTAACAACATTTTCGTCTTGCAGGTCTTAAGGTGCTCTGAAGATATTTTCAAATTTTTGAAGTTAATATTTCCTAATAGTTCCTATAGGTAACTCATATGTATAAAGCGCTCCAAGTGTTCTTCAAAAAATGTTCATGCTTCTAAAGCTTTATCCGCATTTTTAGACAATAAACCTGGTATTCTCGATATGATCTTCAGACAAATTGATTGATTATAGGGACACTTAGATTGCTCAAGGACTGCCACAGTGATTTCAGATCTTATTATCTTCCAGGCGGTTTAAGGTTGTTTTTTTAACAAATTTAATGTTAAGCGCACTTCAATAGTCTTCTAACCAAGCTTCTAACGGTTTACAACCAAAATATTTCTTTTTGTGCAATTCCTACACACTTTTACCCGACGGTTGTGATCATAGAAAAGGTGGTTTTTACATACATCAACAACGGAAAGAGGCAGACTCGAGAATTTAAGGCATTGCAACAGTTACTTATAGCTGAGTAAAAACTAACCTGAAAATATTAGGTACTGTAACTTTGTTTCCAAATTAAATCAACTCGCATTCTTACCAATTTAATTTGCCTCTTGGTGTCTAAGTGAATAATGTTACAAGCCTTAATTAATACTATTTAGTACGTGTACATCAAAGGCTGATGAAGTCTCTTTTTAACTTCCTCGAGTTTCATGAACGTCTTGAAAATGCGATTAATTGCGATGTAGACAAGTTTAGTGATGACACTAATGATAGCTGGCAGCTGAAGAAATCCTAACTTGTACTTATGGCCTACTAATGTCTACTTTTCCATTCATTGAATGACTGTAGCGGTGTTCTTAAAGGGTTTAGTTTATTCAGGAACTCTCACAGTGATTTGACAACTTTTTATCCTCTAGGCGGTTTTAAGGTTGTTTTCAAACAAATTTCATGTTAAGGGCACTCCAAAACGCTTTGAACCAATTATAATCCACTTTATGCTGCAATTTCAACACACTTTCACGTAGACATGGAAAGTGGTTTTACAAGAACTTATTATTCCTAGCTTGTACAGAGGCCAACAAAGAAGCATTGCAACTGTCATCTTATTGTATTGATACTATTAAATAACTAATAGTTACTACTACTTGCTGAGTAAAATGTAACCTAAAAATATTAATTACCCTAAGTTCCTTCCAAATTTAATAAATTCACAGATTCTTACCAATTTAATTTGCCTCTTGAGTCTTGATGTTGCATGATAATGAATACAATTAATTGATCATCAATTGTCTTAATTCAGTTAAGAAACTATCAGGAACCATTATGAAAAGTGACTACCTAAAAATCCCGGATAATTGAAAAATAAACAAATTGTTTTAAGTAATGCACTTACCCCATTAATGCGTTTAATCCTTGGACGTCCATAGAATCACATTTTAGATAGTTTGTTCTAACTTTTGATAAAAAGGTGTCCGTGTACAATGATACGAAAACGGCACATTGAAAATGAATAAATAACAGGCAAGTAATATTCTGTCTTGGGCTGGTACAGTCGTGCTTTAGTGAATAATGAATACTTTAAGAACTTTTAACCACTTATGTTAGCTCAAACAACCATTATCTTCAGTTAATGAAAATGTGAAAATAATTAAAAACAGTGAAAGTCTCCGGTTTTTTCTGACTTGAGTTGGATCCCAGAAAGCAAAACTTAACCGTTACTATAATGGCTTAGTTGATACCTGAAAACAGACAAATTTGTCACTAAAACGCCCATAATCACAAATATAAACAACTTACCCATACAACTTCAAGTCAACTCTTATTCATGCGGGGTTTTACTGGTTCAAAATAAGAAATATTAACAGACTAGTTTCTTGAGGATACCATGAGAACTTTAATAACGATTTACTATTAGACATTTGGCTACTCTTGAATAACGACTAGGGTTCATTTTTCCTGTTTTTCTCAAAAAAACCAAACAATTCCTAGCAAACCGATGTGACCAGTCAACAAGAAACCGCTTCATTTAAACGATCATTCAGTGATTAGTCGCAAAGTTCCAGTTCATAATTTTTGAATGTCAAGGAAAGTAAAAAAAGCTACAAACCAACACATCAGTCAATATCGGGAAAATAATTTTAAAAAATACTAGACTTACCGCCGCAGTTTCCAGTCAACTCCATAAGGACCGCTTTATAGTCATATTATTCCCGACTTTGCCCTAAGACATTTAAATTCAGCGTTCAACCCAAATTTGTGAGCAATATTGAAGAAACAAAGTCCTATTACTGGCGCCAATCCTCTTTAAGTTGATTGAAAGGAGATACTCATTCCTTTTTGTATGTTAGGGAAGTTTTCGTAACTTTGGTCATTTCCGCCCTTTTTTAGCAGCCAGCTTTACAAAATAAACGCTATTAAAAATCACGCATAAGAAATACCTAAAGTTTTCCACCTAAAAAACACGAGTTTTCTATTTCCTGTCCCAGTTAAACCTGCTTACATCTTACCGAAATTATTAAACCGCTACTCCTTAATCATCAAACTTGGACACAAAATGGACACATAAAACAAACTGACCGCTAGTAGTGATCTATTTATTTCTACCTTGTTGTGATATTTTGTTGGACACTAAATTTTGAACTTAAGATAAAGAAACCTTAGACGATCCTACAACAAAATAAACCGAGACATAACGCAAACAGTTAGATTGAAAGCAACTCACCCAACACTGAGCCTTAATGAAAACAAAACCATTCGAAATGAACACCCGGTATTTACGCCGTCAAATAAAAAAAATAGACCAGAGATGTAAAAGTAACGATTCCGCTTTGCGGCACAGGCCCGATGGCGCAATGGCGAAAGCACGGAGCAAAGCAGAAACTTTATAGCTCGATCGGTTCTTTTATTTTTCGACGCAAGATATACAGGGTGTTTCTCGGTATAAAAACCGCTCAAAAACGCAGTGTTGAGGTCCTAAAACTGCTCTGAAATTACTTTTCCGCTTCTAAGTGATAAACGAAGTATTCACTCTGTTTCTAATTAAGTTGTGTGCCAAAACTTCTTCAAAATGTTTGCTTTCACCCAGTCCACATGAAGGGTGCCTCTAATCAGTCAAGTCTTCCAAGATGCTCCATGCAATCCGTAGTACCCATCTTCCATGTCCTCCATAAATGCAGCAGCTGTCCTATCCACAAGAATGTCCGTCTTCGTCTTTCCTTCAATGCTGTGATCGTGAGAAGTCTCTAGATGTCGACGAGATGAATGAACCTTCCTTTAGTTGTAGTCAGAAAAGCCCAAATCCCCTCATTGAATACCAGTCGTAGCAATCACCAACCGTAAGGAATCTGCAGGTCCCAGGTCTTCAATCTGAAACAAAGCGTTATTAATACCGAGTTTGATTACACTGTAAAAGTGACTTTACCTTCAGTCCTTTTGCTTCAAGTTCTAATATCAAGGATCCCCGTTGTGAGTCCGACTTCTCAAGAGTTGAATTCTTTCTCAATGAAGAGTAGTCCTTTCCCTGTTCTGGACTTAAACTCGGCCAATCCAGTCGGAAATTTCACCCGCTAGTCTTCCTGGGGAAGTCAGCTCATCAAAACAGATTCCAGTGGTCAACGCGTGATCCTTCCATAAGCAGATGTCCTCGATACTGCGGTAGATGTCATCAGCTACCCCAAGACGGTTGATCCACTTCAATCCAAATTAGACAACCAGAAAGAACGTGCAGTAGTCACGGACTCCGAGGAAGCTGTCGATGCAGGTCCCCACTCTGAAATGTCTTAGTCCATTGTACTCATCCTCAATGTCCTCCAAGAACGTAGCAACTCTTCTGTCCACCAGAATCTCCAACTCTGCCTTTTCTTCGACGCTATGATCATGAGACGTCTACAAATTTCCAGATGTCGACGAGATGAATGAACCTTCCTTTAGTTGCATTGGCCGTGACAGTCAGGAAAACCCAAAGTACCAGTCGAGTCCACTCAGGCGCAATCATCAACCGTAAGGAATCTGCAGGTCCCAGATCTTCAACCTGAAACAACGCGCTATTAATATCGAGCTTGACTTACACTGTAAACCTGATTTTACCGTCAGTACTAGGGCATCTTTCCTCTTGCTTCAAGTTCTAATGTCAGAGATTCTCGACTTCTTAAGAGTTGAATTCTTCCCTCAATGAATGGTAGTCCTTTCCCTGTCCTAAACTGAAACTCTCCAAGTTTGATTGAGGATCCCACCCGCTAGTCAAGTCGGCTCATCAACGAAGATTCCAGAGGTCAACGCGTTATCCATAAGCAGATGCCCTCCAGATTTTCCGAAGACTTCTCGATGTTGTGGTAGATGCCCTCAGCCACGCCAAGACGGTTGATCCACTGCAATCCAAATCAGACAACCAGAAAGGACCTGCAGTAGTCACCGAATCCGATGAAGCTATCCGGTGCAAGTCCCCACTCTGTAATGTCTTGTTATTGGAAACCGTGGATCAAGTCACATTTTTCACCCACCTCCAGCATTGTAGTATTGTTCCTCTAACGTTTTGGTCCAATCCTAAAAGCACCTAACCTCTTGCAGCTCTTCTATGGTCCGGCATGTCCTTCTAATCCCTGCTGTCTGTTGGCCCCCTCCTCCCACCTGCCATTAAGTCGTTCACGACGCTTTGTCCTCCTTCATTTGATGTCTCGTAAGCCCCGAAGTTCAGCGTCATTGAGGTTTCCAGTTCTTGACCAGCAGACTCGTGATCCAGAAGTTCTCTATTTCTTCGAGTCCATCAGCATACTGCCAGAAGCCTTGGATCTTTCCGGATCCAGTCCACTGTCGGTCCTTCAGTCCTGTGATCGTCGACATTGACTCTGAAGCTTGTCCAGGTTGAGAGAAGCAACATCTTGACAGACTAGCAGAAACCTCCGTCTTCATAATCCTCGCCAGCTCTGGTAGTAGCAGTTTCGCTACCCAACCAATCCTAGTAAAGCCCTCAGGCCTGAAATAACTCTGATTGTTGCAAAAGTTATGCAAAAGACGTTTTACAAAGTACTGACGCCTGTCATGTAGTTGACTGGAACCTAGTTTGCTCCCTCTACTCGTAAACTCCTCTCGAAGTGCCTGCTGAAAACCGACGATTCACAGAAAATGTCCTCCTGGTCAATGATCTGAAAGACGCGTCACTGGAAACGCTATGATGACCTCTCCATCCATAGCAGCAGTTTGCACCTTTCCCCAACCTCCTTGCAGACTATCCTAACGGCACCAAGCATCTGAAGTCCGTAGCCTACAAGACAATTACATTTGTCAATTCAAAGAACATCAGTTTTCTAGATAAGATCGTTCAGACAACGCAAACAAAAAATCAGAACTAGAAATGAGTCTTTTTTGACCTCAAAGAAAATCGGAGTGGTGCATGACATTCATCATTATAATATTGTACAGGGTGCTGCATTTTCGATGGTTTTACGGGGTACAGAGAAAACGGTAATAGATAGAAAAAAAGTAGCATACGTGTTCCGATCTCATTTTCTGAGCTGAGATGACTGGCGAAGAGTGGGCTGCGCAAACTTCTTTTGTTTCAAAGATACGGGGGGTTTTTGAAAATTGGTCATTTTGGAACCTCCTCTGTATTTCATTTGCTATTAAAGTTATCAAAAAAGGAAAACCGGTTTCCGGTAGAAGTTTTGACGTAGAATCCAATGGCGTAGTCAGTTTTTTTCTATTACGTTTAGTTTCTGACATATGACACTAAGTTATATTTTTTTAAATGGAACACCCTATATATTTTTAGGTCATTTAATTCTGTTGAGTTTTACTATTTCAACGGTGTATTAAAATATATAAGTTTGTAAACGTTAATCTTCGTAATTAGAAAAAAAGCGTTTCCTTAATAAAAAAGTGCTAAATAATATGTATAAAAATACCCACAGTCGAAACCAAATTTGGCTATATTCATATTAACATGTTACATGTCGTTTATAAACAGTTTTTTTAACTTCCTACTTAAAAATAGTAGAAAATAGAAATAGCCACTTTTCTTATTAAAGTGACGGTAGAACTGTTTGTAACTTAGATTTTTAATAAGATTTATTAAAAATATTTAATTTTCTGATGTGTTAGTTTATATGATTTCCGATTTTGTTTGGTATTTTAGATATTGGCCTTTTTTTAGCTTAGCAAAGGTCCTTTTTTTAAAATAACAGGATTAACCTCTACAAACTTATATGTTGTAATACACCGTTGAAAAGGGAAAAATAAACAGAATTAAATGAACTAAAAATATATAGGGTGTTCCATTTAAAAAAATATAACTTACTGTCATATGTCAGAAACTAAACGTAATAGAAAAAAACTGACTACGCCATTGGATTCTACGTCAAAACTTCTACCGGAAACAGTTTTTCCTTTTTTGATAACTTTAATAGCAAATGAAATACAGAGGATGTTCCAAAATGACCAATTTTCAAAAACCCCCCGTATCTTTGAAACAAAAGAAGTTTGCGCAGCCCACTCTTCGCCAGTCATCTCAGCTCAGAAAATGAGATCGGAACACGTATGCTACTTTTTTTCTATCTATTACCGTTTTCTCTGTACCCCGTAAAACCATCGAAAATGCAGCACCCTGTACAGTAGAAATGAGAATCAAATTTCTAAAACACTCACCTCCGAAGTAGAATGCAGACGCCCGGCAAAGTGTTCCGTGCGAGTCCGTAACTCTGGAATAATTTGAGGGCGTCTGCATGGGACCAGACGCTGAGTCCCCTCTTTGCGCCGTCAAAGGTTTTCAATTCGGCCGGGAACCAACAGGGTGCGCGTCCCGGTAAGCAATATTATACGGGCATCAAGGCGACCGTCAACGCGCATCCTCTATCCCGTGGGAGTTGTCTCTTTTTCGGCGCAAAGGTCAGCACGGAGTCCGCTGCTGGATGATCCGAGAGTCCTGAAAACTAAATAATTAGGAAACCACTTTAATGTTTGCAGTTTTACAAGTACCTTTCTTGGTGGGTCTAGAAACTTCGATGCTTCTGTGGTCTTGAGTTCAATTTTAAGGCTCTGTCCAAAGACAAGTTCCCATAAAATGCCTTTCATTTGTGAAATGAAAGTATTTGTTTCTCTTTTGCTAGGAGGTTCATGTAAGGACCTACTGAGGACTAAGAAGTACCTCAAGATCAACATTAGTCCCTCTTTCGCTTAGAGTTTAAGATACCAATCCACAGAGGACTAAGAAGTACCTCTGTGAGATCAGCTTTTGTCCTTCTTTGCTAAGAGGTGAAAGTATACTGAGGACTGAGAAGTACCTCTGTAAGATCTTGGTCCCTCTTTTGCAAAGAGTTTAAAGTAGCAATCTTCTAAGGACTAATCAGTACCTCTGTAAGATCAATTGGTGATCCACTGAGGACTAAGAAGTACCTCTGTGAGATACGCTAGACAAAGGCCTTCACAAGAAAATCTCTTATTTAGGTCTTTTTCCTCGAGAACCAACACTTAAAAGGCGACTGGCCTAATTAAGGTTTGGTCTGGTACAAAGTCCTCGCGGCTTCCAAAACTGGTAGGCGCAGAGGACTCGTTTTGTCTTCAGGTGCAGTCCAGAAGGATACAAAAATCTGTTTCAGATGCTGGATGAGCAGCTAGTCGCGTACCACATGATTAATGCGCATTTCTGCGACTACCTAGCGCGGGACACGACAAGCTGCAAAAAGACCAAAAGCGATTCGTATCCCACTAGTCATTCCCTGAATCCCATGTTACTGGGTCAAAAGTGCCTAAAAAGACAGATAAAGTGCATGCTAAACCAGAGTTATCTTACTTGGGTAGTAGCAATCGTGCCGAATGCAGCTGTGATTGGTCAGAAGCTTGACATGTTAAGTGGTGATAATGTTGGCAAACACCCATGCTTGATCTACTTGAATCACATTTAAAGCCTTTAGCCAGCTTTTTAAGAAAGGCCAGCCAGTTTTAGGTAACATACAGGAGTGTGGTAGTAATGCAGGCTAAACGTTAACAAATTCATACACAGTTTACTGCTGAGAAATTCAGTATTTGCTAGTAAGTAGTAGTAACTGGCTGGGTATAGCGAAGGGCGTTGTAAGACTACCTACACTAAATGTTGCGGCAACCCCAAAATGTGTTGTCCTAATTATATGGTTTTTCATTCCAATTTGGCTAATGACTGACGTTGGGACTACAATTTTTAAAACCACGGTTATTGCACAAGTTTACAGGTACTCACTTTTTGGTGATTTAACCCAAATGTTCAAACGACTGTATCACTTCATTCGACTGATTTAGCATGCTGAACTAATATCCAAATGATCAAATCTGCAATGCAAATTAGTACACTAAACAATAAACATTTAAGACAGTTCAAATTCAAATCCCACTACTTCTGTTCACCGAAAACGTGACATTACAGGACAACCCTGATCGGATCTGAAAATTACCATAAGTTGGGCAATATAACAAGGATATCTTACGATTTTAGGAAACCACTTTGGTTTTAAGGCCGGTGGCGACGAAATGATCCCGGTAAAGTTTGCATATGATGATGATAATCACTTGTGTTCTAGACACTTTTGTTGTGTAGAAAAATAACAAGGTAAAACATTCTGAAAACTAAAGCATTATAACATCAAATAGCAAAGCTAATCGATACTCCCTTTTTTTTCGTCGATCAAGTTGGGCATACAAAATAAGCTGTAACAGATGCTTTTCTGCTTTGCAGACGTAACGACTAGGCATTCTAGTAAAAAAAGTTACAATTCGTCCCCTCCCCCCATAACATACTCACTCATCTCATCAATCGAGCTAATTTGACATATTAGTGTTAGACTTAAAATAATGTGATTAAGGCACTTGTGGCGTAAAATCCTATTTATAAAAGCTTGTGGTTTGTTCTTTAGGCTGCAAAGTAACCGATTACAACACTATAGAATTGTTAATGTGTGCATACTCCCTCTTTTACGACGGAAACAATTTCAAGTTTTTTTAAGCTGTAAAGTAGTACCCTACCTTGCGACTCTCTAATTTGGTGAATTATTCAGACTTTATGCTCGTTTTACTCAACTTGTGGCAACACAGTCTACCAAAAGCACTGTACAATAAAAATCTAGTTTTCTCCTCCCAAATATTCACCAACAAATATGTGTATAACATACTCACTCTTGGAAACTTAAAACTTGTTAAAAATTGCAACAACAAAGCGATTTACCTTAGTTTACTCACAACTTGGATATGTTCTACTATATTGTTACAAGCCCAAAAAGGCAGCAAACACTCCAACTGTCTACAATTCACATTAATATAATACCTCTGTGTGATAAGTCAATAATAAGTAATCAATTTAAACCGTAAAATCAATAGCTAGATTAACTGCAGATGAGTCGATTCTGAAATATACTGTTGCTGGTTGTTTTACTCTATGAGACCAGTCATAAGTCAACTGAAAAGTACGTGTTATTTGGAAATATTATAAACCAATCTTACGTCCTTTTTCTAGGATAACCAACTCGACTTTGATCGATCTGGGCAGAAGATAAACCCAATCGAAACATTCTGAAAATCACTTAAATCTAAGACCAACTAGTTTTTTTTTAAATAAATGCTCTTTACCAGAATGCACACTACAAACATTCGCCAAATAGTCACAGAAGTTACTTACAGTTCTAAGCTATTGTTACACGTTTAGTCCTTCATGCTTGAAGCTTCAAAATGACAGGTGAAGAAGTTACGACCAATAGCCTAGCAAAAACAAACGCAATTTTTCCCACCCCAAGTCCCCTTGCCTATAAGGTTTAGATCAACAATAACACTTACTGATTAACCGAAATATTGAGGTGGTTTTACTTTGGGCTAGTTTTTTCAAAATTGCCGTTTTTTTGTTCGCAAAGCACAAGCCCTCCAATCTGCAATGCAAATTAGTAACATACGCTAAACTAATAAACAATAAAATCTTGGCTTTTCACTGTAGAACCGGTCTTTAGGGCACTTTTACTTAATTTTTGGTGATCTCAAATAATCAAATTTACTTGCTTTGATTACTCAATCTCTAGTGATGGATTATTCAGCAGGACTCTGTTCTGAAAACCACTTAATTTCTAGACCAACTAGGGTTCTGTAAGTGCTATATAAAGCAGGCAGAAGCTTAAACAATCAATATACATAATTCAACCCAAATACTACACTTTTGTTAACTTCACTTAATCAAAATGCATGGTCATATTGAAAATTAGTGAATAGCAAAAGAATAAGAATGCTTACGTCACTTCCTTTGGTTTGCCTATACAACGGATAAATTCTGATTACAATGACAAAAACCTACTTACAAAAGTTTTTAGTTGGGTGTCTAGTTAATGAGTGAACATGCCCTTGAAGTGCATCAAATCTGCAATATTAGTAATATTTTTGTGTGCTAAACTACCGTCAATTTAAGTTCTAATAGCTGTTCTAATGTGGCATATAAATCCATGAAATTGTCAACAGGGAAAGCGAATGCATCACAAAACACTGGAAAGTACTATTAGTTGTCATAAATAATTATTAATCTTACGATTTTAGCAGTGAGATGTTAATTGTGCTCGTTTAATGACACTGCTTGAACTGGCAGGACGTAATAGTTCTGAAAATCACTTAGTTTCTAGTAATATAGCGGTTTTAAGTGGTAGTATTAGGAGCAGTTTTTTCTAAAAGTAACCAGAACACCTACACATTCGCAAGCACATAGTACAGGCATTTTGTTCTGAAAAAGTAACACATTAAAACACCGTAATCACGTATACTCCCTAATTTATCACCATCATGTAAGTTTCTCTTCGTCTGTACTTTTTGCAAAATCACACAAACTAATAAAAAAAAACCTTTACACATATCATTCTTCAACACTCACATATGGACTAAAAATGTCAAAACTTTCTGAACACTGACACATGAAACTTTGCTAAACACTTATTTGTACAAAAGTAAGCGTGTCAGCTGTTAATTTTAAAGTGCAACACCCAATACTCCAAAATCTGCAATGCAAATTAGTAATATGCCTGCTAAACTACAAATATTTAGATGATTTAAGCGCGAAGGCTTTAATAGAAATACTCCCTGAACTGAAAATAATATTTGGTTGTCTTCAATGATGGGCCAAAACAACACACCGTTCTAAAAAACATTTAGTTTCTAGTAGTTTCCAGAACTGTTATAATACCCAAAAACACCTACACACACTAAACACGTTTCTTTTTGAAAAACACCACAAACTGCAATTCGTTAACTGTTTTTACTCTCACTTTCACTACCAAAACAATAAGAAGTTTCTTGGTTAAAATGCTAGTTACCTCACATCAACAAGTTAATACAAGAGTGCTTACATTACTTCCTGAACACTTAAAACACTGATTTGTGTGGAAAAGAGATTCATTTCCTCCCATTTACAGAAGCAACATAAAGAGTGGCAAGCTCAGCTATTGAATTAACGAGCATGCCCTAAAGTGCAACCGTCAAACACTCAATACTGGAATCTGCAATGCAAATTAGTAATGTTTCTGTGCTAAACTACAATATTTAGATGATTTAAGCTCGAAATGTCTTACAACTTTGCGAATTTTACTCCATTAATTTGCAATAGGCTGTCAAGCTTGGGAGTCAACTTCTAGATGAACAAAACCAGCCTAGTTAAATATCAACAAGCTTTTAAATTGGAATACTCCCAGCATCACTTAAGTTTGTTATAAAAACATGTTTTACTGGTTTAATAATGACATGATTAGTTATATAAAAGTAACCACTAAAGGAGAGTTTTTTTCTGAAAAATCACACATTACACACTGTTTATCACATATTTAGGAATGTATACTCCCTCCGTTTTCCGTAATCAAAAATAAAAAATAAATCGTTTACTCACAGTTGTTGATCCTGTTATTTGATATCTGAAGATGTCGTAGATAATGAAAAAGGTTTAACTCAGCCTAACAGGCAGTAGAAACTGAAAATAGCAGGTTAAGGAAAAATGTCAAGTAAGCTTACATAATCGTGACACTGATTTGCTTTGCGACACTGACTTAATTGGTTTGCAGTGAAAAATCTGCAATTCAAGTTAATAATACTTCCGTATGCTACTAAATTAAATTAGACGATTTCAACTTCTCAATAGTTTGTCTTACTCAACTTGGAGACTTGCTCTAGTAGTTTTTATGAGGCAATTTCTACGAAAACACACGACCCTCTTATTCAGAGTTGTTTCTGACACTGAATCTTAAGGGCACTCAAAACTTCTGAAAATCACTTAATATCTAGACAGAAATCGTTGATATTCAATAACCAAATCATGCATTGTAAAAACGAAAGTTGGCACGTGCATAAGATGTAGAAAAAGTCAAAATAGTTTGAAAAAATAAAAATGGAATTTCACACTATTTCCTGAGAAGCAGGAAATAACATTCACCTAGTCGTCCTGTGACTTAGGCTCCTTTTCCTACCCAATGATAAATTATCAAAGAACAAAAATAGCATACTTATGGTGGTGATACAAAATGTAACTGCCAAACCCATGTTAATCTGGTGATGAGTAATTTTAGCGTCTAGTTTACAGCTCAAAGATGTTGCAGATCACGAACCACTAAAAATTCAGTAAATTTTCACCCATTAACATAAAACGTACTTACACCAACCATCCATATGCACACAAGTTATTTGTGCAAACCCAAACATTAACAACACAGCTAAAGAAACCAAACAGGGTTGGAATACTTGTAAAGCCTGTACAACACTTTAGCAGACTGAAATCTCTACTTAAGAGCTTATTTATTGTCCAGGTCTTTTTTAACAAAGCAAAACCAATATGTAATGTGTAACACCACAAAGACATGCGTAAACAAAGTTCAAATAACCAAAATCTAGGCAATGATTTATAAGTAAGAATGGTGAAATTAACAAGGCTAAAAGATCCATTGATAAATTCTATATAAAAGGTAAATGCGTCATTCTACATAGTTTTAGTTAATTGTTACACGAATACCTTTACATCTGGTAAATTCCAGTAAAATACTAAATTTACACCAACATGCTCTTTTAAGTAACATCATTTTGCGTGGACCTACTACCCAGTAGTAAACTGTCGTAATGTTTAAAAGGTTGCATTGCAGGTGTTAATCGAAAAGAACTAAAAACTCTTTCATTATCATATCGAACGTACTTACTGCGACAAGTCAGCGTTTTCTAGTTTCTCGATTTTTGTACTGCTAAACTTAATTGCATTTCTTGTTTAGGCTTAGTTTCAGGGCTAAAAAGTCAATGTTATGTGACCCAATCTACTGTATTTTAGGTACACGTTTGGTTTTACGTAAATTCATCAAGCTTACCCAATACCTAACGCTTTCAAAAGGTCATTATACATAAGCTACAAGTTAGCTCAATCAATACTAAACCATTCATAAACCTGCAAAAATTTTGTTAGGTGTGTGGAAGTACCTTGACTCTTTGACCTGATATAACCTCGAATAAGAACACTTTTAGAACAAAATGCAATCTAACACCAAGACATGCACTTAAAAAGCGAGTTCAAACCGAATAAATATGAAGTAGTGGAAAAGTTACTATGGAAAAGAAGATTTCAGTTCATAATTACTTACTGTCCGTTATTAAAAATATTCAATAGTTTTCACGTCTGTATCTCAAGAACGCTGCTATAAGCATTGAAACAAACTTATTATGCTGCAAGAGGAGGGTTTACCCATTAAGTATGTACAAGTGTGTAAAAGTAGATTTGATATTAGATTAAACTTACTTATTTTCAATTGTAATGCTAGTTGGTTGAAAATGATCTTTCATTGTGTGTCTAAGTTGCTTCACTTTTTCTACAAAGATATTTTGAGCTCTATAACTTTATACTCACTGATTTAAGTTTTTTTTCTAGGTGGACCATGCTAGTATCAAGTGGAATACTATCAAAAACAACTGTCTACGACGACTTTGGCATGAAATTACTGACGTAATGTTTAAGATGGAACTGCTAGCTAAAAAGTGAATTTTCCACTTATAAAATATAAGAACCTACCGAACTCCTTTTAGGACCGAACTGTCTGAAAAGTCAGAACCACTTTATACTAGTCTTGCAAGACAAAATAAGGGAACCCAATTAGTAGAATAAAACAACAAGTGCTGCTAAAACCGTAATCCTGCAAAAATCTAGTTAAGTAACAAAAATTATACCTTGTAATCTGTTGCAAAAATCAAAAATCCGTCTCGTGAGTCGCATGAAAACAACTAAATAGGCATGAATAAAATAGTGCCGTCAAATCGTCGTTACGCCCTTGGGTTTACAGATGCACGTCCTCCATCGGATAATAACTAACAATCAACAGCAGTGCGCAACGGTCGACGACTTCCGTTCCCATTTTGAGGGCGCAACAACGATTTTCCGGCACGGCACACATCGACACTCTGAAATCATCAAGAAAACATGGTTTGAATACACTAACAGGTTGCTTACCAACATCCTAATTTGCGTGTCTCATACTCTTTTGTACGCAATAAGATGCAGGATATAAGTGTGGTTTGCCGTCAAACAGCTAATGCCAGCGTCTAGGCCTGATGCGCGTGCCCGTACCGCAAAATAACTAACACTGTATAGCCTGGACAGCACCGGACGGCATCCCTTGTCAACGTTGTGGCATCGGGTGTTTTTCGGCACAAGTGAATTAAATATATAAGAACAGTTTCTATAAAATAGGGCGGAAAACGGAAAGAACGCGACAAAAAAAAATTATATAGAAGAGAAAGTCCGGACATTACCTTCTACTTTAAAGACAGTTTCTCTGGTCGGGGAGGAAGAGTGTAGTGGGTTCCCGGCTTAAATCTGTGAAAATTTGTTAAGTTTTGCCCTAGCTGCGGGTCGACAAACAGACAATCCACTTGAAACTGTGCCTGACCTATTTAGCGTCGCTGAATAAATAAGGATGTTTTATTTGGACTAGAAAACAGCATGGAACAACGCCAAACAGGGCTCTAGTTTGTAGTTTGAGAGTGGATTCCTTGTTTTACGACCCAACTATGATGAAAAAAAGTGTACTTATATAAAATAGTCACAACCGCTAACTGTGTCATTTCAATCTAATTAGTAGTAGATAACGCATGCTAAGTCTGTTAAAACTTGTTCAGCAAGTGATGGAATTACCTTAATGCAGCTTAAACCAACCGGAATTGCGACCCGCTTTGCAATGGCCAAAAAAAAAATGAAACAAAGATGGTTATTCTACTGGCGGCCATGCTATTAAAAATAAAACAAGAGCGAACCAAAAACATCACGAACATCCGTTAGAGGTTGAACTCTACACACCGAGAAATCTGTGAAAAACAAAACTGCGCCCCTAAACCCACCCTTTTCTAATCTAAGATTAAAACAGGAAAAAAAACGGCTTACATTCACTAGATAGTTCCACATCCAAAAAAATACAACGAAAAGGAGAAACTGGCGGCTCGACAAACTGAAGCTACTCTGCCACCATTCCGGAAATTAAGAGAGTCTAGATTGTGTTACTGATTTGTACAGGTTTGAAGCTTAGGCCGTCAAACAACCGAAGGGCGTGTAACCGGAAGCGGATGCAGCTCCTGGTCGCCGTAAAACCACGCTATAAAATAGTGCACAAAAGCAAGAAAACGACTCGGAAAACTGCATCCCGGGCTCTACACACCGGCCTCCGTTCTTTTCCGACTTAGGTCGCGCGGACTCAAGCGGTTTTCGTACTGAATACACGAGGAAAGCCACAAGCGAACGGAAAGTGCTTCGCCCCTACAAAGTGTTAGATTAGATGCTCACGTCAACAAGTCAATAATGTAATTAAAAAATAAAATAAACACTCAATACCGTGGTTACTGAACTCCCTCAGCGTGAAATGGACAAACCGAGTTGTGGGTTTTTAAAATTAGTGCGGTTAAGCGATACAGGCCAAATGAACGAATTTAACCGTACAAGTTAGTTACCTAACTAAAAATAAAGTATATCACAAAAACGCTAGTCGCAGCGCCGTTAAACAAGCAGGTCTCACACCTTTCTACTCGGTGGCAATTGTCCGTTGCCGAACAATTACTTCGCTAACTTTACACTTACATTTAAAGTTACAACAGCAAAATGGCAACGTTCAAATGTCACCTGACGTCGGAGTGGATCTCTTATTTGTCAGCGCCGCCCGTTAAGTTTATAAAACTTACTCAATTTTGCTTCTATATTCTGCATAGGAGTAGCTGGTTATAGTGTTGATTTAATGGATTTAAGCCTTCTTGGTTTTCTGTGATTTTATCGTATATTGTAGTAGAAGTATTGTTCATATTACACAATCTAATTGCAGACTTGTAACTGGAAGGAAAGTTGTTAACTTTATCTGCTATATTGAACCAACTGAACCTCTCCCTGACGCAAAAGATCCTGTTACAATAAACTGTCTAACTTTATCCTTTTTGTTTCTTTGATGGGTAGTTTGATGAATCAAAATTCTTCAAAATCAATCCAACTAGAAGAGTTAAAAAAATGACTTACAGTTTTACTGTAATCTGACTGCCTTCTTGCAGCATTTCACTGTGTTTTTCTTGGGTGTCAATGATCTTAAGTTATTTCTATTATTCCTTGATAATGGAACCTGAGAAAAAGAACATAAAAATAGCCACGAAGCCGTCAAATAGGCAATGCTGAAGACAAATCCGGGTGCAGGTCCCACGCAGCAAAATTGATATATTTAGTTGTTAATTGGAGGGCAAACATCTGGATAGGCAACGTGCAACATCACCCTCTTGTCATTTGGAGCAGCATATCCCTATTTTTCGGATTCAACGGTACGGAATTGTTTGTTACGCTTCAGTTTTTAGCTTGTGAGCTGCTGCATTGAGGACAAACGAGCTACATTTTTCGTTCTTCTTTCCAAAACTCTTCGACCCTAGTATTTGAACTGTTAATCGGTCCAATGAGGAGCGACTAGGGTGCGACTAAGCATAGCAAAACAGCATGTTGAACTTCGGCAACGGCAACAGTACCACACCCAATAACACCCTATACACGCTCCCGCATCGGCCGGTTTCCAGAGCAAGGAATACAGGGTGGCGCAGATCAGCTGAAATTAAGCCTCCAATACCGCCAAACCTGACCAACGCGTTCGACAATAGCATTACATTACCTCAACGATCCGCTTCGGATTCCCGGCTTCTGCAGAATACAAAATCCGCGAACGAACCCTTTCATGGAAGGGCAGTTTCGGACCGCGATGTTCGCCCGCCTTCTACACCTAAAACAAAGCTTGAAGCGGGCCGAAACTGTCCGCGGGTATAAACACGGATCTGTTATTCTGTAGAACCGGTGAATCCACTTTTTTTGAGCAAACCTGAAATTTAATTCAAATGTTTTGCTTCACATGAACGTCACTAACCTGAATTGATTAGGAAATCTTGAACTGTAAATGTTTAATACTTGATAAGAGAACTTATAGTTTTTCCTTCTTAGGTTCTTTTACGTTAGCACATCCTGAAACTGAAAAGCTTTGTCTCTGGTATTAACCACCTACCGTGGAGTAGGGAAAAACCTGACTCTTGGTATTTTCTCTTAAAAGTGCAATCAAAACTCGGAAAGTGGTATTAAACAAATTTGACACCCACACACCCTAAAATTTGTTTAGTCTCCGTGTCACTAGCTGGATTAGCACAGCACAACGTTTCAAAATATTATAAACCGGTTAGTTATAAATGACACTAATTTCAAATGTTCAAATTGTTATTTATAAGGTAACTTCATGACCTGAAAACAACTTTAGTTAAAACCGCACTAACCTGAATAGACCTCAACCTCAATAAAGTGTATATTTAATTAGAGCTTCAAAAGTATTGAAAACTGTGCAACTCTTTCATTAAAAGCTTAAAAATGAAGAATTTTGTTCACATATTAACGTAAAAACTGTAGAATATTTCCTCTTGCTCCTCATTCAACTTCAATTTTCTTCAATCTTCTTAGATTAATATGCTATCAATTGTAGTATGAAACTGTAAAGTATATGAAAGTTAAGTTTTGCTATAGACAGAGTTAATAAGTCATATTGGAGTTTCTCTTCTTTTAGTCTTGAAAACCGCTCAATTTGGGAGGGACGAGTCATAATTCTATAAAAAAAATTGTTAGCGTACGTATGTCATTGTTACCTTCATACATATTGATCAGGGGGAATTTTTCAATTTTACCCCAAAAACTAAAAGGTAGTATAAGTTTCAATCGAGAAGATTTTTTAAAGTCTTCCCGACCAGCGGAGTTAAATAACGTAGCAACTTCATTCAATCAGCAGCTTTGTCTATATTAAAGGAAACGGTCGAATCCCGGTTTGGTTAGGACGACCGTTTTTTTTTTGTTCTTCCAGCAAGTTACATAATGTTTACACTTTCTAGCTTGTGCAGAATATAAAAAATCTAAACATCCTAAAACAGATTGTAGTAGTTTAAAAGCATATTAATGAAACAGTAGCTTTAGTAGTATGTACAAAATAGTGCCCCAACAAACTTGAAGGAACTGGAAAGTGTCGTTACTTTTCGTTTCTTCTTTCTTCGCAACCTAAATATCAAAGCGCAACTATAATCAGCAGGGTATTTTAGTACGTAAGTTTACACGATCCCGCTAAAAACCGCTTTATGTACTTAATTAAAACCTTGTTAAGACGCTATTAAAACCTTTCAATGGACGCCTAAATTCAACGCAAGTCGAAACTTAAACGCTACACAAGGACCTGAAGACTTTTAAAAAACGGTTCCCGGGGGGCCGTATAAACTAAAATCGCCCAACGCCAGCCAGTTCTTTCATTTTTGTTTGTTTCACATCGTTTCTAAATATATAGTGTAATTCAAAATAAGGTCGCTTTGCCATAATAAGTCGACTCAACCTAATTATTTAAAACTTCCCAAGCCCCACTACTATTTCAATTACTAAGTTGTTCACTCCATCTTCTGAACACACAACCAAAGAACTAATATTCCAAAAAAAAATACCAGGAAGATGGTAAAGGAATTTGGAAAAATCTGACCTTAGTGCGGCTGCAAACAGTCCACTGCCTAAACTGGGACTTGGTTTTCAAATTTCGTTCTTGTTCTCTTCAGACCACTTTCCATGCAAAGGTTTACCAGCCTGGTTCACTTTAAACAAAAAATAATCAACCCAGAATGCAAATCCCAGTCTGCCTACTGCAATTATTATGAAAATCTTCCTGTTTGTTGTGGTGTGTGCTTCACTCTTCTTTTTTCACTTTTCTATTATTATGTGTAGAGCTCGAATCAGATGAGAAAAGGCCACCGCATCATCAATGACGCAGTTTTTAAAACTATTTCTTTCTCCTTCTACAGTTGCCGTCGCATTAGATATAATCAGAGGCGTCCTATTAAAATATTCCCGAAAATATATTGTTAAGCGGTCAAAAAGCCACTTGGCAACGTAGTACGGTTTTTACTTGGACACAATTAAAACAGATGCGGCAGCCGCCAGGTACATTTGGACCTTTTTATATGCTTTTACTAGCCGGCACTCTAAACGGTGTTGCCAAGTTTAAAAAAATGTAGTGGCGGACAGGGAGACTTAGGGGGTTAGGTTAGGTTCCGTTTTAGTCTGGTGTTTTGGTTGTATTGTTGATGGTCGCAGTTGAAGTTCACATAGTGTTATGAATAAAAAACGTTATTTTGTCAAAATGTCTTTCAAAAAGGTTGGAAAGAAAGGTGTTATCATATACAGCCAAGGCCGTGAAATCGTCAGTAACGTCTTACAATTTATGAAGAAAGAAGCAGAAGGAGTTTCCATTCCTTTGAAAAACTTGTTGTCTTTTATTTTCTTTATTAAAAACGACGAAAATGTTTCATTTTACTGATAAAATAATAGCACGCCACTGACTGGCTGCAACAACTTGGAAAGTAACGAGAGCAGCAATATTTAAAGCGAGACGTACAGAGATCGTGACATCATCGTTTGATGACGCCTGTGGCCTTTTCTTAGCTGATTCGAGCTCTACGACTTTGACTTGGCAGACTAAAGATGTGCACTCAAAACGAGACAGAAAACCTGATAAACCAATGCTGTTGAAGACGTGTGTTGTGTGTTGTTTCACTTGTAAATTAATTAAGAATGGACTCTGAAGGTTCTTCTTAAAGTTCAGGGTAGTGGCAGTCGTGGTACTTGAAATTTCAGCCCACTGAAACAACGTAGGCTTTACAGATACCGCCAGAGACAATTTAAGATCAACTACTTACTAAGGTGTCTGATTTTGTATGTAATACGTCGGGACAACGTTCGTCAAACTGTTGTCGAATGAAAACTGACAACAACATAAAACCTTATAAATACAATAATCTCAGCATCTATATTTGGAAGCCCCAATTATATTTTTTCAATTTATGGCGTGTAGCCAAGGGATTAGCCTACATTATTAGGACTGGTTGTCCACAAATATTAAAACTAATCAGATAAAACATAGATTCAAGGCAACAATATCAGATTTTTGAAGGGGTACATAGAAACCGTTCTACGAGTTTGCAAAAGTTATACATTGAACCTTGTTTAAATATAAATGGTGAATTGGGTTGGCAATAGTGGTAAAGATTGGTTGTTTCACTTGTTTGGCGGTAGAGTTTACACAGCCAAAATCATAAACAGTTTCTGAACTGAAAATAAACTTGATATTTCAAACACCCTGCCAACATTTCCAAATAAGATTCTAAACCAATTGCAGTGCAAAAAAAACTGAACAACAAAAGCTAAACAAAATAGCCTGGCCAGTGTTATTTGAAATCAACTATTTTTCCTAGTTTTGATGTGCAGCATTTGCGTAAATCACAGCACAGCGGGTTTGGGCAAGAAAAGCAGCTTTCAGCTTGCTGTTTTTTCGTGACCAATCACAAATTACGAACAGTGGGATGATTTACGCAAATACTGCACATTAAAGTAGTGACCCAAATCAAGTTTATTCAGACGGTTAATTATTGATTCTCTCTGAAACTTCAAAAATCTTGGTGGTTCTCAAAAATTACCTGGTTTTTATAATGAATAGCTCTTACTATAGATCAAATTAAAAAATATCATTACTTAGTGCTCTTCTGAGAGAGTAAACAATTAAAATATGCTCCAAAACGTATTAATTTATTCAACACAACTGAACCATGACAATAAAAGGAAAATACGTTACTGTAACTGTAATAGAAAAATAAATGTTTTGAACGTGACGTTTGCTTCTTTGTCACACTCAAAACCTTAATTTTGTATTACATTCACTCCATTTGCCAAAATAGATTTGTTGGCTTTTTTATAATAGTTTGTAAAGCCTAGTTTTCATAAACGAATATTCCGGCAAAAATACGAATAATCGTAAAATTCCACGTTTGCCGGAAATCGTTGGATTGATTTCAACTTTTTACGAATTTTAGCAGTTTTGCACATACAAGGACACAATTTTTGTAGGTTATGTTATGTGACATATATTCAATTGGTTCAATATACTTATATGAACCAGAATTATTATTGTATCTATAGGTCTGTTTGCAGAGAGAGAAATAATCACATCCATTGCTCACAAGTCAGTAAACGTCATAGTCACGTGACCATTCAACCAATGAAACTTGACCTTTACTGTTTCTGAGTTGGAAACCAGTCAGGAATTGCCTCTGCAAACAGACCTAATGGCACCATTTAAAACTCCAACAATAATTACTATCTGAATGTAAAAAAACATCATTTTTGAGAACACTTGCTAGAGCACTAATTAGTTCTTTTAACAAAAAAAATAGAATATCGAAGATGAAATTAAAGCAATAAACAATTATATTCAGTCAGACCCTCAGACATTCAAATTTCCAAATGGCACCAATTATCGTTTTTTGTGGCTTATGACATCTGTCACTTATAGCGGATTTTCATACTTTTCGTCCGAATAATCGTTTATGAAAACTATAGGCTTGGCAAAATCAACGTTTACTTTCATCTTGAAAAAAGATAAACATACAAAATCCAGACACCTTCTACTTGATCAAAATAAAAATAATGACAAAACCAGACACTTACCTGGATTGGCCTCAGTCCACCGCATACCAAAAAAAACCGGAACAAATCAGGCCTAATAAATCATTGTTGTAATGGAAAAGTTGACTAAAGTGGAGACCGCTCATGGTTAACTTTGATTTGAATTGTACTTTTTAAAGATTTTGGATTTTTCATTTTCATACTGCTCCAAGCTGGAGGAGTTGGTTGGTATTGCCGGAGTTGTCGACTGAACTCGTCAATACCGTGAGGTGCTGTACTAAAAACGGAAAATCACTGTTTTAGAGTGCTTTCAAGTCCTGGTCGTTGCCAAAATAGAGAAGAGGGGGAGGGGGGTGATAGTTATGTTACGCAGTTTAAAGTCCACAAAAAAGTCCAACCTAACACTGTAAAATGGTAAATAAAGGTTGGATTTTCCTGTGGGTGCTATTTTAGGTTTGCCGTGTTCCACTGAAACACTGCAACAGTCTAAAAATTGTCAAACTACCAACTGGGTTAGGAAGAAAAAAACCGAGCACTCATTCATTCAGTACCTGTGGGAGTAGCAGCCATTTCCGTTTTGTAGGCGCATTTTCTCAGTCAATGTCCCACTTCAAGTTTCCCTCTAACCCACAAATTCCGATCAGCTCTAAACTTTTAACCCCACAACTAATAAACAGCCTTGCACCGTCTTGTTCAGCCACCTAGGAAAACATGAGCATGCTACAGCACAATGTGAAAGTCCACGCACATGTTGAAAGTCAAACGTGTTCGTTTCAGCCCCTTTCGTGACGTCGATAGCGACTAAAACACGGCTGAAACGTACAGATCGACCGCGAAAGCTGAAATTAACCAATCAGTACCTGTCAGAATGCAATATGCTTGTCCAAGTAATAGGGCAACGACTGGGCATAGCATCTGCATTGACAGGACGACGATTAATGCTGATGGACGCCAATCTCGAATGTGCGGCTGCATGTAACGTTTTCAAAATGTCTTTTTCGCTAACGGATCTTCGGCTGAACGGTATTGGCCAAGCTGTCGACTGAACTTGTCAATACCACCGGGGATACCTATGAAAATATTCAACATAATAGTACAATACTTCCTTCTTCAAAATAGGGGCCAGTTCATTTTCATTTCTACTAACACCCACATTGTTTATGTAAAAAATAACATATAAACAACGTGAGTATTGTCAGAGTAAACCATACCTACCAATACAAAAATAAAATGAAATTACCATTAAGTGACGCCAACGCTGCCTGGCATGTTGTTGCAAGTTTCAAGGTGAACTTTCTGTGACGCACCAGTGTGTACTTGACATCCATTTTGGACTATGGGGGAAACTTATTGGGGAGGAGGAAATATTGTTTCTTTAGCAATGGGGATGCTGTAACCACTTCCACACAGTGGATGACACCTTGACGAACACATGCAAATTTAAAACCCAGTTAAAAAGGAGGTCACAACAATTAGAATACTTTTGTTTGCTAATAAGTTTATGAAATTTATTTACTTGACTAATATCACTTTGCTTGTATTTTACATGAGAATTTCTACTTAAAAACTACACCCTAACAACTAAAAAACATACAATTTACAAACCAATTTAGCAGGATGAGCTGCACGGCCTGCCTGGCAGAAGGAATCCCACTGCAATAGAAAAATAAACATAATATCACAGGTATCAACAAGTTATTGGTTTAAACAGCCTTTTTCTCTCTATGACAAAACATTAAAAGTACAAAAATGGGTCAACTTTGCATTGAGGTTGTACTTTTCAACTGGTTCATAAAATTATCAAGGTCGGCGTTAATTTCTTCGTAGATCTTCATGTCCCAGTTTTGGGGCAATGTGGTTGAATTGGCAGCGTCCACGCCACAGCTGGACATTAACTTGTGCCAGCGAAGTCTTCTCTCGTGTTGTTTTTGTCGCAGCTCGGCCTGGGCACGTGCGAGCGCGTTAGACAGTACAGCTTCAACGAAGAGATTTCTTCGCCGTTGAATTTTAGAATTAGTTTTCTTTAATTTAATTTTGGAAATCCAACCGGCCAGTTCGGAAGTTTTACGTGAAGAAATGCAACGTTCAGGGGCGACGCCCATTGTTGCGCAATTAAATCTCTTCAATACCTGGCAGTAAAAACGTGGTTTTAGGTACTAAAACACACCTGGATACTAAGTTCGTAGGGCTGCACAGTCCTAGGCAGTTGGGGCTTGTAGAAAACAGGCAGGAAGGGCTCGAACACCAAACACCAGAACACAAAATGGCCGCCGCGTTTTCAACTAACTAGTGCAACTTTCACAGGCAACAGTACGAAACGAAATGAGCGATTTCGGGTGCGGTTTCCGTTTTATACTCGAGTTGTGGCGCAGGGTGACGCGCAGAAATCTACGCGCGTAGGAAAAGTAGTTCCGACTTTCTTCTACGAATTTTTGACTAAAATTGCAATATGGCTTGACATTTTTGGCTTGAACGTTCATAAATTCAACAATAAAGCGTATGGTGGTAGTTAATTGTTGTAAAAACAAAAATGTTAAGGTACGCTAGTAAACGTTTTGAGGACAATGACGTAGTTACGTGACCCGCTCATCACAGCGTTGCCAAATGACGTGTTGAGAAAGCTCTAGAATGTGTGTGAAAATTGTATTTCCGCCTAAGGTGCTTTAAATTGAAATACCACTTTAATATGCTAATTTACTCTCTTGAGTGACTCAGTCCATGTAAATATTTTCCAGGACATTTCAAAACAAACCTATTAATAAACAATATATGGTTATTCTAACATTTTAGTGAAGACATTGGTGGAATAGTTCTTCATCCTGGTGACGCATATTGGTGATTTGCTTTTGTATCATTAAATTTCCCTTGTTTATTGTGCATTAAAACTAGACTCAACTTAATGTATAATTGAAATAAGGAGCAAATATTAATGTGTGTAAAATCAGGGATTCCACACTGTCATTTTAATTATTTTAAATAAAATAAAATGGTGAAAAGTTGCAAGGTCGTGGCGTAATCTTTTGTTTTCATAACAATGACTAACGATGAAGGTATCAAAATGTACGTCAGCTGTTTTTTAACATATCGACGACTTATTAAAAACCCGTTTTTTTCCATCTTGAGAACAGGATCTGCATTAGGCGACGTTGTCACGTTGGCACTAATCAATACAGTTTAAACAGCTGGACTTTTTCCAGATTTCTCTGGCTTTGTGGCTAGATTTACGAAGTTAAATCCATATTGACGATTAAAATAATTCAATTCAGTAATTTTTTGAATTACATTTTTAGGTGAATTATAATGACAATATGTGTTTACCAACCGAAACAGTTGTCTGCATGGTCGGCCATTTTGACTATTTTGATTTATTTCTGTCATTTTATTTATTTATCTAATGAAAAGTGTTAATTATAATTAAAACATCATAAAAGCTTTATTACATATTGTTCTGACAGTAATTTTTCTTTTTATTCTCATCTAGAAACTGAGCAAACTTTTAAATAAATGAATTAACCTAAGTTTTTTCCACACTTTCAATTAAACAAAGTGATGGTATCACGTGATCAACCATTGCAAGACAATATCGTAATCAGGTGACTAACTTCGATTTTTTCTTGTAAAAGAAGGTGTTTTAAAGACTTGTATACAATAAACAGAGTAATTTATTATATTACACTAACAAATATATAAAATAATCTTAGTTTCAATTTCAGAACAATCACAAGTTTCAGGTTCTGTTGTAACAGGTCCTTTAGACAGCAGCTTGAGTCATTATCAGTTTCTGGAAAAAAATTACTTTATTACTTAAACTTAAAAGTGCTGGAAAACTGAAATTATTGCAGTGTTGCAAAGTTTAAATTAGACCAAAAAAGATTTCATAAAATGGTTTAGTTTTTTGTTATTATTTGCTACACTATAAGCAAACTTAAATTTGACAATTGTCACTTGACACTCCATTGTGTAGGTTGTACCCAAGGACGGTAAACAGTACAGGAGTGCTTAATCCCATAAGCGCAATCTTGCCGGTATCGGCTCGGGCCGGTGACGATTTTTACGTCACCATGGGTCTCTCGCGTTTGCGCGATTGTTTTGCGCGATGCGCGATTGCAGTCGATCATTCACGAACATGATCTCGTACATAGCATCTCGGGCGAATATTTAGCGTATTGTGCACCCGAAGGCCCACTGTGACGTCAGAATTCATTCGCCGCCGGGAAACAAAATCGGCCGATCGAGCAATCCTGTACTGTTTAATATCCTTGGGTTGTACCAAGTGATAACTGTCAGATGATCCTTTGATTGGTGAAAAGAGGAATAACCAAACTTTGTTATTGTAGGCTTTAGTAATTTCACGTTGTTTTTCCATTTTGTGATCAGTAAATTTACCTTGAGGGGTCCTAAAGCGTTAGTTGCCTGCAACCCTAAGCTTCTCAATAGCACAATTGGGGTGAAATCCGTATTGTATAGACGGTGTAAACCCTCCACGGCTAACATGGTAGGTACGTTGTGTTTTTGCCGTTGTGATTCATACAATTTCAGGTAGTTTAGGTCGTCTGAAACCGTTAAAATCCATAAAATTTTTAACAGTAAATCAACGTTGCTAAATCTTGCTCAAACTCTTACTACTACTTACATACAGTGCTACCAGAGTAAACGGCATCACCCAGTACTCGATTAAGACAGACGATATCGCCAAAACCCAAATTAACGCCTTGACCGGCCAATGGGTGGATTCGATGGGCGGCATCCCTATTGTAAATAGACTGCTTTATGCAGTTCCTCTACTGTAATTTGATTCCTCACCCAACTAAAGCCACCCCTTTCCCAACATATTGACTGGAATGTCCAAAACCTAGCGGGAAAGCCGCCCTGCTACCCTCCTCAATACCTTTAACTTTAGGTGGCAGTTGCTTCTCCGCTTCTCCCGAACAATTCAAAGTCCTTAAAAAGGCATCAAAGGCGCTGTTGGCTTGCAGAACTAAGGCAGGCCTGTTTGAGGTGCCCCACTAAACCAACCGCACTGTTGAGTTTGTTCAAAGTAAACATATCAGCAGACCTACGAGAGCTTTGGTGATTTCATCCACAAATTCCTCGTTCGTTAGTTGTAGCAGTCGTTTAGCTTGTTGTGGTGTTGTTGACCAAACCAACGAGCTCAAGTTGTTGGTGAGCTGTCAAAAAAGTTACATTGCATAATTTTAAACGATTAATAAACCTACTTACAGGCAGAAGAGCAATAGGTCCCGTGGGCAGAAACCTTTGCCAAGCCACGTCGTTTAAGACATCCTGAAAAACTTCATTAATGCAAATCAAGGGACTTGTTTGTTTAGTTTACTTGAGAAAGTTGAAGTGTTGCCACCACTCCCATCTGGTGGTAACTCCATGAAATGTAATCGGCTTGCATGGCTTTCCTCACCGAAGAATTAACCCCGTCACAGCCTAACTATAAAATAATTGCAGCTTAACCACCCTGTATCAAACAAAAACACACGTGCTAGTGCAAATAAATTTAAATTAACCAAACCAGACGGTTCAAATAAATCAGTTCCTCAGACCCATTAAAAATTACAAAACACCATCAAAACTCCTTTTGATTTTTCAGGAAGATTCTCATTAAAAAGATGCAAAAAATTAAGCAATTGACCTAATTACCATGACCTGACAAAGATAAATGGAACGACAGTTACAATCGGAAGGAAATATTATGTTTTATTTATAAATTTAAAAATAGAGTAAAACTTGAAGGGGGGATTCTGGAGTGGCAATTATTGATACTTTCGGAAATTGACTTGAAATGCGCAAGTTTGTTTTAGTTGTAGTAAGAGTGTAACAGTGCAATGTTGGATCAGTGATTTCAGAAGGTAATCTATTGTGATTAGTTTTATGAGTATTTTGTACACTTCTTATAGTAATCTGAAACATATTAAGAAAAAACAACCGTTAATGTGAATTAAAAAAATAATAATTTGGGTTAGTTTGTCAATCGAAAAAAAATAGAGTAAATCCCTGGTCCGAAAATAACAGCAATTTCCCAATAACATAAACAAATGGCAACTTAATCAAAAAAGCAATTTTCAAAATGCAACGTGTGGGTAAATGCGTTTACATTAAAGCGACAAGAAGTTTACGAAACCGAACATTATGCAGAGATAATCCAACATTCCATCCAGAATTAAGTTGCCGGTGACGTATTTTCCAGCTCAAACATTGTTTAGGTTTATCCCCGGTTAACTAATAACGAAAAAATTCGAACCTGGCGATTGATTTACTTCGCGTGTTTTCATGAAACCGGTTTGTTTAGCTTGGAAATGGAGCTGCACAATCCGTTCAGTTACCAGGAGAGCAAATTGAAATGGGCCGATATGAGCATTAATATCGACGATCCATCTTTCGAAATCACCAGCGAGGAAGAGACTGGATCAGATTTTGAGGGCGAATCGAACAGTCGACCCGTTCCAGTGCTACAAATCTGGAACCCGGACACCTTAGAAACCGAAATACTGGTAAGTAGGTACTTCAGTGTCCCACCCACTAAAATTCATTAACACTCTGACATAGGGCTTCCAGCAAGACGATGAACTAAAAGAATTAATAACCAGAGAAGCCACCACAGCATTGTTGAGCAAAAACAAAAAAATCGCATTTCTACTCGCAGCTTGGATGGGCAAAAGCAACGTTTTGCGAGTATTTATCCATGACGGAGTCCCCTTGGACACTTCAGACATATATGGCAGGTCAGACATTGCAGTTACAGCCCTAACAACTGTCAAAACTAATTGATATAATCAGCAGGACTGCGCTACATTTAGCGTCCTACGCAGGACACTCGGACTGCGTTTGGTTATTGCTGCAAAATGGGGCCAAAGTGGACGTGCAAGACAGACAAATGTCCGTCACTCCTCTGCATTGTGCAGCCAGTATGGGGCATCTAAACTGCCTGAAATTACTTATCAAGCATGGGGCGCACGTCAATGCTGGAGTGGAAAGACGCAGCCCTTTGCACTATGCTGTTCAAAACTTAGTAGTGGATTGTGTTAAGGTGAGTGAGCCTGAAGTGTTGGTTTGCTTAAATTTTAGTTACTTCTTAAAGGAATTACTGCAAAACAAAGCTATCCCCAATACACCACAAGTGTTCAGTGAAGCTCCGCTCCACGTGGCTGCTGCCCTAGGACACGTGGAAATTTTGAGACTCCTTCTCCAACACGGAGCAGCCGTAAACGTCCAATGTGGAGAAGACAAACTAACCCCCCTACATTTAGCTGCTGAACAAGGATATCCGGTCTGCGTTCAAGTGTTAATTGACGCAGGTGGCATGGTCAATGCCACCAATCGGAAAAAGCAAACTCCCCTTCATTTGGCCGTGCTAGCTCAGTGTACCGAAGCTACTGAATTACTGTTACAAAAAGGTAAAGACCAATCACTTTAACTGAACACCAAAAATTAAACTACTTCCACACCAGGTGCAAACCCCAACGCGTCAGACTGCGATGGACGAACCCCCCTGCATTGCTCCACGGTCACTGTTCAGCGTTCTTGCGAATGTCTAAGAACCTTGTTGAGGTACGGTGCCGACCCGAATTTACCGGACGCTTATGGATACACCCCCGCCCATTCAGCCGCCCTAAACGAGTTCTCCAATGGGGTCATTCTACTGATACAAAATGGGGGTGACGTCACCGCCCGCACTAAGGGAGGAGTGTCCGTTCTGAATTTTATTACCAAGAAAACACCGGAAGTTATTCCCGTTTACATTTCCAGGTTAGTTTTTTTTTTTTTGGTCTAAGCTTTAAATCAGTAAAGTGTCAAATGTTGCACTGTTCACAAGTAACCTTTTTATTTTAAATGCTTTTAATGAAAAACAACAATGTAACTGTCCTAGAAGTAGATTAAAGGTGTCACAATTTGACAGCTCCTAACTTGGTTACTATGACAGCTAGAAGGTTCTCTTAACGTCAAAAAGGGAGTTCGTAATTTTGACTTTCTTTTACTTAAATACCATTTTCTTTAAAAAATCAGAAATAACCGAGATATTTACTGTTAAATAGAGCAGTGCAAGTAAACAAGTTTTATTGATGATGAAATAGTACAGGTGTCACAATTTGACAGTTAGGAGGTTCGTTCAAACGTCAAAATGTAGCTGGTAATTTCAGCTTTCTGGCCTTTCTGGCAACTCTGCAGATGAAGTAAATAGACAGAGCTTTATCAGAATTATTGGGGCCTCTCTAACATCTCCTGCACCATATTAACCTCCCAATTTAGTTTTAGTAACCTAAACAGAGCTGTCGCAATTACTCAAAAAAAGTAATTAAATTACAATTACCAACTACTCTCAAATTCGTGAAAGTATTTGAATTACAATTAGTCAATGTTTTTAAAATGTAGTTGAACTACCAATTACTTCAGTAAAGTAGTTGAATTAATAGACAATTACAGTAGTTCAACTACTGGCATTAATTCAATTACTGATAAAATGTAGTTGAACTACTCAAGAGTAGTTCAAGTAGTTCAACTACTCAAATGTAATCGAACTACTCAAATGTAATTGAACTACTAAAAAGTAATTTATTTATTGGCAGTAGTAAATGTACAGGGTGTCCAAATAAGAGTGGCACTCGGCTTTTTTGACTTAACGGTTAATCGTAGAGCTTTGAAAAAAAAAATTTGTTATAAAAAGGGGCCAAAAGAATCGCTAGAAAATATTTTCAGTTTCAGGAAATGTCCTCAAGAGGGCGTACTAACAACTTTAACTTAAAAAAAGTGCATATCTCCAAAATTTCAAATACAATGGCACTTTGAAAATACTTGCAAACGGAAGCTACGTTTACTAGCAACAACTTTGATTAAAACCTTTTTTCTCCATTTCTTGACTTAAAGTGGTGGGAGTAAGTCAATAGTTGCTTTAAAAAAACTGCGATAACTTCGAAACCCTTTGTCGTAGAACATTAAGTTTGGCACCATTGAAAGGAGCAGGTTTTTTTCTATTAGATGCTCCATAAATAATTCTTTACAGTTGTTTTCTTTCGTCCACAGGTGGCGCTTTTTACAAAGAAATATTATTTTACCGCCTAACTCAAAAAAATAAATGCAACCTATAGCGTTGTTTAATGTTAAAATGAAGAGAACAAAATACTACACCAGGCAGCAAAAATCGCAACTTTCTAACTTTTTTCTATTTTTTCATTTACCAAAACGCCGCTCTGAACCCGGTTCAGTAAACCGCTACTTCTCGACCGCGCAAAACACAACAAACGTATCTAACCTCAAAAACAAGTAGTTCCATTACTTTAACATTATTTGTAATTCAACTACTCTGAAAGTAGTTCAATTACTCTGAAAGTAATTCAATTACTCTGAAAGTAATTCAACTACTTTCAAAGTGGTTCAATTACAGAACAAATCGTAAAATCAATTACCAATTACAACTACTTTTGCTGAGTAATTGAAAAATCAATTACAATTATTGTTTTTGAAAAGTAATCTAATTACAGTAGTTCAATTACTTAAAATTAATTGAACTACATTTTCCAATTAAAGTAATTCAACTACCGACAGCTCTGAACCTAAATAATACCATTTTTTTCCTGGTTTGTTATAGATTTGACAACGCAATCAGAATCAACGAACACGACATCGGTGACGTGGACTGTCAACTGAAAATGGACTTTCGCATTCTAGTACCGGCGATGGGTAGCCAAGAAACAGCCCTACTAACCAGCTTCATCGAAGTAGGCCAAAAACAAGTGCTAGAACATCCACTTTGCGAAACGTTTCTACTGCTCAAATGGCGCATCATCAGGAATTTCTTCTTCTTCAGCCTGCTCTATCAGACGGTGTTTGTGCTCCTGTTTTCCGGCTATATTCACGGCATTTTCCTGGAGTATTGCGTGACGCTCAGAATGCCCGGTGCTGATAACTGCGACCCGACCGATTTGTACATCACTATGGGTTTTGCTCTGTTGGCCATGAATGTCATGTTGATGCTCAAGGAGCTGTTTCAGATACGTCACAGCTGGCGCACGTACGTTTTAGAGTGGGAGAACTACTTGCAATGGGCGATTATTATTGGTGTGTTTTATTGCGTGCAGCCCGCTTATGATACTAGTATCAGACAGTTTGTCATTAGTTGGCAGCGTCACGTGGCAGCAGTTAGCATTTTCTTGGCTTGGGTGGAATTGATGATGATTGTGGCGAGGTTTCCTACTTTCGGTGTGTACGTTCAAATGTTCACCACTGTCTCTATCAATTTTTTTAAGTTTATATGCGCCTATTTTTGTCTTCTTATAGCGTTTACTCTGTGTTTTGGAGTGATTTTTTCCAATTACCCGGCTTTCCAGGGCATTGAACTGGCTTTTTACAAAGTTATCATGATGATGTCAGGGGAACTAGAATAT
This sequence comes from Ips typographus, assembly GCF_016097725.1. Classification (NCBI taxonomy): domain Eukaryota; kingdom Metazoa; phylum Arthropoda; class Insecta; order Coleoptera; family Curculionidae; genus Ips; species Ips typographus. Next base: position 7,088,198 of record NC_138426.1, on the reverse strand, counting down.
GAGGATGTGTTTTTTGTTGAGGGGCAGCCACGGAAGAATCACATAGACTATGTTGCTTACTTGGTGTTTGTCATCCTAGTGACCATTGTTCTGTCCAATCTTATGGTGGGTTTGGCCGTGAACGACATTCAAGGATTGCAAAAAAGCGCCAATTTGGATAGGTTAGTGCGCCAGGTCAGACTAATGGCCCACTTGGAAAATATGCTCTTCAGCAAACTGCTGAGTTGGGTTCCGCCCAAAATAATGAGGTTTCTACACAAGCGCGCTTTGCTGTTAAAATCCCAGAGAGATTTTACGTTGGACGTGCGGCCTAACGATCCTCGGGAGAATAAAATTCCAAAAAATCTAGTGCAGAAAGCTTTTCAATTGGCCGTTAGCAAAAAAGCCACCAGATCAAGGTCATTAAAACGGAACGGGTATGGGCAGAAGAGTTACTACACCAAAACAAACTTAACCAGAAAAGAATCTCGGAATATTAGTGAGTTGGAGTGTGAACTAGTGAAGGAAATCAGCCAGCTCATCAAGCAGAAATTTGAGGCTTCAAGTACCAAAAACAACAACAACTAGCTCATTCAAATGTTTGTTTTGTGTTTCAATGTAACAATATCTTTCAATTAGCAGTGATAATATAATCTGTTTTTAACAATATTGTTCTTAAATTACTAACAACTTACCAACAATTCACAAGTGTACTGCTGACCATTTTCCAATGTTATCCTTGAAACTTTACCATGAAAATCGGGCAGTTGATAATCTTTAACTTTAGCATCATATTGCACTTTAAGATTATCACATTGGGCAGCCTCATCTCCTACAGCAGCTAGAAGTAAATCATTCTCAACTATATAGGATACTGTGTCTGTATGTTGGGGCTTTCCAAATGATATTGAAGCATCTGACAAAGCATCCCAAACCTGTAAAAGTTAATTATTATACCCCACTAGGTTTTAGAGATTTGTAATGAGAAACCTGTAGGCGGTTAACAGTGGCAAACCTGGATTTCTCAATAAAACTCCATGCCCCAATGTGTTGCAGCAGGGATTGTGTGCCCGGATTGATGGAAACAACTCTATTGCTATATTTATCAGGTTGTGACCATGGTTTGGGTTTACTGCCTTCCAGGAGTAAAATTTTTTGACTCCTAAGTTTAGGATTTTTTCCTTAAAACCGTAAGTAAATAATTAAATGGGACAAAACTATACAATTCTACTAAATGTTAAGAAAAACTAAGTGTAAAGAACATACCAAGGGTGCAAGCTAGAGTGGTTCCGACCATTCCTCCTCCAGCTATAACAATATCATAATGAGTAGGAGACTCTTGGGAAAAAGTGCGAACCAAAGGGATGTTCCAGGAAGGTTTAATAAAACCTTGGAGTCCTATGATGTTGATTTGTCTTACTAGCATGACTTTTGTGATTGGGGGCTGTATGCTGATAAAATTTAATTCAATACACTAGTAAGCATTTGCTAATTTCTATAATAATATTTATTTGAAAATTCAAATATTTACACTTCACCTAACCTAACATTTTTTGGTGTGGTGGTCAAAAGTCAAAATTGTTCTGTCAAGTAAGTCACTATGTCTAGTCTTGTCTTACGCATGGTTATACCCGAACCCGATATTGTCTTTGTCTGTCTGCTGTCTGTTTGTTTGGTATTGTTGGTTATCAGTGTTATGTCTAAACTTTTTAAGAATTAAATTAATCCTTTGCTTTTATATTTATCTGTTTGCAGAGACCAGTTTGTACACAGTGAATTAGTGAGGTTTCAACGTGGGTTTCGTTAACGATTTTTGATTCATCAGGAAACTGGTAAGTTGAAATTGGAAAATTGCATTGTCCATCCACCATTTTGATTTCCCAATTTGTGTAACAAGTAACAATTTTTGAATTTAAGATTGGCCCATTTTAAAGATTTTTGCTGTAATTTAAAAGTAAATGAACTCAGTTGTGTAATACAATTTTCTTGTATGATTTAGGTTAGGTGTTAGTCTTTTTTGGTTATGCTGATAAAACGATGACATTTATCACATGACTAAATTAGTCATTCAAAGCGTAACGTCACGTGATATTTGTTAAGTTTGGATTTGCTCCCATAACTTCGGCGTAAAAAAGCTATTAAAGGATTGTTCAACTGATTAAATTGAAACAATTACATCAAAGAATTAATAAATAGTTGTATTATTGCTCTTTTTATAAAGCTGTCACTTACATTTAATATATTACAAAAACATTAAAATACTGTCTCGTTAAGTACATTTAAAACATACAAAAGTTACAACTACGTCTTATTTATAATATTTACAGTCCTTGGGTAGGTATTGACAAACTGGGCTTCTGGCCTCCTCATAATCCTGAAACGACACGCTCATACTTTTACCCTTCTAACTGACTCTTATACATACCCATGGTTTCCTGTTGGATCTCCACTTTGTAGGTGGGATTATCGTAAGCCGACTGGCTGATTCGATTCGATGGTGGCGTTATGGCCGCTTTATTTTGATTGTGCCTTCGCACTAATATTAACAGCAAGATTAAGGTACTCAAGATGGCGATGGTGGCCAGAATGGCAACTATCACCAAGGGACCGTAATAGTCCCCGCCGTCTCTTTGTGCAAACTCCGCTCTTGAAACTGTATCTACCCAAAAAAATATTGATTACTCAATCATCGTCAAAGGTTATGTAAGTACCAACCTGAGGAAGTAGAACCCAAAGCGGGCGCAGCCCGAGGTTTGGTAATAAAGTCCTGAACGTTGCTGGTCTTGATTTTTCCATTTGTAAGATACACTTCCAACCATAATCGATACCTGGTGCCAGGTTTTAGGTCTGTAATAATGGTTTTGGTGGGAGAGTCACGTTTAGCGATTTTAAAGGTGCTTTCGTCTTCTTTGCCCGAGTCACTTTGGTAAATTGCCCTACAGAAGAGACATATATGGTTCAAGCAAACTGACAGTTGATGTGACAACAAAATTAAAAGTTTGACCTGTAAATATTGACGTATTTATCTTCAGGATATGGAACACCATTCCAGGAAATCTCCACGCTAGTGGACTTGACTTGGGTCACTTCCAGGGACACGCTAAAACCGTAAGTGTCCACCAGGTTGGCAGTGGTAAATTGCACCATGTGTTCTGCGTTTAACTCTGTGTGTTGACCTGCAATATTCACTGTATAAGACACCATCAGACCCACAAATTCGTCCTTTACCAGGGAAGGGAATAAAGAAAATCCCTAACTCGTATTTGGTGTTGGGTTTCAAGTTTTCAATGGTGTAGGTCGTAACAGCACGGTGAATTAGAGGGGTGGCAGTGTAGATTTTTCCCTCCAACTCTCTGAAACGCAGCTGGACTCCGTCAATGAACTATCAACGATATTTTTGTTAGAGTTGATACTAAATGGGTGTAAACGCATACCTGAAGCTCATACTCAGTGAACTTTCTCCAAGCTACCGTAACCCAAGTGGAGTTGATATCGGAAATCTCCATGTCAGGTTCGATGGGAATTTGAGGTGGCAACGTGGTGGTAACTACCTCCTTTGGAGTCTTAATTTTGTACACCTTTGAAGATGGAGTATTGTGCAGGTCTCTGCAAATTTTTGTCCGTTAATTTAAACTCCCCTAACTCTTCAATCATCTCACCGAAGCGTGATGGTAATTTTAATCTTGTACTCCTTGTCCGGCACTAGATCCAACAAATCAAACTCTAAAGAGGGCGTGGCAATCAGATCGTTGGGCGGGGCGAAGACCTGCAGGTCCCACGCGTTGACGTCGTCAGTCCTGTATAATATTAAACAGGTTAAACACGCCCTCTATCTCGTGTTATATGGTACTAACTCTTTGAAGGTGTAGCGCACCTCCACTCTACCATGGAGGCCTACGATAACGGGTGGAACAACGAACGCCAAACGGACAGTGTGAGGATCAACTGCCTCCAAAGAGTGAACGGAAATGTCTTCTTGTGGTTGGACGAATCCAAAGTCCGGAGGATAGGGGTGATCATTGTTTGAATTGAATGTATCTGGGGAAATATGTTCATTTAGTTGGAATGAGAGAAAAGAATGGAAGAACAGTTCATTGTTTTGCCAACTCAAAAACATACACTTTTTACTACTTTTGTGAGGGTCAAATAGTACATAATTTACCTTGTAAAGTCTTGTTGACTGTATTGATAAATTGGGGAGTAGGAGGAAAAGGATGGACGTTTTTGTGTAACTCATTGAGGATGTCCTCCAAGCTAATATCTTGAGCTGGATGGTGTCCTTGAACGTGGACAGGCACTACCTCCGCATTTTGAGGTCGTACAGTGTGAATCTCCAGCACAGAGCCGGAGGGCAACTTTGAAATCTCCGGGTGCTGTTGCAAAAAGTGCAACAGGTCCTCGTGATTTTGTGGCGGATGCGGAGGTAGATCTGGTAAATTACCCGAAGGTACCACAATTTTATTCTTGCCCGAAGTGGGTTTATTAGGACGGACGTAAGGATTTTCGGGCTTAGGAACGTGAGGAGGTTCGTAAGGATTCAAGGGGTCCAGGACGTTATTGTTGTCTTCCGTCGATTGATTGTCGTTTTCGTAGGCCACCAGAGGACCTAGGACCTTCGATGGTTGCTTGTCGGTAGGCCATACGCCACCTGGTTGTCCTTTTAAGTCTGGTTTAGTGACGTCCGTAGGTCGGACTGCGGCTGCAAATGATAATCCACTTTTCACGTACGCACTTTTGGTCCGTGTTTAAGGCCCTTAGAACCCTTATTTGCAAAGCGGGGTTTATTTACAGCAAGAAAGTGGATCCACACCAGCAGCGACAGAAAGAGTCAATACTACTTTAGTACTTAAGGAAATCATAGTGGGCAGAGTTGTCAAATCAACAATTACCAGGCTTATTAGTTTTAATTAATGTTTGTAAATTGTCCTAATAATTGTATGGTTTACTACAAAATAAGTTTGACAGCTGAGCGTTATAGCGTCTTTCTAAAAGTCCCATAACACCATTGATTAATAGTGTAATGTTGTCCAGTAAATTTCTCTAAACACAAAATCACTCACCCTCGTTTTTCTCACTTGAGCACACCCAATCCATGCAACAGTCATCGTGGGGGATATGTTGTAATCGCGCCTCGTTCGGGGGACATCCCAGAGTGGCAGGTGGTAACGCTGCAACGCTCGGACACACGGTTTGACATTCCACGTTGCCCATTTCACAGTAACACCTGAAACTTGAAAATTTGACAACACTGTCATAGTTTTGTGGGCTGGAAGACCTTTGTTCGCATCCGGTCACGTTTAACGGTAACTGTTCCCAATTTTTGTACAGTTGACCCTGATGTAAACAGGAACCGTTGTTTTTGCACTGAACCTTTTCTGGGCAGCAATTGGGCGGGGACGCTTTAAAGTTGGGCGGTATGGTTTCCCATTCCACGCAGCTTGGATCTGGATTGTACGGTGAGTTGATTTGCAACTGTTTGGCAGGATCAACTTACCTAAAACGTCCACTCCAAAATAGGTGGGGCACTCTAGTTTCAAGCACCTCATTTCGCCTCGATGGCATGCGCACAATGATTCACAACCATCGTTGTACTCCTCACCAAATTTGAAAGATCTTCCCTTGTATTTGCACTCTCCTTCGGATTCTTTAGACTCAATTTTCTCCATTTTATTACTCTCCTCATTAGTGTTGTTTGTGTGGCTTTCCACTTCCACAATGTCCTCAGTAGCTTCCAAGCGTATAAACTTAAAATTCTCTTTGACAAAAAGTTCTCCTTTGGGGAACAGTTGGTAGTAGTTCCAGTTCTCTTTGTCGTTACTGACTTCCACGATAGGCAAATTGTCATCGTCCTCCTCGTATTTGGGATCGATGTCCAAGAGGATAAGGGTGGAGTTAGGCTGCCTGGCCGATACGATTTTGTGTTTGTTGGGTTTCAGCATTTCAGGTTCTTTTTCCTGGTCCTGATGATCGTCCAGGGTGACGTCGCACAAAACTTTTTTGCAACAAGGATCCGCAGGATCTTGGATTTCAACGCAACTCTCTGAGGTTTTTTTTGGTAATGGACACCTAATTGGAAGTGTGAGGATTAGTTATACAGTCTGGCAACACTGTAGTTTAGTTTGGTTAGTTCAGATGGCTTGTTACACCGCCCTCTGTACAAGAAAGCCTAGAATGTCACTTTTAATGGCGGCGTTAGCGGTCATTTAGCGGTTTTCGTTTTGCACACAAACCTATGCAGATGCAGTAGAAAATATGTTTTTTTTAATTTTTTTCGTGTAGTTGATTAGAAGTTGTGAGTGAAAAATCAAAGAACGCTTCATTCCTGATCCAGATATGTATAGATATGGCTTTTTATACCCAATAAAGTCCAGCCAAAGCAAGTTTGGTTAGAACCTTTTGTCCTGGAAAGTACAACAAACTAATGTGAAAACTGCTCAATCAAAGAAAATTTGGAAATCCTTGATGCTAGGTAAGCAAAACTGGTAAATGGGTTTTATATTATTACCAAGACCTTTCTTTTAAAATGTAAATGTGCCAATGGAACTTCTAAAAGCTGTCCTGTTTTTTCAGAGTAAACCTTTGTTGCGCTCAAAATGCAGGCGTCCTCAAAATGTAACTCACATACCTATGTATGTAAGAGGCAATAAGTTTACTGAATGAGAAAGTATATTGTACTTACCACTGAGTATTGTGTTGGAGTAAAATCATTCCAGTTCAAAGCTTTCAACCACTGTTGGGTTCGAGCAGGGTCTTTTGGAAAGTAAAAGACTGACACTTTTGGGCCTTTCACCAAATTGCTTTTACAATTTGGCAAACAACAAGTGGACGGCATATTGTAGAGGCAATAGAATTTAAAAGTTAAAAAACCAACAACAAATTATAGAACAATGAAGGAACAATAACAATAGTGATAACACAATAAAATGAACACAAACTACATTTTCACTAGAATAATAAACATATAAACAACAATATATAGTAGTAAACAAAAATTACTTTGGCAAGTAATCCCAAGTCTTGACTTTAAACCTTAAAAATTAATTTAATCATGGAAAAACTAAATTTCCACAATACAAACAAATGCAAACTGTCAACCACTATTTCGGCCATATTGGAATTTTTGGCATGCACCTTCTTGGCTTTCTTGTACAGAGGGCGGTGCTTGTTAACATTCATTAATGACAGCTGACGCAAAGTTGCAAGTTGGTGCAATTTTCACGCAAGATTAGTTTTACGTTCCACCTGAACAGTCGTACACGGTGATTAAGCCGGGAAAACGTTTATTTAATTAAAGTTATTGCACTAATTAAATCAGATTCGGGTTTAATGAAGGAAATAATCAACACATCACGTTGTAATCGTTGCGTTACAAATTTGATTTGGGAGTAGAAAGCTTTTTTTACATTTTGACGAAACAATAAAACAATGACGAATACTAAGTGAATGTGACTGTGTGCATGACACAAATGTTTTACTTGATTAAAAATTAGTTTTACCTGGGTTTGCAAGATATTTTGCCGGCAATTTCACAAACGCAAACTTCAGAGCAGTCTTTGTTGAACGTGTCACCCCGGTTGTAGGTCTTGTTGCCAAACGAACACATCTCCAAGGGTTCAGTCTCTAATAATTACAACCACTGTGTGCATCTTTTTACCATTTAAAAACACTCAGAATACCTGTATCACCTGCGCAAACCATTACAGCGCAGCAAGGATCTTCTTCCACCGGTTTTTCTGAGCAAAGCGAGTCGATGATGCGCTTTCCTTTTCTAAAATACACGCCACGACAACGGTCCTCGCACTCCATTTTGCCGTGACGACACGTACAAATCGAGTCGCAGCCCAACTCTAGTTTTTCTCCGTTTTCGTATGTCAAACCGCCTTTTTCGCAAAAACCTACAAAAGCATTGTGTCAGGAGTGACAGTTGAAGTTTGTTTGCTGACTTGTCAAGTTTTGTTAATAATTTCTCAAGTGACAGTTCCCTGAGTGTGAACCTTAAGTGCAGTGTTGCCACCTAACGGCATTTTGCTAATAAATAACTTTCTCTAATCGACTGAAAGCAAATTTGCGGAGGATGGTATTTCAACGAATCGTCTCTGTCACCAGTCTGATTTAGACGAGGCCAAGGCAGTTTCTTCAACTAGAATAAATGCAGTTTCTCCCCTTAAATAGTCTAGCAACTAGTTGTACCGTTTTAAATTGATTTAATTGATCGATTTGTTATGTAGTTGTGTAACGTTTACTGATGCATTTTATTTGATCTAGATGGCTCTGCTATAAGATTGTTAGAACCAAACACCTCTATTATAATGGTTCAACAGCTTGACAGAGTAAACTCTTCCCACGCTTTTCCCTTACAACATACGTTAATTGTACTTATACGGTAATTCCGGAATGGCAACATTACCCACCTGCGGTCATATTAAGAGTGGCCTTTTCTTGACCTTTTAAGGGCACCAGAATCTTAGGACTGAGCATTTCCTCCATACCGTCATCCTCCCCATCCCTAATCGTGACGTCACTAAGGTCAAACTCATCCCCGTCTGTGATGTTGGCTAAATTGTTCGAGTGATGGTTCGCTTCGTGGAAAGTGAAATTCAAGGCTCGACCTTTAGGTTCTTCCGGTTTAACGGTCGTGGGTTCTTCAGATGTTGACTGAGTTTCGTTGTTAGCAGATCTGTAATCAGCTAGTTAGGAACCGACGATTTCAACGTGATGGTGACTTACAATGGTACTGGGGTTGGTTGGAACCCACCACCGATATGATCTTCGGCCATCATACTTAAAGCTTTCGGTTGGGGTTCAGTGGCGTCCAAAGCGGTCACGTGCAAATCCTCTTCATCTGGAACCAAATTATGTTTAATTAATAATTAGTAATGATGATGATACTCGAGCAGATCAAAAGAGAAAGGTTTTAGTGAAATCGACCACTTGTGGCCCAATATGAAAACGCACTCAAAAAATACAATATGGCCGTTGCGATTCAGTTTTCTCATTTTGTTCAGGTAATTGTTAAGTAGGCACCTAAATGGCACTTTTTTAATCCCTGGAGACTGATTTATTGGCGTGGAAACCAAATTGTTGCGGTGTAATTGTCTAAAAACCGCTTAAATGTACACAACAGATTTTTTGTGTCAAAAAAATGCCTAGAAAACGATTTAATTAGTGTTAATACCGATCCACGCACACAGTTGACTGATCTATGACTCTACAGTAGCGCCTGATTAGACAATTGACACATGCTGTTCAGATTAAGCACCGCCCTCTATACTAGAAAGCCTAAAATGTCACTTTTAATGGCGGCGTTAGCGGTTTTCGTTTTATACACAAACGTATGCAGATGCAGTAAAAATTATGTTTTTTTTAAATTGTTTCGTGAAGTTGATTGCAAGTTGTGAGTGAAACATCAAAAAAAGGTTCATTCCTGATCCAGATATGTATAGATAGAGCTTTTTATACACAATCAAGTCCAGCCTAAACAAATTAGTTAGAACATTTGTCCTGGAAAGTACAACACACAGCAAACTAGTAAACACTGTTCAATGTCAGAAAATCTGTAAATCCTTGAAACTAGGTAAGCAAAACTGGTAAATGGTTCTTATGTTATTATCAAGAACATTGATTCAAAATTATTTTTGTTGCTCTCACAATAAAGGATGCTTTAAAATGTAACTCACATACCTGTGCATGTAACAAGTACCTAATAAGTTTACTGTACTAGAAAGCTCTTGTACCTACCATTGAGTATAGTGTTGGAGTAAAATCATACCACTTCAAAGTGTTCAACCACTGTTGAGTTAGATCCGGTTTTTAGTGAAGTAAAAAACTGACGCGGTTGGGTTTTTTCCTGAATTGCTGTTACAATGTGGCTTGAAAAACTTATGAACGGCAGCAAACAAAAATAACTTACGCAAATAACCTCAAGTTTTGACTTAAAACCGTAAAATTCGTCTAATCCTCAAAAAACTTAATTTCCACAATACAAACAAACGCAAACTGTCACCACTATTTCCGCCATATTGTAATTTTTGACAAGCACCTTCTAGGCTTTCTAGTATATTAGGCGGTGGATTAAGCTATTTTAATTATGACGTAACTGGTGGCTATCTTGGCAAACGCGCAAGTTTCGAAACGCATCATCAAATCAAAACACAATTCTTATTAACAATGGTAAGTAGGTGTTTATTGTTCTTTCAATTGGTTTTTGATGCACTGTGCGCTACTTTCACTTACGATCCAAAATACAAAAATCATACAGAGAGAGAGCAAAAACTGAATAATTGTTGGTTGTCGGACGTATCCATTCATACCTAGAACTTCAGATGGCATATCACGATAGAAGATGCGAACCCAAAGGTTATGGTTATAGTGTAAATATCAAACGGAATTGGTTGAAACTACCGTAATGACGGACACAACAGATATTCAATTAACAACTAAGTTAAGAAGATTTGGCTGGATGCTAACAAGCAAGAGGCTTCATTGGAATTCACGAACCAAAAACATACTAAATTCGGTTATTAGTCTTTTCACTAATCTGATAGTTATCATGTGACTGCTCTAATTGTACACAATGGAGTGTCACGTGACAATTGGTCTAGGGAAGAATAACCGAAATTATACGTCATCTGACTGTCACGTATGTGACGGTTGTAACATTAGTGCGTTCCGTTTTTGTGTATTAAACGCTGAACCACGTGGGTGATGGTTTTTTTTCCATAATTAGTACAAAATTACGCGGTCTGTCGAGCTTGGCGCTCCTTGCTCATTGGCGCGTAAGTTATTCACTGAATAAAATAGCAAAACAATAACAAAAGCAAATGACCTGCAGTACACTTTCAAACAATCATTTTTTCTATATGGTTAGGTTAGCGGCAACCGGTACAAAACGTAGAAGCTAGTGCGTGCTCAATGAAGAAATTGTCAACACTTTTAAACATTATTTAAGTTTCCTGTTGACTTACGTACGCGTCAATTGCATTATATTGAAATTTCGCTTTCTGAACGGTTAATTTCACTGTATTATCACCTTTTGTATACAAAGCGAGTCTTTAGAACCGGTTAATGAAAGAAAAAAGAAAGCGCGATGTTTGTCTTTGGCTTTCAAATTGATACCAGTTTATAGATAAAAACCAAGAGTGATAAAACATGCAAGGAATAGCGAGCGGTATAATGATAGTGATTATACTTGTAACCAGACCAGGATATTTTCAAAACGGTGTTAAATTGGGGGGTTTGTTCAATCTGGTGAATGCCAACATTCACCATCTGCTAGACCTTTCAAAAACACAGTTTATTTGACAAAATTTGATTGGAAAACAGTGGTTTACTTATTAATTAGTTTTGTGCGGCACCAAAATGGCTGCTGAAGGTCATCATTATATAGTGCGTTCCGTATTTAGTTCATAACGATCAGAAACATTTTTAGTAATGATTTTTAATTTACTGTAGGCTTGGACCGAGTCCGTTCCTGCACCCACATACCAGACAAACGATCATTGAAAAAATGGCCTGTAAACATCCGAATGTTCTTCTTCTCTATTTCGTCTTCGAAGCGGGCCCCAGAAAAATCGGCCGGTCGCGTTCCAAAGCCCCAGGACCAGCTGATCCGACAGGTTTTTTTTTTCAAGAGGCCATCACAGGTGTGTATCTTCTCTCTTACCTCGAATTGATCTTCACTAAGTATGACAGGTGGCGGTTCGCATCAAGGTCAAACGGATTCCTCCTCTTTTGCGGTATTTATGTAATTTAGCCGGAAAAGGACAAGTTTATGTGTGAATTCTTCGGACGAAAGTTTAGCCGTCTTGTGAGTCATTCATACGTGAACCACCTTGAATTCAATGTACGTTTGATGCTACGCCATTTTGCTGGGTGACTAGTAGTGCAATTTGATTAGTTGGAAATTAAGCGCAATATGCAAATACTGAGCTTATAATCCTAATTTCTATGGTAGTAATTCCCACAAACCAGTGTTACACCGTAACTAAAAGAATTACGACCAAACAAAACTGTAAATTAAGATTGCTATCATGAAATGAATCAACCTTTTAGAGTTAGCCAGTGATTTGTTTGTTTTCGAGTCGTTGGTATTTCGATCAACATCTGGTTCGTGTATTTATATCGAGCAAACGCCTTTGGCTCAGTATTCACCACGTCTACTTAACAGTACATTACGTAATTAGCTTTTTGAATAAAAACAGGACACTGATTGATTGAGAATGACGGAGCTTATTAAACCGGGAAGCCGATTTTTGCTATATGTTAGTTCAGGGTGGAAGTGCTCATCAATTTCATCAGCATCATTATTATTCGATTGATGATCCGGCCAGCCGGTTTTTACCGTCACCTTGAAAACACTCATTATATTGGGTCGAATCTTCTCTCGGTTTGGTCAAGTTTATTTAGCGGCGATTACGTCAGAGTTAGGGTTCTTCCTACTTGGTAATCAAACAGTCCCTGTGTGAAGGTTTCGAATGATGGAAGAGAAGAAAATGAGTCAAATCCCGTCTGTTTAACTTACACTGGCAACACTGCCGATCTAGATCACCATACAAGTGACATTGACAGCAGTCAGACAGCGCAGCCATCTTCAATTTTAAAGTATTTAAACAATTTGACTGGTATTAAAGTTTAAATTGGTACTCTTTTGTTGTTGGATTTGACTGCTCAAGAAAGCACCTTAAACTCAACCGCACATTTTATTATCTTCTTAATAGCTTTTAGACCTCCAATCCAGGCTTTAACCGGTCTTATAGCTTAGTTTTTAGGAGGTAATTAATCGGACAACACTTTGATTCGTGATCATCTTCGGTATAAATTAACACCGAAACAAAAATTGAACCGGTTTGGCCTTGATCCACTAATTTTTCAGTTGCACCTTAGCCGAGTTCTTGGAGAAAGGTGGCCGCTAATATCCTGCATCGCTCCAACTTTCCATCTACGGTTGTCGCAACGTTTTGCTATTTCGAGTGGGTTTTTCTCCGATGTTTGTCAATTCAATTAAACTGCAAGCACGTCGATGGGAATAAATCACAATTTGCGTGTCAATGCAGTAACAATTATTATTTCTTTTATCGCAATTGTTTGGACTGTCCATGTAAACAAGTTATTTATAGCTCAATGGAGGTTTGGTTTGGCATTTTTGACGTGTTGTTCAAGTGGCAAGCCAACTGTCAAATGTTGTAGTCTAGTTGATCTGTTGACAAGCTTTTTTCGTTTATCAGAATCAGAGAGGTAGTCAGATAATATGATCAAGCGTTAATAACACTACTGAAACGGATAAGAAACTTGATGACTCTAATTTCGGAACGCACTCTAAAAGTATGCTTCAAATCTGTCATCGTCTTGCATCTGTCACTTGCCACTCTAAAACAGTTTCGAGAGTCAAAATGGCGGGCAATATCTTTTCGGTTTTTGTAGTTTTTTAGAGTTTAATGTGATTTTACGCAAAATTTCCGTGTTTTTTCAGTGAAAGTTTTGTGGCTGGTTTCTGCATGCTAGTGACGCCAATTTTGGGTACTCTTTGATTCAGACCCCTTTGTGGAAGACTCATCAGTCATTAAGGTACGGTTAAATTTAATCACTGGAACTGTTTTGCGTTTTGTGGTCCAACCCCCAAACCTTTTGGTTGCGGTTTTATCTTAAAAAAACCACTGGCAACCTCTTGAGGAATTTTACCTGTTTCGGGGGGGTTTTCAAATCAAGATTTCTTTGTGTCCAGCAAATTCAGTTCTTAAACTAACGGGGTTAGGCAATCAAAACGTTGAAAATTAACTCAGAACAATGCCCCAACTTCAAATCGGTTTAATCTCGCTGACTACAATAGAAACAACGGCCAAAGTGTATTTATGAAAGAAGTGGGTACTGGCCGTAGTTTGTTGTGTCGAGGTCAAGCCGACGGCGATATAACCATAATAATAACCATTTCTTGTTTTTCGTGGTGTCCAATGATGGCTTTTGTGTGTCGGATGTGACTGAGTATCGATTCTATGATTTTGGTTTACGGTTTCAATTTGTACAGTTATCGATGCAAGGATATAAACAAATTGCGTAATATGGGTAGTTGATGGAAATAGGATATCAGTTCCTGGACTGGCTGAAATTGAAAACCTAAAAATAGTTTGCTCACAGGAAATTGTCACTGTTTAAAGTTTTACAGCATGATCTTAGTTTAAACAAGCAATGGTATTACCATAACAAACGGGAAACCATATTAATTAAAACTATGAAACAACGAGCATTGACACAGTTCACACGTTCCTTAAGTCACTACTCTATTTAAGTTCCTATCCGCTATAATCTACCTAACTACATCACCAAAGGAAATAGTGTAATTAATTATAAATTAAGGCTGTAAATTGTTAATTTCAGATTATGCAAAAGAAGCAAAACAAGTTACCGAAAAGATTAGAAGTGTTGCAGTGTGGTGAATCTGGACACCCGGAGGTCTCTTCCATAGCGTTCGAGTAATCCATGAGCGCACAACACACCACCACCCAACCGATCACCAGGAGTCGACTCCTGGACAACATCGTGACGTTTTTTCCCATAAGAGCAATGTTTTTAAGATGTGCAAAAATCGAGGTAAGCGAACGGTAAAAGTCGTCGTTTCGATCACATTACCGCTATTTTATTGTTTTTTTGATCGGCTTGAACTAGAAGCACCGTACCGAAGAGGTTTCACCTTCTCGCGTTCGCGCCGGCGGACTTATGAAACCGCGGACGGGTTCTTGGTTGGGTTCGGTGGTACCATCGTCGTGCGGCGACCTACCTTCCGCGCACCACCGCGACTTTTTCCTTCTAAACGGTACCCGGTGTTTAGATCGCGTTTGGTTCTCGATTATCATGTTTTGTTTTATACTCGGTTTTATATGTATAAGCGATAAAGTGAAAAAAGGTCATCTTTTGGGAGCTTTTTCAGTCTCCTCCACTAAATTTACATTAAATCAGTCCATGAGATCCTCAGGTCCTTTTGGGCGCTAAGTCAATATTGCCACTTTTTGAACTCCTTGAAATTAATTTTTTCAGTTGAATTACGTGTGTGTTTAACTAACAGTTAACCAAAAGCAACCAACAAACCCCCTTCGGAATTGTTTAGAACCGAAGAAGCATTTCTAGCTCCAGTGGCGTACGCTATGCTTTTAAACGTCCATTTGCCATCTGACCTGAAAACAACAATTTACGAAATTTACGTCAAAGTTTCAAACCTAACGGCTAATTGAGCGCTAAGAGAATTCAACAGTCGATTAGGTTATCAACTCCGCCACTGGCTGGTCATTAAACGAAGATGAAAGCACGTACGAACGTTCCAGCCAATCGAAACGGACGTAGCAGACAGAATTGATGAAAAATGTTCTTCCCAGTTCCGTAACTGATTTCACGTTAGATTAGAAAGGATCGTTCGGAGTTTTAAACGATTTGACATAAACTTGTTTTTTTTTAAGCTGAATCTACTTTTAAAACATTGTAACTAAAAACTTGTTTTACAATAACGCGTAATTGCATAATTGACTAGTCTAGTTATGATCTCTGAATAACAAAGCTTCGGATGCCATCTTCAGGCTTAATCAACAAACTGGCATGGTTACACTCGGTGGAACCGTGCAGTCTGTATTCCAATCCAACTTAATTACGTTCTTTATAATAGTCCGACTTGGGCCTGGGTGATAGGCAACCCACTACACGAAAACTATCATGGTTAGTTGCCTATAGTAAAGTTAAAGCAGTTTAAAAGTGCTAAGGTAGGCAACTGAACATACATAATACTGACCGTTTGGTTGCATCTCTTAACGGCACTTTGGTCGTAAATTACTTTTTTCATTTTTTTTTTCGCTTGTACATATCCTTTGCACCTACCTGCCCCTACCTTTTGGTGATTATACAGGGTGATTCCAAAGTTGGTGCTTTCCTTTCATCTGCGAATAGGGCTTCAAAAAATAAGGTTTTTTTTCCTTTGACGCTTTTTCGAAATATGAACAATAACGAAGATACAGGGTGTCAAAGTTTTACTGAAAAAATTAAAATTTAATGATTTTGGCCAAACCACTTGAAGTAATTAGGCAAAATTTTGTAGGTGTCAGTAGCTACGTGGAAAGGAAATTTTCCAAGAAACAACAATTTCCTTGCGTTTACCAGTGGCGCGTGTACAATTTTTTTAAAACATTTTCGAAAAAAAATATTACCCTACTGGTTTTTTTCAACATAAAATTTAATATTGATTCTAACTCTAAAACTAAATCCCCCCTTTCGAGTAAAAAAATAAAAACCGTCTTAATGCGTGCCTAAAATTAAATGCTGTTTTAATTTAAAATGTCAAATTATTAAAACTTAGTTCAAAGGCCGCTGAAATCTATTGTTTTTGTTTATGTCTGTTGATAAGGAATAACCTGTAGTTAGTTAAAATTAAACTTAAGTTATTTTTTATTTTGTTTTTTTTCAGTAAAACTTTGACACCCTGTATCTTCGTTATTGTTCATATTTCGAAAAAGCGTCAAAGGAAAAAAAAACGTATTTTTTGAAGCCCTATTCGCAGGTGAAAAGAAAGCACTAACTTTGGAATCACCCTGTAGTGTGAAACTTCCTTCTCGTTCGTCTTTTTTTAATTTTTAGTATTTAGTTATTAATTATTTAAGTTTGAGTTCGTATACTATCTTTCAATTGGGGTGTCATCGGCCTGTTGGAAATAAACGGCTTTATTATTATTATTTTAATCTTTATTCTGTTTGCCTGATACATTTTTATCTGCGACTGTTCCAAGTGTTGTTGACAGTTTGTTACACAATATTATTAACAAAAAAACACCGCTAATAAAATGACAAATTACTAGAAAAATCAGCAACAACTAAAAAAAGCGTATTAATTACATCAATAACGTATGACTGTCTATCATTAGCGTGGTACTACCCTATTGAATTAAACAATCAGAATGTCGTAATCGAACCAGAGACATCCTTTAAAATGCAAGGTCGTCCGTTTGGCAATTCGATGCGGTGGTACTCAAGGTGTACATTATTCATTGGAATTCCATTGGTACTTGAGCACCCACCAATTTAAGCAATACTTATTGCAGGACTCTCATATCCTGTTCGATTCAACTGAAATTTTGGGGGAATTTGAACGGGAACTGACCGACTGACCTCAAAATTGCGGTACTCATTCAAAGTGGTCACGTGACATGTCAATCAGTCACGTGACAATGTATCGTGTCCTGACAGGTGCAAAGCAGGAAACTTTGAATACTAAAGTACCTAGACAGGTTATATAATGTACTGCACAATGAGGTGACTTTTTTTACCTCTCTCTTGCAACTTAATCGTTTAATAGGGTGAAAAACGCGATTTGCGGTCGCATATTTGGTTTGCGGTAAACTTTTAGTTCCCTAGTGCGATTTCGAGAATTTGTTAGCACAACTGTTATTCGATCTTGCAACTCGAAAAAAAAATATACAAAAATGTTTGCAAAGAAGTTCCCTTGGAACGGATATTCAATAAAACTAGTTTTGATAAAGACCTTTAATAGAATAATTGTCAAGGCATCAAAAGGACCGTAACGACCGTCATTTTACCGTAAACGAGCGCAGATTTGATGGTGCCGCCAATTTGCGTAAGGTAAACGAACCTGCACGGTTCGGTGGCCCATTGAAAATAATGTGAAACGATGCGGAAGCACGATTTATGATTTGAAAAATCTATTTTCCAACTTTAAATATTAATTGTATTTTTGTGTTCTAGAAGTGAAAGAAATTGCATAAAACTGTCAAATGGACATGACAGAACAAAAGAGGCAGACTCAGGTCACGCAGAGTACTGAACGGAGCTCTCAACCAAGAAGTTCCTTCAGGATCAGCATCCCGGATACGCAGTTGTGTTGACGTCACTGATGTAACCGAAGAGCGCTCGCCTACGTCTGCGGTCGACCGTGATGATGAAGATGACGGGGTTGGGAACTCTTCGGCGATCCGCGAGGAAAGTCGGTCAGTGGGCTTTGCTCGATCCGGCAGCGGTTCTTGTTCGGAAAGAGAAACAAACGAGAGTCGGGACCAAACAGTTGAACGACGACGACTTTAACGCGCGGTCGAGTTGAGTAGAAACACGGACGGAGCGCCAATTTTTGACTTACGGCCGATCTTGATACTAGAGATAGTGTTCGTTTTTTTTGTGATTTTTTTATTATCTCTAAATTTGCTTATTTTGGATTGTTAATTTTGGGTGAGTTTTGTTTTAAATTAATTATTTTTTATCACTACTTTTTAAAAAATAACCAAAAAAATTTAATTCAACGGATTCAAAAAAAAAAAATTGAGACACTGCTAGTATACATAAAATTCATGTTTTTGGGTCACCCTGTATAAAGCAGAAAAAAAAACAATTAACAGTGTCTCGAGAAAGTTTTGCAAAGCAGAGCACACAAACAGAAATTTCACTTAGAGAGGGTCAGCGTTGTATTTGCACACATGTGACTCACAATATTTCAATTTGGGAACGCGTATCAATCATAAAACTACTTACCCTCCCGGTTAATTGTAGCGTTCTAACCTAGAATTGTGATGCCGTTAAGTCTCGAATTAACGCTCCGATGCGTTTTAAGAAGATGTTCTTCTTCAATTAAAATCATGAACAAGTGGTCATTAATAATATTAGTTTGACAATTACCTCCGCAAAACTGTCAAAATATCTTTCTCCGGAAATTTGGTTTGGTTTATGTAACGCGAAATTGGCATGTGAACTCCGGAAGCTAATCATCTATTCTCTCTAGTTCATTAAAAAAAAAACAAGATTATTGTTAGATCATCGAAAGCAACGTCGGATAATGGGATTACCTTGTCGTGTTCTCCAACTTGACAGCTGGCTTTCTTCGTCTTTTTTTCTATTTTTAACGAACGTTTCATAATAATGAAATTTCATGGTGGCGTCCCGCACAATGAAAGTGTGGGCGATTATTAATGAAAGAAAGTCATTATTTTTTGACCGATCACAAACTACCCACTTAACAAATACTGCACATTTGGTCTTACCATTCAGACTTACTAAACATTAGTTAAGTAATTATAAAATATTTTCGTGATTGCATATAAAACTGGTTCCCGACGAAATCAATGTGATTGACGCGACACGATCATGTAATAAATCAAATCTAACTCGTTCAACGATCAATAATAATAATAGTAAACAAAAGCCGGGTCAAACCTTAATTTCTCTCATTAACATATACACGAAAGACACAGAGAGAGAGAACCAAGATACACTGTTGACAGTTGCAGTTTATTATAGACGAAGCGCGTGCTTCCTACACTAAAATTAAAGCACAATGCACAATCACACTAAATGGGGGACGAGCGAATCCGATTAACCTGAATAGTTTTGTATGATTTTTCCTCTAATTGATAATCAATTCCTCGTCTATGCATCTGAAGGAGGTCGAAAAATTCTCTCTATAATGCAATAATGTGCGATTATAATAACGGGTGTAGGTAGCAGAGAGGTGACATATGACACGTGACGTAAACATTGATAATTTACACAATGAAGAGTTGCCAAATCTTTTTTTAATTTTTAAACAAGCATGACCAATTAATTACTGGTTTTATTTGACCATAACAACGTTAATTCATTAGAAGAGTAAACTTTCCTGAATAAAGCGATTTCGACGTGAAAGTGCAGCGTGACGCGTGAAGTATCCTCAAGTCGGTTAATTATCGCCTGTCCATAAAATAACGTAATTTGAAAGTAGTTGTTACACTTCTCTAATTTACCAATTTTTCTGCTTTTACAGATGCCCTATCATGATAATCAAGTGGCCCTTAATCATCACCGTTTTGTGCGTCTTGGTGACCCGCGTCAGGTGCCGAAGTCGAGCAGGTGAGTGACAGATGACGTTTCAGATTCCCATTTGTCGTTAATGGGGAGATCCATATAAAGGTTCTGTTAAAATGGCGATAGGTCAGAGGTTTGACGTAACGCCTCACGATCTTCGTGAAATGTAGCATCTTACCAAAAATAGATTAGTTGCGTAATGTCGGGCCATTTGAAAAGGTTAGCAGGGTCGTTTTGGTGTTGATTTTATTATGCAACAAAATTGTAACAAAACTACATGTCTTAAAAAAATTCATTCACCAAGTGTCAAGAAATTGAATCTAGTTCTTTTTGTGTAACAAACATAATTTTAGAGTGTTATTACGACACGGTTTAAGGGGCAACATTGCTTTGTTTTCATTTCGAAAGCAAATTGCGTAATTTTTTGAAAGGGTGCACTTCCTCTTTGATACCTGGCATTGCACCATTTTGATTGCTTTTAATCACACATATGGGCGATTAAGGAACTAGCGTGGAACGACAGTAGTTTACGGACCAATACTTTTCAGTATTTTTTTCGGTTTTAGAACGTGCAATTTCAAGTTTTACGACTCTGTTTAGTTTGATTTACGCCTACGAAATTGGCAGGGTAATTATGATTGAAGGAAAAATATAGGAATGTTGCCCAGAGTGTCATGAGTTCTACTTTCCGTAGATATCGATAGACGATCAAAAACGATGCCGGAGAAAGTTTATTATATCAACACTCAAAATACCACCGCAATGTAAAATGCAAATTAAGGTGTACAAGGTTGAAATCAAGGCGCCGATGACAAAAGTAAATAAAGAATGTAGAAAAAATTGTGCAGTGCAATACTACAGACAAAACTTTGTTCATTGTTGACATGACAGTTGTCATATCACTACACTTATTCGGAAAACACAGTGTCACATGTCATTTGTCAATCTTCTTCTCTGACGAGGAATAATCACACCTAATGAATAAATGTAACACGAGAATTTCCTGTCCCTGTTAATGTTAATGCGACCTTGTATTCCTATGATAATGAACATAAATATATTACAACCGTTGACAATGTTGTATAAAAGGTATATGTAAATTGGTTTAGATTGGAAAATACGTCACGGTCACCTGTGCCCTGACTGACTAGACATTTCGGTCAGTTGGTCTTCATCAGGCACTCATTGTATATTAACACGAGTGCTATAAAATATTTGGTCTCCTTTCAGTCGTGAATGTTTAATTAAAAGCAAATATTGATAATCAAAGAAAGATTATTAAATTGCGTTAGCAGTGCACTTGCAACATGTTCGATTACCTGATCTAATGCAGTTTGTGTTTTCTGGTAGAGCGTGTAGTAATCTGTTCCAAATTGTGGGAAACGCTCATCTTTTTTTATCGTCCTTAACGATCACAGTTTGATTGCAGATTAGGCCCATTACGAAACCTCTAAATGATGCATAATTATGAAAAATGACAAAAAATGGGTCGTAGCACTGGACTACGACTTCCCTGCATCTTATTTAGTTACGCTTTCTGCTCGCATGTGCAGATTGTGCACTTATGCAAGTTTTGTTCACATAATCTTGTTACACACAGATGACACTTGCTGCTTTATACACCTCAATGGTTTTGCTGTCAACTGTCTTTAAATTGTTATTCTTGAGTGTGTAAAAATCAATTAATTAAACAAACAATAGAAACTATAAGAATCTCAATTCCGGTTGTTAAACTTCCTGGACAGCGATATCATTCGGTGACTCGGTGACCCAGTGGCTTTGCTTTTGCAGGTCGGCTTTTATTCACTATTCCGGCTTCTTTTTCTTCGTGATGGTGACGTTTTAATCTTCATTTCCTGGTATTCTTCTTTCGCTCCTAACGGTAGTTCTTGTAATACGAAAGCGTTAGACCGTTTTACAGTATGACCAACTATTAACGACGGTTCTCACAGTTTGTCAATGGTCCAGTTTGCGAGTTGAAAATTGGTAGCCTTGGACTTAAAAGTAACTACCATTCACCCCTAAACAATCCTTCGTTAATCCGGTTAATTAGTTCTTTGTAAGCTTAAGGCGCGCGAAATTAGGAGGGTGTGCAACATCCTCTTCGAGAACGGGAAATTACCAGCGTCGACTGGTTAAAGTAGGTTTAATGGCGTTTTTGTAGTGATTTCACGTTATTAACTTAGACTATTATAGTTATTAGAATTTGAAAATGGCTCTAATTCAAGGACCGTAATGATTGTAGTGCGGTTTCAACATTCTAAAAGCGTCCACTAAATTTGTTTAACCCAATTTCAGATTTGGACGTGTTGGAAACAGTTTCGAAATGCCCTATGCTGACAGAGTGCCCTTTTAGGGCCGAACAGTGCCAGGAGGACGAGGACTGTTCACCGGATGCGGTCTGTTGCAAAAGCCCCTGCGGTAAAGTCTGTACCAAACAACTATTTACCGGTAAGTTCTATCATGGGCAATCTAATGACGTCACTACCACTACTAATGTAAATAAGCGTGGCTGGTTCGTTTCAAACACATTAGGTACTCGGAGTAGTTTAGTTGAACAAGATGAAGTGAGAATCACACGTGGTGTTTCAAGAATAAATTTGCTTAAAGATGAAAGTTACCACCAGACTTGGTTGGTTGAACAGAGATGATATAAAAACCATCTTTCACTTTCAATATGGTGATATCAAGGACTTGATTGTAATAATCCACAACGAAAAACTATGGAATCATAAGCATCTAGCATATCGATGGCTGCATTCGTTTTTAGGCTCCATGGAGCGAGCAGAGCAATGACGTAATTTGACAACTGGTCCAATTATGGTTTTGCCAAATTACGTCATTGTGACGTCAATAACGCTCTGCTCGCTCCATGGAATTTGAAAACGAATGCAGCCCAAGTTGTTATCAATGAATTAGTAAAGTGACAGCTTTGACGTTGTGGACAGATCGGGTGAAGCCACCGCCATCTATACTAGAAAGCCTAAAATGTCACTTTTAATGGCGGCCTTAGCGGTTTTCGTTTTATACACAAACGTATGTAGATGCAGTAAGAAATATGCATTTTTTTATTATTTCGTGTAGTTGATTGCAAGTTGTGAGTGGAAAATCAAATAAAGGTTCATTCCTGATCCAGATATGTATGGATAGAGCTTTTTTATACACAATCAAGTCCAGCCTAAACAAATTGGTTAGAACATTTGTCCTGGAAAGTACAACACACAGCAACACAAGAAAATCTGTAAATCCTTGAAACTAGGTAAGCAAAATTGGTAAATGGTTCTTATGTTATTACCAAGAACATTCATTCAAAATTATTTTTGTTGCTCTCGCATTGTAGGACGCTTTAAAATAAAACTCACATACCTGCGCATGTAACAAGTACCTAATAAGTCCACTGTACTAGAAAGCACTTGTACTTACCATTGAGTATAGTGTTCGAGTAAAACCATCCCACTTCAAAGTGTTCAACCATTAGTGAGTTAGATCCGGTTTTTTGTAAAGTAAAAAACTGACACGGTTGGGCTTTTTCCTGAATTGCTGTTACAATGTGGCTTGAAAAACTTATGAACGGCAGCAAACAAAAATAACTTACGCAAATAACCTCAAGTCTTGATTTTAAACCGTAAAAATTCATCTAATCCTCAGAAAACTCAATTTTTACAATACAAATAAACGCAAACTGTCACCACTATTTCCGCCATATTGGAATTTTTGACAAGCACCTTCTAGGCTTTCTAGTATAGTAGGCGGTGGTGAAGCGCAATTCGCTTGTTTGATTGGTCAGCCATGACTCCTACAAATCCAGCCAGGCTGTGATTTTTGTCATTGGCCGCATTCGTTTTCAAGTTCCATTCAGGAAGCAGAGCTTTTTTGACGTCACAATGACGTAATTTGACAGTTGGTCATATTATGGTTTTCCCAAATTACGTCATCGTGACGTCAAAAAAGCTCTGCTCCCTGAATGGAACTTGAAAACGAATGGGGCCATTATGTCCTATCTATCTATTCGGGGTTTGCAGCTTAAATGTCAATCTCAACTATCAGTTCAGCGGCGTTGCCAAACCGTTCTTACTATCTTAGTCTTACCGAAATCAAATTAAACTTCCAAATCATATCTGAAAGTGGTCTTATAACTTGCACATGCCATAAAAAACGATTTCACCTCTAGGACCAATTTATAAGCGCATTGTTATTTTATTATGTTAGAATAATATGAACTTGATTGTTCGAGTTGGGACACCACGAAAATGGGCCGATATTTGCATATTATAGTTGCGTTATCGAGCTCGAAAAATGCTTTTAAATTGTTTTTGGATCGCTTTGTAGGTTCAGGTCATTTAAATAGCTAAACAAAATGATGATAGGCATAATGGATAATCGAGTGTTACGACCTAAAAATTTCAAATTCAAGTACTGCCCTTGTGCGCTTTAATTATTATAATTTTACCAATACAAAACTAGTCTCAGGAATGTCCACTTTCTTATTCTGGTTTAATGAAATACAGAATTTTTTTTAACATAAACATTAGGTAAGTTGTTTTTGTAATTAAAATAATGACAGTTTAAACAAAAATGACAAAGAAAGTTAATTAAACAAAGGAAGTAAACTGTTGATTTGCAATTCAGTTGCAATTTAAAAACCGGTCAGATTTTAAGTGGTTAATTATTTTTAATAAATAAAGCTTAAACACTTGCCGACTTGATGCAATTAACAGATAAATTGAATTGATTATTAGGATAAGTGACTTAACTAACTAACACGAACAGGCAACGTTGAACATAAAAAATTTGACAGCTGTCACCATACGTGTTATGTACCGCCATTTTGGTCGAATTCAATGAATCTCTGACTGTTGGTCCTGGATAGGGTATACCTATCAATAGTTTTTGAATTTGACTTGGTTAAAAGGTATCCCTGCTGAACACCAGAAGTAAATTCGCGTATTGCGTATTGTTATAACATGATTACCCAATCTCTTTTCATTAGGTAACCGAAACTTTTGAGGGTCAACCATACTAAGTAGCCTCTGATTGTTATATAAGCGTATTGATTTTCTTTAAGCCTTCCTAATCCATCGCGGGCCGGTTACAAAAGAATGCGCTTCTGCTTCTTCGCGTTGTTGAAATTCAGCAGACTATAAAAATATTTCTTCACCGCTTAACCTAACCCGAATCGGCAACGTGGACACGATTATTTAATTTACGAATCGGATTAGACTTTTGCAAGCCTGTCAAATAAATATCAGGATTTTCTGAGGATGATAACGGTCGAAAAAGTGTCGAAAATCTTACGTAACAATTATAATTGTTAGAAAAAATGTAACTAGACTGGTCCTGTGACATTCCCATGCTTCTTTTACGTATGCAATCCTGTTTCTAATTGGTCGCAATTATATCGTTAGCATTGAAGAAATGAAGATTGGATCTTAATTAGGCTTGTATAATGCATTGTTCGCATCGATACGACTGTTTAATACCATTATAGCAGTTTTGCGGTTAGCTATAAAGACAAGGTAATTAAATCAAATTACTCAAAAACTAATTCAGAAAACTGTTTCAGGTTGTCAAACTTTAAGGATGGCGGCATCGAGACGAGCCAAAGCTCTGGGGGTGGAAACCAAGTCAGTGCGGATGCCCCGGTGCAACAAACAGGGCGGTTTCGAGGAGGTGCAGTGCGACAACGAAATCGTCAGCTCCTGCTGGTGCGTTGACGCCAGCGGGTTCGAGTTACCCGGTACCAGAGCACCGGCTGCTTCATTGGTCAATTGTACCGGTAAGTACCGCGTCTTCGTTTACAAAGTACCCATACAAATTGGTATGGTCTGTTTGGAAATAAGGAGGCATTCTCAAGCTCACAAAATGATCGAATGAACATTATTTTGCCGAGTACTGTATGTGTGCAAGCGAAGGAACCACTTTCACGTTCAAAAAAAAAAATGATGATTCATTACTGGGTGCATGTAGGTGGCAGGACACGCATAAACAAGCACGGACGATGTTATTTGTTATGTTGTCGGGGATTATGAGCCCCAGGTAACCAAGGGATTTAATGCCGATGTGGTAACTCTAGTCGTAATTATGTAAACGCACCAAGGAGGCATCCGAGCCGACCCGACCTGACCCCTATGGATTTTCGAACTCGACGGGGTTCCGGGTGCTTTTTTTGCGCAAAACCGGTTTCATTATTGGATATACGGCCTAACGAAGAGTAAATTATTGCAATGGGTTAACTGCACCGGGGAATTCCAAAGTGGTAATCAAGGTGGAACATGAAATTGCCTACGCAAAATCCTAAAAAAATGTGCTTTAATTGCTGCGTTTACACCCAGACTATTTTTAGTAACTCTCATTTTGCATTCTGACTAAATTCTTAAATCGAGCAAAGACGGTGTAAACGCGACCGTTTAAGCTGACATAACAATCTGTACTAATTGACCGTTCTAATAAATTGATTCAAGAAATGAAACCGATGTAAACAACAGTAGAAGCAGTAAACTATGGATAATGGTAGTCTAAAATGCTTACACTCGGACACCCTGACCTGATTTTTCCTTTTTCGGACGCAAATAGGCAAAATATGCGTGCAATGCGTAATCAGATTACCTCGAACTTACAGTGACAGTTTAGTGTGTCAATTACATCCCTTCATTTTTTTCGCTTTAGTTTAAAAAACAGTGTTTAGGCACAGAATAACTGCTGGACACTTTGTATTACCGATTTTGACAGCCTGTAAAAGATGGCGCTGTCCGTTCATTGTACAAACTGACCGCTATTTTGTGCCCTAAAAAACCACTGAAATGGGCCTATCCCACATATCATAAATTTTTGTTTTAATGACTGGAATCGAAAGAATAGGATCAAAAAACTAATTTTTCATATACTTGAAGAAAAAATTATGGTCGTAAATGTTCCTACATTAGTTTGAATTTGTCCATTAAATTTAAAAGATCTGTTTTGGCGCGCATGTGACGTACGTAATTCTGGGCGATTTTATTGGCTGTTGCACGCCAACTGTTTCACTTCTTGTCGCTGATTGGTTGAAAGTGTAGTACGTCACCGGCGGCGGGCGTTTTAAACATGAGATTAATGTAGTTTTTATCATCATTTTTTTTCTATTTAGACTTAATATTTTTGAAAACCAAAAAAAAAAGGGTATAATATTTTCAATCCGTCTTTGTAGTTATGAAATAAAAAAAAATTGTGGGACAGGCCCATTGAGGAGGACAAACTTGGAGAAACACACTTTCCTGCAAAATCTTTCAAACTTGTAAGTTAACTCAATTTACATTCACGAATAAATGTCAAGAAAATCATATAAATCAACCCCGTTAACGTCTCGTCAAAATGGGCTCGGCCAAATACCAACCTGATTGTTGCCGCAACAATCCTTCGTGATCTTCCTTCCCATTTCCCAAGTCACATTAAAACAACTGAAAAGGTCTTGTATATTAATTTCAGCGCCGAAACCGTGCGCAGAAGCTACCTGCAGGATGTTCTGCCCTCACGGATTCGCCCTCACCAAAGAGGGTTGTCCCATGTGCCGGTGTCGTGACCCTTGCGACGACATCAACTGTCCCAACGCTTTGGAATGTCACTTGGAGGAGTTGGCGTGCGCCGATCCCCCCTGCCCACCAGTACCGACATGTAAGTGCCCATCTGCCGGTTGAAATTGACCTGAACTTTCACTGGGCTAAGGTACCGATGTTGCAATAAGGCGAAGCATCATCGAGGAATTATTTGTAACATTTAGCGCGCGAAAAATGCTCACCTTTATCGATAATTATTGCTCGGAGACGTTTACACTCGGTAGGGTTGGGTATAAGGAATGACATTTTGATTTGATCGCTAATCTTCGTCTGTTTTATTGGTTTTTTGAGCAAATTAACCTTTTGCAACAAACTAAAAATTTATATCCGGTAATTTTCTTGTGGTATTTCAATACACTCTCAGATGGCCATGTTGGACACTCGCAGTCTATTACTGACAGAACAAACTTCACTTTAAGATGGTTTTCTCCTAACTATAGTCTATTTAAAAACTAGGAGGAATGAATGTGATTGGTCAGGTGTGAGCGGTATGATTTACACAGCAGAAATTATAGCCGTTTTCTAAGTTTTCTTTCGGTTTTTGATTTCGGCACACACAGCTTTTCGAGAAGTTTCACAGGCTTCTGGTAAACAAAATGGCTTTCAGAGGTTTCTGACAATTTTGACAGCTTCTTGAGGGGTTTCACACGTTTCTGGTAAAACAAAATGGCTTCTAGCAATTTTGTTAACTTCTCGACAGGTTTTAGACGCTTTTAGCAAAACAAAATAGTTTCCAGAAGGTTCTGGCAGTTTTGACAGCTTTTCGAGAAGTTTCACAGACTTCTGGTAAGACGAAATGGCTTCCAGAGGCTTTTGACAATTTTGACAGCTTCTCGAGAGGTTTCACAGGTTTCCCGTAAAACAAAATGGCTTCTAGAGGCTTCTGGCAATTTTGATAACTTCTCGAGAGGTTTCAGACGTTTCTGACAAAACAAAATGGCTTCTATCAATTTTGTTAACGTCTCGGCAGGTTTTAGACGCTTGTAGCAAAACAAAATAGTTTCCAGAAGGTCCTGGCAGGTTTGACAGCTTTTCGAGAAGTTTCACAGACTTCTGGTAAAACGAAATGGCTTTCAGAGGCTTCTGGCAAATTTGAGAGCTTCTCCAGAGGTTTCAGACGCTTCTGGCTAAACAAAATGGCTTCCAGAAGCTTCCGGCAATGTTGACAGCTTCTCAAGAGATTTCAAACGTTTCTAACCAAACGCGTTATGATTCAAAAGTCACGTGACCACCAAGTGATTTTACTATTATGGTGTCATGAGATTTTTGATGATGTCACTCAAACTCATAAATCAAATCTAGGGATTTTGTTTGGTAACTTTGACGTGTATGTCAGAGACTTCTTCATTAACTCCTTCTAGTTTTTAAATATACTAGAAAACTGATTAGAACATTTTTTATGAGTGTTCTGTGTGTCTAATCTACGAAATGTTATTGGCTAGAACATCAACTGTCACTAATACGACCATTGACTTTGACAGATAGCGGGTGGTCACGTAATTAAAGCTCAACTGAACTAGATTCGAAAGGAATAGCCTCTACCATCTATCAAATGGATGATACCGGACACTTATTTATTAACTAAACATCAATTATAGTAATATAATGGCAATTTAATATTTTTACCAGCTCGTTATCGTGCCTGTGTATGGATTTGCCTTCCTTTTGAAAAGTCAGGGCCGGCGTACATAATTCGTAATTAGTGGCCGTTTGATGTATTTTACGGTTAGAGAGACACCTGATGCATTAACTTGTTTTGTACCTGTCCGCTTATGATGTATGTTCGATAATGGGAAATTTGTCAGCTGTCTATCGGAGGAGAACTAGATTCCAGTGTCCGGTTTTTAGCTGAAAAATGCGTGCAATAAATCAGCTTGTGTCTGTGACCGTAAATCGTTATTAAAGTTGCTAATAACAGAGCCGGACCTTGCACTTGCACCAGTAATCTAATTAAGATGGTTTTTATTCGAAGAGGTTCTTGGTTTCCGCTCTAATTCGCTAATCGTGTCGGCACGAGACTGTTTTTTGTCTTAATACCGCAAGAATCACCTTGATGTTGGTCTGATTTTTTACTTTTTTCATTACACATTGAATCTCAGTGCAAATTAGGGTAGACTTTTATGGTACAGCGATCCAAAGATTCTCGATGTTAATTTGGCAAAAATCAACTCTCCCATCTTTTTTCCCAACAAATTTTAATTTACTAACTTAAGCCATCAGGCACGCCCTTTTTTATTAGATAGTGTTTTTATGATCGCCAATGTCGAAATTACAGCAAAATAGGTTTCGCATTAAAACTAAAAGCACGTACAAATGCGAATAAATCAACGTTGCGTCAAAACGTTTACACATTGAAATTCCCCAGCTTTTGTTGCCATTTTCATATTCTATTCAATAATGCATAGGAAAAATAGTTCAAAAAACAAGAAACTACATGGCACGGTAGATATCCTTCGCATTTTGAATAAAAAAAGCATTAAAAAGTTTGCCTCGAAGAAATTGCGACAAGAACGCAATTATTCTAATCTCGCTTTAATGGTCGGAAACGAGGGAAAAACGTGTCAATAATAGCCACCTGGTGTTGAACTTTTCCTTCAAGGATAGTAACAATTACAACAAATGACTTTAACTTAAAAAGTACAACATTGTGGAATTTTCAATTGACGTCACTATAGTAATTGTGTGTCTTTGACCGGGAATAGTGTTTACACAACAAACAACACCAAGGGGACCCCTAAAGGGAACTTATTGACACTGGCGAATAAATTTAATAAATATTTTATGACGTGCTCAAATGGGTCACAGTTCAATACTTTCCAGAACACATGTCCTGACTTTTCTGCAATTTTATCTATCTACTTACCTCCGAAAACTACGAATAAAATACCCAAAATTGTGAAACAATTCAAAAATAAGAACAGCTCTGATGAAGACGAGGTACCAATTTTCCTGCTAAAAAAATGTATAAATGAAATATGCTCCCCTCTGCAACATATAATAAACATGTCCATAAAAAATCGCTTATTTCCTGAAGATCTAAAACATTCCGTAGTTACCCCGATCTTTAAGAAAGGAAACAAAGAAATGGTATCAAACTACCGCCTTATCAGTGTCCAATCATCGTTTGCCAAACTATTTGAAAAAGCCATGTACAATTGAGTAATGCTGTATCTATCTAGCAATAATTTACTAAATAATTTTCAACATGGTTTTATGAAGGGAAGATCAATAGAGACAGCACTTTATGAACTTATTGAACCTACAATGGAGGCAAATTATGTATCACTCGCGGTATCACTTTTATTCACAATATTTCTTAACGATCTTCCATTAAATCTTATGTTCCAGAACGGTCTCCTGGTCAGTTATGCTGATGATACCAATTTGGTAATGCACGCAAAACCATTTGTTTCTCTTGAAGAACTTTGTATATACCATTTCGAGCACATAGAGAGGTGGTTTAGTCAGAACCATCTTACTGTAAATATGGATAAAACCCAGTGTATCATTTTCAAAACGAGTAATAATTTGGTGGAACTTCCAGAAAGCATAACTCTCAAGACTAACACTGTACCTATAAGTAATAATACCAAAATATTGGGGCTGCAGGTAGATGCTCGACTGATGTACAGTTATCATGTCGACGGATTGAGCGCCAGGCTATCATCGGCATGCTATGCTTTGAGAATTTTAGCTAAACACTGTAGCTTAGACACATTAAGAATTTGCTTATTATGGAACAGTGTATTCATTGCGTAAATTCAATATCATATTCTGGGGAAACAGCACTAACATAAGCTTGCTGTTCACTAACCAAAAAGTCGCAACTAAGAATAATCACCAAGTCGCCACCGTTAACTACTTGTCGAAATGCATTTAGAAATAATGATCTTCCAACTTTGCCAGCAATATCTATTTCTGGACACATATTGTTTTTAAATCGAAATCCAAATTTATTTGAACGTTTCTTAGTCAATCACTCACACAACACAAGAGGCAGTCAGAATCAGTACAACCTTCCCCAACACAAGTTAACTTTAACTGAAAAACAGTGTACATATTTTTCGATAAAATGCTTTAGTTCTTTACCTAGAAAGCTTCGAGAAACACAAGGTTTGGGTAAGTTTAAAAAGGATTTGTTTAATCTTCTCGTTTTCATCGAACCTTACAATTTTGAGGAGTTCTTTCAAAAAGTGCAACGTTCTTAGCAATAAGTTAAATATGTATACATCTATCCACTGATACTAGATACTTTTTTCTTCTTTGACGTGTTTAAACATAATTACCCTGTAATTATTTGTTTTAAATAAAAGCTGTTATCTATCTATCTATCTATCTAAGTGTAGTAGGTCCAGCTAAGCGGGTAGTTTGTGATTAGTCAACAAGCTGAAGATTTCAATTCAATCAAAAATGCTACCCTAAGCATCCAAAGCATCTATTGTATTTCGATCCTTGAACTTTTCCACATCGTTCGTAATCAATTACAAAATAATAAAGAAGCGATTATCTCCCTCTATCGTAAATTTAACTTTTCGTGTGACCATCAGCCTTGACTTCTTGAAAACAAAGAATTTTTGACTGCACCCACCTGGAGCAATAGCCAGATCGTTTATTTTGCATTCTAAAGATCAAGACTAATATTATTATATCGGGAGAGCTGGTTTTTTACGATAACAACCATGAAATATCAAAAATTCAGCGCCCGTTTACTACAAAAGAATCATCAGGTTCGATTATCGATTATAATGAATGTGTTATTAATTATTATTTCAAAGTCTCACGTTTCGAAGCACGATGCATAGAAGAACAGGTTGGAATTGCATAAGTTGGTATTACCCGGAGGCCCTGAACTTTATGAAACGAAGCCAACAACCTTTAAAGTTGCTCTGATAATAGAACAAAAGATGGAGATGTGCAGTCACGGTCCCGAAGATGCTTCAGTAAATGTTTATTTATCTCTGTGCTCTTTGTGTGGGAAATGTCTGCTGCACCTTTGAAATTAACTTGTTGTTTCCTCAGATAAGCTCTAAAAGTTTGTTTAAGAGTGTTTGATTTGCCCAAGTCTTTCATTTCAACTTTTTCTGAAGCTTCATCAGGATTTTAAAATATTGTAATTTTTAGGTAAAAAAGGGCGTAGTTTGGAGAACATCTGTCCTGTTGGCGATCCTTTAAGAATCAGCGATACAGTCAGACCGTTTTTGTGCGGCAACGACCCAGGAAAACCCACCTGTCCGCCACTGTACCAGTGTCTGGTCCAAAAAGGCAACGACTATGGAGTTTGCTGTCCAGCTTCGTTGAAAATCCAGAAAAGTGGACAGTGTCCGGTCAAAGTTGAGAACAAAGAGCTGGAATGCGGCAGCATGTGCAGTCACGACCTCGAGTGCCCTTCGGTGCAGAAATGTTGCCAAACTGACCAGTGCGGTTCGTCTTGCATGCACCCCAAAAATGTCACCGGTAAGTTTTTGATTGTTCTAATGCCCTTGAATTGACGTCATTCCTCTAAGTGAACTATAGATGGGAAAAAATTAGTTTTTATGTGACTATCCCACACTTAAATGACAAAACTAAAGGCAACATCGTGACGAGGATCCTCCTGACATTTAGAAACGGTCACGATTTCGTAACGGTCGTACTAATAAAGCAATCTAAACTTCTTGATATCCTTGCACAGGCACTAGCCCCTAATTGGCGTGTTTTTAATGAACCCCAGGCAAATCCGGCATCGTCAAACCCTAGTTTAAGCAAACTTTTACAGAATGTTACCATCAGCGCGCCCTATCCGAAGTATTGGCAGTGAGCGAGAGGGCTGGGCGCGGCTACGTGCCTCAATGCAATAGTGATGGACAGTTTGAGCCCAAACAGTGCAGTAGGAATGGGCTGGTTTGCTGGTGCGTCGATCGTATGGGCAGGAAACTCAAAGGGTCAATGGGACCTGCTGATATTGTCAATTGTTCGATGATTGAAGGTCAGTTTATTTTAGTTTTTTTCAAATAACAGTAAGCTAAGACATGCTTTTGAAGAAATTTAGGTTAGATTAAAGCTGGATTCATAGTTCTAATTCCGCAAGAAGTAAGCGGCATGCAGCAAGCAGTAGTATAGTAAGAAGTAGCCTTCCGCAAATGTTTCAATTCATAATTCGACGCTTTGACGTTAGTAAACTGACAGACTACAGATTATTTGACAGTTTATTTTTTTGTTTACAATATAAATTTGGTTAGAATTTTTTATTTCTATTCTATTCATTGAATGTTTGCTGAATTTTACGGAAAATGGATTTTGTCGATGACTATTCTATAATAGTAGCTGCATGTAATCCCAAGTGAAAACCAGAAAAGATCTGATACTTGACAAATGACAATTCGAAAACCCACGAATGGGTAAAACAGGCAGCCGACGATGCACGAAGCAGTAAGAAGCAAGGTGATGCCAACCTGTAGGGAATTTCCCTATTCGTAGGGAATATTGCCTATAAATTAGGTGCGTAGGGAAAAAGGGGCAGAAAATACAAAGTTACACGTATGTAGGGAAATTTGAAGTGATTACTAAAAAAAGTTTAAAAACCCAATAGACAATTTAAAAAAACGGTCTCGGAGGCACTTACCATACCATTTATGACCTTAAGCGCTTAAGCCTTTGGGTTCCAACCTTAAAAATACATATAATAAAATAGTTTTGAAATTTCCATACCTGGACAAGTATACAAATAAGACTTAATTTGTTTGGATTTTTTGTTAGTTTCTTGAGTTTAGTAAATTCGCAATTATGTGTCCTAATTTATTTCGTTTTCTTTTTCATTTTATTTGTTTAAGGTTTGTGTTGTTTGTTTTTATTAATATTGTCTCTGTTAATACCATATATGATATTCAAAAAAAAATGTAAATTTTTATTTTTGCTTAGTAGTATAAAGATTTATTATTTTATATTTTTTAATTAAACAAATTTTTCAAAATACCATTTGGATTTCCTTTAATTATACTATTATGGTTTTGCCAAAATATAGTAAAAAATAAAACTTACAAAAACATCAATTATTTATGATTGTGAAATGTTAACCTGAGTTTTAAGATGTAGCATCATAGGCCATCTTGTTTTATCAGAATGAGTTAAAATGAGACAGACATTATAAACACTCTAG
This sequence comes from Ips typographus, assembly GCF_016097725.1. NCBI lineage: Eukaryota > Metazoa > Arthropoda > Insecta > Coleoptera > Curculionidae > Ips > Ips typographus. The sequence continues at coordinate 7,053,684 of NC_138426.1, read as the reverse complement.
TAAACACTAACGCCAAAATGCATCTAATACCCCACTGGGCCACTGTACAACAGCGTAGGGAAATTTCTGGTTGACGGTTGGGGAAATTTGATTTAAAAGGTTGGCATCACTCTGCAAGGTAAGAAATGAAAATGATTCATTTCTTGCTGCTTACTGCTTGCGGTTCATGCGGCTTGCGCTTATTTGTCAAATTATGAATGAAAGTGCTACAAGTATATTGTTTATTTTTAATTCGGTTTACTTCTTACTTCTTACTTCTTGCGGATTTCAAACTATAAATTCAGCTTAAGCGTTATCGTTATAGTCCAACAGACAAGAAACAAAAATGTAAAATATAAACTTTTGACGACGAAACTTTTAGCTCGTTCACAATCAGTGGGGCGCAGCTTGGATAAAAATGGCAACGAGTGTGAACGTCTAGAATGCGCTGCAGTGTGCGAATACGGCTTCAAACTGGGCGAAGACGGGTGTCACACGTGTAAATGTGACGATCCCTGCGTGGGTTATACGTGCCCCGAAGATGAGGAATGCGTCACCGTCAAAGAGTCCAACTGTTCCGATTTTCTCTGTCCCTCGTTGCCAGTCTGTACGTTTTTTCCTTAAAAAAAACTGCTTGAAACTGAATTTTTTCGATATTTAGGTCGTCCTAAAACCGTTTACGCTAACCCTTGCGAACAAGGAACTCCATTAACTGATGATCTGAGTGGGGCGCCGGTGGCTTGCGCCCTTCGTTCTGAAGAAGGGACGGTTTGCCCTAAATCGCACGAGTGCACCGCAGTACCTGGATCCACGCAGGCTGTGTGTTGTCCGATAAGTTTGGACGAACTGGATGAACTGGAAGGGGAAGCTTCGGAAGACTACAACCAAGCTGAGGAACGGCCTCAAACCAGTGAGTAATATCATCAAAAATGTGTCATTAACTTACAAGTTTTGCTAAATTCAGTGTGTGAATACTTGAGAGAGTTTACCGAAAGCATGGAAGGAACTAGAGAGGGTATGACGTTGGCTTTGCCCACTCCAGAGTGCGATGCTGACGGTAACTACCTGCCTACGCAATGTGAGCCGCAGACTAGCGAATGTTGGTGTGTCGATAACTTTGGAACTGAAATTCCTAAATCCAGGTTAGAGCTTTATTTTAGTGCAATGAGGGTTGCATTTTTTTGTTTGGCAGGTCTAAGGATAACTCCACCGATTGTCCCGAACTACGGAAATCGATTGATTGTTTGGATTTAACCTGTAGATTAGGCTGCGAGTATGGGTTTATTTTGTCTGAAGAAACTGGTGAGTTTTTTTTTGACAATTTTTGAAAATATTATCCTTTCAAGTACAATAAAGGTGAGTTTATAAAACTTCAACTAACAACTAACAATTAAGAACTAAAAACTAGAAATTAAGAACAAGAACCATCATAGCGTTTATAAAACCAACTAAATTAACACGGACAGATTGGTTTCCATTGTTTGCCAGTTGGTCTTGAGATTTGTGCTTGTGGATATTTTTATTTTTTGCTCTTCGTCCTTTTTCTGCATTAACTTTACCAAAAAAATGGGATTGGCAATGAGTTTTTCTACACTGATTGGTTGGCCTTATTTTGGCCACTCTGGATTTGCGTTTTTTTCGCTTTGTTTGCACATAAAGCTGCACCCGCCATCAATAAAAGCATTCCACCGATAATAAGTTGTTTGCTTTCCAGCAGGGATGTAAAATTTCCGGAAAATTAAATTTATGGAAATTTTTCCAGAACATTTTCGGTAATTGTCCGGAAAAATTGGAAAATCTGAAAATTCAAAAATAATTTGTTTTTTACATTTTTGTTCTATTAACTTGAAGGTATTCAGGCAGTTGAGACCTGTAACCTGAAACGTTCCTGTGATATTGAGCAAAAACTGCAAAAACCTAGAGTCAACTTTGACGCCCTCTAACGGCTAAACGGGGGCAACTTAGCTCTGCCCGCTGAACGTCACGTGATAGCCCTGTTCATTAGCTTTCTTTTGTTATACGGTAGTTTTATACAGGGTGTTTGAAATAAGCGAGTTATGGACGATTTTCTGAAAAAGTGCACGAAATTTTAATCTAACTTAGGGAGTTTTTGGGCCTACTATACTAACGGCGACTATTTTGGACTTTCCTTAATCAAAGTGATTTTTTTAACTAATTTGAACCTGGGGAACACAAATCTGACGTCCATTTTGCTCTAACTGGCACCGTTGCGGAGATGACCTTGAAATTATGTCAATTTTGACATTTTAAGGCGTGGCACCCTTGCAAAATTACATTTTGACAAATGACACTTTACGTCATTTTTGTACTGTTAACCTGAAGGTATTTAAGCTGTTGAGGTTAATTTTAAAAATAAAAAATTTTATGAAAAAAATCAGAAGGTCACCCTTGAAAATTCTTGACAATTCCAGTTTTTAATTTTTCAAGGTCAAACGGTGCATAATACCTAAAAAGTGTATAGAAGGTAGAAGTTGCATCCCATCGAAGTGCATTTGCGGTAAAAACTTCAGACTTCTAACCTGAGATCGTTCCTGAGATATTGAGCAAAAACTGTTAAAAACGAGAGTCAACTTTGACGCCCTCTGGTGGCTAAACGGAGCAACTTAGCCGTGCCCGCTCAACGTCACGTGATAGCCCCGTTCATTAGCTTTCTTTTGTTATACGGTGGTTTTTTATAGGGTGTTTGAAATAAGCGAGTTAAGGACGACTTTCCAGTGATTAAAATTTAGGAACAGAGTACTCCGAGGTGTATAGCTTGTCAACTGTTCGTCTTTGCCTAGCACTCGAACATTCAAACTAGAATTGAACTGTATATACTTAACGGACCAACAAGTACCAAATTATAGGGTGGTGCGGCAGGGTGCTGGGGATTACAACACGAAGCAGTGTAAAAGCGAAAAGTCAGCACCCACTGGAACGGTCAAAAGTAATTCAGTAACAGTCGGGATCTACTCCGAGCAGTTCATATAAATATGTCACTGGAAAGCAACTACCTAACTTCTTATTATCTATGAATATTACCAAAAGAAAAACGTCAAAAAGGAAAACGTGCCCGTGAGCTGACACTTTTTGTTTTTCAACTAACAATTAAACTAAGAAGTTAAAAGTTGAGCAACTCTTAGTTGTAGTTGTTAGTTCTTAATTGCTAATTTAGTTTTTATAAACCGATACTCATGATTCCTATATGTAAACTTTTTAGTTTTCTAATTGTTAGTTCTTAATTGTTAGTTTAGTTCTTAATTTTTTTTTATAAACTCTCTTAACAATCCAATTTAAAGTCATGTTATATCAAGTTTGTTTTCTCAGGTTGTCCAACCTGTCAATGTCGTGACCCTTGCACAAGTGTGACATGCCGCGAAGACGAACAATGCCAACTGGTGGAGGTGAGCTGTCGTGACCACTACTGCCCTCCAGTACCAGCCTGTAAGTTATTTTATGCACTTTAGGGATTAAAAGTAGGGATTTTTAATCCCTCATTTGAGGGATAAAAGAGACACTTTTAATCTACTGATTAAAAGTAAATTCTTCCAAATTAAACAATGATTTTATTGAAATTTTATTTATTTGTTAAAGTGTAAGGACGAAAAAGGATAATTAACATAAACATAACTTAAATCTAGTTCTTATTATTATATATACCAGGTGTCCAAGAGCACCCTGGACATAGGAGATTAACATGGGAAAACGGTTTTGATTTTTTTGCCCCTGTACGGTTGATTGGATTGAAAAATCGTATTAATGAAAGTTGTAGTACCTATCACGGACTAATTTTCTGTATTCTTTTCAGATCTCTAACTTGAGCCCTTTCGTCGTAAAACACGAACAAAAATGCGAAAATTTTAACTTTTTACCTGCACTGTATAAGCGGTTGTCGAGCAACCGTACCAGCAACAATGAAATGTTTACCCGTTGCCCGACAACCGCCTATACAGTGCAGGCCAAAAGTTTAAATTTTCTCATTTTTGATCGTGTTTTACGACGAAAGGGCTCAAGTTAGAGATCCGAAAAAAATACAGAAAACTAGTCCGTAATAGGTACTACAACTTTCATTTATACGATTTTTCAATCAAATCAACCGTACAGGCGCAAAAAAATCAAAACCGTTTTCCCATGATAATCTATGTCCAGGGTGCTCTTGGACACCTGGTATTTACATTTATATTGACTTTGGTGCAGTTTGCAAGGCTAACGAAGGGTGGACAATTGGAAGCAACATTTTTAGTAGTAAACATATTCTGCACATACGTGGCAGTCGCCGTTGCCGTTGTCTCATTTTCTGAAATTGATCTTTCTATGGTTGATGCTGATGCCATATCAACATCGGAAAAGACATTGGTGAATATTTGATCGGCAACATTCTTCTTTTGATACAATGAATTTTCAACATAACCTTCAGCAACAGAACTGCTTTTCCAGCCACCATGTCTTTTCAACACATCTATGGTTGATCCAGAGTCGGCAAGTAAAGAAGCTGATGATCTGCGAAAACAATGCCCAGTATATAGGTTTGCGTTTGGTAGTCTCAAGTAGCCAGCAATTCTCCTTGGTAGCTGTCCAAATATATTTTTTCCTATGGGCTGAGTCATGCATTTCCCATTTTTGTAAGACACAAAAAATCGTGTATGATTTGTAGGTGGCCTTAGACCAATATACTTTCTCACTAATTCCACTACATTCGTAGAGTTTTCGCCAGACGTTTTTATCACAAACAAGCGATCCTTTCCTGATTTTGTACCCCGTAGATTTACCGGAAAAAAGCTTTTATGATCCGAGACATCGTTGCAGTCTAGCTGGCAGAGCTCCTTTCTTCGACATGCTCCAGCGACTCCCATAATCAGCACCATCTGCAACAAAATTGTCTCCTGTGAGTACATTTTGTAGTTTTGTAGACAAAAATAATCAATGGTGTTATTTTTAGTAGTACTATCAGGAAAATATTCAAAGTAAAGAAAATAATCTTACCTTTTGGGCTAGATATTGTTCATCTGGAGCATTTTGAAGAAAATCTCTTATATGGTCGAAATCCAATGTCTTGGACTTCTTCGGCTTATAATGGTCATTCTGTCTCTTTAGAAATGCCTGGAGTTTACTGTATTTGCTGATGTCGACGTTTGCTTCAGATATTATCGTGGCTTTGATCATGGAATATTGGCTCCATAGAGAAGATGCCTTGAGCTTCTTAGACTTCTGCAGGAAGTAAGCCAGGAGCACCTTTTCATCCGTAAAATTCTCTGCATTCTGTTCAACGCACCATTTTTGGTAAACAAGAAACTGTTTTTTGTAAGCCTCGCGAGATTTTTCTGGAAGAAGGCTAGCGATGGCCTCTTGGGCGGCCTCTTCAATGTTCATTTTCAAAAAATACGATTTTTCTGGACTCACCGTTTGATAACAACTGATTGACATTTGTTTTGTGCCATAGCAACACTTCCAGGGCACAATAAATTTTAAGTGAATCCACCATGCCAACAACAATCAATAACAACTATCAGTAATACGAGAGTACCGTTGTAACCACTGTTAGTTTTGTAATTTTTTTTATTTTTAGTTTCTCGCATTCTAAAGTGCATAAAATAGTATATAAACCTCGTGACAGTCGTGACTAAAGTGTCTTTTAATCCCTTAGCGAATTGTACAAACCTTTCGCCGCGGGATTAAAAGAACCACTTTAGTCCCTAGGTTTATAATATACTATTTTCGCTCATTCTTCATCTCTGTCATAATAACCGTCAAATATCCAGGTCTACCCAAGAAGGTAGGGCAATGCCCTTACTTAGTGCCAGCCGCTTCACCAACCTGCGATTTCGAGTGCAACTCAGATTTGGCTTGTAACGGTACCAGCAGGTGTTGCTCGAACGGATGTGGTACCCAGTGCGTGGAACCTTTACTGTACACGGCTTGCCAGCACCAGAAAACGCTGGCGCAACATCAAGCACATGAAGCTGGAATGCCCGCCGGGAAAGTTTACATCCCCACCTGCACTGAAGATGGAAGTTTCACCAGAAAGCAGTGCCATCCAGGAACTAAAGAGTGCTGGTCAGTCACTTAGTAAGGTTTTCAATTTTTTTTGCTCAAATTTTAATTTGTTTATAGGTGTGTGGATGACCGTGGATTCGAGTTATCGAAAACAAGAACACGAAATAGCTCATTGAGCTGTGAAGATGACGCAACTGTTCGAGAAGACACCGAACAGTCTTGTCCCGAATTGGAGTGTGACGAAGAGTGCGAACACGGTTTCCAAATGGACGAGGACGGTTGTAGAACGTGCGAATGTGTCGATCCGTGTTCCCAGATTTCGTGTCGAGGTGAAGGAGAAACCTGCCGGTTGGTGGCGGTGGAGTGTGTCACGTGGCCTTGCCCTTCCGTACCCATGTGTCTGCCCAAAAAAGAGAACCCGTGCCAAAACGGTGAACCACTCAAACTGGGCAGAGGGGGGGAAGTGGTCACGTGTGGACCGGAAGCTGAAAGTTGTCCCTCGTCTCATAAGTGTCAGTTGAGTCCAGTGGGAGAATATGCGGTGTGCTGTCCTAAACCGAGTAAGTTGTATCGTTTAAATACCTTAATAACATCTGTTAAAATAATAATTACCGTCTATCTTCCTTAACCTGAGTATCTTAAATTGTCATTAGATGACATAATGTTTATGTGTTCTGTAAAATTGATTATTTTAACATTCCCAAGTTTATATTATTAATAGACTACCAACAACAGCATTATCAACAAATATTACTCCTGCAGAAAAGTGGTATAATCAAAAGCCAAACATGGAGAAAATCAAAGTTTTTGGGTCATATGCCTACGTTCACGTCCCAAAAAGTAAACAATCAAGTAAGTTGGACGCCCGAAGTAAGAAATTTTATATGGTTGGTTACATTGACAATGGATACCGACTTTGGGATCCAGAAAAACAAATTGTAACTGTTGGCAGAAATATTATTTTTGACGAATTTCTTTTCAACAACTCACAACACGATCAGCAGGAACGGTTTACATATGACACAGATGAAAATAAAGAACATGACGAGTTACCAGAAGAAAACCAAGAAAAGGAAGTAGAATCAATAGAGCCAGAACTTGATCTGAAAGACCGCAGAGATAGAAAACCACCAAAGTACCTACAAGACTATACCTATATGTAACTATACATCTGATCACTTTGCTGCTTTATCTGTTGGTGACTTTACATCAAATATACCAGACTGTTATGAAACTGCAGTGTCAATGGGAAATGGCTGGATTGAGGCAATCAAAGATGAATTGAACTCTCTACAAAAGAACCAAACTTGGGAAATTACCACAAAACCAGATGGGGAAGAAGTTATAGACTCAAAATGGATTTTTCGTGAAAAAGAAATTGACAAAAACCGGGTGAAAAAAGCACGTTTAGTGGCCAGAGGATTCAAACAGTGTGATGTGCAGCAAGAAATTTATTCACCTGTGGCTCGAATGCAAACTATTCGTGTTCTACTTTCCCTGAGTGTAGAACATGATATGTTCATTCATCAGCTTGACGTTAAGTGTGCATTTTTGAATGGAGATTTGCCGCAGCCTGTGTGTATGGAAATACCAAAAGGAGTGGAACTAATTATGGACATGAAAGACTCTTCAGGTAAAGTGTGCAAGTTAGTAAAATCTTTGTATGGTTTGAAACAATCGCCCAAGTGTTGGTATGATAAGATGCATGATTATTTGTTAAACATAAATTTTAGTCGATCAAATGCAGATCCATGTTTATATCACACTAGTCATGTATATGTAGTAATTCATGTAGATGACATAATTCTCATTTCAAAATCTTTGGAGCACCTAAAAGAAATAAAATTGAAACTAACCAATCGATTTGAAATGAGAGATTTTACTTCTACTCCATTAAAATTTCTGGGTTTGAATATTACTAAAACTGAACATTACTTGTGCATTGATCAAAGAGAATTAATTCAAAAAGTTATTAACATGTTTGGAATGAGACACAGTAAAACAAGTAATATTCCAGTACAACCAAATTTAAAGTTAGAAATGAATGTAGATGTATGCCAAGAGAATATTCCCTACCGCGAGCTAGTTGGATGCCTTATGTATATTATGTTAGGTACACGTCCAGATATATGTTATGCTGTAACATATTTCAGTCAATTTCAGAATTGTTTTAATGAAGAACACTTTAAATACTTGAAAAATGTTTTGAGATACTTAAAGAAAACTCAAAATTTTGGACTGAAATATGTTAAATCAAACAAGTCAAGTATTTCAGGATTTTTAATTAATGTCTATGATAATATAGTTTTATGGAAATGTAAAATACAATCAGTTGTTGCCTTATCGAGTACAGAGGCTGAATATGTATCTTTACCGGCATGTGTGACTGAATGTATTTTTATTTTCGCTCTTCTGTGTGATATTTTGAACAAGAATGTTTATCCTATTGAGATTTTTGAGGATAATCAATCTTGTATCAAGATGGCAAGTACTTTAGAGACCAAACGGTCCAAACACATTGATGTTCGTCATCATTTTTTAAGAGATTGTGTTGAAAAAGGACAAATAATTTTAAAGTATGTTTGTTGTATTCACAAAAGCTCTACCGCTACCAAAATTTAAATATTTTATTGACAAACTAAATGTTGTAGATATTTTGAACTTATAAGTTATTCAAGAAATTGTTATAGAAGTAAGTTCTTGTATTGATATTCATTTTACTATTATATTGATGTGTATGTATTGTAAAATTGGAAGGGAATGTTAAAATAATCAATTTTACAGAACATACTACATAAACATTATGTCATCTAATGACAATTTAAGATACTCAGGTTAAGGAAGATAGACGGTAATTATTATTCGAGTGTGCTTATGTCTTTCCACTGTTTTATGTCAGTAAAATAAAGTTGTATAAAATCTAATAAAAGTATCTTCAATCTCTTTGACCAGTTCATAAAGGGATAAAGGAAGCTGTAGAAATTAACAACATCCTCATATAATATAAATTCACAGGGGAAGTTTGCTTTGAGCCTCTAGACGTTGGCAAATGCCAAGAAAACGAACCGGCCCGAAACCTGACCCGGTACCACTTTAATGCCAAAACAAACCGGTGCGAAACCTTTGTATACGCTGGTTGTCAGGGCAACCACAACAATTTCCACACGGAAAACATGTGCAACGCTGTATGTCCGGGTAAGCAAAGCTGATGTGTTTATACTCTTTTTTTTTGTAATCAAAATGATTAATTTTTGTCCATCAGTTTTGAGTCAGTGTGAACGCCTACGCGAGAAAAACCAAAAATCCGCTGAACGTTACAAAAAAGCAACTTTTACGCCAAGATGCGATTCTCAAACCGGCAACTGGCAACCGGTTCAGTGTCTGGAACATGTGGGCGTGTGCTGGTGCGTGAGTCCCTCCGGAGAACCCTTAAAAGGCACTTTGACCAGGGGGGCTGAGCCCGAATGCAACTTTAGACAAGCCAGAAACCGGGCTAGTAATCGTATCGATGTGGTCAGCGAAGCTGACTTAGGTTGGTAGCTACTTGATGTGACTTACATGAACTAACAGTTTAGACTAGTTTTAGAAGAGTTAATGATGAGGCTGGGCTCGTTAAGTGATGAGGACGACATGACAGCTGAAGGTTCAATAGATCGGATCGACAGTGACGTGGATTTGCCCTCGTTGACTAGATGTCAAGCTTTGGGTGGACGTTGCGATGAAGACGGGAGATTTATGGCCACCCAGTGCGAGGACGAAACCTGCTGGTGTGTTGACGAAGCTGGAAATCAACTTGTCGGCACTAATACTTTTGTTCGAGGAGAGAAAACATGCAGTAAGCTGTCTAAGTTAATCAGGAGGTGGCAACTGAACTTAAATGTCATTTATTTCAGACTTTGTGCCACTAGAGAGCGCTGAAGTCACTCTAGGTTTCCGTGGAGAGTACGATGACATTACCGCCATCCCAGTGGTAAATCAAATCACTAAAATAGTTCAAAGTCTGAACGGGAATGTAAATGATGAAGGAATCCGCACTGAAATCACCACTGACGTTTTATACGTACGATTTTCGCTGATTGGCAGTAATAAAGTGGACGTTGCCTATCGACTAGAACAGATGGTAGGTCGTGCAAAAAGACTTGTCCACTGTATTAAACTGTTTAATTTCCAGGTGATGCAGCAAAGACTTCCCGGATTAGTGGCGGACATAACTAGGACTAGGGTGATTCATAAATTGCCGCCACAAGCCGCCCAATTAGGCGACAAACCGTTAGAACTGCAACAACGGGAAATAGTTTCGCATTCGCCCGTTTCGATGGTGGCGCCCTATCACACCGCTTTGATTGTGATTGCGGCCGCTTCAGCTTTTGTGATCTCCGTCCTCACCGTTTTGGTGATTTTGTATAGAAGAAAGGTGAGTGAAAAGGTCTGTATGTGCAAGTCTACGAAGGCGTAGAAGGGCCACAGACGTTGTTTTTCTTAAATTTTTACTTCAAACTCGAAAATTAACTAAATTCCGACTTCGAACTTGGAATTTAGTTGCAATGTTGTCAAACTGACAAATTCTACTATTTTGGTTCGAAGAGTGGTTTTGCAATGTTGACAAATTAACAAATTCTACTAATTAAGATCAAAGAGTATTTGCAATGTTATCAAACTGACAAATTCTACAATTTTGGTTTGAAGAGTGTTTCCAATCTGTCCAAACTGACAAGTTCAACTAATTTCTTTGAAGTGTGTTTGCTTGCAATGTTGCCAAATTAACAAACTCTAGTAATTTAGATCGAAGACTGTTTGAAATGTTGCCTAACTGACAAAATTTGGTAATTTGGTTCAAAAGTATCCTTGCAATGTTATCAAACTAAAAAATTCTACAATTTTGGTTCGAAGAGTGTTTGTAATGTAACCAAACTGACAAGTCCGACTAATTTCTTTGAAGTGTGTTAGCAATGTTGCCAAAGTTAACAAATTCTACTAATTTGCTTCGAAGAAGGTTTGCAATGTTGCCAAACTGACAAATGTTGTCTAATTTGGTTTGAAGAGCTTTTGCAAGTGACAATGTAAATTCTGAGTTTGAAGTCGGAATTTAGTTAATTTCCAAGTTTGAAGTCGAAATTTAAGAAAAATAACGTCTGTGGCCTTTCTACGCCTTCGTACAAGTCTCTGTATTACTATTGTTTTTTTTTCTGAAGATGAACAGCGTGAATCAGGAGAAAGTTCTGCAGGACAATCAGTTTGTGTCCAGTACAAGGCCAATTTACATTGAGTTACCTAACGAAAAGTACCAAGCCATAGCGACAGATCCTACCACTAAAAAATAGTGATTGGTCATTTTGATTTAGTTCAAACTGCACTGTACTTAAAGATAGTGTTGCCTAAACAGAAGGTAACACTCTAAAACGTCGTAAGTTTGTTATAGAGAGTAATTTAAAAGTCACTACTTCCAAATCAGGTGCCTTCACTAAAAAGAAACATTTCAGTTGGTTTTGAAAATAGCTTTTTTTAATGAACACACTGTACTTGGCACTACAGTAATCACATATCAAAGACTTTAGCTTGTTTTAACTTTTAAATTACCATTGCTGAACAGTTACAATACTCATCCAAGTATATTAGATTAGGTTATTATAGCAACTAGTATGTTATTTTGTCGAAATAATTCTATTCAAGGCCCTTATAAGTTCGACAAGGTAACCGGTGACTATCCGCAAGGGACGGTAATTTATTGTTTGTGTTTTTAATGTAAACCGTTTTGTAAATATTTATTTAAGGCCATTAAAACTTTTTTAAGGAAGGTTTGTGCTTCTTTATTCAAAATGTTTACCTTTTTAATTCCATTGTTACCTCATTTCATTTTACTTTGATTTTTGTCATTGAACTTTTGTCTCCTTCCCTCTCCAACTGAAAAAGGTATTAAAAAGTAAACTTTACTCAAGATACAATAAATTTATATTGATAAAAATCATGTAATAACTAAACATATAAATATTATTCCACTTCCACCTTAAAACCATACTGTAAAAATAATAAATTGAAGTAGAGATGGCTTATATCATTCTACTTCCTATTAAAATTATTAAAAATGTCTAAACCAATAAAAAAATCAATTCAGTTCCTTTGACCATTATAAATGATTTAGTGATCAGGCAAACAAACATCTAATCAAACGACAATGAAGTACTTGGCGACCCTCGATCTTTACCTTTGTTTCTCTTTTTGGGTTTGTCGCGTTTTTTGGGGGTGGTTGAGACGCCCTCTGTCGGCGACGTGCTACTCGAACGACGCTCTTGCAGGTCCATGAGGTAAGAACGACGCCCCTGGTCCATCATGTAGCGTAAATTAGTGACCTCATCATAGCTTCCTGATTGACACAAAGTTTTGATTTGAAGTGGTCAAGAAATTAAGTTAACTCACCCTCAATGTCCACATTCACCGCGTCAGAAGGTTCTTGATCCGTACCCTTTTTTGGGGTACCTGAATATGAGTTATTAAAATCTTTACTGGTTTTTCATGTTTATCAAACCAACCTCGATTTTTTTTGCTGCCGTTTTTGTCCTTTTTTTTGTTATTTCTGCGCGAGTTCCAGTCCTCATCGTCGTCGTCATCGTCAGATGGGACTCCGCCCAACACTGATGAATCAGCCTTGTCTTTATTGGTCACTGCTCGACGTGACGCTATTCTAGATGATCGACTGATATCTCTTATACCTGCAAGTTCATTGCTTTCTGCCCTAAATACTAGAAAAAATCCCAATTTTTACCCATGCATTTGGACAAATGTCTGGCAAAACCCAAGGGGGCTACAGTCCGGTCGCAATTGGGACACGAAAACTTCTGATAATTCTTCACTGAAGCTTGCTGTAACACCTCAACTTTGTTGGGATCATCTTCCTCCCCACTCTCTTGTATTTCCAAACAGTAGGCGTTGGTCTTAAACTTGCGATGTAAATCAAACACCACTCCCAACGTAAACTCGTCAACTAGATTATCAACAAACTTTTCAATACACCCTCTTAAAACTTGTTTGTTGCTCATCAGATCTTGAAAATCTTCGGTAAGATGTTGAAACAAGTTTGGTCTGGTGTCTTGCTCTACCAAACCGTCGAGGTCTGCGTCTCCATCAAGTTGCGGCAGGCTTTGATTTTGCCTCTTAGACATTTCTTAGCTGTTATTTAAAACTGAAGGGACAAGGGAATTGAATTTACCCTTCTATTGTCTCCAATTTGACATAACCTAAAAAAAGGGCCGACTATAAACGCCTCAAAAATAGGTTAATAATGGTTTGCTTTAACTATAATACTACTCACTTTTTAGGCAAGAGGCCCGTAATCTTTAAATTTTACACTTAATATTAGAAATTAATTGTATAAACATAACACAAATACAAACAAGTTGCTTTGACGTTGACAGCTGTCAATCAACAACGTGCCAACAATCAATATTTAATCCACATTGCCAAACCACTATTTTCAGGGTAATATAGTAATATTTGGAGAATGCTCAGTTACAAAACCGATTTTTGATTAACGAAACAACTATTTTGCCTTTTGGCCAACTGCTAAATTAACTATCGACAATCAAAAACCCAAAATTAGGCAGACTCTACGTTAGATTTGGCAACTCACAGTGACGGTTGTGACAGTGACGTTGACATGTACAAAAACCGTTTGGTTTAAAAAATTAACCTCAATCTTTACAACAAAAAGTTTAGTTTATAAACAAAGTTAACTACTGTAAATATGGACTGTGATAGCCCTCTGAGAAAAAAACAAAAATGTGTGGGTATGTATGTTTCAATGTTTTTGCAATAGTAAATAACAACATCTTAGGTTTTTATCCCAGGATCAGAGTTGAGTTTTGAGGATATCCAGTCTGACTTATATCACTTAGTTAGGATAAAAGAACAGGTCATAACTGCTGTTCATAGTATGTACAAGTCGGAAGTAGCCCACAAAATGAAATACCTGCAAAATGTTGAGCTTCAGCCCCACAATGTACCCAAAGAGATCCCGGAAATAAGTGACAAATTTGTGCAGCACACTACAGAAAATCAGGAAAAACTTTATGTGAGTGGTTTTTGTAGTCAAATTAGTGGGTCTAGGTAACTTGGGGAGGTTTTCAGAAAGAAACCAGTGCTCTAAGTAGGAAACTGGAGAGGCATCACATTTTTACACAAATTCTTGAAAAAAAAAAATCCTGTGAGATTTCAAAAATGGTGGACAACATTTAATTAGGTATATTTTAATATTGTCTTTATTGTTCTTTGTAAATAATAAAATAATACATAGTATTAAGTTTGTACTTCATATCAGCTGGCTTTAAATTTTTTTATTTCCTTATATAACATTTGTAAACCATCCAGTCTTGGCAAGGTATCCTGAAATTAGTAATTTTAAATACATTACAAAAATTAACTTAAACTGACCTTAAACAGAGGTATTAACTTTGGTTCCTTAGTATTGACTAGTAGGGTTAGCACATAAATTACTCTATGCTACAAGACAACTTTTTTACTCTCTACACTAAGCTGTAGAACAGACTTACCCTTAAAATTACCTCATTAATAAAAACAGTTTGTACTCTCTCATAAGGAATAAATTCAGTACTTTTCCTGAATAAGGATTTGGTAGTTATTTGGTATCCTACATGTTTCACTATCAACACTTCTTCTGTAAAATCTTTTGTGACTTATTTTTCCAGTTATCAGTACTAACTACTTGAATACCTTGCATAACAACAAACAGAGCTTGAAACAACCAATAAAACACCAATACACCCAGTGCAATAGCTCCATATAATGGGACCTGCATTTTTGCAGTTACCCCTAAAAACACCGTTCCTATCGACATCACTACAGCCCTCCAAACAGAGAAAACATCTCTTTTCTTCTGCAGGGTCACTCCCAAACACCCCTTGAATTTAGTAGTTTTCACAAGGACGTCATCCCCGAACACGGTCCCAATACGTAGTCGGTTGTTTTCTTCCATGACGAGGGCATTTCGGAAATGGCTTTTCTTCCGGGGGGCGATTTTGGGGCGCTAACAACTCGAAATTGAAGATTTTCACTGTTTTTGATGATTAATGTTAGGTTAGGACAGGTTCCCACCATTTGTCGGTGCGTCAGCGTCACGCACCGTTGCCGGTTGTATTGGTAGCGTTGCATAACGCTGGTCACGCGACCTTACTTGTATTTCTGTGACAAAGCTTTTAAATGCAGCCTTATTATTTTAGTTTGGTGGGACCTTTACTGATTAAGTCTATTTGGACGTGTTTAGTGATTTTTTTAGTTTGCTTAAAGAGTTGATGTGGTTGGAAGTGTCAACTTATAAGGCACAGTGGCAACGTTGCAGTAAATCCTGGTGTGACGTCATTCCAAGTTGATCTGAGTCTTAAATTTGTTTTTTTCCTATTCTTCTTGCTTGCAGAAAGGTTTCAGCTACACTACAACTTCAAGGCCCAGTTTTAGACTAAAATACTATGAATATTTGAAAGAAAAGTTTTACAGTCTGACGAGAAACTGTTTTTTGTAATGTTGAAATTTCAAAGCTGGCGCGCTCGTGGATGCGCAGTTGCCACGCGTTCGCCCTTGTTGTGATCCCCGAACTCCATCTGCGAGCGTTGTTGTGAATTCAATATGGCGATAACAGTTTTATGTTGTGCCTGTTGAAAGTTCAGAAAAAAATCCAATTAACCGAAAAAAATCACTAATTAGCGCGCGACTAGTACGATTTTTACCTATTTTTGACATGGTTTACGTTCTGCGACTAGGCCCTTTTCCTTAAACGGATTAGTTTGGTTGGAGGACCGCGCCGTCAAAAGTTTATACACAAAGATTGTGATTTTAACCCAGTAACAAGTTCAGTACGGTTGTTCTTGTTTGTGAACGAGTTTTCGTCGTATTCTTTTTAGTGTTGTGACAGTATAAGGAAGCCGGTATTACTGTTGTTACCCGTCGTGTGGAGTAAGTTGCCCCCTTGACGCTTTCACAACTTACCTTGTTGCTTACACTCATTTACTGCACTCCTGTATAGTCAATATCACCTTGATGAAGGTGTAACTTTACTTACATCGTTATCCAACTGTTTGCCATAGATCAGTGTACAGTTATTTCATCTATTTCAGTTTTCAACCCTAATTTATTCTATAGAAGTAATTTGGCTTATAAGGTGTAGTGATGGGTACTATTCAGGGTACAGTGTTTTGCTCACTGATTTTAAAGTGTAGTGAACTGATGTTTTTTTATTATAACCTACTTTATTAGCCTAAATAGGGTCTAAAAATGCACTAACTATTAATTTATGCAGTTGGATCTAATGGCACTTTTGATGGACAAGTTTGGTGAAAAACTAGTGAGTTCTGCTCTATAAAAATCATGGAAAAAGTCACTACTTTGATTAGTTGCTTAAAATGAGTTGTTTTAAGCAACTAATTTAGTAAATTCCTGTCATATTCTAAACTCAATCTACCTTAAACTAGTATAGATAAGTTGTTTAGGTTAGGTGAGTCAGTTATCTGTAGGTCATTTGACCAGTTAGTTTGATTAATTTCAAGTTCTTATGTGACCTATTGTCAAATGATCAGTCATTACCCTCCATTTGCACCTCATTGTAAGCAAACTTAGTTGTGGGTCAGACTGTGACAGTACAGGTGTAAAAAGTCACACTCGCACACTCTAAACCACACTTAACCAAAGCTTTGCTTAAAGTAGGATGGTGGGAACAGCCATATGTTCTAACAGTAATTTTGAATGATTTTGGATTATGTTCAGAATGTGATTTTATTTGTAGTGCATCTTACTGCACAGTGTCATTACAATCATTCATGAATTTGTGTGTTTCCCCACACTTTAACTTAAGCTAAGTTGAGGTCTGAATGTGGCAAATGTGGTGCAAAACAACACAGTCTAAACTAAAGTTATCTAAGCTGTCATTAAACTCAAATTAGCCAATGTTGGTCAACCTCAATGATATAGAAATTTCAAAATTGTACATAGAACAAAAATAGAGATAAACTTGGTAAGTGACATGTGTCGAAGAACCAACAGGTCCAGATTCCTATTGAAGTAGTCACCTGGCCAAATGAGGTCACTGAATAAGTTGCATCTTTGTCTAAAGCATTTATTTGTAATAGTTCTCTCTTCTTGTCATGGGATTCCTATGTCTAATTTTGAAATTTCCATATCTGTGTTCACCTTGATTGTAATTGACTTTTAGTCTAAGTTCTAAGTGGTTTAGGATGTGATTTATAGCCTAATTGGTCTTGAAGCACAGAACTACTGAAAGTAAGGTTGACTTGTCTTTTGAACTAGAAACCATAGTTTTAAGTACTTTAGAATGTAACTTGTTGACCACAGAGTAAGCATAACACATTTTTGATAATAGAATTTGACACCTTGTTTGACAACTGTCAAATCAAAAAGACAGCAATGCACAAACAACAAGAATTATTTTTTTTACAGCCGGAATGTGGGAAAATTCTGAGTACAACGAAAACGACTAGTAAAATTCGCAGTTATGACAGACACGAGACGTCGAGTAAAATTGTACGCATTGAACGCCGACCGCCAATGGGACGACAGGGGCACCGGTCACGTGTCCTCCTCCTACGTGGATCGTCTCAAAGGTATATCGTTGTTGGTGCGCGCCGAGAGCGACGGATCATTGTTGCTGGAGTCGAAAATCCAACCGGACACCGCCTACCAGAAACAGCAGGACACTTTGATCGTTTGGTCCGAGGGCGACAATTTCGATTTGGCCCTCAGTTTCCAGGAGAAACTCGGTTGCGACGAGATCTGGGAAAAGATCTGTCAAGTGCAGGGAAAAGATCCTTCAGTCGAGATTACACAGGTAAGATGTTAATTAGTTGCTAGTGCTCTGGTTTTTCATTTTCTTTCTCTGACAGGATATAGTGGAGGAATCAGAAGATGAACGTTTTGACGATATGTCAGATTCCGCCCCACCAATCGAACTACCTCCGTGCGAATTTAATCGGCTGGAACAAATCAGCGATCTGATTAGCAACTCGCTGACAACGCCGATGCGCAAAGAGAAATTGGCCGCGGCGATCGAGAGCGAGGGCTACATCCGTAAACTGATCAACGTGTTCCACATGTGCGAGGATCTGGAAAGCACGGAACGTCTCTATCACCTCTACGACATCTTCAAGAATATTTTCTTGTTGAACAAGAACGTGCTGTTTGAGACAATGTTCAGTGACGATCTGATTTTCGATGTGGTGGGGTGTTTGGAGTACGATCCGTCATCGCCGACGCCGAAACGGCACCGCGAGTACCTGAAGAAGCACGCGACGTTTCGCGAAGCGATCCCCATTAAAAACGCGGAACTGTTGGCGAAAATCCATCAGACGTTTCGCGTTCAGTATATACAGGACGTGGTGCTACCCACGCCCTCCGTGTTCGAGGAAAACTTACTGTCCACACTGAGCAGTTTTATATTTTTTAATAAAGTGGAAATAGTGTCGTTGGTGCAGGAGGACGAGAAGTTTCTCACCGAACTGTTTACGATGCTCACGGATCCGGCCACGGCCAACACGAAACGGCGCGATTTGGTGTTGTTCCTCAAGGAATTTTGCAACTATTCACAAAACCTGCAGCCCCAAGGTAAGGAATCGTTTTATAAGACGTTGACGTCGTTGGGGATCTTGCCCGCGTTGGAAATCACTCTGGCCATGGATGATCAAAAAACCAAGACTGCCTCCATTGACATTCTCACGTATATCGTTGAGTATTCACCTTCGGTTGTTCGAGAGTATACCCTGCAGCAGGCCAGTAATACAGATGAGGTAAGTTGTTGGTTTGTTGTCCTTAAACCAGTTCTAACCTAACCAGAAATTAATATAACAAGTACCTTAATACATTTTTATAGAGGTTGGAATTACCTACAACTTTTCTTCTTTGCAATTTTTTGATATCTCTCAAAATAAGGGAGTTATGGGCGGTTGAGTTTGATATTAGTTAGTAGATATCTCAAAGCACTGTTGCACCTTAGAGCAATTTTTTGCAAGCATTTCTCTTTCAGCAACCTTTTAGGGCAGGCTTGTAGAGTATAAAATTCTTAACAATAGAAATTTCACCTGTGATAAGAAGAGAGAAATCAATCAGTTACCGCCATTTGCACCGTCGAACTTCAAGCTCAGCTTAAGTTAAGCGTGGTTCAGACAGTCTGATCCACACCGACTTACGACGGTGTGGACATGTGGACATGTGTCAGACTGCCGCAGCGGATATGACGTAATTGGACAGTTAGTCACAAGATAAGATACTATTCAGTCTTTCTGATGATGTGGTCAAGTAAACAACTACCAAATGACGTCACAGTGTTTCTCTCTTCTTACTGCTGGTTTCCTATGTTGGAATTTCCATATTTGTATATCCGGTTTATGAGTGAAAACGCTATTCTTTTCAAGGGTCTGTCAGCTGCAATTGTGCCCTTAACTTAATAACGTCAATGTGACCAACATACAGGGTGGTCCAGTTTTAAATGTCAATAAATCCATAGCCAATTAAAAAATAAGTTGACATTCATTATGTCATTTTCCTGAAAAGTGCTTCCTAAGGAAAATACAGTCCTTCAAATTTCTGTTTAAAAAAACGGTTTTTTGTCATAACTGTCAGACCGTTGGAGCAATATTGATCAAATTTGGAACAAGCACTTTATTACACGATATTACGGTCAAAGACCCCAAACTAACCCAACTTAAAAATTGTCTTGGAAACGGAAAATTCACTTAAGAAGTTTAAAAAATATTATTGTAGCGAGTTTTCATAGTTTCCAGACAAACTAAAAGACTTTAGTTTTGAAAATTGAATTAGAAAAGATAAAAATTTCAGAAGCTTAAAAATTGTGTTTGTAACCAGTTTTCATGCAAATCGAGAGACTTTAATACTAAAAATTGACTTGTAGACATAAAAACTACTTTTTCAAGAATTTGTTACAACAAATTCATACATTTAAACCTTAAAAATTGACTTGAACCCCAAAATGTGACTGAATTAATGAAAAGTGACATCAGAAGCTTAAAATTTGCATTTGAAGTAAGTTTTCATAATTTGAAAACAAATTTCAATATTTTAGTCTTGAAAATAGTCTTAGATGCAGGACATTGACATTAGATTCATGAAAATTGTCTTGAAAACTAACTTTTCGTGCTTTTTACTTTGCTTTTCATTTTCTTCGAATTCTGGACTAATTTTAGTGCTTTAAAACTGCTTTCAGCTTGGAAAATCGAGTTTCAAGACTATCTTCACCAAGTTATTGACATAGCAAACTTAAAAAACAATTTTTACATTCAAAGTACACAATAGACTTAAAATGGCATTCCAAGCTTTGTCACTATTAAATCGACTTCTAGACACCACAGTGCTAAAAATTCGGGTATTTCTTAATAAACTAGACTGTTTTTAGTGTTTTAAGGCTGTTTTCAGTGCAAGATTTTGACTTATCAGGCCTAAAAACCAGTTTGTCCACTGACCATAGTCTTGAAAATGTTATTGCAAGCTTCTTCACTATTAAATTGACTTCTACACTCATAGGTGCAATAAATTGTAGCATCTCTAAGAAATTCAGACTGTTTTTAGTGCTTTTTAAGACTGAAAAATCGAGTTTAAGACTATTTCCAAAAGTCAAGTTTCTTCAGTAATAAAAGTAAAAAATTTTGGTACCAAATGCTACAATAATAGTCTTGAGAACTAATTTTTAGAAATAAAATAGTCCGAAAATTTAATTTACTTCTAGACTTGTTGTCCAGTCCAGAAAATTCAGTTGTACACCAATTAAGTGTTAAGTCTTGAAAATATACTTTTGGACTCTCTTTAGTCCCACTAAAGTCAGTTATAACTTTTTAAAGTCAACTTTTAGATTATCTTTAGAAGTAAAAAATGAGTTTCATGCACAGTACAATCTTTGTCTTGATTTCTGGACTGTTTTTAGTTCTTGAAATCCAGTTTCAGACACTCGACCAGGATGGCAGTTTGAGAAAACAAATTATAAGACTATTCTTAGTAGTAAATAGCAAGTTTTTAGACTATTCGGTACAAATTTGGACTCTCACAAGTCTTGAATGTTCAGTTTTACACTATAAAACGATTTTTTAAATTGAAATTTGTAGGACTGTAAGTTCCTTAGGAAACGTTTTTCAGAAAAATGACATAATGCAATTCAACTTATTTTTCGATTGGCTATCGAACGGTGAATTATTGACACTTAAAACTGGACCACCCTGTATAAAACTTAAAAATTGAGTTACTGCAAGTTTATGCTTTTTATGTTGTCGAAGACACTTCAGACTTTAGTACCTTAATATCAAGCAATCTTTTTTATATCCATTCACATTGTAGCAACGTTGCAGCGGATATCTTCAGCAACTGTCATAATTTTATACGTAAATGAGTATACAGTCAGGACATAAAGTTGGAAAAGCTGGTACAGCAGGTAGAAAAGCGGTGTCAAAGTTTTCAACTGCCAGAAACACAGTTTGAAAGGACAGTCAGGGACAAAATCGTCTGTAAAACCCACTTGGAGTAAGAAAATGACTGTTTTAAGCACATTTTTGGAATCCTAATTAAATTTCGCATTCAATAACTTGAAAAACACCAAAAAATGTGATACAGTCAGGTAGAAAAACGGTGTCAGTTTTCAACTGTCAGAAACACAGTTTGAAAGGACAGTCAGGGGCAAAATCATCTGTAAAACCCACTTTGAGTAAGAAAATGACCGTTTTAAGCACATTTTTGGAATCCTAATTAAATTTCGCATTCAATAACTTGAAAAACACCAAAAAATTTGATACAGTCTGGTAGAAAAACGGTGTCAAAGTTTTCAACTGTCAGAAACACAGTTTGAAAGGACAGTCAGGGGCAAAATCATCTGTAAAACCCACTTTGAGTAAGAAAATGACCGTTTTAAGCACATTTTTGGAATCCTAATTAAATTTCTCATTCAATAACTTGAAAAACACCAAAAAATTTGATAGTCAGGTAGAAAAACGGTGTCAAAGTTTTCAACTGTCAGAAAGACAGTTTGAAAGGACAGTCAGGGACAAAATCGTCTGTAAAACCCACTTAGAGTAAGAAAATGATGGTTTTAAGCACATTTTGGACAGGGTTAAGTTGTATCGTTTGGTCGCTAGAGGTCGTCAAAGTTGACTTTAATTTTGCGTTGTTTTCTGTGAATATCTCAGAAACGCCCCCAGTTAGAGTAGCTCTTCCAAGTAAATGATGTACTTGATTAAAAAAAAAAATAATTGGAATAGTATATTATTAGCATTTTTAGAGGCTACAGAGTTAGGTTAGGTTACTAATAGGCAGCTGTAAATTCACTTTATGCAATTTTTAATTACTTACCTCCCTGAAACTGAAATTTTTTTCTATTTTAAACCTATTTTTTTGTCATAGTATTCCCAAGTGTAGGATTCCCCAGTTTAAGAGGATCACTCATTACTACTAATCTAGTAAATTTATAGATGAAACAAAAATAGACATTTTTACTGTTCTAGGACCAAATCCTTCTAAATATCATAATTGAGCAAATGATCTGTGATTCCGACCCCGAATTGGGCGGGGCAGTGCAACTGATGGGCGTGCTCCGGATCCTACTCGATCCCGAGAACATGTTGGCGTCGGCGAACAAGTCTGAGAAAGCAGACTTTCTCAATTTCTTCTATAAGCATAGTGTACAGATCTTAATAAGTATGGTCACCGGGTTTTTTGTTTGTTTATTGGATTGTGCTTACGCCGATCGGTTTTTTTTTTGCAGCTCCCTTGTTAGAAAACACGGTAAACGACACGCCCCAAAAAGAAGATTATCGGCACGTGCAGCTCCTGGGACTGATCCTCGAATTGTTGTCGTTTTGCGTCGAACACCACACTTACCACATCAAAAACTGTATATTAAATAAGGATCTGCTGCGCAGAATTTTGGTTTTGATGAAGTCCTCCCATAAGTTTCTAGTTTTGTGCGCTTTAAGGTATTTAACTCTCTAAAAGTTTTTTCAGTGTTACAAATTGTTGATTTAAAGGTTTATGAGGAAACTGATAGCGTTGAAGGACGAATTCTACAACCGGTACATAATCAAAGGTAACCTATTTGCGCCGGTGATCGACGCCTTTATTCGAAATAAGGGCCGATACAACCTGCTCGATTCAGCCATTATCGAAATGTTTGAGTTTATCAAGTCGGAAGACATCAAAACATTATGCTCTCACGTAGTGGAGAATTACGGTAAACGTTTGGACAGTATCTGCTACGTGCAGACGTTCAAAGCACTTAAACACCGCTACGACCAGCAACAAGATAAACTAAAGGAACGCAACAGTTTAGATAGGTTAGATTGTGGTGTTTTATTGATTGGTTTTTGTTATAAAAGATTCTTGTAGCGTGCCGTCCATTTTGCGAAACAGCAGATATAGACGGGATCAACGTCAGTTGGAGGAAGAGGAAGAGATGTGGTTCAACGAAGACGACGATTACGACGACGGACCTTCGGTGCACAAATCTCCGACTACGCCTCCACCTTTTGCCGACGAAATTTTCTCCAAAAAAATTGATAGTAATCTGGAGAGTATAGGGGGTAAAACACTGCTTGCTTTTAAGCTGGGTTTATACAGCGCACAATGCATAACTTAATGCATAACATTGCACAAAAAATCACAAGGGTTTCGTTTTGGTGTTTATACAGTCCCACAACATATAATTTTTAACCAATGAAAAGAGTTTATGACAACACGTGATAAATGTCATTGCAATGTGAAATGTTATTTTTCTGTCACTTGCCATTTGTCAATCATGTCAAGCACAGATAAGGACGATAAGGCAAAAAGGTGTGCTTGCTGTTGTAAAGTTGGATAAGGGGAAAAAAAACATTTTTAATAACAACAATATATTAGAATTCTCCATATTTAGAAAGCCAACACAAACCGACCAGGCCATCCCTGTTGATTCCAACCACCACTCACAACACAAGATGGCAGCGTTCAGCTGTTATTATTCCATGCTATTTTCTGCATAGAATAACCTTCTGATAAATATCTGAAAAACAGAACTAGCAATACTACACATTTTTATTTGGAATTGAGAATATACTTACTGCAGAGTGAGGGCAAGACGTTGTTTTGGGCTAATTGGAATTTTTGTCTTGTCTTTCTGCAGGTATGGCCCCACAAGAGCTAATAACTTATGGAACAGTTCTAGAGTCATACGAGTATATTTGAAAAACTGCTCTGTATCATGTTTTTCTGCAAACTGAACTATTTTTTCAAAAACACTATGTTCATTGCGTTTTCTATTCATAGGTCGCGTTTTAAACCTCCGTATTCTCCTTTTCTTGACATCTAAGCTTAATGTTGTAGCTGCAGTACCCATCAAGAGTAGAAGCCCCAATTGTTGCCAAGGTTCCATCTGCAATTGTTTAATAAATTCTTGATGTAAAGAGAAACTAATTAGCTCTAGATAATTTTTACCACTAAACTCTGTTTTTTCCGGAGACACTTCAACTGTTTTTATTGCACTAAATGACCAAAAAATCACAAATACAAAATCAACAACAAACATACATACACAAAAATATGACATTACAAAATTTTGCGCATGTGTACAGTTGTTTTCGCATAAGAATTGCATAGAAAGTTAAAAATTATGAACTTTCTATGCGGTATTGTGCAAGTGTTGTGCGCTGTATAAACGACAGTAGGCATTACTGTAAAGCCAACTTTCTATGTTATGCATTAAGTTATGCATTGTGCGCTGTATAAACCCAGCTTTAGTTTTGTAGGCAATTTTAACCTTTCAGTTGCAGGAAAAGTATTAGAAAAAAAGTCCTCATTGATGGACGTGACCGGACTGGGCAACATGGATTGTATAGCGGGGAAACTGGGGGAGAAAAAGTCGACGGCACAACAATCGAACCCAATCGAAGTGAACGGTCCTTCTTGTAAACAAGTGAGTGGGGAAAAATTTTAGTTACGAGTTTTTTACGTGCACTTTTACAGGTACAGGCTAACAACAATTCAACGTCACCGAAATTGTTACAAACCCAACCAGGTGCGTTGAATAACAACGCCACAACGTCGGCGGCCACCACGACGACGACAACGGCACCTACGGTAACGACGACGCCCCAGGAAACGCCGCCTGTTACCGTACAACAAGCCGGTGATGGAAAAGTGTCAGTTTTCAAACGGGTATGGGTAAGAAATATTATTGATTCTCTAGTTAGTTAGTTAGTTAGTCTTCTTTATTTCTAATTATGGTCACAATACATTTCCTGTAACTACAAAAAACATACATGAAAACACAAAAAAAAACAGCGTCATTTTAAGATGAGCGTACACCTAATAGTCTCTTACATAATCCCTGATACAATATGGCTCTAAATTAATTAACATCTGTTTTACCTTTCTTTTAAAAAGTTTCTCATTTCTTTCTAATTTTAAATCATTTTGTAATGTATTAAAAAGCTTCAAACAGGCACAATATGGATTTTTTTCGGTTATAGTTAATCTGTGTATCGGATAATTTACATTTACGCTTCGAGTGTTATAACTATGATGTACCTCCAGATCAAACATACTTTTGTTTTTGAAAAAGAAAACTATACATTCATAAATATATAGTCCCCACACAGTCGTCAGAATGCCATTAGCTTTGAAAACCCCCCTGCAGCTCTCCCTGTATCCCATTTTCTTGACTATTCTAAGTGCTCGTTTTTGTAAAACAAAATTTTTTTCCATTAAGCTATTAGAACCCCAAAACATTATCCCATACTTGAGCACAGATTCAAAGTTTGCGTAATATAGGATTTTTAATGTTCTTTCATTCATGAATTTCGCAGTGACTCGTATGCCATAGCAAACTGAACTAAGCTTTTTGTTTAACTCTAAAATATGATTTGACCAGTTTAGGAATTCATCCAAGTGAATTCCAAGAAATTTGGTATGTTCTACGAGCTCTGTATTTGATTGTCCAAAAGTTGGTGTTCCAGGTTTTTCAATTTTGAATTGTTTTGTTCTAAAGAGTAGAACCTTTGTTTTATTATTATTAAGTAATAATCTGTTACTTTTAAACAAATCTTGTGCTCTGCAAAATAAGTTTTCTCCCGATAGTGCTAGGCTTTCTACATTTATTCCCCCTGTCAATAAATTCGTATCATCGGCATAACTCGTCACATGCTCATTTTCTGAAAGCAGAATGTTGCTCAGGTCATTAAGAAATACAATGAATAAAATAGGTCCCAGTATGCTTCCCTGTGCAATTCCAATTTTATTTTCCTTCAGACGTGAGAAATAATTCTGTCCATTTTTTAATATTTTAACTTTTTGTTGCCTATTAGTTAAATATGATGAAAACAAATGTAATGTTTGACCTCGTACACCGTAAGCCTTAAGTTTTCTAAGCAACATATCTGGGTCAACACAGTCGTTCGCCCTTGACAGGTCCAAGAAGATGCCAATCGCCAGGTTACCTTTTTCTATACTTTCTAATATCCGTTTTGTAAAGTTAAATATTGCAGTCTGCGTGGACCTTCCAGGCACATAACCATGCTGATTTAAGCTCAATAAATTACAATGCTTGAAAAAATCTATCAACCGTTTACACATACATAATTCAAAAATTTTTGAAAAAGCCGGTAACAGACCAATAGGCCTGTAGTTTTCCATCAAATCCGCATTTTCTTTTTTAAATAAAGGCTTAATCAACGCTATCTTTAATTGCTCTGGAAATATACCATGTTTGAAAGAATTATTAATTATATGGCAAAGCACATCTTTAACAACCGGAATAGCTGGTTTGATGATGCTAGTAGGTAGGTCGTCAATCCCACTACTATGCTTATTTTTTATTTTTGCTGACAATTCACATAACTCCTGAGTGGACATCTTTCTAAGAAACATAGACTGGTCATTCTCCCTAATGCTGCAGTTAAAGGGGATGGTGTTTAATTGTTTTAAAATATCTGGAACAATTGAAAGCAAGTAGTTATTATATTCGTTGGGAATATCTTCCGGATCGCCCTTAATTGCAGTTTCAGGAAAATTATTATTCTGTCCAGTTATCTCTCTGCAAATCCTCCACATACATTTATTCTTAATTTTCTCTTTCTCTAACTGTAACCGTGCAAGTAAGGTCAGGATTAATCAAGTCAAGTTCTGGTTTTAGGGTTTAGTGGATTACGAAGGTGGTGATTCGGATGAGGAAGAAGAGACGACGGACGCGGGCGGGGGAGGCGAAAACTCTAGCAAACGACCGCGACTTTCGTAGTGCTCCTTTTATGTTCCTTACGGAACCCTACTTATTACAGCCACGAAGGTAAGTCACTCAATTGTTTAGTAATTTGTATAGAAAGTGTGGTTAATGCAGGGAAAAATCTTTCTGTTGGCAACATTGGATCTATTTATGTTCAATTTGCTGTGTTGTGACTCTTATTCAAGTATTTTGCTTTAGTTTAATGGTGGTCCATTGTAAAGGGACTAAGGATGTTTTTAGGAACATTGTCACTTTAAAAAAAGCCTCAAAAGTGTCTTTTTTTAGGGTTGTTCTTAAAATTTGTGTGTAACATATTGTATACAGATCTTTTAACTGTTTTACTTATTAAAATAGAGTACGATATTCACGAATCTGCACTTACTGACTACACCATTTACACATGTAGTTTAGAAAATATCACTTGGATTTTAAAAATATAAGTTGGATTTCATAATCTATAACTTGTATTTCATTATTGTAAATTTGGTTTTAGAAAACGTAATTTGTCTTTCAGATTCGTCACTTGTATTTTAGAACACGTTATTTCAATTTTTGATTTTTTTGTGGTTCTATGTGGTTATTAGTTCATTGTTTTTTTTTTAATATCACTTTAAGCAAAAAAACCCGCCCATCGGGAGTATTAATTTATATGAAATATACAGGGTGTCCCATAACTATATCACAATCCCTCGGGGGCATGCAGAGGAGGTCAAAATAATACGATTTGTTCATATAATTTTTTTTTAAAGTCACTCTTAAGGGAAATATCGAGCGCCAAAGAACTGCCTTCCAATTAACGTTTTTGGCCGTAACTTTTGAAACACTGTATATTGTAATGATTATTGGGTTTAATGTTTTATCGAAAGAGACCTTCTATTTGACATGAAAACCAGGTGTCTCGTCTTTGAAAGGCAGGAACTAACTGGACCTAAGACACAATTTGCTTAAACTTTGACAGCTGTCATTATTTTCAGCTGCAAACGCCATTAATGGATACTCTTGACATTTTTATCGAAAAATTGTACTCTTCCTTTATTTCGATAAAATAAACGAGATACGGTTTTCGAGATAAATCGATTTTTTATTGAACTGCTTAAACGACAATGTTATTAAAAATATTCGTTAAACTATTTACTTTTTTTACTTATTTACTTTTTTTGCTCAACTTTAATTTTCCAAATTACAAATGACCATGTCTGAAATCCAACTGCTCTTTTCTATAATACAAGTGACTAATCTGAAATGCAAATTGCAATTTCAAAAATCAAAGTTATTATTCTAAAATTGAAAGTACCTTTTCTGAAATACAAGTGATATATTTTAAATCCATCTTATGGTTTCTAAAATTCAACTGACGCTTTCTAAACTACATGTGTAAATGGTGTAGTAATTTTGACCATTTTGGTTTGATTGAACTACTTGAACGTCTTTAAAACGTCATAAATAGGAAATTATTCGATTTTTGAAGTTCATTTTTTGAATAGTGTTAAGTAACCATCCTTTGTTAACCATCCCGTGCCAGAGCCTCTATAAGTGTCTTAAACCTTTCCAAATTTGTTTTAAATTGTCAGAGGCCTCTAGGACTACATTAAAAGTTGCGTAGACCTCTAAATGCTACTAAGAACGTTCTAAAAAGTGGCAGAGCCCTCTACAAATGTCTTAAACCTTCCCATAACTGTTTTAATTTGCCAGAGGCCTCTAGGACCATTTTTAAAGTTCTATAGACTTCTAAATGCTACTGACAACCTTCTAAAAAGTGGCAGAGCCCTCTACAAATGGCTTAAACCTTCCCATAACCCCACTGAACAGACTATATCAACAATGTGTCTACTTTTGTCTTCCGAAAAAAAATACGCACATACCAGAACTAAATTTGTAGCTTTAACACTCACTTTAGAACTGTATTAACGTTGTATTTTCACTTCAATTAATATATTCCAGGTAAGGCGAAAAAAAAACTGGAGCAATAGCAAACAAAAGAAAGGAACAGTGACAAAACAAGTTAACTAAACAAAACAAATTACTCGGTGTTTATAGTTACGAATCAAATGGACAAAAAACGCAACGCGGAACGCGCGCAACTGTGAATTTTATCTAGGCTAAGTCGTAATATCTAGTGGTAGATGAGTAGCGTTTACTACTTTAAAAAAAAATAAATAAAAACAGAAAACTGTAATAGTGGCATCGGAAATCGTATAAAGTAGAATCAGCGTCAATGGAACTAAAGTTGTGTGTGTATAAACCGCCTTGCTTCGTCCCCTAAAAAAAAAAACCAGGTTAGAATCGATTTTTATTTTCATTTTTGTTCTTCTGAATTGTTGTAAAATATGTTTAGTAATTCTATCAGGTTGAAAACGGGAGAAACAGGTCGACGGTAATAGTCTATTGTGTATATAAAATAAAATGTCAATTGCCCGGATCCAGAATGCGTTGCGCAAGATTGTCACAGAAAACTCTCGAACACCTCCCACTCTCCAATCTAAATTTCTCGAAATTTTTTTTTTGGAAAATTTTGAGTAATTTACTACAAAAGTACAGTGGGTGGCGCTCGAGTAAACCTCAATTGTGACGTCATGTGATGAAAATATATTGGTCTCATGTGTATTTTTTTATTTAATTTATTTGTCGTACCAATTTTGTGACCGGTCACGCGGTACCTCACATCCCCCTGTGAGGGGTGGGTTTTCTGATTCTACCTCAAGTTTTGATAAAATCCAACATTTTTCAAAAAATTTATCTTGTTTTGGAAAGTGCTGTGTTTACTCCGGAGATTTTTATTCTTTTGACAAGTTTGATTTTTAGTATAGAATTTTAATTTACAGGAAAATCCACCTTGTTAAAAAATTTGCATTACATTTTTCGCGTATAGTTTCATCCCGATCAAGAAAAACCGTGATTATAGATACGTTCCTCTTAAAAAAAAAAAACAACCAGAAAACTGTGATGCACACTAACTTAGGACTACTGAGTGTACATAGAGGATGTGTCCACTAATTCTTCCCAAAATCCTGTTCGTCGAAAGTATGTTACAAGAACTAGCCGCTTCCAAGTCGTTTCTTGTGGTAGATTTTTGCAAGTGTGATTCGATCCAGACGGATTTGTACGAGTATGTATTTATTTTGAGTTTTTATAGTTTGTTGTTGTTGTACTTTAAGTTGTACGAATATACACACATACAAACCACATAAGGCAGCCCGAACATATTTTTTATACGGAGACACGTCACCAATCGTTGCTTAGAGAAAAGTCAACCGTTACTTTGTAAGCATTTTTCTAATCTTCCTTCTATTGTAATAAATTAATGTTTTTAAAAGATTGTAATATAAAATATGTACTCGTTATATTTAGGTAAATAAATATATAATACGAATACGGTTTTAGTTTTTCTTGTCCACCACTTCAGCTTTCAGACGTTCCACCAGCGATTTTCTGATCTGCATTTGACCGGGTGGAAAGTGTCCTTTATCGCCTGATAAAACGGCTTCGGCCGCTTTTGCCGATTTGGGACGGTTCTTAGTAGTTGAAGCACCTGTTTCGTTGGTTAAATGTTTTTGTCGCGCCTCTTTTTTTAGAGCCACCAGTTTGTCTCTTTGAGCCCGTAGGTAGTCCTGACGTTTCTTCAGTTCTAAAGTGTCAACCTAAAACGTTAAGTTAGTACTGTACAGCTTAGTCAGCCATTTATACGCACCTCTTTAGCTTTTCTAGGTGGTACTGGAGGCTTCTCTTCATTTTCCGTCAGCTTAACATCGGATGTAGCATTCTCTGAACTTTGTTCTGTGATGTTTAGAGTAGTGACTAGAGTGTCTTTAAGTTGCTGCTCTAAAATTGGTTTTTCCTCTATTAAATGTTCAATTTCAGCCTCAGTGGTAACGGTTTCTTCTTCAACGAACCTCCTGAAACCCACCAACACACACATACTGATCACTGACATATTAATTAAGTTTTACTTGGCGACTTCCTCCAGAATTTCTTTCTCCAACTTTGACTCTCTCTCCACCGTAACTGGGATGGTTCTAACGTTGGAGACGCCTTCTTCTCCTTGGCATTTCGGCACAAATGACTGCGGAGTAATTCCGTACTTTTTCTCGATGAGTTCCAGGGCTTGGAGCTGGAGCTCCACGTTGCGTTGCGTCATCATTCTTGCGAACATTTGAAAGTCGTTTGCCGCCCAAATTTGTTCGAACAAATTCTAGAATTTATTTCTTGAATATTTTTCCTGAAAACTTGATGGTTCGTTTACATTATCGAAGGAAACATAGCGTTTGCCTTCGGCGCAGGCTTTTTCAAACTGTTCAGAAGTGATTCCGATGTCCTCCATGAAGTTTGCCAGCATAAAGTCCACCTGTTTTTCAAAAAGTTAGTTTACACCAGCTAAACTGGGGTTTTAGTTACCAGATTCTTAAACTCTTCGAATATTTTGCGGTAGTCGTCGTTTTCGGTCACGTTAGGTTCAAAGACTGCAATGAACGCATTAAAACACCTAAGTTACGGTTTTCAGTGGTCTTACTGAGGGATTTTTCTTCGACAAAGCTCTGTAGAGGTGCATTCCAAATGGGACCGTTTAAAAAGGCCACCAACGAGTCAAACACCCACGAATCGTCTTCACCCGACATTTTGGTGTGCAATTATCATTAAAGAAAAATCATTAACCAGGCTCTGTGTGTTTGTATTTACCGCCCATATGAGGTTGTCATGAGCAACAATTTGTTCATAAATCAAAAGGCGTTTATTCTATCATAAAATCACTGTTATAAATTTGAACTTCAGTAGTATTATAATTATTTTATTAGCAAAAAAAATAAATTTAAATTATTAGCCCTGATGGCATCATTTTGTATGCGTACACTTGGCAACACTGCTTCCATATCACTGTCAGTTTCGTAAATGTCACTGCTTTATTTTGACATTTGTCAGCCTTGTTTGTAAACAATAGTGTTTTTTTTTAAATAAAACCAATTCGTTTTTAAGTGCTTTTTTACAGTTTATTTTAAACTTTCAGCAATTATAAGCATTTTATTAAAAGGGTAATTAAAAAAGCTTGAAAACTATTCGTTTCTAACCTTTCAATCAGTTGATCAGTCAAATTTTGACGCACTGTCAAAAAAAAAACCACAATGTTTTTATAGGATTTTCGGGTGAGTGTTGGTCATTTTCCTGCGTGTTTTTGTACGTGAAAGCGGTACCGAAAGTCCACGAACCGGACGGTACCACGTTCTTTGATCTCCAACTCATCAACGACCCGTTTTTTTTTTGCCGTGCGTAAAACTGCTGAACTCACCCTACCGTAATGGGTTTGGGTGGTATTGTTAAGTGGATCCTGCGAAGGGCATTCCAATTGACCATTTTCTTAGCTCTGTTAGTGTTAATACCTTATTTACCTCCTAAAGTTAAGATTGAACAATCCATCAGGTAAGTGAAAAATGTTTTTATTGCTTGCCTTGGTTAAGGAGTGTTTTTTTTGTAGAATAACACCCTCAAAACCTTTAACTGGAAAATTGTCATTAAATAATCGTTTGGATGAGGTTGAAGTGTGGCACCGAGGTGATTTTGTAGGTCCTGAAGGTTTTGCAGACCTAAATGGAGAGTTATACACCTCACTTTATACTGGGGATGTTGTCAAACTTACAGGTATTTTTGTGACCACTCTGTATAATACTTATGGGTTTTACATGAAGTATTTTACAGGAAACCACATAACTCCAGTGGTTAAGTTTGGTAAACCTTGTAAGAATGCTTATGAGGAAAAGATTTGCGGGAGACCACTCGGATTAACTTTTGACAAGTCTGGTACTTTATATGCGGTGGATTCTTATTATGGTATTTTCCAGGTGGATGTAGCCACAGGTTTGATATTGTAATGCATGCTCGACAAGTTTGGTGAGTGTGTTTAGTGTTTCAGGTAAGAAAAAACAGCTGGTCAGTCCTAAAACTGACATAAATGGAGCATCAGCCAAGATTTTTAATTCCATTGCCCTGGCCAGTAATGGAGATTTTTACTGGACAGATTCAAGCACTAATTTTACTCTGGAAGATGGAATTTTTGTAATGCTGGCTGATCCTACAGGAAGGTGAGTTTTATTGCATATCACTTGGATCCAATAATTCCATTTTACAGCTTGTTTAATCTGGTTTTATGTTATTTAGAACTTATCAATTGAAGTAAATATTATTACCAAAGTGATAAGGGAGGAATAGTTTTTATTGGGTCTAAAAGTAATTCTTTAATCTCTTAAAAATATTTATTTATGGCAATCATGTATGCAGAAGCTTTAAAACTGTTGCTATGGTTGATAAAAGAGTTGATCACATATTTTTTGGTACAAATCTTGTATTTGTTTAAAAAATTAAACTAGTGTATAACTCGGTTATTTGAAAAACTATCTAAAAAGTGTAATAAGAAGAGTTGAAGCGAATTAAATTCTCTACAAGACTGCATCAGGGCATTTTTGCCCTAAAAGGTCATTTGAGGAAGAAATTTCTCCAAAACTGTTTTAAAAAATGAAATGAGTGCATAACTTGGTTATTTGAAAAAATATCAAAAAAGAGTAAAAATACAGTAAATTTGAACAGGATATGTTACAATACTTTACATAAAATTTGTATAATAATTAAATAATTAATCTAGATTGATCCATTACAATGCCAAAACAAAAGAAAACAGGGTCTTAATTGAGGGAATTCATTTTGCTAATGGCGTCGCCCTTTCTGAGGATGAAGAGTTTGTTATTGTGGCTGAAACAGCTGGCAGTCGCATATTAAGATATTACTTGAAAGGCCCTAAGAAAGGTTAGCTGCATACATTTATCAAAATTTGGGCTAAAAAATTATTTTTGTAAAGGCACTCATGATGTCTTTATTGACGGTCTTCCTGGTTTGCCTGATAATTTGAAAGCGGACGGAAAGGGCGGTTTTCTGGTGCCTTTACCGCTAGCACGTGACGAGGAACACCCCTTCCTTTCTCAATCAATTGCCCCTTTTCCTTTGATCAGGAAAGCCATAGCTCGTTTAATGGGTACTGTAAAACTTTTGTTCCAAACGATTGATAAGTACTATCCAAACGAAGTGTCCCTTAAGGTCATTCATTATGTAAGTTTTATCACTTAATTGGTGTTTGACTGGACACGTGTTAGGGTGTGTTTAGGTCGGACATTTTACGTCCTTGCCCAAGAAGCTAATCCCGCGCAGAGTTACTGTGTTAAGGATTAATAGAAAAGGTGAAATCACTGATAGCGTACACACCACTACCGGAAAAATTGAATCAATTTCCGAAGCTCACGTACTGAAGGACATTCTATATTTGGGTTCCCCCTTTAATGATTACATTGCGAAAATCCCGTTGGCTAAGTTGGGTTGGGATGACTTACGTCAGGTGAGTTTTGTGGTTTAGTTGTTGGGACTTTTGGTTTGAGTTAATATATCTAGGAGGAACGGGTAAAGCGAGCTGTTCCCGTTGACACTCCCAAACCCATAACTACCCCAAAACCCTCAACTACAACAACCCCAAAACCTACAACGACTACTCCAAAACCTACAACGACTACTCCAAAACCCTCTACAACAACCTCAAAACCCGCAACGACTACCACAACTACCCCAAAACCTACTACAACAACTCCAAAACCTACAACAACTACTCAGAAACCCACTACTGCCAAGCCTCAAACCACACCCCCACCCAAACAAACTCCTCCCCCAGCTAAACCGACCAATCCTCCATCACAACCAGCAGGTAAACAAACCACGCCTCCAGTGAAACAGGCGCCGCCTGCGGCTCAAGAACGCAAACAGGTAACATAAATGTCATTTATGCCCGTATTCATAGTCGCACCTCGAAGGAACCCTTAAGCCTTCCTTTCCTCCTCAAGTAGCCCTTGAGTAAGGCGCCCTTGCAAATGATAGAAAACTGTCAACACCGTAAATAAATAAAATATCTTAACCTATAACTGGGGTGTCAAAAAAGCTGAAGTATATTGCTTGCTCTTTCTGTACCACAGATTTAGGTAAAGTTATGGTGGGTTTATATTCATTTAAGATGTATCATTTATGATTTTTAAGTGCGTTTATACTCATTTAAGAAGTAAAGAAACACATGTAAGATGTAACCAATTAGAGAACGTTTCAAACACAGGTGATTACCATAGTTGACATTTGACAGCTTTGAACACATGCGCAATACGATTTTCACGTAAGAATCCTTACTTTTTAAATCATAATTAAAATATAACCAATTTTCAAGGCCACTTCTTACATGATACATGTTAAATGATAAATGATACGTGAGTATAAACGGGAGCCCCATATCTTATGGGTTAACCTCACTTTTAATTTCTTACTTCTTAGATGATACGTCTTAAATGTTAAATCTTAAATTAATATAAACCCACCATTGGACAAGAAAAGATATTTTATGAATAACGGTTATGTAATAAAATCTAAATGGGGACAACTCAAAAAAATGGAATTCCCAGTGTTCTGCCGCTTTTTACAGTTTTTACAGATGTGGTCAGTCTTTCCTGTTTTTTTAAACTTTGTACAATTTTTTGAGTGTGAAAAACACATTTTATTTAAGCAAATATTGGTTTGATGCAACAAATTCTCAAATCAGTTGAAATTGTAGTTAGAAATTTGAGCACCCTGTAAATCGGTTATTTTCGGTAGGTCAGGGAGGTTAAACCACTCAAATTAACCGTCTTGAGTTCCTTTTTCCAGTGGTGTTGAGCAACTAATTCTATCTGAAATATTGCGTACAGGGTGACCGAAAACAGGCAATCACCATAATTTTCATGCATACTGGAAGCAAAAACGGTACTGCAAATTTGGGGTGCTCTGAGTTAAGGAGTCAATTAAGAACATTTTTGATCCCCGTTTTCGAGTTATTTAGCAAAAACTGGTTAGATGAAACAAATATTTAAATCAGTTGAAATTTGATCACGCTGTAACTCAGTTATTTTTGGGAGTTCGGGGTGGTTCAACCACTTAAAAAACCAGTTTTGAGCTCCTCTTTCCAGTGGTTTAAAATCTTAAGGCTGTTAATAACTGTATAATTCCAGGAATCGGTAATCCACGATCTACATTTTTTTCCAGTGAATTTCTCACAAGAGAAAAAACCTCCTCTGTAATGGAAAATTTTGAAAATCTGTATCTTATCTTAAATTCAGCTGTATCATACAATTCCAAGGGATTTTCTGCATCACGTATATACCTTTTCAGTAAGCGTTAATAAAAATTCGGTTGTGCTACTACACGGTCCACAAAATTAAGAAACCCATCTAAATCCATACTTTTCTTTTATCCAAACAATTTAAAAATATACAAGCAATAGATCATTTTGAGTCACCTGGTTTTGACACTGGCTTTCGACGGCAGCCATATTGCCGGGGGGGCAGACAACTGAATTTAGCTGTATGGATTTTCATTGTTATTTGTGATCTCCTGGTGTTTAATAAACTGTTTAAAAGGAAGCAGAGTACATTTAGTTGATATGTAGGGAGAGACACTGTTAAAAACTAAAAAAATCATCTGTGCTTTTGGAAAGCCTGTAAAATATAATGTTTTTGAATCATTATCTTCTGACAAGCCAGGCGATTTTAGTTTTTCTTGCAATGTATAATTTTTTGATTTGCAAAATTGAGATCTTCTGATAGACAATTTATACACAGCATTTTGTTCACTTTTCAGTTGGCTATTGTCATGAATTTGTTGAAGTTGTTCCAAGTAAGATACAGATACTTCTGTAGTTCCCTGTTCATGTTCATAGCTAACGTGCTTTCTCACCTTCATGTTCATCTTCGTATATAAAGGTCTTATTACAGATAAATTATAACTTTTGTACAAAAACTTACTATTGTGAGACGTTTTGTTTAACGCTTATCTGCTTGAACATGCTGCTATACACTTTGTACATTTTGGGTTTTGGTAATAATATATATCCCATATTTACAGAAGAAACTCAGTCAGGATTGTCCTTATCCTCCAATTTAGCTGGTTTGCCTAAAAAAACCAAACAAAACTGACAAAATACACAAAAATTAAAACAATATTTTATTTAACCATACTTTGTTAGATGCTGCACTACTGACAAATAATAATAATAGATACCTGGGACAGTGATTTGCACAAATTCGTGCATTATTAAGGAAGTTTACTTAAATCCCCACGTTTTAAAGCGGCAACCCATTTAAGTCGACGTTCTTTTGACAAGGCGTTTAGTTGTTCTCCCCGGTTCTTCAACGCTTTGGGACTCTTGAAAAATCGAACTTTATCCCTTTCTGCTCTATTTCCACAACGCACGACTGAACAAAACGACGGCATTTTTGTACAATCTTCTGAACTCAATCGAAAATTTCTCTGGTTTACATTCAACTAGTGGGTCTGTATGCCCCCCGGCAATATGGCTGACTTACGTTTGACGTTTGTGACGTCACCTCGAAATGGTCTTATTATAATTTAATGTCGAGGTCGCCTCAAGGTACCTTCTACCGTCCCTCGAAAATTCTTCTAGGTCAAGGAACCCTTAAGAGCGTCTATGAAACAAATTCGGTGCATTAAGGGTGCTTTGAGGATCGAGGGAGCCTCAGGGAAGAACTATGAATACGGGCATTAGACTGGGTGGGGGTTAAAGTGGATTGGTTTCAGGCGAAGCCACAAGAGGGTGCTCAACGTAAACCAAACTAAAATATGAATCTTCCCGACGAACGTGTTATGGCGTTTTCCATTGGCATGTTTACTGCAAAACCACTGCATTGCCATACTGTTTCAATGGCATTTAATAGAACAGGGAGTCCGATATATTAGTTTTGCACTAAACTTGCCAATCGAAAACACCATTAGTGAATCTAGTTTGAGGTGGTTAGCGTCCAGCAGCCATCACCATAAAAAATATCATTCCGGCGTTGCATTTTTTGTCATAAGTTAACAGTGTGTTCTGTGATACAGATCAAGAAGTGTGACAGACTGTTTATGTAACTACAGTACACTTACGTAGGGCTAATTTGTCGAAAGCACATTTTTTTATTTTTAGTTACCTTTTAGGTGGTAATAAAAGTTTCTCATCGTGGTAATAATGAATCAGTAATAATATATTTAAGAAATTTAAGGTGTTCAGTAAAGTGAAACTGTTTTTTGCGGTTGTTTTGGTAAAGTCTAGTAATATTGTACTAGATGTTAATATAGTCTGTTTGTGTGGTTGTGAGTTTTGAAACAAGTTTTTTTAGTGGTTATCTGTCCTCAGGGTAGTGTGTATTTCATGTTGTTGATTTTTTTTTAAATATATTTTACTCCTGAAGTTTTACTGTATTTTTTTGGTCTATACCTGTATAGAACTGTCAGTTCGGAACGCGTTCCTACCTACTATTTGTATTCAGCTGTCATCTGTCAAAAGAATTCAGTTTGAATTTGAAATACAGGTTCCAGTTTAAAAAATGTGTTCTTCAATAATTTTTCAGTTTTTAAGTTATTTTGTAATCAAGTGGTCAAAGTGCTTGTTTTAGTGCGGTAATAACGTTGTTTGCCTGGATAAAATCACTTTTACGTCGTCAGAGTGTGGGTTTTTCTACAAGACTTCACGTCCAAAATAAGTGCTGACTGCTTGCTTTACTAAACTGGTAAGTTCAGGCAATGAACAATTAACGTTTTCTTGTTTACTGGCTTCAGTAGTAGAATTGTATAAAAGTTTTATTGCAATATAGGTTATGATTAGAAAAAATAAAAAATATGCAGCCAACTGTGATTGAAACTGGTATAGGTTTCACAGCCCTCTTTACCATTATTTAGTTTCAGTTTTTGCACCGGCTACTATACTAGAAAGCCTAGAAGGTGCTTGTCAAACATTCCAATATGGCGGGAATAGAGATGACAGTTTGTATTGTGGAAATTGAGTTTTTTAAGGAGTAGATTAATTTTTACGGTTTAAAATCAAGACTTGAGGTTAATTGCGTAAGTTATTTTTGATTGCTGCCGTTCATAACTTTTTCAAGCCACATTGTAACAGCAATTCAGGAAAAAGCCCAACAGTGTCAGTTTTTTACTTTACAAAAAACCGGATCTAACTCAACAGTGGTTGAACACTTTGAAGTGGAATGATTTTACTCCAACACTGTACTCAATGGTAAGTACAAGTGCTTTCTAATACAGTAAACTTATTAGGAGTTTGTTACATGTGAGTTACATTTTAAAGCATCCTTCATTGTGAGAGCAACAAAAATAATTTTGAATGAATGTTCTTGGTAATAACATCAGGACCATTTACCAATTTTGCTTACCTAGTTTCAAGGATTTACAGATTTTCTTACATTGAACAGTTTGCTGTGTGTTGTACTTTCCAGGACAAATGTTCTAACCAGTTTGGGTTAGGCTGGACTTGATTGTGTATAAAAAGCTCTATCTATACATATCTGGATCAGGAATGATCCTTTTTTTGATTTTTCACTCACAACTTCCAATCAACTACACGAAACAATAAAAAAAAACATATTTTTTACTGCATTTGCAGACGTTTGTGTATAAAACGAAAACCGCTAACGCCGCCATTATAATTGACATTTTAGGCTTTCTATAGTAGAAGGCAATATACGGCCGATGCACGTCATTGACGTTTAACACGCCTTGTTGCCAGATGTTTAGTTTTTTCATTAAAACACGAACTTTACATAAATTTTGTTTTTATTTACTTCTTATATAGAAGTTGACGCAGTTTTTTAACAGAGAATTTTGAATAACAATATTAGTCAATATTGAGTTTTTTTTGCCTCTCTGTAAGCAGTTTTTAGCCAAGTCATCAACAACAAAAACAAAAACAGGAAACGGTCAACTAGCAATCTGGCAACAACGCACACAACTCGTTAAACGTCGAGATCGAGAAGGTCACGTTTGTGTCAGAATTGCGTTTAGTTAATAAGCGCGTGTTAGAAAGAGAGCGCTACAGGTCGCAACTAATCGCTAAGCAATACGAATGCGTTTTCAACACGTCAAACTCACTGATGACGTGCATCGCTCCCATTAGTGCCCTGGACTATAGTATAGAGGGCGGTGGTTTTTGCCATTGTTAAGGTTAGACAAAGACAAAAAATTTCAATTTTACGAGTGGGACGTTGATCGTCAGT
The DNA here is from genome assembly GCF_016097725.1 of Ips typographus. NCBI lineage: Eukaryota > Metazoa > Arthropoda > Insecta > Coleoptera > Curculionidae > Ips > Ips typographus. The sequence goes on along the minus strand of NC_138426.1, from coordinate 7,013,355 downwards.
CATCGAGGTGTAAAGTGATCTATAAAATGTTTCTCTTCATAGAAACCATAAAAGTACTAATAAACACTTTGAAAATATTTTATTGATTATGATCAGGTTGCACAGGTACAAATATAGGCTTACATTGTAACTACTCTACTATATTAATCACAGACATCAAAAGATACATAAAGAAAGAAGTAGCTTAAAGCTTTTAACCCATAAAAACTAGGGGATAAGGATTGTTGCTCTCCATCTCGACAGTGCTTGGCGGACGTGGTGTAGGTGGTCTTGGATCTCCATCTGAGCTGCCTAACAGCCAATAAGTGGTCACGAATCCCTTCCCTTTCAGCTCTACTTCACCCCTTAGTTCCAAGTTGAACGTGCCGAACTTGTCAAAGATATGTTTGGTCGCTTCGCTGACGTGGATTTTCAAGGCTAAAAACCACATATACAGGGTCTTCTGGTTGATTAGATGTTATACGTACATTGCCCAGTACTTTCCATGCGACTGGCTGTGTTCACGGCATCGCCAAATATACAGTAGTGGGGCATTTTTTTTCCCACAACCCCCGCACAGACCGGTCCTGAGTGTACGCCTGAAAAAGGAAATAACCTTCTCAACTCCTTTCTAGTTTGTTTTAATGGGTTGTACCTATACGAAGTTGTAAGACCCTGTCAGGTTGGTGGACTATAGTGAAACTGCGCACGGCATCCAGAATAGCTAAGGCCATAAGGCCAATTTCACGGGCGTGGCTGTCACCATTTCGTTCAGGTAGGCCTGATACCACCATGTACGCGTCACCTATTGTTTCCACCTGTCATCGTTATTAATTTGTTAAAATAGTGAATTAAAATTTTTGGGTTGGCAACCTTGTAAACGTCATAGAATCCTATAATTCTGTCAAAAGTGCTGTATAAATCGTTGAGAAAGTCCACAACCTGCATGGGAGTGCTGTTGGCGCACAATCCAGTAAACCCGACGATATCGCTGAAATAAATCGTTACACACTCAAACTGCTCGGGTTGTACCATTTCTCCCACCATCAATTGTTGAGCCACCGGACGTGGCAAAACCTGTACAAAGCACTTTATTAAATACCCAATCAGCGGTAGAGGGTAGTACCAAAACCTGATAGAGCAACTCCTCCGATCTGCGCTTTTCCTGACTGAGTTCCTCAGTTTTCTCGCTGACCAGCACCTCCAAATTGCTGGCATACTGTTCCATACGACGCAATAAATCGTCCATTAGGTCGCAGTACCCTCTACAAAGCCAACACAATTAAAATCTGGTGGTTGTGGTGAACGCATTTACCTCATCATGTTTTTTAAATTTAATCGGATTGACTCGAACGCCGGTCGTTCTTCCGGATTATCGTTCCAGCACTGTTCCATTAGTTCGAGAAGTTCACTGGGACAGTCTCCCTGGGTTACAGCAGGTCGAAACGGTGGACTTTCTCGGGCGGCCACTCTCGATATGATTTCTAGAAGTTTGACAGTTGTTCAGAAATTATTCAACAGGCACGGAATACTTAAAATTAGTCAATTTCAAACCTATCGAGTTAATACACTTTTGTAATTGTTTAAAAACCAATTAGTGAGAAGTTATTCGCATAAACACATAAGTAGAATTTAAACAAGACAGTTAAGTACACGCAAAAGTTCTTTTAGAGTCGAAGGCGCCGTGGCTTAGTTGGTTAAAGCGCCTGTCTAGTAAACAGGAGATCGCGAGTTCGAATCTCGCCGGGGCCTCAATTAACTTTTTTTTTTCTTAATTTATTATTATACATTGTTTAACTTTTTGTTAATAACCAAGCAATAATTTCCAAAATTCATAAATATAAAAACAAATTTAACATAAATCCAATATTTTTATTTACTGTTTAAACCATTCAACAAATCACAACAATAATAAATCACATGATAAAACTGAACTAAGGAATGTCTGTATTTTTGGAGTGATAAAACAAAAATCTACCTATACAAACTTATGGTGTAATTGGCACTCACACACAATATTGCATGATTGTTGGCTGATTTTCTCAAAATTTAATTACTTTCTTCAACATTTTCTTCTGGTGCTTCATTCAACTGAGCCCTGATCTCCCGGTTGGCCTTCAGCAACTGCAGCAATTGAGCATGAATGTTATCGTTTTTACTTTCCATATCATCCAAGGCGGTAAATAAAGCATCCAGTTGGTTGTTAAGGCTCTGGTATTCAGCCATAGTAAACTCCTCAGATTCATCTTCATCAGCCTGGATTTCCAACTCTGGGACCTCATCAGGTGGGTTTGGGGGGTTGTTTGCGTTGCCGTTATCCAGGGAGTCTTTATGGTTTTGCTCTCCCATTGCTCGGGTTTTTAAACTGATAGTTTTCAATCAAAATGCAGTAGTGATTACTTACCTGTTTGTTTTTAATGACAAGTGGAGAAAACTGGTGGTAATTTTGGTTAAGGGGTTGAAAAGTGTGTTGGAGTGCTTTTTGTTGTTCAAAGATTGTGAAAAAATAAGAAAAAAAGTGAATTTTGTGGTATTTAACTTGGAAAAGTTTGTTGTTCCACCCTCTCAGCTGATTTCCGATAACTGTCACAAATGTCAAAGTCGCGTGACACTTTTGTTTGTGGTAGTGCGTTCCGAATTTAAGCCACGTTTTTAAACATGTTTTATGGCGTTTTCGATTGACATTTTTAGTGCAAAACTCGTGTATTGCTTTACTTTTTCAATGACATTAGATAGAACAGGATAAAGATACATTTGTTTTGCACTAAACTGACCAATCGAAAACGCCATCAGTTGGGATACATACAGGGATGTAAAATTTCCGGAAAATTAATTTATGAAAATTTTTCCAGAAAATGTTCGGTAATTTCCCGGAAAAATTGGAAAATCTGAAAATTCAAAAATAATTCGTTTTTTACATTTTCATACTATTAACTTGAAGGTATTTAGGCAGATGAGGTTAATTTTGAAAATAAAAAAATTTTACTGGAAATTTCTTGACAATTCTAGTTTTTAATTTTTTAAAGTCAAACGGTGCGTGGTACCAAAAAAATGTCAGACCTCTAACCTGAAACGTTCCTGAGATATTGAGCAAAAACTGCAAAAAACGAGAGTCAATTTTGGCGCCGTCTAGGGTCTAAACGGGACAACATAGTCGTGCCCGTTCAACGTCACGTGATAGCCCCGTTCATTACCTTTCTTTTGTTATACGGTGTGTATATACAGGGTGTTTCAAATAAGCGAGTTATGGACGATTTTCTGGAAAAGTGCACCAAAATTTCGCTCAAATTGGGAATTTCTGCTTTTGAGGAGGGTGGTAGAGCAAAAACAATTGAATATCGATACAAACATTTTACATCAAGTAGGCCTAGAATTTGACGTAGATTCCAAAAATCGAAAAAAAAAATTATAAGTTTGGTTTGTTGCTCAAATTTGGGACATTCTGTATTCTGATGGATTATCTAGGAATAAAGTATATGCAAATATCTACAAGATTCATATTTGGTATTTTTTATAAAATTAAAATTAAACTACTCTATTTTATTGTCAATACCTCGGTTATTTTGACAATTATAGGGTGGTTCAATATACCAATTTGTAGCCCTTGAAATTCTCTTTTGACCACCCTGTATAGCGTTTTGAGCTAAAACGTCGAATAAGTGAGTTATTTACTGTTAAAACTGAGTTGTTTGATTTTGACAGTTTTTATTGTGACAGCCCATAATTCTGTTATTTTGATAGTTACAGGGTGGTTCAATATACCAATTTGTAGCCCTTGAAATTGTCTTTTGATCACCCTGTATACCATATATAGTAGAAATGTCAAGGTACCGAAAGATTAAAGCTGTTATACCGGGAATGTGTTTATAAATAATATTTTTTTCAAAATTCATATTATTTTGAAAAGAGTTGATGTTAGGTATACAACATTTTTCAGAAAGTTTCCGGTAATTTTCCGGAAAAAATTGGAAAATCTGAAAATTCAGAAATGATTCGTTTTCTAATTATAATAATTGTACAACAATCCAATATCAATTCAAATAAAGTTTAATGTACTTTCAATCATTTAGCCCCGTTTGCACCGTCGTTTTGTAATTCGAGTTTAATTTAAGTGCGGGTCAGACTGTGACAGTACAGGTGAAAAAAGTCACACTCTAAACCACACTTAACCTAAGCTATGCTTAAAGTATGATGGTGCAAATGGCGCTTAGATGTCTTAAATTATCTCATTAGAATGCATGATGTTTGATAATAACAATGACAAGTTTGACAGTTGTTTTCTTTATCAAGGAAAACTTTCATTTAAATATGAAGTAATTTTCCGGTAAATTTCCAAAAATGGAAATTTTCTGACTCGAAAATTACCGCTTTTACATCTTTGGATACATACCTTCAATCTCTAAAAAACGTCTTGCAGCCTCGTAGGGACCCCCTCTAACAATGATTTCCTCCAAAATTATCGCAAAACTGTAGACGTCACCCTTCTGGGTGGCTGGATTTCCTGGTACCAACGTGAGTGGCAAAAGTTCAGGGGCCACCCAAAGCATTTCTGTTTTTTTGTTTGACTCTTTACTTATTTAAGTAACTTAGTGGAAACAACTTACTGTTGTAGTAATTAGCATCTTTAATAACCTCCAGAGGGGTGCTCAATGAAGTCAGTCCAAAATCTGAGATTTTCAGTACAAACCTGCCGTCTATTAGACAGTTGCAAGAACGTAGCTTTCCGTGGAATGATATGTCACAGCCGTGCAAGTAGCTCATCCCCTAAACAAAAGTCATGATAAAAGGTGTCATTAAAGAAATTCCATACACCGACCTTGACAATGTCATATATTAACGACATGCGAAAGTTCCAGTCCAATCGTATGTCTTCGTTTTCGAGTACATCCCTCAAACTACCCCTAGAGCAGTATTCAGTCAGAATTAGAATGGTGGGGCATTCAATGCATGCCCCCAAGAATCTCACCGTGTTCTCGTGAGTCACGTCCCGAACCTGGATCAGTCATTTTGATCACTTATCCAGAATTGATTAATTATTGATTACCTGCTTGATCTCCCAGAGTAACTTCTTGGTGATGTCCACTTTCTTCTTTGTGATCTTTTTGATGGCTACCCTGCTTCCTTTGTAGATGCCCACTGTGGTGTAGATTTTGGCGGACGGTAGGGAGTTGTTTGAAGTGATTGATCCTCTACAGCTGATCAGTCCATAGGTCTGTAAGACAGACTGTCTTTTGTTAAGTCAACCAAACTTTTTAGGCTTACTTCAGACAGTTTGTGCAGTGCCATCTTTGAACCGAAGACTCTTCCATGCTCGAAGATCACTTCGTCAGGACGTATCCTCCAGGACATGTTGTTTAAGTCTGCAGAAATTCTCATGTGCCTACAGAAAAGTGTGATAAGTAAATAAAAATTCTCTCCAGCCATTTTTTCTTGGATTTTAGTAACTTACTTATAAATAACGCATGTTAATGTTAAGGCCACAAATATCCCGATAGCAATACCGTATATTACCACCATGTAAGTTTCTTCTAGAGCAGCAGTAATAAAGGTTTGAAAGTGTCGTTACGTTGCAGAACTGTTAGTAAAGGTAAAAAAGGTACCTTTATTTCTGCAGTCCCGATTATCATCGGTGAACCCGCATTCAGGGACATCAGGGGGTGGTCCTTCGCGTCCCCCAGGCCAATGAATCCTAGTATTAGGTACGTGAGAGTACCGTTGGTGCAAACCATTATATTGCCCCACCACCTAACAATTTCTCTTAACCAACCGTTTCTGTGTTATAAGCTACAAACCTCGAATTTCCCGTTAATCGGGTCCAAATCCAGAATCGAGTAATCGGCGTCACGATCCCCATTATCGTCAATCCGCACATTACCGGTGATCCCTGAAAATGTCCTGTTCCACATCCTTAAAGTGATTTTGCCACCATCTCGGATGTCTCCACCCTCCCACAACGTTTCGTTCAAAGCCATCCCCAGAACGTAAACTCCGTCGTAGAAAGCTCCAATAACGAAATTCACCTGAGATTTGATGTTTAATAGAAACACACAAACTTAACACAAACCTCTTCCCCTTCACTTATCGAATAGTTGTAATCCCTTAAAGAGCGTTCTTTGACCTTATCGGCAAAGTCTTGGAATTTATCGCTGGTTGGTTGCAGAAGGGACACTCTCAACAAAGCTTCGTAAGCCTTTCTAGCCTTGAAATCGTCTGCATCACCAGCTTTCCAGTCGTGATCCCCCCAATATGTACCCTATCCATGTTGTAAAGCAATTTCTTCATTTCATTGATTATGTTTTGACGCTTCATGGAGTTTGACAGTTGGTCAAAATGTTGTTTTGTTAAATTACGTCATGGTAAGCTCCATGGAGGGTCAAAACGAATGTGCAATCACTACCTGGAAGATTTCCACGTCCAGAAAAGTCCAGTCGCCCTTGGTCATTCCTAGACTGTGGGCTACCAGCATGAATTTCCTGACTAAGGAACCACGAACGCTTAGAATAACCACTGAAACAATAGAATTGTCACTTTAACGTTCTTTAAACCAAAATGGCGTCGGGAAAATACCTCGAGCGTGCAGGCTCGCGTCTTTCAAGTAAATGTCCAATGAATCGTTTTCGTTGCCGTCCAGTTCCCTGACGAATGATAGTAAACCTTCTTTATTTAGTCCATGTTGCAGGTTTTTGCCTAAATTTTGTCAAATTAATTATTATTTAGGCCCTTTTGGTAGTTATGCAATATTTAGCAAAGAGTGATCGGGTTATATTAACCTTATTATCAGGCCTCGGTAGCGCAGTAGGCAGCGCGTAAGTCTCATAATCTTAAGGTCGTGAGTTCGATCCTCACCCGGGGCATAATCTTTTTTTATATTTACATCGCTTAATTTTTTATTTTTATCTGCCATTTTTGTGGTCACATTTACAAATTTTAAATTAAATAACACTTGGTTTGGTCAACTTTTTGCAAAAAAACTTACTTTAAAATTATACCTTCCAAATTTTTTATTTTATGTGTTGGCAATTTGTTAATTTTCTGAAAATTCCAAATAAGTTATTTTGCATACTTTAGACTTTCAGAAATAATTTAACTTTATATATTTAATTCCTCGTTACGGTTTATATACGAAAATAGCCTGTTGGAACGATATGTCAGGATGGCCGAGCGGTCTAAGGCGCCAGACTCAAGGTTACCTTGCCTACTCTGTAGGTTAACGAGCGTTCTGGTCCTCAATTGAGGGCGTGGGTTCGAATCCCACTTCTGACAAACTTTTTTATTTTTTTTTATGTTTAAATTTATTTTGCTAGCCTGCAGTATATTATTAATATTTATCTTAGTTGCATCAAGTGAGTAAAATTTCAGTTTTTCTGTCATTTTTCATTTTATTACTTTTCAAAAAATTATGTGTTTTTAACATTATTTTTTATTTATTAAAAATAAGTGATTTAAAAGTTTAAAAATAAGCTAGAGAATTAGTTGAAGTACATTGAAGTAGAATAGCAATATTATAATAAATAGTAAAAAAAAACGGACGACGAGGATGGGATTCGAACCCACGCGGGCAGAGCCCATTGGATTAGCAGTCCAACGCCTTAACCACTCGGCCACCTCGTCGATATGTTACGTAGAGCAGAATACCGTTAACTTTCTTATCGACTGTTACAGGGTGGACTAAAAAAACAATTAATCAATAACCCAGGTAAAAAAATCTGTTAAAAAGCGATAAAATTCAGTTTTAAATGTATTTTTAAAAACAACTTACCCACTGTTAAAGAAAACAAATCCGACCTATCCACAATCAAGGCGATATGTTTCCAACCGAATTGCTTCAGTATACTGGAAAAGACCTTCTTTAATCTGCATTGACAATAGGACATCCGTGTCAAGGTCGGATATTTGCTCTTATCCTTTAGGATTCCCTATATAAAGTGTAAACGTTTCCATTACTGGCGTGTGTATTGACAATTTGCTTCATTATTTACTAGCCACGATTATTACATAGGAATTGGCTATAAATTCACATCTGTCACATAACATTAAGGACAAAATCATCATTTTCCTGATACTGGATTCTGATAAACCTTCTCTCATTACATTATGTATGACATTTCCAGTTCAGTTTTCTCTACTATATTTGGAAATGTTCCTGATTTCCAGTAAAGTAATAAAACTGTTTAACTGATGCACGCCCTTCTGTTTATATTTTATATGGGCATTCGACTGGTTTTAATAGGCCCCATTAAAGAACAATTAGCCCGGAGAGTTGTAATTCTAATCCCTTGGAATTGGAGACACGAATACCTTTAAAGCAATTAGACGAATTATGGTCATTTGATTGGTTAAGTTTGCGTGATAGTTGCGTTGACTATAACACTAACTTTGCCGGACAAAGGAATTAATTACATTCAAGAAGACGAATAGTTTAGCTGTATCGGAGGTTTGGCAAACAATTTTAGATTAAAAAAAGGAATTAGGTAAATGAAGCCCTAACAAACAAATGGACCCATTGCTCAAGTATCGATAATGCAAACCGTCATCAACTAATGAAATGTCAGTGTCACTGACAGCGGTGTAGCACGGTCATATTGCGTTCTCTCTCGTTTATTGGGAAGGTAATGGAATAGAATGAAACAGACACTGCTCGGAAATCGGATTGCATTTTTATGAGTTTGAGTTGAGTTGACAAATAGTGCACAGCCTAGCATAACACAATTTGTTAATAATAGTTTAATTAATACGTTTTCAATTAAAATATTTAAAAAAGTTGAGACAAAATGTTATGCAAGAAAGTACACGTAAGTACATTTAGTTTTGCAATACTTGCTGCTGTATTTGTTTTTATCTAATTTTGTTTGAAAATTGGTGGCTTGGTGGAAAATCTTTTGCACTTAATTTGTAATTTAACTGTAAAATGAAAACTTAGCCTAAACTGCCCTTAAATATGTCTCTAAACTGTCAAATTAGACGCTATAGAAATGCAGCTGCGTTGCCAAATGTGCTCCGTTAAACTTGTACACTGTTTCTAAAGCTGAAACGCATTCTAATGGAATATACACGACTTACCGCACTTTCGCTTTTGTTCTGATTGTATGGACTTAAGATTCGAGAGGTGACTGAAAGTTCGCCTTCGCTGGGGGGCTAAAAGTCGTAAAATTTCAGCCAAAACACCATTTTTGATTTTTTATCTTACCTGGTCACCCATACCGGTTATAATAGGCGAGTTCCAGTAGGCAGCCAATCTGGCAACCGGTTCCAAGGCGAACAAACAAGCCGGTCCTATATACGCTATGACGTCAGAGATGAAATGCATATCGGCAGCCAATCCGGGAGCTAGCACTCCACTGCACGACGGGTAACTGTCAAATGTCAATACGTGTAGCAAAAAAGCTTTGTATTAATTTAAGGCTCATCTTGTGACCTTTTAGTATAAATTACAATTACAAAAAGCACTTTAATCTCTCCAACGGCCACTTGACGTGTAAATTAAGTTAATTTGCGCCATAAAGATCTAGTTTACACATTTTGCGTCATCTAAAACCTTTATTATTGCGTACTTAGCTAGAAAATGTGGAGTTGAAGTTTAAGTGCGGCTTTACTGCCCGGTAGATTTGTAACCGTTTCTAATTAAAGCAGTTTCACTGTCCAATTGTTCGGACGATAAACAACTTTATTACGTAGTCATTTAGAAGGGTAAAGTGAAGTTTGAACGCACTAGAACTGATAATATAAAATTTCTGGAAATCTCATTTAATTAAAGAAACTTCCTTAGAGATAATGTCTAAGAGCATACATTGTGACGTCATCTGATGTAGCAAACTGTCATCAGTTTGTCTATTTTTCATGTGAGTGATTGAAAATCAAATATTCTGGAGGCGTCACTGTCTATGGCCAATCAGAGACCATTTCAGCCGAGTCCTATAATTTAGTTTCCAATCTTGTTAGTTATTCAGCGTCAGCCCCCCGGTCGTTAACGACCTTTTTATACACCGGCATTGTTTTAATTACCACCGTTTCATGTGTTGGAAAGATCGAGGCCCTCGCACCTAAGCAAATTGCCCTTGAGGCCTTTTCAAAGCTTTTCGATTTGCCTTCTGTGTCTCCCACTGCAACCAAGTTTCCTCGAAATTTCCATTTATATGTGTATGTGAAGAAATATTCAATTTTCCCATTTCCAAATTGAACTGTTTTGTGTGGAAAAGGTTTTAACAAGGGGCTAGGAATGTCGATAAAACTGTCCCTAAAACGTTTCACATGGACGTCCATCTTAAAACGATCGTAAAATGTTGTTTTAATGTCACAAAAGCCTGGAAGCCCTTTTCTTGTGAATAAACGACAAAGGAATTTTAGAATTCGTATTTTGTTAGGCCCCTAACGCCAATTTTTCATTATGTTTGTGTGTGTGTGGGTTGTAAAAGACAAGTCCAAACAAAAAAAAACCAAATTTAAAAGTTGGAATGTACATAGTTTGTTGAGTTCATTGATATTTCATCGATGACTTGTCAGTTGTCAAATATCACTTTCCAGTCAAATTGTCAGTTGTAAAACGTCATCCGCCATTACTCATTTTAGTTTTTGAAATTTAATAATGCGTTTAATTTTCATAATTTAGGGATTGTGTTACACATAAACATTACTGTTAACTGTTGTAGATGGGCCCAGTTTAGTGTTTCAGGTAAGTTTTGGTACTAAAACCCCACTTACCTCTTCTGCACTTTCAACAATTTAATTTTGTGCTGGGCCAAAAACTTTTCATTGATCTCCTCCAAGGCCATGTCAACCGCCGGGCCGCACCTCTCCAAGTCAAAGGGGTAGTTCAGGTTGGAGACCATCAAAACCCCCACGTTGTAGTACCGAAAATCGTCCTCGATCAGGTTCACAATGGAGACGGCCAACTTGGGGGACGCCGCGCTTAAAATCATCGCCACGAGCAATCTGCTCAGGGCCATTTTCTTGTCTGCAATGTTTACTCGTTATTTCTCTGCCTTTTTAAGGTTTTTTTTTTTTAAAGTCAATTCGCGGCATAAACAACACATTCCGTTCGAGACGAACCGGAAAACATCTAAGATTTTGTCGCATCAGGGATAGGTACGCGTTATTTGCCGACATAATGGGAAGATTTAATCTGACCTAGTTCCCTTTCATTTATTAATAAAGTGAGAGGAAAAGTTAGTGAAAAAACCCCTGGTTAAATAGTACCCTGTTTATTTATAGCTGTCGACAGTTGACGTTTGATGACAGTCTAACAGCAACTTTAAGAAAGGTATTTTGCCAATTTTATCGATTATTTTACAGCCAAAATTGATTAAATATTGATTTTTTTTTATGTGTCCGAGATTGTAATTTGATGAGTACGACAGTGTGGTGGCAGTTTTGCTGATAGTGGAACGGAAATTTTACGTTTCGGTTGGCTTTTGTCAAGGTAAATTTTGAATTTTTGATCGTTTAACTTACAAACTTTGAAATTGTTGGTATACAATGGCAAATATCATTTTAAATTTGATAACATTTTGTTTGTGGAACAAACAGTAAAAACAAAACCATAGCCTTGTCATAACTGTCAAAAACTTACTCCTATAGAGCTATAAAGTGCAGTTTTTAACCGGTTTGTTCCTCTAGAGAGCTAGCCTCTGGATTGGGTGTTGCAATAATTACGCACCCTTTATGCAAAATGTAATTTCCCCGGCCATTATTTCCCGTTCGGTGCGTTATATTACCCAGTTTTGCAAGAATAATTATACTAAATACTGAATTTATACTACTCTCAGCCGTAATAACATTGTATATTTAACACGGTTATGTTCTTTCAGCACTCTGTTTTTTATTTTGAGACGGGAAAAAAAAGGTATTCAATTCATAATGACCTTTCTGTCATTAATTTAAACTTGTGAAAGAGTGCTTAAATGGAGGGAAAATTAAATTTTGATCGATCGTTCTTATACACTGTCTTCTCAAGTTATTTAATGTGGTTATAGAGAGTCCCTTGAATGGACCCTGTCCGTAACCGGTAATACATTTTAGGTTTTATAGGAAAAGTTTAATATAAAAAAAAGCCGAAATAAGTTGGTTGTACAACTTTTAACGAAACAAACTTTCTGTTCGACTGTTTGCAGTGTTTACTTGTTTAGCTTTAAGTTGTACCATTAGTGACACCAAACATACATAAATTGTGAATGAAAAACTGGTAAAGAAATTCTAAATCTTCTTACCGTATTTTTTCAGAAACACTTTTCAAACGAGACTCGTAATCATCGATGCCCTGATCTCGCACGTCTTTGGCGTTCGCGTTCCAGACCGAAACTGGCAATCTCTGGATGGACCACTTGGAAATACAGCACGCGTTCAACGTGACAAGAACGCGCTGACTATCCGCGTTAATCCAGCCAGTCTCATTCAGGTTCAACAGGCCAAGTTCAAGGGCTCAACACGTCCTCCAGGGTAATTATACTCAAAATGCTACTAATTAATAATTATTAATGCCTGCACGCTTGCGATTTAATTAATAGTTTACTGATTCATATTGAAATCTGTTGTACATCATAATAATGTTTGTTCTACCCTTTTTTCTTCTGCTTGAAAACTGTTTTAAACTCCGTTAAAACATTGTATTTACTTTGACATTTCTTTTCATTGAGTTGTGTTGTTTTCTATACATTATTAGTGAGGCAATTTCCTACATGTCCAGTAAAAGTAATTCGATTTCCGCATCGTTTCACGATGTCGTTACTGTTGACAAAGGTTTCCAGATGGATGGCCTATACCAGAGGTTTCTAAGCTTTTTTTCTCACAGACTACTTTATAAATTTTGCTGGAAAATTAGTAGAAGACAAAAATAAAGTAGGCCAATCAAAAAAGTGATTTCTTGTGATGCGTCCAACTTTTTTTTCTGACTGTCCGGCAAAGGTGAAACTGGGTTCTGCAGTAAGGAACAAATTTGACCCCAAAAAAATTGGAATCTTGACACATGGTGACGGCACTGTATAAAGCCGTTTACGCTTCAACGGCTTCCTAATGTATTTCGGCCGCTTCAGTTGTAGGTAAACTCTAAGAGATGGCGCTAATACAGCTCGTCATTGCAGACATAGTTGCCAACTTTTGCAGTGTTTCCGCTTTCTTTTGCTATCCCATCTGAACTGCGTAAGAAAGCTTGTATTTTTCAAATAAATTTGAGTTAAATTACTCGTATTTTGAAAACTAAACAAGATAACAATTTCTGGTTTGAGGTATCGATAATAAAGATTCTATTTACATATTTTAAAAGTCACAGGACTCTTTTTTAACGTCAAAACAAAATTCTGAAGGTCACGTGACCGTTTTTTTAGTTTTAAACTGATACACTAAATCACATATCTATTTGTAAGATTAAAATGTCATTTTTGACGTCACGTGACAGTTTTTATGTTTAGACTATTTTTTTTCAAATTGCGTGAATTTTTTAACGTCAAAACAGAAGGTCACGTGACTCTTTTAAGATTTAAAATGGAATTTATAATGTCACATGACAGTTTTAAATGTCATTTGAAGGATCACGTAATCGTTTTTCAGTTTAAACTGATATTTTTAAAGACACGTGACCCTCTTTACAGTGCAAATGGCCACGTAAACAATTTTCAATTATTTTAACGTCAAAACGAAAACCTAAATGTCACGTGACTGTTTTAGATGTCAAAGTATTATTTGAAGAGTCACCTGATTCCTTATAAATTTGCAAATGGTCACGTGACGATTTTCAAAAATAAAATATATTTTTAAAGGTAACGTGACTCTTTTTACAGTTCATAAAATGACGATTTTCAATTTCAATAGTCAAACCGAAATCCTGAAGGTCACGTGACTGTTTTTTCAGTTTGAACTGGGATTTTTTAAATTACGTGACTCCTTTTAATGTGCAAATGGTCACGTGACGATTTCCATTACTCAAATCTAATTTTTAATCCACGTGAGTCTTTTTTAACGTCAAAACAGAATCCTGAAGGTCACGTGACCGTTTCTTAGTTTTAAACTGATGACACTAAATCACGTATCTATTTGTAAGATTAAAATGACATTTTTAACGTCACGTGACAGTTTTTATGTTTAGACTATTTTTTTTCAAATCGCGTGACGTTTTTAATGTCAAAACAGAAGGTCACGTGACACTTTTACGATTAAAAACAGAATTTATGTCACATGACAGTTTTAAATGTCATTTGAAGGATCGCGTAATCGTTTTTCAGTTTAAACTGATATTTTTAAAGACACGTGACCCTCTTTACAGTGCAAATGGTCACGTGACAATTTTCAATTATTTTAACGTCAAAACGAAAACCTAAATGTCACGTGACTGTTTTAGATGTCTAAGTATTATTTGAAGAGTCACCTGATTCCTTATAAATGTGCAAATGGTCACGTGACGATTTTCAAAAATAAAATATATTTTTAAAGGTAACGTGACTCTTTTTGCAGTTCATAAAGTAACGATTTTCAATTTCAATAATCAAACCGAAATCCTGAAGGTCACGTGACTGTAGATAGCAAAATAATGTTTAAAGGGTCACGTGAGTGATTTTTCAGTTTGAACTGAGATTTTTTAAATTACGTGACTCCTTTTAATGTGCAAATGGTCACGTGACGATTTCCATTACTCAAATTTAATTTTTAATCCACGCGAGTCTTTTTTAACGTCAAAACAGAATCTTGAAGGTCACGTGACCGTTTTTCAGTTTTAAACTGATACACTAAATCACGTATCTATTTGTAAGATTAAAATGTAATTTTTGACGTCACGTGACAGTTTTTATGTTTAGACTATGTTTTTCCGAGTCGCGCGACTTTTAACGTCAAAACAGAAGGTCACGTGACTCTTGTAAGATTAAAAATGGAATTTATAATGTCACATGACAGTTTTAAATGTCATTTGAAGGATCACGACGTAACCGTTTTTCAGTTTAAACTGACATTTTTAAAGACACGTGACCTCCTCTTTACAGTGCAACTGGCGTGACAATTTTCAATTATTTTAAGGTCAAAACGAAAACCTAAATGTCACGTGACTGTTTTAGATGTCAAAGTATTATTTGAAGAGTCACCTGACTCCTTATAATGTGTAAATGGTCACGTGACGATTTTCAATAATCAAACATTTTTTTAAAAGTCACTTGACTCTTTTTTAATGTCAAACCGAAATCCTGAAGGTCACGTGACTGTAGATAGCGAAATAATGTTTAAAGAGTCACGTGACCGTTTTTTCAGTTTGAAGTGAGATTTTTTAAATTACGTGATTCCTTTTAATGTGCAAATGGTCACGTGACGATTTTTAATACTCAAATTTAATTTTTAATCCACGTGAGTCTTTTTTAACTTCAAAACGGATCCTAAAGGTCACGTGACTCTTTTAAGATTAAAAATTGATTTTATAATGTCACATGACAGTTTTGAATGTCAAAATGTTATTTAAAGGATCACATACATGCTCGTTTTCCAGTTTAGACTGATATTTTTAAAGACACACATGTTACTCTCTTTATAATGCATTTTCAATTAAAAACGTGTTCACCGGAATCCTAAAGGTAACGTGACTGTTTTAGATGATATTAGTTGAAGAGTCATGTGACTCTTTTTACAGTTGAAGGGTGCACGGGAAAAACAAGCTAAGTCAATTTTTGGCCAAATTGAGAAAACAGCTTCACCTGATAGACAATAGCGATGCTATACAGGGTCCAAACTTAGTCAGAAGAAAATCAGCTACGTCGTCTAAGAGAACATATTTTAGGATAGGCGTACACGGGAATGACCTACTTACCTTTCAATCTTTTTAGTAACTAATTAGTTTAATAAGTTTTTATCAATAAAAAAGTTTTCAACTAATTATTTTTTGACATACATTTTAATTTATGAATTACCTTGTTTGCTACTTAAGCTTGATGAATTTAATATTTATAATATAAATCTGGTGAAAAACAGGCTAAGTCAAGACCTATTTTTGTATCTTCTTCAACAAAAACCTTGTAATTATTATATTAAATAAAAAAGCATGCTGCTTTATATATAAAAAAATATTTATGTTTCTAATGCCTATAGGTGACCAGTTAACAACGATTTTAGAGATAAAACTGCTGTACTCAAAAACTTCAAAATTTGACTTAGCTTGTTTTTACCGTGCACCCTTCAGTTTATAAAGTCGCATGACGATTTCCAATTCTCAAATTTTATTTTTAAAAGTCACGTGACTCTTATTTAATGCCAAAACGGAATCCTGAAGATCACGTGATTGTAAATGACAAAATATTATTTGACGGGTCACGTGACTATTTTCAATAAAGGTTACGTGTCCGTTTTTTTAGTTTTAAACTCTAAATATGGTGACTCATTTTGGTGGTGCCATCTCACGCTGCTTACTTAAATTAATTTTCAGTTCCATTGCCACTGTTTGTTCCTACTTATCATTTAATCTATGGTTAAGTTATGCGACCAGAATTACGATGAAGTGTGTATAAAAATACGCATTTTTAGTAAATAAACGTATATTCAGAGTGTATCAGGCACATGAGAACAAAAATAAAATAAAAATCGTTACATACATAAACTATATAGTATGATAAAAGAAAACTCACTATGGTATAACTTACTACAACAGTAATACTACGTCCATATACAGAGGCATTAATTTCGTAACTTTGTATAGAAAACTACTTTTAAAAATCCCCGTTTCGTTATTGTAAGCGAGCCGAACCCATAAAAGCAAACAGGGTTAGGTTCCTTAAAATCACCAAACGCTTACTTGTAAGTACACTATCACAACGTCAATTAAAAGGTCGGCGTAAGGGGTTTTTGTGTTTTTATTCAACTTGAGGGTTTAATAGTCAACAAGCGAAATTGAATAAACACGCCCTTAAACAGGGGAGTGGGGAGACTTCACAGTAATTTGAAAAAATACAAAAACATCAGGGCAGTGTCGCATCTTTGTTTTTTTAATTTATTACAAAGCTCTTTAAAACTACGCGACCTACAGTCGTTTAGGACCCCCAACGGTTATACAACAAGAAAATACAGCGATTAAACAGCCATTGTTTCAATTATTAAATTCAACAAGTTTGCGCATACGACATCACATTTTGTTTTGTTCGAAGTTACGTTTAGAATGAGAATGATGAATTATTGTTACGTTTTTATCGAGGTTGAATTGAAACAGCGTTTTGCTCGATTTTATTTGTCGATGAAAGGTCCCATTAGTGCGTATTTCGTGCTCTTATTTTAATCGTAATAAAACGTTTAAAAATCCGGTTGTATTGACGATAAATAAAAACAATTGAGCATTCATTGTTTAGTAATATTCATCCTATTTATAAAAGTCAGTTATGAAAAAACCCACCAACGCATGTGGACTACTTTTCCTGTTGTCACTGATCGCACTTTTGGAAAAACGTGTAATTTAGCTTCGGGTTGTTTTGTTTACCTGGAGTCTTACCAATTACCGATTGGTTCAGTTTGATAGAACTTGAACCATCTCGATAAATCCGCTCCTGATTGGCCATTAAAACAACGGAGCCACGGGAGGTAAATAATAAGGCAAGATAAACGTGAAAATTGTTTGTGCTTTCCGGAAAAAGAAAGGAACTTGTCCACAAACCGAACAAAAAGGAACATCGCACCTCTCGTTTTAACAACGTAATCCTTACGAGGATAAAAAAATCACTTGGACAGACTAAAATATCGATGTTTACCACACAACTACTATAGTGTTTTTGTCTTAACTTTAGTTTTTCATCTAAAAAAGTGATTGTGTTAATAGCTCGGTTTATAACACTATCGTTCACTTTCTCAGCACAAATTTCGAAGGTGACGCGGTGTACCTCGGCTTGCGATTCTTATTGTTGTGAGATCGATTATCGAAGCTTTGGGCGGCCATAGGCGGCGTCGGTTGTCGGTAAACGTTCGGTTGTCCACGTCCAATGAAACGTGGATCTGCTAAAGAAATACGAATCGAGTTATCTTTAAATCTATGACTGTTACACTGTTTTTACTTACATTGTACAATGTAAGGCATTGGCATCCCTGGATAAAATGTAAAGCGCTGCCTCTCGCAATGAGTTGGATCACCGGCTGGAGTCGGAGAACGGCTACTTTTTGCTGTTCCCGGTGTTGGACCTCGTTCACCACTCATCTGATATAACCAAAAGTTATTGTATTCAATGAGTTAAGTTTATACTCTTCTCGCGGAGTGAGTTTACCCGTGCGTCACGAAGGCTACGTCATTTATGATCATATGAATCTAATCAGGTTTTTGTCAACAAACCTGTTGTGTTCATATTATAGAAAAGGGCGTGTCTAAAGCTTCGTCACGTTTAAAATTTTGCGTATATTGTCAGTCAGAAAGTAGAGATTTTTGGCTGCAAATTTGCACTAAAACAACCTTATACCAAAGCAAATCAAAAATATTTTGACCGAAATAACATTTTTTATTTATGAGAAGTCTCCGTTTGGATCATAGAATTCCGTCTAAATTTGAAACCTAATTTATTTACCAAAATTCGCAGAGATGTATCGACAATATGTAGTATTTCTTTAACTTTAAGCTCTTGATTTAGGTTTTGGATGGTTACATGTTTCTCTAAAATAAATACAACAAATTAAAAATTCAATAATACATTCTGAGTGATGCTGTAGTACCTCATATCTCATTTTCAGGTTGCAATCCACTAATTTTATTTTAAACCCGCTGGAAAACATTTTAGACGCTTATTTTATTTTTTCTATGACTTTATTATTAATATGTTTGAAGAAATTTTTATGAAAAATCTGTAATGCAATCCAAAAATCTCAGTCTCTGGAAACAATGAAATGTTAATAGATGTTTCTTACAAAAGTAGATATAATTTACTATTATTAACATACTATCGTTGTACATATTGTTACGGTCTGGGCCTACTATGCTCGATACTTCTTAACGAGCGCTCGCATCGGGATGAAACCGATGCGCCGCAATATCTGGCCGGGCGCGTATTAAAGTAGGCCACAGTTAGGAAGCGCTACCTGGAATATTCTTGAATGATTAAGGCAACCCGCGAAGCGTTTCGCGGTCATTCTAGAACGTGGTTTGCGAATATAAAAGACGCGGTCTCGACCGCAGTAGTAGTGAATTTGGGAACGCGGTTAAGTTTAAATAGCGGAGTAATTGTGGAATTGTAGTAGTGTTTTTAGTAGCTGTGTTAATTATTGTACGGAGTGTTTTGAAGTGTAAATAAATTTATTAATTGTTGAGTTAAATTGACTTTGTGTGAACCCACGGGAAAATCGTAACAATATCATATAATGTATTTCGAACATCCATTTTAATGCTTTCAGATAAATCAGTGGTCTTGACACGTCGATAACGTCTCGATTTACGTTTTCTAGGTGAGGAAATCATAAGATTACTTGCTTGCTTTTCCCGAATCGAATAAACAGTTTTGCGGGAAATTTTCAAAGCAGCTGCAACCTTCTAGTATCAAAAAAAATACATCAGTAAGAATATGTAAGGTCTTAAAATTTCTTATTTTCTTCCTGAACAGATGATAAAGCTTCTAAAGGTCCTCCATTAGTTTTTTCCAATTCAAAATATTCACAAAGGTTAAGAATTAACTGCTGGGCTTGTCTGTAGAGAATTTTTCCAGGCATTTTCTAAAAAAATACTGTAATAGTAAGTAATTCCGAATTTAGGAAAAACCAAATGGCTAAATAAAAATCATAATAGACACTCCCACTTTTTTTTCAAAACAGGTTAGTAATTGTGCCAATTTTGGTTAGATCGTGACAGCCGACATAAGGCATTTACGAATATTCTACCGGTAGATACCTGTTTAACCTAGAGCGTTCGAAAATTGTTTTTGGTAACTACTATTGCCGTTCTGAAATTTTACCGATATACCGAATATATGTACCCGGTTTATGATTTATGGATCGAGAAGTTCCGTCGGTAAATTAAGAAAAAAGTGACTTTTGACAGGTTTTCCGTTAAAATTTAGAATCATAACCTCAAAAATTAGTTTATGGTTGACGGTTTGTCGGTTTGTTCCACAATTTAGCTAGCTTATGAGATTGACCTGTTAAATTAAAATGGATATTGGAATATATTTTGTTCGCGAGATGGAGGTATGCCGATATTATAAAACATTTCAGCAATGAACATCTGGATGCCAGTCAAGTGTCAAAGACATATCAGGAATAGGAATACCAATCGCGTTCTAAAATTCATTCAACCGTAATGAACCAGATCCTTAAAAGTTACACCGATTGTGGTAAACGGTGGAATTAGCTGGTATAATTTTCGTAAATGCCTATAAAAAAAATAAAAATATTAATAATAATATTATGAAAGTACTTACAGAATGTTAAAAGCGTAGAAACAATAGCTCTTAAAAGAACTGTGGTGGTGTGGTAAATAGAAAACTTTATAAATGATTAACAACACAAAGAAACGGAAAAGAATTAATAGTAAACAAATCAAATAAATTTCGATGGTTGTCAAACTGACAATGACTGAAATAGAAGCGCTAATCAGTAAATGTTTTTTTTTGGAAGACATTCACTTAGATATTTACCCTTTCTGAAAGTGAACAATAGACAAGGATGAAGTCAATAATGCATGTCTACTTCTAAATCACAGGGGGATGACGCACGGGTAAAATCAGACCGCGAGAACAGTAAGTGTTAGTGAATAAATTCGGTAATATAAACATAAACCTCACCTGTCTGTAAAGACGTGGGGGGACCGGAAAATTGGGGTGCTGATTGAATAGATATTGTGGCGTAGGCGGCGTACTGGGTGGCGGAGTGTGATATTGACCTGGTGGAGGCATTGAAGGGCAATACCCGGCAGCTACCACCGTAGCCGCCGGCGAATTGGTGCCGGTACTGCTCTGGCTGGAGTTTATTAAGAACCTTTGATGTTTCCCCCCGTAATTACCTGGAGGTGGCTTCGAAAGAGAGCCTCGACGAGGGTCAAAGGGTTGAGCACCTACATGAAAATTTTAAGTTAGTAACCTGCTTCAACTCAATTAGGTTAATATACATTTGGGATTAACCGGAACAAATCCTCTGGGCGTACTCGACTGTGAGTGATTCAAGTTCATTTGTTGCATGTTCTGGGTAAGCTGTACATAACCATTGGGGACGGTTTGCTCGAACGGCGTCGAAGGCATGGACGGGACTGTTCCGTTTGGTGTGGGTGCTCCTTGAGGGTAGGCGGGCATTGGTTGAGTCGTATAAGCTATCATAAACAATTAAGAGTGATTTTTTTTGTAAACTACAATTACATACCACTCTGAAACAACGCTGGATTATGCGTATAAATTAACGGTTGATTTTGGTATACGACCGCCGTTCCGTTGGATTGTCCTGTCTGATAAACCATTTGTACCTGTTGATTAGGGTAAACTGGAACTACCTCGGCGTTAGGAGGCTGTGCAGGGGCCTGTTGCGTGGCCACATAGTTTACTGGGTACGCAGTGGCCGGAACGTAAGCAGTTTGTCCCTGAGTTGGCTGCATCTGAACCGAAAAACGTTGCGCGGGCGCTTGGGAAGGCGGCTGTGCAGCACTCGGATAAAAACTGACGGCTGTCTGGTTCCAGTAAGGTCCAGGGGGCTGACTCTGGTAAGCAATGGTTGAGGTGGCGTTTGGAGGAGCGCCTTCAGGTACGTAGTAAGTCGTTGCACTTATTTCAGACATGGTGGGTGGCTCCTATGTTCAAAATGTTTGATCAGTTTACATAAGTTTCAAGTAGAAATCTGTAACGTGTACACTAAAGCACAACCAAATTATCCTCAGAATATAGGTCTGTTCGCAGAGGGAATCCAACTAGTAATCAGAGAAATAGATACGTCCATTGGCCACAAGTCTGAAAACGTTATAGTCACGTGAGCATTCAACCAATGAAATTTGACATTTACTGTTTCTAAGCTGGAAACCAGTCAGGGATTGTCTATGCGAACAGACCTTATATGAGCTACAGTTAGGCCAAAAGTATACTTTGTTCAGTGACTTTTGCGTCACATCCCTGAAGAGAGAAAAATAAAAAAGAAAAAATATGTGTTTTATAAGATAATAGTACCAGTTGTCAGTTTTACTATTCAATAACCAGAAGCATCTATTTTGTTAGAATTCTATGTTCTATCTAAAGTGTTGGAGACCTTTAAATACTATTGAAAACTTTTTAAAAAGAGGCAAATGGTTCTACAAATGTCTTAAACCTTTTCCTTACTGTTTTAAATTACTAAAGGCCTCTAGGACCATTTTGAAAGCTCTATAGAAAGCTATAATGATGCTATTAAAAACTTTTGAAATATTCCCAGAAACCTCTACAAATGTTTTAAAGTGCCAGATGCGTTTAGGACAATTTTGAATGTGCCAGAAACCTCTAAATGCTATTGAGAATCTACTAAAAAATGCTAGCGTCCTCTACAAGTGTCTTAAACCTTCCCATAACTGTTTTCAGAGCTGTCGCAATTACTCAAAAAAAGTAATTAAATTACAATTAGTCAATGTTTTTAAAATGTAGTTGAACTACCAATTACTTCAGTAAAGTGGTTGAATTAATAGACAATTACAGTAGTTCAACTCCTGGCATTAATTCAATTACTGATAAAATGTAGTTGAACTACTCAAGAGTAGTTCAACTACTCAAATGTAATCGAACTACTATAAAGTAATTTATTTATTGGCAGTAGTAAATGTACAGGGTGTCCAAATAAGAGTGGCACTCGGCTTTTTTGACTTAACGGTTAATCGTAGAGCTTTGAAAAAAAAAAATTTTGTTATAAAAAGGGGCCAAAAGAATCGCTAGAAAATATTTTCAGTTTCAGGAAATGTCCTCAAGAGGGCGTACTAACAACTTTAGTTTAAAAAAGTGCATATCTCCAAAATTTCAAATACAATGGCACTTTGAAAATACTTGCAAACGGAAGCTACGTTTACTAGCAACAACTTTGATTAAAACCTTTTTTCTCCATTTCTTGACTTAAAGTGGTGGGGGTAAGTCAAAAGTTGCTTTAAAAAAACTGCGATAACTTCGAAACCCTTTGTCGTAGAACATTAAGTTTGGCACCATTGAAAAGAGCAGGTTTTTTTCTATTAGATGCTCCATAAATAATTATTTAAAGTTGTTTTCTTTCGTCCATAGGTGGCGCTTTTTACAAAGAAATATTATTTTACCGCCTAACTCAAAAAAATTAAATGCAACCTATAGCGTTGTTTAATGTTAAAATGAAGAGAACAAAATACTACACCAGGCAGCAAAAATCGCAACTTTCTAACTTTTTTCTATTTTTTCATTTACCCAACCAAAACGCCGCTCTGAACCCGGTTCAGTAAACCGCTACTTCTCGACCGCGCAAAACACAACAATCGTATCTAACCTCAAAAACAAGTAGTTATTACTTTAACATTATTTGTAATTCAACTACTCTGAAAGTAATTCAATTACTCTGAAAGTAATTCAATTACTCTGAAAGTAATTCAACTACTTTCAAAGTGGTTCAATTACAGAACAAATCGTAAAATCAATTACCAATTACAACTACTTTTGCTGAGTAATTGAAAAATCAATTACAATTATTGTTTTTGAAAAGTAATCTAATTACAGTAGTTCAATTACTTAAAATTAATTGAACTACATTTTCCAATTAAAGTAATTCAACTACCGACAGCTCTGACTGTTTTAAATTGCCAAAGACCTCTAGTACCATTTTGAAAATTCTAGAGACTACTAAATGCTATTGAAGTTTTTTAAAAACTGTCAAAATCCTCTACCAATGTTTTAAACTTTCCTAGAATTGTTCTAAATTGCTGGAGGCCTCTAAGCCCAGTTTGAAATTGCCTCTACGAACTCAAGGACGGTAAACAGTAAAGGATTGCTCGATCGGACGAGTTTGTTTTCCGGCTGCGAATGGATCCTGACGTCACAGTAAAGTCTCGAGCACACAATTGATAGTGACGTAAAAAACGTCACCGGGCCGAGCCGATACGGGCAACATTGCGCTTATGGGATTAAGCAATCCTTTACCGTCCTTGCTACGAACTGACCTATTATTTAAACATTTCCTAACCATACCAAAAACGTCACTGCATACTTCCGATTGACAAAGCTTAAGAGTATTAAAAAGTCGACTCAAAACCAACGACTCCAATTTAGCACGGTTAGCAATACTTGAATTTAATAAAAAGCGACGGTAGAACAAGTGATCCTCCATACGATGAATAAATCTGGTCAACGATAACGTAACCCGCCAACTACAGTGGTTTGCTGTATAGTATACATTTTTGTTTCAGTTTGTGTAAACTTACCAGTCTCCCATCAAATTGCTGTTGAATTTGCACTCCATAAGGAGGAGCGGTTGTGTAGACAACGTAAGGCTGAGGAAACAACGAAACACCCCCGTCTGCCTGTGGATTAGCAAAATTTTGGTACTGAGCCGGAACGTTTTCGCACGAACTGGCCGCCTGCAAAGTGAACACAAAACGTAAATACCCGAAGAAATAAGATAACAAACATTAACTGATAAGGGAAAAAAGACAAAGTGCGTATAGAAGGAGCAAAAAAGGTGAAACAACAAAACCAACAAAAGCCAAAACAAGATAGGCGAGTAGACATTCTCTGAATACCTGCAAGTAGGAATAACTGCGATTTAAAGCGACGTTGGACGAGGCGGTCGACAAAGGGGGCGAAAACGGTAAACTAGGACTAGTTGCGGTGTTCGTAAAACTAGATTTGCACTTGGAGGGCGACTTTTTCTGCAAAAACGACACAGAATTCTGGGTACTGTGCTAAACAAACGTGTAGGGTAAGCACCTCGTGTTTGGGCGACATCAGGGGTGTTTTCTCTGTCGTTGGTGACTGCGCCCTTTCAATCTTCACCGGGTGCGCCTCTGGTGGTACCAGACCCGGAGCTGGTTTTCCCGGATCGTAGTAATAGATAGTTCCATCTTCGTTTTTGTACGGTTTTCCCGTCTGTATATCCAAATGTTTTTACGTATATTATGAGTTTTGGTTCAACGAGAGAAATGATTGACTGACCGGTGTGACCGCGCTTTCATTATACACACACTACAGATGTCAACATATAGATGCAACATTTGGTATTAATTGACTATTACTCAAAAATGCACTGTCTCAAACACCCAACTAAGCAATAAATGAAATAACTAACCTCTGGATTGATTATGATACTTCCTTTGGGTACGTTGCTTAAATCGGTGACTGCCCAAACTACAGGATTGGCGCCCTTGTGATCTTCTCCAGAAAGGTGAGGAGTGGATGTTGGACTGGGCGTGACCGATTCGGACATTTGCGACTGAGACTTGTAACCAGAACTCGAGGGGCTGAGACGCCACGACACTGAACTGGCTCCTGAATCTGACATAAACCATCAACAATTCAGTTACAGAATTCTTCATTTTTTTTTAATTCCACACTCAAACCTTGTTTGGTCAAAGGCCTGGAACCTGGCGCGCTATGCGTAGAAATCACGCTGTCCCCACGAGTTAAAATGGACACGCCTCCGCCGTAACCTCCGAAACTGTAGCTCTTGGCTACGCACGGTCGCATGGACTGTTCAGCTTCTTCCGAGTGAACCTGCAACAATAAAACAAAATTGATTAGTTTAGTAAGTGGGATGAGGCTACACAAAGAGCCAAATACTTTAAGGAGCCTCCTGAGCTGTCGGCTCTGGAACTCGGGAGGTTGCAGACGATATCTTGAATATTCGCTATCGCTGCTCGACCACTGCACGTCCGACCAAGCGCCGAAGTCTTCGGTCGAATCGTGCATCTGGAAAATGCAATACATTTCCAAATATTGTGGTCGTTAAGCAAACAGGTTGCACACACACTTTTCCAGTTTTATGAATGTCAAAAATGATGTCTCATTAAGCTTATAAGAGTAATGTCACTGGCTAAATTACACTTACATCTCCTCTGAATATCCGGCGTCTAACCCGTTCATATTCCTCCTCCCTTTCCTCGAAACTCTTGCTCCTGCGGCCCTCCAAACCGTACCCCCGCTCAGGACTCTTGAAGCAGTAATCCTCGATACTATTCGAATCTCTTTTTAAAATGGATCTAAACGAAATAGTCTAGCGTGCATCCGGCTAAACGGTATTACAAACGAAAGAAACAAACCTTCGTGGCGGGTCGTCGTTGAACATTTCTTTGACGTGCTCTTTGAAACGCACGTCAGGCAAACGAGTGTTTTTCGTTTTGTTGACCACGATGCATTTGCCCGATTGATCGATATTGTGGTCCATACCGAAGTAGGCGGCGCATCGATGGACCAACATACGATGATAGCTCGTCATGGGCGGAAATTTGTAATGGGTTTGACTGAAATTGTCAAATATAAATAAAATAACAAACTTTTCAATGGTATATCAACTTTGATGCTTCTTCGATTTCTGCAGAGTTTAAACTTAAACATTCCAAGAATTGATTTAACTTACTAGAAACCTCTAGGGCCATTTTGAAAGTGCCAGAGACTTCTAAATGCTAGTGTCAGTGGCACCTACTGTCTTCAAAATAACCATTTTTCAAAAAAATAAAGATTTTATTTTTTTTTGTGTGAAAGTGTTTTCCATTATAGTTAATGGTAGTCATTAGTATACTAATAGTATTCATAAACCTTAAAGGGGGCGAAAAAAGATGGTACGTTAAGGTAAGGTAGTGGGATAAAAGTTGTTTTTTTTGTTGTTGATTGTTAAGAGAGACTTCTAATGAGAGTTGGAAAGTCAATTTTCTAGAAGTCCGAGGAAAATCACACTATTGAAGATCAGGAGATCTTAGAAAACTATTTCCTTCCGGATCCGGAGTTACTGGGAGTAATATCAAGTGCTACCAGCTCCTGTACCAAAATTATTGCACGTTGTCCAGTGAAGCCAATTTTGAAGAGGGTCGGTTCCAGAAGTGGTTGAATTTGTAACCAAGGAGGCCTCCGGGCTGTTATCGAGGAGCTCTCTCTGCAGCTAGCAGAGCATCCATCTCAGGGGAAAAGTTTGAAGTTTGGTCAACTGACGGGGTGTTATGGACTGTTTTGGTGAAGAGTATTAGGTGTAAGTAGTTTGTAATTTGTTTACAAAAAACAATTGTATTATCATATATTTAGAGGCAGCTTTTTTTTGGGTAGAAAGTAAGTTAGATAGGTTTATACAGTCCTCCAAATTTCAATTTAAAAACGTTTTATAGTTTAAAACTGAACATCCAAGACTTGTGAAAGTCCAAATTTGTACTGAATAGTCTAAAAACTTTTTTACTACTAGGAATGGTCTTATGATTCGCTTTCTCAGACTGCCATCCTGGTTGAGTGTCTGAAACTGGTATTCAAGAACTAAAAAAAGTCCGGAAATCAAGACAAAGATTGTATTGTGCATGAAACTCATTTTTTACTACTAAAAATAATACCGAACTAATGCTAGAACTGACTTTACTAGGACTAAAGAGAGTCCAAAAGTATATTTTCAAGACTTTAATTGGTGTACAACTCAATTTTCTCAAGTCAAGAAGTAAATTAAATTTTCGGACTATTTTATTTCTAAAAATTAGTTCTCAAGACTATTATTGTAGCATTTGGTACCAAAATTTTTTAGTTTTATTACTGAAGAAACTTGACTTTTGGAAATAGTCTTAAACTCGATTTTTCAGTCTTAAAAAGCACTAAAAACAGACTGAATTTCTTAGAGATGCTACAATTTATTGCACCTATGAGTGTAGAAGTCAATTTAATAGTGAAGAAGCTTGAAATAACATTTTCAAAACTATGGTCAGTGGACAAACTTTTAGGCCTGATAAGTCAAAAAGTTTGTAAAGATAGTCTTGAAACTCGATTTGAGGCACTGAAAACAGCCTTAAAACACTAAAAACAGTCTAGTTTATTAAGAAATACCCGAACTTTTAGCACTGAGGTGTCTAGAAGTCGATATAATAGTGACAAAGTTTGAAATGCTATTTTAAGTCTATGAAGAATGTAAAAATTGTTTTTTAAGTTTGCTATGTCAATAACTTGGCGAAGATAGTCTTGAAACTCGATTTTCCAAGCTGAAAGCAGTTTTGAAGCACTAAAAATAGTCCAGAATTCGAAGAAAATGAAAAGCAAAGTAAAAAGCACGAAAAGTTCGTTTTCAAGGCAATTTTCATGAATCTAATGTTAATGTCCTGCATCTAAGACTATTTTCAAGACTAAAATATTGAAATTTGTCTTAAAATTATGAAAACTTACTCCAAATGCAAATTTTAAGCTTCTGATGTCACTTTTCATTAGTTCAGTCACATTTTGGGGTTCAAGTCAATTTTTAAGGTTTAAATGTATGAATTTGTTGTAACAAATTCTTGAAAAAGTAGTTTTTATGTCTACAAGTCAATTTTCAGTATTAAAGTCTCCCGATTTGCATGAAAACTGGTTACAAACACAATTTTTAAGCTTCTGAAATTTGTATCTTTTCTAATTCAATTTTCAAAACTAAAGTCTTTTAGTTTGTCTGGAAACTATAAAAACTGGCTATAATAATATTTTTTAAACTTCTTAAGTGAATTTTCCGTTTCCAAGACAATTTTTAAGTTGGGTTGGGTTAGTTTTGGTTCTTTGACCGTAATAACGTGTAATAAAGTGCTTGTTCCAAATTTGATCAATATTGCTCCAACGGTCTGACAGTTATGACAAAAAAAAACGATTTTTTAAACAGAAATTTGAAGGACT
This sequence comes from Ips typographus, assembly GCF_016097725.1. Classification (NCBI taxonomy): domain Eukaryota; kingdom Metazoa; phylum Arthropoda; class Insecta; order Coleoptera; family Curculionidae; genus Ips; species Ips typographus. Next base: position 6,984,688 of record NC_138426.1, on the reverse strand, counting down.
GTATTTTCCTTAGGAAGCACTTTTCAGGAAAATGACATAATGAATGTCAACTTATTTTTTAATTGGCTATGGATTGGTGAATTATTGACATTTAAAACTGGACCACCCTGTATATTTTTATTTATTTAAATTTTCTTTATTTACTGCATCAGAATGAATGGTCAGGGTGAATCTGATGCCAGTTATGATGCAGGTTGAAAAAGAGGTGGATTTAGGTGAATCCCATCTTCAAATTCATGATAACAATAATCATGACACTACCTTCTAAAAGTACCAGAAGCGTCTACAAGTGCTTTGTGCTTTAAACTTTCACAGAATTGTTGTTGTTGAGGCCTCTAGGACTGTTTTGAATATGCCAAAGACCTCTAAATGCTACTGAAAACTTTCTAAAAAGTTCCAGACCCCTCTACAACTGTCTTAAACTTTCCTAGAACTGTTTTAATTTGCCAAATCATCTATAGGATGATTTTGAAAGTTCCATAAACCCATAAATATCACTGGCAACCTTCTAAAAAGTGCGAGAAGCCTCTACAAGTGCCTTACACCTTTCAAAAATTGTTTTAAATTGTCAGATGGCTCTAGAACCAATTTGGAAGTGCCAGAGCTCTCTAAATAATACTGCAAACCTTTTAGAAATTGCCAGAGGCTTTTACAAGTGCAAGAATAGTTTTAAATTGTCAAATGCTTCTAGATCCATTAAGAAACTGCTAAATGCTACTGACAACCTTCTAAACCGTGTATAAGAATTATCTTAAATTATCAGAAGCGCCTAATTATTACTGAAAACATTCTAAAAACTACCAGAGGCCTCTAGAGAGTCATCTTGAAATTTACTGCCATATTTGGACCAATAATAAATAACAATATGTCAGTTGCAACGTAATACGGATCATTCTGGCACGAACAACATAATTTCCATCGTTTGCTTCCAACTTCTTAACTGAGTGTCATGGGAAGTTTTGATAAACAAAAACACTCTCTTTCAAATTAATTATTTATCTCTGGCTTCCACTATCAAAAAAAAATTGTTTAATTACGCTGATGTCAGGGTAACAATTGCTAAAACAACCGCATTTTTACAACCGGCAACTAGACCAAATTGTCGGTAGGAAACATTTCCCCGTGGCCTAATAAAACGTCGAGTAAATCAAGATGAACAACCGTAAACGCGTTGTTCTTTAATTTTTGCGAAATTCCAGCGCAATTTTATAAATAAACTCGAATGTTTAGTTTTGGGAGAATCTGGTATTACCGGCGATTAATAAGCAAAATGGAAAGTTTCTACTTACAATTTATCGTTCACCAGGTTGATTAATTCCTCCTCGATGCGTAACATCAACGCCCGATCCTTCGGATTTCTGTTAATGGTGTCGGGAATGAACTGCTCCAAGTCGACCCCCGTTGTGTCCGTGTAGTAATCGGCGCTGTTATCTAAAATTGATCCAATAATGACTATTGTTGAGGTTAATTGAAACGCAGACCTCTTGATAGACTAGGGCTGGTGCCTGCAGAACTCTCGAAACTGGTCTGGGAGGAGCTTTGTTGTCTTAACTTGCCTCTGTTTTTGTTTACGTGCAACATATTAGGGCTGCTGACCGCGTTATTGTTCATGTTGCTGTGATTGTATGTGCCACCTCTGTCTTTCACACATTTTATGCAGTTTTGGTTCTGACACTCGCAGTATCTTCTGCTGTTCCCACTAAAACAATTGCGGTTATTAATTTAGACGTTTAACTCTTAAACTAAAACTCACTTTTTAGAACCAGCTTGACTAGACTTATTAACATGCACCACTGTGGTACCATTTTTGCCGTTGAGGTATTTAGGGCTTGGAGGTAATTCTGCCTCGGCGGGGTGTAACCGTTCGTAGGTGCCGTTGATGTCGCATTGAGGCGAACACCTGGAACACACATCCATATCAGTTCGAACAAAGTTTGAGTTGTGAGTAAATTACCTTGGAGTAAGAGATGCCACCTGTGTTGCAGATGACGTGGCTCCGCTTATTACACTACTGGCGTCCTCGTCCTGTGGAGAGGGACTTAAGACCACTGTGGGAGGAGACTGGAGCTGACCTCCACCTCCCTGATTGTCTACGTGGACGGGTTCCCTTGGCGGCGACTGTTCTTCGCGCATCGCATGACTTCTACCGAGGACCTTCAATTTAGATGTTGACTAAAACAAAACCAAAAAAATTGTTTTTTTTTTTGCTCTAATGGTTATTTAAACCATTTTTTTATTCACGTCTACGTTCATTCTGTAGATATGTAATTAAAAAATGGTCAGAGGGCATTATAAAAAATAATGCCCTCACCTGAGGCCATTATGAAAAATAACGCCCTAGGGCATTATTTCTTAGATAATTGACCTTAATAGGTGTCATTATTGATGAAATAATAGTCCTATTGGACGATATGTACAGGGTGCTGCATTTTCGATGGTTTTACGGGGTACAGAGAAAACGGTAATAGATAGAAAAAAAAGTAGCATATAGTCAAATGTTTACCCTTTGAGAATGACGTCATGTAGGTGAAAAAACACGCATGTCTGGAATTAGATCACAAATTTTAACCTACAAATGCTTTGAAAAATGAGTGATCATGAGAGTTTCAGTTGACATCTGGAAACTGTTTTCGTACTCGAAAAAAAGCAACACATTTAGAATTAGCATTTGGGCCTTCTTATTGTAGCACGGCATTTTTATACCTTGGATATTCGTTTAAATCAAAGTGACAGTAAATGTCAACGTTTTTAATTTGACAGGACGACAAAATTAACAACGTGCCTTTGTCGACCCTTTTTGATATGCGATAAACAAAGATGTAAAAAGATGACGTCATTCTCAAAAGGTAAAAATCCAACTATACGTGTTTGCTGAGCTGAGATGACTGGCGAAAAGTGGGCGGCGCAAACTTCTTTTGTTTCAAAGATACGGGGGGTTTTCGAAAATTGGTAATTTTTGAACCTCTTGAGTATTTCAGTTGCTCTTAAAGTTATCAAAAAAGGAAGAACGGTTCCCGGTAGAAGTTTTTATGTAGAATCCAATGGCGTAGTCAGTTTTTTCTATTCCGTTTAGTTTCTGACATATGACAGTAAGTTACATTTTTTTAATTGGAACATCCTATATAATTTTACGTCATTTAATTCTGTTGATTTTTACCTTTTCAACGGTGTATTACAACATATAAGTTTGTAGAGGTTAATCCTGTTATTAAAAAAAAAACCTTTGCTAAGCTAAAAAAAGGCCAATATCTAAAATAACAAACAAAATCGGAAATCATATAAACTAACAAATCAGAAAATTAAATATTTTTAATAAATCTTATTAAAAATCTAAGTTACAATCAGTTTGTCTTGAAAATAAGGATTTTTTTTCAAGAAAATAAAGAAAATTTATTTATTTAATTAATAGAAAAGGTACATTTTTGTAGGGATGTCAAGTGTTTACCATTATAGTTAGTTTTAGTAGAATTGTATGTAGTTATTAAGAAAATTAACAGTATTACTTGATGAACTTCAAAGGAGGTGAAAAAGGTGGTACGTGGAGGTAGAAGATGGGAAAAAAGGTTTTTTTTTTGTTTTTGGTTGTTGATTGTCAAGAGAGACTTTCAATGAGAGCTGGAAAGTCAGTTTTCTAAAAAATTTGAGCAAAAATCAGACTATTGAAGATCAGGGGATCTTAGAAAGCTGTTTCCTTCCGGAACGGAAGTTACTGAGTGTAATACCGAGTGCTACCAGCAGATTGTGATAGAGGACCTATTCCAGAAGTGGTTAAATCGATAACCGAGGAGGCCTCCCGGCTGTTACCGAGGTACAGCCTTTGCAGTTAAAAATCCACCTCAACGGAAAAGAAGAAGATTGGTCAACTGACGGTTTATTTTGGACAATTTGGACTCTTTGACGAAGAGTATTAGTTGTAAGTAGTTTGTAATTTTTTGTATTAAAGATATTTGTAGTTTTAATGATATATTTAGAAGCAGGATTTTTAGGTAGAAAGTAAGTTAGATAGGTTTAGTTATTTACCTTAAAAATAACTTGGCATCCCTATAATAGAATTTTTATTCAAGCTTATTTATTTAGATTTTCTTTATTTATTAGAGTATTAGAATGAATGGTCAGGGTGAATCTGATGCCAGTTATAATGATATTATCATGCAACTAGGAGGTGAGGGAGATTTGAGTAAATCTCATCTTCAGGATGATAATAATCATGACAACTTCTGCCGTCACTTTAATAAGAAAAGTGGCCATTTCTATTTTCTACTATTTTTAAGGTGGAAGTTGAAAAAACTGTTTATAAACGACATGTAACATGTTAATATGAACATAGCCAAATTTTGTTTCGACTGTGGGTATTTTTATAAATATTATTTAGCACTTTTTTGTAAAGGAAACGCTTTTTTTCTAATTACCAAGATTAATGTTTACAAACTCATGTTTTAATACACCGTTGAAAAAGTAAAAATCAACAAAATTAAATGAACTAAAAATATATAGGGTGTTCCATTTCAAAAAATATAACTTACTGTCATATGTCAGAAACTAAACGTAATAGAAAAAAACTGACTACCCCATTGGATTCTACGTCAAAACTTCTACCGGAAACCGTTTTGCCTTTTTTGATAACTTTAATAGCAAATGAAATACAGAGGAGGTTCCAAAATGACCAATTTTCAAAAGCCCCCCGTATCTTTGAAACAAAAGAAGTTTGCGCCGCCCATTTTTCGCCAGTCATTTCAGCTCGGAAAAAGAAATCGGAACGCGTATGCTACTTTTTTTTTATCTATTACAGTTTTCTCTGTACCCCGTAAAAACATCGAAAATGCAGCACCCTGTACAAGTGTAGAGCAGTTATTTAAGTAAAGCTGTCATTTGTCAGATTTACTCGAACAACAGTTTTCTCTTCCGACCGATAATTTAAAATTTAAGCTAAGTTGACATTTGATGTGACAGCTTAGTTACAAAATAACACAATCTAAACCCTAAACTTATCTAAGCTGTCCTTAAACTCAACTTAGCCATTGTTGGGGAAACGGAAATTAATTCGAAATACACAAAAACACTGGATCCTCACGAGAAGTGGTTGTTGATTTAGGTTGAATATGATTTTGTGCAGCAAGATTCCATCAAAATACTGCAATAGTATATTACATGCTCAGGTGGAAAGTGTTTGATTTCAATTGAAATTAAACTTTCTACCGTGGTTTGTATACTATTTTATTTTCAACCATTTATCAAAATCTCATCGAACTTTTAATAAATCATTCAGTTGAAATATTGAATGCTAATAGTCTCTAACAATAAGGTAGTATAAGTGTACGAGTAGTTATGACTTCAACCATAATAAACGACTGGTGATTTGTTTACAATCTTGACAACGTCATTATTGTGCTATTCTGTCTTTAATATTTTGAGCTGAAACGTTTCTTAAAGTGCTTTTAACATGGAGATTTCTGAAGACGCAGATGTTACTCATCATCACCTGAGCTGCAAGCTGGTGCAGAGGTGGCGGCAGAGTCAACTATAAAAAGTAAGGTCAGATATGACAAAACTCATATTGACATTCACCCGGGTGGAAAGTCACATTTACCAACCCGGGTGGAAAGTAAAACAGGTAAATTCCATCTTTCCACCTGGTTTACACATAAGCAATAACGTTATTACATACCTGGTTGAAAATAAAATAATTTGTTCCAGTTGTCAAAAGAGAAACCTTGTTCACCACTAGAGTGATAAATATTACTATTGAGATATCGAACGCACCCCTGATGACGACGTTTAGCTGACAAGCTGCTTAACAGCTTAATGTGAGCGGACGGGGTGATTTGTATACGCGAACATCTTAACGCTGACTATTTAAATGTTTGATTTTTTCATAAATTATAATGATAGACTGATTCTTTTTATAAAGTTGCTTTTTCTTCAATTTTTATATTATCTGTGTGTTTGATAAGAAAAGTGCTATTTTTAGGTAAGAAAATCATCATTGCTGCACCTTTGTTCAAACAGTAATAGTGACGCGTCCCAAATAGACCACTAAGGGTTCATTTTATCCAGGCGTGTTTACTCACAAAATACTAAAAATAAATCCCTTTGACATCACATTTCATGTTTTAATTATTTTGGTACCCCCCTCGATTTTGGAATCATCAGAGGATTAATTAACTTTCTGGCAGCCAAACAATGTCGATTGGGTTTTCCGATGTTTTGGCAGCGGACCCGGAAGGTCGTTTTCATTTTTTTTTTTAACATAATTGTGACTCACCCGACCCCTGGAAGACGTCGTTGCGGTTTGTTCCACGTCTTCGACAGCGTCCATGTTGGTACCGCGCTGTTGCATTCCTTCCTAACCGAACGACCAGAGTGCAACAAGTTTCACTTTTCTACACGCCGAAGGGTTCATATGGTTTCATCCTAGTGTGCGCAGCATCTTGTCCGCTCACCAGTTTTTACACGCTCGGCCTGCAAATTATTTAGTTCAATCTTGATTGAAAGTCTATAAATAATAATTGCTAGTTTTATTATGCGTGTGTGTGTGTAAAAGCGGCAACGAAAACGCGGAAAAGTGAGCGCGGAACTGAATTTTCTATCCCATTGAGAATTTTGCGGGTGCATTGTTTGATTGCGACACCGTTGCCACGTATACACTGGCCCTTGGCAGAACCGCCGGCAACACCGCACTACCCTCGACTCGCCCAAACTGTACAAAATCGAGTGAGGTCAGGTCCGGAACGAGTGGTTGTCACGTGAATAGCAAAACAGAACAAAAGGGTTGTTGTTTTTGCGGAACGGCAACATCGTGTCGTACCTGGCCCAAAGCCAATGCTTAGGACTAGTGACGTAACAACGTCAGTGTGTGTGTGTATCCTGAGAATTTTGGCAAAACAGACGCGTTCTGCTAATGGGGCGAAACGATTGTTTGCCAAAAGCTTTTAATTAGATTATACTGCCAAAAGGAAGGAAAGAAAGTTCATTAACAAGTACCTAATTGGGTTGTTTAACCTTAATTGGCTCCGTCCACTTTAAACAGAGTTTAAACCAATTTTGTGGTTCAGACTGTGATTTTTTCATCTCTATTGTCACAGTCTGTACTGTACCACCATATTTGACTGTTAAACAATGCAAGTGCTGATATAGCTCAATAGTTCAGATGATAACAGTTGTGCCCTAGCTGTCACTTTGTATCTAATTAGCCCATCTTTGGATATAGGCCTCCTCTTCTTTTCTCCATCCCTCTTTATCGTTGCTATTGCGTTAGCTGTCACTTTAGAACACAAAAACATAACTAAAGGTAATTAACAAAAAAAAAAAAATCAATTTTACCTTCAGAAATTTCGCCTTTCCTCACAACATTTTTATTTAGATAGATTACACTGGTTGTGATCGAGGATCATGACCACTGATCACAACCAGTATCACAAAACACTAAAACAGCAAAAGTGAACAGACATAAACCAAATAATTAACCTAGTCACGATGGATGAACTGTTGTAACTGAAGAAAGTACTGCTTACAGTGAAAGAGTGCCCCCAAAAAAACTACCTGTGGGTAATAAAATTACCCTTTGCAAACAAATGACGTTCTGGGAATTGGCAAAATCCCCACCTACACTATGCAAATGGTCAGAACCTAAACCCTATCTATTGTTTGGTTTTTGCAAATTTAAGTCTACGTAGAATTAAGGGGATCGGTAAAGACTTTACGTTTTTCGATCGCGATGCTTGGCCTACGTGTAGAAAAATATATAAAAAACAGTGTTCGTTCTTTGTTTCTGTCGATAAAACTACGGCAGTGTTAACACAGACATTACTGTTTAAGCGACGAGGCTCCTAGAGTGATATGGAACAAAGATGCAAGATTTCCGCTCCTTAATTCGAGCAATTTTTTAGTCCTATCTTTTAACCCAAATTACCACTTTAATTTTTAACTTATTTACGTGATTTTTTTTTATTAAATAGCTAAAGGTTTGGGGAATGTGCGAAAGTTATTTTTGTCACCAAAAAAGTTTTGCAGGTAGGAAAAATAGTGACTTGAAAATTATGGTAATTTTATCATTTTGTTAAAATGCTTCTAAATATTTTGATTTACGTACTATTAAAATTATATTAACTTTCGCACATTCTAGCAAGTGTCTTCTTTCATATGCCGTTTAAAAAACAGCAATACCTAGCCTAGTTTTTTTTTAATTTGGGTTAAAAGATTGTCATAAAATGCATTGAATCTCCCATAAGAGGTTTTGCTTTACCGATGCCCTTAAGTTAGAAACCTTTTAAAAGGGTCGAAAAGACTGTTCAATACAAAAATGTAAATCACAAAAACAGTCAATTTGAAATAACGGATAAATCACAAAAGCAATTTTTTACGTTAAATTTTGTTTGAAATATTTTTACTTACCAAAAAGAATAATTTACATAATACCGAAACAATCACAATTGATAAATCGTTCGTAAGTAAACTCTCTTACGGAACAAAACCACCACCGACCAACCAGAGGGTGAAAGCTCCACTGCCGCCAACAGGACCCACTGAACTAATTCCCGACGCCGAACTTGACGTCGCGACGCCGCCAAGGAGATCGATGGCGGTGCGGCGCGTGCATATAGGCGGCGCATCGATCACGAATTACCGCGAAATTCCTTTTTCGAATTCCGGGAACGTGTTTGGGTTCCCCTCTCGTGTTTTCCAACATTCGTGACTTACGTAATCCCCTTATAATCGGTTATCGGGAAACTCACAGAACTACCAAGCCGTTAATTGCTTCAATACAAAAAAGAAAAACGAGTGGAGCAAAGTCTAAAAATTCGATTGGAATTAGGGGACATGATGATGGGACGCCAATGAGCTGGTGATTTAGCGCAATCACAATTTCAGCCAATCGGGTGGCAAGGTCAAGGCCACACAGGCAGGCAGGCAATCAAATTTGAAAAATAATTATTTCTACCAGGGGGGTTATCGATCCGTTCTTCCGGTTGAGCTGTAATTTGACTTTTTGACCCGCAAAAAAAAACGCCTTCTAGCTCAATTATAATAACTGTAATAGTGCGAGAAAAGGTCAAGAGTAAAAAGTATAAAAATGACCATCATAACTCTACAAATTATGACGACGATCTAGCTTACAGAATGGTAAAGTCAAAAAGCATCATAAAAGTGTCTGAAGTCTGTCACCGATGTACGAAGGCGTAGAAAGGCCACAGACGTTATTTTTCTTAAATTTCGACTTCGAACTCGGAAATTAACTAAATTCCGACTTCAAACTCGGAATTTAGTTGCAATGTTGTCAAACTGAGAAATTCTACTATTTTGGTTCGAAGAGTGTTTTTGCAATGTTGCCAAACTGACTAATTTTACTAATTTGGTATGAAGAGTATATGCAATGTTATCAAACTGACAAATTCTACAATTTTGGTTTGAAGAGTGTTTCCAATCTGTCCAAACTGACAAGTTCAACTAATTTCTTTGAAGTGTGTTTGCTTGCAATGTTGCCAAATTAACAAACTCTCCTAATTTAGATCGAAGACTTTTTGCAATGTTGCCTAACTGACAAAATTTGGTAATTTGGTTCAAAAGCGTCCTTGCAATGTTATCAAACTAACAAATTCTACAATTTTGGTTCGAAGAGTGTTTGTAATGTAACCAAGCTGACAGTTCGACTAATTTCCTTGAAGTGTGTTTGCAATGTTGCCAAAGTTAACAAATTTTACTAATTTGCTTCGAAGAATGTTTGCAATGTTGCCAAACTGAAAAATTTTGTCTAATTTGGTTTGAAGAGCTTTTGCAATGTGACTATGTAAATTCTGAGTTCGCTCGAAGTCGAAATTTAACTAAATTCCGAGTTCAAAGTCAGAATTTAACTAAATTCAGAGTTCGAAGTCGGAATTTACCTAAATTCCAAGGAATTTAAGAAAAAAAATGTTGTGGCCCTTCTACGCCTTCGTACCGATGAGTATGCAGGTTTTTAGTTTGATTGACTGTCTAACTTTGTGCTGCAATTGCGTATTCAGCTGGCTGCTTTTTTTGACCAATCACAAACCATAAGCAATATAAAGTCTGTTCGCAGAACGAATCTCCAACTGATAATCAGAGAAATATGTCCAGCTATTGGCCATTACCATTGAAATGTCAATGTCACGTGAGCATTCAACCAATAAAAGCCAGCAATTTCCAATTGGAAAAAAGTTTGAAATTGCCTCTAGGAACAGACCTAATGCTGCACATGAGTGACTACTTATGACGCATTCACCAATTTGTAAATAAATTTTCTCCATCACAACTAATTTGCATAATTATCCGTCACGAAATCACACAGTCAACCAGATTACAATTACATTTAGCGGCACGCAAATCATCGTGTACTTAAGTGCTAAATAAATTAAAACGAGCGTTTTAGAGAAGGTAATTTTATGGCCTGGCGTGTAAACTGTTGAAAACCGCCCTTTTACCCCTCTAGTTGGGCCCAACCACTGCTTTTCAAAGAACTGAATCACAAAAAACGTTAATAACAACATTGGACCCTTAAATAAGTAAATAAAAATAGGAATCAATATGGAAGTTCAAGACCAAGTGAGTCATCGCCGAGGAATGGGATCGTTATGCTACAACCAGGTGGTGGAGCAAAGCAGTCGAACCAAGGTTTACGATGTAAACATGCACCGATTATGAATCACCTGCTCCAAATTGCTTTCCGGGAATCACCACCCTCCCCTCCCCATTAAATCGAAATGGCAGAGCGCCAATAAAATGGTTTAATAAAGACATTTTTGAATATAAGAATGATTTTTAGGTAATTAACACTTGACCTTTAAATTGAAATAGGACTGGTTCACCGCACTATATCAGTTGAGTTGTACTTAGCACGCGAAAAATCCGTTTATTTATCGCTGACGCGATAAATTGTCTCGCCCATCAGGATGGACACAAAGACAAATTGTCCATCATCACGGATACCCGATAACAATGTCTGAAAATAGTATAAAAGCACAGAATTGTCAGCTTTTTATTGTACTGATATTTTCAGTAGGGAAGGTCAAAATGAAAATACCAACAAATAAAAAGAAAACCCTGACAAAAGACCCCCGTTTGATATTTATATCCAAAGGCAATAAATTGAGCCCCCTCAGAATTAATGGGGGGCGACAGAGCTATCGCACCGAATGAATCTGCAGGAAATTTATATTCAGTGTGGCCTCGGCCAATTACCGAGGTCGCTGGTGTTACTCAGTCAAAACACCCCCTCCTCCTCAATTTTTTTTCATTCTTCCTGGTTTAATCGAACCAAAACACGAATTTATAGGCAAAAGTCGGTCGCGTTTTCAGCCTCATTAGGACCGTTGACGTCAGCTTCGACCTTCGCGTGCCCGTCTTCGGCATGCCCTTCCGACACCACCCCCTCAACGGGGGCTAAAATGCATTTGGCCCGATACGAAGAATGGCGAGTTTCGGAAGAGGTGCGCCTCCAATAAGTGCAAAAATGATTGTACTGTAGTAAACTACTTATTACAATTTAAAATTCGCGCCATTATCAAGTGACGGGTGTGACATGACAAGTGAAGTTTAAGCGGAGAGAGAGAGAGACAGAGTGAGGTTAAGTCGGGGCGAGAGAGCCAGGCCCACTAATCTCATATAGCCAATGTGAAGCCATGTTTTGGATTCTTTCGAGACACAGGGGGAGCTACTGTATTGTTTTTACCTGTAGATGGTTTTTTGTGGTTAAGCAAAACAAAATGAAAAGGATGTAAACAACTTTTGACAAATTCAAATTTTTTTAGACAAGTCTATTAAAATATTGATATTACGGTTGTAGTTTTTAATTTATACGTGTGATTTATACTAGTTCGTGGGCGGTGTTTTTATAGTGTTCTCTTCGTAGGTTTTTTTAGTTTAGTTTTTTACCTTTTGGCTGGGTTTTACAACGACTTTTGTCACTATGGGCAAGGCGGAATGTGCCATAAAGGGGTGCAGCCCTTCAAAACATTCCCGACGATTTCGTTTTCCTAACCCGGAAAAAGACAGTGTTACTTTTTCACTGTGGAAACAATTTTTAGGACAATTTGTTATACTTTTTTGTTCTAATATGGAAATTTATAGCAGGTAAGTTCTCAAGTAAAGTTCATTTTTATTTGTTATAATGTTAAGGTAGTAAGAGGATTACTATAAGAGGTTTTCAAGGAGGCAAAGAGAAAATAGGTTTAATGATTTGTAGAACTCAACATAGCTTCTTAGTTTATGACGATTATTTTGGTAAGTATAGTGGAAAACTAATGTATTCTTTTGCATAAAGTGCGTTTAAACAGTACTATGACTCACTGGCTAATAAATGTATCTGTTTTAATACCCTAGTTTTGCACTATACCTAGGTACTACTAATAGTAGTACTTAATAGAAATAAGGTACAGTAGATAAAAATGAAACTGAAATGTATTTTCAGGTATTATGTGTGTGAAAAGCACTTTTTGCCTGAAGACTTTAACCCATATAACAGACGCATGCTAAAAAAGGGAGTGATTTCTTCAAGGTTCTTACCAAGTCCTTGCCAGCAAGTACCAAAGGACCCAGATTCCCCAAGTAATTTTATTCAAATAAAAATGTACCTATACAGTGATGTCGCGTATGTTAGTATTAGTATTTCTTTTTAATTGAGGTTTTGTTTCCTGGAAAAACTGCTGATAGCATGTTGGGCATATCCATTTAAAATCTAATAAAAAAAAATGAGGAAATTGAGTGAGTGCTCTTTCGTTGCACTTACCTAACACCTCCACTGTGTGAAAATGTGAAGATGGACTTATATACTTTTCGTTCTTGTAATATTTGAAATGTTTGTTTTACAGAATCTCTTGAAATCCCCCCCCACTTCTGGGGGGGGATTTCAAGATTTTCACAAAGTAATCCATCAACAGGCAATCCTAATCAAGATGTGCTTCCAACTTCCTCCATCTTTTCCAAGAATAAATCCCTGTCTTCTGGTAAGTTTCACGTTTTAAAGAAGGAAAATAAAAAATAAAAAACCAAAAAAAACAACCAAAAACCAAAAAAAAACATATCTGAAACATTCTTAAAGACCTTTGAGGTACACCTATGGGTATACAATGGTTGATATTTGCATGTGCATGTTATTTATAATAGTAATGTTTTATGTATAAAGTGTAGCTTTATGATCTATTCTTAACTATAGTCTTAAGGTCTTGGGTTTTGCACCAACTTACTAACCAAAAGCTTATTATTTTTGTAGAGTATGTGTTTTGTATGTTCATTTCCTTAAAATATATATAATATATTTTGCATACACTGGACTTTGTTTTATTTACCTGTTTCTTGAACCAAAACCATGAAAGAAAGACTTAATTTAATTCAAAAAGCCCGCCAATACCAGTTTATGCAAGTCTACCAACAGATGGCGCTTTTAAAAATCTGTCATGACAATAGAGACGTAAAAATGACATCTGACGACCATCAAATGTGAACATGTGGCGACCCCTGTGACTCGAAAGAAATCATACATACAGTGCTTCACCTTATTAACACGGAGATTAATATCTATCTAGTGTGTTAATCTATGGAGAGAGCGGTCACGTTTTTTTCAATTTTTGCCTTTGCATCTGAATAATAAATAGAGTTATCTAAAAGTGTGCCTTTATTCAGTCATCCAGACAAGCCATCCTACAGTTTCAGAAGTGGGATACGGATTACGGATTACGATTACCAGGATTATCGCAAAAAGTGGAATAACCTCGGTTACTATCGGAAAAGGCCCTCAACTTCAAAATTCGTTTATGTCGTTTATGATACGTTTACATCTTAATAAGTTTTATGACCCGATTTTAAGTGAACTTAAGAAATGGCAAATACAGGGGACGAAAACTCTGAATCAACCCATGAAGTGGAAGCAGAAGATCTGGTAGGCCTAGTTGTTAGGGCTGTTTTAGCAGCACAACGACAAATTGGTGGCAGCACAACCCCCCGTTTTCGGAATGACGAATTAGCTGCATTATTGCCTGAGTTTAGTGGCCACCAGGATAATGTATGCAATTGGATTCAGAGAGTTGATGCAATTCAAGCAACATATGGAGTGCCCAATGAAATTATACAGCTGATTGCTATGGGTAAGCTGACTGGCAATGCTCGTACTTGGTATCATTCAAAACCTGATTACATTACAATGGATTGGCCCATGCTTAAAATTGAAATACAAACTATGTTTGATTCCCGGCCGAACAAAATAGTGCTACTCAAGTCTATGGAAGCTCGCCGATGGAAAAAATCAGAAAAGTTCTCCACATATTTTACTGACAAGGTTATGATGTGTAATCAGATAGGATTACCTGATGATGAGATTATTGAGTATGTTATTGATGGATTTAGTGACCCTCACCTTCAATCACAAGCCAGAATGAAGGGATTTACAAGTTTGGCAGAAGTTTTGTCCACAATGAAATCAGTCACTTCTGAAGACAGATCTACTTTTGTCCCAAGGACTTACCACCACCCAAGGACTACAACCCAGGCATCCTCTGGAGATTCTCGTCCAGAACGACCTTCCCCAGTCCGCTGTTTCAATTGCAGCCTGACAGGGCATAAGGCCACTGAGTGTACTCGTCCTAAAAGGACTCCTGGCTCTTGTTTTGAGTGTGGCTCCATGCAGCATCAGTTACGAGACTGTCCAAGAAAACGTAGACCTGAGCATCCACCTGCAGATTCCACCACCCACCTGGTAAGCCCAACAACATTAACACCAGCCTGTAGAACTGTTGTGAAGATGAGACCACTGCCAGGTAACTTAAAATTTGAAGTAAATGCTTTTCTTGATTTGGGAAGCCCTGTATCTTTTATTAAAGAAGATTGTGTACCATGTTATGTTACTTTAGCTGAAACAAATGATAGTTTTACCGGCATGAATGGTAGTGGGTTACAGATTTTAGGTTGTTATGAAGCGGAAATTGATGTTGACCAAATTACTTCTTTATTAACTAAATTTTATGTCATACCTACAAGTGCAATGTCAGATTCTTGCTTATTAGGTAGAGATGTGTTGTGTAACCCTACTGTTAATTTTACTATTAATCAGGGTAAAGTATATTTAAAATTTCTTGATAATGATGTGCATTATGTTGAAAATGAAGTTTTGAATATCCAAGTGGATCAATTTGAGGAAACTCGTATTAATCTAAATTTGAATATTAATCCACAGTTAAGCAATGAAGTAAGGGCTACTATAGAACAAAATTTATTTGAAAATTATGTAACAGCACCTAGGCCTGAATTTCCCATTACTGACTTACAAATGAAACTTCTGATTGACCCTAAACATGTACCTTTTTACTTTCACCCTCGTAGACTTTCATATTCAGACAAATTAGAGGTGGACAAGATTACTAAGGACTTACTGGACAGGAAAATTATTAGGAAGAGTTCATCCCAATACAGTTCTCCCATTGTTTTGGTAAAGAAAAAGTCAGGTAAGTTGAGGCTATGTGTTGACTTTCGGGAATTGAATAAGTTGACTGCTAGAGACAATTTTCCCATGCCTCTAATTGATGACCAAATAGAGCAGCTACGAGACAAACAATACTTTTCACGACTAGATCTCAAAGACGCATTTCATCATGTTACTATAGACCCTGAGTCAATCAAATACACCAGCTTTGTTACACCTTCTGGCCAGTTTGAATATCTGAAAATGCCTTTCGGACTTAAAAATAGTCCAGCAGTTTTTATGCGTTTTGTGAATACAGCTTTTCAGAATATGATTGAACAAGGTAAAATTATTATTTATATTGACGATATACTGATAGCCACAGAGACAATTGATGACAACTTATCCATATTGAACGAGGTATATAAAGTTTTAGTTGACAATTTACTTAGCTTACGATTTGACAAATGTACTTTTGTGATGAGTGAAATTGTGTTTTTGGGCTATTCAATTAACCGATCCGGAATTCGACCGAGTCCGGACAATGTAGATTCAGTTTCTTCATTCCCTTTACCTCAAAATTTTAGAATGTTACATGGATTTTTGGGACTTTGTTCCTACTTCCGCCGTTTCGTCAAGGATTTTGCTATTTTAGCCAAACCATTGTATGACTTGTTGAAATTTGAGAAATCTAAGAAAGAGTTTTTGTTCAACCAAAGTTGTTTTGAGTGTTTTGAAAAGATTAAGCAAATTTTAACATCTGCTCCAGTTTTGGCCATTTATTCCCCACATCTTGAAACTCATCAGCTTCATTGTGACGCTAGTTCAATAGGTTTTGCATCAATTCTTATGCAAAAGCAAAATGATGGACACTTCCATCCAGTTTTCTATTTCAGCAAAAGAACTACTACTGATGAGTCGAAATATCATAGCTTTGAATTGGAAGCACTTTGTATAGTTTATTCCTTACAGAGATTCAGAATTTATTTAAAAGGGATCCAGTTTAAAATTATCACTGATTGTAACAGCCTGAAATTGACTTTAGAGAAAAAAGATATTAACCCCCGGATTTTGAGATGGACATTAGTGTTCCAAGAATTTGATTATACACTTGAACATAGAAAAGCAGAGCGTATGAAACATGTGGACGCTCTTAGTCGTTGTTTTCCAGTTTTTAATGTTTATTTTGTTGAAAATAGCTTGGAACGGAATTTATGTGTTGCTCAGGAAAAAGATGAAAATATTGTAAAGATTCGTGACTTGTTAATTACTACTGAACATCCTTCTTATGAATTAAGAGATGGATTGGTGTACCGAAAGTACAATTCTAAACTGTTATTTTATGTTCCAAGATGTCTTGAGTCAAATGTTATTCGAACGTGTCATGATGATATTGGACACATTGGAGTTGACAAAACCTGTGAGGTTATTTTAAGAACCTACTGGTTTCCAAACTTAAAGGACCGTGTTAAAAATCACATAATAAATTGTTTGAAATGTATATTTTATAATTCACGAAGTGGAAAAGGTGAAGCAGTTTTACACCCAATCCCTAAGGGTTATGTTCCTTTCGACACTATACACTGTGATCATTATGGTCCCCTGGAAAAAACAGGTAAACAGTTTAAATATATTTTTGCAGTGATTGATGGATTTTCCAAGTTTGTTAAATTTTTTCCTTGTCGTACAACTAACGCCGCTGAAACTATTCGACATTTAATTAGTTACTTCAATAGCTATAGTCGACCAAATAGGATTATAGCTGATCGTGGTTCCAATTTTCGATCAGAGGAATTTAAGACTTTTCTTGATGAGAACAATGTTCAACTTATTTTAGTAGCAGCCGGAACACCTAGAGCCAACGGGCAAATCGAGAGGATTAATAGAGACTTACGACCGATGTTGTCAAAATTATCTCCTGAATTGAATAAATGGGATCGTGTCCTTGCAGATGTTGAATTCGCTTTTAATAACAGTTTTTCTAGATCTATTGGAAATTCTCCTGCTGTACTCCTTTTTGGCATTCACCAAAAGGGTAAGGTTTTAGACCCTTTAAGTGAATACCTTAGATCCCAGAATGACTGTGTACGAGACTTGGACGAAGTTCGTAATAACGCCTCACATAAAATTCTCCAGTTGCAGGAGTATAATAAACAGTATTTCGATCAGAAACATAAGACACCTCATGTTTATAAAGAAGGCGACTATGTCGTGCGTGTAAATATTGACGTAACACCTGGCTTAAATAAAAAACATTTACCCTTGTATAAAGGCCCTTACATTGTCACTAGGGTTTTGCCCAATGACAGGTACGTTGTAGAAGACATTCCAGGTTTTCGAGTCACACAAAGACCTTACAAAAGTATTCTAGATTCTTCCAATTTATGACCATTCACTAACTTTAACTCGACTTATGATGACCCTGACAATGACTCACAATAAATCCCTACTATGTAGCCTGATTTTCCCTGAAACTTTGAATTTGATTATGTTTGTAGTTTATTGTTATGAAAACTTACGGATTATGTATGGATTATGTTTGTAGTTTACTGTTATGAAGACTTATGTTAGGACGGATTATGTTTACCTATACGTCATATGGTTAAGATTTGCTTATGGTTTTGTTGCTTATGTTAAGACAATCATTATGTCAATGTTTATGAATTGTTAAAGCGCCTTTTTGATATTAAAATTATGTATGCTAGACCGATCGAGGACGAACGGTGGTCAGGAAGGCCGAACTGTAGTAAACTACTTATTACAATTTAAAATTCGCGCCATTATCAAGTGACGGGTGTGACATGACAAGTGAAGTTTAAGCGGAGAGAGAGAGAGACAGAGTGAGGTTAAGTCGGGGCGAGAGAGCGGTCACGTTTTTTTCAATTTTTGCCTTTGCATCTGAATAATAAATAGAGTTATCTAAAAGTGTGCCTTTATTCAGTCATCCAGACAAGCCATCCTACAGTACTAAATACAGGGTTGGGTGAAAATTGTTTTTTTCTAAAAAAAACAAAAAACTTGTTTTTTAACCAAAAAAACATGTTTTTTGTTTTAAAACAGTCTTTTCTTGCGTGTGAAATAAAACATTGTTTTAAAATCAAAAAAGTGTTTTAAAACAATATTTATCTTGCTATCTAATACAGTATACAGGCAACCTTGACCATGTTTCAACATCTAAATAAAAATGTTAAATAATGTACGTAAAAGTTTTCATAGCTTTTAGCTTGGGAACGTGGGCACTACCTTACTAGTATAGTATACTACTAGTAATGCTGAAGATTAGCTTTTATGTTTTTTTTTCAGGTCTTGACTTTTAACTTTTATAACTTATTACCCATGTGACATGTTAAGTTCAGATTTTTTTACAGTTTACACTTTACAGGTGTTATACCTCTGTTCCTATGTAAACTATATTTTCAATAAAGTTTTGTAGAGCTGGTAGCTGCCTAGTGCATAAATATTCCTTTTAAAAAAGTAGCATTAAAATGTATGTTTCAAATTGATTTTTTTTTTAGTTTTGGTTCTTTCATACTGAAAAAAATTAAAAAAAAACCAAGAAAAACTCTAATTTAAAAATTACAATACAGCAGACCACAGGCTCAAAGAATTGAAAACACTAAATAAATTAAATATAGGCACATAATAATCAGCTTTTAATTAGTTGAAAAAAAAACAGTGTTTTAAACATAAGTTTTAAAACACTGATTTAAACACCATCTGTTTTATTTGCAGTGTTTTAAACGTGTTTTAAACAACTGTGTTAAAACAGTTGTTTTAAAACAACCCAACCCTGACTAAATAACTTTTGTTTCTTTTTAGACCTGGTCAAAAGCTGTACAACCACAAGGGGCGGCTTAGCTAAATTGTGACTGATGGATTTTGAAATTGCTGTCAAGGTGATGTTCCTGACTTAAACCCAGTAAGGCATATTTTGGTGGCAGTGTTAACCTCTGAATGTTAAGCTGCAATACCATGGACCACCAGTTGTTTTGTCAAAATGAGCCAAAAAGTGTTAATCTAATGTGAAACAGAGATTGTAAAAACTAACGTCAAAATTCGGTACCTACACATGTTAAATTTGTGACGTCACCTTGTTTTACTCTAATATTTTTTCAAACATACAAGGTAAAGTAAGTCAAGTAGTTAGTTAGAGCACCAGAAAAATGTCCTATATTACCATTGACTACTAGCACATAATCACAATTATTTGTACGTTTACTTAGACAAGCCTAGATTAGGTTTAATTTATAATTGATCAGATTTCAGTAAGGTACCTCACTTACCCTGCAAGTTGCAAGGTCACCGTTTATGAAATAATTATTAGTCCTTAACCGAGCTAGGGAAATTGCACCAATCTCCTACAATATGCATAACGCTTGTCCAGTTAATTTCCCGGAAAACGCCTGTTGCGCAATCCCAAACAAATAATTGGCGGATATAATTCATAATGGAGGCGGTCTCGGAAAAGCTTTATGCAAATCTCTTTGGCATTAAACAATGAGAAAACTGGGACTGGCGTTTAGCTGCCAGAAAACGGTCGCAATTTTCCTGGAATCTTCAATTACCGCTTTCTGGAAATAAGGAGCTTTTAAGTTAGGTACCGGGGATGATGTTCTTATGCCCGCCGGATTGCCTTTCCTAGTAAATCTATATAGTCGTGTGAATTAAATATTCGTTAAACTAGGCACACGTGTGGACGCTCTATCCACACACTCAATTGAGTTTCACTGTAGAACAGTTTCCAGCTCTGGTAAACAGTTTGACCCCGTTTGTGGGGGGGGGCGGTTCTTTGTTCCCAAAAACGCTTTTCCTGAGGGATCGTTCCGGGAATCAGTCAGAGCGCTGACCTGGATTCGATGTTGGCACAGTCCCGGTAAAATGTGCATTTTCGCCAAATTTGTCTTAAAACTGAATTTTCTCCTCCCCCAGGAGAGGAGAGGGTGGAGCTGCCAGAGTTTGTAGGGCTGGTGGTTGGACGTGTACGCCACCTGGCAACCCCTGCAGCTGCAGGAGCCAACGCTCTCCTGAAAGTGGGACGCGGGTCATCCACCCCGGCATCGCCGTTCCTAACCGAATGACCTATATACAGATTTAGTGCAGATTTGGTCTCCTAGAGTAAAACTGCAAACTATCCAGAAAAGGTTGATAACAACAGAAAGAAAGAAATTTCAACTTAACCAAAACCTAATTAAGCTCTAATTAGATCATCAAAACACCAACAAACTCAACCCTGAGGGGATTGCAGAAAGCCCTCTCCAATTAAAAGGTCCTCAAAAAAAATATAAAACAAAAGACTAAAGAGTTCATTGGGGCCTGGAAAAGGTCGCCCTTGCCACTATGTTGCCAGGGCCGTTTTACGGCAAGATTTATCATCCCTCTCATCGTTTCACCCCCGAAACTGGGTCAAAGTAAATTGATTTCCTGTTTTATCCCAGAGCGCATCTAATAAAGTCGTTTACATAATCTGTCAGTGTAGGATGCATGTTTTTCTTATTCAACCAAGCATTTCTGACATTCCTGAGCAATTCTTTGTTCTTCGATTCCACTGTTAGGGTTTTGTTGGTATTTTTAATTCTAAGGTAACCAAGGACGGATCACGGCTACAAATAAGGGCTGATGTAATATCCAAATCACCCACAGAGACTGTGGATCATTACAAACAAGAGAAAGGAAAGGAATTTTGTCATTAAATGGGGAATGTTATGTCACCAATCCTGTTTATGATTTACATGATCTGATTGTAAATCATAAAGTGTTGTTTAATGATAGAATGTAGTTTCCCTCAGGTAATATTAATTGTTTTTACCAGGACCAAAATAAGAGCCGCACAACACAAAAACACAGTCACCTTAACTTACAGAGTGCCCCCAATTAATAAGTTCAATAACAGAGAATACATCTGGGTGCAGTAGTTCAATACACCAATGTATCATTCACCTTGCCATACAGATTTTAAGTTGTTTTATGTTAATGGACTTATTAAAACATTTTTGTTCATGCAAAAATTGCAAGGCTGCAAATATCACTTTTTGGTACTATTCCCAGAAAGGGTTGAATGAGTACTTATTAATACTTTGACCATATTCTAGACATTCAAATATCATCATAAGAATGATAATGAGCATATCTCAATAAATGTGCAGAACTAAGGACACTCGAGACTCTTTCCTTCTAAAAGCTTAAGAAATGGATAATGTTTTAAAGAGTGCAAAATTCCAATAACACAACTAAAGACACAGAAGTCAAAATATACCAAACTTTAAATAAAAAAAACAGGACTTTACAATGCATAACAAAGCCTACTTACCGGACTGACTTGCTTCTGCTGTAGTTGCCAATGCAAAACCAAACAGTTCAACGATAAACCAGGACTTTATGTAATAAAATCCCTCTTGAAACTGAGGCTGAGCCAAAAAATCAATTCAAAATAACCCCTTCGGATTAACTTGCCGCTTAGGAACGCCGTGATGGTTTCAGGAGCCACACGCTCAATATACCGATTATGAGACACGTAAAGTCACAGTACAGGACACGGAACCGCCAATATTTCCATTCCGGACGGAAATTTGGATAATTTTGGAGAAAATTACAAAATTTTTCATAAAATGTCGGGACCCAGCCAAAAACGTCAACTCAACTGTCAACCTAAGTTTCGTACGTCATGCGTCATGTGTCAAACTGTCATTGTGAATGACAATGAGCTTTAGGTATGTTCCAAATTTACTGTTTTGTAGTCAGAAACAACTAAAAAGTTTCCTATGTTGTTTTATAGTTTTAATCAACTGCCTTGGTTTTGACGAGGATAATACAGAAGAAATGCTTATTTTTGTTATCAAGCTTGAGAAACGAAACATGGGAGCTGATCACATGGCCGCTTCGTTAGCACGTCTGATAGCTTTCACGTGATTTGGTCACATACGTAAAGCAAACCAGTTGCACAAGCGCCATCTACAAGCAGTATTAGCAACTAATTCAAAACACAAAACTATTGATTTAAGAGAAATTTGTTAATATCCGTTGAGTGTCGCACAAACTTTCCTGGATATTTCAGCATGATTTACTTATTAATTGTTATTATTTTTAAATCCAAACAGACAGATTCTTTCTTAATAATATTTGTTAACAACTTATTTTGTCAATGGTAAAAAGATGGTGTGGCAAACATATACGTCACCTTGAGCGCTCAAGCCATAAAGCTATAAAATATAGTGCACATGAGAATGTAATAAAGAAAATTTCTGTAGTAGCTATATAAACTATAGGTAAAATACGCAAACACCCACAAACAATAACAAAATTCGCTCAATTACGATAACCAAATTGATTAGACCGATGTAAATATCAAGTGCTGTAAATATTTGATACCTACGTGTACCATAAACAACACTATATGCACAAGTGTATGTTCTTAGGGATTAAGGGGCACGCTCTGGAGCAACTTTTATGCCCTAAATGTGTAGATAGACAAAACAAACTTTCATTCCAACATATTGGATAGATGAGGGAGAACGTGACCTCAATTACTCGAAAATGGAAAAGGATTAATCATATGGGAGAGCAAAATATATAAACAAACAACGTGGCAACAGGGGGTAATTTTCTTTTCTTATTTTCATAACATTTTTGTTCCTTCGTTTGGGTATTAATTATAGAGGGAGGATCTGAAATAACAGGGAAGCCTCTTGGAAAAAATTAATTTGTTTTTTTTAAGGCGAGTCAAATGGTGTAATGACACCAAAGGACAAAGACACTCCCTGTAGTTGATTGGAGTATTATTTAGTTCTTGTGGTTTAGTCAGTACATTTTCTACTTTAACCCTGTATAGGCGTAAATCAATAAATTCACCCTCGTATTCAACAAATCCACCTGGCAACCACAGGTTTACACACACCCGATTTAAGCTAGTTTAAGAAAGTCTCACGAGAGAGATGATCTCTACCAGAGATAATTTATTGATACGTCCATGGGAGTTGAGAAAGTACGAGCATCACAAAAAGAAGGTTTGACTTTGAACTATAGTTGAACAGAGTGATGGTGATTGTTTAACTGTAGGTTCGAACTGCTACCCCGGTCATAGACACCAAATCACCGCCATACCGGCCTCACGTGGCTGTCAAAATGAAAAAACTCCAAAAAGAGAGCGAGAGATCCGAGAAAATCGAGAGAGACAATCTGATATTGTTGAAAAGACTGAGACACATCATGACCAATCATTGGCTGGACAATTACCTTCCACCCCAGCCAACGTTCTTAAACAGGGTAGGAGTATACCGCCCTGTTGATTCTGGTATCGGTTTGACAGATGATGACCAGTTGAGTGAGGATGAGGGCGTTATTCAGGTATTAACCGATATTGTAAGTAAATGTGTTCAGGGTGCTAATTCTTGAAAGCAGGAAACAGGATTCTCAAGTGAAGTGCTGATAGAATGTGACAGAAGACTTGATAATGGCTGTCACATTCTGCATACCCTTCTCTTGATAACTCCCTTCCCTTGTTTCAAGAATAGGCATCCTGATGACTATGAAACTGCAGGAAAACCCTTTGAACGGAAAACCACGATGTAGGAAACTGAAATGCGTTGCTTGTTCACCTTTGAGGATGGTGGAGAAGGTGCGCGTGTCAGAGGAGAGAGTTCCTTGGGAACCCCAGAAGAAACCGGTGGCAAGACAGAGGAGCAAGTGAGTTGTGTTTACACCTCCACCGGAATCAAAACAGGCAATTAAACGACTTTCAGGTCTGTACCACCCAAGACTAAAGAACCACCAGAACCAAAAACTAGGTCAGCGGTCCAGTTCAAAGAACGTCCAGTGACAACATTACCGCAACACCCGAACCATATTTCCCTGTCCAGGGGTTCCCTGAAGTTGACCGTGAACTTTCCAGTTGACACCGTGGTGAAGTACGACAAATCCAGGCTATCGCAGCATAAACTATGCGGTTGTTGCCGCAAACCCGGTTTGGCCTAAATTTAGGCAACTCAATCCCAATTTGACTAATAATTCAAGTATTTTTATCACCTGTTTAGGTGAAACGCTTTTTTTTAACAAATAAACCAGACGGATTTACAGTTTGTTTTTGGTGGTTTCCCAATCGCTATTACTAATCTGTTTGATATTAGCCGTGAATTTTCAAAGAGCAAACGTGTGTAAACTCCTAAATTTAGGTTTGTTTTGATAAAAACTAAAAATGTTCCATGACACCAAAATACTCAATTCATTTAATAAATACTGATAGTAACACTTTTTTGTTATGACTCATCCTATTTCGATCAATTTAGTAGAAAAATCTTTATGAAAACAGTGTGAGGAAGAAAACAGTAAAGAAATGTCCGTTTGATATCATGGCTTTTCAATGTAAATTAAATAATAATGTCAAATTGTAGCCTTGTGCTACTGATTACAATAGGTCTGTTCGCAGAGGGAATCTCCAACTAGTAATCAGAGAAATAGATACGTACGTAAGTCAGAAAACGTCATAGTCACGTTAGTATTCAACCAATGAAACTTGACATTTACTGTTTCTGAGTTGGAAACTAGTCAGGGATTGCCTCTGCGAACAGACCTATTAGTTCACCATGCACCATAAGATCCAGGATCCAAGTAAAGTTCTGCTTTGTCAGATAGTTTAAAATCGTGTGAACATCGTAAAACCTGATGATAATACGATGAGAATAAGAATTCCTACGTTTTGTAAAAGCATGGATAATCCGCAAAATTATCTAGTAGCATGTGGAGTCAATATATTATTGTCATACTGTATTTCATCCGGATTACTATATTACATTCCATTTAACTGTCTGTAATCGAGATAGCGACCTCCTACGTAGGTACGTTTACTCACTAATACAGGGTGGCTCACTTCTTTCTAAAAAAACGCAGTTTCTAAAATAACTGATTCACGTCCCAAAAATGCAGCAACGCCTCCTCACACCATTTATATTATGTCCATACTGTAAACTTTACCCAAAAAGCTTCATAAATAGGGTTTATTTTTTTAATGAAATAATCGATAAAGAAAAGTAATTTTTTCCGCAATTAAGAGACTGACCTAATGACTTTCCGCCTACCCAAAAATTTAAATCAAATCTAAATTTAGGGTGCGTTAATCGTGACGTCACAGTCAAATTCACTGAAAGAAACAAAAACCAATTTCTAATAAACAAAGATGAGTAAAAAAACGCGTAGATAACTGCGGACAAATCAGCGGCGTCGGCAGGCATTGATGCATTCGAAGCTGGGGCGTCGCGACGCTTATAAAAGCCGGAAAGCCATGGCGTCCGTTCTTATTCCGCTTCACCTGTTGAACGTCAAAAGTCAATCGAAAATTTTGAGATACCGGCTCCAGAAAGCATACAGTGCAAATCGAGTGTTTGTTTCTTTCAGTTTTCAGCTAGAATACCTAAAGGTGAGTTTTTTTTAGTTGTTGATAACAAAATTCAAAGTTAAAAGGGACGTTTGCTTCGTTATTTTGTCACATAGCATTTTTGCATTATTAGGCTATTTTACTTGAAATTTTGCTATAGAAGAAAACTTTTTTTTTGGTTTATAGTGACTTAAAGTAGTTTACTAAAAGTGAATAAACTTTCAGTGCGATTTTTCCCAAAATCAATTTATTGGAAAAAATATCGATAACGTTAAACTAAATTTAAACCTTATGACAGACTAAATCACCACACCCACTTGTCAGATTTCATTCAAATGAACCAATATTGCGACTGTCATTCATCCCAACTTAAACTGAAAATAGATGAACCAAAATCACGTCAACTGCGCAAATTATTCTAAACTAAATGGGACATTGCAATACATTTCAATTCAAATGGAAACTGGTCAGTGATGATTAAGATATAATTAAATCGCATTTCCAATTATTAGCAGAATTTTGAAATTCCCAAATAAATAATATATTGGTGCATATGGTTCAATTATCTGCACTAATCCACCATTCGATAAGGAATACAACATTAGCCTTATTTAACCTAATAAAGAAAGGATTATCTGTAGTGGTTGTGCTATTTGGGTAATTAACGTCTATAATTCAATTAAAACCGATCTGGCAAAAATACACCAATTTATGCTGCAATCCTTCATAAGCACACATGTTTATCACCACAATTTTGTATTTATAGTGCAAGGCTAAACCAAATATTATATAAATAGATAAAGTGTGTGTCGTACTTAGTAAAATTATGCTGTTATCATTCGATTCAGGTTTAAAGCCCAAACTGATACAGGGCAACGACATTAAACGCCCACCTAAACAATTCAATTAATAACCGGAAATAAACCAGCGCCAGTAATAATTCAAATAAAATGTGATGGTAACGTATTTAGGAATAAATTTATCATTAACATTTGAGTTAATGCATCCGATTTAATCGTCTGAATCAACAAATCACTAGGGAGAGTTAACTCTTTGAAATCCTGGGGTTAGCTAAAGTTATACACATACACAGTGGCGAGGGGAGTAAAAAACGAAATTAGACCCTCTAAAGTGGTTGGTTGTGAAAGTTTCAATTTGATAAATTAGTCTGTACGCCCACAATTATGTCGATAATAATCGAGGGGTTATAATAATATCACTTAAGTTTAGAACGCTCATTTTTTGTCATGCAGATACTGTGTCCCTGACGTCATGTTAGAGCAAGGTTAGTAGAGTTAATAAATGGTCTTGCTCACCACGATTGCATTGATGATGACGTGACAGTTGTCAAGATTGTGATGCCACATTAATGTTTATACTTTTTTGTGGTTTACATACACTTTTCTGATTACCCAGTGTTTGTTAGATGCGTTAGAATAGCCCTGATGTGCTTTCTGCATACACAACTCCACTTAATTTTACTAAGCAAGCAACCCTAAAAACTATTCTAAATCGTTCTCAATATCAATCAAAACTATAAACCACCTGACTGCTTAAAACTGTGATTGTAAGCCATCAAACACTAATTTCTTGTCAAAATTCAGTTGGCAGCCATTTTGAGTGCAAAAACAGAGGGCCCTAAGCAGCATTTACCATAATCGGACTATTTTCCACTTAATAACACTTTTAGGACTCTGAATTATAAATATTTAACAAAAACTTACCATATTTCTGATGATGACCTCACATCCGCCACCTCTAATGTACACAAGCCTCTTCAAAACAGTCACCATTTTGTGCCACCAACGTTTTAAGTAAACTGGAACTCTTTTTGGTACCTTTCATGTGGGTTATAGTGAATTTGATGTATTTTGTCTGGTATATCATTAAATTTATAATACTTACATGTAAACTGTGTGTAGAATAGCGCTCTGTTAGTACGTCGTGCTGTATGCTTGACTTAGATCCAGACCGGTAAGCCACACAACGACAAAAACCCTGGAATTTGTTGTGCTAGGGTGGCACACTTTTTTAAACTAATATTAGCAGTTAACTTTTACTTTTAAGGGCAAAAATGCATTAAAAACCACACACTTTTCTCCAAATTGTTGTTTGGGCAGCCATTTTGAACTAGAACTAGACAGAAATTTGACAGACTGACAGAGTAGAGATGTAGGTAACTTTTTCTTTCTGCTAGAGATGAGCAAACCAATCCTTCCACGTTTACTCAACAAGTTTATTACGTCCGTGTTATAGTAGTCCGTAAAGTTTTAG
This sequence comes from Ips typographus, assembly GCF_016097725.1. Classification (NCBI taxonomy): domain Eukaryota; kingdom Metazoa; phylum Arthropoda; class Insecta; order Coleoptera; family Curculionidae; genus Ips; species Ips typographus. Next base: position 6,956,648 of record NC_138426.1, on the reverse strand, counting down.
TTGAAACTATACAACTACAAAAAACTGGAAAACATAAGTATGTAAGCTAGAACAACTGTTTGATTACAGTAAAGAGGTTATGTTCACTTTTCCCTGTTTATCAGGATACCCATGAACTTGTGTATGTGCCTAGATAAGCTATACGCTCAATCAATTTGTAGTACTAGTGAAGGTTTATTTATTACAGAATAACCACGCATAGTGATGTCACAGGCAACACTGTTCATTCTAGCATCGTTGTTGATTTTCGCCTTGTGCCATTCCGAGCTGGAAATTAAGTGCCCTCGGCCTGAGAACGGCGGTTTTTTCAAGACCGTTAAGGAACTCAAAAGTTATGTTGAGTGCATTAAAACGTACACCAGCAATCCGATGTTAGTACCGTTTAGTACCACCTAAAGTAGAGATAACAAGTTTTTTTTAATAGATATGGCAAAAGGTCGATACCGGAACCGTCCGGTTTGTTTTACAGCAAACTTCATCCGGCCGCTATCCAGGACGTGGAACTGAATCCGGACGACATGCGAGCAATCGTTTACGAGATATTGAAGGCGGAAAGGGATTTCCAGGCCTAAGTAGTTTAGTTGTTAACCTCCCAGAGTATTAAAACTAAGAGAAACTGTTAAAACATTATAATTACTATAACGTCTGGGAAGGTTCCTGGTTGACCATGTCTTCCGTTCTATCAGTATTATTTTGTCATCCCTAAACGGTAGTGTCTTTAGTATGATCAACAATAAAAGAATCGATTTGCTTAAATATATTCTCGTTTTACTGCCAATCCGAAAATACAAATTTCCTAATAACCTCCAGAAGGTAAAATATCCTACAATATTAATGCATAAAATCAATTACAATCTACTTTAATTTTGAATCTATTTACAAACATTTCATGTTAAGCCAAATGGGGTTTAGGAAGTGATGCAGGAATTTCCTGAAACGCACTGAGCTGTTGTAGCATCAAAAGATTCACCATCTTCGCAGGTTTGAATAGAAAATTGACCACCGTCGCATTCAATGTATGTGCTGCATTCTGAGGCCACTGGGATGAGCACCCTGTATAATACAATCAATTGAGTACTTTAATCGATTTGTCACAGAGCTGAATTTACCTGGATTGTTGTGTGAAACACCGAACTATAGCTGCTTGCAGCTCGTCAGCGGCTATAAGAGAAAAAGTTTAAGTTTTTGATTTTACAGAATTAAAATTACAATTTTTACCTTCTGTTCCTATAATCGCCTCCACTGGTATACTGTTCACTACCACGCACACCGTAGTACTTTCCCCGTCACTACCAACTGTACTAGATACATCTCCAATAGTACTAGGTACTAAAGTGGTACTACCGTCCTCAGTTGTTTCCACGGTAGTGCTAGCTTCAGAAGTCACTTCTGTGGTTGTACCATCAGTGGTGATTTCCGTAGTTACAACGGTAGTTTCTCCTGCAGTACTAGCATCTTCACTGGTAACTTCTGGTGCTGGTGGCGACGACCCAGGTCCATCAGTAGCCACTACTGGCGGTGCTGATGTTTCAGGTTCGTCGGTGGTACTGGGTGGAGTTGCTGGTTCCTCAACTATCGTGGTATTAGCCGCTGGTGGAGCGTCAGGAACACCAGGTGTTGTCAAGTTACCTTCTGGGGCAGTACTGTCGGTGGAAGTAGGTGGAGTTGCTGGTTCCTCAACTATCGTGGTATCAGCCGCTGGTGGAGCGTCAGGAACACCAGGTGTTGTCAAGTTACCTTCTGGGGCAGAATCCCCTGTAGAACCGGGTATCGTCACTGTGGTTGGTAGTTCAGTAGTGGTATTACTAGGACGAGTAGTTACTTCCGGTACTTCAACCTGATAATATCGTGTTTTTTAACTCTAGTTGAGCAAGTTTAATTAAGTAAATGTTTGACTCGCACAAGAAAGTGTAAGGAAACGGCAACGTCGTTTGCATACACGTAAATAATCCCAGAAAAATTAGCACGTAATCACATATTGAACATTTACAGCACCTAATAAAGAAGCATTATCCGAAAACCCACACAGTAAATCCGATCGGCGATAACACATTCACGTACTTGACGAGATTTAAATTGCCCGACGAATAGGATTAAATGGGGTTTTTCTGTAATATTTTAGAGTGATTTAGCATTAAGACCAACCTCAGCATCATCTTCACTTTCCTCACTGTCATCAATAGCCTCATCTTCATTGATTTCCTCATCACTATCGCTATCTTCTTCACTTTCGCTATCTTCTTCACTTTCGCTATCTTCTTCACTTTCGCTATCTTCATCATCATCATCATCAGATGAGGCTGTGCAACCAGAATCTTCAGGAAAAACGCATACTTGTTCCGTAGGACTAAACTCAGTTCCATCGGCACAAGGGCGTTCTACAGCCACTCCATTGTCGCATTTAATGTATTGAGTACAATCAGTGGGATGAGCGTGTAAAATTTCACTGTTCTCCTCCACAGAGCAATCGATATCAGTGGTGTCGCGACGCACTCCTAGAAAATATCCAACCTGGTGCTATATACTATATCCCTATGAAGTTGCTATTTCACTTACGTATGTGTCTCGATTCCACGCTGACCGCTAGAGCTAGAACGACCACCAGAACACTTTCAATAACACCCTTCATCTTGATTAAACAGTAGGAAAGTGATCACTTGAAACCGCTCCTCGATGATTTTTATATCAATTAGCACGAGAGTCGATTAAAATCGGATGTAATAAATAATTTAATTGTTGTGGTGCCTTGGAGTTGTAAAAGTGTAATCCCTGGCATTATATTGGTCGCCGATATCGGGTTCTCCTGAGTTCTAGTAGAATTTTTCCTTATTTGCCTTTGGCTTAGGAGATTTGAAGTAAATGCACTTTGGGGGTTCGGATTAAGTTAAGCCGATTGCCGAAAAAATAATTTAAATTAGACAAAACAAAGCAAAATACGTGGTAATGATTAAGTAGCTTATAGTCTGGTGGAAATACCAATCAGAGAAGTCATTTTTGAACAACAAGCCTTGTTGGTACATTCAAGCTGGACTTACAGAAAGTAATATTAATATCTAATAAGCAACTGAAAATAACAACAAAAACTGCACATAAATCCCGTAAAATGTGGGATTTAAACATAAACTATGAATGGAGAAGGAATTAATAGTACATTAAATTAAATAAACTTTAAATTTACTGTTTTGATACTGGAGATTATTTTATTCCCTTTATCACACGTGCCCGTCAAGTTTTTGAATAATGCATATTAGAGAATGAAAATATTGTCATTTTATTGTTGGGAAGATAAGAGGCAAGGAAAAAAATTAGTAGTATTTTAAATCGTAGTATAATAATAACTATTCTTGACACAAGCTGTAGTTTCAGGTTTCTAGGCACATTTGTACTCAATGGACCTGAATTGTCGGCTGATTTTACGACAGTACAAAAGGGGGTTATCGCACACTCCATATTCAAAATATCGTATATCCCATCCAGGTCACTTCATTTCTCTATAATCCACTACGGACTGTCACCGAAGCCATTTATAAATTGATGACGGACATTCTGACAGTTGACATTTGAAGCACTATTAAGTTGGTTTTGTGTGTGTGTGTGTGTTATGGTTACGATGGCCACTCGTCAAGTTGGTTTTTCTGCTACGAACAACGATCAGAAAAGTAGAATATCATGTCTAAACTGTCAAAAATTTAAAATTTGGCTCTTGTTTCAATGCTACAGTGCACCGCCCTCTGTACAAGAAAGCCTAGAATGTCACTTTTAATGGCGGCGTTATCGGTCATTTAGCGGTTTTCGTTTTGCACACAAACCTATGCAGATGCAGTAGAAAATATGTTTTTTTTTATTTTTTCGTGTAGTTGATTAGAAGTTGTGCGTGAAAAATCAAAGAACGCTTCATTCCTGATCCAGATATGTATAGATATGGCTTTTTATACCCAATTTCCAGCCAAAGCAAGTTTGGTTAGAACCTTTTGTCCTGGAAAGTACAACAAACTAATGTGAAAACTGCTCAATCAAAGAAAATTTGGAAATCCTTGAAGCTAGGTAAGCAAAACTGGTAAATGGGTTTTATATTATTACCAAGACCTTTCTTTTAAAATGTAAATGTGCCAATGGAACTTCTAAAAGCTGTCCTGTTTTTTCAGAGTAAACCTTTGTTGCTCTCAAAATACAGGCGGCCTCAAAATGTAACTCACATACCTATGTATGTAAGAGGCAATAAGTTTACTGAATGAGAAAGCATATTGTACTTACCACTGAGTATCGTGTTGGAGTAAAATCATTCCAGTTCAAAGCTTTCAACCACTGTTGGGTTCGAGCAGGGTCTTTTGGAAAGTAAAAGACTGACACTTTTGGGCCTTTCACCAAATTGCTTTTACAATTTGGCAAACAACAAGTGGACGGCATATTGTAGAGGCAATAGAATTTAAGTTAAAAAACCAACAACAAATTATAGAACAATGAAGGAACAATAACAATAGTGATAACACAATAAAATGAACACAAACTACACTTTCACTAGAACAATAAACATATAAACAACAATATATAATAGCAAACAAAAATTACTTACGGCAAGTAATCCCAAGTCTTGACTTTAAACCTTAAAAATTAATTTAATCATCGAAAAACTCAATTTCCACAATACAAACAAATGCAAACTGTCAAACCCATATATCGGCCATATTGGAATTTTTGGCATGCACCTTCTTGGCTTTCTTGTACAGAGGGCGGTGTACAGTGTAGTTTATCACTCAGAAATGTTACAGTGCCGAGTTTTGACATTTTTGAAGTCACAGTTGCCATGACTTTGACAGTTGTCTCAAAAGACTATAGAAGTATTAAGGGTTAATAGAAGAAACGGTCTTAAGTTCTTAATGTTGATAATTTTTATTGTACCATTACTAAAACTATTAGATATTACTTCATATACAACACTCATCAGATTTTCAATATATCATATTTAAATTCTATAATTTGTTAATTTCCTCTCCTATGACTCTTCCGTCTTCTAAACAATGATATGATTAAAGTTTTAGACTCAAAATCTCCAGCTTAACAGGATCTGTGGTTCTGGGAACAAGTCTTGGACCAGGAATCAAAGAACTCTCCAGGTGGACATTGTCTGACGATGGCTTCGCCATAATTGCAAATAACGTAGGTGAAACAATTTTCCACACTTGCCATCAGGAAAAACCTTACCAAAACAATTAAAACCACTTTTTGGGACTGACAGTTAAGTTACCTGTCAGGAGCGCAAAAGTTCCAGCTAACTCGAACATCAATGTGACCATCACTGTCATCGTCTGGGGAGTAATAATTGCCACTGGCCTCCTCAGTTGCTGGAGTGACATCTTCTTCACCAGTGGTGGTACCTGTATTAAGCGTTATGAAAGTTGTTGATATTTACTTGGGTACTGACCATCAGTTTCGGTGGTTTCAGTGATTGGGTCTAAAGTCGTGATGGGTTCTTTCGCCTGACAATCGGATTGCCAAAGGTGAACGCACAGACGCAACGAAGGGCTGAATTCAGTACCAGGAGCACATTGCCTTTCAATCAATCTACCATGTTCGCATTGCAAATACAGAGTGCAATCAGTAGGGTGGGGGTGGAGAATGACACGGTCGTCTGAGCAGTCAATTCGATTCGAATTGATCAGTACTGAAGCTGAAACTTAATAAAAAAATACTAATTTGTTAAAAAAACTTTATATTAAACTTACTTGAAGTTGCAGCGCAACTTAGGAAAAACAGCACGTTGAATAGGCCTGCGGGTGTCATGTTGCCAGATAGGAATTCGAATGGTATTTCAATTTACGATCAATTGCTGTTCGATTTTATATATCACAGTATTGCCTCGTTATCAATTTACAAATTGGGAGGAAACGATTAACTACGGATAAAGGAATTAACGCTAAAATTTCCTGACGAGATTAGATCAGCGGAATTCAAAAGTCATCTACATTTCTCCTTAGGGTTAGTATAAACAGCAGTTTATACAGAAAATTTACCCCTTTTTCTGACTATCTACTATTTTGAAAACAATTGTTTCTATGAAACATGCACAATAACAATTAATTTTAATATTAAAACGTGCTGCATTTTTGCAGTCACGCGCTATGAGGCAATAAAAAGAAATCCCTAACAATCTTTCTAATATCCTTTTAGTGTTAAGGTATGTAAGAAATGCAACAAACTGTAAAATTTCCGGTGGCAAAAATTTCTAGAGAGTTAAATGCTTTGTCGAAAAATTTCCATTCAAGGAACAGTATTTATGAATTTGTAAAAATCATTAATATGTAGGTTAGAGCGTCGTTTGTGACTTTATTCAGTAGTATTTAAAAGAACATGGTATTTTCAAAATTATTCTAAACGGTTTTGGCAATTTTAAACAATTCTAGAAAGTTTAGGGTACTTAAAGGTACTTTTTCAGCAGTTCAGGCAGTTTTTGGAAAGTTTTCCATCGTATATAGGGGTCTCTGACAGTCCCAAAATAATTCTAGGTAATTTTCAAAATTCTTTCTTGACGTCATCTCAATTTTGTTTGATTTTTACTGTAACAAAAAATGACAGACGACAACAGTCACCTTCACATAACATGCACATAACCTTAAATTTTGTAGTTATGTCAGTGTTTTGCATGTTATATCAATTTATTATTAAACAAATATAAATAATTCTTGTTTGTTCTGGGTTTCCTTAAGCTGTTTAGTCATGAGTTTCACTGGTTTTAGAAAGTTCCTAAAACAATATACCCCCTTAATTGTTGGTGTACAGTTGATTGTAGGCATTCACTGGGGTTGGTTGAGACTGCAACAAAATGAAGATGTTGTCAATCCTGGGGATAAAAAGACTCTGCCAATTTGGACGGTGAGAATGATCCTTTAGAACGTTCCAGATTATCTTTTTGCCAATCCAAATACGTGATAAGTCATTTATTAATAGAGAAAAAGTGGTTTCAATTTTCAATCAACTGTTGATACAACTAGAAAAAAATCAACCTAAAGATAATCATAACACTTTTTTAACAATAAAAATGTATTTTAGATGATTACGGAAGGGAAAAAGAAACTGGTAGGACAAAATACTACAAACAGTGACCCATCTGCACATAGTTAGAGACACCAGGAGAATAGGTACTCTGGACCAGCAGACATCTCCAAGAAGCTGTCCAAGCAGGTCAGACTTAATAAATTATTAAACATGATTTTTTTATTGTTTTTGTAAATATGGATTGTTCTGTATAGTAACTTTTGGGGTAGAAATTAATATATTTATATTTAAATGCAATTACAACTTTATTGACCTGTTATGTGCAAATTGTTATAAATAGAGTGAGACACCAATACAGAAATTAGAACAATTACCTACCTCATACAAAAATATGTCAAACACTTTCTACCTAATTTTCTTATGTACAGTTTAGTGTATTCTTGCAGACTAAAAGTATTTACAATTCTTAAAGCACAGTTATTTGTTGTGGGGTTTTAAACGTTAGTGCAAAACAATATAACCTATTTGAAAAAGTTAAACTTTTGTCAAATGGTTGGTAGGTGATCCAACTTGGACTTGGTCTGATTCTGATTGTTTTGCTGTGGACTTATGGATTTATTGCTCAATGTCAGTTGTGGTAAAGATGTGGAACCTCCATTACTGGAGTTCTGCAAAAATTACTAAATATTGGGTTGCTTGAGTTTTTTTTTTGGTGACTCACCCTTGATCGGTTTCTTGACAGTTTTTCTTCCTTCTCCTCATTATCTTCAATTTTAAAGGTAAAGTCTTCAAAGTAGGGATGGTTCATAAGCTCAGTGCAAGTCCACCTCTTTGCTGGATCTTTATCCAGACATTTCTGAAATGTCCAAGTTTAAACAACCATTTCAAGACACTAAATGTTGCTACCTTTAGAAAATCAATGATAACTGAGCCACACATGGGCAGTTTAACCTCTAAAGGAATAAGCTGTTGGGGCTGAGGTAAAATAACTCCTTGAAAAAAATCGTTGCTTTTAAAAGCCTGCATGTGACGCGGCAGTAAATCACCCACAGTGCATCTGATTAGATAGAGTTGGTCCACGTCGGATTTTCCTGGCCATAGGGCTTCGCCCTTTATCAGCTCAGCCATAACGCATCCTAAACCAAACTCATTAAATCATTTTTTAAGGTTAAATTTTGTAGCAAATACCTATAGCCCATATATCAACAGGAGTACCATACTGAGTGTCGCCAACTAAAAGTTCAGGAGAACGGTACCATCTTGTTGCCACATAATCTGTGTAGTTTTCTCCAGGATCTAATTTAATTAGTCATAATTTAGCAATTTGAATAGGTAAAGCAACTTACTAAGCATCCGGGCAAAACCAAAATCGCACAGCTTCACCACTCCTGATGATGTTAAAAGTATGTTTTCAGGCTTAATATCCCGGTGAATGCATCCGTGTTGGTGGCAGTACGACACTCCTTGTATGGTCTGCCAGATGATTTGTTTGGTCACCAATTCAGGTACTCCTCGGGGGTGTTTTTCCAGCTCGTTCAATACGGTTCTTTCGCAATACTCCAGCACCAAGTGTAGGCGCCTCTTTCTTCGAAACACCTCCAGCAGGTTAACTAAGTTGGGATGCTTCAGATTCTAGAAAAATTTAATCAGTTTTTGTTGCTTGGTGGGATTAGTATGGTACCTTCAACAATCGGATTTCTCTAAGTGCAATTTTCCGTATTAATGGATCTTCCTCGCTTTCTGTGAATTTCTTTATAGCCACTATTTCTCCGGTGTCGCGGTTCTTGCATTTGTACACTACTCCATAACTACCTTCACCGATTTTGCTAATTTTTTCGTAACGTTCCATCGCTTTAGATGATGTTCGGTTCCTGTTCGTGTATTAATAATTTAGAAATCAATGTGGAAATTGGTATATAATGGGGATTTCACTACTTGGGACCTTGAACTTGCCTCTACATAATTTGTTGTGATCCTGGGATATTATTGAGCGACAAAATTGTTTGTGTGTACACTTCAATGAATTAATATGTTAAGTAACTTTTACAGCTTAGAATTTTACTTCATGTTAATTATCTGTAAGTGACTATTCTGATGTTACTTACCGTTTTGATAGTAATTGCACCTGGTTGCCGAACAACCACAGTTTACTCCCTGTCAGCCATTTCTCCATTAGACTATTTTCACTAAACTGGTTATTATTAGCGACATTGTAAGTGTGATTAGTTTGTGTGTTGACTAGTTATGGTAGTCATAGCGACCACTTTATTCAATATTAGTTCTTCAGTACAGTGGGTGATTCTTTGAGTTTTCATATTATATTACAGTAATTGATCAGTTTGAAATTAGTTTTATTTTAACTTTATACTAAAAACTTTTTTGGTAGAATGTTTCAATAAACTGCCACACTTTTCTATTTTTTCTAGAATATTGAATCTAGAAAATAATTTGTATTAAAGTATATCAGGTTTCACACATAATAGTTGTCTATTTTTAGGCCGTTTTGCCTTAAAAACCTAAATATATTTAATTCACAGTGAAACTGAGTTAGTATTTCATGTTTTGACAGCTTTTATTCATTTCAATAATTAATATTTTTCAAATAACACTATACAAAGTTTGTTTTGTACGTATCTAAAACGTTTATTAAAATTTTCATTAATTTTAACAAATCTTACTAGATTCAACAATGATGATTAGCTGTAATCATACATATTATTGCACATGATGTTTGAAAACAAATACAGAAACTCTAACAAGAATAACAATTAAGCAATCTAGGTTTAGTTATTAAGAACAGTAAATAAATTGTATCCTAGATTTGTTCGATTTTCGGTATAGATGATTTATTTAATTTTTACTTTTGAACTTTTTCTGTTAATTAAAAAAAAAACACTTTAAACTACTGGTTATGAATTGAAAAATAAAAAAAATACTCTAATAAGCACAGTGGTTGGATTTGCCTAAAAAAACCTGTAAAACATATTTTGAAAGTCACATTACAATTAGCCTATAGAGAAAATGATAAAATGAGATGGTAAAATTGTTTGTTATTAATGGCACCATTGGTCTTTCAGGTTAGCTAATGTTTAGTCGCTTTTGGAATGTATATGCCCTTCGATACCATTTTCTTCGCTGGAACCGTCCTGGCCCTTGACAGTGAACGTGACGTAGTACCGTTTGTTTTGGTCCAATTTGTCCGTTGGCAGTGATATGACTTGCTTGTCAGTCCCGTGGCTCAATTCCAAAGTCACGGCTTTTTTCGGATTGATTTTAGGTAAAAAACCTCCCGTGCCCGGTTTGCACTGTGTGGAACCTTCGAAACCTATTTTTGGGATTGAATGGTGGTCCATTTTTGGCACTGAAAAATAGATGCTTTATTACACGTAACGCTCGCAGTAATACATACAATAAGCTGCACAGGGAACTCCAGTATAGGCGTGGGTAGCATGCATACAACGATGAGTGCTCTGAGTACACAAAAGAGGATTGACGTGCTCGGTTGCATCTGGCAAACCACGTAGATAGGCCACGTCGATCTTCTGCAGCTTCCTCAGCGAGTCATACAGGAACTTTTCGAAGCTTTTGAAAGAGTAATCGTCAGCTATGTAACGGCCAGCACCAACTGTTGATGAGCAGGATTGGTTGTACTGATCGATTGCCCTTTTGACTAGTACCGCCTCGTTGTGTTGACCCGCTCGAATTTGACTGCGTTTCAACTCGAGTAAGTGCTGGAAGATTTTGCGTTCGAGGTGGTACCTGAAGATCATAGTTCACCAAGTCATTTATTTGTGGTAAGGTTATTAGTAATTAAACTAAGTGTAGAATTTTGGTAGTCAGCACAGTGAGTGACCAATCACAATTTTCCACCTGTTCACTGTGCTGTGATTTATGGAAATGTTGCTAAACATTGGCCACATTCATAAAAAGAAATCGATTAGCAATCGAGCAAGAGAAAAATCATATTTTAAATTCGATGGACAAAATGACGTTTAAGTAATGCTTTTTCAATTAGTAATCGATTTATTTCAGTGCATAGTTTACATGTGCAACTCACACAATGTGACAACAACAATGTGATAATCATTGATAATAATTCAAAGATGATAGAAAGATCGAGTATATTTACACTTTCTGGCATTTACTGAACTTTATATTTTCTACTCTGTAATCAACATACCTTCTAATGTTATTTTGTATGCTTCTTGTGACTGACGTCATATTAACTCCACGCTCTGACATATTCTTCCATTTCGGAATTCTGCTACTCCTCGGACTGGGTTCAAAGCCCGAATCGATCAAGTTGCTGCTTTCGTAGTCGCTGCCCGCACTCCTCGACTCTCTTCGTCTAGTTTTCGGCCTCTTTTTCACTTTTTTCTTCTTTGTCGGACTCAGTCTCGCGTCGTCCTCATACTCCGTACCGCTTTCGTTGTCGCTGTACATGGAAGGAAGAACCGGTGCCGACTGGTTCGAATCCGGCCTGTTTAGGTGTTTACGTCACTATTGCTGACATACAAAACTAAAATAACACATACCTGTCACGTGTGCTTGCGTGTATGTTGGGTAGGGAAGGAATTCGAGTTTCAATTTCCGAGTGTGTTCTCCTGTCACGTTCCATCAAAGTATCCAATTGTCGTTCGCTTTTTGACAAAACCGTGGGGATTTTACTGCCTCTAAACTGTTTTCCTACACCTCTAAACTTGGTGTCATCAGACTTGGATCGAGGTTTCTTCTCATCTTCCTTCGTCTTCCTCTTCTGGTCAATTTGGAGTTCTTTAGCCTGTCTCTCGCTGAGCACTTTAAAGCTCTTGTGACTTTTGCTGGCTTGCTCCATCGAATCGCTGACAATTTCGGAAGGGGTGCTTTCAATTTCTTCAGACTGAGGTTCGTCAGTTTTGAAGATCTTGATTATGGCCGGTTGTTCAGTTTTTTTGAAACGAGTTTTAGATTGTTTGCGTTTTGGGTCTGGTTTCTGCATTTCTTTTGTAGATTTGTGATGGTCTTTAAATGGTTCATCAGTTTTCTTTGGTGATTTGGAGGTTAGTTCTTGCTTCTCAGTTTGGACTGGTTCAGGTTCTTTTCTTTTTATTTTAACTTCTGGTTGCTGCACCAATTCAGTAGCGGTTTCTACAAGGTTTTTGGCTAGTTCTTCCAAAACTTCTTCTTTTCTAACTGCTTCTGTTATAGTTTGCTTTTCTTCTACCTGTATATCCACTGGTTTCTCCTCTTCAATTTGAACAACTTTACTTTCAGTTGTAGCTTCGTTTACTACAGAATCTTTGCTAGTTGTTGGTGCGTGAACTTGTCGGTGTTCAACTATCTCTTCTGCTTTTTCAGCAGAAGGTTCAGTAGTCTTTAGAATACTTTTAACTTGTGGTTCCTCCTTTACTTCCTCAGTTTTTGTCATTTTAGTGGGTTCTGGGTGGACACTGGCTTCTACAATCAACTCTTTAGGTCCTTCAGTTTCCTCGCTGGTGTTGGATATGTCGGGCAATTCTAGAGTGGCTACTTTCATTTCGGTTTTGAGCTTATGTGTATCGATAACTGTGTCCATGGTGGTGTCGTCAGTGCTTTGGCCCATCTGTGGTTCTTCTTCGGGTTCAGATTTGTTGACTTTGGCACTTTTCGGACGTTTTTCTTTGTCCTCTGCAGGAACAACAATCGTCTCTGTGGTGTCAATTTCAACCTTTCGTCCTGGTGAGCTGTTATTGAGTGGCCCTTCACCGTCTACTATTATTTCCTGGGTCTGATGCACGCTAATCTCAGTTCTGCCGTTAATAGTGATTTCGTTACTGTAATTAATTCTGCTGGAGCCTGCAGTTTTCTGAGGAGATTCACTTGTTATGGTGTTAGTGGAGCTGTTCACTGTAGTAACCACTTTTTTTTCTTTTGTTTCAGCTTTGGCAGCTTCAGCGTCACTTTCAGACTGTGCAGTTTTCTTCTTACGATTTCTCATGCTCACTTTGCGTTTATGGACCTTTTTGGCGCTCTTAGCTTCGCGCATCTTGTCTTCTTCACTTTCGGTGCTACTGTCCCCCCAAAAAGTGACATCGTCACGGATTTGTAAGCTCATAGAGCTGCTTACTTGAGCCTCCATAGCGGGTCCTGTTAGTCTGGTTGCCGGAACTCCACCGTGAAGTTGCAGATACTTGGCAGTGGAACGGAAGCCTCTTTGTAGAGCGCAGTCTAATGGGGTCATAAACACGTTTTTGGAAGTCCGTAGGACGGGATTGACTGTGGCACCCGAGTCTAGAAGAATCTAGAAATTCAGTAAAATCATTGTTGAGAGGGTGAACCGGTTAGGGATGGACAAATATGCAACCAAACATACGCTCAATTGTATTTTATGTGTTTGTGGACTGGACATGTTTACCCTGCGACACGCTTTTCACCACTAAACCTAGATTGACCGCGTTAAAGAAAAAGCTCTCAGAAACGCATTACCCCTTAACTTATTCTTTATCCGGATCATCTACGTTTGCGTGAAAGGCCAGCAAGTGGGTCAGTTAACTAGGTGTCGGAGAGGGGGGAAGAAAATTGATATTTTTTGGCATTTTACCGCACACGCTGGACACGTTTACCCTTCAAGGGATTCTGTCTGGTAGCGACCAGGCTATGATTTAAGCGTGACTCTAATACGTGTAAATCACGAAAGCTCCAGCCTTGATGTGTGACGAGGTTGATAGGCATCTTATTAATATTGAGAACTGAATTAATGAAGGTCAAGGAAAGCAGGGGTAATTTTGTTCGTCAGTTAGCGAAAATAGCTGAAGGTTAATGTGAGTTATGTTAAACAGCCATATTGCAGTGTTGCTATAAATCATTTTGAGAAAAAAATTTACTTACTTTACACATATCAACGTTGTCATTTAAGGCAGCCATATGTAAGGGTGTTCGCCCATCATTGTTTCTTGCATTGACTTGACTTGGCCTCATATTTAACAGCCACGTGACCAGTTCTCTGCGGCCAGAAGCTGCGGCGTCATGTAAAGGCAAATCTCCTCTACAAACATTATAGTGACTTAACATTTTCTCGGTCTCTGGAACTTATTTTACCTGGCATTCCTCATCCATAAATTAGCCCCGCGAGCTCCAATCAGTTTGACAGTTTCGAACTGACCTTTGGCACATCCACAATGGGCGGGGCTACGCCCTTTGCGATCTTGTCGGTTTGCGTCCGCCCCATGGGCTAGTAACAGTGCAGTGGCGTCCGCATGACCTAGCAAAGATTATTTTCTCTGTCAATGTAAATGCTCCATCATCTACGTATACCTAAAGTGACTGCATAATGCAGTGCGGTACATCCATTACTATCTATCACATCAGGGGAAGCCCCACATAAGGTTAGCAAAGTGTCCAAACAATCTGTATGGCCACGTGATGCTGAACAATGCAACGCTGTTAGTCCATCCCTAAAATTAGCTATCATGATAGTGGATTGTGATTGGTCAAAAACAGCAGCTTTCAGGCTTTTTTTTAGACCAAGATTACCTGTCAGATGATTCGACTATGGCTCCCGCTCTTACTAAGGCCAGTATGGCTTTAGCAGATCCTGCACTAGCCGCCCACAACAATGGTTGACGTTTGTCGCCATCTTCCACCGACACCTCAATATCCTTATGACCGAGCAGCGTATGAAGTACTTGAAGACCCAAATGTGAGTCCTTATCCTACATTAGAATATCAGCAACTTGGTTGATTTAATTCTAACTTTCTGATTTAATAGATTTTGAACTTGAAAGACTTACCCCTCCGCACATTTGAGCGGCATAATGAAGAGGATAACCTCCATGAATGTCGGGAGTGGACACTGGAGCACCTGCTGCTAAGACTGCCCTTAAAGCCGTTGTTTCACCACACACTGCAATTGACGGTAAAGGTGAACAAGTTTTTATTGAAAATTTCAACCGCAAAACGGTGAAATTCTAAAAGTAGACTTTTATCACCAAGTTTACAGCACCCATAAACGGAATCATTAAATATAATCTGAGGAAAACGTTTTTTTTTAATTCAAAAAACATTTGCCTAACTTTTTGTATGGTTTTCTGGACGTGTACAGATACAATCTTTCTGGGTCACTTCTCACCTGTTGTAATAAACTCAAAATGACGTAGTATTAGGCGAAAGTGAGCTAAACAGTAGGCCAAACGGTAATTTAGGTCAGAATGTGGGTCTGTAGATTTTTAAAGGTTTGCCATAAAGAAACACTGCTAGTTTGATAAAGACCAACGTCTAATTGTTTTATGTCCGTTTCCCCTACTTTTACTAACACCCCTTTAAGGGCAACTTAGTATTTTTTAGACTGCGATATTTTACACATAATCTGTCACATTCAAATCTCAACTTATGAAAATGTCGGGGAAGCGGGCATTATTTACTTGACTGTTTTCATACATTAACATAAATGCAATAATCTTTAATGTTATAAGAGGCGGCCATACTGGATTTAAAGCTGTCATTGTGGTGGCTACTTTTACTAATTTTGGCATGAAAAACACGAATCCGGTGTCACCACCCACTATTTTGCCACTGACAAGTTTCAAATAATTAAGTTATTGGCGATTTTTTTTAAAAATGCACGGAAATTTTGTCCAAATGAAGGTTTTTCTTGGACTGCTATACTAACCGCCAATATGACGGATTTAGACGTGTCAAGGTGGTAATTTTAACTAATTTTGACATGGAGAACTTGAGTCTAGTGTCCGTTTTGCTATCTGCCGCCATTTTGTCTTTGAGAAATTAGAGCATTTCTGACACTTGTCAAGACATGGCTCCAGTCTAATTTTGGTCAAGTTTTAAGTAAATAATGTTATATGAGAATTTCCGTCACTTTCCAAAACTTGTAAGAATTAAATCTGGGTTTATATTGCAAAAAGATATGAGAATCAGATCACGTGACTGCGACGTATTTTAGTTGACCGTTCAATACTCCACTGGACCCCTTGCCTTATCTAACCTAACCTAACCAATTTTTGCAAATTTCACCGAATTGTAATTTTTTGAAGAATTAATTATTAGTTTAAGATATTAAAAAACTTAAAAAGATAATGAAACTACTAAATAGAAAACACAGTGTACTTTAACAAATATCTTCTGTCTCGATCACGTGATTATGACGTATTTCAATTGACCGTTCAGTAGGCCACTGTTGAGTGGAGTTTTTTTTACCAAAATGTAGCCCAAGCAACGCTTTATTTGATCACCCTGTAAAACTTGACGAGAAAAATGGTTAGTGACAGCGCCTGATGGAAAAAAGGCAAAGTGACACCCAGCTCAAGCCAACAAAACACTCTTTGGTTTGACAGGCCATAACTTTGGTTGTGTGAAAGCTAGAGAGTGGATATTTTTACCAAAATGTAGCCCAAGCAACGCTTTATTTGATCACCCTGTAAAACTTGACGAGAAAAATGGTTAGTGACAGCGCCTGATGGAAAAAAGGCAAAGTGACACCCAGCTCAAGCCAACAAAACACTCTTTGGTTTGACAGGCCATAACTTTGGTTGTGTGAAAGCTAGAGAGTGGATTTTTTTACCAAAATGTAGCCCAAGCAACGCTTTATTTGATCACACTGTAAAACTTGACGAGAAAAATGGTTAGTGACAGCGTCTGATCGAAAAAAGGCAAAGTGACACCCAGCTCAAGCCAACAAAACACTCTTTGGTTTGACAGGTCATAACTTTAATTGTGTGAAAGCTAGAGAGTCGATTTTTTTACCAAAATGTAGCCCAAGCAACGCTTTATTTGATCACTCTGTAAAACTTGACGAGAAAAATGGTCAGTGACAGCGCCTGATGGAAAAAAGGCAAAGTGACACCCAGCTCAAGCCAACAAAACACTCTTTGGTTTGACAGGTCATAACTTTGGTTGTGTGAAAGCTAGAGAGTGGATTTTTTTACCAAAATGTAGCCCAAGCAACGCTTTATTTGACCACCTTGTACAACTTGATCAGAAAAATTGTTAGAGGCAGCGCCAAATGGTGAAAATTCAAAGTGACACCCAGCTCAACCCAACAAAGCACTGTGTGGTTTGATAGGTCATAACTTTGGTTGTGTGCGAGTTACAGAGTGGATTTTTTTACCAAAATGTAGCCAAAATAACGCTTTATTTGATGACACTGTACAACTTGACCAGAAAAACAATTAGTGACAGCGCTTGATGGAGAAACGTCAAAGTGATACCAAGCTCATGCCAACAAAGTACTCTGGTGTGACAGGCCATAACAATTTTGGTTGTATGACAGCTACAGAGTGGAACTTTTTACCAAAATGTAGCCAAAATAACGCTTTATTTGATGACATTGTACAACTTGGCCAGAAAAAAATTTGTGACAGCGCCTGATGCAGAAAGTTCAAAGTGACACCAAGCTCATGCCAACAAAGTACTGTCTATTTTGACAGGCCATAACATTGGTTGTGTGAGAGCTACAAGAGCAAAACTTTTTATGATCTATCATTTGGTAATATTTTTAATTTTGACAGGTATCAAAAATTTCATATCAGTAAAAAAATTGACACCCGTCAAATTTTCAAACATGACCACGCAATAGATATTGTCTCTAGGAACAGATTTATGATCAACTTAAAATGTGAGAAAACTGGTGAATGATAAAGATGTGTTTAATGAAAAGTTGAACTTGCTGTTATATGATTGGTTGAACGAGCTGGCAACACTGTTTTTACTAAGACTCTTACTTACCAGTTGCCCAGTGGACTACTGTGTGCTTCTCGTTATCAACCGAAAACACATCAGCCCCGTTAGCCAAAAGGAACGTAACCAACTGGGTGTTCCCCGCAATAACGGCCAAATGAAGTGGTGTGAACCCGTCTTCGTCACGGGTTTCGATCAGTTCGGGTGCCGCCATCGTCAGGTAGTCCGCCGCCTGTGCCGCCCTTTTGCTGTCACTGGTGCAGCAATAGTGGAGCGCCGTCTTGCCGGTACGATCCTGGTCGTAGACTGTACACGACGGCTAAAGAAAATGCCCAAATAACAGAAAAAGGTGCTTACAGAAGGAAAGCTTTGAGGGAACTGAACCGGCAAAATGAATGAGTTGCTATGACAATCCGGGTAAATAATAAGGGAAACCCCCTCTAAAAGACCATTCACCTTCCGGTAACTTAAACAATACTACTGTAGACATGCAGCACGATATTTTGGAATATTTATTGGATTAATAGTTTTGCTTTATATACTGAATTGCACTATTGTGTGTATTCTTAAACTTGAAGACATTGAGTAGATCGTGCTTCACAAAAGCGTTTTTAATTAAAACACTCGTTTATTTTGTTGTCGGGCGTTTTCTAATTAAGGGCATGCGATCTGTTTACTAATATGAAACTAATATCCATGCTTATAACCAAAAATAGATGATGGAAATCACAAAATCAATGATATATTGATGGAGGACTCATGATGGTCATAGTCAGTCAATATTTTTAATTTTTACTACTTGACCAAATGAAATTAGTGGAAATTCTCATTGATACTACACCATTTACACATGTAGTTTAGAAAATATCACTTGGGTTTTAAAAATATAAGTTGGATTTCAGAATCTATAACTTGTATTTCATTATCGTAAATTTGGTTTTAGAAAACGTAAGTTGTCTTTCAGATTCGTCACTTGTATTTCAGAAAAGGTCACTTGTATTTTAGAATGCGTTATTTCAATTTCAGATTTTTTTGTGTTTCTATGTGGTTATTAGTTCATTGTTTTTTTTTAATATCACTTTAAGCAAAAAAACCCGCCCATCGGGTGTATTAATTTATATAAAATATACAGGGTGTCCCATAACTATATGACGGGGGCATACAGGGGAGGTCAAAATAATACGACTTGTTCATATAATTTTTTTTTAAAGTCACGGAAATATCGAGCCTCCAATTAACGTTTTTGGCCGTAACTTTTGAAACATTTTGTATATTGTAATGATTATTGGTTTTAATGTTTTATCGAAAGAGACCTTCTATTTGACATGAAAACCAGGTATCTCGTCTTCGAAAGGCAGGAACTAACTTAGCTTAAACTTTGACAGCTGTCATTACTTTCAGCTGCAAACGCCATTAATGGATACTCTTGACATTTTTATCGAAAAATTGTACTCTTCCTTTATTTCGATAAAATAAACGAGATACGGTTTTCGAGATAAAACGATTTTTTATTGAACTGCGTAAACCACAATGTTATTAAAAATAATCGTTAAACTATTTACTTTTTTTTACTTATTTCCTTTTTTTTAGTTTCTTTTTTTGCTTTTAATAAAACTTTAATTTTCCAAATTACAAATGACCATGTCTAAAATCCAACTGCTCTTTTCTATAATACAAGTGACTAATCTGAAATACAAATTGCAATTTCGAAAATCAAAGTTATTATTCTAAAATTGAAAGTACCTTTTCTGAAATACAAGTGATATTTTTTAAATCCATCTTATGGTTTCTAAAATTCAACTGACGCTTTCTAAACTACATGTGTAAATGGTGTAGTTAGAGGGTGGGTCTGGAATTTAAACTTTTTGCCATAAAATGAATTGTTGCCAAACTCGACTTCTCTAACTTTCTGAACTTTCTCATTCAAAAAAATGCTAGTTTATTAAATCACTTAAAGGTGAATAACAAAAAATTTATGAATGTTTCTTTGACTTACGCTATTCATCTAGTTTTCCTTGCACTAAACCACCACCCCAAACCAAGCAAATTTAAAAACCAAAAAACCGCCACAAACCTGCGATCTTGTAAGGTGCCGGACTCGATCTACGTCACCCTGTTGTGCGGCGTACATCAGCAAAGTGACACCGTGGGAAAGCCGCCGACGACGGCGCCCCCGCGTGCCGGGGACGGCACCTGGAGCCGCCGCCGCGCTACACATCACGCCGTCCCTCGGTGGTTTTTGAAAGCGCACTCTTCGTTTGATTTCATAGCGGAATCTACAACAAAAATTAGTTTCTAATTTTATGTTGCAAAACTCACTACCCTCATCACTGTGATTGATATATTGCTGGTAAATGAGTAGAACCAGAGAACTGACCAATCTGTGACTAACTGCCAAATGGAGCTGTTATTAGGGAACTAACTATAGACCACATTTCCTTACGTTATTATGATATATTGAATAGCCTTTGTTTCTTTTGTTATGCCCAATTGCCTAAATGTACCAAAAACGTGCTTTTGTCTTTGTTTTCCAATGGCAATTATCGATACTATGATTTGATTTATAATAAATTTTGCTATTTTTAGATGAAGTTACCTATTAACATTCTGCACAGTATGTTCAGCACGGTGATTATTTGAAATAATCTAACCTCTGTACCCCAAATTGATATCAATCCGTTTAATGTTACTGCGGTGTCTTTATTGGGACAATATCACACAAAGAACACCCAATACAATAAATCTCAGAATGTGGGAATGGAAGTGCCCCTGACCAGTAAATCTGACCTAGATTTTGACCAGCAGACACGCAAAGTTATCGCCGAAATGCTCCTTTTACCCAGTTTGGCATGTAGTCGAAAGGTTATTAGGTTTTCATGCTAAAAAATGTTTGTTTTTTAATTCTGAATCAATGTAAATAATACGACAGTTTCTAGACTGTCACTGTTTGTGTGGTCAAAAAAAGCAACACTTTTTTCTTACTCAAATGCTGCACATGTAGACTTAACAGAAGTTCTTCTCTCTAATAATAACAACTCTAACACTAATAATTCTCTATTATGGTCTGTAATTGAATATTCAAATCTCAATCATAAAAATATTCAGAGCAAATAAAGAAATTGCGTGCGTTACATTACAAAACTTGTCCTTCACCTTAGCAATGACAAATGCACGAAAAACCAGGTTTCAATCATTAAAAAAATTAGAATAAAACCATAATAAAGTGCGTATTTTTCACTGTTAATGGCACACCACTTGAACGTACAAATTACGTGCAAATACCTTAAATCCTAATGGTTGTAACATGCAAAAATTTCGATTTTGTTAGATGTTATTTTTATAGTGTGATGGAATAAAGAACATTTCTCGTGCAAATTGTTCTAAACTTTGCTAAGCTTGCGTGTTTCGTCTTCGTTTACAAATCCAGACGTCAATTAAACGGTGTGGCATGTTCAGCAAATTTGTTGATATTCTTTTACTTTCCTTGTCACGAGCGACACTTAACTCCTCAAACAACTTGAGTGCTGAAATAAACTTTTTGTTTACTCTTGCATGTCTTTGCATAACGGGAGCAATGAGATCCACCTCACACCGCTCCACATCATGATGAGGATTTAAATGGAGAGCACACAGTGGAAGGGACTCACTACCCAATGGCAATGCACATCTCGCCGATCTCCCAACCGACGAAATCTTCAGAAAGTTTAGTTTCGAAAAACAATTTCGAACGGAACTGAGCACCAATAGAGATTGGAGCAGAGAATCCATTCAAACATTGAGAAAAAATACCATAATATGGTATACGGACGGATCTAAAACTCCCGAGGGGACTGGAGCAGGAGTCCATGGGCTTCGTACCAAATACTCCGAACCCATGGGCCAGTTCCCTAGCATTTTTCAAGCAGAAATTCACGCCACAGAAAGCCGGTGTATTCAGTTCAACCTCGACAGGAAATTGCGATCCTTTCCGATAACCAAGCAGTCATCAAAGCGGAGCTCATCTAACATCAACTCGATGATGGTTCTGGAGTGCCTAGGAAAGCTCAATGATCTAGGAAGGAACAACTAGGTAACCCTCCTCTGTGTTCCGGGGCACGTCGGAATAGAGGGTAACGAACAAGCAGATACTCTGGCACGAAAAGGAGGATCAGCGCCACTGATCGGGCCAGAACCATTCTGCGGCCTTGGAAAAGCATATGTCCAGGAAGAACTCAATAAAGCTGAAGAAGAACTGAGAGCAAAGACTTCCAGGTCTGAGGCAGGCCAAAGACTCATAGAACACCTAAGGAACCTAGGCCTAGAAGAGGAGAGTACCTGCAAGTTCTGCGGAGAAGAACCAGAAACACCCCACCACATCTTGCTGGAGTGTTATGCTGTAAACCACAGAAGATTAAACCAGCTGGCTGTGGAAGAAATACTTCGAACAGACCCACTCAAGATCCGGAAATTCCTAAAGGAACTAAATCTTGAGGGGCAGCTATGAACAAGGAAACTTTGAGATAGCAGAAGAAGATGGGGTACAATAGATCTAATCAGGGTTGCAGTACATCTGTCACACCTACCATTACCATTATTACTTTCGATAAAACAAAACGGTGATTGGTCAAAAAAGCAGCTTTCAGCTTTGATCAATCACAAACTATAGACATTACTGAAAAGACAGTTTTGACACTTGAAACAGTGACAAATTTGATGATGACACCTCCAAAAAAATCAGTAAATTCCTCAAAGAAAGTAAAAGCATTAAAACTGCCATCGAAAGCTGCGGCCAACACAAAAAGTGAGGTGACCGTGAAATTTGGAAAACCGGTTCTACAGGTGACTTTCCAGAAAATCAAAAGTTTTGTCACCATTTTCGTGGTGATTTACGTGATTATGGTGATTTTCTCGGGCAATTTGCTCTACACCGCCATTCGGATTAGAAGCCACTTGGGGGCCTTCATCAACATGATCTCTAAAGGTGATGGAGAAGTGTTGCCCACCCTTTTAGCGTTGCCAGTTTTCCTATTTTTATGTCTGGATACCGGGATTTTTTTCTTGATTTACAAGATTTTCTCCAAAAAGAAGAGTCCTGGTGTTAATCAAGTGCTGTTTATATTCATTTTGATTTCAGTTGTGATGGTACGTTGTTTTACTTAATTACAACATTTTAGTCATTGTTTTTAGATTGTCGTTACACTGATTGTGATATTTGCTACTCTGGGCCACGTTTACGGATCGAGTAAAGGTATCGAAGATGGCATCATCAAGGCCATGGAAAAGTATTCGGAAAACACTTTTTACAAGAAGCAAATCGACAGATTACAGTTTGAATTTCAATGTTGCGGCAGCAACAAATACAACGACTGGTACAATATCAGTTGGATGGAAAAATCCATGTCGACCAAGTGATGAGGACTGCATGGTATAATATAAATTTAATTAACAGGAAAAAACAGTTCCAGCACCACTCAAACTGGAAAAACCCCGTTCAGTTGTTGCGCGATAAAAACCAAATTTCCTTGCATCCATTTCGATATAGAAAACGTGGGGGTAAACTATTTTTACACCCCCGAATTTAATTTGAGCATCTCGGAGACTGGCTGTCACACTAGAGTTGTAGAGAAGAAACGTCAAGTAGGGATGGGGATTATAGGAAGTTTGTTTCTGTACATGTTTTTTGAGGTGAGGGCTTATATGATACCAGTTACCCCCGGAAAGTGACAGGAATTTTTAGTGTGTGATGCTGGTTCCCGCCAGATTTTTGCAAACTGGACACTCTGTAGAGGGCAAGTTTGAAGGAAACAGCAAGAATTACGTGGTTTGGCTTTTGGGTTCGTATACAGGGAGGAACCAAATGAATGGTCCTCCTGAGCCACCTCCAGTCCCTATTGACTTAATGGATTGATTTACTATGAAGTTTAAAATTTGTTTATGAAAAGTAATAGGTTAAACTAGTCTTGTTAAACTTGTGGCAATATAAAAATAAATAATTTCTTGGGTTGTATAAGTAACCTTATTTGCTGCACACATGCACCTATTATAAGCTCTGGAACTGGGTTATTGTATTGAAATATAATAGGGGGCCAATATAAATATGACCTACATTTACCCCCCATGTAAATGGGTGTTGTAAACAAAAATCACAATTTTGTTGTTTACAAGTTTTAAAAAAAAGTGTGCCTCGTACTTTCTCAAATTATGAATGGGACTGTTACTAAAAAACTGACTACTTACCAGTCGAATTCCTCTGCAGGAATTTCACTAATGGCCTTAACGGATTTGGCGTGAAATCGAGCCATGTATTAAAACTCACACACATATGTGGGAATGAGGAAACGCTTGCACTAAACAGCCCCCAACGGCAAAACCCTTTTGTTTTGTGCTGGCTTTTATTCCCGATCGTCATGGTGACGCGTAAATAGAGGTCGTTTACATTTTGTATGTTTTTTTTTCGACAAATTAAATTGAACTTATTTTTAGAATAATTTTGTATAAATAAATGTGTAATTAATATTTTGTTGAATTTTACTGGGTACTTAAAAACAGTGGTGACTAGAATGTGAAATACTAAAGACGAAACTATGAAATATTATTATAACTTCAACTGAATACGTCGATGGTGCCTCCAGTGTTCTGTCAAAGCACAATCTACCACTCACTGTCAATTGTCAAAAACTGGGTCAGCTGTCAAGGGTTTGTTTGTAAACAAATCTCCTTGCAACTGTTTTGTATTCATTAATTACAGCAATAAACAAACATTTTTGCGCCGATTTCCATTTTAGGAACCTCAAACCATGAATATTCCACTACGTGCTAGAATGACCGCTAAACTGGACGGGCCGGCACGCATTTTTCTAGTTGATTTAAACGCGCAAGAACACCGATCATTGATTGAGTCGCTCCTGAAATGCTCCAAGTTTAGAGCAGCGCTCCGCGTAATATTGCCGAAATGGAGGCACGTAGCGGTAAAGAAATTAAAGATACGCAGCAAGTTATTATCCAGTCAAGCAACTATAATGTCACTGTAATCCCTGTGGAGTTTCCGGTAAGGAACCGGCTGTATAACTGCCAGGATAGTGAGTACATGAATGATCAATACAGGTGAGTTTCTATATTAGTTTTACGTGGGTAGAGAGTTTTGTGTTAATATGCGGTGACACTTATTAAGTTGTAATAACAGCCACAACATTAAATAGAGAGTTTCATTATAACTTGGCCTAATGTTCTGATAACTGTTATTAAAGTTTTACTACATAAATTTGTCATCCAAAAAGCATTAAAACACTTATTCCAATAGTAGATAATCAATGACATGTCAACAATTTTATAAATTGAGCTATTCATGTTATTACATTCCCTATTTCATTCTTAACTTAGTAAATCATTCAATTGACTATTTTAGTTACTGCCAAGACCCAGTAAAAAAATATGCCAACATCCAAACTCAGTGGAGTAATAATGACAAAATGGGAGCAGAAACCAAAAAAGATTTAATGGGTTTTGATGACTTTAATGAGAATCAGTGCAAGTGTAAGTAATAAATACCAAGTTTAATGTTTTTATTACTTTAAAGTGCATTTTACATAATTTGTTGTTTAATTTAGTGTCAAATCGGTTAGCCTCCAATGGGGCATCCTACTCGAACGACACCACTTACTGTCAGGACGTGAAAAACTACAATTCGGTTCAAACTCAATGGAATGACAATGCGTTCTCTGGTTTGGAAGGAAAGAAGGAGCATCTAATTTACGAGGAAATCGGCAACAACCGCAGTAAGTACATTTACCTACAACACTTCTTAACTCTTTTTCTGATATAAGTCCTAAAACCGTTATGCCACCAGGCATATATTATAGGGTTGACTAAACTGTTACAAAATCCTAAAATAGTTAAAGGGCTCGCTATAAGTAGCTTCAAAGACTTGCACGGCTCTAACCTGGTTTCCAAGTCGCATTTATAAGCCACATACAGAACACAGGCTACAAAATACGGAGCCCACGTGATCAGAAATGACATGGTAGTGAACAGCACTATTTTGATGGCTTTCCACTTGTTAGGGACTAGATTACGGTTTTTCTGGGTTCTCCGGCACACTCTACGTATTGGCAGCTCTCTAGTACCGCGGAAAACTCGAACATTGTCTTCATAATCGGTTTGTTCCGATATGGTGTACACTGAAGACACGGAGTATTTAATTTGTTTGATGTTGGCGATTGCATGGTACAGAATGATCGAATAGAGCACCATAACGAGCAGAATTGGGATTAGCCCTATAGTGACTGTGATGATGATCAACGGGTCTGGAGCTACGGCTATAAACCAGCACACTTTTCCGTTCATTGTGTTTCCGGACCAACCCATTACAGGTAGAAAGCCAATTGCTAAAGCTGTAACAGAAGGAGTTATTCAGAGATTTTTTTGAGTAGTTTAGAGGGAAATGCTTGAAACACAATTTTTTACTTCAAGGAAAGTCAGAAATGCAATGAAACACAATTTCAGTTAGTATGAAATCTGGGGGTTAGGGCCCTGAAATTTGCTATGTAGCCAGTAAATTTTCCATAAACAAACCTTACTTTACTGAAACAGTAATCATTACCATCAAAAATGAATTAAACACAAATGAAACACAATTTCAGTCAGTATTAATGAAATTTGCGGATTACGGCCTTCAAATTTGCTGTGTAGGCAGTATATTTCCATAAGCCACCTTTACTTTACTCAAACTGTGTTAAATACCATCAAAAAGCAAGAATGAAACACAATTTTAGTCAGTTGAATAAGTTTTTTGGTATCTTGTATAGTTTTCAAAATATCCGCTCTAGAAAGTTACTCCAGCTAATCGCGTGGCATCTGTCAAGCTTACAGGCATTCAAGAGCGGATATCCTTAAAACTATAAAGAATATGGAAACACTTGACTGAGTGAAACTTGTAGCGAAATTTGATCAGCTTTTATTTTGTATAGAATGGTGATGTCGGTAGGACACACAGTTTTCGAGATATAAAGAAAAAACCGGAAAGTGAGAGTTTCAAAAGACTTTTCCCTACTGTTGTACTGTACATTTCCCTCTAAACCTTTTCATTGACTGGGCTGAGTTTAATGTCACAAAAGTGACTGACTTATTCACTAGTGAAACACACTGGTGGTGGAGCTTTTGTAAGTTTCTTCATACTTTACTATAAAAGGTTTGAGCACTTACCCATAAACCAAGTCATTGTAATGACAATTCGAACTCTAAAAGTGCTTATCCATTTGCAATATTTGATTCCGTATACTATGTACAAGTATCTGTCCACCGCCAGCAGACCCACTGAGTATATCGAAGATATTGTGCTTGTCACTATCATACCTGCAATTTAATATTAACTACATAAAACAGCTTGATAATCCACACTACTAACCCATTTGTATGGTGCATACGTGATGGTTCCTCCGTTCCTTCGGATAGAATTGTCCAATAAGCACAGTTATCCCAATCACCATGTCAGTCAAGGCTACATTTCCTAAGAAAAGATAGGTGAACCTCGGTTCTACGCCTGTCAAAAATCATAGTTTTAGTATGTTTTTCAGCAACACTGAATTGACTTACGTTTTTTAATTAAAAGTCCACTAGAAATCACCACACTTAAATTAATAAAAACGATAAAAACTGCCACTACTGGTATAACGTAATCGTAAAAGCTCAGGTAAGCTTTGATTTCGTCGTCTTCGAGTTCCGCCGGGGTGAGAAGGCTGTTGCCCATGTTCGCAACATGATTCCCGTCGTTATCTGAGTTGATGTACACCATCGTTTTGTAATATATCAATTTTTGTTCACTAAAAACGGATAATAATTCACTTAATGAAGTTTGGGCCGATAAAAAGGCCATCATTCAAATCCCCGAAATAGCTTTGCCTATCAGATAAAGAGCGTGGCGATAAAGAAGTCAACAGCAAACAAAACCGGCGTAATAAAGGGCTAATATGGCACCCGATAACGCGAATACAGCCTTCTGTCTGTTTTTGTTTGCTCACCAATTAACGATTATTTTTTTTTTACGCCCCGATTGTTCAAATCACGCGGTTATTACCCGTGTTAGTTGAAAGTACAGGTTTTTGTATGATAAAAGATTAACACTAGCAAATTTTGGCTCATAATGTCAAAATTCACATTAAACCTTGTCTGGAAAGTTCTGCATCAAACTAGACATATTAGGATGCCTATTTTTACATCAACTCATTAAACCATATTATTAAGTACTGGTGCACGTTTTATCAAAATGATCAAACTTTGTTATTGTTGTTGTTTAGTATGATTGATTATAGTTAACCATAACTAATTGCATTACAGAAGAGACTAACAATACTTTAAATGGAAACCAGTCAGCGGATTCGGGCGCCGCCCAACAAAATCCGACGATTAACGAGCCCTTCGAAGGTCCCGTAATCCCTTTGTGCGTCTATTTGCATAACAAAACCGTTATTATGATGGAGATTGAGGATACACCTGCGGCCACTTGCGAATTAATTTGTCAGGCCATAGTGAATTGCGACGAATTCGGCTTGAACAAGTCTCTGGCCGTGCAGGTGTTTACTTTGTGGATGATTAGCCCTATTTTGGGTAAGCGGTAGCTCTCAACTTGGACCTGTATAGCTGATTACGGGGGTCGTAGAAATCCAACTGAAACCGCACTCAAAACCGTACGAAATACGGGAGAATTGGAGGAATCTGATTGAAAAGTACGGTCATGCATCGGTGAACAGGAAAGAGAGAGATGAACCGAAATTGGTGTTTCAAAGGAACATTTTCTTTCCTAAACTATTGGAGGAGAAAATTAAGTGAGTAATTTTCGATGTCATAGTCTATAATGATTTTATGACATTGTTGTTGAAGAGATCAAAAAATCTTAGAACTGCTCTACGAGGAATGTAAATATAATATACTGAATGGACGGTATCCGTCCGAAATTCCACATTTAATCATGCTGGGCGGGATTCAGGCTAGAGAGGAACTGGGCTCTTACAATCCTCAGGTAAATCAGGACCTGAAATGTATAAGTTAGTTTATCCATTCAATAGAAAATCGTTTGAAAATCGACACATCTAATCACCGTACAGAAAATGCGATTAAAATCACACAAAACTTATTTTTAGCAAACTGTAATTAACTGATAAAACTTCATTTTGGGTTATTGATTACTGCCTATATTAAAAATAAGTCATGATTACCTAAATACTTAACTTGGGATCAGGGTTTATTACTTTTATAGGAATACATTATTGAGCTTATTTAGAAAAATGTAAATTTTTAATGCTGCCTATCTACTTAGGCCCAGTACTTTCAGTTCAGAATAACTTTATTCTAAGGATAATATCTATGGAAACCGTGAAATCAGACGCTGCTATTGGTCAATTTCGTCATTTCTATAGAAATTATCCTAAGAATAAATTTATTCGGAGGTGAAAGTACCGCCCCTTAGTCAAGTTGAATTTGACAAGGGGTTTACTGTACAGCTTTCTTCTGAACCATTTCCCTTTCATTCCCAATTTGTAAATAATTCTTAATGTTAGCAAACAGTTAAGTTAGTAACTCTGCTTATTAGTGGCGATTCTAGTAGAACAACTCGTTTTAGGTCCATACAACCCATTTCTTCAGAGAGGAGCAATCTAAATTCCTTCCGGCTCATGTGAGAAAAAGCCCCACCTGGACGTGGCTACCTATCAGCAGTAAAAATTCCGCCGAAGTACGTCTCTTAGAACAGTTCAAAAGAATTCCCAACACTGCTACTAACCGAAAGTTAATCAAAAAATACTTGGAGTACTGCTGGGGTTTGCCATTTTACGGGTAAGAGTTCTGACCTGTAAATGTTTTGGTTTTCACTTCCGAATCATGTTAGAGCGGCCTTCTTCGAAGGTCAAATCGAAGAGCCGGTACGTGGTCTGATATCTCTGCTAACCCACCAAGATATTCCAGTTTTGGTAGCCATTAACGCCCGAGGATTGTACATTATCGATGACTTGAATTGTGTAAGTGAAGCTTCTTAATCAGAATTTTTTTAGTGTTAACGTGTGTTTCAGCAAGTGGTCTTGGGGTTGCGCTATGAAGAATTTAGTTGGGATTGCAGCAAACCTTCCAGAGAAGACAATCCGGACTGTTTGCCTTGTTTGTTTATTCAGTTTGGTGTGGTCGAGAATGGTGCCAGGGTGTCCAAAATGCTGCAAGTGTTTTCCAGACAGGCAACATTGATGGACACTTTGATCAATTCGTATGTGTCTCAGTTGAATTCCAAGACAAATGATGATGTTGATAAAGGGTATGATAATCAGAGTAACAATGATACTGGTAAGCATTTTTTTGTTTTGTTTGTTTTCTTTATGTACATTTTTGTGTTGGTGGTAATAGGCCTGTCCCACAATTTTTTTTTTCTAATTATGGCATATAAAGTGACACTTTTCAAAACTGATTAGAGTGACAAAACGTTTTACTTTATGTAACTAGTTACATAAAGTATCACTTTATGTAACTAGTTATGAAAAGTTCATTTCATCACTCCCTGTTTTTATGCATTTCCGTAGAAACATATGGGCGACATCCATCATAACATATCGTTGTCACTGTTTATACAAGGTGCTATGAAAGTGAATATTTGTGTTAAATCACTTTAAAAGATGGTTTTCACAGCTTTTTGGTCAAAATTAGAAAAAATTATGTATGCAACACGTTTCGAAAATGTCTTATTGTGTAACTCATTCAAATTGTAGGACCTCGCTGCGCTCGCCCTACAAACATTCATTCGTTACACAAAATCGATCTTTTCGTAACTGGTTACATAAATAGCTATTTATTTCATAACTACAAAGACGGATTGAAAATATTATACCCGTATTTTTTTGTTTTCAAAAATATTAAGTTTAAATAGAAAAAAAATGATGATAAAAACTACATTAATCTCATGTTTAAAACGCCCGCCGTAGGTGACGTACTACACTATCAACCAATCAGCGACAAGAAGTGAAACAGATGGCGTGCAACAGCCAATAAAATCGCCCAGAATTACGTACGTCACATGCGCGCCAAAACAGATCTTTTAAATTTAATGGACAAATTCAAACTAATGTAGGAACATTTACGACCATAATTTTTTCTTCAAGAATATGAAAAATTAGTTTTTTGATCCTATTCTTTCGATTCCAGTCATTAAAACAAAAATTTATGATATGTTGGATAGGCCCATTGTGGTTGGGTTTTTTTATCCATGCTTATTTTGTAACTCAAGTGGTGGTTACGTCAACATCAGCGTTTCTTGGCAGACTCTGCAAAATATGACTCAATGACGTAACCGCCAACTATGCTGCCTTGCTCTATGTCCATGTTTTTTTTGTGATCAGATAATCACAACATGGGTGCGGCTAATCACAGTTTTTCGTCAAACTACGGTGTTCTCACCAACAAACTGAGCCGGCTAACTTTGGCGACCTTTGACGACGAAGGGCATTGCATTGGACAGATGGGTTCCTGGTCATTTAGTTACTAAACACTTGTGAATATATTTATTATCTTGTTTATGTGTTGTATGAACATCCTTATTCTAGTGTTTATTTTGGTTTATCGGCTAGTTTGTGACTGCACATGGGAACTTTTCCTAAATGACACTACCACTTAGAAATTAACCTTTTATTTTGTGGTGACTAATCGTCACAAAATCATAACAATAAAAATAAATTGATTGAGACAGATTTAAAAGCGTTTGTTACTCTCCAAAATCCTCAACATTTGATGGTTTTGGACGTACTGCATCATTGCTTGGTATCTAAACATACGTATTTACCCTTTTTGTGTGAACTTTAAAATGTAAACTCACCTGGAATAAGACAGATCTTTATGACGGCTTAAACGAATTTCCAGTGTCCTCAAGTAAAACATCAATTCATTGACTTCTTCAAAGTACTTGGACTCTTGCTCACTGGTCAGGTTGTCATGATTTTGAGTGTACCACCCTTGCATCTCTTCCACTTTACTGGAAGTCTGCAAAACTGTCCAGTTACATTCTAAACGTCCACCTACGGGTGCGATAAACCTGCTCAAATTGCTTTTGAATGTCATTAGCTCTGCGAATCAGCAAGTCTTTAAAGTCTTGCAAACAAGCTTGTTTCACGTCAAACGCTTGGTGGTAAGTCAAGCTGCTCGGGTTACCCAAACGAGCCAGATAAGGTGATAAGTAATCAATATCCTCTTCCACCTCCTTTTCCTTGTTGATACGTTGCATTTCTTCCTGCTCCAACATTCCGGTGCGGTACTTCAAGTTTTGTTCCCTGTTATAGACCGAAACGTCCAGCTTACAGAAGGCAATTTCGTGCGCACGTAACAGAAGAAAATCTGTAATCTTTAATAAAATTTGTGAGTGTGTAAATTAAGGATAGTGGGTTTACCTGGTTTTCGAAATCTCTGATTAGTTCTACGACTTGGTTTTCGTCTTTCAATTGTTGTTCTAGGAGTAGGAAGAGCTGGAGTTGCCTGGGGGGTTTTGCCCCTATTTCAGCTTGGTATCCGTAAGTCAGCTCAGGTCTATACAGTTGTGTGGAAATTCTTCATAAATAATCTGGCAACTTACCTGAAAGTCATTCCTTCACCCATTTCAGATAAAGGTGGTTTAATAAATGTTCTGGTCGATGCTGTAACGTTGTCTTTTCCGTATTGATACTTCAAATGAATTTTCCGGTCTTTTATATTGAACTCCCTAACACTAACGTCCTCATAAGGTGATTTCGTCTCGTCTCTTAGGAATTTTTGTATGATTTTCTGCGAAAAAACACAATTTACGTTACTTAAACATCTCATACGTCTTCGTACTAAAATGGGTCTGCGATTGGGCATGGAGATCTCTTGATCATCAGGTGATTGGTTCTTTTTGTCATCGTATACAACCTGTCTGTAGTACAACCTGTAAATTGTTTTAGTCAAATATCGCAATTTCTACCAAAGTACTCATACTTGTCATCTCTGTCATCGTAATACTCAGTGCACATACAACTTTCAATTTCTATTTTAGATAAACCGTCAAAACGGGCTTTGCTGGCTAGAAATATAGTTCTTGCAGCTTGAGGATTGTCTTGGCAGAATACATGTTCTAAAATTGCAGCATAATCAAAATTAAGTCAGTTAGTTTCATTTGCAACTGACTAATGATGGCGTCGTCTCTGCCAGTATTGAAATGTTCA
Organism: Ips typographus; assembly: GCF_016097725.1. Classification (NCBI taxonomy): domain Eukaryota; kingdom Metazoa; phylum Arthropoda; class Insecta; order Coleoptera; family Curculionidae; genus Ips; species Ips typographus. Next base: position 6,923,829 of record NC_138426.1, on the reverse strand, counting down.
GTTTCTAGATTAGTTTTAGCATCCACAACCCTTTTCACTAATTTATCGTGACGGTTTTCAAACTCTTCCTCCACAGTTTCAATGTCTGTACAAGCAAAATCGGTGAATCGAGTAATTTTCTTAACTAGACCATCGTCACACACATAAGGAGCGTATTGTTCTACCAGAGTTCTTTTATACTGCGTCGTTTTAGATCCCCCAGGAAAACGTCTTTGTAAAACTATACACACAAGTATTAGTTGTTGCCTAGTTATGTAATCACCTTAGTTACCATCATTTGGTATGGAAATCTTTATAGACCAAGGCGCAGGCATGTCCAAGTGTTTTTCGTCCCAAAACTCTTCGGGTTCTTCATCTTCTCCAATTTCTACAGCTTTCTGTTGACGCCAACGTAAAGGTTCTCCAATTAGCAAATGCTCCCACTTTTCCACGTCGATCAGGTCGTAACTCAACGAAGCCAATCCTTGAGAACAGTCTTGCATATTCACCCAGTAGTTTTCGTGGTTCCACACGCTTTCAATGCCACAGTATAGGTCAGTGTTTAATGGGTGGGGCATTCCAGTGCTGGGTTCAATAAAAGTACTTTCGGTCACACCTCTAGAACCTGCAGCCAGGAAAACCCAAGCGTGGATTCTTTGGCCTTCTAGGTCATCTGGTGGACGTTTTTCTTCTTCCTTAAATCAAATAATTTGATAAATGTAAATAATATAGAGAGTAGAAAATACCAGGATTCTTTGGCGTTCTAATTCAGCTTGACGTTCTTCTTCGGCCTTAATTTTGTCCAGTTCACGTTGTTTCATCATTGCTAAAAACTTGCTTTGCAGCTCTTTAGGTGCCGCAATTTTGTATTTTGCGCTCTCTTCTTCAATTTCTTCTGCTTCGTTTTCTTCTTCGAAAGTTTCAAAAGGACTGTTTACGCGACACATAATTTTTTCAGTTACATCTTTGATGGCGTAGCTGCAATTAACTGCGTTGAGTGCTGAGTATGTAAAGTGGTGACACTTACCCAGATACTACAAAAGCATCGTAGCCTATTCCAACTAGAATCGAGCATAATACGGTGGCAATTTCAAAAGAGTGACCGGATTGGCGTAGAACGGTAGTATGGGGAGAATATAAATGTCTAGGCTGAAACCATAACATACATTATTTAAAATAGGTTGTTGAGGCTGTAGTATATGTTAAATGATTAAGTTTTAAGTTTGACAAATGAAGAAGCAAACGTTCACAAACGTTACATTCAAAACATTTATGTTTCTCATTTCTTTGTTGCTGGTTGGGTCTTCTGTTTCACCACACAAAAAAGGTTTGTTGGAAAAATGGAATTTCGCACTATTTTCAACTAAGTTGGAGTGGACTGAATCAGTAAGTAATAGCCATAAGTCCTTATTTATACAGGGTGGTCCAGTTTTAAGTGTCAATAATTCACCATTTGATAGCCAATCAAAAAATAAGTTGACTTGCATTATTTCATTTTTCTGAAAAACGTTTCCTAAGGAAGATACAGTCCTCCAAATTTCAATTTAAAAAATCGTTTTATAGTTTAAAACTGAACATCCAAGACTTGTGAAAGTCCAAATTTGTACTGAATAGTCTAAAAACTTGCTTTTTACTATTAGGAATGGTCTTATGATTCGCTTTGCCAGACTGCCATCCTGGTTGAGTGTCTGAAACTGGCATTCAAGAACTAAAAAATGTCCGGAAATCAAGACAAAGATTGTATTGTGCATGAAACTCATTTTTTACTACTAAAAATAGTATAAAAGTTGACTTTTAATGCTAGAACGGACCTTACTAGGACTAAAGAGAGTCCAAAGGTATATTTTCAAGACTTTAATTGGTGTACAACTCAATTTTCTTCAACTTTCAACAAGTCAAGAAGTAAATTAAATTTTCGGACTATTTTATTTCTAAAAATTAGTTCTGAAGACTATTATTGTAGCATTTGGTACCAAAATTTTTTAGTTTTATTACTGAAGAAACTTGACTTTTGGAATTAGTCTTAAATTCGATTTTTCAGTCTTGAAAAGCACTAAAAACAGTCTGAATTTCTTAGAGGTGCTACAATTTATTGCACCTATGAGTGTAGAAGTCAATTTAATAGTGAAGAAGCTTGAAATAACATTTTCAAGACTATGGTCAGTGGACAAACTGGCTTTTAGGCTTGATAAGTCAAAAACTTTGTAAAGATAGTCTTGAAACTCGATTTGAGGCACTGAAAACAGCCTTAAAACATTCTAGTTTATTAAGAAATACCCGAATTTTTAGCACTGAGGTGTCTAGAAGTCGATATAATAGTGACAAAGCTTGGAATGCCATTGCTTGAAACTCGATTTTCCAAGCTGAAAGCAGTTTTGAAGCACTAAAAATAGTCCAGAATTTGAAGAAAATGAAAAGCAAAGTAAAAAGCACGAAAAGTTAGTTTTCAAGACAAATTTCATGAATCTAATGTCAATGTCCTGCATCTAAGACTATTTTCAAGACTAAAATATTGGAAATTTGTCTTCAAATTATGAAAACTTACTTCAAATGCAAATTTTAAGCTTCTGACGTCACTTTTTATTAGTTCAGTCACATTTTGGGGTTCAAGTCAATTTTTAAGGTTTAAATGTATGAATTTGTAGTAACAAATTCTTGGAAAAGTAGTTTTTATGTCTACAAGTCAATTTTTAGTATTAAAGTCTCTCGATTTGCATGAAAACTGGTTACAAACACAATTTTTAAGCTTATGAAATTTTGAAAACTATGAAAACTGGCTACAATAATATTTTTTAAACTTCTTAAGTGAATTTTCCGTTTCCAAGACATTTTTTAAGTTGGGTTGGGTTAGTTTTGGGTCTTTGACCGTAATAACGTGTAATAAAGTGCTTGTTCCAAATTTGATCAATCAACGGTTTGACAGTTATGACAAAGAAAAACGATTTTTTAAACAGAAATTTGAAGGACTGTATTTTCCTTAGGAAGCACTTTTCAGGAAAATGACATAATGAATGTCAACTTATTTTTTAATTGGCTATGGATTGGTGAATTATTGACATTTAAAACTGGACCACCCTGTATATCTATATTATTTATACTCACGGGTTATTATCTCTTCAAAACTAGTGAGTAATAAGCATATTATTGAACATTAATAGAAAATGAAAAAAAAAACTTTAATTACACAGTTTTTGGGCCAATCTCTGTAAATCCAATTAACATTAAAGAAGCCACGCTTTATTTTTACGCAAACTTCCTTCAATTTAATCGAGTTTATGCAGAATTTTATAAAAGCACTGTATAAATAATTTAGACGCTAATAAAATCTCTAGTTAATATGAGATGATTCCTTCACCATTTGTCAAGAAAATTGAACTACATTCATTACAACCCATCTCAGGTTGATTTTTTCAATAAAGTCAAAATTACTAAAGAAGAGAGATTGCAATAAGCATTATCTAGTAGGACATTAATTGTGTTTCACTGCTGTTTAATGGTTTTGTTCAATTTGAGTTTACGTATTGCTAGCAATCTGAAGGAGTGCAGTGCCTAACAAAACTACACTTTTTACACTTTTGAGGAGTGATCAAACTAATTATTTTCCGTAATTGAGCCGCGTATTTAATTTCGTTCAAACCGAATCCAAATAATTACATAAAAGACATTACAACTGCGAGTACAAAGCGTTTACAACAAACACATCATTAAAACTCCGCAATTGTGGTAATCAGCTTCATATTACGACAAAATTAACCAGACAGCGGTAATTATTAACGACCACGAATTCCATGTTTTAATTACCCCCTCGCAACAATAGATTTTATATGGGGGTGTAATGAGTGTAAAGTTACTTTATTATTAATTTTTTTCCTGTGACTGGTGATCAAAAGTGTAAATTGGTACGCCACTGGTTTAGTTAACGACCTATCTTTATAAAATACCGTATACCCTTTATATTAAGAGGGATTCCGTATTATTTGATTTTTATTGACACTTGTTGCTTGTTGAGCCCGGTCGGGCTGGTGAGTTAATGCAATTTTAAAGTGTATAATTCTTTAAATAGGGGAGAGCGCTCCGAAACACGAGGGTGTTTTTATCTATATAATTGTTTTGTAATTTATAATTTGCACGTCAATGTGATTAATGAATTCTTCCAGATTGTTGTTTTCTTGGTTCAATCAGTTAGTCAGTGTACGTACAACCCGTTCGGTTTGTGTAATTGGATTTTCGCGTTCTTCCAGGTAGAAACCTGAAATCAACCCTTAAAAGAATATTTATCAAGGGGATTAACGGAAAGGCCATTATGTGATTTTCTGCCGAGGTAAGCTTTCCCGAAAATTCCCCAAACTATTCCGGGGGATAGCGTCGGAGCTTGGAGCCGACCCGACCGTCCTAAAATCGCGCCCCGCGGGTTGCCGACAAGGGACACCGTCCGTTTTATCCCCGTCCAGGCCCCGCGACCCCCGCGGCTTCCTATCGCCTTTAACACCCCCAACCCCACCCGCCCCCCACGATTTACGGCCTCCGCGCTACACGGCGACGTAATTATTGACGGTCGAACCGCGTTGCCGGCGCCGACGGTCCTAAAAGGATCTCTCCAGAATGCCCCCCCCGTCGGAAAAAAAAAAGTTTTGTTAGGGCTTGGTAGAGGTTGAAAGGGAATAAAGGGAAAAACGTATAAACATTTTTTTTGACTTGTCTCAATCGGTGAAATTAAAATGGATTGAAGTAGAAAGTTTGTTTCGTGGATGTCAGTATGAACCATCACTCTCTCGTTTTCCATACTTAGGGGAATCACGTGAATTATCGGATTGGTTTGAAAGTAATTTTGACCATAATGTCATTATTTTATACTTCACTAGTAGTACTACCATTAGTGACATCTGTACCCTACCAATCATTTTGGTCATTGGTGTAATTTGGAGGTTATCAACCGAAAAGAGGGGAATGACGTATTAATGTTTGTTTTGTCCCAGGAACTGCCTCGTCAGTAAGGCTTGGCAGCCCCTTCCCTTATACACACGTCTGTACGCGCCAATATTCTTTGGCAGGGAAAGCGGCCTCAGATAGATTGGTCAAGCAAGACTATTGCTTTTTACCCTCCCATCGCTGTAGACCAAAAGGATAGGTCTGGAAGAGGAAGTCGCTACAAGTTCAGAAATTTTCCATTTTGGGAAGTTCCCAGAGTTACATCGGCGCCCTCTGTCCTGGGAGAAGGATGCCCCCGCTGACGGAGGAGCTCTTCTTGTCCTCCATTTCGTCTTTCTTCGTCAGCTCGACCATCTCTGGTGGTCCTGGAAGATGTCCAAACAGCCGGCTGTTCTCCGTCTGTTTTTACATCCTAAAGTTTTTGGGGAGTTAGGGTCTGGTGAGTGGGGGATGGTTTTGAAAGCGGGGGATAGTTCCAGGAGTGCAGTCAGAGCCCAATTAGCACCGGGATAACTGCGGAAAGCTTCTAACCAGATTTTGGGAATAAAACTCTCGCCACCCGTGGGGAAGGTCTGGGGGGAATTCACACGTCAGTATGTGACGTGGAACTTATATTATCTATCTGTATTGCTGGTTGCATATTTGTGAGAGACAGTAGTTGCAAGGCATGTCGCCCTTAATAAACCGACTGATGCGACATCTATGAAGTGGTTCTTATACTTAGATTGAGGGCGCCATTTATATGTCTAGTTTATGGAGTTAAGTACAGATGTCCCCAATAGTTGTGCTACTATTACAGTACTACATTACGTTTACGGAACAATAAAATATCGTTAGATACATTAAATAAAGTCATTTTCAGTCAAAAACAACAAACAAATTTTATTTTAACAACAAATTTGTAATTTACATTTACAAGCTGAGAATTATCCAAATAACATGTCTTGTTTCGAAAACTGTAAGAAAACTGTGTTAAATTGTAATTCTTACAAATTCTAGGCAAATTTTGACTGTTTTGACATTTGTGACAGATATCACGTGGTTTTTGGAGGATAATTTAGTAAGGCAGTTACGTGGCCACTGTCAAAATGACTGTCATAAATCTCAGAAACACGTTTTGTATTGAGTACTGCAAGAAAACATGAAATCACAATGCAAACCCAGTTGCAGTGAGAAAATGACTGTTTTAAGCACATTTTTGGAATCCTCATTAAATTTCCTATCCAATAACCTGAAAAACAGTAAAAACAAACTGTCAAAATTTGAACTGTTGTGAATGTGAATTTACTGGTAAAATATTAAATATCACTAGTTATTACAGTATACACTGTGTCCCATATAAGGTTCTGCGTGGAAATTTTGAAAAACTAGTGAGATATACAATTATGGTCAAATGAAAGTAAAGTGACGTCATCCACGTTTTTTTAGTTGGTTTTGAGTTATTTCACTTAGTATTTTTGTACTGTAACTCTCATTACAACAATATTTTTTTGCAACAGGTTACATTAATAGCTATTTTTTGACTGTTGGTAAAACTACTAAAAGAATGTCACAGTAATGTGTTAAAAATTTAATAATAAAGCAATTTGTATTCATCACGACTTATTCATTTCTGGCGAATCGCCTATAAATAAGGCCCTTTGCGTTTTCTGCTCGACCGTAAAAAAGAACCCTTCATAAAATATATCGGCCAAAGATGAGTCCGAACGATTGTTCTATACAAATTGGGCGTTTTATTTTCCATACAAGAAAAACATCACATATCTTGATTCCGCCCCCAAAACGTCTCAATTTTTCATATTTGGGGTGATGAGTCAAGGATATTTACGTTGTGTAACCTAAGCAAGTTTCTTTTCGGATAGGTTATTTATCAGTGGACCCTTATCATGTGTTTCAATGTCTAGTTTTCTATGCAAATCCAATTAGTTGTCTTATTACTTTCTGAATCAGCACGTGTCTGAAAATATTCCAACTTTCGACACGAAGGGACGTAAACACCTCCATTATTATGAAAACTTTGTGCATCGAATCTGAAAAACGCAGTTTTCAACTTTTCGGTAGTACAGGGATAGTTTCGGTGGCACGAATTTGGTCCAGAAAACAAGGGGAGACCTCTCGGTCCGAAATAGAGCCTTCATCGGGAGACAAAGGACCAAACATTCCAATTTAGTAAATGCATTCCAAATTCTAACGTTGCCGGGATCCGTCCCAGACGCCTAACATGAACGCGACATCTCGATCGTGGGGTGGCGTGGGGGACCTGGGGGTGCAATCCCGAAGGGCGCGGGGACGGGGGGCACAACGGACGCTGTCCCTCGGGCTATACTGCCCGCGGAGATGAAAATGGGATCGGCAGAATCCGAAGGCCTTAGTCCTTAGTTTAACGGCCGGAATCCTAATTTCAAAGTTTTTCTGTCATTTACCGGTCATTTTTTTAGACCTCTTATATTTGCCTTCTAATTTATATCTCAGTGAAAATTACATCAAAAGATTTTTATAGAGTTTTTGGAAATCTTTTCAATGATCAACCCCATCACCGGGGGTTAACACTATACTGTTTCTGAATTTCTTCAGGTGGAGTATTATAGTGGGCCTACGAATTCTATTTACCGTCCGATTTCGAGGCACGTTACCCTCCCGACCCCCCCCCCCCAACGTCGCCGCCCCTGCAGCAGCCGCGGGCTGACCTCGCGCCTCGTGCGTGCGTGACGGCCACCACCGCTCCGTGGGGGACGAAGGGGGCGAAAGGGGCTCGCGGGGCTCGACGGACCGCGACATCTGCACACCGCGTGAGGGAGAGCCCCCCCACGTCCCCGAACTTCTCGTCGCCAATGACGACGATCGTCTTGCAGGATGTGACGGTTTTTCGTGCTGGCCAAACCGTTTTTGTTCTTTTAACCTATCTCAGAAAAAAAACATCTCGTTTTCGCCACTCTTGTCAAAAATATCATCACTATTCTCAAATGTATTACAAAAATCAAACAAGATTTGAATGACGTCACGGTGGAAATAAGTTTCAACACTCAAACAGTTCCCCTCTAATTTGCTTTCAACTTCATTTACCTTATATTAATGTCTCATATGTCATATCCCTCGATTGTCCTTTTTGTGCTACAGTCAACAATTTTTCTGTAAATCTCTCATATTTCCACACAAAAAATATCTGACATTTATCAGAACTCACTCACAAGGATAATGCTCTATTCATGTCTTATCCCATTCTTGATACATATGTCACCTCTAGTTAAACTCGTTAACTTAACAGTCATTAACCGCAGCATAACTAGAACTAAATTTATGATGGTTTTTTGTAAACGTGATGCTGGTTTATTAGAAGTCTCTAGTAAAATGCTCAATATGTTCTGAAACTAGAGTCAAAATTTAGCATTTTTTAGTTCCTTTTTCTTGATACATCTAGCTATATATCAATCTTGCACCGTTTGTTAAATGATTTAGCAAAAATCATGATTTTGTCAGCAACAAGCAATAATTAAATTCTCCAGAAAGATTTATTAAAGAAAGAAATTATCACTTTACCGAAAAGCTTATAAGGTGACAAAAATCTACAGGATGGTTCCTATTTACCTATTTAGGCACGTGGTAGTGTCTAACGACAGATATCATCAAAATTAAACTTTTCAGGCTTAAACTCACGATTTTTTTTTAAATTTTGTGTTAAGAAGAATTAGTATACGGTACAACCGGTTCAACCTTTTTGGTATTTCTTGGTAGGCACATCGAAAAATGGGTCCCAACCTAGGCTAGGCACAAATCAAGAATAATGGAAAATGTAGCTGATTTAAACTAATTGGCAGGATTCCTTAAAACGTTCACTCTAACTCACTATTAACTTTCCAGTTGCTGATCAAATCAGCACGTGCGTAACTTATGTTTTTCTGGTTATTTCAGAAAATTTCACTGAACTAAGTTAATTAAATAATTAGGAAAGTAATTAACCAACCAAAATTCGATACTGTTAAATTTGCAACGTCCTACGTCACTGACCAACTTGTGTCAGACCGCCGTCCCCCTTTCACCCCCAAAGAGCGGGAATAGCCAAGCCGCGTCCCTCGCGACCCCCTTTATTCACCACCCATCCGCCCCCGTTCGAAATGGTCTTCGGACCACCGTGCATGTTCTACGTCGTTCCACTTATTTGATTATTGACCAATTGGGAGCCAAAGTGTGGGCTCAAAGCGCTTTTCCCAGTCCAAAAACGGTTCAATTAATTATGAACGACCTTGCCAAGTTTATTATCCTCCCCCTCTCTATATCATTTGACAGGTTAAGAATTTATTTCTGACATATCTGTATCTAAAATCAATTTTTTTTCGTTTCGGCGAATTTAGCAATTCTGCGTTGTCCATCAACCTGTACAGTGACAATTTCCCTGATACCAGAATTTAGCATTAGCCTCCATTTACGAGGCAATGGCAAACGTTCACATGTGGACGTTACTCGCAAACTTGTTAATTATGAACGAAATTCAGGTAGTAACAGGTCATCAGTATTGATCTATTAAATGAGGACTTACTCTAGTTGGTAATTCATGGTAATAATATCCCAATTTGGCATAAAAAAAGACAGAGAGTCACTTTCTAAGGGTTTCTGTTGTCTATGTGCTCATTGATTCGTAATGGTTGGCTTTTTTGACAAAAACGAAAATTTGAAAACCATCTCGATACGAATGAGGGTTCTATATTTTTACTTATAGAAGGATTTTAAAGCCTTCTCAATCTCTGGATTATCCCCGAAGATGATTGATGTCTAACATTCTCAGCGTCAACATCTGGGGGAAGATTATCATGGAACCAGGTATAAGTGTAGTGGCGATCGTGTTTCAATTAGGCCCAAGGCGGTGGAAAGGGGCGGCGGCGAAAGGGGCGGCCGAATCGATGCCCATCGGTTCGCCGGACTGCGAAAGGGCCATCAGGGGGACCGAGAAGACGAACGCAGCTGCTAACCGCCGATAAAAGTTATCAATGTGAATATGGTTTAGATTTAGTACTAATTAGACTTAGATGTCTTAAATTATCTCATTAGAATGCATGATAAGTTTGACAATAACAATGACAAGTTTGACCGTTGTTTTCCCTATCAAGCATGAAGCATTTTCCCGAAAATTACCACTTTTACATCTCTGGCCTGAACATTATCCTAACAACATAAAACACCCTACCATATAGTTTATTGCTCTTCCTAGAAAAAACACTTTTTGCAGAACGGCCCGAAAGTTGTTAAATATGCAGCCTGAAAGAGCCGAAAACGGCGTAAACAACCCTGACGGGTCTTGGTGCACTCGACGGGGGTTCCATGGGTCTAATGGGTGTCGCGCTCTCCGAACATCCGATCGATATTTCAATTCGGTATAGGCACGTCCAATTAGCCTCGACCTTCGGAATTCACATGGTACAAAACCGGGGGTATTAGCAGAAGCGGTTTTGGTTACTTTCTAGTAAAGAATGACTTTAGTGCCGCTCAAATTTGTTGATAGTGACGGCCATATGCATAATCTGTACTTTGTAACGCAGGCACTATACAGAAAACAATGCAAACTGCTTTATTAAGTTGCAATGCAATGCAAACTGCTCAATTAATTGTTTTATAAAGTTAACATTCTAATGGAAAAACACATATTGTATACAGGGTGTCCCACGACGAAAGACATCGATTGATATTGGAAAAAGTATAAATAGGAGAGTTTTGAAAATTTGGCAGGATACTGATGCGGGCATGCCCAATCCAACTAAAATATTTTCAAGATGGTTGCACTTCCGTTTATACCGGAAGTCGATCACAACTTTCTTATTTTAAATAGAACACCCTATATATTATTACATATTTGGATTCCTCACAAAATTCTGACCAACTTTTGTATAGAATGCCCTATGCCTATCTCTAGCCGTTTTCGAAATATTTGATGTTTTTCCAAAAAAGTAACAGTTGCAACGCTCAACATATTTTTGTACTATGTTAAAACCGTATTTCATTTTGCAATGAAACTTTGGGTTATTGTAAATAAAGGATCGTTTTATTAAACTGAGGGTGCGTAATAAATCATTTGTATACAGGGTCGTCAAAGAAAAATCATAAACTTGCCACTAAAAAAAATGAAAAATCTCAAGTTTTTTTAAATAGAAACCCACATTTTTTATGACGGAATCATTTTGAGCATTAGAAATTACTATAAGTTTCAATTTACTTGCCTATACCTAAATCCAACCCATTTCGTTTTATTTGAGAATAAACATTTTTTTATTATGCTGCACGGTTGGGATTATGTGGTGTTCTAGTTGGTCATGCTTTTAACACACGGTGATATTGGAGACCTGCAGGGCATGTTAATAACACTAGTTTTGAGTGTTTTGATAACTGCAAATATGCCGTTGCGGTTACGTTATTCAAACCAAGATTACTTAAATCTGTTTATTATTTACGGAGAATGTGATAAAGTTGTGAGTAGAACATGTGAGGTATTTGCCGCTCGTTATCCAGAAAAACCAAAGCCATCACCAAAAGCTGTCAAGCAAATAATTGAAAATTTTAAGAATACGGGATATGTGAAGATAAAAGCTATTAAAACAAAACCAATCCTTAATAATACAAATGTAGAAATTGCAATTTTGGGCTATTTTGTTGCAAATCCAACTTTGTCAATAAGACAAGTTTCCGTAGAATCAGGCATATCCAAAAGATCAATTCAGAGGATCCTGAAGAAACATAAATTTCACCCTTTTTTATTTAAATTAGTGCAACACTTAAAAGAGGTTGACTTTCCGAAGAGAATTGTTTTTAGTGAGTTTTTGCTGACTAGTCACTATGGAGATGAATTGTTTTTGAATAATTTTATTTGGAGCGACGAGGCCAAATTCACTAAAAATGGAATGTTCAATAGACATAATTCACACTACTGGTGTGACATAAATCCACACGTAATTAGAGAGAGAAATTTTCAAGAAATCTGGAATTTTTATAATAAAAAATGTTTATTCTCAAATAAAACGAAATGGGTTGGATTTAGGTATAGGCAAGTAAATTGAAACTTATAGTAATTTTTAATGCTCAAAATGATTCCGTCGTAAAAAATGTGGGTTTCTATTTAAAAAACTTGAGATTTGTCATTTTTTTTAGTGGCAAGTTTATGATTTTTTTTTTGACGACCCTGTATACAAATGAGTCATTACGCACCCTCAGTTTAATAAAACGATCCTTTATTTATAATAACCCAAAGTTTCATTGCAAAATGAAATACGGTTTTAACATAGTACAAAAATATGTTGAGCATTGCAACTGTCACTTTTTTGGAAAAACATCAAATATTTCGAAAACGGCTAGAGATAGGCATGGGGCATTCTATACAAAAGTTGGTCAGAATTTTGTGAGGAATCCAAATATGTAATAATATATAGGGTGTTCTATTTAAAATAAGAAAGTTGTGATCGACTTCCGGTATAAACGGAAGTGCAACCATCTTGAAAATATTTTAGTTGGATTGGGCATGCCCACATCAGTATCCTGCCAAATTTTCAAAACTCTCCTATTTATACTTTTTCCAATATCAATCGATGTCTTTCGTCGTGGGACACCCTGTATAATGAATTTTGATTTACATCTTGTGACCACCCGTCAAATCCACTTTCGTACACTGTCACTTACAACGTTGCCATACGTTTTATGCAAATCCAATGTTATGGTTTTCTGTTAGGAAAATTTTCAAGACCTACTTTTTAAGTTAGGAAGTGTCAATGGTATCGTTTAATACATCGTTGAAATAGTTATTTGCATACCTAGGCCGTGAAATGGTATTTTTTCGGCTGAAAGAAAGTTGAGGACAAAATTTTTTGTTCAAACGATATTTATGGAGAAATTCTTAATTTTTGATGAAAAAAATGAGAAGGGTCTAGCAATCACGGTGACGTTTATTGTTTATGTTTGCTGGTTATGCATTGTTGATGTGACGTTAAATAATAGACTGACTCTGGTCAGAAATATTTTCCATTTTTTCATTTACGCAAAAATGAAATTGGGAGACGAAGAGTGCTGTACTGATATGGATGGGTGTACTGCTGTAATTGGTGCACACAGTGGTCACATAGAGAAATCGTAACCAGCAAGCAATAATAAGCGTAGACGGTGACATAGTGGTTGTTTCTTTGTGACATAGTGTTGAATTTTATTGCTTTATTCAATCACCCTATAGAGAGTAACAACAAATATTTTGTGATATAGCTGTAAATAAATTTTTATGTTTCCAGGTATCATTGTTGCCATATATTTTATTTAACATAAATTTATAATGTGCCATATTACGTAATGATTGATTGTTTATTATCGTTTGACTAATCTACGTTTAAATGACAACACTGCAGTTCTATCTAAGTCAAGATTTTGTGGTAACCACTACAGGGTGTACTAATGTTAAGTAAGTTGTTGTATTGTTTTTTTTTTTTTTTTTTGGCTAAGTCAACAAGCTTTGACTTGGCAAGAATTTGTTGTTTTGTACCGGGTATTAACAGTATTTTTGTATCAAAATAAAATCATATAATAAATTCAGTTGTTTTATTTTTTGCGTTAAACAATTAGTCCAAAATTGACAATTGCCATCCATAGACGACCTGACCATAACAATTATTGAACACCCGTTATTTATTATACAGCAAACAGCAGTCTTATTTTTACATACATAGTAGAATTACAAGGGCTTTATTATGACTTAGGGCATTCGTTTTAACGACAAAAGTTTTGAAGATGGTGTTTCTGAAATTAATTGACAAAATGTCTTAAAAAAGCGACTTTCTACGTGAATAACCCTTTACTGCCAGTACTTTGGTGGTGAAAGATCTCTAAGCAAAATTGAATAGAGCACAAGTGGTACAACAGTTCTAGGAAAATTGTTAGTACGGAAACGGTTTCTAAGGGCGCGTTTGTCGATTTCAAGGACGAACAAGGACGGATCCCTCGCCGGACCAGAAACAAATTGAAAAGATCGGACCCTTCACGGTGGCGGGTAAAATAGCCCTTGCGGGACGGGGGCCCCGATTCCACGAAAAATTTGCAGCGCCAGAGAGAGAGAATTCGCCGTCGGTCGGTCGCATCGACAAAGGGCTTCCGCTCGCCCTCGCCCCCGTGCGGCCCCCTCCCCGTACGACCCCCCGCGGCAAATCCGCGTAGGTCGCCGCCGGCACGTCACTCATTCCGACGAAAAGGCAATAAAAGAGACACGCAAACCCGTAAAATCCCAAGCGACGGTAGGGACGAGGGTTCCGGCTAGAGATGGGCCTCCGTCGCCTGCCCTTCAACCAGCTGAAGAATTGCCCTTACGGATCGCGGCGCTATCGATCTTTATCCGTTTTACGAGATGGATTTCAGATTAACGTTTGCCATTGTCTTAAAACCGGGAAGATTTATTGCTATATCACTTCAACTCTTTTTTTCTTGTTTTTTTGGGCATGCATTTTTCCTATCACGCAAAAACGAAAAGTCTAGTACAACAATCAATCGTTTTAGTAATTAAATGAAAACACAAACCAAGACTTTTAACCAGTTAAATCATATTCATACTCAAAATCAAAAATTGTCCCAAAGAAGCTTATTCTTTTTAGATGTATTTTCCCTGCAGCTCATGGAACAGACATAAGCTGTGTTCAGTGACTTCTGACTGTTGCCTCACACTCCTCCTTATCTCATTTCATTAGACAAAGATCAAATAAGAATAATATGTGTTTTATAACATGATAGTACCAGTTATTGTTAGTTTGACGGTTCAATAAAAGACTATTTCCCAGAGTAAAAAGTGGCTTGATTTAAATTGCTAGAAGCTTCTAGAACTATTCTGAAAGTTTCAAAGATATGCTATTGAAAACCTTAATAGTGTCAGAGCCAGTCTTAAACCTTCTCAGAACTGTTTTAAATTGCCAGAGGCCCATTTGAACTGTTCCAGTGATCTCTAAATGCTACTGCGTACCTTCTAAATAGTACCAGAGCCCCATGGAAGTATCTTAGACCTTCTTATAACTGTTTTCAATTGCCAAAAACCTTTAAGATCATTCTGAAAGTTTCATAGATCTCTAAATATTATTCAAACTTTTAAAAAAGTACCAGAGCCCTCTACAAGTGGTTCAAACCTTCCTAGAATTGTTTTAAATTGCCAGAAGCATTTAGGACCATTTTAATAAGCTAGTGGCCTCTAAATGCTGCTGAGGACCTGCTAAAATGTGCCAGAGTCCTCTAGGACCATTTTGAAAGTTCCATTCCATATAGTATTTAAATGCTACATTTACCCAAAGCACGGAATGTACCCAAAAAACACTTTCCTGTCATTCATTACATCTGCGTTAAACTCTTCCAAGCTATTGAAAATCTTTTAATAAGTGCCAGAGACCTCTACAAATGTTCTAAACCCCTTAATTGTAGTCCCTGCTTTAAGTTATAACCTAAAACTATAATCATTTTGACAATAAATCCATAACAGATTTAATCACCGACGTACGTAAAAATACCGTGACTTTTTTGGTTTAGTTCCGATTATTTCCTTCCTATCAATTTTGACCAATCGCTATCAAGAATTAGTATAACAAATGTAAATTTTAAGTGGAAAAATCACTTAACAACTGTCAACTTAGCTGTCAGCAGTTTTTCCGGAAAAAAATTCGAAAAAATTTCACACTCCTCACAGCAACATAAAGAATAGTGTTACCCTTTCTAGCTCTTATTAATTATTGTTCTTATTGTTTTAATTAATATAAAATGTTTATTTAACTCAGGAAATAATCTTACCAAATATCCCTCGTGCATCTAATTTTTCCTGTGGAAAAATTGGAATACTCGTTTCTAAGTAATTTGTTTTAACATGATATTTGTTAAAACAAATTACTTAGAAACTCGTTTTTCCGAATTTTTCCGGAAAAATTAAATGCACTAGGGATATTACCCCCGAAAAATATTCTAAATTTCATTGGTTCTCATCATCAACTGTCTGTCTCAAATGAGAGCGACTATCACGTGCCTGTTAAATATCATATGACTGGCCATATTAAGCCGAACGTATACCCAGTCGATTTGATGAATCTCTAATTTGATTTTTAGCCCTTTTCCTATCTCTCTCTTGACAAATTCAAATGGACAATATGACAGAAATGCGCGAGTACTGTGCATAAATATAAACAAAGACAATACGTTAATTGTCAACCGCCACTGTTGTATGAGTGGTTGCATAACAAACGAAAATTTGCATCTTATCTGTCACAAACAAGCTTTAACTCAGTTTAAACTAGCCTGAACTATCACAATTAATTGGCTGGCTATTGGTATGAAAAAGAGTTGTAATAAAACAACCATTTAAATCCAGCTTTATAAGAACCAAGAGCATTATAAGACTAGACCGTTTTCACCGTTCACCTAAACAACGTTTAAAATCTAATCACTGGTTAGCTCTATAATATT
Source organism: Ips typographus (assembly GCF_016097725.1). Taxonomy (NCBI): domain Eukaryota; kingdom Metazoa; phylum Arthropoda; class Insecta; order Coleoptera; family Curculionidae; genus Ips; species Ips typographus. Next base: position 6,907,479 of record NC_138426.1, on the reverse strand, counting down.
TGCATGTCACTAATCAACTCTAATGGCGGATTTCACCGACATATTTATAGGCATCCTAATATTTTTGACCCCGCTTTAAAGAGGTTCCATTAGGCCAACGATAGGGCCAACGTTGGCGCCATGTCTTATAGACTAACGGTGCAATAGAGCATACTTAACAGACAACAATACTGAAAATTTCTTTGGAGTTTAATTGGACCATTTCTAGAATTGTCGCCTTATACATTTTACGACATACTTCCAAAAACGGCCGGCTTTGATAAACGGCTTTATTGACGGTCGAAAAAAAATGCCAATAGATCACAAAAAGAAAAGTATTTATGTAATATTCCTAAGACGACCTACAATGCGTCGCAAGTCATAAAAATATTTGCAACCATTGTAGGTACCTACCCTTTTGGGTTGTTCCGATTCGCATACATTTTCGGTTATCTTCGTACAAGCATATCTACCTGAATCGCAAATTTGTGAAAGTGTTTACACAAAGCAGTTTTTTCTACCTGTCGCTGATAAGAGACGGTCAGAAACGCGACTTTTTTTTCCTCACTCAGCCTAACTGCTTGAAACCGTTTTAGACTTGGTACCAGAGTGAAATATGTTTCGAATATTACTTTGCATTCAGGTGTTGTTTACTTATAACTTGAATATTACTTAAAATCATACAGATTGGTACAAAACAAAGAACAAACTCTATTGAATAGAGGAAAAACTACTTTTTAGTTCTTACTTTACAATATGACTCAAACTTTTCTCAAAATCTTCTTTCTTCAAATCCTTTTTGCAGCAAACTTTTAGCTTGAATGCATGCTTTCTTACTGTTTATCCATATTATTTATCGCGAAAGACACCCTCTGTATACAGAGTGAGTCAGTTTATTCTAGTCATTCAGTATGGCACCTTAATTTTAAGATCCGAATATAACATTCAGTCTACACACTCTGTATAAAGGAGTGACTCATTAGGACAGCCATGTATATTCCAAGCAAATTTTCACCACCCTGTCATCTATTATTCAGTTTTTTTTATAATTAAAGCTTTTTGAAGACACCTGGGGTAAATAAAATACTCAAACCCTCTAAAGATGACTCATGTTTACAATAATGGTTTTTAGTGTGTTTACTTGAAAAAAGTCACGTCCATTTTCGATTATTACCAAATAAGATAGTGACTAATTTGAACCAAAATATTTTTTTTTAATAAAAGCTTTATCCAATCCTAAGATCTGAAAAGTATTTAGATCAGAGATGATTTGTGTAGAGGGCAACCATAGAGTATATTGTCACAAAACAAAACTTCTGATTTTTAAAACGTTTACTATCTTCCAGTTTTTCCTGATTTACAGGGTGTATCTCAATTGAAGTCATAAACTGTAAAAAAAGACAGAGTACATCCAGAAATATTTCTCGATAGGGTGTCAAATTTGCACTTGAGAGTACATCTTTTGCAGAAAACACAGTTTTTTTAGTGTATGTCGATTGATTTTGCCTAAAGCAGTGTCAGATGGTTTTTAGTTCCTAACTTCTACACAAATGGCTGCTTTTAAAGCCTGAATACAGGGTGTTCCTGGATTGGTGTCACAAACTGTAAGCAGAGATAGTACAGGGTGATTGAATCAATTTTGACCACCCCCTTAACTTCCATAATTTTGATTTTAGCAAAAAACGTTAAATACAAAACTAGTAGATATTTAGGTCTACTTTTTTCTTGGATAAACAGTTACTATACAGGGTGTACCAAATTTGAGTAACAAACCAAACTTATGTTTTTTTAAATACAATGACCAACTTTTTATCCGATATTTGAATTCTACGTCAAATTCTAGGCGTAATTGATGTAAAATGTTTGTATCGATATTCAACTGTTTCCGCAACAGGGTCCTTGATTGATTGAATTTTGACCACCCACTTAACTTCTTTAATTTTGATTTTAGCAAAAAACATTAAATACAAAACTAGTAGATATTTAGGTCTAATTTACCCTTAGATTATTAGTTATTATACAGGGTGTCCCAAATTTCAGTAACTAAATTAACCCTTAATCACATAGTCGAGGCAACAGTGTTATAACAGATGCTACTACACAGACATTTTACATACAGACATTTTAAATCAATTAGGTCTAGAATTTGACGTAGAATTCAAATATCGGATAAAAAGTTGGTCATTGTATTAAAAAAAACATAAGTTTGGTTTGCTACTCAAATTTGGGACACCCTGTATAATAACTGTTTACCCAAGAAAAGAGTAGACCTAAATATCTATTAGTTTTGTATTTAACGTTTTTTCCTAAAATCAAAATTATGGAAGTTAAGGGGGTGGTCAAAATTCAATCAATCACCCTGTACATCCAAAAATATCTCTGCTGACAGTTTGTGACACCAATTCAGGGAACACCCCTGTATACAGAGCGATTTTGTTATGAAAACGATGAGAATAGTTCAACTATCAAAAATTATATAGGGTGTTGTAAAAATCAATGGTATTTTTTTTTCTAGACTACATCATCAGAAACTTGCAAATCTAGCTATACAGGGTGTCCCACGACGAAAGACATCGATTGATATTGGAAAAAGTATAAATAGGAGAGTTTTGAAAATTTGGCAGGATACTGATGTGGGCATGCCCAATCCAACTAAAATATTTTCAAGATGGTTGCACTTCCGTTTATACCGGAAGTCGATCACAACTTTCTTATTTTAAATAGAACACCCTATATATTATTACATATTTGGATTCCTCACAAAATTCTGACCAACTTTTGTATAGAATGCCCCATGCCTATCTCTAGCCGTTTTCGAAATATTTGATGTTTTTCCAAAAAAGTGACAGTTGCAACGCTCAACATATTTTTGTACTATGTTAAAACCGTATTTCATTTTGCAATGAAACTTTGGGTTATTGTAAATCAAGGATCGTTTTATTAAACTGAGGGTGCGTAATGACTCATTTGTATACAGGGTCGTCAAAAAAAAATCATAAACTTGCCACTAAAAAAAATGAAAAATCTCAAGTTTTTTAAATAGAAACCCACATTTTTTATGACGGAATCATTTTGAGCATTAAAAATTACTATAAGTTTCAATTTACTTGCCTATACCTAAATCCAACCCATTTCGTTTTATTTGAGAATAAACATTTTTTATTATAAAAATTCCAGATTTCTTGAAAATTTCTCTCTCTAATTACGTGTGGATTTATGTCTCACCAGTAGTGTGAATTATGTCTATTGAACATTCCATTTTTAGTGAATTTGGCCTCGTCGCTCCAAATAAAATTATTCAAAAACAATTCATCTCCATAGTGACTAGTCAGCAAAAACTCACTAAAAACAACTCTCTTCGGAAAGTCAACCTCTTTTAAGTGTTGCACTAATTTAAATGAAAAAGGGTGAAATTTATGTTTCTTCAGGATCCTCTGAATTGAGCTTTTGGATATGCCTGATTCTACGGAAACTTGTCTTATTGACAAAGTTGGATTTGCAACAAAATAGCCCAAAATTGCAATTTCTACATTTGTATTATTAAGGATTGGTTTTGTTTTAATAGCTTTTATCTTCACATATCCCGTATTCTTAAAATTTTCAATTATTTGCTTGACAGCTTTTGGTGATGGCTTTGGTTTTTCTGGATAACGAGCGGCAAATACCCCACATGTTCTACTCACAACTTTATCACATTCTCCGTAAATAATAAACAGATTTAAGTAATCTTTGTTTGAATAACGTAACCGCAACGGCATATTTGCAGTTATCAAAACACTCAAAACTAGTGTTATTAACATGCCCTGCAGGTCTCCAATATCACCGTGTGTTAAAAGCATGACCAACTAGAACACCACATAATCCCAACCGTGCAGCATAATAAAAAAATGTTTATTCTCAAATAAAACGAAATGGGTTGGATTTAGGTATAGGCAAGTAAATTGAAACTTATAGTAATTTCTAATGCTCAAAATGATTCCGTCATAAAAAATGTGGGTTTCTATTTAAAAAAACTTGAGATTTTTCATTTTTTTTAGTGGCAAGTTTATGATTTTTCTTTGACGACCCTGTATACAAATGAGTCATTACGCACCCTCAGTTTAATAAAACGATCCTTTATTTACAATAACCCAAAGTTTCATTGCAAAATGAAATACGGTTTTAACATAGTACAAAAATATGTTGAGCGTTGCAACTGTCACTTGTTTGGAAAAACATCAAATATTTCGAAAACGGCTAGAGATAGGCATAGGGCATTCTATACAAAAGTTGGTCAGAATTTCGTGAGGAATCCAAATATGTAATAATATATAGGGTGTTCTATTTAAAATAAGAAAGTTGTGATCGACTTCCGGTATAAACGGAAGTGCAACCATCTTGAAAATATTTTTGTTGGATTGGGCATGCCCACATCAGTATCCTGCAAAAATTTTCAAAACTCTCCTATTTATATTTTTTCCAATATCAATCGATGTCTTTCGTCGTGGGATACCCTGTATAGTGGTCACGTGACTAATTGTTGAATGACGTTCATTTTGGCTCAATGAAATGCTTCATCTTTGCCCAGAGTCAAGAGCATTGATTTGCAATAGTTACATATAGGCTGCATTCGTTTACAAGCTCCATGAAGCGAGCAGAACGTTTTTGACGTCACAATGACGTAATTTGGCAAAAATTTCCAGTTTATCATGTAATGATATAGTCGGATTTTTACCTTTTGAGAATGACGTCATCTTTTTACATCTTTGTTTCTCGCATATCAAACATGTGAAATAAACAATTTTAACAAAAAAGGCACGTTTATAATTTTGTCATCCTGTGAAATTAAAAACGTTGACATTAACAAATATCAAAGGTATAAAAATGCTGCGCTACAATGAGCAAGCCCAAATGCTAGTTCTAAATGTGCTGCTTTTTTTGGAGTACGAAAAGAAACCTTTTCCAGATGTCATCCCAATTGATTATTCCAATGTGTATGTTAGAGCATCATAGGCTTTAAAAGTGAGTACTGCTGCCCTATGCCGAATGAAAAAGGCTGGAATTCCAGCTGACGACTCCTATTTTACCACCATTTCTAAGAAAATGTCGGTCAGTAAAACCAAAATAACCGCTTTTATGAAAAACAAAGAAGTTGGTATGCCAAATTACTATTTTCGCTTTATTGTGCAAATCACAATAACACAGCACAAAATCAATAAACATTAATAATATATTATGTTATTAGGAGTAGAAGAGATCTTTAAGTGAGTGCAAGCACACCTATTCACTGAATGAATGATGATAAAACTGAAACTAACATGATCATGTGATTTTCAAGGCACTAGGTCATCAGTCACTTCTGAACACACTAATTTTTCAAATAATTTGTAGGTTAAAACTTGTGATCTAATTCCAGACATGTGTGTTTTTTCACCTGCATGGCGTCATTCTCAAAGGGTAAAAATTTGACTATAGTAACGGGTGTTCAATAATTGTTATGGTCAGGTCGCCTATGGATGGCAATTGTCAATTTTGGTCAATTGTTTAACGCTTTTGATACAAAAATACTGTTAATACCCGGTACAAAACAACAAATTCTTACCAAGTCAAAGCTTGTTGACTTAGCCAAAAAAAGCGTATGTTTTAGATAACGTTGCAAACAATTATTACATGACAGCTGGGAATCCGCCGGTTTGATTTCAAACCATATACGAACTTATCAACGGCCCTACGGTCATGCTAGAACGAGAGAACCACAGCCAATTACGACCATAACAATTATTGAACACCCGTTACTATCATTACATGATAAACTGGAATTTTTTTATCACCCTGTATGGAGGCATTTTTTGAATATTTAATTTATGGTCGTTAAGCATTTCATTGAGCCATAATGAACGTCATTCAACAATTAGTCACGTGACCACTATATCAGGAATTCTGATTAACATCTATGCAAATCCAATGTTATGGTTTTCTATTAGAAAAATTTTTAAGGCCTAAAACCAAGATTCAACACATGTGAACCTGTGAAAAAGATATTTTAAGGTCTTTCTGGTGATGCAAAAAAAAAAAAGATCTTTCATTATATTTCTGACTTTCCTTATCATTTTCAAGAAGATTTATTACAGTTTAAGTTGAGTAAGAGTTGTTTTCGGAAAAAATGGCTGTCAGTAAAAATTGTACCTAGATTGTCATAAAAGTGTGGGAGAACCGCTATGTACCACCTAGCCCAGGGTGGGGGGTGGTACCGTACGACGCGACGGTCAATAGAACCGCGTCTCGCCAATCTTTCAGCACTTTCGTTTGAGTTGTTATACAATTGAGTTGAGTCCGCTTTTGCAACTGTTGCGTTCATTTGATTGGTGGTAATCGCACGTGCCAGTGTTTACAAACAGTGTTAACAATGTCGTCCAGCACCTTTAAACGACCTACCAGATCGCTCAATGTTATGGAAAAGTTAAAGGCCATTACTAGGGTTAGTGTCAATGGCGAGACCAAAGCCTCAGTGGCTAGATCTCTTGGAGTACCAGAGTCCACGTTAAGGGGCTGGTGCAAAAATCAAGACAAAATCCGTAACCAAGTCAGGATGCTGTGCCCTACCGAGGAAAATTCAAACAATGGGGAGGTTAAAAGTGTACCAAAGCGATTCGATCGAGCGTATAGGCCCATCACATATGCCTCAACATCCCTATTTTACGACCAGATGGCCCTGAAAGGAGAAATAAAACGACCAAATATTTCACCACCAGCTGTGGAAAAACCCGACCAAATATACCAGTACCAAGAAAATCTGCATCAACAAGCCTGCCATAGCTATCCACAGGTAATTATTCAGCAAGAACTGACCAGGGAACGAGAAACAATCACAGAAAATGAAACAGAAAAACCAAAAAATGTCCAAAATCATGGTTCAGTGTTGGACACTTTGCCTGTCATCCAGAACCATCTGAACCAAATTGAAACCGAAGACGTGGAGATTGTGGACCCCATGGAAGCTATGGAACATGGCAACCAGTTCTTGAGGTGGCTGGAAGAGTGTAGTAATCCCGCTGTTACTACATTCCAGGTAAAAACCGTGCAAACTTTGATGAAAAATTTACAAAACGCGTTTGAACAACGTAGTCAATCCAATAGTAAAGTGAAGAAGTAAATGATTTTTTTAAATTTTTTGCAAATAATAAATAAACCAAAATGTAAACCAAAGCTACGATTAAACCGTTTTGAGGTAAAATACTGCTTTTACCATGTACAGGGTGATCGAATAAAGGCGTTGTTGTGTTACTGAAGGAAACTTTAGTTGATTTTATCGCTTTATTCAATCACCTTATAGAGAGTAACAACAAATATTTTGTGATATAGCTGTAAATAAATTTTTATGTATCCATGTAGCATTGTTGCCATATATTTTATTTAACATAAATTTATAATGTGCCATATTACGTAATGATTGATTGTTTATTATCGTTAGACTAATCTACGTTTAAATGACAACACTGCAGTTCTATCTAAGTCAAGATTTTGTGGTAACCACTACAGGGTGTACTAATGTTAAGTAAGTTGTTGTATTGTTTTTTTTTTGGCTAAGTCAACAAGCTTTGACTTGGCAAGAATTTGTTGTTTTGTACCGGGTATTAACAGTATTTTTGTATCAAAATAAAATCGTATAATAAATTCAGTTGTTTTATTTTTTGCGTTAAACAAAAATGCACAATCTAGTTATCGTTGATTATTTACGTTTTTAAGAAAAATCCTAGGTAAGTATACGAGTATGTATTCAAAAAAAATCTTAAACAGGTTTGATTTACAGGGACGTCAAACCAAACAAAACTACTTAATTTGACATGTATACAGTGTGTCCTAGATAAGGAGGGTCACTATGGGGATCTTGAAAACGTTTAAAGATACAGATTTGGTTAAATGGGAGAAAAGTTGCGTAATGACCTTAATATATTTTTTTTGTTCAAACGGACGTGAAGTACTCATTTCACGTACTGTTTAGCGGTCGTGAAGTGGACTTTTACGGCCGGTGTCTATAGCAGCGGCCGAAAAAAAAAATACAGGGAAAAAGTAAATTAACAATCACTATGTCACCGTCTACGCTTATTATTGCTTGCTGGTTACGACTTCTCTATGTGACCACTGTGTGCACCAATTACAGCAGTACACCCATCCATATCAGTACAGCAATCTTCGTCTCCCAATTTCATTTTTGCGTAAATGAAAAAATGGAAAATATTTCTGACAAGAGTCAGTCTATTATTTAACGTCACATCAACAATGCATAACCAGCAAACATAACAATAAACGTCACCGTGATTGCTCGACCCTTCTCATTTTATTTATCAAAAATTAAGAATTTCTAACTAAATATCGTTTGAACAATAGTTATTTGTATACCTAGGCCGTGAAATGGTATTTTTTCGACCGAAAGAAAGTTTGGCGTCCGAGGCTATTTATTTAGAAATTCCTAATTTTTGATAAATAAAATGAGAAGGGTGTAGCAATGACGGTGACGTTTATCGTTAAGTTTGCTAGTTATGCATTGTTGATGTGACGTTAAATAATAGACTGACTCTTGTCAGAAATATTTTCCGTTTTTTCATTTACGCAAAAATGAAATTGGGAGACGAAGATTGCTGTACTGATATGGATGGGTGTACTGCTGTAATTGGTGCACACAGTGGTCACATAGAGAAATTATAACCAGCAAGCAATAATAAGCGTAGACGGTGACATAGTGGTTGTTAATTTACTTTTTCCCTGTATTTTTTTTTCGGCCGTAGGGCCGTAAAAGTGCATTTCACGGCCGCTAAACTGTACGTGAAGTGAGTACTTCACGTCCGTTTGAACAAAAAAAATGTTGTGTACACCTCGGCCGTGAAATATTTTTTTCGGGGGTAATATCCCTAGTGCATTTAATTTTTCCGGCAAAATTCGGAAAAACGAGTTTCTAAGTAATTTGTTTTAACAAATAGCATGAGCGAGTGTGGTTTTAAAAATCATCGGCCGAAAAAATACCAGTTCACGGCCTAGGTATACAAATAACTATTTAAGCTCTTTCTAGTGATTTCGAAAATACTGACTGAAATGGCATTGCATTTCTGACTTTTGTATAGAGTGGTCACGGCAGCAAAACACATACATATGTCCTCGCATATGTCACTATTGCAAATCAATGCTCTTGACTCTGTGCAAAGATGAAGCATTTCATTGAGCCAAAATGAGCGTCATTCAACAATTAGTCACGTGACCACTATATCAGGAATTCTGATTAACATCTGGTGACCACCTGTCAAATCCACTCTTTCGTACACTGTCACTTACAACGTTGTCATACGTTTTATGCAAATCCAATGTTATGGTTTTCTGTTAGGAAAATTTTCAAGTGTCAATGGTATCGTCCAATACATCGTTGAAAAATAACTTTTAAGCTCTTTCCTTTGATGCAAAAAAAAATAATGTTTCATTATACAGGGTGGGCCAGTTTTAAATGTCAATAATTCACCAATCCATAGCCAATTAAAAAAATACGTTGACAGGCATTATATCATTTTTCTGAAAAATGTATTCTAAGGAAAATACAGTCCTTCAAATTTCTGTTTAAAATAGTATATTCTATATTAAGAGCGGAAAGTATATATTTGCCGCTTGCACATGAAATTTGCAGCTTGAGGCGAAGCCGAACGCTGCAATCATGTAAAAGCGGCAAAAGTACTTTTGGCTCGAAATATAGACGATATTTTTTCGACGACTGCTGTGGGGTGGATTAGAAGGACAACTCACATCATTTTCGTCGCTCGAACTCATTGTCACCGATAAATCACTTTGACGGAATGTGGTTATTTCAAACAGGTATGTCAAGCGTTGTTATGGAAACGCCGAAAAAAGTTGGTGACTAGATTGTTAGTAGAAAGCGAAAACGCTCTAGAGCAGAAAATGATTCACTTTCTGCGCACGTGCGGCGAATGACCACTTTCTGCTTTGAAATGGAAGCGTACATGAGGTACTTTCAAAGTCAGTCGTCGAAAAAATAATTTTTTTGTCATAACTGTCAAACCGTTGGAGCAATTTTAATCAAATTTGGAACACTCATTATGAAATTGATACTCATTATGAATGACGTTTGCGAAAATTCTCCTGTAGCCTAGATACAGGAAGATGGTTTTAATGTTTTTGCCTTCTACGTCTCTAGATATTTTTCAAAAATTACGTGTTTTTTTTTATTTCATTGTTTACGATGAAAAAGAAATTATCCCTTATAAAATTCTGATTTGAAACTTCCTTTACGATATAATTCAGTTATTACTTTCAAAGACCCAAAACTAACCCAACCCAACTTAAAAATTGTCTTGGAAAGAGAAAATTCACTTGAGAAGCTTAAAAAATTTAATTTTAGCTAGTTTTCATAGTTTCCAGACAAACTGAAAGACTTTAGTTTTGAAAATTGACTGAGAAACGATAAAAAATTATTTCAGAAGCTTAAAAATTGTGTTTGTAACCAGTTTTCATGCAAATTGAGAGACTTTAATATTAAAAATTGATTTGTACTTGTAGACATAAAAACTACTTTTTCTAGAATTTTTGACTACAAATTCATACCATTTAAACCTTAAAAATTGACTTGAACACCAAAAAGTGACTGTGAACTAATGAAAAGTAACAGCAGAAGCTTAAAATTTGCATTTGAAGTAAGTTATCATTATTTTAAGACAAATTTCAATATTTTAGTTTTGAAAATAGTCTTAGATAGAGAATCTTGAAAGTCTTGAATCTAATGACTCTTGAAAACTAACTTTTCTTGCTTTTTACTTTGCTTTTAATTTTCTTAGAATTCTGGACTATTTTTAGTGTTTCAAAACTGCTTTCAGGTTGGAAAATCGAGTTTCAAGACTATCTTTACCAATTTATTGACACAGCAAATTTAAAAAACAATTTTCACATTCTTCATAGACTTAAAATGGCATTCCAAGCTTTGTCACTATTCAATCGACTTCTAGACACCTCAGTGCTAAAAAATTGAGTTTTTATTAAAAATCTAGATTGTTTTTTGTGCTTTAAGGCTGTTTTCAGTGCCTCAAATCGAGCTTCAAGACTATCTTTACAAAATTTTTGACTTATCAGGTCTAAAAGCCAATTTGTACACTGTCCACAGTCTTGAAAATGTTATTTCAAGCTTCTTCAGTATTAAATTGACTTCGACACTCATCATAATTGCAATAAGTTGTAGCATCTCTAAAAAATTCACTGTTTTTAGTGCTTTTTAAGACTGAAAAATCGAGTTAAATAGAGAGAATATTTCCAAAAGTCAAGTTTCTTCAGTAATCAAAGTAAAAAATTTTGGTATCAAATGCTACGATATTAGTCTTGAGAACTAATTTTTAGAAATGAAATAGTTCGAAAATTTAATTTACTTCTAGACTTGTTCCAGTCCAGAAAATTGAGTTGTACACCAATTGAAGTCCTGAAAATAGACTTTTGGACTCTCTTTAGTCCTAGTAAAGTCAGTTCTAGCTTTAAAAGTCAACTTCTAAAGAAATTTCAAATTTCTAAAGATAATCTAAAAGTAAAAAATGAGTTTCATGCACAATACAATCTTTGTCTTGATTTCCGGACTGTTTTTAGTTCTTGAAATCCAGTTTCAGACATTCGACCATGATGGCAGTTTGAGAAAACAAATTATTAGACTATTCCTAGTAGTAAATAGCAAGTTTTTAGACTATTCGGTACAAATTTGGATTCTCACAAGGTTTGAACGTTTTGAACTTTTACACTATAAAACGATTTTTTAAATTGAAATTTGAAGGACTGTAGGTTTCTTAGGAAACGTTTTTCAGAAAAATGACATAATGCAAGTCAACTTATTTTTTGATTGGCTATCGAGTGGTGAATTATTGACACTTAAAACTGGGCCAGCCTGTATTTCTGACTTTAATTCATTTTCAATAGGATTCATCAGTTTGAGTTGAGTTAGAGTTGGTTACGGAAAAAATGGTATACCTCCCTGGATTTTATTGTCAATTTACTGGCAACATAGCAAATTTCAGGGCCGTAATTCGCAGATTTCAAAAATACTAACGGAAATTGGGTTTGGGACATTTCAACTGACATTCTTTAGCTTTTCTTGGTAATAATCACAGTTTCAGTAAAGTAAGGTTTGTTTATGGAAAAAACACAATACTACTCTGAATTTTAAGGTCAATTTACTGGTTACACAGCCAGTTTCAATGCCGTAACTCCCAGATTTCGAAAATACTGACTGAAATGGCATTGCATTTCTGACTTTCGTATAGAGTGATCACGGCAGCAAAACACCTATAGTTTCCTAGGTATAAATAAAAAAGCACAAAGTTCAAAATCTGCTCTCTTCTCAGGCTTAAGGGCTACAAGCGTGGGCTTTTGATATGTTAACTTTCCGAAAAAAACTAAAATGGCATTTGGAAAACAGTCAGGAAGAATTTAGCCAACGCACACTTGTTACTGTCAGTAAAAATTGTACCTAGATGGTCATAAAAGTGTGGGAGAACCCCTATTCAGGTGTTCAAGGCGTCTAGCACGCGTCTAGACGCTATGTACCACCTAGCCCAGGGTGGGAGGTGGTACCGTACGACGGTGACGACAAACCGCGTCTCGCAAATCTTTCCGCACTTTTCTTTGAGTTGTTATACAATTGAGTTGAGTCCGCTTTTGCAAGTGTTGCGTTCATTTGATTGGTGGTAATCGCACGTGCCAGAGTTTACAAACAGTGTTAGCAATGTCGTCCAGCACCTTTAAACGACCTACCAGATCGCTCAATGTTATGGAAAAGTTAAAGGCCATTACAAGGGTTAGTGTCAATGGTGAGACCAAAGCCTCAGTGGCTAGATCTCTTGGAGTACCAGAGTCGACGTTAAGGGGCTGGTGCAAAAATCAAGACAAAATCCGTAACCAAGTCAGGATGCTGTGCCCTACCGAGGAAAATTCAAACCATGGGGAGGTTAAAAATGTACCAAAACGATTCAATCTAGCGTATAGGCCTATCACATATGCCTCAGCTGTGGAAAAACCCGACCAAATATACCAGTACCAAGAAAATCTGCATCAACAAGCCTGCCATAGCTATCCACAGGTAATTATTCAGCAAGAACTGACCAGGGAACGAGAAACAATCACAGAAAACGATCATCAAACAGAAAAACCAAAAAATGTCCAAAATCATGGTTCAGTGTTGGACAATTTGCCTGTCATCCAGAACCATCTGAACCAAATTGAAACCGAAGACGTGGAGATTGTGGACCCCATGGAAGCTATGGAACATGGCAACCAGTTCTTGAGGTGGCTGGAAGAGTGTAGTAATCCCGCTGTTACTACATTCCAGGTAAAAACCGTGCAAACTTTGATGAAAAATTTACAAAACGCGTTTGAACAACGTAGTCAATCCAATAGTAAAGTGAAGAAGTAAATGATTTTTTTAAATTGTTTGCAAATAATAAATAAACCAAAATGTAAACCAAAGCTACGATTAAACCGTTTTGAGGTAAAATACTGCTTTTACCATGTACAGGGTGATCGAATAAAGGCGTTGTTGTGTTACTGAAGGAAACTTTAGTTGAATTTTATCGCTTTATTCAATCACCCTATAGAGAGTAACAACAAATATTTTGTGATATAGCTGTAAATAAATTTTTATGTATCCATGTAGCATTGTTGCCATATATTTTATTTAACATAAATTTATAATGTGCCATATTACGTAATGATTGATTGTTTATTATCGTTAGACTAATCTACGTTTAAATGACAACACTGCAGTTCTATCTAAGTCAAGATTTTGTGGTAACCACTACAGGGTGTACTAATGTTAAGTAAATTGTTGTATTGTTTTTTTTTTTGGCTAAGTCAACAAGCTTTGACTTGGCAAGAATTTGTTGTTTTGTACCGGGTATTAACAGTATTTTTGTATCAAAATAAAATCGTATAATAAATTCAGTTGTTTTATTTTTTGCGTTAAACAAAAATGCACAATCTAGTTATAGTTGATTATTTACGTTTTTAAGAAAAATCCTAGGTAAGTATATGAGTATGTATTCAAAAAAAATCTTAAACAGGTTCGATTTACAGGGACGTCAAACCAAACAAAACTACTTAATTTGACATGTATACAGTGTGTCCTAGATAAGGAGGGCCACTATGGGGATCTTGAAAACGTTTAAAGATACAGATTTGGTTAAATGGGAGAAAAGTTGCGTAATGATGACCTTAATATATTTTTTTTGTTCAAACGGACGTGAAGTACTCATTTCACGTACTGTTTAGCGGCCGTGAAATGCACTTCTGACTCTGAGCAAAGATGAAGCATTTCATTGAGCCAAAATGAGCGTCATTCAACAATTAGTCACGTGACCACTATATCAGGAATTCTGATTAACATCTTGTGACCACCTGTCAAATCCACTGTTTCGTAAACTGTCACTTACAACGTTGCCATACGTTTTATGCAAATCCAATGTTATGGTTTTCAAGACCTACTTTTTAAGTTAGGAAGTGTCAATGGTATCGTTCAATACATCGTTGAAAAATACATTTTAAGCTCTTTCCGGTGATACAAAAAAAAAAATATATTTCATTATATTTCTGACTTGAATTCATTTTCAATAGGATTCATCACAGTTTGAGTTGAGTTAGAGTTGTTTACGGAAAAAATGGCATACTGTTCTCGCGGACTGAGTTTACCCGTGCGTCATCCCCCTGTGATTTAGAAGTAGACATGCATTATTGACTTCATCCTTGTCTATTGTTCACTTTCAGAAAGGGTAAATATCTAAATGAATGTCTTCCAAAAAAAAAACATTTACTGATTAGCGCTTCTATTTCAGTCATTGTCAGTTTGAAAACCATCGAAATTTATTTGATTTGTTTACTATTAATTCTTTTCCGTTTCTTTGTGTTGTTAATCATTTATAAAGTTTTCTATTTACCACACCACCACAGTTCTTTTAAGAGCTATTGTTTCTACGCTTTTAACATTCTGTAAGTACTTTCATAATGTTATTATTAATATTTTTTTTTTTCTGTCGGCTGTCACGATCTAACCAAAATTGGCATAATTACTAACCTGTTTTGAAAAAAAAGTGGGAGTGTCTATTATGGTTTTTATTTAGCCCTTTGGTTTTTCCTAAATTCGGAATTACTTACTATTACAGTATTTTTTTAGAAAATGTCTGGAAAAATTCTCTACAGACCAGCCCAGCAGTTAATTCTTAACCTTTGTGAATATTTTGAATTGGAAAAAACTAATGGAGGACTTTTAGAAGCTTTATCATCTGTTCAGGAAGAAAATAAGAAATTTTAAGACCTTACATATTCTTACTGATGTATTTTTTTTGATACTAGAAGGTTGCAACTGCTTTGAAAATTTCCCGCAAAACTGTTTATTCGATTCGGAAAAAGCAAGCAAGTAATCTTATGATTTCCTCACCTAGAAAACGTAAATCGAGATGTTATCGACGGGCCAAGACCACTGATTTATCTGAAAGCATTAAAATGGATGTTCGAAATACATTATATGATGTGTACAGGGTGATTGATTGAATTTTGACCACCCCCTTAACTTCCATAATTTTGATTTTAGCAAAAAACGTTAAATACAAAACTAGTAGATATTTAGGTCTACTTTATTCTTAGATAAACAGTTATTATACAGGGTGTCCTAAATTTTAGTAACGAACCAAACTTATGTTTTTTTAAACACAATGACCAACTTTTTATCCGATATTTGCATTCTACGTCAAATTTTAGGAATTGATGTAAAATTTCTGTATCGATATTCAACTGTTTCCGCAGCATCTGTTACTTTAACAATGTTTCCTCGACTATGTGATTAAGAGTTAATTTAGTTACTCAAATTTGGGGCAGCCTGTATAATAACTGTGTATCTAAGAGTAAAAGTAGACCCAAATATCTATAACTGTTGCTACAACTAGTTTTTTTACTAAAATCAAAAATACGGAAGTTAAGGGGGTGGTTAAAATTCAAACAATCAAGGACGCTGCTGCGGAAACAGACATTTTACATCAATTAGACCCACCCTTATAATAACTGCTTATCTAAGAATAAAGTAGAATTAAATATCTACATCTAAATTGATACAACAAGTTTTTTTACTAAAATCAAAAATAAGGAAGTTAAGGGGGTGTCCAGAATTCAATCAATCAAGGACGCTGCTGCGGAAACAGTTATACAACGATATAGACATTTTACATCAGTTAGGCCTAGAATTTGACGTAGAATTCAAATTTCGATTAAAAAGTTGATCATTGTATTTAAAAAAACATAAGTTTGTTTCGTTACTCAAATTTAGGACACCCTGTATAATAACTATTTATCTAAGAATAAAGTAGATCTAAATGTCTACTAGTTTTGTATTTAACGTTTTTTGCTAAAATCAAATTTAAGGAAGTTAAGGGGGTGGTCAAAATTAAATCAATCACCCTGTAAAGGGTGCTGCATTTTCGATGGTTGTACGGGGTACAGAGAAAACGGTAATAGATAGAAAAAAAGTAGCATACGTGTTCCGATCTCATTTTCCGAGCTGAGATGACTGGCGAAGAGTGGGCTGCGCAAACTTCTTTTGTTTCAAAGATACGGGGGGTTTTTGAAAAATGATAATTTTTCAACCTCCTCTGTATTTCTTTTGCTATAAAAGTTATTAAAAAAATAAAAACGGTATCTGGTACAACTTTTCACGTAGAATCCAATGACGTAGCCGGTTTTTTTCTATTACGTTTAGTTTTTGGCATATGGCAGTAAGTTACAATTTTTTAAATGGAACACCCTATATATTTGTACGTCATTTAATTCTGTTCATTTTTACCTTTTCAACAGTGTATTACAATATATAAGTTTGTAAAGGTTAATCCTTTTATTTAAAAAAAAAGTCGTTTGCTAAGTTAAAAAAATGCCAATATCTAAAATACGAAACAAAAACAATCGGAAATCATATAAACTAACATATCAGAAAATTCAATATTTTTAATAAATCCTATAATTAAAAAAAATCTAAATTACAAACAGTTCTACCGTCGCTTTAATAAGAAAAGTGGCCATTTCTATTTTCTACTATTTTTAAGGTAGAAGTTAAAAAAACTGTTTATAAACGACATTAATATGAACATAGCCAGATTTTGTTTCGACTGTGGGTATTTTTATTATTTAGCCCGTTTTTGTTAAAGAAACGCCTTTTTTCTAATTACCAAGATTAACATTTACAAACTTATATGTTTTAATACACCGTTGAAAAAGTAAAAATCAACAGAATTAAATGACATAAAAATATATAGGGTGTTCCATTTAAAAAAATATAACTTACTGTCATATGTCAGAAACTAAACGTAATAGAAAAAAACTGACTACGCCATTGGATTCTACGTCAAAATTTCTACCGGAAACCGTTTTTCCTTTTTTGATAACTTTAATAGCAAATGAAATACAGAGGAGGTTCCAAAATGACCATTTTTCAAAAACCCCCCGTATCTTTGAAACAAAAGAAGTTTGCGCAGCCCACTCTTCGCCAGTCATCTCAGCTCGGAAAAAGATATCAGAACCTGTATGCTACTTTTTTTCTATCTATTACCGTTTTCTCTGTACCCCGTAAAACCACCGAAATGCACCCTGTACAACGATAGTATGTTAATAATAGTAAAATATATCTACTTTTGTAAGAAACATCTATTAACATTTCATTGTTTCCAGAGACTGAGATTTTTCGGTTGCATTATAGATTTTTCATAAAAATTTCTTCAAACATATTAATAATAAAGTCATAGAAAAAATAAAATAAGCGTCTAAAATGTTTTCCAGCGGGTTTAAAATAAAATAAGTGGATTGCAACCTGAAAATGAGATATGAGATACTACAGCAGCACACAGAATGTCTTATTCAATTTTTAATTTGTTGTATTTATTTTAGAGAAACATGTAACCTAACCTAACCTAAATCAAGAGCTTAAAGTTAAAGAAATACTACATATTGGTGATACATCTCTGCGAATTTCGGTAAATAAATTAGGTTTCAAATTTAGACGGAATTCTATGATCCAAACGGAGACTTCTCATAAATAAAAAATGTTATTTCGGTCAAGATATTTTTGATTTGCTTTGGTATAAGGTGTTTTAGTGCAAATTTGCATCCAAAGATCTCTACTTTCTGACTGACAATACACGCAAAATTTTAAACGTGACGAAGCTTTAGACACGCCTTTTTCTATAATATGAACACAACAGGTTTGTTGACGAAAACTTGATTTGATTCATATGATTATAAATGACGTAGCCTTCGTGACGAACGGGTAAACTCACTCCGCGAGAACAGTACCTCCCTGGATTTTATTGTCAATTTACTGGCAACACAGCAAATTTCAGAGCCGTAATTCGCAGATTTCAAAAATACTAACGGAAATTGGGTTTGGGACATTTCAACTGACATTCTTTAGCTTTTGTTGGTAATAATCACAGTTTCAGTAACGTAAGGTTTGTTTATAGAAAAACACAATACTGCTCTGAATTTTAAGGTCAATTTACTGGTTACACAGCAAGTTTCAATGCCGTAACTCCCCGATTTCGAAAATACTGACTGAAATGGCGTTGCATTTCTGATTTTCGTATAGAGTGATCACGGCAGCAAAACACCTATAGTTTCCTAGGTATAAACAAAAAACCAAAGAGTTCAAAATCTACTCTCTTCTCACGCTTAATGGCTACAAGCCAGGACTTTTGATATGTTAACTTTCCGAAAAAAACTAAAATGGCATTTGGAAAACACTCAAGAAGAATTTAGCCAACGCACACTTGTTGCTGTCAATAAAAATTGTACCTAGATGGCCATAAAAGTGTGGGAGAACCGCTATTCAGGTGTTCAAGGCGTCTAGCACGTGACTTAAAGTACCACGCTAGGGGCGCTATGTACCACCTAGCCCAGGGTGGGGGGTGGTACCGTACGACGGTCAATAGAACCGCGTCTTGCCAATCTTTCCGCACTTTTCTTTGAGTTGTTATACAATTGAGTTGAGTCCGCTTTTGCAACTGTTGCGTTCATTTGATTGGTGGTAATCGCACGTGCCAGTGTTTACAGTGTTAACAATGTCGTCTAGCACCTTTAAACGACCTACCAGATCGCTCAATGCTATAGAAAAGCTAAAGGCCATTACTAGGGTTAGTGTCAATGGCGAGACCAAAGCCTCAGTGGCTAGATCTCTTGGAGTACCAGAGTCCACGTTAAGGGGCTGGTGCAAAAATCAAGACAAAATCCGTAACCAAGTCAGGATGCTGTGCCCTACCGAGGAAAATTCAAACCATGGGGAGGTTAAAAATGTACCAAAACGATTCAATCTAGCGTATAGGCCCATCACATATGCCTCAGCTGTGGAAAAACCCGACCAAATATACCAGTACCAAGAAAATCTGCATCAACAAGCCTGCCATAGCTATCCACAGGTAATTATTCAGCAAGAACTGACCAGGGAACGAGAAACAATCACAGAAAATGATCATCAAACCGAAAAACCAAAAAATGTCCAAAATCATGGTTCAGTGTTGGACACTTTGCCTGTCATCCAGAACCATCTCAACCAAATTGAAACCGGAAACGTGGAGATTGTGGACCCCATGGAAGCTATGGAACATGGCAACCAGTTCTTGAGGTGGCTGGAAGAGTGTAGTAATCCCGCTGTTACTACAGTCCAGGTAAAAACCGTGCAAACGTTGATGAAAAATTTACAAAACGCGTTTGAACAACGTAGTCAATCCAATAGTAAAGTGAAGAAGTAAGTGATTTTTTTAAATTTTTTGCAAATAATAAATAAACCAAAATGTAAACCAAAGCTACGATTAAACCGTTTTGAGGTAAAATACTGCTTTTACCATGTACAGGGTGATCGAATAAAGGCGTTGTGATGTTACTGAAGGAAACTTTAGTTGAATTTTATCGCTTTATTCAATCACCCTATAGAGAGTAACAACAAATATTTTGTGATATAGCTGTAAATAAATTTTTATGTATCCATGTAGCATTGTTGCCATATATTTTATTTAACATAAATTTATAATGTGCCATATTACGTAATGATTGATTGTTTATTATCGTTAGACTAATCTACGTTTAAATGACAACACTGCAGTTCTATCTAAGTCAAGATTTTGTGGTAACCACTACAGGGTGTACTAATGTTAAGTAAGTTGTATTGTTTTTTTTTGGCAAGTCAACAAGCTTTGACTTGGCAAGAATTTGTTGTTTTGTACCGGGTATTAACAGTATTTTTGTATCAAAATAAAATCATATAATAAATTCAGTTGTTTTATTTTTTGCGTTAAAGAAAAATGCACAATCTAGATATAGTTGATTATTTACGTTTTTAAGAAACATTCTAGGTAAGTATACGAGTATGTATTCAAAAAAATCTTAAACAGGTTCGATTTACAGGGACGTCAAACCAAACCAAACTTCTTAATTTGACATGTATACAGTGTGTCCTAGATAAGGAGGGCCACTATGGGGATCTTGAAAACGTTTAGAGATACAGATTTGGTTAAATGGGAGAAAAGTTGCGTAATGATGACCTTAATATATTTTTTTTTTATTTGGAAAACGTCGAAATTTGTTTTGGTTTTTGTGATATTTTGAAAAAAAGTTAATTCTTTGATTTAACATTTTCTTTTTTTTGTGACGTTAATATTGAAACTAGACCAAATTTAATGACACTTCCCCACTGAAAGCCCTTTTTTATTTCGAATTCAATAATGCATGAAACTTAAATTTTATTTATTTTTACTTCTTTTATTTTTGGGATTGGAGAAACTGTTTTTTTGTTTTATTTTTAAGTTTCAAATTAATTTCAACCATTAAATAACCTGAACAATTTATTAACCTAAGCAATTTTTAATTAAAAAACAATAAAAAATTATTTTCAGATCCGTAATAGGACATATCATTAAATTCGGAATAAACAGGGCTTTCAGGAAACAATGACCGCATTTAAAAAAGGTTGAGGTTGATGATGATTCGGTCAAGACGAAACGTCGGAATGAAAAACTGATACTGTCATTTTAAAGAGATTTAAAAGTTGCTGTGGAGAAGTGTCATTAGTTTTGGTCTAAGTCCAATATTAACGTCGCAAAAAAATAAAATGTCAGAAATCAGAAAATTAACTTTTTCAAAATATCTCAAAAACCAAACAAACGTTTTCTAAATGCCTTTATGATTACGCAACTTTTCTCCCATTTAACCAAAACTGTATCTCTAACCGTTTCCAAGATCGCAATAGTGGACCTCCTCATCTTAGACCCACTGTATAATTTCAAAAAGAAAGCCAAAGTGCAAAACAAACAAATACTATAACAAGCCTAAAGTTGGAAATTCTAAGCCAAATTTAAAGTTGATTTACCATTTACCCTTATTTTACAGAAATATGGATATTAGAACAATTTTCCAGGTCAAAAATGTGTA
Organism: Ips typographus; assembly: GCF_016097725.1. Lineage (NCBI taxonomy): Eukaryota > Metazoa > Arthropoda > Insecta > Coleoptera > Curculionidae > Ips > Ips typographus. The sequence continues at coordinate 6,886,044 of NC_138426.1, read as the reverse complement.
TCACCGAATTGCTATTGTTAGAATATTATACTGCAGGTGAAGGTTTCAATTCAAGTCCACGTGTGCAGAAATTAGGTAAATCAGCACTGTTCATAGTTTATGATTGGTCATAAAAGCAGCTTTCAGCTGGCTGCTTTTTTTGACCAATCACAAGCTATTCACTATACTGACCATATTTGCGTAAATTTCAGAATAGTGGATAGTTTGTGATTGGTCAAAACAAGCAGCTTTCAGCTTACTGCTTTTTCTTGACCAATTACAAACTATACCCACTGTACTGAGATTTACCCAAATCAACCACGTGTAAATTTAGTTTCAAACTCAATACGCGGTGTTGTCAGGTTTAACTGGCTAATTTGTGAGCATTTCGATGAAAAAGCACCTAAACGAGTAAAAATATCGATTTTATCTTGTGCCTTAAACTGTCAAGTCATTCAATTATCCAAAAACAACATATGCAGTAGTGGTCTATGCATTAAATCAGGAAGCCATTGATAATCGTCGACCAATGAGCCTCTAACCGATTAAGGTCATGATAAGCCTAAAGGGACAGGGCCAGATTTCGTTTAGCCGAAATGATGCGTGTTATCTAGTAGATGCACACAGCGGCCAAAATCGAAAAAGGGACGCGGCCAAAAGGGTGGAATTGTACCTTTTTGAACGTTCGACGGTTTTTGCGTACTGGGTGTCGTCATCTGGACTTTAGCTGGTATACTTGACAGGGCCGACCCACTGATTTTTATGTATTATAGACAAAGAGTTTTGCAAGAATGGGAAACTCGTTTTATTCCGGATCTGGCAAATGATGACTGAGTCTCATGTCAATCGATAAATTTGCGACGTAGGAAGATATATCGCCGTATTATATTCCATCGACCTACAAACGAACTTTCATTGAGGTAGGTCAATATCACAGAAAATATGCCGGATGTAACGGCGGAATAGAATAATTGCGTTAAATGCTGAGTACGGAATGGGTTCGTGGGCGTATGACGGAGAAAAACGGTCTTCTACCTGTTGCAATAAAATTTTTAAAGTCGGCCCTTTTTAATAAATTAGCCAAGGGAAAGTAGGTACTTTTCGTCTAATAAATAAATCTACTTGTTGTTCTCTTGAAACGTTTGAGTAATAAGCTAAACATTTATTTCAACACGTTTCCTATTCTTCATTTTTAGACACGTGCTGGCTTTTGCAATCGATCAGTTAATCTGCTTTTGGGCAATTAGCCAGCTCAATCATCTCAAAACATTTATCCGCTGACAGAATTTTTTCAGTTTTTATTAAAAATCGACCAGTTACCCTTCTTTCAAAAATGTTTGGCTGCTAGCAATGTAAAAAAAATCTTGCAAGTTCTATGACACTATAAGTATGTAGACATCTTAAAAAATGACTTCCAAAATCCACTGACCAAGCTCAAATTAGATTATCATGTCAATTTTTAAGCCACTGATTTAAAGCCATGCAACTTGAAAATTGTCTTTGACTGTTCAATTTGACTTCCAAACCCTGAACATTGACTTACCAAGCTTCAAATTAGACTATCAATTCAGTTTGCAAGTTTTTTTCATTGGTTTGCCCATTTTTGTGTTGATAATTGGTTTACAAATTAATAATTTAGCTTTTTAACTGTAAAAATTGACTTGAAAACTTATAACTCAAGTTTCCAGGTTTGAAAATCCGTTAATAAGCTTTAAAATGGCCTATCAAGTCCATTTTCACGACATTGACTTGTCTTACTACTAAATATAAATATGTAGAAAGTTATAGCAATTTTTGGAAGACTTTTAGTAGTATTTTAAAGGTTTTGTTTAGTTTTACATTTCAACAAGCTGATGTGATGCCATCCTTATTTTGTTTTAAATTTTAGAAAATTGCCAGATATCTCTAGAACTGTTCTAAACTTTCAAGCAGTTTTTTAAAATTGCTACAAGCATCTAGAACCTCCCAAAAGTTGCCAGAAGCCTCTACGACTATCCTAAAACTTTCAAACAATTTTAGAGAATTGCCAGAAGTCTCTAGAACTGTCCTAAACCTTCTAGCAGTTTTTGAAAATTGCCAGAAACCCTTACAACTGTCCTAAACTTTCAATCAATTTTAGAGAATTGCCAGAAGTCTCTAGAACTGTCCTAAACTTTCAAACAATTTTTCAAAATTGCTACAAGCTTCTAGAACCTCGAAGCAATTTTTGAAAATTGCTACAAGCTTCTAGAACCTCCCAAAAGTTGCCTTAAACCAATACAACTATCTTAAAACTTTCAAACAATTTTAGAAATTTGCCAAAAGTCTCAAGAACTGTCCTAAACCTTCTAGCAGTTTTTGAAAATTGCCAGAAACCCTTACAACTGTCCTAACTTTTCAATCAATTTTAAAGAATTGCCATAAGCTTCTAGAACTTCCTTGAAGTTGTCGAAAGCCTCTACAGCTTTCCAAAAGTTGCCAGAAGCCTCTACAACTATCCTAAAACCTTCAAACAATTTTAGAAAGTTGCCAGAAGTCTCTAGAACTGTGCTACCCCTTTTAGCAGGTTTTGAAAATTGCTAGAAACTCCTAAAACTGTCTTAAACTCTCAATCAATTTTAGAGAATTGCCATAAGCTTCTAGAACTTTCCTGAAGTTGTCGAAAGCCTCTAGAACTTCCCAAAAGTTGCCTGAAGCCTCTACAACTATCCTAAAACTTTCAAACAATTTTAGAGAGTTGCCAGAAGTCTCTAGAACTGTCCTAAACCTTCTAGAAGTTTTTGAAAATTGCCAGAAACCTCTACAACTGTCCTAAACTTTCAATCAATTTTATAGAATTGCCATAAACTTCTAGAACTTCCTTGAAGTTGTCAAAAGCTTCTAGAACCTTCCAAAAGTTGCCTGAAGACTCTACAACTATCCTAAAACTTTCAAACAATTTTAGAAAGTTGCCAAATGCCTCTAGAACTGTCCTGAACCTTCAAGCAATTTTTGAAAATTGCTACAACCTTCTAAAACCTCCCAAAAGTTGCCAGAAGCCTCTACAACCATCCTAAAACTTTCAAACAATTTTAGAGAGTTGCCAGAGGTCTCTAGAACTGTGCTAAACCTTCTAGCAGGTTTTGAAAATTGCTAGAAACCCCTACAACTGTCTTAAACTCTCAATCAATTTTAGAGAATTGCCATAAGCTTCTAGAACTTCCCTGAAGTTGTCGAAAGCCTCTAGAACTTCCCAAAAGTTGCCAGAAGCCTCTACAACTATCCTAAAACCTTCAAACAATTTTAGAAAGTTGCCAGAAGTCTCTAGAGCTGTGCTAAACCTTCTAGCAGTTTTTGAAAATTGCTAGAAACCTCTACAACTGTCCTAAACTTTCAATCAATTTTAGAGAATTGCCATAAGCTTCTAGAACTTCCCTAAAGTTAAATCAAAAGCCTCTAGAACCTCACAATAGTTGCCAGAAGCTTCAACAATTGCTATTTATTATTGAAATTGCCATAAGCCTCTAGAACTTGCCAAAACCTTGTAAAACCGACCAAAACTTGCTTGAGATCTCTAGAGCCTCACAAAACTTTTACAACTGTCCTAATTACTTTCAAACAATGACTACGTTTATATCGAGCAAATTGAATCCGCTTATTCAATCCGATCATGTAAACCGTCATAAAATCCTCGATATAAAAGACGCGGATTAACGATTAGAGTAACAGGATTGAAATGCTCTATCCAATTGAGACGGTGACGTCCATGCCATGGATGTCCGATGTAAACAGGATTGACTTGACATTTTTGAGTTTGACAAACATAATAATACTGCACATGTGGACTTGCTTATAGAATTTCCAAATCTTCTGCTTCATTTAGCAGTACGTCCCTGATATCGATTGATCCACTTCAGCGACTTCAAAGATTCAAATGTGCCGCGATCGCGTGGAAACCCCCGTACAGGCGTCCGGTCGTTTCGGAGCGCCAACTAAACCAGGGGGGGGTGGCCCCCCAATGAAATAGGGGGCTGTAAACGCGCCCATATCCAGTCAAACGCATCTTGCGTTACGAATTTCCGCCATTAGCGCCTTTTATGCGGGATATACAGCGCCGTGCGAGCGTACACGATAGCGACAAAGCCCCATTTTTTTTTCCGCTAACGTGTGTGACGCGCTCGCAAGCGGAAAATATTTATACAAAAGGTCGCTAAAGGGAAAATTTGAAATTTAAAGCGGAAACGGCCACACACGCAAAAAAGTAAAAGTAAAGTAGTCGCGGGTCGAAAACCTGCTTCAATCCACGGTGGGATACTTCAAAGAAACAAAACGGAAGTTTAAACTTAAGCGGACGTAAATGTGGTCGTTCAGCCGGACAGCGGTCAAATTCTCTGTTTTTTACGACAGATAACCCGATAAGTTAATTAGAAATTAAGGTAGGTACATGTAACACTTAAACGCGGATTCTCTTGGGACCATTCGCAAAGGGGTTTGTTATAGATTCTATTATTTGCTCTAGCGGACACAATGGTGCAATCTAAGCATATAGAAACCTGTATCTAGGAGGACAAAAGCTGGCGTCAAAACGCGAAGCCCGAGCAGGGCTGTAGAAAAAAATCCCTCAGACGAGGACAAAAAACGAAGGGTCGTGGCGTTGTTCTTCTATTTCGCGAGTGGGATTTTCCCATGGGAGACCTTTACAAATTATTTTAGCTGGTAGGTACTCTAATTAAAGGAAGAAACATTGAACAAAACTCTGGTAGTTCGTAGTTCAGTATATCAGTACCGTGCCCTTAAAGGATTGAATTCGAACGTTCTATACGCGGATTAAGCCGCTATTCCCAACCGAAAACCTAATACACCGCATCTCGCGTCTTTTATCTAAAAAAGGACCGTTAACCCTAGTCCTAAATGTTTTTTTGTCCACGTGGGATCAATAGACGCGCTGGGAAACCTTAAGAAGGAATTGGTTTGCCCTTTTTGTCCTCGAAGGATTCAACCAAAATTGTTCACCGTAAAATACTCGGAAAAATTAAGCACAGTGGAATGAAATTCGTTTGACTTAAAAATGTACTTAAAATCCTTCTGTCAAATGGTAAATATGGCAGAAAACTGCTCAAGAAACAGCATACTATACAGGGTAATTCAAATTCGACCCTCACCATTGGGATCTCAGAAACCATAAGAGATACGAGAAAGTTTAAATTGAGGCAAAATTGCGCAATGTAAAGCTCAACCAAATGCCGTTTTAAAAATTTGGATTTTCCGAGTACTTCCGAAGATATCCGAAAAAAACGGAAAATTTGATTTTTTTTTAAATTTATTTCTAACCTTATTTGAAGGGATATCCGAAAACTAAAAGCATCTTTTCATTGCCACTTTTTCCTAGCTATTCGATGATGGATTCAAATTTGCCACACGACGTTTCGTTTTTTGTCATCAACTTTCTTTTTTCTTATGGGCGCCATATTGGATTTTTAGCCCACCAAATAGTACGTTTTATTCTGATTTTAGTGATGTATAATAACTTTTGATTTGCTTGATAAATGACAAAATAATTCAATAAAAACTATTTTTACTTTAGTTATTGGCTTTGAGTTAATGGGACGTTCTACAAAATGTCATTATTTGACAGTACTTGTCAAACACGATAATTCGGACGATCATTAGAGCAAGTCAATCATAGTTAAAAATGTATCTAGAAAAGAAACCCCCGCAGAAAATGTTATTATTATACAAGCATTGCTGAACTATTTAGGTTAATCAGAAAAAGAGATTTGTTAGCATTATCTCTAACTTAAAAGGCTCATTTATGTTTCCATGAGAAAGATAATCATTTTAGGAACTTCTTTTTTTGCCAAATTTCAATTTTTTATAATGTTGTGCAAGTTTATAGTTATTTATACAGCAAGTGACTTAAACCATTTTTTATTCATTTATATTTGTTCGAGTGAATAAACCGGTTTAAGTCACGTGTTTTATACAGTATTTTATTAAATTTCGACTTCTTATATTAAAAAAAAACTAAAATTACAGTTCTATTAAATTTGCACCGCGCCCCGTAGATGTAACATTGATGTTTATTTGTTTACATCTGTAAATAGGCGAATGTCATTCAGAGTGATTTAATAGTTATTTATACAGCAAGTGACTTAAACCATTTTTTATTCACGAAAAGAACAACCAGAGCGTAGCGAGTGGCCTAAGTTCTTCGAGTGAATAAACCGGTTTAAGTCACGTGTACATCTTTGTGACTAAGTATGTTCAGGTCAATTGCGTGTGACAAGTACTACCAAGTAATCTTCATAAAACGTCTCATTAACTCAAAGATAACTAAGGTAAAATTAGTTTTTATTGAATTATGTTGTTATTTATGAAGCAAATCATAAGTTATTATACATCACTAAAATCAGAATAAAACGTACTATTTGGTGGGCTAAAAATCCAATATGGCGCCCATAAGAAAAAAGAAAGTTGATGATGGCTGCCAAAAAACGAAACGTCGTGTGGCAAATTTGAATCCATCATCGAATAGCTGGGAAAAAGTGGCAATCAAAAGGTGCTTTTAGTTTTGGAATATCTCTTCAAATAAGATTAGAAATAGATAAAAACAAAAAATCAAATTTTCAGTTTTTTTCAGATATCTTCAGGAGTACTCAGAAAATCGAAATTTTTAAAACGGCATTGGGTTGAGCTTTACATTGCGCAACTTTGCCCCAATTTAAACTTTCTCGTATCTCTTATAATTTCCGAGATCCGGTGAGGGTCGAATTTGAATTACCCTGTATACCAAAAATCAAACAAAATAAGGATGACATCACCCGAAAGGTGTGCAGAGTTGCAAAAGTGTTTTGGGACAGAATGACTTGGTCATTATTGGCTTTTTAAGATACTCCCTTTGGTGATCAGTTTTGAAAACGTTTTTGGGCATTCCAGCTGTCATTTCTTCCTTTGTTGAATTTGACACTGGTTTCGTAAATATGAAGTGACATGCTATTTATAATCAGTGATGTAAAACCAGTATATTTCGAGTCGGAAAATGTCCATTATTGGAAAGAGAAAATGTCAAACTTGTCATTACCAGTGTCAAATTTTTCATTGTTATTGTCAAACTTGTCATGCATTCTAATGAAATAACTTAAGACATTTAAATTTAATAATAAAAATTACATCAGTGTCCGGATTTAGAGTGTTTTGACAGAAAAACCCTATTTTTCGACTACTGACTTTGAAAGTACCTCATGTACGCTTCCATTTCAAAGCAGAAAGTGGTTATTTGCCGCACGTGTACAGAAAGTGAATCATTTTCTGTCCTAAAGCGTTTTCGCTTCCTACTAACAATCTACCCACCAACTTTTTCGGCGTTTTCATAACAACGCTTGACATACCTGTTTGAAATAAAGTCATTCCGTCAAAGTGATTTATCGGTGACAATAAGTTCGAGCTACGAAAATGATGTGAATTGTCCTTCTACTCCACCCCACAGCAGTCGTCGAAAAAATATCGTCTATATTTCGAGCCGAAAGTACTTTTGCCGCTTTTAGATGATTGCAGCGTTCGGCTTCGCCTCAAGCTGCAATTTTCATGTGCAAGAGGCAAATAACTACTTTCCGCTCTTAATATAGAATATACTATTTCCGGTTAGATATTCGCTCTATGCGGAAAAGTTACTTTAGTGCACTAGTGTGGAAAAGTACTCCTTCCCGCACTCAAATGAGTGCAAAATAGTGCACTTTACCGCAGCCGAGTAGGAAAAAAATATTAATTTTTAATTTACAGATTTCCCAATTTTTCCGGAAAAATTTCCATAAATTTAATTTTGCAAAAATTTTACATTCCCGTTTATAATGTTTTGTTTGATTTTAGTTCAAATGGCGCTGCGACCTTAAGTTAGGTGGATAGGAAACACATGTGACAAACTGTCAAGTTGTGCCCACATCTTAGTTGGCTGCATTGCAAGACTTTCTGGACTAAATTGACGTTTTCCAAGTTGGTACATTGTAAATAATGATTGATACGCCCCTGAGAGTAACGGAATACGCGAACATCAGGTAGCCAACACCATACGGGTCCCTTTTTCTTCCGTTTGGCGGTCGGGGCTCATCCCCGTTGATTAAGCAGCCGGCGCGGAGCAGTCGCCAAATTGGTCGCCAATGCACGACAGGAATGCACCGTCAAAAAAGATCATTATTCCGAGGAAACCAAGTCATGCTTCGAGGCTTTACGATGCTCCCGAACACGTCAAAAGTATTAAAGATTATAGTTACAGGGAACGCCAAATATACACACTTCTTAATGAAACGCCATCATCGAGGTAATTCGAATCATTAGGCAAGGTATTTAGACAAAGGGGCATTCGAGCCGACGAACAGCGGCCCAATTTCAACTAATAGAATCCCGGAGGGGCTGCCGAACGCAACGGGATAATTTAGGGATAACAACCTGCTTTGGAGAGAGATCGCGGGTTCAATAGCCCACGATTGACCCTAAGGGCATCTTCCAAAGTCCTTATTGCCAGATCGCAAATGGATTTCCCTTTTGGTCATGCCGACTTCTTTGACCTTTTGCCGAAATTGGATACGGCATCGATATGCTCATCCGCAAATTTTGATTCGTTTTGGTCTCCGTCCATAAAAAAATCTGAGTTTTGTTATAAAATATCTAAGTAATTGGTAGAGCTTGTAACTCAAATGCATAAATCTCCATACAGTGGCTAGTTTGTGATTGGTCAAAAAAAAGCACCAAGCTTAAGGCTGCTTTTTTGACCAATCACAAACTATACTAATTGTACTGAGACTGTCACTTGACTAACTGTCAGACACCAATCACAAATACTTTACGCAAATTTTGCATATGTGGCCTTACTGTGCATATTACACAGAGTGGCCAAAACACAACGTCTTTAAAACTGTAAAATATCAAATTTCTTTCAAACTGTCAAACACTCTACCCAAGAACTATCAAAGTATCTGATTAATGCCAATTTTATTACAGATAGAGAAATCTGGAGGGCTACGTTACTGATACAAAATCTATGATATAGTCTATTTTGGTTGATTTCAACATGATTCTACAGGGTGTCCCTAAAAAAAATGTTACCACAAATTCTTGATGTTTAAATATGAGGATCTAATCCAACTTACCTTAGTTCAAACGTGAATGATGTCAAAGATACAAAGTGTCATAATTACAATTTAGTTTTTGTTTTTCGCAAGTAATTTTTTCAAAAAGTCCTTTCAAACTGTGTTTCTGGCAGTTCAAACTTTGACACCGCTTTTCTCCCTGACTGTACCTAATTTTGTAGTATTTTTATAGGCTATTGGATAGAGAATTTAATGAGGATTCCAAAAATGTGCTTAAAACAGTAATTTTTTCACTCCAAGTGAATTTTACAGGCTATTTGTCTCTGACTGTCCTTTCCAACTGTGATTCTGGCAATTCAAATTTTTCACACCGCCTTTCTGCCTGACTGTACCAAATTTTGTAGTGTTGTTTCATATTATTGGATAGTAAATTTAATGAGGATTCCAAAAATGTGCTCAAAACAGTTATTTTTCCACTTCAAGTGGGTTTTACAGGCTATTTGTCCCTGACTGTTCTTTCAAACTGTGTTTCTGGCAGTTCAAACTTTGACACCACTTTTCTCCCTGACTGTACCAAATTTTGTAATCTTTTTTATGCCATTGAATAGCGAATTTAATGAGGATTTCAAAAATGAGCTCAAAACAGTAATTTTCATACTCCAAATGGGCATTATAGGTGTTTTTGTCCCTGACTGTCCTTTCCAACTGTGCTTCTGCCAGTTCAAATTTTGACACCGCTTTTCTCCCTGACTGTACCTAATTTTGTAGTATTTTTATAGGCTATTGGATAGAGAATTTAATGAGGATTCCAAAAATGTGCTTAAAATAGTAATTTTTTCACTTCAATTGGATTTTACAGGCTATTTGTCTCTGACTGTCCTTTCCAACTGTGTTTCTGGCAATTCAAATTTTGACACCGCTTTTCTCCCTGACTGTACCTAATTTTGTAGTATTTTTATAGGCTATTGGATAGAGAATTTAATGAGGATTCCAAAAATGTGCTTAAAATAGTAAGTTTTTCACTCCAAGTGGATTTTACAGGCTATTTGTCTCTGACTGTCCTTTCCAACTGTGTTTCTGGCAATTCAAACTTTGACACCGCTTTGCTCCCTGACTGTACCTAATTTTGTAGTATTTTTATAGGCTATTGGATAGAGAATTTAATGAGGATTCCAAAAATGTGATTAAAACAGTAATTTTTTCACTCCAAGTGGATTTTACAGGTAAATTTGTCCCTGACTGTCCTTTCCAACTGTGTTTCTGGCAGTTCCAATTTTGACACCGCCTTTCTGCCTGACTGTACCAAATTTTGTAGTGTTGTTTCATATTATTGGATAGTAAATTTAATGAGGATTCCAAAAATGTGCTCAAAACAGTTATTTTTCCCCTTCAAGTGGGTTTTACAGGCTATTTGTCCCTGACTGTTCTTTCAAACTGTGTTTCTGGCAGTTCAAACTTTTACACCACTTTTCTCCCTGACTGTACCAAATTTTGTAATCTTTTTTATGCCATTGGATAGCGAATTTAATGAGAATTTCAAAAATAAGCTCAAAACAGTTATTTTCATACTCCAAATGGGCATTATAGGTGATTTTGTCCCTGACTGTCCTTTCCAACTGTGCTTCTGCCAGTTCAAATTTTGACACCGCTTTGTGCCTGACTTTTCAAGGATTAAAACTTTAAATTTGTTATTAAAAGTACGGTAAATTTTAATTTAGATTGATATTAGATGTTTAGTACTAGTAGACTATATGTCCTCAACTACAGTCCGATTCTCCAAAGTTGACCATCACGTGACCAAAGAAACTTGTGAACTCGGAGGCATTCTCTTTTCATGACTAATGTCAAATGTCAGCTCAGAAATACGCAAATACATTAGAGGGGATATACCGTTAGTATTTACAATGTCTGTCTCATTTTAACTTACTCTAATAAAACAAGATGGTCTCTGTTACTACAGCTTAAAACTTAGGTTAATACTTCTGCCAAAATTCGTCTTTTTTATTAATTAATTCTTCTTGGTAGTTTTTTATGTTTTCTAATACTAAATTATTAATAAAAAATTAAAATATCAATCGTAACATTCAAGTTAGATGTGAACCACAATATTGTAGGAAAATAGAGAACAAACGCACCTATTAGCAACACCGATGAAAAATATTGTTTTTTCACTACTAACATAATAAACATACCATTATTGACCGATTAGTAAGTTGAGAAATTAGTTTTCTCTACCTTAATGATCATTGTTGACCTAGGTCAAAAATAGAGTCTAATCTCTAGTTCTAATCTGGCACAATACACCGACAAAGAAGGAAATATTATTGACCTAGGTAAATAATAATGTCAATGTCCATTAAGACATCTGACATATGAAATATACTTGACTTGACAGATAAATTAGGTTGTCTACCGCCTAACTATACTAGAAAGCCTAGAAGGTGCTTGTCAAAAATTCCAATATGGCGGGAAGAGTGGTGACAGTTTGTATTGTGGAAATTGAGTTTTTTGAGGATTCGATGAATTTTTACGGTTTAAAATCAAAAAGTACTAGGTACTTGTTACATGCACAGGTATTTGAGTTACATTTTAAAGCATCTTTCATTGTGAGAGCAACAAAAATAACTTTGAATGAATGTTCTTGGTAATAACATACGAACCATTTACCAGTTTTGCTTACTTAGTTTCAAGGATTTACAGATTTTCTTACATTGAACAGTGTTTAAACTAGTTTGTTGTACTTTCCAGGACAAATGTTCTAACCAATTTGTTTAGGCTGGACTCGATTGTGTATAAAAAAGCTCTATCTATACATATTTGGATCAGAAATGAACATTTATTTGGTTTTTCACTCACAACTTGCAATCAATTACACGAAACAATTAAAAAAAAATAATAAATTTCTTATTGCATCTGCATACGTTTGTGTATAGAACCAAAACCGCTAACGCCGCCATTAAAAGTGACATTTTAGGCTTTCTTGTATAGAGGGCGGTGGGTTGTCTCTTCATGTTGTTGTTTTGTTGTTATCTTAAATTTTTAAATTTTCAATAAAAGGACCATCAAAAATATTGTTAATAGTGGAAAAAAACGCTATATTATTGGCGTTTAGACAGATTTTATTAACCTTATGACATACGGTCATTAAAAGCTTCTGTCTAAACCTTGGTTAATAATATACTATTTGAGTTTTGACTTAATTTCATTTCATTGGTAGGCACCGTAGCACGTGAGTGCACAGCACATTAGAATTAGACGTAAACTGCGCATGCGCTGTATCGATAATTTAAGTTTAGACTAAGTTATTTTGCACCTGATCTGTCACATTCAAACCTCAGCTTAGCTTAAGTTGTACTTCGACTTGGAAGTGTCGGGGAAACAGGCATAAGTAAAGTAAAAGTACGTTTCAAATTTATTCATCTTTGATGTTTTCAATGAACGATTTTACAGTACTAGTGCGGTAATAAGTGTTTTTCTGTACCCTTGTTGTGTTCTTCACAGTATAGTGGAATAAAATTATGATGTCAATTTTAAGATCAATTTCTGATTCAGCAAAATTACTGCAACTTTGCTAATTTAAACTATGCTGTCAGTATGCAATCACCCTGTACATAACAACATATTATTTGAATCATTTAAATGAAGTAGTGAAATGACGAGCTGCCACTGAACCCGCGGTTCTCATTCGCGACTTTATCGAAGACCCACACTTTATTGGAAGTTGGATCGACCATCTGCACCCTCGAGGATGCACGTTATAATAATTGTGAAACACGCGGCCGCGGATCGTACGGGGCCCCTCTCTCCCTCCACCACCCTCTCGACATTCGGAGCTCCCCGTCACTTTTATAATTAACGAGAAAACGGCCCCGGTCGACCCTCGGGGCTCCCTCCCCCCCCCCTTCTTCGCCCCCGAGTCTCGTAATAATTGCCCGCGTACCGGGTAGCTGGGCTTGGCGTGACTGCGGGACCGCGGGAACAAAAGCCGTTTTCGGGAAACTCGATACTGAATAACGTAACAAAAACCCAAGTTCGGTTCCGAAACGTCGGCGGTCGTATTTTGTTTAGGAGCCGCCACCCAAACGGGACAAAGGAAGGATCTTTTTGTCGGTGTTGTTTCGCCACTGCGGAGACCTTTCTCGTTTCCGCGATGGCGTTTTTCAAATTAATTACCGCTAATTTTTCCCCTTAATTTTCACTTCCTTAACGCGGGAAGTGTACCCCTTCGGGGATCCCAAATTACCGGCATCCATCACGAAAATCTCGTCCCGGCCCTAAAAAGACACAGGAAACACTTATATAAAACACGTAACACGTGACAGCTCAGTCTAAATGGTTAGCTCAGTCACATGAATGTGATGATCAATCTTTTGGCCCAAGCATTGTCCATCCTTGTCAACTGTAGATTTATTGCCATTGGCCAGGTAGTTAGGTCGTAATTTGACTGGGAAAATTCAGGTGTCAAAATGTCACAAATCAAAACTGACCACTGTTCATTATTAGAATCCTAAAAACGAAAATAGCGGTAATATTTACTGGGTTACCTGAGCCGTTTAGTGTCCATTTCTTCTTGAAATCTTAGAACAGGAGTTAATTGCAAAATTATTAAACCTTGCATTTACTTTTGTGAATATATAGGTCTGTTCCATAGAAAGCATTATAAATCTTCGAGCAAAAAGAATCGCCATCATTGCCCCCCACATTCATCTACTGCGCAATTGAATGAAACTTCCGAAGTTAGTCGTAAGACAGTTTTGTTTATATTTAGTGGTATGTGAAGTTAACTAAAAACCCCAAAGATTTGTAGTTTTTGTTTGTTTTGCTTTTCGGTCCGTTAAGGATTAATTTTTGCAAACTTAAATTAGTTGAATTATTATTGACGAGTGGATTTGTGAAAAGTGGGCAACAGCAGATTGATTATCGTCACTGATTTCTGACAGTTTACGGCCGCCTTACTGTCCCCCTCTTTGATTGCTATTGCTCCTTCCTGTATTTTTTTATTCATTGTTATAGATCTAGATCTCCATCTTAAATAGGAGGCCATGAAGACACAAAATTTGACATTTGATCAAAAGCTATTTCGTTAGAATCCGCCGCCGGAGGGAACCACTTCATTTTTTCTAAAAATCACCTGACCCTATGATTACAAAATTATACACACGCCACGTGACCTTTGGATCATATCGCGTTTAGATCCGAAAGAAAACGACTAATTTCCTAGTTGTCATTGTTGTTGTATCTATTTTGAATTTAAAATTTGAATATCGTTCACTAAATGCATATTTGTGTTGTTCGTGAGTTTTGTGAGTGATATGAGGATGTCAGATTATGAACCAAGAGCAGCAGCAGGTTTCCTAAGTTTCCAAATCCCGAAAAAAACCCCAACATATTTAAAGCTTATGACAACCTTGTTGAAAATGACCTAGTTTTTACACTCCCGCCATAAAAAAATATTTATCAAGTGAGTATTGTTGAATTATTTTTTTGTTGATAAATAACGTATTACCTATACAGTATAAAATAGCATCACAAATAGTATGTTGTAGTGTTATCTATAGTATTAATGAATTTGCGTTGGTAAAAGCATTATGGTACAACTTACTAACATTTTTAATCAAAACCTGATATTAACAAATTAGAAAAACAATAAAACATTTCACATTTTATAGTAAAGGAACTTTGACGCCCTCTAGTGGCTAAACGGTGCGATCAATCAATTCATCTGGGGATATTTTTGGATAGCTTGAAATCTGCTCTATCCTTTGTTTTCTATGACATTTTGACGTAACTTGTCAAATAAAGGTATAAACTATTCTAAAGTTTTTATTGTTTTATGTAAACCAAATATAACCGGCTTAGCAAAACACATCTAGTGTACATACCATGCAAAAACGCCCTCTGACGCAAACTGACTTGTGGCCAGTGAATGTATCTATTTCTCTCATTACTACTTGAAGATTTCCTCTGCGAACAGACCTTATGTCATTAACAGTTGACATTAGATCAAAACGTTAACTTTTAAAATATTTGAATAACCCCTGTAAATATGTTGAAGGGCTGGACAAATTCTGTCACTGTCAAAGTGTGAACTTATGTTGAATGACAAGTAGCAACAATGACGCGTTAGTCATTTGACAGATCCATAACTTCTTACACTACAACTAATCGCACAATTTTACGTCATTATCATGGCCTACATACCTAAAGTTAGATACAAACACCACCTCCTATACTTGAAAGCCTAAAATGCCATGACGGCGTAAGCGTCATTAGAAGTGACATTTTGTCTTTTGATAGATTGTAAGTAAATCTCAAATCTTGACTTTCAAACATAATAATCCTCAAAAAACTCAATTTCTACAATACAAACAAATGCAAACTGACACCCCTCTATTTCGGCCATAATGGAATTTTTTACAAGCACCTTCGAGGCTTTTTAGTATAGCAGGCAATGCTATACTAAAACACACATGACCTCCATGTGATTTTATAATCATGTCTTAACAATCTCTTGTTGAGTGTCACACACTGATGACAGCTGTCAAGCAAACTTTAAGGAGATGGCCGGCCATGTTGTTTTCTTAACATTAATTAACCTCTTAGTTTTTGGTGCGGTTTTGATTAATAAAACAGTTTATTGTAACTGATTTATTTGTCAAAAATTCGGCCTTGGACAATGAAAAACGCTCCAAACTCAATAAAAAGTTTCGGGACGGGTTTCAAAAACTTTCGCTTTTCGCCATTTTATATAACATAAATCTTCCCCGAACGGAAACTTTTCAAAACTTTTCAGCCACTCGACTTAATAAAAATTAATGGCGTTTCCGATTCAACAGGTTGGCGAAGTAATTAAGGGATCCACTTAAAAATAATAAATCGAGGGCCTGAGCACGAAGAACAGGCGAGAGAGAGACACGAATAACCCGGTAAACTTTATTTTAGTCAAGGAGCCAATGTTCTAATGTTAGATCACAGTCCGAAATGTGATTTTGGTTCAAATTTGTTTGCAATAAGTTACTACCATGGATGGATGCAAGAACTAAAAATATTAGCAAGAAAAAAATTAACTATAATAACTCACAATTAATATTGATTGGACAATTTTTTTGAGATTGTGATGTTTTTGATTCATTTTACAACAGTCATTGTGTCAATCAAATTTGCTTGAAATAAGTTAGTGTTTTAATGGATTTTGACATAAGAACTAAGAGTAATACCAAGCAAAAATCAACCTTGTGAAATAAGTAATTTATATTTTTGGTTTGGTCACTACACTGACCACCTTTTTGGGCAAAATTGCTATTACTCTTTGGTTTATCAATTGAGGAATAAAAACGCCCGGACTAAAACCTCACAACTACACAATTTTATTTCCCATTATATAAAAGTTGGCTTCGGAACGAAGGGCATAGAAAGTTTGAATGCGGTAAAGCTTTTTATTTGTTTTGTAGTTTTACTACGTTTTACTATGGCCATTCATTCATATTTTACATTTTCCCATTCATGATGGTTCGGGGGCTTATTGTTTTTGTTTGTTTTGCCCCCTTTCGCACTTTGCCGTTCTTGTTGAAACTGTATACATGTGAAATTAAGTGCTTTTGTTTGATTTGTCCTGCATCTAAACTGATTTGTAAAACGGCTCAAACAAAGGTGCCGGAAGATTTGCGAGATTCCCTTGAGCTGGTTAGGTGGTTCTTTGCACCAAAAAATTGTACGCAACCAAGAATAAAACGGGGTAGGTTCTCCAAATAGGGCCGAACACGAAGATGGTCTTTTTTTAAATTTAGTGCACATGATGTACATACACCTTAACCATCAGGGTGTGTATGCTTGAAAGGAGGGAAGGGATTTATCAAGAGAAAGGTCTGTAGAATGTGACAAGAACCTTCAATTGTCTGTTGGTTCTGTCACATTCTATCAACATTTCTCTTGAGCATTCCGTTCCCTGTTTTCAAGAATTAGCGCCCTGAATAGTTGTTCTCCCCCACTTCTATAACCTCCCACAATTGGCTCCTCCTACGATGATCATAATAATTCTGAAAATTTGGTAGTAAACCAAAATCGATGAAGACATGAAATATTTTCACAATTTCGCTTCCGGTTATATGGCACTCCCTGTATATTGTTTATTTTTGGATTCTAGGACAATTTCTAGACATATTTTATGTATAATCTCATATACCTATCTGTATCTGTTTCTGAGATATTTATCATTTGTAGTTCCTAAAAAATGAATGCAACTTTCACATGGTGGTCAAATAATGGGCCTCAAAAAATTAAATTTAGAAAGTGCGAAAAGTTTTTCAAATAGAACATCCCTGCTTTTATAATATTTTCCTACTCGGGTGCGGTAAAGTGCACTTTTTCGCACTCATTTTTTTCCGCATTGCAAGGTAAAGTTATTTCTCCGCATTGCAAGATTAATTTACAATAAATGTATAGTAAACCTGCAATTTTGAGTTTATGTGTGTAGAGCGAAAATACTCATTTGCACCAACCTTTTTATGAGATGTTTAAGCGAAGAAAAAATCATGGCGGAAAAGTAACTTTACCGTATTAGTGTGGAAAAGTTATTTTTTTGCACTTATTTTATTTCTCAAAAAAAAAACATTCAATCAAAAAACGATATTTGATTTCTCAATTAAAAATACACTTTTAATCATCTTTGTAAATAGAGGCTTTCATTTTAGTAATTTTACTATACATTACAATACATTAATTTTGTAAATAACACATGCGGAAAGCGTCTTTCCCGCCCTTTAATTGCCAAAAGTACCACTTTCCGCACTTGTTAGGTAAATAACTACTTATCTTGTTCCCCGTTTAAAATTAAGGCAAATTTTTATTAAGTTACTTATTTGAAAAATGATTGATCCTGCATTAAGTGTCTGGCGAATTTAACGTCACTATGACGTAATTTGACAGTTGCCAAATTGTTTTTAATTTCGTATAACACGTTTGTATTGACCAATCTGAGTATTTTCCTAACTTGTTTTCCAAAGTTTCTTTGAAAATTTGAAGCGTTTTAGAATTTTTCTACAGTTTGACAACAATGTAAATTTTGGCAACTATGACGTTATCCTTATTTTGTTTGATATATTGGTTTGCAATAAATATTCTTGTTTCTTGAATTTGTAGGGCTAATTTCGAACTTACCTTTATTGTTAGCCCTCTCAAAATTAAGTAGTTTGAGATTAGATTTTGTATTTTTTTTTAAGGTCACTGAGTAAAAATAAAACAACTGCGTTCGTGTATGCTTTTATTTTATTTTTTACAAAAATACTATAATTCAGAAAAAATTGCAAATTAAGAACGACAAAAGGAACCAAAAATTACAAATCCGAGTTTTCCTGAACTACGCACAAAAATGGGAGAATAATAGTAATTTACTTAATATTAGATAAACCCTGTATTATTTACGGAGATCCTGACTTAGGTACTTTATTATAAAATAGCAGCGTTCTCCATACACACAAAACTTAATCTTAATGTGTGCTTATAAATTAAACACCCGTGGATAATGATCAAAATAATATAATTCTGTAATGGTTATTAGAAACAGCATGAAAACCTAATTGTATTTACATAATACATTCTAAAGAGTTTTGTTTGCTGTTTCTTATACTAGTTACTAGATAAAATTGAGCAAAAATATTCATCAACTATATTCTATAAATTTGGCATGAAAACTAGTATAATAACAATGTCATATAATTCTTAACTATGTACAAAATATATACAAATTTGGCTGGTAAACAAATGTCTCAAATGTGGCTTACTGAAGCGTATAAAGGGTGTTCCACAAAACATAGACAACTTGAAGCACTTAAAAAAGTTTGAGACACCCGGTTTAAAATTCTAGCTCAGGCTGTCGCATACCAAACAGCCTACAGTTAGAAACCAGCTTATTCAAATACAGGAATCTCTAACATAAAACAGCCGTTATTGCTTTGGCTTGAATTTTGGATACCACTCGACTTTTTACTTTCTGATTTTCTTAATTCTGCTGGGATGGGTGCGTCGTTCGAATGAGTTTTTCAAGTTCTTTATCAAGTTTTGCACCGTATTCAACTGCCAGGAAGTGACTGCGGGATCGCTGCAATGCTCCAACCAGCTTAGAAACTTTTCGCCGTGCTCTAGAGCCTCGAAAGCATCCAAAGGTTCCACATCTTCTTTGGTATTGTGCACGTTGTTGTTTAACGGTAAATTGTCCAAAACTAACCGGTTTTTGGTGCCATTTTTGGGTTTGTTGTCTTCTACAGTTTTGTTCTCCTCTTTGGTGTGTTCTTCTATGGTTTTGGTGTCTTCCTTGGTTTTGTTCTCGCTGTTCACTTCCCGTTCACACTCTTTGGTGAGCTGTTGGTACAGAATGGGTTGGCTTGGACTTGCTTGACCTGTGCTGGCGGCTAGAGCGGCGGCAGCTTGTAGCTGCGCAATCTGGAAGTTTTGGTGGTATAGTAAGTTCATTTGAAGACGCATTTGACTGGCACTGTCAGCTGACAGGTATGAAGCGTCTCCATTAGATGCGGATGTGGCTGTGTTGGTGACGTTGGTCGCTGAAGAGGTGCTGGGGATAACGAGTGGTAGAAATGGCACCTGGGGGTTGGAACTGTAGGGCTGTTGTCGTAACCAGAAAGAGACACTGTCATAAACTGAGGGTGTTTGCTCCATTCTGCTTTGGTACTGGTGATGGAGTTTCTCGCGTTTGTCTACAGTGGTTAAAAGACCAGTTGCTGGTGGTGATACTTTTGGAAGTTTGGTTAGAGTTCCTTGCTGTTGTTGACATAAATTTATCATGTCCATCCACTGGTTGAGTACTGGTTTGACTTCTGGACGGTTGAGACCTAATTGGGCACTCAACTTGGCCAGTTCAGCTTTATTTTTTTCTTTATCTGAGAGTGCAATTTTCTCGGTTACTACAGCTTTTGTGAGGTTTAAGGGAGATGTGTTGGCTTCCCTTTCTGGTACTGCAGGTTGTGGGTATTCTCCTTCTAGCGTTTGATTCTGGACGGACTCAGGAGAGTACGAACCATCAGAGATGTCACTCTTAATGCTTAAATTGTACGGTTGTTCAATAGCTTGTGATTCTAATTTGATCCGTTTCGACATTACAGTAAAGCTTTCAGATGCTTCGTCGATTGTATTATTGGTTTCTGGAGAGCTGATCGTTTTTACTTGATAGCTGATTTTATCATGGTTCTTACACCATCCTCTGAGCGTTGACTCGGGTACTCCGATATCCCGAGCTACGGAGGCTTTGCTTTCACCTCCAACACTCACTCTGGTGATAGCGTTCAGTTTCTCCATGGGGGTGAGCGATCTCAGAGGTCGCTTACCGACTTTCGTGGCCGACATTCTTATCAATGAACACGTACACCACCACTTAAAAGTTGTTTAATAACACTTTTCACAGCACGTGCACCGCAACCAATCAAACGAAAGGAATCAGTGCGCAGTTCTAAAAACTTTTTCACAACTTTACTAGTCCTGTTGCAATCAACCCCGAAAACTTTTTCGAATAAGTTTTTGCGCGCCGGCACCGAAAATAAAGGGACAAGTTGACTCGATCGCGGCCGGTAAATAACTGAGTGCGGAGACTACTGAGAGCGACCGGCAAGGGCGAATAGTTTCTTGAGAGTAAACTCGGTGGTCACTTCCTTTGTCCAGCGGATCAATACTTGCGAAAACGGACCCAACTATACAGAGTGAAGCGCAGGGCACACCGAGGGCAGGGGTACCTATAGGTTTGCGTGTCGCGGCTTGCTTGACGTGACAACCGACTAACTCCCACCACCCCCCCTAACCTGATCCCCGATCGGTCCCTTTTGCGCGAAGACGCATTTACGCAGCCGAAAAAGGGCGCCCCCGGTGGGTTCGCGAGACACACGGGTCGCCTCATCCGTTTACGTCACGTGCTGGGGCCGCTTCGAACAGCTGATGAGGGACCCTCCCCCGTCAACCCCCCCACGCCCGCAACTGGCTCCAGCTGACAGTGGCAGCGCGTTTAATATGAATTTCAATGCATAATGAAAATATATTATCACGGATTTCAGGCAATGATAGCAACAAGTGTGCGTTTGGTTAAACTTTTTTCCTGTTTGTTTTTGAAATGAATTGGGTGTCACAGCTAAATGCTTTAATGAAGAACTCCAAACCTGAAAAGCTGATGTGTTCAGTTTTTGTGAAACAAACGATGGTGCAGTTGTACTTTTTGTTCCAGGAGAACTGGCAGTTAGGATATTAACTTTGATGACGTCATATTAGAATTCACTTCATTTTGTACGGACAGATTCAGTGAACAAATGTAGTTTTTTTCTATGAATGAATGTGGATCACATAAAACATTCTCAAATGCATGCAAAGCGTTCTAAAAAGAATGCAATGAAAATAATATAATTATATTAATTATTATAAAATAATATAATTACCTACTTTGAAAACGAATCTTTTAAGGGAAGAACAGAAGTTTATTCACTTTTTCCACCTGAAATAATTCCGCTAAACCAAAAATGAGCTGATTTTCGTACCATTTTTTTACTTACAAAAATTGCAGTTGGGTAATTTGTGATGACAGGACGAAAGCCTGTCAATTCCGTCAACTGTCAGCAACTCCTAGATAGAAAAAACTCAGAAACATGTATGAAAGGAATATTTCTCTGAAACGTGAAAGTCTATAAATTGCATGATTCAATTTCATGCTGGTTGTCAAGGCCGCATTCGTTTTCACCCTCCATGGAGCTAGCAGAGCGTTTTTGATGTCACAATGCCGTAATTTGACAGTTGGTCAAATTATGGTTTTTCCAAATTACGTCAATGTGACGTCAAGAACGCTCTGCTCGCTGACGTTTGATTAAAAGTTTTGTAAAGATTTTGTATTTCCAATAATAGCGCTAAAATATCCGGCCAAGACTACAGGGATCAACAGATTGGTCCAGTTAAAAAACCATTTTCAAAAGGACCGCCGTTATTTACCTACATTTTATGATATATACAGTGTGTCCCGTTTTTCATGAGTGCAGCTTGATATCTCAGTTAATATTAGGTCTGTTCGCAGAAAACATCACTAGTGTTGAAAACCAGTCAGGAATTGCCTCTACAAACAGACCTAATAATTCATTAAATTATGGTGGTGATTGTATGTCAGAAAAATGAAGTATTTGGCATAGTAAACATTTTTATTTACCATTGGCGTGCTTGGAAAGGGTAAAATGATTTTTCTGTCAATTTTTTACTTAATTTTTCTAGCATACTATCACCAACATAATTTAAAGAAAATCGCATTATTATTAGACTGAGATATCAGGGTGTACTCGTGAAAAGCGGGACAAACTGTATAGTATGATATAGGATTATACAGGGTTAACCACCCAAGCCGTTCATTAAAAGTTTATCAGGATCAAATATTTACGAAGGCGTAGAAGGGCCACAAACATTTTTTTTCTTAAATTCCGACTTCGAACTCAGAATTTACATTGTCACATTGCATAAGCTCTTCAAACCAAATTAGACAACAAATTTCAGTTTGGCAACATTGCAAACATTCTTCGAAGCAAATTAGTAAAATTTGTTAACTTTGGCAACATTGCAAACACACTTCAAAGAAATTAGTCGGACTTGTCAGTTTGGTTACATTACAAACACTCTTCGAACCAAAATTGTAGAATTTGTTAGTTTGATAACATTGCAAGGATACTTTTGAACCAAATTACCAAGTTTTGTCAGTTAGGCAACATTGCAAACAGTCTTCGATCTAAATTAGGAGAGTTTGTTAATTTGGCAACATTGCAAGCAAACACACTTCAAAGAAATTAGTTGAACTTGTCAGTTTGGACAGATTGGAAACACTCTTCAAACCAAAATTGTAGAATTTGTCAGTTTGACAACATTGCAACTAAATTCCGAGTTTAAAGTCGGAATTTAGTTAATTTCTGAGTTTGAAGTAAAAATTTAAGAAAAATAACGTCTGTGGCCCTTCTACGCTTTCGTAAATATTTATAGAAATTTGAAATTAAAACAAATTTGATGAGTGCTATATTTTAAAAATATTTTCATCTTTCTGTCACTCTTCCAGTTTAACCGGAAGTAGATGTCAACTTATTGCTTCTTTTAAATGGAACACCCCGTATATTATTGTAATTTTGAATAGTCTTATCGATTTCAAATAATTTTGATGTAACTAACCTATGGCTATATCTGCAACAGTTTTCGAAATATTGACGTTTGAATAATGACATTTTTAGTTTTTGGAATATCATTTACCTCCTAATCTGAATAAGATAGAGCAATTTTTTGAGAGAGTTTTATTAGAAAATTTGACAGGTGTCAATTTTTTTACACCTGACACCTGTCAAAATTAAAATATTACCAAATGATAAATCTTAAAAAGTTAAGGTACAACCGTTTTGCTCTATCTCGTTCTGGTTAGGAGTTATGACACTTGGAAACCTGAAAGTGTCAATATCTCGAAAACCGTTGTAGATAGATATAGGTTATGATACATAAAAAATATTTGAAATCGGTAGGACTGTTTAAAAATACAATAATATACAGGGTGTTCCAATTAAAATAAACAGTTTGGGTGGCTAAAACTCTGTATAGTATGATACAAAATGAAACATAATTACTGCAATAAAATAAAGCAAAACACTACGCAACACAAAATGCGCAAAAAAATTTTATATCAACAAACATAGTTTTTTAGTTGTTTTATTAATTTTTTAGTATTTATAGTAATAGTAGTTTTAATTTATGCATTTATGGTGCCTTTAATTATTTTTGCAATATAAGTATGAATTAAAGAATGTTTTTTTTTCTTATAATTTACTAGGGTATGATAAAAACCTTCAAATTAAATGACGTATGACAAAATAATTAGTTTTAATGTCATAGTTATATTACTGTGGAAATTATCTGAGTTTGTAAACTTCGTTTTTTCTATTCCCAGAAAAATATTATTTGTGACTGTGTGTCATAATAATGTTGTACAGAATTCTATCCCAATTTAACAAAATGTGAGTAACTTATCCATAAATTTAAAGGGCCAAACGTCCAAACGAGGTCCCTCGCTCAATCGCCACGTTAGGCCATTTAGAGGGGTAGAGGGGTGGAAAATGGGGTAGTGCGGCGGCGTAGGTAGCCCGCGAGCATCTCTGCCCATCCCCCCGGATCCCCAAAGTTCCCCGGGGATCGCGGACCGCGAACTGGCACCCACAACCCCCTCCCAACCCCCCGATTTGCCGCCCCCGGATGGCCGTTCCGTCGACCCGGTTCACACGGGGGAAATTCCCGAAATGGGGAGCGATAACGGGGACATTGGCTCGCTTCCTATCTACTCAGTCCAATCAACTATTAAAATGCAATTAAGAAAAACGTTTTAGAAAGAAATTGCAGCGGGTTCTATAGACGTAAACATTACGAAAACGCAATTACGCGTTCCGATTTTCGAAATGTGATGACTAGACATCGAAAACAAACGGTGGCACATTCGCGATCGCGATGTTATTGTCTGGCTAATGTCTACGTTTAGTATTTTTGCACGATTAGAAAACAATAGAATTTATTGATATCGCAAGTTTAATCATCCTTCTTACATAATAACTTACCTTATCTATTAAAACCGCTGCAGTTTTGAATTTCAAGAACGCATTAATGAACCAATCATATAATCAACTCGTTAACACTGTCTTAAAGTATCAATTAGAGAAACGTCAAACGGAATAACTAACGTTAGATCTATTCTTGTTTAATTTGGATAGCAAACAAAGATAATCACTGACTAATTTGAAAACAACTGGTCAGGTAATTTCGCTTATAAAACGAACAAATCAAATCAATCAATCATTATTGATTGAATCATCATCATTATTTGAAATTTAATATCTCGATAACATGAAGAACTAGAGAAGCCAGTTTTGGCTCATTTTGTAGTTTTTTATCCTCTTTCTAATGGCGTACCATCATTCAAAAATTGAAAAAATGCGATTTTTTATTTTGCTCCAAGAATGTTTCAATGCACAGTATTTATACCAAAATACCTTAAATTAGGTGAAATAAGCACTTTAAACCTTAAAATGAAAAAATGCCATTTTTCGTCAAAATTGTCAAACACTTTTTTTTCTTTTTCACTTTAAAATGTTTCATGTATAACCAATAGTTCTATTTTTTAGGCGCAAAACTAGCGTATTGCTGTAGTGTTTCACACAAATTGAATTGTGAAATGAATTGCAATCATCTTGTCACTTTTGGCATCTTTAAACGAAACAAACTTCCAAATCACTCAGAAACAAATTTAATTCATGGACGCCCATACTCAAAACCCTCAAATCTGATTATTCCGAGCGCTTTCGTTATTCATCCAGCCCAAAACTTTAAAGCTCTCGTTGATGGTAATAAGCGTCCGAAAAAGCTTTTACACGATCTGTTGTTCACCGACAACAACCTGTTGAAATTCTTTATTTAAGTACACCGAATAAAGTTTCGAGTTTACCGTAATAGAGCAGCACACACGCTATTAGACAGCTACTGCGTTTAAAGTTTCGTTAAGTTTTCCTTTGTTTTGTTTGTTTTTTTGGTTACTCACATTACAGCCTCAAAGTCCGGAGCAATAATTTGTTTGTTGTTAACTGAATTAAGGTGGTAATCCAAACGAGTAAATTCAAGTATACGGTGGTCGTGCTGGTGTTACTTTGAATGATAGAGCCCTATTAATGTTAAAGGAGCATTTTATATCTTTTTTCTCTTTCATTCATTCATTCACAAATACGTCTCATGAATTTATATTATCTTCTTGCAAACTGATGTTATTAATGATTTTGTTGCCCAAGAAAGGTTCTGTGCACAGTAAATGACATATTTAACCAAATGACCTTAAACTATTTTAAAAAAACAGTTTAAACATTTAAAAAATTGAAAAAATGTAATATTTTGGTAAAAATTGCAAAAAAGCAATTTTTTATAATTTAGAGTCCTTTGGCAAATATTAAAAAAAATTTTGATGTAGGTTTGAGCAGTTTAAAAGCTATTTTAAAGTAAACTTGTATCAAAAATGACAATTTAAATGTTGGCACATCTTTACCATACAATTTCAAGCAAAATCATTACAGAACACCCGTGAAGTATCAAACTGGCTTAAAAAAGAGAATGCAAAAAGTTTATCTAGCAAACTATACAGGATGAGTCAAGGTTAAACGGCCAAACCTATATCATGCCTAAAGGATTTGGATTTTAAGCAGAAAGTTGTAATAAAGTTGTGTCCGAAAATGAGTCGTTACCGAGATACAGGGTGATAAAGTTTATATTACATAACTTTATTCTTGACAAAGCAATATTAATTTTTCTACATACACTACAGTTACAATGTACAGGGTTATTGATTGAATTTAGACCACTCCAATACAAGTTTTACTTTTAGTTTTAGAAGAAAACTTTCCATACGAAAGTGATAGATACAAAGGATCTGTACAGGGTGTCTCAATTTACGATTTCACCTCCACTGCGAGTAACATTGACTACTACTTCACTCTTCCTAGAATTGTTTTAAATTGCCTGATGCTTCATGGATCATTTTGCAAGTTCCATAAACATCTAAATGCTATTAAGAACATTCTAAAATAAGCCAGCGACCTCTACAAGTGTTTTCAACCTTTCTAGAATTGTTTTAAATTGCTAAATGCCTCTAAGACTATTTTGAAAGTTCCACAGACCTCTAAATGCTATTGAAAATCTAAAAAGTGCCATATTCGTCTACAAACATCTTAAACTTTTCTCTAACAGTTGTAAATTGCCAAAGGCCTTTAGAACAATTTTGCAAGTTCCATAAACCTCTAAATGCTATTGAAAACCTTTTAAAAAGTGCCGTAGATTTCTACAAGTGAAAAACCTCCTTAGAATTGTTTTAAAAATTGCTAAATGCCTCTAAAGCCACTTTGCAAGTTCCATAAACCTCTAAATTCTGTTGAAAACTTTTAAAAAGTGCCACAAACCTCTACAAGTGTTTTAAATTGCTAGATTTAAAACAAGAGGAATAAAACGCACTTTTTTTGTCTAAAAACCCAACATGGCACCCATAAGCAAAAAGAAGTGGCCAAGAAACGAAACATCGGGCGTTTCCGAGTTCCCAATTGTAAAACGGTGAAATTTAAATTACCCTGTGCTGCTTTTTAAAATTCCCAAACGTCGTAAACTAAATAAATCATATTTTATAGGTCTGTCAAGTATTTTATTGCTGATAAACAGGAGTTATATTGCTTGGTTTGCAAACTAGCCTATGCGCCAAAAAGGTAAAGTGAATAGAAACACGTGATCAAAAAGGTTTCTTTTTCGTAACAAAGCTATACGAACAAGTTTATTGGCAATAATCGGCTCTTTGGAACACTAGATTGATCTGCAGTAAATGCAACAACAAATGCACAAGTTTTTGGTTTCTAACTTAAAGTGACTATAGCCACTTTTGAAGCAAACCACGTGCTAATCTTAAAAATTTTCCAGACTAATTTACGACCCGGTCTGTGTCAACCACCACAATCATTTTAGTGACTGTACGTACCATTTATGAACTGACAAAATTGTACCTAAACAACACACACTTCTACTTCATTTCATAGCAATTTAGGCCGGGATTAAACCCAACTGGAGTCATAGTCGTAATTATAAACTCAATTTGTGTGCATAATAAAGTAGTCCAGGTGTTTCACTCTACTAATATCACTCAGTATTCAATTTACTTTTTTTTAAGGGCTATTCTTATTGCAATTTTCCTATGACTGCTACTGTTGGGTATGCAACCAACCAAACAGGCTTGCGTTTAGTTGGTTGCAGTCCACTCACCAAAAAATTACTATACTCAATATACTTTTAGACATTATAAGTTTAAAAATTGAATAGTAGTTTGTGAGTGGCTCTTGTTCTTTACCACTAAATAATTTCGTAATAATAACTACTAAAATAACCATCAAAATAGTGTGTAACTTATCTGGACAAATGGTGACTGTTTTGTCTTACTTAACTTTTGTTGGGGCAGTTTTTATATGGTAGAGCTCGAATCAGCTAAGAAAAGGCCACAGGCGTCATCAAACGATGATGTCACGATCTCTGTACGTCTCGCTTTAAATATTGCTGCTCTCGTTACTTTCCAAGTTGTTGCAGCCAGTCAGTGGCGTGCTATTATTTTATCAGTAAAATGAAACATTTTCGTCGTTTTTAATAAAGAAAATAAAAGACAACAAGTTTTTCAAAGGAATGGAAACTCCTTCTGCTTCTTTCTTCATAAATTGTAAGACGTTACTGACGATTTCACGGCCTTGGCTGTATATGATAACACCTTTCTTTCCAACCTTTTTGAAAGACATTTTGACAAAATAACGTTTTTTATTCATAACACTATGTGAACTTCAACTGCGACCATCAACAATACAACCAAAACACCAGACTAAAACGGAACCTAACCTAACCCCCTAAGTCTCCCTGTCCGCCACTACATTTTTTTAAACTTGGCAACACCGTTTAGAGTGCCTGCTAGTAAAAGCATATAAAAAGGTCCAAATGTCCCTGGCCGCTGCCGCATCTGTTTTAATTGTGTCCAAGTAAAAACCGTACTACGTTGCCAAGTGGCTTTTTGACCGCTTAACAATATATTTTCGGGAATATTTTAATAGGACGCCTCTGATTATATCTAATGCGACGGCAACTGTAGAAGGAGAAAGAAATAGTTTTAAAAACTGCGTCATTGATGATGCGGTGGCCTTTTCTCATCTGATTCGAGCTCTACTGCTTCTTCAATATTACTAAAAATGGCACTTACGATTAAAACAGGTTCTGACAGTGGTTCGTAAATCACGTGATCCGCAATAAAGCTGGCGCAGTCCTGCCACGTGCTCAATTGCGAATAGGGCAGTGTTGTGGGTCGAATTGTGGTGCACACCATTTTCTAAATAAAACATTTCGTGTTCGTTTCATTTTTGTACGAAAACACCACTCACTTGCATTCCGCATTCGTTATCGCATGCCAAAAACAACGGTTTTCGGTCTGGATACTTGAAGCAAAACTGTCTTCTAAAATTCTCAGCGTACAAAAGCAACAATCTCTCTTTACCCGAGTTTTTCAAGTAACTTTCCGGAAAATTGGTGCGATCTTCGAACGTTACGTCACTTAAATCAGGCCAACACAGTTTGATCAAGCCTAGTTCCTCAGCGATCATTTTTAAATGGTCTGGAGTGATTTCGATGGGTTCTGGGAGTTCCCTAACTGGGGCATCCAGCATTTCTATGTAGGAGAACGGTTTGGGTTCCGGTTCTCCTTCTTCAGGATTATCTTCGTCCGGTTGCTCATCGTTTTCTTCACTAGTTACACTTTTCTCGTTTGATGGTGATTTTTCTGGTTTTTCTTTCGTTGATTCTGTGTCTTGTTTTTCAATTTCAGCATTTTCAGACATTTTTAGTTAGATTTTTTTAACCTGTTAGGTTAGTTTGAAGGTTGATGTTTGGTTACCCAGGTGAAGTCAAATTGTATCCGTACATGGGGTTGTTAGGTCGATAGTTTTAAAGGGTGAATTATGGTGAGTCTATATGTGCGTGAATTACAACAGTATCGTAGATGTGAAGATTTACACACTTAACCATCATATTGGCTAAACCATTATTTTACTCTCGTTGATTGTAATACTTGCATTTATATATTTTCTTACATAAAATAAAACATACATAACAACGCTTGTTAATACAATATACAATTTGTTACAAGAGACTTAATATGTGTTAAATGGAGGTTGGCCATATTTCCGGAATACCTCACTCCAAAATGGTATACTGTAACGATCAGCGTTGTTATCAATCTCCAAAGTTTTGTTAATATTGAGATAGACTAGGGTTTTGATGTTGGTGGGTGGCCACGTGACATTCTGCAGTAAGTTGTCTTGTACTGGGGTTGGATTGCTGAAATGTTACCCATTTTAGTTAAAAAACAACTTAAATTGCTCCCAGAAAATCTACCCAGTTTTGGCGAAATTGGTCCACAGTCGTACCAATCTGTTCCTAGTTAAAATATCCTCTTGAGGTGCGTTATCAATATTGCTGCATTTGTTCCATAAATAGTTAATTTCTTCACGATGGGCCACTCCTATATAAAAGACATGTTAATTTCTGTGTGAACCTTGGAATCCATACTAACCAGGCCTATTCCGAACTTTACCATCAACGCCCAAAGGGCCTTGATAGGAGAAAATGTAGAAATATGTGGGGGCATACTTGGAAGATTGGCTTATGTACTCGTAAATTGGTCTGGCAAACTGATCATCTGTTACAAACTAAAGAGAAACATTTTGATACAAACTATTGATCAAAAAAAGTAACATACTTGAACAAGTTGATCATTAGAAAGCAAAAGGGGCCTCCAACCAAAATATTTTACTCTAATCAACTGCGCCACTAGGATTTTGATCAGATTACGTTTAATGTTTAAACTACCAGGCACAAGTCTGGTCGAAAATATATCCTGGGTGACCACATAAGGTTTTAAATAGTCAATTACTGCAAACATTACACCTTTAAAAATTGGTTACAATTAGAGAAATTCCACTACCATTTATACTCTCTAGAGCTTCTTCAGAGTTGAAACCTATTATAACCGGAATTCGGTTGAAATCTCCGTCTTTCAAAATGCTATGACTGTGATTTGTTATAACAGCTCCAGGATGATTGACTTCAGTTGCAGGCCCAAAACCTAACCCATCCAAAGGACTGTGAAATATGGTTTCCTGTTTAAAAACAAAAACAGTCAAAGCTTTTTGTATTCAACCAAAAACAAAACTTATTACCCCCAAATCCGTGGAAACGGACACAACATACAAAGTCCGGTAATCGACTCGACGAAGATGTTCCACCAGGTCTCTGGAATCTTTAGCATCAATGTCCAGAAGATGCCCAACAGCAAACGCGGACTTCCTTGGATGTCTCGAATACGCCCACTGGTTTAAACTGGTACCACTTTGCAAAATTGCTTTGTGGAATAGTCCTAAAATTTGTGATTTCAACTTTCTGATTTTCATAACTGAAAAACCATAACAACCTCGTCCTAAAGGACTTTGAATTAAAATTGAAATACTGGCCGCACCAGCACCTTGTCCAAACACCGTAACATTTTTAGGGTCACCTCCAAATTTGACAATGTTGGTCTGCACCCATTTCAGAGCTAAAATTTGGTCTTTGATCCCCCAATTACCGCTGGCAATATGGTCTTCAGTGCTCAGAAAACCTGGAAAATCGTCACAACTTATAAATTTTCGTGGTAGTAGTACGTGTGTAGTACCAAAAATTCCAACACGATAACTGAAAGTGACCACCACTACATCTTCATTGATAAAATAGTCTGGACCGTAATGTTCCAAGTGTGGTGACACCCCTAGGAAAGTATCGCTTTGAATCCACACCATTACAGGCAGAAGAGCAGCATTTTCAATCTTTAATAAAAATTACATTAACAAAAACTGACTGATTTTAGGGTGATAGATCTCACTTTAGGCGAGAACACATTTAAATACAAACAATCTTCAGACCCTGCCACTGTAAGAGAATGGACACACTGAGGACCATCTTGGGTTGTCTTCAAAGTACCATTCCAAGCTTCAACTGGTACTGGTTCCTATAAATGTTTGTATAAACAATATCCTTACTCACCAGAAAAGTCGTCTTACTCGAAACCGTAAATCTCCTATTGGAGGTTGTCCGTAGGGGATACCTTGATAAGCGTGGTAGGTTTTGTTCAGAACTTTCGAAACCAATTCCCTTCCTTCAATTCGTCCAGTTGAAATATCGATAATTGTTTCAGCACGATTAGTAACAACCTCTGGAGTAGAGGTTTCAGTTTCTATGGTGGTAACTTCTGTTGTACTGATTGGATTAACGGTTGTTGAATAATCAGCAGGCTGAATTAAATTCCAACTTAAAAACACTTTTGATCACTTAACTATTGACTTACCGAAATGATTAATAGAGGGCCAAGTGGAGGGCGAATAATTTCTTCGGCATTTAGGTAAGTACCTAAAGCCAGCAGCAACCACACCACATTCCCACACATTTCATCGGTTTCTGTATGAGGTTGGTTTACTGAACAAAACACTTTTATAGTTGTACCGAATATCATAGTGTTAATGCCAGACTTCCTCCCGATAGTGCAACGCATTAAAAATCCATTGGAAAAAATTCCTATCAGGTTCATAACTGATTTTTTTGTTAAATATATTAAAGAAAGGTGTGCAGAAGATTCTTGACTATGCTCTTTAAAATATACAGAGTGATTAAAAATACAACATTTTTAGAGAGCGTTATTTTAAAATTTTAAAGTGTTGCGTTATCACTTGATGGAGTAGAGATGTTGGTCTTATTAATATGTAATTGATACTAGACTGCATACTGTGTACCAGACTATCCAGAAGATTACTAGAACTTTTCATTGTTAATGTAGTGTTATATCAGTTTCAGAGATGTAAAAGCGGTAATTTTCAAGTCGGAAAATTTCCATTTCTGGAAATTTACCGGAAAATTACTTCATGCTTAAATGAAAACTTTCCTTTATAGGGAAAACAACTGTCAAACTTGTCATTGTTATTATCAAACTTCTCATGCATTCTAATAATTTAAGACATCTAAAATGATTAAAAGTACATTAAACTTTATTTGAATTGATATTGAATTGTTGTACAATGATTATAATTAAAAAACAAATTATTTTTGAATTTTCAGATTTTCCAATTTTTTCCGGAAAATTACCGGAAACTTTCTTAAATGTTATATACCTAACCTCAACACTTTTCAAAATAATATGAAATTTGAAAAAAATATTTATAAATTTATTCCTTCTGGACAACACATTCCCGGTATAAAAGCTTTAATCTTTCGGTAGAGTGACATTTCTACTATATATGGTATACAGTGTGGTCAAAAGAGAATTTCAAGGACTACAAATTGGTATATTGAACCACCCTGTAACTGTCAAAATAGCAGAGTTATGGGCTGTCACAGTAAAAACTGTCAAAATCAAACAACTCAGTTTTAACAGTATAAATAACTCACTTATTCGACGTTTTAAGTAAAAACAGTATATAGGGTGGTCAAAAGAGAATTTTAAGGGTTACAAATTGGTATATTGAACCACCCTGCAACTGTCAAAATAACAGAGTTATGGGCTGTCACAGTAAAAACTGTCAAAATCAAACAACTCAGTTTTAACAGTATAAATAACTCACTTATTCGACGTTTTAAGTAAAAACAGTATACAGGGTGGTCAAAAGAGAATTTCAACGGAAAGTTGGTATATTGAACCACCCTATAATTGTCAAAATAACCAAGTTATTGACAATACAATTGAGTAGTTTACAGGATGATTCAATAAATTTTTAACATCCTTATAACTTGTTTAATTTTCATTTTATAAAAAAAAATAGTAAATATGAATCTTGTAGATATTTGCATATACTTTATTCCTAGATCAGTATACAGGGTGTCCCAAATTTGAGGAACAATCCAAACTTATTATTTTTTATTCGATTCATGGAGGTTTTTACGTCACAATGACGTAATTTGACGGTTGTTCAAATTATGATTTTGCTAAGTTACGTCATCGTGACGTCAAAAACGCTCTGCTCGCTCCATGGAGCTTGAAAACGAATGCGGCATACGTCAAATCCTAGGCCTACTTGATGTAAAATGTTTGTATCGATATTCAATTGTTTTTGATCTAGAAGCCTTACCACTCTCCTCGAAGCAGAAATTCCCAATTTGAGCGAAATTTTGGTGCACTTTTTCAAAAAATCGTCCAAAACTCGCTTATTTGAAACGAATTGAAACACCCTGTATAACAAAAGAAAGCTAATGAACGGGGCTATCACACTCTACGTTAAGCGGGCACTATGTTGACCCGTTTAGCCGCTAGAGGGCGCCAAAGTTGACTCTCGTTTTTTGCAATTGTTGCTCAATATCTCAGGAACGTTTCAGGTTAGAGGTCTTAAATCTCTTTTTACCACAAATGCACCTCGATGGGATACAACTTTTACCTTCTATACACTTTTTTGTTACCACGCACCGTTTGACTTTAAAAAATTAAAAACTAGAATTACTAGAAGTAAAAATTTTGTATTTTTTTAAATTAATCTCGACTGCCTAAATACCTTCAAATTAATAGTACAAAAACGAAAAAAAAAATTTTTAATTTTCATATTTTTCAATTTTTTCGGAAAATTACCGAAAATTTTCTGGAAAAATTTCCGTAAATTTAATTTTCCGGAAATTTTACATCCTTGCAGTTTTGTACAACAAAGCTTTTGCTCAATCACTGTATTTATTTATTTTCATTCCATATTTTCAGCTCTACAAACTGAAACCAATCGATCCATCCGCCACATTCTTAGCAATCCTAACATCAAATCTTTTAACCAAGCAGTTGCTGTTTGTCTTAGTCAACTGCAATGTGCTAGAAAGAGACAAACATAATTTACGGTTAAAAAGGTCAGACTAATCGGATGATCCGTGACGTAACCGATGTGTCACCTAACCTACTGACAGGAGCATGCCCAGAAAAGTCACAGAAAAAACCCAAATTGTTTTGATTGTTGTTGTTGTTTGTAATTTAACTAGAAAACTCA
Source organism: Ips typographus (assembly GCF_016097725.1). Classification (NCBI taxonomy): domain Eukaryota; kingdom Metazoa; phylum Arthropoda; class Insecta; order Coleoptera; family Curculionidae; genus Ips; species Ips typographus. The sequence goes on along the minus strand of NC_138426.1, from coordinate 6,851,393 downwards.
TTAATTAGTGTAGTGAAATTGTTTAAAAATGAATCAGTCGCATACGTTATCTATTTGGGCGATTTATAACCGTTGAACGAAGTAAGTTATCCACGTATCAGCTGCGCCCCAAAAACTAGGCCGAATCCATTCTAAAATAAGAATTCGAAAAAAGCCCTTCAAGGATTACGACTGGCTAGAATGGCGGACGAGCACAGCAGCGAGGAATCCGACCTCGAGAATCAGACCGAATTCGCTGGCGTTTTAAGCAAATGGACAAATTACATCCATGGATGGCAGGACAGGTACATTGTGTTGAAAAATGGCACCCTGTCCTACTATAAGAGCGAACATGAACGGGGTTATGGGTGCAGAGGAGCCCTGTCCCTTGCCAAGGCCGCTATCAAGGTATTCCATTAGCTAATTAACTTTAGGATCAAATTTGTATAGTGTCTATGTCTCTGTTCATGTATTGACACCATTTGGTGATAATTAATCTTAGTTACCTACCTACACTTTTAAAGAAATTACTCACTGACTTGAGTTGTTGATGTGGGGTTTCTTTTAATCATCTTAAAACTTTAAGTGTCTAGAGCTATTATTGGTTAAAGGGTTAAAACCAGTAGGAAAAATACTAAATTGATTCAAATAGTAAGTTAGTAGTGTCTGTTCATTTTAACTGTCTATAGTTATTAGGGTGTTTTTATTAACAAAGAATTTTGTGCATAAAGTAGGATAGTATGTTGTGAAGGTTTGGCTTTTGAGTGTCCCTCTCAAATCGTCTAGGTTGGAGTGGCTTAAATCTCAATTTTTAATTTACTACTAAGGTTACTAATTAGTCATTTCAATAACACATTTTGTAATGACTAAGAAAAAAACATATAAAATTTAAGCCAATATCATCTTCTAGCATTTTCTATACATTTATTGACAGTAAATTCTAATATTATTTTCAGCCCCATGAATTTGATGAATGCCGTTTTGATGTGGCGGTCAATGATTGTGTTTGGTACTTGCGAGCCGACACCGTTGACAAAAAACAGGCTTGGGTGGAAGCTTTAGAGTCATGCAGGGTAAAAACTCCCATCAAAACTGCTGTTATTTTCTACTAAATGACATTTGAACTTCTTAGGTAGAATCAGGCTATGCTACCGGCTCAGAAACCAGTCTGAAACGACACGACTCTTCCGTGAGTCTCCAATCGAACAACCACAGCACAGCTTCGGGCAGTAGCTTCAAACGCAGCAGCCGAACTCTACACGAAAAACTCGCGGAAATCGGCACCTACAAAGACATTTTAAGTCAGCAGATTGACACTTTGCAGAAGTATTTCGATTCTTGTGTCGATAACAAAAAGGATTTGCCTAACAAAGGTATAGGAGTGGTTGAGTCCTCATTTGGCTTGTACTAATTACAATTTAACTGGTTCAAATAGAGAACTTGCCAGTGGTGGACTTCAAGGGGGAGGCGATAACTTTTAAGACTACAACGGCCGCCGTTATCGACACTTTAGCACATTGCTCTGAAATCGTGGTGCAAAGGGAAGAAGCTTGGAAAAAGAGGCTGGAGAAGGAGAGAGACAGGAGGAAAAAAAGCGAGGTGTTGTTGAAGAAATACTTTGAACAGCTGCAAAAGAATAGAAGTGTACATCCTGGACCTGAAATGGAGGTAAGTTTATGTTGATTTTTGGAAAGAAAATGTGTCAGGTGAATCACAGTCCTGTTTATAGTTTGTGAATGGTCAAAAAGGTTTTTCTTGACTTCAAAGAGTCAGATTTATTCATTAAGGACTGAAAGTACACTCGTTCACCTATTTGCCAACCTGTTGATATATTTTCATTAATTTGACAGTTTCTAAAAGTAGCCATATAACCTGTTTCACTAATATTGTTAAAAGTGACATTTTTGGTTATTTTAATTCAAAATTTGCAAGAAAAAACCTTTCCCGTCCGCCAGTATTTAAATATCCAACAAAAATGGAAGGTTCTAAGCATAAATTAAAATGGCTGATGACTATTCGATCCAAGTTTCTGGAGGTAGGTAAGTCATGTCTAATTATTTGCAATTCTAGCTTGCAAGTTTTTTTTTTTTTTTTTTTTTTTTAAGTTTTGTGATGCACCTAATCTTAAGATTAACAAGCATCCTAAATATAACCTAATTTACTACAGTGATTTAACTGTGACATTCCCAGCGGTCCATCACAGGTTTTCGCGTGTTTCGCACCTGGTCAACTGTTGTGCCTAACCCGCACTGTACTCTGCTTTTTCACAGTTCACTTCACAGGTTCACAAGCTCAAACGGTTTAGTTCTTTTGAGCCTCCTCACTGTGTTCTGGTTGTCTAGCAGTTGAAGCGCTTCAACATTCGGATGGTTGTGGAGTCTTTCTTCATGTCTCCTGGCTGCTATCGCTATTTCTTCTTTGACTGTCCGCACCTGTAGCTCCCGATGCAGATCCTCATTCCGAACATACCAGGGTGCATTTACAATGTTCCTTAGTACCCGATTCTGAAACACTTGTAGGCAATTGTAATTGCTTGGTTTGGTACAACCCCACAACGGAAGGCCATATGTCCACACTGGTTTAAGGACCTGCTGGTAAACCAGTAGTTTGTTTTTGATGGAAAGCTGCGAATCTCTTCCCAGTAGCCAATACATGCTTTTATATTTGAGTTTTAATTGTTCAGTTTTCATTTTAACGTGAACTTTCCATTTAAGCTTGACATCAAGGTTAAGACCTAAATATTTAGTAGTTTGTTTGCGAGGAATTATATTGTTGTTTAATTGCACTGAAAGATGGTTTACTTTTCTATTTGTAAAATTCATATGAACAGATTTATTTTCATTTAATTTAATCCGCCACTGTGCAGTCCACGCGTTTATGGCATTTACTGCATATTGAAGATTGGCAGTTGTCTCTTCTATGGAATTTCCTACTGCTAGAACTGCAGTATCGTCAGCAAATGTTGCTAGCTTTATGTTGTCTGTTACAGGTATGTCGCAAGTATATAACAAGTATAGCACTGGTCCAAGGACACTGCCTTGGGGGACTCCAGCGTTTATGATTTTTAATTCCGAGTACTCGTTCTCTTGTTTGATTCTGAAGGTTCTTTGACTTAAATATGATTCTAATAGCTTTGTATACTGCAGTGGAAAGAGCACCTTTAATTTCTTGATGAGGCCATCATGCCAAACTTTATCAAATGCCTGGGCGACGTCTAGAAAGACGGCGGAGCATATCTCCTTCTTTTCTAGGCAGTCTTCAATTATTTCTGTTATTCTATGTACTTGATCCACTGTAGAATGTTTGTTGCGAAACCCAAACTGATGGTCAGGAACCATCTGTCTTTCATCAATGATTTTCTTCAGCCTTGTATGAAAAAGTTTCTCAAATAATTTTGATAGCACAGGTAGGAGAGAAATGGGTCTGTAAGATTTAGCTTCGTTTACGGTTTTGCCGGGTTTTGGTATCATAATTACGTCTGCCGTTTTCCACAACATAGGAACGTATTTCAAGCGAAACGAAGCATTAATTAAATGGGTAATTTTAATAACCCCTTTTTTTGGGAGTTGCTTAAGTATTTCTCCCGTAATTAAATCATAACCTGGAGCTTTTTTGGAGTTTATGTTTTCTTTTATTTCTTTGATTACCTCCTTTGGTGTTACTAATTTTATTTCTAAACTTTTTTGTGTTGTTTCTGTTTGAGGACATTCTGCTTGTTTCTCGTTTGGTTGGAAAATATTTTGCAGGTAAGTGGCAAATAGAGCAGCTTTTTGTTTGTTGGTTCTAGCCCAGATGCCACTCTCTTCTCGAATTGGAGGTATTGATTTGCTTGAGCTTGCAAGTAACTTGCAATGGTCACATTCCATCAGCGATGAGTATTAGTTATCAATTTTATGATCACTATAGTCTACAATGATTGTTTGTGAATTTTATAGTGATCTCCAAATATTTCATTAGGTTGCTTGTATGTGTTAACAGGTGTTTTGCTGTGCACTAGCTTAACCATGCCCAAGGAAAAGAGGAAACAGCAATTTAGATTCTTAACTGTTTTCCTTGGTTTGTCCTGCTAAAAACAGGTTTTAGTTAGTTATTATGGTCTGTTTTGGTCTAAATAATTTGATAATACTTTATTTGGGGTTAAAATTAAGCGCGTTCAATGACCTTCTAAATTGTGCTATCTCCGAATTTTTAAGGATGTTTTCGGTGTGGTGGTTGCTAAACACATTTTTTGCCCCTTCAGTTAATTAAACTTGATACCCTGGATAATTGAAACTAATCAGTGATTTGGCAACTGGTAGCGTGACTATGCCTAAAAAAAGGGGGCTAGACAATCTGGGGGCCTTGACATCGGGGTCGATAACCAATTAGAATTTCCACTTTTTTGTACTTATTTCCAGGACAGAAAATGTTCTTTACTTCTTCATATAAGTTTACAGAGTGCTCCTGTTCTATTAAATCCAGTATTAATTAAAGTCCAAGTGCCGGGGGCAACCAATCAACTACTGCATGTAGTTGAATAAATAATTCACATTTCAACCATCAGTGTTTGGTTGAGCGTCGTACAGCGTACACGGTCGAATTACTACGCGCTCGTGACGAAAAAAAACGTGTTGCGTGTTATTCATTGTTTTGTGCGATATTTAACATGAAGTTTCGACGTTCCAAGAGGGTTTGTACCATTGTTAAACATCCCTTGACAGTCCTAATATATCATTTATTCAGTACCGATAACATTATCTCTGTAAATGACTAAGTTTCGTTGTTAATCGTCCTTGCTACAGTCATTTAAACTAACTGTGGTCGGTCAGTGTTATTTTTCTTGTTTGTGGGTAAAAGTTGACAAATGAATTTTCCATCGCCACATCAAAATTGATTGGCTTTATGTTCTAGAATAACAAAGCGGGTAAGATTACAGTATATTGACCCAGAGAAGCGACATCAACACTGAACAACATTATCTGTATGACTTTATTAATCTGTAGTGTGGAGAGAAGGAAACGCATTTCAAATGAATCACTTCTGTTTACGAGAGCATTTAGTAATTAGTAGCATTAGGATATTATAATCTCAGTTGTTTAATTGAAAACCACTCATACCTATTTTAAGCTTTTTTCTGCACCACTGAAAATTTTCCCAATTATTCTATTTATTGGTTGTAAAATGACTAAATATTGTAAAACCGAACTGCTAACGTTATTAAAAATACACAAACAACCTTAAATTTTGTTTGCTAAAGTGCTAAACAGAATTTAACCGGAACAGTTAAGAACTATTTTAGGGCCTAACTTACTTTAATACAAATAAAACTAATTAAAGCTGAATAATCGATTGGCATGCATAATATGCAGACAAAGTGCGACTGAAATAGCTGTTATTGTTCGATTATCATTCGATTCGGGTACGTACCACCGACATCATAGTAGAATAATTAGTAAAAACCCTATTGAAGCGATTTTTATCGTACATTTTAATGAGGTGAGAATGCCTTTTTTGACAGTTTGAAGGTGCAACATGGAGCAATATGCGAAAATATTTAACTTGAAGGTTGTTTAAGTAAATGTGTCGGTTTATCAGTCTTATGGTCAATGTTAATTTTACGGTTTAAGCTTAACTGACCCTTAAAAGCAGCAAAAGTGATGTTTTGCCATTATCAGAATTCGTTAGAAATCATTGATTGGGTAAACTTTTCGTAAAACTTTATTTGTTCATACCGTTGCTGAAATTACAATTAACAGCGTAAATAGAAGTAAGCCAGTATTAGCGTCGATAGCATAAACAGTGACACTTTTACGAAAAAAAATATAAATTATTTGGCTTCAACTAGTTATGTATTGTACCATCCAACAACGCATTGTCATTTCATTGATTCTGCAGTAAGCTGACGTTTGACAGTAGTCGGCGATGGCTGAATCGTGACAGTTGCAATTTATTTTCAGTTGCGTGTTTTTACGTTTTTCTTGAACTATTAAATATTGAAACGCATACATTTTTTAATTTTACACGGGTCATGTGTTCATTTGACGTTCCAGTGTTACTCCAAAGTGGGTTTCACTGCCAACTACTCTTTGTGAAAAATGAAATATTAAGATTACACTTAACTGAGATATTTATCGTTTAGCTCTATAATTAACGTACTTTTGATAACTGATTTTTACAGTGTTTTTATGTACTTAATTTTCAGATAAATCATGTTAATGCATCTTGAAATCAAAAAATTAAGCTGATAATGATACAGCAGCTGTGTTGAATATGTTACGCCACTGGTCTTCCGACCGGTTAACCGTAAGGATCGATAAACAGCGCTCGGGTTAGGGTAAACGGAGTTTGCCCGAACCTCGGTCAAAAATAATCCGGCTTTACTGCTTTAGTGATTATAATCCAGTCAGAAGCGTTCGTTCACGTTTCTATTCGGTACACGAGGTTGTTTTTGGGGGTTATAATTGTGAACTGGTGTTGCGTTTCAAATACCGTGGAAACGAGCTTGAAATCTCGGTGCAACTCTGTCGATTAACGTCAGGATTAAGGGAAAAAATGTCGACGGACAAAGTGTACGAATTTACGAGAAAACGATCACCCAATTTCACTAGGAAGGAGAACCGAGTGCTGGCCGAACTGTTGCAGGTTTACGAGGCTCAAATCGAAATTAAACGGACCGATCAAGCCTCGAATATGAGGAAGAACAGGGCCTGGCAGGAATTGGCCAAAGACTTTAATGCTCGATTAGGCGGAGATCCGTACAGGTACGCAAGAAACGGTTAGTTAAAATTGGTATCGGTTTTATTGGTCTTAAACTGCGAGTAGGAGATTTAATTGCACGGATTTGATTGTCGTTAAACGATATCAAATTCAAGGACACTGTTGGTGTGGTACCCACTTAATCAGTAGCGCCGATCACAATTTTTTTACTGATTTTCTTGCTTTTGTGTTTTTTTGACATTTGACATTTTATTTGCACTAGTAATTTGTTGACCAATCACAAACCAACAGCAGTCCTGGAATTCACGCAAATGCCACACATAACACTCACCATAAACCTATCAATTAACTATGATATAGACCACCCATGGAATGGTATTTTTTCATCACCCAAACCTTTAAAAAATTAATTAGTGACCAAATTAAACTCAACGTGAACTGTCAAACTACTGTACTTGATGTCACTGAAATCAAGATATGCAACCAGGCATACATTACTGGACGCACTTGTAAGTGAAATGTCTGTTAACAATAATTGTTTTGTCACTTGAATTATTGTATAGTAAAGTTCAACTTAAATTACAACAGCGTTATTATACCAGGGATATTTTTTAGCTCATTAGCATAGCAACAATTAAATAACGCATTCAATTATTGTTATAAGTTAATCAATATATTGTTATTCTCCCTACTCTGGTTTTGCCAGTAATTTTTCCAAGACTGCTTAGGATATACAAAATTGAATTTGAGACTTTAATAGTCCATCCATCTTTTAGGTCGGCAACCGTTTTAAAACACAAATACGACAACATTAAAAAGGAAGCGAGAAGAAATATGCGCAACAAAGCGAAAATGACTTACATCAAACGAAGTGTAAGCACGATCCCATCCGACACGTCCAACATCGAAATTGAAACTGTGGAAGAGGGTAACGAAGGAGAAATGTCGTTGGACGTCAAAGATTACATACGCGACACTTTAATGGATGATCAGAATGGAGACGACGATGCCAGCGATGTGGAGGAAAATGGTAAGACAAACTAGTCCCGGACAGGTTGAAGTTACTGATTTTTGGTCAATTTCAAGCTCCAGTTCAGCCGAAAATCGAAATCGAACAAACGGAAACGTACGAATTTGAGAACCAAACTCACAAGAGTGATGTGGAGTTTCACGTGTACAACTCACTAGAAGACCTACAGAGGAAGTGTTTCCTGGAAGAGCACAAGTTGAAGCTGCAGCACATGAAGGAGAAACACTCCTTAGAACTGGAGTTTATCAGGCAGAAACACAAAGAGACGATACGAATGATGAGGCAGGAGCATGACAGCAAAATGGAGTTTCTGGAAATGGAGAAAACAGTCGGGATTATTAATAAGTTGTAGTTTTAGAGAAGATGTTTGTTAAGTACAAAAGTTTTTGTAATATACGATGATTTTTTATAGTTATATTGCGATTTACTTAGATGTTAATAACATTATTGCGAAACAGCACTGGGCTGGATTTAAATTGTAACTATTCTTTAGGAAGGGCCTCATAGTGTGCTGGCTGACGATGAATTTTACGATGCCGTGGAATCCGGCCTAGACAAAATGGAAGAGGAACAGGAACTGAGAGAAAAACTGAAAACTGGACAAATTCCGATCACACCACCGCCCACTTCACCGTCACTACAACACAGATTATGGCCGGAAGTATGTTTGAATCCTTTTTTATATCACTTTTTTTACTATAATTCTTGTAGATCGATCGAGTAGTTAGGCAACAAGTGACAATGGCGAAAATGGGTATTGGCGAATGCGGCACCGGATGGCAATTATTCGCTGAGGATGGTGAAATGAAAATGTACCGGAGGGAAGAAGAAGTAGACGGAATGGTGGTTGATCCGCTAAAAGCAGTACACGTAGTCAAAGGCATTACTGGACGCGAAGTTTGTCATTATTTTTTTAATCCCAAATATCGATATGATTGGGAAAGTAAGTATTTCTTATTGGAGTACTAATTTAACCGTCATAACTTACACAATCAATTTTAGCTACTTTGGAACACATGACCGTGTTAGAAACGATCTCAGAGGATACGCTAGTTTTCCTGCAGACACACAAAAGAATATGGCCGGCCAGTCAAAGAGACGTGGTGTTTTGGTCGCATATGAGGAAATTGCCCAACGACCAAGACAGGGACGGACCGGATATGTGGACAGTTGTAAATAACTCGACTGTCAGTCCAGAACATCCGGTAAGTTGTTTTGTTACACAAGATGTGCTGTAGTTACTGTTAGTGGTAGTGGTGGTGAAGTAGTTTTTGAGTCAAGAAGGCGCTGAAGGTAATTTAACAATTTTTGTATCAGTCAATAACATAACATTAAATTAGTCTTTCGGACAAAAAAATACACTGGTATAATACAGAAATGTTTTATTTTAGGCCAACGCAGGTAAATGCGTTAGGATATATTTACAAGTATGCCTTCTTTGTCAAACGAGGGTGCATCCGCCGAAAGATGGCGCTCCCATCAGTAGAGACAACGTATCTTGCAAAATAACGTATTGTTCAGTTGGTAAGTTGTCTTTTATATTTATTTGTCACCTGCTGTATGCTCGCTAAAAGCGTTTAGACTAAATGATAAGTATAGACAAACAGTGGCAATGGAACTGAAACTTAATTTAAGTAAGCAGCGTGAGATCGATCTTTTGACTGTTGGAAAACATCAGTTTTAATGCGGCGTTGTCTAGTTGACAAATCACATTTTTTGATTTGTTTCTAGGCAAAAAATAACAGATTTTGTGTGTGTTTTCTTTAATTATTGTGTTTCGCTTCGTTGTATTTTTAGTTTAGTTATTTGTTTATTTTTAATATTCATCAAGGGTTATTTTATACTTAATACATTATGAATTTCATGTTTAATCTTAAAACAGTCACGTGACCATTTGTACCTTAAAATGAGTCACGAGATTTAGAGTTTAAAACTAAAAAACGGTCACGTAATCTTTAAAATTAAATTTATTTATAGAAAATAGTCAAGTGGCCCGTCAAATAATATTTTGTCATTTTCAGTCACGTGATCTTCAGGGTTCCGTTTTGGCATTAAATAAGAGTCACGTGACCTTTGAAAATATATTTATTATTGAAAATCGTCATGTGACCCTTTAAACATTATTTCACTATTTACAGTCACGTGACTTTCAGGTTTTCGGTTTGACATTAAAAAAAAGAGTCACGTGACCTTTAAGATTTCGTTTTGACGGTAAAATAATTGAAAATTGTCACGTGGCCATTTGTACTGTAAAGAGGGTCACGTGTCTTTAAAAATATCAGTTTAAACTAAAAAACGATTACGTGATCCTTCAAATGACATTTTGACATTTAAAACTGTCATGTGACATTATAAATTCCATATTTAATCTTAAGAGAGTCACGTGACCTTCAGGATCTGTTTTGACGTTAAAAAAGAGCCAAGCGATTTAAAGAAATAGTCTAAAAATAAAAACTGTCACGTGACGTTAAAAATGACATTTTAATCTTACAAATAGATACGTGTGTCAGTTTAAAACTAAAAACTGTCACGTGACATTAGGATTCCGTTTTGACGTTAAAAAAAGTCCCGTGACTTTTAAAATAAATAGAATCTTTATTATCGATACCTCAAACCAGAAATCCTTATCTTGTTTTGTTTTTCAAAATACGAGAAACAACTCAAATTTATTTGAAAAAATCAAGCTTTCTTACGCTGTTCAGATGGGATAGCAAAAGAAAGCGGATTATAGGAAATACTGCTAAAATTGGCAACTATGTCTGCAATGACGAGCTGTGTTAGCGCCATCTCTTAGAGTTTACCTACAACTGAAATACAATAGGAAGCCCTTGAAGCGTAAACGGCTTCCTTTTTGGGTGCCAATTTAAGTACATTGCGCTGGTTGTCTGTACTTATCATTTAGTCAATGCTAAGAGGAATGAATTGATGTAAACGGATTTCTTGTAGTTAATCCTGGAGGTTGGGCACCCGCATCAGTACTAAGGGCTGTGTACAAAAGGGAGTACCCAAAATTTCTAAAACGATTCACGGCGTACGTCATCAATCAAACAAAAAACAAACCTATTATGTTTTAGAAAGGATAAGGTTTGAGTATATTTTCGTTTTTTCTTTTATTACTTGTACATTAACTATTAAATGTTATTTTATTATGTTATATTGTGTTTTTGTGTCCTACCAGTAAATGTGTCTTCAGAGTAACTGTACGTAAGAGATTGTTTGCAGGTCAAAAAAACAGAACATTGTTAATTTATTTCTTACATTTTTAAATTGATAAAAAACAATAATAAATGACTAGTAAAAAGTATAAAATTCTACTTACAATCTATAAATCTTATCACTAAAGTTTGTTAAAGTACTTAATGGATTCCTTCTAGTGGTGTAAACACTTTATATTGATAGAGTTTGTCATCTCCATATCCATAGAGCAATCGGCCTACGCCATTTTCGTCGTAGTACGGATATCGGTATTTGGGCCTAAAACATTCCTTCCATTTTAAAATGAAAATATTACCAGAATAGTTAGACTATATTTACGTTGAATTAGATTGACCACGTTTTGTTCAAATGCTTTAATAGTACTTATTACTTACCTTTCGAAATACTGGAAATTGGGTGCCTTAGGTTGTAATGCACTTGACATTGTTAAACAAAATACTGCAAGTATACACACCTAAAACAAATACCATGCATAACATTCACACATTTGTACTACAAAATGTTACTGCTTGACTAGAAGTTGCTACAAAAATTCTTACCAATAGTAGACCTTTCATTGTTCCTTGCTGCAGTGAATTTACCTCAAAACTAGTCGATACTTCCACGCTAAAAAATAAATTTACCCTGTCACCACACTGCCAGTACCACGCAATAATAATAACGATTATGAAGTCGGTACCAAAGTGAAAAGTGAAAGTTTTTCAAGAACCTGCGCCCAACTTAAGAGCCTTCTACTTAATGGTGTGTGCTTCTTGGCCATGTAATTTGCTATTGTGCTTAAACTTTGAACAATTAGTGGTATACTTAATAAATTGCTTTTTTTTAAGTTCTTTGTGAACGGAAGTGGTTATTTAACCAGGATCAGCACTAGAATAAATCATATTTCGATAAGCATATGTGGCAGAATTGTAATGAATTAAAGAAGCTTGCTTTTTTTTTGTTTTTTTCCAGTGATCCATCTATACAAGTAAGAAGTGACTTTAATGTTCTAGTTGACTTCAGGATGTACGATTTTTAATGTATAACAAGTCTCTAATTTTTGAGGACTGCTCTAAACCTCTCATGTGACTGTCCTCTCCAAAAAAAAAAAATAGAATTCTTGACACTTGGTGACTGTCATTTGGTTTGGGAGTATAAAATTAAACTTCTTTCCTACTACACAAAAAACTGTATTTACACCAACTAACAACATAAAAACAAAGCAATCAAGGAGTCAAGTAATCGATCCCGTTTAAATGCCCTTCGTCACGTTCTCGCTGCTTTGCTGATCGTTCCCGGTCGTACCCGTCGATGCCCAGCCCTAGTCGTTCTATGGCTTTTTCCCCTAAACGTCCGTTCAGTTCCTGGTACTGTCTGGCCCTTCTGGCGCCTACTTCAGGATCAAAGGGCCAGTCCACTGACTTGTGCAGGACCGGATGTCCGGCCAGGTTAAATTGGATCAAGTCCCTTATTAGGGTTGACGGTTCTGCTTTCACGATTGACGTGGTTAAGAGTACCAAAACAGGAACAACCTGTAAATAAGTTGAGTAATTATTAAAGAATATTGATTTTAATTAAGTTGGTTTATTTGTTATTAAACAGAAACAGGTTTTTATTTTACGAGTCACTGATGATGGTTGCGGTCATTCTGTGACCGCGACCGATTAACCAAATATCAGAGAATTTGTCATTGGATGTGTCGAAAATTGTAGCTTAATAAAGACTTCAACATACTGTATATATGTTTCAATTACAATCATACTAATAAAACCTTGTAGATAATCTGGTTTCTTATTACAGTTTGTTGAAGCAAATCATTCGCAATTATTAAGTATTCTACATGCTTAATAAACTTTACCGCTAACTTTTTAGCTAAAAAAAATCAAAACTTACCAATAGAGATGTACGAGACATTTTCACGGTTTTTGAACCGGGACAATCAGTCAAAAGCAAGAAATTTCCTCCAGTAATTTGGTTGCAAAAACTAACGTTAATTCACCATAGTCACACCGGCGTCTGGGCAGAAATAAGCGAAAGTGGTAGTAAAACGGGCGGCCATGAAATTCACGCGCCACTCTTTTAATGGGCAAATATGGGTGATTGGGAAACTATGGAAAAACGCTATTTCATGTCACTACTAATCGATCGACATTACGCGTGTACGTGACAAAATTAATATGTTGAACGGTTTCGATGATGGATTATTGAGAATTGTGACAATATTGCGTGGTATTGCCAATGAAGAGTTACGACAATTTTTTTTTGTAAAAGGTCACCCTGTAGTTTTTATATAAGTCATCTCATCACTCATCATGAGTACACAAGACATCCAGGTGACCGTTAACGACTAACCCCTGGAGGTGGTCTCTCGGTGAGACCTCTCCTGGGCAGACTAGGATTTATCTCTATTAATTTCCTATAAATTTGAAAAGGAGAGTGTTTGATGCCTGCGTAATGCCGGAAATTCGTAGAAGAACTAAAGTGACAGATGTTCTAAGGCTTGTGGCACAACTGAAATAGAGATGGGCTGGTCATCTGGCAAGGCAGGACGACCACAGGTGGGCACATAGGATACTAGTTTGGCGCCCAAAAGAGACCAAACGGAGCATTGGTAGGCCCCAGAGGCGATATCCAGAATGTTGCAAGAAAGAATTGGACCCGTACTGCTAGAGATAGAAAGACGTCAAAGAAGATCACTAATCAAGGTTCATGATTGATTGAACCACATTGAGATAAGAGCAATAAGATCTGAGTTTTGACAGTTGTAGTCTTGTAAACAAATTGGGAGTTAAACGCTTTCTAGAGATAGAGGATAACTTTTCTTTTTGTTCAAGTTTATGGCCTCAATAGAGGCCTCCAAAAATTGCCTTAGTGCACGGTCTTTCACGTACACATGGCGGGGTATTGGTTAAAGTTTTCAACTAGCAATAATCGCACCTCGGATAAACCTCATTGGTTACGATAATGCCACTGCGCAAAGCTGAATATTCTTTGGTAAATTTGTAGAGTGATTCCTCATTTTCTAGATAACGCGGCAATGACTGGCTTGTAGCTCCCTCTCTCCGTAACTAACTGCACTAGTTTTCTAAAGCATGACTTACTAGTAAATATTAGAGAATTTACACTTGTTAAGTACTTCTATCATTTATCTATTCCAGTAAACGTGTTAAATTCAAAAAACACATGCTGCATTAATGCCTGTTTTCAGTGTTTTCCCGACACTTCTAAGTCAATTTTAAGTACAACTTAAGCTAAGTTGAGATTTGAATGTGACAAATCAGGTGCAACACAGCTTAAAGTTAACTTATCTAAGTTGTCCTTAAACTCAATGCATTTTTTTGTTTTTGGTTTGAATAACTATAGTTAAAATGTAAAAAATAAAGTTAGGACACTTTTACCTTCACCATCAGTCAAGAATAGACAATTTAGAAACAATACTCAAGAAACTTTATGTATTCTATAAAGCTATTTTTTCATTTATATTTTTGCTTAACTTAACTTCATGTAGAGTTATATTTTCCAGCGTTATTTGTTTAACAACTTGTATGAATATTGTTGTGTTGAAGTTAGAATGAGATAGAGAGAAAAAATAACCATTTTTCTGTCAATTGTCAAAAACATTTTTAAATTCTGAGGTTAGAGCAGGTTTACTTAACCTAACTTTTCCACTAGAACGGGGTACTAGGCTAGAAAGTTTCTAATTTTCAGGTTTTAGCAGTTAAAATCGGTTCAATATTCGACTTCAGAGCAATTTGTGACTGTTTTTATGACCTGGTTATACGTTATTTTTATTGGTCCCTGGTCCCATGCAGTGAATATTGTACAAGTTTATAACAAACAGACCAAGTATACTCATGTAAGTTTTATTGTTATATATTTTTAACTATATTAGCATATAGTATAGTCAATTTAGTATACAGTAGGGAAATTGCAATCTCTGTGAACGCCTAAGACCTTTTATAGGTTGGTTAAGTAGTCCTAATCCACAAATTATAACATTCATTCATTTGCGGAATAACACACAGTCTTCTCCACTATAAATTTATTAACCCACCAGTTAATGGGGCGCTCGACTAGTTTCGGGCATAGACATGCCCATCATCAGGAGCTAAAAGAATTAAAACGCTCTAACAAAGGTGAACTCAAAAATGTGGACAATGGCGAAGGACATACCTTAAAAGCTGCTTAACACGTTGGACGCTGTCTTTCTAAACAGGGATAGACAGCGAGACCCATTAGTAACAAAGAATTATCTTAAGCATTAATGGAAGGCAACTAAACTGTAAAATGGTTGAAAAAGAATTTGGAATATAAAGATAAAGTATAAAAGTATAAAAGAGTTTCGTTACCTTATAATGGAGAAAAAACACTTAACTACACTAAGTAACTAATAACATGTTATATAATATAATTATAAAAATGAAAACGCGGGGCAAGGGACCCCATCCCGTAGGTGCGGGAGCCCCAAACGTGCAGGGGAGTGCAGAAACTTTAACAAACTATCAAATATTCATTCATTCATTTATTATTTGCACAGACTACATAATACTTGAAATACAAGATGTACAGGGTAGATATTAATTTGTACTAATAAGTTTCTAAACTAAACTGGCAGTTTAATTTTCTTTAAATAGATTTGGAAACACCACAGAAAACTACACAGTTAAAAAATGATGGTATTTTGGTCATAGAAAAGATGGTTTAAGGTTTAAGTAGTGCTTTCTATGATAAAAAGCTGTATTATTAACATTAACAAAACTTTTAGTATTATTTGAAATGTGGGTTACATGGAGAAAAGGACAATAACTCTTTTTAGTAATTTGTACATGAAAATATAATAATAATTTGTGCTAATTATTTCTAGACTAAATAAACATAATTTCTACATTTTCAGAGAATTCTGCCTGCACAACACAATGTTTACCACCAAGTCATTTATTAAAAAAAACAAAATCGGCAATTTCCTTAAAAACGTCCGTGAACACTACATCAGAGATGATATATCATGTGGGGTCCCAGCTTGCACTAAATGCAACTCCGAATCGTCCAGCCATTTATCAGAATCCCATGTAAACAACTGTTCTCTATTTAACTACAATCACTTTGTCATTTTGGACACCAATGTCATTCTAGACCAAATGGACGTGCTGGAAGAACCGGTTATCTCCAACGTCATCATTTTACATACAGTTTATAAAGAGGTCAAACACCGCAGCTTGCCGATATACAAGCGTTTGAATGCCATCATTGAAAACCCTAGCAGACACTTTTACGTGTTCGTAAACGACCATCATAAAGACACTTTCTTGCCTGAACAGGAGGGGGAATTGATTAACGATCACAATGACAGGTGTATCAGAAAAGCTACTTCCTGGTATATAAATCACCTACCTCGCAATCAATTCGTTTTAATAACGGACGATGCTAGAAACCGCGAACTGGCAAAATCACAAAACATACCCTGTTGCACTATCACTGAATATGTGAAACATCTAGAAAACAGCTCTTTATTAGAAGACAAGTTATCCAGAAAAGATTATCACATTGAAACTGAAGGGAAAGAGATTTTTCCCCCTCATTTTGCTACAGGTGATTTGCTAAAAGGTATCAAAGAAGGTGTGTTACATCAGGGCACTTTCAGGGCATCAAAAGATAATTTTCTGGAAGGTTTCATTAATGTTGAAGAGTTTGATGAGCCTATTTTAGTGCAAGGTCGTAGTGGTTTAAATAGAGCTGTAGATGGCGACATTGTTGCTGTTGAAGTGTTTGATAAAGAGCATTGGGTGAGTCCGAGTGAAATTATCCTTGAAGATGAGGGAGTATCAGAAGAAGCTATTGAAGACCTGGAAGAAAAGGAGAAAGTCTTGGAGAAGACCACGGTGCAGAAATCTGAAATCAAACCTACTGGAAGAGTAGTGGGAATTATACGTCGAAAGTGGAAGCAGTATTGTGGAATTTTACAAGGAAGTTCAGAGGGTCTTTATCAAATATTTGTGCCTGCTAATAAGTCGATACCGAAAGTCCGTATTGAAACCCGTCAAGCTGAATTCCTTAAGACTCAAAAGTTGATTGTAACCATTGATTCATGGCCGAGGCATTCCAGATACCCGCACGGACATTTCGTGAGAGCTTTAGGAAAAATTGGCAGTCAAGACACGGAAAATGAAGTTGTTTTACTTGAACACGACGTCCCACACAGTCAATTTTCGGAAGAAGTTCTCAGCTGTTTACCAAAACTACCCTGGATCATCACCGAAGAAGATGAAAAGCGCCGAGTCGATTTACGAGGACTCGACATCTGCTCCGTTGATCCGCCCGGATGTACAGACATTGATGACGCACTTCATTGCAGGCCAATTGAAGGAGGAAAGTTAGAAGTTGGTGTACACATCGCAGACGTTTCACATTTTATTCGTCCTGGAACTGCCATTGATTTAGAAGCAGCATCAAGAGCCACAACAGTCTACTTGGTAGGAAAACGTATCGACATGGTACCCGAGCTGTTAAGCTCCAATTTGTGCTCACTCAGAGGCGGAGAAGAAAGGTTTGCGTTTTCCTGTGTATGGGAAATGGATGAAAAAGCCAATATCCTTAACACTAGATTCCATAAGAGTATAATTAAGTCCCGAAAGGCCATGACATATGAAGAAGCTCAGTTAACTATCGATGATAAAACAAAAATAGATTCAATTGCCCAGTCACTAAGGAATCTGAACAGTTTGGCTAAGATATTGAAGAGAAGAAGATTGGAAAATGGTGCTTTAGTGTTGGCTTCTACTGAAGTGAAAATAATGATGGATTCAGAAACCATGGAACCTTTAGATGTGGAAGTCAAGAAAATGTATGAAACCAACTCAATGGTGGAGGAGTTCATGCTGTTGGCTAACATCAGTGTGGCCCGGAAGATTTTAGAAGTCTTTCCGGACTGTGCAATGTTGCGCAGACATCCCACACCGCCTGCGTCTAATTTTGATCCTCTGGTTAAAGCTGGACGTCACTTGGGTTTCGACATACAAATTGATTCTGGGAAAAACCTTGCAGATTCCCTGGATCGTGCAGCCAATCCGGATAATCCGTATTTGAACACCATGTTAAGGATGTTGGCCACTAGGTGCATGTTACAAGCTGTGTATTTCCCTAGCGGAACTTTGCAGAAAGAGGATTTCTATCATTATGGGCTTGCGGTGCCCTTGTACACTCATTTCACATCTCCAATTCGACGATATGCTGATGTGATTGTGCACAGACTTTTAGCAGTGTCCTGTGGTGCAGATAGTACCTATCCAGACTTGCTGGACAAACAAAAGAGCAGTGAATTGTGCCAGAACTTGAACTATAGAAATCGGATGGCCCAGTATGCTGGCAGAGCTTCAGTGGCCTTTAACACCCATTTGTTCTTCAAAGGCAAACTAAACGATGAAGAAGGATACATATTGTACGTGAGGAAGAACGCATTACAAATTTTAATTCCTAAATACGGTTTAGAGTGCACCCTGTATCTGGCTAGTAAAGGGGAAACAGGATTGTTTGAGTACGACGAAGAGCACCAAACACAGAAAGCCGGGGATGTGGTGTTTCACACTTTCGATCCGGTTACAATAAGATTAAAGTTGGATTCCAGCAATGTGCAACATGAAAAGTTTACGGTGCAGCTAGTAAAGCCGGTAGTTCCAGGGTTTAGTGTACCACCCCTGTCGGAGGTAGAAACGAGTGAAAAATATAGTACGGAAGAGACGGTCATCGGTACAAAGAAACGGAAAAAGAGTGAAGTAAAGAAAAGTAAGAAGAGCAAAAAATAGGTTGTTTAACTAATTATAAGTTACATTTTTATATGGTTGACGTAAATACATTGCCTCTTATTTGTAAATTTATTTAGTTTTTTTTTATTGTAAACCACCCTAATTCTATTAGGCACTTCGACAAACTGTCATCAACAGCTGTTTTGGACAGACGTAAATTTTTGTTAGGGCAAACAGTCCATACCTTCTTATGGGAAATAGAGATTTATTTATCATAAATTTATAGTTTTTGAAATTTACAAGAAGAATATGCCCGGTTTTTGTTGTGTGATCAAATGTGGAAGTAGAGGAAACAGGGACAATGTAGGGTTTTTCCGTATTCCACGTGTTTTAATCCCAAATCACAAAAAGCATCTTATTGAACTACATAGTAGTTAGAGCTCGAATCAGATGAGAAAAGGCCACCGCATCATCAATGACGCAGTTTTTAAAACTATTTCTTTCTCCTTCTACAGTTGCCGTCGCATTAGATATAATCAGAGGCGTCCTATTAAAATATTCCCGAAAATATATTGTTAAGCGGTCAAAAAGCCACTTGGCAACGTAGTACGGTTTTTACTTGGACACAATTAAAACAGATGCGGCAGCGGCCAGGGACATTTGGACCTTTTTATATGCTTTTACTAGCAGGCACTCTAAACGGTGTTGCCAAGTTTAAAAAAATGTAGTGGCGGACAGGGAGACTTAGGGGGTTAGGTTAGGTTCCGTTTTAGTCTGGTGTTTTGGTTGTATTGTTGATGGTCGCAGTTGAAGTTCACATAGTGTTATGAATAAAAAACGTTATTTTGTCAAAATGTCTTTCAAAAAGGTTGGAAAGAAAGGTGTTATCATATACAGCCAAGGCCGTGAAATCGTCAGTAACGTCTTACAATTTATGAAGAAAGAAGCAGAAGGAGTTTCCATTCCTTTAAAAAACTTGTTGTCTTTTATTTTCTTTATTAAAAACGACGAAAATGTTTCATTTTACTGATAAAAGAATAGCACGCCACTGACTGGCTGCAACAACTTGGAAAGTAACGAGAGCAGCAATATTTAAAGCGAGACGTACAGAGATCGTGACATCATCGTTTGATGACGCCTGTGGCCTTTTCTTAGCTGATTCGAGCTCTACTCATACTTATTCTCTCTCTGATTAGAATTTATAAATCACTTTTAACTGCTTTAAAAAGCTCAAAATCACAAGAAAACTGCAAGTAACACCTTAAAGCTCATAAGACACCACACTGAATTTTACAGTGTTTGCCCTAACTAAAATTTTTGTCGTACATCAGCTGTTTTCCTTAAGTGACCAATTGAACGTGATAGCTTGATGGACTAATTCATGTAATTAACTTTATATGTTTATTGACCTTGAATAAAATGTCACTGACACTGATGACAGTTAAACACCAGACGCAAGCAACTGACATTTATAGGTTAACATTTACATGTCAACAAAGCAAAAATAAAAATAGACAATAATAAGTGGAAAAAATTAAAAAAACAAATTATGTTAATTGTTTTTGGGAGATGATTATCATCAGTGTATCAAGCCAGCACGTTATCAAACGGGTCCAGTGATGTGGTGCTGAAATCTGCTGGGACAACAATGTATTTTCCAATCGGTTGGCCCAAAGTCATTAAAATCCCTGAATCAGGTCAAGGGGTTTTGAAGCAGATAAAATGCAACAGGGATCGTATATTAGTGGCTATTTTAACCGAAGATTCTTTAGCAGTGTGGTTCTGTAAGGTAAGATTACAATAAGGTCATGTACTGAACCCTACAGCCTTTAGTTTAATAGGCTAATGTCCCCCAATAGCCTTGTCAGATCAAGTTTGATTTCTAGTAATTTATTGTTAGTCTTTAATGTTTATCCACTTACAATGTGATAAGTATGTTTGGAAGATTTTTTAGAAGCATGGGAAACAAGGTCAACATGAATTTTAATATATTGTAAATAAGGTTCCTCTTTAATTCAACAACTTTCTAATTAGTGTCAAGTGTGCAAGCCTGAGTTTCAAGTCATATTTTATTTCAAAAGAGAACAGTTTTCTGCAGGATTTGTTTGCAAATGTTTTGTTTTCATGTCCCTATTTACTGCTTTAATTAACAAAAATAAAGGATTTTTTCTTTGTTTATTGGGTCTTCTGTCTCACACAAAAAAGGTTTGTTGGGAAAATGGAATTTGTCACTATTTTCAACTAAGTTGAAAATAACATTAACGTAGTGGTCCCAACACAAGACCACTGACTTAGGCTTGGTCTTGTTACCTAAAAACGCTGACGTTTCGGTGGAAAATCTACCACCGTCTTCAGAGAATTTAAAAAAGAAAAAAACACAACAGCAGAACACAGAAAACAATAACTTAATAAATATTAAACCTGATAATCTTCAATTTGGGACTCTGAGAAGGGTTTTGTCAATAAAAATTGACATAAATTTTGACTTTTTGAATTCTCTGAAGAGGGTGGTAGATTTTCCACCGAAACGTCAGCGTTTTTAGGTAACAAGACCGAGCCTAAGTCAGTGGTCTTGTGTTGGGACGACTAGGTTAATGTTATTTTCAACTTAGTTGAAACTAGTGCAAAATTCCATTTTCCTAACAAACCTTTTTTGTGTGAGACAGTAGACCCAATGAACAAAGAAAAAATGAGTAACTCGTCTCAACAAACATATAGAACATATCTCCAAAAATAAAGGAGTTAAGAAGCATTTTTAATTTATAAAACTGGTATAAATTTAGTTTTTTTTGGTTTGCATTATCTATATAAAATTTTTACAATTTCAAGTCAGCTCTCTGCTCTATTTTGACTCAGATTTGTGTAAACTCTATATTTGAGTGATGATCAAACATGGATTGTACTGAGGAAGAAATTGGCTGTAAGAGTGCTTTATCACTCAATATTCAATTTTCTCCCTCAAACAGTTCTGTGTCTGTTATTCTTTTTTGAGTTCAGTCTCAATACTTCTAATCAACCCAGTTTTCTACATCAGCCTGGTGGTGCAATTGCCTGCAAAAAGGTGTCCTTCACATCCGAAAAAAATACATAAAATTCCCAATGATTTCCATTTTGTCATTATAAAAGACAGTCATACACATTATTCATACATTTGTGCGTATTTAACTAATTTACAGCCTTGTGTCCCTATTGTGTATCATCAAAGAGACTCTAAATCATTAGAAAAATTTGGAACCAACATCACAGCAGAATGGAAACCAGATTCAAGCAAAATTGTTATTGCTGTAAGTGAATTTCTCTCTAAAACACATTTAAATTATCATTTTTTTAATTTAGACCTCCGAAGGCCATCTGATTTTCTACAAATTAAACGTAATTTCAAATCAAAAAGGGCTTTACATCCAGACTGATTCGCCTCACGCCAATCTGAGAAGGGACAGCGCGGAATTGTTTATTAAAGAAATAATTCCACCTTTATCCCTAGAAATTGTAAGTGTTAATTTGAACTTGAGGGTCAAGTGTATGGTTGTGTGATTTTTTAAGTGCAATGAAGCATTGGTTTGGGATGGTAAAATAACTGGCATTGTGTGCATTACCATGACTGAAATTATGATTTCCACTACTGAGAATCATGTGCTCAGATACAGATGGGATGGGATTCAAAGCAGGGATTACACTTTAGATTTACGACGTATACCTTTTTGTATTAATCAACAAGTTTCTAAAGGTA
Source organism: Ips typographus (assembly GCF_016097725.1). Taxonomy (NCBI): domain Eukaryota; kingdom Metazoa; phylum Arthropoda; class Insecta; order Coleoptera; family Curculionidae; genus Ips; species Ips typographus. The sequence goes on along the minus strand of NC_138426.1, from coordinate 6,829,024 downwards.
TCCAAGAGTTTCTCAAAATGTTTCTCCAACTATATGCTGTAATGTTGTAGCCATTCCTATAGTGGAGGATAACATTTATATAAAAGATATTGAGTATTCACCTTTAGTGGGAGGGTTTGCCATTGTATTAAATGATGGTAGAGCGGCTTTTCTGACAGCATCCTCACTAAAATTTGACCCAAATGTGAGTAACTAATATGCATGTGATATGTCTTACTGTAGTTTTATTATATTGTAATAGCAAGTGCAAGGTATATGGGCTCAAAATATTGAAGACGCCACTTGCACCACAATCAACCATAAATACCGGTTAATCACTTTTGGTCGTGGCAAGTAAGTGACTTTATTACCAGCAGCTTAAATTGACTAAGACCACATTTGCTTTAGTGCTGAATGCGTAGTGTATTACGTAGACGACACAACCGGGGGTTTAGAAGTGTCCCACAATTGCGTTTTAAGTAGTAAAGACTATCCAGGTTGTCCGGGGGCCGTTAGTGAGGTATTGTGGACCCCCGATGGGTGTGCCTTAGTAGCAGCTTGGTCGCAAGGCGGTATTGCCATGTGGTCCACTTTCGGGGCTTTGTTGATGTGCTCTCTGGGTTGGGATTACGGTTTAAATGTTGATATTCAAAAGTGTAATCCTTTAAAACTCTTATCCATGGTAATATGTTTGTTTTTGATAAGTTGGGTTTGTTAACTGGTGATTTTTAAAGGATTTCTCTACTGAGGGTTATCAGTTGTGGATGATACGGGAAAATACTTGCGTGAACCAGTCGGAGCAGATGATGGATAATAACGTGTGCGAAAACGGAAACGTTAATCTAACATCCGACTTAATACAACTGGATTTTGTTAAAAGTGCCATGACAATAAATCCTTGTATGGTAAGTTTTGAAATTCTTTATTTGTTTAATTCAGTTATCATTGACTGGTTTTAATCCCCCAAATATGATTTACGACTCATGTAAACTAGCGAGTTTAAAGAGCTTAAATTACTTAAACAGGTCACTTTTGCTCTGCTTGCTTCATGGATTATCAAAACCAATAATATGTAAAGCACAGCACTGTTCCTAGTTTGTGATTGGTCCTTAATTCCAGAGTCATCAAAGCCACCTTTACCTTCAAGGTGAAGATCGACTCTACGTTAACTCAGCGGAAAACTTGATTAAAACCTTCTCTGAAAGATCTAACAGAGATGACGCTATTTTCGGGGAAAACCTAACTTCCACCACAACCTTGGCTGAAGGTCGACAGTGGCTGGTTTTGCCATTGCCTTCGACTTATTCGGCCACTAATTGGCCGGTTCGAGTAAGTAAGGCGTGGAACTTATGGCCAGTGTATCACTGGGTGTTTGGTGTGTTGTAGTACTCAGCAATCGACGTTGATGGTCAAAACGTCGCGGTGGCCGGTCGAACCGGTATTGCTCATTACTCTATGAGTTCCAGGCGGTGGAAATTGTTTGGTAATGAAAGTCAGGAGAAGGATTTTCTGGTGGCTGGTGGTTTGCTGTGGTGGCGTGACTACATCGTCTTAGGCTGCTACAGCATCGTAGATAATTCAGATCAGGTTAGGTTTTATTCAAGGGAGTCCAAGCTGGACAACAAGTTTTGCAAAAGTGTCCTAGTAGGAGCGCCTATTTCTTTAATGAATATTTTGGACGACCAACTGATTATGTTTGGTACTGATGCACAGATCAGTATTTGGCATTTACGACAAAACGATTCCGGTATTTATTACAAAACTCCTTAATTCTTCAAATCACTGTTAAGTTAATTTTAGTTGGGGACGTAAACGTAGTCAAAGTACAAGCTATCGATGTGAGTGCTTTGGCAGTTCATCCAGCTTGTATAGTGTCGGTGACGTTGAGCGCCTTAAGAACGGAGACAACCGCTAAAAATGCCGTGGTTCGGTCAGCAGAGAGTATAGTGTTAAATGTAAGCGGCAAACTGTTGTTGGTACAAAGAGAAACTCGAAATGGCGAAAAGTTTACGTGTTTAATGCCCACTGTGTTGGCCAGTTGTGTGGAGAATGTCTGGGTACCTGCTAAAAGAACTCAAGATAAAGTGAGTTATTCTTTTATTATTATTTAACCATGAGGCCTCTAGGATCATTTTGAAAGTTCCATAGACTTCTAAACGCTATGGAAAACCTTTTAAAAAGTGACAGAGGCTTGGATAAGTGTTTTAAACTTTCCAAGAATTGTTTTGAATTGCCAGAGGCTTATATAACAATTTTGAAAGTGTCAGAGAATTCTAAATGTTACTGAGAACCTGCTAAAAGTGACAAAATTTTCTTCAAGTGTCTTAAACCTTCTAAAAATTGTTTAATTGTTGGTATCATTTTCATCATCAATCCATATCACATTTTTAATTACCGACATACTGAACTATAGTTAAAGTTACGCAGTGGTTCGAACCCAAGTATTCTGTGTTCAACTTTCATTATTTCAGTATAAAATCTACTTTTTTATGGTCTTTTAGGCTCATTTAACTGAAGCTTTATGGCTGTTTTGTGGTTCTCACGGCATGAGGGTTTGGCTTCCGCTTTACCCTAGAGACGGCGATAAACAACACAGTTTCATGTCAAAACGAATTATGCTGCCTTTCCAATTAAAAATATACCCCTTAGGTACGTATTCACTCACTTCTTGTTATTAAAATCAATCAGTAAGTAATATATTTATAGCAATATTATTCGAAGATGCAATAATACTCGGTGCGGAAAATGACACTGTTTTATACTCTTCCGACTTGAATTCGCCTTTTTCAATTCCGTGTAGCGTGCTGCAAAGAACTGTAAGTTTTATAACCCACAGTGAGCGGTTTCTCTGTATGATTGTTGTAGAGCCAAGTGTATTTACATCAAATACTCCGTCAACTAATCAGAAGGAATCTGGGTTATCACGCATGGGAAATTGCTAAAAGTTGCATGAGCCTCCCGTATTTTCCTCACTCTTTAGAGCTGCTACTTCACGAGGTGATTGCTGTTATACTTGCGTTGTTAAACGTTTTTTTTTTTAATGAAAAGTTAGGTTTTAGAGGAGGAGGCCACTAGTAAGGAACCAATTCCAGACGCTCAACTACCGAGTGTAATCGAATTTATCATGGAGTTTCCAGTTTATTTACAAACTGTAGTGCAGTGCGCCAGGAAAACCGAAATTGCCTTGTGGCCTTATTTGTTTTCTGCGGCCGGTAAACCTAAGGATTTATTCCAGGAGTGTATGGCTAAAAGTCAACTGGACACGGCCGCTTCGTATCTCATAATTCTTCAGGTACCACACCCATTTACCTGACAAATCAAAGTTTTAATTGTTTAATGCTTTAAAGAATCTAGAAACCTCGTCAGTAAGTCGTCAATACGCTACTCTACTACTAAACACGGCTTTGGATCAGTCCAAATGGGAGTTAGCTAAGGATTTAGTAAGGTTTTTGAGGGCTATCGGTAAGACCATAGAAACTAAAAAAAAAATCAGCTTCACAAACACAAATTAACAGATCCGAATGATGTGGAGTCCCCAAGGAACTCATTTATTCTCCCTAGTAAACTAAGCAACAAGCAAACGCCTCCAGTGAGTCCAAACGCTGAAGAAATCTCTCTAATACTGGGAAACGTTCAGGGATCTAGAGTGCGCTCGTACAGCACCACCGTATCTCCCAAAGTGGTGGAGAAACCTGGACCAGTCGAAAAAATGAATGTAGTACCTGAATCACCGAATCTTGCCAGGAAAAAGTCTGTACCGAATAATTCGTTGCCTAAAAATGAGAGTAGGTAAGTGAAAGAACATTTTTTTTTAGAGTTTTTTTTCATAGGTTATATCCCGAGACGTTCAAGTTTTATCGGGTAAACTGTGCATAGGTGATTTTTTGCAAAATTTTGCTTGGAAAATTATTGAGACTAAATAATTCGACGATAAAATCCTGAGACCGCAGGTCGAAGGATTTTTTCCAAAGAATTATTTAGTCGAAACCATTTGCCTAAAAGAAAAATTTTGCAAAAAACCTACCAATGCACATTTTATGTGATAAAACGTGAACGCCGAGGGGTATATATCAAGATTATTTCCTGAAAACTCACATTTTAGTTTATTAACAAGAAAACTCCTTAGTTAGAACACAAATACTAAACTAAACGTGATGAAATTAATGATAATATTGAACTCACCCCAGCAGACTACAGATTTTCGTTCAGCCATGTATATTTTTGTTTACATTTCAGATTGACAATCAGACGTCATAATATTTTAATTTATGTAATTTTTTAATGGAAACTACGTTATTCTTTCTTCTTTAAGTGCCATCTCCTCTCAGAAGGTTGGCAATCATCATGGCTATCCTCACTTTCGATGCTGCAGCTCTAAACAACTCAGTGGAACTACAGTTATACCATCCTCTCAGGTTATTCAACCAAGAGATACGTCTTCTTCCTCTGCTTCTTTTCCTCTGTATCTTTCCCTGCATAATGTTCTGCAACAAGACATATTGTCTCCCCTCATTACATGGCCCAGATATTGCAGCTTAGTTATTTTAATTGTGTTTAATATTTCCTTTTCTTTGCTCATTCTTCCCAGTACCTCCTCGTTTGTTACCATGTCCACCCAATTTATTCTCAAGATCCTTCTATATGACCACATCTCGAATGCTTCCAGTCGGTCGCTTATCTCTTTCTTTAACGTCCAGGATTCCATCCCGTACAGCAACACCGAGAAAACATAGCATCTCAATATTCTGACTCTAAGGTGTAGATTAAGATCTCTACTGCATAACACATTCCTCATTTTGTTGAATATGGTTCTGGCCTGTCCAATTCTTGCTTTAATTTCTTCGGTGTACTCATTATCTTCATTAACCGTTCTTCCTAAGTATTTGTATTTGCTAACTTTCTCTATTGGTTCTCCGTTGATCCATAGGTTTTCCTGTTGTTGAGCTGACTTTGTAATGATCATGAATTTGGTCTTTTTGATATTTAAGGTAAGTCCTCCTTCCTCACTGCTCTTCACTACTTGATCAACCAAGCTCTGTAACCCTCCTATTGTTTCGGCAATAAGTATGGTGTCGTCTGCATACCGGATATTGTTAATGGGTATTCCATTAACCTTTATTCCCGTTGTTGTTTCTTCCAGTGCTCTCTGAATGATTTCCTCCGAATAAAGATTGAACAACAGCGGCGACAGTACGCACCCCTGTCTTACACCGCGTCGTATTATTATTTCCTCTGAGAGTTCCTTATCTACACTGATATTAGCCGTCTGGTTATAGTAGTATATAGTATTCTAATATCTTTCATGTCTATGTTTTTAGTTTTAAGCAATTGAATAAGGAAGTTATGGCGGACTTTATCAAATGCTTTGTTGTAGTCCAGAAAACAGACATACATCGGTTGATTGACGTCCATGCATCTTTGAGTCAACACATTAAAGGCAAACAAGGCTTCTCTTGTTCCTATTGCATTTCTAAAGCCAAATTGGGTTTCGCTAATATCTTGTTCTAATTTCCTAAAAATTCTCTGATGTATTATCTTTAGGAATATTTTGAGAGCGTGGCTCATTAGGCTGATGGTTCGGTGGTCGCTGCACTCTTTTGCTTTAATCTTTTTTGGCAATGTAATGAAGGTTGATCTAAGCCATTCACGGGGAATTATTCCTGTATTGTATATTGTGTTATATAGCTCCACAAATATGCCTATTTGATCTTCTGTTATTAATTTGATTATTTCTGCTGGAATTTCGTCGGGTCCTGGAGATTTATTAGATTTTGCCATTTTAATTGCGTGCATTACCTCTTCCTTTGTTATTGTTGGACCTAACTCTCTTTCTATGTCTTCTTCCACCATTTCTTGTTGCCTGTCATCGTCGAATAATTCCTGGATATACTCTTTCCATCTCGCTAGTTTGCCTTCAGTGTCTGGGATTATTTTGCAGTCTCTGTCTAGCAAAATATTACTTTGGTTTGATCTTTTTATACCAGCTAGTTCCTTAATTTTTTTATGCAGATTAAAATCGTCGTGTTTTGTTATTAAATCTTCTATTTCTGTACATTTTTCTCCGTACCATTTCTCTTTGGCTTCACGTATTCTTTTCCTTTTCTCTTTATGTGTATAGTTATATGCGTTGTTGTTTGTGTTTTTGTAGGATCGTCTTTCCTCCATTAGTCTTAAAATTTCGCGAGTCATCCATGGTTTTTGTTTGTGGTTAGTATTCTCTGTTTGCAGTAGCTCTTTTGTTGAAGTCGTTATCGTGGTTTTGATGGTATCCCATATTATGTTTGGATCTTCATTCGGTTCAGCTTAGACCTTACTTAGTTCAGTGTTAATATTCGTGGTCAACTGATCTCTCATTATTGGGTTTTTAAAGTTTAAGTTTCGTAGCTGATTTTTGTTTTGCTGGGGTTTTGGCTTTTTTAATCGTATTCTGATCTTGACTATTACTGGATTATGGTCTGTTGCTGCGTCTGCTCCAGGATATGTTTTAGCCGATTTTATGGAATTCCGATAACGTTTATTAATCAAGATATAATCAATTTGATTCCTAACTCTGTGGTTGGCGTTATCGGCGAGTGATAACCCGCCTAAACTACGTTATAGTGACTTATTAATTGTTAATATTGAAGAAAATAGCTTAAATTTTATATGTGTCTAAATCCCGTTTCGTTTAATATCAAATGTTCTTCAAAAAAACGTATTCGAAAAAGGTAGGAGGTGTTTATTCAGTGTAAAATTTTAGCAACTAGGGATTTATTCAGTATATAACGGCTCTCATTGGTCGAACTAGAAAGGTTCGTTGAATTTTATTGGCTGCTAGTACAATGACGGAAATAATCAGATTTAAACACCAACAAAGTATCAATTCGATTCTATTCCTAAAATTCCCATTACTCTATAAAACTGTACTTAAATGATCTACGACACGAACTAGTAACTGTATAATGATTGTTTTATGCTATTTAGTTTCTCTAGAACTCGCTTTAGTAGCCTCAGACCTTTTTCGACACATTGGTGGAACATATTCAAATTGTGAGTAATCTCTAAATTACCAGCCTTTCACTTTGTTTGGTTTAGGGCGAACACCTTATTTATTCTGTATCATGTGAGTGATTGGTTGAGGGATTTTTTAAAATTTGTATCAGTGATTTTTACAGTTTTTTTTAATCTTAGGGGAAGGTGGTAGACTAGAATGTTTTATGCTTTTGTTTGTCACCGCCTATTAGTTTGATTGTGTTTACTTGGGATGGTTGATCCCAACACAGTTTAGACCCACCATGTGTACTTACCATTACTCTCGAGAATAATTAGGAAAGATAACCTTTCTTTTCCAATTTTCTTTCCCTTTCCGTTTCTTCTCGGCACTTGTGATTTTTGTTAGATTTAAGTCTAATGGCGGATTGTGTACCCTGATTATTATAACTTTAGTTGCACGTCATAACACACGTGATTTTATTGCCAAGCGAACTTACTGGGCAATAACATTACATAGGTATTAAATTTTTATAATACGCGCCTTAAAATATGTTGGCAATAGTGCGGAATGTCGTCGTCTGTTTTCCGATTTTCTTGCTACCGAGCTATTCCGATCACCGATTATCTCACCCGATCTTTATCTTACGTCTCGAAGTGTCAAAGTTTGACGTAAATATCAGTTTTCAAAATTTGTTGTGACTTGTGATCCTATTTTACGTTCTTGTGGTCATTAAACGGTTCATTTGTGGACAAAAAACATTTCAACCTGCCACGTAGCTGTCTGTTGTTCTAAAACCATATTCGACGGTTTTGCTCCAAACAATTTTATTCTATTAAATTTTTGTGTGAAGCTTATGTCTATAGTTTGATGCAGTACTAAAAGCTAAGTATTACCATTATGAGTAAGCTTTTTCAATCAATAAAAAACCATTGAATTGTTAAGCCCCTACCTGAAAATCTACGCAAATAAACATATCTCCATTATTACTCAAAGTTTGTACACAAATTCCGAGTAAAACACATCAGATCTCAAAACCCTCAACTCAGGATCTCTTAAACTAAGCTTCCCTCACTCTAAATACCCCAAAAGTTTAATTAAAACAGTAAAAACCACTCAGACCTTTCAGCAAATACAATTCAAAATGTAAACAAACACGCTCTGTGGTTCTGTCATTAGATGTCACATTTGAAGGTAAAATCATATTTTTCAATTTCGGTTCGTTTTTTATAACATTGATAACGCCGCCCATTTTCACCTTGATGACGTGCAACTAAAGTTATAGGCGGCATTCGTTTTCAAGCTCCATAAAGCGATTACCTCATTGTGACGTCAAAAACGCTCTGCTTGCTCCATAGAGCGTGAAAACGAATGCGGCCATAATAATCAGGGTTATACCTCGGAATTTAAATGCATCGAAGGCTTTACCTAGGTTAAGCTGTGATTTGACTGTGACAGGTCAAGTGTAAAATGTCACAGTCAAATTATAATATAATACATATATATAATTGTAATACTTAACGTTAGGGCCCTTAAATACATTGATGCAATCCGCCCTATTCCAAAGTTTTATTTGTTGTATCAACAAGATAAATACTCAATAACCTTGTTAACATACTGCTTTTATACAAACATAAATTGTCAGTAGACATTTTCTTCAGTTGTAACTTACATTAGACAAACATGACTTTCAGAAATTCCCCAAGCAATACAGCTGAAGAATTTTTTATCGACGTTATCCTGCAGAAACACGCTCGGCGCTTACTTTCCAATCGTCGTTTAACCGATTTGGGTTACTTTGCCGCCCACTTGGATTTCCATTTAGTGGCCTGGTTGGGCAAGGAACGAGACCGGGCGGCCAGAATCGATGATTTTGTCACCGCCTTAAAGCAGCTGCACGAAGAGTTTCATTGGCCTTACCCCGTTCCGTCCACTTTATCTCCTAGAGAAAGTTTTTCAAGTATGTTTCTCAAACAGATTTAAAATGAGCTTATTTGTGGGTATTTTAGAGCTTCCAATCGTACCGTCTGAGGGACAGAATCCAATTTCTTTAGATGAGCAATTAAAATCGCTTAAAATTGACGTGTTAAACAATCCGGCACCCTCGAGTAGGGTGGGGGATAGCGGGTATATGAGTTTTCAAGGGTTGCCTTGTCGTGGATTGGTCACGCCTGTCAATACTTTGGAACAGTCCAGTCAAATTGGAGATGAAATCGACTTGGAAGTGGACAGTCCCACGGTTAAAACCGGGATGGAAGCTGTTAGTCCTAGAGAGAAGAAAATGTCATTTTTTGGGGATGGAACTGATCCGTTTAGTACAAGTTTTAATTTAGGTTAGTAGTACTGTATTGAGCTCTCTCTCTTATGTATGTTGGGGCAATACAGGTTTACAAACAACCGTCCTGCAATCAAACAACGTGATAGACGAATCGATGATGAGCACCGTAAGTTCAGTTTGGGGCGACGATCGCGATTTATTAAATAGCCCGACTACGGACAATTGGGAGGTTCCGTCCACTCAAATTCTAGAACAACTGTCCAATACAGACAGTCGTGGTTCTCACAAATCCGAAATCCAATTGAGGTACTTCATTCAAAAGTTTGTGAAGTTTCTATAGATGTAAAAAATTACAGGTATTTACTTCAGTTGTTTATGGAGGCCAGCTGTCTGGAATGGTCTCTGTTAATATCAGTCCTGCTTCGTGACGCCATGGCCGTTTTACGGACAGTAAACGCAGCCAAGTCTCAAGATCAATCCATCGAATCAGTGTCCAGATTGCGGCAAGGACTGTGGTTCTTGAGTTACTGGACCAACACCGAATGGTAAGCTGATGGACAAGCGTAACGTGACTTTAATTTATTTTTGTTGCACAGTTTGGGTTACAAAGCGTTTATGCTAGCCATTCAAAACCAAATGTCCGTCCTCGCTCGTATTCTCGAAACGAAAATTCAACACCAGCAGATCATCGAGTATCAGCAGGCCGTCTCCGCTACTTTAAACAAGGTGACGGCGCAGAAATCGCGCTCGCGCAAATCTAGTCAAAGTCAGGAGGCCAGCCAGTCGTTGCCAAGTGTCAAAAGTAAAAAGAACCTGAACAGCAACAGTGTTAATGTAACGAACAGTGGTAAAAGCTGTGAGGGCGTTAATGACGTTTCGGATAAACAAAGCGATGACAGTATCGATGATTCCGTTATTCCTGAAAGTACCGGATGCGTGATTTCGTAAGTGTATAGGTAAGTTAACGTGAACAATTGATTGAAATTTCATCCAGAATTTGGTATATTTTTATTTTCGGTACATTTTTGTTGCAGCAGTTCATTGGCTGGTCTTATTGACAGCGTTATACGTTATTGATGCCCTGTCACAGACTGATTGACAAGCGATAATGCCATCGTAACCTTTATTTAACTGAAAAATAATACTAAAATTTTGACACATCATAAATAGTACATTTTAAGTGGAATAAGTCATGATCATACTTTTGTATGATTTATTTAATTAATCTCAAGTTGTTTGAGAGTGTAGGAACTACAGGGCAATGGTTGGTTAATGATTGATAACTGAAAAGTGGACATTACTAAAGACTTAACTAGAAAAAACTTTTGATAGAATTGTCTTTAGACTTTTAGCGTGTCACAGTTTGTTCAAACGTCAAAATGTAACCCAAAACCTTTACTTTATTGTGTCAAGATAATATTTTTATGAAACACACATTAATAACTGAGAAAACCGGCCTAGAGCACTGTTGTGCACGCCAAAATGTAATACAAAACTTTAGTGTACTCTCTTCTATAGATTTTGAAGGTATAGTGCGTTCCTCATAAACCTCAAACTATCCCAAAAGGGGTGGTTTCTCCGGTTAGTCCCCTGGTAAATATTGTTCCGATAGGAGAAATCCCCTGGAAAAAATATCTCAAAAAAATACCCTAAAGAAAATGGAATGTGACAATTAATTGAAACGTCATCAGTGTCCTAAACGGGGGTTGTTGCCTTGCTTATGCTACATGTGCACAGAGCTGTCGGTAGTTGAATTACTTTAATTGGAAAATGTAGTTAAATGTACTTAAATTTTAAGTAATTGAACTACTGTAATTAGATTACTTTTCAAAAACAATAAAATGGGCCTGTCCCACAATTTTTTTTTATTTCATAACTACAAAGACGGATTGAAAATATTATACCCGTATTTTTTTGTTTTCAAAAATATTAAGTCTAAATAGAAAAAAAATGATGATAAAAACTACATTAATCTCATGTTTAAAACGCCCGCCGCCGGTGACGTACTACACTATCAACCAATCAGCGACAAGAAGTGAAACAGATGGCGTGCAACAGCCAATAAAATCGCCCAGAATTACATACGTCACATGCGCGCCAAAACAGATCTTTTAAATTTAATGGACAAATTCAAACTAATGTAGGAACATTTACGACCATAATTTTTTTCTTCAAGAATATGAAAAATTAGTTTTTTGATCCTATTCTTTCGATTCCAGTCATTAAAACAAAAATTTATGATATGTGGGATAGGCCCATTACTCAGCAAAAGTAGTTGTAATTGGTAATTGATTTTACGATTTGTTCTGTAATTGAACCACTTTGAAAGTAGTTGAATTACTTTCAGAGGAATTGAATTACTTTCAGAGTAATTGAATTACTCTCAGAGTAATTGAACTACTTTCAGAGTAGTTGAATTACAAATAATGTTAAAGTAATGGAACTACTTGTTTTTGAGGTTAGATACGATTGTTTTGCGCGGTCGAGAAGTAGGGGTTTACTGAACCGGGTTCAGAGCGGCGTTTTGGTTGGGTAAATGAAAAAATAGAAAAAAGTTAGAAAGTTGCGATTTTTGCTGCTTGGTGTAGTATTTTGTTCTCTTCATTTTAACATTAAACAACGCTATAGGTTGCATTTAATTTTTTTGAGTTAGGCGGTAAAATAATATTTCTTTGTAAAAAGCGCCACCTGAAAGGACGAAAGAAATCAACTTTAAATAATTATTTATGGAGCATCTAATAGAAAAAAACCTGCTCTTTTCAATGGTGTCAAACTTAATGTTCTACGACAAAGGGTTTCGAAGTTATCGCAGTTTTTTTAAAGCAACTTTTGACTTACCCCCACCACTTTAAGTCAAGAAATGGAGAAAAAAGGTTTTAATCAAAGTTGTTCCTAGTAAACGTAGCTTCCGTTTGCAAGTATTTTCAAAGTGCCATTGTATTTGAAATTTTGGAGATATGCAATTTTTTAAGTTAAAGTTTTTAGTACGCCCTCTTGAGGACATTTCCTGAAACTGAAAATATTTTCTAGCGATTCTTTTGGCCCCTTTTTATAACAATTTTTTTTTTTCAAAGCTCTACGATTAACCGTTAAGTCAAAAAAGCCGAGTGCCACTCTTATTTGGACACCCTGTACATTTACTACTGCCAATAAATAAATTACTTTTTAGTAGTTCAATTACTCAAGAGTAGTTCAACTACATTTTATCAGTAATTGAATTAATGCCAGTAGTTCAACTACTGTAATTGTCTATTAATTCAACTACTTTACTGAAGTAATTGGTAGTTCAACTACATTTTAAAAACATTGACTAATTGTAATTTAATTACTTTTTTTTTGAGTAATTGCGACAGCTCTGCATGTGCATCAACACAAATTACAAACACTGTTGCACATGTGAAAAGTCTTTTTTAATTTCCACTTTTCAGTGTTTTAAGAGTAAACCCTTCTACGCTTAGAGTTGTTGATTAATATTTAAGTGCGGCTAACATCAAATGTGACTACGTATATCGTAATACTGTCCAGCAATATTATTTAATTTTATACTGCATATCTGGGCGTTCGAACGTAATTGAAACGTGGGGGAAGTATATTTATGCAATATTCCAGAAAAAATACTCGATTTTGTTAAATGTTTACTACGACATAATTTGTAATTTTGTATAGAGAGGATATTAAACGAGTAACAATATAAATACTAACACTTAAAAGGTTACATTTTATTACCAGTTTTCATTACAAACGACCAAGGAACACTAAAAACACTATCACAGCAGTCAAAACAAGTTAAATCTTCCATCAAACCAGTTTCAGTTCACTTATTATTGTGTACACGATAATCCATACAATCAATAAGGTAATCACTCCGATGAAAAAATAGGTTTTTTTCTGGTTCCAAGGGCTGTTATTGGCCAAGTCAGGTGGTTGGTACTGTTGTCGGGCAGTACGACACACTTGAGGCGTACAGGTTGTGGTTGCTTTGATATTACCTTTGATCGTTACGGTGTTTAGTTCAGTGCCAGTTTCCGTTTCTTTGAACGCCTTATTTTCCATCTGAAATTCCAAAAAATGTTTTTTCTAAATTGAAGCAGAGCAATAATTATTATTTGTAGTAGTACATCTTATTTTAGTAGGTCAATGAGATGTTATAAGTTATTTGCTTCTCTCGGTTTGAAAATCACAAAATACTATTTTTAAAAGTACATACCAAAGGTATTGCCTCCATGTTTTTTTTGTGTTATTATATGGTATTTTTACTACACTTTTTTGTTATTTATATTTATTAGTAACGAAGAATGTTGTGGTTGGGTTTGATATTGAATATTAAAAATGATAATAATAAGTACTTGAAATGTGATGATATCAAGCTTGCTTCTGGGTACTAGAAAGTACGGTACACACCTCAATAAAAAATAAATAAGAAAGATAAGTGTTTTGTCGAAAGTAGTGGTCAAATTGTGGTTCACTTTTTTTTACTATTTACACCCTTAATATCTGAAATAAAAATACAAATGTCAAGAAAGCTACTTTATGTGAAAATTTTCAACTGTGTGGTCATGAATCGATGAATTAATAAGTAATAGACTAACAAACAATCACCTACACTCTTAAACATTTTGTCGTGTATCAAAAAAAAATCACTCTATTAAACACACAGGTACATTTGAAGCACAATCACACACATATTCTCAAGTTTACTGAAACAACAAGACTTCTTATCGTTTCCTGTGTGGTTTACTAAGGATTGTTTACGGTCCCACAGGAGCTTCACCTCGATCATTCGGTCTGACAATTGGTAAATCATCACTGATTAGCTATGCCGATTTTTGTTTGCTACTCTATTCAGTGCTAATAATGACCGTATTAGTGTTATCGCTACTTGGTAGGTATGTAAATTGATAAGTCTCTGTAAACAAATGCTGTTGATCATGGTCAGTTCAGGTGTGTTAATCATATGCATATACAGCGTGTGTTAGAGTTTCAGTATTTTCCCTAAAATTAGGTCAACTTACACCGTAAAGATTGTTATTTGTTTCATTCAGTCGCGTTTGTTCGTCCATTCTTTACTAACACAAATTAGCGCACAAACTGAATGTTGTAGGCGACACCGATTTTTCTTGCGGTTCTATTGGGCACACAATTTAACAATAATCACGTAACAATTTTGTTATTCAATAATGATTTGGTAAGATGTCGATGGAGTTTTTGTCTTCATTTGAAATGGTCGATTTAGACTTATCACCGTCGTACTTGGATGTGCTTTCACTTGTAAATAAGTGAAAATTTGGTAGGGTAAATCGGTATTTTGCATTGCAAGTTGTATCGTCACTTCATTTGGTTTGCGTCATTTAAGTTGGTCACCCAATATGCTGCTTATTAGGGTTAACTGAGTTATTTTTTTTGTTTTATTTTGTTACTAAGTATTTATGGTTTCTTGATCCATCCTGTATATTAAGTTCTATACTTACAAACTTCGGCATGATGTCAAGTCACTTTCATTGTTGTTTTAATTCACCCTTTTTGAGGGTTTGATAATATTTTGGCTCACGTGAATTTTGAACCAAAAATGTCGCATTCAAACAGACGTTGTCAGATTGACAATTATTGTCTATGCTCAAAAAAAAAACTTTAATGGTAAGTCCACATGTGCAGTATTTGCCTAAAATACAGGCACTGTTGGTAGTTTGTTATTGGTCAAGAAAAGCAGCTTTCAGCTAAATTTGCCTAAATTTAGTGTTAGAAGCTAGTTTATAAAAAAAACATAAAACTGAAGGCCTTGTAAATATGCAGATCAGTGTATACTACCTTCATTAGATTACAAAAATACATAATGTATTGATGACGTCAGGTCCTAAAAACGCTCGTACATGTCAGGATGAATACAATTATATTATTGTTTGTAATTGACCAAAAGTTCAATTGCGCACTGATATTCCGGATGGTAATTTTGTGGTTTTTTAGTTTCAATACTCACTTAAATACAGTACAAACCTGATCAAGCCACCATAAACTTTTTGTTTCTTAACAATAACATCAACAGAGGTATAAACACTGACTGTAAAAGGTAGAATTCAACAGAAAAGCAGGGGGAAACCATTATTTTTTTAATATATGCATGTTATTTATATGGTTTTATGCAAAATGCAATGTAATTGAGTAAGTTCCATTAGACTTGAACCGGTTTCAGTGAAAGTGATTCTAAGCATCTTCGGGTCAACGCTACCAAGCGAAGTTTGAAAATGTTATTCAACAACCAATGTGTTTTTAAAATTGCTCGGTAGTTTCAAGGATATTTAGGAGAACATCGTGCCTAATTATATTACTAACATTATTATCACTGCCTGCATTTAATTTAAACGGAGACACACACGCGCGCGGATTGTTCCTATTCAATATGTGTTAGTTGATGGTTTAATAGTGCATACAAACAGACTATAATGTTGTCGAAAAGTACGGAAGTTTTGGATGTTAAGGACTCACCAGTTTTTGAAATGGAGGTAAACACAACCAAATGCACTAAAAATGGGTGTTTCAACTATTATTTGTATAGATTCAGAATCCTTATGAAACGAATCCGCAAAAGAAAAAGGTTCACGTCATTGCCTGGGACCAGAAGAAAAGCTACGCCTTTGCCACTTTCGCTGTGTTTTTCCTGATTTGGGCTGCTGTTTTCTTTCCTGCTTTATATTTCATGGAGAACTTGTGAATATTGTGATACGTGTGAACCAAAACCAGATTGAAATTAATTAAAACAAATTTTTTATATAAAAATCTTTTATCGTTATATTGTAAATGGTTTAGTGAGTATTTCAATTTCCTGTTGCTTGTGAACTAGGCCGATTCCCACTGCAGGAGCGGCTTGAGTAGGCCTTCCACAGTATTTAATCTGAAATTAAGTTGATATAATGCAGTTATGCGAAGAAAATGAAAAACCCACCGATTTGCCAATCAAATTCTCAAACCTTCGGTTTATAAAGGTCCACGCACCCATGTTTTGGGGTTCTTCTTGACACCAAACAAAACCTAAATCCAATTACAACCATCTAAATTAAACTCTGTTACAAGGTTGGTAATATACAGGGTGGTCCAGTTTTAAATGTCAATAATTCACCATTCGATAGCCCATCAAAAAATAAGTTATGTCATTTTCATGAAAAATGCTTCTCAAGGAAAATACAGTCCATAAAAGTTCAGTTTAAAAAATCGGTTTCTTGTCATAACTGTCAGACCACTGGAGCAATTTTAATCAAATTTGGAACAAATACATATGAAATTAATACTCATTAGGTGATTTAATGACATCTGTCGAAACTGTCTCTGTCTGTAAATTTTTCTACCTTATTCTCTACGTCACTGGATATTTTTCTAAAATTTCAATTTTTTTTACTTTACTTGTTCAATTTAACAAAATAAGTATCTTTTATAAAATTCTGATTTGAAACTTTGTTTACGAGATAATTGAGTTATTACGTTCAAAGACCCAAAACCAACCCAACCCAACCTAAGAATTGTCTTGAAAACGGTGAAAATTGACCTAAGAAGCTTAAAAAATGTCTTTGTAGCTAGTTTTCATAGTTTCCAGACAAATTGAAAGACTTTAATTTTGAAAATTGACTTATTAACCAGTAAATTTACTTTGAAACGGTGAAAATTGACTTGAGAGGCTTAAAAATTGTCTTTGTAACCAGTTTTCACAGTTTTCAGACAAATTGAAAGACTTTAGCCTTGACAATTGACTTGAAAGGCTTAAAACTGTCTTTGTAGTCAGTCGTTATAGTATTCAGATAAGTTGAAAAACTTTAGTAGTGAAAATGGAATTGTAGCCATGAAAAACTAATTTTTCTAATTTTGGCATATAAAGTGACATTTTTCAAAACTGATTAGAGTGACAAAACGTTTTACTTTATGTATGAAAAGTTCATTTCATCACTCCCTGTTTTTATGCATTTCCGTAGAAACATATGGGCGACATCCATCATAACATGTCGTTGTCACTGTTTATACAAGGTGCTATGAAAGTGAATATTTGTGTTAAATCACTTTAAAAGATGGTTTTTACCGCTTTTTGGTCAAAATTAGAAAATGTCTTATTGTGTAACTCATTCAAATTGTAGGACCTCGCCCTACAAACATTCATTCGTTACACAAAATCGATCTTTTCGTAACTGGTTACATAAATAGCTATTATCTAGAATTTTTGACTACAAATTCACACATTTCAACCTTGAAAATTGACTTGGACACCAAAAAGTGACTCTGAACCAATGAAAAGTGACATCAAAAGCTTAAAATTTGCGTTTGAAGTAAGTTTTCATAATTTAAAATTACATTTCAATATTTTAGTCTTAAATACAAGATATTGACATTAGATTCATGAAAATTGACTAGCTTTGAAGACTAACTTTTAAGTTTTTTTACTTTGCTTTTCATTTTCTTAGAACTCCGGACTATTTTTAGGGTTTTAAAACTGCTTTCAGCTTGGAAAATCGAGATTTAGGGTTATCTACACCAAGTTTTTGACATAGCAGTAAAAAACTATTTTTACATTTTCCATAGGCTTAAACATGCCATTTTACGCTTTGTTAGTGTTAAATTGACTTTTGTGACTGAAAAATCGAATTTTAAGTATTTTTTATAGTAAAAATTAAGTTTCAGATACTCTTCATTGATAAAATTAAACAATTTTCGAATTAAATGCTACAATATTAGTCTTGAACACTAATTATTAGAATTAAATTAGTTCAAAAATTTGGACTGTAACCAGTGTTTAATTGAATAAAAAAAAGTTTGAATTGAATGATCAGTTTTACACTACCGATAGTCTAAAAATTGAACGCCAGTAAACATTAGTCCAACAATCCGGTTTTTTGACTATTTTCAGTGTCACAAATTAACTCGAAAACCTCACAGATGACCAGATTTGAATCCTTTTGAACCAGTTTAAAGTAAAAAATACAATAACCCAAGTAGACATTTTTGTCAATTTTGAATAATAGCCAGTGAGCATAGAAAATAAATACTATCCTCCTATATCAACGCGTCTAAACAATTTTGAAGAATGTCATTCACATCACATAACGAGTACTCATTTCATAATTACTTGTTACAAATTTGATCAATTTCTTTTTTAGGAACCGTTCTTCAGGAAAATGGCATAATGCATGTCAACTTATTTTTTGATGGGCTATCGATTGATGAATTATTGACATTTAAAACTGGACCGCCCTGTATAGCTCACTTCTAGCGTTTTGATACTGTTGAATCTCTCGCAACAACTCTGCCGTGGGAAAAGGACAGAAACACTCCACTCTTACTATGGCAGTATCATTTGTCTCTCTCAAACTCCTCTCTTTCAGTAAGGAGTAGTAGTGTTTCCCTGAGGTTAAAATCACTCTGCTTACTCTAGATGGTTCCATTTTAGCATCACCTACAAAATACACTATCATTGGCCTACGCCATTTTTACCAAAAATCATTGTGTACCTATCACAGGTTTGAAGTGGGTGCCCTTGACCATGTCAGCGAAGTTAGACACGCATTCCGCAGCCCTTAATAGAGTTTTGGGGGTGAAAATTATTAAAGGTTGTCTGAAATTCCGAACCATCTAGAAAAACCCCATTAATTTTGTTCTAGTGTAATTTGAGGGCAAACAACCTGACGTCTCAACAAATGAAAGTACTGGGAAGGTGTACTGGGGTGGCATACACACATGTTAACGTTGTCACCGTCGACTCTGTCTTCCTGTGAGTCGGTAAGTTGAAGAAAACGCTCTATTCTAGCAGAGCTGTGTTCAGGACCAGCTCCATCATAGCCGTGAGGTAATAGAACAGTTAAACCACTTTGATACAACCATTTTGCTATAATATGTCAATGTTTATCAATAACACTGTTAAAACACTCAGAACTGACCTTCTCCCGAACTGATAAAAGTATCAAAAATAATTTGAGCGCCATTGAAAAAATCGCCAAACTGCGCTTCCCAAATTATCAAATTGTTCGGATTTTCAATACTCATTCCGTATTCATAACCAAGGACAGCCTCCTCAGATAAAATACTATTGGCGATCTCTAAAAACCCACCCTGATTTGGGTGGATATTGTTCAAAGGGATGAAAATATTGTTGGTGCTTTGGTCTACTAACATTGCGTGCCTTTGCGAAAACGTCCCTCTACCCACATCCTGTCCGCTTATTCGGACATTGTAACCTGTAAAGAGTTTTTAATAAAAGAAAAAATGAAAACATTGGGTAGGTTTAACCCTGAAACAAAAGGGATCCAATGGCCAAAGCCTCGGCAGTTGACCAGTCAATGTTCAGTCCTTCAGCGATCTTAGTTAAACGATTTCTAATGTGAGCTCTTAAAATTGTAGGGTGGACTGCCTGTAAATGTTTGGCTTTAAATTTAAATTATGTTTTTAAGGAGTTTAAAACCCACAAAACTCTCAGGGTATTTTACGGATTTTTCACCTAGAAAGGTTAGTAAATCAGCATCAATTCCGGTATCCCAAGTCGTTACTGCTTCCTCACTTTGTGACAAACCCTCCCATTGAGATTTGAAGTATACATCCTACAAAAACTGACAAACTATACTCAAAACCAAAGTAAATTAGGTAGAATGGAGTCACAGTTGAGCTATTGGCCCAGTTCGTTTTGACGCTCCACGGAGCGAATTTGACGTCATGATGATTGTAAACGAAACAATATCAAAGAATAGCTATTTAACAAAAAGAAACAGGTGAAAAGAAAAAGCGAATTAAAGAGACAACCTACTGATATCGGCTTTGGTCGTTGATCAATCAATCAATCTATCAAAAAAGTAGCTTTATTGTCGGAAACAGCAAAAAAAGAACATACATAATTATTACACTACACATACAATATGAATCACACATAATTACACCTTACAATTATTAAAATAAAAACAAAACAAAAAGGCAGTTACCTTGTATAAGAGAGGAGAAAGAGGATCAAAAACACAAACAGTGCTGCTTGGTCAATTTATGGCAGAACAAGGCGCCTTAAGAACTGGAGTAGAATTCGTCCAGAGAATAGTACGCCCCGTCAAGCAAAAACCTCTCTGCCTCACGCCTAAACCCATGCGCAGATGGCTGGCCTCTCACGTGGAGAGGAAGGTTAGTGAAAAGTCTCTTGCCACCGTAAAGAAGCGACGACTTAATCTTCTCCGTGTGAGGAATGGGAAGCCTCAAAACGAATCTACTGCGAGTCACCGAGCCGGAGCCCTCGACAACTGACCCCCAAACTTGCCACGGACAAGACAAATCGTCTCTGATGAAAATGCAGCACAAGGTGAGGATACTATGTTCTATGAAGAGGGGTCTACATGAGGCCTTGTATCCAACACGACACAAGCACCTCAATGCTCGCTTCTGCAGGAGAAACACAGAATTCAAGTGGCTTCGAGAACAAACTCCCCAGAAAGCTATGCCGTAGCGGAGATGGCAGTCAATCAGTGCATAGTATGCACTCCTAGCTACATGGTAATCCAGATTGCCAGAGATTACCCTCAATGCATGGCAACCCGACGCCAGTCTAGAGCACAGATGCTCAGCAAAGTCCACATGCTTAGCGAATTGAAGCGAGTCGTCAATAATAAGACCAAGAAACTTGTTCATTCCAGGGGCGCACAATGGTTCACCCTCAACCAAAATCTCCTGCAATGAGCATCCAAAATGTAGGATCTTGGTCTTACCTATAATGACAGTAAGTTGGAATTGCACCAATGTTTGATTATGGAGAGGTCCTCATCAATAGTGGCAGTCGCTCCAAAGAATGGTCGCGTCATCAGCGAAAACAGTGAATTGTCCGTTAATAGGGAGCGAAACAATATCATTGATGTATATCAAGAACAGCATAGGTCCAAGAACAGAGCCCTGAGGGACACCCGAAGTTAACATTAACTCTCCAGAACCATGGCCCCCGATGAAGACCGCCTAGCTCCTCCTGGTTGAATATCAGGAGTTTCATAAAACATCAGCCAATGACGGCGACCTTAAAACACTTTGACTCAAAAGAAGTAAACAATGATTATACAGGGTGGTCCAGTTTTAAATGTCAATAATTCACCAATCCATAGCCAATTAAAAAATAAGTTGACATGCATTACGTCATTTTCCTGAAAAATGCTTTCTAAGTAAAATACATTCCTTCAAATTTCTGTTTAAAAAATCGTTTTTTTGTCATAACTGTCAAACCGTTGGAGCAATTTTGATCAAATTCGGAACAAGCACTTATGAAATTAATACTCATTATGAATGACGTTTGCCAAAATTCTCCAGTACCGTAGATACAGGAAGATAGTTTTAATGTTTTTGCCTTATATTCTACGCCTCTAGATATTTTTCAAAAATTACACTTTATTTAAATTTCATTGTTTACGATGAAAAAGAAATTATCTCTTATAAAATTCTGATTTAAAACTTCGTTATTACGTTCAAAGACCGAAAACTAACCCAACCCAGAAAATATAAAAATTGATTTCAGAAGATTAAAAATTTTGTTTGTAACCAGTTTTCATGCAAATCGAGAGACTTTAATATTGAAAATTGATTTGTAGAATAAAAAAACTACTTTTTCTAGAATTTTTGACTACAAATTCATACATTTAAACATTCAAAATTGACTTAAACAACAAAAACTGACTATGAACTAATGAAAAGTAACATCAGAATCTTAAAATTTGCATTTGAAGTAAGTTTTCATAATTTTGAGACAAATTTCAATATTTTAGTCTTGAAAATAGTCTTAGATAGAGGACATTGATATTAGATTCATGAAAATTATCTTGAAAACTAACTTTTCTTGCTTTTTACTTTGCTTTTCATTTTCTCAGAATTCTGGACTACTATTAGTCCTTCAAAATTGCTTTCAGCTTGGAAAATCGAGTTTCAAGACTATCTTTACCAAGTTATTAACACAGCAAACTTAAAAAACAATTTTCACATTCTTCATAGACTTAAAATGGCATTCCAAGCTTTGTCACTATTAAATCTACTTCTAGACACCTCAGTGCTAAAAAATCGAGTTAAAAATTATTTCTTAAAAATCTAGATTGTTTTACGACCATCTTTACGAATTTTTTGACTTATCAGGCCTAAAAGCCAGTTTGTACACTGTCCATAGTCTTGAAAATGTTATTTCAAGCTTCTTCACTATTAAATTGACTTCTAAACTCATAGGTGCAATAAATTGTAGCATCTTTAAGAAATTCAGACTGTTTTTAGTGCTTTTTAAGACTAAAAAATCGAGTTTAAGACTATTTCTAAAAGTCAAATTTCTTCAAGTCAAAAAGTAAAGTAATAAAAGTAAAAAAATTTGGTACCAAATGCTACGATATTAGTCTTAAGAACTAATTTTTAGAAATGAAATAGTCCAAAATTGTATTTACTTCTAGACTTGTTCCGGTCCAGAAAATTGAGTTGTACACCAATTAAAGTCCTGAAAATAGACTTTTGGACTCTTTTTAGTCCTAGTAAAGTCAGTTCTAGCTTAAGTCAACTTTTAGATTATCTTTAGAAGTAAAAAACGAGTTTCATGCACAATACAATCTTTGTCTGGATTTTCGGACTGTTTTTAGTTCTTGAAATCCAATTTCAGACACTCGACCAGGATGGCAGTCTGAGAAAACGAATTATAAGACTATTTCTAGTAGTAAATAGCAAGTTTTTAGACTATTCAGTACAAATTTGGACTCTCACAAGTCTTGAATGTTCAGTTTTACACTATAAAACGATTTTTGAAATTGAAATTTGGAGGACTGTATGTTCCTTAGGAAACGTTTTTTTAGAAAAATGACATAATGCAAGTCAACTTATTTTTTGATTGGCTATCGAATGATGAATTATTGACACTTAAAACCGGACCACCCTGTATAAGAAATTAGTTTATTATTGATTTTGAAAATTGGATGCAATTTTTATTTGAAAATGAAATAAGATAAGAGTCAACCGGCAACATATGTTTCCTACCAAAGGCAAACCGAGTCAAAAACATCACCCCAACATCAAAGGAATTATGCCGGCTGTCCCTTCTTGTTAAATAGCTATTCTTTGACAATATTCTGACTAACTGTCAAATTCGCTCAGCACGCGTCGAACACAATGCGGCTATAAGCAACCAACTAAATAGTCTCAAATTTTAAAAATTGACGTGTTTAGATTCGTTTTTTTTTGAAGCTGACATAAAGGTCACCTGACTGCTTTCTGCTTAAATCAATATTGTTTCGCGTGACTTCCTAAAACTGCTATCAGATTTTCATGTTGTTTATTAAATTTGTGACGTCATCCCAATTTCGTTTGGTAACAACTAATTTGGACTGTACCAAAACTAACCTGAGGTTTCCATGATTCAGACATCATTAATTCCTCATTTAACAACTCGTTTTCTTCCCCCTCAATATCCAGACACTCCTGATCACTAACCAGTTTTTCCTTGATTAGTTTTTCGGCGTAAATGTCAGGAACAGACCTATAAAATCGCTAGTAACACCTTTAGGAACCGCAAAGACAAACAAATACCGCCTTGAATTGATCAGGGAGTAAATTTTAGGGTTGGTAAAAGTGGGGTCGTCCATTTCGTTATGACCCCACCGCCTAAAACAGTTCATATCAACCACCACATCTTTCCTGAATTTTCTCTGATAAGCAAACGCCAGTTTTGTGGCTTTTACCGCTTCCTAAAAGCTTACACAACATTCACCACAAAAGAGATCGAAGCAGAAACAACTTACCTCAGGATAATCACCATTTACATGAATGACAGGTGCCCCCACCATTTTAACTACGTCACTGCAGTACCGGGATGATCTACCCCTTTCAGCCGGGGTGGTAAAACCCACTTGATTGTTGACAATCAAATGTAGGGTTCCTCCAATTTCAAAATGGGGTACTCGGCTTAATTCCAGACATTCCTGATTCACTCCTTGTCCTGTAAAAGCTGCGTCTCCGTGCACCTAAACCTCTATCAAGTTAAACTGGTTTAAGAACTTATACAGGAAGCGTACCTGTATGTTGACTACTTTTTCTCCCCACTGATTAAGACCCCCGTAAGCCCCATCTTTGCAGCTCAACTGTTTTGCTCTGGTTTTCCCCATTGACACTGGATTGACCGCCTCCAAGTGGGAAGGATTCCGCAACATTGTAACGTGTAACGTTTTGTTGTTAATATCCAAGTTTGTTGATGAGACTGTCAGAAAATTGAGTGTAAAGCAGCTCGCAGAATATGAAAAAACACTCACTGATGTGGCTGAGAACATCTCCAGAACATCGGTAAATGTCTGGAAAATCAGGGTTGCCTTTCAGTTTACTGAACATTTCTGCCGGTGGATAGTTTAGCAACCCTGTTAGCAGGTTAAGTCGACCGCGATGGGGCATTGCAAGCACCAGATGTGTGATGGAATCTGTTTATAAAAAAAAAAATAACTTTAACACTATAAAAATTGTACAACTGGCTAGTTTACCTTGAGCTGATAAATAAAACAAATATTCAAAAAAGACCATCATACTCTCAGCGCCTTCAGCACCGTATCGCTTAACGCTGGCAAACTTCTTAGCCATAAAGTTATCAAAAGCCTGAGATTGGAGTAATCGCCTTAAAATCCGGAATTTAAGGTTTTCCTCCATTTCTAGTGTGGACAGTGCTTCCAGCTCTGTCGCAAACCACTCTCTTTCCTCTTCACTCTTTAAATTACACCTCAACAGTAAATTTTTTTTGTTAAATAGTTTTATAGTTGGTTCACCTCTAAGTATTCAAATTCAGTACTTAGAAAACCGCAATAAGTGGTTTTGAGGAAATTCTGCAGCTGGTTTATTGTCATTTTGGTGCTTGTTCCAAGTAGTCCTTCTTCAATTGTGACAATTTCATTAGATTCTTCAAAACCGAATCTTTTAAAGTCTAGTTCCACAGCCTCTCTATTAAAATATCATACTTATACCACAACTAAAACAGTAACACTCTGAAACCTACTCTTTACTATCAAGTGAAGAAAAAGTATTTGTGTTGGCATATTTGTGACCGTGTGTTCTATACGCAGTAATCAAACGGTACAAGTTACTTGCGTTTTTCCTGTTTTGAAGCCTTTTATCTGAAACTATTAAATTTGCGTCAAATCACAGTATAAAAAAAATACTAAACTTACCCTGAAACCTATTTTCAATGAATTTCCTGTATCCAAACACATTATCACTTTGGTAATGCCTGATAAAATACCTAGTTTTGTTAAAAACCTTATAATTCACTTTAAAAGTGTACATGCTAACCTCAACAGTAACGCCAATAGAATGAAATGTTTTCACCTCTACATTGACCCCGCCACTGTCTTATTATCAGCAAATCGAATAAACAATTGCAGCAATAATAAAATTGTTTTCTTTTTTCAAAATTAACTGATATAAGCTATTTGAACTGGCTGAAGCTGAGTAAAACTCCAGAATAACAGGGAATTGTTTTTATTACTCATCAAATACTACAAAAATTTAACGTTTGATTGAGAAGGAATCAAAAGAGTATTGAGAAATGTCCTTTTCATTAGTGAATACTGCTTGATCTATTCTTGACTGTGGACTTCCAGTTTTTTGCAACCAAGTCTTCCTGTAAATTTGTTATTTAAGAATTAGTAGGTTATATTAACGTTACTTACATTTGATTAATTTTTGGGGGTGTTCCTTCAATAACACCTTGAACTGTGCCCTGCTGTGTGTTCATGCACCATCCGCGAAGGCCTAACTTTTTTGCTTCTGTTTCAGTATACTGTAAAACATTATCTCTTGTTTAGCAGTATTTAATTAGTTTGAATTGAGCATCATGCTTACCTTTCGGAAGAAGACCCCTGAAACAAAAATTTTAAAGTAAAGAGATTTTTTTTCAATAATTTAATGAGATTATCTAACCTTGCACTCTACCAAAAACCTCAAAACTCACAGAAAGTAATCTTTCATTTGAACTCATTTGGAAGGTCAAACAAGGGAAAACTTGTAGGAAGAGGAAAAATGACAAGAAAACTCCTGCCAAATATCCTGTTTTTCCGGTAATTTTGACCGGATGTTTACCTAATATCCGGAATTTGTTTGGTTTGTTTACTTCCGGATTGCTTGCTGTCATGATGATAATTTTTGACATCAGACTCTATCTTAGATTGACATTAGAGAAAGATAACAACTGTTACTCACGTGACCGTATTACTACCGTAACATTCTATAACACGTGATAAGGTGCAGCGAAACGTTGTATAGTTGGTTGCATACGTGCTAAAGTAAGCTCAAAACAAACATGGCTTAATTTTTGACAATCAGCTGATCGTGGCAAGGAGCCTTGCGCGGTTTTATCAATCGACCATCGGTCCCCCCTACGCGCTCCAAGACTTTTGCTGCACCACTTGTCCGTAAATTAATCACGTCCTTGCTGTTTACTTGTTTTGGCTGAACGGGGATTTCGTGTAGTAAGTTTATTTAAGCAGGAAATAATCGTTAACTAGCGAAACCAAGAGGAGTTCAATGTGGTGGTGTATGTCGCGGTAAACGTCCGAGCGATATGTGCGGACACTAATTGAAAACGATGTTCGATCTGTGGCAGTCCGTGGAATATTCAAACACTTGGTGGATATGTTTGTTCTCAGTGTGTGCTTTGTTATTATGTCTCTTTGCTGCCAGGTAAGTTTCCAAGCTTTTACCAGGGTTTTGCAAAGAGTAGTTCTCAACCCCCTTATCTAACTCCCTTAAAAAGGTAGTTCTTATTGCAAGGTCTCGGTTTTAGTGCAGTTATATTTGTAAGCATATTTGTGGTTGTCAAACAAACTAGATAGCAATCAAATCTCAAATTAGAATTGTTTGTTTTGTACACAAATTTATCTTGTATTTATGGTACCAACCTTTCTAAGAAATCTTTGGATCATCCATATTAACTTTTTTATTCACAGGAACATGGTGGTTCTCAGAGTTCATGGGGAAGAATTTGTCTTCCCCACATCCCTGCATCACCCAATGCAGCCCAGAATACCACAAATGAACATGATGAAGGTTCATATACCTTTTACGTTTAAGTTGCTAGAAACGTCGAGGTCTTCATACTCAGGTAAATACATTTTTTCTAATACTTCAGTATCAATTAAGTATTTAGTTTTTAAGGACATTGGATGTCTCACTAAAACAGGAAAACAATAATATACATTTCTAGAATAAAATGTTAATGAAGGACAACCAGTTACCAGATTGTAAATTAGTTTACACTACTAAATTAAAAATTTCCGGCTAATTTAAGTAAATTAGTGACAAATTACTGATGATTTAATGTCAGTAGAAAGTGATTTTTTAGCCTAAGTCCACATGTGCAGCACAGTTTGTGAGTGGTCAAGAAAAAGCAGCTTACTGCTCTTTCTGAGTAAGCACAAACTACCCACTAACTTATGAACTGATTTAAATTGATAATCATCTAAAGAAGACAGGAAATGTAAAACCATAAAAAATAAAGGTGAAGATTGATTCTCTTGAATGCAACCAGACGTCACAAAGATTATATAACATCAAAGTCGGTCAAGGCTGCTGATCTCAAGAATAGACACTTTCCAATATAACAATAATATTTTGTGTAAGAACTAGGAAAATTACAACCAGATTAGATTTAGGATAGATAATCCATATGTCTGTAATTTTTGTAGTGAAAACTTGTTTGCTCGTTTTGTAAACGACGTTATTGCCTATATAATTGATTATTTAGCAATAATATAGCTAATAAAACTGCATTACGGAATTTTACATGCGTTTATTGCCTAAGGGGTCATTTGACCTTTTTTCAACTGAAGAACCCAACTGATAACATTGTGAAATTGACCCCTTTTTGGGAATGATCCATTATTAACTAATAATTTAAATACTTCTGCTTGTACGTCCGTTTTAACTTAATTAACTAGAAAATTGACGTTTGGTATAGTAAAAAAACTGGAACTTAATCCAAAATCCACACTTTCACTGTTTTAAATCAGGAGACTGCAACTGAATTACAGCAGCAGCACCATAACTTGTTATGTAATTATTGTTGTAATTTGGTTACACTCTACTGACCGACTTATGTGCCCGTTCAGGCCTACTTGCAACCGATTTGCTTTTTTTCTTTTGACACTTAAACAACTTACAATTTGCCTCTCAGAATAATGACTAAACCTGTGTAGTAGGTACATAAAAGCGTATCAATCAATATTTAATGCATTATATACATTGTTGCTTTACCATTCCATTGTGATAATTAGTTTGAATTGTTGACTTGAATATTTCATTAGGAGATTATAGACATGGTTTATGTGCTTGTACCTTGTTGTAAATTGATTTTTTTTTGCTGTTTTTAACAGGTTGGAGACAGTTTACCTAAGCGAGACTTTAGAGAAGAATTGATTTGTAGTCAGTAAACGTGATATTAGAACAAGTATTGTTATGTTTTAGCAAAACTTAATTTTTATTCTCTAATTAATCCGGTTCTACACCATTTCCAAATGTAGTTCAGAATAGGCCAGATGAGATTCAGAAAAGGTACAACGTAATTCAGATTAAGGAACTGCAATTCTGAAAAAATCAATTTAAATTCAGAAACCGTTTCTATGAAATTCAGAACATTCAAAGGCAATTCCATAAAATACATTATCTGTGAATAAAATTACCAAAGCTAAAACTCCAAGGCACTTTAATAAATTAATATACTTTATAACACAATGAATGTTATGAAAAAACTAACACAATTTAGGTTAAAAATTAAACTGAATAACATTTGAGTAAACTTTCTGAATTGCAATAAAATATTTCTGAATTACAGTTAGAAATGGTGTAGAAGAATCAACTGAATTTGTACAACTGTAAAAATTCCTTACCATTTGACACGTGCTAACTTGGTTTCTATGACAGCTAGCCGATTCCTTCAAACATCGAAATGTCTCGTAGTTTTGGCTTTCTTTCAAAAATTACCACCGCCTTCTTTACAAGAAAGCCTAGAATGTCACTTTAATGGCGGCGTTATCGGATTTTTTTTTGTACACAAACCTATGGAGATGCAGTAGAAAATATGTTTTTTTTTATTTTTTCGTGTAGTTGATTAGAAGTTGTGAGTGAAAAATCAAAGAAAACTTCATTCCTGATCCAGATATGTATAGATATGGCTTTTTATATCCAATAAAGTCCAGCCAAAGCAAGTTTGGTTAGAACCCTTTGTCTTGAAAAGTACAACAAACTAATGTAAAAACTGCTCAATCAAAGAAAATTTGGAAATCCTTGAATCTAGGTAAGCAAAACTGGTAAATGGGTTTTATATTATTACCAAGACCTTTCTTTTAAAATGTAAATGTGCCAATAGAACTTCTAAAAGCTGTCCTGTTTCTTCAGAGTAAACCTTTGTTGCTCTCAAAATGTAACTCACATAAGTCACATACCAATGTATGTAAGAGGCAATAAGTTTACTGAATGAGAAAGCATATTGTACTTACCACTGAGTATTGTGTTGGAGTAAAATCATTCCACTTCAAAGCTTTCAACCACTGTTGGATTCGAGCAGGGTCTTGTGGAAAGTAAAAGACTGACACTTTTGGGCCTTTCACCAAATTGCTTTTAGAAATTTGGCAAACAACCAGTGGACGGCATATTGTAGAGGCAATAGAATTTAAGTTAAAAAACCAACCACAAATTATAGAACAATGAAGGAACAATAACAATAGTGATAACACAATAAAATGAACACAAACTACACTTTCACTAGAACAATAAACATATAAACAACAATTACTTTGGCAAGTAATCCCAAGTCTTGACTTTAAACCTTAAAAATTAATTTAATCATCCAAAAACTCAATTTCCACAATACAAACAAATGCAAACTGTCAATCCCATATTTCGGCCATATTGGAATTTTTGGCATGCACCTTCTTGGCTTTCTTGTACAGAGGGCGGTGAAATTACAAATAACCGAGAACTACAGCAGTGCAAGTAGACAAGTCGTTTTTGAATATGTCATAATTTGTCAGATCGTAACTTGGTCCCTGTGACAGTTAGAAGGTTCGATCAAACGTCAAAATGTAGTCCCTTCTGCTTTCTTTAGTCAAGACAGAGTTTTTATGAAAAAAACACTAATAAGTGAGAAAACTGGCCTAGAACACTGTTGTGCACGTCAAATCTAAATACAAAACTTTACTCTCTTCCAGAGATTTTGAAGGTATAGTGCTTTCTTCATAAACTGAAACTATCCCAAAAGGAGTGGTTTCCCCAGTTAGTCGCTTTGTAAATAATTTTTTCCCCAGAAAAATTTCCCACCAAAGAAAATTGAAAATTCCCTAACCTAACAACTCTGTCTTTGTCTCATGCATGCCATTATAAATGCTTCTCTTTCAGTCACCGAGTTTTTTCTATGATCGATTTATCTATTACCTTATAAAGATTAATTGAGCTAATTACTGCATAAATAATTGAATAACTATTACAATTTTTAATTACGTACATCCATCAGGATTAATTAAGGAAAGTAATTATATCCTCACTTTTCAGACTTTTGTAATCACAATGTTGACTGAACTTTGATCATCCTGTATCAAAATGGAGTAACTTTTATATAAACTGATCATAGAAATCGAATTACAAACAATGTTTCTATATTAAGTAGACAGGTGTAAAGTGTTCACAAATAACGGTAAAAACGAGATAGTCTTGCTGGTACCGTTTTTTCTTTTTAATGTACCGTTACGATGCCTGGTAATCTTCTGCTTGTTTTTAGTGTGAAAAAAACAAGTTTTTCTCACTGTATTTAGGCCAGAGAGCATTAACTTAATGGCTTGAACAGAATGCAGCTATGTAAGTAATTAAAACTTACTTAAACTAGGACAGGTTTTGGCCTTTTGGTCTTCCTGGTAAACTTAACAGGATATTAACAATTCTGTCCTTAGCTATTTATGATGAATTTTAAGTCGAATAAGGTGAATCAATGTCAAAAGGCCAACGGTTAGACATTGAAAAAAATACGATATTGATTGAATACAAATCAATCCATTTGCTCTTCTAGCACGTATGCAGCTGCTATTCAGGGTTATAATCTAGTATAATACCCTTTTCTTCATTCTTCAATAGCCACCGTAATAAATATCTTATTTAATCAAGGTGTGTGTTTTAAACATCCACCATTCTGAACTATTAAAGAAGGTAAACTTGTAATTAAATTTTGTTCAATTATCCAGATTGGCAGCAATGTGGTTTATCTGAAAATACCTATACACTTCACTTATCACAAACTGAATTAATTCATAAAACATCCAGTTTGGGTTGTTTAAATGATGCTATATTTAGTATTAACCATGCCATCATTCGGGTCACGTCCAGCCTTTGATTGGTTATAAGGTCTCCGCTTAACAAAACAATTAAATTACTTTATTGTCGGGTAATTTTGTTAAGTTCAAGAACACAAGGTTTTAAAAATAGACTTAGAATTTGATTCACCAAATAAATTAAGGTGGATGTTATATTAGTTGAAAAAAGTGCAGTAAACTGCAGCTGTGTTGTTAAAGATGCTTTTCTGGCACAATTATAAACTACCCATTGTTTCAGTGTCAATCTCAGCCAAGTGGGTTATGATTAGTCAATAAAAAAACAGCAAACTAAAATCACAACAAACTATCCCACTGTGGTGCACACTGCACATGTGGAGGTCCTCAATTTAGAGTTGACTAGATTTACCTTAAATTTGTAATAATTATGATTTAGTCTGGATGCTTTGAAACAGTTAGCACTAATGTTCACAGTGTAAACACAGTTGTGCACTGTTCATATTTCATTATCCAGCCACAAAATATAATAATAATAATTATTTGTAAACTAACACAAATTTACATATTCTAGAATTACAATGCAGTATGTCGAGTCAGGTGCGTTACCAAATTCACGCTTACTGGGGCGTTAACATCAAGGAGCTTCACATTTTCCTTTGGAGGCCCTGGGCTGACATTAGGAATGCTTGTAACGAGGGCGATTTTCTTAAAGGCTACTATCAGTATTTAGGAATCCAGTTAGAGTGAGTCTCAATGTTCCTAAGCAGTTTTTCTTGTTACTGAGTGATTTTCTTTTAGGAGACCACCTCATCCAGATCAAGTGATGACCCTGAACTATAACGGGTCCAAACCCTTAGATTTAGGAACACCACCAAGACTCTGTTACCCTTTGGTGATTTTTTTAATCCGAAACGACGCTGATGAGACCGTACACCCTGACGAAACTGTGAGTACGTTTGTTTTTGTTTTGTTAAGAGCCAGATTAATGTGGTTTGTGGTTTAAACTGGAATTTAATGTATGCAGCGTTCTAATTAATGTTTTATGCATTTATAAAATAGTTGCATGAAGGTGGACTACCAATGGTGGGAATATTATGACATTTTAAAGTTTCGAATTACATTAAAGAAATACTGCATAATAATTGCCAATTAAGTGAGCGGTCCTGTCAGTTCACTTTTTAAGCCTAATTACTTACTAATTTTCCGGACACATGACGCTTTTAATTACATCCTAATCAATTAATTTGAATATTTTTAATGCAACTTTTTCCAGGTGGCGCTCATTAATGTGGTACATATTAAAGACACGGTATGCACTTTACCTACCAGTATACTGGGGCAATACCTGAAACAAGCCAATGGACAACTGTCCTGCCTCAAGGTAAGTCAGGTGATTTTTTTAAGTCAGCTAATAAGTTGGTAGATACCTGGAGATTTTAAAAGAATTAATTAGCCTCCCTGATGAAGTATTTTTTATTTTATTTTGTGTACACTTTACAAACACCCTAGGGGGTACTTACAAGTAAAGGAACAGTTGAACTAATGCAGTCGCTCATAAAGTGACAAAGTATCTTTCAAATCGCTTAAGCTAACAAATAGAATATCTGGTATTACATTAGTAGAGATCAGCTCATTGCACAGTGAAGTCATATTGCTTGTCAGTTTTAACTTTAGGAACTTTGAAGTTCCTCAAGTAGCCAGAATATTTAGTGTTATTTACAATGTGGTAGATGAAGAGAGCAGCCTGAGTTTTCCTCCTAGCATTAAGAGCAGTAAAGTCAAAACTGACAAGCATGGAAGTGTACGACACTTTAAAAGGATACACATTGTTTTCCTTTATATCCATAAAGTAGTCACGTGACCAACAACGTTTTGGAACAGGAACTCCTCTCTAATTTTAGTGATGACAAAGTAACTGTCATAATTCAAATTGAAAAAGAAATTATTAAAACACATGATCATGAATAATGTGAGAAAGTTGCGGAAACGTCAAAATTTTACAACAGTCACGTGACGAAATTTAATGTATAAACGAATATTCTTACATGTGGGTGTTTACGTTCATGAAAATAAATAGGGAAATAACAAAATTATTATTATTAAGTATATGTAATAGCATAGACTAAATGATAAGTACAGACAATCACACCCAATAAGGAAGCCCTTTACGCTTCAAGGGCTTTTTAATGTATTTCGGCCGCTTCAGTTGTAGGTAAACTCTAAGAGATGGCGCTAATACAGCTCGTCATTGCAGACATAGTTGCCAACTTTGTAAGCTTGATTTTTTCAAATAAATTTGAGTTAAATTACTCGTATTTTGAAAACTAAACAATATAAGAATTTCTGGTTTGAGGTATCGATAATAAAGATTCTATTTACATATTTTAAAAGTCACAGGACTCTTTTTTAACGTCAAAACGGAATCCTGAAGGTCACGTGATCGTTTTTTTAGTTTTAAGCTGATACACTAAATCATGTATCTATTTGTAAGATTAAAATGTAATTTTTTATGTTTAGATAATTTTTTTTTCAAATCGCGTTATTTTTTTAACATCAAAACAGATCCTGAAGGTCACGTGACTCTTTTAAGATTAAAAATGGATTTTATGTCACATGACAGTTTTAAATGTCATTTGAAGGATTACATAATCGTTTTTCAGTTTAAACTGATATTTTTAGACATGTGACCCTCTTTATAGTGAAAATAGCCACGTGACAATTTTCAATTATTTTAACGTCAAAACGAAAACCTAAAGGTCACGTGACTGTTTTAGATGACAAAGTATAATTTGAATAGTCACCTGACTCTTTATAATGTGCGAATGGTCACGTGACGATTTTCAAAAATAAAATATATTTTTAAAGGTCACGTGACTCTTTTTTAATGTCAAACCGAAATCCTGAAGGTCACGTGACCGTTTTTCAGTTTGAACAGATTTTTTAAATTACGTGACTCCTTTTAGTCCTTTTAATGTGCAAATGGTCACGTTACGATTTTCAATACTCAAATTTAATTTTTAGTCCACGTGAGTCTTTTTTAACTTCAAAACAGATCCTAAAGGTCACGTGACTCTTTTAAGATTAAAAATTGATTTTATAATGTCACATGACAGTTTTGAATGTCAAAATGTTATTTAAAGGATCACATGCTCGTTTTTCAGTTTAGACCGATATTTTTAAAGACACACACGTTACTCTCTTTGTAATGCATTTTTAATTAAAAACGTGTTTACGTCAAATTGGAATCAAAGGTAACGTGACTGTTTTAGATGTTTAAAATATTATTTGAAGAGTCACGTGACTCTTTTTACGGTTCATAAATTTTCAATACTGAAATTTTGTTTTTAAAGGTCACGTGACTTATTTAGAGCCAAAACGGAACCCTGAAGATCACGTGACTATAAATGACAAAATATTATTTAACGGGTCACGTGACTATTGTCAATAATTAAATTTAATTTTAAAGATTACGTGACCGTTTTTTAGTTTTAAACTCTAAATCTCGTGACTCATTTTAAGGTACAAATGGTCACGTGACTGTTTTAAGATTAAACATAGAATTCATAATGTATTAAGTATAAAATAACCATTGATGAATATTAAAAATAAACAAATAACTAAACTAAAAATACAACGAAGTGAAACACAATAATTAAAGAAAACACACACAAAATCTGTTATTTTTTGCCTAGAAACAACACAAAAAAAATGTGATTTGTCAACTAGACAACGCCGCATTAAAAGTGATGTTTTCCAACAGTCAAAAGATTGGAATTGCTGCCTCTGGCTTTAAAATTACACGAATATGCGTTTAATGGTGCCATCTCACGCTGCTTACTTAAATTAATTTTCAGTTCCATTGCCACTGTTTGTCTATACTTATCATTTAGTCTATGGTAATAGAGTCGATAAATTCAGAACTAATATTGCAGCAATTGTATTTGGCTACCGGAAATTCTGGTAATTACGAGACCCAAATACCGCTAGCGGTGGCGGAACCCGTTGAAGGAGGGCCCAGTTCCGTTGGTTCGTTTTGTTCCAGTAACGAGGACTCTACGTTCTGGAACAGTTCGGGTGAACAACTGTGCGTGGTCTGTCAGACTTACCCATTGTCTAGGGCTTTATTACCATGCAGGTAAGCTTGGTAGAGAGTATATAAATGTCGCACTGATCTGTCAAATGGTGTTACTCGTTACAGACATACTTGTATTTGCGCTAGTTGCTTCAACAAGTTGGAACGTTGCCCAATGTGCAGGGGTCCTATTAAAAGCTACTTTTGCATTAGAGGGGAGGAGTACCTGGAGTCGAAAGAGAACGGTACCAGTTCAAAAAACGACGAACGACCACCGGCTAGACGTCGGTGGTTCAACGGGATAAATTGGGACGATCGATTAATCGATTTTTTGGGATTTTCGCGGTAAAATTCTGTCCGGTACTCGGAGGTTGTAGGCGTGCACGTAGCATCTTTGTATCTAATTGTACATAATTTGTTTTATATTAATTTATTTTTTGAATGTAAAAAAATGGTTGGAATGGTGCACGTCTCGGTCCAGAAAATACAGCTGCTTAATCAGTTAGCTTAAAACTGGTTTAATACACACAACCGTAAGAAGTAATTAGATGTAACAATGTCTTGGAAAATCATCTTTTGGAATGCTCAGAAAAATGCCGATCTCAATGTTAGATCTCTGACCGTAATGAGTATTCCTTTTTATCATTTTGGAGGAGAAATTTCAATTAAACTAGTGCAAATTGAGTTCCAGAAGTAGTATACAGAGTGGTATTAAGTAGTTTTTAAGTGAGTAAAAATTGGGCACATCATCTTTGTACATACAGAGTGTTACGAAAGCCCACTTACCTAATAAAGGTGGTTAATAAATCAATGAAACCTGATAAAGCACACAAACGTGTAAATTAAAAAATAAAAATTACATTCAAGACAGGAAAACGCTTTACAATATGAATAATTAATCAAAAGCCAGGTTTATCTTGCTTCTGACGTCATCTGAAACCATTAATACATACAAAACAAATACTACTCTGATAACGCCAGTTCTTGCCCTAATTCATCACACTTTCTGACCACTCTGTATATAAACCAGCACCCTTCAACTACTAAGCTTTTCTAGACTCCGTTGAGTATTTCCATCAGTATTCGCCCTCTTCTTCAAACTTAACGTCCCTATATATTTTAGATACTGTTGTAATTAAAATAGTTGTTTAAGCCGTTAATAGATTTGTTGAATGACGCGGTCTTAAGCATATGGCAATATGCGGAATGTTCGAGAATATTTAGCATATAAGACATCAGAACATCACACTTGATCGGAACAGAATACGCTCGTTACAATGTGATATTACTTTATGTTCCTGGGTTGGTGTTTGTGGAAAGGTGAAAATGAGAAAATGACATGCCACCGTGCAATAATTGAGATTGAATTCGTGTAATACACACGTGTATTATTAACTTATTAGTTTTGTAATAAATGTATACTAGTTGATTGGTGTTTTTTTTTTTCTGCCAGTAAATTAAAAATTGCGAAGTTGTTTTCCAGTTTTGGGTTGGGCAGCAACTGGGTCGTTTTCTGTTTTGCGAACGTCTAATTTCGAATTTCTTTTAAAAATGCGGTTTTAATATTTAGCTAGCGACAGTTAGTGGAATAAGAAAATCGTTTTGAAATAATACATATTAAGAACCGCCAGACGGTTTCACTACTGCCGTTTTCCGGCTTCAATGTAATATTGAATTTTTAAAGTTTATATGGCTATATGGTGGATCCAAGTTACAGTCAAAGCTACATATGAATTCTTTGATCACAATCGACAAAAAATGCATTACAACGAACCTTATTGCCTTAATAATTTGGCAAATGAAACAAGTATCAGGAGTAACTGAAAGCTTACCTCTTTATGTTTCTGCTCTTCTGATAATATGGCTGATTTTCTTGTAAAATATGGATTTTCTGTCAGGAGCCCTGAAGTAGCAGGAAGTATATTTATTTTTGACAATTGGTGGATGATCCAATTATTAGGAGTAACTAAAATGTACTTCCTCGCGTTTCTGCTCTCCTGGTAGTATGCCCGGTACGTAGCAGGAGGTTATAGTTTTCTTACCCTTCAAATTGTTCGCGTGAGCAAAAGTTCAACTTTGCAAATAACTATTTCTATTGAAGGTTTAATAGGATATATGTACATACTTACTATACCTTTACTCTTGATTTTCTTGGAAAAAACCTCATATGGAGTATTGTGTCCTTTACGTATCCCAGGGCTAAGCTTTTGATGTCACTTTTCATTGGTTTAGTGTCACTTTTTGGTGTCCAAGTCAATTTTCAATTTGAAATTGGGAGACGAAGATTGCTGTACTGATATGGATGGGTGTACTGCTGTAATTGGTGCACACAGTGGTCACATCGAGAAATCGTAACCAGCAACCATAAGCGTAGACGGCGTAGTGATTGTTAATTTACTTTTTTCCTGTATTTTTTTTTCGGCCGTTGTTATTGACACCGGCCGTAAAAGTGCATTTCACGGCCGCTAAACAGTACGTGAAGTGAGTACTTCACGTCCGTTTGAACAAAAATACAATTTTTCGACGACTAACTTTGAAAGTACCTCATGTACGCTTCCATTTAAAAGCAAAAAGTGGTTATTCGCCGCACTTGCGCAGAAAGTGAATCATTTTCTGCTCTAGAGCGTTTTCGCTTTCTACTAACAATCTACTCACCAACTTTTTCGGCGTTTCCATAACAACGCTTGACATACCTGTTTGAAATAAAGCCATTCCGTCAAAGTGATTTATCGGTGACAATGAGTTCGAGCTTGGTATAATAAAGTAATAAAGTATAATTTATTATTGTAATATTTTACATGCACAAAATATTACAATAATAAAACCATACTTACATTTGTTAATCAATGATAAGGGCAGCTTTCTGGAGGGTTTGATGGTCGCGATTTATTATAATTTAGGAAATGGTTTACTATTTGATTAATTTACGAACGCAGTGCGGGTTGCAGAATCCGGGAAGACTACATCATGGTGTTATGAGGCGGAGTCTCCGACCGTCTCCCTTACCAACGCATGTTGAGCTTAATTTATACCCGATTGATTGGCTACAGCATAGCAGTAGCGGTGATTTGTCATCGCTAAAAATAGCGATAATGCACTATGTGCATTCTGTTCTCTTCTTCTTCGTAACCTTGCCTCGCGCATTTTATTATTTTGCCATCTCCGAATATCTGCTATAATTTAATGAATTTAAATTTTTAAATAATAAGTCTATCTTTTAAATTAATGAATTTTCCATTCGTGACAATATTTAAAAAAAAAACTATATTGTTTTGTCAACTTTCACTCTCTCTGTATCTCGAAGAATGTACCTTTAATAGGCGAGATACATTTATTGGAGCTTTTTCTCATATTTTGGGATGACACCAATTCAGTGACTGTACAAATGCATTGTCCTAGGAAAACAACAAAGCGGTTTTCATGAAGTGATTAGAGTATTGGTTTCCACTCAGTGTAACATTCAGACCTTCACAACAAAACAGAAGTCACAGCAGTACAAACAAAATAGAATAACTGAAGAGTGCGAAGTTTGCTATATGATTATGATTGATTCTCATAAATAGCTTTACCTTTTTAAACGTCAGTGTCAATAAATTCATGTCTATCGTTAACTGTTTGTTCTTGTCTCTATTATTCTTAAATATTTTTCAAAAAGAATGACAAGAACGTGGTCAAATATCAAACCTATTCCTGTACATCAATTGCATAAATATTCGTTAATGGTTTGTTCAAATTTGGACACATTCTCCATTAAGGGATAACTTTATTACACAATGAAAAATTTGGAATTTGCTAATGAATACGCCGACTCAAAATCGTTCAGGGCAATCAGTGTTATGAGATTTCACTCGATACTTCAGAACGATTCGTCGATTGCTACCTCAAAAAAGTCTCTACATACATCCAGATCCCTATAAAAGCACGCTTTTCAACACGCGTAGAGTTGAGAGGTCTTTCTCGAGTGGAAAGAAGAAGAAGAAGAGAATTGGAACAACACAAGGAAGCAGGCAGAAAGTGGCGGCTCGTAGTAAATTTGAAAGGTAGTGCACAAAACTAGAGGCAATTAGTGAAAAATTTTTTGAGACCACACCCAAACTTCCTTTTCATAATTTTGCTCATTTTTTAGTTTTTGAACCAATTTTCATGATTTTGATCAATTTTCATAATTTTGCTAATTTTTTAGTTTTTGAACCAATTTTCATGATTTTGATCAATTTTCATAATTTTGCTCATTTTTTTTAGTTTTTAAACCAATTTTCGTGATTTTGATCAATTTTCATGATTTTGCTCATTTTTTAGTTTTTAAACCAATTTTCATGATTTTAATCAATTTTCATGATTTTGCTCATTTTTTAGTTTTTGGACCAATTTTCGTGATTTTGATCAATTTTCATGATTTTGCTAATTTTTTAGTTTATAAACCAATTTTCGTGATTTTGATCAATTTTTAGTTTTTAAACCAATTTTCATGATTTTGATCAATTTTCATGATTTTGCTAATTTTTTAGTTTTTGGACTAATTTTCGTGATTTTGATCAATTTTCATGATTTTGCTAATTTTTTAGTTTATAAACCAATTTTCGTGATTTTGATCAATTTTCATAGTTTTGCTAATTTTTTAGTTTTTAAACCAATTTTCATGATTTTCAATTTTTTTGAAAAGTAAAAATTTTAAAGTGCTTTTTTTGTGCTTATTTCACCTAATTTAAGGTTCTTTTGCATAAATATGCCCTTTGCTGTGCATTGGAACCTTTATAAAGCAAAATAAAAATTTGCCAAAATTGCACTTTTGCCAAAAATTGAATTTTTTGACT
The DNA here is from genome assembly GCF_016097725.1 of Ips typographus. Classification (NCBI taxonomy): domain Eukaryota; kingdom Metazoa; phylum Arthropoda; class Insecta; order Coleoptera; family Curculionidae; genus Ips; species Ips typographus. Next base: position 6,788,616 of record NC_138426.1, on the reverse strand, counting down.
TTTTGAAAAATCGTAGCTCTTTTGTTTAAATTCGCAGGAAATTCGTTCCTACGACATTCGAAAAAGCATAAAAATACTACAAAATGGGTTAAAAATGGCCTATGTAGCTCCTCATGTTACCGAGATATTGAATTTCACAGAGTACCGAAAAAAATGTTTTGAGACCACGCCCAAACTTCCTACAATTTTAAAATATGTAATTGCTTTCAAATATTGCACACTAACGGTAGGAAATACTGGAGGCATTTTAAAAAATGGCGAAGTAAAATAACACGCGACTGATAAGAAAAAACCCCGAGTGCACGATCTAATTGTGCTGATTTCGACTAATTCGTCCAGATTTCGTTTATTTATTATTAAAAGCTTATTTATTTCCAAGATTAATAATACTTGGTATTAATAGAAAATGATTCCAATCATTATAAAATTTACCGGGTGTAACATTTAACTTGAGACATCTCAATATCTCGAAAAATAAGCACTTTTCGAAAAAATGTTTAGTATCAAAGTTGTATTATTCCGCGGGGGAAATACATTGATGACAAAATTTGTATTCCTCTGCCCCTCCATGTGGGGGGAAGGGGGGTAACTTTGATTTTTTAAATGGCACTCCCAAATTTTTATTGGAGATTCAGATTCTGCGGCTAAAAACACGTGGAATTTGTTTAAAACATTTTTTGTATTAACGATAGATGGCGCTATAAACGACAAAATTTAATTAAACTCTTTACAGCGAGTTTTTAACTAAGTAAGTGTTCAAAATGATGGCCTTCAACCTCAATACACTTATCAATTCGTATATAAGTCCTCAAGCAACGTTGAGTTCGTTTTCCAAAATGTCCCTGTATTTTTCACCATTCAAGTTGCCTTCAATTATGTGGGGACCGATAAGTTTACTGCCAATGATTCCACACCACACGTTGACACTCCAAAGACGCTGGTACTCAACTTGTCGAAGCCAATGCGGATTTTCTACACTCCAGTAATGCATGTTGTGTCTATTAATGTTGCCGTGATTTGTAAATGACGATTCGTCGGAAAACAATACGTAACGAAAAAAATTAGGATATTGTTGTATTTGGTTACGTGCCCATTGACAAAAAGTTACCCGATTTTCTTCTCCGAAAATCTTCTCCATGGAGGCCTTGGTGTAAAGAGATGTGATAAGGATGAAACTTGTGCATCTTCAGCATTCTCCACACACTGATATGAGAAATACCTGATTGCAGTGATACTTCTCGTGTGCTTGACTGGGGATTACCATAAGCCACAGCACCAAGGACTGCTGCTTGATTGTCTGCGCCACAAATTGTAGCTCTACGTGTTATTTTTTTCTGCTTGACACTCCCTTCAGTAGAAAACTGCTTGATAACTCGAGCGAAAGAAGTTCGGGACCGCACTTTGTCCGGAAAACACTGAGCATAGAGATTGACAGCATTATCAATACGCCTGCCAGCTTCTCCATAAACAAAAACCATTTCAATTTTCTCTTGTACAGTCATGTACTCCATGCTGATGAAGTATTAATACCAAAATAAAACTAACTGATTAACATTAAGGGTTTCTGCAAGTTATTTCTTTTTTTTTAACGTTTGAACCAAAAAACCCCTTTTTTACCCTTTTTTTTTTGTTATTTATTACACCTATGTATCCCTAGCAACGACGGTTTTTTAAGCAGATTTTACCAAACATTCCGGTAAGCCATGAGCGAAAAAAAACAAATTTAATTAAAAAATGTAAATTAAATTTTGTCGTTTATAGCGCCATCTATCGTTAATACAAAAAAATGTTTAAAACAAATTCCACGTGTTTTTATCTGCAATAAAAAATTGGGGGTGCCATTTAAAAAATCAAAGTTACCCCCCTTCCCCCCCACATGGAGGGGCAGAGGAACACAAATTTTGTCATCAGTGTATTTCCCCTGCGGAATAATACAACTTTGATACTAAACATTTTTTCGAAAAGTGCTTATTTTTCGAGATATTGAGATGTCTCAAGTTAAATGTTACACCCGGTATAATGAAAACATGCATTTTTGGACTCAAAAATTGGGAGTGCACGTGCACATGTGCACTTATTGAGAAGCCGCCCCTGCCAGAATAAAGAACGAAGTCGATAACAACAGTTTTTTGTCTGTGACATCATCTCAATTTATCTTATTTCTCCGCGTACATAGTAAAGAAAAGCTTCTTTTATAAGAACGGTTTTCTTTGTATTGACCATGTAGTAAGTTTACAAACAAAATCCTGCCGCAGTAGGTGGTTGTGCTGGGACTCCACGTCTATTCATTCTGCAGACATGTTCTTCCAATCTACGGGCCAAAAAGTTTACATCGTAGTTGCTGTCCAACGCTGACCAAAGCTTTTCCGCAGGAGAAGAAGCCCTTGGAAAGATTCTCTGGACAACGTTGTATTCGTTTACTACTTCGCTCCACATGCACGTCTCACCTGGGAAAGAGATATTGCACCACCTTTATAATAACATGCCATAAGCTATTTAATTACCACCAAGAAGGAGCTTTTGTTGCTCCTCATCTCCATTGAAACTGGTAGGTTCGCATTCGTAAAAAGTTTGCCAATCGCCGCCGCTGTTTAAATGGTCTAAATACCAACATGCGGACAAAAGTGCTTTTTTTCCATCATTTGTGACCTAAAGAAATTTAGTGTTTTAGTTTTTTAGTTATTGTTTTGTGCTATTAATACATAATCTAAAAATATGGTTTTGCATTTCCATATTAATGAATTTTGATTATTGTTGAATTTGTGAGATATTCTAAAATCTGGGTATTTTGCGATTCAAACATAAAACTAAGAGTTTGTTGGCATTTATCTCAGACCAGTATCATCTGCTAGGTTGGTGCACTCTTGAAAAGATATATTAATGAAACTTATGATTTACTGGTTTTAAAAATTTAAAATAATAGTTTTTGAGTAAGTTAACTTACGTCATACATCGTGTCTCGCCAATAAGAAGATTCCCAATCACGCCATACATGCACAATAGTATTCTCCGGTATATTAACTCCATTTTTAAAAACCTCTTCCCAGACAATTGAACTAAAGTTCAAATGGTCTGCTATATTGACAATTTTCTGGATGTAGTAGCTTTCCAAAGCGGAATAGGAGGTTATGTTCATACTTTCCATAAAACTTTTGATATTGTTGTCATATTCCCTGAAAATCCAAATAATAGTTGTGATCAACATGTAAACGGACAGATTTTACCAGCAATCAAAGTCCACTTCATCACCTCCTAAGTGAATAAACTGATCCTGGAAAACTCTCCTAAGTTCTGTAAATAAGTTATTGACAAAAGTGTATGTAACGTCTTTGGTAGGATCCATAGGACCATACGACCCAACCTCCACTGAGTCACATGGAGTGAGTAACTCAGGGTGGGATACACCCCATGATCTGGTATGACCTAGATGTAGTTATAATTTAATTATTACATTATCATAGTTGAAAAAAAAAACGAATAACAATACCAGGTGTGTCAAACTCAGGCACCACCCTAATTCCTCGCTGCCTGGCATACTCAATTACAGAAGCGACATCATCAGGAGAGTACACCAAGATCTGAGGGTGATATGCACCTGCATCACTATTTAAGAGTTAAAACGTAATAAAAGTATATTTTGCTTAATTTGCGTTTTCTGACCTCAGTTCAGGGAACTGCAAACTGACGTAAGGGAAACTTTGATCGTCTACGATATGCCAATGGAATACGTTCAATTTGTTGTAAGCCATACCATCTAATACCTGGTAAATTTGTTGTAATGGAATGAAGTGCCTGGATGTGTCAAGAAGCAGTCCTCTGTGAGAATATCTCGGGTAATCTTCTATTTCAGTGCTGTTTACTACAGTCTGCAATAGAATTATGAATATACATTAACAAACAGCCACAAAACAGACAGAACATCCAAGTTTTAGTCTCTAGAAGAAACAAATTACTGGGCAAATTTATTACCTCCTTTAAAACTAAAATTGTTGGAATGGTTATTTACCTATAACTACAAGTGCCAAGCAGAGTTAGGGCAAAAGTTAAAGGCGGAAAAGACGATTTCCTCTTGTTCACATGACAGTTTTTGCATTTAAGTTTTGTAAATGCCACATTTACTTGTGTCTTCGTCGACGAAATACGAAAGACGAATCGATTATGCGTGTAAAAATGTTTGAGAGAACAGCTTAACAACGTTCCACGTCAGGTGGGATTAGAAATAAACCTATCTGAAACTAAATGCATGGGAAACTCTGAAATGAGCAATTGCATTATGTTGAACGATAACAAAATAGGACAGGTTTCCTCTTATCAAAACTTCTGTAATGAAATAAAAATATATAGAGAACGCTAAACGCAACTTATCTGGAACCGCCACGTAAAAAGATTGCCAGCAAGACAAGGTCATCACTGATGGTGTGCAGGAACATTGCGAGAAAGACCTGGGGCTGTAACCCATCAATACTGCGATGGATGTATACCATGCTAGTGAGACTTCACATCACATACGGCGCAGCAGTGTGGCACAGAAAAATCGAACTTGCCACAACAAGAAAAACATTAGAAAAGGCATTGAAGGCAGAGCATTGAGATCGACCCCCATGGCAGCATTAGAGGTAATTATCGACCTCACACGGCTCCACATCATGATGAGAAGAACTGCTTGGGGACCACATCTCAGGTTGGATAAGGTACTCACTACTCAGGCAAGGTACTCACTACCCATTGGCAGTGCACACCTCGCCGATCTTCCAACTGACGAAATCATCAGGAAGTTTAGTTTCGAAAAACAATTTCATAAGCATATGTCCAGGAAGGACTTAATAAAACTGAAGAAGAACTGAGAGCAACGCACTGGCAAATACTTCCAGGACTGAGGCAGGCCAAAGATCTCCTCGGCAATTTTAACCGAGCAAGGTCAAAGACACTGATAAACCTCATTAATAACCTCAGTAAAGTTAGTCTCAAGGCATTAACGGGGTTTCTAACGGGTCATTGTTGACTCAGAGAACACCTAAGGAAGCTAAGCCTAGAAGAGGACAGTACCTGCAAGTTCTGCGGAGAAGAATCAGGAACACCCCACCACATCTTGCTGGAGTGTTATGCTGTAAACCACAAAAGATTAAACACACTGGGATTATACCAGCTGGCTGTGGAAGAAATACCTCGAACAGACCCACTCAAGATCCTGAAATTCCTAAAGAAACTAAATCTTGAGGGGCTGCTATGAACAAGGAAACCTTGAGATAGCAGAAGAAGATGGGGTACATTAGATCTAATCATGTCGCAGTACATCTGTCATCATCCACACCTACCATTACCATTACGCTAAACGCACGAACGAAAAGAGAATTCGTTTGATCTGGGCTGCTTATGGAAAGTTTGTTCCCTCGGTTCTAACCTATGGTGCTGAGATACACGCTGACTCTCCGAATAAAATCAAAATAGCACAAAGGAGGATGGAGAGAGCCATTTTCATTGAGGGACCGGATTGCCAACAACGTAATAAGGCGTAACTGACGCCGTGGCAAGGATACATTACTTGAAGTGCTGAAGTGACCAAAAGTAAAAGTACCACCTGTACCACCTTCCACCGTAAATGGTGGTTGAAATCATCAGAAACGGCACGATCCTAGTCGAGCTAATGGAAAAATATTTATAGTTTCTGATTAAGAAACTCTTTCGTTCTAGGAAATTGATCTTCAGGTCCTCTTCTGTTTCCAGGGTAAAAATTTAATTTTATTGATAGATAAACTTGTCTGTGGTTAACTTCCTCAAGACAAACTAAGATTATTGTTTGTTAGAGGTAAGGATACAGAATCCACAAACCAAACCTAAAACAGTAGAAGTTGGTGAAAATATCACTATTCTCCAAACAGTCCATGAAAACCTCTGCCAAGAATGGAAAAAGGCAACTCTCCATGGCCAGGTTCACGGTTCGTACTAGTTAATGTTAAACAAAAAGAAGTATTGTTTAACACAGTTCTGTTCAATACAAATACTCAAGAGTAAGATGATGTTCTCCGTGTCATTATAATATGCGTTAAGAGGGTTGAGCAAGCTTCTAACGACCAAGACGAACTTACCGACAGGCACCCGGGTAAGTAGGCTAGCTAGGGAAAAATATTCTATATATAATTTTTGATGCTGCGCTTAGAGTAGAAGTAAGCAGTAAGCAAGTTGAGCACAAATTTCTACTAAACGCAAAATTCTGCTGGATGAACGAACGTGTGTTTCCAGTTCCAGCGAACTCAACTTAATCATAATATTTTTGAATATTATTATTAAAATCATGAAAGGAAGTAAGTAGTAGTAGGAAATATCGTTTGACTTTAGAAAATATAGTACTGAACAGGACGGTCGAACAACCACTGACCAGGGGCCTAATTCTTGTAAGCAAGGAACGGAATCCTCAAGAGAAGTGTTTGATGTGACACAAGAAGCTGACAATGGCGGGTTCCTGTCACATTCTACAAGCCTTTCTCTTGATAATTCCCTTCCCTAGTTTTAAGAATACGCACCCTGGGCTTTGTTTTTGAACTTCCTGGTATCAATGAGAAACTTCAAGAGCCATGCGGCATGTTTTATACAGAAATGTAAAAATAAGACACAAAAAGTGGAAACGTAAGCATACCTTTTTTACTTTTACTACTTTGACAACCAAACTATATAAAATAATTTTTTGTTCAAACGGACGTGAAGTACTCACTTCACGTACAGTTTAGCGGCCGTGAAATGCACTTTTACGGCCCTACGTCCGAAAAAAAATACAGGGAAAAAGTAAATTAACAATCACTATGTCACCGTCTACGCTTATTATTGCTTGCTGGTTACGATTTCTCTATGTGACCACTGTGTGCACCAATTACAGCAATACACCCATCCATATCAGTTCAGCAATCTTCGTCTCCCAATTTCATTTTTGCGTAAATGAAAAAATGGAAAATATTTCTGACAAGAGTCAGTCTATTATTTAACGTCACATCAACAATGCATAACCAGCAAACTTAACGATAAACGTCGCCGTGATTGCTAGACCCTTCTCATTTTATTTATCAAAAATTAAGAGTTTCTAAATAAATCATTCTGATCAAAAAATTTTGTGTACACCTCGGCCGTGAAATAATTTTTTTGTCCTCAAAATTGTTGTCCTCGGCCGTGAGACGGCCTCGGACGCCAAACTTTCTTTCGGCCGAAAAAATACTATTATTTACAACCATATATGTAATGCTGTCATTACTAACGTCATTGAAGGTTAGGAAGTATCATATTGCGCACCTCTACTTCCCGCCCTCACTTCCCGCCCTCATTTCCCGCCCTCTAAAATTGTGATTGTTAATATTTAAAAAAAAAAAAAAGATGATTGAATCAAATTTTTTAAATGTCAGATAAAGTCGGATCGATATTCAGTTCGCAAATAATAAATTGAGAAAAATGTCCTGGATTACAACTCGAATTGTATGCATTCTAACGGTTATAATGCCTATAATACATTACAATACTAAAATTAACATGATCTAAACTAAAACAAACTACTTATTGAAATTAATGGTTACATTTGAATTATTATAAGTGTTTATAGAAATATTTAGGCCAGTACCAGCACTGGCGTCTCCAACAGTTGTCTCTTTGGTCGACAAATTAATTTGCTGCTGAATGACTGAGGTTTGTTACTTGCAACAGCTTCAGAAGACATGGCACGTTGGGACAGCATAACAGAAAAGCAGAAGAAAAGCATATAGAAAAATGACTGCTTGGTAGTTTTTTGTTAAATGTAATATTCTAGATATGTTCAGAATGAAACAATGATTTGTAAATTTTGATATAAATATGATGGTTGTAAATAAAATAGTATACAAACCTCGGTAGGAAGTTTCATTCCTGTCTCGAGATCCTAGCTAAACCTCGACGCTTCGCGTCTCGGCTATCTAACTAATCTCTCGACAGTAATGAAACTCTTCCCACCCCGGTGTGTAATATACTATTTCACGGCCTAGGTATACAAATAACTATTAGAAAATTCAGATATAGCTAAGCTTAAATGCAAAATGTATCGAACAGTGCACTTGTATACTGCTAAACAAATGAAGCGCAGAATACGACATGAATTAAACTTGATACATGTAGAAATTAAGTAAACGAAATACACCAATATACAATTTCAGCAAAAAAATAACTAAACTGCTCGTCAAAAAGAATGGGACAGCTTCATTTTTGCTCTTTTTTGAACGGCTGCTTCTTCAAATTGGTTCTTTTTAATTCTCTTGCTTTAAATTCGAAAGTATTGAATTTAACATAAGATTAGCAAAATTACATTTCAATTCACCCATTTTAGGTGAACATTTACAAACCGCGAACCTTTATAAACAGGGTGGGTTAAAAAATCATACAAAAAATAAATCAAATGTTTTACCATACAAATAAAACATGTATCTTAGTAAGGGTACTTAGGTAAATTTAATCGAAAATAATGGTTTTTAATTTAAAAAAAACCAAGTCCACAACATTCATATCCGATGACTTTGCGGGCTACAAACCCATTTGTTCTTAATACCTTGTCGGTCCCCCAGCAGTTTGTTGCAACTCCGCAACCCTTCTTGGCATGGTATCCACCAACTTTGCGATAAAATTTTGGGGAATTGCCTCCCACAACCGTCACCATTTCTGCCAACTCAGTCAAATTTTGAAATTCATGCTCTGAGCCATTTATTCTCAATTTCATTCTACTCCATACGTGCTCTATTACGTTCATATCCGGTAACCTTGCAGGCCACTCCATTCGTTCGATGTTGTTCTGTCTCAAAATTTCTTGTACGATTCTGGCTCGATGTGGACGAGCATTGTCGTCAATTAAGATAAAACCGTTCCCAAAGTTTCGAGAAAAGGGGACAACGATATCACGTATACACATATCCCTGTACCTCTGCGCATTCATACTATCCTCAATCAAAATGACTAAATCTGTTCTTCCATTCCTCATAATCCCGCCTCAAACTGTAATTCCACCTCACCCAAAAGCAACCCTAGCATCCATGCATTCTTCCATATATCGTTCATTTCTTTCTCTCCATACCAATTCATACAAATTGAACTCTGTATGAATGCAGTTTATAAGTTTTTACTTATGTTGGGTAGTTTTAAGTGTAATTTTTCTAATCTCGTATTTCATCCGAAAAAGATCTAAAGAAATAAATTGTTAAATTTAAAACAAGGGAATTAAAAATAACCACATTTAAAAAAAAATCAATAAATATTGTAAACGGCCCTTAATCGCCAAACTGGCGAAAACGTCTAGAGATATGAATTGGACTACTAAACAAATAGTGTGCTTCTCTATCCAATATCATTATTTTCCATAAAAATGACTGAACATGCTAAGATTTATGATAAAACATATAATTTTCTTTTGGGTCACCCTGTATCTCGCAGTGTATGTTTTTTACTTAAATTGGGTAGTTTTAAGTGTAAACTTGCTAATCCCGCTCTTCTTCCACAAAAGATCTAAAGAAATTGTTTAATTTTAAACAAGAGAATCAAAAGTAACCGCATTTTAAAAATTTTGCAATAAATTTTGTAAACGGCTTTTAATCGCCAAACTGGCGAAAACGTTTAGAGATATTGACCGCAAGACTCGATTAAGGCTATTGTAAAACGTAAAAAATTTTTTTGCGAGAAATGGCCTTAGACCGATTTTTTCATTTTTTGACTACACCTCAGTCACACCCTGTATACTCGAATCCGTGGCACCTTTCAAAAAGATCATTTAGGTCAAAAGAAAGAGGAAGAAAATACCTTTTAACCCCCAAAAAATTATTAGAATCAAGTAAATCAAGTCAAAAATTTTGCTGTCCAATTCTTTATGACGAGCAGTTTATTTGTGAGGAGTTTTTTTGTTCCTTCTTTTTTTGCATTGCATCTGAATTTTCTACAATTATTAAGCTCATACTGTTTTGTTGTCAGAATACTTATTTATCAACATACACGTATGTAAAATTATGGTTTTTTCAAAAGTAAAACCAAAACAATACATTTCCTTAAGAGAAACCAGAAGGCGAACTCTCTAACGAATAGCAAGAAAATTTCTTTGCTATCATAGAAAACCCTTCTCTATCGTAATATATGGTACTCTCTACGTTTCAATTGGCGAAGATCGGCACTCAACGTAGCTATTCGGGTTGTGTAAAATAGAAAGACCAAATGAGGTCTTGCTATGATTTTATCTCTCTTGCGGCTATGAAATTTTGTATTTGTCAATCTTTCTTTTCCGTCGTCTTCTAAAATTCAAATGTTTTGTTTTTTAACCTTTATGCCCGTCAGTGTCAACATTGTGTCAATAAGGTTGTGTTGGGGACCAATTGATTGTGTTTGCACCCCCCTTTCTTTGTTTTTGAGTTTTTAGTTAAAGTGTTAATGCATCTATTAGTTATTGTTTTTGAGGTGTAAGCTGTTCATGATGGAATGGTTGAGTTATGGCTATATGGGTTCCATCAACACATCCTAAAGTTCCATCCTACTTTCTTCACAAAATGCATAAAAATTGGTAGCATGTTTACAAGGAACTGAGAAATATTAATGGTCTTACAAGAAAATAAGAAACTGAAGAGACAGAACTACAATAAATAAAACCAACAACAAAAATGGCAACAAAACAGATTATTTTAGAATGTAAACTTTGAAATATATGATTAATTACTGAAAAAGAAAGTAAAAAACGTAGAATTATTCAAATTATTGTCATTGATACTTGTCATTAACCCTGAATACGACGAATCAAGTAAAAGCCCTAGATTTATTACTAGAAATTAGTCAATGTTTTTAGGACCGATAAGTTCCCGTTTTCTGTTGACGGTGTCGGCCGAATGTGATAGAAAACAGCTTAGAGAGTACCAACAGTTAATAGAAAGAAATTTTCTTTCTTGTCTATTTCTATGCGTTTTCTATTTCCTACATCGTTACGGAGTTCGCCTTCAGATGCTTACTTCGCCACTATTTAATTTCTACAGATTTTTTTTATAAATTGTCAAATCTGAAGTTTGTAACTATATACAAGAAAGTCACATTCGTCTACAAGGATATCAATCGTGCTAAAGGGAGATGTGGTTTTTTATGGAAATTCCAATAGTGCGGCTGTTGGTCATTTGTGATATCTATACCACCACCATGATCCATCAGGAACTGCCACGATCCATTATGGGAAAACTGTAAGGAGCATAATTCTGAAAATTTGGTGGTATACCAAAGTCGACAGGAGCAGCTCCTCGAAAATATTTTTAAATTGGTGGCGCTTCCGGTTATACGGGAAGTAGGTACCAACTTGCTCATTTTAGATGGAACACCCTGCATATTATTATATTATATAGATTCTGTTAACGATTTCAAGTATATTTCATGTATGATCATATCTGCAATGGTTATCGAGAAATTACCGTATGAAAACTGACATTTTCAGTTTCAGATGATAACTACTAAGCAGAAGGAGTTAGAGCTTTCATGTTCCTATCTTAACTTTTCCTGGTGTATGCCACGGTCATACTACACAGATGTCTTCTTCTTTTTATTCATATTTAAGATCTCGCGATCTGTTAGTTTTGCAGGTTCCTCTGGATCAGCTCCTGGGAGGTGGACTGCCAGCTGTCCTTCCATCTCTTAGGTGGTCTTCCGGGTGCTCTTTTCCCTATTGGTTTTCCTTCAAGTGCGATGCGTGGCCACCTTCCCTCTTCCATTCTTCTCACGTGAGCGTACCAATATCTTTTTCTTTGTCTCTCCCATCTTACGATGTCTTGTACCCCACATTGTTCCCTAATGTCAGTGTTCCTAATTCGGTCTATTCTTGTTTTTCCCATTATAGTCCTGAGCGTTTTCATTTCGGCAACTCGAAGCATTTTTTTCGTTTTGTTGGTTTCTTCTCTGGTGTCTATTCCGTATGTCATGATTGACTTTTTTCGCCTGTATTCGTTCGCCCATATTATCTGCGACATGGCAGTCGCTTTGTTGATCTGGCTTCTTAGGTCCTTCACTGGGTCGTGATAACTCGACAGATCCATACCCAGATATTTGAATTGTGACCCTTGCTCAATAATTTTGTCCTGAACTGCCTTACATCTTACGGGACCTTTAGCAAAGGTTATGCTTTTCGTTTTTTCTATAGATATGGTCATGTTCATCGCTTGGCTGACCTGGCAGAATTTGTGTAGTTCTCTCGGTATATCGTCCTCCGTTTCTGCGAAAATAGCTGCATCATCGGCGTAGCATACCATGCTGATTCTTTTATTCTGTCCCATTCGGTATCCCATATTTAGTGATGATACTTCCTCTATAATTCTGTCCATTAAGAGATTGAACAGAAATGGGCTAAGGCTGTCACCTTATCCGATGCCTCCTGGTGTCGGTATCTCTTCCGTATAAGTGTCTCCTGCCTTTACTTTAGTCATGTTGTTCACATTGAGAGTGCGGACTGCTCTTACGATGGTGTCTGGCGTTTCTTTCGCTATCAGTATATTTATAATGTCGGAGAGGCGAACCCTATCAAATGCCTTGGTCAAATCGATGAGGCAGACATATGCTGCTGTATTATATTCCATTGATTTTTCTTTTAGTTGTTTGACTTCACAGATGTCAATTTTTTTATCTACTCCTAGCATGGTAATCATTCATTACATAGCTCATTTTGAGTTACGTAATGAGCGATTTTACCGCACTAGTGCGATAATAATCGATTTTATCGCACTAGTGCGATAAAACAACTTTAAATGAAAATTTCTGCTGTAATTGTTTATTGAATTTAAACATAACTTTGATAAAACCATGAACAGACCTATCTTAAATAATAACTATATTTTACTTTTTATAAATATTAAAAGTGAAATGAATTCCTGAATTAGAAAGTTCTTGGATCGAATTTACACAAAAAAGAAAAAAAAGGCTGGATGAACTATAGGTTGCTGCCAAGGTTTCAAAGTACACGAGTAACATTTTTTCTTGAAAAGGACTCTTTATGTTCTTGGTCTCGCACCAGGTGACAAAACGTTGATACATTTTTTCATATTTCTCCTTTGACTTGGCAGGCAACAAGCCAGATACCACGTTTGCGGCAGCTTCTTCAATATCTGACGGAAGTTCTTCAGACATGTTCATAACGAAATGCACTTTTAAAAATTTGTGACTGACACTGTTAAATTGTCACTTAAGTGATATGTGGAAACAAATGGCCACCATGGCAACAACACCAAAACAGTACAGCGTAGATGACAAAATTTAAGGGTAACAAATAACTACCCGTAGCAAGCATATACGAGACGTTCCTAAATAGTTCACATTGCACAAAATATGAATTTTTTTCTTACTTTACGCTGCTTCTGATGGTCGTAGATAAAATGTTGTACATCACCCGTGGGGTATGGCAAATTAACGTACTCGTGTGATCACCACAACTCGGTCTACGACCTCGTCGTGGCAACACTCCCACTTATGCCTATAAAAATGCTCATACCCCACTAGTAATGTAAATAACTATTATTCTATTAATTTGTTGATACCTGTCAAAATTTAAAAATGTTACCGGGTGATGCATCTCAAAAAGTTAAGACAGGAACATGCAAACCGTTTTACTCTATCTTTATCTGATTAAAACTATGACAGCTCAAAGTGTGAAATGTTTCAAAGATCAATATCTCGAAAACAGTTGCATATAGATATAGATTATAATACATAAAACATGCGCTACATTTTTAGGAGAATTCAAAAATATAATAATATACAGAGTGGTCCATTTAAACTAGTGAAGTTGGTACCAACTTTGAATTCCTACGGTGGTATCACGAAAGTAAAAATATTTTCACGACACACAAGTTTCACGATTATCTATGTTAAACCTTCTTTCATGAAGATGGAGTTACTTTTCTGATGAAGTCAATAAGCAGAAACACGTATCTAGCACTGTCTGATTTGACTTTAAAAGGCTAGGCTAAGAAAATTTCCAAATGAAGAAGCAGTTAATTGTAAGTTATTACATACCGTAATCTTGTCACTACCAAGGTAAAGTAACTGTGAAAAAGTTTCTAATCCTCGCAGTACTCCCCACACACTATTGGCAGACAACCTTCCAGCACCATCAGCGATACTCAATGAGTCTGAAATAGTTAATAAAAACATACAAATAATATTTAAAACAATATATCACTTAAACTTACAAGCTTCATCCATAAACAATACAGGGTAAGCACTATCATCACAAATTCCATTCAATGATACCACAAGTTTTTCCAGTTCTCCAGAATAATTGCTGTGAAGATTAATGGCTGTTGAGGAATCCTTGCTAACTAGAGGAGGCAGATTTTGAACAATTTCCATATATCTTCTGAAGGCATTGTACAGAAGATTACAACTGGCTGCACCTTCTAACTGCTCAGTTTGGAATCAAATATAATGTTTTAAATTTTTTCAAAAGGTCTCTTAACAACACAAATCTTGTAGATATTTGTTCATGCTTTAGTTTTAGTTTTATAGTGCACCGGGTGTCTAAAAGTGAAGTAACCAACCGTATTTATAATTTTTGGAGTAAATTGACCAATTTTTTATTTGTTTTGTGAATTGTAGCTCAACTTTTCGTTGATGTAAAATGTCTGTATCGATATTAATCTGTTTTCACTTTCAATTAGCATACAAAAATTGTTTATCCTAATTGAATAGACGAAAGTTTGGTTTGTTACTAAAATTTGGTACACCCGGTATATCAATACTAAACTAACCAAAAATAAAGAATACACAAAGATTTACCAGATTCGATTTTCCGGATTAAAACGATCAAGTTAAGTTGAAACATCGATACAGACATTTAACATCAAGTAGAACTAGAATTTGACGTAGAATTCAAATATCGAAAAAAATGTGATAATTTAAAAAAATTCATAATTTTAAAAAGACAAAAATATTTGCAGGATTTGTATTTTGCAATTTTTTTCTAAAATCAAAAATAAGCGATTCTTAAAATTCATCACTTACCCTGTAGTTACAGGGTGTTTCAAATTCGAGACACAAAGCTGCGCAATTTGAAGTTCAACAATATACCATTTTAACATTTGAAAAATTCCGATTACTTCCGGAGAAAAAATACGAAATTTTAAAAAATGGGTTTTTATTTTGTTTTTAGCTTATTTGAAGAGATAATTCAAAATTGGCAACCGGAAACACTCTCAGGACATCCCAGGAGACATGGTCGAGCATGATAATCAGTTTTTACCTAAAACTCTATGGACAGACGAAGCAAGCTTTACCACGAGAGGGGTGGTAAATTACCATAATTTACATATTTGGGCACACGAAAATCCGCATGTTATTCGTTCACATGATTTCCAACATGAGTTCTGCTTGAATATCTGGAGTGGCTTGATTGGGAATACGCTTTGTGGACCTTATATCTTATCCGATCGCCTGAACAGTAAATTATTTTATGACTTTATACAAAACCATTTATTTGAGTTTCTTGACCAGAGATGTGGATCCAGCTAGATGGAGCGCCAACCCGTTACGGAAGAATAGTTCGACAGTGGCTCGACAGAAATTATCCGTAACGTTGGATAGGTCGCTCAGGACCTATTGCTTGGCCACCTAGATCCCCCGATTTAAATCCACTAGACTTTTATTTTTGGGGAGCTCTTAAAGGAAAATTATATGAATTACCAATTCAAACTAGAGACCAGTTAATAAACCGCATCCAAGAAGGTTGCCAAGAAATTCGGCGACGACCATCCGCAAATTTTACGAGCAGTCAATTCTTTAGTTCATCGTTCGTCGAACGACACCATTTTGAACAATTTTTATAATTTTTCATAAAATGTTTAGTTCTTTGTTGCTTACAATTAGTTTATTGCCTCGATAATTTCGAATTTCGATTACTCGAAAAATTTCCAAGAGACCTTTTTCCTTCAAAATTAAACGGGAAATGGAAAAATCAATTTTACTTTTATAAAAAGTAGTGGCGTATCTATTTTTTTTTTTTAATTATCAGGTGACTTATTAATACACGCGCCACTAATGAAGATAATAACAATTTTTTAAATGGCGAATAATCGGCTCTTTATGTTTATGAAAACTACAAAGTTTCATTAAGATATGTATAGGCGTTTTGGAAAAAAAAATAATTTTGCGTTTTTTTTATAAAACTTTATAAACACCCTATATTTCCTAAAAGACGCATATCCGGGATACAGTTTATAGAGCAAACTGGGATTATTTTTGGACGTAGAATACGTGGTTAAAATTTGTGTATTAAAACCTGAATCACCCTCTGCATAACAAAAGGCAGAATTGGACCTTAAATTGTGCAACTTTGCCCTAATTTAACTGACCTCGTATCTCTTACTTTTGCTGAGATCCCAATGATGTGGCTTAAATTTCACACACCCTGTACATACCGATACTGCAAATTTATTGCATTAAATATATTTAATTTTATCTACATTATCATAGTAATTAGCTAAAATCACACTGTTGATAAACAATGCTCTATGGGTGATACGCTAAGACCAAAATATCGATTGTATCTAAAACTAAACGAATACAGTTTTAAAACAAAAATACATATAGATATATTTTCATTTCGCAGTATATGTATGGTATATCTTCAAACTGTGAAATTTTTTTTCGGTTTACTAAACAATACTAAAAGTATCAAAATTTTCAAATTCAATATTGAAGAAAAGAGGGAAATTCAGGTAAAAACTTTTACCAACAAAAATTGTCTACATTAACCATCAGTTGCCTGCCTGAAAACTTAAAAATATTTTAAATGTATTCCTTATGGCCATATTACTTGATAACATTTGTAGTTTCCTAAGTACAGTCGACGTTCTAACCGGTACAGTTTTGGAGATATGAACAAACCGTTGGTGACGTTTTACTAGTTCAATGTACTCAACGTCTGTTCAACGCTATAATTAAAGTGAACCGACAAGTAATATGGATATAGGCAAAAATAAACGAAACTTGAACCAAAAAAAAGCAGACAGATTTTCTCAAACTGTTTTGGTATGTACCGATACAAAGATACAAGTTTAAATCACTTTGTCTCTAAAGGTACTAGTCTACTGGATACATTTGTATCGCAACAATGTTCAACTATCATATGATGACAATCCGAGATACCGGTCGAACTTTGGTGCGCCAAAAGTGATATGTAAACTTATGTCTGTGAAATTTGGTAAATAATTCCAATCAGTCATAGAAAAAATAGTCTGTAAATCTGTAAATAGTCCATTGTTCGAATGAGCATCCTTTCGTCCACAGCCCTCAGCTTTCGTCTTTGTGCGATGCTGTTTAATAATATGCTTATTACTCGCTAGTTTTAAATTGATAATAACACCCATTATCTACCCCCTGAGTAATGATTACTCACTGGTTAAGTCCACCAGCGGACACCACCAATATATAGCAAAAATCAAAGTAATGTGGAGCGAGGTGCTACACTACACTACAAAGAATTGTGTACCGTTCTCGCGGTCTGAGTTTACCCGTGCGTCATCCCCCTGTGATTTAGAAGTAGACATGCATTATTGACTTCATCCTTGTCTATTGTTCACTTTCAGAAAGGGTAAATATCTAAGTGAATTTCTTCCAAAAAAACATTTACTGATTAGCGCTTTTATTTCAGTCATTGTCAGTTCGAAAACCATCGAAATTTATTTGATTTGTTTACTATTAATTCTTTTCCGTTTCTTTGTGTTGTTAATCATTTATGAAGTTTTCTATTTACCACACCACCACAGTTCTTTTAAGAGCTATTGTTTCTACGCTTTTAACATTCTGTAAGTACTTTCATAATATTATTATTAATATTTTTATTTTTTTTATGTCGGCTGTCACTATCTAACCAAAATTGGCACAAATACTAACCTGTTTTGAAAAAAAAGTGGGAGTGTTTATTATGGTTTTTATTTAGCCATTTGGTTTTTCCTAAATTCGGAATTACTTACTATTACAGTATTTTTTTAGAAAATGCCTGGAAAAATTTTCTGCAGACAAGCCCAGCAGTTAATTCTTAACTTTTATGAATATTTTGAATTGGAAAAAACTAATGGAGGACCTTTAGAAGCTTTATCATCTGTTCAGGAAGAAAATAAGAAATTTTAAGACCTTACATATTCTTACTGATGTATTTTTTTTGATACTAGAAGTTTGTAGCTGCTTTGAAAATTTCCCGCAAAACTGTTTATTCAATTCGGGAAAAACAAGCAAGTAATCTTATGATTTCCTTACCTAGAAAACCTAAATCGAGACGTTATCGACGGGTCAAGACCACTGATTTATCTGAAAGCATTAAAATGGATGTTCGAAATACATTATATGATATGTACAACGATAGTATGTTAATAATAGTAAAATATATCTACTTTTGTAAGAAACATCTATTAACATTTCATTGTTTCCAGAGACTGAGATTTTTGGGTTGCATTATAGATTTTTCATAAAAATTTCTTCAAACATAATAATAAAGTCATAGAAAAAATAAAATAAGCGTCTAAAATGTTTTCCAGCGGGTTTAAAATAAAATTAGTGGATTGCAACCTGAAAATGAGATATGAGATACTACAGCATCAATCAGAATGTCTTATTAAATTTTTAATTTGTTGTATTTATTTTAGAGAAACATGTAACCATCCAGAACCTAAATCAAGAGCTTAAGGTTAAAGAAATACTACATATTGGTGTGATACATCTCTGCGAATTTTGGTAAATAAATTAGGTTTCAAATTTAGACGGAATTCTATGATCCAAACGGAGACTTCTCATAAATAAAAAATGTTATTTTGGTCAAGATATTTTTGATTTGCTTTGGTATGAGGATGTTTTAGTGCAAATTTGCAGCCAAAGATCTCTACTTTCTGACTGATAATACACGCAAAATTTTAAACGTGACGAAGCTTTAGACACGACCTTTTCTCTAATATGAACACAACAGGTTTGTTGACGAAAACTTGATTTGATTCATATGATTATAAATGACGTAGCCTTCGTGACGCACGGGTAAACTCACTCCGCGAGAACAGTAGTGTAATGTAGAAACGAAAATGTTTTGAATGTAACGTTTTGACGTGAACGTTTGCTTCTTCATATGTCAAATTCAAAATATTTACCCTTTTGTGGTGACGTAGGAGTCCATAGTGTTATTCCTAATCCTTAACTTACCTTCCTATTACATCGTTACGTAATCTCGATTATTTTATTTTGGTTTTCGCTATAGCAGTCAAATTGTCTGGTACCAAACCGAACAATAGCAGATAACAGCTTTGTCAAGTTGAGATCAGATGATATTTTAATCTGGGTGACGGCGCAGCGTGTTACTTCCTTTTGTTGTAAATACTTATACCATAGAAAGTCGTAGAAAATGCATCGTGTCGCAAACTTCATCTTCGTGAGTAATGATGCATCATTACATGCTTGTTAAATAATATGCTATGTTTCACCCTTGTTGTACAATATACTATTTTGCTTGTCTAGGGCAACGACCACAATGCAAGCCAGTATTGAAAATGTCAGCGTAACCAGTTTGATATCAATATTAATTTGTTAATAGCTGTGATCCTAATTTTGAGGACGCAGGAAGTTAGTTGTATTAAATTATTTAGCATTGTTTGTAGAAACAAGATTGTATGTATTACGCGGACATTTTCACTTTTATGCTCTTGAATGATTGTATTCTGAAAGCATAAAAATCATGTTTTGCGCGCTTAATACATAAATAGCTATTAGTTCTATTCCTTATGGCCATGTTATAGATACAGTCGATGTCCAGTCTTAGTTGATCACCCGATACTCGTACAAACAAAATGTCGCCTCTTTCGTGCTGACTTTTTATCGCAAATGTGTTTACTCAAACTAATTCACTCAAAAATTAACAATTACATACCTCAATTTTAAAGGCTTGACTATTAATGCTAAAAAACTCTTCGGTTGAAATTTGGTTTTGTGGCTTGGGCCACACGTAACCTTTCGTGGCGGGATGTGCAGGTCCCGGGTTGACAATGTACCCTTGAATCGACAAGGCACACATAGCAAGTACGACCGTCCTGAAACCTCTCATTTCGTTTTTCGCTCACGACTAATTGTCGTTAATGGAATTTTATATTGATTTGTCCCCGTTTATTTGAATTGGCTATTGAACGCTGAGATAAACGCAGAGGGTACTGCAACTTTGAAGTACTTAGGTCGCACTTGTTTGCGCAAACAATAATTTTACGTAGTCTAATGTGTTTCAATGGGGCTATTAAAGTTGTAAGCAAATATTGCTTACAGCGTATGTCAAGGTCAATAAAAGCTGTCTAAACCGTGGATAATATACCAGGTGTCCAAGAGCACCCTGGACATAGGAGATTAACATGGGAAAACGGTTTTGATTTTTTTGCGCCTATACGGTTGATTTGATTGAAAAATCGTAATAATGAAAGTTGTAGTACCTATCACGGACTAGTTTTCTGTGTTTTTTTCAGATCTCTAACTTGAGCCCTTTCGTCGTAAAACACGAACAAAAATGAGAAAATTTAAACTTTTGGCCTGCACTGTATAGGCGGTTGTCGAGCAACGGGTAAACAGGTCATTGTTGCTGGTACGGTTGCTCAACAACCGCTTATACAGTGCAGGTAAAAAGTTAAAATTTTCACATTTTTGTTCGTGTTTTACGACGAAAGGGCTCAAGTTACAGATCTGAAAAAAATACAGAAAACTAGTCCGTGATAGGTACTACAACTTTCATTAATACGATTTTTCAATCAAATCAACCGTACAGGCGCAAAAAAATCAAAACCGTTTTCCCATGTTAATCTCCTATGTCCAGGGTGCTCTTGGACACCTGGTATAGTTTTTTTCCACTATTAACCATATTTTTGATGGTCCTTTTATTGAAAATTTATTATATTATATGATTATAGTTTATTACCTTAAAAATAACTTCACTCACTTCAGTACTGAGCCACAACCATAAGAACATAACCTAATGACAGTAATTAAAGCAAATCTCAGTATATGAAAAGTATATACGAAGGGGAAATTTATTATCGTGTAGTACATAATCTTAGGCGGCTACTGCCATCATTTTAGACAAATCGGACTCTTAGTTTTGTTTTTATTGCATGTGAAATTGGGCGTGTCTGCGGATTCCGGAAAAATGGAAAAAGAACAATATCGATCTGTGATTCGATTCTCGTTTTTGGAAAGAAAGTCTCACAACAAAATTAAAGAACGCTTGGATGCTGTGTACGGTGATTCTTCTCCTTCGATGGCTACCGTCAAAAATTGGTTTAATGAGTTTCAACGAGGTCGAACGTGCTCCAAAGAAGGTGAAGACTGTCTCATCAGCTGGAACGGTGATGGCCACCGTTTTCTGGGATTCACAAGGAGGGATCCACGTCGACTACTTGGAGGAGGGCAAAACGATCACAGGACTCTGTGATTTTCCACCATGACATCGCACCGGCTCACACAACCGCTGTGGTCATGACCAAATTGTTGGAAGTAGGCTACGAACTGCTGCCCCATTCACCCTATTCTCCAGATTTGGACCCGTGCGACTACTTTTTGATTCCAAACTTGAAAAAGTCACTCTTCTTCTTAGGACGCTGTCTCCCTACGGAGGTTGGCGATCCAACTGGCTATAATGGTTCGTGAAACCGCACCCCTGAAGATCTCTATAGATGTACGTCCGCACCATCGACGTATATCCGTTTGCCCTCGATCTTCCCTTCGATAAGGAGCCGGAAGAACTCTTTGATGGTTGTCAGCAGTAGTTTACCTTTACCTATTCTCCTTAGCACTTCGTCGTTGGTTATCCTGTCTCCCCAGGATATGGGCAGTATATATAAGGCAGGCATATTTCAGGTTATAACTTAAGGCAGGGGCTACAATAAATTATACAGTGTGACCATAAAGTATGGAAAATTTAGGGAGTTATCTTTACGAAAAATGCTCGAACACGTATGTTATCATTTTTAACTGCGAATTTTTTGAGAAAAAAATTAGATATACAGCGTGTACCAAAATTGAGATACGACCTTCCAGTTGACATTTTCAAATGAAAACCCCCATTTTTTATTGCATTTATGGATTCTACGTAAATTTCTGGGTATTTTTCATGTATAGCATATCCTATACCTAACTTCCACCGTACACATCGGGCTGGTGTTTGGTTTATTGTCGGAAGGTTTGTTTTTTTTAAATTTTTGACCACCAACAATTTTCAAACCACTGGATGGCAGAACGACTTCGCTAGTTCATTTTTTAAAACTTTTACGTTTATTTCCACTGGTTAAGCTGATTCTTTGGACAGTAGATTGTGAAATGCCTAAAGCATCGGAAACCCTTCTGCTGGATTTGTTTAATTAATCTTTGTCTAATGAAATGAGATAAAGGATGTGACGCAACAGTCAGAAGTCACTGAACAGAGAGTAAGTGTGAATGTGATAAAAAAAGCAACCGTCATTTTTCTTTCAATTACATCATCAAATTTAAATGAAAAACCAACAATTTTTTGTCAATATTGATTCTCTGTTTACCTGGGAGTGTAATTTGCTGTACTTCATGATCAGATATTATGGTGGATCAGTTTGGCAATTAATTGAAGACAATAAAAAAATATATGAAAAAGTAAATTTGCTTTGAAAGTCATGGCAGCTTTAACTGTTTTTTAAAAAACTACAACTAATTTTTACAAAACTACAACATGCATTTTTAAGGCAACTTAATTGTTTGAAATTAATTATTTTGGTATCTCACTGATATCATACACGAGTCCCTAAACCGACTCTGTATGTTCTGCTATATTTGCGTATTGATCTAGTTTTATCGCGAATTATCAAGTAAAGTTTAAATTTCAAACGCAAACATATTTTATATGAAATAACCATACATTCACTCCAACATATTCAAGCTAGATAAGTTAACGGTAAAAAGAACGGTAAAACCCGAAAATATGGTGAGGATAAATAAATTAGCATTATAAATATATGGGTCGTCATTTTTAGCAGCGGTTAAAGGTTGTCATTTGATCAGGTAGATATCGTCCCATAGCAGACTAAGATGGCTAGGACACGTAGAGAGAATGCACAAAACGGAGCCCCCAAAACAGATTCTCTACCAAACACCAGCTGGTACTCGGAAGAGGGGCAGATATAAGGGCTAGGTAGAAGAAGATCTAAGAATGCTAGTAGTTAGGAAATGGAGAGCCAAGGCGTAGGTTTCTTGGAGGATCCTTCAGCAGGCTAGGACCCAACTAGGGTTGTGATGCCATAGATGATGATGATAAAGGTTGTCATTTTAAATACTAGAGTCAAGTTAAGACTTTTCTATACCCTATAATATTTAAAAAATTGACCACATGACTCCAGAGCTCATATACTCGAGCCACAAACCAATTAAAGATATGACAACACTTAAATCAGAAGACATTCGCAAAATGTCTCACAACGCTTGTTCCAACCAAAAATAAGACACTAACTTTATTAAGTACATTTTGTAGAGGCTCTATAAATCTATATAATAATAATAATAATAATAAATTATTGTCATCAAAATGATACTCAATTCACAAAGCAACGTCACAGGTTGGTGTTTGAAACACCTAAAGTATGAATAAAATAAGTACAATTAACATTTTAAAAGTTTTAAAAACTAGCTTGATGTATAAATGACAGTACATATTTAAAATACAACATTTAATAATACAACAATAAGTTGGTAAAATTGTAAATAATACTGTTTTTCTTTTAAAAAAGTAATAACACTCTCTCTGAAACGTCGAACAACACGCGACAGCATGTTGTATGCTTTGATCGCTTTATAGAAAGAGCATTTTTCAAAGAAACTTATGTCTGGGCACGCGAAGATCAGTAGCACATCTGGTGCCCATCGACATGGGAGACGGGCTCTCTTTGCCAACGCATTAACGGAGGTCGCATTTAAGCAGCGAACGCACGAAATGAGGAGCGAATTTTACGCCACTTTGAAGTACATCGAGTTATACGACTTAATATGCTGCATCCATATCATTATCAAAAAGTTCAAGAACTGTTACCGCAAGACTTAGAGCAAAGGATGATTTTTTGAAATTTTATCTTAAATCAGAACGTTTTTTTTTCACGGAAGTATCCTTTTCACACTCACTCACTGCTTTACGCGGAGACGAATCACAAATCTTCTCAACAGCCGGCTATGAATATTCCAATCAAAATCCACATATTACAATAACTCATCATTACCAAAGGGAATTTAAAATAAATGTGTGGGCTGGAATCCTTGGATGATATTTGGACGGTGCAAGTTATTTGCTTTTCCAGCAAAACACTCTTCCAGAGCTTCTTGAAGATTTATCTATTCAATTGCAACTTGATATGTGGTATATGCACGATGGTGCGCCTCTGCTGTTTTCTATGAACGTTCGTGAATTTTTGAACCAACAGTTTCGAAATCGATGGATAGGTCGCGGAAATAATTGCCCACAACGCTGACCACCGCGATCGCCAGATTTGAATAACTGTGATTTTTTTCTCTGGGGAACTTTAAAAGACTGTATATTTAGCGTCTGTTGAAACTAGATGAGATTTATGGAATCGTACCAGTAATAAATGTACCATTATAAAAAATGACATTCAATTATTGGATAAAATTTTCTGCGAAGGGGGCATTTATGCTTAAGAGAAAACGGAGGCCATTTTGAACAGCACCTTTAATATAAATTATTTAGTTTTATGTTAACTAATTTCATAATAAATTTAAATATTCGTTACATTTTTGTGATTTTTTATTTGGATTATAGGTATAAGACCAACTAAATATTAATATCTAAAGTTTCCAATCCAAGTTAGTGCTGTAACATCAGCCTTCATGAGATCGCTTCAGCTCCCTTGAAAAGACCGTATGGGGCAATCTTCTCTAATGTGTCTGATTGTCTGGTTTGGAGCTCCGCAGTCACATCCCGGAGGCTCTACAGCATCCTATCTGAAGAGTGCGTCTGCGCAGCGTCCATTACCTGTACGGGTTCTGTTTAGTTGGACCCATCCTATCTAGCTCTGCAGTGTCAAAGTTGTATCTTTCAAACCATTCTCGTTCTTCGGGATTTACAATAGCTTGGTAGTGCTGGATCCATAGATTCCTACGTTATTAACAGCTAGTTGTTCAGCTTGTCATAACGGTGGGTTTCTGGAGCGGAATCTATTTCGTCGTAGAGTGGGTATATCTTCCTGTCCAGGTAGTCCTAGGTTATCCTATATCTTACGGTGCTATCTGAGCAAGGCCTGGATGCTACGAATTGCAGGAGGGTAGATGTTGCTCAGTAAGGGAAGCCAATAGGTGGGTGTTGGTCGGATTGCTCCAGTTATTAATCGCATTATATGGTTCAACTGGAAGTCGATCAAATTTGTGCGGCAGCTGTTTAGCCATACTGATGCACAGTACTCGGCTGTTGATGGACGATGTACGCAGGGTCCCCATGTTGTACCACAAAGCTTTTGGACGATATTATTGCGTGTTTTTATTTTAGCAGCGGTATTCTCAATGTGTCTCCTATAAGAAAGAGTACGGTCGAGGGTGACGCCAAGGTATTTCGAGTGCTTGTTGTGCCGAAGAGTGTTTCCATTAAATTGCACGTTGAGCTCCCTGTTTGTTGTTCAGATGAAATGTACAGACCTCAGTTTTGCTTTCACTGGGTTTAAGTCGCCATTTTTTAAAGTAAGAGCACAGGGAGGCTAGATCTTCTGTGAGAGATGTCTCCGTGTAGTTATGTGTGTGTCTTCACCTGACTATGCAGACTATGCATATTTGACCACTCCTGCATATTGCCAGCTCAGGAGTTTTGCGGCGACCATCCATCGGGCCCCGGAATCACTATTCAGAATGGACATAGACTTTATTGTATTAACATCTATTTTGTTTTATGAGTATTTTTAATTTTGTAACTATTTTAATAAAATAATCTTTTTTAAAAAGGTTTTACAAATAACCAGTAACATAAAGTGGCGCAGTCGGTAGGATTTCGAAAGGGATTTCATCGCGAAAATCTCGTCGGTTTCAACCGTTTATTCGAAAATCGAACTTGTATTATTAAGAAAGTGGACCGGAAACATTGTTCAACGTGTTCGTCGGGACAAGTAGTGCGTAAGGTAGATAGAAGAAACCGGTACGACCAGCAGAAAGAAGAATGAAGGCTTCCTTCCTGTAAGTTATCCTTGATTATATCTATTTTTCCTGTCTATGTCATTCTCCTCGAATTCTTCTGGTTCCACTTTGGAAAACAGTGAAAACGAGTTAGGTTTAGAGCAACCGATTTCTATTGCAGAAAACGATCATTTAGTTTTAGAAAATTTATTTAGTAACCTTACTATTACTAAAAGTTTACCAATAATGGCTCCACCAGTTTTTGATACTAAACTCTTAGATATCGTCCCAAAATTTGATGGCAATCCTCTAGAACTATCTAGTTATTTAGAAACCAGTAATAAGCTGATTATTACTTACTGGAACAGCGAGATAGTTGATTGTGTTCAAAATCTTACATTAATATACGGTATTTATGCAAAATTAATCGGAAAAGCCCGAGAAGTATACAGTATTTGTGTTTCTAAAGATTGGAAAACTGTTAAAAGTGCATTAATTGCTCATTTTGGAGATCAACGTGACGAAAATGGTTTACTATTTGATTTAGATCAATTGAGACAACATGCCAATGAATCTTCTTTACAATTTTATACCCGTGTAATGTCTAATTTAAGTGCTTTACATAACTATGTCGATACCCATACTGATACAACTGATATTAATACATTCAGAGTGAAAAAGGATTTTTATAATCTGCATGCTTTAAAAATATTTTTAGCAGGATTAAAGGAACCATTAGGGTCAACAGTTCGAGCAATGAAACCAAAAGATTTAGCTGAAGCTAGACAATATATAATTTCTGAAAGTAATATCAGGCATATTCAAAATCCAAATCGTTTTGAAGGAAATCAAAATCAGTTCAAACCTAAACATCAGATTAGGACCAGTAATAATCCTCATCAAAACTTATTTTTACCAAATTACCAATATTTGCCTAATTACAATAATACACAACCTCAGCAATTTATGCCTCAAAATCAAGCATCGTTCCCTCGTGGACCAATTAATATTCAACCGAGACCAATACCCCCTCAACATTTTCCAACAAATCGTCAAGTTTTTGGCCCTCCAAGAAACCCAACTAACGTGTGGAAACCAAATCCACAGAGAGCTCAATATCTGCCAAAACCAGTTCCAATGAGTGGCATATCTCATGGAACTATTAAGCCTTTTAGACCACAAAACCCATTTCAAGTTAATAATATAACAGCCGATCCTAATCCTTATTATTATTACTACGATGTATCAGACCCATCTACTTCTTGCGAAAACGCTGAGTATTATTATTATCAAGATATGGACCAGCCAGAATCTGCAAGTAATCTTGAAATTGATTTTCCTGAAAATATTGCAGAAACGTCTGAAGTAATTGAATCTGAAAATTCTTTAGATCAAAATTTTCAAGAGGTCGTGTTACGCAAAAAGGGTTCATAGAGATACATTCTATCTATGACAAAAAAGATCTGCCATATGTAAAAATAACAAACCCACCTCTCAAGCTATTAATCGATACTGGTGCAACAAAATCGTTTATTAACCCTGATATAGCAGAAAAATATTTTCAAAATTTTGTAAAGAAAGAACCTTTTACTGTTTCATCAATTTTCCAAACTACCAACAGGAATTATTGTATTGAAATTCCAGCTTTTAATGAATTTGCATCTCATAAAAATATGAAATTTTATATCTTTAAATTTCATCATTTCTTTGATGGCCTTATAGGCTATGAAACTCTCAAAGACATGAATGTAAAATTAGATCTTCAAAAGTACGTTCTTTCAACACCAGATGCAGAACTACCTTTATCTCATTACGAATCAAAATCTAAACTTTTATTTTATGCTCAAGTCGAACCTTGCAGTGTTGAAACTTTTAAAATACCAGTAAATGTTCAAAATGGGGACATCATAATAATAGACACAAAAATTCTTAAATGTAAAATTCCAGCATGTGTAACTACTGCAATCAATGGATACGCTACTGTAGAAATTCAAAATTTAAGTGACGAAATTCAAGATATTCAACTTTTCGAACCAATACCAGTCGAATCATGTCATTCTACTAATTTTGAGATCTACAATGTTTCCATTGAAAGTACCCCGAATGAATTTAATAATAGAAATGAAATCACAAACTTGATTCGAACATCCCATATGAACGTGGAAGAAAAATATCATATCGAAAAATTATGTCGATCGTTCACCGACATTTTTCACCGTGAAAACTCTCCTCTCACTTTCACTAATCAAGTAAAACACAGAATTAAAACAGTTGACGAATCACCAGTTTACACCAAGTCTTATCGCTATCCGTTCATCCATAAACCAGAAGTAGAACGTCAAATTAACGATATGCTAAAACAAGGAATAATTAGACCAAGCGATTCAC
This sequence comes from Ips typographus, assembly GCF_016097725.1. Taxonomy (NCBI): domain Eukaryota; kingdom Metazoa; phylum Arthropoda; class Insecta; order Coleoptera; family Curculionidae; genus Ips; species Ips typographus. The sequence continues at coordinate 6,760,092 of NC_138426.1, read as the reverse complement.
CATGGTCCTCCCCAATTTGGGTGGTTCCTAAAAAATTGGATGCGTCCGGAAAGAGGAAATGGCGCATATGTGTAGACTATCGGAAAATTAACGATCGTACCATCGATGACAAATATCCTATACCACATATATCCGATATTTTAGACAAATTAGGTCGTTGTCAGTATTTTTCAACTTTAGATCTGGCGAGCGGGTTTCATCAAATTGAAATGCACCCAGATGATGTTAAAAAAACAGCATTTAACGTTGAAAACGGGCATTACGAATATCTACGCATGCCTTTTGGACTCAAAAATGCTCCAGCGACTTTTCAACGCGTGATGGATAACGTCCTGAAAGATCTACAAAATAAAATCTGTCTTGTATATATGGACGACATTATCGTCTTCTCGACATCCCTTCAGGAGCATATTGTAAATTTGAAAAAAGTTTTTGAAAAATTGCGTGAAAATAATTTGAAAGTCCAACTCGATAAATCTGAGTTTCTTAGAAAAGAAGTTGCATTTCTAGGACATATTATAACACCAGACGGAATTAAACCAAACCCAGATAAGATTAAAGCCATCTTACATTACCCGATACCTAAAACCACAAAGGAAATCAAAGCCTTCTTAGGTTTGTTAGGATACTACCGTAAGTTCATTCCAAATTTTGCTAAATTAACCAAACCATTTACTAGCTGTCTTCGTAAAGGTGCAACTATAAATGTTAATGACCCTATTTATATTAAAACATTTGAAGATTGTAAAGTTATTTTAACTAATGAACCATTGCTACAATATCCTGACTTTTCTAAAGAATTTAATCTGACAACTGATGCTAGCAATTTCGCTATAGGTTGTGTTCTTTCACAAGGTCCTATAGGACAGGATAAACCTATTGCATATGCATCTAGGACTTTGAATCCGGCAGAACAAAACTATTCGGTAATCGAAAAGGAACTTTTAGCAATAGTGTGGGGAACACGCTATTTTCGCCCTTATTTATTTGGAAGAAAATTTAAGATCATTACTGACCACCAACCACTACAATGGTTAATGAACCTAAAAGAGCCTAATTCGCGTTTAGTTCGTTGGCGACTTAAACTCGAGGAATTTGAATACGATATCATCTATAAAAAAGGCAAGAAAAATACAAATGCTGACGCCTTGTCTAGGATCGAATTAAATGTGAACGAAACCAGTGGTAACAAACAGATATCGGAGTCATCGTCTGACAGTGACCCGGATGAACTTCCGATTCTGCGTTACATGCGGAAATATAATAAAAATCCTACACTAGACGAATCTGAACCTGGACCTAGCACAAAACCATTGGACGAAACAGAGATTGCTTCAGATAATCAATCGATTATTGGTCAAGTTGATTCCGAAGATGACGATGACGGTGAAACTGTGCACACAAGTGCTGAAGATCCCATATTGTCAGTCAATATTACTGAAAAACCGATTAATTACTTCCTATGTCAAATAGTTGTAACAAAAGTTGACGCAAATCCGCGAATGGAAATCAAAAAGGTATTTAAAACACCTGTTAATAGGACAAGATGGTATCTTTACGTTACAGATGAGTCATTTGAAGCTCAAATCATCGAACATCTCAAACAATACGGAGAACCAAAACGTCAATATGTCTATTATTTTCAGAATGACGAAAATGACACATTATTTAAGCAAATGTGTAATTTCATTCCACAAACGTTTAAATATTCATCCTATAAGTTATTAAAATCTAATAAAATACTTATAGATGTCACTAAGGAAGAAAAACAAAAAAGTTTAATAAAAACACAACATGAAGGACTTACTAATCATAGGGGTATAAAAGAAACGATAGACCAACTTCGAACAAAATATTACTGGCCGAAAATGAATGACGATACAAGGAAATTTATTAATAATTGTGCAATATGCCAACAAATTAAATATGAACGTCATCCGCCTTTGATTAAACTACAACTTACACCCACACCGAAAAAACCCTTTGAAACAGTTCATGTTGACACTTTCAAATTTGGAAATGTTGTTGCTTTAACTATTTGTGACAGTTTTTCTAAATTTGGACAAGCTTTTATTCTTCCAACATTATCAGCCTTACATGTATACCAATCTTTAATTCAATTTGTCTCGAATTACAAAATTCCCGAAAACATAGTTTCCGATAATGGAACTGAATTTAATCAAAGTCTGATCAAGGATTTTTCTAAGCTTTACAAAATAAATTGGCACTATACAATGCCATTGAATCCTAATAGTAATGCTATAGTAGAGAGATTTCATTCAACTCTCTTAGAACATTTGCGTACTTTAAATCTTACCAATCCAGACTTAAATTCAGTTGAAAAGCTCAATCTTGCAATATTGGGTTATAACAATTCCATACATTCTGTGACTAAACAAAAACCTATTGATTTGATTTTTGGTCATCTTCAACTTAAAGAACCGATAGATATTGATAACGATGCATTGTTAATCAATAACCAAGTCAATGAACATAAGTCATCAATGCAAAAGCTGTACAAAGAAATATACCAAAAAACATCTGAAAATAAACAAAAGGTCATTAGTAAGTTAAATGAAAACAGGAAAGACCCCCCTGTAATTCAACCCGGTGCAATTGCATACCGAAGACTAACCGATAGGCAAGCAAAAATAAATCCCTTGTACACCCCTGAACACATTTTGCAAAGTAATGATTTAACTGTAACTACAGCTCAAAATACATATCACAAGCAAATATTTAAAAATCCCAGAAAACTGACACAAAATCCTGTGTTACAGATTGATGACACTGTTGTACTTGATGCAACGAGACCCGACACGAGCGCAGAGAGTTCAAATTCAGAACTTGAAATCTAACCCCGGTATCCTGCCATTCAAACTGGGTAACGCGAAAATTAAAACTGCTTCGCATACATTTCTTTATTATATTCATCTTAGACCATTGGATAATCAAGTAAAATCAATCATAAATCATTATCAAAAATTAGAGAAAACGATTAATAGCTCTTCTTTAACACACCGAATTCCTTTATATGAAGCTTATAAATATTTAGGATATGAAATAAGTGTTGTTAATCAAAAAATGAATTCTTTATTCCCTTCTCGAGCTAAAAGAGGTTTAATTAATCCCATGGGATCCTTAATAAAATATATAACAGGTAACTTAGATGAAGATGATGCTAAAGAAATTCATCAGAACATTTTGGAACTTGAGAACAGTCAAAACAATGTTATCAAAAAGGTTAATAAGCAAATTTCTCTGACAAATCATTTAATGCAAAATTTCAACAATACTGTAACAACAGTAGAGCTCGAATCAGCTAAGAAAAGGCCACAGGCGTCATCAAACGATGATGTCACGATCTCTGTACGTCTCGCTTTAAATATTGCTGCTCTCGTTACTTTCCAAGTTGTTGCAGCCAGTCAGTGGCGTGCTATTATTTTATCAGTAAAATGAAACATTTTCGTCGTTTTTAATAAAGAAAATAAAAGACAACAAGTTTTTCAAAGGAATGGAAACTCCTTCTGCTTCTTTCTTCATAAATTGTAAGACGTTACTGACGATTTCACGGCCTTGGCTGTATATGATAACACCTTTCTTTCCAACCTTTTTGAAAGACATTTTGACAAAATAACGTTTTTTATTCATAACACTATGTGAACTTCAACTGCGACCATCAACAATACAACCAAAACACCAGACTAAAACGGAACCTAACCTAACCCCCTAAGTCTCCCTGTCCGCCACTACATTTTTTTAAACTTGGCAACACCGTTTAGAGTGCCGGCTAGTAAAAGCATATAAAAAGGTCCAAATGTACCTGGCCGCTGCCGCATCTGTTTTAATTGTGTCCAAGTAAAAACCGTACTACGTTGCCAAGTGGCTTTTTGACCGCTTAACAATATATTTTCGGGAATATTTTAATAGGACGCCTCTGATTATATCTAATGCGACGGCAACTGTAGAAGGAGAAAGAAATAGTTTTAAAAACTGCGTCATTGATGATGCGGTGGCCTTTTCTCATCTGATTCGAGCTCTAACAAATAATCAAAAGTCAATCGAAAACAAGATAAACGAGATTATATCTGATCTAAATACTACAGAATTTAATTATGTAGCCTATTTAGAAGTACACGAAGTACTGGACCAGATTAAAGTTAATCTAGATTCGTTATTGAATTTCTTAACTGAAATAGAAAATGCAATCAGCTTTGCCGCTTTAAAGATTTTTAAGCATAAAAAAAGAAGCATAATTTCGCCTCAAGACCTTAGAAAATTGGTCGATGATCTTCAAAACTCACATAATTTAGATCAATTGCTATTTTCTGTGTCAGACTATTTAAAATATTATAGTGTGGTAGAGACAAACGTTTTTGCAATAGAAAAGAAAATCGTTTTTTCACTAGATTTTCCATTAGTGCATTCAGATTTATTTGAACATTATCATTTGTTTTCAATACCTAATCAAAATCAATGTACTCTCCTTCCACCTTCAACTTACCTAACCCTGAGTAAAACCCAGTACGAGTACCATGAAGAAGGATGCATCTACCTACAACCAAACTATTACTGCAAGAACAACCATCTTCTACCTATGCATGAACATCCTGATTGTATTACGTCACTGCTTGCAATCAAACAAGACTTGGACCAGTGCCGCCTAGTTCCAGTTCACATTGGAAACACTATTATAGAAGAAATTGATTCCGCCCACTACATAGGAATATTTCCAAAAAGCGAAAAAATCCAAACTAGTTGCATTGAAAATGAAATATTAATTTTGGAGGGAACTTACCTCTTTGTAATACCACCTAACTGCACGATAACCACAGCTAGATACGTCTTTAAAAATGAGAAGAAAATGTTTCATGGCCATCCTGTTAGTCTACTGGATGTACAAGATGCAAAAGTGATACCCGTTTTACAAGTGGAAAAAATCAAATTAGAAAAAACTTCTTTGGATAAACTTCACGAACTCCAACTTCAGGCATCTCAAGAAGAACCTATCGAACTACTGAAATCTCACACCAACTATTCCAAATGGTCCTTATCATCAGTAATAACAATTCTTCTGGCCATTACCTGTTTCTTGCTGCTACGTTTCTTGAGAAGAAGGATTATGAATAACAAGAGACGCGTACCGACATCCGATATGGAAATGGTTGATGAAACGCAAGTTGTTCCACCCTTGCGTTCCCTTTAGGGATGGAGGAGTTATGTGTGTGTCTTCACCTGACTATGCAGACTATGCATATTTGACCACTCCTGCATATTGCCAGCTCAGGAGTTTTGCGGCGACCATCCATCGGGCCCCGGAATCACTATTCAGAATGGACATAGACTTTATTGTATTAACATCTATTTTGTTTTATGAGTATTTTTAATTTTGTAACTATTTTAATAAAATAATCTTTTTTAAAAAGGTTTTACAAATAACCAGTAACATAAAGGTGTGGACAAAATCTTTGACTCTGTAGGCGAGAGCGTTATCATATGCGAAGCAAAATTTTTTCGACCTGGTTTCGGGGAGGTAGCAGTTATACAAATCGAACAATAGAGGAGCCAAGACCGAACCCTGCGATAGGCCATTATTCAATTTTCTCTCCTTGCTTATATTACTACCTAGGTAAGTGCGGAAGTACTTGTTGCTTATCATGATATTGAGAAGGGCAGCGAATTGTTTTTAGTAATCTGTAAATCATCTCCTCTCTCCAGACCGTATGGTAGGCAGCGGACAAGTCCCCAAATACGGCAGATGTTTTAAGTCTTTCTTGGAAACCAGCCTCTATGAAAGTTGTTAAAGCTAGTACCTGGTCGCAGCAAATTCTGTTGGGCCGGAAACCCGCCTGTTCAACTGGGACTTGTTCCAACACAGGGGCGCTTATTCTATTATATAGAAGTCTCTCCAGCAGTTTGTACGTGCAGCTAAGCAAGGAGATTGGTCTAAAACTTTGCGGGAGATCAGCCGGTTTACCAGATTTTAGAATGACCAGTATTTTTGTTCTTTTAAGCTCGTTGGGCACCGATCCTCTGGCCAAGAAGTTGGAGAAGAAGCGGACTAGCCATTTCTTTGCTGTGTTACCCAGGTGTATCAAGAACTCCGGGTGCAGATTTTCCAGCTTAGTTTGTTTCAGGGCCTCATCCAGTTCGGGCAATGTAAAAGGTGCGGAGAAGTTTAAGTAGTTTGGACTTCGTGCTCTTATTGGAAATTAAATTAAATAAAAAAAAATCTTTAAAGTCAACTAGTCAGCCTTCTTTATTTTTTGTGCTGAAAAATAGAAATAAAAATAAAAGTTTATAGTAAATCACCCAGAAACCCCACATGGACTGCAAATGTCTCATGTTTTCGCAAATAATTCGAAAATAAGGGCAGATACGACAAAACTCCAAGAGATAAAAACATTTCTTAAATTGAACAACGAATTCAAAAATTTGTTCGGTCAGTGTCAAACCATAAACAAGTTCGGTGGGGGTAAAAATAGGTATGTCCTTAGGAAAAAGGATGCCTGTAGATTTGTGCAACCAGTTGGATTACCTACGGATAATGGGTCTAAACAGTAGCCTAAGTTTAAAATTTTAGCAAAATATATCATAAACTGTAGGAGTTAAAGAGAAAACACCAATATTTTTTTAAACTTTAACACCCTGTATCTCGTATCGAGCCTGAGAAAAATAATGATACGGCAACTCGACTTGTTTTGAGGTCCTCTACACGCCCCTGATCTGTGTCCATAATGCCGGATCAGTAAAAACGTTAAAACTAATAAAATAAATTTACAACTTTTTTCTTAAATTGTGTATAGTAATGATGCGTTATTGTGCTAGGAATACCGACGATGAGCCGCCGGCTGAAGAACCCCAAAACAGGATACTATAAGAGATTAATGGTTGAACACAGGAAATGTAATACATTCGAATGGAATCTAAAGTCAGAACATCTCGAAGTCGGCGCAAAAGAGCGCAGATGCTGCTCAGTCTGGACACAAGGACTTTGCAGTTTATTTCCCAATTTAATTGGGGTTCCAGATAAACTCCTAGAAAGTTTATGTCGCTATCGACTGGGATAGATTCACTTTTACAAAGAACGTAAGGGGAGTAGTTTTGCTTTTGTTTATCAAAATTTAGCAACCGAGACTTTTCAACATTCAATTTAAAGCAATTATTTGTGCACCATTCTTCCATGGTTTGCAGCATTTTTGAGCATAAAGATGATAAGGTTTTGTCAGTTGAACATGCCAATATTGTCACGAATAACATAAATTGCACTATGTTCCGTTACCTAGTCGGGCCCCGGTCTCCCCTAGTGCACTGTCTGAATCAGCAAGACCGGCAAATTGGGGTCACGATGTGAGTATTTAATCAGCGTCTCAAGCCATCGAGGGACCGAACTCTGGGGTCATCCCCAGAGGGAGGTCACGAGCGACAGTCCGAACTTTCTAGTGCCCGGACGGCTCGTTACACTTGGACGGCTTGGCGACACTTCAGAAGGGCTTACGCACCTACCACTAGACGTACACACCCACACACCCCCTCTTGGTCAGTGTTCACTGCCTAATAAAGAAGACATACTTAAGCTACAGTCTTGTTTCTCTTCCTACGCCACCCCCAAAACGTGACATGGTGGAGGCGCCCCGTTCAATCCCCGTCTATTAATCTTCATATTGATAGACACACCCTCGCCAATTGAAGCCAATTAAGTCACGGGAAAAAGATGAAGGAATAACAGAGAAGAAAGAAGAGAGGCAAAGACCAGAAGAGAGACAAAGAGAGAGAAAGAAAGAGAGATCAGGAAGACGACACAACAATGCCCACCCCAGAAGAATCAAGCGAGTTTTGAAGGACCAGCCTGCAGGTCCGCAGTTGCTTGAACTGAGTAGGGCAATATCAAGAACGGCCTGTAGGTTGCCCTAAACATTTTAGTGTATAGGATCACATATTAGTTTGTATAGTATTGGGTAAGATAAAACTAAATTTTTTGATTACTAGGTTTCGTAAAATAAGTGTATGTATAGTTAATGAAATAACAATTTTTTCTAGACCAGTGACGCCATTCCCGACCTAGGTACTTTGCTGAGGTAGCAAAATCGCGCAAGTATCAGGTGTTTTGTTTATAATAAGGTCAGATGCTAATACATGTTATGTCTGTTTATGTTATTGGAGTCGGGCTTGTTTGCTAATTAATTGTTGACTTTAGGGGCCACCTAATTACCTCGTTGCGTCCATCGACAAATTGACCTGATTAAAGAAGCGAGAAGAAGAGGAGCAAGCCTAGGAGAAACCAGCATCTTCGGATGGGTTCCGCAACGTCGGTTCTACAGCCGCGTGCACCCAGAGTCCCTTAAATGAAGGGCTGAAGAAGGTTCTCCAGATGGGCTTAGAAATGACGATGTAGAGTAGTCCAAAGCAACGTGTGCTAAAAAGAGAGCACGCAATGGACCAAAGATGTCGAAGCTAAGCGATGGATTTCCGCTTAGACAAGGTAGTACCGAGAGAAGGTACTAGAAGATGGTGCCCGATGCAGGGGACAATTTACGCTTAAATGAGAAGGCAAGAAGATGGACGCAACAACATGGCAACGTTTAAAAATCGAGAAGTAGTTAAGATATTTGTTCAATAAAGTTTTTCCACCCCTTTTCTAGAAGATAAGAAACATGTGTTAGTTTAAGAAGTAATATTTGATGATAGGTTGGTTTAAATAAAGTACTCCCCCACCTGCATTAGAAAATAAGAATAGAAAATAAGTAAAACCGAGACTTTTCAACATTCAATTTAAAGCAATTATTTGTGCACCATTCTTCCATGGTTTGCAGCATTTTTGAGCATAAAGATGATAAGGTTTTGTCAGTTGAACATGCCAATATTGTCACGAATAACATAAATTGCACTATGTTCCGTTACCTAGTCGGGCCCCGGTCTCCCCTAGTGCACTGTCTGAATCAGCAAGACCGGCAAATTGGGGTCACGATGTGAGTATTTAATCAGCGTCTCAAGCCATCGAGGGACCGAACTCTGGGGTCATCCCCAGAGGGAGGTCACGAGCGACAGTCCGAACTTTCTAGTGCCCGGACGGCTCGTTACACTTGGACGGCTTGGCGACACTTCAGAAGGGCTTACGCACCTACCACTAGACGTACACACCCACACACCCCCTCTTGGTCAGTGTTCACTGCCTAATAAAGAAGACATACTTAAGCTACAGTCTTGTTTCTCTTCCTACGCTACCCCCTAAACGTGACAATATGACCGAAGTATCGTCAGCATATTGACCATTCCGTCTTCAACTCGTTTGGACAATTCGTTGACATAAATTATGAATAAGAATGTGAACCCAAAATGTATCCCTGCGGGACTCTTTGTGTAATTATTCTTGACTGAGATATATGTGTAATGCCATTTGACGTTATTGAAACACACTGTCTTCTGCTTTGTAGATAATACTGTACTGATCTAGAACAGCTTAATACCGGCTACCTTGTTTTTTTTTTATCTAGATTTTCCATAATACCGGGTGTTTCACTATATGTCGTTTAGGTGAATTCGAGTCGAAAATGTCCTATAAACATGGGTCCGCAAATGCTTCTTTGCCAAGATATGTTTTTTTTTATTTAACAGTGTTATTGAGCCGGAAACTACAATAATTCCGAAATAATGCTCATGTAGATAGCTCAATTGAAAATTTGGTTTTTCGATTATGCCACCCTACTGATAATTTGACTGTGTAAGTCCATATTCTGTTCCTTAGAGGTTTTATAGCTACTTAATATTAATATTCTTCACACTTCACAGATCAAATTATGAGATTTAAGTCAAATATCGACACTGAATCACATTAAGTTTTAGTTACAACTTTTAGTTTATCTTTTAGGTAGTTTTAGACTGACGAACCCTCACTGATGATACCTAATCCATGAAGTTAAGCACATTTACGCTAAATCACATCACTTTGGAAGGAAGTATTGGGCATCTTTGTGGTTGTCCCTGTACAGTAAGGAAACATCTTCCATGAACTGTAGGCCTTCGTTATCCACCGTTTTCACCACTTTAAATCGTTTGGAAGAGTGTTAGGAAGAGGCTTAAGATAGGTGAATCGGTCATCCTCATTAAATATTTGCAAGCAAAACCAGTGTTTTTTTAGAAAAATTAGCTACAAAGTAAGTAAGTTACGTAGACACTTTGAATGAGGTTATAAATGCAACTTACCAGATTTACCAGATATACCAGATTACTTTATCACGATTTATTTAAATTTTTCTTGCATTATGTGAGTAGTAACTCAAAATTCTTACTAAATAAACTTGTTTTGAATGTTTTGATTAGAGAATGACGGTCGGCGATTTGTTATGATTTTGAAAGGTTGGTAGCACGGCCGGATATAAATTTTCCTTAACGACCGCTTGGCGCAAGAAATTTTCGAATTTTAGAGCCGTTTTGCGTCTTAATGGTCAAACTTACGGCATTGAAAAAAATGCAAGTTGATAACCGAAAATGTGCTCTACAACTTTTATCTGAAACGTTTTTCCATTACATTAACCTTACCGGCGCAAAAAAATAAAAACTGATTTCCCATGTTCATCTCCTATGTCCAGAGTTCTCCTAGTCCTCCTAAACTAGAGACGGAGAACATCTCAGTAGGACTAGTAACTCTGCTTTTGGTAGACATTTGACTGAGACTGGACACAAATTCGACATCGGGACAAATCCTGCACAACTTGTAAACCCGCAACTTCAACAGGCTAGACTTTCTGGGGGATGTAGAAATAACGAAGGAAATGGCTCTTAACTCACGGTCTGTTAATTATACACAAGTAATTCTCAATAGAAGTTGCGTCCCCCTGCACAGGAGACTCTCTCTCGTCACTAATCAATAAACAAACCCAAAATCATCATCTCCATTGTTAATACATTAATCGATAAATTAACGACCTCTGTCGACCAGGCAGGCGGTACTGTTGGTACGCCGAGAAGCTTTATCTCTCTCTATCTGTCCTTTTTTCCAATCTAGCCCAGGACTCGCCGACTTGATGGTAGATGTCTCTGGGTTGTCTATTTTGTCCGTACGAAAGCCAATCGCGACTTTCGTAGGGTCATTACGACTTCTAACGACCTAAGGGACGGTTTAAGAAAAAAAATTTAAACAAAAGACGTCTTACCTTTTTTATAACTCTTCAACGTTTTAACTTTTTAATTTTGTAATTTATTACTTCCCAAAGCTGTTTCAACCCCTTTTTTTTTTAAAAATAACTAAAAATTTTAACAAACACACAGTGCTACATTAGAGGTGTAATCTTAGACTAAGTGTTAATGTGTTGGATGTTGCGCCCCTGAATTTTTGTGGAGGTCTTGAGTCCTGTCCTTCAGCCCTGGACATGTGTTCTGTGGCGGATTGCGTGGTGGTCTCCAGTGGATCGACGAGTGAGTAACATTGGCATTTTATTTTCTTTTCCAACTTTCAACAGCAAGCATACCTCTCTGAGCTGTCCGTTGTTTCTCTCTCGACGGATTTGAGTGCTGACGATGGCCTAAAGGGTCGAAAGAGGTTCACAAAGGCTCAATAAACATTTGCACGTAGCATACGCTTTTTACTGAACTTTTCTTACGTTCTCCTGGAGAGGTTGTATGTTGGGTTTGTTCTGTTTTTAATGATTTTATTTATTCGGGAAATAATCGGTAGTAATTGCACGAGTGCATAAAAATTACCAATAATTCTGCATGAAAACTTGTTATATCATAACTGCATGAGTTTATTTTCTTATTTGTTGGACCAAAATTACGCGTGTACGTAGAAGTCATTGGACATTACTAGATGGAATGGTATGATCACTATCCTACAGATACTCACCGTGTTCATTTTTATTTAGGTAATAAGTGGAGTAACTTTGTTGTTCTTATTAATTTAGGTATCTATCTTACGGTTTGATTTCAATATTCAGTATGTGTTCAATATTGAAACAAAACATTAAACTTTTCTGAATCTTTAAAAAAAATTAACAAGCAATCAGAGGACTAACAGCTTTGAGAAAGACAGTTTCTTGGAAGTGAACGAAAACATGATGTTTGCGCAAATAAAAAATGGCGAACATTTATTCAGTTTATTCTTAATAGCATGAACGTGATGTGAAGGGAACATATAGTGCACTCAAGTTTATTCGTCCAAAATCTTCTAATTTTAAAGGAGATTTTTTTAGAGTATCTCAAAAACTGAAAATTAAAATAAAATGTATTAAAAGCCATCATTTTGAGATAGTTTAATAAAATGTGGTATATTTTGAGAGTACGACAGTTCATCTGTATCTGTAGAGTGGGGAGGGTGAGTGTAAACCCACAGCACTTAGGCCACATGTGACCCATTGTACATCCTCCCGAGTTGTCCACCTAGGTCACCGTCTATCCTACCTTTCCCAGGAAGGTGGACAGGTCACTAGGTCACAGACCTCTCTTTTATGTCGGCAGGTGTAGGCCAAGACTCACCGAACACACACTCTCTTATTGACGATAACTACGGACACTCGCATAAGCCATGCACGACAGTTTCATCTTCCTGTTCACACATCCTGCATAGAGGTGTGTTCACTAGCCCCATAGTATGGAGGTGTTTCCTTAGTTGACTTAGTGACCAGTCAGAAATCTTACTGTTAAACGTAGGTTTTTCCTGGTCATCGCCAAATATTTCTTCGGCGCTAGCTTCCCAGGGTCACCCAGGGTGATCCTGGCAAGACTGCATCCTTGGATTCCATCCCATTTATTTAGGAATTGAGCATGGGTTTAGCGTTTGACTAGTTCCGCAATTGTCGAAGTCATCAGGCCGTAGGTAGGTGTCACTGGGTCGTAAAATTTTTAGTCCAGCCGCTTCCCTGGCTAAAGAGTCAGTAGTATAGCAACGCCGGTTCTGCCTCATTTTGATAAAATGGTGAAGGCGCGAGGCGCTCGTGGTGCCCGGAGCCCCGAGCCCGTGTAGCCCCCGTGGTGACGTCACGTGGGGCCCCTAGCCCCCCACCTGTCACTTGTCACTTGTCAAGGGCATTTGGGGAGCCAGCAAAGCCGGGGCTCATTTTTATGAAAATGGTGAAGGCGCGAGGCGCTCGGTGTGTAGCGTGGGACGGTGGGGCAAACGGGCAAATTGAAGTACATGGTAATTAAATGTTGCCCGACTGACTATTTTCTTATTAGCAGCAGATAAGGATGCGTACGTCATTGGCGATTCAAACAGGTAATGGTTAACTTGTGACCCATTTGAAATGGTAACTTCTTTAGCAATAAATTCTGAACCTTGTACCCCGTTTAAGGTAAAACCTTGAATATTGTCACGTTAAGGGGTAGCTCAGAGGAAGGAAACCACAGGTGTACCGGTAATCCACTTTTATTCAAGATGATTGATACAATGGTCTTACTCCCAGATTGCCAAGATGGCGAGGATCATGACGTATGGAGCGTCTGTAGGGGTTCGCGGAGGGCGCACGCTTACCGGGGGTGAATAGAACCCTAGACTAGTGTCCCAGGGCATTCACCACGCCGAATAAGACGCTTTGGTACTGTTAAAGGGAGATAAGCCGGTACGGCAACTAATGCTGCTCGCCCGTGCTATTTCCTTTGACAGGCTGATTTCCGGGTGCTTGCACTTGGTTACCAACTGCTCCACTAAAAGCTACACAGATGGTAAACCCAGACTGTCCCAGAGATCAGTCAGTGACTTCCCTCTGGGGAAGACCCCAGAGTTCGGTGATTAGTACGTGCTTTGAAGCTGTATTTATACCCACATCATGACCCCAATTCGCCGATCTTGTTTACATAAGTCTGGTATTGGGGGAGACCGAAGCAAATGCAGGTACGGAACATAGTGTAATTACTATGTTACAATATCAACAGCAAACACTTTCATTGTTTCTTTTTTTTCGGAGGGGGAGTTCAATTTTTTAGGTCAACAGTCGGACACCTACTGAAAAATGATCAAAAGTGATTTTCCAATTTCATACATGGTCTGACCAGGGTCACTACGTAGTAATTTTTACGCTTATTTTTCATGTAATTAGGTATTTGGCTGCAAAATATATTCAAAAACAACAAATTATGCTTTTGTTAATGTCCTATTAGTCCATATTTGGCACTTTTCCCACTATCAACGCATAATTGTTGTTGATGTACGCTTATTTTTCATGTATCTACCCACAAAATATATTTAAAAACAACAAATATGGGTTTTGTTAATGTCCTATCAGCCCAACTATCAATGCATAATTGTTGTTTTTCGCTTATTTTTCATAAATCTGACCACAAAAATATATTCAAAAGTAACAAAAATATGTTTTTGGTAATGTCCTATCTCCCCTTCCTTTGGTCACAACTGCATATAAAAGCATAAGCGAAAGCGGTAGTAAAAATAAACAGAGCTTTTCTTCCAAGTCAGTTTGCAGCAGCTAAGATACAACAAAGAACAATGTCTAAGTCACCTGCCATTAGTGATTGTGCTGAAGCCCTCAACGAGTTTTGCAACATTGTCACACCACCAGAAATCCAGCCAGACGAAGTGATTGAAGAAGAAAACCAAAATAATGACGGTGAAGATGTCGTAAGTGAGACCTATAGCTGTTGCACGTATAATCCAAATATTGACGTGACATTAAGAATAAGGGAAGTGAATGATTTCTATGAAGCTCCAGTTGACAAGCGCATCCAAAACATTACTGGAGATGTTAATCAACGCGATAAGGATTGGTGGTTATGGAATCGTGCTGTACAACACCATGAATCAATAGTGTTTTGTAATTTCCATTATGTTCTCGAGATAAGATCTATAAATTTAATTATGAATATTTGCCCTGAATGTCATGAAGATTTTGGTGATGAGTTTTACAAAAAAGTTGCTTATCACTACAAGGGTGTGTCTTTTTTGCTAGTGCATGAGCATAACTATTTTCATATGAATTGCGATGTGTGTTGTAAAGCTACAAACGCCTATAATTTCAATTTTTCATGTGTTTGGGGCAACAATATACATAAACGTTTAGAAATTTCATGTATCTGCCCACAAAATATATTTAAAACAACAATTATGCATTGATAGTAGGACTGATAGGACATTAACAAACCCCATATTTGTTGTTTTAAATATATTTTGTGGGCAGATACATGAAATTTCTAAACGTTTATGTATATTGTTGCCCCAAACACATGAAAAATTGAAATTATAGGCGTTTGTAGCTTTACAACACACATCGCAATTCATATGAAAATAGTTATGCTCATGCACTAGCAAAAAAGACACACCCTTGTAGTGATAAGCAACTTTTTTGTAAAACTCATCACCAAAATCTTCATGACATTCAGGGCAAATATTCATAATTAAATTTATAGATCTTATCTCGAGAACATAATGGAAATTACAAAACACTATTGATTCATGGTGTTGTACAGCACGATTCCATAACCACCAATCCTTATCGCGTTGATTAACATCTCCAGTAATGTTTTGGATGCGCTTGTCAACTGGAGCTTCATAGAAATCATTCACTTCCCTTATTCTTAATGTCAAGTCAATATTTGGATTATACGGGCAACAGCTATAGGTCTCACTTACGACATCTTCACCGTCATTATTTTGGTTTTCTTCTTCAATCACTTCGTCTGGCTGGATTTCTGGTGGTGTAACAATGTTGCACAACTCGTTGAGGGCTTCAGCACAATCACTAATGGCAGGTGACTTAGACATTGTTCTTTGTTGTATCTTAGCTGCTGCAAACTGACTTGGAAGAAAAGCTCTGTTTATTTTTACTACCGCTTTCGCTTATGCTTTTATATGCAGTTGTGATCAAAAGGAAGGGGAGATAGGACATTACCAAAACATATTTTTGTTACTTTTGAATAAATTTTTGTGGTCAGATTTATGAAAAATAACTGAAAAACAACAATTATGCATTGATAGTTGGGCTGATAGGACATTAACAAAACCATATTTGTTGTTTTTAAATATATTTTGTGGGCAGATACATGAAAATAAGCGGAAATCAACAACAATTATGCGTTGATAGTGGGAAAAGTGCCGCGCCAAATATGGACTGATAGGACATTAACAAAAGCATAATTTGTTGTATTTGCATTTTTCAGTAGGTGTCCGACTGTTGACCTAAAAAGTTGAGCTCTCTCTCCGAAAAAAAAATGAAAGTGTTTGATGTTGATATTCAAGGTTTTACCTTAAACGGGGTACAAGGTTCAGAATTTATTGCTAAAGAAGTTACCATTTCAAATGGGTCACAAGTTAACCATTACCTGTTTGAATCGCCAACGACGTACGCATCCTTATCTGCTGCAAATAAGAAAATAGTCAGTCGGGCAACATTTAATTAACATGGACTTCAATTTGCGCGTGGTAATATTAATTATAACCGAATAAATGATATAATTAAACGAGCGCTGTACGGTTGTGGGGGTGACGGTTTGGGGGTTAGGGGTTGGGGTGTAGGGGTTGGGGGCCCCACCGTCCCACGCTACACACCGAGCGCCTCGCGCCTTCACCATTTTCATAAAAATGAGCCCCGGCTTTGCTGGCGCCCCAAATGCCCTTGACAAGTGACAAGTGACAGGTGGGGGGCTAGCGGCCCCACGTGACTTCACCACGGGGGCTACACGGGCTCGGGGCTCCGGGCACCACGAGCGCCTCGCGCCTTCACCATTTTATCAAAATGAGGCAGAACCGGCGTTGCTATACTACTAGAGTCGGCAATGCGATTACCTTTGCTCCTATCGTGCCCTTTAACCCATCTCAGGATAATATTGTTATCTACCGAGACGTTAGCTAATTCTTGGTGGCACTCTAGTACTAGCCCTGAGGTAAGACGTTGTCTGTTCAGGGCTAATAGGGCTTGTCTACTGTCCGTGCAGATTATTATGTTTTTGCCAGAAATACCTTTTCTGGTTAGTTATTTCGTAGCGATTGAGAAACCAGCCAGTTCCGTTTGAACCACGCTGGTATTTTTTACCATTCCCCACTTAATCCTTAGGTTTAGTGACCTAGAGTAAACTCCACATCTTGAGCCTTCTTTGGTTTGTGAGCCGTCTGTGTAAATACGTATTGCATTTGCACCATCTGACTCTGAGTTCTGTTTTATTTGTATTTTGTAGGGTTTGTTAAACATAAATCTGGGTTCAAAAGCGTCACTGGCTGCCTGCAGCAGAGGCAGCGCAGTGAGTGCTTCTCGCCAATAGCTTAGCCTCAATTGACCTGCTCCTACTGCGGGGTTTACACCAGCCGGCGCAATCGTAACATGGCCATTAACGCAACCTCCTTAACGTACAGGTCCAGAGAGGTCAGACCAGTAATTAATTCCATTGCCGCGGTTGGTGTTATTCTCATGGCTCCCGTTATGTTTAAACAAGCCATTAGCTGTATTTGATATAATTTTCCGATAGCCGTTGCTTGTAGAACCTTACCTACGTTAACATAGGTATATTATTATTATTGCTTATTATTGCAGTGTAGATCCAGGTGACCACGCGGGGTGAAAGACCCCATGTAGGTACTGTCCTTCGACATTGCTCATAAACCACATATGCTTTTTTGCTCTGCTTTGTGGGTGAGAGTTCCAGGTTAACTTCCTGTCGAGGGTAATACTAAGGTATTTCACCTCTTCAGAGAAGTTTAGTTTGCATTTGAAAATTTCGGGAGGTTTTAAATCCGATAAACTTCTTTTCCTGGTGATAAGGACCATCTCAATCTTGTCGGGATTGATCGACAGTGAGTGCTCCTTACACCATGTTTCTATTAATTTCAGCCCATCCTGCGCTCTATCGCACAGTGTGTTCACAAATTTACCGGTCTGCAAGATAACTATGTAATCTGCGTATGCAATTGTGTAGAATCCATTATTGTTGAGGTGATTAATTAGGGTATCCAGAACTATGTTCCAAAGAAGGGGTGATAAGACGCCTCCTTGTGGATATCCCTTCATGACCAGTCCTCTCACTGTGATGTCTTCTACGTTGATACTTATTGCTCTACTGGAGAGCATCTTAAGTGTCCATTCTCTTAATACCAGAGGTACCTTCCTGGAGATAATATGAATATACCCAGGGTGGTTCTTTATTGTCCAATGATCTTTCGATTCTGCCAACCACTTGGTAAAGGGCCGAATCAGTGGACCTACCCGGAGTATATGCATGCTGATTTGGGTGAAGTGGGTTGTAAACCAGTACCTCATCTCTTATATACCGCTCGCAAAGCCTCTCCATTATT
The DNA here is from genome assembly GCF_016097725.1 of Ips typographus. NCBI lineage: Eukaryota > Metazoa > Arthropoda > Insecta > Coleoptera > Curculionidae > Ips > Ips typographus. The sequence goes on along the minus strand of NC_138426.1, from coordinate 6,741,866 downwards.
TTTAATCAGAACGATGTGAGACTAATATCCTACTTGGTTTGGGTATAAATACCACTCGTAATCTCCACTTACTGGGAATATACCTCAGAGCTAAAGAGGCTCTGAATACTCCAACCAGGCGCGGCATAAGAATGTCCATTCCCCATTGAAGTAGGGCTGGTCTTATACCATCAGGTCCTGGTGACTTGAAGGGGGAAAAGCCGGATATGGCCCACCTTGTTTTGTCCTCATCAATTACTGCACTAGCACATTGCCAGTGGTATTGTGAAGGTGTTGTTAGTACTTTCGTCCAGTTCGTCGTTCCTACGACAGTTCATATTATACGATAAAGTTAGTTATTTCTGTTTGATTTTTTGCGAGCAATTGACTGAGTAGCTGGGTTTCTAAGAAAAAACAATAAACTTCACTAATTATCTTATGTGTAATCTCTGAGTGTTTCAAAAGTACAAAAATAATTGCTTTTTAATGTGTTATTAACGGTAGGTACTAAGTATCTCGGATACATCGATTTTTAATTGTACCTTTGAGAATTAGTTTTTGTTTTATGTATTTGTTTCTTGCATAAAAGTTATTCACCTTTGCGTTTTGTGTGTAGTGTTAATTTATCGTATATTGTTATTTCAAATTAAATTTTATTATGTAATTAATTTTTCTAACACATTATTAAAATGGCAAAACAAATTCCAGTGAAAGAATTTCAAATGTGCTGATAAGATTTTTTCGATTACAGCAAGTCAGGGACAGAAACAATGGAGACTGAAACAAAAAGAACCATACAAATAGACGGTTATCAGTACGAGTTGTTGGACTGCACACAGTACTAAATCTCCCTTGAAATTAACAAATTAGAGGTGCCCTAAAGAAAATGGTCCATGCATAACACTGCGAAAATATCTCATTTTATGGGTAATGTTATAATTAAAATTACAAGCATTTACAGATATAATATCTCAATAACATTTTATTCTTGCACAGAATAATTTCAGACCAGGACACGTAGCGCATCAAAGAAAATAACCTTCATTTCACTTTATGTTTGTCGGTATCGGATCAATCAAGACCCGGAACATCACGTAGCAAATACAAAAACGAACTCACACATCGCGGTTTTCTTAATAGGGAATAACTAAACCCCCTGAGATTGTCGGACGTTATGGTTAAATAGGATGTGCAGGTAATTGCGCTTTTTTTTATGTCAAACTTCAAAGACTTTTCCTTTTTTCGGTTTCGTTTCAAGGGAGAAAACATGTAGTTTAAATTCTGAAATTAGCATCGTAACATGAGGACAGTGGATTCGCTAAAACCTGAATTAGAATCTTGGTATATTTTTGTAAATGAAGTTAACAACAAACAAATTTAATCACAGTATCCTGCTCCATTTGGAGGTTGTGCTCCAATTCCCCTTCTATTCATTCTACAGGTGTGTTCCTCCAAACGTTCAGAAGGTTCAGTTAGATCGTATTCGCTGGAATAAGCTGACCATAGCTTCTCGGCAGTTGTAGAAGCACGTGGCCATACTCTAGAGATGATATTGTACTGGTTTACTGACTCTCCCCACATGCAGGCTTCACCTAGATATTATCCTAAATAAGTTGTATTTAATTTGAAAGGAAAACTACCTCCTAAAACCATCTGCTGTTCTGTAGCATTTCCTCCAAAGTCAGTTGGATCGCATAGATAGAAATCTCTCCAGTCTCCACCAGAGTCTAGTTTATCCAGGTACCAGCAAGATGATAAAAGAGCATATTTTCCCGATGACGTGACCTAAAGTTTTTATTATTAGCAACTAGCTAATCAATAAATAGATAGTATTTACTTTAATTAGTGTCAACCATAGTTATTTACCTAATAAGTGCGGAAAGTTGTACAATTCCGCACGATAATGCAGTTGCAGTTAAAGTGGGAAAAAACGCAAGTGTTAGGTACAACATTATTCCTATAAGTCTCAATTTTCATTAAATTGATTAAACATTTATAGTAATATTAATAAAACAATGGTTTCTATTTGTAAAGTTTAAAAAAAAAATTGCAAGAAATCAAATATACAGTTATTATTTGTTGATTTGAATGTAAATTTTTGAAAAATCAATTGTGTGCGGAAAAGTGGCTTTACTGCACTCAGTGCGGGATACAACACTGATAGTTTCTATACAGTTTTTGGCAAAAACGTCAATATGATTCTAGTAAAAAATGTTATCACTGATTAATTAGTTTCACTTGATAAAAATGGACAAGCATGCATTTATCAAATGAAGAACAAAGACAGCGAAGTAAAATACGAAAGTGACGAGATAGTAAATATAATCGAAGAATATTATAAAGACCTATATTCATCAATTCCATCGGAACTAGAGAACGCTAATACTCAATGTAAGATCATAAACGTCGGCTCAGAAGAAATCCCTGACATAAACTCCACCGAAATTGAGGAAGCCCTAAGCCAACTAAAAAATGGTCGAGCTCCTGGTGAAGATAAAATTACTAGTGAAATGATAAAACTGGAAGGCACAACAATGGAATCCATGAAAATCTTATTGAACCACATCGGTAATATTCCAAGAACATCCAAAATGCCCGGGCATCTTGTTACACAAAAAGAAAGACAAGGTAAATCTCAGCAACTTTCGCCCAATAAGCTTGCCCCTTCGTTATAAACTTCTTACCAAGATCCTTACAAACAGGCTTACGCGCAAACTAGATGAATATCAGTCGAGTAATCAGGCTGGTTTTCGCAAGGGACATAGCACCGTAGAGCAACTTCAAATGCTACGGACTCTTATAGAAAAGTGTAACGAGTACAATACGCCCCTCCATCTCGCATTTATAGATTTTAACAAGGCTTTTGATTCTGTTGAGCTTTGGGCAATAATCCGATGGCTGAATAATGCTCGAATAGAATCAAGGTACACTAATCTGTAAGTGTGAGAAGATGTAACAACCAAACGAATACCAATTAACAGAGGCGTCCGACAAGGAGACACAATATCCCCTAAGTTATTTACCCTTGTATTGGAGGACGTATTCAGAAGACAGACTAGATTGCGACAAAAATTGCCTGCGGGTGGATGGTGGATATCTGAGCAATTTACGCTTCGCCGACGACATAGTTTTAATCAGCAGTACGAAGGAAGAACTTATTGAAATGTTGGCAGACTTAAAGAGAGACTCGGGAAAAATCGGTTTAAACATGAACATCAATAAAACTAAACTGTTGACTCCATGTCCCGGCGACCTACACTTAGAAAGACAACATATAGAGAAAGTCAACGAATACATATATTTAGGACACTCATAACACTGGGTAAAGAAAATCAAACAGCCGAAATAACAAGACGTATTCGACTAACATGGGCTGCTGTAGGAAAATTGGGAACAACATTAAGAACTTCAACACTTCCTATCAATTTGAAAAAGAAGGTTTTCAACACATGTGTTTTGTCAGTCTTTACTTATGGTATGGAAACAATGACTCTCACAGTTAAAAGCGCGAATAGACAAAGAACAACACAACAAGCAATCGAAAGAACTATGTTGGGGGTAAGCCTAAGGGATCATAAAAGGCAAAATAAAAGAAGTGCTAGTCATTCACAGAAACGATGAATCGACGAAGAAATAGCGGGAAGAAATGGCACCAGATGGCAATGAACCGATCCGAATGAAAGCTGCAAGGGGAAGCCTATGTCCAGGAGTGGATGCAAAAGGGCTGCTGCTAGAGTCTGACTAAGAATTGACTGACTGATTAACTAACTGACTGACCTGACTGACTCAAAAGATTTCTTGATTCAGACCTTTCTTTTTAACAGTTGGATAATCAAGTTCCATGGTTCTAAAATGATGACAAACATCTTTTAAATAATTGTCTGAGGTTGCATGTCCTCTACCGAATCTATTCTAAGCAGCAGATGAGCTCGATGTTTGCTGTATGTCTCAGCTTCCTTATCTTGCAACCAATTTGGCTTCACTTCGGAATAAACATTAAGTTTTTCATTCAAAGCTTCTAGCACGGCATAACATACCAAGTGAACCATCATGTAACCTCTGTCTGTCTGCACGTTATTTCACCGTAAGAAAATATTCTTTGATCGACTCCTTCCTCTTCATTTTGCTCTGCAAGAGCATCTGATGTAACTAAGCACTGTTCATTTGTGAAGTAAATTCCTTTTGAAATGAGGACCAAAATATAAAAACCTTTTTCACTCTGTACACAAATTTAAGCAAGGCCAGTTAGCGACTGTTTTGATGATTTAAAATGCAGATTCGAAATTCAATTGTGTGTTTTATCTCGGTCATCCATTTATTGACAGAAACGAACCACAGCCATCAAATTGCCTGGTCTTCAACGTCATGGAAACTAATGCCAAAGTGCAATAGCAACTTTTGTTTCAGATACCAAATGAAGATAACAATTTTGTTATATTTGTCCAATCAATAGGCCTAGCTACCACAATTGCTAACAGTTGATTCGGATGATCCCCAAAATACGAGAATTTTTTTAGTTTACTAGGAAAAATAAACGTAAATCTTAACTGGGACCACTTTACCAAATGAAGAAAAGTCAATTAAACTGCTCGTCAAAAAGTATGGGACAGCTAAATTTGTTATCTTTTTTGAGGATTAAAAGGCGTTTTCTTTCTCTTTCTGATGACCTAAATGATCTTTTTGAAAGTTGCCACGGATCCGAGTATACAGGGTGTGACTGAGGTCTGGTCAAAAAATGGAAAATTCGGTCTAACGCCATTTCTGGCAAAAATATTTTCTTTTAAGCGGTCTAAAATATGCTTATTATTGACGTGTACTGCTGGCGTAGAAAGACTACATTATGTTACTAGTACAATAATGAGTTTTCATTGTAGAATGCGATAATTGTGCCTCGCTCAGTTGTCGAAATGAATGAAGTTATGTAATAAAACATTTAAAAAATCTGAAATGTTATCAACCTGTAACTCGGTAACAACGCATTTTCGGGCACAACTTTATTACAACTTTCTGCTTTGTGTTGTTTCCAATTCCTTAGGCATGGTATAAGTTTGGCCGTTTAACCTTAACTCACCCTGTATATTTAGTTTCAGTTGCAATTTAGCGTACAACTAATCGTTAAAAACTGCAACGAGGGTTCCACTTGTGAAACTAAGGTAACCCTAACGTTACAGAAAACGAGTGTATTTTGGTGTGTCTCGATTATGTTGTCACCTTACATTTTTCATTGTATCTTTCCAATCAGACTTCCAAACATGAACAAGTGTTTCGATAGGTAATTTCACTCCATTGGAGAAAACCTCCTCCCAAACTATGGAGTTGTAATTGAGAGATTCTGCCATATCCACTACTTTCTGTATGTAGTAACTTTCAAGCCCCTTGTAGGAGGTAATGTTCTGTTCTCGCATAAATTTGGTTATGTTATCGTCTGCTTGCCTGAAAAGTGTTTTATTAGTTTAAAATGCTGTGCTTCTAGTTGTAAGTATAACCAGCATAAAAAGTCCACTTCATCTCCTCCTAAATGAAGAAAATTATCTTTAAAAACATTCTTAACTTCACTGAACAAGTTGTTCAAAAAGGTAAATGTAGTTTCCTTGCTTGGATCCATTGGACCAAGCGTAAAGAAAATTTCACAAGGAGTCAGAATCTCCGGATGGGATAGACCCCAAGAACTGGTATGACCTTAATCAGTAGCTTCATTAATTAAACTGTATTCAACTGGTAGATTTATTACCAGGTGTATCAAATTCTGGCATGACTCTTATGCCTCGAGCTCTTGCGTACTCTATAACATTAAGAACGTCTTCAGGGAAGTAGACTTTGGTGTATCTATTATACGCTCCCATGTTACTATAAGAGAATGTTATATTTATAGATTTTGGTATAAAACTTAGGCACGAATCTAACCTTAGTTCCGGAAACTTTTCACTAACATAAGGAAAACTTTGGTCGTCCACGATGTGCCAATGAAGGACGTTTATTTTGTTAAATGCCATAGCATCTAAGGTTTGGTAGATTTGTTCCAAAGGTATAAAGTGTCTGGAAGTGTCAATCAACAATCCTCTGTGTTTGTAACGTGGAAAGTCTCTAACAATTGTATTATTCAATCTAAGCTGCAAAAAGCTGATAAAGTATTTGCATTAATGATAATGTTGTCAATATTACTGAGAGCCCATCACTGCCCAGATACACCAATTGAGAAAAGGTTTCCAGTCCTCTTAAAATTCCCCAAACTGTTGACGCTCGTAATTCTGTTCTGTTAGCAGTAATCCATAACCGATCTGTAATGACATAATTCCATTTACTTTTTTTAAATCTACGTTTTCAGTTGTCTTAGATACTACGGTTTTTTTTAGCCATTATTGTTTCATCATCCCTTTATTATGATGAACACACGTGCCGTGGTTCGGCAATGGATCTGAATTATGATAATCTTGGAGATAGCTTGCTTCCTAACGAGTTAACGTTAACATTTTATCTTTATTTCTTAAAACCTGTAAACGACTCTACAACGTTATTGACTGTGTGCTCATGCTGGAGATTCGGAAACATTGGAAACAGGTGCGGAAGGAGTTATGGAGAGTGGAAAGTAATGGAGGGATACAAAAAAATCCTAGATTTTTGCAATTTGAGAAGGAAGGAAGGAAATCCTATACCCTGGCTAACAGTTGACCTGCTTCAACGCCCAAGTATTGATAAAGTTATATAAAGTGTGAGAGGGATGGTTGGATGGTGAGGGATGGTTGGTGTGCAAGCGATTTAGGTTTTGTTTAGAGTGGGAAGACAGGAAGGGTGAAGTCAAAAGAATGGCGGACAATATGACAATAAATGCGAGATGTAAATCAAGATAATCTGTCGTGTGGAAAAAAGATGGAAGAATAGCTGAAAAAACGAGATCACTCTGAGGAAGGAAGAAAAGAACCAACGATAGGCCTTGTGAGGGATGAATGTTTCAAAAGCAAGGATTAGAGTGAGAAATGGATTGAGCTAACATGATGTTAGATCAGGAGAGTGAATATGAAAAATGTGAAGGCTGTGATTAATGATGGGGGGAGCGGGCTGTCAATGAAAGAAGGCGATATCTGCTCAGCAGAGATCACATAGGATTGGGGTAAGAATTTTTACCTCGTATGAGGGTTGGCAAAATAATGATGACATCAGTTTAAGCCCCAGTGGAGTAAGGTAACTTAACCATTATTGGTAGGTTAATACAGAATACAACTAAATTGACCAAAGAAAAAAAACCTAAAAATAAATATTTGTAAGCAATACTTTTACCCTTGACTGTCTACAATATAAAAATAATACACGCAGCCTCCTCCACAATTTTGTTAACAAACTTTATTAAACCTCAGGGTACGCTCGACTAGTTTCGAGTACATAGGTACCCATCTTCAGGAGCTTAAGATGTAAAAGGGGGCGCCGGCTGTCTTTCTACACAGGGGAGAAAATGTAATAAAGCTTGCAATGAAGAAAAAATTGGGAATTTTTTTTTAATTTAATTTGAAACACTTAAACTACATTGACCCTTAAAATTGCGTATTGAGAAAATCGACATTACGTTTTTTTGCAACTTATATGTAGAAAGGAATCTTCCCGACCCATTCATGTTTACATATCGCACAGTTGCGGAAAGTCTAATTTCCACAGGGTGGTCCAGTTTTAAGTGTCAATGCACCCCTCGATAGTCCATAATAAAATAAGTTGACATGCATTATGTCATTTTCCTGAAAAATGCTTTCTAAGGAGAGAGAGAGAGTTGAGAGGAGCTTTCAAAATGGGCGAAATTTGAAAAACGCCCTCTAACGCCGCTATCCTATCTAGCCGGAAAATTGGGCTTTCTTGTCAAAACACTCTAAAAATCCGGACATCCTGTACACTTATTATATGCACCTCAGAAAATTGCAATTTCTTGAATTTATATCAAAATCTTTCGACTGAAACTATCTTAATCTAAATGTTGACAAACAACATTTTCTTACAGCTTTCATCCATTTGTAGACTTGGATATTCATCATCTAGACATACTCCAGTTAAATTAACTTCCAGATGATCAAGATATCCTATAAAATCTTCCATCGACGTTCTTAACTTAATGTCCCCTTGTCTATATTCTGCACTATCTAGCACCATTTGAGTATCTTGTTGCAATATCTTCCAATATCTGTCTAACGCATTTTGAAGAAAATCACATGTCACTTTGGTTACCTAAAGTAACTTGCAGCTTAGTACCCGTTAACTTATTTAAGTAGTAACTTACGGTAAATACAAAAGTGTCTGGTTTGAAAATAAAATACTGTTCGGTAGTGTTGAGTTGCTGAGGTCTAGGCCATATTGCTCCTTTTGTTGCTAATACTGCCGGTCCTGGATTACTTGCTTGGATTGGTTTGAGCACTAAACACAATAATAGAAACAATGTTGCTTTCATTGTTAATATTAATTGATTCACTTTGCAGCATTTAAATGTCACCAGGCACTGATAATAGCCAATATCCTAACATATTGAAGTAACTGATAACAAACAATTTTCAAATTGTTCATTCAAATTGTTTGTAGGCGAAATCATTTTTCACATTCAGTGAACGACTAAGATTACACTTAGTATCGTGGTACAGCGTTTAAATTAAGTGTTTCCGTTTAAACTGTTTAACGTTTCAGTATAAAATGAGATTAGATAAATATTACATTTTTCTTTGTATGCCTGCGAAAGTTTGCTAAAGTTGTAATTAAAAAAGTTCCAACGTCAAGCGAAGCAGGTCATTAAGAGAATAAGTAATCGCAATCATATTTGCTAGGAGCAACTTCGAACTATTTAAATTCCTGCAGGCTTTGGAAATGTGCATCATTTGTTAGAGTAGCATACATAGAACAAAATATTCGATTTATTTAATGGTTACGGGATATTCCTGAGTACCTGACTAGTGGTATCGACAGTGCTCAGTTGGTTTGTTATAGTGATAATGATGATAAGACCGTATAATGAGAAAATAATATTCTCTAAGAATTGGCTATTTCAAGTAGGAGCAACCAAAATGCTGTATAATGGAAACACCATTTCCAAATGTAGTTCAGAAAAGGCAGAAACCATCAAATAAAATTCAGAACATTCAACGGCAATTCCATAAAATACTGTTACGGTTTGGGCCTACTATGTTCGATACTTCCGAACGAGCACTCGATTCGGGATGAAATCGATGCGCCGCAATATCTGGCCGGGCGCGTGTTAAAGTAGGCCACCGTTAGATAGCGACACACCTGGAAGCATCTTTGATATTCGACGCAAATCGCGAAGCGTTTTGAGGTCATTCTAGAACGTGGTTTGCGAATATAGAAGAAGCGGTCTCGACGGCGGGAGTAGTGAATTTGGGAACGCGGTAAAGTTTAAATAGTGGAATAATTGTGGAATTGTAGTAGTGTTTTTGGTAGCTGAATTAATTATTGTACGGAGTGTTTTGAAATGTAAATAAATTTATTAATTGTTGAGTTAAATTGACTTTGTGTACACCCACGGGAAAATCGTAACAATTGGTGTCAGAAGTGGGATCAGACTTTAGTGCGACGTGAATTGGAACTAAACTTCGGGTTAGAGACTTGTGTGCAGAACCGGACTAGAGATTTTCGGAACAGTGGTGTGTTAAATTTATTTTATGCCAATAACAAGACGTCAACGTGCAATTATGGAGGCCCAACTTGCAGCTATTATGGAAATGCTTGAAAAACAAGAAGAGATTCGACAACGAGACAAAGAAGAACAAGAAAGGATTCGACAACAAGACAAGGAAGAACAAGAAAGAATTCGACAAGAAGATAGGAAGTAGAAGAAAGGATTCGACAACAAGACAAAGAAGAAGACAGAGAGCGGCAAGAAAAGCGTAACGTAGAAATATTGAACGTTCTAGCGGGGACCAAGACAGAAATCCAAGAGTATCTAACCCATAGTCTCAATAAAATATTCAGAATGATGTTCGGGAAGACATTAATAAAATTCAGAATGATGTAGAGATAAAGCTACGCGACTTAGAGCGGAAAATTGACAGCAGAGGAGCCAGCTCTACAATGATCACCGGAAACGGACTCAACAAGATCAAGCCTCCCACATACGATGGTCAAACTTCATGGGCAACGTACCAACTCTAATTTGAGGCCGCTGCAAATGCAAATGGATGGAGTAACGAGGAAATGGCTGTAGCACTGGTGGTGGCATTACGAGGACCTGCATTGGAGCTGTTACAGACTCTGCCTATCGCCCAACAAAGCAACTATGAAGCATTAGTAGCTGCATTAGAACGACGTTATGGGGATCAACATAGGAAAGGAGTGTATCAAACGCAATTAAAGGCAAGACAGCAGAAAACTGGTGAAAATCTACAAGAGTTTGAGGCCGAAATTCGTCGCCTTGTGCTGGCTTACCCAGCCGTCCCGGATGAAATCCAGGAAGAATTTGTGGCACAGTATTGTGTAGAAGCGATTAGAGATCCGGAGGTAAAGAAAATGCTAAAGATTTTCATAGGGAGCAACAGCAGCGAATTACTGGTTCGAGCGCTGGAAGTTGAAGCTGCGTGCAATGATTTAAAGCCAGAGACTATTCAAGAGGAGAGAGTACCGCCAGCCGATCATGTTGCTACATTAATAGTGAAAATCCTAAACTTAATTGCGTTTTATGTGCTTCTTTAGCAAATGAGGCATTTTTCCTCGAATGATTAAATGGTTAAAGCTGGATATTTTGTATAATATTGTCACGTTAAGGGGTAGCTCAGAAGGAAAAAACTCAGGAATCCACAGACATCCCACTTTATTAGAGAAATTAAATCAACAGTTACAGTATTCTTATCCCCAGATTGCCAAGACGGCGTAGATCATGATGGGGGATGTTGGTCAGAGAAGTCGGTAGAGTTCACGGAGGGCGAACGCTTTAAGGGAAAAATGAATGAACTCTACAATATTGTCCGAGGGCTGGGTCCTACTATGATAGGCTATTGGCCTCTCCAGTACCTGGTCATTAGGTTGGCTCAAGATACATCCCACTCCATAAGAGCTCGCGTCGCATGTCGAGATTAGTTTCTTTGACTCATCGTAGTGGCACAGCACAGGTTCACTGGCTAGAATGTCTTCAGTTTGCTTAAAAGCAGTATTTTCCTCAAAACCCCATTTGAACTGCATGCCTTTATGCTAGTTTATGGAGGAGCTCAGCAAAATATATTTTATTCTTTATAAACAAATTATAAAAATGTAGTAAGCCTAAAAAGGCTTGAAGGTTTGAAAGATACATCTATCTTTACGGAGATGAAGTCCACATTCTTTAAAACGGGAGAGAACCGCACGCAACTTCCTATCTAAGTCGCTGGATGAATGACCCACTACCCACTATACGTATGTCATCATAATATGGAAGGACACCCTGATTTCCTGAAAGTTGGACCGATCATCGGAAAGCACCTCTGTGAGTTATAATTGTTTGCGCATCTGCTGCCTCCTGGTCCACATTCAACTGCAATAAGCTTGAGCCATGTCAAGCTTGGCAAATACTGTTCCTCCAGCCAATGTGGCCAAGATATCCTGAATGCGTGGTACTGGGTATGTATTTGCACACAAAACACGATTAATAGTGCTTCTGTTATCTCCACAAAAACGTACTTGACCATCACCTTTTACTACTACCACAATGGGAGTGACCACTTTGGGTAAGCTACAGGTTCCAAAGCTCCTTCTTCCAAGAAGTCTCTCAAGTTCCTTGTCTATTTTATCCTTTCCAAAGGTCCATCCAAAAGGAACCTTCCTGTCCTTCAAAGCAATTGGCTGCACCCCCGGATCCAAGTCAAAGGAAACTGGTGGACCCTTGTATGAACCCAAGTTGGATTGGAATACTTCTGGAAACTCGTTAATGTAATCAACTGTATTTGAAATTTGATGCAAACCTGCTATAGAGAGGCCTAAAGAGCCAAACCAATTTCGTCCAACCAAGCTACTTTGGTCATCTTCCAGAATCACCAGTGGCAAAAGAGCATGCTTGTAGCCGAATTGTACTGAAACCATGCACTCACCAATGCATTCTGATGAGTCTTTAAGTGTGACCTTGGTGGGCTTAATAACAACCGGTGCCTGTCCCGAATATAGCCTTTGGAAATCAAATTGTCCAATGACACTGAATGCTGCACCTGAATCCACTTCCATTGTATGCGGTTTATTGTTCAACTTTACAGTGACTGTAAATTTTCTTGTAGCCTTATGAGTTTGCAGGTTCTTTATAGATGGTTTATATATAGTTTAGCTGCTCTTGACTCTCATGGTCTAAGGTCCATGTCACAATTGGAACCTGCATTGTCCTCACACATCTCAACAATGTTCACTGATCTTCTGGTTACCAGTTGTTTCTTTTTCTTTAAACAAACACGTTCTATGTGTCCTTCCTTTTCACAGTAACGACACTTTGCTGTTAGGTACAAGCATGTTTCAGCTGAATGTTCTTTGTGACATCGATAAAACCTTCTGACTGTGCTGGTTACTAGGTGTGCACCGTAACTACTAACACGGATGTGACAATATTTTTTCAGAAACTCCTAGAACAAACTAAAAAAATCTACTACTTTCCGGTACCTTCTAGAATATTTTAGAAGCTTTTGGAACCTTCTCCAGTGTTATAAAATCATCTATAACTTTGTGAAACATCGTAGAATATAAAAACCTTCTACAGCATTCTAAAACCTTCTGGAACCCTCCAGAGCATTCTAAAATCATCTAGAACTTTCTGAAATACCCTAGAATATTTCAGAAGGTTCTGGCGCCTTCCAGAACATTCTAAAATCTAAAATCTTCTAGAACTCTCTAATGCATTCTGAATTCATCTAGAACTTTTGTGCCTCATACTCAAGTACAACTTTGCAAAGTTTTATAAACAGAACTTTGGTAATTCTCAGCGAAGCATAACCAAAGATAGTTTTGCTAGTGATTTTAGGTTTTTTAAATTCATCCATCATTCCAAAAATTCATCTATATCCTCTAAATCAGCATGGTCATACTGAAATTATTAATTATGTACAAGATCTGTGGTTAATACTGTCTGATGTCTGAAAACGGCATCGTTTATAAATATTGGCATTCTATAACATTTTAGAAGTTTCTGGAACCTTTCACAGCATTGTAAAATTTTCTAGAATTATCTAGAACATTTTAAAATCATCTAGAAATTTCTGAAACCTTCTGGAATACCCTTGAATATTTTAGAAGCTTGTGGCACCTTCTACAGCATTCTAAAACTTTATAGAACCCTAGAGAGCATTCTAAAATCATATATGACTTTCTAGAATGTTTCAGAACGTTTTAGAGGCCTTTAAATCATCTATAACTTTCTGTATGGGACCTTCTAGAACATCGTACAAAATTTTAGTAGCTTCTGGAACCTTGCACAGGACTCTAAAACCTTCTAGAACCTTCCAGAGCATTCTAAATTCATCTATAACTTTCTAAAATACCCTAGAAAGACATTTCTAAATTTCTGAGTTGCCAATTTTAAGTATCTGAGCCATCATTTTCTAATTTCTTAGTTTCTGGAAGGGTCTAGAAGGTTTTAAAGTGTTTCATTTCGTTGTGGATCGTTCTACAAAATTTTAGAATTTTTTAGTAGGCTCCAGAAGCTTCTAAAACATTCTGAAACGTTGTAGAAAGTTTAAGATAAATTTAGAATGTTCTGGAGAGTTTTAGAAAGTCCAAAAAACTTTTGAAGGATTGTATAATATTCAAAACTGTTTTAGAATGTTTTAAAAGATTCTAGAAGTTTCTAAAATGTTCTAGAAGGTTGCAAAAAGTTAGAGATGATTTTAGAATGTCCTACAAGATTTTAGAAGTTCTTCTGATATATTTTAAAAAGTTTTAAAATGTTTTAGAAGTTTATAGAACGTCCTAAAAAGTTTTTGATGATTTTAGAAATTTCTAGAATGTTCCAGAAGCTTCTAAAACGTTCTATAAACTTTTAGACAATTTTATAATGTTCTGGATGGTTCTAGAATGTTTTATACACTTACAGAAGTAAAAATTTCCAGTTTAAAAGGTTCCAGAAAGTCTTGGAACACTCTAAATAAATTCAGAAAGCACTGGAGAGTTATAGAAGGCTTTAGATAGTTTTAGAAAGCTCTAGAAGGCGCTAGAAGCTTCTAAAATGCTCTATAAGGTTCCAGAAACTTATTAATGATTTTGGAATGCCTTAGGTGGTTTTAGGAGGTTCTAAAATGTTTTAGAAAGGTATGTAATGTTTTATAATTCCCTATAATGATCCAGAAGCTTCTGAAATGTTCGACGATGTTCTAGAAGGTTACAGAAAATAATAGATGATTGTTGATAAATTGTTTTAGAAAGCTATAAAAAGTTTGAGACAGTTTCAGAATTTCCTAAAAAAGTTCTTCTTCTATAATATTCGTCTCTAAAATGTTCTAGATGATTTTAGAATGCTCTGGAGGGTTGTAGAAGGTCAAAGAAACTTCTAAAATGTTCTAGAACGTTTAAAAGTATTTTAGAATGTTCTAGAAGTTTTTGTATACTTTTGAAAAATATCCTCTCTTACAACTTCATACACCAAATTGTAAAAAAAATCAGGAAATTGTATTAGAAGAGCAGAGATACTTGAAACACTCAAACTCAAAATCAAAAAAATAAAACAATTTATTCACAACTATAAATATTGACAAAACAGTTTTTTTTGTTATTTTTTACGTGCAAATAAAAAAATAAATATAAAATACAACAAAATACATTTAAATGCAAACACTGGTGAATTACGAATTGATAAAAATAAGTACAATCGTCCTGTTTTTCAAAATGACAGAAAATTGCAAATGGCGTCTGCTACCTGTCATTTTGATTTTTCTAAAAAAAAACCAGTTTGTGCTCGTTTTCTATTAAATCGAGGACGATCAATCCGATGGTAGCGGTAATTTTCCCCTAACTCCTCAAAACACTCGATTTTTTGTAACTTTTTTGAACTGGGTGACAGTTACGCACAAACCGACCTCACAAATGGATTCCCTATACCTAAATTAGTCGAAAACGAGTACAAACAACCCTAGGATATATCAATTCAAAATAGCTGAAATTTTTTTTCTGAATAAAAAAACGAGTTTAGATTCGTTTTCTACTAAATCGAGGACGGGGAATCCAATGTAAACGTGATTTTTTCTTTAACTCTTCAAAATACTCAATTTTTTTGTAACTTAGCGGTTAGGTCCACAGAGAAGTGGGTAAAATGCCTTCGACGGTTGCCGCCCCCGGAGTGAGATCCTCTTTGCCCAAAAAGTTTAAGGGCAACAATACCAGGTGGCCCTGAAAAAAACAAACAAAATTCTATTTAAAGAAAAATCATAATATAATTTTTCTCAAACCTGAATGCTTTCGAGCATTTTTTCAGCCCTGGACAGTTCGTCCACCCACAACGGTTTCAAGTCGTTGTTACGCTTAATGTCAGCGAAACTTTCCACTCGATCCGATGGCAAACAGTGGAAAACTTTTTCATAAAATTCCGTGTTTAAACTGGCAGTGTTCCACCAGACGTCCCTACAAAAAAAAACACCGCCATTTTTGATGTTTCTCAAACCGAGTTATAGTTAGCGTCAAACTGACAGTTGGAATGAATTCCCCGTCCGCAAATTAGTCGAAAACCAGTACAAACACGACCCTTCTAACTCAACCCCAAACTCGCCCACTTACTTGTAAAACTCTTTACTGATGGGGTCGTCGACGTTAAAGACCCCATCCTGACCGTCCAACAATCCTAAATGTTCGCCGAACAAATATTTCCGCAAACTTCCGGCAAACTTGCCGCACGGATACGCCTGCCCGTCCATCACTCCCTCCTCAAACGTCTCGTCCTGGAAATCCATCCATTCTAACCTCAATTACTCTCACCCTCAATCGACTCACCTCAATAATGAGAGCGATCTCCGAGTCTCGTTTGCCGATCAACGAGCGATCGTTGATGTTGGCCGAACCGCAAATCACCACTTTGTCGTCGACGATCATCAGTTTTGAGTGCACGTAAATCAGTTCGGTGATTGGTTCTGAGTTGAGACGCGCGTGCGTTCTGAGCCCGTAGAAGCTGATGTACTCAAAAGGGTCGGAGATTCCCGCTTTTTTCAATCGGTTCAGAATTGCGTCCTTGCCGCTGCAAAACACCAAAATTCATTGATAAAAACGACTTATATAATGTTTGAGACCCTATTTTTAACTTGTTTTAGCTTTTATTCTTTTTTAAATGCTTACTAATGCTACTTTATAAAATTAATTTTTTCCAGTTTTGAGTGTTTAAAAATGTTTGAGACCTTGTTTTTAACGTTTTTTTTTATCTTTTTTTTTTTTTTTGTATTTTTTTATTTTTGACTTATATTTGAGACTATATTTATTTTTTTTTGTGTTTGTTTACCTGGAAATCGAAGCATAGTTCCAGTGAGTGATGGCGTGCAGAGCCGTACCAGTTTCGGCTCCCACTTCACCTTCAAAGCCGGGCAACAGGGGCATCACAACGTACACCCTAAACGTTTTTTTCTCCCTACGAGCAAAAAAGAAACTCAAAAAAAAACTTAAAAGAAAAACCAAAAACTCACTTGAAAGCGCGCAAAATCCGATTGAACAACGCCTCGCCCACTTGATTGCGCGTGTTGGGATTATTGAGCGACAGAGCGATAAAAAACTGATTTTCGATATAAATGTAGTGCTGGGCGCGCGTTATCGTATCGATATACGCCTCGTGGATGCTCTGTTCTACGTGGTTCGAGTCCAAGAAGCCTCCAGACCAAGCGCTCAAGCTGCGCAGCACCTTTTTTCACGAAATTTTGTAAATAATCAGGTTATGTTTCATCTTGTAGAGCATTAAATTCTCTATAATTCACTTTACTTAATTTTTTTAACTTTACAAATACTGGAGTTATGAAGGTTTGAAATTATGGGGACACTTTAGCAATTTTAGTACAACAGTACAGTTTTTGCTCCGTAACTCCTTTATAAATCATTTTAGGACAAAAACAATAGAAAGCAATCTTGTAGAACAAAAATTTTCCTACAAATCTATTTTTTTAAATTTTTCATAACTTTACAAATAATCGAGTTATGGGCGATGAAAGCTGAAGGGTCACTTTAGCAATTTTAGTGCAACCGAACGGTTTTGGCACCATAACTCCTTGAGGACATTTTTGACAGTTGTTTTGACTTACCTGACAGGTGACGTTCTGTGATCTGCCAGTCAAATTGATTGACAGCGGCTTGACGTCACTAGAGTAGGATTTAGGCAGGAGGTAGGGGTAGGAGGGATTGTTCTTCGCTTTTTCCAGTTTCGTACAGTTCCAACGGTGGATAAAATGTCTGGCAACGTCGCGGGCGGCAGCGCCTTGGGCGCACACTCCTACGTCGTGCCACGGCATCCTCGGAGTGGTTCCCTACAATTTTTTAATTTTTTTTTTAGTTTTTAAATGGAGTGAAAATACTCACACGATCGATGAAATCGTCAAAGGGCGAATCCAATTTCGTGAAATCTTTGACGATGAAATTGACGTAGTCCTTGCCCACCCAGTATTTGGCGGAACCGTCCAAACTGTCAATTTTCAATAAATCGACCTTGTCCGTCCCATCCAGCTCCGTATCGGGAGTGTTTGGTTTCAGGGGCGGCTCGTCCTCGACAGGGGGGTACACCAAACTAATCAGTTCCTTGCCCTTCGACTTGACGCGGTACGAAATGTCACGGAACACGTTCTTTCGTTCCAGTTCTGGCGTGTTTGGTTTGTACGAGCACCTGCACGAGACCCCCGCTACAGTGTGGCGCAAAAATCAACTTTCTAACTGTTAAAATGACGGAGTTACGCGCTGTCAAAGTTGTCATTGCACAAAACATGTATATCTCTTTAAGGAGTGAGTGAAGGAGTGAGTTTTTTTAATTTTTTCTCTAACTTAATAAATAACGGAGTTATGAGGGTTGAAACTTGTGGGGTCACTATAGCTATTTTAGTGCAACAGTACAGTTTTTGCTTCATAACTCCTTTATAAATTATTTTAGGACCAAAACAGTAGAGAACAATATTGTAAAGCATAAAATTCTCTACAATTCTTGTATCTTTTCAAATAATGGAGTTATGAAGCTTAAAATTTGTAGGGTCACTTTCGTGCTTTCGTCCAGTTTTTATCTCCCTTAGAAAGAAAGTTGAAATTTTTTTATTTTTGTAATTTCGACTTTTTAAAAATGTTTGAGACTTTATTTTTATCGTTTTTTACCTTTTTTTTTGTATTTTTTTTGTCTTGACTTTTTTATATATTTTTTTAATTTTTACTTTTTAAAAATGTTTGAGACTGTACTGTTATCATGGATTTTTTTCAGTTTTATTTTTTTAAATATTTGAGATTTATTTTTCACCTTTTTGTTGCTATACTTTAGCACTTTTAGGTTTTTCTCAAATAACGCCGTTTATAGTCATCTGAGGACAGAGCATCTCAGAAGGGTTAGAGCTTGAAATTCTCTACAAACTTGCGTTTGAACCATATCGAATTTACAGTAAATAACCAAGTTACATTAAGTTGTGGGGTCACTTTAGCACTTGTGCTTTCGTCCAGTTTTACTCCCATATCTCCTTAAGGAGTTACTTTAAACCAAAAACACCACAGAACAATTTTGTAGACCATAAAATTTTCTACAGTTCGATTTTTTTTAATTTCTTTCTAATGCCACAAGTAACCAAGTTATGAGAGTTTAAATTTGTTTGGTCACTTGTGGAACTTTTGTGCCTTCGTCCGGCTTTGCCTCATATCTCTGTTAGGAGTTATTTTAGGACCAAAACACTTAAAAGCAATCTTGTAGAGCATGAAATTCCCTACCAACTACTTTTTTGAATTTTTTTTCCAGTGATACCAATAACCGAGTTATTGAGGTGACAACTTACTTGGGCGTCATCAGCAGTTGATCGCCAGGTTCTAACTGGGGCAACAGGTCCGGAGTGGGGTACTCCTGAGGCTGGCACGGTTCCGGCGCAGGCGCTTTACGGTAGTACGGCTCTGGAATGGGATGAATGACGTCACCACTAGGTCGGTTTGACGTTCTAAGGCGCGCCGTTGCCAAATCGCCCACGGCGGGTGTCGCGCTGCCCAAATCGGTCAGGCGATGTTGCCGATCGTCCCAACGGCCGTAGCACAAGTCGAGACCGCCCACAAATGCGACAGTTTGATCGACGACCACCATTTTCTCGTGATGCGCCCAGAAAAAGACCCCCGCCTTGGCGTGGTCCGGATGTCGCAGCACTTTGACGTTTTTGTGTATGCTTTGGAGCCGCTGTTTGCTGTAGAAACTGTTCAAACCGAGGGCCAATTCCACTTCTTTGTACAGCAACACGTAGACCATGACCCCAGCAATCTGTAGATGATTAAATTCTATACAATTGCATTTTTTTAATTTTTCTCTACCCCAACAAATAACCGAGTTAAGAGGGTTTAAATTTGTGGGGTCACTTTGACATTTTTGTGCAACCGTCCGGTTTTTGATCCATATTTCCTTAAGGAGTCACTTTACGTGAAAAATCCTTAAAAGCAATCTTGTAGAGCATAAAATTTGCTACAATTTGCCACAATTTGCAAATAATACAGTTAAAAAGCTTTAAAGTTGTAGAGTCACTTTAGTGCTTTCATCCAGTTTTACCTCGCATCTCCCTTAGAAAGAAAGTTAGTAACGTTTTTTCACCTTTTTTAATAACTCATTTAGTTTTTGTGTTTTTCATAAACTTTTTTCAATTTTGATTTTGTAACAATATTTGAGACCCTTTATTTAACAAATTTTCACCTGTTTTTAACTGTTTTTTTAACTGTGGCATATGCAATTATCTACAATTTGCTTTTTTTTAATTTTTTTCGTAACTTTAAAAATAATCGAGTTATGAGGATTTAAAGCTGTCGGGTGACTTTAGCATTTTAGTGCAACTTCTTCGTTTGTATTTCCTTTTTTTAATTTTTGTCTAACCTAACAAATAACCGTGTTATGGGGCTGTAAAGTTGTGGGGTCACTTTAGCATTTAAAAAATACTACTTACAGCTTTACGTTCCAACACGCGATCCAGTCGCCAGTAGTCCCCAACCAATGCGGGTCTTTTTAAGTAAATCTCGGGGCTGAGCCACCAGTCGGTAATGTAGATTTCTTCCTTAGCTGCTTCGAGAGCGTCGGCTACCGATGCCATGTAGTCGCACCCGTCCACGAACCACGTGGCCGTGACGTTGTTCCTGATTGGTGCGAACGAACGATGCGGATTGGGCAGCACAAAGTCCCTGGCTGAAAGTGACCCGAAAAATGATTTCTGACCCCACTGAAGCGTTCAGTCGAACCTGTTGTCGCTTGCGTTGCGCGAAAGGCTTCGATCCATTCTTTGCGTTTGCGTTTGGTGCCCGCGCGGAACGTGAGCGTGCGCGTAGCTGTTTGCACGTGCCAGCTGGTGCTCAACGGGCTGCGCGATATGCGCGTGGCCACCTCGAAACACTGATCGAACAGGACGACGCAACTGATTTGGCCGGTGTCAGGGTTCAGGTAGCCGAAACACGTGTCCTTCAGAAAGAGCCAACGGCGCAACCAACGCGCGCAAATCAATCGGTCGCAGCAGTTTTGCAACCTGAAAACCGACAAATCCAACTTGGTTAATCGATAGACGGGGAAATTCTCTACAATTTTCGTTTTTAAAGTTTTAAGCTAACTTGACGCGTAACGGAGATATGATTTTTTTTGTTGTCACTTTTGCACCTCTGCTCGGTTTTTGCCTCATATCTCTCTTAGTACTAATTTTACGACAAAAACACTAGAGGACAATGTTATAAAGCATACAATTAATTCCCTAAAATATATTTTTGTTATTTTAACTCTACAAATAATTAAGTTATAAAGATTTAGTTTTGACTTTTTAAAAATGTTTGAGACTTTCTTTTTAACGTTTTTCATTTTATTTTGATTGTGTTTTTTATTTCTTCTTTTTTTTTATTTTTTTTTTAATGTTTGGGACCCTATTTTTAACGTTTTTGCACCGTTTTTAATAATTCGTTTTGTTTTTGTGTTTTCTAAAAACACTTTTTTTTATTTTGATTTTTTAAAAATGTTTGAAACCGTATTAATATTTTTTTTATTTTTTTTGTTGTTCTTTTTACTAATTTTTTTCAATTTCGATTTTTTAAAATAATTTGAGACTTTATTTTACCTTTATGTCTTTTTTTTTGTTTTAGTGCAACCGTACAGTTTTTGCTCCATAACTTCTGTATAAATATTTTTAGGACAAAAGCACTGGAGCAAACTTGTAGAGCATGAAATTCCCTACAATTTCAATATTTATTATTTATTTCCAACTTTCCTTCATAACGGAGTTATGAAAGTTTAAAGTTTTGGGGTCACTTTCGCATTTTTGCGCAACCATTCAGTTTTTGCCCGATATTTCCGTTATCAGTCACAGAGAGAGAGAGTTTACGACAAAAACACTTGAAAGCAATTTTCTAGAGCGAGAATGTTCCTACAATTTCAGTTTTTCAGCTTTTTCTAATCAAATAACGGAGTTATCAAGGTTTGAAGTGATTGGGGTCACTTACCGCAAACAGCAAAAGCAACTGTAACATCCGAAACAGTTGCAGCCAGTCTGGCCGGGGTGGGTACTACCCGATTTTTTTTTGACAGCGCCCTCTTTGCTTTTGTCGCCCAAATCTCTGATGAAGGACAATCGGCTCACTTCCAGGAAATGCAGCTGGAGAATGAAGTAAAACAGTTTTGGGGTCACAAATAGCAATTTTGCTTACGGTTGCCGGATGATTTTTGTAGATTACGATCGACAGCAAATTGTTCAGGTACTCTTCGAGTTGTTTCATTCGATTCGGGATCCTTTCGTACGTTACCAGCAGCTCGGGTTTCTTCGGGAATCTGTCAACAGTCATATTTGACAGTTTGGTCAATTTGACAGCTCGTAACTCAATTATTTAAACTGTTACGTCAAAAAGTCACTGCACTTAATCGATAGTTTAGGCTGTAACCTATCTAAATTCCAATAAAAAACAGGTTCCAATTTGTACGGAATTACATAAAAGTTATATATAAATATTCCGAATAAAATAAACTAAACCAAGCTTTCCAAATTTGATATTTTCGAGTTTTTTTTCTTTGAAATTGGCATTATAGTTGGATTTTTACCTTTTGAGAATGACGTCATCTTTTTACATCTTTGTTTCGCGCATATCAAACATGTGAAATAGACAATTTTAGCAAAAAAGGCACGTTGTTAATTTTGTCGTCCTGTCAAATTAAAAACGTTGACATTTACTGTCACTTTGATTTAAACGAATATCAAAGGTATAAAAATGCTGCGCTACAATGAGAAGGCCCAAATGCTAATTCTAAAGTGCTGCTTTTTTTCGAGTACGAAAAGAAACAGTTTCCAGATGTCAACTGAAACTCTCATAATCACTCATTTTTCAAAGCATTTGTAGGTTAAAATTTGTGATCTAATTCCAGACATGCATGTTTTTTCACCTGCTTGACGTCATTCTCAAAGGGTAAAAATTTGACTATATCTGGATTTACATACAATTACACAAGCGAAATTACAGTAAAATCTATCAATGTTTGATTTTTTTTTGAAATTTGAAATGCTGTCGCATTACGTTTTTTCGTTTTGTGGGAATTTTTTTGTTTGCCTAACATTACGACGAATTACATGAAATTACATTTAGTGTAACAAAAAAAGCAAACTTTGAAATGCACGTCACGATTAAAATTTAAAAAAATTAAATATTATCCGACATTAGGTACATGGAATTACAGTGAAATTGATCGACGACGAAAAAAATGTTTCCTGGCGGTGTAAGGCAAATTTGCCATATTTTTAGAACGTAAAACTTCAACATTTTTCAAAACGGTCTAATTTGGATGGAATTACAGTGGAATTACCAGGGAATTCAATTTCAGTAAAAAAAAACAGTTTTTAATTCAACAGCCCGTAACTCGGTTATTTTCACAGTTAGCGGGTTGATTTTTTTACCATCGTGTAGGCCGTGAATTTCTCTATAAATCACTTTTAATAGTTTTAGTAGCAAAGTTGTTAAAAAAGCGAGTTATTTTGACTTAAAGTGTCAAGAGTAAAATTATCGTAAAACATGTGTTACGTTACTTTGACAGCTCTTAACTCGGTTATTTTGACAGTTAGCAATGTTTAGTTTTGACCACTTTGTAGCCCATGACATTCTCTTTCAAATGTGTACTAAAGTGTTATAGGAAATTGGGTTAAATTAGGGAGTTATCGCACTTTAAATACTCGGAAGTTTGTCAAATTGTTGAAACAATAATAGACAATTTGACAGCTAGTAACTCAGTTATTTTGACAGTTAGCAAAGTCTAGTTTTAATCACTATGTAGCCCATGAAATTCTCTTTCAAATATATAAAAGGTGTTAGTTATAGCAAATCCTCAAGTTAAGGAGTTATCGCAATCTAAACACTCTGATTTTTGTCAAGGTATTGAAACATTACAGCAAACTTTGACACCTTGTAACTTGGTTATTTTGACAGTTACAGAGTGGCTAAATATACTAATTTAAAGCCCTTTACATCTACTCTTGACAACTCTGTGGTGTCTATAAAAAAAAGTCAAATAAGCGAGTTAATGACAATTTAGTCATAATTTGACGGTTGCCACTTTGACAGCTCATAACTCGGTTATTTGACCACCTACAGGGTGCTTCAAAATGTCGTTTTAAAGGTCTTTAAACCGACTTTCGATCACCCAGTTTTTTTACCTGGGAAGAGCCGCTTTTCTCTTTCCCTTCTTGTTTTTCGGTACGTTCTCCTTGAAGGTTTTCCGCTTGTTTTTGTGCGTTTTACTGGGCAAGGGTATGTTCAAACCTGTACGAAACAGCACCAGGTCCTGGTGCAAATTGTGCACGTCCTTGTACCGCTTTTTGATCGACCAGTTAAAGCCCGCATGCGTCACAGCGATCGTGTACCTGTCAGAGGGACGGGGAGGGGTAATACAGGGTCGGTTTAAGGGGTATTAAGGTCACTTACAGGTTCGGATTGAGCATGTGCGTGGTCAAATCCCTTTCGTAGTTGACAAAAGTGACGGTGACGTCCTCGCCGGGGACGAATACGTCCCTGGAAATCGAGCTAAACTTGACGTTGTCGTGGATTTTGTTGAATTTTAAACTTTCAAAATTTTCCTCTGTAAATCAGTCAATGTCAGGGTTACGATATTGATTTTTGGGCTTCAGGTAGCCTTGACATAACAGATTGTGTGGTATTTTTTTTCAAAATGTTTGCTCTTTAAGTTCCCGAGTTATCTGATCGCAAAAGTTGCGCTGTCACGATTGATCACTGATTATCCAACTAAACTTTTGAACCCCCACCAAAAGTAACAGAGCTTTGATTTTTTGACAAAAAACAAAACGTCATTTTGAAGATTGCGGATTTGATTTTTTGACACAAAATAGTCATGACCTTGAAGATTAAATGTGATTTTTGTCAAAATTTTTCTCTTTAAATTCTGGGGGTTATAAAGCAAAATGCCGGGCGTAGCCCAATTACAATACTCACGGTGCAATACAACTTTCAAAATGGCGTCAAAACGTCATTTTGAAGGTTACGGACTTGATTTTTTGACGCAAAACAGCAATGAAGCCTTGAAGGTTAACTTTGTTTTTTTTTTGAATTCTCACCATACAAATTCATACTTTTTTTGACAGTTAAACGTCAAAATACCAAAAATTGGAAATTTTTAGGTTAGGTTCGTTACCGTTCAGTTCGTCGTCGCTATTTTCGATGGCAACCGGTCCATCGCCAATGTCCACCACTGTTATCGAATCGGGAATTTCCAAAACGTCATCGTAGTCGGCGTCGGAACCGATACTGGTCCTTGGCAGTGACAATTCCGGGCTCAAATTGTCCGCCATTTTGTTTTGTGTTTTCTTCAATTTTTCCACGGAAACCCTGAAAAACGCACGAAAAACTCCAATCAGACGATTCTAACATCGATATACAGGGTGGTCCAGTTTTAAATGTCAATAATTCACCAATCCATAGCCAATTAAAAAATGACATGCATTATGTCATTTTCCTGAAAAATGCTTTCTAAGTAAAACACATTCCTTCAAATTTCTGTTTAAAAAATCGTTTTTTTTGTCATAACTGTCAAACCGTTGGAGCAATTTTGATCAAATTTGGAACAAGCACTTATGAAATTAGTACTCATGAATGACGTTTGCCAAAATTCTTCAGTACCGTAGATACAGGAAGTTTTAATGTTTTTGCCTTATCTTCTACGTCTCTCATTTTTCAAAAATTACAGTTTTTTTAAATTTCACTGTTCACGATTAAAAAAAAATTACCTCTTATAAAATTCTGATTTAAAACTTCGTTTACGAGATAATTCAGTTATTACGTTCAAAGACCGAAAACGGAAAATTCACTTAAGTAGCTTAAAAAATTTCATTGTAGCCAGTTTTCATAGTTTCCAGACAAACTGAAAGACTTTAGTTTTGAAAATTGACTTCAGAAGCATAAAAATTGTGTTTGTAACCAGTTTTCATGCAAATCGAGACACTTTAATATTGAAAATTGATTTGTAGACATAAAAAAACTACTTTTTCTAGAATTTTTGACTACAAATTCATACATTTAAACCTTAAAAATTGACTTAAACAACAAAAACTGACTATGAACTAATGAAAAGTAACATCAGAATCTTAAAATTTGCATTTGAAGTAAATTTTCATAATTTTGAGACAAATTTCAATATTTTAGTCTTGAAAATAGTCTTAGATAGAGGACATTGAAATTAGATTCATGAAAATTGTCATGAAAACTAACTTCTCTTGCTTTTTACTTTGCTTTTCATTTTCTCAGGATTCTGGACTATTATTAGTGCTTCAAAACTGCTTTCAGCTTGGAAAATCGAGTTTCAAGACTATCTTTACCAAGTTATTAACACAGCAAACTTAAAAAACAATTTTCACATTCTTCATAGACTTAAAATGGCATTCCATGCTTTGTCACTATTAAATCGACTTCTAGACACCTCAGTGCTGAAAATTCGAGCTAAAAATTATTTCTTAAAAATCTAGATTGTGTTACGACCTATCTTTACGAATTTTTTGACTTATCAGGCCTAAAAGCCAGTTTATACACTGTCCATAGTCTTGAAAATGTTATTTCAAGCTTCTTCACTATTAAATTGACTTCTAAACTCATAGGTGCAATAAATTGTAGCATCTTTAAGAAATGCAGACTGTTTTTAAAGTCTTTTTAAGACTTTATTTCCAAAAGTCAAGTTTCTTCAAGTCAAAAAGTAAAGTAATAAAAGTAAAAAATGTTGGTACCAAATGCTACGATATTAGTCTAGAGAACTAATTTTTAGAAATGAAATGTCCAAAAATTTAATTTACTTCTAGACTTGTTCCGGTCCAGAAAATTGAGTTGTACACCAATTAAAGTCCTGAAAATAGACTTTTGGACTCTCTTTAGTCCTAGTAAAGTCAGTTCTAGCTTAAGTCAACTTTTAGATTATCTTTAGAAGTAAAAAATGGGTTTCATGCACAATACAATCTTTGTCTTGATTTCCGGACTGTTTTTACTTCTTGAAATCCAGTTTCAGACACTCGACCAGGATGGCAGTCTGAGAAAACCAATTATAAGACTATTCCTAGTAGTAAATAGCAAGTATTTAGACTATTCAGTACAAATTTGGACTCTCACAAGTCTTGAATGTTCAAGTTTTACACTATAAAACGATTTTTGAAATTGAAATTTGGAGGACTGTATGTTCCTTAGGAAACGTTTTTTAGAAAAATGACATAATGCAAGTCAACTTATTTTTTGATTGGCTATCGAATGATGAATTATTGACACTTAAAACTGGACCACCCTGTATAATAATAAAGTAGACAAAAAATTGTCATGACAAAATGTGACAACTTTGACAGCTGTTTGTACCGTTGTTATGACAGCCAGCTCAAAGTTTAATTAATATTTAAATACGTCATTCGAAAGCTTGAAAATCAGGCTTTGTTTTATGTAATGGCAACTTTTTTGCTCCGACTGAAACTAAACGCGTTATTGAGGTTAGAAGCTGAGATAGATGCACTGCTACTACCCTGAATTTTGACAACTTACACTAATGCTAAAATTCAAAGTGTCATTTATCGATAAGTTTAAGCTACAAGGAGCCACGACCATTCAAATTAACCGCCAGAGTATGTTAATTTTAGTGGTGGTGATCAAATTGCCATTTTTACAACCACCGAGGTATGGGGGTGGTTTAAGGGGTGGTCACCCTCTAAAAAATTCAACCTCCGACTCTGGACAGTGTCCACACAAACTACGCATATCATTCCAGGTAGTTTTGATTCTTTGGGTTTTTTTGATATCCCAGGTAATTACGTCAAAAAATCGCAAAACAGTGAAACGCACTTTTGGTGAGACAAATTTGACAGCTGTATACGCCGATTCTGTGACAGCTAGCTCAAATGTTAATAAGTCATTCGAAAGCTTGAAATGTGAGTTTTCTTTTGTGTAATGGTAACTTTTTTACTCCGACTGCAACTAAGCGAGTTAATGAGGTTAGAAAAAAATGGTGCACGGCTACATCCTCAAATTTTGACTAGTTACACTAACCCTAAAATTCAAAGTACCATATCTCGGTTAGTTTTTAAGCTACAAAAATCAACGACCACTCAAATTAACCCTCTCAGCCTGCTCTTTTTAGTGGTGGTGCGTGAAGTGAATTAAACAAAAAAAAAACATTTCAAGGTCATTTTGGTACTGAATCATCCAATCAAATTGGGTCATGCCACAAAGTGAGGTTAAGTCGCTCAGTTTGATGGTTTGACGAAAAGGCCTTAACCTAACCTAAAAAATGGGTTTTCCATCAAAGTACCACCACCCAGCAATGTACAGGTACCCAAACTTACCTGGTACTACTTTTTAACCGAACGAATCACGTTTGTACTACACTAATCACAGTTTTGCCTTGAAAACACCCAGCTTTACGGTACCCGATTTGTTTTCAGTACAGGGTCGCAAGCGCAGTACCACCGCAAAGTAGAGCGTATTTACGTACGATCAGCTGTTTTGGGTAGGCAACCGTTCAAACACCCGACGTAAAAATATAGTTGCCACCAGTCGAAAGCCCGGCTTCAGACGGTTAATTTAAGTGATCGTAGCACTCCGAAAAATATTCGAGATACGTCACTTTAAAGTTTCTAACCCTTAGTTAGGGCCAATTAGTCGTACTCAAAATTGAGGGTGGTAGCACACCGTAGCAGTACATTATCCGCTTCTAACTTCAATAACTCGTTTAACTGTAGTCGGAGCAAAAAAGTTGCTATTACATGAAAGAAAGCCCTTATTTCAAGCTTTCGAACGACGTATTAAAGCTAGAGCTAGATGTCACAGCAACGACACGAACAGCTGTCAAAGTTGTCTCATATCGTGAAAAACCTGAATAATCCAAATTAACTAGAACGACATGCGTAATCTATTCACATACT
This sequence comes from Ips typographus, assembly GCF_016097725.1. Classification (NCBI taxonomy): domain Eukaryota; kingdom Metazoa; phylum Arthropoda; class Insecta; order Coleoptera; family Curculionidae; genus Ips; species Ips typographus. Next base: position 6,713,385 of record NC_138426.1, on the reverse strand, counting down.
GGATATACTCGGGAGTTGGATTTCATGAGGAGTGACCATTTCTTAAACCACCCCAAGTCCTCGAGGGTTGGCAATTTTGCCACCATTACTAAAAAGAGTAGGCTGAGATGGTTAAATTGCGTGGTCGTTGATTTTTGTAGCTTGAAAACTAACCGAAATATGATACTTTGAATTTTAGGGCTAGTGTAACTAGTCAAAATTGAGGATAGTAGCACCTTCCGCTTCTAACCTCAATAACTCTTTAAACATTGTATCGTTGTCTACAAGGTGCTTTAAAATCAACGTCTTGAAAACCCTTTCTTTGAACCAATTCTCAAACATTTTGAGTTATGTATTATTAGCAGAACATACTTCTAACAATGCAGGTTCATCATCATCATCTTGTTCTTCTTCTCTTCTTCTTCTCAGCCCGTATTTATCCACTCCTGGATGTAGGCCTCTTCCAAATCTCTCCACGCCTTTCTATTTCTACCAGTCCGGGTCCAATTAGTTTCTGCAACATTCTGGATATCGTCTCGCCATCGTCTCTGGGGCCTACCAATGCTCCGGTTGGTCTCTCTTGGGCGCCAAACTAGTATCCTATGTGCCCACCTGTGGTCGTCCTGCCTTGCCACATGACCAGCCCATCTCCATTTCAGTTGTGCCGCAAGCCTTAGAACATCTGTCACTTTAGTTCTTCTACGAATTTCTTCCCTTAAAGTAATTCCTATCATAGCCCTCTCCATTGCTGGTTGGGTGGTTTGCAGTTTATTGGCAAATTTGCGGGTAATTGCCATTGTCTCTAGTCCATATGTGAGAACCGGCATCAAACACTATCCTTTTCAATTTTATAGGAAATTCACTAGATAATAATCCTAGTCTGCCAAAGGCTGCCCAGGAGAAGCCTATCCTTCTTGTGATTTCGGAAGATTGATTTTCTTTGCCAATTTGAATTTTGTGGCCTAAGTAAACATATTCCGAGACAACCTTCAGGGGCTGGTCGTTAACGGTCACCTGGATGTCTTCTGTACTCATGATCTTTGTTTTGTTCAAGTTCACTTCAAGTCTTTGCAGCGATGCTCGATGAAGCGAAGCATGTTTTTCAGCTCTTCACCTGTGCTGGCAACGACCACAATATCCTCGGCAAATCGTAAATGGTTTAGGCGCACTCCATCGATATTAATCCCGTTCTCTTGCCAGTCAAAAGCTACTCCATACTACCAACCGAGGATCGTAAACCAAAAATCATTAACTCTTTAACGTTTCAGTTTAGAATGAGATTAGATAAATACCACATTATTCTTTGTATGCTTGCGGAAGTTCGCTCTAGCTATAATTAAAAAAGTTCCAACGTCAAACGAAGCAGGCGATTAAGGGAATAAGTAATCGCAATCATATTTGCTAGGAGCAACTTCGAACTATTTAAATTCCTGCAAATCTTGGAAATGTGCATCATTTGTTAGAGTAACATACAGAGAACAAAATATTCGATTTATTTAATGGTTATGGGATATTATGGATACCTGACTACTGGTATCGACAGTGCTCAGTTGGTTTGTCGTAGTGTTATTGATGATAACGGCCGGATAATATGAAAACGACTGTCGGAAATGGGCTGTTTTAAGTAGGAGCGACCAAAATACTTAATGGAAACTAGTAAACCTCGTAATAAGGAAGCAGTCAATAGCATTTACAGATTAACATTTCCGACAAAAATCTGAAATAATGGGTCTTTTCCAGCCAAAAATATCAGTTTTATTGGAATCTACAGGTAAGGTTAAGTCAACTGACCTCCCAAATGGCGACAAATATTGTCTACAAATAATACGAGTATGTTTTCTACTATCGTTCCAGCTTTAGATTACAAATTTTGTGGTTGTGAATCTCTTAAACTTAATTTCGTTTTGATGTGCAAAGTAAAGAACATTATCTGCCAATGACACCGTCGTATTTTAAGCCAAGCTGAAATTAAGTGTGGTTTAGACTGGGACAGTCAAAAGCAAACTTAACTTAAGCTCGGCATAAAGCATTACGGGTAAATGGTGATTCAGAGATTCATTGTACTCATTTTAGTAAAAATGTGACATGTGACAAACTATATTGCATTTTTACGCCAAAATTCTACAAAAATCCACATTTTCAGTGTATTGCTCATATCTTCCAAACCAAGTACAGGGTGATTGATTGAATTTTGACCACCCCCTTAACTTTCTTAATTTTGATTTTAGCAAAAAACGTTAAATACAAAACCAGTAGATATTTAGGTCTACTTTATTTTTAGATAAACAGTTATTATACAGGGTGTCCCAAATTTGAGTAATAAACCAAACTTATGTTTTTTTAAATACGATGACCAACTTTTTATCCGATATTTGAATTTTACGTCAAATTCTAGGCCTAATTGATGTAAAATGTCTGTATCGATATTCAACTGTTTCCGCAGCAGCGTCGTTGATTGGTTGAATTTTGACCATCCCCTTAACTTCTTTAATTTTGATTTTAGCAAAAAACGTTAAATACAAAACTAGAAGATATTTAGGTCTACTTTATTCTTAGATAAACAGTTATTATACAGGGTGTCCCAAATTTTAGTAACGAACCAAACTTATGTTTTTTTAAACACAATGACCAACTTTTTATCCGATATTTGCATTCTACGTCAAATTTTAGGAATTGATGTAAAATGTCTGTATCGATATTCAACTGTTTCCGCAGCATCTGTTACTTTAACAATGTTTCCTCGACTATGTGATTAAAGTTTAATTTAGTTACTCAAATTTGGGGCAGCCTGTATAATAACTGTTTATATAAGAGTAAAAGTAGACCCAAATATCTGTAACTGTTGCTACAACCAGTTTTTTTACTAAAATCAAAAATACGGAAGTTAAGGGTGTGGTTAAAATTCAATCAATCAAGGACTCTGCTGCGAAAACATTTGAATATCGATACAGACATTTTACATCAATTAGGCCTAGAATTTGACGTAGAATTAAAATATAGATTAAAAACTTGGTCATTGTATTTAAAAAAAACATGTTTGGTTTGCTACTTAAATTTGGGACACCCTGTATAATAACTCTTTATCTAAGAGTAAAGTAGACCTAAATATCTACTAGTTTTGTATTTAACGTTTTTTGCTAAAATCAAAATTAAAGAAGTTAAGGGGGTGGTCAAAATTCAACCAATCAACGACGCTGCTGCGGAAACAGTTGAATATCGATACAGACATTTTACATCAATTAGGCCTAGAATTTGACGTAGAATTCAAATATCGGATAAAAAGTTGGTCATCGTATTTAAAAAAACATAAGTTTGGTTTATTACTCAAATTTGGGACACCCTGTATAATAACTGTTTATCTAAAAATAAAGTAGACCTAAATATCTACTGGTTTTGTATTTAAGGTTTTTTTGCTAAAATCAAAATTAAGAAAGTTAAGGGGGTGGTCAAAATTCAATCAATCACCCTGTACATATTGAGTGCCAGTAGTTATTAATTCATCATATACCAGGTGTCCAAGAGCACCCTGGACATAGGAGATTAACATGGGAAAACGGTTTTAATTTTTTTGCGCCTGTACGGTCGATTTGATTGAAAAATCGTAATAATAAAAGTTGTAGTACCTATCACGGACTAGTTTTCTGTATTTTTTTCAGATCTGTAACTTGAGCCCTTTTGTCGTAAAACACGAACAAAAATGCGAAAATGTTAACTTTTTACCTGCACTGTATAAGCGGTTGTCGAGCAACGGTACCAGCAACAATGACCTGTTTACCCGTTGCTCGACAACCGCCTATACAGTGCAGGCCAAAAGTTTAAATTTTCTCATTTTTGTTCGTGTTTTACGACGAAAGGGCTCAAGTTAGAGATCCTAAAAAAATACAGAAAACTAGTCCGTAATAGGTACTACAACTTTTATTATTACCATTTTTCAATCGAATCAACCGTACAGGCGCAAAAAAATCAAAACCGTTTTTCCATGTTAATCTCCTATGTCCAGGGTGCTCTTGGACACCTGGTATTTGTTTAGGTATTCTTAAAATGTAGTTGAGAACTTCACTTCCATACTTGTCGGTTTGGAAAATTTTCGTCATTAGAAAATTGAGCTTTCTAGGATATCTCTTCTTAAACTTCGTATATTGTTGCTTTCGTAGCAGACTTTGTCAAAATGATAAATCTCACATACCAATATTCACTATAATTGATTCTTTCTACTCCTACAGGTATATCTTAACAGTTAAGCTTGTTTAGTATATAGACTATTTAAAAACAAGGAAGAGTGATTACGAATTAGGTTGGCAATAGAGGTCAATTGTGATTAGCCAGTTGGCGGTATGGTTATTTCAAAAAACACCGTCTCGGCCACAATTTTAATTTTCAGGTTAATCACTGTCAATCTGATTCTTTAGCACCCTAAAGTTTCTTGTTGCATCAGAGTCGTTTATAGTTATTTTTGAGTATGCTTTAACTAATTTCATATACAGAACGAGGAAATTTAAAAAAATAACAGAAGTTGTTGGGTGGGGCATGTGGCACGACAAGACAATGACAGATGGACAAGACGTATAGTACAGTGGCGTCCAAGGCAACATAAAAAAGTGCTGGTCGTCCACAGAAACGATGGATCGACAATATAAAAGAGATAGTGGGAACGAAATGGCACCAGATGGCAATGAAGCGATCCGAATGGAAGCAGCTAGTGGAGGCCTATGTCCCGGAGTGAAGGCAAAAGGGCTGCTGAAAGAAGAAGAAGAGATGTTTAATCTCGTCGGGCATTGATATCACAAAAAAGTTGTTTATGATACTATACCACTGGAATATCTATTTTGCATAATGTATTCAACTACGCCAAGAGCCCAGTGCCCCAATATCCCCAGCAAAATGCGAAGGGAATTGGAATTAGACCATTTGTATCCTGAAGACAAGCAATCTATAGTGAATATGTACAAACAAATATTAAATGAATACAATCTGGGTGGTAAATAAAATCTGGTGATTTTTTTGGTGACTCTTGCTTGTGTATGTCAGGCTTCTTCATTCACTCCTCCTAGTTTGTAAATAGACTGTAGCTGAACGGATATGAAATCACAGAACAATGATAAGTAATACTAGCCGTGCAATCTGAAAGGAGCCAATCACAAGTAGGTCTAACCATAAGATATGACTGTAATTTCAGCTGACAGTTGACATCACTACTACATCATTCTGTTTCTGTTTTTTCACACTTTTGGGAATGTACACCTTTCAAATTCTGAAATAAATCAATGTCAATATTGTTGTCAAAGATGACAAGCTTTTTTAACTTTTACTTACTACCCGCAGTCGTAACTTTACTGCCCGCTGTCCTAACTTAGGGACAGTCACGTATCATCATCATGACACATGGTTCCGTCCCATCAGTTCATAACACCGCAACAAACCGTGCATTGTACGCATTCTCGTCCAGACTTTCAAACATCCTGGAGCAACATACGCCCGTACATTTCTTTGATGTAACGGCAAAATACGGACAACTGATGGAACGCTGCAATGTTACGTTGTTACACGTTACTGTTACTGTGGCATGTCTGTACGCGCCTTAAATATGACTTGTTATGCATTATGAGCAACTTCTGTACCTTCCTTAAGGTATTCCTTGAAGTAACATGTCTTGTTTTATTGTGCGAAACAGCTAATAACACTTAAAACTAATATTTTTATGTAATGGACCAAGAAATCATAGTGAATAGGTAGTGTCAATGATATGTATTTCCTAGGAGCAACTACTGCAGCTCTCGGAAACGTATTTTATTTTATTATGACCTTTGATGGTAAGGTCTGCTCAACAAGTTTCGGTCACATAAATGACCATCTTCAGGAGCTCAAATCAGTCGATCAATGTGACTACTGTCTTTTTACAAGGGGAGAGACAGAGAGACCCATGTTATAACGAATTAGTGAATTTAACATAGTTAAATAGGTGAACAAAGCTCATTATGGAGAAAAACTAACTATAGCACATTAAATTAAAAATTAAACAAAAAACTTAAACTAGACCCATTTAGGGCTGGGTGAGACCCTAGGGGGAAAAAAAGAGCTTAAAACTTGTGCACCATCCGCAGAAGAGGCGATCAAATTCAATTGATCAATGTTGATGAAAAATATATCAATCTATTTTTATTTCATTTCTGGCATCCAGTTGACTATACTGGAACGAAGGTTTTGTTCTTTGGTTATCAAGCCCTATAGCCTCTCTGATGAGCCGTAATACGGCGAAACCGGTCAGAGGATTGGGATTGATAGACAAAAAACAAAACCTCACCATTTTCAACAACTATTTTGTTACTTAGTCTGATAATGAAAAGTATCGATCATTACACGTCCGAAATAGTTTTTATTTACAACCATATATGTAATGCTGTCATTACTAACGTCATTGAAGGTTAGGAAGTATCATATTGCGCACCTCTACTTCCCGCCCTCACTTCCCGCCCTCATTTCCCGCCCTCTAAAATTGTGATTGTTAATATTTAAAAAAAAAAAAAAGATGATTGAATCAAATTTTTTAAATGTCAGATAAAGTCGGATCGATATTCAGTTCGCAAATAATAAATTGAGAAAAATCTCCTGGATTACAACTCGAATTGTATGCATTCTAACGGTTATAATGCCTATAATACATTACAATACTAAAATTAACATGATCTAAACTAAAACAAACTACTTATTGAAATTAATGGTTACATTTGAATTATTATAAGTGTTTATAGAAATATTTAGGCCAGTACCAGCACTGGCGTCTCCAACAGTTGTCTCTTTGGTCGACAAATTAATTTGCTGCTGAATGACTGAGGTTTGTGAACTACTTGCAACAGCTTCAGAAGACATGGCACGTTGGGACAGCATAACAGAAAAGCAGAAGAAAAGCATATAGAAAAATGACTGCTTGGTAGTTTTTTGTTAAATGTAATATTCTAGATATGTTCAGAATGAAACAATGATTTGTAAATTTTGATAGAAATATGATGGTTGTAAATAAAATAGTATACAAACCTCGGTAGGAAGTTTCATTCCTGTCTCGAGATCCTAGCTAAACCTCGACGCTTCGCGTCTCGGCTATCTAACTAATCTCTCGACAGTAATGAAACTCTTCCCACCCCGGTGTGTAATATACTATTCCCGTCCTCGCATGACTCGTCGGCTTCGCCTCCCACGCGAAACTGTCACGCGAAAAAACCCTTTTTCTAGACTGGTAATGAAATATACTATTCCATGTTCATCTTTTTGGAGCCAAAAGATTTTGCCTCAAACATTTTACTTAAAATAGGCCATTTGCATGTTTTTTTATTGCGTATTTTTTTACAGTATATTTTAACAGTCTAAAGTAAATGTGTATGATTTTTTTACACTTATTTTTACAGAAATAAAATAATATTTTTGGCACGCGAGAAGCTAATATTATTTTAAATTTGGCTGATCCTCAGAAAATGACAACATTACAAAATAGGTGTCATTTTTCAACTATAGTCAAATTTTTATCCTTTGAGAATGACGTCAAGCAGGGGAAAAAACACGCATGAGTTATGTGACGGTCCTGTACGAGTTCCGCTGAATAAGCCAGATGCTGACAATGCAGTTATATTGAATAAAACCATTTTTATGTTAATTATTAAGGGACTTCATTTTTAGCTCTAAGACTAGTTAGATGTTAGATTAACCACAATAAACGTAATTAGTAAATTTTAGTTGTTTTTAAAAACGGCCTTGCCATATCGAAATAGTTAACTCACGCGAGAAACTAATATTATTTTAAATTTGGCTGATCCTCAGAAAATGACAACATTACAAAATAGGTGTCATTTTTCAACTATAGTCAAAATTTTACCCTTTTGGGAATGACGTCAAGCTGGTGAAAAAACACGCATGTCTGGAATTATATCACAATTCTTAACCTACAAATGCTTTGAAAAATTAGTGCGTTCAGAAGTGACTGATGATCAAGTGCCTTGAAAATCACATGATCATGAGAGTTGCAGTTTAATCATCATTCATTCAGTGAATAGGTGTGCTTGCACTCACTTAAAGATCTCTTCTACTCCTAACAACATAATATATTAATAATTTCATTGATTTTGTGCTGTTATTGTGCATTGCACAATAAAGCAAAATTAGTAATTTGACATACCAACATTACCAACTTCTTTGTTTTTCATAAAAGCGGTTATTTTGGTTTTGCTGACCGACATTTTCTTGGAAATGTTGGTGAAATAGGAGTCGTCAGCTGGAATTCCAGCCTTTTTCATTCGGCATAGGACAGCAGTACTCACTTTTAAAGCCTATGATGCTCTATCATACACATTGGAATAATCAATTGGGGTGACATCTGTAAACTGTTTCTTTTCGTACTCGAAAAAAAGCAGCACATTTAGAATTAGCATTTGGGCTTGCTCATTGTAGCGCAGCATTTTTATACCTTTGATATATGTTTAAATCAAAGTGACAGTAAATGTCAACCTTTTTAATTTGACACGATGACAAAATTAACAACGTCCTTTTTTGCTAAAATTGTTTATCTCATATGTTTGATATGCGAGAAACAAAGATGTAAAAAGGTGACGTCATTCTCAAAAGGTAAAAATCCAACTATATCAGCACTACTGTCCGATTACACTGACAGTAGAAAAATGTTTTAATCTACTTCTAGCATGATAATGAATCATTACGTAGCTTATTTTGAGTTACGTAATGAGCAATTTTATCACACTAGTGCGATAAGAATTGATTTGATCGCACTAGTGGCTGTAAAATCTCATTACGTAACTCAAATTTAGAGTTAAAAAATGAATAATTTCTGTGTAGACAATTGTACAGGGTGGGCCAAATTGGATGTATTTAAATGGGAAGTGCTCTTATTAATAGAGATAGGCAAAAACTGATGTCGGCGTCTGAAGCTCAAATTTGATTTGATATGACTTAATGACGAAAACCGTTGGTTAATATCTGTCACCGTTTGACAGATATAGGGTGCTTCTCAGAATGTATGTAAAAAATACATTTCTACAGCAACTTTTCTCCTAGAATTCAGTAAATAGTTTTTTTCTACTAGACACGGTTTTTTACAAGTAGTTTTGTAGCTCTTCCTGACCCCAGAAAATAGATGACCCTGTACAATGATTGGACAAAATGATCTATGTAGACCGTAATGAGCTATACAGGGTTTCCGTTTTACGAGCTCAACCATGGGGATCTCGGATATTTGAAGAGATACAAAGTAGGTTAAACTAGGGCAAAGATGCGCATTTTCGAGATTTGTAAGGTGTCGTTTTAAAAATTACAAAATTTCCACTACTTCCGGAATTATCTGGAAAAAAGCGAAATTTTGGAAAAAGGTTTTTAATTTTTTCTGGACTTGTTTGAAAAGTCAAATCGCACATCGTCACAGCCAGTTTTTCTCCTCTACAAGATGGCGGAATCAAATTTGGAATCCGACGTTTCGATTTTCCAAAACCATCATCAGCTTTGTTTTTTCATATGGGCGCCATATTGGATTTCAGCTTTTTTTTCTGGTTAAGACGATGTATCACATGTTAAGATTCGGACTTGCAGTTTGGAGGAAAAATGAAAAATACTTTCTTTGCGAAGAGGGCCTTGTAAATAACGGTACATGACGTTGTTTTGATAAACAAATTATTGACACTCCGACTGGATGTCACTTAACGTCACCTACATTTACAAATTTGGTGTAATATTATTTTTAAAATGCCCTTTTCAACTGAAAAAAAACCGAGATTTGCTAGAAATTTATAACGCATCTCATACAAATGTACAAATTACTACAAACCTACAACTACAAACATACCTACAGTGGACCAGACATGTTCATTGTGTGGATTGAACATGCCTGAGTTGGTAAACTTGTACTCGTCAGTGAAGATCACGTTGGCGAGAAAATGGGGATTTTGCTCCAAACGGGGCATAACACTTCTACAACATGCTACTCGCCGTTCAGCATCTCCTGGATTCCTGGCCACCCTTGAGATATGTGGAGCGATATTTTTGTTTTTTTAAGACTCTCTAAACTGACTGGTGAGATGTGTCAATTTCTTCTGCTATCGCCCTTGTGGATGTATATGGATTATCTTGGACCTAATGGAAAGTTCTGAGCTGTTTAATCTGTGCTAAACTTAAGTGAGCTACTTTTCTGAAAGTGTTAACAATTTACTCACCGTTCGTAAAATGTCCGCTTCATTAACATTTTGTCTATTAACACGTCTTCTAGGCTTAGAAAATGCTCCAAACTGCTAAATTTCAATGAATTACCAGAAAGTAATTTTACGCAAGCTGTTGTTTTTCTGGATACCGCTGTAGGTATGTTTCTGAAGTAATTTGTAATATTAATATGTGATGCGTAATAAATTTCTAGCAAATCTCGTTTTTTTTTGCCTTTTAATAATAATATTACACCAAATTTGTAAATGTAGGTGACGTTAAGTGACATCCAGTCGGAGTGTCAATAATTTGTTTATCAAAACAACGTCATGTACCGTTATTTACAAGGCCCTCTTCGCAAAGAAAGTATTTTCGATATTTCCTCGAAACTGCAAGTCCGAATCTTAACATGTGATACATCATCTTAACCAGAAAAAAGAGCTGAATTTAAAAATGCAAAAATCCAATATGGCGCCCTTATGAAAAAACGAAGCTGATGATGGTTTTGGAAAATGAAAACGTCGCATTCCAAATTTGACTGCGCCATCTTGTAGAGAAGAAAAAATGGCTGTGACGATGTGTCAGTCATTGTTCATTTGTCACTTTAAATAAGTCCAGAAAAAATTAAAAACATTTTTCCAAAATTTCGCTTTTTTCCAGATAATTCCGGAAATTATAATTTTTAAAACAAAAACTTACAAATCTTGAATATACGCATATTTGCCCTAATTTAACCGGCTTTGTATCTTTTCAAATAACCGAGATCCCCATGGTTGAGCTCAAAAAAGGGACACGCTGTATACATTTTTGAACTAAATATTTCAAAAAGTGTAGAGTCGCTATGGGGCAAAAACAAAGTTAAACTCAAAACTTTAACGCCTCATATTTTGGTAAAAAAGCGTTATTAGACCTATATGTGCATATGAATTTTTAGTAATATTTTGAGACCTAGAGTAAGCTGATAAATTATTATTGAGGACTTATTCTGGAACATCCTGTATAACATACTACTATAAGTAAGTCAATAATACATTCTGAACGATTTGGCGAATATACGTGGATGTCAAACGTGGTATATTCGGGGGTAATATCCCTAGTGCATTTAATTTTTCCGGAAAAATTCGGTAAAACGAGTTTCTAAGTAATTTGTTTTAACAAATAGCATGAGCTTCTAAAAATCATCCCAGTCGAAGACGAGAATTTTTCGAATTTTTTTCCGGAAAAACTGCTGACAGCTAAGTTGACAGTTGTTAAGTGATTTTTCCACTTAAAATTTACATTTGTTATACTAATTCTTGATAGCGATTGGTCAAAATTGATAGGAAGGAAATAATCGGGGGTAATTAATATCCCTAGTGCATTTAATTTTTCCGGAAAAATTCGGAAAAACGAGTAATTTGTTAAAACAATTTACTTAGAAACGAGTATTCCAATTTTTCCACAGGAAAAATTAGATGCACGAGGGATATTTGGTAAGATTATTTCCTGAGTTAAATAAACATTTTATTTTAATTAAAACAATAAGAACAATAACTTTCAAGCTAGAAAGGGTAACACTATTCTTTATGTTGCTGTGAGGAGTGTGAAATTTTTTCGAATTTTTTTCCGGAAAAACTGCTGACAGCTAAGTTGACAGTTGTTAAGTGATTTACTAATTCTTGATAGCGATTGGTCAAAATTGATAGGAAGGAAATAATCATAATAAAAAAAACTGACACATAATAATATGGTCGCTATGTTAGTAATACCTCATTAATCATGAGCAAAATGGACACATACAAAACAATTTTGGCATATTTTATCACCCAGTTGGATAAATAAATTGCAACATACACCGCGCGGTACCAAAGAGCTCTTGCTATTAGTAAATTACAACCAATCGTAATTATTTTCAAAATTAAGAAAATGTCAGTGTAACATTAGCGAATGAAATTTGAGTGCTATATTGTGACAGTGACATAAATTTTCACTGTCACACATTGTGACATCTGTTTTTTGATTAATGCTGCGAGCTCAAAGATAATACCAGACTCTTCTCACTCTCTACTCAGAGTTCCTGAGACTATATTGTTACGGTTTGGGCCTACTATGCTCGATACTTCTGAACGAGCACTCGATTCGGGATGGAATCGACGCGCCGCAATATCTGGCCGGGCGCGTGTTAAAGTAGGCCATCGTTAAATAGCGAGACAGCGAGAAACATCTTATTTATTGTTGAGTTAAATTGACTTTGTGTAAACCCACGGGAAAATTGTAACAATATTCTTATGGGCTTTTGATTAATACCAGTTTGAAATAGTCCCTGCCAATAGTCTCTATTTTAATTTACTGATATCACTTTGATCCTGAGTAACGCCAATTTCAACTTGTTCCTTGTCTCGTAGATAATTCTTTTTTCCACTACTAACATGATAAGAGATGAAATATAGATGAAACCTCCAGACCCTTAAATAAAAAAATTAAAAAACAACAAAATTGTTGGGGTGATGGGAGGGGAGGAAAATGGTGAGGGGTAAATGGGAGGCAATTCCCCAGAATTTTATTGCAAAGTTGGTGGATAGCATGCCAAGAGTTGCGGAGTTATTGAAACGACAAGGTATTAAGAACAAATGGTTGGTGGTTTGTAGCCCGCAAAGTCATCGGATATGAACGCTGTGGATCTGTTTTATTTTAAATTAAAAAACGTTATTTTCGGGGGTAATATCCCTAGTGCATTTAATTTTTCCGGAAAAATTTTCCACCACTCTCGCTCTTGCTATTTGTTAAAACAAATTACTTAGAAAAGAGTATTCCAATTTTTCCACGGGAAAAATTAGATGCACGAGGGATATTTGGTAGGATTATTTCCTGAGTTAAATAAACATTTTATTTTAATTAAAACAATAACTTTCAAGCTAGAAAGGGTAACACTATTCTTTATGTTGTTGTGAGGAGTGTGCAATTTTTTCGATTTTTTTTCCGGAAAAACTGCTGACAGCTAAGTTGACAGTTGTTGACAAGTGATTTTTCCACTTAAAATTTACATTTGTTATACTAATTCTTGATAGCGATTGGTCAAAATTGATAAGAAGGAAATAATCGATTAAATTTACCGACTTACATCGTTTATTAGTATGGTAAAACCAATGAATAAAAAAAATGTAAACATAGCAGGAAGGAGCAGTAGCAATCAAAGAGGGGGACAGAAACAAGGGGGAGGCGGGGGGAGTAATATGGCGGCCGTCAACTTCCGGTTGGCACTATCAGATCTAAATTTAATCTTGTCCACTGTACAACTTAATTTAAATTTGCAAAACTCAACTGTTAAAGAACCACAAACAAACAAAACAAACTAACACTATACTACAACAAATACAAACAACAAATTTTTGCGGGTTTGAAACTCCAAACTTTCAATGACTGCGTCAATTCAACTGCGCAGTAGGCGAATGCGCAATCAACTTCCGTCCCCCTCGCTTAATGCACAAACGGGTTATAATTTGTATTATTGTTACCTCCTGATACTTGTTCTTTTTACTCATTGGGTAAAACATTTCATTTTTATTTTGTTTAATAGTAAACCCTGTAGAACGCGGTTTATAAATGTTCATCTAAGTCGGTAAGTTGAAATGTAACTTTGCTGGCAAAAAAACTTACTTCTCTTGTTATAAATTTAATAATTTCGAACTTAAAACAAGAGAATTTAAAATAACCACATTTTAAAAATTTTGCAATAAATTTTGTAATAGGTCTTTAATCGCCAAACTAGCAAAAACATCTAGATATATGTATTGGATTATTAAACAAATAGTGTGCTTCCTTATCCAATATCATTATTTTCCATTAAAATTACTGAACATGATCATATGATAAAACATATGATTTTGTTTTAAAAGTTTTTTTGGGTCACCCTGTTTAAATTTTTTACTTAAGTTGAGTAGTTTTACGTGTAAGCTAATCTCGTACTTCTTCTGGAAAGGATCTAAAGAAATTGTTGAATTTGAAACAAGATAATCATTATAAACCACATTTTAAAAAATTTGCAATAAATTTTGGTAAACAGTCCTGAATCGCTAAACTGGCAAAAACGTCTTTGGATATTGACCACAAGGCTCGATAAAGGTTATTGTGAAATCCAAAATAGTAGTTTTCCTATTCAGTGTGCAAAGTTATGTTTTCCCACACGCGAAAGCAGTTAGACGAACGACGCGAAGCGAAGTTCGGATAAGCTTCAAGTGCGGGAAAACTACTTTGCACACGTGTTAGGAACAATATTTTTTTTACGAATGAAATATCTATACATTTTGTTTTTAATTTTTATTGATATTAAAAACAATAACTTATAACTATTTATTGTTATTAACAACATTAATGTTAAATGTACAGTTGGTCGCGTTTTTTAAATTGATCGCAGATTGAGCAACTGAAGGTAAAATACTGGTACTTGGAACTGCTTCACTTTCTTTAGGATTGAAGGTCAGAATTTTGTTACTTAATCCTTTTTTATAACTTGTGGATTCATCAATGTATTCTTCAGCTACCGTAGTCGATTTCCAACCCCCCAAGCGTTTTATGTCAGTGATTCCTTCTCCAGAATCGGCCAGGAACGTTGCCGATGATCGACGATAACTGTGCCCTGTGTAGAGTTCTGGATTTGGCAACTTCAAAAAAATAGCTATTTCAGAAGGCATTTTTCCAAAACTGTTTACTCCAACACTTTGCGAAAAACATTTACCCTTTCTGTAAACTAGGAAAAAACGATTGTTTGACTTTTTTGGACGTAGGCCGGTGTATCTTCTGTACAGTTGCAGGTAGGTTCCGTTATGAACTTCTTCTGATATTATAAAGTTTCTTGCTGTATGATTTTTGGAATCCCTAATTTTAACAATTATGAGGTTTCCTTTGTCTTCAATATCTGTAGTGGTTAAATTGGCTAGCTCTTCCCTTCGACATGCACCAGCAAGTCCGAATATAGTGGCAACTTTAATTAACAGGTAAATTTCATCTGGTGCGGAGTTCATAAAACTGAATATTTCTTCTTTTGTAAAAATTTTCGCCTTTTTAGGTTTAAAACCAACATTCTGCTTTTTCAGAAATGCAGTGAGCTTATAAAATTCACCGATATCGATGTCTCTTTTTATTTTTATTACATTTTTGAGCATTGAATACTTTGACCACATTGTGTTAGGTTCGAATTCTTTGCTTAAAGTAACAAAATACGCTAAAAGTACCTCTTCCTTTAAGGTTTTTATCCCCTTTTGTTCGCACCATTGGGTAAACAACTCGTACTGTTTCTCGTATTTTTCTCGCGATTTGAGAGGCAGCAATTGCAAACTAGCCATGTTGGCGGCTTTTAGAACATCTTCCGGAAGTTCATCTTCACTGATATCCATTATTAAAATAGTTTTTTTAACTTAAATAAGTAAGAATAAATACTGTTGTAGACTTTAAATTGCATATAAATGCGTTGTTTGACAATGAGCTTTGGTTTCTAAGGAAACAAGCCTCATTTTCAAAGACAGAGACAAGGTGGTTTATTTACCTAAACTGTACGGAAGAATAATGTGAAAAAAGTCGTGTTTTTTATATGAAACCCCTGAATATTATTACATTTTTGAATTCTACGCAAAATTCTAAGCAGATTTTATGTATAATAGTCTATATAAAACCACTGTTGCAAGGTATAATCAGATATTTATCAAATATTTTTTCTACGAATGTTTGCAAATAAGCTACTTTGCATACGTAAAAGTGTGTGCAAAGTGGCACTTTCCCGCACACTATGCGGGAAAAATTTTTTCCCGCACACTTTTTAAAATGCTGATTATACCTTGCAACAGTGGTTTTATATAGACTATTATACATAAAATCTGCTTAGAATTTTGCGTAGAATTCAAAAATGTAATAATATTCAGGGGTTTCATATAAAAAACACGACTTTTTTCACATTATTCTTCCGTACAGTTTAGGTAAATAAACCACCTTGTCTCTGTCTTTGAAAATGAGGCTTGTTTCCTTAGAAACCAAAGCTCATTGTCAAACAACGCATTTATATGCAATTTAAAGTCTACAACAGTATTTATTCTTACTTATTTAAGTTAAAAAAACTATTTTAATAATGGATATCAGTGAAGATGAACTTCCGGAAGATGTTCTAAAAGCCGCCAACATGGCTAGTTTGCAATTGCTGCCTCTCAAATCGCGAGAAAAATACGAGAAACAGTACGAGTTGTTTACCCAATGGTGCGAACAAAAGGGGATAAAAACCTTAAAGGAAGAGGTACTTTTAGCGTATTTTGTTACTTTAAGCAAAGAATTCGAACCTAACACAATGTTGTCAAAGTATTCAATGCTCAAAAATGTAATAAAAATAAAAAGAGACATCGATATCGGTGAATTTTATAAGCTCACTGCATTTCTGAAAAAGCAGAATGTTGGTTTTAAACCTAAAAAGGCGAAAATTTTTACAAAAGAAGAAATATTCAGTTTTATGAACTCCGCACCAGATGAAATTTACCTGTTAATTAAAGTTGCCACTATATTCGGACTTGCTGGTGCATGTCGAAGGGAAGAGCTAGCCAATTTAACCACTACAGATATTGAAGACAAAGGAAACCTCATAATTGTTAAAATTAGGGATTCCAAAAATCATACAGCAAGAAACTTTATAATATCAGAAGAAGTTCATAACGGAACCTACTTGCAACTGTACAGAAGATACACCGGCCTACGTCCAAAAAAGTCAAACAATCGTTTTTTCCTAGTTTACAGAAAGGGTAAATGTTTTTCGCAAAGTGTTGGAGTAAACAGTTTTGGAAAAATGCCTTCTGAAATAGCTATTTTTTTGAAGTTGCCAAATCCAGAACTCTACACAGGGCACAGTTATCGTCGATCATCGGCAACGTTCCTGGCCGATTCTGGAGAAGGAATCACTGACATAAAACGCTTGGGGGGTTGGAAATCGACTACGGTAGCTGAAGAATACATTGATGAATCCACAAGTTATAAAAAAGGATTAAGTAACAAAATTCTGACCTTCAATCCTAAAGAAAGTGAAGCAGTTCCAAGTACCAGTATTTTACCTTCAGTTGCTCAATCTGCGATCAATTTAAAAAACGCGACCAACTGTACATTTAACATTAATGTTGTTAATAACAATAAATAGTTATAAGTTGTTGTTTTTAATATCAATAAAAATTAAAAACAAAATGTATAGATATTTCATTCGTAGAAATATTTCGAGAATATTTCGTTCTCCGCTTCGCGTCGTTCGTCTAACTGCTTTCGCGTGTGGGAAAACATAACTTTGCACACTGAATAGGAAAACTACTATTTGCGAAAAATGGCCATAGATCGAATTTTTTATTTTTTGAATACACCTCAGTCATACTCTGTATAGTCGGATCGGTGGCAACGTTCAAAAAGATCATTTAGGTCTTCAGAAAGAGAAAGAAAATACATTTCGATTATCAAAAAAATTATTAAAATCGAGTGAATCTATTTGAAGAAAACAAAAATTTTGCTGTCCCATTCATTTTGACGAGCAGTTTATAATTTTTATGAGTAAGTTTGTTCGTTTTAATTTGATTTTTACTTTACTTATGTGGTTTTACTAAAAACTAATATTTACTTACAAGATTAATTATATCAGGTCTGTGTGCTGAGGATTCCACTAACACCCTGTATAAGCATTAGTTATCTCTTTCGTTCTATTTCGTATTTTCGTATACGTATAGTATTCTATTTCGTTCACTGGTTTCTAACCCTCGCCATCCCCATTATTAACATTAAAAGCGTATTTGTATTGCATAGGGGGTGTTGGACGCGTGCCAAAATTAACGTCGTTTTACCATGCCGCCCTTCTGCGTCTCTGGTTAAAAGCGTCGATTTTCCGTAAAATGACACTTGGGGAAATGCTCGAATGTTGGGGAAAATTCTGTTCGGAAATTGTGGGGAAAACTGCTGTGCTAGAAAGCGTCCTGGTTGGGGAATAAGGGTAAAAGTGCGAGAGGCAACCGCTGAAATTATTAGGAGACTAGACTTGCAGCAGGGGTTAAACGAGTTTAGGGTAAATAGCGACGTCCTTTTTAGGAAAGTTTTTTAGTTGTCATCATTATGCTGACTATTAAAAAATTAATCATAATATTATAGAGTGCTTCGCAGTCCGCAACTAGAATGTTTCTGAACAAAATGCTATTTTTAAATATATTTTTCTACCAAGGCATTAAAAATTCAACTTTTAACACGCTACTGAACTTTAAATACTAAAATTAGCGTTTGAAGACACTAATGTTAAAAGAAAAAACAAATTTTTCTAATTTTGGCATATAAAGTGACACTTTTCAAAACTGATTAGAGTGACAAAACGTTTTACTTTATGTAACTAGTTACATAAAGTATCACTTTATGTAACTAGTTATGAAAAGTTCATTTCATCACTCCCTGTTTTTATGCATTTCCGTAGAAACATATGGGCGACATCCATCATAACATGTCGTTGTCACAGTTTATACAAGGTGCTATGAAAGTGAATATTTGTGTTAAATCACTTTAAAAG
Source organism: Ips typographus (assembly GCF_016097725.1). Taxonomy (NCBI): domain Eukaryota; kingdom Metazoa; phylum Arthropoda; class Insecta; order Coleoptera; family Curculionidae; genus Ips; species Ips typographus. The sequence goes on along the minus strand of NC_138426.1, from coordinate 6,694,682 downwards.
ATGGTTTTTACCGCTTTTTATATTGTATGCAACACGTTTCGAAATTGTCTTATTGTGTAACTCATTCAAATTGTAGGACCTCGCTGCGCTCGCCCTACAAACATTCATTCGTTACACAAAATCGATCTTTTCGAAACTGGTTACATAAATAGCTATTAATGCTGCTATTTCGTACTGTTGTCGGGACTTCTTTGGCAGTAGTCTCAACGTGGCCCTTCTTGCAGCCTTATCAATTTATTCCATGGCTTTTTCTTCATTCATTTATACGACGAAGCTGATATTAATACATTAAAAAGTATATTCACGAAGTATGTTTAAATTGTAGGACAGTGTTCAAACAAATTAATTTTTTTCGTAACGAAGGGGGGAAAATTGGTCGTTATTGACAAGTTACATGGAAAATGCTTAGGATTTCAAGGACAATCTAAAAAATATATACACTTTTAAAAAATGAGTGTCTCTCTCAAAAATAAAATTGACGTACGAAAACACAGCCTGTTTAAGTTCTTCGTCACATGCTGGCGAGTGTATAAGGCAGGGGCTCCTAAGCAATGGAAGGGGCTCCTACGAAGGCGTAGAAAGGCCACAGACGTTATTTTTATTAAATTTCGACTTCAAACTCGGAAATTAACTAAATTCCGACTTCAAACTCTGAATTTAGTTAAATTCTGACTTTAAACTCGGAATTTAGTTAAATTCCGACTTTGAACTCGGAATTTAGTTAAATTCCGACTTCGAACTCAGAATTTACATTGTCACAAAAGCTCTTCAAACCAAATTAGACAAAATGTTTCAGTTTGGCAACATTGCAAACCTTCTTCGAAGCAAATTAGTAAAATTTGTTAACTTTGGCAACATTGCTAACACACTTCAAAGAAATTAGTCGGACTTGTCAGTTTGGTTACATTACAAACACTCTTCGAACCAAAATTGTAGAATTTGTTAGCTTGATAACATTGCAAGAATACTTTTGAACCAAATTACCAAATTTTGTCAGTTAGGTAACATTTCAAACAGTCTTAAAAAGATCTAAATTAGTTTGTTAATTTGGCAACATTGCAAGCAAACACACTTCAAAGAAATTAGTTGAACTTGTCAGTTTGAACAGATTGGAAACACTCTTCAAACCAAAATTGTAGAATTAGTCAGTTAGATAACATTGCATGTACTCTTCAAACCAAAAATTTAATTAGTAAAATTAGTCAGTTTGGCAACATTGTAAACACTCTTTGATCTTAATTAGTAGATCTAAAATAGTAGAATTTGTCAGTTTGACAACATTGCAACTAAATTCCGAGTTTGAAGTCGGAATTTAACTAATTTCCGAGTTCGGAGTCGGAATTTAGTTAATTTCTGAGTTTGAAGTAAAAATTTACGTCTGTGGCCCTTCTACGCCTTCGTACCTTTCCCCTTCTCTTTGAATTATAGTCTCCAAATTTCCATTAACCAACTTAAAACGACGATATGTCAAGTGATTTGCTTTGCATTATCTGATCACAATACATTAGAAATTAAGCACACACATTAGAAATACGAGCTTAAGTAATCCGGAAGATCAAAACTGAAAACCCGGTGTAACTAAAGTTTTTTCCAAAATCAAATAGAGTAAAACCAGTTATATTGCTTGCATAACAATTAAAAGCAAACAAGGTTACTGTACTTTTTGATCATATTAATAAAGTAATAGAGGATATTTTGTACTTTCATAGTTTACACAAGTTATAAGCCATTTCATACCACTTTCCTCAGTGAATGAATATATAAAAATGTCTGTTATTCAACTACATCATTATAGCTATTTATGTTCTAAGGGCGTTAGAGAGAACAATATAATGTCCTGAAGATAGGCCCGAGGACAGGTTTCGGCCTGATGGACATTATACTCTCCCTAACGCTTGTGGTGCATACAATGTTTTATGTTTCACCTAATTGAGCAATTATTCACTCTTTCTGGCATTGAAAAGCAAGGTACACCTTTACCGGTATGTTGTTTACTGTATTATATTATATTGTATGTGTATTATATTATATTGTTGTTATATTATATTTTACCTGAATATTGTGACTTTGTAAGTCCTGTCAGTGAAAATGGCAAAAGCTGGACGAAATTTTAGAAAATATGAAAGAAAATGCAGCAAAAGCTTACGAAAGTTTATTACCTAAAAAGTCAAGAGCATCCTAAGGTAGGAAATACGTAGTTTTTATGGCATGAAAGAATTAAAATGCCATTGCTAATATTAAAATAAGATTTTATTTTTAAAAATTAACTTTGTTTTTCTTATTTTAAAAGTTTTAAAATTGAATGATTGTAAAAGTTGATAGACATTGCTTTAGAAGAACAGTTTAACATGTCCAGTTATGAGTTTCTAAGATTGAAATGAACTATTCAGACAACTGTACTTAACCAAGATACAAAAGCAGCAGAAGTCCAAAGAAATTTGCAGTCTCGTGTCAGACCGTCTTCCTAGTTCGCTCTTCTAGATGTTATCACGGAATGAGCATTCTCACGCAAAATATCAAACGAGCGTAAAATAAATAAGCGTACCCCGTAGACGCCATACCATCTAACGTTTATTACATTTCTTTCGCGCTGCATGACATTCCGCAATCTCCCTAAGGAACCTTTCAGTCATACCGTCAAAATTCCTTCTTCTGTTTCCGCCGTCGAAGACGAGCCGCTCGGTCTTCGTTTTCCGATTCCAACCTAGTGGCAGTCGCGTGTCGGTCTTCGTCTTCTTCAATCTTGCTCTTCACGCATCAGTTGGTACGAGTGCGCGAGTTTTTTCGTCCGTCCATGACTAAGAATCGGTTACTTTGATAACGTTGAATGAATCGAACTTTTGATTGAGCTGTTTGCGGTTGGATTTGTTGTTATTGGGGTTTTTGATGTGAGTACATTTATTAAGATTATTAATTTGATATGGATAATGCAGAATGTAAGTAAACAATTTAAGAACAAATTTTATATCTGATATCTTGATCAAAATCTGATTTAATAAGGACTGATCACCCTAATAAAACTTTTAGGGACCAAAAAGTTTTATTAAGACAAAATTATTAATTGTTATTTACCACATTAACCTTGCATCTCCAACTAAAAAAAAAATACAAAACTATTCCACAATAATATTTTTTTTTCAAAACCTGTTTTCATGTTATGAACAATGCAGTAAAATGATGTTTTTTTTTGTGAAAACTTTATAAAATTTCATTTAATTTTTATTCAAAAAACATTTGCCCGACTAGTAATTTCTGAAAGTTTGACTCCTCAAAATGATATATAAATTAAGTTAAGATAAGGAATATTACATAGATGAAAAAAGAGTATATTCCAGTATGTTCCAGTGTTCAAGCTATCATAAATAATACAATGTATAATAGCTTAAGCAACGTAAACAATGTTTTGGCAGGTATATTTTCTTTATAGTCTAATTTTTTCTCTGATTTTAGTTTTACATTATATTACTTGTGTTACTAACTCGTTTACGGGTTGTCGGAATAAATATTTTATCAAGTCCCATATTATCCATTCTGATAATCTACAAACGAGGAGTAAACCGCTGAGGCCTTATGGTGTACAATCTGTAGGAATTAGTGAGCATTACTTGGCAATTAGCAGCATTACAAATTAATTGATAATTGTGGGTGACTGGTTATTAAATTACTATTTTGAAAACTATTAATAGAATTACGAATGCCTAAATTATATTATAAAAAAATGTATTACAAAACATTTTTTTCTATACATCTACCATTCAAATTTAAACACAAATAAATTAAATAAAGTTTGGTAAGTTCAATGAAATCCATTGGAAAACAACAGAGAATAATAAATCTTGTAATTTTACTTTTAAAAATTTTGACGCTCTTTGAACTTTTATACGTCAATAGAAAGCTCATGTAAGTGGCTATCGATTGACATATAAAAGTTTGTACAAAGTGTTGCAAATAAGCTAGTTATTGACGATTGAACAAAAAAATGCACAATGCAATTTTGACGCCCTTTATGGACCAAACCGTCCAACCCAAGATGAGTTACTTTTAAAAAGCTCATTTTATTGGCTATCCATTGACATATAAAACCCTACCAAAAATAGTGCAGTTAAGCAAGTTTTTGGGGATACAAATTATACACTAAAAAAATTTTCCAGAAACACTTTTTGACTGGTTAAGGGCTATTTTGATTCTAGAAAATGAGGAAAAAAGACTATTTTATTTCCTATCCATTGACATATAAAAGTCGATACAAAGTGTTGCAAATAACCGTGTTATTTGATAATAGACAGTTTTGACTAAATTTGACAGTTAGTACTTTAATCTTCAATAACCCCGGAATTTTGCTAGTTGTGGGATTTACAGGGTGGTTCAATGTATCAATTTAAACAATGAATTTTTAAATAAGTAATACAAACTTGCCTTAATTTTGAACAGAGAATCATTATTGTAAGAATAAGGAGAAGTTAGTAACAAACTACTAGTAGAAAGGGAAATATTTGAAAAACTAGACTTTCTGTTCTTTTTTAAAACTAGTTTGTCTTTTTTTTGCACCCACTCTTAAAACAATCCTCGTTTAACCCGATCTAACGCAAAAAACAAGAAAAAAACGTTTACTGATATGTGTAAATTTAAATGTTTAAAGCCTGAAAACCTTAAATTTTACATAAAATGGTAAATATCTCAGAAACGAATACATAGTATATTCCCTTAATACACGAAATATGTATAGAATTTGATCTAGAATCCAAAAACGCAAAAATATATAAGGTGTCTAATTTAAAATTAGCAGCAGTTGATATCCTCATACAGCCGAATTTAATGAATAAAAAAGGTTCCGAATGACCGTTTTTTTGTAGAATTAGAGCCCGGGATTCATTTTGACTTACAGTAATTTTTTTACCAATTTAAAGGGTAAAGAAAAACGTGCTACAACATTTTAGATTTTTTCTGTGTCATATAGTAGGTTTGGTTGATATTTCGGGACATGTTTGAAGGTTTTTTAATTTTCTGTCTACAAAAGAAATTACAGAGTGTTTTCGAAAATAATGTAAATTTTTTTATAAATTACTTTTTATCTTCTCTGTGCATAATAAGTAGGATGACATTCATTTATATCAACTGGTTTTAAGCCTGTCATGAAAATCAGTAAAAGCAACATGATCATCAACATTATCACCTAACATGGAAAGTAGAAAAGAGGCTATACCTATAAGTTTGATACGAGAATCCTTAAAACTTTCCAATCGGTGTTAAAACGTCTTCAGCAATGAACTCTTGTCGTTAATAGTGCACTGTGTGAACAAGCAGGCAATTTGGGTTTACAATTTGCAGTCTATATTTATGATCTTTACTTTCGCTTGAAACTTTAAGAGAATCGGTAAAGACATTTTTCGATCGCGATGCCTGGCCTACGTGTAGAAATAGTATATTCTACAACAAGGGTGAATACGATGTCCCTATCGCACGAGGACGAAAATTTGAGCACGACGCCAAAACATAACCCAAAACCAAATGTTTTGATGCCAACAAAGTGAGCATGACAATCAGAAGAATTATTTTGTTTACGTTCAAGATTAGCTGTAATTGGTCTATTTCATATCGCACGCTGAAGATTGTCTATGATTGGTCTATTTCATATCGAGTTAGGACGTCTTCATCGGTGGCCATGGTTCTGGAGAGTTAATGTTAACTTCGGATGTCCCTCAGGGCTCTGTTCTTGGACCTTTGCTGTTCTTGATATACATCAATGATATTGTTTCGCTCCCTATTAACGGACAATTCACTGTTTTCGCTGATAACGCGACCATTCTTTGGAGCGGCCAGAGCGCCGATTCATTGACTGCCACTATTGATGGGGACCTCTCCATAATCAAACATTGGTGCAATTCCAAATTACTGTCATTAAATATCTGTAAGACCAAGATCCTACATTTTGGATGCTCATTGCAGGAGATTTTTGTTGAGGGTGAGCCATTGTGGGCCCCTGGAATGAACAAGTTTCTTGGTCTTATTATTGACGATTCGCTTCGATTCGCTGAGCATGTGAACGGTCTGTGCTCTAGACTGGCGTCGGGTTGCCATGCATTGAGGGTAATCTCTGGCAATCTGGATTACCATGTAGCTAGGAGTGCATACTATGCACTGATTGACTGCCATCTCCACTACGGCATAGCTTTCTGGGGAGTTTGTTCTCGAAGCCGCTTCAATTCTGTGTTTCTCCTGCAGAAGCGAGCATTGAGGTGTTTGTGTCGTGTTGGATACAGGGCCTCATGTAGACCCCTCTTCATTGAACATGGTATCCTCACCTTGTGCTGCATTTTCATCTTAGAGACGATTTGTCTTGTCCGTGGCAAGTTTGGGGGTTAGTTGTCCGAGGGCTCCGGCTCGGTGACTCGCAGTAGATTCGTTTTGAGGCTTCCCATTCCTCACACGGAGAAGATTAAGTCGTCGCTTATTTACGGTGGCAAGAGACATTTCAATAACCTTCCTCTCCACGTGAGAGGCCAGCCATCTGCGCATGGATTTAGGCGTGAGGCTGAGAGGTTTTTGCTTGACGGGGCGTACTATTCTCTGGACGAATTCTACTCCAGTTCTTAAGGCGCCTTGTTCTGCCATAAATTGACCAAGCAGCAATGTTTGTGTTTTTGATCCTCTTTCTCCCTCTCTTATACAGGGTAACTGCCTTTTTGTTTTGTTTTTATTTTAATAATTGCAAGGTGTAATTATGTGTGATTCATATTGTATGTGTAGTGTAATAATTATGTATGTTCTTTTTTTGCTGTTTTTGTATGTGTTTTCAGGGCTTTGTCAATGACTTTAAGTTTCCGACAATAAAGCTACTTTTTTGATTGATTGATTGATATCGCACGCTGAAAATTGCCTGTAATTAGTCTATTTCTTATCGCACAGTTGCGGAAAGTCTCGGATTCTGTATTCGTTCAATCGTTGGCAATTGCCTACTTATCCGTTCTCTAAACTGTTCAGGAATGAGCCAATATCCCTGTAGGAGTAGAAGAAGACATTTTTCAATCGCGATGCCTGACCTACGTGTAGATAAATATATAAAAAACAGTGTTTGTTTTATATTTTTGTCGACAAAACTACGGCAGTGTTAACGCAGACATTACAGTTTAAGCGACGATGCTCCTAGAGTGATGTGGAAAGATACGTTCCACATCACTCTAGAAGCTCGAAGATTTTGGCTTCGAAATTCTTCTTCTCTCTTTCTCTCTCATCTTTTAACCTAAATTACGACTTTATTTTTTAACTTATTTGGCATAATTTTTTTAAAATTATTTAATAGTTAAACGTTTGAGAAATGTTCGAGAATCATTTGTGTCACCAAAAAAATTTTGCAGGTAGGAGAAATAGTGACTTAAAAATTATGGTAACTATGGCCATTTGATAAAATGCTTCTAAAATTTTTAATTGACATACTATTAAAATTATATTGACTTTCGCACATTTTATCAAATGTCTTCTTATACTATATGCCGTTTAAAAACAGCAATATCTAGCCTAGATTTTTTTTTAATTTGGGTTGAAAGATTGTCATAAAATGCATTGAATCTCCCATAAGACGTTTTGCTTTACCGGTGCCTTTGACTTTGCTAAGATAGTCATTGCTTCCTAAAAAAAATGTTCCTCGCCTGCTAGTGACTTAAATTTCGCATGGAAACAATGACTAAAAAGACGAGGATAATACTATACTTTGTTCCTTTGTTCACAAACATTGTCCATTAGCATTGATTTTTATGAAAAAATACGTTTTACCACCGTTTTCTTCTAGAAGTTCTTCTTATTGTCATTGCTCTCCCCCATCGTATCCTTCTAAAAGGACAATTAATTGAAAAAATTTGAACAATCCTTCCAGCTCTAATTCTTACTGTCAATTCTCTACCCCATCGTTTTCTTCTAGAAGGACAATAAATTGAAATAATTTGAACAATCCTTCCAGCTCTAATTCTTATTTTCATTGCTCTCCCCCACCGTTTTCTTCTAGAAGGACAATTAATTGAACTCGTAATTTGAACAATCCTTCCAGCTCTAATTCTTTTTGTCATTGCTCTCCCCCATCGTTTTCTTCTATAAGGACAATTAATTGAAATAATTTGAACAATTCTTCCAGCTCTAATTCTTATTGTCATTGCTCTCCCGTCTCTTCGAATTTTATATATTCTAGATGAACTTTATTTCCCAATAATTACTATTAAATCTATTGGACACCAATGATACTGATCCTATAAATATTCAGATTATAAAAAAATTGAGTATACAGGGTGATTCCAAAGTTGGTGCTTTCCTTTCACCTACGAATAAGGCTTCAAAAAATAAGCTTTTTTTCCTTTGACGCTTTTTCGAAATATGAACAATAACGAAGATACAGAGTGTCAAAATTTTACTGAAAAATAACAAAATAAAAAATAACTTAAATTTAATTTTAACTAACTGTAGGTTATTCTTTATCAACAGACATAAACATAAACAAAAGATTTCAGCCGCCTTTGAACTAAGTTTTAATAATTTGACATTTTAAATTAAAACATTAAATTTTAGGCACGCATTAAGACGAATTTTATTTTTTTACTCGAAAGCGGTGCATCGTAGGAAAAAAATAATAAAAGGCGTTTTAATTTTAGAATTGAACAAGGAATTCAATAATAATTTTTATGTTAAAAAAAAACTAGTAGGGTAGTATTTTTTTTCAAAAATGTTTTTAAAAAATTATACGCGCGCCACTGGTAAACGCAAAAAAATTTTTGTTTTTTGGAAAATTTCCTTTCCATGTAGCTACTGACACCTACAAAATTTTGTTTAATTACTTCAAGTGGTTTGGCCAAAACCATTAAATTTGTATTTTTTCAGTAAAACTTTGACACCCTGTATCTTCGTTATTGTTCATATTTCGAAAAAGCGTCAAGGGAAAAAAAGCTTTATTTTTTGAAGCCCTATTCGCAGGTGAAAGGAAAGCACCAACTTTGGAATCACCTTGTATAATCCTATCAAATGAACTAAAACATTTCAACTTTCTAGAGTGTAAGAAGTAGTAGTCCAAAGTCACTCAGTGGAGTTGTAGTAGATAGGGGGTAGCTGAGTAACACACAATCTTCTCCACAAAAAATGTTTTCAATGGCCTTTAAACCTTCAAATAACGCCCAACATGTTTCGAGTGCAGCAGCTACTCATCATCAGGGGCTAGAAGAGCGCTCGAATAAGTACAACATGCATCATACAAAATCAAAAGGAAGCTTACCTAACCAAACAGCCTAACAGCTGGCTGTCATTCTAAACAAGGGGAAAGCAAACCTGGGGTAGTGTTTTCAGGATAAAACATTTCAAAAAACTCATTTAATAGTATATTACATACTCAGGTAGAAAGTGTTTGATTTCTGTCGAGAGATTAGGTAGTTCGCCGAGGCGAAGTCGAGGTGAACTTTATCTCGAGACAGAAATTAAACTTTCTACTGTGGTTTATATACTATTTTATTTTCAACCATTTATCAAAATCTCATCGAACTTTTAACAAATCATTCAGTTGAAATATTGATTGCTAATAGTCTCTAACAATAAGGTAGTATAGGTGCACGAATTGTTATGACTTCAACCATAATAAACGACTGGTGATTTGTTTACAATCCTGACATCGTCATTATTGTGCTATTCCGTCTTTTGAGCTGAAACGTTTCTTAAAGAGCTTTTAACATGGAGATTTCTGAAGACGCAGATTTTACTCATCATCACCTGAGCTGTGAGCAGTTGCAGAGGTGGCGGCACAGTCTCTTCTATAAAAAGTAAGCCCAGATATAACAAAACGCATATTGACATTCACCCGGGTGGAAAGTGACATTTACCCGGGTGGGAAGTAAAAGCAGGTAATTTTCATCTTTCCACCTGGTTTACACATAAGAAATAACGTTATTACATACCTGGTTGAAAATAAACATTTTAATTAATTTGTAAAGAAGTGTCGAACTTTACCACCCGTTGTGAATGACGACAGTTTTCTTTTGTAACTTTACAGTTCGTAGTTCTTAGAGACGGGTCGTAAAAATGATCAAAAGCCCTAGGGCAAACTGTCTTTGTTTCCGTCATGGAAACTTAGGCGTAAACAAAGATTACGAAGTCATTTGTGATTGAAAAATATGACTTTTTAATGATGAAGAAGAAGGAAGTTTTCAGAAACGATACATCAGAATACGTTTACATTTTCCGTAAATGTAATGTACGTTGCAGAGGACGCTGTCCAGTGTCAGCGCCAGATTTATGACAGAATTTGCGTTTTACTATGTTTAGAAAAAAAAGGTGTTGGTAGCATTCTCTTCCTTTTTGAGATATTCGAGTTTAAAAAGTCTTCCGTATCGCTTTTAAAGTATCTATTCGTACAGTTGAATACCTCGTAAATTATTTGAAAATGCAGTTTGTATTAATAGATGTTGGAAATATTTCAAAATTCTTCATCATTCCTTAAAACATGTCCACTAATTTTATTTTATTTATTTGATTTATTATATTGTTTATATAGCGTTTTCAAATAGTTTTCATCAAGAGTATTCATCAACTGTAGGACTAGTTGCTGTAGGGCTGATAGCACCAACGTATTCTGAAACTTAATCATAACAAAACTTAATTAGGTAATGTCCGAGAGGGCTATTATTTTATCAATAATGACACCTATATAAGGTCAATTATCTAAGAAATAATGCCCTAACCTATTAATGATATATCAAGAGCATTCTAGGATAGAAAATACCTAGTATTTATGGCATGAAAGAACAAAAATGCCATTGCTAATCTTAAAAACGACTTCAGGGCGTTATAAGCGGGCGCTATGATAACGCCCGCTTATAATGCCCTCAGGTTGTTATGAACACTATAACCTACACCGTTTCCAATATATTATTTATTAATAATGTATAAGTGAAACATAAAATAGTATAAAAACCTAGTGACAAAAGTGTCTTTAAACCCCTTGCAAATTTTTGCTTTCCGTACGGTCGGGCTACAAACCTTTAGCCGCGGGACTAAAAGAGGTACTTTAGTCCATAGGCTTATAAGATACTCTTTAAGTGTTAATATCGATATTCAATTGTTTTTATCATTACTTGATGACGTACTGGAGTAATAATATTTGTTTTCGTTAACTCAAACAAAGGTTGTATTCGGTAGCAGTATTAAATAGGTGTTTAAAAATAAAAAATAAAACAAAAAAAAGTATTCCGATACCGGGAATCGAACCCGAGCCTCCTGGGTGAAAGCCAGGTATCCTAGCCACTAGACCATATCCATATCGGGACCATATCGGACTATCGTTGAAAGCAGACGTTAAGCGTGAAGTTCCGAGCAATCGCCAATTCGCGCGGTTTAAATCGGTTTTTTTCAACGCGAAAACGCGACGGTAGTTAACCACGGCAACCCGGAGAATCCAAAATTCCTGATTCAAGCAAATCGGGTTGCTCAGCTGCGTGTAATTACCAGAAGGTGAAAATACCAGCTACCTGGAAGAGTGAGCAGAGCAAAACTCACTTACCATAGTGCCATCCGACACCTAGTGCGTGTTTGCATCCCTTGGAGCATCGACCCCCTAAAAGAACATTAAAAAACAGACAAATAATACCTGTACTGTAAATAATAACCTTCCTGTGTTTGTGGTGGAGTGCCGGCTGACCTTGCCTGTAAACCAGCAACTTATCTAGTCCAACGCCCGAAAAATAGATAAGAACTTATCAACAATAATAATAACAATAACAATGTCGACATGGAAACATCAAGAAATAAACATACTGCGAGAATTTATGCAGGGCCGGACTACAATCACAAAAAGGGACTTGGAGGAGGCACAAAATCTACTCCCTGGACGATCAACAGCAGCAATTAAGAAAAAATACCTGGAAATAAAAAACCCCAACCAGGCCGAAAAGCAAAATACCAACAAATGGTCAGAGGCCGAGCTGGATGAACTGGTGCGAGCCTACAAAAGCAGACCGGAGCCCCTTGCAACTGCTCGAATAAGGGCAATATGTGACAACTTTCCCAACCGCACCCAAAAAGCAATAGCAGCAAAACTTCGCGAGAGCTATCCCGATGTCTATTATATGCGCAACACTAACCCGGAAACTGACTCAGATGACGTGCCAGATGAAGAAACGCCCCAAGAACAGAGCAACGCTGGCCCAACACCTGCACTGGACTTGCTAGAGGAAGAGGAACAAAACGACCACCACCGACATCAAGAACTAGCCGAACACGAAGAACACATATTTCCTGAGCAGCAACCAGAGCCAGGAGCTCACCACAACGCCGTGCCCAGCACGAGTCTTGCAGGCCACGAAACCGAAGGTGAGGAGGGTTACGCCCAACCTCCAATACCCCGAATGAATCAACCCGCAAGACAAGAGCCACTTTGCCCTAAAATTAAGGCCTACTTCGATAAGTTGCTGAGGCATGTGAGCGATAAAAAACCGAAAATAAAACGGTTTTTAATAAGACCTCAAAATAAGAAAACTGTCAAACTCGTCGACGCGGTTCTGGAAGATAAAATCCTCGAAATCTTAGCCCAAGCCTCAACAACAGACCGGGAGAAAAGAAAAGCAGTAAAAAATGCCATATACGTTGCAACAAAAGTTCTAAGGGACTCACTTGTCACTAAAAAGCCAGTAAAACCGGCACACAAACGGACTGAAGAGCAAATAAAAAGGCTGAACACCAGAATTAATATCGCCAACGAAATAAGAAACTCACATGGACAAAACCTTTCCAAACGGCTACACAAACAAGTCAAAATCATCAAAAGGCTAAAAATGTCAGTAAAGGATTACATCATATCATCAAGAGAGAGGTTGGCAATTTTGGAAAAGAAATTGGACAGGCAGAAGACCAGAGACGAGGCGAGTGCTATCAGGAGGAGATTTTACGAACGGCCAACCATCGAAGTGCTGCAGGAGACCCCTAGACCCCAAGACAAGCTAAAAGCCGATGATGCAGAAAAATTCTACCGCGGATTGTACTCGAGAGGCAGAAGTGACGACCAAAAACCAGTATTTGGCGAGTGGCTGCGGAAAATAAAACGATTTTCAAGTGCACGAAACTTCGATCAACAAACCTCCCCAGACTACATCAAAGAAAAATGCAATGAGGCTCTGGCGAGAGCAGCCCCGTGGAAGGCAGCTGGAGATGACGGAATACCCAACTACGCCTACAAAATACTTCCAGCTGCCAGAAACTACCTGGTCACCACCACGCAGGGAACACTCACGGGAAAACTCAAGCTGAACGAGACCGATGTACGTGCCAGACTAGTGCTAATTTACAAAAAGGGCGATGAACAGGATCCTGAGAACTACAGGCCAATTTCAATCCTTAACACTGATTACAAAATTGTGACTGCGGTAATCACAGCCACTTTGAAGGAGGCCCTCCCAAACTGGGCGATACCACCCGAACAATTCGCCCAAAATGACATCTGGGGAACAACGCATGGACTACTCGAGGACAAAAGCATAACTACACTGGCCAGAAAACGAAACACCAAAAATTACTCGGCTTGGTACGACTTTCGGAAGGCGTTTGACTCTGTGCACCACTCCTGCCTTAAAAGACTTATCGACGCCCTGCCTCTGCATCAGCACATCAAACAGGCCACAAAATTAGCTATAAAGTTGTGGTCTCTCAGAATCCAACTGGGAAAAACAAGAACCGCACCAATACCTGTGCGCCGAGGCATTCTCCAGGGCGACTCAATGAGCCCACTCTTGTTCACTTTGGTGACGGCAGCTCTGATAAACCATGTCAACACCGGGCCAGACATTCTTAAACAAACCAAAGGAAAACACAGAATTCTCGCCTACATGGATGACATAAAATGCCACGCCCCCACTAAGACTAGCCTGAAAACAATCACAGATGCTCTTAAAAAGGCTGCCGCGGAAATCGGGCTAGCACTCAATACTGACAAGTGCGGCCATTACTCGAGGACAGAAGAGGTGGGGGACGGAGAGCTAGAGCCATTCCTCCCGCAAGTAAGACAGGGCTACAAATATCTTGGCTTAGTTCAGTTGGAAAAAGACACTGAACAAAACTACAAAAAAATTGAAGAACAGCTGGAGGACAAGTTACAACTGGTTTTTGCATCCCAACTGACGACCTCTCAAAAAGTAGCCCTGCTAAACTCAACAATAATCCCGGCTGTTACTTATGTAACTGCAAACATCTTCTCCGACGAAAAACGAAGCACCACACTAAAGCGGTGCCGAGACCTGGATAAGAACATTAGGAAAAAGCTTGTTGAACACAAACTGAAAGGCAAATCCTCCTCCAATGCCTCAGTTTACCTTCCACTCCATATGAGGGGCTTGGGAATCACATCCATAGAACGTACAACTGAAATAGCCCATGCAAAAAAAGGTATCTATCTACTCAAGCATGGAAATCTAGAAAAATGCAGGGAAAGATACCGGGTTCTCCAAAAAGCTGGCTGGAGAAACCCTCTAACGGATATGGAACGGGTCCTCAACAAGTATGGCGTAGACATCCCAGCAGAAGAAGATATCAAGCGGTGTTGCCAGCAGGTCTCAAAGGCGATAAAGGAGAAGATCACTCAATCATTGCGGGAAGAATGGTGCGAGAATATGCATTACGGCAGACTGGTTGTACGAGAGGAAAAAAAACTGACCATCCCGGCACATACATCGCCCAATCTAGACTCCTGGAGAAGAACCATGCTTCTAAACGCAACAGAGGAGCAACTCCATGGATTGTGTGTGGGCATGGAAAGATGGAAATGCAGGAGGGGGTGCAGGGCGGATGAGACTGCCTACCATGTAGCGGCGGCCTGTGTGGAGGGGGCTTACACCTCAAGACATGACTGTGTGGTGCACTGGCTGCTTAAGACGCTGTTTGTGAGCTTGCGGGCTCCCCGAGCCTGCTCGAGACGCCTCCAGTTCGGCAGAGCCAATTGCCAGGAAACTTTCCAGTGTGGCCAAAGGAAAGTGACTATCAAAGCGGGAAAAAAACTATTAACTGACGCACCCCTTTACCATAACAAACCTGACGTAGTGGTGTACCTCACCAACCCAGACGAGATATTCGTCTTAGAAGTAGCAGTATCGCACCTACAAAATATCCGAAGTCAGGAAAAGTTGAAAAAAACCCGCTACACTGTAAACTCCGTGCTCAGAACAGATAATTTTGACGTACAAAATGTGACACGTGACCAAAACCTGGTAGACGAATTGAGGCAGTTGCACCGATGTCCTGTAACGTTCGCCGCCTGTGTCGTGGGGTGCTATGGAGAGATTCTCGCCACTGAAGACTTTCTTCATTTCAAGGATGTCCTCAAAAAAAGCTTGAAAGTGACAGCCAGGGAGTGGCAGGTGCTCCTAAACAGAATAAGCCACAGCATCGCCGTTTCCACCACTAACATCCTCCTAAGAAGGATAACGAAGGGCTCTGGGAGACAGGACCGGGGCCGGCCGGCACTGCGGCCGCCTACGGGCGAACCTGGGGGAGGGTAACCTAAGGGAGGCTAACCTGACGAGGCCTGCCTAATTACTGTATTTATTCAGTTACATGTTCATTTGTATACTTGTAAATATTGTAAATAAAGATATTATTAGACCATATCGGACTACCGTTGAAAGCGGACGTTAAGCGTTGAGTTCTGTGGAAACGCACATTATTGCGGTTCAAATCGGTTTTTTTAACGCGAAAACGCGCGGTAGTCATTCCTGACAGTCCGGAGAATCCAGAATTGCAGATCCAAGCAAATCGGACTGTCCAGCCGAGGGTGTTTGCCAGCAGGCGAAAAAACCGGCTAACCAGGAAGGTGAGCAGTAAGATTTTGTCATCCATATACCTACAAAATACCTACGTAGTGCCGTCTTACATCGAGTGCGGGTGTGCACCCTTCCGAACATTGTCCCCAAAAATAAGTAACATCACCGAATAAAATAGCGTATGTGTGGTGCGTGAGTGTGGCAAAATTTCGTCTAAAAATCGCATGTTATCAGCTGTACGCCAAGTCCAACAGCGTAAATAGCGATAAGAAAGATAAACAACAACAACAACAATGTCTACGTGGAAACCCGACGAAATAAACACGCTAAGAGAATTTGTACAGGGTCGGAACATACTTACAAAGCGAGATTTGGAGGAAGCACAAAATTTGTTGCCCGGTCGTTCAGTGGCGGCAATAAAGAAAAAATGCTTGGAAATTAAAAACCCTAACCAGGCCGACAGACAGGGTAGCAGCAAGTGGACGCAGGCCGAGCTAGAACAATTAGTGAGAGCTTATAAAAACCGTCCTGAGGCCCTTCCAACAGCTCGTATTAGAGCAATTTTAGACAATTTTCCTGGACGATCCCTAAAAGCAGTAGCGGCAAAATTACGCGAAAGCTACCCCGATACATACTATATGCGCAACGCCGAAAGCGATATCGACAACGAACCTGGAGAGGAACTGCCCCAAAACCAACAGCCACAACAGGAGGAGGCCAGATACGACGGCGATATCCAACAGGAGCTGCATAGCCAGGACGGGCAGGCAAATGCTGACCATCAACTGCAGCTAGAAATACGTCACAATTCTCAGCCCAGCACGAGTCTTGCGGAATCTGAGACCGAGGGTGAGGAGGGTCACGCCCAACCTCCAACACCCCAAACGCCCCACCCTGCAAGACAAGAGCCGTTATACCAAAAAACAAAGGCCTACTTTGACAAGTTGCTGGGACGAGTGAGTGACAAGAAACCAAAAATCAAAAGGTTTCTTATAAGACCGCAGAACAAAAAGACTGTCCGCCTGGTAGATGCGATCTTGGAGGAAAGGATTGTCGAAATTCAGCGCCAACCCTCAAAAACCGACGTAGAAAAGCGAAAGGCTACCAAAAATGCAATCTACGTGGCAACAAAGGTACTGCGGGATACACTAGTCCACAACAAGCCAGTCAAACTAGCTCACAGGCGAACAGAAGAACAAATTTGCCAGCTGAAGAAAAGAATCAAAATTGCCAACGAGATCAGGAACACACACGGACAAAACCTCACAAAACAACAACTCAAACAAGCCACAATCATCAAAAGACTAAAAATGAACATAAAAGACTACATCACATCCGCACAAGAAAAACTGGCATTACTCGAAAAGAAACTGGACAGGCAAAAAACCCGGGATGAAGCAAGCACTCTAAGGAGGAAGTTTCACGAACGGCCAACCATCGATGTGCTGCAAGAAAGACCCAACACCGAAGGAAAGCTCAACACCGAAGATGCAGAACGTTTTTATCGAAAATTGTACGCAAAAGACAGAAGTGAAAATAACACTCCAGTGTTCCACGAGTGGCTCCGTAAAATGAAGCGGTTTTCCAGCGCGCGTAACTTTGACCAACAAACGTCGCCAGATTACATCAAAGAAAAGTGCGAGCAAGCGGTGGCGAGAGCAGCTCCGTGGAAGGCACCGGGCGACGATGGAATTCCAAACTACACGTACAAAATATTGCCAGCAGCAAAGAGCTACTTAATAAACAGCGTCCGAATGATCCTCACAGGCAGACAGAAGCTCACTGAGACCGACGTACGAGCCAGACTGGTGCTAATCCATAAAAAGGGCGACGAACACGATCCAGAAAACTACAGGCCAATTTCCATCTTGAACACAGATTACAAAACAGTGACCGCAGTAATCACGGCTACCCTGAAGGAGTCCCTCCCAACGTGGGCGATCCCCCCGGAGCAATTTGCCCAGGCAGATATGTGGGGGACTACGCACGGCCTACTGGAGGACAAGAGCATCACCACACTAGCAAGAAAGCGGGATACCACAAACTACTCTGCGTGGTACGATTTCCGCAAGGCGTACGACTCAATACACCACTCGTGCCTCAAAAAACTCGTGAATGTCTTGCCGTTGCATCCTAACATTAAAATGGCCACAAAACTTGCCATAAAGCTGTGGTCACTTAGAATCCAGATACACAAGGAACGCACCACGCCAATTCCAGTGCGAAGGGGCATACTCCAGGGTGACTCAATGAGCCCACTCCTTTTTCTACTGATCACGGCACCACTTATCCACCACGTGAACACCAACCCAGACATAGCCAAACAAAGCAAGGGAAAACACCGGATCCTTGCCTACGTGGACGACATAAAATGTCACGCCCCTACCAAAAAAAGTCTGAAAACCATCACGAACAAGCTCGCAAGCGCCGCAGCAGAGGTTGGGCTGTCACTTAACACTGCCAAATGCGGACACTACTCGAGAACCGCAGAAGTAGGGAACGGAGACCTCGAACCGTTCCTTCCACAAGTAAGGCAGGGCTATAAATACCTGGGCTTAATCCAACTAGAAAAAGATACCGAGGAAAACTTCAACAAAATGGAAATCCAGCTGGAAGAAAAGCTAAGCCTAGTCCTCGGGTCTCAGCTCACGACGGGTCAAAAAGTAACACTGCTGAACGCATCTGTGATCCCGGCTGTCACTTATGTGACAGCTAACATCTTCTCGGATGAAAAAAGAAGCACGACGCTAAAAAGATGCCGCAACCTGGACAAAAACATCAGAAAGAAACTAGTCGAGCATAAGATCAAGGGTAAATCGTCTTCAAACGCGTCGGTGTATCTGCCAATCCACACGGGAGGTCTAGGACTCACCTCCATAGAGGACGTAACAGAAATCAGCTACGCAAAAAAAGGAATCTATCTGCTGAAACACAAGAACCTAGAGAAATGCAGGGAGCGTTACCAGGTACTCCAAAAAGCTGGCTGGAGAAACCCGCTCACTGACATGGAGTGGGTCCTCAAAAAGTACGACGTAGACATCCCGGTGGAGGATGATATCAAGAAATGCTGCCAAAGCGTTTCAGAAACACTAAAGACCAAAATGACACAACTGCGGCAAGAACAATGGTCCCAAAATATGCACTATGGTAGAGTGGTGACACGCGAGGCAAAGAAGATGACTATCCCAGCCCACACATCACCCAGTCTGGACACGTGGAGAAGAACCATGCTCCTGAACGCTGCAGAGGAGCAACTGCACGGCTTGTGCGTCGGGTTGGAAAGATGGAAGTGCAGAAGAGGATGCAGAGCCGATGAGACTGCTTATCACGTTGCGGCGGCCTGCGTCGAGGGCGCTTATACCACACGACATGACTGCGTGGTGCACTGGCTGCTTAAAACACTATTCACAAGCTTCCGGGCACCTCGAGGCTGCTCCAGACGACTCCAGTTTGGCAGAGCCAACTGTCAGGAGACGTTTCAGTGCGGCCAGAGAAAAGTAACCATTAAAGCCGGGAAAAAGTTACTAACAGATAGGCCACTCTACCACAACAAGCCGGATGTTGTGGTATATCTAACAAATCCAGACGAGATATACGTCCTCGAAGTGGCGGTGTCACATCTCCAAAACATCAGAAGCCAAGAGAAACTGAAGAAAACGCGCTACACTGTCAATTCCGTCCTGAAAACTGACAACTTTGAGGTCCAAAATATCACTCGAGACCTCAACTTAGTTGACGAACTGAGGCACATTCACCGCTGCCCTGTCACTTTCGCTACATGCGTGATAGGCTGCTACGGAGAAATCCTGGCCACAGAAGACTTTCTGGAATTCCGCAACTTAATGAAAAAAAGCCTAAGAGTCACGGCAAGAGAATGGCAGATTTTCCTCAACAAAATAAGTCATAGCGTGGCAGTGTCCACTACTGACATCCTCCTAAGACGCATCACCAAACACTCGGGTGCTACACTTACGCAACCACCTAACGAAGAAACTTAGACGGGGGCAAGAGTCCGGGTGGGAACTCACTCGACAGGCAGCTCACCTTCAATGCACTTACTTTGTTTATTCAGTTACATAATTGATTGTATACTTGTAAATATTGTAAATAAAGATATTATTAGACCATATCGGAGTTGTATTTCGATTGGGTTAAGTAGGATTTCCACAAGCTTTAATCTATTAATAAGTTACTTAAGATTAGAAATTATTATACACTGGATTGTATAGCTATAAACTCTGATAACTGATATTAATAGCACATAGGTTCAAAGTCAAACTGTAAGTAAGAAAATCAACTCTGAATATTTCATTATTATTCATATTTTTTAGACTCCAGAAACAGAAAATTTTGTTTTTTACTTTAAATACTGGTTGCTGCCGTAGGTCCCCGCGAGTTGCGCAGTACCAGCCGAACGATTTCCCCAACATGACATCTGGGGAACAACGCACGGACGGTGAAGACTAAGATACAACTATTATTTCCCTGGAGGAAAAACGGAATATCAAATAATACGCGGCTTGGCACGACGTTTGAAAGGCGATCAGTTATGCCTCAAAGAACTTATCAATAATACTTTGCCATTACGACATAAGCACATCACACAGCCACAAAAGTTGTGATCCCTTAAAATTGAACTGCGATGAAACCGGATAATAGAATCTCGGTTTATCAGTTGGAAGACTGAGCCGAACTATGAAAAAATGGAAGAACAGCTAAAAAACAAGTTAAACCTGGTTCTGACATCGCAATTCACGACTTGCCAAAAAGTGGCTCTACTGCACTCCACAACAAATCCTGCGGTTACTTATGTAACTGCAAACATCTCAGATGAAAAGCAAAGCATCACATTAAAGCGTTGCTCAGACCTGGACAAGAACATCCAAAAAAATGTTGGTTGAACACAAAGTAAAAGGCAAACCTCCTTCCGATGTATCAGTGCCCATGCCACTCCATATGGGGGGTTTAGGCTTCACATCCATAGAACACGTAACTAAAGTAGCCCACGCCAAAGAGAGGTAAAGGTAGGAGTAGAGACTCAAACATCGAAAATGCAGAGAAATACATCAATCACTTCAAAAAGCTGACTGGTGAAACCCAGTAACATGTTTGGAATGGGTCTTCAAAGAGTATGGTGTACCAGAGAGTATAGAGTCCCAGAGCAGCAGAAGTTATTAATCAATGGCTTCTCTACCACATCAAATTTGACGCCTGGTGTATCTGACCAACTTAGACGAGATATTCGTCACAGAAGTATAGTAGATTCACATCTATAAAACATCAGAAGTCAGGAAAACCTGAGAAAAACCAGCTACACTGTCAAGTGGACCTTTAAGCGTGAATTTCCGAGTAATTGCCGATACTTGGTGTTTAAATGGGTTTTGTTCAACCCGGATAATCCAAGATTCCTGATTCAAATAAATCGAGTTTGCTCAGCCGAGTATAATAAATTGCCAGAAGGTAAAAATATCGGCTACCCAGGAAAGTGAGAATAAATGGATATGAATTTGTTTAAAAATTGAAAAATTTGGCTGAAAACTGTAGCAACTTCTTTTGGTTCCTGCATTTAAAAAGTGGCTTGCTGGACAAAAATTCGAAAATAGTGGAAGCCTGAAAACAGCGATTATGCAGTGCTTTGACTCCCAGACGCCAAACTTCTTTGTAGAGAGACTAAGAAATCTTGCCCCCAATTACACCAAGTGCTTGGAAATAAGTTGCAATTATGTAGAGAAGTAAACAAAGGTCTAATAAAAGCAAAAACTGAAAACCAATTTGATTTGTATGTACAACAGCAACCCAAAAACTGACTCAGATGGGAAAACTCCCTAGGAACATAACACAACGCTGCTCCAAAACACTTGTGCAAGACTTGCTAGAGGTGAAGTGGATCAGAATGATGCCCACCGACACTAAAAACTAACCGACCACGAAGAACAGCACACTCCTACCAGCATCCAGAGCCAGAGGAGTTCATCACAACGTCGACTCAGCACGAGTTACCTCCAACTTCCAAAATCCCGAACGAACCAACTTCTAAAACAAGAGCCTTTATGCCCTAAAATCAAGGTCTATTCGGTAAGTTACTGAGGCACGTGAGTGACAAAAAACCGAAAATAAAGTTCTGGGGAAGAGAGTTCTCGGAATTCTGATATTGATTTGTATAGTGGCCTGGTAGATCTCCTGATTTGGCACCAAGAAACTTCTTTCTATAGAAACAATTTTATTCAGTTGTTTATACATCTCTGCATTAAGAATAGATTTTTCAAAGAATTATGGAACAAGGCTAAAAAATTCAGATTTTTCAGTTTTTCAAAATTTTCCCGTCTAATTTGCACAACCGTTACATTTCCAAATATTTCGTCAACAAATCGATCAATTAAAAGAAAACAAAAAAAAACGCCTAATACGAATAACAAGTTTCATTGTTGACTAAAAAAGAATTTTGATGTCTTGAGTTTTTGATCTTTCAAAATAGGTTGACTTTGAACATACAAATTACTGAGCAAAATTATTACCTATCAATTCAAAGAGAGGCGGTGGATGTCGCTGGTCTGAAGAAGATCTTAATAGTTCGAAACTACTATCAAGAAGTAGATTTTTGAACCTTACGTGATATTCCACAATTCGATTTCTGCAGCTTTTACCTTGTGGAAAAAGGTACCGTTCCGGTACATTTGGAATACCCTGTTAAATGATTCTATGTAATGGATATTGCCAAATCTGTCTATCTATCTATCTGTCAAGGTTCAAAAAAAAAACTTTATACGTTAAAGTCTGAAAGAGAATTAAAGCTGAAAGTGTTTAAATTAAATTATGAAATATTTTATCTTGCTTGATAGTTACTTAATCAGATTTGACCTTAATTAAGTATTGTCATTTATGCCAAAAATTAAAGTAAAATAAGTTGACTTAACAATGTTATAGAAATAAAGTAAATGCTTGAATGTAACATAACACTTTCAGAACTCTTCATGTACATTGCTTCGCCATCCATATTTTACTTTAAAAATATAACGTTCTAAGAACGTACGTTAGGTACATCGATATTGAACAAAGTATGGTGATTTGAAATACATCCTTTATTTTCTAGTAAAGTTAGAAGCTTTATTCGATTGGACTACCCTGTGTGTTTATCGTTGTTTAATATCCAGTTTAAATTTGAGTATCTGTATTTCAATATACAAAGTGTATTAGTTCTACGTCTTAGTATAATAATCAATTAATCATAAATTCTACATAGAAAAATTCTATAAGCGGAAAAAAACGGTTATTAAACACTTACCTATACAGCACATCTTTAATTTATACCTAGTACTAAACTTTTATTGGTCAATTGACCCGGTATAAAATTTGACAGTAAATGTGTTCATCGGTATTTACAACCCCAACTTTTATGTCTTCATTATTTTGGATGTTTCAATATATTTTTTATATAAAATTAGCCTTCTGAATGAAAATGTCACCATAAAATTAAACAGTTAAATGTCGTTTTTTATGATTTGTTAATGTAGGGTTCCTAAAATATGCTTTTCAGACAGATGATTTAATTACAGTTGTATGAAAGCATTATAGTTTCAGATAGGACTTTAATAATAAAATTAAAAGTGTGCTGGTAGGAAGTAACCATAAAGTTATGTTTTGCCAATAATTATTCCAAAAGTGGATGGACCAATGCAAAAGTGAGAAGGTTATCCTGACTGTGACTATAATTTATTCTATTTTGTTATTCTGTAAAATGCTCTCATTTCATTGGGAAATAAAATATTTAGTAAGTATTATGAACAGTAAGGCAGTTTTACTGATCCATGAAGGTTTGGAAGCTGAGCGAAGAGAAGACTTTAATGTATCTAAGTTCAATGAAGCTATTACTGTTCGTGATGCTTACACTATTTTTGTTCGACTCGTATGTGTCATTGTAACTATTTAGTAAAATGAAAATGTTTGAAAGCAATTCTACTTATCTTCTACTTTTCCTCCCGTTCAGCTGAATGATCAGTATACCAGGTACTAACTTCCCGGTTAGTTAGACTTAGTAACGCCTCCTTACCGCATTCAAAACAAATGCTGTAATCACTCAAAATTAGAAAAGTCGTTAAACTCATGTTTCTTATCTATACAAAGAATAAGACATGTTTTGCAACAATAATCATGTATCGCCGCAACATAGGGTTGCCACATCTATGACTCCATTTCCCCAGACAAAATAAAAAAATTCTCAAACTCTCACTTCTCTTTTGTTCCTTTTAAGATGGCAGGTATCCATATTTGGCACGTGTTAACTTGGTTACTATGACAGGTCGAAGGTTCCATCAAACGAAGGTTCTATAGATGTGAAGCCCAAACTCCCCATATGGACACATGGGCATTGGCACTGATACATCGGACGGAGATTTGCCTTTTAGTTTGTGTTCAACAAACATTTTTTTGGATGTTCGCTTAATCAGGTCTGAGCATCGCTTTAATATGATGTTTTGCTTTTCATCTGAGAAGATGTTTGCAGTTACCGAAGAATTTGTTGTGGAGTGCAGGAGAGCTACTTTTTGGACCGACGTGAATTGTGATGTCAGAACCAAGTTTAACTTGTTTTCTAGCTGTTCTTCCACTTTTTTATAGTTCGGCTCAGTCTTCTAGCTGACAAACCAAGATTCTATTATTCGCTTTCTTAAGGGATCACAACTTTTGTGGTTGTTTGATGTGCTTATGTCGTAATCGCAAAGTATTATTGAAAAGTTCTTTGAGGTTTAACTGATCGTCTTTCAAAAGTCGTGCCAAGCCGCGTAGTTATTGATATACCGTTTTTACTCCAGGGAAATAATAGTTGTATCTTAGGCCAGGATTACCCAACTTCATAGTCATAGTCGTAATCGTAAACTTAATTTTTGTCCATAACAACACATAGTAAACAAAATCGACCTTGTTACTGGTTTACTATGTGTTCTAATGGACAAAAATTAAGTTTATGATTACGACTATGACTAAGAAGTTAAGTAAACCCGGCCTAAGTCTTAACCGTTTGTACGTTGTTCCCCAGATGTCATGTTGGAGAAATTGTTCTGCGCAACTCGCAAGATCCTATGGCAGTAACCAGCATTTAAAGTAGAAAAACAACATTTTCTTCTTCTTGAGTCTAAAAAATATGATAAATAATGAAACATTCAGAGTTTATTTTCTAATTTACAGTTTGACTTTGAACCTATGTGCTATTAATATCAGTTATCAGAGTTTATAGCTATACAATCCAGTGTATAATAATCTCTAATCTTAAGTATCTTATTAATAGATCAAAGCTTGTGGAAATCCTACTCAACCCTGTTAAATTACAACTCCGATATGGTCTAGTGGCTAGGATACCTGGCTTTCACCCAGGAGGCTCGGGTTCGATTCCCGGTATCGGAATACTTTTTTTTGTTTTATTTTTTATTTTTAAACACCTATTTAATACTGCTACCGAATACAACCTTTGTTTGGGTTAGAGAAAACAAATATTATTACTGCAGTACGCAGTACGTCATCTAGTAATGATAAAAGCATTTGAATATCGATATTAACACTTAGAGTATCTTATAAGCCTGTGGACTGAAGTGCCTCTTTTAGTCCCGCGGCTAAAGTTTTGTAGCCCGACCATACCGAAAGCTACAATTCGCAAGGGATTTAATGACACTTTTGTCACTAGGTTTTTATACTATTTTATGTTTCACTTATACATTATTATTAAATAATATCTTGGAAACGGTGAAGGTTATAGTGTTCAAAACTACTTGAGGGCTTTGTAGGCGGGCGGTATCATAGCGCCCGCTTATAATGCCCTGAAACTTTTTTTAAGATTTGCTAATCTTAAAAATGGCATTATTGTTCTTTCATACCATAAATATTAGGTATTTTCGATCCTAGGATGCTCTTGACATATCATACATCTTTTCAAGCTCTATAACATAGTGCTTAGTGACTTATTATTAAGTTTCTGTTATAGTAATTAAGATGCCAAGGGCATTATAAGGACAATAATGCCTGTGGTGTCTTCAATGTTTAATGTCCAACTTTTATTCTGTAGATATTTATTTAAAAAAATGTTCAGAGGGCATTATAAAAAATAACGCCCTAAAGCAATATTTCTTAGATTGAGCTTCTTGGATATTATTGAAATAATAGCCCTGTCGGACATTAATTAAGTTTTGTTATGATTAAGCTTAATTAAGTTTCAAAATACATTGGTGTTATCAGACCTACAACAACTAGTCCTACAGTTGATGAATACAGGTAGTAACCATACAATTATGTTTTGCCAATAAATATTCCAAAAGTGGATGGACCAATGCAAAAGTGAAAAGGTTATTCTGACTGTGAATATAATTCTATGCATGAAAAGTTTGGAAGCTGAGCGAAGACTAGACTTTAACGTATCTAAGTACAATGAAGCTATTACTGTTCGTGATATGCATACACTATTTTTATTCAACTCTATGTGTCATTGTAACTATTTAGTAAAATGAAAATGTTTGAATACAAATTATCCTCTACTTTTTTACGAGGTACTAACTTCCTGGTTTGGTAGACTTAGTAACGACTCCTTACCGCCTTCAAAACAAGTGCTGTAATCACTCTAAATTAGAGAAGTCGTAAGGTACGAGTACTTTTGTATCGCAACAAATTTGTACAACATGCTGGAAACTCATGTTTCCTATCTATACGGTGAATAAAACATGTTTTGCAACAATAATCGTGTATCGCCGCAACACAGGGTTGCCACATCTATCACTCAATTTCGCCAGTGGAAATAAAAATATTCCCAAACTCTCACTTCTCTTTGTTCCTTTTAAGATGACAGGTATCCTTATTTGGCACGTGCTAACTTGGTCACTATGACAGGTAGAAGGTTCCATCAAACCGAATAAAATTTTCTTTCAAAAAATACAAATAACTGAGATATTTGACATGAAATACAACAGTGTAACTGTACTAGAAATAGTAAGTGTCATAATTTGACAGTTTTTAACTGGGTTCCTATGACAGCTAGGAGGTTTGTTCAAACGTCAAGATGTAGCTCGTAATTTTAGCTTTCTACTAATTAAACACTTTTTTTAATTAAAAATAACCGAAGTATCAATTGGGAAATAAAGCAGTGTAAGTAAACAAGTTTTATTGAAAATATCATAATTTGCCAGTTCTAATGTGGTCTCTGGTGTGGAAAACATCCCAATGTAGCTCAAAACTTCTACTTTCTTTAGTCAAGACAAATTTTTATGGAAGGAACACTACACCCTGTTGTACACACCAAAAGTTGCACATGCACAATCTTACTTTTAGGGTTTACTCTCACAGCAGATTTAGAGAAGATATATTGAGTTTCTCATAAACTGAAACTATCCCAAAAGGGTAAATATTTCTCCCGCAACAGATTTCTTCCCCTGGAAAAAAAAATCCACTATTTTTTGGTATAAATGCTCTAATCTGGTAACCCTGTCGAAACACGATTTTTTGTTGTATTCACTGGACTCCTACATAACTTTAGAACTTAACACTCAACAAAACATTATTACTATAAATACCGTATATTACCTAATTTAAGTATAATAATAAGTAATGGACAGGTCATTAACTAAAAGTCAACGGACTGGAACGAATTCTATATCACGGAAGCGCCATTGACACTGCCGTAGTAAACCAGGTGCACCGTCATCATTTTCAAAGAATAACGTAATTAACAGGTTCAAAGAAGCGCCGTTGATACGAAACTAAAAGTTGTCCTGGTTTTTGTCTGAACTATTCTCGAGGAAGTGAAAATAGCATCATCTAGATTAATTTTAAATTACTATCATTAATCATAAATACGAAAGTGAGATCCGTCGTTTATAATAACAGGAACTAGTGTGTATGTATGATATGCTTAAATCCGCCAATTAAACTAAGTGTCACGTAGATTATTATTACTTTAATATTCTTTTAGAGAAAAGGGATCATACCAATTATAAAACTAGGTTTTCGGAAGAATTAATAATGTGAATTAAAGTGGGTCATTGTTTGTTTTCAATATATGGAGTGTTGTAAAAGAAGAAATTGCTTGCATTTTATCTAAACTAGTGATGGGTAAATTACCGGTAACGAAAAGGTTTTATTTTACCAGGAAAATTGGACCAGTAATTAAAAAAAAAGAAAATTGGACCTTAAGTTACTTACTAATAACTGTATTTCTGACAGTTCAAATTTTGACATCGTTTTTCTCCTGACTGTGTTAAATTTTGCAGTGTTCTATTAGGCTATTGGATAGGAAATTTAATGACAATTCCAAAAATGTTGTTAAAACAGTCATTTTCTCACTACAAGTGGATTTTACAGGTGATTTTATCCCTGACTGTTCTTTCAAACTGTTTTTCTGGCAGTTTTCACAAATTTTGACACCGCTTGCCTCTCTGACTATACCAAATTTCGTACTGTTTTCTTAGGTTATTGGATAGGAAATTTAATGGTTATTCCAAAAATGTGCTTAAAACAGTCATTTTCTCCCTTCAAGTTTGTCAAAATGTGCTCAAAATTACAAAAAGCAGAGTTTAGAAAAGTTTTCTTGTAGTATTCGCTACAAAACATATTTCTGAGATTTATGAAGTTCTTATTAATAGTGGTCACGTGACTGCCTAACTAAATTATCCTCCAAAAACCACGTGATTTCTGTCACATGTCAAAACTGTCAACATTTGCCTAGAATTTGCAAGAATTACTGTTTAACACAATTTTCTTACAGTTTTCGAAACAAGACTGTGTTTCTGGGATTTATGACAGTTATTTCGACAATTGTCAGTAAATTACTGGTAAATTACTAACTATTTAAAAAATAATATCTTCATATTTGCGTAATTTTTTAGAAACCTATTATTTGTCATAATTTAAACATGAGATAATAAAGAAAAGTGACAAAAAGCTGAAAATGCTATTTTTTTACTATTTTTTTAGGTTATTGGATAAGAAATTTAATGACAAATTCAAAAATGTGCTTAAAACTGTCATTTTCTCCCTTCAAGTCAAAATGTGCTTAAAAATGACAAAAAACAGAGCTTAGAAAAGTTTTCTTGTAGTATTCGATACAAAACATGTTTCTGAGATGTATGAAGTTTATTTTGATAGTGGTCACGTGACTGCATAGCTAAATTATTCTCCAAAAATCACGTGATTTCTGTCACTTGCTCTTTAACACAGTTTTCGAAACAAGACTGTGTTTTCGAAATTTATGACAGTTATTTTGACAATTGTCAGTAAATTACTGGTAAGTTACTAATTGTTTAAAAAATAATATCTTCAGATTTGCGTCATTTTTCAAAAACATATTATTTGTCATAATTTAAACATGAGGTAATAAAGAAAAGTGACAAAAAGCAGAAAATGCAATTTTTTTAGAAAAGGTTACTTTTTTATTGAAAAAAAGTTATAAGATTGTTACTCAGTTGTTACAAGAATCACTTTGTCAGAAAAGTTGTACTTAATTTATTTTAAGATTCATAAACCAAAATCTCTAAAACAATAAATAACAAATCAAAACACCTTTTATTCAGTGTTTATGGTATTTTTCAGGAATTTGTTTTGCCAATATTGACCGAAAATGACTTAAAATTATTTACAGTTATGACAGGAAAATGATATATTTCAAGCAAATTTCAATTAGACCCGTAAATTCTGGTCAAATTGGAATTTACTGGTAAAATTGGTACATTTTTCTGTTACACACTCTGCTAGTTGGGTTTACTGTCTCACCATAACAAAAAGGTTGGTTGGAAAAATGGAATTTTGCACTGTTTTCAACTAAGTTGAATATAACATTAACTTTACTTAAGCTTCTATCTTACCGTTAAATAACCTAATCTGAACTCAGTCATTTGGCTTACTTTGAGCCGCTACTCCAGAATGGAAGAGCATATATCTGACATGTAATTCAAAATTATATAAATATTAAAAGCAAAATATTTTCCCAATTTCAATTTCATCCAGTTTGAAATATACTGCTACAGCTAATAACATATACTCACTTAATGTGAGCCTTTGACAAGTTTGGGCGGAGCAGATGATGATACATATGCATCATCCGTAATTGAGCCAGTCAGGTCCAGCGGAAAAATATACCAACTTGAAACAAATTAGGTCTTACAAGATTATTCTCCCGGGTCCTAGACAAATGACTATATTCACTCAAAGGCGACACCACGGGGGCCCTAAGCAGCATACCATTCTTCTGCAACAGTATACCGTGCGTCAAGTAATCAAATGTTTTAGATAAGTCACACTGCTGCAGAGTCCTCCGCTTAATAAATTTAATAAGAGATTAATCACAGCATTAGGTATGCTTCTACCCTGTTGAGTATCTCGTATTTTTATGATTTACTATCTTAAGGTACTCACGTAAAAAAGTCGTTTACCAGCTTGCTGGCCATCAGCACGTACCGTTTACTTAACGTTTAAATGCTTGTAGATATAATCAATAACTATCGGAACTTGTTTTGTTACAAGCGTTAATTGGCGCCGACTATTTGACCGAAATGAAATGTGACTTCTTGGCGGCTTACTATCGATGCTGGTGGCAAGATATCACTAATCTTAAAAATATGAATTATTAGATAGTATCTGATATTTGGATATACATATAGAATATTTTGAATTTTTCAATAGTTTCATTAAAAACGTCTTACGTGCTTTTTCAAACTTAGAAATAACAACTTATTCTTGGTATTTTGAACAAAGTAATTTGTTTACGAATACTTCTGCCAACCAGTTTCTATAATCATTTCATGATCATTTCCCTTGTTGAAGAAGTTCAAATGGTATGTCAATGGCGATTGAAAACTCAACAGTTGACATCTATTATTAGTAGTAGCTCTTTATTTTTTCATGGATTTGGTCAATTTCATCCACTTGCATCTTTCATACAGGAAAAATAAAGTATCTCAAAATATCTTAACAGGCAAATGCAACTCTTAAGCAGGCATTACACGAAGCAAATATTTGCTTAACCCAATAAAAAGAATTGCTTGTCAGTGTAATAATGAAATATTTGCTTTGATTATTTCTTGAAAAATATTTGCTGTCCTGTTTGTCAAACAATCGCTACTCGTTTAGCAAACAGGTTTTGAGGAAATATTTGCTAGTTTTATGTAAGCTACCCAAACTTATCAAAATTGAATCAATAGTTTTTAATTTATGTATCAATAAGTATTTTACTGTGACATGTTCTCCTATAAGTAAATAAGCAACACGGATAAAATCATTATACTCGGGGATTTCAACGCCAGAAGCCAGAATAGACAGGAAAGTCATACCAGGCATAAAACAAAAATACAATGAAGAGATAACCAACGAAAATGGAGAACTCCTGATAGGCTTTGTGCGAGAAACGAACTACGAATAAACAACACGTATTTCCCTTACAATGAGCAACATAAATACACATTTAGTAACACCAGAGATGATTGACTACGTAATAAGTAACAGAACAATCACACCATCACAAGTAATAGATGTAAGAGCACGAACCTCAGCGAACATAGACACAGATCACAACCTACTACTGTGTAAAATGATCAAGAAAAAACCCCACAGGATCAAAAAAGCAACCATCGAAAAGTAATATTGAATCACTGACAGATGATGGCACGAGAAGCCTGTATGAGAACCGATTAACAAATAAACTGAAAGGACTTAATACGCTGGAGTGTGATGTGCATGGAGAGCTGTTGGAATAAAATCAAATTAGGTATCGTAGAGACAGCCGAAGAATCCATTGGTAAATAAAAAGTCAACATAAATGGGACCAATAATAGCAAAAAACCCTGGTTCTGTCACGAAGTTAGAGAACTTTCACAACAGAAAAATAAATCCTACCTCATATACAGGAGCTCACCAACGCCAGAAAAACACTCCGAATATACAGAACTGAGAAACAGAATCAATGCCAGAATCAGAGCCATAAAACGAGATTACTGGGTAAAATTTACAAGCGATATGGATCACGACCTATATGGAGCACAGAAGAAAGTCTGGAAGATGCTCAAGAACAGGACAAAGCCAATAAATGAGTTTGTGCAAACAAATAGAGTCACCAAAGATGTATGGGAAAAATACTTCAGGAAACTCTATAACACCAAGCCATAAGCATCGAAAACTACGAGACAAACCATCAAATAACACTGAACGAAGAATAGGTAATGGCAAAAATCAAAAAATTTAAAAACAGAAAAGCTCCCGGGACAGACCTTATCCCAAACGAACTTCTGAAATATTCCGAGCCTGAACTAGGAAAACATCTAAAAATCCTCTACAACAAAATTTTAGAAACATTGGAAATACCTACGGAATGGCACAAAAGTATAACTATCCTTATATTCAAGAAAGGACAGAAGACGCACCCAGACAACTACAGGGGCATAACGCTGCTGAACAAAAGCATGAAACTCTTTACCGGTATTCCGAAGGAAAGACTTGAAACACAAATAACAATCAGGGAAGAACAACAAGGCTTCAGACGAAAAAGATCCACGACCGACGCCACATTCATTATCAAACAACTAAAAGAAAAATCAATCGAATTTAATACCCCAGCATATGTCTGCTTCATCGATTTGACCAAAGAATTTGATAGGGTTCGCCTCTCCGACATCATAAATATACTGATAGAGAAAGAAACGCCAGACAACATCGTAAGAGCAGTCCGCAGTCTCAATATGAACAACATGACTACAGTAAAGGCAGGAGACACTTATACGACGAAGAGATATCGACACCAGAAGGCATCAGACAAGGTGACAGCCTTAGCCGTACTCAATCTCCTAATGGACAGAATTATAGAGGAAGCATCATCACTAAATATGGGATACCGAATGGGACAGAATAAAAGAATCAGCATGGTATGCTACACCGATGATGCAGCGGAAACGAAGGACAATCTACAAAGACAACTACACAAATTCTGCCAGGTCAGCCAAGCGATGAACATGACCATATCTATAGAAAAAACGAAAAGCATAACCTTTGCTAAAGATCCCATAAGATGTAAGCTGGTAGTTCAGGACAAAATCATCGAGCAATTCTCACAATTCAAATATCTGGGTATGGATCTATCGAGTTATCACGACTCTATGGGGCGAACGAATACATGCGAAAGGATAGCAAGGTCAGGATCTATAAGACTTGTATCAGGCCAATCATGAAATACGGAATAGAAATCAGAGAAGAAACCAACCAAACGAAAAGAATGCTTCAAGTAGCCGAAATGAAAACGCTCAGGACTATCATGGGAAAAACAACAAAACTGACATTAGGGAACAATGTGGGGTGCAAGACATCGTAAGGTGGGGGAGACAAAGAAACAGATATTGGTACGCTCACGTGAGAAGAATGGAAGAGGGAAGACTGCCACGCATCGCACTTGAATAGGGTAAATTGAATAGGGAAAAGAGCACCCGGAAGAGATGGAGGGACAGCTGGCAGTCCACCTCCCAGGAACTAATCCAGAGGAACCTACAAAACTAACAGATCGCGAGATCTTAAATATTAATAAGAAGAGAATGAGAAGAAATAGATGTTCTCCTATTATACAGGGTGTCCGGAAAATACGTGTACAACGTTTGACGACAGACTCCTGACGTCAAAATATGTCGATCTAAGCCGACTTAGTTATATACAAAATTGTCTCGTTTAGCCGGTAGAGGGCGCCAAAAATTTGTGAAAATATTGGGTACAATTTCATTTCTTAAAGAGTATTGATAAGTGTATTCAGCAAGATGGCGGTCATTTTACACATTTGCTTAAGTAATGTTTTTGGTTTACTTAGTTTCTTACAATAAATAATTTCAACTTTATTATACCTACTTTGATGTATGCAGGTAATTGT
Organism: Ips typographus; assembly: GCF_016097725.1. NCBI lineage: Eukaryota > Metazoa > Arthropoda > Insecta > Coleoptera > Curculionidae > Ips > Ips typographus. The sequence continues at coordinate 6,661,049 of NC_138426.1, read as the reverse complement.
AAATTTTTTTTTTCTGGCGAAACAGCTCATCCACCGGGAAATATTAAAGAGGTAAAATAGCTTCAAAATACTTCCGGTCACTCGACAAAAATATCTGGGTTGTCATAACGCCGTTCATATAAAAAATGAGGAGAAATGTTGACGTATTATATCACTTTTATAACACTTCCACTTATTTACAGCCGGTGACTATACTACTAGAAAACGTCATTTTATAGTATTAGTCTACATACTAAAATTCATTAAAATCCATTAGCAGGTTTTCACGTAATTTAGTAAATAACCAATATTTTTACAAATTTTTGACGCCCTCTACCGGCTAAACGAGACAATTTTGGATATAACTAAGTCGGCTTAGATCGACATATTTTGACGTCAGGAGTCTGTCGTCAAACGTTGTACACGTATTTTCCGGACACCCTGTATATAAGTATTAACTAACTTAACTTAACTTAACTATTAAGTAATTACAACGGATTTGAAATCCTTAGAAGGCAATAGCTAAAACAAACAAATTCATTACCTGAGGCACACATATTATAAATTCTTGTTCTAGTTATATGCTCCTGGATATTAGACATTAAACTTCCCCTGGATTGCACAATGGCTTCGCTGGTGTGTTTTTGAAAGCTTTCATCTTTTTGCACACCATTCAAGCTGATCCTTTGGACGTTAGATTTAGAAATGTCAAATCAAAAAAGCACGTTATTAAAAAAACATACATTGAAGACCATTGAAGGTAATAATGTTTTTCCAGCCACTTTCTCCTTCTGGAAATAGTCTAAGTCGTGAAATAAGAATTTGTTCCTTTTCACTATATCGGAAAGGCATTTTGAACACAAATAACAACACTACTTGAGACGACACGCGCTATTTAGTAGCAAAACTGATCAAAACGTTAGTAAGTATAATGTTATAATTCACATATTTTTGTGTGCAAATTGAATGCAAATGTGAAGTACAAAACAACAGGAATTTGTCACATCAAATTTGTTCTGTTTGGTTCTGGTTTTTTGCCTAGAGATCGACCATATTCTACATAGAATCAGCCAAACTAAGCAGGCTATCAATTTATACTACTATTATTCATTATATACAATTTATAAATCTTTTCCTAAGTACTAAACGTTTTCACAATTTTGTGGCATTTGGAATTTGAGTGGGAAAGTCAACTTAAATAATAAATCATTAAACTAAACACTATAGCAGAATCACGGTGATAAAAGTCCCGGCGTTTAGTGATTCTAACGCATTATACACTTGTAGAGCTTAATTAACACACTAAGACTAATTGTAGAGGCTATTACACCATTTACGGCAGTTTTCATCTCGGGCGTTTATGCATTTTTAAACTCCATTAAACTGTGAAATGGATTTCACCAAAATTTGAGTCCTAGTTTGTGTATTAACAAGTTAAATTACTAATTTCCTCATTACGTTTCTTCAAATTAAATGTGTAAAAAAAATGTTGTAAAGCGTTGTTTTCAAGCGTTTTTGCGACAACTCAATGATGTCATGATATTTCTTAGGGCTTTTTCATAAATAATTTCTCTACGTTGTTTCTTTTTTTTCCACACTTATATACCGGACATACAAAGTGTGTGCCACTATTTTCGTCCATTCTTGAAGTCACACAAGTAGTGTTTTATCAACTGTAACAATAACAATTATTTACAATGCATTCCCTGAACTGTATAGAAAGCACATATCTTTTCTCTTTTTGAATAATGCAATAGTTTTGCACGCCATTATTAAATAACAAACACTAAAATGTTTTATAAACGCAGAATAACAATATAAACACAAATAATTGTTTTGAGGTTATGTGACATACCGGCTTTCAGCTGTAGTGTGTTATTATTTTTCGATTTTACGACGATGCCAGTGTTTGCAATTTGACATTAACCATGTTTAGAAACAGCGTTTAGAGGAAACTGAGTTTTGTTAAACTGCGTTTTCATTGTTTTTGATAATAACTCGTTTTAAACGCATGGTAAGATGGTATGTTAATTGTGGCGACTATTAGGTTGGATCAACCTTTTTGAAACAAAAATACTTTGTTTAAATCATTACACTTGACATATTCTCAGCAATGAATAAAAATAGTGTAAACATAGCAGGAACGAGCAAATGGTACAAAATAAGGGACAAAATTGGTGTTTGCATATGGCGGCCGTAAATTTCCGGTTGGCACTGTCAGAATTCAGAGGCGTAACGGTCGGGTCAAAACCATAATGTTTTTTTTGTTGTACTTTTGTAAAAAGTTTGTTTTTTGTATGAATTTATCGAAAGCTATCAAGTTCTTCGGGCAGGTTTTCTACAAGAGAGAAACAGTAGTAAAACCCGTTAAAATAAAATTGGAACTAAAAAGTTATTAACCCGCAACAAAATATTAGAGTATAAATTCAGTTTATGTTTCACCTATCCATTATTAATACATAATACCTTGGAAACAGTGTAAGTTATAGAGTCTATAACAACCTGAGGGCATAATAGGTGGACATTATCATAGCGCTCCAAAACCTTTTTAAAAATTAACAGTTGCAGTTTCATTGTTCTATGCTATAAAAACTTCGTATTCCCTATCCTAGGATGCTCTTGACTTACTTCGTAATAAACTTTTATTAGCTTGTGCTTCATTTTCTTTTAGATTTTATAAAATTTTGTCCAGATTTTGCCATTTTCACTGACTGACCGGACTAGTCACATCATTCAGATAAAATAAACTCTAAACAACATAGCGGTAAAGGTATACCATACTGTTCAATGCCAGAAACAGTAAATAATTGCTTAATTAGGTGAAACATAAAACATTGTATGCACCACAGGCGTTAGGGCGAGTATAATGTCCATCAGGCCGAAATCTGTCCCTCGGGCCATTATGTTCTCTCTAACACCCTTGGTACATAAATAGCTATAACGTTTGAATAGTTCTGTAATTATTCGGGTTACTAAGATTTTTGTCTCAATATTTTTTAAATTAATTTTGTAGAAATCTGTATATCTATTTCTCCTTCTTGGTTTTACTTGACAGTGAACACCCATTTACAATCAACTACTGTTCCACTTTTAGGTCATGTTAATTTTATGATCAACAGCCTCTCGCCAAACTGCAAAGTCATCTCTTGTTTTAGCTTCCTCTAGACTGGTAGGTGGATAACTAAGTTGGCATTTTCCTTTCTCTACGTTGGTTTTTGTCTTGTTATTCATTATTTTCAACTTTTTCTTCCCTATCATTAATCTCATCAGTTGTTCCTTCCTCTTGTTCCTGGCTTCGTCCCTGTGCTTGTTTTTCCATATTATCAATCATACTCACATTTTCTATGTTCATGTCAATAATTGTTTCTTCTAGCCTTTCTTCTTGTAAATTAATAATTCTCTTACTCTCATCAAACACTACATCCCTACCAAATTCCACTTTTAGTGTTTCAATATTCCACAGTCTATAGCCATTATGAGTGTAGCCTATCATAATGCAAACTGTCCCTCTAGGATCTAACTTGCTTTCCTGCTTTTGTTTTGGTATGTGTGTGTAAATGACCTAAAAATTCTTAAATTTGGTTTCCTGCTGTAGAAAATTTCTGCAGGTGTTATTCCATTCCCTAAACCAGCTGTGGGATTTCTATTTGTCAGATAAGCTGCACAAAGTAGTGCCTCACCCCACATGTATTTCTCAAGTTTTGATTCCAAAATCATTGCTCGTGCCTTTTCAAGTAAGGTCCTATTCAATCTCTCTGCTTTCCCATTGAGCTGCGGTGTGTAAGGTACATTCAAAAACCTCACTTTTATGCCTAATTAGATATACAATACAAAAATGTGAAAAATCATCTAAAAAGGTGACAAAATAACGTTTCCCATCATGGGTTTCAGGTGGTAAAGAACCACAAATATCATAGTGAATCAATTCCAAAACCCTTCTCGATTTTGGATCACTTTTCTTATTAAAAGATAACTGAGTCATTTTACTTTGAACACACACTTTACCAATTGGTTCCCTATTTGTAGTAACATTTTTACACACAAAACCTGTAACCATATTATTTGACAACTTTATCATATTCTGATATCCTAAATGCCCTAAGCGCTTATGCCAAGTCATCAAATCAGTTTGTTTATTCAATGTTAATGCTGAACATTGACAATTGGTTGCTTCAAACTTCTTTAACTTTTTTTATGAATTCTATTCCCAATGGCAATGTTCTGCATTCCTTTATTAATAAACACTTTCCCTGCTCAAACAATACATCAAATCCAGATCTTTCAACTTTTTGTACTGATGTAGCATTTAACTGTTCCTAGAGCAGCTTCTCCACTGGTCACCATGCATGCAGAGGTCAGGAATGCCAAAAAGCCTCCTCTTCTTGGTACTGGTCAGCTCTGTCCGCATTATGACGTCGAGATCCCCTATTGTTGTTTTCCAGCAATTTGACCTTTTATGTTCAGCCTTCCCACAGTTATAACAGTTGAATTGAATGTGTTGTCTCTGACCCATATTTTGACCATTCCCTTCATTGATAATTAGCTTTTTCTTCAAAAATCCTTGACTTGCAATTCCTTTGCGCTGAAACACAGCTTCCAAAGTCTTCCACATTCCATAAGTAGTTTTCTTGTCCTCTTATCCTGTCCTCTGATCCATTTCATCATTTTCTAAACATTTTTTGACATCATTACTGTCTAGAATAGTTTACATCCTAAACTTCCAGTGGTCATAGTCCTTTCCACAAAATTGTGATATGCCCAACTTTTCCAGGGCTAACTTTTCTTCTGACGCAGCAATTTTTAATTGAATGTAGATCTCACACTTCCAGGAAGAACTACATATACATGACTGGGCCCATAACCTGTAGAAATATCAGTTCTTTAAGCCCAATATTTTTACAAATTCAAAGGGTGTTTTACTGTCTTTCTTATAGAAAGACAACCGGCAAGTGTGTAGTATATTTTTGCAAATATAACATTCTTGCTTCTGAGGATGTGAAGAGATAATGTTTTTCTTCCATTGTTATTCATACACTTCCACGTAGATATATTTGCTACTGGGGTATTACAGTTTGGTAGAATTCGGTAAAAAACGACACAAGAAACAGCATTACACCCGTTAGAAGCGATATAACACCAATTGTCGTGGCATGGTAATATTGGATACTAATCATCAATGGAGTACTTTTATTGTCCAACTTTAGTTCGATAGTGTATGAGTTTACAACGCTGTTACCGCATCAATATCACACAGAGTTGAGAATGTTTTGACTTTAAAAAAGCATAACTGTCAGTAATATATTACACATATACACAGTTTACTTATCAGTGATATATTGAAAAGCAGATGTTCCCACTCGAAATACAACGATAAACCAAACCCAGACAGGAGCAGAAACGAAAATCTAGATCTCAATTACTTGTTGCAATGACTAATCTAGGTAAGACTTAATATGTTTGTTGTGGTCGAGTGGAAACGAGGATGATAAACATCGCAACGATGCTTTAACATCGTTTTGTCTAGATCTGACCGCCATATGGCGGTTTATATAACCGACCATCTTGTGATACATTCTCGGTTTTGACTTGTGAAGTTATCTGGGAAGTATCTGTTGCACCAATAACCGTATAATACAGTTGTAGCAGTTATTACGGCATTATAGTATCATTTTTAAGAAACTAGGGAAAAACGACATCGTTAGCTTTTATTGTTTGGTAGAATAAAGCAGAATTAAAAATTGAGCGTAACGGAACCTTGGCATGGGACCAAAGTTGGTAATTGTAAAGAATTTTGTCTTCAGTAAACTGAAAACACTTTAACCAAATTAATGCTATATCCAACAGTTTAAATTAACACTGATCAAACTAGTCGATGTCTAAAAATAGAAAACGATATCAAGATTTTCACCTGAACAAGGAATAAAAATAACAGTGACAATCATAATATGTTACTAAATCAGGATCTTGGCAGGAAATATTGACTTTAGTCACTGCAGAAGATACTTCAATCAAAATGTTCACAATATTACAGTACATTATTCAGGCTCTATCTGATTGAAATGGAGCAATTTACGCCTACGGTATGTGTTATTGATGCTATAAACAGATTGTAGCAGGTAATAAAATTTAACTGAAAGACGGCCAGATGTTTAAAAACAATTTTTTTAAGTGTAAAAAAATGTAATAAGTCGAATTATCAAAAAGCAAGAAACTTAAATAAAACAAAATTAGAAATGGGCGTAAATTTACCATAACCGGTTATTTACCGATAAGGCAAAGTAAAATTGAAATTGAAATTTCCTTGGAAGATATCGTTTTCCTGTGATAGTTGTCATGTCACTTTAGGTTAAAGCTGTTTTGATTTGTTATTTATTGCTTTAGAGATTTAAAAGAACCGTCTTGAGCTCCTCTTTCCAGTAAAATTGAGCAAAAATCTGAATCACCACACTTTTCATGCACTCTACGAAAATTTCAGGGATGAGTTGAGCAGTTCTTTACGAACATTTTTTGTCTCTATTTAAATTTTTTGCAACCTTCACCGTTTCTGAGTTATTAAGCAAAAACTGGTTTAATAATAATACAACTTAAAAGCAGTTGAAATTGTGGTTTAAAATTTGAGCACTCTGTAACTTCGTTATTTTTGTGAGTTCAGGGATGTTGAACCACCCAAATTAACTGACTTAAGCTCTTCTTTCCAGTGGTGTAGAGGAAAAAATTCTATGTGAAAAATTGCGTACAGGGTGACCAAAAACAGTCAATTACCATACTATTCATGATCACCCTGTATACTGGACTCAAAAACGATCCTGCATACTTACGGTGCTGAGTTAAAGAGTTGATTAGAAACATTTTTGAATTCTAGCAAATTTTTCGTAACTTTGACCGCTTTCGAGTTATTAAGCAAAACTGGTTTAATGCTACAAATATTCAAAGCAGTTGAAATTGTGGTTTGAAATTTGAGCACTCTGTAACTTGGTTATTTTTGTGAGTTCAGGGAGGTTGAATCACCCAAATTAACTGACTTGAGCTCCTCTTTCCAGTGGTGTTGAGCAAAAAATTCTATGTGAAAAATTGCGTACAGTGTGACCAAAAATAGTCAATTACCATACTATTTTTAATTCTAGCAAATGTTTCGTAATTTTGACCGCTTTCGAGTTATTTACTTACTTTCGGTTTAATGTAACTCGGTTATTTTTGGGAGTTCAAAAGAACCGTTTTGAGATGATCTTGAGAGAGATCACTTGCCACTTGAAGTGAGAAAATTATAAGCACATTTTTGAAATTCTTATTAAATTTCTTATCCAGTAACTTGAAAAAACACTACAAAATTTAGTATAGTCAGAGAGAAGACTGGTGTCAAAATTTGAACTGCCAGAAAGACAATTCAAAAAGACAGTCAGGAACAAAATTGCCTGTAAAACCCACTTGGAATAAGAAAATGACAGTTTTAAGCACATTTTTGGAATTCTCATTATATTTCCTATCTAATGACATAGAAAACACTACGAAAATTTTTCTGGTGAAGTAAAATATTTACATAAAACATTTTAGTGTAAGTCAAGTCTAGTCTCTTCTCTAGTTTTCCATCTTTCTTGATCTTATACTGCCTTACAAAGCAAGAAAATTTTAATCCAAAAAAAAATGGGAAAACAAGAGTAAATAGACTATCTCGTCTTGTTTTACAAGAAAAGGCAAGAATTGACAAAAATAAATTCCCAAAAGAGCGATAGTCTTGTATTGTTGAATATCTAAGAACAAATTCAAATTATTAAAAAATGTTAATGTGGTTTACAAAAACAAATGTTTTGTTGTAGTCAACATTTTGAGACATATGACTGTGATTTAGCAAATGCATTTAATTTATGCCTCAAATGCCGACAATACAATTACAGAAATACAAGAGTATCTTGTTGGATATTTTAGCAGAATGAACCTGAACAAATCCAATTTAACTACACGAAAAATTTGTGTTAATTGATAAATAATTGTTAATTGGATTAAGGTGCACCTGATCTGGCTTGAAGGGCACGTCACCTGTCGGATGTATCGAAAAAAATGAATAAAAAAATGTTTTATAAATTATTAAAGACTGGCGATTTTTTTAACCGGAGCAGCAGCGTAATTTCAATTTGTAAACGAACTACAACTTTTTAAAAGATTAAATTATCGTTACAAGGTCTCAAAAAAAATTTATTAATTGGTCCGAGAAGCAGTGCCTTATCTTATTTGGGAAACACTTTCGTGGTTTCGATTAATTGGCCCGATCTGAGAATCATTCTTCAGAGCAGTTGACTTTTTATACTATTTTGTAAAAACCAAAAATTATGAAGCAAATTGGTTGATATAGAAAGTTGCAGTAAGGACCTGTTTCAAAAATTTTGTTAGTTTTATTACTTTTTTATTATTATTACTTTTGTAGAGGTGCCTGTGATAACTTGATTAATCAATATACTAAAAGAATGTGAGGGTGTTTGGAGTCTTTATGAGCTTTGCCAGCATATTGAGTAAAACAACGGAAAATGCGTCAGTTGATACCTTTTTTAGACTTCTCCATGTCGAAAAAGAGAATTTGTAACTATCTTGTGTTTCTGAATGTTTTCTCAAGATCTGTTTGTTGAATAAACTACTTGGATTCTCCTTTTCCAGGTGTTCTCATGGTTTTTTTTATCAGTTTCATACATCCTATTATATATTTTTAATCTAGAAACGTTTTTGAATATGTTTACACTACACGTCATTCACAAATTCTTTGTTGTTCAATAAAACTCATTAGTTGTATATTTAGAGCAGTCCGATGCCTTTTCATGCCAAGAAACACAATTTGAACACTTTTAGACCTCTACAGACTACTGTTAAAGTTCTTTGTGATGACGTGAGCGACTGACATGACATTTATAAATATTTAGAGTACTCTTAAGGTTTTTCATATCTAAAAAAGCATCTTGGAACTTGGTTTGTTTTCTTCAAATCTGTTCAGGTCCTTATTGTTCAATAAGACCAGTTGAACAACATTCTTGGTTGTTTTAAGGTACCTTATGAGTGATACGTATCACTACTTTCTTCGTGTTCACAAAGACAAACTGGGAATTATTTGGACCCTCATATCTGAATGCGACAATTTCGTCACGAAACGTCGCACCACAGATGGTGTTTTTTTATTATTTGGAGCTTTCTAAAGCTTGTTTATACCCAGGAAAACAATTTGAAATCTTTTTGGATATTTCCCACACATCAGGTCGTTCATAGACACTCCCAGCTCTTCTGAAACTTCTTTGATTTACTTTCCTTTAAAAATACAACTCTGTCAAAGTAACTATTTGCATATTTAAAACTTTCTGAAATTCTCTTATTTAAAAAAAATAACTTTGAAGCCCTTTGGAACATTTCCAGGTTCGTTCAGTTTTTTTGTCCAAGAAGACAACTTGAACTTGAACATCATTCTTTTATTATTTGAAGCCTTCACAGCTTCTTTTGTGTCCAAAAAGGCAAATTTGGAAAACATTATTTGTTAGCTTGGAGCTTTCTTAAATTCCTTTCTATTCTTCTTTCTAAAACTGCTCTCTCTCCTTCTTGTAGAGAATACTACAACTTGCGTATCTCTAACCGTTTTCAAAATATTCGACTTTTTCGACTTGGAATACTCTTTCACCTCCTGCTAACCGAAATACGATCAAACATATACAGGGTCCAAAAATTTAAAAATACGGCCCCTAATTAAAAATTATGGCTTTACCAGAACTGTCTATGAACACAGTTTCAGAAATATGAAACTAGTGTAAACCTTATTAGTTGGATGCAAAAAGTCATTCTGAACATTTTCGGACTCTTGCTAAATTTCCGTATCTTTAACCGTTTTTAAGATATGCGACTTTTGGCTTTTTTTGAAAATTGCATTAAAAATTTTAAACTTCTGTATCTCGGTTATTTTTCGGATTTCAGCGACCGTAAAAACTCAAAATATTTCTATTGAAAAGTTTCATCTCGCGCGAACCGCAGTACGTTATATAATGTACGTTATGTCCAAATATATGTCCTAAATATATGGGTGTCCAAAAAATTTAAACTGTCAGAAGGGACTGAGTTTACACCGTGTTAGCCGTGTAAACCTAGTTAGCTGGGTGCAAAGAGGCATTCTGAACATTCTTGGTCTCTTGCTTAATTTCTGTATCTTTAACCGTTTTCGAGTTATTTGACTTTTTTTGTAAATTGCATTAAAACTTTGAAAATTCTGTATCTTGGTTATTTTTCGGATTTCAGGAACCGTAAAAAAACCCAAAATGTTCGTCTTCAACTGCTCTCTGATTTGCTGTTAACCGCGACACGATTATACGTATACAGGGTGACCAAAAATTTAAATAAAAACCATTTTAAATCAGAAATAAAATGTTCGCTTGAACTACTTTTTCACCGCCTACAAACAGTAACGCGATTAAACATATACAAGGTGCTCAATAAATAAAAAAGACTGCCTTAACCTAATAGCTGTTGTGCAACATCTGGCCATCAGAGAATTGGGATAGATGAACAAAAAACAAAACTTCACCATTTTCTTACCTTAGCCTAACCTCAAAATTTGTACAAACCTGTCTAACGACCGTATAACATACGGAAACATAACTAAAACACAAAGAGAGTCTGGAAGATGCTCGAGAACAGAAAGCCAATAAATGAGTTTGTGCAAACAAAAGAAATTACCAAAGATGTAGGGAAAACATACTTCTGGAAACTCTATAACACCGAAGAAGCCATAAGCATCGAAAACTACGAGACAAACCATCAAATAACACTCGCTGTTCACCTCCCAGGAACTGATCCAGAGAAACCTGCCAAACTAACAGATCGCGAGATCTTAAATATGAATAAGAAGAAGAAGAAGAAGAAGAAGATAACTGAAACATTCGGTGGCAATGTAATTGGATACGAAGATTCCCATCCCTGTTACAGTGCACCAAAAGGAAAAATGACTGATACCATCCAGAAGATCGTCTTTTGCGGTATTGTCACATTTCCGCTCAAACTTAATCACCACGTTAGTAATACTCAAAAAGAAAATTTTTAGCCTTCTTGGACATCTCCACAGAGCAGGTTCTATAAACATGAAGCTTCTCAAGCTCCTTTAAGCTAAAATAGAAAACTTCGAGCTTTTTTTGTTCTTCTGCCGGTCTGTTTAAGGTTTTTTTTTCAAAGCAGACAACTTAAAAGTTCTTTTATAAACCTTTTTGTACAACGTATAATTTATTTTTTGAGTGTTTACAGCACCTGTTTTGGTAGGCGAGAAGGACTAGTTCCTGTCTAGTTTCTGGAAGCTAGGGATAACTAACCGGGAAGTTAATACCTGCTGTACTTACCGTTCAGACAAATTCCAAACTTTGTCATCGATCAGTAAAGCTTAGTTACTGATACTTAATATACTAATTTGTCCAGTAAGACAAATTTGTTTGATAAAAAAATTGGTTATGAAGGTTAATTCAAAGCAAGTTTTTAAAACTTAATTTTTTGCTAGCTATTGCTTAAATAATACATTATATTATAATATAATGAACAGAATACATTATAAACCGTAAATCATAAATATATCAAAATATTAAATTACATAAAAGCAGACATCTAATTCAAAATCGCTGGTGTTAATAAATGCAATAGTTTTACACACTACCTATAAACATCTTCGCAATACAATCTATTGGCATTAATACGAATTCCAAATAAGTTTAAAAACTCCATATTGTCTATAAAAGGTATGTGTAACTAGATGTTTTTTTTAATAAAATCTAATAAAGTCATTTTACCAATGATGAAAATGTAAATTACCACCATAAAACGACATAACAAACACTTACATTTTTGTACATAATCCGTGGTATAAATAAATCAGGACATTAAAATCAACAACATTCCGTGTAGGAATAAAATCAGAAAGGCAGGAAAAAGAACAACACAACAAATCTAAATTTGATATTAATAAACCAAACGATTCAACTTGTGATACGTCCGGTAATATCAATGTGAACTTACCATAAACGTAACATAACGCAGACCTTTAATTTTAATTTTTATTTAGATTTCAAAATAATATTGTCTGGAATGTGGGACATTTTTTTTTTATGACTGTTTATATTAATATGCTTATTACTCACTAGTTCTGAATAAATAATAATAACACCCATTACCTACCCGTGAGTAATGAGGTAGGCTTACTCACTGGTTCAGTTCATTCGTGGACACCACCGATATACATAGGTATGTATAGCGAAAATCGAAGTTAATGTTTTGAATGTAACGTTTGTGAATGTTTGCTTCCTGTGGCAAGGTAGAAGTTTTGACTTGCTAGTAGGTACATTTATTATATCTGGCTTTTTTTATGTTCGAAACCTGAAAACTGTCAAATTCAATCCCATAGAGTTACAAAACAACGAAACATAGTTGCAAAGTAACAATAGTTATTTGCGCAACTAGGGAGGAAAGTGCGACTTTTGCCCCCGCGAACAGTTTGAGATCCGACGCAAGAGCGCAAAAAGCAGTTTACTCCATAGTTGCGCATCTAATTTTTTCTACGGCCAATGTTATGTTTTATGAAAAAAAAACAGTAGAAATACTATGTTAATACCTGGCTGAAAAAGAAGGTTTGTCAATTTGTCAAAAAAGCGACAAACTGCCTTTAGACGGTGTGACTTTTTCTGTTCGCACTTTCCTCCCATGAGACGAAAATACATTCAGTCTCTCTGGCCTTAGATTCTTAAATCGAGGGAAGGGAGTTATCAAGAGAAAGGAACACATAATTTGACAGAGACCTTCTTTTGTCAACCAGTTCTGTCACATTCTATCAACATTTCTATCGGTAATTCTATTCCCTGCTTTCAAGAATTAAGGCCCTGGTGGCACTTTCACTCCCTAGGTAGTGAAAGTGATATTTCCATTTCTCAAATGAGGGAGGAACAGTCCTACTGTTACACACTATACTTATCAATATGCATTATTTTTGATAATTTTTCTTACGAATCCAAGTGTTAACGGCTATTTGAAACTGTTGGCTAACTGAAAACTTGTTGACTAAACTAGTATATTGAAAAGCAACTTGAGAATAAAGCGCATTCAATTCGCTTAATCTTATTGAAACTGACATGAATAGGTAATAAATCAACAAAATCATTGAACGCTGCAAACACGCTGTATAAACACAGTAGCCGGTTTATCTTCACCCACCTTGTCTTTATACTTAATTATACGCGTTTTGTAATAAATTATAATACTTTATAACAATTCAAAAAGTTGAAAAAGATCAGATACGATTCAATACAAAGTCTGCATCAGTTGCTGTTAACTAAATTATTTAAAACATCAACACTAATAAAAGATATAACATCTGAAGAAATAGATGTATATGAAAAGATCATCTCACCAATCCTTATTAATCTGTCTTCGTGGAAGATATAGTAAATAAAGTATTGTGGTCAAGGTAATCGTTATTTCTCCATTTAAGATCTTCAAAAACTTTGTCCGCTAGCTGCTGGAAAGGTGGCTGGGGAATTACAGAGTCCGAAGCTAGGTACATTGAATTCATACGAACCATGGCCTTGTGCTGTGAAAGCCGTATATTGTTTTGAAGAATTCTCGATCGGAATCTGCCAGTACCCCGAGAACATGTCCAGTGTTGGGAAGTATCTAGCGTTTCCTAGATAGGTCAATATATCATCTATCTGTGGTAGGGGGTAGCAGGATTTCTTTGTCACCGGGTTAATGGTTCTTTTGTAATCTACACAGAATCTGGTGAAACCGTCCTTTTTCTTGACTAGGACCACCGGGCTTGCCTATGGTGAATAACAGGGTCTTATTACCCCACAGTCTAGCACTATATTTCAATCCAAAACTTCAAAATTTAATAAAGTACTAATTTCTCTTATCCAACTCAGAAGTTATTGCTTCATTTAAAAACTCTTTCGTTTACGAAAACTCTGCTTCACTTACGAAACTCTTTCGTTTCGTTTCATTTAAAAACTTTCTCATTATTTCCGATAATACATCCTTAAATGGTGTGAATACACTTAATGTATGTGAACAAATAAGAGCAAAAACACGCGCATTCTGTATTATGATGCGTTGCTATTTATCAATAAAAACTATATTAGGCGAGGTAGTGAAAGGAAAGTGTGAAAATAAAAGTTAGATAGTACTAATGCCAATAATTTTAACATTTCCAGTCAATAAAAGTACATCAAATTCCTACTTAGTAGTTTTTTTAGTAGAAAGTAAAATGAGATAAAATAGTGAAAACTATAATAACCCAATCGATAAGTCAGTATTTCAGAAAAAGTAGAATAACTCTATAGTGGTACTTGAGTCACTATACATAAAATTGACGACGACAATGCCAAAGCTGGTATTATTACAAGTCAAGGTACATTTAATAATGTAAATTATACCTATAATAAACAGCGTTATGTGTAACAATTATTGAGAATTTAGCTAAAGATTACAAGCCAAGAAGAACTTGATCAAGCCGGTTTTACTTTCAGGAACCAACACACCAGATTGTCAATATTTTCTTAGTCAGTATGTATTGTATTAACTTTTCTTTCCTTTTTACTAAAAATATAGGGTAATTCACGCTGATGGTATATCACAAGTATCTAGAGAACGGCATCATTTTCAGTCTCTGGGCTTTTCAACCATGTGGTATTGTTTAACTGAAGACAAAAGGTCATATAAGCAAACCTTTTGAAACTTGAGAATTTAATTAATGTTTATATTACCGTTTTGCTACCAAATCCACCATTTTTATGAAATATCTAGGAAACGGTATTTCTCCTACTCTTCAACTTTGCTTGTGATAACTTCAGAGATGGGGAGAGTTATCTGGTTACCTGAGTCTCATACGCTTAATTGAGACTTGTTTTCATCACTTTCCTTCTTCGCCGTTATACTTGTCATCCTGTTATGTATAGTCTGCCAAGAATCCCTTTGTTTTAACCGCTATGCTAATAATATTGTTCGTGGTTATGCGTACCTTCAGTGTGGTTTCTGCAAGTATTTTGTTCTATCCATCTTTAGCGGTATCCTCTTGCAAGTTCAACACTATTCTTGAAGTGGACCTTAGCATAATTCGTATGAGGATTCACACCAGTTGACTGATTTTGATGACTTTCCACTTTCTAAGTCCGGTGAGGTCTTCGTGACAATTTTTGTATCTACTCGGTCTCCTAATACTATCACAAATAGTTTGGCCATTAAGTTTATTAAGCATAAGATTATGTAAGAGTTTGGTCGGACTATAAGAATCTGTTTGTAGGATCCTCTAACTTAGAATACATTTTGCTATCTTGTATTAGTTGAGACGATTCTGTTATTTTAGAAGGTGGTTCAAAGACTCAACGAACAAGTGAGGTTTTAGCGGCGTAAGGTTTTTTCTCTTTTTTAAAGCTTTGGCAGAGGAGTTGGTTTTTTCAACGGTATTTTGAGGTGGAACACTGTCTTACGTTTTTGTATCCAAGGTCCATAAGTTGAGGGAAATAGAGTCGGGACTAATTCTAACCGAAAGTCTTCTGGTATTGTCAAAGGTTTAGACGTCCCCATATTTTTCGAGTAATAGCCTTTAGCTCCATGTTTCTGTTTTGAAGTGCACGTATTTGCTGGTTTACTTCTTTTTTGTCATTGTGTGGTTTATAGAGTTTCAATCTCGAATTGGTTCACGTTGTCCTTTGGTAAAATGTCGTAGCTTTATGACATTGGATTCTTATGGTCACTCTGGGCAGCAACCAATAAAAAAAAGTTTTTCAGTCGTCTGTCTTACAAAATAAACGTCGCGTATGAAAACAAAATCTTCTTTTTCCTTTTCTTTAGTCTTCTTTCATTCGTTTTTGGACATAGGCCTCTCCGTGTCTTTCGCTTGCCGTTTCTGCTATCGGAACCAGCTCCGACCACTTCTTCCTTGATATCATATATCCATCGCATTTATAGCCTACCTCTACTTCTCGTTGTTTCTCGGGTCACCAAAGTACAAGTTGGTTCATTTTTAACTGTTCTGGCTTCTTGATTTCTCACTCTATCTCTAAATGTAATCCATATAGCGATATACGGCCGATAGCTTTTTGAATCACTATCAAGCGATCAGTTGTCGTCGCAATCCGTACGTTGTCACCGGTAGAATGTATTTATCATAGACCTGTCATTTCAGGTTCATTAGGATGTCTGTGTTCTTCAGTAGGTATGTGTTTAAGTTTGACATTCTTAACTACCTGATCGACTATGTTGATATGAGCATTGTCGGTGTTCATTGTTTTGGTCTTGCTTATGTTCATTTTTCGACCATATACTCGTACTTTTAGAAGCTTCATTCAATTGATGCAACATTTCTGTTAGTTCGCATAAGTTGGTGGAAAATGATGACAATGTTATCTGAAAAGCGTAGATTATTTAGGGATTATCAATCATTACTACTTTTTCTTCCAACTGAGGTTTTTTGAAGACTTCTTCCAAAGCCAAAGTGAATAGGTTTGACGATACTGTGTATTCCTTTGGTGGACTCCTCGGTTTAATTTGATTTTGTCTCGTTGTTTTTTTTGATGTTGTTTATTTGTATTAGGGTTCGCAATGTTTGTAGATGGTCAGTTGTGTTGTATTCACTTCGAAGCCCGGCTTCCTGCACTAGTTGATAGAAATCTAGTTTTCTTGAAAGACGGATCGTAAGTATATTTCCACTGTAACATTGCCTTCTCCCGGGCATTTACCGTTCTTCATCATGAACACAACTGTTCTTATTTCCTCCAGGGATATTTCTGAAAGGTCTTTTAAGGACAGGTAGCTTCTGCAGCAGATATCCCAGACAAACACCATTCCGTATAGAATTCTTCAGTGACTGGTGCAATTAGCTGAGAGTCTGATGCAATAATACCTAAGGTTTTTATTTAGGCTTTAATAATAAACAACTCTTTACTAATCATTACTGTATTAATTTTTTAGTCATGAGACATCTTCGTGTCGACTTTATTGATAATAATGGGTAAAGTGATTAATTTTTGTAATAAAGTGGTTTATACTAGGTTAGAGATTTTGCACCCATATATGGCTTAACCACAATAACATGACCATAAACTACAAATTTGAATTAGCGTACAACCCTACAAGATGTTGAACTGCAGTGAGAATGCAAATTTGCAAATCTACAACACAGATAACATTTGACAGTAATTAATATATTAACATGATCTTCGTACCATCTGCAAATAATGAACATCGATGCTATGAGCACTTGCAATTCTATTCAATAATAATTAATGACTTTCAGATATTTATTTATTTTTCTCTAATGCAATTTATCCTCACCCAGACAAGACTAACGGTTGAACTTTGCACACGTAATCATCGGCTTATTAACGCAACATTATGAACATTATGTGTTTTGACTGATTGATCGATTGCGTAAGTTTACGGTAATCTATGTGCACGAATTGAGTATCCGTCTCGCAGGTAAAAAGAATTTTTTAAATATTCTCATTGCTACCATTAACTTAAACCTGAATTCGATTTATTATTGTGATTTATAAAGTATTTCTGTGACATTACGTACATCTGTTACCTTAACGGATTTTAATTGCATACCGCCGTCTGAACCAGCCGACAAATATCCCGTTGGGTGAAATTTATTGTTATTTCTCTGTTTTGGATAAACATCCCGCTGTTGTAGCAAATATTATAATAGCTTTAGAATTTGACAATACTACTTAAAATCGTTTTGGATTCGACTTGAAATCGATTTTTTGGTATTTTTTCTGCCAATTACTGAAGCACAAAAATACTCAAGTAAGGTTAATACAACTGCTTGAGTCAGTCAGATAATACATGTAGCATATTTGCATTTGCATTCCTAAAATATGATAATTACATTTATAAGGAAAAAATTCGAAAGTAAAGTGAAATTTTAGATTATTATCGACGAATACTTCCCATCCAACGCAAGCCAGCAGGTTCTTGTTTTGAACAGTCAAATGCATTTAGGTATTAATATGAAGATAATTTAATTCAGTGTTTATTACTACAAGCCCAAATACAGAAATGTTCGGTTATCTTTGCAGAATCTCTTTATATCGAAAACAGGCAAATAATTTCTTGTTTTGTAGAGCTGCTAATTTGTCCTTTGCCCTTTATTGGTATGAAGGTGCACCTAAGAGTTTTCAACCGCAGAAAATGTAGATGTAACTGTCAATGCAACTTGACTAAGGGCACGTATTGATGTAGTCGTAAATAGTAGTAATAATGCGGGGGGACCCTAAAAGGTACGGCGAGCAGGCCTTAATATGGCCCTTTTCGCCGTTTCCCCTCAAACCCTCCCCACCTTACCACCTCAGACCTACGCTACCGAGACGTCCCGTCTCCCTGACAAAGGCAAGGATCCGTCCCCACTTTCAAGGAAAGTTCTCGACTCCTTGACATCAACCATTTGGATTTTGCCTTGGCGTCGCTTGGGATTCCAATCATAGTAAATTCTGTTAATAGATGGCGCAGAATTTACAATATGCCCTTTAATGCAAACTAAACGCATTAAAAATATGGGGTGACATATTGATGGTTTGGTTCCTGATGTTCTTTAAAAACATGAAACTAAGCAACAATAAAAAACGTTATAATAAACATGCAAAATATTTTTAAAACACAATAAGTGTCTAGTATGAAGTAACAATAATTATTCTTCTCCGAGAAAAAAAGTTATTTCAAAAGTCTAGCCGTTTTCAGTTACTGCAACTATTTTTCCAGAATACCTCGTTAACAGGACATAACACTCTGTACAGGGTGCTGCATTTTCGAAGGTTTTACGGGGTACAGAGAAAACGGTAATAGATAGAAAAAAAGTAGCATACGTGTTCTGATCTTTTTTTCTGAGCTGAGATGACTGGCGAAAAGTGGACGGCGCAAACTTCTTTTGTTTCAAAGATACGGGGGGTTTTCGAAAATTGGTAATTTTTGAACCTCTTCAGTATTTCAGTTGCTCTTAAAGTTGTCAAAAAAGGAAGAACGGGTCCTGGTAGAAGTTTTCATGTAGAATCTAATGGCGTAGTCAGTTTTTTTCTATTCCGCTTAGTTTCTGATATATGACTAAGTTAAATTTTTTTAAATGGAACACCCTATATAT
The DNA here is from genome assembly GCF_016097725.1 of Ips typographus. NCBI lineage: Eukaryota > Metazoa > Arthropoda > Insecta > Coleoptera > Curculionidae > Ips > Ips typographus. Next base: position 6,641,947 of record NC_138426.1, on the reverse strand, counting down.
TTTTAGTTCATTAAATTCTGTTGATTTTTACTTTTTCACCGGTGTATTAAAACATATAAGTTTGTAAACGTTAATCTTGGTAATTAGCAAAAAAGCGTTTCCTTAACAAAAAAGTACTAAATAATATGTATAAAAATACCCACAGTTGAAACAAAATTTGGCTATGTTCATATTAACATATTACATGTCGTTTATAAACAGTTTTTTCAACTTCTACCTTAAAAATAGTAGAAAATCGAAATGGCCACTTTTCTTATTAAAGTGATGGTAGAACTGTTTGTAACTTAGATTTTTAATAAGATTTATTAAAAATATTTAATTTTCTGATGTGTTAGTTTATATGATTTCCGATTTTGTTTGGTATTTTAGATATTGGCCTTTTTTTAGCTGAGCAAAGGTCTTTTTTAAAAATAACAGGATTAACCTCTACAAACTTATATGTTTTAATACACCGGTGAAAAAGTAAAAATCAACAGAATTTAATGAACTAAAAATATATAGGGTGTTCCATTTAAAAAAATATACCTTAGTGTCATGTCAGAAACTAAACGTAATAGAAAAAAACTGATTACGCCATTGGATTCTACGTCAAAACTTCTACCGGAAACCGTTTTTCCTTTTTTGATAACTTTAATAGCAAATGAAATACAGAGGGGGTTCCGAAATGACCAATTTTTAAAAGCCCCCCGTATCTTTGAAACAAAAGAAGTTTGCGCAGCCCACTCTTCGCCAGTCATCTCAGCTCGGAAAAAGAGATCAGAACATGTATGCTACTTTTTTTCTATCTATTACCGTTTTCTCTGTACCCCGTAAAACCATCGAAAATGCAGCACCCTGTACAAGAGTTTGAAACTATTATGTCATAACACACCTATACATAAGTTATTCATCGAAAAATACGTTGACGTTGATTAAAAACGTCCAAACTTGGATCAAAAATTGGGGGGGTCCGTTTCAATTGGTCCGTAGTTAGATTAGAACTATCATATTTCATTTTAATGATTTATCAAAAAATCAATAGGCAATTATCATAAGTCACGCTTTACATAAAGTTTAATGGCATGACAACAATATCTGAGTAGCTCACAATTTATTTAGTTGGTGGCGACTATCATTGCAGTGTCAGAATAACAATTAATATGCCGCTTGAGCAGGCTTTGATTGATGAGTAAGTACTTTTCTTCTTAAATATTTCCCAGTGCTCGCAATTGTGATATTTATTTAAGAAGGACAGGCGAAATATCTGTACTACCCTTACATGCTAACCGAACTTAATGTATCTGATAAAACTGGACTTTTAGCATTCTCAATCAGCCCTAAAAATGTTGATTGAAATTTAGTCAGAATGAATGGTAAATCGATTGCTACCACAAAAAGCATCACATTTTTGGGGATATACACTACTTGTATTTATCGACTGATTGGGATTTTCATATATCTACTGTACTTTTTTTTAGCCGAGTAAGATTTGCATTCATTTAAGGACGGTCAGCCGTGACTTGCCTGATTAAATCTGTCATAAAATTATGGCATTATTTTCTTCAGTGGATCACAACATGCTTCAGATATTTGTGACAGTCGGACCAGAACATAAAGGATAGGTTAGTAAGTAGTTGTGGTTTTCATTTCTCAACTGAGGAGAATAATAAGTCTTGAAACTTATTATACTGTTATTCGAATGTGAGCTGAGGATCATCTCCCCACAGCTGCTTCTCCAGCGTCCCGTTAAAATTCGTAATAATAAAGGTCATTCGCTGATCATCATTAACGATGCTGCTGTCAGATAGGAAACCCTTGTATTTTAGGCTTTATGATATTCACAAGACAGGTGTTTGCTCCATATCCCCTTTAAATCTGTCGTCTTCTTGGTTTCTAGGCCGATCCACTGCAGGTGATCTCAGTTTGTGTGAACTCCTCAGAGAGTGCTCTAAGAGAAAATCTGTGAGTGAACGAATGTAGCTTTCTTTTGATCAATGGTACAAATGCTCAATGATACAAATGAAGTTTTTATGTGCAAACCGGTAAGTTGCTTCCAGAGCTTGTTCTCTTCTTTTAATTAGAGCTTGTACTTTTAGGATTGACTTACCAAGCTACAGAAGGGATTTGGTCCTGTAAAGGAATTTCTTCTTCTTCTTCTTTCTATCATTATCCGTTTATGGATGTTTCCAACCACAATTTCCATAGCTTGTATATTTATTGCCGTGTGGATCAATGTCTGCATGACATTTATGTCAGTCTATTGTCTCACGTTCCTTAGCCAAGACATTCTTTTTTGTCTTAGTCCTTTTCTACCCTCGATAATCAGCTGCAGAAATTGATACTACTTGATTGAACGTCTTGTTTCTCATTCTGTATGTCCTTAGTATCTTAAGAATTTTTCGGTATATCCACATCTCAAATACTTCCAATTTGTTTATGGCATTTACTTTCAGGGTCCAACCTTCACAACCGTACAGAAGCACTGACAATACATTGCAGTTCACAAATCTCAATCTAGACCCAAGTCAAATGGCTACAAGTGAACCCTTTTTTCAATTTTAGGAATGCGCCTCGGGCTGGCTTAATTCAATCTCCTTGTCATTCATCTTAAAGCTAAATTCCTAGAAACTTGAATTTTTCCACACGTTCTATTACTTTCTAATTCTAATTCTCTAATTTGGCGTTTCTAAATGCTTCTATCTCTCTCGTAATAATCATTAATTTAGTTTTCTTTTTGTTCATTTAATCCCATATCCTGGCTATAATCTCCTACTATATTAACCAGCTGTTGTAGAGCATCCATGTTGTCCGTAATCAGAACAGTGTCGTCAGCATAGCTTATGCTATTCAACCAGACTACATTCATTTTGATCTCAATTTCCTTATTCTAAAGCGACTCTACTAATACCTGTACAGAACATTCATTGATACCAATCAGCAGACTTGTGCTGATTGGTCTCAAAATAACTTTTCAATCTAACGAATGTCTTTTTGATCCAAATCTCTTTTAAGAAGCTGTATAAATTTATGACTTTGTCAAAAGCCTTTTCGTAGGCCATAAAACATAAACACACCTTTTTCTCTGGTCATAGGAATTCTGTACTACAACTTGCGTCACAACTAGTGCCTCTCCCCTGTCTAAATCGAAACTGAGAGCCGCTTATGGCGCTATAACATTTTTTATATAATCTCTGAGGTATTATTCGCAGAAATATTTTTAGGGAATGACTCATGAGATAGAGTAAGACTGTGCAAAATGTACATTACATTTTCGTGCGCTGGTCTTTAAGGGTGGAAGAGGGATTTCCGGCACCCTTTTTACCTAGAATATTAGTTTTCTCATTTTTGTTCAGTCTTCTGAAACCCTGAGAAAGGTGACTTTATTGCTTTTGTCTAGTTTATCAATTTTTCCCATTGAGACTCCCAGTTGACATTCCTATAGCATTTTGAGCGGAGCGCTATTATGACTGCTTAACTATCTAAGAGAGTTGTAGTATCTTGTATGCAATCGCGGGTCTCAAAGCTAATCTGAGCGTATATTTTTGCTGGGTAAATTTTTCTCTAAATCATAGTAAAGTATGTTTTCATTAATTATTTCATTAAACCCTTGCTAGGACGATTCGTTTTCTAGTTCACCAGCTTTTTCTTTCTTGAGAGGTGTACTACCAGAGGTGTGGCTGGATTAATAGTTAACATCGTCACTGTACACCATCTCTGAAATCGTACCCGTGTTAAAGTGTTTTAATTTTTACCATTAGTTACTATGAATATGTCATCTGAAGAGATGGAAAGTGATTTCTTATTTTTCTTCCTTTAGGAGGACGGGAGAAATTCTATCTTCTTGAGATGATTTGTTCCATTTCAGTCTTTACTATGTTCCTGTCTATCTTGGTCGGTTTTCTGGTGTGATACCCATCATGAACAAGTCTGGAAAGTAATTAGCAGGAGTTGAACCTCACATCCAATGTTGGTCTAATGTTTGTTGTTTAAATAACCGGTATATGTACCGTTACATTTTATGTACTTCTTCTTCTTAATCCGCCGTCTCCCGCCGGAGGTTGGCGATCCAATTGGCAATCATTATTCTGGATGTAGCAGCTCTGAAGATGTCAATTGAGGTACATCCAAACCATCTTCTTAAGTCTTTCAGCCAGGAGTTTTGTCTTCTTCCCACTGATCTTTTTCCTTGTATTTTTCCTTCAATGATCAAGAGTTCATACCTTTCGCCTCTCATTATGTGGCCTATGTATCCCGTTTTTTTTCCTTAACGATCAGCATCAGTTCGTTTGATTTTCCCATCCGCGTAAGGAATTCCAAGTTGGTGATTCTCTGCACCCACGATATTCTTTTAACATACGGCGGTATAAATACATCTCAAAAGCGTCCGGATTTTTCTCTGTAGTCGCATCGAGAGTCCATCCTTCACTACCATATAACAAGGTTGAAAATATATAACATCTGATCATGCGCATTCTAAGTTCTAGGCTCAGTTCAGTTTTATATACTGCAAATAGGAAATTTAATGAGCATTTTTAAAATGTGCCTAAAATAGTCATTTTCTTAATACAAGTGGGTTTTAGAGGCAATTTTGTCTTTGACTGTTCTTTCAGACTGTATTTCTGGCAGTTCAAACTTTGATATCGCTTTTCTTCCTGACTGTACCAAATTTTGTAGTGTTTTTTCGGGTTATTGCATAGACAATTAAATGAGGATTACAAGACGTGTTTTAAGATTTATCTCAGTTATTTTGACAATTGTCACGTGATCGTTTAGCTAAATAGTGTTTTAAAACCACGTGACAACTGTCACTAACGTCAAAACTGTCAAACTGTACTCAAAAGTTTAAAAAATCTGGGTTTAGAAAAGTTTTCTTAGTTCCTAGTATTTGATATAAAACGTGTTTCTAAAATTTATGACAGTTGTCACGTGAAAAGTATGTGTCTAACTACTATATTTTGGTAAATATTTAATGGCGGTCAAGGTTTAATATTGGATTTATTACTGGTTTGGACATAACTTTATTGTTTGAGTTTGTTAATTTATGCTCAAAATTGGATTTCAAACCAACTACATATGAATCAAATCACATCTTGTTGAATTGATGATTTTAAACATTTTACAGGTGTTATAAATTCTGACGAGCTAAAGCAGCTCTACTTCAGAGAGACATTACAAAAAAAATAAATGACGTTTTTATAATTAATTTAAATAACTCATTAGAGAAAAAATAACGAAATATTTAATAGCTCGTCTTAAGTAGGTATAAATGATTGAACCAAATTATATATCTTAAGTACCAATTATTAAAATATATACTTTTTTTAAACGAAATTCAAGCTGTTATAGAAAGTGACTGTTTTCTTTGAAAATTTTGAATCTCGAGTGAACATTCGCTTGTACTTTCTCACAATTACGCAACTTTGAATAATTAATCAGAACATCTGTGTTTAATAATCATTTAGCATAAAGTTTTTGATTCCTTTCTTTATACAGAAAATTTCACACCAAAACTACTTTTTTCTCAGTTTGACTGCAATATGCTTTTGTAACAAAATGAGAAAAAACATTTTTCTCACGATAACTATAAAGTATTTACATGTGATATGTAAATCATTATGTAACACAGCATTCCAACCCGTTGCTACAATAGGTTTGATCTTATCTTTTATTGCTTTACATTTTTTTCAGTTTATTTTTGTTCTATATAATTGATGAAAATTTAATCTTGAAAAAAACATACCATCACTTAATAAGTCACGCAAGATTGCAATTGATAGCAAATGCGGTGCGGAACCATTTTAAAAACACATTTACAAAGTCAAATGCGCACTTTAAAGCTAAATACTCTAAAATATATGAATATGTTTCACATCCCAGGCTTCTTCTCGCTAGTGATTAATTATTGATAAATTACGAAACGTCAATACATCAAAGTCTTGAAAGAAAAATTCCATTTCTGGTTAATTTTGCAAATTAATGCTAGTTTTAACCATAAAAAAGACCACCCTGAAACGTGGTCAAGTTTTTAAAAGTAACCATAAGTTCTGGTCTACAATCTTGATTCAGGTGATAATTTCCCAGAACAGGAACTACTGTTAAAAGAGCAAAAGGAGTAGCCGTACTTTACTTAGTTGACAAAAGTGTCGGTTGCCAGCTGTTATCCTTCGAATGTTAAGATCAAACAGTTACGAAATATCTGCGGGAATTAAAACGAAGTGGGTCTCTTTTTATATCTTGATGTTTTCCAATCAAGTACTCATCATTATTAAAATATTTATGTTGAATTAAGGAGGAAATTTTGATTGGAACTTTTACCATGGTACTGCTGGTTAAGTGACAATAGTTAGGTACTAAAAAATGTATAATCCAGCATTTTGATTCGTTAAGATATAGCTTCATACGTATAGTGTTTTCTGTGGTTTTCGATTAGAAAGGGTAAATAGAAAGTTTAGTTTCGGAGGCATTCCTAATTTTTTATTCGTAATATTTAATTAACCTTGTCCACTTAATATTACTGCAGTTGCTAAAAAAGTTTTTGTTTTATAAATTTCTGTCTAATATCTCCCGTATTCTTAAGTGATGATAACAAATTTTACTACCAAACTATTAAAATTAAAACTACTGTTAGGAAACCGCGACCCTCTTCTTCTTCATATACTATTAAGTTACAGGATAACAAAATTTAATATTTTCAATTTTTTTATTCAATTTTACGACTTTATTGGTCGTAAGATTTATTAGCGGTAATAGCGTGATTAGTTCAGGGTTCTCGGAAGATCATATTTTACGACTTAATGTCCGGATTCCTTAATAGCAGACTGGAAAATTACGTACTACTTTGTATAGCCAATTTAGAATTGATTGATTTTAGGTGTTGCCCGCGATTGACTTTCAGTAGGAATGTTGAATAACTATGAAGTACTGATAACAGTATTACCACACTAGAAGTAAAATGATTCCTTGTTCCTTATTTCGTGAATAATAATTTTCATGTTACTGATAGTAGCTGACCTAAAGAGGTTTCTCAAGTTAAGTACTTGCACTTAAGAGTATTTGTATAAGTATATTTTAATATCAAATTTTGGACAACTGAATACCGCACAAATTTAAACGACAATTTAATACACTGAAAATCACTTACTAACCACTAAAGTCTCTTTTCCACTGCTTACTACTTCGTTTTTGCTTATGATTACACCACTATTTTACTCCTCTTTACTTCCAGGAAGCTGGATTCCTTTTTTCATATGGACTTAGTCTCTCCAAGTCTTATTGACAGTTGATTTTGATATACCAGATCGTTTCTTCACTATCCTGTATGACCTTTCGAGGATCGGTTCAATTTTGGGCTCAATTTGTTCTGGGTTGATACATCCACACAGCATCCCCTTGCTTATTATGTCCAACAGCTGGTCTCTGATCCAGTCTCATCTTCATACGGTCGCTATTCATTTTTTAACTGATCTCTGACAAGTTTGAGGATGATCCGTAGCCTTTCTCCAAGGTCTGTCATATTCAGGAAGTTAAACAGTCGACGGTTCTGAATCATCTGCTGGTCTACCAAACATGAGATCTACAGGTATCCTCATTTCTCTTCCTGTCAACAGCATAGGTGGTGTAATTTTGATGGTCCTTATATGTCTCTCGACCATTATATCGGACTGTCGCGCCCACTGCTGGGCATAGGTCTCCCATAGCTTTTTTAATCCTTGCACATGCTGTGCTGTCTCTATTCTATCTTTATCCCCTGTATGTCATCGATCCATCTAGTTGGTGGACGGCCTCATCTGTATGCGTCCGTTTAAGTTTGTGAAAATATACATCAATGGTTCAGAATCTCAACGCAACAAAACAACTCACTCTCTTGTCACTTGACGGTCAGTTCATCTCTTTATGTAAATTCGCCAAGAAGTTCGGTTGCAATGTTGAGATTAACGATTTTTCCTGCAACTTCCGTATAGTTCCTGAAGGATGGATTTCTCTTATTCTTTATTCCCGTAGGTCACTTTCTCTTCCCAGGTTGCTATCTTCTTTTCCATTTTGCGCTGCATTTCATTAATCGGACTATCTAATTGGTGCTCGATTTGGACCTTTAATCATCTAACTTCTGGTCTGGCTTACTTTCATTTCTTCTAATCTTGCTGCCAACTGGTCTTATTTGAGTCTACTTGGTCTTCTAACATGTGTTCTTGGCTTGCTGCATTGCTTATTCCAATTTCACTTCAATCTGGCCCTGTCTCAATTGATATGCCTTTATCTCCATCAACTGTTTCATTCTCTCATTTATTTCTGCGTTATGTAATCGGGTACTGACAGACATATAACTTCTTGCTGTTTTGTCGGTGTATTCTATCCTGTGCGTCTTCTGTCTTCTTGGATCTTCAATCCCACTTCTGACCTCAATTGTACCGTTTTACTTCATACATTATTTCCTCTTACAAACAGTGGCAGAACTGATAACTCCTGCCTACACACATAACTATCACATGGCACCATCATTATTGAATTTATATATGCAAAGTAATAACTTAAGTTATTGTGTAGTACTAATGACTGAATTCGGTTTAATCTTGAATTTTAATTGAGACTTAATTTTATTAATACCATTGCTAGAAAATCGAACCTGCATTAATAATTAAGAAGTTCAACAACAATACACACAAGTTAATTGATTACTTTATTAAATAAAGCTTCTTATTATACTCTAGGTCAAGACCAAGTTTGCCATTATTAATCAAAAATTTTAGGTCCTTTGATGTTTTAAATTACAGTATGATTAAGTTTATTGAAATAATGATGGTCGATTGAGCAGCAAACAAACCAGTTGGTTTGAATAAAGTATCTGAAATTATGCTTTCAAAGGAAAACCCAAGTAGTAGTAAATATATTAGTAGTTGGTAAGCTGTATGGAGAAGGTCTCTTTTACCATTTTACTGTGCAAATATCTACTTGATAAACTAGCGAACATCTTAGATGATATTTGTAGTCTTTATTCATCGCAGAGTCTTATAATAATGATGGTCATTTGAGCAGAAAGTTATCTAGTTGGTTTGAATAGAAAATCTGAAATCATGCTCCCAAAGGAAAGCCCAAGTAGAGGTAGTCATGTCTTTCAGAGTCAAATATTTGACGAGTTTGGTTTCTAGATAATTTTCTGCCAGAGTTGTATCATTTTTTACGACTGGGTCAATACTTACAACCTTTGTTCAATTTTTACATTGTGCAGTATTTTATTTTATTCGCAATCCAGAGTGTTTATCTTGGTAAGCTGTATGAAGAAGGTCTCTTAATACAGTACCTATCATTTTACTGTGCAAATATCTACGTAAGTATTGAAACACAAAAGTAATTACTGAATGAAAAACTAACAAACATTTTAGATGATATTTGTGACCCTTATTCATCGTAGAATGCTTAAAATGATGGAGATTGAGTTAAAAGCCAAAGCCGAGGTTTTCTACGTCAATGCAACTATGTTTCATCCGAAAGTAGCCAAAACTGCACACAAACTAGTAAAAAAAATTAAAATAAACTTTAGGCTTCTTATGATTTTGTCCATCGCAGCAATGTACCAAGCTACCAACTTTTGGTTTTGTAATAGAGATAGTATTGCAATTTTTTGGGTCTTAAACCAGCAATTCAACTATTCAGGCAACTATAACATTTTATTACTGAAAATAATTCTATAAACTTTATATTTTAGAATCTTTTGCTCTGAAGGCGCTTAATTGTTTAATCGGTATATCAAATATGATGTCACTTTTTCCTATAGCTTCTTCCCCACTTTACTTCATATTTGTGTTATTTCACGTTGAACTGGAGCAACTTTGTCTATGTGGCTATGTGTACAAGTTTAACGACGAGTGTAAGTTAGCCATAACAAAACGCAGCCTTACAATTGAGGCCTTAAGATGTAATAATGAATTTGAATATTTTGTCATGAATCACTTGAAATGTATAACTAAAAAATGCATAAAAATGAAAAGGTGAGACTAATAGATTAGTTTAAGTTTGTAATTTTTAATTGCCCTAACATTTTCAGGTACATAAAATACTTCTTCACCTCTAAACAAACGTTGTATTTTATGTATATATTGAATGGATCTATAACACTGGCGGTTTATGCATCATACATATTTTTTGTAAGTTAACAAAAATAAAATAACACCAAAAATATTTTTGAAAAGTTGTAGTCCATCTTCACACAGTGGAGTTGTAGTGTAAGTACGAGCAAAATCAATTTCCACAAAATCTTTATTCAGTAGCTAAAAGCTGCCCAACATGTATAAACGGCTCATCTTCAGGGGCTAAAATTCACGGATTTGTGATCACTTCTCGTCCAGCTGTCGCCCCCGCTATTACACCATGACTGACTTTGTTACGTGGGCCCCTAAATTTTAAGTCTTTAATGTTTTGGTGTTAACGTACGTGGCTTCTGTTATGTGCTGTCCAGGCGCCCCCTTCGCAAGAGACTGAACGTCACTGTATGATTTGATCACCCTTCTGATCAATTCTTCATTTCTCTTCGGGTCTTTGATCCAAAACCAAGAAACCAGATTGCTCTCCATTATGCCAACTCTGGGTTTTTTGAGCAAGGTTTTTTTCCCTTTGAAGAATATAAAAAACCGAAAAGGTTTTTTGAGGTTTATTTTTTTCTTTGTAGAATAAAAAAACCATTACTTTAAATAGTTACATTTTGCAATCTAGGTTACGCTGTCCCCCCTTTTAAAATAACAGCTAGCGGACATGTGACAAATCCGTGAATTTTAGCCCCTGAGTCGTTTATACACTCGAAACATGTTGGGCAGCTTTTAGCTACTGAATAAAGATTTTGTGGAGATTGACTTTGTGTGTTTTACTTGTACTTAAAAATATTTTTGTATTTTCCAGTCTCAAGCTCCTACACACATAGGCATTCTGGGTCTGATAGTTTACATTCATTGTATATACTTTACTTGCGAATGTTGTGAAGATCTTCAGAAGTTTGTAAGTAGAATGATTACCAACATAAAGCCAATAATTCTTAAATTGGTTATCTATAGGCAAATATGTCTTCTGAAGCTATTAACAATTTGACCTGGTACAATTGGAACAAAAAATGCCAGCAATCATATAAAATAATATTGATTGACTCTTGTCGAGATAGGGAGTTTACTATATTTTCTTTTATTAGCGTCAATAGGGAGTTATTTAAAAAAGTACGATGTTTAAGTGCATTAAGAGATTTATTAGTCTAATTACGTTGGTTGTAGATGTCACGGCTCACCTATACAGTTATGAACTTTTTCTACAGCACCATGTAGTCTACCTATACAAAGTTGTCCACAATCAGTTTGTAGTGACGTTTTCATAGCAAGATTAAATTTTATTGTCTAATAATTTTAAGCATGTTTTTTTAACAACATTCCCGAATTGTAAAAATTATGGTTATGAACAATAATATTATTCAGAAAGAAGTAGTAGTCCATTTTCTTTCAGTGGAGTCGCAGGAGTACGAAAGGAAGGAAATGACAAACAGTCTTCTCCACAATACTTTTATTATGACCTTAGATGGTAAGGTCTGCAGAAACAGGAGGCTGTTTCATCGCCTTTTCTGTGGATGGTGCACAAGTGTTAAGCTCTTTTTTTTCCCCCCTAGGGTCTCACCCAGCCCAAAATGGGTCTAGTTTTAAGTTTATGTTTAATTTTAATTAATTTTTTGATTTAATGTGCTATAGTTATTTTTCTCCATAATGAGCTTTGTTCACCTATTTAACTTTGTTAATTTCACTATTTCGTCATAACATGGGTCTCTCTGTCTCTCCCCTTGTAAAAAGACAGTAGTCACATTGGTCGACTGATTTGAGCTCCTGAAGATGGTCATTTATATGACCGAAACTTGTCGAGCAGACCTTACCATCTAAGGTCATAATAAAAGTATTGTGGAGAAGACTGTTTGTCATTTCCTTCCTTTCGTAATAATATTATTAATAATTGATAATTTTATGGCGTTACATACCAGTAGTGCTTTGGTAGTTCAGTTGGTAGAACTTTGCGCCGGAAACGGGGAGGTTCTGGTTCATTTCTGGCTAAATGTAAAAAAAAAATATATATAATAGTATTCCATCCATCCAATGGCGCTATCGCCCAAATCGGGCCTTGGCCTCCTCTATTTTCTTCCTCCAGCCATCCATCATCCTCAGCCATCAGTTTGGAGTTCCGAGCATGGATCGAGCGTCCCCCTGGATTTTGTCTGCCCATCTCGCCTCTGGTCTTCCAACCGGTCTCTTACCTTCCAGTTTTTGGTTGAAAATCCTCTTGACTACTCTTCCATCCTCTGGAAATGCCCGGCCCATTTAAGTCTTTGTAATCTTATTGTTGTTGCTAAGTCTGCTTCTGCGAAGAGCTGGTAGATCTCGTGGTTGTATCTTACTCTCCACTGTTCGTTTTCTAGGACCGGTCATATATTCTGCGCAAGATCTTTCTTTCGAATGCGTTCACTATTGTTGCCGCTCTTTGTGAGAGCCTTCAAGTCTCGCTTGCATAGCAAAAAATAATAGTATTGTTAGTTACAAATTTTGCGTGTTATAAATAAAAGTCGATACAGTAATACTAATATACAGTGCGTTTTTTTTAACGCGCAACATAGGATTTTACGTGTTAAATTTTTAAGCCCATGTTAGACCATGTTATTTTGGAACTACAAGTATAAAACTTGACGGGTGGCTGTTTCGTACCCTGAAGCTTAAGTAAGTTTAACAATTCGGCCTAAAAAGTGTTAAAAAGCTTGCAAAAAATCATCTTTTTTCGAAAAGGTTTTATCGTTTCATACTCCCTGTATGCATTGTTGTTCTTTGTTGTTTTTGATACTGGCACGGCAGGTAGCTGGTAAAATTTGGCGTAGAAAGTAAAACAGGGTGATCATTAACTTTATATCAAGAAAGTTAAGAACAAAAGAAGTATTTTTATAAGTGAATTGTTCAAAGTGACCTCCGTTTGAAGCCAAACAGTATTCCAAACAATCATAAAATGCCCTTTTGACGTTCAAAAGATGTCGGGTCGTGATGCAGTCAAAATATGTCACTTTACCTGTTACCTGCCCTGCCAGTATAAAAACAACAAGGAACAACAATGCATACAGGGAGTATGGAACGATAAAATCTTTTCGAAAAAAAATGATTTTTTTTCCAGTTTTTAATCACTTTTTAGACCAAATTGCTAGACTTACTTAAGCTTCAGGGTACTAAAGACACACCCGTCAAGTTATAGACTTGCAGTTCCAAAATAAAATGGTCTAACATGGACTTAAAAATTTAACACGTAAAATCCTATGTTGCGCGTTAAAAAAAACGCACTGTATAAAGCATGAACCTTTTTTATATGTAGCAGATATGGAATAAGTTTTTCTTGAAAAAACTTTGAAAGTTTTTAAAAGAGATTAGTCGAGTGGTCTCTTAATCTATTACTCCTTGATATGTATCATTTAAAAGACTTACATGCACGAATAATAAATGCATTTGCTGCATTGAGAACGCGCGATTACAGACGTGCTAGGAATAATGTTGTACGGTAACGCATTAACACGCAATGAACAGGAATGAGATTTTATTGAACATTCATTGGAAAGTATGTGTTTTTTAGTGATAGTTTTTCTAGTTTTAGACGAGATTTTAACGACTCGATTTCTAAGACATCAAGGTTTAGTTGTGATTTAATTTTGATAAACGTAACTTATAACAGGGAGTATAAAAAAACATGTATCTTACATTATTAGTTGAAAAATTAAAAATTACGGAGACTTTTTTAGATGCCTATGTCAATTTTTGAGAAGCGTTTATAGGCCTCTGACATTTTCAAAATGATACTAGAAGCTTCTTCTGGCATTTTTAAAAATTTTGCAGAAGGTTTAGGCTTTCGTAGATATCACTGTAAATTTTGGAGAGTTTTCTTTTAGTATTTCGAGGCCTTTGGCAATCTACAATAATTATGACAATTTTAGAGGCCTCTGGCAGGTTTTGAGAGGCTATCATTAGTATTTAAAGACCATTGGTATAACTAAAATAAATAAAAAAACTTCTAAAATTTTTTTAAAGAAAAGTTAGAGACCTTTGGTATTTGAAAATAATCGTAGTGGCCTCTGCTAATTTTAAATATCCGCGAAAGGTTTAAGAAACTGTAAATGCTTCTAACAATTCTTCGGATATTTTCAGTAGTATTTGGAAGTTTCTGGCATTTCTAAAATGATACTGGAGACCTCTAAAAATTTTGCAAGATTTAGAGCACATGTAGAAGCTTCTGGAAAATTTCGGACGCTTTGCAGTGGTAATTAAAAGCCTCTAACATTTCCAAAATGATTGTAAGAGCCTCTGACAATTTCGGAAAGTTTAGAGCAATTGTAGAGGCTTTTAGCAAGGGAGCTTTTCAGCCTACAACATTTCCAAAATAATTCTGACGGCTTCTGGCAATTTTGGAATGTTTAGAGCAATTTTAGAAGCGTCTGGAAAGGTTTGGGAGCTTTTTAGTGGCATTTAGAAGCCTCCAAACATTTCAAACGTTTTCAAAATGATTCTGAGGGTTTCTGGCAATTTTGAGGGTTTAGAGCACTTGTAGAGGCTTCTGTTCAAGTTTGGCGACGGATTCAGTGGTATTTAGAAGTCTCTGAGATTTCCAAAATGGTTCTAAGGGCCTTTGGTAATTTTGGAAGGTTTAGAAAACTTGTAGAAGCCTCTGTCAAATTTTGGGAGCTTTTCAGTGGTATTTAGAAGCCTCTAACATTTCCAAAATAATTCTAAGCGCCGCTGGCAAATTTTGGAAGGGGTAGAGCCCTTGTAAATGCTAACATTTCAAGGGCATTTCAAAACATTTTTAAGATGTTATCTTGGCCCTTTTAGTAATAATTTGTTTCCGCAGGCCTCTATGTTGGATAGTTTTCCAAATACAGTACCTCGCATTCTTTGTTGGCCACCCGGTACATTATCCCTGTAGTATGGCAAAATAATGATGTCGTTCTACGACTTTGTCATAAAAATATTTCCGCCACCTAATAATAAAAATGCTCATATCACACTAGTAATGTCAATAACTATTTTGTACTCTTACAGGGATATTCGGATATTAAGACCTTATAGAGAACAGATAAGTAGGCTGAACGCATATGAAATCACAGACTTAGAATAAGATAAGATACAGTAAATATAATAGCTATTTATGTAACCAGTTACGAAAAGATCGATTTTGTGTAACGAATGAATGTTTGTAGGGCGAGCGCAGCGAGGTCCTACAATTTGAATGAGTTACACAATAAGACATTTTCGAAACGTGTTGCATACATAATTTTTTCTAATTTTGACCAAAAAGCGGTAAAAACCATCTTTTAAAGTGATTTAACACAAATATTCACTTTCATAGCACCCTGTATAAACAGTGACAACGACATGTTATGATGGATGTCGCCCATATGTTTCTACGGAAATGCATAAAAACAGGGAGTGATGAAATGAACTTTTCATAACTAGTTACATAAAGTGATACTTTATATACTATATTACTAGTTATATAAAGTAAAACGTTTTGTCACTCTAATCAGTTTTGAAAAGTGTCACTTTATATGCCATAATTAGAAAAAATATGTTATAAAATACCTATAAAAATTAATTAAGTGACTTAATCCATTTTTTGTTCACGAAAAGAACCATTAAGAACCTAAGGTCTTCTAGTGAATAAACAGATTTAAATCACGTGTTTTACACAATATTTTATTAAATTTCGATGTCTCATATTAAGAAAAAAACTAAAATTAGAGTTCTTTTTAATTTAATTTGCACCGCGCCCCGTAGGTGTGACATTGATGTTTGTTTGTTTACATTTGGAAATAAGCGAATGTCATTCAGAGTGATTTAAGAGTTATTTACATTACTAGTGTGGTATGAGCATTTTTATGCTCACGAGTGGGAAGTATTGCCACGACGAGATCGTAGATCGAGTTGTGGTGATCATCCGAGTCCATTAATTTGCCATACCACACGAGTATTGTACAATATTTTATCTACGATTAACACAGAAATTAGCAATTTTTTAACTATAACTTTGAGTTACGTAATGAGGGATTTTACAGCCACTCGTGTGATAATGATTGTTTTATTGTACTCTTGAGGGGGGGGGGGGGGGGTAAAGGGTGCTTTACCGCACTAGTGCGATACGATCAATTATTATCGCACTAGTGTAGTGAAATCTCTAGTGAATAAAAAATTGTTTAAATCGTTGAATAATTGACTAATAAGAGGACCAAATTTAATAAATTAAATAATATTAAATATTAAATAATATGCAGGGTGGACATATAGAGCTAAATTGTCCTATACCGAAATATTAAGAAAGATATTTTTGTATATATTGCTAATACGGTTAAATGGTTAAAGGGTAAATGACATTTACGTAATTCCTCCAAACCCTAAAAAAACTAATTAGGAGACCTTTTAGCTAAATCACACAACAAAAAGATCGATAAAAATAAATGAAAAATCCATACGTATTTTCAGTGAATTTGGTGAAACAACTTACACCACAAACCACTGAAAACTAAAGTATTAACATTACCAAAAAGTTTCTTTTGGACAACAAATGTTCGACAAAAGCAAAATGAAAACTTACTTTAAAAATAAAAAATATTTACTAATTTGAAAGTTGCTGTATGCAATAACAAAATATAGGATATCTCAAAAACAGTAAACTTTTAAGACTTAGAACAAGTATACCTTTTTCACGTAGAAATCGTATTAGAATCATATTTTGAAGTTGTATATCTGTTTCAGTGGCGTAGAAAAAAGTTTGAGTCATTTTAAGCAGCTGAAACTGAAAGCTGGTGCATAATAGAGGAATGCTAGATGATATGATAATCATTGATCAAGAACAAAATTTCAACTTTCACACACTGTATCTTTCTTAATATTAAACATTCGGTATAGGACAATTTAGCTAGACCATATTATTTTGATGTCAGGAATATGCTGTAGCTCTGTGTCCCATTACTTATGGTCCTATACAGGGTATAAAACAAACACTTATTATATGAGATAAAAAAGTATACAAATATTTATCACTTCAATAATCAAATTTGATATACACGAACCGGTTTGAATACTACATTATTATAACTTGTATTAATTATATTAAAAGAGTGATATTTTGATGATTCTTGGTAATCTTCTTATTTTTATCATCGGGGCAACGTGCTTATCGTTAGGAAAATTATTAAACATTTTCGTGCATTTTCTATTTAATTTCCCTGTTAGGTTAAAGATCCCAACACAAACCTGATGTAATCAACACCTAATAGTCATTAAAAAACTTTAACAAGGTTGGGATTATGTTTATCATGCAGTTGATTCTACCGCAACTAACTGTGCCGGCAACTAACGAAATTACTGCTGTTTTGAAGGTGCAAAGCAAAGGCAGATGTTTCAAATGGTACCGGTCAGGTATTATGAAACTATTATTACCCTTGTACAGATTTTTATAGCGGTTCCACCGTCAGGTGCTGCCTGAGCAGCCAGTTAATTACACATTCAAAGCACAACTGTTTAAAACTATTCCCTAACGTAATAGCGTGTTTAAACGTAACATTTATGTGTTTTTAGTTCTTTAATTTTCTGTGATGATGTCATGGACCTAAAGTACCCTTTAATTTGGTGTAGGGACCTAACAAAAACCGGATTGAGTACCTTTTAAGTTTATACGAAACGTTTTTTCTCCACTTGGACTTGTGAATAGTTAGCATTTTTCCCAGGTTGAAATCTTGCCTGGCTTTATTAGTGTCTTGTATTCGCTCCTTTTCGTAACGTAATAATGTAATAATTAACGAGTTTTAAGCCAACTTGTTTCTTAAAAGTGAGCCATAACTCAATGTCACAAGATTTTGGCCATAATTAAAGGGATTGAATATTTTTTAAAATATTCTCCTGGTTATTTTAAGCTGAGGATATGTGACTCGCCGTGTGCCTTGACTCATTTTTCTTAAAACTGGAAAATAAAATTCTTATATCATGTTAATTAATGAAATTTATCTTTAACCTTTAAAGACCATCTTTAAGACAAACTGGCTATTAACCAGTAACAATTCAAGGGTAATTAAAATAAACTTTATTAATTAATCAAATATCGGTCATTTATATACAGCGTGAGTCAACGATAGAGTAAAGTTCATTATGTCATTAGTTTCGAGAAATACAAAAGTGTTAGAGAATATTGAGATGCATAGTTTAAAATTACTTTTGGATATACAGGGTGGTTCATACAGGAGTGGCAGATAAAATATTAGTTTTTTTAAATGAAACACCCTATTTTCTATTACATTTTTAAATTCTCTATTAATACTTTTTTCTTAATAATGTCATAAACCTAACAGTTTTTCTAATATTTCAATTTTTTCAGGAAAATATTAGTTTTTACTATGATAGAAAATTGTCAGTATCACCATTGTTTCTAAAAGTAGAATACTAATATTTGATTCAAACGTTCTACAGGGACGACAAAAAGATTTATCAAAGTAAACTTGCGTTAGAGGCCTACAGGGCGTTCAATTTTTTAAAATAAACCTTGACTAATTCAACTTAAGAAATCTCGACTTTTTTAAATGGAAAACACCCTGTGCATTATTTTTTCTCTGATAGCTTTTATGAAACACTTTAACTTTCATCAAGTATGTCATATACCTAATATTAATAGTCTGCGATGTATTTATACTTTTTTAATTTTAATTTCGTTTTGGCCAGCGTGTGGCCAGACTAGGCTTTGCTAGGGAGCACAAAAATTGGGAAAATGATCAGTGGACCAATGCTTTGTTCACAGATGAGAGTCGTTTTTGTGTTAATTCCATCGACGGCAGGGAAAGGTTATATCGCCGCCGAGGAGAACAAGATGAACAATTTAATTTTACTCCCACCATCTCCTATGGTGGAGGCTCAGTGATGGTCTGGGGTGGAATATGCTTAGGGGCACGAACAGAGTTGGTGGTTGTTACTGGAGCTTTTTGCAAGAGCATGTCGTACCATTTGCCCCCCCATAGCGGAGAAAACTTTTTGCTAATGCACGACAAGGCTCGTTGTGTCTCCGACTTTTTGATTGTCGTCGGAATAAGAACAATGGCGTGGGGGGCATGTTCTCTAGACATTAATCCGATTGAACATGTCTGGGACATGTTAGGTAGACGATTAAGGTCGATAACTCCTGCAGTTCAAAATCCCGAACAAGTAGCAGCTGCTCTGGTTGAGATTTGGGACAATCTGCCTCAAGACATGATTGATAATGTCATCAGAAGCATGAGGAGAGGGATGACTGCCGTGATAAAGGCGCCTGGAGGGCACATGCGTTACTAAAACAATTTTGAAAATGTTTTTGCTCTAAAGTTTCTTATATTCTTGGTGTTTTTTTATCTTTATCTTCATACCTATTGTTCGTTAATTTATTGTTGTTGTGATTCTTTTGACCAGTTGACCTTTAAACACCCTCCGGTTTATTATAAAGCACAAATTGGACCAGTTGCCTAACCTGGATAAAGTGTGAAGGAAGTATTAAAAATTACATTTAACCAAATGCCAAAAAGGGACTTTTTAATTACCCCTGAATACTTTTATGCATTCTTTACACAATAAGCTGATAGGTAAAAGTGTGACGTGACCAATATTTAACTTAAAGTAAAAAGTTCTCAGAGAAACGACATGAATTTCATATTCAATTCGAATGTCGACGTTGGTGATATTAAGATAAATATTCACCTTTTCTTGAAACCCTGTATTGTTTCTAATAATTGAGATATCAGAGCGAATAAAATAAGAAAATGTTCAGAAATGAACGGGTGACAATTTGATGTTATAAACTTTTTTCAATTCTCAGTTGTTCTCTCCACAGAGTGTCTCAAATAACACCGAAAATCCTTACTTCCTTTACGTTCCTGTATATGACATAAAGACAAATCATTTAAAAATGGTAATAAGGCCGATGTATTGCATTATACACAAAAGAAAATCCATCCCAAATGCTTCAGAATTCTGGACGGTCAAAAAAGAGGATCGTCGTCGAATAGTGGGAGTGTCCTGGCACATAGAACGAATGTATCGTAGGTATATCGTGGAACAATTTTTGGACACATCAGTCGGAGTAAGCATGCAAGGTTTATTGTTCAAGAAAAACCTGAGAAAAACAGAATGGATTGCCGATCATTAAATTGATAAGTGGATGTTACCAAAAAATTATTAAATGCCATTCAACCACAAGCGGTTCACATGTCATCTAGTCTAGATAAATGGCGAGATGCAGTCAAGACAGCCATCCAAAACATTGAACCTCGTCAAGGACTATAACACATTTGTAAACATTTTTTTGATTTGTCAGATTTATGTTAATTAGGAAGAAATCCGTTGTTACACACCGGCCCAGAAATTCGTTTAAAAGTCGGATTCGTTTAAAAGAACCAAACATTCTCAGTTTTTCTTCAAAAGAGAGGAGTTATGGCACCCCCCTTGTACACAGCTTTGTGAAAAGATTCGGTCAAGATATAATGCGTTCGCTCTTTAGATATTCTTACAATGTCAGCAGTTTAAGTTTTAATCTCCGATCATATAACACGATTTAGGTCACTTATTGGATGATTTTGTCTATGATAGATTATGGTCTTTTCTAACATATCGTTTCTTTTGCGCCGATTCTACAAAGCTAACGATTTAAAATGGTTGAAAGTGATGGGCATGATGATCCCAATGTACGCGATAACTTAGTTTTTATTTCTGGTGGTCCTAAACCTTCGATAAAAAAATATTCTTCAGACTTCAGAAGAAAACTTCATAACTAACTGACAGATTATCACGAACGAATTGATTGGAACAACTTACTAAACATTGTTCAGTTCAACAGATCCATTATCCTTTGGTGGGTACAACGTCAGAAATGTTTCCATAAAGTGATACTACCCTGGTTATTAGGGCTAGAGACTATCAAGCATCTTGGGTGATATTCATCGCGTGTGATAGTATACAATTTGTTCCAGTACTTTCCGGTTGGAATCTGAATTATATTGACCATTCCAATAAGAATTATCCTGTCTTATAGACAACATTTATCCCATAAAACTTGAGCAGTTAAGCCACCACACATATCAAACACAACAAATTTTATTAAAATATCTGTATCCTACAATTTCGGAACAATCATTACTAGTTTAACTTCAACTTCTCTTGTATTTTTTAACACAGACAGCTAATATCAAAAACAAGTTAGATATATACCCTCCATAAAATCTATCAAAATGAAGTCAAAAATGTGCTTTCATTTTCTACTATCTACTATGACCCTGTATGTAAAAGCTAGAAAATTTACAGAGCAACTTTTTAACCATTTAGAATAAAAGGCTTGGTTTAATAAAGATAAGAAATAGTGCCTTCTACTTACATAACATTATAGGAAAAACGTGTGAAACAAAAATTGCATATATGTGGTTCTTCCTGGTCGTTGTTGGTTTCATTCTTAGTACTTTAGATTAGTGCTCTGTTTAATATACTGTCTACTATGCTAGAGTATATCTTAAAGATAATAATTATTGTGGGCTCTATATTACTTTGCACTTCTTTTATACAGTTCCAATAACATATGGTCATGCCTTATAAAACTTTATTACCAGAATTTATTAAATCTGTTCGACAAAATCCATGCAAATCATTGAAAAAAGAAGAGAATATGGCAAAACTTCATATTTGTGTTTCCTGGATAACAGCAAGGCTTTTGATTGTGTCAACTGGAGACGACTTTGGGATGTCCTGTCGCAGATGGGGACTCTGCGGCATCTGATTCACCTACTAAAAGAACTATATAACAATAACATAACACTAATGAAGGTGGATGAAAGAACCTCTGAACCTTTCAACGTGGAACGTGGTGTACGGCAGGTATATGGAGAATAAATCAAAAGGAAAGCCTTGGACGGCTGGGAAGGAGGAGTTGTCATAGGTGGTAGAAGGATGGATATTCTCCGCTACACTGATGACACAACACTTAGAGCAGGAAATGTTGAGTCTTATTAAGCGAGTAGAGAGAGTGAACTTGGAGTTCGGTCTACAACTGAACCGTCAGAAAACGAAACTTACGTTAATAGATCGCACGCACAGCATGGAAGAAATGCCTAATATTAAAGATGTCGAGAACGTGGAGGAAATAACTTATCTAGGTGCCCACATCAGCAGAAATGGCGGATCAAGTCAAGAAATCAGAAGAAGGATAGCTCTTGCCAAAACGGCCATGACCAAACTCAACAAAATTTGGAAAGATCGGCATATAACAACCACAACAAAATGCAAATTAGTAAACACCCTCGTTTTTCCAATTGCACTATACGCAGCCAGAATCCTAGACCTTAAAAGCCACAGACATCGCCAAGTTGGATGCGTTTGAGATGTGGGTCTGGAGAAGACTACTGAGGATTCCCTGGACAGACCGCAGAACTAACGTATCCATACTCGAAGAACTTAACATCCAAGTTAGATTGTCAACTAAAATCAAACAACTGATTCTCAAGTATTTTGGACATGTCAGGAAAGATGACAATCTCGAAAAACTTATGGTCCAAGGGAAGGTAGAGGGAACACGACCTAGAGGACGTTCTCTAAAACGATGGCTGGATCAGGTGAAGCAGTTTACAGAAAAATCTTTCCAAGACAGCATTAGAAGCACGGAGGAGAGGAATGGAGGAAAACTGCTAAAAACACAAGATGAGACTAACATAGGATCACGACGCTTCAAACATGAAGCTAACGACTAGAGTGAGAGTTTGACAAAAAATTAAAAAATTAAATGTGTAATTAAGAAGATTTGTTATTTTTTATTTGTTATGGTCAGTGTTTTATTCTGTCAAATATTGTAACTTTTGTATATAAACATTGTTATTTACAGAGGTATTAGAATGGTTAAATAGTATTTTAAATGGATGACAAATGATATTGCAAAGTTTGATATAACTTCGATCACAATATTATTATATTAATAAAAAAAAGTTTGTCAACAAGTACATCAAAAATTACATTTTCTGAAAGATAAGTCTAGTTACAAGAAAAAGTCATCATAATTTTACCAACAATTTTTTATAAACGTAATAAATAAAATAACGAAAAATTCATGCTTTCATCTTGTCAGCTTGAAGAGCTTTCAATGTGACCAACCCGATTGAATTTCATTTAGGAAGTTGCAATCACTTTTTTTGCAAAATTTGATGCGAATAAAAAAATTGGAAAATTCCTGACATGTCGAGCGCAAAAAGTTACCAATATTAACACTGGAATACGAAGCTTCAAATGGTTGTTCGTTTAATTCGGAAATGTTACGTGACCGCATTGTAATGTTAGAGAAGTTTTACTTAGACATGGTTCAACTAACCAGCATTCGTAAAACCAGTCCTTAGCGCGCGATGATTTAGTAACATCTTGGTATTGTATAGATTAATATATTGGTAATAAAGTGATAAAAGAATCCAGTTTTTGTTCTTACTGAACTTAACGTCTTGTCTTTTTTTAGAAGATATGCTTCAAACCAGTACAGAGTGTGCGCCTAGATGGAAATAGGCACCTGTCAATTACTAGCGTCATGGCTTCTGGCGCTATTCACAATGGTTCAACCGCTTCCAGCTAGTGAGACATTCAAGATCACTCGGCATAATAATAGCGACATATTTGCGTACGCTCAAGGTAAGATTTACAGCCACTAATTCGCAGAAATGTTGTCTCATTTTATATGTATAAAGGACTGAACCTTCGTTAAATTTAAATTTACCGAGCAGTATTTCATGCATCTGACATTGGCCTAAATGGTTTTATAATTTAGTAGAGGTATAGCAGTTTTACAAGTATATCGGTTACTGTCTTTTGCCCCTTAAAGTGTTTTGTATCTACCATTCATTTTTAGTTCAAATTAACTACCTTAATTGTGGCCGTAGTTACCTACTTGAATTTGTCAGTATATACAGGGTGTCACAAATTCGTGTCTAACTATGGGAATCTCAAAAACGGTAAGAGATACAGAGTTGGTTCAATGGAGCCAAAATTGCCGAACTTGGAGTTCAATCTAACGCCGTTTTAACATTTATAAAAAATCTGATTGCTTCCGGAAATATCCGAAGAAATACGGAATTTCGGAAAAACATTTGTATATTATTTTTCCCTCTAAAACCCGACATCGTCACATTTGAATTCCGACGTTTTGGTTTTGCCAGCTATCATCAACTTAATTTTTTAAATGCGACCCTGTTTTTTTAAATCAGATTGTGCTTTGTTTTCTGATTTAAAACTGTGATTGTTACTCAAAGTTTAAGTTAACAAAATAATTCGGAAAATTTGATGTTTTGCTTGCATCTTCGGAAATACCTTCTTGGCACTTTTCGATTTAAGAAACCGCTTTGCTTCCATTTAACCATCTCTGTATCTCTTACCGTTTTCGAAATCCCCATACTTAGACACGATATTTGTTCGCTTTAACCCTACATCCTTTTACGGAAGTAAATATTTCATTTAAAAAAAAATCACTGATTATTAAAAGAATATTTAATAAAAGAATATCCATATTTAAAATAATACTAAGGCAATACGCATCAGTCGCGGTTTCGCAGCGTAGGAATTATACTTGACGAGACGTGCCTCGTGACGTAAAGCTGTTTTGGCCTGACGCCATCCTTACGGAAATTGCGATGACTATTTAGTTATTTTTTTAGTACTAAATAACTAGTTTTTTGTGAATTTGCTATCGGTACGTTTACGGTAAACGACCTAACGATTATGTTCACAAAAGTTTTTACTAAAAATAAATTAAATTAATTTTATCAGTTCTAAGGTAAAAAGTTAATAAATAAATATAAGTTAACGTTTAGAGGATGTAAGTCTTTGGTAGGTATTGGATACATTAAGAAGGATTCTAACATTGTTTTTCGTAATTTTAACACAATAAGTAATACCTGTGACATCAAGATTGGCAATGTGCGTAATAGACTTTGGTCTACCTGAACCTTTCCTTGTTGAACTTAACGGAATGCCTTGCTTTACTTTATGGGATATAACACTGTCGTTCACATTCAAAAAAGGATATTAAGGCAGGCACAAGCTGCTGGCTTTGTTTACCTAAAGCCATGTTCATTAACGTAACCTCAACACTCTTAAACACCACAATAATAAGTACTTAATATTATTATGTACACAGACACACACTAAGTAGTAAATAATGTTTTCTACTCCTACAGGGATATTGGTTCATTCCTTAACAGTTTAGAGAACGGATAAGTAGGCAATTGCCAACGGTTGAACTAATACAGAATCCTAGACTTTCCACAACTGTGCGATATGAAATAATCCAATCACAGGCAATTTTCAGCGTGCGATATGAAATAGACCAATCACAGACAATCTTCAGCGTGCAATATGAAATAGACCAATTACAGCTAATCGCGAACGGTATCAATTTCTTATTAGAAAAACAGATTATTTTGTGACAACAACGAGATTTGAATTATCACTTTACAGAATACAAATATTATAAAAATTTGTGAACGATTCTAAGATTTAAAAAAATAAATTTTAACAGGTTTACTACTGTAAGGAAGTTGCTAGAATAGATTAAGGGAATTCTAAGACTAACTAATAGAAATCTTCTTCTAAGTGGTTTAATTTACAGTAATATCAATTTTTGAAAAAACTCTTTCTTTCTTCTTTAATAAACAAATTATACTTCTTGAAATAAATAGAAGAGTGACCTGTTTGTAAAAGATCTCACTTATTTTCTTATTGCATACTTAGTTCATAAAAATGTAAGTGAACAGCATGATAACAGAATAGTGCTGTTAAAACGCAGTAGTCTAAAGTTACAGACACGCACTCCATAAATGCACTTGGTGGTAACTATTATTCTCGTAACTCTTTAAGCGATATGGTTAACACTTCCTTATGTCGGTTAGTTTGGTTATCGTTCGCTGTCAAACCGAAACTGTTCACTCAGATTGTAAATCCATACAACGTTACTTTATGGCTTCATTAAGATACTCTTCGAAGGAAAAAATTAGTTTTGATAGAGGTTGTTTATTGAGCGAGCTTTAAGTGTACACCTGAAATCCGGTTAAAATTTATAGAATTGGTAGTCAAAGTAATGCGGGCTGAATAAGATCAGGAAGGCAAGAATTTTTATTGCTGTTTCAGACCGTAAAAGTTTAAGATATAATGTGTGCTCTTTGCGAACCTTTAGATAGTGATAATAATTAAAGATATCACTTTTTCAAGGATCTCCTAAACTTGACATTTTGTTAGGAAAGGATAACAATAAAAATGATAATGTATCTTGTCACCGTAAAAAATACAGACGATTATGTTGATTTTTACTGTGGCTCTGAGGACCATGTAAATTTTTTTCTAACATTGCCAGATAGTTTCTGACAATTTTAAAAGGTTTTTGGCAATACCAGAATAATATCAACAAAGTCACTTTTTCTATCTGAATTTAGTCTACTTAGCTGCATGCGAATGTTTATTCTCAACTAGTTCTTAGAAGTTAGTTCTTAGATTTTAAGCCTAGACAATTTTTGTTGCTGATCATTGATCATTGTCTTTCTAAATGTTGTCATTCTCGAGTTACTGGTTAGTAAACTTTGGAATTTTCAATATTTGGAAGGCTAATAGCACATAATAGCAGGCAGACGATTGAAGATAGAGTAAAAACGGTTTGCAAGTCTCTATCTTACTTTTTTGGGATCTATGTTGGTATTTACAAAAACTTTTTTGTTTCTCTGCTACCGGGAACATGGTGAGATTTAAGTTCGAAAACTTTATAAACTGTTACAGGAAAGTGTTTATAGGGCAATTCCAAAAAAAAGTGAAGCAGAGAGGAACAAGGGTGATAACCCGGCGACACGTGTTTCTGCTTTTTGGCTTCATCAGGCATGTAACTCCATCTGTATGAAAGGAGGTTCGAAAACCAACTGACATACACATAGTAAAACATATATCCACTTTGACATGTGGATCATCTTGCGGAAATCACAATAGTGTCGCTGCTGGCCATTTGTAATATCCATGTTGGTTTTTGTCCCTCCTTTTCCGCGTTACACCCGTATATGTTTCACTAGGTATATGTCAGTTGGTTTACAAACTTCCTTTCATACAGATGGAGTTACATGCCTGATGAAGCCAAAAAGCAGAAACACGTGTCGCCGAGTCATCATCCTCCTTGTTCCTCTCTGCTTCACCTTTTTTGCGGAATTGCCTAATAAACACTTTCCTGTAATTCATTCCATCCGCGTAAACACCATTTATAAACTATAATTGTAATGGTCGCCCCGACCCAGGGCTAATGTAACCCTTTTCCAATTTTAATTAATTTTTAAGCTGGTTGATATGATTCAAAGTTTTTCCGTTTTTTTTTTCATAATAAAGCTCCTGAAGATGGGTACTTATGTGCCCGAAACATGTAGAGCGTTTTGACTGTCACCTCTGTCTTTCGGAGGGCAAAATAAATATGTTGTGGAGAAGGTGGTGTGTTTATTCATCAAATTTATGCATTCACCAGAGAATCATAGACTACTACTTTACTCATACATAGTAATGTTGTTGCGAATTGCCAAACCATGCGCCCTGGCAATGCCAAAAACTGACAATTGCGAGATTTTATCTAAAAAACTATCAAACAATTGCAAGAACTATCTGGCTGAAACTATCTAGCATCGACAAAAACTATTTTCCAATTTGCTATAAACTCTCTGGCAATGCTAGAATCTCTCTGTCAGGGCCAGAAACTATCTGACAATTAAACAAAATATTTAGAAATGACAAATTATCTGACATTGCAAGAAACTGTTTGGCAATTCCACAAATTTAATTATCTGACAATCATCGGAATGGCATTGCAAGAAACTGTCTGATAATTACCAGAAACTATCTGGCACTGCCAGAAGCAATGCCATTGCCCCTCAGAGGCACAGATCGAAGCCACCACTCTTATTGGTAAAAGATTTGAGGCTTAACATCCAAAATGATAAGTTTCAAAATCAAAGTGAAGATAACTTGTATTTTTAGCAATAAAAATACTCGAATACCCAAATTTAATATGAACGTGCAGCTGGCTCACTTATCAAAAGAACCCAGTAAAGTGTAACATTTGGTGCCAGAAGTGGAATAAGTGAGTGAAGAATTGTGCTGTACGTGAATGGTGAATACAAGACAACAAACGGCAAAAATGGAGGAACAACTGGCGACATTTATGCCGACAAAACTACAAAAGATGGATGCCGAAAAAGACCAACGACAGAAGGAAAAACAAGAGGAACAAGAACGACGACAATAAGAAAAACAAGCGAAAGAGGAACGACGACAACAAGAAAACAGGCGGAATAGGAACGACGACAACAAGAAAAACAAGAAGAGGAAGAACGACGACGACTTGAAAAAGAGGAGCAAGAGAGACGGTACCAACAGGATGGCGAACGACAACAAGCTATTCTGCAAGCTTTGGAGAAAAACCGCACAAAGTTACAATCCTATATCGATCAACAACTGGAGATGATAGATAATAAAGTGGAAGAGGTGGATCACAAAGTGGAAAAATGGACCATGAAGTCGAAAAGGTAGACCATAAAGTCGACGAGGTGCAAACTGAGTTTGGTTACAAATTTCGATCAATTTGGACAAGAGATTGCAACTTTACGGAAGGAAATCATGAGCGTTCGCGAGGAATCGAGGAACTTAGTCGAGGTATTGTCACGTTTAGGGGGTAGCGTAGTAGAGGTAGGAAAAGAAACAAGACTGTAGCTCAAGTATGTTTCCTTTATTCGGCACTAAATTACTCTTAGCTCGCTAGCACCGCCGGTGGCGAGGCGTAAATCGAACACTGTCCAAGAGGGGGTTGTGTGTGGGTGTGTGTAGGTGTAGGTGCGTAAGCCCTCCTGAAGTGTCGCCAAGCGAAACCCGCTCGATACGAGCAGGGAGCCCCTATGACCGACACGCCCAAAGGACTTACTTAAGGTACTGATAGTGTCAAGAGTTCGGACGGTCACCTCGTGGTATGCGTAAGAACTCTTGTCTTTTCAGCCTGGGCTTCCAAGAAGGTAACGAGCCGTCCGGACACTAGAAAGTTGGGACTGTTGTTGAAGACCGACCTAGAGACCAGTGACCTCCCTTTGGGGATGGCCCCAGAGTTCGGTCCTTAGCCGAGCTACGGTGCATCTTTTATACTCGTCAGCGACCTCATTACGCTAACCTTGCTGACTATGGTGGTTACTGGGTGTGAACCGTAACTACTAACACGGGTGTGACAGTATCTCCGATAGGAAACTGCTCGAAAGTTCGACGGGATGGGACAATGAATTGTAAGGTGCCAAAGTTGGAAACGTCGTGGGAGTTGTACAAGAAGCAGTTTGAGGCTGCCGCCGTGGCTAATTGGTGAACCGAACATCAAAAAGCCACCGAGTTGGTTCTAGCACTACGTGGTAAAGCTCTCGAAATACTCCAGAACATCCCCTAGTGTAAACAAGGAGATTACTATTCCCTTGCAAACGCGCTGGAACTAAGATACGGGAATAAATACTTGACCCAGGTATACCAGAGCCAATTGAAGAGTAGAGCCGAAGGGTCATCAGAGACTCTAGATTATTTATAAAACAATTTCGTGATATCCTTCACCAACACGTCTTCCAATTCCGGCTTAAAGTACTAAAGTATGACCCGAGTTTAAAGCATCAGAAGTGCAGAGGTTCATGGATGAAAAGCTGTGAAATACTATACCGTTAAACGCAGAGTATGACAGGGTTGACCCGTTTTCAAGAATCTTAGGTTGTAAGACAAGGGAATCAAGATCGATGGAACATATCTCAACAACCTTAGATTTGCAGATGATATTGTGCCAATATTAGACGATATAAAAGAGATCGAGTCAATGTTTCAGGTGCTAAACAAAGAATCAAAAAGTGTGGGACTAAAAATGAACATTGCAAAGACAAAAATAATGATTTCAATAAATACACGGATCTATCATCAAAATTGGAAAAAAATACAATTACCTGGGTTATTCATCACTAGAAAAGAGAAACCAATCAAGGGAAATGATAATGCGAATAAAACTCTGCTGGTCTGCATTCGCTAAACTTGCAAACCTATAAAGAAATAGCGATATTCCTATTAACCTAAGACGAAAGTTTTCAAAGCCTGTGTTCTACCTGTCACAACTTAGGGAATGGAAACATTTGCTAGTACCCAAGCAAGGACCCACAGATTTCAGAGTAATAGAGAGGGCAATGGAAAGGTTAATGCGGGGCATCAGTTTGAGGAATAGAATACCAAATGAGGAGATTCGGAGAAGAACGAATGTAACACTACGGTGGACGGAGGATATAGAAAAAATAGCAGTTGGAAATTGGTATCAGAAAGCGCAAGTCAGGAACCAGTGGAATAAATTAGGAAAGGTTATGGCTATGTTCAACAGTGAACGACAAGTAGCTGAGGAAGAAGAAGAAGAAGAGAAAAAGTGTGGAGAATTTGCAGCCACTAGAAGGTCAAATGATAAGCGAATTATAAAGGTTTTGCTTGCGAAGTTTGCTGAGAACTAGCTCCTAAACACTTAAGACAGATGAGTAAAAGCCTCTGGTGAAGTTCAAGTTTGAAATGCAGAAGATGTTGAGCATATTAAGGGTCAATGTGAAAAACTATTACTACCCTAAGTAAGACCTCAAATATACAGCGTTTGAAAATCTAGCAAGCATTAATGATTGGAAACATCTGAAATACTGAAATGTTTTACAAAAGACGTGAATGATGAAGCAAAGACAAGAAAACTTGAGGAGGTCTGTTAAAATAGCTGTGAAACTGATAAAGCCAAAGAATATGCGACATACGACAGGTTCTGAGATATACGATTTTTTTAATTATTTTGGAAAATGCGTCAAAATTTTGAAAATTCCGTATCTCCGCTATCTTTGGGGTCTGAGCGACTGTTTAAAGCTTAAAATGTTTGAGCTGAAATGTTCTTTTACTATTGAATATACAAGATGTTCAAATAAACATTACAAAGAGGTAAAATCAAAAGTAACCCTCTGTCAGTTGGAACCTCGTTTACGCGGTTTTAAGTAAAAGTAAACCAAGCCCAATGGATGCAGAAAGTTATACTGAACATTTTTTACCTCTTGCAAAATTTCCGTAATTTTTCCGTAAATTCTCGAAGTTTCTCGAAACTTAGTTCAATTTGAATCTTTCGCTCTGCTAGTTGTAACATACACACATAAGCGATAGAAGCTATATGTTGCTCATATATCAACAATAGTTTCATCAAAATTGAACTCTAAACTCTAACTGTGAACCTAAATTTAAGTTAGGAAATTAGTTCATAAACTTGATAACATCTTAGCCGTTACAAATGCGATTTTTTTCACATATCTTAGTGTACTTCGCCGAGACAAACTTAATCATATTAAGTTTGTCTTATTTAAAGGTATAAATCATTCCTTAATTTCAGAAAAGTGACAAATCTGACAACATTGCCTATATGACAACACCTGAGATTATTAACCTTTGGCATACTTATGCAACGTGCACTTCACATTACTTAATAGATCATCAAGGAAAATGTTATACAAAAGTACTCGTATTACTTCTTGGCTTTAGCATCCTATTTTTCAAATGAAATCACTTCCAGATGAAGAAAATTGATACACATAATTAAGTACCCCTAAGAGGTAATTAGTAGAAAAATTTCTTATCAATGTAAGCTGTCAAAACCTGCTTGGCAAAGATACATAGTTAGGCTGTAAATTTCTCTATAACTGTAGACTGGCACTTAGATCGAGCGCTAGTTATAACAACCCATAATTGAAATAAGTTGAAATAATTACGAGAGATTAGATGTTGTCTAAGTTTAGTGGTGATTAATGTAAATTGATGAGGTTTTATATGAAATGATTTGAAATTAAATGCAATCTAATATTAAATCTAGTAGTTTAGCTTCATCAAACTTACATTACACCGCCCTTTTCTATGATAATTGAATCCTAGACATGTGCAATTAAGCAGTAGTATACCCATTGTAATTTTGCAATGGATTTCTCATTATTCTTCATTAAACTAAACCAGGAACATAGGCCAAGTGTGTAAGAGGAGACCACCTTAATGACTCGAACGTGCTAATGGGTCAGTTAATAGATTCGAATGAGTAGGCAAATCGACTAGCGTATGATATAAATACCGTGATGGTAAGCTAAGTGACAACAAATACCATTATGGCAGTTAGTAAGGCAATACCGTGCTTGCAAATGGTTTTTGTGGCCATTTTTGGTTGGGTTGGGTTTACGTGACTTGAAGTAAAGTGGCCATTGTATGATAATGCTCTCCAAAATCAACTGTTTATCTAAGTGTTCAATAAAATTTTACTTTCCGGAATCTAAACGCTTTACACTGGATGATAAATATCAAAATTTTTACGTTTTTAGTTTCTCAGGGTATAATGCAAATTTTCAGCTTGTAGTGTCAAAGAAACGCATGGTTGTCTTTTACTGATTGAACGGTTCTTCGTCTTAGTACTGCCATCAATCTGTTCGATTTATTGTGCGTACCATCAAGTATTTCCAGGAAAGACATGTTCTAGCGTGAGTTAGTAATATTCAATAGTATTTTAATATACAGGATGTTTTGTTTCAGTTTTGAATTCCCCATTTAATTTAGAACAGAAAAGCTATCCAGTTGTTTTCCAGTAAAAAATGAAAAATCATGAAATCGTCAACTCTGTTTATTATTCAATATCTAAATTTTTATTCATTTAGTTTTTTTTCAAAAATGATATTCTTTATTTGATAGAAACAAGCAGTATCTTGCTATTTTTTCAATAAAGACCTGGATAAATCAAAATTTGATAATTGAATCAAAAGAGACAAAACTTGAAGATTAATGTATTAATTGTATATTAGGGGAGGCCTATGTCCAGTAGTGGACGCAGAGTGCTGATTGATTATGATGATGGTGATGATGTATCTCTTTGAAAACGTATTTATTCCCACACATTTTTTGTAAAAAAACAAAAAAAAACTTTTTTTTTAATTTTTACACAAATTGATTGGTTTGACTGGAAGTCCTTCTTCAAATATGATGTAACTTCTCGATTTCTTGGTTTTAGTGTCAAAACGACGAGAAAATATTTTCCTTTTTCTAATTTGAAATTGACCAATTCATCGCATCTAAAAGCACCACTAATCTCCATTATTAAAGCCTCTTTCATCAACTCGTTGTCGGGAGATTCGTTCAAAAACTTCTCTATTTCATGTCGTTCTAATGTCTTGGACTACATGGGTTTGTATCCCTGTGATTTGCTTTTCAAAAAGCTCGTTAGTTTGCCATATTTTAAAATGTGGATTTCGAGCATCGAGTATTGGGTCCATAGTGACGATGAACTTAATTTTGTTTGCAATTGTAAAAAATTCATCCAAGACTCAAACATTTTGAACTCCTTGTCGTAAGCATCTCGGGACTTTTCTGGTAATCTTCATCGCTTTCTTCCATTTTCTATACTCTCTCATAAAATTTAAATCTAGACACCATATTTGTCCCAAAATATGGAAAGGTGTTTGGATGATGTTACCCCGGGAACAAATATTCAGTTTACTCATTAATCTAAAAATAAATAATGAACCACATAGTTATATCAAGTTTATACGGTGGCTCTTGTCATGTAACTTTTTTAAAAGTTTCTAGCAATACCAGATAGTTCTAGACAATTAAAAGATTTGGTTTTCTAATTGCCAGACATATTATGGCAATGGGGATAAACACCAATTTTTATTTTACTGTTTTTAACAGCTTGAAATGGTGAATTTACAGCGGTTTGCAATGTTTATTTAAAGCTATAATAACTGAAAAATTAAGGATTAAAAAAATATTAGTCAATTTTTCACTATTTGGCCACGTAAATACTTAATTAATACCGCATAATCCTATTCCTTTTTTAATTTTATTATTTTTCCTTTGAGTTGGTTTACTTTTTATTGTTCAATATATCAAATTTTAATAGATGTAATCATATTGCAATAATATAATACAGTACCTACTTCTTACGTTTTTCTTAAGTATTCTAAATACTTCTACCTCTGCCGAGAAATCTGCAAATTCGGAAAACATGGTGCACATTGGCAAAACGTAAACCTGCAAAAACTGCCTTGTACTGTTGTAAAGATTATTTTATTGTAAGTAATATACAAGATGTTACATATTCAATGCATTAGCATTCTTCTTTCTTCTTTCCACTCCTGGACATAAGCTTCCCGTTCCGTCTTCTATACTTCCTTATCGTGTGCCATCTGATGTCAGTTTCTACCACCCTTCTGTCTATTATCCACTTCATCCAAGCTATTTGTGCTATGACATCCTCGACTCCTGTTCTTCTATTGATCTCTACGTTCCCGACATTGTCTCTAAGATTTATTCCCAATATCATTCGTTCAATGGCTCTTTGCGTTATTCGTATTATCTTTGCGGTAATGTACTGCACTTACCGTTCAGCTGAACGGGAAGTAACATACAGGATTAAAAAACACTTTAGAATATTTTAATTTTTTTTAATAATTAGGATGATTTTGATAAAGTCGTATAAAAAACAGTGTCACTGTACATCACTAACAGTAACAGCCTTACTAATCTCAGACAAATTAGAGGCTTTGCTTCGCTCAGCCTCCAAACTTTGTCATCGATCAGTAAAGCTTACTTACTGTTCTTATACTATTCTTTTCACATGTATTGGAATATTTTTATCCTTTAGTATATCTGACCGTTTTATTGTAGCTGCCCATGTTTGCTGAACTCGCCTATTGATTTCAGTGGTTTGATTTTTTACCCAATTTAGTAATGTGTCTCAAGTAAACATGCTCTTCACATTTTTGTATGACGTGATCTCTAAAACGTATAGAAACTTTTTCAATTTTATTCATAATTTTTGTCTTGCTCAGATTCATGGTTAATCCTATTTTATCTGATTTCATCTTGAGATCTTCCGTCATATCTTGACATTCTCCAACATCCTGACTTATGGGAACCATATCGTGCAAAAAGCGAAAATGGTTTAGATATTTGCCATCAATTTTTATGCCTTTACTGCTCCATTCCAGTGACTTTAATTCCGGTTTTATATTTGTTATTTTATTGTTTACCGATTTTGTTGCTATTTTTAAAATTGATGTTGCGTTGTTGTAGATATTTTTAAGCAGGTCTACGCAATCCCTCTGTTGTAGTCAACAAAAACAAGGTGAAGTGGTTCGCTGTATTTATTGCATTTTTCTTTCAATGATTGGATTGAAATAGGGAAGACACGGAGACTCAATATATATGAGAACCTGATAAAAAGCAGTCTACTCTACGGCGCAGAAACCTGGAGGATATAACAGAGGCCAACCGAAGAAAACTTGAAACGGTAGAAATGCACGATTTTAGATGGATTTTACGAATATCTCAAAGAAAGGAGATTTGAAACCAGGAAATTAGACAACGAATAGGTATAGACGGATCTTTAACAACCGTTATTGAAAGAAAACAACTGATATGGTACGGCCATGTTTAAAGAATGGATGATACAAGACACGCCAAAAAAGTTACGCAGTGAGTACCTCAAAATCTCAGGAAACGTAAACCTAAGAAACATGAAAAGAAGGTATAACAAGAGCAGTGAGTGCCAAGGATTTGACAGAAGACCGATAGAATGACCGGAGGACGTGGAAGTTAGGCATCGGCAAAGTCGTAAGACGTTCTAAAACCAATACATTAGATTTCGTCACTAAAACAATTTGGTATAAATAAAGCTCGACATTCGTTAGTAAGGCAGACAGTCAGAAAACTCCGTCTCGTGCCACAAAAGGTAGTCGTCCCGAATTCTTTAACCCACACCGGGTTTGTAAACTAATGAAATAGTAAATCATTCTTCTGAGACATATGATCGATTGCCTTTGCGGAATTTAGCCTGTTCAGGTGGTTCGCAATAAATCTAATTTGCTTGTATGTAGTCTATTTGTTATTATTTTTGTTAACAGTTTGTATGGATGTGGAAGCAGGCTTATAGGTGGATAATTTAAAATTTTTGACTTATCACCTTTTTTTTATGTTATATAATCATCTGAGCGTTCTGCAACGTTTCTGGGATGATACTTTGTATCAGACATTTATTGAGGAGAATTTTTAATCATTTCACTTTAACCATAGATAATCAAATTTATAATTTTCTCATGAATCTGGTCGAACTCACTTTTCTACAAAATTAACAATTTGCAATCTGTAACTTGTTTGCGTAAAGCGCAACAATCCTATGTTAAGACCGCTATGTGCAAAAATGTGTTTTAACAGACATTTCTGGATTTGGAATTCTATACTCTACCTTCTATTTTTGCACTGACAATCCCTACAAGTTTTATCTCATCCTTCTGAATCATCCTGTAGATCCGCATTTTTATGTCGAGGAATTTAGTCTACCTGGTGTTCTAGGCGCCATCCTGCTAGAGCAGATTCAGAAAAAAAGAGGTGCTTTATTATATTTATTAGAGTTGCTCGGAGCCGTTGCTTGGAATGGTTTGTAGGACACTAGGTATACCGGAGGTGAGCCACTAAGAAAGAACCCACAAAAATTGTATTGAGGAATAATGCCAAACAGAATACATTTAAAATATTTGGGTAAATTCGACTTTGTCGCATCTTCATGATATCAGTAGTGCGCTATGACAGACAATCCAGTGAAATATTGATCGATTCTGGAAAGTATTTGGAGGCCTTGACAGAGATGTTGATAAATATCATGAAGAAAAAGAGATGGAAGAAAAACGACGAGAAAGCCAAGGAAACCGGAAGTAATTCGACTTTTCCTTCGCTTAAAAAAAACAAAAAAATCTGATATTAAGTTTAGATAATTTTTTTTCTGACTAGTTTTTTCCTAAAAGTAACACGCAAGCCGTTTTGCTTTTCCAAATATTAAAATTTCCTATGTTTAATGATCAATGTCCCATAAAGTACCACATTAAAAAACTGATCATAACAGAAATTATCTATCTATCTACTACTGTCAATGTTAGTAGAATCTAAAAATATTATCAGTTGCTAATGTTGTTTCATTATTGCTACTAACTTCATGTTTAGAAAGAGGACCAATCTAAGCAAAAACGAACCCTGTTGAATTGAATTAACTGCTTACTTTTGCCATCGTTGGCGGTTTGTACTGTAATTGACAGTTCTTGTGGATGTTATTGTGTAAAGCTGACAACTGTTCAACTTTTTCTTACCGTAAAGTTAGTTTTTCTAATACTGAGAGATAATATTATTCTTACTTGATCGAAAACAGTTTCGAACATGGTCGCTTTCGTTACTGTCTGTGTTTGTTTCTCATTACCTACCTCTTCAAAGAAAACAGTAGCATAATAGCATATTTCTCTAGGATTGTTTAATTCAGAGTTTTATTAGACTAAAAATCAAAATACGGCTGAACAATATGTCATTATTGCAGTTAAGTTTCAGAGCTAAAAAAAAAATTGAGACAGTCAGTGTAATGAATAACCTTCAAACATTTAATACGAATTACGAACTGACGAACACCGGCAATTATGCGTATTTATAAAACCATTAAAGTCAAAATTGGTTAGTGAGAGCTTAAAAAGGCGCGTACAAGTTGGGCGCAAAATTTAGGCAATACATCATAAGTTTGACAAGGTACCTAATTTTGTCTGGAGATTCAGGTTTAAAAAGCCTTCTGACGAACCTTTATTTTACAATGGGATCAATTAATTACATGCCCCAAATATGACTTAAGGAGGTACCTACACATTTGTAAAATATTTAAAATCTAGGAATTGTATGGAAGAGATTCTTATCCATCTTCCGATTCTTAAGTTTTATTTTCCTGGATCTCATCATCGGTCTTTTCCCAGATTTTTTTCTAATAGTTAGTTTTGTTGATCCTCTTTTTTAGCTTTAACGTGGTCTTCCTCTTTTTATTTTTTCATTCCAATTACAGTATAATAGTATATTACATACTCAGGTGGAAAATGTTTGATTTCTGTCGAGAGATTAGGTAGTTCGCCGAGACGAAGTCGAGGTGAACTTTATCTCGAGACAGAAATTAAACTTTCTACCGTGGTTTGTATACTATTTTATTTTCAACCATTTATCAAAATCTCATCAAACTTTTAATAAATCATTCAGATGAAACATTGATTGCTAATAGTCTCTAACAATAAGGTAGTATAGGTGCACGGGTAGTTATGACTTCAACCATAATAAACGACTGGTGATTTGTTTACAATTTTGACAACGGCATTATTGTGCTATTTCGTCTTTAATATTTTGAGCTAAAACGTTTCTTAAAGTGCTTTTAACATGGAGATTTTTGAAGACGCAGATGTTACTCATCATCACCAGTCTGTTCACTACAATAAGTAAGTCCAGATATGACAGAACGCATATTGACATTCACCCGGGTGGAAAGTGACATTTACCCGGGTGGAAAGTGAGTACTTTCCACCCGGGTGGAAAGTAAAAGCAGGTAGTTTTCATCTTTCCACCTAGTTTACACATAAGAAATAACGTTATAACATACCTGGTTGAAAATAAAATCTTTTTTCAATGACCGCAAGGAAGCTACACTTGCTGCGCACACTTTTACATATGCAAAGCAAAATTCTCAATACAAATTTAGAATTGAAAACAAAATGTATAGTTATTTCATTCGTAGAAAAAATATTGTTACTAACACGTGCGTAAAGTGGTTTTCCCGCCCTTAAAGCTTATCCGCTTATCTAACTGCTTTCACGTGCGGAAAAACCTAACCTTGCGCACTGATTAGGAAAACTACTATTTAAGAAACTATTCCTGTGACTTATTGTGTACATGCCTGAACTATATCATATGAAACCATAATATAGTAGGCGACATCAACTGTTTGGACTATAGCATATTGGATTTTCAATGTATGTCTTTCTAGACGTTTCTATCAGTTGGTAACCAGGAATGCATTGCTCTATTTTTAAGTATTTTTTTATTCTTCTCTCCTTCGTTCAGCGTTCTGGGTCTATAGAACCTTATTTCCGGATATACATAACTTTTGCAGTAGTTGAACTTCTGTCCAGTCGCTAGTTGTTGTGCGTGCAAGTTTTCTTGCTGTCCCCCATCACATAGGGGATAGATATACTCGGTGTCCCATGATGAAAACATCAATCGATATGAAGAAAGACTTCAAAAGAAATGGTATGAAAAGTTAATATACTAGAGTAAGTACCAACTGGCTTCATCATTTTCATCATCTTCAGCTTCTCTCCGTTCATCTCCGGACAAAAGCCTTTTCAATTCGACGCCACTCGTTTCTATCAGTAGTCCGACTCATCCATTGGGTACTCACCAGTTTATGGATGTTATCTTTCCACCTCGTTCTCGCTTGTCCTATTTTTTTTGTTTTTCTGAGCCTCCACTTAGTATTCTTCCAGGTTCATCTACCATCATTTTCATATTAGCCTTGCCACCCGTTTTGCGACGTCCATCACTTTTGTCCATTCGTTCGTCTTTCGGTCTTGCAGGAGTATTCCTAGCATTTTCTTATCCAGTTTTCTTTAAGCAATCTTTACTCAATCCACAGTCCCCTTACTAAGGTTCCGCGTTTCTGCGGCGTACGTTAAAGTCAGTAGAACATCAGTCAAAAACCGGTGTTTTAAGATATTGCAGAAAATTTAGAATTAAAGACATCACTAAGTTTTCCTTATGCTGTTCATGCAAGCTGAAGTCTTCTGGAGATCTCTGCTCTCTGACTGTCTTTATCGAAGGATATTCTTTGTCCGAGGTAATTTTGCTGGTGTTGTCAAGGTCAACATCTGCAACATTATTGAAATTTTACATTACATTTGTTATTGCTCTGTTCATTTGCAGGCGTAGTTTTTTGCGGCACCTCTAACATGTTTTTCGACGACTTACTTTGAAAGTACCTCATGTACGCTTCCATTTAGAAGCAGAAAGGGGTTATTTGCCGCGCGCGAGCAGAAAGAGAGATTTTCTCCTCTAGAGCGTTTTCGCTTTCTACTAACAATCTACTCACCAACTTTTTTCGGCGTTTCCATAACAACGCTTGACATACCTGTTTGAAATAACCACATTCCGTCAAAGTGATTTATCGGTGACAATGAGTTCGAGCGACGAAAATGATGTGAGTTGTCCTTCTAATCCACCCCACAGCAGTCGTCGAAAAAATATCGTCTATATTTCGAGCCAAAAGTACTTTTGCCGCTTTTACATGATTGCAGCGTTCGGCTTCGCCTCAAGCTGCAAATTTCATGTGCAAGCGGCAAATATATACTTTCCGCTCTTAATATAGAATATACTATTTTCAAATCATCCATAGTCTCGACAAAAAGTACAATATCGTCAGCTCCCTGTTCCTTCTACAAGGTCCTAAAGCTTCTTGTCAGGAACTTGAAGGTATGAGACATCAGTGAGATCGGCCTGTAGTTTTTAATATCTTCCTTGTCTCCCTTCATAGAGTATAATCACCGTCCGGGTTTTTCCATGCTTGAGGAAGTCACATTTATCTAAGCACCAACACCAACTTGCTTTCTACTCATAGTGTAAAGATATGGTGTTAATCTTCCAGCTATGCCTGTTCGTCAGCTGTCCGTGTATTCTATTTCTATTCTGTTTACAAAATATTTTCCAATCTAGTTTTTTAATTGAACCTGTAGCCTTTCTCTGTTTTTATGAATAGAGAATATGTGAAGATATTTTTCATTTTCATATTTTTGAATTTTTTGCACAAATTTCTCAAAGCGTCACCTATCTCTTTTACTGCTGATACTGTTATTCTTACTATCTGGAGGATATCTGGATATCTGGAGGATCTACGTAGAACTATATGTGGATATTTGTATTGTATGTTTTAAATCTCTCGCTTGTCTTCTGATAGCATTTTGGCAAAGTATTGGTTCCATCCTTTTGGTGGGGTGAGAAAATTGCTCTAGTTGTGATAGTTGTTCCATATTTTTCCGATTTTGTGTTCCTCAAGATAACCAATATTTCCAGTAAAACTGAATTTCGGCATTCCTTTATACATGTTGTTTTCCAAGCTGTTTATGTTATATTATGATGATTCTCTTGGATCTTCTAGTTTATTTGATCGCGTTGTTTGCGAACTTGTTTTTCTTTTTTTAGTAGTCATATTTTTAGATTATATGCGTGTCTCCTTGGAAAATGGGATGAGATAACAATGTAATAGGTAAATGTTTTGAATGTGACCTTTGCTTCTTTATTTGCCACGTTTGTCTTCAATACATATTTTTTTATTAACTAAATACGACATCCCGTCTCACTCACTTACACTAAATTATGTCATATAAAATTAAAAAACCCTAATTAAATTTTATTAAGCTTTGCATAAGGTAATTGATGATTTTGCATCACTTTGGGCGGGCCAAATTTTAATTGATATACATCGCAAGTATTTACGAGTATAACGAGCGTACAAAAAATAAAACCGTTTAATTTTCTTTGCCTTTTTAATTAAGGGGGGAGTTACTTGAATGGTTGCCATCTTAATTTTGCGAGAGCAGATTCTGGGATTTTTATACACCAGTTAGTAACGCACTGCCACTTTGTTGGTAACGCACATGCCTAACACAATTAGCGAGTTCATAGGGGCTCACTAATGGTCACCTAACCTAAAACAGGTAGCATTAAGGAGTAGGGACTCCTCAAAACAGCTTGTGCCAAAGAGCATAATCTGATTCACATCATCGGAGTAAATGTATCATTAATGAACCATTTCAGGACAAATCGACCAATTCTGGTCGATTTAGCCGCAAATTGTATTTTCGGCATCAAAGATTGCATATTCCGATTGTAATGCAAATGAATTCGCAAATTATTGAAAAACTGGTTTTTGGTTTGCAATTACTTTTTGGTACAGTTTGCTTGCGATGATTACATGTCATTAACTAAAGACCAACCGCGACGTAGCGATATGTTATTTCAGGAACTTTTCGTTTTTTGCAGTTTGGTTAGCGGCAGGAAACAAAGAGCGTAATGAAGGGAAATTTGCCGTTTTAATGTTGCCAGATTAAGAAATTTTTTTGGGGTTTTAAGTTTTAAATTTGGTGTTGACATGAAAAGATTTTAAAATATTAAGGTATTTTTAAATACGGTTGTACGTAGGGACCATTTATTTTCCCGTGGCGGTTACGTCATCATTTGCCTTTCTTGTCTATTACATGCGTTCCGAGCGCGATAGAATTTTGACGTCATCTAGTCACGTCGGCAATGAGTCAGGACGACAAGGCTCGGAAAATCGACCGCCATTGTTGACAAAAAGTAAACAAAGAGACATTTTTTATTTTTGATGTAAATTTTACAATATTTTAAGGAGTATTTTGATTTAACTTGTTTTTAACTGCGATACTACGTGTGAGACTAGATAATGTGTGTGTTTCGGTAGTCAGTTTTGAAAATTCCACCTTCTTAATACACTTTACAACTATCAAGGGGCCCAGTGAAACATTCTGAAGGAACTAGAATTTGTGGAACAGAAAAGGATGCCTTTTCTAATAGAAAACACTGTCACAATGAAACAGCCCATATATTTACTTACTCCCAAGAAGATTTTTTACAAGAACACTACAAAAACCAAGTTTATTCAAGCCAGTGGTTCTCGAAGAAACATTGATATAGAGTAAAGGTGTATTTAGCAGAAGCTGACAAGGTGATTTACCTAATACTATAAAAAGGACTCTGGTAGAGGTATTAATGAGCTGCTAATACTAAATAGCTTATGTTTCAGGTACCTTTATTTGCCTAATCTGGAGTTTGCTTATCATGTTTTGAAAGGGTCCAAATTTAATAAGTCTCATTATCAATTACTCTAAAAGACTCTAAACAAAAGGTGTTTGAAGCTATGGTTATAATGGTGTTGTCAAAATCCATATGCAGAGTGTTAAAAAAACAAATTTCTAATAAGTTTCAGGTAATATTAGAGAGATACAAGTTACTTAATACAAAAATTTGATCAAATGCCATTATTTTGCAGAATTAGCCCTTATAAATTTTGCCGTATCTTCTCTGACTATAAAGCTAGAAACAGATGGTGCTACTGTTAAATACTTTTACATCAGATAGTAGGTTAAATTACTATTTTAATTGTATTATTTACACATTATGAAATATACAACTAAAATCTTTAAAAAGTACACTCAAGTTTCTTTTTTATCTAAGAAGTCTAGTTTTCTGCATAAACAATTATAAAATTAGATATTCTTTAACTGGAGGTAGCTACCTGCTCGTACAATAAGCTGAATTGAAATTGAAAAAACATGTTAAATAAATTACCCAACGAAACCAAATTGATATGTATTTAATGCTGAGTAAATTTACAAAACGAAATAAATAAGCAATCTATATCACAAAACCAAGAAACAAGTTCTTAAAACACCAACAATTCTGTTATAAGTTAAAACACTGCTTTAGGATTTAATAGTCCCCAGGATACACACATTGCCTTTCCTTTCTTGCAAATTTTATGGAATAATTCTTGAAACGTTGGTATTCGGCTGTTAATGACTCGTTTGAATGCACCTATCTGTGATGTTTTTTCCAGATAATTTAAATTGAATGTGGTTGTTGTTCCCAAGCCAAAGTTTGATTGGAACTTTCCGCCTTTGTTTACCACCAAATGTTGCAAGTTTTCCAGTTTGGTGAAGAAAAATCTTAAATTCTACGAAGGTCTCGCAATAACAACACTAATTAATAAACTTAAACAACCCTAAATTAAGTTTTTATTTCTTCTGTTTGTAGTTTTTGGTGTTTTTCAACTTTTTAAAATTCCTAACCTCAAAATGTTTAGCCGATTGTCAGTTGGGACTGTGCCCTATGTTGCCACATCTTCCATGAGCAGATGTGAACCGTGTATTGTTTGTTGCAGTAATAAACGGACCGATGAATTATACAGATTTCGAAAAAAAAGCATTTATTGCATACAAAACATGTGAGATTCTTAGAATGTTTTTTTTCAAAACAATAACGTTTTCTCATTTTCATTTATAATTGCTTAATGAAAGATACATATTGTGAGGTTTAGAGGAGGAATTAGTCAATACGGCAACGTCCAAACAGGTGATTAAAAAGATGGATAGCCTAGCTTGTAATAAACGACGTGCGTAAATTTCAATATGGCGGAGCACTTGATGACGTAACCGCCACGGGAAAAAAATTAACCATATATACTTTTCTGGTTGGCTTGTAGATATGCACACTTTGCCTTAAAATACAAAGTACAAAAATAAGAAGAAGAATTATTTTTTAACGTTTTTATCTGGTCAACTTATAAACTAAACTAGGTGAGATGGTTACATTGGAAAACTACAAAACTTACAAAGTGAGGGTTCTACCAAGTTGGAAAGTACCGACACAAAATATCGTGTTTAAGGTTATGTAAATCATCAACCCCAAACCTTAATTCGTACAGTAACATCCCCAAAAATAAGTGATTTGGGACAGTTTTACTGGTTCCCGCACCTTTAGTACTACGAAAGTCACAAATCAAAGGTGTTTCCGATTTTAATAGATTATATATGTAT
Organism: Ips typographus; assembly: GCF_016097725.1. NCBI lineage: Eukaryota > Metazoa > Arthropoda > Insecta > Coleoptera > Curculionidae > Ips > Ips typographus. The sequence continues at coordinate 6,597,384 of NC_138426.1, read as the reverse complement.
ATAATAAATTTATTAATATATAATAGATTAGTAAAAAAAAAAAAAAAAAAAAAATTTCCTTCTTTTTGTTAAAGAATTACTTAATGTCATTAATTTTTTAAATTTTTAAAACACCCCAAAATCTTGTATGAGCAATTTTCTATAAAATAACTAAAAATATTACAGATTTTAAATCTTTATTCCAAGATTAATTGAAATTACTTAATCTTCTAAATTTTTATTCCAATGATTAATTAAAAATACTTAATTTTCTAAATTTTTATTCCAAGATTAATTGAAATTACTTAATTTTATTTTTAAATTTAAATAAATAATAAATATATATAAATAATTTATATATTTATAAATAATAATATAATATATATATATATAAATAATTTATTAATATATAAATATTTATAAATTTTAATTATAAATCAATAAGGTTATGAACATTTATAAATAATTTTTAAATACATAATTGCTCAGAATATTGTAATATATAAATAATAAATAGCTTATATATATATAATAAGTATTGTAATTTATTAATATATAAATTATTTATAGATTAATCACACAGTTAAATCGTGAGCCATTTTTGGCATTCTAATTATCGATCTAAGTATTAATCTTAAATTAAACTCTAATTAGTTAATTTATAAATCAAAGAGATTGTTTAATATACAATTATCCATATGATCTTTAAAGGTTCTTAGATGAGGGTGAGAGAGAAACTTTATTTGATTTATACATTTATATATTAACTAGATCTATAAATGATTTATTAATATATAATTTAAGCAAGCCAGCCAACACGCTATTCCATAACCTTTAAAGAGGCAAAATCGACGGTGTTTTTCCACAACTAATACGTGAGCTTAACGCTGTGGGTGTCTCCCAGACTCAAAGACATCAACCAGAAACCAGCGCTGGCTGAAATGTCTCATCAAGTCCCTTACCCTAACTTAAGCTTTGACATTTTTTATGACGTTTTGAATCAGCTTGATATGCTATTTAAGCGATTTCTGTTCCACAACCACTGCTTCCCGACGTGACAACAATTTAATGAAGTGGGTTGAGTTGGACTATCATATCGAGCTAATTCCTCGAATATAGAGGCGTTCAAGTTTTGCTCCCAAAAGAAGCTTTTGCTGGAGTTGCAGTTCTCCGTACGGTCTATAGTTGAACGATAGTCCTGAACCACCTTCTAGCTTTTGGATCGACCTTAAAATTCTCAGTGTTGATACATTTTATTTATTGTATTTACTTCCTGCTTGAAATGTGGCCAGTCGCATGATTGACAAGTTGCCTTGACGAAAGTTGTGGCAACTATTTCTCGTCGCTTCAGCCATCATACTTACTGTATTTCTGGTTCAGTATTATTATCTCTTCTTTGTTGAAACTTTTGCTAGCCAATGGATGTTATTGATGTGAATATTAGGTTTAGCAGTTGAGGAGCATCTTACTTCTGTGCAGCTGCACAGAAGAATCGACCTAGGATGGGCGGCCTATAGAAAGTTAAAACATATCTTCAAAAGTGAATTGTCCATCTGCCAGAAAAGAAAAGTGTTCGACCAATGCGTTCTGCCAATGCTCACATACGGCACAGAAACACTTACCTTAACGAGGACATCCGCGAAAAACCTGAAAGTTTGTGAGACCACGTCACAAACCAGGGCCTGCGGCGAAGAACCAGCGTGAAAGACATCGTCGAGCAAATAACCATATTAAAGTGGAATTGGGCAGGACACGTGGTCAGAATGGGCGACGACAAGTGGACAAAAAGATTTTTGGAATGGAGGCCTCGCACAGATAAGCAAAACAGAGGAATACCACCTACACGTTGGTGGAGAGCCATGAGGGAGGCCTACGTCCAGCAGTGGACTTTTTAAGCGCTGGTTCATCATTCTGGTTGAGACATCATGAGCATAACGGAGCAACCGAATATTCTGCATATCAAAGGGATTGAATTACTTTTGTTAACAATGAAACTTACACCTATAGGAGCTGCGAGAAGTGATTTAAACTTACTCTGAGTCAGTTTATCAAAAAGGTGTTCAAATCGTTTAGAGTTACTTATACGTCAAAGCATCATCATAGTCGTTTAAAAAACTTTTTTAACCAGATCTTCAAAAACCACTTACGACGGATCTTTTGGAAATAATGTTAAGTAACTTGTTAAGCGCAAATTTGACGAGTGGCAGGGAAGACAAAGTCCTATTTGGTCATAAAATGGCATTGTCAACATATTTGACGACCTGTGTCGAGATCATACGAAACTTATTGGTCTCCATTGTGAATTATTTCTCCTTTCCTATCTAACAACCTTCATATATCAACTAACATCTAGCAATAAAGTATAAACTAGTTTCCGATAAGCCGAACGAACCAATGTGCATGCAAAGCTAGTTAAATATATCAGACCATATGGGTCAGGTGTTGAACTGTGTGGTTGAGTGTGTGAGGGAGGATTATGTTGAGCTTTGTAGACCAATCACACAAAAGGGTCTCTTTCTGTTCTTTAATAAAATATCTAGTACATCCTAGGATTTTATGATCGAAAGTACTGATGTTAATGATAAATTCAAACAATTTTTAACTATCTTGGAAAATGCGTATTTAGATTCTTTTCCAGAAAAATTTTATATTATGAGATCTGACCAATCCTGTAACATTACGTGGTTTGACAATGCGGGAGCATCTCAGTCGTTTATGTGAGCTCAAATCACAATACAACATTCCAGATATAGAAAATCTGTGTAAATACCATAAAAAAAAATTTTGGCAATCTATACATGACGCCAAAATCAGGGCAAATAATAACTTAATTCTCATTTCTACAAATCCCAATAAATCAATGTGGCAAATAATAAGTAGGCACCGTCATGGGATCCAGGATATCCATCAAGAGGAATCCTGGCCCAGTCCTAATTATTTTAATAACTTTTTTCTAATATAACTGGATCAGTTTGCAGAGTTCCAAATTGGCCAAAGTGTGTGTGTGTGTGTGGTTCCAATCTTTAAGATGGGGGATCCGGGTCAACCTGAAAACTACAGGGTGCGTATTATTGAAACGAGGGAAGGGAATTATCAAAAGAAAGACCTGTAGAATGTGACAGGAACTTGCCATTGTCAGCTTTTTCTGTCACATTCTATCAACACTTCTCTTGAGAATTTTGTTCCCTGCTTTCAAGAATAGGCCCCCAGGTCAATATCTCTTCTACCTGTGGTTTCAAAAGATGTAGAGAAATGTATGGTCATTCAAATGGTGGATTTCTTCGTTCAAAAAAAAAAAAAAAACAGTACAATTCAGGGCATAGTAGATCTTGTATCTGCCATTTTAGACGCCTTCCACAATAAGCAGTATGACCCTGTTCCATTTTTGGATTTGAGCAAGGCCTTTGACTGTGTCGATCATGGTATTCTCCTTCTCAAACTTAAATATTACAATTTTGACACCACGACACCACGAGTCTCTTGATTAGCTCATACCTGGAACGCAGACATCAAGTGGTGAGGGTGGCACGTGCTTCGACGGTGAGTGAGATTAACATAGGTGTCCCCCAAGGGTCAATTCTTGGGCCTATATTGTTTTAAATAGTTTTAAATATATATAATGACCTTCCTTATAATGACCAAACGGTTAAATACACCCTCTTTGCCGATGACACCACGCGGTTAAGGGCTGCCAGATTGACACGGGAGAGGGCAGAGGACTGTTTCTGCTCTATTAGGCTGCTGCTGAATGTAGACAAGACGCATATGGTATTTTTCTCCCTTAACTCCCTTAAAGAACTACAGGACACACCAAATGTCTCGGCAGTGACATTTCTGGGTGTGACCTTAGATCCCAAACTACAGTGGCATGTTGATGCCCTTGCAAGGAAACTTACCAAGAGCGTTTATCATCTCCGGCATCTCTTTCGGTGTGTCTTTGCTGTTCTAATACGAACAGCTTATTTCACAGTTTTTCATACACACATTAGCTATGCAATCCTTGCATGGGGACATTCGGCGGGGAGGCACAGGATTTTCGGACTGCAGAGGAGGGCTGTGAGGGTAGTGTCTGGTTTGAGTGTTATACAGAGGATTGCAAAAGTGCCTTCATAGATTTGAGGGTTTTGACTGTGCCTTGCCTTTATTTGTTTGCGTGCCTGGCGTATGTGAGGGATAACCTAACCTTTTTGCAACTCATCGGAAAATGCATACCTATAGCATTCGTGCCGGGGATGATCTAGTTCCGGCTTACAGGCGCCTGCAAAGGTGTCGGGATGGCCCAGGGTATTTGGCGACTAAATATTTTAATGTTTTGCCTGTTAGGATAAGAGAGTTGCCACTATGTGTGTTTAAAATTCCAATAAAAAAGTTTCTTACTAGCCAAGCTTTCCACTCCCCTGAAGAGTATTTCAATTCAAATTTCAATCAGTTGTAATAGGCTTGGACCTTTTGTACGTAATATTTTTTTTCTTTTAGTACTCCATTCTATGTCTGTTTAGTCATCTGTATTTTATATTTTCGATAATACTTTGTAGGTTAGTCATATACAACTAGGAAATTATGTAACTTATTATTTAGGATCTATTTTGCTTATTCTTTTGACCATATTATCTGACGTGCGTTAGCACGGAAAGGTAGAGGTCGTTGGTTGTAGTCCAGCTGAATGCGGACCAAAATTGTTACTTTATTTATTATAATATATTTATCAATTTATGTCCAAATGTCAAAAATATTTCCTTTCATTTAGTATATTTATGAACGATAAACAACTCTATGTTAAGATTTATTTCTGAAAGGTGTGATTAGGATCGACAATAACACCTTTCTGTCACCAACTTGATAAAAAGGTGTGATATGATTTTACTTCAAAAGTATCGTTAGAAAACGTAAAAATTGTCCAACTTCATATTGTCGTTGGTTAATCGCAATCAGCTCATTCAATGTGTGTATCTACAAATTATTATGAAAATACATTAAAGATTTCTTCAAAATCTGACAAACCTAAATGATGGAGTTTCAGAAAATATGAAAAGAAGATTGCAAAATCAGCACAGTGTGTCAAACATTAAATATATTGTTTTTTCTCAAAGAAGGATTTTCAGATACGGATTTTAACATACTTTCGGCAACAAACAATCACACACTACCCCAAAATTTGGTGCCAATTTGTTACAGAACGCATCTAAAATGTAACATATTGTAAACAACTGATTTTCACATTTTTACAAGTGCGTTCAAGACAATACTGATTAAACCAAGAACATAAAAAAGAAACGTAATCCTGCATTTCACTTCTACAAAAGCACGCACTATCTAAACAGACTATTGGAAAATCGGTTTCCACTTGCTTTAATGCGATTAGCCTTACAAAAATAGTAAAAATAAATCAAAAGTAACTAGCTTGAGCGCGTCTAAGAAGTAATCGGTAGTCGTTAGGACAACCGGTATTTGTTTCGTTAATGAGTATAAATGTCCTAACACCGTTCGAAATAGGTTCGGTTTTTCTCCCAAGTTTACATCACATGACCGGTTCAACGAGCTAGCTGATTGTGGCTTGATAAAAGCATGAAAAACTGCTGATTGAATGATTATTTTATCTTTTTTTGTCAAACCATTTGATCATAAACATCATGAAGACGTATAAAAACGGATAAAAAATGAAAATACACATAAGAAATAAACCAATATTTTTGATTTATTGTTGCTTTTTTTAGTTATTTTAAAGGAAGATTAAAAATGAAATTGGCGTTATGATAACGCGCGCCTATAATGCCCTCAGGTTGTTATGAACACTAAAACCTACAGCGTTTTCAAGGTGTCATTTATTTATAATGTATAAAAAAAACATTGAAATCTTTGACAAATGTAGCATTATATAACAGTTACACCTAAATATAATCAATATATGTTATCATAAATCAATTATACTGAAAGTAGGAAAAGTTGCAGTTTTTTTTGACGTAAAACAGTTAGTTTAATTAATGACTACACGATATGTCCCAATTTATTTTATAAAACAATAGGTAATTTGCACCTGCTCGAAATACTTCAGTCGAATTAAGAATAACTGATAATTAAAGTTTATGGTTAGCTAAGTTATTTAAACGATAGAAAGAGAGATTCCAGAACGCTGAAATTGTTACCAAATTCTTAAATAACACATTTTCCTGAAATGGGAGAGACAAAGGAAAACTACCTAATTACACGCTAAAGAACATTTGGGACAGAATTTTCTTAATCTCACGAATTCAGAATTCTCTTTCCTAAAACTCACTACACTATGATCATGATTCCCCTTTTCTTCTTTCATTGATCAACTTGTAGTTCTGAAGGCTACTTGAGATAGGAGCAGTTCCCTAGGTTACAGATGACAGATGAGAATTGCACAACAGCGCAACATTGATTCGAACAAATATACGAATATTATTTAATTTTTTTCCAAAATAAATGCAGAAACCAGATTAAAAGTAAGTTCAATACAAAATTATGTAAGTAATGCAGTATATGAATTCAGATAGGTGTCTGACAATACTGCTGTAAAGATTTTACTTTTTATTGGATTTTTTGTCGTTATCTCGCGCATGCAATTACCAATGTTTGTCAATTACACTGTTTTCCTATGGAGTTTCTATATTATGGAAAAAATATGTATATATCACTTTTTGAATGAGGTGCAGACTGACCATATTTTGATAGACTTTTACAGTATCTTTTTTGACTAATACTACTACAGCAAAAAAAGTAAAAAAAACTTGACCTGATAAAGACAAGTAGAGTAGAACTTGTATTGAAAATTATGAACAAAACAATAACTTGACAGAAACTTAACAAAAAAGGAGAAAAGCCATTCCAAACATACAATATAACATGCCAGCATTGTCTCCTTCAATGAACGTATAAACTAAAAGTTTTGTTTTTCAACGTTATGTATCTGTATCTGTAGAGTGGGGAGGGTGAGTGTAGACCCACAGCACTTAGGCCACATGTGACCCATTATACAACCTCCCGAGTTGTCCTCCTAGGTCACCGTCCATCCTGCCTTTCCCAGGAAGGTGGACAGGTCACTAGGGGACATCTCTTTTATGTCGGCAGGTGTAGGCCAAAACTCACCGAACACACACTCTCTTATTGACGATAACTCCGAACACTCGCATAAGACATGCCGACAGTTTCATCTTCCTGATCACACATCCTGCATAGAGGTGTGTCCACTAGCCCCATAGTATGGAGGTGTTTCCTTAGTTGACAGTGGCCAGTCAGAAATCCTACTGTTAAACGTAGGTTTTTCCTGGTCATCGCCAAATATTTCTTCGCCGCCAGCTTCCCAGGGTGACCCTGGCAATCACGACGCTCTTTCGACCTATCCCCAATCGACTGCTTTTAATGAGGTGATATGAAGAGTCTTGCTTATGAGACAAAATAACATAATGATGCGGCATTAATGGGGCTGCTCCTAGATTTGGGAACGCCATTTGTAGTTTCTAACTCATAGAGTTGAGTACAGATGTCACCAGATGTTGCACAACAACGATCATTTCTGGCATCCAGTTGACTATATTGGGAATACTGGAATGAAGGTTTTGTTCTTTGGCTAACAAGCCCTATAGCGTCTCTGATGAGCCCTAATACGGCGAAACCGGTCGGAGGATTGGGATTGATAAACAGAAAACAAAACCTCACCATTTTTAACCAATCAGATCGCTGGTTACCGAATGATGAGGCATTAATGGAACTATTCCTAGATTTGGGAAGGCCATTTGTACTTTCTAACTCATAGAGTTGAGTACAGTCACCAGATGTTACACAACAACTATATATCCTGATTATGATAACTTTAGTTGCACGTCATCAAGGTGAAAATGGGCACCCCGCCCATTTTGTCAATGTTATAAAAAACGAACCCAAATTGAAGAATATGTTTTATATATTTTTCTTACGAAATTGACTGTGGTAGCTGAGAGATATCCATTTTGAAACTCGACAATACTGACAAACCAGGAAATTTAGGAAATGCAAAACATAAATTTGCGCACTGATTAGGAAAACTAGTATTTTTCCTTTGTTTCTTGAGTCTGTAAACTTAGCTAGTATAGAAAACTCAACTTTAAAATTATAGCAAACACCAATCAGGTTCTGCTAATAACATAAATGTAGTCAATAATTTTGCAATTTGTATGTAAACTACTTTAAGGACATAATCACATAAAATACTTTGAAAATCTAAGCAGTATTTCGATCATTGACAGTAAGTAACCATATAGATACACATATCTCTTATCGTTAAGTAATGTGACCACATAATTGCCGGCTTAAAAGCATTGGGAACTGAAATTTGTAAACTCAGAACTATGCCAGACGATAAAACAAGATTAAACCATACCAAACGGTTCATGATTAAGTTCCTAAGTAAATAAAATAGCGAAACACACCTTTTTGATGGTAAATTCCTGCCGAATCTCTGCTTTTTAAACCGCATAAAATTTAGTGCACGTAGGTTGCACAAAAACAGGCAGTTACTCTATAGAATTAATGAAGAATGTAACGAGGCTGAGGTAGTTAAATAGTTCAGGTTAGAAATATCTGTTTCTTTGGACGAACCTAGTTTCTTGCCATATGTTTTATCACAGAATTGCACGCGATGGCAGCTAAATAGTCAGTAAGCGCCAATTACGTTGACCCATTTAAGGTTACATTACAATAAAATGTATTAAAACATTTCAAAATAGGTATGAGCGCGTTTTTTTCAAAATCTAGTTCTTCAGTGATCATTCAAGAGCAATTACCATGTATAGCTCAGAAATAAAAGTTTTAATGTGTTCCCGTATTTCTTTTACAGAAACCAAAGAGAAAACATGCACAGAAGATACCTGTATAGTAATCAGCAGTGGTACTGCCCAAGCAATTTCCAAGAAAGACTTCTGTACCTGCAGGTGCCATCCACAACTTCCAACATTCAGGGAAGATTTAAGTATTTGTGTCGATGATATTCGAGGTGAGTTTTAACTTCTGTTGGTCAATGAACCAAAAAATTATAAATGCCATGAAACAACTGAAGCTACTAACGGCATAAAATCGGCCAATCGCGTTGTTATTTTAATGAAAAGGAACCGCTCTTGGGGTGCCATATGGCGCTCGCCTCGGAGAATGTTGACCATCAGTGTAAAGTTTTTCATCATCACTAGTTATGCAAATGAAGACAATGATGACCAATTATAATAATTGAGTTTAATCTGAATCTGCTTGAATTGGTTAATTTAGAGGCCATTCAGCTCCATAATGGTATCTAAAAAATCTAGGAATGCAACAGAAATGTGTTTTAGCTTATATGAACAAATCAGGTGAGAAAGAGGTTTACACACAGTTATCTGAATTTCTGGTCTTGAACTTGTATACTTGTATAAACCCCAAATATGTTTATAAATGAGATCGTTACGAAGTGCGAGTAAATCTTTAACACAATGATTTACAATTATTATATTATTATTGTAGGAACTTGAATATTTGGTTGGATCTTGACCACGAGAGAAGGCTTAAAAAATTCTTATTTATACATGGTTTTTCACGAAAGGCGTACAAGCTCTAACATATGCAACCAATTTTTGAGAGCTCCATCCACACCATCCACACTTGGACATCCTTCCTAAAACCCCCTCAAGCCTTTAGATAACGTAACATGCTATATTTAACTATGAAGTGCATTTTTTTGGTCTAAGTAGGCACATTTAACATTAATCTAGAAATTGAATGATTAATTATACAGGGTGGTAAAATCTTTTCAAAGATTGCCGCTTATACCCAAATTTGATGTTTTAAACAAAACAAGTATTTTACAATCCACTGTTTAATTCTTATTATTTTTGTAAAACCCTTTTCTAAACCTAAATCTAATTGTTTTGCAAGTTGCAAGTTATTCATAGTTTTTTTCGCACAAACTTGGCTCCAGAAAAATTTTGATTACTACTCCACTGGAATAAGTAGAAAATATAAATTTTAAAAGTAATTTACTACGGGGTCTTAAATGAAGGTTTTGAGTAAGAAAATTTGTTCTAAATTATACAAGTTTATCAAAAATTCTAAAAGACCATTAAAATGCCTTAAATGGCATGCACTATTTTTAAAGAGTGAGGATTCGGAAATAGAACCTCATTTCTGCAGTAATTGGATTGTCTTGTGATTTTGACCTAAAATAGCCAGTTATTATAATAAACGTAAATTTAAGCGCAAATTCCAATGCTCTAAATCTCTACTAATGCAAAAAGTAAGAAATTTAAAACATTTTAATTAAAAAATGACATTTCTTACCTCTTTAAATTCAATATCTTAGAATAATTCAGTTCTTGCAAAAATTCGCTTTTATTTATCAAACCTTACTTCTTAGGAATAGGAATATGATTTATTTGAAAAGAGGCTTTTATAAAACTTTATATAACGCAAAAAGTTCTACTTAAAAAATTAACTTTCTACGGTTTTTATGTTTAGAGAATAAATCACTAAATTCGACAAGCTCTGTATAATGTAGAACAAATCTTCCAAGTCAATTTTAAGTAGAAATTAAGGTAAGTTGAAGTTTAAAAGTGACAGATCAAGTGCAAAATAACACATTCTAAACTAAAAAAATCTAAGCTGTCTTTAAACTCAACTTAACCAATGTTTAACCCAAATCAGCATGCATATACTCCGGGTAGGTCCACTAATTCGGCCCTTCACCAAGTGGTTGGCAGAATCGAAATATCATTGGACAATAAAGAATCCACTCTGGGTATATTCATAGATATCGAAGGAGCGTTTGATAAAACAACCTTTCCGACAATTACCCAACAACTTATCTCCAGGAATGTACCCCTGGTAGTAGGAGAATGGACACTTAAGATGCTCTCCAGTAGAGCAATAAGTATCAATGTAGAAGACATCACAGTGAGAGGACTGGTCATGAAGGGATGTCCACAAGGAGAGGTCTTATCACCCCTTTTTTGGAACATAGTTCTGGATAGCCTAATTAATCACCTCAACAATAATGGATTCTACACAATTGCATAAGCAGATGACATAGTTATCTTGCAGACCGGAAAATTTGTGAACACACTGTGCGATAGAGCGCAGGATGGGCTCAAATTAATAGTGTAAGGAACACTCACTGTCGATCAATCCCAACAAGACTGAGATGGTCCTTTTCACCAGGAAAAGAAGTTTATCGGGCTTAAAACCTCCCGAAATCTTCAAAGGCAAACTAAACTTCTCTGAAGAGGTAAAATACCTTGGTATTATCCTCGACAGGAAGTTAACCTGGAACTCTCACCTACAAAGCAGAGCAAAAAAGCATATGTGGCTTATGAGCAATGTCGAAGGACAATGGGACGTACATGGGGTCTTTCACCCCGAGTGGTCACCTGGATCTACACTGCTATAATAAGACCTATGTTAACGTACGGAGCCATTGCATGGTGACCGAAGGTTCTACAAGCAACATTTATCGGAATACTATATCAAATACAGCGAATGGCTTGTTTAAACATCACAGGAGCCATGAGAACCACACCAACCGCGGCAATGGAATCAATTACTGGTCTGACCCCTCTGGACCTGTACGTTAAGGAGGTTGCGTTAATGGCCATATTACGATTGCGCACGGTTGGTGTAAACCCCGCAGTAGGAGCAGGTCCATTGAGGCTAAGCCTATGGCGAGAAGCACTTACTGCGCTGCCTCTGTTGCAGGCAGCCAGTGATGCAATTGAACCCAGATTTGTGTTTAACAAACCCTACAAAATACAAATAAAACAGAACTCAGAGTCAGATGCTGCGAATGCAATACGTATTTACACAGACGGCTCAAAAAGCAAAGAAGGCTTAGGATGTGGAGTTTACTCTAGGTCACTAAGCCTAAGGATTAAGTGGGGAATGGGAAAAAATACCAGCGTGGTTCAAACGGAACTGGCTGGTATCTCAATCGCCACGAAATAACTAACCAGAAAAGGTATTTCTGGCAAAAACATAATAATCTGCCCTATTAGCACTGAACAGACAACGTGTTACCTCAGGGCTAGTACTAGAGCACCACCAAGATGTAGCTAACACCTCGGTAGATAACAATATTATCCTGAGATAGGTTAAAGGGCACGCTAGGATCAAAGACCGACTCTTTAGCCAGGGAAGCGGCTGGACTAAAAATTTTAGGACCCAGTGACACCTAGGGCCTGATGACTTCGACAATTGTGGAACTAGCCAAACACTACACGCACGCTCAAGAGATCGGATGAAATCAAAGGATGCAGTCTTGCCAGGATCACCCTGGGTGACCCTGGGAAGCTGGCGCCGAATAAATATTTGGCGATGACCAGGAAAAACCTACGTTTAACAGTAGGATTTCTGACTGGCCAATGTCAACTGAGGAAACACCTCCATACTATTGGGCTAGTAGACACACCTCTATGCAGGATGTGTGAACAAGAAGATGAAACTGTCGGGCATGTCTTATGCGAGTGTCTGGAGTTATCGTCAATAAGAGAGTGTGTGTTCGGTGAGTCTTGGCCTACACCTGCCGACATAAAAGAGATGTCCCCTAATGACCTGTCCACCTTCCTGGGAAAGGCAGGATGGACGGTGACCTAGGTCGATAACTCGGGAGGATGTACAATGCGGCTGCGGGTCACATGTGGCCTAAGTGCTGTGGGTCTACACTCACCTTCCCCACTCTACAGATACAGAAGGTAAGTTGAGGTTTAAAAGGGACAGATCAAGTGCAAAATAACACATTCTAAACTAAACGAATCTAAGCTGTCTTTAAACTCAACTTAACCATTGTTAGGGAAAGAGATATTAGTAACTTGCAACCTAGAATTAGATAGATAAGAATGGGTTATACAAAATACAATTATCTGTTTAATCGTCTACATCGCATCTGTGAAAACGTTTTAGACGTATAGATCAAGAGGTATAACCAAATTTAAAAAAAAATAAATCTCGTTTTCAAGAAACGTTTGTGGTACTACCGCCTACCAATCACTGTGTACACAAACAGGTCAGGTTTGTGTTCAACAAAGCTGGACATAAATGTGTTTTCTAAGGAATATTTCCTTACCTTTTACTTTTACCTTTTCTTTTTACTGTTTTTTTATTGTGCCAATTAAACGTCCGAATATCATTTGATTGTTAAAACCATTTGTCTGTCTTGTGTACAATTTACCTGAACTTTAAAAGAGAAATGTTATTTTTTTCAATTCATAATATTTGACTATATTATTATATTTGACTAAAAACTTTTTTGCACATACCACCTGTTCTTAAGTAGTACAAAGTACTGTTTAACAGATTATGCTGATGACCCGAACTTACTGGTGGGTGGATCAGATATGGGGAAACTGCACGAAAACGCAAATTAGCTTCTTTTTTTTCATACACGGTTTGAAGGAATTCAATTTCTTTAAAATAAATCCAAAACAAGTTTATACTATGCTATACAGAACAGAATCACTCCCAAACTTTACTATTGTTTATGACAATTAGTTTGTAGTATCGCAGAATACTAAGTTTCTGGGCATTTATATTGATGAATTTCTTGACTGTTTTTTCAGATTGAAAATTCTAATGATACACTTAATGTGCTAATGTATTCGTTCAGTTTATGAATATCTAGATAGAGCAGCTAATAGAAGTCTTTATTTTGCAAATTTTTATCGTAGGTATGTAATTATTTTTTGAAAAATCAGCTAAAAAGTGCAAAACATTTTCATTATTCAAAAGAATATGAAGAATGGTTAATAAAATGTCACCATTGCAATCCTAATGCTGAGGAGTCCTAAAGTACAAAGTAATTACTATTTACTCCTTCTACATATAGGTATGGGATAATTATGATTGTTTTTAAAAATAGGTCTCAATTTAAACAAGGATGATGACTGATGAGACTGATCGATGTTCATTAAACATTAGTAAATCAGTCATTTATGTCAAAGAGTCAAACATCCCAAATGATATCAAAATAAAAATGCAAAGTGACTGTCAACACAAACTGGAATTGTCTTACCAAATTTGCTGAGTTGGGTCCTGGTTTTCTGCCAAGAGTTTCTCATCAGAATCAAGCCGTCTAAGCTGGTTCTGAAATCAAGAGATTGGAGGTGCAACAGGGTAGTTTTAATAGCATTAGAACCTTAAGAACTTTTAAACGTTTACACAAAGTTTTACCTTTAGAGGGCTTGTCATTTTCTTATGATAAGCCCACTGGGAGCATCACACAATAAATTAGGAACTGTATCAACACGATTTTAGGATTACCGTGAAAAAAATATTATACAATGTGGTTCAATTACTATAGGTCACTATTACTTCTAAACAATAAGGATTAGTGCAAATCCGGTTAAATTAGACAAAAGTTGACAAACTCGATGACAAGTTAACATTTCAAGAAAATGATTAATTAGAAAATAGATTATGATTAAGCACATACAATAGTAATAATATACAAGCAGTTTAGCTAAATCATTATTTACCATTTTATTCATTTCATGCAGATCCCTCCTTATCACCAAGTACAGTACAAGTGCTTTACTTGATGAGCAGGAGATAGGCATTCAAATTCACGGTGTGACAGTAATTAATCTGAGATATGCGGATGACATAGTTATTTTAGTTAGAACACAAGAATATCTACAGACGCTAAGTAATAGTAGACATAGTTAGTGAAGAATATGGACTATCACTGAACCACTAGGCATTCGAAGGTACCACAGAGTCGTGGAGAAAGGCGGAAGGGTGCAGACAAGCCAGGGAACCCAGCGACTCCAAGGCAACATCCAAATGGTTGATGTCAAGGAGTCGCTGGACCTTGAAAACCCTGGTTGCGATTCTGACTGACATTTACATCTACTACGAATTGGTGATAGCCCTGTTTGTTCACAATGTGTGACGCCGGAGGAAATATCATATCACCTATTAGGAGTCTGCCATCGCTGGTCGTCTATCAGGAGGCGCTTTTTTTGGCCACACTGTGGTGACTGAGTGTCTTCCTTGGAGTGGGGACGGATCCTTGCCTTCGTCAAGGAGACGGGACGTCTGGGTGGCGTAGATCAGAGGTGGTACGGTGGGGAGGGTTTGAGGGGAAACGGCGAAAAGGACCTTGAGGCCTACTCACCGGACCTTTTTCCCCCCGCATTACTACTACTACTACTACTATCACTGACCCAAAGCAAAACAAAATTTAAGCTAATAACAAAAACGCTCCAAGACATTCGGAGAGTATATGTAAAATGGTGACACTCTATTGAAAGATAACCATAATGAAAATATTGAAAGCTCACAAGAAGAACGAATCAGAATAGAACCGGCCAGAAGCACATTTGCAAGAATGAAAAGACGAAATTTTCGTCTAAAAATACGATTGTGCTTTTCATACTATTCTATGGGATGGGGCACAAACTTTGTAGGGAAATGACATGAAGAGACTGAAAGCGTTAGAGATCTGGATTCACCGGAGAATATTGGGTTTGGGGCGGAGATAACCTAGGTGGAGAGAGTAACCAACGTAAAAGAGTACACATAAGGTGTGAAGTGAGACGTGTGCATAAGGAGAGTGAAATAATTCTGACAATACAAAGAAGAAACTTCGAATATATAGGACGTCATGAACGGAGAGAAATATCAAATATTATGCAGAGAAAAATCCAAGGAATGAGATCCATAATCTGGTGTGATAAGTGGTTTGGGTACAGTCACAACGAATTATTTAGAGCGGCGGTCTCAAAAGTAAAAAAGGTCGGTTCGGAATGGAGAATACACCTAAAAATGGCGAATATAGCAGAGGCCTTAACAGTCTCTTGAAGAACACAGTAGGATCAGATATTACTGTTTTTATATTTAACTTTCTAACTTAAATGAAAACGAAAAGGAACTACACACCCTGAAGGAGCGACCTATTGTAACGTTGATAAATAACAACACAATTTTATCAGAGTATGCAGCCCTCCATATCTTAGTATTTCACATTTATTGTGGATGTTTTCCTCTGAATGTATTTTTCTATAACGAAATGCCACACTTTTTAATGATAATGAATATTCTGTCAGCAACTCAGTTTGTTCGACTTGTCTGCTACTTCCACTGTTTGTTTTTTAAGTTCTTGTCTCATTAAATTGAATTTTAGTTATATTTAACAAAATAGCTTTAAAATAATCCAGTAAGCCTAAATAATACCTATCCCAGTCAATTAGCCTTAACCTAACTAATCTTCAATAATAATTAAAAACTTCAGTAATGGTATTTCATCTGCTACAACGTAATTTATTATTTTTTCGGCAACTCAATTTCCCATAAAAAGCTTACATAACAGCTTAATGAGCTACGCATTAAGAATTAATTAGTAAAGTAAAATTAACGTTTTGGTTTAGTTTGCGTTAAGGCATGAGATCGACCAGTAAAAGCTTTTATTCAAGAGATGATCTTACAAAAAGAATGACTAATTTAGCCATTTACGTTATGCCGTTAAAATTTTGCGTATTAAGTCCCAATTACTGCACGGCAAGAATGGCAGCATTTAACTTTTGGAAGACTAAATAATGGGTAAGGTGCAATAAACTGCGATCAAAATGAAATATTATAGCATTCATTCAGCATGTAAAAGATCTATGCGATTATTTCAGTTATCCGTGCAAATATTCAAAGAAAATGAAAAGAATTAATGGATTTCACATACATAAAAAGTACTATAACAGCTTTTTTTATATATGCAATTGTTCAACTCGTCATAACGCTAATTATCCGTAGCGGCAAATTAATTATAAACTAATTAATAAGAATTCAACCAGTTTTGCTCATGCAGTACTCTACAATCGATTCTCATGTTACACTATATAAAGCAGCCCATTACGATGTCAGTATCCATCACGTAGTATTATACAACACAGTTATGGGAATTTCTATTGCTTTATCGTTCCTAATCAATATGCTGGTCGAGGGAAGAAAGGCGAGAAGAAGAGGAAGCTAAGTGGAGAGCTAATGAGTGGATTTCGAGCTGTTTACCAATTTATAATCTACACAAACATTATATGTTTGTAAATCTTATTGGGCTATTAGCATTGGGAATAGATAACTGTTTAAGCACACATTGTACGTTGTTTGGCAAATGTTTATGTACCCTGTTTTCTTAGGTAAAATACGGGATGCCTGCATAATACTGTCAGTTTTACGGGATTTCTAATTTTATAAATGGTTGGTTTCCCATGTTAGTGTTTTTTGCACTCAATATGCGATCTTATGTGAAACATCCAAAAACAACTAGTAAATATGCATCACGAACAATAATTATAAATACTGCTCCGAAGGAGCTCTACAACGATTCAATTTAGAATCACTCCTCTTTTGATTATTCAGGTAATTTATGGTTTTTTCTGCAGGACTAACCAAGGCATCTTAGGCCCAGTTGTACAACAGTGATTCAACTTTTGAACCTGGTTCAAGTCAGAAACATCACTTTGGTAGCAATGTTATTTCATATGGAAAAGTTCAACTACCAGTCGCAGTTCAATGGAACCGGTCCTTGTACAACCGGGCCTTAGTCCAACCAAATATGAACCTAGTTTGCCATATAGAGCATATTCGAAAAATGCTTCATTAAAAAATACAGGATGCTAAAGTTTTGGATTTTTTTCCACTATTTTGTTTCTGACATTTTACTGCAAATTTTGGGTAAATCCTTCTCTTTGTCTCTATGTTATTCCTTTGGTTATATCCTCTTTTAAGACTACGAACAATTTTGTAGTGCTCGCAAGCAATTCTCTTCATCACATCGCTCCACATACATGATTATAACAAAGAACAAACCTGCGCAAAAACACCTCTATGTGGACGGCGAACCACTAGAGAGGGTTACAAGATATAACTATCTAGGTACAAACATCACCTGAACGGCTGATTATTGCAGCTTTTGTCAAAATTAAAAAGATGTTCTGTAGCCGTAACCTGAGTTAATCTCTTAGAATACGCATGCTGAAGTGCTATATATTCCCGGTACTGTACTTTGCCGTAGAAACTTGGATCCTTAACAGAATGTACGAAAGAAAAATAGAGGCATTGGCGATGTGGACCTACAGAAGAATGCTCAGAATATCGTGGGTGGAGCACACGACCAACGCGGAAGTGCTTACTAGAATGAATAAAGATTTGGAGGTGTTGAAGGAAGTAAAGTGGAGTAAGATCACCTATCATACATAATGCGGGATTCTAAATATGAGATACTCCACTTGATAATCCAGGGGAAGTTTGTGGGCAAAAGGTCAATTGGAAGAAAAAGATTATCTTGGCTGGAAAATCTGCGAGAATGAACTATTCAGTGCAGCTGTTTCCAAGGATTGCCATGATGTTAGCAAACTTCCGATAATGGAGAAGCTACATGAAGAAGCAGAAAAGCACCAAAGACGATAAGAAGGCTACACGTATTTCTGCTTGTTGGCTTCATCAGGCATGTAACTCCATCTGTACTTTTAAACTTTTTACTTTTTGAAGTTTAACTTAGTTTACCAAGTTTTTTTATGCCAATCAACCTTAAGCGGAAAGTCTATGAGACTTACATCTTACTCTTCAAAACATTCGGACTGAAGACTATAATACGAAGAATGTAGAAACACTCAGAGAGCCAGCCTAAGAGATTGCATAAGAAATGATGAGATTCAAAGAAGAACCAGAGTAATGAATGTTGTGTGAAGAGTAGTAGAACTAGAGTGGAGATGCGCAGGTCAGGGAGCAGCAAAATAATGCAGTGGAGCCCAACAGCTTCAAAAACAAATGCAGGAATACCTCCAATCCGATGGCGGGATGACATACAAAAATAGCGGGGACAACTTGGATTCAGGCAGCACTGGATAGACTTACATGGAAACTGTTGGAAGCCTTTGGACTTTCCCGCACGCCGACTGAAGTTTTCGCTACGCTCGGTTGGGCATCAGTCGAGTGCGGAAAAGGCACTTTCCGCACGTGATAGGAACAACATTTTTTCTATGAGCGTTTCCAATAAGTGGAAAAAACAATAATTGAAAATAAATGATAAATTAAAATTGAAAAACAAATTTTTAATAATTTTTTTTTTTTTTTTTTTAACTGGTGCTGTAAGAGGCTCTCATGGAATTACTTTTTCTAACTTTTTCCATATTGTGCGTAAAATGCCTTAGAGCACGTGTGACGTACTATACCTTACCTACGACCAAATAGAAAGTCCTGTTTTTGCAATTCATATAATTCAGAGTAATTTTTCATTAAAAATAGTATATTCTATATTAAGAGCGGAAAGTAGTTATTTGCCGCTTGCACATGAAAATTGCAGCTTGAGGCGAAGCCGAACGATCGCTCCACATACCTGCAAAGTACTCTTTCCCGCCCTCAAATGAGTGCGGAAAAGTGCACTTTACCGCACCCAAGTATGAAACAGTATATTACATACTCAGGTTGAAAATGTTTGATTTCTGTCGAGAGATTAGTTGTTCGCCGAGACGAAGTCGAGGTGAACTTTATGTCGAGACAGAAATTAAACTTTCTACCGTGGTTTGTATACTAACAATAAGGTAGTATAGGTGCACGGGTAGTTATGACTTCAACCATAATAAACGACTGGTGATTTGTTTACAATCTTGACAACGTCATTATTGTACTATTCCGTATTTAATATTTTGAGCTAAAACGTTTCTTAAAGTGCTTTTTCCATGGAGATTTCTGAAGACGCAGATGTTACTCATCATCACCTGATCTGCGAGCTGTTGCAGAGTTGGCGGCACAGTCTCTTCACTACAAAAAGTAAGTCCAGATATGACAAAACGCATATTGACATTCACCCGGGTGGAAAGTGAGTACTTTCCACCCGGGTGGAAAGTAAAAGCAGGTAATTTTCATCTTTCCACCTGGTTTACACATAAGAAATAACGATATTACATACCTGGTTGAAAATAAAACAATATACGCTACTGTAAAAAGTTTGGGTTATAATGCGTCAAAAAAATCAATTTAATTCAATTTCTCATACAAACATTTTTCAACTAGACGTGATTGTATTAAATGAGCATTGTATGGTATCATCAAAATCATATACATAATAAGATATCTTGTCAATCGTAAATGCTAAATTTTGAAATAAACTTCTACTAAACTGACTACGAGTACTCTTTTCCTTGACTGTCAAGAATAAAATTGCATCTCGTACTGCAGTTTCCTTCGAATTTTATAAACATAAACACTTACGCAGAAAATTCAATTCGCGTATAAAAAAAACTGCTAATCACCGCCTTAACTGCTCTCCATTCCATACACGTCTTACTTTGAAATCTATCGACTACTTTCCCTGTATTGATTAGTACTACTCGCATTTTTTTCCTGCGCCCATGACGCGGAAGTATGTACAAAAAGGAATCTAAAACTGCCTGGCGTTTTGTGACGCCAGTTTCGAAGAACGGTACCATCTCAGTGACGACAGGTACTCAACCTGACATATAGCCCCGCCAAGTACCAGAACCATACTACTAAAAATGCCACACAACTACTTGAACAGATCTCGGTAATAATTAACGTCAATGGTCATGAAGATGAAGCTTATTGTTCTTGAAGATTTGGTACAACTTTAAGATGGCGTGTTTGGTTGCAATTCGTTTCATTATCGATAAATTGCTATAATTTCAGTCTGTAGCGGTATCACAGGCCGTATATAATACAGGTGTGTGTTTGCATTAAATTATACAAGTCTGAATTTGGCGTGTGAATATTTACGTTTCAATTTGTCTGCAGTATATCTGCCTTTCTTCTTTGATTACCACCCACGATTATTATAGTAATGAATATTAATAAGGTGCTTTGCATTTTTTATAACTATAGCTAGCCCGACCAAATCTGCCCGTCGGTTATTTACAGTACAGTTTTTTCGATCTTTAGTTATTTATGCTCGCAATTAATTTTTGAACTTTTTCCATGGCATTTCCATAATTTCCTACGCAACTTTATTAATAATTAACATTACGAATATTTTAATTTAAATGGTGGCCCCCTAGGGATCTATTTAATATGAAAACGCACTTAAGATTACATACTTCAGTAGTAAATCAAATATACTTTTCAGTATTTAAATAATTTTAGTTCACTATTGCACTGGTAAAGTATAGTTGTACTAAAATCATTGCAGCCAAGATAACTGATTAGAAATATTAAATAGTAACAGTAATAGTATATTCTATATTAAGAGCGGAAAGGACAGTTTACATAGTTTACATCTACAGAGTAGAAGGACAATTTACATCATTTTCGTAGCTCGAACTCATTGTCACCGATAAATCACTTTGACTGAATGGCTTTATTTCAAGCAGGTATGTCAAGCGTTGTTATGAAAACGCCCAAAAAGTTGATGGGTAGATTGTTAGTAGGAAGCGAAAACGCTTTAGGACAGAAAATTATTCACTTTCTGTACACGTGCGGCAAATAACCACTTTCTGCTTTGAAATGGAAGCGTACATGAGGTACTTTCAAAGTCAGTAGTCGAAAAATACATTTTTACTCATTTAATATCATCACCATCAAGTCTGAATCACCATTCATACAACTGTGGGAAGAGATAGTACATCCAAAAATATGAGAAAACGTTCCTATTAATATACTCTCCTAAAGGCCACTACTTTGAGATACAGGGCGTCAAAGTTAAAAAAATCTAATTGTTTTTTGTAAATATCTCTGGAACGGTTTGTGGCATTGAGAGCAACTTTTGCAGGAATAGTCTAGAAACGCAGTTTTTTTAGTGCTAATCGATTGATTTTGCTTAAAGCAGTGGCGGAAGTTTTGGGTTGACAATCTTCTTCTTTGCCCCTAACTTCTACCCCACTGAAGAAATGCGTGCTTTAACAACGTGTTCTAAAACCTTGTATTATAATTTCCACTTCAAAAATTACTTTATAAAATGTTTCCAAACACCGACCGTTTTTGAAGAAAATGGCATTTTAGGCCAGTAAACTCACGTGGAAACTTCACGTAGATAAAGTCATACAAAAGGCCACTGCCACTATGTGGCATTTGCGCCGTGCTCTGATGAGAAACTACTACTACTATCACTACTATTCCGTAGCACTACAACCCAGGGTGGGTCTTGGCTGACTTGACTATCTGCCTCCACCTGGAGCGGTCGTGGGTCATCTCCCTCCATTCTTGCTGGTCTACACCAAGGATAACCAGATCCTTAATGATGTTATCTCTCCATATGTGCCTGGGTCTTCCTAGTGGTCTTTTTCCTATTGGTGCCTCCTCCCATACCCGTTTTATTAGGCGATTGTTTTGGCTTCTTTGCAGGTGCCCTACCCATCTTAGTCTGCCAGATGTCGGGGCTTTGATATATTTGGGCAAGCTCAGCATTGCTTCTCATCTTATAATGGCCGGATTCCTGGTCTCGAACGGGACCATATATCATGCGCAGGATCTTTCTCTCAAACCTTCTTAGGAGCTCTGTGTCGCGAACTTTCAGTGTCCATGTTTCACTGGCGTATGTTGCTACTGGTCGTATCATTGTTTGAAAGATTCCGGTTTTGGCTTTTCTGATGATAAATTTTAATTTTAGCAGGGTTTGTACTACAAATGTACATTTGTTTGTTTGTGTGATTCACTGTTTAATCTCTTCTTGCATATTATTGTCTGCTGTTATCACTGCGCCCAGGTACTTGAAGGTTTGCACATGCTCAAAATTATAGACGTTCTGCCTGCCTCGCGCGGAGTTGCGGGAGACATGCATGAATTTAGTGTTTCCTTCATTTACTTGTAGACCTATTCTCTGAACTTCTTCATCGATCTTTATGAAATTTTGTTTCACACTAACAGTACTTTCTCCTACAGCGCCTATGTCATCTGCGTATGCCAAAATAAGTTTAGGACCTCCTTAAATCTAAAATCTCTCTGCAAGGTTAAATACTGGCCACAAAGCATCTCCCTTTTTTAGACCTCTGTTAATATGGAATGCTTGGCTGTACTCACCATCGATTTTCACGCTGCTCTTTCCCCGCTCCAGGCACGCTCTACACAGTCGAATCAGTTTGTGCGGGACACCAAGTTCCCCCATAGCCTCCCACAATCTCACTCTAATAACACTGTCATATGCTTGTTCGAAGTCTATGAAAAGGGTTTTTTCTCCAGAATCTGACGGATAGTGAAGAGCTGGTCAGTAGTTGATCTTCCGCTTCGAAAGCCGCATTGATAGACTCCGGTAATCACCTCGGTATATGGAGAGACGTTGAAGCAGAATGTTTGAGAATACTTTGTAGACGTGACTCAGCAGGGCAATACATCGGTAATTTTTATACTGCATTTGGTCCCCTTTTTTGTGGAGTGGGATGATAACACCTTCCTTCCATTTGTCGGGGATGATTTCTTGATTCCAGCTCTGTTGCACGAGGCTATATAGGTATTTGTATGGCTAGATCGTCCCCTCCATGTTTCAGACTTTCTGCTACTATATTATCATAGCCTGCCGCTTTGTTATTTTTAAGTTTCCTCCATAAACTTTCTCTGTCTCATGCTCTTTTTTCTTTCTCCTCATCAGTTTACGTAGTTCTGTTCTTACTTCGTTAAATATGGTTGTCGTCTGCTCTGATGGGCTATGGAACATATAGATCCGTGCGTCCGTTTTAATGGCACTAAAATTTTGGCACTCGTCATCGAACGTCGATGAGAAACTGGGGGATAAAACCACACGTTATGAGGTGGTTATACACTGCTGTTAGAAGGCCGAGGATCTGCTATCGCTCTTTGATTTGGTGGCCGACGGTAGAGAAGGCACATAGAGAAGGTATCTGGGAAGCTGGCGGATTTGCAAAGACTAGCCTGTCTGGCTATAACCAGCGCAATGAGGACGACACCGAGTCTTGCATTAAACCTCCTTCTGGTCCTTCCTGAGTTTGCTCTGTGGGTGGCATGGCAGGGAGGGCATGGAGGCCGCCGCGGCACTGCAGTGGATGAAATGCTCTACAAGGCGTGACAACCTCCTGCGTGAAGGATATACAAGTATAGCGATCGCCATGCATTGGCATATTCTAATCCTGGGGACAAAGGTGGTCCCACTCGACGGCAGACTTAGATTCGAAAGGTAGATTAAGGTGAAAAATCCAATTTTCTCATCCATTTTGACTTGATTTATTAGCAAGGTTTTTCCGATTATTGTCAGGATGAATAGGATTTTATTATCCAAAAAAACCTGTGCTGTTAACTGTTAACAGAGAAAGTGTTTTTCTAATAGAGTGTGTGCTCTAAAAGGGTTTAGTTTACTTCCCCACAAAGAGCTGTTATACCGAGAAAATCAAATAACATCTCCAAACAAACAATAGTCTTTCTCCTAACATCCAATATTTGTTTTTAGGTTTGCTATAGGACAAATTTTCCAAAACTTCCATCCTTATTACGTGCTCTCCTTCTTTGCCTTATCCATCTAACTATACCTACTGTGTCGCATCTTCGTCGTATTTCTGTTCATCAGTGTATGTCCGGTTATGTTCCTCAAAATTTTCTTTTCTGTTGTGTTTAGTATATGGCATAAATATGGCAACAAATCTGTCATGGCGGGGAAAAATGCTCTGTAGAGTCAAAAACATCATTGTGTGCACTGTGGACATGCCAGAGGGCAAGGTTTGTTGGTACTTCAAGACTTAATCCGGAGATCCTTAGCTGACACCACTGTGTTGTTGTTGACACATATCTTCGGGACCGCACGCTGCTAATTTCTAGGTAGAAATGTTTGCAGTTTTGATTTGGGTAAAGGAACTGTTGTCCTGTTCTTAAAGTGGCAGAATATCATTTTGGTTCCGATAGGCAATTGAAGTACTCTAGTGCAGAAAAGGTAAGGTGGTTCTGGAACGTATAACGAGCCTTGAGGTACTCTGCTGAAGGATATGGTACTCGTTTTATTGGCGTCGTGACATTATTTTGTTTTTTTATGGCAAAATAAAGGCAGACCGATTGTTTAGTTAGTGTGGTAGTAATACATATAACAGACAATCAGTTATCAGTCATTTATTTGATTCCTGGTAGAAATCTTAGTAGAACTTTTTTACTTCTGACCTTTGCAATTGTTCCTCCGGTAGTACATTAAAAAATGTTAAGAACCCACAACCACTAACTTTCTGAAATTTTATACACTACACACAATCTTATAAAAAATCATTTACGCAATTAACTTAAATAAGTATCCGAATCCGATGATGCTCTAAAATACCAAGGACATTACACTGTCAGTAAACGTTAAATATAGGGGCAAAAACAAGATTTTGCACTTACTAAAATTGCATTTTTATATGCAATGTTCATTATTCGAGTATCTGCTTAAATTGTCTGCATTAATGTTGTCTGCAACTTCTTGAAGAAGATAAGTAAAACAAATTTTGCTTTTGTCTGCCATGTCGGCTTAATTTTCTGTTCTAATAATTTGAATTATGTATATAGGTAATAGGAAACCTATAATACTAAAATTTCAAATTAAAATCTAGATTTTTTTTTTTGTTAAAATAGCACTTAGTTCACATCTCAACTCAAACCATGTCATGTCTCATGTCTAAAACATCTGTTTATTGCTTTATGGATTACTCTGATAAGTTGTTTGGCTATTACATGATTAACTTCTCTTATTTCAATACGGATCTCATCACTTTCTACTAAAAAATCCATCCCATTCATCTCGCGTACTAATGTTTACACAATGGCGCATAAATTTAAACATTCATTGTCATGGTGCAGAGTAATTCAGCAAACATCACTTTCACGATTCATCTCGAAACTCATTCTTCACTTTTAATTTGAATAAGCAGGTAATTGATTAATTATATACTCCCATAAGAAAAGGAAAACGAGCGTTAACTTTTATTTTCAATATTGTTTTAATTTACTTTCAGACTTTTAGGAAGTTAACCTGCGGAACTGAGGAATTAACGTGTAACATGTTCGCGCATTTACAAGACTTTTTGTATATTGTTTTGCGCCACAAGCCTAAATTTTATCTTAATTGACTACTTGATGACAAGAAACTTACTAAGCTTTACATTGTTGCACTTTTTTACTGATTTTATGAAAAATTCATCCGTTGCGTGAGAAGACAGAAGGTATAAACTGTAAAGAAGCGGTAAATTGGTTACTGCTGCTTATCATCTGGCGTTTCTACGTGAGTGAAGGGCCCAGGTATAATTTCAATGTGACTGTACACACAAACTTTTCAATTTACCATGTGTTTTCAGTTTTTACGTGAGCTAATGTAAAAATGTTTGTATGTGCTTAGTAATGTTGCTATATTTACACCATTAAAGAATGTAAAACGTAAGTGTTTCGACCACCACCTGACAAAGGCAAATCCTACAAATTTAGACACATAAATATTTAGTAGACTGATAGCTAGTACTAAAGGAGTACTTTACTAATATGACAACTGACATTTGACAGTAGTCATGAAAAGAGAATGCTTGAGCTCACAATTTTCTTTTGTCACGTGATAGTTCTTCTAACTTTCGAGAATCAGACTGTACCTATCATTATTCACTCGACAATCATCAACTAACTACTTTGGAAGATCAGGGTGACCTAAAAGATCGTGAAGTAAATAAATAACTATTTTACTTACTCAACAGCATAGTTTAAGCGCCAGAATATGATGTCAAAATTGACGTTTGTCATTCACTTGCCATATTCTTCACATGTTTTTATTATTTTAAATGGTGCACCCTGTATCAATCGGAAAATTTATTTTTTCTGATCTCAAATAGTCTTTTTCTAGGTTACGTTGGTTACTTTCCAAAAAAATATACGTTTTTTTTTTCACTTTATATTCCTGACGCGCCAAACGTTGATTTTTAATTATTTTTTATGAAAACAGGCATATACAGAAGAAGAAAGAAGTCGTTTTGGCTGTTTTTATAAATTTGACAAATTTTGCGTTACACTTTTAATGTAATATTAAAAATGACTATAATAATTTTGAGTCAAAACATCAATTTTTATTTCTTTAAATTTGACACGTTTTGACGATGACCATTTTCTTTTACTGTGATTTTGATAACTTTTGATAGTTTTAGCGTCAGAAAAATACTTTAGAAGATTTTAACAATTTCTTCTCATGTCAAGCCCTGAGATTTTTGCTAGCCTTATCAAACCGTGCACACTCCCCTCCAATTGACTAAAATGGCTGCAAATGGCATGAATTTTTACTGTTTTTCAAAGTTTTGACATTGAAAATTGACTGGAAATAGCGTATTAAATCAGTGTTCATGATTCTTGACTATTTTTTTAAATTTTTTGAGTTTGGTGAATTGACACGAGTGACCACAAAATAGTCCAATAAATCCATTTTCATAGCATTTGACTGTTCTCCAACGGTTTAACCCTAAAAGTTTACTATTTTTTAACGTTTTGACTTTAGAAATTGTCTAGAGTGATTGCAAAGAGTCAGAGGTCAATTTTCATACGATTTTGAGTTTTTTTAACGATTTGGCATTGCAAATTGATTACAATGATTACAACTGAAAATCGACTAAAACGACTGTATACTGTAAACGACTGTAACGACTGATACTACGGAAACTTGTAATAAAATTTGACTGTTTTGAGATGTTTCGACCTTGAAAATTGACTAGAACGACTGCAAAAGTTCCAGGGAGTCGTCAATTTTCATTAAACTTTACCATCTTTCTTGTATACTTAAAAATTGACTAAAATGACTGGAAATCGCAGGTTAAATGTTTGTTCATGATATTTGACTATATTTTTAATGTTTTGACTTTGAAAGTTGACTAGAATAACTGTAAATGATTTCGTTAATCAATTTTCATGAAATTTTACTATATCCCAATATTTCGATCTTATAAATTGACAAGAATGACTGGAAATAGCTCGTCAAATCAATGTTCATAATATTTGACTATTTTTTTAATGTTTTGACTTGAAAATTGACTAGAGTGGCCGCAAATTAATTAGTAAGTGAATTTTCATGAAATTTGACTGTTTTTCAACGTTTTGATCTTGAAAAATGACTAGAATAATTGCAAATAGCCGGATAAATCAGTTATTATTGTATTTGATCCTTTTTAGAGTTTTGACGTTGAAAATTTGCTCCTACAGCTGAAAACCGTAATTCATGTAAATTTTTATTGTTTTGAACAATTCTATTAACGTTTTGAATTTGAAAATTGACTAAAGTGGGCGCAAATAGTCCCTTAAGTTGACTTTAATAAAATTTTACTGTTTTTCACCGTTTTAATTGAAAATTCACTCAATGACTGAAAACAGTAAGTCAAATCAATTCACATGATATTTGACTATTTTTAACGGTTCAACCTAAAGTAAGTAAATACTACGGAAACTTGTAATAAAATTTGACTTTTTTTTTAACGTTTCGACTTTGAATATTGACTAGAACGACTGCAAAAGTTCCAGTGAGTCGTCAATTTTCACTAAACTCTACCACCGTCCTTGTATACTTAAAAATTGACTAGAATGACTAGAAATCGCGGGTTAAATCTTTGTTCATGAAATTTAACTATATTTTTACATTTTAACTTTAGCTACTATAACTATATTGTTTTTCAACGTTTTGACTTTGAAAATTGACTCGCACGACTGAAAATATTAAGTCAAGTCGATTTCAATGCTATTTAACTGTTTCTTAACATTGTCACCTTAGAAATCGATTAAAACAACTCCAAATACTCTTGTAAGTCAAATGTTTCAAAATTTGACTGTTATTAAAGGTCAAGAAAATTGACTAAAATAATTGAAAGTTCGTAGGTCAAGTTTTATGATATATGACAATTTCTCAATGTTTTGAACCTGAAAATAGACTAGAACGACTGATTGCTTGGCAAATCAACTTTCATGATAATTGTTCTAAACTATACATAATCGTTATACGCATTTAGTGTGCGAGATTGACGTTTAAAGTTCAAATGTAGCTGTTGTAACCAGTAAAATTTTAATTTAGATTTTTACGAAAAAAAAACTTAATTTTTCGGAAAGTACCAACATAACCTCAATACAATATTACCTATATATTTTTGAAAGAATTATGTGGACCAAAAACGAATTCCACAACAGGGAGGGTTCCGTCCAGAAAGGTCATGCACGGGGCAGGTTCTAGCTTTGACTGAACACATTGAGAGGGGCTTTGAGGAAAAAAACATAACCGGAGTAGTTTTTGTAGACCTATCAGCGGCTTATGACACCCTGAACCAAATGGTCCTCTTCTCCAAGATATATAATACCACCAAGGATTACGAGTTAACTAGAGTAATCGAATCTTTATTACAAAATAGGAGGTACTATGTAAGTCTAGAAGGCAAGAAGAGACACAAAAAAACGGTCATATCCAGTGAAGTGTTCTTTCCCCAATGTTGTTTAACATATACACCAACGACCAACCCACTCCTGGTAATACTGAGCACTTTCTCTACGCCGATGACTTGGTCATCGCAGCTCAAGGGAAAAACTTTCCGATTGTTGAAGAGATATTACAAAATGCCCTATTACGGATGTTAGCCTACTATAGAGCAAACTCTTTCAAACCCAATCCGTCAAAAACCCAGGCATGCGCCTTTAACCTAAACACCAAGGCCGCCGGAGGACGGTTTTACTAAAGAACACACACCCCAACCGAAATATCTGGGAGTAATTCTGGACCGATCCCTCACGTACAAATTTTACTGTCATAAGACCCGACAAAAGGTATCGTCTAGCTCCTCAAAAAGCTAACGGGAAGTAAATGGAGAGGTCACCCCTCCGTGATCAGAACAACAGCTGAAGCACTATGTTTCTCCACAGCGGAGTATGCTTGCCCGGTGTGGAATAGGTCTGTGTATGTAAAATCTATCAATGCTGCTGTTAACGAGACATGCAGGCTTATGACTGGCTGCATGAGGGCCACTCCGCTGGATAAACTCTATAAAGCGGCTGCTACAGAACACACCGAAAGATTTAGGCAAACATTTGATAGCCGTCACCGTCCCCATGAAGCAACCGAGCCGGTGAGGCGATTAAAATCAGGCAAAGGCTTTCTGAGTACAGTACCGATAGACCCACCAGAAGTCTTCCCCTTAAAACAGGAACCCTCAGCAGGCTCCAGGCTGGGCTGGAAGAGTTGGAAATGACTCAACCGTCTCAGAACCGGAGTTGCCCCCTTAAAAACGAACCTCGCAAAATGGGGAATTATTAATGTCAAATGCGACTGTGGGGCAACACAGACTATGGAACACCTGCTGGTTTGCAAGAACTGCCCAAGCCCATGCTTTCTCGAAGATTTATGGCTTGCTAAAGATAATGCTCTGGACGTTGCCCGATACTGGGCTGACAATTGTAATATGGACTCGGACACGAAAAAGTAAAGTAAGTTTTAAATCAGAAAAAAAATTGTTCGAGTGAGCAAATAATCTACAGGGTGTTCCATTTAAAGTAATCGAAACATGGGTAAAAAAATTTAAAAGTGATATCAAAATAGGTCAATGTTGACATGACGATTCAGGAAAAATACTGCAACTTTGCTAATTTAAATTATGGATCAAAATTAACAAAGTTAGCCATTGATTAAAATATAAACAATCACAATACAGGGTGTCCCACGACGAAAGACATCGATTGATATTGGAAAAAGTATAAATAGGAGAGTTTTGAAAATTTGGCAGGATACTGATGTGGGCATGCCCAATCCAACTAAAATATTTTCAAGATGGTTGCACTTCCGTTTATACCGGAAGTCGATCACAACTTTCTTATTTTAAATAGAACACCCTATATATTATTATACATATTTGGATTCCTCACAAAATTCTGACCAACTTTTGTATAGAATGCCCTATGCCTATCTCTAGCCGTTTTCGAAATATTTGATGTTTTTCCAAAAAATTGACAGTTGCAACGCTCAACATATTTTTGTACTATGTTAAAACCGTATTTCATTTTGCAATGAAACTTTGGGTTATTGTAAATAAAGGATCGTTTTATTAAACTGAGGGTGCGTAATGACTCATTTGTATACAGGGTTTCAGTTGTTTCTCAAATAAAACGAAATGGGTTGGATTTAGGTATAGGCAAGTAATTTGAAACTAGTAATTTTTAATGCTCAAAATGATTCCGTCATAAAAAATGTGGGTTTCTATTTAAAAAACTTGAGATTTTTCATTTTTTTAGTGGCAAGTTTATGATTTTTTTTGACGACCCTGTATACAAATGAGTCATTACGCGCCCTCAGTTTAATAAAACGATCCTTTATTTACAATAACCTAAAGTTTCATTGCAAAATGAAATACGGTTTTAACATAGTACAAAAATATGTTGAGCGTTGCAACTGTCAATTTTTTGGAAAAACATCAAATATTTCGAAAACGGCTAGAGATAGGCATAGGGCATTCTATACAAAAGTTGGTCAGAATTTTGTGAGGAATTCAAATATGTATAATAATATATAGGGTGTTCTATTTAAAATAAGAAAGTTGTGATCGACTTCCGGTATAAACGGAAGTGCAACCATCTTGAAAATATTTTAGTTGGATTGGGCATGCCCACATCAGTATCCTGCCAAATTTTCAAAACTCTCCTATTTATACTTTTTCCAATATCAATCGATGTCTTTCGTCGTGGGACACCCTGTATATTATAAATTTTCATGAAAAGTGAAAACTAACACCCGAAGAAATATATTGTTTTCTTGTGTCAATTAGTCCCAGGATTACTTTTGTCATATGTTTCAAACTTGACTTCTAAAATGCATTTCAGAATTAATTTAATAATAAAAGTGTATCGCTAGAAGCCACTTATGCCAGAAAGCACCAACCGTCACTTAAAAGACGATACACTACTACATTATTAAGCAGTGCAATGTCAGTAACCTTATAAAAACAACGGATCTCCTCTAACGACGGCCTTCATCAATGCACGATGAAGGTCACAACCATGACTTTATTGCGGCAGTACCGCCCGAGGTACCATAACGATTGTGTCGTAATGACTATCTCAGACAGCAGACTAACATGTAGACGATGGATGCTCTAATTTTACACTTGATTTTAACCCATATTGCAATAATTGTGAAAGTGTTTTATTTGAATGTATAGTAGTCATTTATGAGTATAACGTCAAGCAGCTAATTGGCGTAAAACTCCAAAAGTATTGGAGAATTTAACTGTGGATTTGGTTGAGCAATTGGGTCCTCGAGTTTTACCGCTGTAATTGGCTCTTCTGGGAGAAGATAAAATTGAATATACGACAGTGCTCCGCGGGAGATTGCATTCATTATGCATTTATTTAGTATAATGAAAACTTTTAATGTCGTAAAAGTGCTTTTGAGATAATTGTGCGTAATGTTACAATAAAGACTTCACCGTAAATTAATTTTTAAAGAAAGTCGCCGATGGTTTTTAGATGTGCCGCAATGAGTGGAGCTAACACTCCACTATTGTGAAGAAAATGAGTGATTTACAATAATGGTGGGTAAATCGGTAATTTAGAATGCACGTACTCTGCCATAGAAGTCCGAACAAACACAATTGCCTTATATTAATGGAAAAGCGCGTAATAAAAACGACCATTTCAGACGTATTCGGAAAGTTTTTCAGTCTACCGGAGATTCTTGTTTCGATTTTTACGGAACTACGTTGCTTTCCTCGGTCTTTTACTGCATTTTTTTTAAATCATGCTCTACGGATGGTAGTAAAAACAAGTAAGCTTACCGCTGCTTGTTCGGTTTGTCAAAGAAGTGTTATGATTAAAATAGATTGTTTGTGTTAAGTTGACGAAGCGTAGTCGTTAGAATTCCCATAATCTGGTATTTTAGAATGTCAACGTTTATTTATTAAGACCGTGACATTATGGCGTTAGTTTAACTATTTATTATTTAATTATACAAATCCAAAATTCCACCACCTACCAAAACAGATTTTGCATTTTTGTCGTCTGTAAAAAATAAAATTTGTTTATCTTAAAAAACATCAGATAGTTTTCAGAACCACTAGTTTCGTTTATTTATTAGAAAATTATGCTTAATGCCGTAGCTAACGGTCTCGGAAATAGAATTGCATGACATGATCAGCGGACTGATAATAAATGGGGAAACAACAATTTTCAAGAATTGATCAGTTTTGTAAGAAGGAATAATGGAAACATCTGCATGATCTCATCGTTGAGAATCTAATTTGAGCAACAGCGATTTGACATTATTCTACATTCTGAAACTTTGTTGCAACACTATTTTCACGTTAGAAAATAATTGGAACATCAATGACGCTTTACCTGGCTACCCTTTGATAAAGTCAGGTACACATTACAGATGACTGAACTAGTAACCGTAGGTGAGGGAGATAAATGAGATGTTAGTGTACAAGCAACAACGAAGCAACTCTAAAATCCCTGAGCAGAAGAGACAAAAATAATTATATCAAAGAAATGTGCAAGTAATTGGAATTGCAGGCTGATGAAGAGTCTAGAAGACTTTTTAACAAAGTCAAGTACTGAACTAAAGAATTCAAACCACAAACGCAGACCCTCACTATCATTACCATTAGGGCATAGCGGCGATAAGGAAAGACTATTGTGAAACGTTGTTCTCTAGTGACGATAAAGATGCAGATGTACAAGATATGAATGAGTAAAGAGAATCATGTATTCTAAAATTCAAAATAATAACCGTTATAAAGAAATTAAAAACAGAAAAATCTCGAGGTAAAGACGGAATAACGGCGGAAGCACTCAAAGAAATGGGAGAAATAGAGATTGAAATAATGTTCAGGATATGTGATGAAGTCTAGAACACAGGAAAATGACCATATGATTGGCGCAAGCTTACTTTAATTCCTATTTACCAAAATGATTCACCAACTTCTTTACTACCACCTTCCAATTACCAAAGTTTTCATTAATATAGTCAAATTTTTACTCTTTGAGAATGACGTCATGCAGGTGAAAAAACACGCATGTCTGGAATTAGATCACAAGTTTTAACCTACAAATGCTTTGAAAAATTAGTGTGTTCAGAAGTGACTGATGATCAAGTGAAAATCACATGATCATGAGAGTTTCAGTTTAATCATCATTCATTCAGTGAATAGGTGTGCTTGCACTTACTTAAAGATCTTGTCTACTCCTAATAACATAATATATTATTAATGTTCATTGATTTTGTGTTGTGTTATTTTGCTGTGCACAATAAAGCGAAAATAGTAATTTGGCATACCAACATTACCAACTTCTTTGTTAAAAGCGGTTATTTTGGTTTTACTGACCGACATTTTCTTAGAAATGTTGGTAAAATAGGAGTCGTCAGCTGGAATTCCAGCCTTTTTCATTCGGCATAGGGTAGCAGTACTCACTTTTAAAACCTATGATGCTCTATCATACACATTGGAATAATCAATTGGGATGACATCTGGAAACTGTTTCTTTTCGTACTCCAAAGAAAACAGCACATTTAGAATTAGCATTTGGGCTTGCTCATTGTAGCGCATCATTTTTATACCTTTGATATTTGTTTATATCAAAGTGACAGTAAATGTCAACGTTTTTAATTTGACAGGATGACAAAATTAACAACGTGCCTTTTTTGTTAAAATTGTTTATTTCATATGTTTGATATGCGACAAACAAAGATGAAAAAAGATGACGTCATTCTCAAAAGGTAAAAATCCGACTATATCATTAAAAGAGGAGATTAGATTTATTAGATTATTTCTTTGGAGATTAAAAACGATTCTCTTACCGATATCCCCCAAGAACAATGCGGATTTGTCCCTGGAAGAGGTACACAAGAACATATTCTCTAACCTTAGGCAGATAATAGAGAAATCTAGAGAATTATTATTATTAATTACTATAAAAACATATCTATGCTTCGTGGAGTACTCAAAGTCTTTCGACAATGTAAAGTGCAGTAAAATGTGGTTCAAATTAAAAAAAATGGGTTCCTCAGAGCATCTGTCTATTAAGATAACTAACAACATAGCAAACGTAAGTGTCAACAACACATAATCCGATATCTTCAGAACTGGCGTTCGTCAGCGGTGCATTATTTTCCCCATACTGTTCAATATTTACAGCGAACACATTATGCGCTCTTTTTTGATGAATGGCAAGGAGGAATAACAGTCAGTGGGAGAAAAACAAAAACATCCCCCGCTATGCGGACGATACCGTAATACTAACGTCCTCAGCAGAAGAACTCGAACACATGATTATGTTAGACGAGACGATTATGAATATGCTAGACACTGTTAGTAGAGAGTATGGGCCCCACAAGTGATCAAATAAGCAACCGGAGAAACGAAATGTAGCAGGATATGAAGTCGTTTCAACTACTTGGACTCCGTTGTCACAAACAGCGGAGGGTGCGAAAAAGAAATATGCTTACGCCTAATAATGGCCAGATCAGCAACGGTCAAGCTTACTAAAATCTGTAAAGACAAGACAACAAATTTTAAGGCTAAGTAGAAAGTAAAAGAACTCGAGGAATATTTCCACTGCTATGGATAGATCAAATAAAAAGTATCACCGGGTACTCCCTCCCTGTAGCAGCACATTAGTGGGGAAAGGGCAATTTCTTTGCTTTCTCCTACCATTAAAGGGTGAAGGTTTTCCTATTTTACCTTCTTTCTTTCGATGGACTATATGGGGACGTTTTACTCTTCGTTTTTCTTTTCTTCGAATCGAAAATCGAAAAATCGAATAACATAACGTGACCACGTCCTTACGAAAGATAAAGGACAGAAGAGGAGAAGGAGTGTACATATCTATCCTGGTGATGAAGCCTTTGGTACTGGCAAGAGAGCAGAGTTTGACAAAACCGTGATATGCTATACATGCTGACTCTTCCAACCAGGAATGCCCTTGGGGGATGACCCCAGAAATCGCTAAGGAGATAGTATGTATATATCTCTGGATCATCTGGACTTGAAAACCTGAGTAGATAATAATAACTGATATGTTCAGTGGACCTCCACAATCGTTAATGTTTCGATATCGCAGAGTCAGAAACGGTCTATATAAAATTGATGATAAGGACCTATATGGGCAGAGGAAGACTTTTATGGGTATAAAGATTCATAATTTTTTAATTAGAAAATTTAGAATTGCCACTCGCCCACCTGAATTGATTTGCTATGATCTTCCAAAGCTGATCGAGTTCAAGAACCAGTGTGATCTTTTGTCACTGTTCTGCAAAGTAAACGGAGCTAGGTTACATGGTCTTGTATTTAAATGTGTTGCACCGCAATAAAGTTGCCAAAGGGCGTCACTATTCAAATATAATTTTGAATATTGATAATAAATATAAGAGATCTAAAGCGAAAGAAGGTCTAAAGTAATCTGCACGTTGTGAAAAATTTCAAGAGCTCTATGCTGGCCAGGTATAGACTGGGTTTTCATGGTAATGAACCTAATATTTGAATTTTTTTTTAAGCTGATACTGTACTTTACAACCCGCATCTTCAACTGTCACAATGTTACATTTTTGCTTACACCACTGACTAACTCGGAAGTAATTAACATCATTGATCTAAGAAGCAAGAAAAAAGCAGGTAATGATGAGATGGTTCGTTTAATCCTGGGTTAACCCACAAAATAAGAAGATCCGGTTTTTATGGACAGCTGCAAGTCAATAGGATCATAAATACAGCTACGTTAACGTGATTTTTAATCGATCTGATGGGTTTTCACTTTTTTTATGTATGATCGATGGGCCTTCGGTTCCATCTTAGAGCTGTATAGAAATTTTGACTCTCTGCACCATCAGATTTTCTTTAGAAAGCTTTCTGAGTGTGATGTAAGATGTCCACCACTGGAATGGATGAGGTATGTTGTTTTTAAATGATCGCTACCAGAAGATATTTTTGGTGATCCGAGTGACATTTGAGTCCAGTGGCCAGTATGGGTGTATCACGGGCTTGGCCTACATCATTTTGGTCAAAAACAAATGGCGGCCAAAAGACAGCTTGTCTACTTGGTACGCAGAAACAAACAAGTCCAATTTTACTTTTTCTAGGACCAGACAGTTTTAAAGTAAGTAATGCTCTCAAGAAATTTAGTTGCTGTCTCGATATGCTGGAATAGAATCTCGCAATACATTTGTAGGCGTATACCATATAGTACAATTAGTGTCACATACGTGGGTAGAAACATTTTGATTATATCATGGGTAGGCAGTGGGCTAAACTAACTTTACTAACGTAAAGAAAACACAACATATACGCCCCGAAATAACGACCCTCTTCATTTCCTGACATAATACTATGTCTACTATGTTTGATAAAATTAACTTTTCTTCCTGAATAAGATAGATATGTTGAGTAATAATTCTAGAATCCATCAAATACTGAATATTAATGTAGGACGGATAAAACATTAATGATTATCCAGTGGATAAAGCGTACGACAGTCAATGTTAATGGAACAGATATTGGACATCCCCTGGAAAGTTGCGAGTTCTAGAAGGTCAATAAATTCACAAACTACTTCAGTTAG
This sequence comes from Ips typographus, assembly GCF_016097725.1. Classification (NCBI taxonomy): domain Eukaryota; kingdom Metazoa; phylum Arthropoda; class Insecta; order Coleoptera; family Curculionidae; genus Ips; species Ips typographus. Next base: position 6,559,950 of record NC_138426.1, on the reverse strand, counting down.
GTTTTGCTCAATTGGCATCCGTTAATATTGTTTAGCTTGCAAAGCTACTATTAGCTTGTAAGTTTAAGAGCTTTCTTCAAAATCGAAAAAATCTGATGACAAAAATTTCATAATGCAGATTAGTATTTACAAATTACATTAGTTAATTACAAAAACTACGCAATGTAAATATTTTAACAGTATATTTTAGATGTTCAAGTAGTATTTTTAATTCCATAAACATCGATGCCACAATGCATTCTTGCAAAGGTACTACCAGCGAATCGGCTTTTAATGATTCGATTGTTTTGGCTTGTACTTGATGGCAACCTGCTCTTTTCCTTAAAACAGGTTTCAGTAAAATAGTAAGTTATTAAGCCTCTATAAGAATAATTTCAAGCAAAATGTCTATTAATGAAGTTGTAACTGTAAATGACATGCAATGTGAAAAGTTCCAGATGGCAACAAATTGTATCAATTATTGGAAGGTACCTTCTAGATTTTTTTTAAATCAGTATATAATTTTAGCAATAAACTGATAAGTAAAAACTTACTAAAAACAAGACAACAATGTGTGCTATTTAAAGAAACAAAACAAACTCTCAAAATTTAGTTAAGTGGTTCTCGGAGCCCTATTTGTCCAACTTTCGCGGCTTGTTATATGTAATGACCCATATAATTCAACTTGTATACAGGAAAAAACCAAACCCAGGTGGTCTGAAGTTCTTAATTACTGCTCATTGCTAAAAAGAGTAAAAAGAGATACTTCTTTTCTTTATTTCTGTACGTTTGGCAGAATGAATACAGAGGTATAATTCAATGAGTCAAAATTATCTTCAAAAAGTCTCATAAAAAGAAGAGTATTGATTGAATGTTAGTTCTTTTTTACTTTAATTCGTACAATGAATATTCAAATTTGTACTCATGATTAACTTAAACCATTTTTTTTTTCTGCTTGGCCCTATGCCCTTATTTGAAACGTTACCCGGCAACATGTTATCAGGTTATTTAAGGGTACTCTTTGAAGAAGCGCTAATTTGCTAAAGAACAAATCAAAACATTTCTCTAGTTTTCGCTTAAATTTCTTCAAAATTTAATTACATCTCAGTTGTACAATACAAACTTAATAATTATAGTTAGTTATATTAATAGTTTTTATAGCTATTTATGGGCGTTAGAGAAAACATAATGTTTATCATTGACATCAATGACATTATACTCTCCCTAACGCCTGTGGTGCAAACAATGTTTTATAAAAATGGTGAGGATTTGTTTTTTGTTGATCAATCCCAATCCTCTAGCCGTATTACGGCTCATCAGATACCTAAAGAACAAAACCTTCTTTCCAGTATAGTCAACTGGATGTCAGAAATAAAAGAAAAAGAAAATGATAAACTAAAAGAAAATGAAGCACAAACTAATGTATGTTTATTATCTAAAAGTCAAGAGATAGGGAATACGAAGTTTTTATAACATAAAACAATGAAACTGTCACTGCTAATATTAAGAAAGGTTTGAGGGCGTTATAAGATGATAACGCCCACCTATAATGCCGTCAGGTTGTTATAGACGCTATAACTTAACTATAACACCATTTCCAAGGTATTATGTATTAATAATGGATAGATGAAACACAAATTAATTAGTGTTATAACGATGACATCATCATCGAAAGTCCGAGACTTCAGAAATCATTCAAAAGCTTCGTATCTTAGTAATATAATTAAATTAGGACAATACAATTCTTGTTAGGTTAATATAGATTCGTAGAAAATGTGGGTCTGTCAGAAGGTAACTGAGAAAGAAATTGATAACATTATTTAGAACGTAGAAGAACAAAAAAAAATTAAGCAATGTTGTCAGGTCTACCGTTAAAAGAGTATAATTACCATTTTTGTGTTTTTTACCGCTCTCCGATTTTGTTTTTTTTTTGTACATAATCTACCGTTTTTAATAACATTCCTACTATGTGGTTTGTGAATTCTACAGCCGATCTGGCAGGTCAAACTTTGACACCGCTTTTCTCCCTGACTGTACTAAATTTTGTACGATTTTTCAGATTATTGAATAGGATATTTAATGGGGATTCTAAGAGAGTGCTTAAACCAGTAATTTTCTTCCTCCAAGTGAGTTTTACAGGCGAATTTGTCCGCGGCTGTTCTTTCAAACTGTGCAACTAAATTATCCTTTAAAACCACGTGATATTTGTTACGCAAAACTGTCAAAGTTTGACTAGAATTTACAAGAATTTGTAACGACTGACGTGTTTTTAAGCTATTTTGGCAATTGCTACATAGCTAAATAGTCTTCTGGAATTACGTGAGAACTCCCACTAACGTCAAAACTATCAAACTATGCTTAAAAGTTGGTAAAATCAGGGTTTAGAAAAGTTTTCTTTCAGTATTTGATATAAAACGTGTTTTTGAGATTTATGACAGTTATTTTGATAGAAGTCACGTGACTGTCCAGCTAGACAGTCACGTGACAGATTTTGCTGGTAAACTGGCTCTAAAACCACATAATATTTGTCACTAAAGTCATAGGAAATAAATGATGAAAAAACAAATCCTTATTTTTAAAGTATGGTTTATACAGGGTGGTCCAGTTTTAAATATCAAAAAATAAGTTGACATGCATTATGGCATTTTCCTGAAAAATGCTTCCTAAGGAAGATACCGTCCCTTTCTTTTTTCTATTTTTCATCTGATTTCTAGAGTCCGGATTAAAAATCACTAAAACAGTTAAAAAAAGCGCTTAAAAAGCCAAATAATTTACATCAAAAAAGCATACAAATATGTAAAAAAGCTTTAAAAAAGCACAAGACTCGTTAAAGATGCAAACATTTTTTTTTTAAATTCAAGTTCTAGATATTTTTTGAAGCTTTTAAACTGCTTCAAAATTTCACAAATTTTGCCACAAATTTTCTGAATCATACAGAAAATCTTTTGAAACTTTTTCTTTTGAAAATTTTCAAAATTCTTTTGAACTACTTGAGGAGCATTTGGAAGATTTTTGGACAGTTTAAAGAACACATTGAAGGTTCTGAAATGCTTTAGATGCATTTGGAAAATCTTTGACGGTTCTAGAATTTTTTGGAAGCTTCTAGACTGTTTTAATATCTTTTGACAGCTTCTAGACTAGTTGAAGAGCATCTTTCAGACTGTTCTAAAAGCTTTTGGAAGCTTCTAGACTGTTTTGACTGCTTTAGAAGAATTTTGGAATTTTTGTAGTACTTTGAAATCTTTTTAGACTACTTTAAAAGCATTCGGAAGGTTTATGGAGAGTTTAAAAAGCTTTGAAGGTTTTGGACTGCTTTTAAAGCATTTAAAAACATACGGACGGTTCTAGAACTTATGGCAGCTTTTAAACTGCTTTAGAAGCATCCGCAAGCTTTCAGACTGCTTTGATATTTATTGAGAGCTTCTAGGTTAGTTGAAGATTATTTGGAAGCCTTTAGAGTGTTCTAAAAACTTTTGGAACTGTTTTGGAAGTCTTTCAACTGCTTGAGAAGTATTTTGGAGTTTCTGTAGTGTTTTAAAACCTTTTTAGACTAATTTAAGAGCATTTGGAAGGTGTTTGGATATTTTAAAGAGCATTAAAGATACTGGACTGCTTTTAAGGCTTTTGACACATTTTTTATACGGTTCCTCATTGTAAACTGCTCTAGAAGCATACGAAAGCTTTTAGTCTGTCTTGGAATCTTTTGAGAGCTTCTAGATAAGTTGGAAAGAATTTGGAAGCTCCTAGGCTGTTTTGTAAACTTTTGCAAGGCATTTTAGAGCTTCTATAGTGTTTTGGAATGTTTTACATTTTTTTAGACTACTTCAGGAGCATTTGGAACTGTGGAGACGACTTTGTGTTATTCAACAAACCCTGTATGACGTATTGCCAGCCCAGATACCAGGTTTTGGGTTTTAAAACGTAATAACTCAATTATCTCGTATACAAAGTTTCAAATCAGAATTTTGCAAGAAATCGTTCTTTTCCAAATTGAACAAGGAATTTAAAAAATTGTCATTTTTGAAAAATATATAGTGACGTAGAAAATAAGACGAAAAATAAAAACCACCCCCTGTATCTATGCAACTACACAATTTTGACAAACGTCATTAACATCACATAATGAGTATTCATTTTATAAGCGCTTGTTCCAAATTTTGATCAAAATTGCTCCAACAAGAGTACCATAAAATAGCAACAATCAACTATAGATTAGAAAGTCAGCCTCCGTGACGTCATTTGACAGTGTGTCACATGCTCATTGGTTTGAAAACAGCAATGATGTTACGTGAAGAAGTGTCATGTGACTTAACAGGTATTTTCAAGAAATCCTTTAGAAAAACATAATTTTCGATATTCTCACTATACTGCTAATTTGTACCATAGCACATGGCACATCATCGTAATTAGAAAAAATAACCTTCCAAAAATAAAATTTTCAATATAACCGATGACTAACCTAATCTAACTCCTAAAAGAAAAAAACTTAGTAAATATTTTATGTAAATCAATTGCAATTTAGTTTGTATTAAAATTAACACCTGTTTATACCCATCTGATTTAAAAGACTATCTAAGCGTCTATAGACTATTTGCTCAGTAATAAAGTTCCAAGTTTAAATTACTCAGCAACCAAACAAATAGTATAGGAAAATCGTGGGTTGACAACACCACAAGCTACCATTTCCATAAATAAAGAGAGATGAAATCACAACCTAATGCTTTGCATGCAGACTTTATGGGAGAAATAAAGACAACCGTTCGGTTTGCGGCATCTTCCACATCTTGTTAGAGGTGTTTAAACCCATATTGAAAAATGGCTGATTTATTCATCATAGATGTGCTCACTCAGTGGTAACACCAGCTGACGCTAGACAACGGTATTCTTTAAGATTTATTTCAGGCAAAGTAGCCAATTTAATTGTTCTCTATTGATGCCACTAAATAAATGGTAGTCTATGCCGGTCGATCACAAAGTTTAATGCAAAAATGTTAACTTTGAAAACAAGAGAATCTACTTTGTAACGATTTATAGTTTTTCAAACTCCTGTTATACGCAGTAACAATAAGTTAGCGTTCAAGGCAAAATAGCAAGTACACAGTAAATTAAAAGCGCACAAATGCCTTGTTTGTTTTCAGTTGGCAGATTGTAAAATTATTTGCTGTGGGCAAATAGGCCTTTTGTTGCTTCATTTAAGCCCAGTTAATAGGAAACCAGATGGGATTAGTTACCGTGTGCCTGCTGCCACGACTTATAAAATCCTTATAAAATATTTGTTTTATACCGGCATTACTCGGTACACTTCACGATGCAGATGTTTGATAATACTGTGATGGGTTAATACGGTCTCATTGTCACGGTCTTATGAAATAAGTGATACAGATCCTGATGATATTTCATTTTGTAATGGCTGTTGAAATGAGGTCTAATGATTGGTATTTACAGTTTTGTGATGGACAATTTAGAGAGTGGTTGTAATTCTATTAGTAAAAAAAATATGGTGAACAGACATTTGATAAAAGAAATAGTACATGCAGTTTTGAAAAAAGCTACAGAATCATTAATATTCTGATAGGTTTTTGCGAAAACTAAGAAGTTTGAGAAATACAGAGTGCTCCAGTATAAACTAGTATGTCTCTATACAGCATTAAACAAAGTTTTCTTTTGTTCTTTTTCAAAATGCAGGAAGTTAGGTGGTCTACTGGGTGCTCTTTTCCCTATTGGTTTCTTTTCAAGTGCGATGTGTGGCAACCTCTTCTTCCCTCTTCCATTCTTCTTACGTGAGCGTACCAATATCTTTTTCTTTGTCTCCCCCATCTCACGATGTCTTGCACCCCACATTGTTCCCTAATGTCAGTGTTCCTAATTCGGTCTATTCTTGTTGTTCTCATTATAGTCCTGAGCGTTTTCATTTCAGCTACTCGAAGCATTCTTTTCGTTTTGTTGGTTTCTTCTCTGGTTTCTATTCCGAATGTCATGATACAAGTCTTATAGATGCTGACCTTGCTCGCATGTATTCGTTCGCTCCTATTATCTGCTTTAAGCAGCCCGACATGGCACACGATTTGTTGATCTGGCTTCTTAGGTCCTTCACTGAGTCGTGATAACTCGACAGATCCATACCCAGATATTTGAATTGTGAGATTTGCTCGATGATTTTGTTCTGAACTACCAGCTTACATCTTACGGGATCTTTAGCAAAACTTATGCTTTTCGTTTTTTCTATAGTTATGGTCATGTTCATCGCTTGTGTAATTATCTCTGTAGATCGTCATCCGTTTCCGCGAAAATAGCTGCATCATCGGCGTAGCATACCAGGCTGATTCTTTTATTCTGTCCCATTCGGTATCCCATATTTAGTGATGATTCTTCCTCTATAATTCTGTCCATTAAGAGATTGAACAGAAATGGGCTCAGGCTGTCACCTTGTCTGATCCCTCGTGGTGTCGGTATCTCTTCCGTATAAGCGTCTCCTGCCTTTACTTTAGTCATATTGTTGTTCATATTGAGACTGCGGACTGCTCTTACGATGGTGTCTGGAGTTTCTTTCGCTATCAGTATATTTATGATGTCGGAGAGGCGAACCCTATCAAATGCCTTGGTCAAATCGATGAAGCAGACATATGCTGGTGTATTAAATTCGATTGATTTTTCTTTTAGTTGTTTGCTAATGAATATGGCGTCGGTCGTGGATCTGTTTCGTCTGAAGCCTTGTTGTTCTTCCCTGTTTGTTATTTGAAGCCACATACTAAAATGAGGAATCAGCCAATCAAGAGTATCAAAAGTTCGAAGCAGTGTAATATTTTTTATGCATTGTAATCTTTTAAAAATATCTATACAATAATACAAATTTAATTTTGAAGATTTAGTTAAGGTTATAATTGCCATCACAAAAATAGTAAAATGCTAATTCACATCTCAAATGAAATTAGCAAACCATTTTAAAGGGTCAATAATTGGCAGATTTGTCCTACTAATAGATTTCATTGCTATACAAATTTTATGACAAAAAGGTAACGTTTTGCAGGTTCGTAGATAAGTAGTTGTAATTTCCATATCCGACAAGCCAATAACTCAGTCACTAAAATCTTTGTTTCATGTGGGTCCTTACCGTTTTATGTTCCTATTCGCTTCTCCAATGTCAGTGATGCATGTTGACGACAAACGCCTGAAATTATAGATATTTATCGTGTTTAGAAAGTTTTCGATCCTAGATTCCGACAGAACAATTTGTTTGTAGGTATGTTTAATAGAAAAACATTGTTGTAAACTGATATGAGAGATTCAGTGCCTAAGTTTTAAAACATATGTTATAAAGGTTATAAGCTTCAGAAATCATTTATTTAATGTTTTGTGTGTTTTTCTTTAATCTTAAGTGATATTTACATGTTAACCACTTTATCAACTAAGAGATAAATTTCAACCAAACAAATCGTTGCACATTTCATAGTTAGAAGTGTTAATTTGTCTAAGCCTGTTGTTTTACACTCAACAAGTACATAAGTATCAATTAATCAAAGAACAAAATTCTAAAGATGCAATACTGATTGCAAACATTTTACTAGACAATTAGCAAATCCTTAAAAGGCTTTGAATGCTTTAAGAGAAAAAAGGAGACATTATTTGTGACATACGGAAATCCCTAGTTGAATGTTAAACTGTAAATCTCGTAAACAATAAAACTTCCTCCAGCATTTCATCTAAAACATCAACAACCATTTGCGATACAAAGCGCTTACCGGAAAAAAACGTCTTTTTCAATAGTAAATCTTACAAAAGCATGAGCTATTCAGGGAGATTTATTTGACAATTTCAACCAGAATTGGCTACAACCGATTCAGAAATGAATTTTCTTGAACAGGTAGAAGCTGAATGTTTCGCATAATACAGCTCCAGTATTATGTCTTTTTGCACAAACTTCATATTTGAGTAGTTTTTTATATCGTCAAAATTATAGCATACTTATAAGATGCAACCGGTTAAATTACTTGATGCAGCTGCAGTCTTCAACAAGTTTTTCGACTACATCGGACATAACACTTAAAATTCCACTTCCAGTAAACTACATTAAGTACTTTACGTTTACTATCGGGAGTTGTGACTGCCTTAATTCCTGAAAATTACTTGCAATAAGTTTTTTGCTGCCAAATTAGCGGTCCATCAAACGGCATTTAATTCTTTAATGGCGAGCAATTACAGTGGTGTCAATTTGCTGCAGGTCAACAAAACTGATACTCATTATAACTTTATAAGCTGATATTTTACTTATCAACTCAATAAAAGTTATGGCAAAAAAGTGGTACCTTCTTAGACCATGTAGACAATACTTATATTTTGGGAAACAGTGTTTAATGAAGCAAAATATGTTTTTTGTACGACTTGTCTAATTTTGAGTGATTACAGCACCTGTTTTGAAGGCGATTGTTAATCATAATACTATGTGTTTGTTAGATATTTTGTATAAAGGAAGCTTCAAAAACTGTTTTTTCCTTTGGCTTGTCAACAAGTGTCCAAACTTTATATTCTTTCATTGCCTTGTATTCTCGATCCATTGCTTATTTCCCTTCCTTACTTTTTGGACTAGCTAAAGCTTCTTTTACTGTCATTGGTTCATCAAAAGTACTCAATGATTGCTCTGAAACATGACATGTGACATAATCAGGAAATTGTTTCTCAATATGAACCCTATTTGATCTTTTCAATGGTGTTTCAACCAAATCACCAAAATTCTGATTATCATCCTCTGCATTCTGATCTTGGATTTGTTTATATTCATGTGCAGAATCTTCTTCATCCTCCTGTGGTTTCTGATCTTCTGGTTCAACATCAGTATGTGAGTTCAATATGTTAACTTGTACTGCATTATTAGTGGTACTTTCTTCATAGGAATCTGATTTTTTTGCACAAGGGAAAACATTTTTAAAGATCACTACGTCACGTGACTTTATTATGTCTCCAGGACTGGGACCACAACATCGCGTGAATTTGGCACCTCTTAAAGGTCTCCAATTCTCGCCATGTTTTGGCTTTCTATCTGTTTGTGCATAGAATGTCCGACACCTAGAATATAGTCGAGAAATAGAATTCTACTCTACTTATATCACACGGAGTCCCAGTGCAGGTTTGTTTAGATCAAATAACCTGTAGCCTTTAGTTTCAGTACAATATCCAATAAATATGTAATCTTTGCTTTTGGAATCAAGCTTTTTCCTAAGCACAACTGTAACATAAGCTTGAGCAAGACATCCAAACACTTTTAAGTGTTTCAATCTCGCTTTATGTCCGGTCCATTTTTCTTCAGGGGTACCTCCAGGGATTACTTTGTGTGGTGAAAAAATCTTTAAATAAATGCTGTGTTAACAGCTTCTGCCCACATACGTTCATCTACCTTAGACTCATGCATTAAACATCTAGCTTTCTCTAGAAGTCTCTCTCAGCTACACCATTTTGTTGGGGCGTATGACGAACAGTTAATTCCACTGTGATTTCAAAACTTTCTTAATGCCTGATTCACATACTCTGTGCCATTGTCAGTTTTAATCTTTTCGATGTCCGTCTGGTTCTCAACAAGTGCTTTGAATGACTTAAATTTGTTGAATACTTCTGATTTATTGGCCAAAAATATACAAATATTTGTCTACCGAAATCATCTGTAAAAGTCAAAATATATCGAGCTCCACCCATGATTCTACAGGCATTGGTCCACATAAATCAGAATGTACAAGTTCTAATATCTGTTTTGCACGTCGTCCCACGGTGTTTTCAAAAGGTGGCGTGCTTTGCTTTCAACAATGACATGCTGATTCGATTTAGGTGTCCCAATCTTCTAGGCCATAAATCTTCTGAATTATTCATAGCCATAAAAACCAGCTCTGACTTGATTGGTAAGGTATTTAACTGATATAAATTGTCTTTCAAATTGGCACTTACTACAATAGTTCCCCTTACTTGGAAATCATCTGCATCATAGATGTCACATCTTTTGTCACTAAACACTATTGTATGTCCTTTTACCACCATTTTGCTAACAGATAACAAGCTAGCATGCAGGTTAGGTACATAAACTGTCTGATATTGTATTGCACCAATTGAAGTGTAAACACTAGTGCTACCAACACCAACACTTGAAAGATTTTGTCCATTCGCCACTATAATGTCAGATTTTTGCTTTTGAACAAAACTATTAAGAATTTCTTTTTCAAAGGTCATATGGGATGTTGCACCTGAATCAATGTACCCCCCACCTTGATTTGGATTTCTTGAATGTCCAAAATGTTCTTTTTGTATATTTCCAAACTGATTGGCGGGGCACTTGTTTTTAAAATGTCCCTTTTGTCCACTATTAAAACACTGATAATTTTGTTTAAATTTTGAACTCTTTTTCTTCACTGTAAATGCAGATTTTTCTTTAATCTTAAGAAAATTATATTTAAAAAAATTTAAAAAAAATTTCAATATAATTTTCTGTATTTCAAGTTTTATCTTGTTAATATTCATAACTTATAATAACTGGACGGTTGTTTTTCTGTTAAATAAACAATTACTAAACAGTTTTTGGAGCTTTCTTTATATAAAATATCTAACAGTGTTAATTAAAACCTGAAAAGCTGAATACATCTCATTTTGGCGAAACAACTTGTTAAACTTTACATAACAAAAATTGTCACTAGGCTTAATTAATTAACCTAAAAAAAAAGGGTCGATCGTTCTACTTCACTTTGAAATTACTGAGAATTTAACCAACAAAGAAATATTCAAAATTTTGAGAACATTTGAAAAAAAAAATTCTTGAAAACATTTTCTGGAATAACTTAAACCACGGTTTTCATTTTTGTTTTATTTCCGTCTATAGATTGTACAGTCACGTATAGCATTCCAATTTAGAGACACCCTGTATACCTAAGCATCTTTTAGAATATTTAGCAGACCACTTTTGTATAAAATATGACGAAACTAATATACATTTCTAAACGCTTCTTTGAAACGTAAATAAAATAACAGGAATGCGATTGATTTATTACATAAATCAGTAAATGTGTCAGATCTTATTATTTATTTATTTATGATCAAAGTAAAATTTTTTCAGGAATAAACTCAAACTCAAATTTGAAATTAGAAATCTTTGATGCGCCTATTATAACGCTAATTTGATATTGACTGAAAAACTAGATTTAGTACTGCGAAATATAGTTTTAAATTTTTCACTGTCAATCAATCAAGACATGTAACTTAAAAGATGAAATCAATCAAAAATGACTTATAACATTAGAGAATTTTATGTTACAAAATTTAATAGGTTCTGATTATATAATGTTTACAATGTGTCTCTTTTTAACTTAAGCCAAATTTAAAAATTAATGAGTTGAAATAAAACATAATAATAATTTTGCCTGTGAGTGTGCATGTTTACGTATTATTCGCCAAAAATGATTATTATTCCACGAAATATACCTTAATGAATTGTAGATGAATTCCATTCTACAAGATTCGGTTGTAAAATTTATAATCTAAAGTTTGTTGTATAATCTGATGTTTTATGTATGTTATGTTTTGCCCTTAAAAAATGTACACTCAAGTTTTGCTGACCACTTTTTTAGAATGACAGCTGGGTAATTGAATAGTCCGTTAAGGTAGGCGGATTATTCTAATCCGAAATCGTTTCGTCCCATCAGCCTCTCGTGCTTTATATTGAAGACTCTTGACCACATTGTGGACCGTCATATTAAGGAAGACCTGCTTACTGTGGCTCCTCTACACGAGAAGCATTGCGCTTACAAGGAGGCCGCCCTTCATCACCTCTTACAGAGGCTGGAGAAGGGCCCAGCCCGGATGCGCCACCCTGGCGGCGTTTGTCGGTATAGAGGGAGCGTTTGACAACACCTCCTTTGCATCGATATGCCAAGCCCTTGAGCGGCGTGGGGCCCATCCGGTGGTTGCCGGGAGGGTGAAAACCATGTTGTCCAACCGTTTGGTTTTTGAAGAGCTCTTTGGTGCCTGATTGTTGATACTCTGCTGTGGAGACTCAACTTCGCAGATGTCTACGCCCAGGCCTACGCGGACGATGTGGCCATTCTTTAGAGTGGTCGTGTCGTCGGGGGCCTGTCGAGGAATATCCAGGCTGCCCTTCGATCCACACAGGTTTGGTGCGAGGAGGAGGGTCTCTCTGTGAACCCGGCCAAAGTGGAAGTCGTCATCTTTACGAGGCGACGAAAACTCGGGCCGTTGCCGGACTTAAATCTGTTCCGCCACATTCTGGGGTACAAATCCCAGGTCAAATACCTAGGGGTCATTCTAGATTCCAGGCTGACCTGGAACGTGCACCTTGGGCGTGCAAGAGGGCCTTTGATACAACGTGGGGACTCCAGACGAGAATCCTTCGATGGATCTACTGCGCTGTTGTTCGCCCAGTGATAACATACGGAGCGATTGTTTGGTCCGGAGCTATAGATACGGCCAAGTCACCAGCCTTGTTGGACAGGGCTCAAAGACTTGTTTGCGTCTGTTTTACAGCCGCTAGGGCAGCCCACAGACTGGCAGGTCTCAATATGTTGATTACAGACTCAGCTGAATCGTGGGGTCATCTCGGGGGCTGGGGGGAGGCGTTGAGGGAGTGCCCGGAACTGTTGATGAAGCAGGATCGGGTGCCTCCGACGCTTCTGTCAAGCAGACCTCTAAAGTTTGTAGTACCCGAGAGGGAGGACTGGGAATTCTCTCAAAACTCTATCCTCCCGTCGCGTGGAGACGTCTGGTTTACAGATGGATCCAAAATCGTGACGGGGACAGGGACAGGTGTGTATGGTGCGACTTCGGGGACGAGGCTTAGCTTCCTTCAAGGCTGCCAGTGTACCAGTTTATTTTAAACTACGCCGGAAGGATATATTTATCTGTACGGACAGCAAGGCAGAAATGGCTGCCTTAAAAGCTGATTCAACGACGTCTGCGCTGGTGCTGGAGTGTAAGAAAACATTCTTGTTGCTAACGCAGATGGCCAAGATACGTCTAACTTGGGTTCCAGGGCACTCCGGTGTTAGGGGAAACGAGGAGGCGAACAGGTTGGCCCTTCGTAGCTCCAACGAGAGACCCGTACCTATGGTAGGTCTAGCCGGCGCGGTCGGATACGCCATTGTGGACTGTATCTTCTGGCAAAGATCCGATATTGCTTCAGAGGAGGCCGGAGGCATGCGGCAGTCGCGATGTCTCATGGGCTTCTTTCCAAGAAACAAGTCAAAGTCCCTGATGGTATTATCCAGAAAGGACCTCAGATGTGTGACAGGACTTCTCACGGGTCACTGTCAGATGAGAAGACACATGCACATTCTGGGTCTGTCACAGGATCCGGTATGTCGCTTGTGTCTGGAAGACGAGGAAACTCCGATACACGTTCTCACACAGTGTCCGCCACTTACGACGATCAGAAAAGAGCTTTGGGGTAAAAGTGTGATCAACCCCTTAGATATTCAAAGTACCCGGCCATGGAGGCTCTGCGGCTTTGTTAGGGGCGCCAAACTGGAGGGGTACTAGCTTGTGATGGGTCACGATGGGCTTCTCCGAAGGGAGCCCATCTAACAATATCATTCAAGGTAGGCTTTCTCATTGTTAATCATGTTCAGTTTTCTATAGCCCTGATGGAGAGACGCTGATGATATCAAAACACATAGTGAGTGTAAGTTTTAGAACCAATAAATTAATTGTTAAGAACAGTGGATTCTCCAATTTTGTTACCATTCTAAACTCTAATTGAATAAAAATGCAGTACACATGATAAAAAAATAAATTGAACAAAAGAAATTGAATTAGAATTAACATAAAATCGCTCAAACGGGCGAATGTTGCATTTTCATTTTTAAATTGAGTTATAATAGCTATTTATGTAACCAGTTACGAAAAGATCGATTTTGTGAAACGAATGAATGTTTGTAGGGCGAGCGCAGCGAGGTCCTACAATTTGAATGAGTTACACAATAAGACATTTTCTAAACGTGTTGCATACATAATTTTTTCTAATTTTGACCAAAAAGCGGTAAAAACCATCTTTTAAAGTGATTTAACACAAATATTCACTTTCATAGCACCTTGTATAAACAGTGACAACGACATGTTATGATGGATATCGCCCATATGTTTCTACAGAAATGCATAAAAACAGGGAGTGATGAAATGAACTTTGCATAACTAGTTACATAAAGTGATACTTTATGTAACTAGTTACATAAAGTAAAACGTTTTGTCATTCTAATCAGTTTTGAAAAGTGTCACTTTATATGCCAAAATTAGAAAAAAACAATTTTTCAAGGTTTGTGATCATGGATCATAATTAAAAATCTTTTGATCGAGACTAAAACCCCTCTCTATCCTTCTATATCTAATTTTCCATTGTCTTGTAATTAACAGATCATCATCAGCAACCCTGTGAAAAGAATTACTTCTTAGTGTAATAAAATGATTACTTGCAATAATTTATTAACAGGCACTATTCCTTTATTCTTAAAGCTGTCCTGTGATATTGCAAAAAATAAATTTAAGCTGACAGGCAACGATATGTCTTAATTACATCAAACTAAATTGATTCATGCGGTATCCTGAGCAGCTTAATACCTCAAAAGGGCTCGCAAATACGCTACAGTACCTTATCAGAACAGATTTATCAGGCCGATTTCAAAAAGCTATAAAAAATTCATTTTCCCCATATAATTTAGTATAATTTATTTTAAGTAGTATTTAGCGTTGATAAGATGGGAGAAAGTATAGAGTATTGAGGCAGGCCATTGAGTTTCGTTTCAGGTAGGCAATCAAGATCAATATCAATTTCCAATAAAGTTATGTAACGAGCCTAAGTGGTTCCGATAATGTTTTGTGCATAAAATTAATTAGCACTTTTACTTAAATGTGAGAACAGGTGTTAAGTCTACATTTTTCACTACTGACACTTTGTTGAAATATCTTCATATGACAAGTTTCCTTGGTAGAAATAATAGAGGATTGTGCATAATATATTTCTTGTCCTTCTGGAGAAATTTGAGTTCCAAAACATATTTTTTAAGTATGAAAATCAAAATCAAAATTGAATTTTTTTTCAGTTTTCAAGTTGGAAAATGACTTAAAAGTAAATTCAGTTAGTTTTACGATTTCTTAATTTTTTGTGATATCTCTGTCTCATCAGCAACACGCCATTATTAATGACTTGGATGTGTCTCAGATAAGCGGGTCGAGCAAGACTACCGCTTTTACCTTCCCATCGCTGTATACCAAAAGGAGAGGTCCGGAAGAAGACTCCGTTAACAAAACTGATATTACCTTCCGGGTAAGGAGATGCCCCGACTGGCAACGGGGCTCTTCTGCGCTCTTCTTGCCTTCAAATCGTCTTTCTTCGTCAGCTGGTCATCCTGGTGGAAGTCTTGGCATATTCTTGGATGTTCAAATGGTTAGTTGGCTAACCATTCTTGCATCCAAGAATATTTGTGAGGAGTTGGATAGGAGGTGAGGAGGTTGATTTCCTTGCCTTGTAGCCCTTTGGGCAGGCGGGGGGAAATCTGGGAGGTGTAGCCAGAGTCCGTTTAGCACCGAGTTAGCTACGAATAGGTTCTACCCAAGTTTTGATAATAAATTCACGCCACCCGGGGGAAAGTAAGTGAGGGAGGGTCTTCTTCTTCTTGGTTTGTTGGTCTTGGCTGTCATCTGAAACTAAAAACAAAAAAACATTTATATTAACTTTACCTCAAAAGAAGTTGGGTCAAGATCGAGAGTTTGTCAAATCCGGGTGGTTGTCATGTTCGGGTGTTCAGTGCTGTCATCTATCGTCCAGCAGCTGATATATTAGCCGTTTGTGGGGGGCTTCCATTTCCGGGTCATAGTCGATGGCGTTCCTTATGAGTAGATTCTGGTGTTCCGCCATCCTGTCAAAGAACTTGTGTGCGTGCTCTTTGATCTTTTCTGACATACCAAGGGGCTTCGATGGCTCATCATAGCGCTATGTTTTCCACTGCTTGAAGGCGTTTCAAGTGGGTCTTCGCTGCATATCTCCAGGCTGCTGAGGCGTATGTCAGGTGTGGCTGGATGATGGTCCTGATAAGAGTCAGCTTGGTCTTGACGCTGGTTTTGGCCTTTCTACCGATAACTGGGTAGAGTTGAGTCCTGACAAGCTTTTCATCAGCATCAGCTTTATCTATAATTATCTGTAATAATAAAAATATTCGAAATATCATAAAAATTCTCAAAAATTGTGTTCTGTTTTCAATGATGTGTAACACTTTTGTTTATTTTATTTATTGTATGTTGGAATTTTTAATTAGAGATTATTATCAAATGACTATAATAATAATAATTCTGAAACAAGACTAGGTCTAGCCTATCGCTCTTCTTCCATCATAATTTAATAACAAATATTTAGTTTTAAACTAAATTGAATAGTAAATTGTATACATGACTTCTTACTGTTTCCGAGATCTCGATACATATACAGTGTGTCCAGGATAAGGAGGGCCACCTTGGGGATCTTCAAAACTGTTAGAGATACAGATTTAAAATTACATTTAGTAAACGAGACTGTGTTTGGTTTTGTTTTGGAGTGTTTCGTTTTTTATTTTTATGGCGTTAATATTGGATCTATGAGTTCAAATCTAACTTTACCACTATTTTTTTAATTGTTCTTTGTTTTCGATTTATACGAACAAAACATAACTTTTTCGAAAAGTACCCAACATAACCTCAATAAAATATATATTAGCACTTTTACTTAAATGTGAGAACAGGTTTTTAAATCTACATTTTTCACTACAGACACTTTGTTGAAATATCTTCATATGACAAGTTTCCTTGGTAGAAATTGTAGAGGATTGTGCATAATATATTTCTTGTCCTTCTGGAGGGCAGAAATAGTTTTGCACTTAATATTGATTACAATGATTTGGTTAAGAACATGTTAACGATCGTAACAAGTTGTAAATTGCTTTTTGCTGAAGACTTCAGCAGCTTAATTTACAACCGCGTGCTAGTAAGCAGATGTAAACAATTTGGCTTCACGTAATAATAATTGTAATATTGAAACCGTGGACGTTCACAAATCAAGAATGACATATTAATGACCCTCTATTAGTTTGCTTTTAACATGTTAATGATGATGTGAACAAAAATAAAGTTGATCTTAAACGCTGTTGTCAGTTATTTGATGTTTTTGCAATATAATGTTCCAAAAAATAAGTAGTTTAAGTAAATGAAAGTGCCGATATTTGGCAAAAATACTCAACCATGCAAGTTTTAGGACGTTTTTGATAACTTGAGAAAAAAATTGCAATTAAAATGTCGCCTCTTTCACAATAAAAATAAACGTAATATAAAACACTTAAAAATAAACATACCAATTTGATCACAATTAAATGCTGCTTTTCCTGACAGATTCAAGTTAATCATAACTTATACATAACGTTAAAAATAATTAACTGAAACTGATTTATATTCACGTCCATTGTGAGAGAGGCATAACTGTTCAAAAACCGAAAAAGTGTCTTAAGGAACAAGTTTTAATAAAAAACTCACACTTTAGAAATTAAAAGTCAATTATCAGATCTTCAAAGTTGGAAAACCATTTTCTGTTGTTCAAAATAAAAATAAAATACTTGAAAAGATAATTTTTAAGTCTTCCAAGTAGATTTGTGAATGACTAAACTGAAGTTTGAGATTAAAGTATGAAAACCAAAATCAAAATTGATATTCTTTTCAGTTTTCAAGTTGAAAAATGACTTAAAAGTAAATTCACTTAGTTTTACGATTACTTAATTTTTTGTGATCTATTTCATCATCATCAGCTCTACCTATAACTATCTGTACCTAATAATAAAACTATTCGAAATATCATAAACATTCTCAAAAATTGTGTTCTGTTTTCAATGATGTGTAACACTTTTAATTATTTTATTTATTGTGCGTTGGAATTTTTAATTATAGATGATTATCAAATGAGCAATAATAATAATTCTGAAACAAGACTAGGTCTAGCCTATCGCTCTTCCTCCATTATAAATTAATAACAAATGTTTTGTTTTAAACTAAATTGAAGAGTAAATACATGACTTCTTACTGTTTCCGAGATTCCCATATACACTGTAAGGATAAGGGTAAGGAGGGCCACTATGGGAATTTTCAAAACAGTTTTGACTAAATAGGAGAAAAAATGAATAATCAATGCTTCAATAAAATGACATTTAGTAAACGAGATTTGGCGTTAATATTGGACCTATGAGTTCAAATCTACTTTTACCACTAATATTTTAATTGTTCTCTTCTTTTCGATTCATACAAACAAAACATAAATTTTTCGAAAAGTAACCAACATAACCTCAATAAAATATATATACTTAAAATCAGAAAAAAAAATCTACCAATTGAGAAAATAAAATATAAGGTATTTCATCACCCTGTACACTCGTTTTTATGACACTATACATACAGAGTGACCCATTAAAAAAATGTCTAAATTTTTGTTTTTGCTGAGATCTTACGGATGCAATAAATTACTAACTCTGTAAGATTAATATTAACGGATGTCATGTTCCATCTAGTAATTTATAATTCGATGCCCTATACCATTACCATTATGTCTTTTCTTTAGGTTTCTTGGTTTTAAGTCACATGGTTAATAAAGAGACTATTTGGAAGCTGTTACTTCATATTAGTTTTTTTATTGACGATATTACGTCTTTTATTTTGTTGACGGAATTCGAGTTGTTTTGTGACTATAACAGTTGTCACTTTTTGGTATTACTTTCGGTGCCCAATATTTTAATATTTTTTAATTCAAAATCCAATTTTTATTATAGCCTACCCTAAATAGAATATAAAAATAGAAATTGTTTCTAGTAAAACATCTTTCTAGTAAAACAAACTGACAATGTGTCATCAAAAATGATGCAAAAGTTGTATTAGTTTTAATAATTACCAACGTGTCAATGTACTACTGAAACCGTAATAACTTCAATTTCTCCGTAAAGGTGGCCTTATTAAGTCGTTTTTACTTTCGCAATTAAAACCACCATGCTTACGCATTGGCCCATATAAGTAATGCCATCAAATAGTCAATCGAGCGTCGACCCGGTTTTTACGCCGAAGTTGGATTGAAGAAAATTGACGTACAAGCTTTAGAAAAAGATAATTGTTAGTACCGAGAATTACTGACAAAACCTTATAGGCACTTCATGACTTTGGCTTTATCTGTGATTTAAACAAGGCTTGATTGTGTTTATGGCGGCACTAGAGAAAAGGTTGTGACCCTGCTGAATTGAAAATTTAGTTGTCAGAAAATGTTATCACGCTTTGTAGCTAGGACTATGCAAAAAAACTCTTTTATTGGCAGGGTCTTTAAATGACTTGCATGGGTTCCAGTCACCCGTAAGTTACGTGCGAAAGAATACATTCCAATGCGTTACCATCTGTGCAAAACCAAGAAAACTATAATAAAGATTATTCAAGTCGCACTGAAATTGTCTTCACGACCACGAATCATTCCTATCACTGTACTGCTCTGGTAACGTTATCTGTATTATAAAAACATCAGTAAAACTTTATTACAAAGATGATCCGGTCAGGCTCTACAAGTAAGCCAGAGTTGGGAGTAATTAAGTTAAGTAGGCAGGTACATAAAATTTTGCTTCCAACTTATGGTCCGCTCGCACATCTTGATCTTATGGGCAGAGTTTCTTAATTAAAAGGTTTTAACATAAGATGAGAAAATTTATCTACCTAAACGTTGAATAATAACAAGGGGACAGATGTTAGGACAACATCTGTCGTGTAAGCTTGGCGTAATACAATCTCGTGTGCCCACATTAATAACGGATTGGGTTTTCGATCAAGAAATCATTGACCGACTAAACTTCTTTCCTCTATTCACCTTTGATCCTCCGGAATTGCCTGTCTTTTGTGGCCTGTCGGTTTTTTGGTAAGTACTATCGTGTCATGTGTTATTAAATCGATCATGATTTCTGCTGTTATGTGCCGATTTATTTTCGTTTCTGCACATCTTTTATGTTTCACCCATTTCTCGCAATCAAACAGTGTATGTTCTGTTGTATCTGTCTTTCCAGCTGTAGCTTTTTAACTTTTGAGGAGGGAAAGGCGTCTCTCTCTCTCTCTCTTTGTAGCTCTACAACTCTTGGTGGGACAGTACGATCATCCCATCCTTCTCTTTCTCTTCTTCTTCTTCTTCTTTCTTCTTTCTAGCCTGTCTCTGTCCACTGCTGGATATAGGCCTCTTCCATCATTTTCCATCGGTTCCTGTCTTGGGCCGCCAGGATCCAGTTTCTTCCAGCAATCTTCTGGATGTCATCACGCCACTTGCTTGCGGTCTTCCGATGTTTCTCTTTGACTCTCGCGGCCTCCATTCCATGAGTATTTTGGTCCATTTATTGTTGTCTCTAGCCACATGACCTGCCCAGCGCCATTTTAACCTTGTCGCCCGTACTACAACATCATCGACTTTTGTTCTCTGCCGAATGTCTTTATTTCGCACCCGATCTCTGAGGCTAATACCAAGCATTGTTCTTTCCATGGCGCGTTGACAGACCCTTAACTTGTTAGCATTTGCGTGTGTCATAGTGACTGTCTCTAACCCGTAGGTCGCTACTGGCAGAATACATGTGTTGTAGATCTTACGTTTTAGACTAATCGGGACATCGTGATTTTTAAGAATATAGGCCATCTTAGAGAAAGCTGCCCAGGCAAGACCTGTTCGACGATTTATTTCAGCAGTTTGATTTTCCCTGCCGAGCTTAATGATATGGCCGAGATAGTTATATTCGTTCACCACTTCGATAGGCTGATTTTCAATAATTACGTCGATATTGTCTGTGCTCATTATTTTGGTCTTTCGGATATTCATTGTCAGTCCTACTGTTTTGGATGTTTGTTGTAGTTCTTTTATCATTGTGGATAATTCTTCAGAATCTTTACTGATGAGCACGATGTCGTCGGCAAATCTCAGATGGTGCAAGTGTTTTCCATCGATTGAGATGCCCCTATCCAGCCATGGTAGCTTTCTGAATAAGTTCTCTAGGGCCAATGTAAACAGCTTAGGAGAGATCGTGTCCCCCTGTCTGACTCCCCTATTTATTGGAATTTTATCAGTGGTCAATTCATCGTCAATCTTTACCCGCATTGCAGCATTTCCATACACATGACCTATTATTTCAGTGTATCTAGTATCTCTTTCTCTATCTTGCATTAATTCAAAATCGTATTCTATTTTCATCGCTCTCAGATCCGGAACGATGTTGTCCCTCCATCTCATACGCGGACTCCTTAGAAATCTTTGCTCTTTTCCCAGAATATTTTGATCAATTGAGTCTGGTTGTCGGTGTACATGTCCACCCCATATCAACCGTCTGGCCTTAATCACTTTGAAAAAAATTTCCTAAATTCAAAAGTGAAGTTATAATTCAGTTTATGGTTAAATATAAACACATTACATCGATTTCAGGTTTAACTAAGAAAACGACAAAACATGGTCTTGATTATTTATGCATTATGTGC
This sequence comes from Ips typographus, assembly GCF_016097725.1. Classification (NCBI taxonomy): domain Eukaryota; kingdom Metazoa; phylum Arthropoda; class Insecta; order Coleoptera; family Curculionidae; genus Ips; species Ips typographus. Next base: position 6,538,452 of record NC_138426.1, on the reverse strand, counting down.
ATACTATTTCCATCCCACTTAGAATAATAATAAACTCTCATTTTATCATAACAAAACGATCAACATAGTTCTTTTTAAAAATTTAAGCTGCAAATGGATGGAATAATGGGACAAGTTTATTAATTATTCTTCTCAGAGTGTCCACATCAGTTATCTGACGTTGGCAACCATTCGGAAAACGCATCTCTGTCTCTGAATGGTCAGTCTGAAGAGTTCTCCTGCAGCTCGAAGTCTAGTCCAGTCGCGGATGTTACACACCCAGGACATCTGCTTTTCGCCCAACCCTCGTCGACCATCTATATTACCAGGCACAGAATGTAGAACGTGCTATCTCAATGCGGCTTTTAATTTCTATAGTATCCAAGCCAAAATCGATGGGGAACACACTGTGACCCAATCTCTGTAGAAAAGGGAATACGACATGGCGACTCACTAAACCTAATAAATTAATAAAGCGATTGCGTGAACGTAATGGATACAAAATGGGGGACCGCAATACTAAAATAATGTGCTATGCCGATGATGCTGTGCTAGTTGCACAAAAGATGATCTCCAATGACTTTTCATCGAAAACAAAATGCCTGACAACTTCAGAAACATCTATAAGATGCAAACTTGTCGTCGAATTCAAAATAATACAACCAGAAATAAAATTCAAATATCTCGGTATAGAACTTTCGGAATATGGCGATATCGACACAGAGGTGAGACAACAAACCACAAAGGCACTAAGAGACCCGACAGGACACAACAAAAACAAAAAGGCTTCTGAAAACAAGCAAGGTGAAGATCCTACGAAAAATTATGACTGGGTTTTGAGCAGAAAGCGTGAATAGAATGAATGAAATAATAAAATAGAATGGATGAAGAACAAATAGTGAGGATATCTTGGGGCCTCAGAGAAGAAGAAGTACAGGAAGACTACGGAAAAGATGGAGCGTCAATCTTACCATTGATTAAAGTCGCAGGTATGCTGCGAAGATTGAACAGACAACTTTCATAAATAAGTTGCTCATTTCAAGGTTGCTGTTGTGGTGTAGGCTACACATTTGATAAAATCCATGATTTGTCAAGCGCATGCGTTTGTTTTCGTGTCTATCACATTTTTTAGCGGTTCTATGTCTTAAGACCTTCCTGATGCATTTTTCTTGATGGTTGCCTTTGGTTTGATGGTTGTTTTTTAAGTTATTGTTGTTGACTCCTGACTGTGTTTACTGTTTCATTTTTTTGCATCTGCTAGAGTTTGCTGAGAGACCACTTTCCTTGCACAGAAAGCAGTTTGCTTTGTCTATGCAGTTATAAGTGGTACATCCTCTCTTGCCGTGTCGGTAGCTATTTGATCTTTGACCTTAGCCGTTGCAGTTGGTTAGTGATATTTATTCAAACGCCCAGTATTTATTACATCTATTCGCTTTTATGTGCTTAGTATATCTACTCGAATTTCGTTTAGTGTCATCAGGTTACCTGCATGTTTTCCGGTGATACAAACCGTAATTGTTTCGTTTTCTCTCTGAAGGCTAAGCTTAATTTTGAATACTGTTAATAGCAGTATTCAAAAATTGTAGTAAAGGTTCTACTCTTTAGAACAAAACAATTTAAAATTGAAAAACCTGGAACACTAACTTTTGGACAATCAAATACAGAGCTCATAGAACATACCAAATTCCTTGGAATTCATTTGGATGAATTCCTAAACTGGTCAAATCATATTTTAGAGTTAAACAAAAAGCTTAGTTCAGTTTGCTATGGCATACGAGTTACTGCGAAATACATGAATGAAAGAACATTAAAAATCCTATATTACGCAAACTTTGAATCTGTGCTCAAGTATGGGATAATATTTTGGAGTTCAAATAGCTTAATGGAAAAAATTTTTGTTTTACAAAAACGAGCACTTAGAATAGTCAAGAAAATGGGATACAGGGAGAGCTGCAGGGGGATTTTCAAAGCTAATGGCATTCTGACGGTGTGGGGACTATATATTTATGAATGTATAGTTTTCTTTTTCAAAAACAAAAGTATGTTTGATCTGGAGGTACATCATAGTTATAACACTCGAAGCGTAAATGTAAATTATCCGATACACAGATTAACTATAACCGAAAAAAATCCATATGCCTGTTTGAAACTTTTTAATACATTAGAAAATGATTTAAAATTAGAAAGAAATGAGAAACTTTTTAAAAGAAAGGTAAAACAGATGTTAATTAATTTAGAGCCATATTGTATCAGGGATTATGTAAGAGACTATTAGGTGTACGTGCTCATCTTAAAATGACGCTGTTTTTTTTTGTGTTTTCATGTATGTTTTTTGTAGTTACAGGAAATGTATTGTGACCATAATTAGAAATAAAGAAGACTAACATAGCGTTATTTCAATGTTACTACGTTTGATGGGTCTAAATATATCATCAGAGGTTTTTGTTCGACGTTGCTACAGCCAATTCAGCACTGTGTAACCGAAGTTTAGGTTCAAAGCCTAACTTTGCTCGATTGAGAAGGGTTCTGTTTATTTAAGGCCCAACTAAAAAGGTTGAGTAGAATAATACTTACCTACCACAAAATATTCAATTTGTTGTCAATTTAGAAGGTCTTATCAATCTGGGCCTGCCTTACCAGGAACATGACTTGTCAATCACCATTAAGCCTATAATACTCTATGCAAAAAACTTTATAGAACCTATTTTCTCACATGGCTGACCCAGTATTCATTTAATTATGTATTTCTTTAAGAAAGCCTGAATTTCTGATAAAGCAATTAATCAAGGCGGATCTATTTTAACATTCTCAATTGCAAAACATAATTACAAGTCTACGTAGCATAGATAATTTGGGATTAAATTTCCATGAATGTCCAGTTTGCCACTTTGTAAGCAGAATTATATGCAGTTCTTAAACTCAATTAAAATAAGGCAGACGCCATGAATATGTCGACCGCTATGTAATCAAAGCTACTAATTGGTTTACATTTATTACACATTTTATTTAACTTTTTGATTATACGTTGCTTCTTACGGTCACTTTAGTCGTTTTATTAGTTCGAAGCAGTCGCCGACAATTATGTCAGAGTTTTTAAGTCAAGTGGATAATTTATTAAAGCGTAGTTACTAGGATATAGGTGGAACGCTTTGACATACATTGAAGATGTTTGTCTTCATAGATTGAACTTCGTTTTCTGTAAAATAATAGTGTGTAAAGTTTATCAGTATATTAACGGGAACTTTTTTTTTCAGAATGTGTGTTAGCTCCGTTTGTTGATACTTCCACCTCAGCTCAAATACCCTTTGTATTTCTGCCTTTGAAAGATCAAATTATCTATCCTGACAAAGAAATCTCTCTAACAGGTAAGTAGCATAACTTTAGAAAACTTATTGTATATTCAATAATTTTATCAGTATAGTGCATGACACGCTCATCTTCAAAAATCAAGTTTCTAGAAACAAAATGGTAAACAAAAATATGTACACTCTTCGGTTAAGCAGAAATAGGTTTATCTGCTAGAAATACAAGAGAGTATAGTAGTAGATAGTAGTAAATATGGCCTGTTCGAACAAAAAAAAAATAGAAATGCACAAAAGAACAGTAAAAAATAAAAAATATACCTATAAAAATATTGACATTACCCCAGTTTTAACAATTATTACTTCTAGGCCAATTCTTGACCACCCAGTATAACAATTTTAGGATACGAACAAGGATAAGATTACGGTTTTTTCCTTAATGAATCGCTTCAGTTTTAATAGTGATCTATATATCCTGACAGAGAACTATCATCGTTAGTAAACTGCTTAAAAGGCTATCTGAACTTTTATGATTCTTCAGGATGTTAAGGCGAGAAAATTAATGGACGACAAGGAATTCACCGTTTAATATTGGCATCCATAGACATGGTAAAGACATAACAGTCCAAAGATAATAAATCCGGAAAATTATCAAGCTGATCAATTCATAAGACCATCATATGCAAGGAGAGGTTGCGTTTAAAATTCTTGTGATGTCTTCCGTCATAATGTAGATGCTGAAGCTTTATGAGTAGTAGTTTCCCAATAATATATTGTATACAGGGTTACCTACCCAAACCGTTCATTAGTTTAGGAAGTTTAAGTTTATTAGGATCCAATATTAATAGAAATTTGAGATTTTGGAATGAAAAAGCGAAAAACAACAGGGGTTTAGGAGAAACAGATCAACAACAGATGATATATTTACTGTCAAACAAAAAAAAGCAATAGAATTCAATCCTCCAGCGTATACTTGTTTGTGCTTCGTAGGTCTGACCAAGGAGTTTGATAAAGTGCGTTTAGACACGCATCAAGAATATTATCAAGAGCTTAGTAGAAAAGAATACAACAAAAGTAAAATCACAAAGCCAAAGATCAAATAGCATTTCAATACTAGAAGGAATCAGACAGAGGGATAGTCTCAGTCCGTTTCTGTTCGATATCCTCATGGATAAAGTTATAGAAGTGACATCCCTGAACCTAGGACACAAAATTAACAACAAACGAATTAGCGTGATATGTTATGCCGACGACGCCGCAATTATCGCAATTATCAGCTTTTCAGATTAACATTTTTCTAGTAAACTTTTCAGATAACGACTCAACAGGACTAACAAAACAAAGTGTATAACAATCGCCAGCAAACCTATTCGATGTGAACTTGCTATTGAAGAGAAAATTATAGAACAAAGTAATACATGCGAACAGAGAACAAGAAGAAACAAATAAAACACAGTATATGATGCGAATAGCAGAGATAAAAACTCTAAAAACAATCGTGAAAAACTGTGTTAGAAATATCCAAAAGAGACAAGATAAGAAACAGGATTATCCGGGAACAATGTAGAGTGCAAGACGTGGTGCGATGGGAAAGACAGAGAAAGTGACAGTGGTACAATCACGTAAAGAGGATGAACGAAAACCGTCTATCACGTATCGTGTTGAAAGGAAAACCTGTAGGTATTAGACCAGAGGGACACCCACCTAAAAGATGGAAGGACAGTTGGTAAATAACATCCCAGGAAGTACTGCAGAGGAGTGTTCAGAATTAACAGATCGTAAGATCTCTGAAAAGTATAAAAAGATAGATACTAATAATTGCTTGGCGATTAAAACAATTAATATAAGTTAAAATCCTACACCATACACCTGGCAGGTAAATCAATAATAAATTTGGTATTCAAATTTTGGCAGTGATTTGCATGCCTCTTTTCTTCTTCTTCTTCTTCTTGAATTAGGCTTTCAGCCTGTTTTTCCAGCTTTAAGGAGTTCCTTGCGACGTCGACATCTAGCTATCCCTCCACCTCTTTGGTGGTCTGCCTGGCGGTCTTCTAAAATGTGGTTTTCCGTCTCTCCCAATTTTTTCCAAATCTATTGTCTTCCATTGTGTTGATGTGTTGATTCCACTCGCGCCGTCTCTGTCTCGTCAATCTTACATAGTCCTGTATGTCGCAGGTTTGTCTTATTTCTTGGTTGGGTATTCTGTCACGGAGCGTGTGTCCCGTGATCCTTCGGAGCGTTCTCATCTCTGCTGTTCGGCTTTTGCTCTTGGTTCTGCTGATGTCTGTCGTGGTTTCTACGGCATATATGATTATTGGCCTTACGCATGGTTTAAAAAATGGTTTGTATAAACCATGCGTAAGGCCAATAATCATATATGCCGTAGAAACCACGACAGACATCAGCAGAACCAAGACACGTAGACAGCACCTGTTCTACTATTTCCTCGCTAACAGCTAGTTTGCATCTTCTAGGTTCTTTTGCTACAACTAGTGATTTTGTCTCGTTTATCGCAATCGACATATTGTAGCGTTTCGCTGTCAGGTAGAATTGATGAAGTAGTCTCTGCAGCTCATCTTCGTTTTCTGATATAATTACTGCGTCATCCGCGTAGCACAGTATTGTTATTTCTCCTTTGTTAGTTCTGTAACCATGCCCCGCGTTTTTAACGTCTTTTATCATTTCGTTCATGATTAGGTTAAAGAGTACCGGACTTAGAGAGTCTTCCTGTCTTATTCCTGTTGATATGGGCACTTTTTGGGTCAGGCTGTTGTTCACAAGTATTCTGGTCGTTGTATTGGTGTTCAAGTTTTCAATAGTTCTAACTAGTTCTTCCGACATACTGCCCCGTCTCAATATGGTTGTGATGTCCTCACTCGATCAAATGCTTTGCTCAGATCTATACAGCACATATACGCTGGTTTCTCGTATTCGATTGATTTCTCGACGATTTGTCGAATGATGAATATGGCGTGTGTGGTAGACCGGTTTTTCCTGAATCCCTGTTGTTCTTCCATTATGGGTATTTGTTCTGAGATGATGCCGCATATGTTATTTCTCTGTAGTTTCCTGGTTGTTTTTTGTCGCCTTTTTTGAAGATAGGGATAGTAATGCTTTTCTTCCAGTCGGTTGGTATTGTTGTTTTATTTAAGATCTTCTGGTAAAGATTGGCTGGTTGTTCGCTTAGTGGTTTACTTTCGTACTTTATCAGTTCGTTGTTCAATTGGTCGATTCCTGGGGCTTTTCTGTTTTTTAGTTCCTTGGTATATTTTTCTACTAGTTCATGGGTGATACGGGTAGTTGCTTCTGCTATTGCTGGCCTGGCTTTGAGTCTCATCTTCGTCAAACATTTGTTTGAAGTAATTTATCCATAGTTGTTTGATAGTTGTTACTGTTACATATTCGTTGACTTCGCGTTTCCTTCGTCTTATCAATTCCCATATCTTCTTTTGGCTGCCATAGAGGTCGTGTTTCATATCCGCATTGAACGTGTCCTAGTATTCGGTCATTATTCGTCGTATTTCTGCCTGCACTCAGTTCGTTATTTCCTTGTATCGTATCCACTCTTCCGGTGAGTTTTCATGCCGAATTAGAAAATTGAAGCTATATTGCCACGGCACATATAATACGGCGTAATAACTACATAATAATAGATAAATGAATTAAATAACATATTTTTACCCGTTTTTAGGCAAATCAAGAAATTCAGAGCATCACAGAACATCCGAATCAACCGTGTCTTCCTTTTAGTAAAAATTATCAATAATTAATTCAGATATTAATTACTACACTTTTCAACCAACAGGTTCAAACTTAAAAGCTCAATTTTAATTCAGTTTTGCTATAATTCAGTCTAAAATAATGAAAACACAATAATTCGACTGCTCGATATGCAAAAAGTATATTGAAAAACAGTTCCATGCATCAAATATGCATTTATCAAGTATCGCAACCAGAAAGTACGAACCGAAATAACATTTTGGGTTAATTTAATTACAGGGTCATACATAATACAAGTTTGCAGTTATTTTTATCTTACCAAGAATTATAAGATACAATCTTAGTAAGAAAACACAAAAGTATGCGACTGACATTATCACAATCACTTTTTACCGATATTACCAATAATGAGCAGGGTGTCTGTTTTAATTGTCTTTATCGCTTTTTTTATTCAATATATTGCTGTTAAACGTACATTTAGTATTCCACAATCTTTACTCGGACAAGTTCCGTTAACGAATGCAAAAAGTTTAAAACCTTCTAAAGGCATTATGTTGATAATGAATATACAAACTGAAATGGTACTTTACTGGAATATATTAAATAATCTACTGAGCAATTGCCTGCTCTATGGAACGTTGGAGTTTTGATTGTAATCATAGGTTTTGGTCAGTAAGAGCTGTCAGTGGTGTACCGTGGGGCACTTCAAGGTAAATAGAGTTATTATTTAAAAAAATGCAGTGCAGTCATTGTGTGCAGACAGCCAGTGAAGGATAATCATGTCGTTAAGGTTTAAAAAAATGACTATTCTGAAGATAATAAGATTTACATTTTCTCTCAAAAACCATCCGAATTTGCATAAGCCTGCGCCGCTGATTATGTAATTTTTTAGTTTAATAATTTGTTGTAGACTATAATTTCTCATTAAATATTCTTTCCAAGCGGTGCGTGCTATTTTAAATTTGGAGAGTAAACTTGCTACTGGAATTAAAAACTAACAGTTAAAAACTCAACCAACTGACGCAACTTGTAAGAAACAGCGGAATTTTTAACGTTCAAGAACTTTATTTAAAGCCCTTGTGAAGTGGAATTTATAGTCGTCCGTTAGGTGCGTTTAAGTAGCCAATAATTAACCTGTCTGGTGTTACTAATGGCACAATAAGTTGTCAAGGGTAACTGTTATTCGGTACTATAAAATAATATGTAGTTTAATAATTGCGCAATTATGTCACTACAACGCCGACTGATTACAGGTGCTCTGTTTAATTCTCAAAGAGGTTATTTAACTGCAAATGAAACTAAATTAAGTGACTCAGATTTGTAATTACTTTCCAAGATGTGATTCATTAAAAAAATAAGGTAATTTAATTCTGTAACTAACAATTATTGTCTAGCTGAAGTTTTTATGGCCAGGCTCTTAGCTCATATCTGATGATGTTTTTTGCCTGTTTGATGGTACACTGGAAGAACTTCAGGAGTTTTTTAGCTTTATCAACACCTTACATGATTGAGTCATGTTTATCATGGAACTAGAGTCATTAAATAATTTAGGTACCTTTCTTAGATATCCTCCTTTATAGATTAGACAACCATATTAAGTTTTCAATTTGCACCCACCAGCACGGATTGCCTTATACCATATGATTCCTACCACCCATTTAATCAGAAAGTAGCCTCCTTGAATTTTTTTCCACCGTTTATTTAGCATCCCAATGAATCAACACAACTTCAACATGGAATTATCATTTATAGAAACAATAGCAAAAAATAACAACTCTCTGACCATTTTTTTAAATACATATCTACAGAATGAAAGTCGGTCATTAAACATTGAATCCATCACAGGCATTATAGGAAATAATACCTACGGTCGAAGTAAAGAGGCCCTCGTGTTCTACCCTATCGACCTCATGCATTATTGTCCTTATAATGCCCTTGGTATCTTAATTACTATTTCAAACCACTATAAATCAACATTTGTTTGAAAGTCCAACACACTTTACATCAATTTCTTTGTAATTCAAAAGACGCTACCCTCTCACTCCAGAGATCTGGAGTGTACCAGCTGTCCTGGAGCCTAATTCTAGAAAGCAGGGAACGGATATCTCCAGGAAAGTGTTGATAGAATGTGACAGAAGAAGCTGACAATAACGGGTTCCTGTCACATTGTACAGGTCGTTCTCTTGATAACTCCCTTCCCTCGTTTCAAGAATACGCACCCTGCTGCACCCCACAGTGTAAAGCAACCTACATTGGGCAGACAGGTAGACAATTTTCCACAAGAGTCCATGAACACACCCGAGAGGCTGACAAATATCGTAACAACCCTAACTTGGACACAAGTTACATCAAATCGAACTTCGCATGACACCTCCGCCTTAACCAACATTTTTTTAACATTGAACAAGGCTTCAGGGTGTTACATTTTTGTGAAAAAGGCAATCTTCTGAACCTTCTCGAGGTTCTTGAAATCGATAAAGCCACGAAGGGCAACAAATGCATATGCCTTAACGATCAACTAATCTGTCTCTGAACTTCTAATCCCGATTCCTTCAACTTCTTTATAACCCTCTCCTTTGTAAACTCCACTCTTCCTGATAAAGACTGACCATCTTTGAACAATCATGATTTTAATTCCCCTCCTGTGTGTCCTCGCATATGAGTAGAAGCTTATAACCTTTACCAAACTTTGTTTTCGGACATGTGTTCGTTGACTTATAATTCGAAGACACAGAAAAACATAACAACACAACTCATTGTTGATGAACATACATATATCTTGTTCATGTCACTAAAATGTGAAAGGAAAACTAAATAGCGTAGATAAAACGAAGAGTAAAACTGACATGTGCGGCATTTGGAAACCTGACTAACTCAACTCCGGCATTGGAAACCTGACTGACTGAATCTATGGTCTTGAGACAAAAGATGTAACCGAGAAGTACATCAATAAATTAAGACAATGCAAAGGACCATGGGAAGGATGGGAAAGGAAAAATAAGTCCTGAATACAGTTAAGACTCGAAAGCTACAATATCTGGGACATATAATGCGCAATGAAAGCCGATACTTTACAGAAGATCCTCCAAGACAAAATATATGGAGCTAGAGGAGTGGGCAGAAGGAGAATATCGTGGTTGAAAATTTTAAGAACGTGGTTCAACCAATCAACCACACAGCTGTTCCGCGCTGCTGTTAACAAAGTTCGAATAGCTAACATGATAGCCAACATCCAAAGGATAGGCACTCTAAGAAAGGAAGAAAGGACCATGGAACAAGCAATGCATGGCGTTAGCTTACGAGATAAAATAGACAACGAAGAAATAAGAAGAAGAACGAAGGTTCTCCATTTAATATGAGACTAGACTTAGTCTAGTGTGACTGTGTGTGAACATAGTGCCTGACTAAACTAATGGGTATCAAGAATTGTACACTGAAGATCACGGCAAACAAGGAGGACTATGGCTGGATGATGTTATTAGAAATGAAAGAGACCTTTGCTCAGGACAGGTCATGGCTGCCAATTTCCATAGAGATAAAGATATGAAATTTTCAAGATGTGATCAAAATGTATACTCTTTCCATCTAAAATATAAAAGAGATATTATTTTGTTAAAAATTAATGAAAAAATTACAAAAAAACATCGGAATATGCCTACCCAGTACATCTTAAGATTGCGAAGTTACAGTTTCATGTTCAATAATTTTATTTCTTGTCGAATTAAGAGAGGCATTATATGTAGATTATTTTTTATGACCACCGGTCCGGTGAAATTATAATATACCCTCCTTAATAAGTACCTACTTAGTTACTATAAAAAATTATTATCGTTAATGATAGCCTTTTACACTCAACCCTAATTTCACTTAAAGGAATCAATAATCCCGTCTGCGCGATCTCAGGGGCCAAATTTCTGACCGAAGTCGGTTGGACCGATTTAAGAAGTCCCATAAACAGTGACGTTCCACTTCGCCTCTACACTGACCAAAGTCGCACGTTTCTGAAAGTAAGTAGGTACCTGTTTTTGTTTTAAAAAATAATAACAAATAACATGATGAATATAGTGGGTCGGGGACAAAGATCTCAGAAGCAAAATGTCTGGTCGCATTATTCTAGTACAGCTAATGTGCAGACAACTAGGAGACGATCTATTAGGAGGCCAGGAAATTTTTACTCCCTGCGTGGCTTTCAGGACTGTTGGAACACCTGCCAAAATACCATCCAGTAAATTTTAGTAATATTCTTATTAATAACTGACATGTTTAATATTTTTTTTTTAGATGTGACTGAAGTGACTTTCTTGCCAGAACCCAACTCAGAATCGCAAAGCTCAGACGAGGACAGCCTCAGCGTCTCAGAATATGTAGCCATAGGAATGTGTTCAGTGCTTTTAGGGCTAATATACGTCGCATCCATATTTCTCTATCTGCATTTAAAAAAACGCAACACTCTGAAACGTGCTTCTGTACGCAAAGAGAGCATAGCTAACGTGGAAGAAGGAATCATCAAAAACAATCCACTATTGTCGTTAAACCACCACTTTGGACCGCCAGAATCAACCTACAGCGACACCAACAGTTCAGACAATGAAAACACTCCAGATTTAATTCAAAACCACGAGTCTCACATTACTTCAGCTATAGTACACGCCTATCAAAAAAATAGACAGAGACCATCATCTCCTGGAGAATCTTATCAGGATAACTCCAGCTTTGAAAGACTGCCTGAAGAGAACGTTTCCATAGTGGAAACTCTGGATGAACGTATTGATGGGTTGAAGGCTATGAATGGTACATTAAGGAAGAAGCTGTATTTCAATCCAGCTTACTTTGAACCTCATCTTCTAGTGGTAAGTTTCAAAATTGATTATTACAGTTGTATGTTTTGATAAATTTACATTTTTTCCATTTCGTATGGACTGTGTCTGAAACAACTTTAAGTTTATTGAAATGTTGTCAGGTTAAGGGAGGATGGGGTAAGTAAAACAACATCATTACCAAGAAACCCTTAATTGGGAAATTAATAAGCAGAGGGAGATGCAAAAGTAGCCTTAAGCTCTTAGTTGAGGGAGATAAGTAGGACGCTGAGCTTCAAGATCTGTGTGACGAATGATATAAATGTAAAACTTGCTCCCTTAACTTGTAACTTCATTTAAACTGTCAACACGATAACCTATCTTCTTTTTTATTTAAAAAACGTCGCCAAAATATAACTGCACAAGTTAACTTTCCAAGAAAGGAGCTCAGTAGATAATGTCCTCCGTTTACGTCTAAACATTCTTTCAGAGTAAATTTTTTTATAGTGTCTTTGTTATCTGATTCAATAACAACATCTAAACGTTTTTCAAGTTTATGTCGTTCATATTTTTCGAGCTGAACTGTTTGAAGATAGATCTATCTATGATAACATGTTCTGTATTCACTTGAAAAAGGTTGACTTTAAAATTTGGACGTACACCCATTCAGAATGAACTATTCGTAACACTGTCCCATCAAACAACATCTCAGAAGCAACTAGACTGCAACTTCGTCTTTTTTGTTTTTGTATAAATGTTTCCAATCATATCTACTCCAAGAAAGATCTCATATTTTATCACCTTAATACAATTCTAGCCAATAGCAGGAAACTTTCTACTAGAAATCTTGATTTGCGACTTATAGGAATTAAATACTTTACTTTATTTCCTGAATCTACGCTTGAATCTTAATCAATCTTCTTGAATTGCGCCCAAAATTGGTTTCTTAGAACTTTTGAACAACGTAAGTCTAACTCTTTAGCTCGTCAGCAATAAGTATTTTTACTGTCTTTTGCTTCCTGAATCATCCTCAGTAGCGTTTTCTTCTTCATCAAATGCCTATTCGTTCCGAATATTGGCGATCATTCTGGCTATGATGACTTTGTTTACGGCTGCTGTCTAATAATTTAGTGATTATTTTGGAAAATCATGTTTTTAAGTTTTTCAAACATGATACATCGAACGCTTTCCGGGTCTTCTCTTGCCATAGATCTTTCCATTGAGAATTTCCTTAAGGAGCTGGTACTTTTTTCGTTTTGCATTATGTGGCCCAGATATTCAAGTCTTCTTCTTTGTATAGCGTTCATCACTTTTCTTCGTTGGTTCATTCTTTTCAGTACAGGCTCATTAGAAACCCTGTTCATCCATGAGATCTCGAGCATTTTCCTGTAAACCCACATTTGAATATTCCAAATAAGTGGCATTGGACCCAAATAAGTAAGATAAGTAAATTTGGACACTCTTTCTACTCGACTCTCTCTGATAAACAGTTTATAGTTTCGGATATTCTGCTTACTTATTATCATGAACTTGATTTTACTTCTGTTAATTTTTAGACCATATTGTTCTCTAGCACCTTTTACCCTAGTCTTCTACATGTTTTTGCCAGATTTTTTGATGTCTTTTTGGTCAACAACCATTTTTCTATTTTGGTTGCTTAGCTTGTCTATGGTTTTCCTCTCTTATTTCTTTAATTTTTTTGTGTACGTTAAAATCTACATATTTACCTTATAGTTTTTCAACTTCTTGATATATTTCGTTCATTTTCTTCAGTTTCGCTTTCCTGATCTTTTTTAGTACTATTCTGTTGATTTTTTGGTACTTTGTGGCATCGTTCTTATATTTCCTCCTTTCTTCCATAAGTTGAGCAATTCTTCTGTCATCCACGATTTGTTGTTGCCGTCGTCATCACTCTTGGTTTCGTATAAACTTTGAGTTTTTTGATATTGTATTTTTGAAGGTATCGAGGTTGTATTCTCTAGCTTTGTTCTATAACCCGTATATCGCCTGTTTCTGTATCTATGATTTACCAGAATATAATCGATTTGGTTTCTTATGATGATGATGAACAAACTAATTTGTGGTTGTCTGAAGAAAGTAATTATTGCTATTAATAGTGATAGTGATTGAACAAAATTTTGAAAAATTATTCTGCTTTTTATTTTCAAGTTCCATATTCAAAGCAGTTTGTCATCGGTTTACTAAACGCTTTCACTTCTTAACCGCGAGATAATCGTCGGAAACGTTGTTGCAGGTAAACCAGGGAGTCACTTGAAGACACACTAATGCTGTTCGTGTATAGAAGTAATTATTGCTATCTTATCACTATCGCTATTACGTGGGAAATCAGACAAATGTAAATCTTGTTCCACTAACTGGAATATTTGTATTAAAATTTGTGTGACTTTTGACGTTGACCGGCTTCATATTTTTTAAAAAAGAAGAAAGAAATTTTTTGAAAAAAAAGAATAATTTCAAACAACTTTATTTTCTAAATTTTAAGCTTGTAATTTAAAAGTAGTGGAATAAATGTTCTATGGTCGAATGCAACATCATATTTAAGAGTACCACAGGCTTAGTTTTAGTCAACGTTTAACTTTTGTTACTTGATTGTGTACTAAACAATATTTGAAAAAGTTAGTAACATTTATTTTAAATGATATTATTTGATTTTAATAGTTTCCTTTCTTTGAATAACAAAAGAAAAATTGTATAAGATTACTACATCCGTAAACTCTTAATTCTAGGCTCCTCCACCTGCAGCACTAGAGTTTTTAGCCAAAATCCGTGAAGTAATCGCCATCGCCAAGCAAAAAATGTCAGCCAAACGTTACATTCCAAGCTTACTCATCATTCCTGAAGAAGAATCTATTCATTCGGTAGAACCCAGCTGCGATTTTTCCCGGCCATCAAGTAGAAGAGGCAGTTGTATCAGTCTCAAGAGAGAAAACAGTAGAAGAAAATCGTGCTGTGCAGAGTGCGAAGTGCATCCACGGTCTAAATTACCACCAGAAAAAGGTCTGCCTGTACTGGTGGCCTGCCACAACTGTAAGTATTCAAACAGTTAACCAACCTGTAATTTCACATTGATAATCTTAAGGTTGCGCCAACTTAGAAAGCAAGCAACACAGCATTCAAAAATGGTTGGAAGATATCCCAATGCTTCAGTCTGTAATGGATCACGAAAGCAGTAAAAGCCCTCGTAGAGTTCGTTCCCCAGCCAGGTCACTCCCACCTGAGAGTATTAGTTCTGAGAGAGCTTTGTCACCTCGACCATCATCGGAAAAGGGTGGAGTGATGGGACCAAGTAGAGTACGTCATCACACAAAGAATCCCTTTAAAAAGAAAAAGCAAAAAGAGAAGAAAATTCAGAAACCGACGTCACCTCCTCCACCTGCTCCTTTAGTCAAGACCAAATTGCAGGAGAACTACTATGAAACATTACCAGCGGATGTAAGGAAAAATCTTCCTCCACCAGATATGATTCAAGAAGTAAGTGGTATAATAAGAGTCTTATACGATCATTTTCTTTAAATCTTATTACAGGCTATAGAAATGGAAAATCAAGCTGAAGAAACAAGAATTCCAACGCTCACCAAAAAGCAAATGAACGCTGTGATCAACGAACTAACAGTGCACAAAAACATGTTGGAGGCCGCTAACAGAGAACTGGCCAAACGAGCTAGTGCAGGCTACGACACTGACAGTTTGGAACGTAACACTAAAAACAAAGGATATTCTACCCCATCTGACTATGCGGACATATCGTCATCTCAAGTCAGTCCTAGTTTAAGCGCCGCTTTGCCAGTAGATGAAGAAATCACCATGCAAAATGCCATCTTCAACACCCTAACCGGTAATATGACACTATCCAAGATTAACTCCAACGAAGATGAGCATGATTACGAACTGGTGGTTCTAAAAAATAATAAATTCGGTTGCGGTTACAGCTTGGTGAGCGAAGTCTATGTGAATAATGGATATAACTTTAGCAGCAATCCGTCAAGTCGTAGCAATTCCAATTGTTCTACTTTGGAAAAGAAAGGTTTGAAAATTCGCTACGATGGCGGGGATGAGAAACCTGGAAAACTGTTAATTGAGGTAGAAGACTGCCTAGATCATTACATTCCGGTGAACGATTCTGATGAGTTTGAACCAGACACCTTGGATCGCCCTAATAAATCCGGGGAGAAACCATCAAGCGAACCACCACAAAACAGCATTCTACTTAAAACAACTGGAAGCTTTAAAAATGTAGACATCAACTGTAATAGCTTGGAAACGAGCAACTTTAACAGAGTATTTGGAAGTCTACGCGAGCTGTACGAAGAAAAACGAAAACTTGCCAAGGAACAAGAGTCGTACAGTCTAACAGATCTTGAAGGAAAACTATTGACTTTAGAAGATCGGCACTCAAAAAGACAAAGGGTCAAAACCACATCCAAAGGACCTGCAGTTCCTCCAGATTTAATTCCACCACCGCCTCATGACGATGGTGTCGTTTACGAGCAACCAAAACCGCCTCGAGTAGTAACACCTTCAAAAAACTTGCTTGGCAGGAGTGTCAATAAGCCGCAAGTTATTGACACTCCTAAAAAAAATATTAGTAAATGGTGCAACTTGCGGCCAGAAGATTCTGGATATTTGAGCACCGATTCCAATGAACATTTCCATTTAGAGAAAAAGTGCCTTTCGGAGGCGAATGGAAGTGAAACTGATGAAAGTTTGGGTGATGCTCACAGTGAATCTGGAGCAGAGAGTGTGGAAACTCATTCGGTGTTCTTCGGGAGGTTTTCGAGGAAACCAGTATTTTCTGCACCGGGAGAAAATAGAATGGTGTTAGGTTGTGATGATGTACATTCTAGTAGTGATTCGGAAACTGTGAGTTACACCACGGTGGTTCCGGTGTCGCCAACTAATAATAATTCTCTAATAATGAGATGAGTTTGAACTGACCGTGTCTCTAATGAATGAAATTTAAGGATTAGGAAAAATTATTCTTGTATTTGGTGTTTCTTTAAAATATTAGATCACAAAGTAACTCAATTAACAGCTTCTAACGCAGTGTTTTGCAGGTCTTTTTGTCTGTTCTCGTTCTTATACACGTCTATAACAACCATTCCCTTTGTGTAATATGTTAGGCTTGAGTTTTGAAATTCTTGTGGCTTTCGAATAATTATCATGAATTTAGTCTTCTTGGTGTTGTTCTTACTGCATTCCCCGACAGTCCCAAGTATATCCCTCAAATCCTCCATGTTATCTGCAATTTGAACTGTGTCGTCTGCATAACGAATATTGTTGACCCATACACCATTCACCTTAACGCCCACGTTGCGTTCTTCTAGGGCTTCCTGAAAGATGGCTTCAGAATATAAATTGAAGAGAAGTGAGGAGAGAACACACCCTTGTCTGACCCCGCTACAAATTGATCTTGCTTCTGTGAGATTGTTACCAACTCTGACTTCAGCCATTTGGTTCCAGTATAGGCTTTGAATGCAGCGGATGTCTTTTTGGTCTATGCCCCATCAATTTAGGCCTTGAATCAGTTTATGATGTTGGAATCTGTCGAACGCCTTTTCATAATCGATGAGACACAGCATTATGTCCTTTCTCTGATCGTTGCTTCTGAACTAATGCTTCTCTCGAGCCTAAACCTCGTCTGAATCCAAATTGTGTGGATCCGATGTTTCTTTCGCACTTTATTGATATTCTGTAGTGGATAATCTTAAGGAATATCTTCAGTGTGTGACTCATGAGGCTGATTAGTCTGTGGTCCTCATATTTTGTTGCATTGTTCTTTTTCGGAAAGGGGACAAAATTCGATGTGAACCATTTGGCGGGATATTCGCCTGTGTTATAGATTCGATTAAATATCGTCTGAAGAACTGTGATGCTTTTGTCGTTCAATAGTTTGAGCAACTCTGCAGGTATGCGGTCTGTGCCAATCGCCTTTGTATCTTTAGATGTATTGATCATCAGCAGGTCTTTCATCGGCAAAAAGTTTGCTAGTATAGTTTTCCCAAATGATTTTACGCTGTTGATCATCCTACGCTAATTCTCCCTGATCGTTTTCTACATTAGGGAACGGACTCTTTCTATATACTCCTGCCATCTCTTTTATCTTTTTGTGTAGGTTGAAGTCATCATTCTTTGTAGTTGTTCTAGTTCTTCACACTGTTGTTTCAGCCACTCATTCTTAGCGGTTCTTATTTTCGTTCTAATGACTTTCTGGATTTTTTTGTAGTTATCATCATTCCCTTTGTTCTTGTACCCTTTCCTCAAACAGCGCCAGTATCTCATCTGTCATCCAATCATGTTTTTGTGCTTTTCATTTATGTCCCAAATCTGTCACCGCAACATTGATCAGGGCAGCCGTTATTTCTTCCCATCCGTCACCCATGTTAGCTTCCTCTACCGTCTATGGTTGTCAGTATTTACTCATTAAGATTTTTAGTAACTATCAAATTTAATTTGAAGCGTCACGCGACTCTTTTTTTGACGTCAAACGGATACTGAAGGTCACGTGACTTTTTTAATATTAAAAATGGAATTCGTAAGTATAAAATTTACCACCCGGTGGTGCAAAAATACATTAAATCGGTCTTAAATGTAATAATTGCCAATTTTAGATATGTTCTCAGTAACCCTCACTAATCAAAATTCAGAATTATGTATCAAAACATTTTAAAGGGACACCAATAAAATTATATAAAATTAGCCAATATTTGTACATAATTAGTTACAACTCTACATATATCAAACTATACATATAAAATAATAATAAATTAAACTTGTACCAAAATAATGTCTTTTAAACTTAGTGCAATAATGTATATTTGTGATATGAATTTATGTCGGCCGGACGTGCAATAATGCTAGATTAGGATTTAGTTAGTAAGCAAGTAATTTAAAAAAATATTTTTTAGCTTTATGATATGTAATTTAGAAGTGTTTTCATAAAACTAAAAAAGCATATAAGAATAATTGAGGAAAAAAACTAAAATCAAAACCGAATGCTTATTTCAAAAACCTAAAATGACAGCTTATTACATTGTATTAAAGTTAATTGAAGACTTTTTGACCAAAATTATTGGTATTTTTATCGTTATTTTTGAAATCTATACTTCAGCGCTCTTAAAGATTAATAGAACTAAACTGGAACACATTATTTGAGAACTACCCATACATTTTCATTTTGTTCAATATAAATAAAAGTGTAGTTCAAAAACTGGATCAATCTCTAAAAATGCCACAAGCTTATGTATATTCTATCAAATACCTACCATTTAAGGAAATTAGTATAAATTTACAATAAAATACTGTGCAATTGTTTAGTATGTAAGTAAAAGTGAGACAAGTGCAATAATTTTCGTGCAATATTTTTTTATACACTTTTTATACTTTTGGTAGTTTAAGTAGGCTACTTTTAGTTAGTTCAGTTAGTTAGTTTAATTAAAATGTCTAACTTAAGAATGTTGTGCTCGCTTCAAAGTACCTGCGACAGTTACTTGACAGGAGTTTGAAAATATGGTAAGCAAATGCATAACAATAACACCAATAAACGAAAAGTCAAATCTTGTGCAACTAATTTTGAGTTACCGCAAGATGGGTTAGTTACACAAAACAGAGTTTTACTGGGGGGTTGTTTGCAATTTTACTAAATAACAGACAGTGTTATATACCTTAAAAATTATAAAAAAAGTAAAATAAAAAAACACACTGGTACTTCAAAAACTATTTTTGCAACTGTTCTCTTTTTATAATTATTATGGGTGGCGGTACTTCTACTTGCATTTAAGCTTGCCAATGGTCTATTATGTCAAAAATATTTTTTCTCTCACGTCACTAATTTTTCAAAGCTTAAAAAATGATATTATTTAATTTTATTGTTGCTGTAAACTGATGCAAATAAAAAAAATATATTATTAACGTGAGCATAAAATCTATTAATTTATCTCAGCTTAGTACTGGTCCAATAAACCAAATTGTACAATTAAAAACTTTTTTTATTACATTGTTTAGGTTGTGACTTTGTTACTCGCTTTTTCATATTTTTTTTTCTGTTATTGTTAAGTTTTATTGATAATTTATTGGTAATCGTTGTGAGTAAAGTTGCTACTTTAAACGTATTTGTCTTTTGACTGATGGTTTTATAATGAATATTAGAAAACCTGTTCGGTGTAATATTACAATTTTTAAAATAAATTTTCTTTAAATATTTTATGTTGTGTTATTATTTGTCTTGGTACTTAACAAAATCAAATCTAATTTTAAACTAAAGTCGGCAACGGACGGTGATAGCGGCAATAGTATGTACAAAGTGTTTGGTTAAAACTTTGGTGTTCTGTCAACCGATTTTGAAAGATCAAAAACTCATCCCTAATCCACCTGCTAAATTGATATACAGGGTGGTTCCTTACCGTCCTGGTCTTTTTTTCCCGTTGTTTCGTTAACAATGGAATATGCTGTTCTTTCTTCAAAGTTGAAACTTAGATATATCAAAACTGGCTGGATAAAACTGTGTTAAACCTTAACTGCTGATTATAAGAAAAACATAAAAATTGACTAAAACCATTACCAATCCATTTAAAAAAAAGGTGCTGGATGTCGCTAGCCCGAAAACTTAGGTCCTAAAAATTTGAAACGATCATAAAGAGATACACTTTTTAACTTTATGTGATATTTAAAAATTGTATCTTTGCAGGTAATATCTTGTGGACAAGATTATATATTTTTGGCCATTTTCTTCATTTAAAATTCCAAATTTAACTCGAAGAGACCACTGATCTTAGTTACTACTACAGAAGTACTGACTCTAAAGAATGGGTTAGTTTAAGACATGTTAACAAAGCCGAAAAAAAAAATGCGAACAACAAACCAAGTTTATTTTGAATCAAATATCTGTTATTATGATTATGACCTTTTTTCCAAACGAATTTTGACGCCATTTTGGGATTTAAGTACCGTAGCAGATTCAAGGATGGGTTCAAACGCAGGATTGGCTGGAAACAGCTCAAAATTCAATAGAATCATAGCCAATGCCATTTTTAATTCTAAAACGGCGAATTTTTGTCCTAGAATCAAACTTCTGTGCAATTTGTTAGACCATTAGTAGATACTAACCTATACAATTTCTGGGACCCGCACTGAACGGTAAATAAGAAAAAGGTTTGGGTTCCTCCTCCAAAAATCGCGAAGGATTAAATTCGTTAGGTTTGTTATAGACTGAAGCATCTCTGTTGACAGCACTGACCAGTACGGTGACTGTGAGACCTTTGGGAAGGACTTTGTCACCTGTAAGTATTTAGATCTAACATCATTTAGGATTTTTTAGGCATACTTTCAAAGCTTATAGCCGTACCGTCATAGATCAAGTCTTCCGTGATTTGCCTGCCTATAATCGGTACTGAAGGGTACAGCCGTAAGGTCTCCTTAATCACCAGATCCAAGTATTTGAGGTTTTGGAGGTCCCAAATCGTGATCTTGGACATGTTTCCCAGTGGTTCCACTTCGCTAAATGCTTCCGCCTGTCAAACTCAATTCATCAGCTGTTCAAATATTGCTTTGAGTACTCACTTGTACGCTGGGGTGTTGCGCTAACAAGTACATGGCAAAACCCAGAGCTGTGGCTGTAGTATCATGACCCTTAAAAAGAGTTCAATTTCGAAATTCAAATCATGTCAATCATCTTCAGTCATTAAAGGTTCAAAATCAAGCTAAGTAAAAACAACAGTACCAAACAAGTGCAGATGAGAAGATATTATATTGAGTCGTATGGGTGGAACGTCTTTTTTAACGAGTTTACTTACAGCAAACATGAATGTGTCCACTTCGTTCCTAATAAAGGCTTGACTCAAAGGTTGCCCATTCTCATCCCTGTACTTGAGCAACAGATCCAAAAACGCCATCTTCCGCTTTTTCTCTCCGTTTCCTTCACTTTCAGCTTCAATCTCTTTCTTCCTCTTGTTGATCACGCCTTCAGACACCTCGTGAAGCAGTTTCACGTATGTCATTTCTTGTCGATAGTCGGCGGTCAGTTTGTAAATGAAGTCAAACGTTTTAAAGGGATTAAAAGTCCTTTCCATTATTAGTTGTCCCATGCTAGACACGGCGTTGATGTAGTCGGTATTTTCCTGGTCTTGGATTTTAAGTTGGACACCCATCGAAGTTTCTGGAACACCAACATTGATTTATAATAGAAAACTGTGCGGAGGGCACTTTTCCATACATTATAATATACAATTCCTTGGCTCTTCATAAGATTCTTTAAAATTAAACTAATATAGCCTCTAAAACTCCTAGGGAGCAAGGTAAAACATTCTGTGGTATAGTAGAGAATGTACTACTAATAGTAAAGATGGGTTTTCACCCTGGTGGTAATTTTGATGACAATAAAAAAATACGGCAATTGTTAAGTATCCTTTTTTGTTTTTCATTCTGCATCAACGGACCGGTATTGATTGACCTGGACTATTTTTACGTCTAAAACTTTTTACCTTTGTATCTTCAACGATTTCTTATATTTTCATATGTTCACCATGAATATTATTTTATACCGGACAACTTCTATAATAAAAACAATACAAAAAATCAGCAAGAATAGTTTCAATTTGCACAGATCACAGATTGATTGATCAGCAGGTTTTTTTACAAAACTGGATTGATTTATGAGGACGATGATAGTTATAAATAATGCTTGTTTGCCAAGTGGAAAACAGTTATGATAACTTAATCTAGAACTAGATGATACTTCTTCTGCACAGGTTAGGAAAAGCAAGAAGTTCTGTTTAAAAGGCTTCGTAGTTTTTATAATTATTACATGTACTTATTTCGCTTTACTACTAGATATGTTTGATAAGTTAAGTTTTGAAAAAAAAGGTGAAAAATGTGCGTGATGTTTAGAGCGGTACAATAGAAAAAATGATCGAAATAATTGTCAGAAGAACCAAAAAAATGTTGTTTAAAACCTTACAAAAAGATAGTGGAGGCAACAGAACTCTATGTGTACAAGCAAATTGTTCACTGATTACCTTTTCACCGATTATTAACGCACTATAATATATCAGTGTCATAATAAAGGTTATGACACTGAAAATAGTGCAAAATTATGATAGTATATTACTGTTGTAGATAATACGTAAGAGAAGGGTCGCCCTGACCGACTAGTTCAAGGACAAAATTGTTGTAGATAATAGCTATTTATATACCAAAGGCGTTAGAGAGAACATAATCCTAACCTATTATGTAATAACATAATGTCCTGAACAAAACAAATCCCTCGAGCCATAGAACCCCGTGCTGTTTGGGCTTCAGGACATTGTACTCTCCCTAACGCCTGTGGTGCATACAATCTTTTATGTTTCACCTAATTCAGCAATTATTAACTCTCGTATCGAAAAATCTCGTATTGAAAAGTAAGGTATACTTTTACCAGTATATTGTTTAGTGTTTATTCTACCTAAATGATGTCCTGATGTCAGTCAATGAAATCACAAATACTGGACAAAATTTTACAAAATATTAAAGAAAATGCGCAAAAAGCTAACGAAAGTGTATTACCTAAAAAGTCAAGAGCATCCTAAGATAGGGAATACAT
Organism: Ips typographus; assembly: GCF_016097725.1. NCBI lineage: Eukaryota > Metazoa > Arthropoda > Insecta > Coleoptera > Curculionidae > Ips > Ips typographus. The sequence continues at coordinate 6,515,059 of NC_138426.1, read as the reverse complement.
CGTTTTTATGGCATGAAAGTATAAAAATGCCATTGCTAATATTAAAAAAGGTTTCATGACGTTATAAGCGGGCATTATGATAACGCCCGTCTTAATGCACCCAGGTAGTTATGAATACTATAACCTACACCGTTTCCAAGATATTATTTATTCATAATGTATAGGTGAAACATAATAGCTATTTATGTGGTACTAATGGCGTTAGCGTGCAATCTCAGACAGAGTCATATATATCATGATACAGCTTAACAAAATGCACAGCGTGCAAATAATTCAAGCATACGCCCCGACCAGCAAGTCTCCAGAAGAAGAATGCGAACAATTTTATGAAGACATATCAGTAGCAATGAACTCTGAAAGAACAAAAGCTAAGATAATATTAGGAGATTTTAATGCGAACATCGGAAATTTCGGGCTGGGTGAACGAAATCATAGAGGGCAGATAATGTTAGACTTTCTCTGTCGTGAAAATCTCTACTCCTTAAACACCTTTTTCAAAAAGCCTCCTCAAAGAAAATGGACTTGGAGAAGTCCAGATGGCACGGTAAAAAACGAAATCGATTATATTCTATCAACGAACAAGAATACCTGCCTGGATGTTTCTGTACTAAACCATTTTAACACAGGCAGTGACCACCGTTTGGTTAGAGCCAAGTTCAGCATCAACACTCAGCTGGAACGTAAAAGACGAATAGAAAAGAGCATTCGTCCATCAATAGTAGAGCTCGCAGATAAAAGAGAAGAATATAACACTATTATTGAGAACAAACTAGAGCCAACAGAAAACCTAAGAGAATTAAACCTAGACGATCTCTCAACGAAAATAACAAGTAGCATTCAAACAGCAAAAAAGGTTGTATGTTATAGAAACAAAAATAAAGAAACAAAAATTAGTAAAGAAACTAACACCCTCATTGAATTACGCAGAAAAACCGATAGGGACTCTCCAACGTATGAGGAGCTGAATAAAAGAGTCAAGAAAGAAATCAGGAAAGATCTAAGAAGATACAACACTCGCCAAATTGAAAAACTGATCGAAAATAACATGAACATGAAGGTGCTTAAGTCGAAAGGAAACAGAGGAAAACTTCTAATCACGAAATTAAGAAATGGCCAAGGAAACCTTATATATGGGAGAAACGAGATCGCTAAAGTAATACAGGAGTTCTACCTAGACCTATATAAGCAGACTGTACAACCACCAACAGCCGACACAAGAAGACACACACACCCTGTCATAAATGTGGGATCCGAAGAGATGCCGGAAATAAGTATAAGTGAGTTACGAACCGCAATAGGGCAGCTAAAGAAAGGAAAAGCCCCTGGAGAGGATGGAATTACCAACGAGATGCTTAAGATTGGAGGTAAGACATTGGAAGAAGCCATCCTTATACTATTAAATAAATGTCTCGAAGAAGGAAAAACCCCGGAAGCCTGGCAAAACGCTGAAGTTATTATTCTATTCAAAAAGGGAGATGCCACTAACCTGGAGAATTACCGCCCTATTAGCTTGCTGTCTGTCTTATATAAAGTGCTGACGAAAGTACTTACAAACAGATTAAATGCCAAGTTTGATTTTTACCAACCAGTTGAGCAAGCAGGTTTTCGAAAAGGCTTCAGCACGATTGACCACATACAGAGTGTACGGACATTGATCGAGAAGTGCACAGAATACAACATTCCTTTACATCTGGCATTTGTCGATTACCACAAGGCGTTTGACTGATGGGCTGTTTTGGACGCTATGCGTGATGCGAGGATCGACTCTAGATACACTGAAATAATAGGTCATGTGTATGGAAATGCTGCAATGCGGGTAAAGATTGACGATGAATTGACCACTGATAAAATTCCAATAAACAGGGGAGTCAGACAGGGGGACACGATCTCTCCTAAGCTGTTTACATTGGCCCTAGAGAACTTATTCAGAAAGCTACCATGGCTGGATAGGGGCATCTCAATCGATGGAAAACACTTGCACCATCTGAGATTTGCCGACGACATCGTGCTCATCAGTAAAGATTCTGAAGAATTATCCACAATGATAAAAGAACTACAACAAACATCCAAAACAGTAGGACTGACAATGAATATCCGAAAGACCAAAATAATGAGCACAGACAATATCGACGTAATTATTGAAAATCAGCCTATCGAAGTGGTGAACGAATATAACTATCTAGGCCATATCATTAAGCTCGGCAAGGAAAATCAAACTGCTGAAATAAATCGTCGAACAGGTCTTGCCTGGGCAGCTTTCTCTAGGATGGCCTATATTCTTAAACATCACGATGTCCCGATTAGTCTAAAACGTAAGATCTACAACACATGTATTCTGCCAGTAGCGACCTACGGGTTAGAGACAGTCACTATGACACACGCAAATGCTAACAAGTTAAGGGTTGTCAACGCGCCATGGAAAGAGCAATGCTTGGTATTAGCCTCAGAGATCGGGTGCGAAATAAAGACATTCGGCAGAGAACAAAAGTCGATGATGTTGTAGTACGGGCGACAAGGTTAAAATGGCGCTGGGCAGGTCATGTGGCTAGAGACAACAATAAATGGACCAAAATACTCATGAAATGGAGGCCGCGAGAGTCAAAGAGAAACATCGGAAGACCGCAAGCAAGGTGGCGTGACGACATCCAGAAGATTGCTGGAAGAAACTGGATCCTGGCGGCCCAAGACAGGAACCGATGGAAAATGATGGAAGAGGCCTATATCCAGCAGTGGACAGAGAGGCTAGAAAGAAGAAGAAGAAGAAGAATGGCGTTAGAGAGAACATAATTTCCTGACCCTCTGACCCCCTCCTCCCCCCCTGTCCTGTCCCTCGGGCCATAGGCCCTCGGGCTGTTTCGGCCTGATGGACATTATACTCTCCCTAACGCCTGTGTTGCGTAGAATGTTTTATGTTTCACCTAATTCAGCAATTATTTACTGTTTCTGCCATTGAAAAGTAAGGTATACCTTTACCGGTATGTTGTTTACTGTTTATTTTACCTGAATGTTGTGACTTTAGTTAGTGAAAATTGGTTACATTATATCAACTGAACCAGATGTTGCATTGAGGCTTTTTTCTACAGGAAGTTTACTAATTCACACTTCTACAGTTATCTTACAGTTTCGGTGGTCACTACTATTTTAGAGTAACTTACGACAAATCACATCCAAAGTGTACCGGGTTAGTATATAATGGACGTCCACTTCATCCTTCCCAACTTCCTGCCCCAGAGTCCTCACCAGATCTTTAGTGGCATCCTCAAACACCTCAATAAACTGTTCCAGAATGGAAAAATGAAAAGCTGGAGTCAGTATTTTCCTGCTTCTCTTCCACTCTTCACCTGAAAGTTCGGAAATTGAATTGAGTTGTTTTTTTTTCAAAGAGAGTTAAGATACCTGCAGATATTAAAAGCCCTCCTCCAAGCCAGTTGTGCAAGAACTCATAAGAATAGCTTTTAGCTAGTGGTAGGTTGGATGATAAAAACCATTTCAAAAAGTCTGGATTTGAAGCCATGAGCATGGAAAGAGATCCCACCTCCATGTAACATAACCCATTGTGTTTGGTTAGGTGATTCTTTATATTTTCCAGAATTTCTAGAAATTGAAAAATGTTAATTCCACTAAATATCAGAAGAAATTAAGATAAAAATAAGAAGATATAGTTGTACTAATAGCGACAGTTGTAAATTGTACTGAAAATGGTAATTATACTTAAAGTCGGTGTTTCCATCGCCGCATAAAGTAGCTAATAACTATTTGGTCACTAAAGTGTATTTCATAGATTAATGGTTGAACAAGTTCTATCTCTTTTTTATTGGTAATTTATTTGTCGAACAATTTGATAGATTGAAATTCAAAAAGATGTTTTGTCATTATCAGATGAGTTTGATTTGTCATTCCTTCGGAATCCGTGACTGTTAATTAAGCCCCTCAAAGGCAATCTGTTTAAAAAAGCAGAAGGGACGTAATTTTGTGACCATAAAATTGAAATAAGAAGCAAGAAAGGTCAGCAATAGTAGATTATGATTAGGTGTCTCTGGGTCTGCCTTATAAAGTAGCTAATAACTATTTGGCCATTAAATTGTATCCCAAAGATTAATTGTCGAATAAGTTGTATCCGTATTTCAAGGCAAGTTTATTTGTCGAAATGTTATTGGGAGAATTAGTATTAAAATGGTAGTTTTGTCACATTAGTCTGATTTGTCATTTCTTTCCCTCCAAAGACAATCTATTTGAAAAATTAAAAGACTTGTCTTTCGTGATCATAAAATGGAAAAACGAAATAAGAAAGAGTTACAATAGTAGATTATTGTCATCCTTCGTAATTATTAGTTATTGTTATGTTATTTTAATAACACATAGTCGTCTCAAAAATATCTTTATTTCAACCTTCAATTAAGGCCTGTTTTATAATGATTTTTGTTCCCTGCCTTGACCTTTTAAGCTCAAATGTAAAATGAAAATAAATCCCTTCCCCAGCCCTAACAAAATAGTTTTTTTAGTTGAATTTTAAGCTGTCATTTAGTATGTAGTGTTTGCGCTTTTTTTCTACGATAAGCTTTGTTACCCCTTAAGCACCACCTTCTTAAATTTAATTTCATCATAACATGGGTTTCACTGTCTCACCCTTTATCAAAAGATAACCCGCGCACTGAGTTGCGATTGCGTATCACCCACGAACTAGTAGAAAAATATACCAAGGAACTAAAAAACAGAAAAGCCCCAGGAAGCGACGAATTGAACAACGAACTGATAAAGTAAGGAGATAAACCACTAAGCGAACAACTAGCCAATCTTTACCAGAAGATCTTAAATGAAACAACTATACCAACCGACTGGAAGAAAAGCATTACTATCCCTATCTTCAAAAAAGGCGACAAAAAAACAACCAGAGGAATAACTCTCCTAAGCGCCGTGATGAAACTATTCACGAAAATCATATGCGGTATCATCTCAGAACAAATACCTATAATGGAAGAACAACAGGGATTCTGGAAAAACAGGTCTACCACAGACGCCATATTCATCATTCGACAAATAGTCGAGAAATCAATCGAATACGAGAAACCGGCGTATATGTGCTTCATAGATCTGAGCAAAGCGTTTGATCGAGTGAGACTAAATGACCTCACAACCATATTGAGACGGGGCAGCATTCCGAATGAAATAGTTAGAACTATTGAAAACTTGAATACCAATACAACAACCGGAATACTTGTGAACAACAGCTTGACCCAAGAAGTGCCCATATCAACAGGAATAAGATAGGGAAACTCTCTAAGCCGGGTACTCTTTAACCTAATCATGAACGAAATAATAAAAGACGTCAAAAACGTGAGGCATGGTTACAGAACTAACAAAGGAGAAATAACAATACTGTGCTACGCGGATGACGCAGTAAATATATCAGAAAACGAAGATGAGCTGCAGCGACTACTTCATCAATGCTACCTGACAGCGAAACGCTACAATATGTCGATTGCGATAAGCAAGACAAAATCACTAGTTGTGGCAAAAGAACCTAGAAGATGCAAACTAGCTGTTAACGACGAAATAGTAGAACAGGTAACAGAAATAACCGCCCATCAAGACAAGAGATCTGAGGTAAAGAATCAAACAGATAAGGCCTCTAGAATAGCCGGATGTTTGAGAGACGTGATATGAAAAAAACCAGTTCCTAAAAATAGAAGCAAAGACCAGAATATATAAATCATGCGTCAGGCAGAAACCACGGCAGACACCAGCAGAACCAAGAGCATAACCCGAACGGCAGAGATGAGAACGCTCCGAAGTATCACGGGACACACGCTTCGTGACGGAATAACCAACCAAGAAATAAGACGAATCTGCGACATACAGGACATTGTAAGATTGACGAGACTGAGACGGCGAGAGTGGAATCAGCACATCAACAGAATGGAAGACAATAGAATTGCTAAAATTGCGAGAGACGGAAGCCCACACTCTAGAAGACCGCCAGGCAGACCACCAAAGAGGTGGAGGGATAGCTGGTTGTCGACGTCGCAAGGAACTCCTTAATGCTGGGAAAACAGGCTGAAAGCCTATTTCAAGAAGAAGAAAAAGAAGGCACAGTATGATACAGTTATGTCCCGGTTTAGAAAATTAAAAGAAAAATAATGCAGTATAAGAAATAAACGAAGTGTAGGAAAAAAATAGCTTAGAATTCAATAATGAAAAACATTCTTATTATTTAAGAAAGTGTTAAGGTTCTAGAAAGAAAGTATGATGACCTGATATTGAAAATATACTAGCAACAAATTGGGATAAAACTGGTTTAGTGATTTTTCTTTTACTGTCCTTCTGGGTAACTGATATCTTTCCCTACAGTTATTACAATTTCTATTTTAATAACTAATTTTTTATTTAAAATCCCAAACCGAGTGAGCAAGATGCATGTTTCATATTTATTAGTTCTTATTACCCTTATTGCAACTTGATGTATCAAATAAAAAATCTTCAAATAAACTGTCCAGTAAAGCTTGTTCAACGCTTGATATCGCAACTAAGTTTTATTTGGCTAATAAATTTAGAGGGAAGTTTAACATCAGATGGAAATACAGGTTATTGAAGTGGCAAATACAAAAACCTTCAAATAAACTGCTTTATTGGTCGAATAAAGTATGTTTGACGATTGTTATACGCAACTAAATTTTATTCATCTCATACTTACAAGGAAGTTTATTAGCAGATAGAAATACCGGCCCTAAGACCTAAAATATTTAAAAATGTTTGAGAATTGGCTTTCACATGACGTGTAAGTCAAGCTGTATCTCATTACCCTTGATCAATACAATTTTCGGAAAACATTCAAAGTTGTATTACTGAACATACAATAAATGTATCTTAATTTAAATTTTACAATTCAGAGTGCTACATGCACATGCATTAATTAGCATGGTCATCTTAGGCCTTTAGTTAATAGAGTAACTGTAGTTACAAAATTGTTAGGCAAGCCGAATTAAACAACAATGGCAACTATTGTGTTTGACAACAGACATTTCACTAATTATGTCATAAAAATAGACAACTAGAGCAACAATTTAAAACAATCATGCAATGCATGATTCATTCATTCATAAAATATCATTAAATAAATAGTTAAATTTAATAATAAAAGTAATATAAACAAAAAAAAGCGGAGTTTGTAATATGTATGTACTATACAAAAAAAAAATTAATACTTTAAGCCTCAATTTACGACATAAGTAAATTTTGTAAAATGATTCAAATTTCAGTCCTGTAATACGTGTAATACATGTGAATAGGTAATCAAATTAAATTTATATTCAATTGTTGCGTTATCAGCGTTAATTTCATAATATTACTTTTATGATAATTTATTGTGAAAATTTAAAGAAAATTCATTGAGAACTTACTGGTACGATCACGCAACTCCAAAGCTGTCCCAATTACAGGATAACCCGGGACGGACTGGACCCATCGTAACTTTTTCTTAAAGTTGTATTTTTTTACGTAAAACGCTGTACAAAACGCTACTGCCAGTACAGAAACTGCTTGAAACCACCAAAACAACATTATGTACTGATGTGAATGTACCGATAACAGTATATAATCTCTCTGAACTAAAATGACATTCGTGATGCATTTAAGTTAGGGCCGGGCTAAGGTTCTGAAAAGCGTTATGTAAAACCTCATTTTCTCTGTTTGAGTTCGACCCTGATCTTAATAAAGTAGATATTTAATAGTCTAGTTGGGAAAAATAATTAACCACTGCAGCAACGATTATATTTTACTGAAAACCTTGGCCTTTAAACTGGCCACCACAAATATTAACCTTTAAAATTCAAATTACTTCAAATTTAATTTTACTTTAATATTTAAGTTTTGAAAAGGGTTTTCTTTAGAATTCCTGCATTTTTTCAATTGCCTTTGCAAACTCATTTGTACTAAAAAAGTCAACAATTTCTAAAATGTTTAACCATTTTCCATGACTACTTTTTGCCGTTCGGTTCTCTGATATTTGGCATTTGAGGCAAAGTTAAAGAAAAACCTTCAGGCTAAAATGTGGATTTTAATACTTATTGTGCAACATCTGTACACTCTATGAGTTGTTTAATAGTCAGTAGAATTAGTAATAGTACTAGCAACAACAGTACTAATAGTGTAGTAGTAGTGGTGTAGTAGTAGTACTACTACTAGTGCCTAGTAGCAAATAATTTGAATTTGTGGAATAACATCGGTCTAGAAAAGACAACTAGCATCTAAAATCAACTATTCAGACTGTCATCTAGTAGCGTTTGTTTTCTAGTTGAACTGAGGAAAATGTGCATTCCAATCCTATCCAAATTTTACAGTACAGCCCTGATATTTGCATTAACAAGGTTAAGTACAACTCACATAAAGGAGATGCAGTGTGGAACGTGGACAAGCGAGTTGTTAGTAATGAAGAATATAGTTAACATAATGTATGCACACGAGGCAAAATTTTTAAATATCTGACAAAAACTGACCCAACTAGGGAGATTATACAGAGTGGTCAAATTGATTGTAGGATACGTTAAGGATAAAAAGTACATAAAAAATAAGCGTCAAAGTCTCATATAAACTATAGTTGAGAAGTGCCCCTTATCTGAACTAACGGACTCTGTATGACCCCCCCCCCAAAAAAAAAAATGTTTATTTTAGTTATTAAACAAAATCAAAACATAAAATGCTCACCATTTCAAAATAACCATTTGGAGTTTTTTTTAATTTTTTAAAATTAGCGTATAAAAATTACAATATTTGAAACTATGCAAAATACAAGGAAATATCCAACCAAACTTTTCTTAAGAAAAAGTATGGGTTATCATATATTTATGCACCAAGGGCGTTAGAGAGAACATAATGTCCTGAAGGACGAAACAATTCGAGGGCCTATGGCCCGAGAGATAGGTTTCGGCCTGAGTGCGTATTCTTGAAACGAGGGAAGGGGATTATCAAGAGAAAGGCCTGTAGAATGTGACAGGAATTCCCCATTGTCAGCTTCTTCTGTCACATTCTATCAACACTTATCTTGAGAATTCCGTTCCCTGCTTTCAAGAATTAGGCCCCTAATGGACATTATATTCTTCCTAACGCCTGTGGTGTTAGGGATCATATTTTTATATTTTCTAAAACTTCATCCAACTTTTGCCATTTTCACTGACTGACAGGACTATCAAAGTCACATCATTCAGGTAAAATAAACACTAAACAACATACCGTTAAAGGTATACCTTACTTTTCAATGCCACAAATAGTAAGTTAATGCTGAATTAAGTGAAACATAAAACATTGTATGCACCACAGGCGTTACCTGTTACCTGTTACCCTTTCAAGAAATTATGTTGCCTCTAACGCCTTCAGTACATAAATAGCTATTGAAGCTGTAAACAATTTCGAACGGCTTCCTTATCTGCCCAGAATATTTTAATAAACGGGAAAGGTTTGCTGCTGCCTTTAAGGTTTGCTAACTCCGCCAAGGAGCACATTTTGACTACAGTTTATATGACACTTTGGAGTTTATTTTTTATGTACTTTCCACCCTTGAATTATCCTACAATCAATTTGGACCACCCTGTATAACATGACCCAATGTTAATATCATAATTATTATTCAGGCTGTACAAAACGCGATTTTTTATCTTCCTCAACCTCGAAATGAAGCGAATTATGAGACTACTACATCGTGTAGATGCAGTTCAAACAACTTATTAATTGTCCGACAATGTGATGCAATTAAGGCAGGCGCGCATTTGCCATTTTTTGTCGCCCAATTATTCGTTCATACAAAGAAAACCAAAATTCTTACAATGATATTGCACTAACATGTGACGCAAACGCGTATGTTTTGTCTGTATCGCGACTATTATTTTTTTTTGGTTGCTGCGACAGAATATTGCAAGTACATACGTGCCTGGCTGTATCAGCATAAAAAAATAATGTTCCATTTCCGAATATTTTCAGTTTAAGTGTGGGAACTTGTTTACAGGGCAAAGTTCATCTACGACTAAAACCTGAAGCAAGTCTAAAATATCAGAACGATTAATTGGACGCTGAACTAAGTTAATTGGTAGCACCCATTGTTGTAGCCTGATGCTCCATGAGTAAAATACGAATATGCTCTGACTTCGCCACGGCATCTTACTTGATTTTGTTGGGGCCTTCCATTAACTTCCACCTCCTATAGGAGACGACAAAAGTGCCGCGACCAGTTGGAGCACATCGAAACTTAAATCGCTATGATAGACCAAATAGTGACCTATGTATTAAGTGCGCATTCGTACTCTGAGATTGTAGTGTAAAGCGGCAATTATTTGAGCGCAAATAAATGAGTTTTTGGCAGGATATGCTCTTAAATATGTAGATTCTAGAAAAGGCTACTTTTTCTCTGACCAGTCATTTTTCAAGCTGACAATCGAGCGAGACAATATTCCAGCAGTTGGAAGTGACGTGTCATGTGTGCTTTTCTGTCCTTTTTTGGAAATAATAGAGCTCCTGGTTGTGGTCATTGCCTTACTCGCACTAGAGTTCTCAGTATGGGAGTCGTTTTGAACCCGGTATGGGACAGTTGGGACAGTTGACCTGGGGGGGCGACGGGTTTGAGGATAGGTTAAATCTATTGAGCCCGAGGGCCAACTGGACTTCGCATTCCTGTCATGCACTCTAGGGCATGGCGAGCATGGGATCCTATAGGTCAATGACCGGTGTCCGTGGTGAACAACCACATGCTGCCAGAGCTGCCCGTGCTTTCGACTGAAGACACCGGATCTAGACAAGGTAGGTCGATAAGCTCCCCCAAGCCACGGTGTGGAGACCGTGCCAATGGCTGGATGGCACCAGGGTGATGGTGTCTCAAACGGTTCCCTCAGGATACAGGGCACCCTCCTGAGTATTTTTGCGTTGCTACGGTATGCGGGGCTCTGCCGTGGTTGACAACCCTTTCCCTAGCTTCTCGTGGGAATTGCATGGAGAAGGAAAATTAATTTCAACCTAACAAGGAGGGTAAAATCCTTGACTCACGGGAAACCGGTGAGATGTTAAGGAAGCGGGTCAATCGCCCCTCCACTCCCTCTGAGAGAAAGGATCAATCCACCTCTCACGGGCACAAGACAGTCATCAGATGGCTGAAGAGGACAATCCACCTCAGACATGTGATGATGACAGCAATGCTATCTCTCAAGAGGCGCAGACTGCCGGGCTCCGCAAGGACAAAGCTGACCAGGCTCATAGAGCAGTGCGTGATCTATGAGGAGGCCTTGGCTAAAGTCTTGGGAGAGCTGGCAAAACGGGACCGGTTCCATCTCCCAGTCTGCTGGCTCTGCTCTTGCCGCGGAGCGGGGAATCTGATCCCCCTTATACGCCGCGGGAGGCACCCGGGTGGCTACGCTCGGAAGGTAGTACGCCCGAGCAAAAGGCTCCTGGCTACAGCGCGGTCCTTTGGGGCGCCAGTGTGGGCATTATCCACCATGATTATTCCCGAGAGACCCTAAGCGCTGATCGGCTTGGGGTAACGCAGAGAGCCGTCATGGAGGCAGTGAGGAGCGTTCCGGATGGGGGGCATCAAATCAAGTTCCTGGGCAGAGAACATGCCCGGGCTTGCTTTTGATCACCTGCGCGGATGAGCCAAGCTCCAGATGGCTTATTGAGGCGACAAACGCCCTTGAACCCTGGGAGGGGGCAGGCTTGAGGGCTGTGAGCGGAAGCCTCTAATTTGTCTGAGATCATTAAAGCTATTACTGTTCGTGATGCTTACACGAACAGTAATAGCTTCAGCTGAACGGTAAGTACAGCAGGTATTTACTTCCCGATTTGTTAGCCCTAGCAACCAGAAACTAGACAGGAACTAGTCCTTCCCGCCTTCAGAACAGGTGCTGTCATCACTCAAAATTAGACAAGTCGTACAAAAAAATGTAAAATATAATCAGTTTTTGTCCAAGATTTTCTTTAACCATGTCTCTGAAACTGATATTCCGTTGTTTCTGATGAAGATATGCATTGCGAAGATTGCGGCCCCCTAACGCTTTATAAGAAGAGCTATACAAATTTTGTAAAATTCTGCAAATTGATCGACCTATCAGTGTTTTGTCATCGTTCTCCAAATTGTTTGAGAAAACCTTTTTGTATAGGCTTTTACGATTTTTTCTATCAAACAATCTTGTATCGATTTTTTATCATGGGCTTCTGCCGGGAATTTGAGAGAGCAGTTTTTGAGCTTACCTCTTCCGTGTTCTCGGGCTTTTCCTTGTTTTATCGACATCTTTTGACTGCTTAAGCATCCCGATCTTTTCGCAAAGCGTGAGAGGTACGGAGTGGGATGGTCTGTCTTGTCGTGGGTGATACCGTTTCTTCAAGACGGGCTTCAGTCATGGCTGTAAATCTGCCAAGGTGAGATAACATAACATAATTAAAAGACTTGTAGCAGGTTTTTCCTTCTGGTTGTCTGGCAAATTACGCAGATGACACTTGTAATAAGAGGTGGTGACTTTTCTTAGATTAGTTAGGAAACGCCCGAAAACGTCCCGAGATATTGGATCTAAAGGCCACTTATTGTTTAATTGGGGACTACCTACTGGAAAATTTTTTGCACGTGCTTCTTTCCCATCATGGTTCATTTGACATTAAAGTCAAAAGTTTTTACGTGAAAAAAATCAATAAGTTATTTACTATAATAGTCCAATGCGCATCAAAATCTTTTAATCCTTTTTGTAACGACGAGGATTTGAAATGACCCAAAAAAATCACACAGAAAATTGTCGAATTGAATTTTTTGGTAAAGTGAGAGCTAACAACGGCCGCACCCAACATAGTAATCCCACATCAATTTAGGTAGTATTTTCAGAACCGTCATGTCTTCTGACACATGATTTGAAATTTTTATGATTGCAGCTCCCTCAATATCGAGGTATAATGTATTTTGTATTTATTTTTAATCGTTGTACTCTCATAGTTTTTTCATTTTTCATGTGCCTTGTTCGGTCTTTTTGACGTTGGCGATTATAAAGGCAAAAGCTGTACGATCCTTCGCCAAGCAAAAAAGTTTACCAGCTCTTCTTATACCGGTCCAGGTCCGAAATATCATAAATTTGGTCCTTCCTATATTGATGTGTCTCTCCCACGTCACCGATTTCTTTATAAGCAACTGTAGTCCCTCGATTGTGTTTGCTAATATCACGGTATCATCAGCATATCTGATTGTTCTTATTGGCTCTCAATTTATTTTGATGTCTAGGTGTGATATTTCTTAATACTACCTTAATTATTCGACAAGAGTAAGGGTGGCAGTATGCAACCCTGTCTTACTCCTCGGTGTATTTTAATACGGTCAGTTTTATATTGCCTATTTTTACCTGCGCGATTTGATTCCAGTATAGATTTTTAATCATGCGGATATCTCTATCATCTATTCCAACCCCCTGTAGTATATCAATAACTTTATCGTGCTGGTCAAAAGCTTTTTTGTAATCGATAACGGATAACGGATGGACGGCATTTTTGGAGGAGAAATCATTTGGTTCATACCAAAAAGTGCTTTATGCATTCCGAAAGCGTTTCTGAAGCCAAACTAAGAGTCATTAAAATCTTCCTCCCATCTACGTCTGATGCGAGCGTGAACGATCCGTAGGAATGCTTTGAGCATGTGGGACATGGGACTAATGTTTTTTAGATAGAGCAATAAAGGTTGCCAATATTTTCCTCTGTAATGAGCTTTTGCAGACCATATGTGAGATGAGCATATCAGGTTGGATGTTATTGACGTGATCCGTAGCCTGGCCGCGGTGGCTACTCATATCCATTATGTGTATGTTCATTCTCTTCATTTCCTGAATCAAACTATCGAGCTTCCCAGCTTGAAACAGGTATAATAAAATGACTTTTATCAGTCTCATCAAATTAAACCTGTTTGAGAAATCTTCTCATGATATAGAATTTCAATCAGCTCATTTCATCAGGCTTCAGATCAGGCTCATAAAATTTTACATAAAACAGTTCAATTAAGTATTATAACTTTTCTATTTATTTACGTTTTATTAACACTTCCAAAATAAATACTACTGAAGCCACCCCCTGACCGATTAACAGAATGTAAAAGGCTCCTAAAAGGTGTTCAAACGTAAGAATTGATGGTATGGCAGATCTCTTGGCTTGTTGCGGTTTTTTGTGAATTACAAATCTACTAGAACTTGCCTATAAAAAAAATTAAATGTAAATTTATGGATTTCTGGAAAGGTTCAACAGACCTCTCTGGTCCAAAGCTCAGTAATACCAGATTGACGTAGCCTCTGAATGATGTGGTTGATTTTGGGTAACAGGGCAAAATTCCTTCTTACTATAAAAGTTATGCTTTCACTGTGAATGGCTTCTTTGATCACACGGTATCTTTCCACTGTACTTTCATCTATGTTGAACTCCGCAAACTCTTGACCTAAAAAATATTTTTCAAAGTTCAAGTCTGAGAAATGCGCCAACTAACCATTGACGCGTTCTATTAAAAAGCCAAAATCTCCACGGGTTGACAAAGAGAGCAACTCCTTAGGACTGCCACTGACGTAGCGTTCCCCAGTTTTTTTAAAACGACCCTAAAAAAACAGATTACACTAAAACCAAACCTCAAAATGAATACAATCACTATTCCTTCGTATTTCCAAGCTTTAATCCAGTCGGCTATCTGCAGAGACCCCCAAGGTAGATCAGAGTTCAAAAAGTCCTCCAAAGTGTCTATGGAGTTTTGGTACAGTGGTCTGGTTATGACGCTAGCATACCCTCCGGTATAGGCTATGTTGACCACCATAGTGGCCAGGATTATTAGCATTAACATAATAAAGGACTTCCTAAGAAATTTTGCAATGTCCTTCCTGGATACAGACTGCTGGACTGTCATCTTTAGCACTACTGAATTGGCCTCTTGGAACCCCAGCCTGGCAAGTTGATTTCATGGTTATTCTAAATTTGATGGCGTTTATGGTAGTTACGTGGTCAGTTGGCCCTCATATCTTCCATTAAGTAGGAAAAGAGCACAGACTAGAATGGGGTAGGTTATTAGAAGTGATATCCAGGTGCCAGTTGAGAATGCGTAGTAGGGCGACAACCATGGAGCTAAAAGCCTGCAAATAAAAAACTTAATGTACCATTGTAATTACCTTTCCATCAGTCATAAGAAGACATTTAAAAGAAATTACGGAGTAGACTTCTTTCTTATTATTATTATTTATATTATTTCTTCCTTCCTTAAAGCAGAAAGGCCTCATGTTTGAAATTCTTGGAGAGATTTAGTACATGAATGCAGTTTCATTTGTCTTGAAGCACAAGGTACAAAAAAACTTTTTTGTAAAGGTTGACGTTTTTATTAAAGAACCTTCAAAGAAATCATCGTCAGAGTGAACCAGTGGAAGTAACTGAACTGAATGGTCTAATGGTAAAAGAGGAGAAGAAGAAGAATTCTCCCCTGCAAGAATCTACACAAGCCTCCAAGAAGATTACTATAATAAGCTCCTTTTGCTGTGAGTCTTGTCGACCGTGAGAGATCTGAGATCTAGTTTGGCCGCCTTTTAATTAGACTTTTTGCCGTCCTGCTCTTGCAGTCCGTTGCCCGGAGTGCACCATATAAGAGGTTGTCTAAACGTTGCCGCCACGTTAAAAAGGTAAGACACAATTTCTATCCTTAGTACTTTGGCATTACACTAGACCGCTTTAAGTGCAAAAAACATCTAAAAAATATACCAGCAGCCAGAAAGTCAAGACTCATAACAATATCATTAGAAAACTGGTTGTGACCTCATGAGGAGCAGACACATCGACCCTACATACTGCTATTCTGACTTGGGTGTATCCTGTGGTCGAATATTGTGTCCCTGTGTGGCAACGGAGGGACCATACCAGAAAAATGTTCACCTGAACGACAAACGTATGAAATCGTCACGGGTACCCTGAAATTCACACTCATTCCCTGGCTGTAATTCCACCGCCAGAACTCAGGTGGAAAGAAGCCACGGTAAGAGAACGGACAAAGCTACAGCATTCAAACCATATACAGAACCTCCCAATTTACGAGACGGTGAACAACCTTCCACCAAAACGCCTCAAAACCCCGAATCTCTTGTCGGCTGATGATGATGAGGCGAACCTGATGGCTACCTGATCAAAGTAGACTGGCGTCATAAATTGAACATGTCACCAATTCACCAACATGACATAACAGATCCCACTCTTGCTCTACCAGGATTTGATCTCTATAGAAGCACCTGGAGCAATCTCAATAGAATTAGGACCAGCATGCAATATGCAATGCCATGATGTATAAGTGGCGACTCTCCAGCCTGTGATTGCGGAGCTGATGAGCAAACCGTGGAGCATATTGTTCGCGAATGCCCTTTAAGGAAGTACATGGGACCATTCAGAGATATTATCAATGCCACACCCCCTGCACTGGCTGCGTTCCCTGGATGTAGAGCTCTGACTGAAGTTCTAATCACATCTGCCGTCGCAAATTTTTACTTACTGTTTTTTTAAACTTATTTACATATATGTTCTTCCTTTTTATTTTTCCATTTTTGTGATATGTTGTATTTTGTTCTGTATACCATGATCACTGACATTTATACTGTTAAATTGCTGTTGCTATAACGTCATACTATAAATAAAAAATCAAATAACTATAATAAGCTACACATCCAATGGCATCTACCATGACTCTCAAAGAGGATGGCGGTGTCCGACATCCTATGTGAGTAACTATTATTTGATCAAAACGTTTTTGAAAGCTAGCAGTCATAAGTCAGTTCACTATAACAGGTAAGATGTAAGGTACTTGGATACTTACCGAGGTTCTGGTACCAAAAAAGACACTTCGGCTCTTAGGTAAATTGCCGATGGGTCCAAGTACTCATAAGTACGTTCAGTTAAGTAAAATCCAGCTTAAATACTTTATTTAGACTTCACTCTTTGGTTCTTTGAATCTTACCTGCCCCCAGATCCAGCACTCCTTTCATTATCAACCCTTTTAATCCTGATGCATTTTTACCATGGAATATTTCACCCCATAAACCGCTAGTTAAATGAAATTCCAGCTTGATATTCAAGTGTTGGGCGATGGTTTTCAAAATTTCTATTTCCGTTCCTGAGATATCCGGTATGTCACAACTGTTAACTCCAAAGTTCTTTCTGACAACCACATAAGGGGGATGATCAAAGGTTCCCACTTTAATTATGTACCCTTTTAAGGCGGAGTGCTCTTCAGGGAATATGGTGTGGTTCCAAAGAAAGGATTGATTAATGGAGAACCACTTGTTGATTAGCACTTGAGGCTGGGCTAAGTGTTGAAGTTTCCAAATTGAAGACTCAATTTCCTCCTTTCCTGCCCGGGTGAGGAACTTAGAAACATTGACCAGCAACCCATGACAAGAAACACTCAACGGGACTTCAGAGAACAGATTTCCATCCGTAACAATCAGATACTTCCTGGAGTGCAGTGATTCTTTGTGTCTACGGATTTCATGTTCCAGTAGTTCAAAAGTGTGGACAGGGTCCAGCACATCCAGAACAAAGTTTTGACAACCAAAATTATGAAATACGGTGGTGGAAATACTGGATGAATCAGTGTTAACCACCACACTGCCAGATGGTAGGCTCAAACTGAATTTACTGTCACTTACTACAATAAAACAGGACGAAGAATTGAAAAACTGTTGAATTAGAATGTTGATTAGCAAATCAAGCTTTGGGGGCCACATTGTAAGATGTGAAGGACATTAGAGGGTTTAGAAGTAAAAGGTGATAAATGTGTGTTAATGGCGGAGTAGGAATGAGCTTAAGTTCTTATTTTTACAGATGTAATAGTAAATATTCTAGGAAGCACAGCTCTAGTCATACACAGCAATAAAACCCATAGTTAACTGCTAATCGTGAGCAAACACAACAGTATTATTATCACTAATATTTCCAAGAGTTTATTAAACGTTGTGTATTTAAATTAATGTCTTGTTGACTTGGAAAAGACAAAAAAGAATTTTAACTATTTTGCTTTTTTGAATCAGGTCAAGGCTGTAAAAATTTGTTTGACTATGGCTATTTATTACTTCGAGAAGTCAAAGAAAGAAACTCTCAAGAATATAAAGAGCTAACTATAAGAAAATAATAGGAAATAAAAAAAGATACTAGATAGGACGTAAGAAAATATATTACTGAATTAATAAACAACAGCATAGAAGAAAATAGACGGATGAAGGTACTAAAATCCAAATTGTCACAAGGGAAGGCAAAAATAATAAAACTACAAGATAAATCGGGCAAGCTTGCCACAGAAAAAAAAACAAATAGCAAAAGTAGTAGAACAATTTTGTACAGACCTCTACTCGACCACCCTTCCAAACCCAATCAAAGAAAAAGGGCAAATTCTAAACATAGGCTCCGAGGAAATTCCAGAAATAACTCAAAACAAACTAGAAATGGCCTTAAACAAATGAAAAAGAAAAAATATTCAGGGGAAGAGGGAATAACTAGTGAAATCTTAAAAATAGCAGGGAGCGAGCTTTGGGAAGCTTACTTTTTTTGAATTCAAGTTCTAGAATTGAAGCTTTTAAACTGCTTTAGAAGCAGAAGGAAGATTTTAGACTGTTTTGCACATTTCTGTTCTCAAAATTTGTTTTAACTACTTGAGGAGCATTTGGAAGGTTTTGGTCAGTTTAAAGAGCATATTGAAGGTTCTGGAATGATTTAGAGGCATTTGGAAACTTAAACGGTTCTATACTTTTTTGGAAAATTTAGACAATTTTGAAATTTTTTGGAAGCTTCTAGACTATAGTTTAAGAGCATTTGGAAGCTTTTAGACCGTTTTAAAAAGCTTCCACTGCTTTAGAAGAATTTTGGAGTTATTTCTGTAGTATTTTGAAATCTTTTTAGACTACTTAAGGACCATTTGGAAGGTTTCTAGAGAGTTAGAAGAGCATTGAAGGTTTTTGGACTGCTTTTAAAGCATTTGAAGACTTATGGACTGTTATAGAAACTTATGGAAGCTTTTAGATTGCCTTGAAATTTTTTGAGAGCTTCTAGACTAGTTGAAGATAATTTGGAATCCTTTAGAGCGTTTTAAAAGCTTTTGGAAGGCTTTCGACTGCTTGAGAAACATTTTGGAGTTTCTGCAGTGCTTTTTTTTGTAAATCTAATCGTTTTCGAGATATTTACCAAAAACTACTTAGATACACTTTTTACCGAAAATTAGTTCCAAAATTGAACACCCTGTACCTTGGTAATTTTTGGGAGTTTAGAGAGGTTTAACCACTCAAAAGAAACGTCTTGACTTTCTCTTTTCAGTGGCGTAGAGAAAAAAATTCTATCTAAAAAATTGTGTACAGGGTGAGCCAAAATAATGACTCACTAACAATTTCGTGCACACCCTGTATTGAGGTTCAAACGTTACGTAGTTTGGTTTAGTGGTCCATTAAGAACAATTATGCATTCTTGTAGTTTTTGTGTAAATCTAACCGTTTTCGAAATATTTACTAAAAACCACTTTAATTAAGGCGGCGATCAGTATAGTAGGCCAGGAAAAACCTTCATTTGGACAAAATGTCGGTGCATTTTCCCAAAAAAACGCGAATAACTTGATTATTTAAAACGTTCCGTATAGACACATTAAATGATCGTAAGTAGCTAATGATTAAAGCTATCACGTGACGTTGAGCGGGCACCGCTAACTTGCCCCGTCTGGCCGCTAGAGGGCGACATACTTGATTACCTTTTTTCGGACATTTTTCTAAATATCTCGAAAACGGTTTGAGTTATCAGCGTGATTTTTCATGTATGCCTCTCAAAGAGACGTAACTTTCATTAAATATAATATTTTACCGTACAACGCACCGGTCGATCTTGAAAAATAAAAAACTATATTTTTGACATTTTTAGGGGTAACCCTATATTTTTTTTGGAAAATTTTTTGAATTTTGAAAATTTTCTTTAACTGCCTTAGTTAGTTAAGGTTAATGGTAGAAATGTGACGTAAAGTGTCATTTGTCAAAATATAATTTTTAAGGGTGCCATGTCTTGAAAACTGTAAAAAGTCTTAATTTCATAGTCAGTGACAAAATGGCGGCAGTTAGAGCAAAACAGACACCAGATTTGTGTTCTCTTGAGCATGTGTTTACAGTTTAAAGAGCACTGAAGGTTCTGGACTGTTTTAAGGTATTTGAAATCTTGAAGACGGTTCTAGAAACTTTTGGAAGCCGCTAAGAAGCTGCTCTAGAAGCATACGGAAGCTTCTAGACTGTTTTCAAATCGTTTGAGAGCTTCTATAGATAAGTTGAAAAACATTTGAAACCTTGTAACGAAGTTACTAATTTTTCGCTGTTTCTATCGAATTTGCGCGTGACCTTCACTGCTGGGTGCTAGACCGCGGCCGTCGT
Source organism: Ips typographus (assembly GCF_016097725.1). NCBI lineage: Eukaryota > Metazoa > Arthropoda > Insecta > Coleoptera > Curculionidae > Ips > Ips typographus. The sequence goes on along the minus strand of NC_138426.1, from coordinate 6,494,660 downwards.
GGCGTCGATTTTGTCGGGGCCGTCCGGTGCCGTTCGAAATGGTTCGGTGGGCGCTGAGAGTGGGTACCGCCACTAACAGCCCCCACCGTGGGTTTTGTGTATAAAAGAAGGCCCCGCACCGGAAAATAGGGATTCTTCGATCATCAAAAGATCGAAACCAGCCAGCTAAGCCGTTCCGTGCCGACCGATATCTCTTATCTCCGCGAATCTGTAAGTAAAAAATAGGCACATACCGACCGTCCGGTATTTGTTCTGTTTGCTGTTTAAACCCGTACCGTTAACTGTAGCTATTTTAACAAAACTGTAAATTGGGGCATTTTCAGTATTTTTCCGGGGTTTCCGTTTGGGGCATTTACTATATCTTTCCGGGGTTTTCCGTTTGAGGGTATTTCTGGTAAGACGGCGCCGGCTACAGTTACTTTTTTGTGAAAACAGTTAGGTAATCCTTCTGGTCCTGTTCCTGTTAGTTGAACACCGGGGAAACGGTGTAGCAAGCGGGAACGGTGAATCCTGTGACTCGTTTGCTTAGCTCCGGGGAAACGGAGTAGTAAACGGGTTTGGGGATACTGGAGGGATTAGCGGCTGTGTGACTGGCAACGTCACGAGACTTGAAACCTCTGTTGCATGCTTGGGGAAACAGCGTGCAACGGAGGCTCTATTTGTCGAACCCCGGGGAATCGGGGCGGCACCTAGAGGTTAGGTCGAGTGACGGGAACACCGCTGGTCACGTAATTGGGCCTCTTTGGGTTTTTGGAATGAATTCCGGCGCCGAGTAGTCAGTTTTACATAACCGTACCGTACCGCCGTACTTACACCGTGTCACAGACAGTTTTAACCTACAGTAGTCAGGCTAAACAGTAGTGGAGGGTCCGTAGGTAGTTTTCATTATCGTTACACGCTTTCCCCGTACCACCGAATAAGGTAACTTCCGTTTCATTGGGTATTCGTTACCGTAAGTATTTACTGTAAGTACCGAGAGCCGCAATACAGTGCATTTAGAGGAAACAGTTGTTTTAATTTTGTTTTCTTCCCGAATCCTTTGGAACTTTTCTCCAGCTGTCTAAAGGCTACCCAGGTACCGCAAAGTGGACCTTCAGCCACTATAAATAACGAAGGTGGCGCCCGAGGCAACGTAACCGAAGAAATCCGCAAGAAAAGCGCTACAACCTTTCAGACTGTTCTGAAAGCTTTTGGAAGCTTCAAGACTGTTTTGTAAGCTTTTGCAAGACATTTTGGAGCTTATACAGTGCGTTTTTTTTAACGCGCAACATAGGATTTTACGTGTTAAATTTTTAAGCCCATGTTAGACCATGTTGTTTTGGAACTTCAAGTGTAATACTTGATGGGTGTGTGTTTAGTACCCTGAAGCTTAATTAAGTTTACCAATTCGGTCTAAAAAGTGTTTACAAACTAACGAAAAATCATCTTTTTTCGATAAGATTTTATCTTTCCATGCTCCCTGTATGCATGGTAGGTGCTTGTTGTTTTTGATACTGGCAGGACAGGTAGCAGGTAGAGTGACATATTTATTTATAACGTCAAAAGGGCATTTTATGATCGTTTGGGATACTGTTTGGTTTCAAACGGAGGTCACTTTGAACAATTTATTTAAAAAAATACTTCTTCTGTACTTAATTCTTGATATAAAGTTAATAATCGCATTTTGACCACCCTGTTTTACTTTATACACCAAATTTTACCTGCTACCTGCCCTGCCAGTATCAAAAACAACAAGCACCTACCATGCATACAGGGAGCACGGAAAGATAAAATCTTTTCAAAAAAAGATGATTTTTTGTAAGTTTGTAAACAGTTTTTAGACCGAATTGGTAAACTTACTTAAGCTTCGGGGCACTAAACACACACCCGTCAAGTTTTACACTTGTAGTTCCAAAACAACATGGTCTAACATGGGCTTAAAAATTTAACACTTAAAATCCTATGTTGCGCGTTTAAAAAAACGCACTGTATAGTGTTTTGGAATGTTTTTACATCTTTTTAGACTACTTTGAAGCATTTTGAAATTATTTGGTCAGTTTAAATTTGCAAATACCCATTTTCCCACAGATAATTGGTATGTTTTTGTCTCTCAGAAGCCTTCAATATCTCAATATAGCTTGAAAAGCTTCAACTGTAAATTAACCTACACAAAATAAAACCATACAAAAAATAGCAGCAAATAAGCATAAAAAACTAAATTAAGCAGAAAAAGAAGAAAAAAGTAAAATTCTTAGAAATCCAAACTCTAATTAACACAAACCGTCTAACTAATAAACTAGACTCCTACCAGCCAGTTGAGCAGGCCGGTTTTCGCAAAGGCTACAGCACAACGGACAATATACAAACTCTCCGTTTACTGATATAAAAATAAGATGTTGACACTATAATTCAGAACATCTGTCAACCTCGTGTTTTCTCTTAAATTTTCTTTAATTTTTGCTGTTTATTTTGTGTTCTATAGACGTTCTTCTTTTCTTTGTATGTTGTATACTTATAACACGTACCTATGCTACATAATTTAGAGGAGGAGGACATTTTTGAAATTGCCATTTGCGATTCCGACTGGGAAGATGAAGACGACTTGGATGATTTGTTGCTTTAGCTCTTGCATAATGAAAATAATATAGTGATAAGAAAAGATCTTTATGGCTCTCCCATCTCTTGGGATGTTCACATGGGACTTGTAAATCCAAAGCGCAATTTGAAATCTGATTATTCCATGTTTTGTTAGGAAAATAACTTGAATAAAAAAAAAGTTGATTGACAGAAACCTCTTTGCGAGTTGCCTAGAACGTAGACGTTATAGCCCGTAAAGTTACGTTACACCGCAACATGTTAAAACCGTTATCCGTTATTTTTGCATGTGCAAGTGGTAAAGTATTGCGTATAAGGTTTTGCTGCCACTTAAAGTGTCTAATGGGAACTTTCGTGCGTCCTTACAGAAAAGGTACATTTTCTCGACAATGAATCAACCGAGAAATAGACAGAGTTTAGTTAGTAGTTTTCAGATTCGTATAATGAAAAGTTTATTTTGAATCAAGTATCGCTATTTCTTATATTTATAACCTTTTCTCCAAACGAATTTTGATGCCATTTTGGGATTTAAGTATCGATGCAGACTCAACGATGGGTTCGAACGGAGGGTAGGCGGGAAACAGCTCAAAATTCAATAGAACCATAGCCAATGCCATTTTCAATTCCAAAATGGCAAATTTTTGTCCTGGAATTAAACGTCTGTGTAATTTGGTAGACTCTTAGTAGTTACTAACCTATACAATTTCTGGGACCAGCACTAAACGGTAAATAAGAAAAAGGTTGGTTATCCTCCTCCAAAAATCGCGAAGGATTAAACTCGTCAGGTTTGTTATAGACTGAAGCATCTCTGTTGACAGCACTGACCAGTACAGCAACAGTGAGACCTTTTGGGAGGACTTTGTTACCTGTAAATATTTAGATCTATCTTAGATTATTGAGGTTAGGTTAGGTTAGGTTAGTTATACTTTCAAAGTTTAATACCTGTTTCCCCGACACTCACCAAGTCGATTTTAAGTACAACTTAAACTAAGTTGAGGTTGAAAACATGGGGACAGTACAATAAGCCATTAGGCTTACGTGCTATCTGGAGCTGACAGCCGACAGACCCATGGAGAAAGAAAAAAAAAAAAAAAAAAAAAAGTTGAGGTTTGAATGTGACAGATCAGGTACGATATAACTCAATCTAAACTACACTTATCTAAGCTGTCCTTAAACTCAACTTAGCTACTGATGGGAAAACGGACAAAAGTGACTTCCTCAATTTTGTTATTATTTATAGCTTATTTTATTTATTATCAGCCATACCATCATAGATTAAGTCCTCCGTGATATGCCTGGCGATCATCGGTACTGAAGGGTACAGCCTCAAGGTCTCCTTGATCACCAGATCTAGGTACTTGAGGTTTTGGAGGTCCCAAATGGTGATTTTGGACGTGCTTCCCAAAGGTTCCACTTCCCTGAATGCCTCCGCCTGACAAACTCAATTCATGAACTGTTTAAATGTTGCTTTAAATACTCACTTGAACGCTGGGATGTTGCGCTAACAAGTACATGGCAAAGCCAAGGGCTGAGGCTGTAGTATCATGACCCTTAAAAAAAACTTTTAAAAATCATTCCCAAGACTCATGAACGAAGTCTGAACAACAGTAGTAAACAAATGTCAAAGAGATGTGTCATGATTATGAAGCGGCCTTTTTCAACAAGTTCACTTACAGCAAACATGAATGTGTCCACTTCGTGCCTGATAAAGTCCTGACTCAAAGGATGTCCATTCTCATCTCTGTACTTGAGCAACAGATCCAAGAACGCCATCTTTCGTTTTCTCTCTCCGTTCTCTTCACTCTCAGTCTCGAGCTCTTTTTTCCTCCTGTTGATCACACTTTCAGACACCTCGTGAAGTAGTTTGACGTTTGTCATTTCCTGTCTATAGTCTGCGGTCAGTTTGTAAAAGAAATCAAAGGATTTAAAGGGATTAAAACTCCTTTCCATTGTCAGCTGTCCCATGCTAGACACGGCGGTAATGTAGTCGGAATTTTCTTGGTATTGGATTTTCAGTTGGACACCCATCGAAGTTTCTGGAACCCGAAAATTAGATTTTTAATAAAGTGGGGTATAGAAAAGGTGCGGAGAGCCAGCAATGTTTAGTCTTAAATCTAAACGGACTGATGCGGACGGAGAGTTAGCAATAAAAATAGTTGTGTAACTTTATTTAAAGTGATTTTATTATAAATTGTTGTGTGTTCGTTTAATAAAGTATGTTTAAAGTCCCATTATGTAATAAAGTCCCATTATGTACCCATCATTCCATGTTCAACTACGCCAAGAACCAGTGTCCCAAATTGGACAATTGGAATTAGGTCATATGTATCCTGAAGAAAAGCAATTTGTAGTGAATATGTACAAACCGATATTAAATGAAGACCCGTATGCAAAAACCCCCAAAACATAACTGAAGTGAAACAGTTAATGAATGATTGGAAATTCAAGTCTAGCAAGTTAGTAATTATTTAAATTTTTATGTTTATGTTAGTTAAACTTTCAATAAAACTTTAAATTATTTTTATAAACCAGCACATAACATCACTTATCTAATTTAAACATCAACAAACTTATGCCAGTGTCACCCAAACCCGTAAATAATATCTGGGCAATTTTTTGGTAACTGTTGCTTGTGTAATCCAGGCTTCTTCATTCGCTCCACCTAGTTTTCAAATAGGGTTTAGAGTATTTACAGATACAGAACAAAATACTGTGTTACTACCAAACTAACATTTCTACCAACATTTTTTCTATCCATATATTTAGGTAAAGTTAAACCAGAAAAGATTATTATGAACCATTGTATTAAGAAATTTAAATTGTTTTATAAAATGGAATTGGCAGATCCCAGTTTTCTGTTTTCTGAAGTTTGTTGCTTTAACTTTGCCTTTACCTAAACTTTGTACAGAAACAGGTTAATTAATTTTGGAAACCTGTATTTTTGCCTTAAATTCATCGTCATCATACAATTCTAAAAGATTTTCTGCATCACGTATGTCTACTGCTCGATCCACAAAGTTCAAATTTTATACATTGGCCTTGAAATTGAGATATTAGAAAAACTATTAGGTTAGGTTAGGTTAGGTTAGGTTAGGTAGATGACATTATTAACAAAAAATATTTTGATTTTGGAACGGTTTACCGACAGCCCCCATTCTTTGTACTCTTTTAATAGCTTTCTTGTCATATACTCTAAGTCCTCTTTGTCTTGTGCAAAAACAACCTGATCATCTGCAAACTGCAGGGTGTATAAGGTGCTGTCATCACTTATTTGTATGCCCATCCCACTACATGATCTTCTCCATCGCCTCAAAGCTTCGTTCACATAGAATTTAAATAGCGTGGGTGAGAGACAACAGCTCTTCCTTAAGCCCTTCGTAACTGGAAAGCTGTCTGAGATTTTGTTTCTCAATTTGATCTTAGAATGGTCGTATAGTTGTCTGACTGCAGCTATTAACGTGACATTAATTCGGGACCTGTCTAGTACTTGCCATAGTTGAACGGGTACGGTGTCGTATGCTTTTGTAAGATCGACAAACAGAGGATACGTCTCTCTGTTCCTGGCGACTTTCTTTTCATTTAGTTGGACAAGGCAAAATATGTGATCCAGACAAGGACCAGCTTGTTCTTCAATTTCCAGAGGACTGTACTGTAACGAAGTTACTAATTTTTTGTTAAAATGTAGAATTAGATTAAAGAAAACAATGCGCAGCCTCACACGCTTAAGGTACATTGCGTCTTCGCGACAGAATGGTGAACGCACCGCCGCGATCGATAAAGGTCCAGCGCGCAGCCGCGGTAGCGTAAACGAAGTAACATCGCGCCGTCGCGACTCGCGAGCTGGTAAACAGGTGATGCGCCGCGCGCTACATTCAGTGATGCCAACCTGTAGGGAATTTCCCTATTCGTAGGGAATATTGCTTATAAATTAGGTGCGTAGGGAAAAAGGGCCAAAAGGGGCAGAAAATACAAAGTTACACGTATGTAGGGAAATTTGAAGTGATTACTAAAAAAAGTTTAAAAATCCAATAAAAAATTTAAAAAAACTGTCTCGGCGGCACTTACCATACCAGTTATGACCTTAAGCGCTTAAGCCTTAAGTTCCAACCTTAAAAATACATATAAGAAAATAATTTTGAAATTTCCATACCTGTACAAGTATACAAATAAGACTTAATTTGTTTGGATTTTTTGTTAGTTTCTTGAGTTTAATAAATTCACAATTATGTGTCCTAATTTATTTCGTTTTTTTTTTTCATTTTATTTGTTTAAGGTTTGTGTTGTTTGTTTTTATTAATATTGTCTCTGTTAATACCATATATGATATTCAAAAAAAAATTAAATTTTTATTTTTGCTTAGTAGTATAAAGATTTATTATATATTATATTTTTTAACTAAACAAATTTTTCAAAATACCATTTGGATGTCCTTTAATTAAACTATTATGGTTTTGCCAAAAAATAGTAAAAAATAAAACTTACAAAAACATCAATTATTTATGATTGTGAAATGTTCACCTGAGTTTTAAGATGTAACATCATAGGCCATCTTGTTTTATCAGAATGAGTTAAAATGAGACAGACTTTATAAACACTCTAGTAAATACTGACGCCAAAATACATCTAATACCCCACTGGGCCACTGTACAACAGCGTAGGGAAAAGTAGGGAAATTTCTGGTTGACGGTTGGGGAAATTTGTTCTGAAAGGTTGGCATCACTGGCTACATTATCGAGTTCTCCCGGAGTTATTCCGGAGGTGGTTATCGAACCGAACCAACCGACGCTGCAGTCAGTTCTTCCCGGACCACCGACCGACCAGGGTTGCCAACTTAGGGTTTTAGTTTGGTGTATTTTGTATACAGTAAGGGAAATTGAATTGGGAAAGTTCGTTTCTTTACTGGCACATAAAAGCAATATGATAGTAAACAATAAAGTCAATAAAATGTTTATTAGATTTTTTTACTAAATCTAGTTAAGATACTCGTTTAAGCAATTTAACTTTACATATAAAGCTTACACACAAAACAATTTAAACAAGATTAATATTTTCTCGTACAGAAAAACTAGACATGCGCTTTCCTTTATACGAAGTGTATATCATAAAACCTAAACCGCATACAAGAACGATCAGTAAAATATTAGTAATGATCGATCCAGTGTTGCCAGTTGATTGATCATTGCCGACTTTATCCATTTTCTGCGCTTTAACGTAATTTTGCTCTGGTTTTGCGATTTGCAATTTGGATATTTTCTCGTCCAACACAGAAGCAAAGTGATCCGTCAAAATTTTATCCCTTTCCTCCGAGTTGGTAGCTTTGGTAAGATTTTTCTCTTAACATAACTTTAGTCAGTTGATCAGTTATTTCTTGAATTTTTAAGTATATGAAGGTGATATTGCTACGCGATTCACTAATCTCCTGACTGATTCGTTGATCTACCAGCATTTGAACGCTTTCAAAAGGATCAAACTTAACTTTGTCACTTTTATTATTTGCCACATCTCTACATTTGATACCAAGCATATTGTTATCGTCGTGTTTGTTGCCTTGGACTATTTTAATGTCTTGAAGTATCAGACTGTGTATGATATCTTTCAAATCCGAACAACTCCAACTGTTCCCATCTAAATGAACCGTTTTCAAAAATTCACAATTTAAAAAGAACGAAATCCAATTATTGTCCATCCCGTAGGTACTTTCGTGGAATAAATTGTGAGATACGTCCACGTATTCTAGTTTTTTTGCATTTTTAAAAGAACTTGTTGGCATTGAAGACAGTAAGTTGTGATTTAGGTCCAAAACCCGTAAATTTTGGGCGTTTACCCATAATGATCCATTTAAAGTTTTGATACTGTTGTGACTTAAATTGAGTGTCATTACTGATTCGGTAATAGGTAGTGAGAAGTACGTTAACTTATTGTTACTTAAATATATGTTCTTAAAGTTATAAGGAATGTCAAAAGTGTTTAACATGTTAAAACTCAGATCTACAGAAGGCTGAACAACGTAGGTGAGTAAATTCGCACTAAAATGTTTGATTTGATTGTTATTTAGTGAAATTAATTCTAAATGGTTCTGGTAGTTGAACACATTTTCTGGTAAATAAGTGATGCTGTTAAAGCTGAGATCAATGGTAAACAGATCTGGTAAATGCTTGAAGCTCGATTCGTTTACAATACTAATACGTGACACGTTGAGTATTTGCAATTCTGGCATTAGAGAGAAAACATCATCGTCTATTGAAGTTAGTAAATTATTAGCCAGATTCAATTCTTTTAGATGCTGAATCGGCACAAAATATCCTGGATATATTTTCGCGATATGGTTTCCGGAAAAATCCAATTTCCACAGATAAGTAATCGAACATTCCACATCAAATTCGGCTTCTACTAGCTCTATATTTCCCGTAGTGATTGTTCTGAAAATTACATTCATGCTTAATGGTGAATTATCGGGGGTAATTGCACAAGTGCATAAAAATTACCGATAATTTTGCCTGAAAACTTGTTATCTCTTAACTGCATGAGTTTATTTTCATATTTTTTTGACGAAAGAGCCCGACACCGAAGGTGGAGGGCTCTTTTAGAAAAAAATAAGAAAATGACCGAATGCGGTTTGCAAAGATAACAAGTTTGAACGCAGAATTATCAGGTCATTTTTAAGGCACGAATGTAATTTTGGAGAATATTTCCCGAATAAAGAAAATGTTTTGGTTTTGCTGCAACTATAGATTGCTCAATGGATTTGCAATGAGCAAGTTCCAAACAGTTTATTAATTTTTGTTAACATCGCGTTTGACATTGTTTGGTTATAAAAAATCAAAAAACTGCGCAAGGACAACAATTAGTGTACTAGCAATAGGCTCTACAACAATGCAGTCGTTATAGATACGTACAGTGCAATTATCGAAATGCAATTATCACTTTAGAATGCAATTATCGCTGTCATTCTGGTGAAAATGCACTGCTCATATGGGACATTTAACACATGAGGGAAATATTCGCCGTAAAGGCGATAGGCGATGTAATAAGCGTTACAAAAATATTGATTATTATTTTCAGAGAAATCGCAGTGAAATGGACGAATTTCCGTTGTTGTTGCGGTAAAATCAATGCATGACAAACAATCGTAATTGGGTCGTTGTTTGTAATTGAAGTTCTCCGGTGTTGTGTTGATGCAATCTCCTTCTCCTTGAACCAAACCAATGGTCATACAACATAGCATCAATAAGTGAATCCTAAAAAAAAAACGTGACTATATTAATTTTCTCTTTCTTACTTCTTCGATCTTGTCAGTTCGGGGCGCTAGAGGGCGTTTTTCAAATTTCGTCCATTTCGAAAACTCCTCACAACTTTTTTGTTTATTAAAATATCGAATGTTCCGTTTTCCTCAAACTAACTATTATTTAGCCATATTATGGATTTTAAAAAATGTGTTTGTGAAAATTTTAAAGTGTTTCTTTGTGCAAAAAATTTCTTGACAAAATTGCACTTTTGATAAAAATTGCTTTTTTTACTTTTTGAAATATCGTAGCTTATTTAAATCCATCCACAGGAAATTCGTTCCTACGCCATTCGAAAAAGCATAAAAAATACTACAAAATGGATTAAAAATGGCCTCTGTAGCTCCTCATGTTACCGAGATATTGAATTTCAAAAAGTACTTAAAAACCCCTCTAGCACCCCCCCATTCTTTCAATTTTTTTGAAAAGTGAAAAATTTTAAAGTGCTTTTTTTGTGCTTATTATTTCACCTAATTTAAGGTTCTTTTGTTTAAATATGTCCTTTGCTGTGCATTGGAACCCTTCTGGAGCAAAATAAAAATTTGACAAATATTGCATATTTTGACTTTTTGAAAAATCGTAGCTCTTTTATTTAAATTCGCACGAAATTCGTTCCTTCGCCATTAGAAAAAGCATAAAAAATACTACAAAATAGATTAAAAATGGCATCTGTAGCTCCTCATGTTACCGAGATATTGAATTTCAAAAAGTACATAAAAAATACCCCTAATACCCCCATTCTTTAAATTTTTTTGAAAACTGAAAATTTGTAAAATGTTTTTTTTGTACCTATTTCAACAAATTTAAGGTTCTTTTGTATAAATATGCCCTTTTCTGTGCATTGGAACCCTTATAGAGCAAAATAAAAATTTGCCAAAATTGCACTTTTGAGAAAAATTGCATTTTCTTACTTTTTGAAATATCGTAGCTTTTTTATTTAAACTCGCAGAAACTTCGTTCCAACGCCATTCGAAAAAGCATAAAAAATACTAAAATAAATAACTATTTTGATTAAAAAAAAATCGGCTTGCTGCTTTTTTTCGACCATTAAGAAAATACAAACGTGTGTTTTAGGCAAATACTGAACATGTGAGAGCACGAGCTGAAAAAGCAGAATTACTTCAATTTTTGAATCCTTTATTGTACGAAGCGCTAGCAATAAAAACGAGGAAAAAAATAGTAAAATAACCAGAATAAGGAACAGCAAATTTTTATTTAAATTGTCGTCAAAAAAGGTAAAAACCTACTTACATGTTTTGAGCCATTCTTCACGCCACTAAAATCTTATAATAAAGCAAGTAAATCGCCGGGATTCGATTAATTTTCAGTTATTAATAATAAAACCAATTAGTGCCAGTACTGATAAACTAAAGAATACTTTGCAACTTATCAGTACACACACAAAAGCATTCTGTACGTTCATCCGACGTCAGCGGCTTAGAAGCTAAGTAAGCGGTCATAACAAACTAAATAGGACCGCTTACTTAACCTCTAAGCCGCTGAGATCGGGTAAACGTACCCATTTTGTAAGATTGTAAGAATTTTATTTTGTTACATGGTGTTCCAGAAATATTGACAGTTGAGTTATTTTTTAAGATTTCCAAAATTTTTCCCAAAATTATTTTAAAATTTAAATTCAAATTTTGATTTTTGAAACATTTTTTCAGTTTCCAGGTCAGTGTTTTTATGGTTTTTCAGACTTTGACAAAACTGTCCTTACTCTCCTTACACAATCAATTTAACAATAACCTAACACTGTAATCTTATGGTATATGACAAAAATTACACAAATACAGGATGACGCAACAATACAATAAACGAATACATACATCATTAAATTTTCAAATTTTTTTAATTTTAATATTTCTTATATTAAATATTTCAAAAATTGACTTGATAACCGTAAAATTCCTCTTTTGAGACAATTTTTATGAACCAAACTTAAAATGTAATTTATGAATTGAATTTTTACGGTTTTGGAAATTAAAAAAAACAAAAAACACCCTGTAAAAGCATAAAATTCTCACAATCTGACTTCCGACAGGATAAATGCAACAATGCTTTGTCCAGTGTGTACTGATAAATTTAGTTACAAAGTATACATCAGTTTATCAGTACTGTTTATCAGTACTGTTTATCAGTACCTATACTGTTTAATCAGTACTACAATTAATTAAAATTAATCACGGAATTTATTTCCTGCTCGTGTGTTTTCATGGCTCAAATTACTCAAAATATGTAAGTTTTTTTTTTACTTTTTTGATGCATTTTTTGGTAAAAACTATTTTTATTTCTTTCATTATTGTCGATTTTCTTAAACTTTTTCTCTACTCTACTCTATTTTCGCTTTTTTCCTTATTTTTGCTAGCTCTTTTAAATTGTGTTCTCACATTTGCAGTATTTGCTTAAAATAGTCACTATTCGTAGTTTCTGATTGGTCAAAAAAAGCTGTTTTTTTTTGACACTTTTGCTAATTGACAATTTAGGTTGAATTAATGCGGAAAGCGTCTTTTCCGCACTTTAACTGCCTGCCCTGCAGCCAGGCTTGCTTAACAACTCCAGTGGGAAAATATCACTTTTCGCATTTGTTTAGGTAAATAACTATTGGAACATCAATCATTTCCAGTTATACAGTGTGTCCAGGTTAGGGAAGGCCTAATAATGGGTTAAATAGGAAACAAGTTTAGAAATGCTTGTCCAGAAAAATTAGAGAATTTCCAAAACAGTTTGTCAGTTGGACAGTTTTCGAGATATATACAAAAAAGTATAAAATTAAGTGACTAACTTTGACGCCATCTAGCGGCCAAACGGGACAACTTAGCCGCGCCCGCTCAACGTCACGTGATAGCCCCATTCACTGGCTATCTACGGTTCTATGATGGATTTACCAAATGTTTGAAATAAGCGAGTTATTAGCAATTTTATGGTAAAAATGCATCAAAATTACTGTTTTTTGCAGTTTTACATTAGGGTACCATTGTAAAGCGCCATATTGGTACTATCTCAATGAAATTCCTGTGATAGACTGATAATCAACCCAATAATAGCCCCATTCATTGGCTTATATCTTATGACAGCTGTCACGTGACGTAAGAAACGTACAAAAGTGTTTCTAAACGTCAGAACTGTCAAATTTGGCTCGATGGAGCTATAAACACAACGTACAGAGCAATTCCTAAAGGAAACACAATCAGGTCACTGGTGAGTGAGTCTTGACAGTTGTCACGTGACGTAAGCAGAGACTCGAAATACTACAAATTGGTATATTGAACCACCCTGTAACTGTCAAAATAACCGAGTTATTGACAATACAATGGAGTAGTTTACAGGGTGATTCATTAAATTTTTAACATTCTTGTAACTTGTTTTCATTTTATAAAAAAAAATACGAGATATGAATCTTGTAGATATTTGCGTTTACTTTATTCCTACATCAGTATACAGGTTGTCCCAAATTTGAGCAACAAACCAAACTTATAATTTTTTATTCGATTTTTGGAATCTACGTCAAATTCTAGGCCTACTTGATGTAAAATGTTTGTATCGATATTCAATTGTTTTTGCTCTAGCAGCCTTACTTTGACCACCCTCCTCGAAAGCAGTAATTCCCAATTTGAGCAAAATTTTGGTGCACTTTTCCAGAAAATCGTTCCTAACTCGCTTATTTGAAACACCCTGTATACAACCACTGTATAACAAAAGAAAGCTAATGAACGGGGCTATCACGTGACGTTGAGTAGGCACGGCTAAGTTGCCCCGTTTAGCCGCTAGAGGGCGTTAAAATTGACTCTCGCTTTTTGCAGTTTTTGCTCAATATCTCATGAACGTTTCCAGTTAGGGGCCTTGAAATTTTTACGACAAATGCACCTCGATGGGATGCAACTTTTACCGTCTATACACTTTTTTGGTACCATGCACCGTTTGACCTTGAAAAATTAAAAACTAGAATTGTCAAGAATTTTCAAGAGTGGAACCTTCTGATTTTTTTTTCAGAAATTTTTTTTTTTCAAAATTAACCTCAACTGCTTAAATACCTTCAGGTTAATAATACAAAAATAACGTAAAACGCCATTTGTCATTTTGCAAGGGTGCCACGCCCTAAAGTGTCAAAATTGACACAATTTCAAAGGTCATCTCCGACACGATGCCAGTTAGAGCAAAACGTACGTCAGATTGGTGTTCCTCAGGTTCAAATTAGTTAAAAAAATCACTTTGACTGAGGAAAATCCAAAATGGTCGCCGTTAGTATAGTAGGCACAAAGAATCCCTAATTTAGATTAAAATTCCGTGCCCTTTTCCAGAAAATCGTCCCTAACTCGCTTACTTGAAACACCCTGTATAAAACCACCGTATAACAAAAGAAAGCTAATGAATGGGGCTATCACGTGACGTTAAGCAGGCACGGCTAAGTTGCCTCGTTTAGCCGCTAGAGGGCGTTAAAATTGACTCTAGCTTTTTGCAGTTTTTGCGTCTGAAAATTTTCAGAAAATCAAGAAAATTTGGAAAATTAAAATTTTCAAAATTAATTTCAACTGCCTAAATACCTTCAAGTTAGTAGTACAAAAATGTTAAAAACGAATTATTTTTTAATTTTCAGATTTTCCAATTTCTTCGGAAAATTACTGAAAAATTTCCATAAATTTAATTTTCCGGAAATTTTACATCCCTGTAGTAAATCCTTTATTAGTGTTCCTGTAAATCCTTTAAAGGTTCTTATAAATTAGTGTTCCCTAACGTCTCAACTGTCAAATTTGGCTCCGTGTATCACCTTTAAACATACTGGCGCTCCTTAGTGTGGACACACTGTACAGATACAGGAAACACCCTGTATATAGATTAAGCATTATATAACAGAAAATAAATTACGTTTCCTTTTTAGGATCCAGTTATGGATGCTATGTTGTATGATCATTCGTTTGGTTCAAGGAGATTGCATCAACAGAGGATTGGAGAACTTTGTTTACAAACAACGATCCAACTCTTATAATTGTTTGTCGTGCATTGATTTTACTGCAACAACAAGAAACATTCGGCGAGTTGTCTGTGAATTTTCCGAAAATAATATTCCGTATCTTTGTGACGTTTATAACAGTGCCTATAACCTTTATCAGGATGGTACACCAAGAAATTTAAAATTAATTTTTGATTCAAGCAGCACTGGATTGATAGAATTATCAGAACCTAACCAAGTCACATGTTCATATAATGTACTGTGGAAATTGGATTTTTCCGGAAACAATATTGCGAAAATATATCCAGGATATTTTATGACTATTCAGCATCTAAAAGAATTGAATCTGGCTAATAATTTACTAACTTCAATAGACGATGATGTTTTTTTAGACATTCCAGAACTACAAACACTCAACATGTCAAGTAACAACATTAGTATTGTAAACCAATTGAGCTTCATGAATTTACTAGACCTGTTTACCATTGATCTCAGCTTTAACAGCATCACTTATTTACCAGAAAACGTGTTCAACTACCAGCACCATTTAGAATTAATTTTACTAAATAACAATCAAATCAAACATTTCAGTGTGAATTTACTCACCTACATTGTTCAGCCTTCTGTAGATCTGAGTTTTAACATGTTAAACACTTTTGACATTCCTTATAACTTTAAGAACATATATTTAAGTAACAATAAGTTAACGTACTTCTCACTACCTATTACCGAATCAGTAATGACACTCAATTTAAGTCACAACAGTATCAAAACTTTAAATGGATCATTATGGGTAAACGCCCAAAATTTACGGGTTTTGGACCTAAATCACAACTTACTGTCTTCAATGCCAACAAGTTCTTTTAAAAATGCAAAAAAACTAGAATACGTGGACGTATCTCACAATTTATTCCACGAAAGTACCTACGGGATGGACAATAATTGGATTTCGTTCTTTTTAAATTGTGAATTTTTGAAAACGGTTCATTTAGATGGGAACAGTTGGAGTTGTTCGGATTTGAAAGATATCATACACAGTCTGATACTTCAAGACATTAAAATAGTCCAAGGCAACAAACACGACGATAACAATATGCTTGGTATCAAATGTAGAGATGTGGCAAATAATAAAAGTGACAAAATCAAGTTTGATCCTTTTGAAAGCGTTCAAATGCTGGTAGATCAACGAATCAGTCAGGAGATTAGTGAATCGCGTAGCAATATCACCTTTATATACTCAAAAATTCAAGAAATAACTGATCAACTGACTAAAATTATGTTACGAGAAAACCTTACCAAAGCTACCAACTCGGAGGAAAGGGATAAAATTTTGACGGATCACTTTGCTTCTGTGTTGGACGAGAAAATATCCAAATTGCAAATCGCAAAACCAGAGCAAAATTACGTTGAAGCGCAGAAAATGGAGAAAATCGGCAATGATCAATCAACTGGCAACACTGAATCGATCATTTCTAATATTTTACTGATCGTTCTTGTATGCGGTTTAGGTTTTCTGATATACACTTCATATAAAGGAAAGCGCATGTCTAGTTCTTCTGTACAAGAAAATATTCATCTTGTTTAAATTGTTTTGTGTGTAAGTTTTATATGTAAAGTTAAATTGCTTAAACGAGTATCTTAACTAGACTTAGTAAAAAAATCTAATAAACATTTTATTGACTTTATTGTTTACTATCATATTGCTTTTATGTGCCAGTGCAGAAACGAACTTTTCCAATTCAATTTCCCTCACAGTATACAAAATACACCAAAGACTCCATGATTGTGGTAGAACCGGCAACGGCGCCAATCTTGTTGCCAAGCAGTGTTCCCAAACGTAGCGGAATTCCGCTACTGTAGCGGATTTTCGATCTATGTAGCGGCGGAATTAACATATTGTAGCTGAAGTAGCGGAAATTTAAATATATTCAGACAGTAAAAATAAAGCAGTGGTATGTATACAGTTAAACGTAAATCTGCAGTTTTACCAAAAAATTTTACTATTTAAACTACGTACTGAAGTTAAGCTGAACAAATAAAACTAATTCTCAAATAAAATACCCTTTAATCGCGCTTAGGCTACTTTTTTTTTGGTTGTAGCGGAGTTTTGGCAAATGTAGCGGAATATTGAATAGCCGGTGGCGGCGAAGAACGTGAAACGGTTGGCAACACTGTTTTAGACCCTAGATTTAGGGATAAATTTGGAGTCTAGGGGCAAATCTAGGGTTCATCATGTTTTAGGGGTTTTTTTAGGGTCTTTTATTTTTGCTTTAATCTAAAATATACCATGGCATAAACATAAACCTTCTTAAAACAATTATAATCTGTGGACACTAATCATTCACCTCCGAAACCACATCAAAGTAATGCATGATTGAACACCCGTTAGCTTGACATTATTGTAGGCGCGTTCCTAAATTTACCTCACAGATCAGTCCGAGCACTACAAATGAGTCAAATGACTACTGTCATTAACGTCACAATCTCCTATCTAGGGTTTTCTAGGGTTATTTGAAAATATTTTAGGGTACTAGAACTTCTGGAGTTGGCAACCCTGCGACCGACGCTTCAGCCAGCTGAACGGTAAATTTTATCGTTCCTGGGGGCAAGCTTTGAAGGTGTAGGTATTTCGAAATCGTTTCCTTCGGACCGCCAGTGCAGGATGTTATAACACTGCTGGTTAACTTCGAGGGCCACGACTCTGAAAACCTCTCGGCGATTTGAGTTGTTTCCTCTGGACTGCCAGTACCGGATGTTATAACACTGCTGGTCAACTCCGGAGGCTACAATCTCACTATCGCCTAGGTATTTCCGAACCGTTTCCTTCGGACCGCCGGTACTGGATGTTATAACACTGCCGGTTAACTTCGAAGGCTACGGCTCCGAAATCCTGTAACCAGACCTGAATTCACCCAGGTCTTTCCGAACTGATTTCTTCGGACTGTCAGCTCCGGCCTTTTTAGCCGCCAACTGGTCAACTCCGAGGGCTGACCGTTTGAAAGCTGTTACCGATTCCGTCTGTGCCCCCAGAACACAGTTTTCGTACCGTCCGAATCTGTCATGCATACCGTAACCGTCTGTTTACCGTTTCGAAACCGTCTTAGTTCTCCGTACCGTTCCCCGTTCTGAACACTAGGTTGTGTTGTCCGCTTGTTTTCCGTTTCAAAGTTACCGTATTAATTTAGTTAGGATCTCCAGGTCCGACTGTACCGTTTATTAATTTGAACACGAGGCTGTGTTGTTCTCTGTTTGTTCATTTGTGCTAGAGTTTTTAAGTAAGGATATGACTGATTGTTAACTGTTATTTTTCCTGGTTAACACGACTTGTTTAGTTTTGCTGACAACCCTGTGTTTCCTTATTTTTGTCCCACTCCCTTCATCCATTAACAGATAAACGTGAACTCTGTCTTCGACTGTGTAAAAGCTCCCCAGGTATACGAAGCGAGTTCCTTAGTTACGCTTCTCCAAATAAAACTAAGGTGGCGCCCGAGTTTCAAAGCACCTACCCCTAGGTGTGGCAAAAACCGTACCAGAACCGGTACGTAAAGGCAATTACAGTACTCTTCCTCTATAAAGTTTATGAGATCCCATAGAGACGGCTCAAATATTTTAACAAATTTTCTTTAATCCTGTATGTTACTTCCCGTTCAGCTAAACGGTAAGTACAGCAGGTATTTACTTTCCGGTTTGTTAGTGCTAACAACCAGAAATTAGACAGGAACTAGTCCTTCCCGCCTTCAAAACAGTTGCTGTATTCACTCAAAATTAGACAAGTCGTACAAAAATCAATATTTAGTTACATATGGTGTGTGAGTGAGCGACGCGTTTTGCCCTATTATGGCTGATCAGAGTGGTGGCTACAGGGTTTGATAAATATCAAAAAAATCCTTTGTTGCAGTATATTAACTAGACCAGATCTTCCAAATCAACAAATCTATATTGACAACACGATCCAAATTGATTGTGAGTTTTTTCGCACCGGGATTCTACTAAATCATGCTTTCATTAAAGTTACCTTACAGTTTAGGTCGCCAATAGTATTCTAGGGTAACTTACGACAAATTACATCCAAAGTGTACCGGGTCACTATATAGTGGACGTCCACTTCATCCTTTCCAACTTCCCGTCCCAGAATTCTCACCAGATCTTTGGTGGCGTCTTCAAACACCTCAATAAACTGTTCCAGAATGGAAAAATGAAAAGCTGGAGTCAGTATTTTCCTGCTCCTCCTCCACTCTTCACCTGTAAGTTCTGAGATTGAATTGAGGTGTTTTTGTATTTGAAGGAATTTAGTTACCTGCAGATATTAAAAGTCCTCCTCCAAGCCAGTTGCGCAAGAATCCATAAGAATAGCTTTTAGTTAGAGGTAGATTGGAAGATAGGAACCACTTTAAAAAGTCTGGATTTGAGGCCGTCAGTATGGGAAAAAATCCCACGTCCATGTAACATAACCCATTGTTTTTGGTTAGATGATTTTTGATATTTTCCAGAATTTCTAGAAATTCAAGAAAAAGTCCACCAAATGTTAGAGAAAAAGACTGTTAAAATTTTATTTTTACAAATTGCTGCCAAAAAGTCACTTGAGATTGTTGCATCGTTTGTTCACGTTCCAACAATAATAATAAAGTTTAGCGATGCGTTGAAGTTTAGGTATTCTAGGTTAGCCCCACGGTAACGACTGCCACAAATCTTAGATATATTTTACCAAACATCTATATTATACGCAGTTCTAGTAGTATCTTGAGCGGTGAATTTGACAGATTGACTTATTAGAAGAGACAGTTTGAAACAAATAAACTGCTCGCCACGTCAACCTGGACAGTAATTTTTTTGGGTCATTTTTTAAAACCTACAAAGGAATCTACAGATTTTAATGCGGTTTGGACTGTCATTGGGCTTGATTTCTTGGCTTTTTAACTGATGTAAAAAGTTTTGCTTTAATGCACTCTAACTGCCTTATACAGGGTGTGAAGGAAGTGTGTGCAAAATAGTGAAATTTTTTAGTAGTAGGGTGTAGATCCAATATTATCTGTTACATAATTTTTAAGGCAACCCCACGACCAATAAGACCATACAGGGTGGCTAGAGACAATCAAATTGGGACAAGAACGTGTGCAACGTGTGGGACAAGAACGTGTGTAAATATTAATTTACAGTCACTTCACTAATAAATAATCTTAACTTTTTTCTTACATAGCAACTTCTTGTCTAGGGTATTACCTCGGGACGTTTTTGGGCGTTTCTTAATTAACGTCATGTGTCAGAAGAAATATCGAGTTTTCCGGAAAATGGATATAACACTGTTCTATTTATTTAATGCTAATATAGCTTAATCTAATTTAAGCCATATTAGCCGGTTTATATCTATCATTGAAATTCCGTTGTATGTTCACATTAGCTGTTACATAATCTGACTACTTTACAGGACAAGCCTCATATTTAGTAACATGATGTCCAGCGATAGTGAGTGAAACTTGAAGTTGTTTGCCAAATTGTTTTTCCACTTTAACACTCTGTATGGTTCTATCGGTCAAGAGAGTTGACTTAAAATTATGCAACACGTAATATGGGACCCCTCACGTGACTTAAAATGACAGTTCAAAACCTTAATTCAAGATTGAGCACTGCTATATCGCATTTTTTGCATAAATCGATATTTCTTGGGTCACAGGACGTTAATTGGGGAACGGCCAAAAACTTTCCGAGATATTGACCTCAGCAAGCCCAAAAAAATTATTGATTAATTGGGAACTACTTGAAAATTTCACTTTTTTGCACGCGCTTCTTTTCCACCCTGTATAGTACAGTGGCGGTGCATTTAAGTCAGAGCTTTTCTATCAAAATCTGTCATTTCGTTCAGAAATGGCAAGGTTTAAAAAATGACTCTGACTCTGGTTATCTCGAGAACGGATCGTTCTATTTATTTAAAAAAAGATTACCAAAATTCACCTAAAATTCTACTAGGACTGCATAGAAAAAAGCTGAAAGGTAAAATAGCTCTCAGGTTATGTGTAATGGTCGTCTCCTACTAGTTATTGTAAAACTAATAAGCAAGTGGTGTCATAGCAAACCTAACTGATTTAAAATTTGGTTGCATTCAAGAAACAGAAAGGTTATTTAGAGTTATGTACCTTTATTTGTACCTAAACAGCAAATTTCCCATAAGAAAAGTTTTTTAAAATCAAACATGTTGCAAAAGTGCCAAACTTCAAACAGTTTTTACGGTTTTACACAAAACAACAAAAATTGGTGATGGCGGTTTTGCTATGATACCACTCAATTCTCATTTTGCACTGTCTAGAACCCCCAGTATTGAGGGATTGAAGTTTTCTATGCATCTTAAACATATGGCTTAATTTTTAACTATACAGTGAGTAAGGTTTAAGAAGAGCTGGTAATTTGAACTAAAAATTAGAGTTTTAATTACTTTAATGCCTGGAAATTACGTTTTACTGAAATGTTTGTCTTTATGATGCTTTTCTATATGCCACCCTGTTTTGCTCCCTGTTTTGAGAAACTTATCCAGTTTTTGGAAAATGAAAGAAGAGGAGACGTCTGGTAAGCTTCTGTCAGGTACAGGAGCTGGTGCTAAGCGACACGTTTTTCAAGCTTCCTCCGCGTAGGCTAAGAAACCAAGTTGATTTCATCATGATACCAAAACGATATAGAAACGCAATCAAATCAGTGAAAACCTATCCTGAAGCAGACGTTTATTCCGACCATAACCCACTGGTATGCAAAATGGAAGTTAAACTGAGGCTTTTTAAAATAGAGAGACCTAACAATATCAAAATAAACATTAGAAAGCTTCACAATCCTGATATAAAACAACAACTACTACAGTTATCCTTAAGTACTAGTATAAAAGACATAAACAGATCTACAGTGGATGCAATCTGCATGTAGGACAAAATTAAAGACGCCATTGAAGAAACATGCAAAACGTATTTAAAGCAAGACCGTATAAAGAAGAAGGAATGGATGACAGATGAATAACTCGACATGATGGAAGAAAGAAGGAATTACAAGAACAAATATCTAACAAAATACCGAGACATTCATAATAACATAAGAAGAAAAATAAGAGAGGCGATGAGACGAAGGAAAACTGGCTGTCGATGAAATGCAACTATATCGAATAATGTGAAAGAAAATACGACCATAACATGTATAAGAAAGTTAGAGAATTGACAACTAAAATGAAACCAAGCGGCCTACATTCAGGTTTATTGGACGCAGATGAGAGCCTAATATCCGAAAGTTCAGAGCTTATAAACATGTGGAAGACTTACACAGAGCAACTTTTTGATGATATACGTATAAGCGAGTACACACATGACGAAGACGTCTATGGGTCTTCAATTCTACGATCCGAGGTGGAGACAGCCATACGGTCTTTAAAATGTGAAACAAACATCTCCGAAAAGCAGTTTGGCTTTCGTAGCGTACTAGGTACAAGGGAAGCGATCAGGTTCTCATCCAGAGGTGAAGAGATATAAACAAAGACGTACACCTGTGCTTTATCGATTTCTCCAAGGCTTTTGACAATGTCAAGCACGAAAAGCTCATCAAGGTGCTTAGGAACTCTGGCATTGACGGAAAAGATATTCGTATTATAGCTAATATGTATTGGAGTCAAACCGCAAAAACAAAAATAGGCAATTCGCTCAGCGTCGAAATTGCTGTCAGAAAGGGAGTACAGGGGTGCATTCTGTCAACCCTCTTATTCAACCTATACTCTGAATAAATCTTTGGAAAAGCACTGGCGAATTATCAGATGGCATCAAATTAAAAAATTAAAAATTAGATATGCCGACGACGCAGTAATTATAACTACATTCACAAGGACACAAATTAAATGATATTAGCTACTTATCATTTTTCAGATGCGGAACTGGATACTAGAGGTATTATCTTTAATAAGTTATCACAGGTGCAGCCATACGCAGACGACATGGACCTGACATCTATAAAAAACTAACCTTTGTAAGTTTTGCGACTGCCACAAGAAATATAGCAGTCAAATAAATGCAAATAAGATCAGGGCGGATCAGGACAGTATAGCATCAAAGCAGTCGAAAGGGCATAATGCTTGTCAATCGTTGTTATTTTGGGTTGTTGAAATACTTACGTAAGTCGAGCCTCTCGAGAAGCACGAAGATCGTAATCTATAAGACGTTAATTGAACCAGTTTTAATCTATGGCTCGGAAACCTGAACCCTAATAAAAGGAAATGAGACTAAGTAAGAAAAATCCTAAGAAAGTTTTATGGTGCTGTTCAAGAGGATAACGTCTGGAAAAGAAGATATACTTTTGAGCTTTATACCTTATACACAGGGTCAGGAAACAGAGACATAATATCAACAATCAAGATTGGCAGGTTAAGATGGGCAGGACATGTAGCACGTTGTTGTCATAGCGTGCACCCAACGCACAGAATTTTTGAGGCCATACCGCCGGCAGTAGAGCCAGAAGGACCCAGACCAAGGCTGAGATGGAAGGATGGCGTTTCTGAGGATGCTAGAAAAATTGGTGCAGCAGGTCCTTGCCAGAGACCGGAAAGGATGGCGGACGAGGCTAGAGAAAGTCGTAGCACTACTGATGATGATGATGACTCAGCATTTACTCAATTAATAAATAATTAGTGTCAGTTTGGCAACATTACCTTTATGATAACATATTGGCCTCATTCATAACAAAACATCGATTACCAATCGATGACCAATCTTCGGCTGAATGCACTGAAATAAATCGATTACTAAACGATTTTTTCTTATGAGTGCGGCCAATGTAAATATTAAAAAATCAAACATCGGTCAGGAACTTACTGGTACGGTCCCACAACTCGAAAGCTGACCCGATTACAGGATAACCCGAGATGGAGTGGACCCATCGCAACTTTTTCTTAAAAATGTATTTTTTCACGTAAAACGCTATGCAAAGCACTACTAAAACTACATGAAACCACCAAAACATTATGCACCGATGTTAATGCATCGATAACAGCTTATTATTCGACTCTATAGCAAAAATTTGTTTGCGGTGCATGGCATTTAGGGCCGGACTCAGGTTTAGAAAAACGCTATGGACAACCTCTTATTGTGATTTTGTGAAAACAAATTAAGGATTGCAGTCGATGATTTGCTTATAAGTCACTTATATGCAAAAAAACAATTTTGCTATAATATTTCAACATTGGCAAAGGTTTTTAGTAGTACATCCCTTCTTCCTACAAAATCTTCCTACGCAAGATAAAAAGAATTTCCAGAGCGAAAGGTAAAGCCTTTTTTCTGCCTTTGCAAACTTATTGGTACATAATATAAAAGTCAATTATTTCTAAAATTTTTGATAATTTCTCACGACTCTAATTCTTGCCGTCCTATCCTCCGATATTAGTCACAAAGCTATTTAGTAAAAGTAGTAGTAAAATCCTTATTTTTTCAAAATTTACTTAAGTAAGGGGGAAAAAATGCTTAAGTAAGGTGGTCAATTCTAGAATCCCTAGACAATGCAAGGATCGACTCTAGATACTCAAACCTCATCAAACAAATATACTATAATAACGCTTCCAATCGTGTAAAAATAAATGATGAGTTAAAAACCGACAATGTTCCAATCAAAAGAGAAGTAAGGCAAGGAAACACACACGATTTGCCGACGATATTGTGGTCGTTGCCAGCACAGGTGAAGAGCTTAAAAACATGCTTCGGGAGCTTCATCGAGCATCGCTGCAAATTGGACTTGAAGTAAACTTGAACAAAACAGAGATCCTGAGTACAGAAGACATCCAGGTGACTGTTAACGATCAACCCCTGAAGGTTGTCTCGGAATATGTTTACTTAGGCCACAAAATTCAACTTGACAAATAAAATCAATCTTCTGGAATCACAAGAAGAATAGGCCTCTCCTGGGCAGCCTTTGGCAGACTAGGATTTATCCTTAAATCTAGTGAATTTATTATAAATTTGAAAAGAAGAGTGTTTGATGCCTGCGTGATGCCGGTTCTCACATATGGACTAGAGACAATGACAATTACCCGCAAATTTTCCAATAAACTGCAAACCACCCAACGAGCAATGGAGAGTGCTATGATAGGAATCACTCTAAGGGATAGAATCCGCAACGAGAAAATTCGAAGAAGAACTAAAGTGACAGATGTTCTAAGGCTTGTGGCACAACTGAAAGATGGGGTGTTCATATGGCAAGGCAGGACGACCACAGGTGGGCACATATTATACTAGTTTGGCGCTCAAGAGAGACCAAACGGAGCATTGGTAGGTCCCAGAGACGATGGCGGGATGATATCCAGAATGTTGCAGGAAGGAATTGGACCCGGACTGCTAGAAATAGAAAGGTGTTGAGGGATTTGGAAGAGGCCTACATCCAGGAGTGGATAAATACGGGCTGAGAAGAAGACGTGAAAAAAATACAAGGCAAGACGTTAACAGGAACGTCAGGAACGACAATTATCTTTAGTTCAAAAATTTGATTGTTTTTTCTGAAAAATAATTAACACTGTAAAGATTGAAACCAGTGTAGAGGTAATTATTAATCAATCTGGACAATGTCCTGAGATGCAAGAGGATAACATTGGTTTCTATTTATACGGATTTAATAGTGGGGGTTACTACTAACAGTACTAGCAGCAGCAGTACTAGTAGTATAATAGAAGGGTACTAAAAGTAGTAGAAAATAATTTAAATTTCTTAAATAACATCGGTCTAAAATGGGTATAGATCCCAAAATCAACTTATTTAGGCTTTGAACTAGAATCCGAAATAACTTTTAACAGACGTTTGAAAAAGAAATAAACATATTTGTCTTCTAATAGGACTGGACAAAATTTGCTATACCAGATTTATAGTACGGCCCTGAAATTTCCAGTGATCAACAAGTTACGCAAAATACATAGAACGCAGAATGTTTTCTAAATTTTCCTTTACACACGATAAAGAAGATACAGTGTGGAACGTAGGCAAGTGAGGCGAAAGCATAGAAAATTGGGATAAACACAATTTACGTGCACAAGGCGAAATTTGTACGTATGGGCTGACAAAAACCTAGAGTGAAAAAAATCCCTCTAACAGGGCGCAATAGTACTGTCCAAGATATCATTCAAGCTGTACAAAGCGCCATTTTCATCTTCCTCAACTTCAACCTGGATCTAATTATGAGATGAGAAGTTCAAGAATAGCAAGATTGTAGCCTGGTTACTTGTATTTTTAGGTCATGAAGAAGATGCTACCAGCTAGTTACACCGTGTAGATGCGGTTCAAACAATTCATTAATTGCTCGATAGTAGTAGATATTGCGTGATAGTGTGCAGCTAAGCCAGACCCGCAATTTGCAAATTTTTCACACATTGCGCATGTTTTGTTTGCATCGCAATTACTATTTTGTAGTAGCTGCGACAGAATATTGCAGTTTCCGAATCTTTTCAGTTTAACGATTAGAACGTGTCCTAAGGCAAAAGTTCATCTACGACTTAAATCTAAAGCAAGCTCTTTTTTAATCGCATTGGTAGTAATCGTGG
Source organism: Ips typographus (assembly GCF_016097725.1). Lineage (NCBI taxonomy): Eukaryota > Metazoa > Arthropoda > Insecta > Coleoptera > Curculionidae > Ips > Ips typographus. Next base: position 6,468,319 of record NC_138426.1, on the reverse strand, counting down.
TAATGATCGTGGTAAATTGGTAGCGCCTATTATTGTTGCCAGATTCCAGCCTTAAAATCTGGCTGTACTCTGATTTCGCTGTAGCACTGAGTTGCTATAGAAGACGATGTAAATTCTATTCCAATTATGGAAGCACTAATGATGAAATTCAGTGGTTACAAGACCTCAGCCTTATGGGACTTATTCTGCAAGATGACGAAACTCATTGCAATGATCATTTTGCAATACATACGACTTTATTGATTATTGACATTTAAAGCTACAGTTTAATTAAAGTTAGACATACAAAGGCAGTTGAAACAAATCACTTAACTTGTACAAACGCTTATCTAATAAGAACTCTTTTAAACGCGACATGGTTTTACACTGTCAAGCAAGCTGTTGTATAACATTATCCCCAAAAAGCCAAACACCTTTTTTGTGATGAACCACGATGTGTAATGTCATAATAGGGGTTTTGCATCAAATTTATTTTTGGTTAAAACTTTTCTGAACTGCGTATAGATCGTTTAGAAACGTGCCGATAGCCAATTAACAAAAATAGCTGTTTATGATATTGTCACGTTAAGGGGTAGCTCAGAAGAAGGAAACCACAGGTGTACAGGGTGAGTCAACGATAGAGTAAAGTTGATTATTTCACTTGTGTCGAAATTTAGGACAAAATATCGCTTACAAAAGTTTTAGAGAATGTTCAGGTGCATAGTTTAAAATTATTTCTGAGTATACCCGGTGGTCCAATAAAGCGTGGCAAGTATAACTACTTTTTTTTTAATGGAACACCTTGTATATTTATACATATTTGGGTTCTCTATGTTATCATAAACATTTTTTATATAACATGTCCTATGCTTATCTCTAACCGTTTTTGACATATTAATTTTTGAATATAGCAAATTTAAGACTTTGTAGGGCTATAGCTCTCAAACGGATCGAGTCAGAACAAAACGGATTGCATGTTCTTATCTCAACTTTTCATGCCCTATCTAACCGCGGTATTTTTAAATTTGTTATTTTCAAAAAATAATATGTCAAAAACGGTTAGAGATAAGCATAGGACACGTTATATAAAAAATGTTTATAACATAGAGAATCCAAATATCTATAAATATATAGGGTGTTCCATTAAAAAAAAGTATTTATACTTGCCACGCTTTATAGGACCACCCAGTATACTCATACATATTTTTAAACAATTGCTCTTCTTAGTGAGAGTGAATGTAGTGAGATTTGAATAGATTATGTTATAATATGGCTATGACTTTAATTATTGTCAAACAGGTTTTTTAATTAATGCTGTCAACTTCGCGTTGTATTTTACAGAAGATAGTGGTTATGGATAGTGGAAGGTTGCAGAAAAGAAAATATTGTTTAAAAACAAATTTTGCTTCATAACATCCTGTTATGAATCATTGTGAAGTTTTAAAGACTTGAACATACGAACACTTGTATAAGATTTTAAAACCCAGTTTAGCAAAAAGCGACTCAGAAGCCACATTTCCAATCAATACAGTTCCACAGCAATCAAGGTCTTGTTCAGCTAGGTACTTGCACATGGTGCTAATAACCAAGGAAGCATAGCCTTTGTTTTTATGTTCTTCTAAGGTTTGAAGGGCAGTCATTTGTCCTATAATTTTTCTAGTTAATTGATTTAGTTAACTTATACCAGAACGGTTTACCCCAGCAGGAAGGAGCCACCCATGATACCAACAGGTTATTAGCTTTAAGGTATACACCAAACCCTTTGCCGAGTTTCATCCGATCCCGAAACAATGAATCAGATTCAGCACCTGTATACTTCCAATGCTTTAATACAACTGAAAGATCTTTTGGTTCGAGTGCTTTAACATAAACCTTTTCAGGACACCTAAAACGCTTAAAATTTAATTTATATCATCAGATTAGTAATTTTTTTGTTACGGCACATCCAGCTTCAAACCCTTTTCAGCGCTTAGACTCCAAACATTGAAATGTTCAAGCGTTGCGTTATTACAGCCGTACTTTTCACTAATTATAGGCCAAATTTTGTCGTGAAACTGCTCATGGTATCCAAAAATAATCACATAATGATTTTTAAGGTTTGTGAAAAAAGATCGTAGCAGTTTTGAATGTAAAAATCCTTCTATTAGATTTTTAGCCGAAGGGTCTAAAGTGTGCAAAACTATTTCATGAGCGGGTACCTAAAAATGAAAACTGTTAAAAAAACGAAATATAAACTCCTTTTGAACGTTATAAATCACTTCTACGGATATTTCTGTGATTTCTTGGCAAATTCTTATTTTCAATCTAGAAATAATATCACTGAATGAAGAAAAAAGCTTAGGTACCTCGGACATATTATGAGGAACAAAAGCAAATATCACCTTTTAAAGTCTGTACTCCAAGGGAAAGTTTATGGCAGAAGACCACCAGGACGAAAAAGAATATCACGGTTTATAAATTTAAGAACATGGTTCTCAAAAACTACTACCGAGTTCTTTAAAGCAGCCGTGAACAAAGTCATCATATCTAGAACGTTTGCTTCTTCAGTGCCAGCGTGGCAATGGGATATGTCCCAAATGATTGGCGGTCAGCGGAAGTGATCTTTATACCAAAACCCGGTAAAGGGACTACATCGAATCATTCAGACCTATCAGTTTAACGTCCTTCTTCATGAAAACGCTGGAAAGGATGATAGACAAGTGCCTAACAGAGGAAGTCCTCATCAGGACACCGCTGCATAGTAACCAGCATGCATACAGGAAAGGAAGGACGATAGATACGGCCTTCCATGCTCTGGTGCAAAAAGCTGAACAGGGATTACAAGACAAGGAGATCACATTGGTCCTCTTCTTTGATGTGGAGGGGGCATTTGATAAGGCCAGAACAAGCAATATCTGCAACGCTTTCAAATCGAAAAAGGCACCTGTTTCAGTTATAAACTGGGTCGGGAGTGCGACAGCGAGCCGCACGGCCAGTGCCTGAACTGAAACTGTGGAAGAACGGCTGAGGTACGGGGGGGCTGTCCACAGGGCAGTTGCTTTTTCCACCGCCTGTGGTGTCTGGCTATGGACGAACTCCTGAGGCGGCTAGACCGAGAGGGCTTCTACGCGCAAGCCTACACGGACGGCGGCCTAGTTCTCGTCAAAGGGAAATTCTTGAATCTTGGAAAATAATAGAGAGATGGTGCAGCGATGCAGGATTATCAGTTAATCCTAGCAAAACGGAGATCATGCTCTTTACAAAGAGAAGGCAAATGAAGGATTATAGGCCGCCAGTCTTGTACGGAAAGCCTCTTACACTTGTGGGAGAGGTTAAGTACTTGGGCGTAACCTTAGACAGTAAACTCACGTGGAAACTGGGGCCTAAAACTTATGAGGTGGTTATACACGGCTGTTATAAGGCTGCACTGCTCTGTTATGGTTCCTTGGTCTGGTGGCCGGCGGTGGAGAAGGATTTCGTATCCCGGAAACTGGCGGGTTTGCAAAGACTAGCCTGTCTGGCAATAACCGGCGCAATGAGAACGACACCGAGTCTCGCATTAAACGTTCTTCTGGGCCTTCCTGAGTTACTTCTGTGGATACGCAGGAATGGCGCTGCAGAGGATGGAATGCGGCTCTACAAGGTGTAACAACCACCTGCGTCAAGGATATACAAGTATAGCGGCTGCCATGCATCGGGATATTCGAATCCTGGGGGCAAAGGTGATCGCACCTGACGATGATGTAAGACTTAGTTTGAAAGGAAGTCTAAGGTAGAAATCCCAACCAGGGAAAGTTTGGACAGTAGGTCAGTGACTTCTCGAGAAGGGGTGCAAAGCTGGTGCATCGACGGATCAAAGTCTACCAATACGGGATGGTCAGGGGCGGACGTGTACCGACAAGACTCCAACAAGGGGGCATATTTTTCGCAGGGGGGCGGACGACCATCTTTCAGGCGGAATTGTTTCGTCGTGTAATCCTCGAGGTCGCCACAAGCAAGTAAGTTACAGAAGGACGGGAGGGAGTGATCGAGATCTACTCCGACAGTGACACTGTCCTAAAGGCACTTTGTTGTGCCAGGAAGGGTAACAGACTGATTCAGGAATGCTGGGATGCCCTTTACAAAGTGGCAGAGCAGAAGCAGGTAAACCTAGTGTGGATTCCGGCACATATGGGGTTTGCAGGAAACGAGCGGGCCGATGCACTGGTCCGGCTCGGGTCTTCTGAGAGTCCAATAACTGCCGAACCTCACATAGGATTAAGCAACAGACAGGTAGCAAGCGCACTAAGTGACTGGGAGCTTGAAGGTACCACAAAGATGAGGAGAAAGGCGGAAGGGTGCAGACAAGCCAAGGAATTGATTGGAATCCCAAGCGACGCCAAGGCAAAATCCAATGTCAAGGAGTCGCTGGGCCTTAAAAACGCTAGTTGCGATTCTAACAGGCCACTGTGGCCTAAACAGACATTTGCATCTACTAGGAATTGGTGATAGCCCTGTTTGTTCACATGTGGAACGGCGGAGAATTCATATCACTTATTAGGAGTCTGCCATCGCTGGTCGTCTACCAAAAGGCGCTTTCTTGGAGTCTCCACACTCTCCTGCAGGGAACTGTCTTTCTTGGAGTGGGGACGGATCCTTGCCTTCGTCAAGGAGATGGGACGTCTGGGTGGCGTAGTGTGGTAAGGTGGGGAGGGTTTGAGGGGAAACGGCGAAAAGGGCCTTCAGGCCTACTCGCTGGACCTTTTAGGGTCCCACCGCATTATTAGTACTACTACTACTAGGACGTTTGCTACGTACACCTTTTCAACGATGGCAAATTATGGTTAAATATTAGTTTTGGTATCTGATATTTTAACCATTAATGAAGTACCCAAAATTCAATGCTGTCAAGACGACAGAGTCAATTGACAAAGTTCCTCTCGTCGGCAGGCGCCAAATATTCCTAAAATCGTAATTACCTTCATCAGAAGATATTTATCATATACTAATTAATTTAGTCCCTAGTCAATATCTTTGATTTTTTAGTTGATAACCTTCTCCTTGGAGCTTTAAATACGCGATGAGTTTAAAATGCGTATCGTATCAGCGTCGTTTATTTCTTCTATATTCTTGCATTTTTTAACCTCGAAATGATAATCAAAAAAAGTTTCCATTAAAAAACTCACATACAACAATGGTTGTCAGGTTTTATTGACTAGTGTTGATACTCTCATACACAATGCAATTTGAAACTATCTGCTTCCAATTTATAAAAAAAAAATAATTACTGCTTCTTTCTTTCTTAATTTTGTTATTTAACAAGTTTGCAGAAAAAATATTGTAGGGTATTCGTATGAATAGTTCTATTAAGGCACTTAAAATAATAATAATAATAATACCTCGCTTCGCTTGTCCTGCAAACTTTCCCATGCGTGCCTTAAAAATTCACTTTTAACACTAATATCATCATTTCGTTTTTGGCCATAAAAACTCATGTTTCTCGAAAACAGGAAAAAAAGAGCAATGAACCAAAAGAACCCTTTTCATAAAAATTAATTGGTGCTCTCGAATTTGCTGTAAAATTTGAAATATTTCTGGAAGCGTAAAAGTTAGGGTCAGGTAAGGGGATTGACTTAAAAATGTGAATATCGCACTGTATAACAAAGCAAGTAAAAACAGTATTAAAAATAAACAAAACAAAACTTTTGATAACCTCACCGGCATACTTGCGATAAAAGTACCATCTTCTCGCCAGCAACTATGGGGGGAATATACTTTAACAAATCCTGGTAATTGTCCTTCTAGCGCTTTAACACAATTTCGCAGGAAACTGTAAATGTACGGCAGTTGCTTTTTGTGATCTACGTACATCTTTTCCAACTTTTTAACATCTTCGAGACTTAATTCTTCCAAGACGTCACTATGACTAGTATCCATACTGAGATATGACTTAAATTTATACTGAGAAATGTTGGAAATCAGAACTTATGCACAGGGTTTCAATTTCGATAAGAGCTGATTGGGGCAGTTCTATGCGATTTATAAGGGAAAATATGTAATAAACTAAACAAGCAAATAAAATTATCAAATTAATATTAGATAAGTTAATTAAAATCTGTACAGTATTATAGTAATATTTACTATCCTCCAAAAGCAAGGTCGATGCATATATCGGCAAATTTATTTAAGCATTACTCGTACAAATTACGTATCTAATTTACATAATGCGATAATTTTCTAAATAATTTAACAAAAATGGTTTTCTGCGAATAAAACAAAATGTATTGGATTAAAGTGTAAGAGAGTAGAGTACAAATATGTGTAATAAATCATATAAGGCATCAATTAAAAATAACAACGTATCAATTGATGTTATTTGTCGTTGGACAGACAGACACCCTAAACAATAATTATAATAATTCAATGTAAAAAAAGTACGAAAAATCGTTTTTACTCTCAAGATAGGTTCACAGATAACTGAGATACGTGAATATCTCAAAATTTTCCACTGTGTCTTTTAAAGACCATTTAAAAAAATTATATTCTTATTTGCAGTTAATCCAAGTATTGATCTGACGTCGTCCTTGATCTGACGAATTCGAGTGCTGATGATGACCTAAAGGGCCGAAACCGGTTCATAAAGGATTAATAAACATTTGCACGTAGCATACGCTTTTTACTAAACCACCCTGTGAAACTTAACAATAAATTAAGTTATTTAAGCGAAATACTTATTTTAGACAGTTTTTTATAAGTTAACTCAAACAGAAACACTAAACTGGCAATTAAACATCCAAAAATGAGGACACCGAAAGCTCCCTGTACGTGCAGCAGCTTTAGCTGGACGATCTCATGGACTTTCTGCCGATATCGGATGGCTTTCTGAACGTTCTGATCCATGTACTGAGTAGCAGCCTCATTCTGCCAAAATAGAATCAAACCAGCCTCGAACGTTCTCAACACGAACATGTCCACCTGATCCAACAACACTGAGCTTTTCCTCAACATCAGAACGCACAGTTCAAAGTAAAAATCTGTGGTCATAAGATGATAGTTCTGAATGATGTCGTCTTTGATGTATGGGCCTATGGCGTAGTTTCCTAAGCCAATTTAAAGAAGCGGTTAGCACTAAAATTATAGTGCAACTTGCTAAGTTATTTACCGTTAAGCAACCTTTCAATCGCGAAAGCATGATCTCCTTGTTTGGTTAGTTCTCTCAATCTGATGTCAGAAGGGAGGGCCTTGAACTTTGACACTAATGCTTTAAGTTTTGGCTGCAAAAATGTAGACTGTTACATGTAGAATATATGAAAACGTAGAGTCAAACCTACTTCAGTTGAGTTTTCTATAGACATTATCCAGCCATCGCTAATGCCACTCCACATCAAGTCTTTGGCTAAAAAGTCATGAATTGTATTTACAGGAGCCTCAAATTTGGGAATTGTCATGATTGTGGCCAAACCGCTGTTGTATGATGTGCTGAAATAAGTATTCGATATAGGTAACTAAACAGTCGCGTTGTGGTGTCTCGTCAAATAGCCCTTATTTACAGTCATCCTTGTCATATTAACGAGCAATAAACCAAAAGTAGTCTGCACTCCATGTGATAGAGCTGATGAAACGACTCATAAATATTATAGACTGTTAGTCGATTTTTCAAGTACCTGAGCACCGTCGCAGTAAAAAACACCATCCCCATCAAATATTTACCAGACAAATACTGGTTGAACTCTTTAGTAGACACAGGCTGCATTATAAAGGGTTTGGCTATAGAAGTCAAAGACAATCCCAATATTTCCCAGTTATTATACTGAGTTAAAGGGTTCTTAGTAACCTTCTCTTTCAACAAACCCATAACAAACAAAGTTGCTAAATATAATAAAAAAGAGATCAATACAGCAATCCAGGTTTGGTGGGCGTAAACATGGACCGGGGTCAACCAAGCATCAGCCAGCCTAAAATAACTCGACTAATGTAAGTTGTAACACTTGTTTTTCAATAAACTTACTTGGGAGCCGGTACTAAGCAAGTAATTCCTGACCTGACAGTGATTTTGGAATAATCTAAATACTTGGCAGGGGTCTCCCATCTGTAGAGAGCACCTGTAAAGTTACAAGTTCTAGATCAAAACTGCAATGCACCGATAAAGTTTTCAGACACGCTTGTCTGGAGACTTAGACGAGCCTGTTTCGATCTTGCTGTAATCTTTTGTGTACTTTTTAGAAAAAGGAAACAACCGTGACAGAAAGACGAACTGTGAAACAGAACCAGAATATCTGTAACCCGGTAATCGATAACAAGGAGGGAAGTGGACTACTAATTCCCGTTGATAAAAAGGAGGTTTGCAGGAATATTTCCCTCATGTGTTAAATGTCCCATATGAGCAGTGCATTTTCACCAGAATGACAGCGAATATTTCCCTCATGTGTTAAATGTCCCATATGAGCAGTGCATTTTCACCAGAATGACAGCGACAATTCCACTCATGTACAAAAAATGCCATATATACGTCATCAAAACACGGTTTGCTATCGGCTAATAAGGAAGGAAGAGAGTTTGCTAGCGGATAAAAAAATCGGATAAATTTTGCTGTTGATTTCATCGTTTCCATGGATTTCCACTACACTTCTATTGTTGCAATGTCTCACCTTGAGATTTTTGCTGGCACTGTCAGTTTTGATGTTTGTTCGTTTTGTTTTGGTTATGGCTCGCTTCGGACCATTGCTTCGGACACAGTTCTAAGGCAGAAATTCAAAAAAAAGTTGAAAAATTGATTCCTGCCAATACAAGGAAGTCCCAGTCTTCAATATGGAAACAATTTAAAAAAACGTCAGTTTTGTGAAGAAAGGCAGTTCGAACTGGAGACACAGCAATCAGTAGACGATATTGCACTTATACTCATGGATGGGGGATTTAATATGAAAAAAAAAACGGCGATGATTATAAGGAGTACGTAGTAAAAACCATATGGAATACAACAGCAAAACTTCTGCAAATGAGATATCTAGAAAGGTACCGTGTTACTTTTAATCCTTTTACTGATCCTGGTTTCAAAAAGTCTCGCGACGCACGTGATTCTAAACGAAAGAAGCTGCAAAGTTCTGTCGCATTAACTAAGAGTGAAATCGACAAAATGGCGTTAATATGGAATGAAGACACACCAATAGGCCTATTAAAAATATTTTACCATGTTGTCGCATACGAGCTAGCATGGCGCGGAGGCGAAGCTGCTAATTGTAAAGTGTTTTATTTCAAGGAGGAAAGGTTTAATAATGGAGACTTGACTGGCCGCATCGAGTACAATTCAGTGTTTTCAAAAACTTGTCAAGGTGGCTCAAAACAATGTTGCGACAGTAAATGGTTAGTAAAGAACAAAGAAAATCCTTCTATTTGTCCAGTAAGATTATTTTACAAAATTTTATCACGCAGAGAAAATCATATTTTAAGTGACAGATTCTTCTTAACTCCAAATCCGTTCTGGCAAAGTAACACGTCAAAAGGTTGGTACAAGAATGTTCCTATAGGAGTTAACGAAATACTCAAGTGGACAAAAACCTCCGCCGAAAAAATTGGTTTGGACATTAAAAGAAGAAAGATAACTAATCATTCTCACCGCTCGAGTGCGGTGTCAAATTTAGCAAAGGCCGGTGTTAGTGAACAAAATTTAATCAAAATTACTGGGCACTCCTCAGCAAGTTCCATAAAACCTTATTTACAACTTCACACTGATCATCATTTAAACCTTGTATCCAGTCTCCGAGAGCATTCTGAAAACTTTGATGCACCTATACAACCATCATCGAAGAATCTATTTCAGTTACATCAACAATCAAGTGCTACAGTTACAAAAGAATCTACATCGATCCTAGAAAGTAGCCTTCAAGGTGAAAGTGCAAGAAAGAATTGTGTTTTTAATAACTGCGTTTTTAATAATTGTTCTTTTTAATGTGTAGTGTTTTTATTTGTTTAAATACTCTTTTCTAATAAAATTGTTGTATTACCTTATATTTCAGAATTATATTCATGGAATTGTCGTATCAAATACCATTCGAGCTCAGATTTTGGGCAGGATAATTTTTCCGCTTGTCTTCTCATACTTTCTTTATGGTACAAAACTCGACTTGTTTGGCAAAATCACTCGAGCTACGCTCTCGTGATTTAGTTACAACAGGTCTCGTGCAGTTACACCAAAAAGAAAGTGTTCTAAGACAAGCACAAAAATTATCCGGCTAAATCTGTGCTCTTGTGGTATTGCCCCCGAATATTTCCCTCATGTGTTAAATGTCCCATATGAGCAGTGCATTTTCACCAAAATGACAGCGATAATTGCATTCTAAAGTGATAATTGCATTTCGATAATTGCACTGTACGTATCTATAACGACTGCATTGTTGTAGAGCCTATTGCTAGTACACTAATTGTTGTCCTTGCGCAGTTTTTTGACTTTTTATAACCAAACAATGTCAAACCCGATGTCAATAAAAATTAATGAACGGTTTGGAACTTGCTCATTGAGCTCCATTGAGCAATCTATAGTTGCAGCAAAACCAAAAAATTTTCTTTATTCGGGAAATATTCCCCAAAATTACATTCGTGCCTTAAAAATGACCTGATAATTCTGCGTTCAAACCTGTTATCTTTGCAAACTGCATTCGGTCATTTTCATATTTTTTTCTAAAAAAGCCCTCCACCTTTGGTGTCGGGCTCTTTCGCCAAAAAAATATGAAAACAAACTCATGCAGTTAAGAGATAACAAGTTTTCATGCAAAATTATCGGTAATTTTTATGCACTCGTGCAATTACCCCCGATAATTGCATTCTAAAGTGATAATTGCATTTCGATAATTGCACTGTACGTATCTATAACGACTGCATTGTTGTAGAGCCTATTGCTAGTACACTGCTGGTTGTCCATGCGCAGTTTTTTGACTTTTTAAAACCAAAAAATGTCAAACGCGATGTCAACAATAATAATTAATAAACGGTTTGGAAGTTGCTCATTGAGCTCCATTGAGCAATCTATAGTTGCAGCAAAATCAAAACATTTTCTTTATTCGAGAAATATTCCCCAAAATTACATTCGTGCCTTAAAAATGACCTGATAATTCTGCGTTCAAACTTGTTATCTTTGCAAACTGCATTCGGTCATTTTCATATTTTTTTCTAAAAAAACCCTCCACCTTCGGTGTCGGGCTCTTTCGCCAAAAAAATATGAAAACAAACTCATGCAGTTAAGAGATAACAAGTTTTCATGCAAAATTATCGGTAATTTTTATGCACTCGTGCAATTACCCCCGAAAAGTTTATAAAGGAATGTCAAGCTACAGACAAAATGTATCCGATAAAATTTGATGTCTTGTCATATTTTACAGAGTGCTAAAATAAATGCGTCAAATTTCAGAATTTGATAGTAATGATGCAGTGGTTTTGTTACGAACATACAGGGTGTTTAAATAAAAAAAAAGCTAAAAAAAATTGTGAACCAAAAATATCTTTAAAATGCAAGGAACAAGCGGTACCGTACCATTTTTCCACATTCAAACCTGCTGTTTTGATGACAGTTAATGTCTACTAAAGAAAAATTCCCTATTGGAGGACAAATTTCAAAATAACGGCCCTTTTCAGCGCCCCCTAGCAACCTAATCGTAAATAACCGAAAGTACACTGTATCTTACGGTTTACTCTATCTATTCACTCCTATGCACTTTTCCTAGTAGTAGTTCTTCAAATAAGGGTTGTTGGCCATTACAAAAAAAAATGTGCAATTCAAGAAAAATTTTCAAAATAACGGTGGTTTTCAGCGCCCCTTAGCGGCTTAACCGTTAAAGTAACGGTATTTTGCGACGTTGTCAAATTTATTTAACCGTTTACTCAACACAGCTTAAGGTTATTTGGGACCTTGCCAAATTTAATTTATTTAACCACTTTTCCTAAACTGATTTTAAGGTTTTTTTGCAACGTTGCCGAACGTTATTTAACCACTTTGTCAAGAGGTTTTTTTATGGGTATTATGTAACGTTGCCAGTTTTATTAAACCATTTACCCAACACTGCTTTTACAAGGATTTAGCGACGTTGCCAAATTTATTTAACCACTTTTTCAAGTGGATTTTTTTAACGGTATTTTGCAACTTTGCCAAATTTATTTAATCATTTACCCAACACTGCTTTTACAGGTATTTTGCGACGTTGCCAAATTTATTTAACCACTTTTTCAAGAGGGTTTTTAGGGGTACTATGCAAAGTTGCCAAATTTTTTAAACCGTTTACCCAACACTGCTTTTAAAGGTATTTTGTTACGTTGTCAAATTTATTTAACCACATTTTCTAGTGGTTTTTTTAAGGGTATTTTGCGACATTGCCAAATTTATTCAACCATTTTACCTGTCTTGTCATGTAACACTGTCTTTAATGGTATTTTGCTGGCCAAATTTGCTTAATACGTTCAATTATTTCCATAAATTTTGGTGCTTTTGAAAACAATTGTTTAATTTATTACAAAAATTGCCATTTTTTTCTTAAATTTTTTGTGTATGCTCGTAGCAATACGACTTTGGGTCGAAGTTTATATAGAAAACTTGGGTTATTTTCTGATGCACTATTAAGCCCTGAAATTGACGCATTTATCGTAAAACTCCCTGTATATGATAATACATATAACGGTATCTCTTGCACTTTTAACAAAGTTTCCAAATAACAAAATCAATACCTGCGGCAATATCGGCATGGTCCTGGACCACATTACCCATCATCCCAGTCCCAGACCAGTTACTCCAAACTGCGCCCCAGAAATCCTGCTCGTTGATCACAGGAACCAAAGTGGTATTCAGGTATTCTGCCAGGGTTGCGATCAGTTTCATTTCGGATCCCAAGTACTTGTACGAGTTTAAGCCTTCCTTTTCTGTACGTTATCCTGTTTTTACAGATTTTCAGAATATGAATAACTTACCGAAAATTACGTAAGGTTCATAAAAGAACATTGCAACCCGTAAAAGTCTTCTCATTTGGTTGGTTAACTTGTCTGGAAAAAGATCTTGGTTTCTCAGGAAGCTGTGATTGTTGGAAAACCACTGGTCTAACATGTAAGGCTTCGAACCTTGACTGCCCACATATTGGTGGGTCCATAACGTGTAATTACTCGCCAGTACCACAAGCAAATCAGCCACGTAGTTTAGTTCAGTGGTTCTGAAAATATCTACCCAGTTTTCGGTTTGAGAGTAATGGATGAACACGTAACGTCTTTTGTTGAACCGATCTGGATGAAGCTTGATTTCCTGTTCCAGTTTCTGGAATGTTCCAACAGGGTCCTGGACGTGAACCACCATATCCTGACACCCAATATGGTTAAACAGGTTCCTGGTATGGTTCATTGTGAGCCACAGCAATGGAGTGTTGGTCTGAATGACTAAACCACTCACATTGTCCTGGACAACAGCAATACAGGATGATTTTGCAAAATACTGAGTCAAAATTATTTTGATTAGAACATCCATGTGCGTCATTATGAAATCAACTCACATAAATGCTCTCTATAAGAACAGTTTTGTTCTAAGCACCAGCCTTTATTATAAATTCTCTTTGTAGTTCACGTATTATGGGCAAGGAATTAGTTTATTGTCGTTTGGCCGCTTTGTTGCGGTATTATTAACCATCCTGCCCACTTAGCATGGACGATTACTTTAATATTCATAATCTTTGCAACGTTTGCGGTTAGACAGAGTGCCGTTAAAAATAGATGAGAAGGAAGATCGAAACTCCACGAATTTATTCATATCTATCTGAAGATCATTATTTCCATCTCCATTTTTGTTTATTGTGTAATTGTGAACGTCAATTTGCGGTGATATTTCGGTTAAAGTGTGAATTGTCCGTTTCAGTTTGGGGTGTTTATTCGACTCCCATTTTGTGAACTCGTCTTTTCCACTGAAGCCATCAAACTAAAAACACCATTTTATAACCAAGTTTGATTGGTAAGGCACGTTTTGGACATTTAACTTCATCTTTAATGAGCCGAAACAAAGCTAAAGTGGTTTTATTCTGTGATTTTTTAGAGTAGTTGGGTATTAGCTAAATTTTTAAACGCAAATTTAAAGTCTTGGTTTTTCATAGCATAGTCTTGTTCAGTTATGTCAACTTTACCATGTTTGGAGCTCGTTTCAATTGTTTAACTCATTGAGTATTGTCAGCTCTTATCTCGTATTCAGTAAGCATCAAGTGGTAAAGTCTTCCTTCCTTCCTGAATCCCCTATCTAACTAGGGGAATATGGCTTCTGCTCCTTTGATGGGGCAATTTGCCAGGGGTTTTCTTTCAGCCTAGGATTTGTCTGACTCTAGGCCATCCCCAGGCAGGCCTCTTGGTGCTTCGGTATACAAATCAATTGGTTGTATTGTGTGGTTTCTGAGCTTTACTTCCTCCTTGATATGGGCGGTGCGTACGGTGCTGAGAAAGACAACACAACAAAGGAGGACAACACAACTACTGGCTGAGAGTAAAATGGGTCCAGAAACCTTATCTACAAACAATATAGGAAAAGCATCTAAGATCAGTTGTCTATAGTCATACTATCTTAATCCCTAGATCTCTATAACAATCAAATCAGTTTAAGTACAAATATATGTGTTTCTTTTTGCAATAATGGCACTTTTTATATCTTTGGCCACTAATTCGCTTTTTGAAACAATTTTCAGCAGAATGTCCTGTTTTATGGCAGTAATTGTAAGTTTTCTTTACTTCACTTGTAGGTTTACTAGTTTTGTAAGTATTTGTTTTGCTTACCCCTACTAAAGCAGTACTTGCCTCCATGGATTTCATTCGTTCTTCCTCTAGAAACAGTCTGGAAATCTACTGATCTAAAGTTTGGTTTTCTCTACTGACTGATTCCCAAGCGGATCTAAAATGTCTTTACTGCTCAGGTAGATACATTAAGAGCTTTGTGATATACATATTATCTGAGATGTCCTCACCAGCTTGTTTTAATTTGTTTAGCACTTCATCCAATTTAGAGATAGAGTTTTCAGCTATGGTTTCTTCATTGAAATCCAAAGTAAAAAACTTTTGCTGCGACAAGTGAATGCTCACCACAGATTCCTTCTCATACACAGTTTTTAATTTTGTCCACATCTGTTCAGATGTCTCACAAGACATTAGGTGAGTTATTGGACCTTCATCCATCCTGGTGACAATTATTTCTTGTGCAACGGCATCACTTCTAATCCATTGTCGATTTTCTCCGGTTCTAATATGGGCTTTGCATCCACATCATTCACAATCCCATATAAACCTCGACTTTTAAAAAATGACTGCAGTCTGGAACTTCCAAATAGCCCAATTTTCGGCTCCGGTTAATTTTAAGGTTGCAGATAAATTTTGTTGTGCCATTTTTGAGTCACGAAGGAAATAAAATGTAATAAAAATAAAATGTATTTCACTTGAACGGAAACATTAAAATTGTGGAATACGGTTAAAGTGCAACTGCACTAATGAGGCAATAGCTAAACTATGCACCGGAGTGTGACCGGACGCTGGGTTGCAAAATATGCGAAATATTTCCAAGTACCTAGGATCAAAGGTCGTCACGAGTTGTCGGCTAGAGGAGACCAGGTCTGGGAGTTTCTGATTGGTGGAACTAGGATTTGAATTGTTGGAAGAAAAGGGTTAACCGCCCTATTGAAGTTAGTTCGAAAGAGTCCGAAATATCGGGAGTACAGTCTTCCCAGTCTTGTCCAGACAACCAGTTCTGTCCAGTTTCGCCGTGCACCGAGAGAGACGATCAGAGCCGGTAGAGCCCAGCCAGAAGACTCGGCTTGCACCACAAAATGAAGTCGTCCCGAAGTTGATAAACATAGATTAACACACTTGATAAACCAACATTTCGCATAGGCAAACAAAATCCAAATGTCAACCTGACACAAGTGATAAAACAACAAAAACACTTATACAGGTCCAAAATAAAACAAGCAAAAATTAATTTTTTTACTAGCAACATTGAAAACAACAAACTCAAAGACAACGACACTCTCCCCAAATGAACTCAATACGTTTTTTGCCAATATATCGGACACTATTTCAACCAATCTTCAGAGGTCCGGGGCTGATCCCACACACATCACCTCAAAAATCATACACAACAACCATACCTTATTCTTAGCACCTGAGTCTCCTACAGGTGTTATGACAATCCTGAAGAGCTTAAGCGCCAGCACAGCTAAAGATTTATTTGGCCTCAGTAACAAAATTCTAAAACAGCTCTCTGAAGGTCTCGCACTGCCCCTCTCCATTATCATAAACAAATGTTACATCTCTGGGAGTTTCCCAAGTAAACTAAAAACTAGTAGAGTAATCCCCATCTTCAAAAAAAGTGATGAAAACGACCCAAGTAACCACAGACCTATTTCCTTAGTCCCGGTTCTATCTAAGCCCATCGAAATCAGCCTAAACAATCGCCTGACCGCTTTCCTGGAGAGAAATAATCTCCTCTCGGCGCGTCAGTTTGGCTTTCGGAAAAGAAGATCCACCGCGGACGCGTTGAGGGCTCTGGTGGGCCACATAGTTGAGCGGTTCGGGGGGGGTAATCTGTGTTGGCGATCTTCTGCGACCTCTCGAAGGCGTTTGAATGTGTGTCACATCGGATCCTACTTAGCAAACTTGTATACTATGGCTTTAGGGGTAACTCGCTACAACTTATTCAGTCATACTTTTCAGACCGCTTCCAACTGGTCGATATCGCGGGCATCAGGTCGGAGGCTCTCCGTGTAAGCGCAGGTGTCCCGCAAGGGTCTATACTCGGACCCCTATTATTCATCTTGTCTTGTATGTAAATGAACTACCTTCCCATCTCTCAAATCTGACATCGGTTCAATATGCAGATGACACAACCCTTCTTGACCATAATTGTAACACTGCTCAACTCCACGTGGTAGCTGCCGCCACTCTTAGGAAACTAAACACCTATTTTGCTGACATCAATCTATGCCTCAACCTCGAAAAAACAGAAACTGCCATATTCTCTTTGAAAGAAAAAAGATGAAGGTAAATCGTTCAATTTTTTAGTAGTAATCCTTGACAGCAGGTTGACCTGGAAACGTGGTGTTTCCATCACCCAATTGACAAAAAACCTCTCTTCGACCCTATTTCTCCTCCGCAGAATCTCACACACCACTCCAATAGAACTCTCCTGCACAGCATACATGGGTCTTTTCCAGTCCAAACTATCATATGGCCTATTATTCTGGGGAAATTCGACAGATTGGCCAAAGGTTACACAAAAAAGCCATAAGAATTATGGGAAAACTAGAGTCCTTGGACAGCTGCAGAACCTCTTTTCAAGATCTCCGAATCCTAACCTTACCAGGCCTATACATATACCAATGTTTGGCACATGTGAAATCCACAATATCAGAACAGTAAGCAGCAGACATCATTATACCACAAGACACGGTGAAAACTTATTAACACAAAGACACAGACTTACCATAACCGACAAGAGCTACATCAATATTGTCACGAATAACATAAATTGCACTATGTTCCGTTACCTAGTCGGGCCCCGGTCTCCCCTAGTGCACTGTCTGAATCAGCAAGACCGGCAAATTGGGGTCACGATGTGGGTATTTAATCAGCGTCTCAAGCCATCGAGGATTACCGAACTCTGGGGTCATCCCCAGAGGGAGGTCACGAGCGACAGTCCGAACTTTCTAGTGCCCGGACGGCTCGTTACACTTGGACGGCTTGGCGACACTTCAGAAGGGCTTACGCACCTACCACTAGACGTACACACCCACACACCCCCTCTTGGTCAGTGTTCACTGCCTAATAAAGAAGACATACTTAAGCTACGATCTTGTTTCTCTTCCTACGCTACCCCCAAAACGTGACAATATCAGCATCAAACTGTACAACTCCCTGCCCAATGAACTAAAAACTTAGCCCTATGCTACATTTAAAACAAAAGTAAAACAACTACTTTTAGATCTGTCCTTACTCCTTAGATGAATTTTATATTAGCAATAGTTACACCATATAGGTAATGTTATAGTTATGCTGTATATTGTGTAATTTGTAACGTATATGTGTAACCTTTGACAAGGCTAAACACAGCGATGCTGTGTACTTGAGCAAATAAAACATTTATTATTATTATTATTTCGTCAATTAGTTTTAACTGTTATTTAGTTATTAAATTATATTTTTCTACCAAGCGGTTTGATTCTACCTCTGAAACAAGATCTCGGTAAAGGCGCTTATTAAAGTAATAAACGCACGTCTCGTTTAACTTGTTGGGCCAAAAGGGCTTTACAATTTAAACGTGACAATATTACTACAAGGCTTAACTTTACCAAAACACACACAACTTGTTAATTTTTTTTTATTGACAACTTATCTTTCTTGTCATATGTCACTTTTGTAACTAGAAATGGGTTCGTTATTGTACTACAACAATAACTATTAATGTATAGGCACTTAATTAGTTCAGTTTAATTTATCTCTCAGCTAATCCACCTCAATAGTTCCACCCTGTATAGTAGAGAAAAGAAATTGCATTCCTAAATTGTAAATTTTCTATTTTGGGGGAAATGAAAAAGAATAATAGAACCTATCAAAATAAAAATCAATTTATTTTTTAACGACAAACAATCAACAAAGTTTAAATTGATTAACAAACACCACACACAAATCCCAAAAAAGATCAGTCATCGGTTATCTCAATAGTGTCGACGATTTCATCGATGATGCTAATAATATTGTCAAGTCTTTCGGTAGCCTTTTTGAATTTTTCTACGAACTTTATTTTCGCTTTGTCTGTTTCCGAATCACCTACTTGACCTGACGTAGCATCCAGACTCTCTGATGTTCCGTAATTTTCTAGAGAATAAAAAAACACTAAAGAACATCCACAATACTGAAAAAGTGTTACCTTTATCAAATCTGAGTTCTTCTCTCTGTATCATGGCAATAGCGGTAGGATCCATAGCATTAACCAATTCCAATTTGATGGTCTCACTTAAACGAGTTTTCACATAATCCTTGTTGATTATGATTGGGTTATTGTCGATTATTTCGATTATTTGCTTCTCGATCTTCGATATTTCTTCGTAAATTTGCACAGGCTCGTCTTGACTCGACTTCTTCTGAGTCTCGACAGACTGCTCTTCGTTTATTTTCTTCCTTCGGTACTTTTGAATAATTTTCTTTATGTTCTGCTTCACGCGCAAGTGGTTTGTTTCACTTTCGAGTGGCTGCTCCTCTTCTCTCGCTTGTTCTTCTTCTGCCCGTTTAATTGTTTTATGTCGTTTGGGACTTGTTTCTGTATTAGTTTCATCATCAGGAGCGGCAATTTTTTTTAATTTTGACTTTGGAGGTCTCAAGTTATTATGCTCAGAACTATCTTGAATTGAAGTTGGAGGTGGAAGTGTGAGTTGACTTTCCTCACTTAACTCTTTAACTTTAACTCTTTTTGGCTTTTTCGATCTAATTTTAAACTCAGTAGTTTCCTTCTGAGGTATTTCTTCTTCACTGAGTTGATCATCAACATTTTCGGTGATGGGAATTTCTGTTATCACACTTTTAGCTTTTTTAATTTTCTTTCTTCTAGTTATCACTATATTTTCCTTTTCTTGGATTTCTACGGGCTGAAAATCTATTTCAGACTCACTTGTGCCTCTAGACTCGTCGGGGATATCATCCAGAGCCAATTCGGGCTCTTCAACACTTAAATCCGGAAAAACTAAAGGCGTTTCAAAACTATTTTCTAGAAACTCAACAGATTCTACAGCCTCTATTGTCTGAGGTTCAATTTCTATGTCTTGTTTCGTCTCTTTTGACTTCTCAATAAATTCTTCTGCAGGTAATTCTGCGGATTCACTGTCAGGCATGTCCTGAACCACATAAACAGAAGGGTTTTTCTCCAAAGTGGTTCCTTTCATAGCCAAAACTTCCTTATAATTATCCCTTCGCTTTAGAATAAATAAAACTGGTTTTGTTTTAATTTTTACTGGTGGTACCGTTAAGTAGTTAAAGGCGATTTGATGAAAGGAGTCGATACTGTCAATTATATCGTGAGTGGCTGTCAAAACTTTTAAATTTGAGGCGTATTTGCTTTTAGCCTCCTCGATTAAATGTGTGAACTTAAATATTTCCACATCGGTGGTTTTAAGGTTTTCAGTTTTGTCGTAGCTACAATGGAAATAACAGAATGGTTTAATGCAAACTCACAAATGGTGTGAAAAGCTAAAGCACCAGAAGATAATACATTTACGCCCTAAACTAAATTGCTCACGAAAGATTGATGCAGCAAAATTTTATTCCTCAGCTGAACTTAATAAACTAAAAAGGTTTTCTCCACAACATTCCATGATGATTTTTCCTGGGAGACTCTTTCGAGTCTTTAATTCAGTAGTTTTCTGGTGCTTTCTGCATCCTTATGCCATTGATCATTCCTGATTCATCTGCCTTTTGGGATGGTTTCTCATCCCAGGGACAAAAGAGTGCCCTTACCTCAGTTTGTTCTTCCACCCTCCGAGAGGCTGTTGACATACTGAGGGGTACTGTTTATTCCGACAGAAATTCGGTGGTCATTGCTTCCGTTGGTTCTCTAGCAGGGACTGGGATCACTCACAGGAGATAAAACATAGAATTGAAATAGCGAGAAGTACGTTTATGCAGATCAGACCGCTCCTGTCAGGTCGAGATCTGAATCTGCCTCTAAAGAAGAGAATAGTCATGTGTTATATATACTCCACTCTTCTGTACGGTGTGGAGGCTTGGACGCTGTCAGATGCTATGGAAAAAAAGCTGCAAGCTTTTGAAATGTTGATTTTCAGAAGAATTTTTAGAATCTCTTGGATAGAAAGAATTACAAACGAAGAAGTACTCCGAAAAATGGGATGTGAGCCTGAAATCATGCTTACTGTGAAGCGTAGAAAATTAGAGTATTTTGGCCATATCACGAGAAATTACAAATACAGAATTCTCCAAAACATAATCCAAGGCAAAGTTGATGGACGACGAGGGTCTGGAAGAAGAAGAATTTCATGGCTGGCTAACCTGCGAAAATGGTTTGGAGCAACATCTACTGAATTGTTCCGATGAGCAGCCAATAAGACTCGCATAGCCATGATGATAGCCAACGTCCGTAATGGGATAGGGCAATAGAAGAAGAAGAAAAAGGTTTTGAAGGTTTCTTCTAGAATCAGGGCCGAAGAGTGATATTGAATAAAAAAAATTGTTATGGATATACAAGGTAAAGAAAAATGCAAAATTGTTGCTTTTTAATCCAGTACATTTGCATGGTAAACGGGGTAATGTTGGATCACCCGTTTTTATGTCATATAATTGGATCGGATCTCGGAAAATGTTTGGCTGTTTAAATTTTTGGCATACAAAAGAAATTACGGGGTATTATTGAAAAAGAGAAGATATTGAAAAAAGCAATATTAATGAGCAATGGAACATTTTTCTGGATGTAATTTTAAATCACTTATAATAATTTTTTGAATGCTTTCAAGCTCGCTTTCAAGGCTTGATTAAGATTCAGCTAGGAAAAAACTATGAAAAGCGCATTCAATCTTCTAATAATATCACTATATGTGGTCAGTTTGCAAGAAAATAACAAGGAAACACCAGAACAGCTTGACTTCGTAGTTCTACTCGGTACTTAATTTGCTTTTTAAAATATTGAATTGACAGAATTGCATTCAAAACAATTCCAAAATAATACTTAGGAAAACCTTTGGCAAGCGCAGTTCAAAAATAAAATTGATTTTTAAAGAAATCTGTAAACAGGCAACCGTAAGCACTAATAATGTGGCGGTTCTTCTGGTGCTTTACCTATTTATTCTGCAATAATCTACTTACATCCAAGTAGAGTTAATTTGAGTGAATCGCGACACTCCAGTTTGAGCTGCCAAATTCGATATGTGCACGTTAACATGAGGTTCATGTCGGGCTAACCTATGTAAATGGGAGATGGCAGTTCCACCTGGATAGTTAGTACCAGAAACGCTGAGCAGAAATATTGTAAACAGAACATTTATAGCTAAATGTCCTGCCACTCCTAATGATAGAAAATGATAGATAGGAGACTTATTCCTATTTTCCCATCTGGAAACATATAATTAAAAGTTGTTTGACACTACAAATTCATACAACTTACATTCTGTGACAAGCAGTAGCCGCAGCAACATTCAAAAATGGAAATGCATAAATAATGAATCGCAACTCTTTATGAGGTAAAATTGAGTATAAAAATATGAAAGCTATTGTTAGACTGACTAGTTTTCTCACTCTTTGGTCCAAGACACAGCCTACTGGAACTAGGAAGAATGAAGCCGCCAAGCCTCTTGGCAATGCCGAATAAAAGTACCACAAAAACGGCGAAGTCTAAAACACTCTAATTAGAGAAATATTTGGTTAATATTCACGCAAAAACACGTTTCACACACCCCCCAATCGGAACTTTTGTTCAATATAGTGTTGAACCACAACACCTCTCCCTCAGGCCACAAAGGCCTGTTCCAAAATATTGAGTCCACTATTACTGAAATTAAAAGAAATGCTATGCCACCCGGGGCTGCTATTTGCAGCAGCCTAAAAATGTTACCAAATAACCCCCTTAGAACATATACCTCAGTATAAACTTACCGCTTTACAGTTACTCTTTGATAATACAAGTCATGAAGCAAAAGAATTCCTAGGAATAAGGCAAGTTCGGCTCTGAAAATAATTATAGATGCTCCAGAAAATAAAATAAAACTCCTAACGTCATTCCTAAGCCATCCATCCAAGGCTAGTAATACTGTAATAACACATTTACACAAACCACCTCTTAATTAATCATTCAAGCTTACCTAGAGGCAAAGCCATGATGTTCGGCAATGGACGACTCATATAAAACATGAAATGGCTTTGAGTTACCGTAATCGCAATAAACCATTGCAGCCATCTTGTACCAAACTGCTTTTCTAAAGTAGAGCTTAACTTTTTAAAACACAAGACAACAACGAGAGCCAGCACAGTCCTAACTAAAATTGATTTTCAAGTCATTGCCACTACGCAGAACTGGTAAATATGTACCAATGTACTGAGCCCAAAACTTGTTTAGACTTAACAGATCCAAAGTGAAGACAAAAGGGGCTGCTAAAAAGGCAATAAAAAGTGGTCCCAAAAAGGTTCGTGGTACTACTCCAGGAAAATCCAAGTGGTCGTACTGAAAAAAAATATTGAGTATATTGCCAAAAATAATAAATGTAATGAATATAAATACAAATAAGACTACCAGAAACGGGTAATTTTAACCCAGTACTTTATGTTAAAAAATAACCTTGGTATATGGAAGTGCAAGCAAAAAACACAAAGTTAATCTCCACAAAATCTTTGTGTGAATTTATAAGCAACTCATCCTCAAGGGCTAAAAAACTGTCACATGTCTGCTGGCTGTCATTCTACAAGGGGCATAACTCAGGTTGCAAAATCAATAGTATATTATTCAACGAGCTTTTTATGATAGCCATTAATCCTATACTTATATGTGGTACTATACTTTGTCCACGACCACTGTCCATTACCACTAATGCCAAGTGCAGGCAAATTAGAAGTTGATACTCTTTTATGTAGATAATAAATAATATAGGTAGTCTCTCAAATCCGCCATAACAACTGAAATGTCAAACTCGATTCGATTAGGATCGCGTTTAGAATGGCCGTCGGTGTACAAGTCGTGACAGAATTTGGGAAAAAATGGATCACGTGAACAATTTATTTACATAACTATATGGTGGCATGTGACAAAGGCCACGGTGCGCACACCAGCCCTATTTCTGAACGCACCCCCAGCGTTGTTTAGCCATATTTTTTACAAAGAAATTTATGAGTCATCTACAGTCATTTCAGGAACACCCTGTATAAAATCAATTCCCAAATAGAAGATTACAAGCTAATAGAGCTTGTTAAACAGTACCCACTTTTATATTCAAAAAATTATCGGATTTATAAAAAAACAATTTATTTTAACAATTTAAGTACGAAAAAGACAATTTGACAACGCCGAAAAACAAAATAACTCCGTGAGGCGCATGCGTATTTTTTTTAGCTGTTAATTTCGTGCTGCATAAATTGAATGTGACTATAAACCTTACTTTAATTTAGTATAATTCTAACATGCTTTAATTTAACGTCGTGCATAAATCCACCTTTAAATACTTTTATATCTAATAAGTTTGATTGATTAAACAAACCTGACAAACATAACAATCCTCAAAAGATAAGATAATGTGTAATCCTTCTGAGAGCACAAAATCAATCATTAAATTAACTGGTATGGACTATGATTTCTATATTCATGAATCAAAGACACAAATCTTTGATTAAGGGCCGGTATAGTTGGATTTTTACCTTTTGAGAATGACGTCATCTTTTTACATCTTTGTTTCTCGCATATCAAACATGTGAAATAAACAATTTTAGCAAAAAAGGCACGTTGTTAATTTTGTCATCCTGTCAAATTAAAAACGTTGACATTTACTGTCACTTTGATTTAAACGAATATCAAAGGTATAAAAATGCTGCGCTACAAGGAGTAGGCCCAAATGCTAATTCTAAATGTGCTGCTTTTTTTCGAGTACGAAAAGGAACAGTTTCCAGATGTCAACTGAAACTCTCATGATCACGCATTTTTCAAAGCATTTGTAGGTTAAAATTTTTGATCTAATTACAGACATGCGTGTTTTTTCACCTGCTTGACGTCATTCTCAAAGGGTAAAAATTTGACTATATTTCCATCTGCTAATAAAATTAAAAATAAAACTTCGTTGTGTATATCAATCGCCAAACATACTTTATTTGACCAATAACCCAGTTTATTTGAAGGTTTTTTCATTTGTCACATCAAGAACCTGTAGTTTCATCTGCTAAAAACTTCCCTATAATAGCGATTTATGTACCAAGGGCGTTAGAGAGAACATAATGTCTGAAGCCTATCCCTCGGGCCATAGGCCCTCTGGCTGTTTCGGCCTGATGGACATTATACTCTCCCTAACGCCTGTGGTGCATACAATGTTTTATGTTTCACCTAATTCGGTAATTATTTACTGTTTCTGGCATTGAAAAGAAAAGGTATACCTTTACCCGTATGTTCTTTACTGTTTATTTTCCCTGAATGATGTGACTTTGATAGTTCTTTCAGTCAGTGAAAATGACAAAAGTTGGACGAAATTTTAGAAAACCTAAAAGAAAATGAAGCACAAGCTAATAAAAGTTGGTTATCTAAAAAGTCAAGAGCATCCTAGGCTAGGGGATACGAAGTTTTTAAGGTATGGAAGTATAAAAATGCCATTGCTAATATTAAAAACGGTTTCAGGGCGTTATGGTAATGCCCGCCTATAATGCCCTCAGGTTGTTATGAGCACTATAACCTACACCGTTTTTAAGGAATTATCTATTCATAACATGTAGGTGAAACATAAATACATACACTCAGTTGTGTATATCAAACGTGGAACAAGATTTATTGGAGGAATAAAGCAGTTTATTTGAAGAATTTTTATTTGATACATCAAGTAGCTGATATACGGATAATAGGATGGCGCCCAGAAAATGGAAAACGGTTTGTGCGTCTTGCTCCTTCGGTTTTGGTCTTTAAAGCAAAAATGAGTTATTAAAACAGACATTTTAATAACCCTTCTGTTATATGCATATTACTTTACTGTAGGATATTTTGAAAAAATCAATCAGGTACTGGGAAAGCAAGTAAAAGTAAAATTACAAAACCAATTAGTTCCTTTTACAAGAAGTATCTATGTATATTTGTTTACTCACAAAGTTAAATTGCTTATAGGTACTGTCTTGAAAATAAGGATTTTTTTTTCAAGAAAATAAAGAAAATGTATTTTTCTAATTATGGCATATAAAGTGACACTTTTCAAAACTGATTAGAGTGACAAAACGTTTTACTTTATGTAACTAGTTACATAAAGTATCACTTTATGTAACTAGTTATGAAAAGTTCATTTCATCACTCCCTGTTTTTATGCATTTCCGTAGAAACATATGGGCGACATCCATCATAACATGTCGTTGTCACTGTTTATACAAGGTGCTATGAAAGTGAATATTTGTGTTAAATCACTTTAAAAGATGGTTTTTACCGCTTTTTGGTCAAAATTAGAAAAAATTATGTATGCAACACGTTTCGAAAATGTCTTATTGTGTAACTCATTCAAATTGTAGGACCTCGCTGCGCTCGCCCTACAAACATTCATTCGTTACACAAAATCGATCTTTTTGTAACTGGTTACATAAATAGCTATTATTTAATTTATAGAAAAGGTACATTTTTGTAGGGATGTCAAGTGTTTACCATTATAGTTAGTTTTAGTAGGATTGTATGTAGTTATTAAGAAAATTAACAGTATTACTTGATGAACTTTTTTTTGTTTTTATGGTGGTTGATTGTCAGAGAGACTTTGAGAGAGCTAAAAAAGTCAATTCAAAAAAAAAAAGAGAAATTCGAGCAAAAATCAGACTATTAAAGATCAGGGGATCTTAGAAAGCTTTTTCCTTCCGGAACGGAAGTTACTGGGTGTAATACCGAGTGCTACCAGCAATTGTACCGTCTAGTCCACGTTATGACATGGAGCAGATTGTGATAGAGGACCTATTCCAGAAGTGGTTAAATCGATAACCGAGGAGGCCTACCGGCTGTTACCGAGGTACAGCCTTTGCAGTTAAAAATCCACCTCAACGGAAAAGAAGAAGATTGGTCAACTGGCGGTTTATTTTGGACAATTTGGACTCTTTGACGAAGAGTATGTTGTAAGTAGTTTGTAATTTTTTGTATTAAACACATTTGTAGTTTCAATGATATATTTAGAAGCAGGATTTTTAGGTAGAGAGTAAGCTAGATAGGTTTAGTTATTTACCTTAAAAATAACTTGGCATCCCTATTATAGAATTTTTATTCAAGCATATTTATTTAAATTTTCTTTATTTACTAGATTATTAGAATGAATGGTCAGGGTGAATCTGATGTCAGTTATGATGATATTATCATGCAACTAGGAGGTGAGGGAGATTTGAGTAAATCTCATCTTCAGGATGATAATAATCGTGACAGTACATAACCGTTTTATAAAATTTAGAAGTTTTCTAAATCGATTGGTTTGTATGTTTTTTTTTTAAATTATAGTTTTTTACAATTTTTGTGTATAGAATTCTAAACTGATTCTTCCTCAAGCTTCGTTTATTTGCTTGCAAGTTACTGTATCTCTAATAATTACATAGGGACACCTGATAATGATAAATCTTCTAGAGTCACTTTTTCTTATTTGGTTTTTCCATTTTATGATCACGAAAGACAAGTCTGTCAATTTTTCAAATAGATTGTCTTTGGAGGTTTTAATTAACAGTCAGATATTCCGAAGAAATAACAAATCAGACTAATCTGACAATGACAAAACTTCCTTTTTAATACCAATTTGTTGTCTTTTGGACTATTAGTTAACGAATTAACTTTGATTTCTCGGCTCGTGAGAGAGATAAGTGGACTTAGCGAGACCTTTAAGAAAAATCTTACCTTTTGTCGAATCTGGTCCAATTCTTGGAGGCCTCCTTGATGTTGACGACTACGTGGTGATGTGGATTAATCAGTCACTCACGGCGATGGTGCGTTATAACCAATTTGCGTACAAATTCAGGCGACTAATTGTCTGATCAAAGCGGCGAACAGACAACGATAGATTCGGTTAGGCCCTTCGGAAAGGTGACATTCCTTAAAGGTATTTTTTACTGTCGAGTCGAGGCACGATCGAGCAAACAAAGTGATACGTTCGGAAAACGGTAAATTGACGAAAAATTAATGATAAATATTGCGACAAAAAGGATTGTTAATTAGCACTGACAAAAATTATGAAAATATGATTGGATTGAATGATAGCTAAAAACAACAACTTGGACGAACACATCAAGTGGACGGACCACACAATTCGACAAATAAACTTGCCTTGAAATACGGATACTGTCTTAAAAATATCTATTCTAGTTAAGATTGATTTATTTATTTTTTCTTTTTGCTCAAATTAAAATTTATAAGGGATGCCAGGGATATTCAGGTAGAGGTACAGATGTCAATTTTTTGATAATAATTTTTAGAATTGTCAGACCTATACAGGGTGATTCCAAAGTTGGGGCTTTCCTTTCACCTACGAATAGGGCTTCAAAAAATAAGTTTTTTTTCCTTTGACGCTTTTTCGAAATATGAACAATAACGAAAATACAGGGTGTCAAAGTTTTACTGAAAATAAAAAACAAAATAAAAAATAACATAAATTTAATTTTTCTAATTATGGCATATAAAGTGACACTTTTCAAAACTGATTAGAGTGACAAAACGTTTTACTTTATGTAACTAGTTACATAAAGTATCACTTTATGTAACTAGTTATGAAAAGTTCATTTCATCACTCCCTGTTTTTATGCATTTCCGTAGAAACATATTGGCGACATCCATCATAACATGTCGTTGTCACTGTTTATACAAGGTGCTATGAAAGTGAATATTTGTGTTAAATCACTTTAAAAGATGGTTTTTACCGCTTTTTGGTCAAAATTAGAAAAAATTATGTATGCAACACGTTTCGAAAATGACTTATTGTGTAACTCATTCAAATTGTAGGACCTCGCTGCGCTCGCCCTACAAACATTCATTCGTTACACAAAATCGATCTTTTCGTAACTGGTTACATAAATAGCTATTTAACTAAGTACAGGTTATTCCTTATCAACAGACATAAACAAAAACAAAAGATTTCAGCCGCCTTTGAACTAAGTTTTAATAATTTGACATTTTAATTTAAAACAGCATTTAATTTTAGGCACGCATTAAGACGGTTTTTTTTTTTTTACTGGGAAACGGTGCGTCGTAGCAAAAAATAATAATAAGGGTTTTATTTTTAGAATTGAACAAGGAATTCAATAATAAATTTTATGTTGAAAAAAAAACCAGTAGGGTAATATTTTTTTTCAAAAATGTTTTAAAAAAATTGTACGCGCGCCATTGGTAAACGCAAGAAAATTGTTGTTTCTTGGAAAATTTCCTTTCCACGTAGCTACTGACACCTACAAAATTTTGTTTAATTACTTCAAGTGGTTTGACCAAAATCATTAAATTTTTATTTTTTCAGTAACACTTTGACACCCTGTATCTTCGTTATTGTTCATATTTCGAAAAAGCGTCAAAGGAAAAAAAACCTTATTTTTTGAAGCCCTATTGGCAGGTGAAAGGAAAGCACCAACCTTGGAATCACCCTGTATATCTAATTTTCTTGCAAAGCTAAAGTTGCGGACTGATGGAAGAATAGTTTGTAGAAAGCTCCAAACAGTTAATACACTTTGCATAAAGGACTGGCCAGAAATACGATAGTTTTCGCCCTGTCGTTTGTTGTTCGAGAACTAAAGCTAAAGAGGGTGTAATTTGCATTGGGCAGTTCCAGTCAGGTACCAATTGGAAACATTTGTTGCTGCTAGTTGGGAACGCTGCAAAGCTGTCTAACAGATTTCATCTTTGAAGAGCTGAGAGACTGAGCTGATTGCTGCTGTTCAAAAAAAATACTGATACCCCGATGATGTTGTGAGCGAATTCCAGAAAACCTGAAGTAGGAGCAATAGTGCGACACACCACGTGATCTTTAGACGTTTTTGTTTCTTGGGCTAATTCCGTAAACGTGTCAGAGACAGTAAGTAATTAGGCTAATATAGACAGTAGTTCATATATCTACAATCGTTTCTGGTATTTGATCTATTCATTTAGTAGTAGTAATAGTAGTCATGTAGTGTCATGTATGTAAACATTGAGCGCCAAACAATTGCCCTGTTAGTGTCTGAATGTGAGAGTTACTGTAGTAAAGTAGTTAGGTTAGTTTTGTTTTAGGTTTAGTTATTTCTCCATTTATAAAATAACTTGGCATCCCTGGAATCTATTTTTTTGTAGTTTTTATTTGAAAGAATTGATATTAATCAAGATAATCACTCTCGAGAGAATTTCGATGACATAATAATGCAATTAGACAAATCACTAGAATTGTGTCGTCCAACCGTTCAAGAAAGGAAATCGTTGGACCGACCCAGTCCCGAGAGTGATTATCTCAACAATACAACTTATTCGACAATTAATCTTTGGAATACACTTTAGTGGTCAAGTAGTTATTAGCTACTTTATTAGCAGATGGAAATACCGGCACTAAGTTTAATATATATTTTTTTAAGTTCCCTGTATACAAATACGCGTGTTATTTACGGTTTGGTAACAGGGTGTTTGACAATAAAGACAGTTTTGACTGAATTTAGCAGCTATAGTTGGATTTTTACCTTTTGAGAATGACGTCATCTTTTTCCATCTTTGTTTCTCGCATATCAAACATATGAAATAAACAATTTTAGCAAAAAAGGCACGTTGTTAATTTTGTCGTCCTGTCAAATTACAAACGTTGACATTTACTGTCACTTTGATTTAAACGAATATCAAAGGTATAAAAATACTCCGCTACAATGAGAAGGCCCAAATGCTAATTCTAAATGTGCTGCTTTTTTTCGAGTACGAAAAGAAACAGTTTCCAGATGTCAATATTACAAGGCATTTGAGGTATTTTTAAAGAATTTCAGAATATTTTGGAGCATTGACTGTATATTTAAAAATGTTCTGCGATATTTTTTTGGAATTTTGCGATATTGCTATATTTTAAGGAATACATTGTAGTAGATCAAGCAAATAGACAATATAGTGTATCAATATAAGAAAAATGACCGCACTTGTAATTATTATGGTAATATCATAAACAAAGATTTTAAGTTGATACAATATTCATTACAAATTGTTATAATAATTTACCAATTTTTCAACATTTAAACTACATTTTTAAGGTCACGTGACTTTACAGTGTTGCAAGCTCTAAAATTGCATAATCAAAGTCACGTGATGTCTAAAATAGCATAAATTTAATTTACCAAGTTTTTAAAGTTTAAACCACATTTTAACGGTCACATGATTCATTTTGACAGATATCAACTGGCCTTTACAGTGGTACAAGTTCAGAATTGCATTATCAAGGTCACGTGACTTGTATTTTGCAGTTTAAGTTTTTACGACTGTTCAAATTGTATTTATCAATTTTCCAAAGTTTAAACTGCGTTTTTTAGGTCACCTGACTGTTTTTGACAATGCCAACTGGTCTTTACAGTGTTGCAAGCTCAAAAATGGAATTATCCAAGTCACGTGACGTAGTTGTTACAATTTTTTCACAGTTTAAAATACTATAGTATATTTCATTTTTCAACTGTTTCTTTTAAATGATAGGTTAGAAGATTTGTTTAAACGTCAAAATATAACCCGTAATTTCAGACAACCGTACCAAAAATATTCACAGTCACCTGCCCTTAGAAAATCACTTTTAAGGTATTTCAACACAAGGTCAAATCAAGTGTCAAAAATTTGGAAAAACCTTTACGTTGTCACCTAACCTAATCTAAAAACTATCACGTGACTTTTAAAAAAATGAATTTTAAGCTTTTGAGTCTTCAAAATTTGGAAAAGCAATCAGGTAACCTGAGGAAGTCGTTTTTTTTTTAATCATTAATCCCGAGATTAATCCTTATTGTACAAATTGTAAAAGCAGACATGCTACTTAATTAATCTGATCTAAAAACTGTCACGTGACCAAAAAAAAACATTTTAAAGGTGTATTTTATCAAGGTTTGTCATTGTCTCAATACCAGGGCCTTATAACTAAATTTAAGAATGCCACAAATGTGCATGTAAACATTTTAAGGCATTCTGAGGCAGTTTAAAATAATTTAAAGGCATTTCGAGGTATTTCAAGGTAATATGAGGTCTTTTAGGCAGTTTTAAGGCATTATTACTCTGAGGCATTTTGAGAAGTAATGAAGCATTGTGAGGTATTGTAAAGGCATTTCAAGGTATTGTGTATGCAAAAAGGCATTTTGGTGTACAAAAAATTATCGGCGGTCTACTATACATACTACTGTGCGTACTTCAAAACGTAGTTTAAACTTTGGAAAATTGATAAATAAAATTTAGCCCCTTGTGAAAACTTAAATTACAAAATACACGCCACAATTCTATTTTTAAGCTTGCAACACTGTAAAGACCAGTTGACATTGTCACGTGACCTACAAAACGTTTAAACTTTGGAAAATTGATCAATAAAATTTGGACAGTTGTAAAAACTTAAATTGCAAGGTAAATGCAATTCTGAGCTTGCACCACTGTAAAGGCCAGTTCATATCTGTCAAAATTAATCACGTGACCGTTAAAATGTGGTTTAAACTTTAAAAACTTGGTAAATTAAATTTAGACTATTTTAGACAGTTGTAAAAGCTGAAATTGTAAGTGACACATCATGTGACTTTAATTATGCAATTTTAGAGCTTGCAACACTGTAAAGTCCGTGACCTTAAAAATGTAGTTTAAATGTTGAAAAATTGGTAAATTATTATAATAATTTGTAATGAATATTGTTTCAACTTAATATCATGTATCAAAGATTTTATCATAATAATTACATGTGCGGTCAATTTTGTTATATTGATACACTATATTGTCTACTGCTTGGTCTACTACCATGTATCCCTTAAAATATTGCAAAATTTCCTTTATTCAGGCTTTATTTTGCTCAAAATTCCAAAGAAAATATCGCAAAATATTTTAAAATATACAGGCAATGCCTCAAAATTCTATGAACTGCCTTATAAATTAACCTTAAAAATACCTCGTAATGCCTTGTAATACCTGAAAATGCTGGTAATACTGGCAAAGTGCCTCAAAGTACCTCCAATTACCTTGAGTGTGTACACCAAAATACTTCAGCAATCTACCCCCAGATAGAAATAAGTAAAAGACAGGAAATAAGATTAAATAAGAAATAAAAAAATCTTACACTAATGTTGCTTGGCATTATTAAGGTGTTGATGGGTTATTTCTATAAGCTAAAATAAATTGTTGTAAAAGCTTGGTGGTTCTGTACACTCATTTCAAATAGTTCTCGTAAAGTTAAAATATTTTTAATTTTATATCTTAAACAGTTTGAAAAAAATAAGGGATGGGCATTAAAGAGCTGCACTGTGTGTACTTTTAATGTATGTTTTTTTGTTTAATAATTTCAATATTAATAATAATGTAATTAATTCAATATTATTTACAAAGAAGTGATTTAGAAATCAAAATTTGCACAATTTCTTGAAAATCCAATTTATAAATGCACATTTAACCCAAATGGTATATGTAAATTGTCAATGTACCTACCTATAGTGTAAAACTGTAATGCACCTAAGTCATCTCAAAATTATACTTAAAAAGATCTTAACTTTGCCTATTTTCTTCACTTTTGAAACTGTAACTTTACTTTTTTACTTTTTCTTTATTTAGTTTGAAGAAGTTTTCTCTCTTTCTTGGACTCTTTAGGAGTATTTACCTAACCTAAGCAAAACACATCACTTTGGGTACAGTCAGTCATTCAAAAGGATACAATTTTTGACTGGGATTTATCCATAGTGCCCTTTGTTAAAAATAATATATTCACTATCTATGGACTTCTTTAAACAATAATTCCTAGTAATCACACTTTCCTAGATATCACTAAAATGTAGAAGTTCTATGAATAAACTACGAAATATTCTTTTTATTGATTTCTATTCTTTCAGATAATGTAATCATAATTTCATGAAAAAAACACTTTAAACTTTTAATATTTTTATATTGGATAGTGTGCACTTGTAGTGCCCTGTAATACTTCAAAATGCTTTGTAATACTGGCAAAGTGCCTCATAAAACCTCAAATTACTTCGAGTGTGTACACCAAAATACTTTGGCAATCTACCCCTAGGTTATATTGTACCTACTGTGTTAAGAACTAAAAAAACTTAACAACTTAGGTATTTTATGGCTTATGAGATTGGTTTATAAATAATTATTCAGGTAACTATTGATCCTTATGTTGATTAATTGACATCAATTTTATAAATATTGTCCTGCCTCAGTCCTTTTTTAATATTCACATATACTCCTACATTGAAACTTCCTCGGAGGCTTATTTGTTGCAATATTATACAGTGTAATAAGAATATGTACTGTTGGGAATCACTTACCTAGTGGGAATTATTGGCTTATTAAGAATTAGTGTACAAAATTTTACCCAGCAGTTTACTCCTAAATTTTATTCGAATCTGATGAGCCAAATAAACATAGTAACTATCCGAACTAATTCAAACCCACTGCATACTACATACATACATGCAAAAGGCTTTTAAGCCGAGATTTTATTCTGAACCATCTTCCAACAAACTACACAATACAAGGTGAAGTTTAATATAACTAACTAACTGAAACACCTCATAAAAACCGACTTACCTCTGAAAGATTCCACCTGTGATAGAGTATATCATGAATTGCCTGCAAGTTGAAGCTCTCCTCTACTTTAGTAAAGGGACAATACACTAAGTGCGCTGTTGCAATTATCATCATAATTTGTGCCATTTTGTTAGACTTTTTATTACCTTTGTATCAACATAATTTGTAAAAAAACCTAGCTTGTAGCTAGAGCTAGAAATAGAACAAACTTTAATTAACCCAGATCCAGATTTAAAAATATTTGACATCTGATTTTAACCTTAACCTACAAATAGAATATACTACATCTTCTCTGTCTTTTGCGGTATAAGTCTTCTTTTTATAATTTTTTCGGGCATTTGTCAATTACATTAGAGTAATATACCGTTAGCAGAGACAAGGGTGCGTATTCTTGAAACGAAGTAAGGGACTTACCAAGAGAAAGACCTGTAAAATGTGACCAGAACCCGTCATGTATCAGCTTCTTTTGTCACATTCTATCAACACTTCTCTTGAGAATTCCGTACCCTACTTTCAAGAATTAAGCCCAAGGTAGAGACGAGTATCTTTAATGGATGTTTTTATCCGAGCTGATCCGGACCTGATCGGACTGATCCGAGTTTAGTGTCTTTTTCTGTGACACACACAATATCGTATCTGATTATATCATGTTTTCCTTTGTTAGCACGAGGGAACGTGTCACGTAGATGGCATGGCACCACTTGCAACGTCGTCAACCTGGTCAGCGGTATTGCCAAATGGCGTTTATTTGCGCTCACTATTACTGAAAGCTATATTTCTGTCTCACTTGAATATACATTGTAAAAGTGTAAGGAAATTACATACTTTTTCGACTTGTCAATATGGAAGATGGAGGAAATGAATGACTTAACCTGAATTTTGAGTTTTTGCAAAAGTTCCAGTTTTATTTCTGTATTAGTTTTAAATTTAGTTATTAAACATAATTTTTCTTCACAATGCCGCAATGACGTGCATTATTTGTGGATTAGCCGAAAATGAGGTCAACAAATTACATACCCATTCCCTCCAAATATATACAGACAATATCCTATAACACGTTGTTTAAAAAGGTGGACTCTAGTAGGCTGTGAATTTGGAGATCAATTAAATTATCGATACTGCCACCGCCTTCTATACTAGAAAGCCTAGAAGGTGCTTGTCAAAAATTCCAATATGGCGGAAATAGTGGTGACAGTTTGCGTTTGTTTGTATTGTAGAAATTGAGTTTTTTGAGGATTAGATGATTTTTTACGGTTTAAAATCAAAACTTGAGGTTATTTGCGTAAGATAATTTGTTTGCTGCCGTTCAAGTTTTTCAAGCCACATTGTAACAGCAATTCAGGAAAAAGCCCAACCGTGTCAGTTTTTTACTTTACAAAAAACCGGATCTAACTCAACAGTGGTTGAACACTTTGTGGAGTGAACACCAAGTGGAATGATTTTACTCCAACACTATACTCAATGGTAAGTACAAGTGTTTTCTAGTACAGTAAACTTATTAGGTACTTGCTACATGCACAGGTAGGTATGTGAGTTACATTTTAAAGCATCCTTCATTGTGAGGGCAACAAAAATAATTTTAAATGAATGTTCTTGGTAATGACATAAGAACCATTTACCAGTTTTGCTTGCCTAGTTTCAAGGATTTACAGATTTTCTTGTATTGAACAGTGTTTAAACTAGTTTGCTGTGTGTTGTACTTTCCAGGACAAATGTTCTAACCAATTGGTTTAGGCTGGACTTGATTGTTTATAAAAAAGCTCTATCTATACATATCTGAATCAGGAATGAACCTTTTTTTGATTTTTTACTCACAACTTGCAATCAACTACACGAAATAATAAAAAAAATACATATTTCTTACTGCATCTGCATACGTTTGGGTTTAAGCACCGCCCTCTGTACAAGAAAGCCAAGAATGTGTGTGCCAAAAATTCCAATATGGCCGAAATAGTGGTTGACAGTTTGCATTTGTTTGTATTGTGGAAATTGTGGAGTTTTTCGATGATTAAATTAATTTTTAAGGTTTAAAGTCAAGACTTGGGATTACTTGCCAAAGTAATTTTTGTCTGCTATTATACATTGTTGTTTATATGTTTATTGTTCTAGTGAAAGTGTAGTTTGTGTTCATTTTATTGTGTTATTAAAATACTACTGTTATTGTTCCTTCATTGTTCTATAATTTGTTGTTGGTTTTTTAACTTAAATTCTATTGCCTCTACAATATGCCGTCCACTTGTTGTTTGCCAAATTGTAAAAGCAATTTGGTAAAAGGCCCAAAAGTGTCAGTCTTTTACTTTCCAAAAGACCCTGCTGGAACCCAAAAGTGGTTGAAAGCTTTGAACTGGAATGATTTTACTCCAACACAATACTCAGTGGTAAGTACAATATGCTTTCTCATTCAGTAAACATATTGCCTCTTACATACATAGGTATGTGTTTCATTTTGAGGCCGCCTGCATTTTGAGAACAACAAAGGTTTACTCTGAATAAACAGGACAGCTTTTAGAACTTCCATTGGCACATTTACATTTTAAAAGAAAGGTCTTGGTAATAATATAAAACCCATTTACCAGTTTTGCTTACCTAGCTTCAAGGATATCTAAATTTTCTTTGATTGAGCAGTTTTCACATTAGTTTGTTGTACTTTCCAGGACAAAGGGTTCTAACCAAACTTGCTTTGGCTGGACTTTATTGGGTATAAAAAGCCATATCTATACATATCTGGATCAGGAATGAAGCGTTCTTTGATTTTTCACTCACAACTTCTAATCAACTACACGAAAAAATTTAAAAAAACATATTTTCTACTGCATCTGCATAGGTTTGTGTACAAAACAAAAACCGCTAATGCCGCCATTAAAAGTAACATTCTAGGCTTTCCTGTACAGGGTGCTGCATTTTCGATGGTTTTACGGGGTACAGAGAAAACGGTAATAGATAGAAAAAAAGTAGCATACGTGTTTCGATCTCATTTTCTGAGCTGAGATGACTGGCGAAGAGTGGGCTGCGCAAACTTCTTTTGTTTCAAAGATACGGGGGTTTTTTGAAAATTGGTCATTTTGTAACCTCCTCTGTATTTCATTTGCTATTAAAGTTATCAAAAAAGGAAAAACGGTTTCCGGTAGAAGTTTTGACGTAGAATCCAATGGCGTAGTCAGTTTTTTTCTATTACGTTTAGTTTCTGACATATGACACTAAGTTATATTTTTTTTAATGGAACACCCTATATATTTTTAGGTCATTTAATTCTGTTGATTTTTACTATTTCAACAGTGTATTAAAACATATAAGTTTGTAAACGTTAATCTTCGTAATTAGAAAAAAAGCGTTTTCTTAATAAAAAAGTGCTAAATAATATGTATAAAAATACCCACAGTCGAAACCAAATTTGGCTATATTCATATTAACATGTTACATGTCGTTTATAAACAGTTTTTTTAACTTCTACCTTAAAAATAGAAGAAAATAGAAATGGCCACTTTTCTTATTAAAGTGACGATAGAACTGTTTGTAACTTAGATTTTTAATAAGATTTATTAAAAATATTTAATTTTCTGATGTGTTAGCTTATATGATTTCCGATTTTGTTTGGTATTTTAGATATTGGCCTTTTTTTAGCTTAGCAAAGGTCCTTTTTTTAAAATAACAAGATTAACCTCTACAAACTTATATGTTGTAATACACCGTTGAAAAGGTAAAAATAAACAGAATTAAATGAACTAAAAATATATAGGGTGTTCCATTTAAAAAAATATAACTTAGTGTCATATGTCAGAAACTAAACGTAATAGAAAAAAACTGACTACGCCATTGGATTCTACGTCAAAACTTCTACCGGAAACCGTTTTTCCTTTTTTGATAACTTTAATAGCAAATGAAATATAGAGGATGTTCCAAAATGACCAATTTTCAAAAACCCCCCGTATCTTTGAAACAAAAGAAGTTTGCGCAGCCCACTCTTCGCCAGTCATCTCAGCTCGGAAAAAGAGATCGGGACACAAATGCTACTTTTTTTCTATCTATTACCGTTTTCTCTGTACCCCGTAAAACCATCGAAAATGCAGCACCCTGTACAGAGGGCGGTGGTTTAAGACGAAAACCGATAACGCCGCCATTAAAAGTGACATTTTAGGCTTTCTAGTATAGAGGGCGGTGATACTGCGCATGCGCAGTTTACGTCTGATTCTAATGTGCTGTGTATCACGTGCTACGGTACCTACCAATGAAATGAAATTTTATGTTATGTCAAAACAATATTTTTCATCGGTGTTGCCAACAGTTGCGTTTCTTCTCTATTTTCCTACAATATTGTAGTTCAATTCTAACGTTAAGGATACACTCGGATACAGGATTCATACTTTTAGTAATAGTTTAGTATTAATTATACTTTATATTACAAAATTTCAAAAAACACAGAAAATAATTGATTAATAATGGAATCTATTAAGGTTGTCACGTGCTGGTCCATATTATGTCAGAAACATTTTAAAGATACATTGCCGCGGCGTATGAGCAATCCAAAATTATTGACCAATATTTTTTATCCACCACCTTATTCGAACAAAACTAACGGTATATAACCTCTAATGTATTTGGGTAAAGATGACTATTAAATCGACAAAGAAGAAGAGGTTGGTGTCAAATTTGAATTAATTTTGTTTTGGTTAACCTCAAAGTTCACAAATAGTAAATAGTCAAATCCAATATAAAAATATTAAAAGTTTAAAGTGTTTTTTTCATGAAATTATGATTATCTGAAAGAATAGAAATCAATAAAAAGAATATTTGGTAGTTTATCCATAGAACTTCTGCGTTTTAGTGATGTGTAAATTGTTTTTCTAGTGCATTGTTTGGAGGTATTTTTTTACTGTTTATAGAAGTCAATAAATAGTGAATATATTATATACCAAAGGGCACTATGGATAAATCGCAGTCAGAAATTGTATCCTTTTGAATGACTAACTTTACCCAAAGTGATGAGTTTTGCTTAGGTTAGGTAAACACTAGTACAGAGTCCAAGAAAGAGAGAAAACTTCTTCAAAGTAAATAAAGAAAAAGTAAATAGTACTGTTTTTATGATACAATATAAGCTACATGGTTGTTGGAATGTTACAGTTTCAAAAGTGAAGAAATTAGGCAAAGTTAAGATCTTTTGAAGAAGCATAATTTTGAGATGCCTTAGGTGCTTTATTAAGCCTAGTTTATCAAAGAAAGTTTAACTTTAGCTGTAACTTTAGCATTAGCAATAAATTTAGTATTAACCTATAAGAAAGAAGGGGGTTTATTCTTCTTATTTAAGCATACAGTTTTCTGAAAATTAACCTAACTTTAATGTGATTTTTTTCAAGTTTTGCCGCCTAATGCTACACTACTGCACTAAATCAATAGTAAAAGAATATGCTTTTAATTTCTGTTTAGATATTTCATAAATAAAGCACAAATTCAATCATAACAGCAAGTTTAAATATTAGAGATTTAACTTTAGTATTAGCTGTAACAACATTAAGAACTTTATGTAAAACCAAGGTCAGCAGTTACAGCTAAATTTAATGTTAAAGTTAAATTTTGTGAACATGACAATTTAAAACCACTAGCTCTATTCTTAATGTTAATACTAAAGTTAATGCTAAAGTTACATTTTGTTTTAGAAATCAGGCTTTAGCTGCAAAAACAAAAAAAAAACATTAAAAGTACTCACAGTGTAGCTCTTTAATGCCCCTCCCTGATTTTTCTTCAAACTGTTTAATATATAAAGTTAAAAATATTTTAACTGTAAGAGAACTATCCAAAATGAGTGTACAGAATCACCAACCTTTTACAACAGTTAGACATTTTAGCTTATAGAAATAACCCATCAACACCTTAATTGTATAATGCCAAGAAACATTAGTGTAAACTTTTTTTTATTTCTTATTTAATCTTATTTTCTGTCTTTTACTTATTTCTTTCCGAGGGGTAGATTGCCAAAGTATTTTGGTGTACACACTCAAGGTAATTGGAGGTACTTTGAGGCACTTTGCCAGTATTACCAGCATTTTCAGGTATTACAAGGCATTTTGAGGTATTTTTAAGGTATTTATAAGGCAGTTCATAGAATTTTGAGGCATTGACTGTATATTTAAAAATGTTTTGCGATATTCTCATTGGAATTTTAAGCAAAATAAAGGAAATTTTGCGATATTTTAAGGAATACATTGTAGTAAACCAAGCAGTAGACAATATAGTGTATATCAATATAACAAAATTGAGGGCACATGTAATTATTTCAATTTTTCAACACTTAAACTACATTTTTAAGGTCACGTGACTGTTTTTGACAGGTGTCAACTGGACTTTATAGTGTTGCAAGCTCTAAAATTGCATAATCAAAGTCACATGATGTGTCTCTTACAATGTCAGTTTTACAACTGTCTAAAATAGTCTAAATTTAATTTACCAAGTTTTTAAAGTTTAACCCACATTTTAACAGTCACGTGATTAATTTTTACAGATATCAACTGGCCTTTACAGTGGTGCAAGCTCAGAATTGCATTATCAAGGTCACATGACTTGTATTTTGCAATTTAAGTTTTTGCAACTGTCCAAATTTTATTTATCAATTTTCCAAAATTTAAACTGCGTTTTGACGGTCACGTGACTGCTCTTTACAGTGTTGCAAGCTCAAAAATTGAATTATCCAAGTCACGTGACGTAGTTCTTACAATTTTATCACTGTCTAAATTTAAAATACTATATATTTCATTTTTCAATTGTTTCTTTTAAATGATAGGTATCTTTATTTGACACGAGCTAACTTGGTTACTATGACAGTTAGAAGATTCGTTTAAACGTCAAAATATAATCCGTAATTTCAGACAACCGTACAAAAAATATTTTTGTTTGTTGAGTTGAGAATTTGAAAAAACAGTCACCTAATCTTAGAAAATCAATTTTAAGCTATTGACACAAGGTCAAATCAAGTGTCAAAAATGTAGTAAAACCTTTACCTTGCCACCTGTCACGTGACTTTTAAAAAAATGAATTTTAAGCTTTTGGGTCTTCAAAATTTGGAAAAGCAATCAGATAACCTGAGGAAGTAATTTTTTTTAAATCATTAATCCTTATGACATTTTGACTATGTCAAAATGTACAAATTGTAAAGGCAGACATGCTACTTAATTAACCGAACCTAAAAACTGCCACGTGACCAAAAAAAAATGTTAAGAGTGTATTTCATCAAGGTTTATCATTGTCCCAATACCAGGGGCCTTATAACTAAATTTAAGAATGCCACAAATGTGTAGGTTAACATTTGAAGGTATTCTGAGGCAGTTTAAATAGTTTAAAGGCATTTTGAGGTATTTCAAAGTAATTTTAGGCAGTTTTATTACTATGAGACAATAATGAAGCATTGTGAGGTATTTTAAAGGCATTTCAAGGTATTTTGTATGCAAAAAGGCATTTTGGTGTACTGTTATCGGCGGTCTACCCCTCGGTGGCAATTTTTATTTCAATTGTTCCATGGTGGTTTCCTTGGTGGCAATTATTCAAAATTTATTTTACAATTTTATGTATTCAACAGTTTAAATATAGGGAGGAAAAGCATGTTCAGTTGAACCGCTCCTGGTACTTGAACTTTGACATATAAAGTGCATTGCTGTCAAAGTGACGTTTCTGACTTGAACCAAGTTCAAAGGTTGAACCACTGTTGTACAACTGGGCCTTGGAGGTTTCTTTTTTCATATTTTAGAGGCTTCTTTTAAGGTCACTGCTTTAGACAAACACAATGTATTGTCGCTTTTGAGTGCAACTTATATGATATATTTGTCCTTAATAAAACATTACGTATAGTCACCTATCATACCTGTTTTAACATAATTTTTCTTAACTGAAGATTAACAAGGATTTACCAAGTGTGAATGACACAAATGAAAATTTTATTGAAGTAACCAAATCCACACTAAAACGAGTTGAGAACTTTGATATAACTTTTACAGAAACAAAAATATTATGTAAAGTCCTTCCTGCTGTTCAATGTCGTTTTGATCAAGTAAGTATGTATTATTCTCTTTTTAATAACGCTCATTTTATTTTTATTTTTAGATATTTTCTGAAAATTGCTCCTTATTTGAAACTATTAATGATGAAATGGTTTATGACACTATAAGAGAAAATCTTGAGGTATTGTACTAAAATATAATATAGGGTGCCACAATATTGTTTGTTAGTATGGGGATCTCAAAAACGGTAAGAGCTACAGAATTGGTTAAAAATTATGGCAAAATTGCGCAATTTGGTGTTTAATAATGTGCCGTTAAAATTTAAAAAATTTTGATTACTTCCGGAGATCAGAGAAAAAGAATCGAAATTTTGAAAGTTGATTGATTTATTTGATAAGATAACTGAAAATAAACGAATTCCTATTCAGCAATGTGACAATATCATGTTTAAGATCCAACGTTTCATTTTTTGGGTACTATCATCAACTTGAATCATATTGATTGAATGTTAAGAATATTTTTGATTAAAGGTTTTTTTTCTGATTATGGTGATTGGAATCATATATTTTGCGAAAATAACAAAAATTATGTCTTTATTGATGAAGATAATTCAGATATGTGATGACACTTTGACATTACAACTCTTTTTTAAAAAACCATTCAATGTCATATTGAAAGTGCTACGTTTCTGTTTTTGATAACCATCATCAACATTTTTTTCATAGGATTTAATTTTTTTGCTAGGACTATTCCAAAAGTTTTTTGTTTGTTGTTGTTTTGATCTTAAAAGGCTAATTTTAGAATTCGATAGATTTGAACAATGTCAATTTAGATTAATCGTCTAGACAAATTTTAAAAAGTTTTTAGATTTCCCATTTGGCCGCCAGAGGGCGAAGACTTAGCATTGTGCGCTAAACGTCATACGGTCCTATAATATTTGTCTAAAGGGTTGGGCTGATTTTAATCATGATTTAAATCACTTGATTTCTTAAAATAAAAATCGTGATTTAAATCCAAAATTCAAATTTATTAATCAGACTCACATAATAACCTAAAACTTAAATTTTTAAAAAACAAAACTGCGCGCCACCTCAACTTGAACAGTAAATTTTTTGGGTCATTTCTAAAACTACCTGACAGGAAAAAACTAAATTATACACTTTTGCTGCACCGATCACATATATGGGAAAGATAGGATCAAATTGGGAAAAAACATGTTCAAATCACTGGAAAACTGAGTAGAAGAATCAAATTTCCTGATTTTACGCAATAAACAACCGAATGTTATCCAAAAGTTTGAAATATCGAAATTAATTATGTTAAGTGATTTAAAATAAAGACATTAATTAGATTTTTAATTTTTTCAATTATAATCAAATTTTGCCCAACCCTGTGTGTCTATAGGAAATGTTTTAAATAACCGAGCTATTCACGATTGAGTGGTGAGATAAAAAAAAATGGGAACTATAAGGTTTTTTCGATTGGGTTATTAATGCAAATATGCAGTAGGGTAATTCAAACACCAGAAACTTTGTGTTTTAACTTTTAATAACTAAAAGAACGTTGAAATAACATTAACAAAAACAGCGTGTCCTTTTACCACTATCTCAAACTTTATCCACATGAGTTACAACTTCCCAACTTGACTTACGTGACTCTTACATGACAGACAACTGACAGACAGGGTATGACCCGTAATTAACCAACTAAACTAACTAACCGTACAACTGGATTATCATTGCATCTAACATCCAAGTCCCAACTGACTACAAAAAACATTGAAAACAGTTGGAGCCAATGGCTTGGTAAAAACATCTGCCAATTGATTTTTAGTACTAATGTACTTTATTTGGATTACTCCTTCTTTCACTTTTTCACGAATGAAATGAAATTTTATATCCACGTGTTTAAGCCGTTTATGATACTCAGGATTCCTGGCTATTTTTATAGCAGATTGATTATTTTCATATAAAGTGACACATGGTACATTTTTAAACAACTTTAAATCAATCAACAAATGTTTGAGCCAGCAGGCTTCACTCACTGCAAAACTTAAAGCTATGTACTCAGACTCAGTTGATGACAGGGCAACTGTAGATTGCTTTCTGGAAGTCCAGGATATAGTACATCCAAATAATTTAAATACATAGCCTGATGTACTCTTTCTGTCTACCCCATCACCAGCCCAGTCAGAATCACAAAAACCAACAATACAGTTTACTTCCTTAAAACTTTCTCTACATTTAAATATAAGGCTATAGTTCAAAGTTCCTTGAATGTATCTTAAGACTCTTTTTAGTGCTTGCCAAAGTTTGTTACTAGTACATTTTTGATATCTACTTAAAATACTAATAGAAATGCTAAGATCTGGTCTTGAACACAACATACTATACATCAGTGAACCAATTAAAGCTCTACACTTATTTTCAAGTTCACAACTTTCAGAAGCACTCCTAAGTAATACATCATGTTTGAAATTATAATCCATTGGCGAATTTACAGGTTTGCAATTTTGCATTTTATATTTCAGCAAAATA
Organism: Ips typographus; assembly: GCF_016097725.1. Lineage (NCBI taxonomy): Eukaryota > Metazoa > Arthropoda > Insecta > Coleoptera > Curculionidae > Ips > Ips typographus. Next base: position 6,423,455 of record NC_138426.1, on the reverse strand, counting down.
CTCTTCAAGTAGTTGGTTTGATTAATCTTAATTTCTCCTGCTGCAATATCTTGAGTTATTACCATACCCAAAAGGTACTTTACCAGACCTAAATTTTTCATTTTGAAGTTGGAATTCAACATTTGCTTAATATATTCAACTTTTAGATTAGTTCCAGCTAAAAGCAAATCATCAACATATATTAAAATATAAATTTTATAAGATTCTGCGACTTTTACATACAAACAGTATTCATTTTCAGAGCGTACAAAAGCTAAATTAATCATTACAGAATGAAATTTCTCATACCAACTTTTTGGAGAACCCTTTAAACCATATAATGACTTCTTTAGCTTGCAAATTGTTCCCTTTTTATATTTACAACCTTCAGGCAAAGAACATAAAGCCATCAAATTCTAACAGATGTTAATTTTGCCACAGGGCTATAAAAAATCATCAAAAAACACATTTTCTTTCTGTTGAAAACCCCTAGCTACAAGACGAGCTTTATAGCGATCCACTCTACCACTTTAATTTTGCTTTCGCCTAAAAACCCACTTACAACTTATCACATCACTTTCAGTAACACCCTCTGGAACATTCTGCATACACTCCCAAGTATGGTTCTCTTCCAAGGCAATGACTTCATCTTGAACAGCTTGCTTCCATTTCTCAGAATTATCACTTGCTAGTATGTCTTCATAAGTGTTGGGATCTTCTTCCTCTGTCAATAAAAGGAAAGAAGTATCAAAATCTAGCTCATAATCCTTCAGTCTGACAGGTCTTTTAATATTTCTTCTTAGGGTATAGTTTCCTTGGTTTCTTTCAATTTAATCTTCATCATTACTAATGTCATTTTCAGATTCATTATTTTCTTCAAAAAGCTCAGAGTTTTCCCCCCCTGAATCAGTGTTGTAATCAAAATTTGGAACTTGACCATATTCTCTTTGACCTTCTTCAGATTGGCTTTCAGTCAAAACTTGTTCTAATTTGCTTTCCTGAAGAAATATTACATCAGCATGTGTTTCCACTTTATTCTTCTCTACAGTTTCAACTGAATTACATTCTGATAAATCAACAGTATTATCAAAATAGCTTGACATGAATGATTCAAAAGTACTTACATCATGTACAAACTCCATTTTGTAGAGTTTGTTGAATCTTCTTGCTAAGGCACAAATTAATGATGAACTTGCACATTGTACAATCAGCAACATCTGATGTCCTTTATCCAGTGCACAACCAACAGAGAACAGGTTAAACTTGAGCCCAGGAACAAACAAAACATTTGTTAAAGTAGCTTTGACAAGCTTACATCCATTGTAAGCCCACAACTCAACATTGCCTTTGCCTTTCACATCAAGCAATGACCCATTGCCAACTTTTACTTTCCTGTTTACATTTGCCTCACTAAAACTAACAAAAACATCGTTCTTCCAGCACATATGTTCTGATGCTCCAGTATCCATACACCAATCATTACCACTGATTTGTGCTCAAGATCCAATGAACGCATTTGTATCAGGTGGGTCATCAGTTTGTTTTCTTGGCTTAGTATTTTTCTTAAAATAACAGTCAACTTCAAAATGGCCACTCTTTTTGCAAAAACTGCATTGTTTATCCTTTTGATTCTTTCTCTTGAAGCAATATTTTTGAATGTGACCATCTTTATGACAAAAGTGACATGTTGGCTTATTTACAGTACCATTTTGTTTTCCTTGAACTGAGCCTTGGATCCTCCTTGAACTACTTGTCAGGGCTGTGACTTCTTCTGCAGATTTTGATCTCTCTTCTTCTATGAGCAATCTGGATATTAGCTCATCTAGGTTTTGATTATCTTCAGGTACGGATTCCCAGGCAAATCTAAAATGTCTGAAATGTTCTGGCAAAGACATTAAGATTTTCGTCATTACCATTTTACTGGAGATTTCTTCCCCTGCCTGTTTCAATTTACTTCTTATTTCTTCCAATTTCGAAACATATGTTGAACTGATTCATTCCCAAATTCAAGCATGAAGAATTACTGTTGAAGTAAATGAATTCTGACCACCGACTCCTTGTCAAAAACTGACTTCAGCTTTGCTCACATTTCATGTGATGTTTCACAAGACAGCAAATCAACTAAGAGTCCCTCCTCAATCCGGGTAACCAGTATTGTTTGGGCTTTCGTATCTTCTTTCTCTTTCTCCCAAGCTGCTATAGCTTCTTCCAGACACTACGTCAAATAGCGACCGCCCTTTCAGTATTACTGTTGTCTGAAATTTCCATACAACCCAATTGTCGCCATTCAGCTTTAAAGGTGGAAGTTGAGACTCCATTTTGTACATTTTACTGACAATTTTTTGCTTTTTTTACACACTTAACCTCACCACAAAAGTGTCTGTATTACTTTTACTTTTACCGACGGTCTGGGCCCATAACCTAATGCAGATATGCAGTAGGGTAATTCAAACACCAGAAACTTTGTGTTTTAATAATTTTAAGAACGTGTTTAATAACCAAAAGAACGTTAAAATAACATTAACATAAACAGCGTGTCCTTTTACCACTATCTCAAACTTTATCGACATGAGTTACAACTTCCCAACTTGACTTACGTGACTCTTACATGACAGACAGGGTATGACCCGTAATTAACCAACTAAACTAACTAAGTAACACTTTTCAAAACTGATTAGAGTGACAAAACGTTTTACTTTTCGTAACTAGTTACGAAAAGTATCACTTTATGTAACTAGTTATGAAAAGTTCATTTCATCACTCCCTGTTTTTAAGCATTTCCGTAGAAACATATGGGCGACATCCATCATAACATGTCGTTGTTACAGTTTATACAAGGTGCTATGAAAGTGAATATTTGTGTTAAATCGCTTTAACAGATGGTTTTTACCGCTTTTTGGTCAAAATTAGAAAAAAATTATGTATGCCACACGTTTCGAAAATGTCTTATTGTGTAACTCATTCAAATTGTAGGACCTCGCTGCGCTCGCCCTACAAGCATTCATTCGTTACACAAAATCGATCTTTTCGTAACTGGTTACATAAATAGCTATTATATTTAAATTTGTACCACGTACGCACTCTGAGGTGACGCAACTTTTCCAATTCATGCCCTTTTGTCGTACCGGACATTTTAAAATGTTTTTGATCATCTTTAGAATATCCTCAGGACAGTTATTCTAGTAAATTTAGGCTACTAAAATGACATTTTTAAAGTCAGTTCTTCAAAACTGTTTCTCAAAGTATTGTCACAAAATTTACATTATTCTGCGTCGATCTTCGGAAATACCCTCTTGGCATATCTTCAATTACTTTCTAAAGTACTTTGAATTAGCTCCTCAACAATAAAAACATAATTTTTGTTGTTTTCACGAAATTGCAAAAAGGAACCGTAACAGGAAAAAATTCTCTATTTGAAACGAATTGTTGATGATGGTAACCAAAAACCGAAACGTCGGACCTAAATATGATACTGCCACGATGTAGTGGTGAAAAAGTGACATTTGTAAAGTGTTTAAAATTCTTTTTTTTTCATTTAATGCCGAAAGTAATCGGACTTTTCGAAATTTTAAGACGGCATATTATTAATCTCCAAATTGCGCATTTTTGCAATAGTTTAATCAACTCTGTATTTCTTATTCTTTGCGAAATTTCCATACTTCCACATGACTTTGTGGCACGCTGTATAGTGAACTTGATAGTAAAAGATTGTAGTTTTCTGTTTAGTTTGTCTATGAACTAATTTAATTAAGAAACATTAATTTTTTGGGAGTGTTTAAAATCATTATTAATATACACTGCTATAAAACAGGGGCGGTAAATGAACTGCTACAAATTCATGTGAAAGTTAATTTTTGATTTCTATTTTATACAAGGCACTTTATAATTAAGATTTAAAACCACCCAAAAATTGGAGAATATTTTTCTACAAGCATTATTAACAAACCATTTTTTGCCAAAGAAGTAAATATTTCAAATATTAAAATGTTGATCTAACCTGATGATTTTTTTTCTGGGCTTGAATAGCTATTGATCCTGATTTTGTTTTAATTACAACACTTGTTTGTGTGAATTTTAGGTTATAATACGAAAAAACTATGATCGTTTCTCAAATTATTGTAACAAAAATAACATTATTAATTGACACTTATACAATTACAAACTTGTCATTTTTACTCTTTAAGTTTATCAAAAGTATGCTGTTTTATGGAAATTGATTCTCTGGAATTTTTATAGTCATCTAAGATCAATTCGTAATTATCAATTTGCAATTTTCACCCTGTTGTTCCATTTTCAAAATGTTGGCATTTGAATGAATTGGATATCTAGAGTCATCTAAGATAAATTTGCCATTTTTGCTCTGAATTTCCATTTACAAAAGTTTCCAAAACTTAAACTCTTTGAAAGTCGCTGAAGTCGTTACCTTAAAAAAATCTTTCTTAGAACGTGAATTAACAAAGGAATTAACTTCTCGATTTCTGAAAGGTTGTTTTAAATGATTTTATTACAATTAAACGGTTACAATGATTTCACTTAATACTCAATTACAATTAGTGTACTGACAGCTGACAAAATAGGGTGGATAACTCGCGTTCTATTGTTCTTTGGATAGTTAGCTTATTTAAGCTACTTTTTAACTCATCATTTTTCAAATAAACGGCTCGCCACGTCAACCTGGACAGTGATTTTTTTGGTTATTTTTAAATATTTGCTATTTCGAAACGAATCAACGGATTTTAATGCGGTTTGGACTGTCAGTAGCAGTGATTTATTGGCTTTTTGCTGATGTAAAAAACTTTTTTAATGCACTGTAACTGTACTATACAGGGTAGGAAAGAAACACGTGTTAAAAAGTGAAATTTGTAAATAGTCCCCAATTCACTAATATTTTTGTTTTTAATGTCCAATATTTCAAGAAATATCCGAAAGACAACATTGCAGTGCTCAACCTCGATTTAAATTATTATTGCAGCAACTTTCTATTTGTCATTTTAGTCAGGTGTAGATTCAATATCATCTGTTACATGATTTAAAAACAGCCCCATGACCGATAAAACTATGCACGGTGTCTAGAGACAGTCAAAGTGGGAGAAAAACTTGTACTTGTACGAAGTGGGCCAAATTGGACGCATTTAAATGGGAAGTGCTGTTATTAATAGAGATTGGTGAAAACTGATGCCTGTGTCTGAAGCTCAAATTTGATAGAAAACTTAATGGCGAAAATCGTTGGTTAATATCTGTCACCGTTTGACAGATATAGGGTTTCTCAGAACTCGTATTTTTCTTCAAAATGTCTAGCGTCTTCCAGGTGCGTTATTTTTTATTTCTGAAAATACAGTTCTACAGCAACTTTTTGCGTAAACTCCGGTAGTGTAAATAGTTGCTGTAGAAATGTATTTTTAGAAATAAAAATTAATGCACCTGGAAGTTTTGAAGGAAAGTACGAATTCTGAGAAGCATCGAGTTGAGCATGAGTTCTTGGAGTAAATAAACTGGTTTGAATCACGTGTTTTATACAATATTTCATTCAATTTCGACGTTTTATATTAAGCAAAACTAAAATCACAGTTTTATTAAAATTGCACCGCGCCCCGTAGATTTTGTGCTGTTTGTTGGCAAGATGTGGTGGGGCGTTTCTGGTTCTTGTCCGCAAAACCTGCAAGTACTGTCCTCTTCTAGGTCTAGCTTCCTTAGGTGTTCTCTAAGTCGACAATGACCCGTTAGAAACCCCGTTAATCCATTGAGACTAATTTTGCTGAGGTTAATCAGTGTCTTCGATCTTGCTCTCCTCAGTCCTGGAAGTCTTTGCCAATGCGTTGCTGTCAGTTCTTCTTCAGCTTTATTAAGTACTTCCTGGACATATGCTTTTCCAAAGCCGCAGAATGGTTTTGGCCCGATCAGTGGCGCTGATGCTCCTTTTCGTGCCAGAGTATCTGCTTGTTCGTTACCCTCTACTCCGACGTGCCCCGGAACCCAGAGGAGGGTTACGTTGTTGTTCCTTTCTAGATCATTGAGCTTTAGCCACATGCCCCCCATAAGGAAAAAAAGTTGATGACGACTGCCAAAAAACGAAAGGTCGAGCGGCAAATATAAATCCATCATCGATTAGCTGGAAAAAAGTGGCAATGAAAAGATGCTTTTAGTTTTGGGATATCTCTTCACATCTCTTTACAATTTTCAGTTTTTTTCGGATATCTTCGAAAGTACTCGGAAAATCGACATTTTTAAAACGGCATTTGGTTGAGCTTTAAATTGCGCAACTTTGCCCCAATTTAAACTTTCTCGTATCTCTTATAGTTTCCTAAATCCGGATAGTGAGGGTCGAATTTGAATTACATTTCGGTAAATTTGAGTCAAAAATGTCCTATCAACATGGGTCCGCAAATGCTTCCTTACCAAGATATGATTTGACACCTAATGAACATGTAGTGAAATTTCGTCCTTTTCCTCGGGAGACACCCTGTAAAAATAAAATGAAAACAAAATTATTGGGTAATTGGTGACTACTTAAAAATTTTTACTTTTTTGCACACGCTTCTTTTCCACCCTGTCTAGTATAGTTTTGGTACATTAAAGACAAAAGGTTTCCTATCAGCCAAAAGACAATAAATCAAGCTCAATGATAGTCTAAACCGTATCAAAATCGGTGGTTTTGTTTCGAAATGACGAGGATTCCAAAAGGGTCTAAAAAAATCACTCTTCAGGTTGAGATAGCCCGCAGTTTATTCATAAATTTATTTATTGTCAATAGTAGTATAGCAATGCCGGTACTGGACCATTTTGATAAAATGGTGAAGGCGCGAGGCGCTCGGTTCGTGTGTATCGTGGGACGGGGGCCCGGCGCGAGGAGCCCCGAAGGCCCCCATCGTCGTCAAATAGTATCTGTCAAATGTCATTGGTGATATTGGGTCGGGGGTGACGTCATGTGGAGGCCCGGTAATGGAAATTACAAAACACTATTAATTCATACAGCACGATTCCATAACCACCAATCCTTATCGCGTTAGTTGCAACAGCTATAGGTCTCACTTACGACATCTTCACCGTCATTATTTTGGTTTTCTTCTTCAATCACTTCGTCTGGCTGGATTTCTGGTGGTGTAACAATGTTGCACAACTCGTCGACGGCTTCAGCACAATCACTAATGGCAGGTGACTTAGACATTGTTCTTTGTTGTATCTTAGCTGCTGCTTTTAAACTGACTTGGAAGAAAACTCTGTTTATTTTTACCACCGCTTTCGCTTATGCTTTTATATGCAGTTGTGACCAAAAGGAAGGGGAGATAGGACATAACCAAAACATATTTTTGTTACTTTTGAATATATTTTTGTGGTCAGATTTATGAAAAATAAGCGAAAAACAACAATTATGCATTGATAGTTGGGCTGATAGGACATTAACAAAACCATATTTGTTGTTTTTAAATATATTTTGTGGGCAGATACATGAAAAATAAGCGGAATCAACAACGATTATACGTTGATAGTGGGAAAAGTGCAGCGCCAAATATGGACTGATAGGACATTAACAAAAGCTTAATTTGTTGTATTTGCATTTTTCAGTAGGTGTCCGACTGTTGACATAAAAAGTTGAGCTCTCTCTCCGAAAAAAAAAAATGAAAGTGTTTGCTGTTGATATTCAAGGTTTTACCTTAAACGGGGTACAAGGTTCAGAATTTATTGCTAAAGAAGTTACCATTTCAAATGGGTCACAAGTTAACCATTACCTGTTTGAATCGCCAATGACGTACGCATCCTTATCTGCTGCTAATAAGAAAATAGTCAGTCGGGCAACATTTAATTACTATGGACTTCAATTTGCGCGCGGTAATAATAATTATAACCGGATAAATGATATAATTAAACGAGCGCTGTACGGTTGTGACGTCGTTTACGTTAAAAGTGTTGCAAATAAAGATTTCTTAGAGAAAGTTCTTAATGGTTTAGATATTAGCCCAAGTATTATTGATATGTCATTGGATTGGTCCGCACCGCCAACTCAACCTAGTTACCCAAAATGCATGGAGCATTTAGCAGATAAACCATATGTTTGTAGTTTTCGCAATTGTATTGAAATACATGATTGGGCGTCTAATACACTTCCGCAATAAAAAAAACATTAAGTACTTAGTATTTTTTTTATTTTCCACTAGGGGTTGGGGTGGTGTAGAGGTTGGAAAGGGTTAGGGGGTAGGGTGACATTTGACAAGTGACGACAAGGGGCTTCGAGGCTCCGGTGGGGACCGCGGGGCTCCGGGGCCCCAACGTCACCACCGTCCCACGAAACAGAGTGAACAACAACACGAACCGAGCGCCTCGCGCCTTCACCATTTCATCAAAATGGTCCAGTACCGGCATTGCTATACTACTGTCAATTTTATTTATTTTATTATTTTCAACTTTGAGTTTTATTGTGTCTGGCCAAAAAACAGGAATTTTCACCAAATTTGAAAAAAGTATTCTATAATAAAAAATTTTGAAAACCGAACAAGAGAATTGAGAAGACATTGCAATGTACCAGTTTTGTGTGGAAATTATAGAAATTTGGTTAACTGGGTTGTGGTTCATGACCTATTTTTTGCTAATAGTGTTTTTTGTACTTTTCAGTGTAGGTCGAACTGTTTTCATAGAAATTTGACAGAGCTAGTACAAATAGTTACATTATAGCTCTTAAAAATCCCGCTACATATTTAAGCAGTTATATTATTTATTTTGTTACTAAACTACTGATATTTCTCCTTGATAGCTTATGCGTCGATGACGTAGTTTTCGTTTATTTTGTGGTTTACATTCATTAACCAAACACAATTTTTTACTTGACAGTTTGCATGATCATATCGTTTTACAAATACTAGTATTAATTTTTCAGGCTGCTTACCAATTGACTGAAATTATACAGGAATTGTTGAATATAATTAACCAAAAAAGTCCAACACACCCTACTCATATAGAATCACTTCTAAAATGTTTACCACTCTATATTCATTATATTGCTAAACACTGGGAATCCAGGTAAGCTAATTGTTCAGTTTTCTGTTCGTTTATAATATTATAATATTACAGCTCAGACACTTACAAAAATGCATTTATTCAACCACTATCCAATATATTTGAAGTTGGCAAACACCTTTATACAAGTTTCTTAGTGTTTCTTGAACAGTCGCTCCTAATTGAAGGCGATGTTGCGGATATTGCGCTAATAGGAGCAACTTTGAGTTGTTTATGTGAAATGCCAAAATATTGGAGCAGTATTGATCCAAGTAGTATCATATCTAGTTGGAAATGCTTTATAACAGTTTCTACGAAACATTCACTACTGAGCGACTGCTATTTTGATGTTTGTACTTGCATTCGCTTGCTAAGTGATGATATTTGCAGAGTGTTGGAATTATTATCTGATGAGGTAATGCGTGTTTTGAAGTTCCTTAAAACCTTTTGCGGTTTTAATGTTGTAACCCGTTTTCGTAGTTCATTTTTAAATTTCAAGAGTCGTTTGCTTAGATTTGTATGTTAGACTGAAAAGTAAATTGAACATGTGGTTCGGAATACAGTAAAGAACAGAAAATACCTTTAAAAATGCCGCAAAAACGAAGTCTCTACGAACAGCCGTTTTCTTTCAAAGCAAACTTTGGTCCCACCACTTTACAATTATCGTATTTTTCCTGTCCTCCGGCCCACCCTAATGTTGCCAAATTACCACCTAAAAACCAATTTTTCCGGCCCCCGCGCGTCCTTTTGCCAACGATCCATCTGTGTACCAGATGTCGCTATTCCGGAGAAATTTCGGTCCGTAATCGGCCCCCACTCCTCTCTGTCAGGAACAATGACTTTGAAGAGATTTGAGGGCACGAGCTTGGAGATCTGATGATCGCTTGGCATCAGTAGGAGCGGACACTGGTCTGTAGCCCAGCCCCATATCCTGCCGTGCCCAAATGAACAGGCTTGTAGTTGGCCGCCCACGTGCAGCCTGTAAGCTGGGCGCGTGGCCCTCATTCTCACGCACAGTTCGAGGGGCATGAGGTTTAACATCACCTCCAGGGCCCTAGAAAGAGTGGTTCTCATTGCCCCTGTAACCGCCAGGCACGCCACTCTTTGGACTTTGTTCAGTTGAGCGGTTGCTAAACTTTGCTCTACACAGGGCCACCACACTATGTCCCCGTAGGTAATTATGGGCCTGACTGCGGTGCAGTAGAGCCAGTAGAGCACCCTGGGATTTAGACCTCAGGTGCCACCAACAGGCCTCTTGCAGGCCCATAGTATATTCATGGCGTTCTTGCCCCTGGAAGCAAGATGATCGCGCCATAATAGTTTGGTATCTAGGTGTATACCTAAGTATTTTACCGTGAGGTGGTATTTGAAATTCGTCCCTGACAGGACAATCATGGGTTTTCTGTCAAGGATCCGCTTCTTGCTGAATAGCATAAGCTCGGCCGTCTTTGGATTGATACTTAGTCCTGCCAAACGGCACCATTCATCTACCATCCGCATTGTCCTTGCCATGGGACCGTTTCTGGCGCCCCTGCACAGGATGACCAGATCGTTGGCGTAGGCCTGCGTATATAGGCATGCTGCGTATGTCGTTCAATTTCCACAGGAGTCCGTCCACCACAAGGTTCCACAGCAGAGGAGAAAGAACCCCTCCCTGCGGGCAGCCCCGCGCAGCCACCACCGTGTACCGTGGTATCGCCGTGGAGAGCCGCACAGTTAATCTCCTATGTCTAGGGTGCTCTTGGACACCTGGTATATATAAAATCTTTAGTTTCATAAGAAAAAAGACTATCGACCACATTTGGTCTTTCTGCCTATAATATAAGATGTTATTTACAAAACAACAAAAAAAATAAGAGCAATAAGTGACAAAGGGGCTTCAAAACCACATACCAGAATACTTAAATACTTTTAGTAGTAGTAGTAGTAGTATGAATTGATTTTAGGAACCAAAACTGTTTTCCCGCCAACTGAAAATTTGCATTATTTTGGTTAAAGTTTTGTCTAAAATCTGCATTCAAGCTTGTGACCAGATTTTGAAGAGCTGTTCTTTTGATTTGTTACTTTCGTTTACAAAAATTCTAAGGTTAGTTTACGTACTTTTTTTTTGGTTATTTAATGCTTTTTATTGCAGTTATTCACCAGAATACTATAAAGGTCTTAATTTATCAGAAGAATCTATAGTTATTTTTGAACATGAAGTTGTACAAGTTTTGGATGAGTTTTTAAGGCATTTACTGGTGGTGCAAACATCAATATTTAAGGTAATATATTTGATATAATCGTTCCAGCCGAGAGAATTTGCACTGACACCACAGAGTGTATAAAAAAGAAAAGATCCGACTTTCTTGATTGATAGATTCAATAAATCCAAGTCATCCTGACTAGTTTGATTTTCCGTATACACTTTTTTGAAATATGGACATACTTTTAGGAAGAGCTTAAAAGTTATACACATAAACTGGATTCATTGGGTTTATTAGACAAACTTTCTTATGGTACTCTGAACTTATTTGACAAAGTTTTCTATGTTATTTGTAATATTACTTCTAACTGGTCAGAAGTTCTAATGGTGCTGATTAATGGAACATTTCTTCTTATTGGTTACTGTAAGTAAAATATATACTAAACACCAACCAAAATTGTATGACGTCCCATAAGCACGATTGTATTGTTGCCAAATATACCTTTCTGATATATCTTCCATTTTAAGTGAAATTTGGCATTTGTAATAGGTAACTAAAACAATTGTAATTTTTGCATAGCAGAAAATATTTTTTTTTATAGTTTTTTTTTTAAACATATTTGGTTCTATGAGTGGACAAAAAAAAATGTCGAAAATAATGATACGGGGTGGTACAAAATTTGCCGTAAAAAAATATATATTTAAAATGGGCGAAAAGTCAAGTTTTTTAGGGGCAAAAAAATGTCAAATAACTGACTTATTTAGGTATAAATACAGAGAGAACTAAATTTTATACTTTCCACTTTAACTTCCTGTACTTCAGTTACTTTGACAGTTACATGGGTGGTTTAATATATCAATTTATAGGGCGTCAAATACTCGTATGACCATCATATACAGTGTCTAAAAATGTGAAATAACTGAGTTATTTAATAGTAAATACAGACTGAACTAAATTTGACATTCTCCACTTTAACACCCTGTAGCTCGGTTATTTTGAAAGATACAGCTTAGACTACCTTGCCCTGAGTGAAACATGTCAAATAACTGAGTTATTTAATAATAGATACTGAGTGAATTGAATTTGACACTCTCCAATTTAACACCCTGTAACTCGGTTATTTTGAGAGTTACAGAGTTGTTCAATATACCAATTTGATGCCCTCGAAATCCTCGTTACTGAATAGGTCTGTGTCTATAGTGAAAATGTCAAACACTCGAGTTATTCAAATATAAATACAGAGTGGACTGCGTTTGGCATATTTAAATTTATCACCCTGTAATTCGGTGATTTTGACAATTACAGGCTGATGGTTCAGTATACCAATTTGTAGGGCTTCAAATCCTCGTTTAATCACTCTATACAATGTCTTTAGTAAAAAATTTGAAATAGTTGAGTTATTTATGTATAAATACAGAGTGGACTGTGTCACTTCACCATCACCCTGTAACTCGGTTATTTTGACAGTACTTACATTTATAGTCCTTGAAATTTTTTTTTTACTACCCTATTCAGTGTCTATAGTGAAAATTTGTAGTATTTGTACATTATTTGTTTTATTGTATTTTTTGGCAGCATAAAAATTCCTTTCTTTGTGATCAGGTATTTTAAAAAGTACCTATCAATTTTTCAAATAAGTACCATAATACAAACTTGCCCTAATTTTAGACGGGGAACAAGATAAAAATCGGAAAAATAGGGATGTTTTGTTTGAAAAACTTGACTATCAAAACTATAAAAAAAATTTTTTGATGCCAATTGTTGTCCACCCCGTATTATTATGTTTGACGTTTTTCTGCACCCACTCTTGGAACCAACCTTGTTAAACACGGCAAAACTAAGAAACTCTTAGAAACGGATATAGATAGGTATATGACATGAAATATGTCTAGTGTTTGTCGTAGAATCCAAAAAAAAAACAACATACAGGGAGTTTAATTTAAAATAAGCGAGTTGGTATCTATACTTATCTGAACTGCATTTGTCGACTTGTTTTTGTCATCTGTGTCTATGCGTAGAATGAGCGCATATTACAACCAACTCAACAACCGTCAAATCAACATTTTCATAGATACAAAGTTTTTTTCTTGATTATATTGGCAGAACTTTTCAACTTTGTGACGTCATAATAACTTGGTTGGTTTCCGGTCTACAAGCAGTTTCATATTACTACGTTTGAAGGTCAGAAACAGCTTTTTTCCCCAAGCCACAATGGAGGAATATACCAGAGGCTAATAGTTAACCTTACCTCAGCTATTTTAACACAAGATTTTGAACTCCAAAGCTTCACTATCTTGTTAAAACATTTATTTCAAGATGATTTATTTGTTAACTTTCTTGCTCTAGAAGTATTATCTTTGATCAGCAGGTATGTGTTGTTTTGTTGTATATCTTTTGATTGAAAAAGTTGATACCATTTTTTATGTAATGTATTTTTTTTCAGCAACATCGACACCCATGAAAACCTTTCACTGCTGCTAAACTTTCTATACTCTGTAAATGAACTTTCAAGTGGCTTCTTCACTTGTAGCCCTGAAATGGTTTTCCTAAAATGCTTTCTGCAAAGATTGTTTAGTAAACTACCAGACTGTCATAAAGAGCAGATAATTAAAATGTTTCCTCCAGGCGAAAGTATAGAAGTTTGGAGGGTTTTAGGGTTTCAACATTTATCACCAACGCAAGTTCAACCTTTGCTAGAGCCAATTGTGTCTATGACTGCCGAATGTATCCGTTCTTTTGAGCAAGAAGTTAATGAGGAAGATATAGTAAATATAGTAAGTACAAATTCTGATGTTAATGCTATTTTTTCCAATAGGGTCGTTGCACACTTTTTTATTTTGTTAGATCGGTTTTGCAAAGTTTTTCTGACAAGGCATAACGAATTTATCAGCAATTAAAGTTTAAACGCAAACCAAACGCGCTAAAGCGACGAATTTCCGTATTAGTGTCACATGACGTCACGAGGCATGTTTCAGTTGTGCCGCGTTTAGCGCTTGTGATTCTAAATTCTAAAATGTGTCAGAATGCACAAGTTCGACTAAGTTCACATCAATAAACATTAATTAAAGTGCCATTAAACAAAGAGTTAGAATCTGTAAGTATCTCAAATTTTTAACGTCGGGAGGACCCATCTTTTTAAAATATTTGTAGGTGTACGGTTTTCGATAGTATTTAGATGCGCATCTGCTCATTACAAACGATTGTACTAAGGCTTAGTACACTTTCCTCTAACAATTTTTAGGACATTTTCAAGAGTATTTAGATGCTTTTCTCCCTTTTAAACAATTTTTCTAACATTTAGGACTCTTTATTGTAAAGGCCTCTGACAATTTTTAACAGTTTTCCGATAGTATTTAGAAGCCTCTGGCCTTTATAAGCGATTTTTCTAAGGTTAAGACACTTGTAGAGGTTTCTGGCTGTTTTAAATAATTTTTAGAAGATTTTGGACACTTGTGGAGTCCTCTGTCAATTTTCAGGTGGTTTTTCGATAGTGTTCTTCTGGTCATTTTAAACTATTTTTCTAAGAAAATTGTCGCTTTTTTATGTTCCAATGTGATTCAAGAGTTGGTGTTTTTTAATGGGAATTGGATCTAGGTTTAGTAAAACGCCTGTTCTAAACTTGCCGACTTTTAAATCGTAGATAACTGTTGTATGTTTGCCCGTTCAAAAAAGAAAATTTTAGACATTAAGTTGAAAAGTCCCTGAAATGTGCGCAAAAAATGCTACCACAAATTTTTGAGGCTTAAATATGATGATATACTGCCCCAACAAGGAAACTGGAGCGGCTATGTGGGCTCGAGCCGCTGCACCTGATTATACAAAAAGAAGCCGCCAGGGCAGCCCACATACTGGCAGGGTTCAATATGCTGATTACAGACTCAGCTGAATTGTGGGGTCATCTCGGGGCTGGGGGGAGACGTTGAGGGAGTGCCCGGAACTGTTGATGAACCAGGATCGGGTGCCTCCGACGCTTCTATCAAACGGACCTCTAGAGTTTGTAGTACCCGATAGGGAGGACCTGGAATTCTCTCAAAACTCTATCCTCCCGTCGCATGGAGACGTCTGGTTTACAGATGAATCCAAAACCGTGACGGGGGCAGGGACAGGTGTGTATTGTGCGCCTTCGGGGACGAGGCTTAGCTTCGCTCTAGGCTGCCACTGTACCATCTTCCAAGCCGAGATCTTCGCGATCATCCGATGCGGGGAGTTAATTTTAAACTCACCGCTACCCCGGAAGGATATATTTATCTGTACGGACAGCAAGGCAGCCATTGCTGCCTTAAAAGCTGATTCAACGACGTCTGCGCTGGTGCTGGAGTGTAAGAAAACACTCTTGTCGCTCACGCGGATGGCCAAGGTACGTCTAACTTGGGTTCCAGGGCACTCCGGTGTTAGGGGAAACGAGGAGGCGGGTAGGTTGGCCCTTCATAGCTCCAAAGAGAGACCCGTAGGGCCCGAACCTATTGTAGGGTTAGCCGGCTCGGTCGGATACGCCATTGTGGACCGTATCTTCTGACAAAGATCCGATATTGCTTGGGAGGAGGCCGGAGGCATGCGGCAGTCGCGATGTCTCATGGGCTTCTTTCCAAGAAACAAGTCGAAGTCCCTGATGGAATTATCCAGGAAGGACCTCAGATGTGTGACAGGACTTCTCACGGGTCACTGTCAGATGAGAAGACTGCACATTATGGGTCAGTCACAGGATCCGGTATGTCGCTTGTGTCTGGAAGACGAGGAAACTCCGATACACGTTCACATACAGTGCCCGGCACTTGCGACGATCAGAAAAATGCTTTGGGGTAAGAGTTTGATCAACCCCTTAGATATTCAAGGTACCCGGCCAAGGAGGCTCTGCGGCTTTGTCAGGGCCACCAAACTGGAGGGGTACTAGCTTGTGATGGGTCACAATGGGCCCGGCTAGCGGCCTAAGTGTCTTCTCCGAAGGGAGCCCATCTAACAATATTCATTCATTCATAATGATATAACCTAACTTACCTCTGTCCAAAAGTCGATAATTTCGGAAATACACAGAGTGTTAAAAGTTCAATTTGGTTTTAGGTTTTTTGAAATATTTTTTTTAATAATTGGTTTATTGTACAGAGAAAATGACATGAAAGTATAAGTAGATTTGCTCTGAAGATGCCAAATAAAACTGGCTAAACGTCGGGAAGTTTAGAACAGATATTTTACTAAATCTAGATTCAATTCCCAGTTTTTTAACATCAACTATATTTTTCTAATATTTAGGACAATTGAGAAGGCCTCACAATTTTTGGGAGGACTGATTTTGAGACACATTTGTAAAGATGTCTGACCATTTTAAACAATTTTTAGGAAGTTTACGATAGTATTTTAGAGACTTTCTGGCCATTTCAATTTTTTTTTAAAGTTTACGACACTTAGAGCCCTCTGACCTAGTTTTGAAAATCGAGGTTAAACACGCGACATCCCTATACAGGGTAATTCAAATTCGACCCTCACCATTGGGATCTCAGAAACCATAAGAGATACGAGAAAGTTTAAATTGGGGCAAAGTTGCGTAATTTAAAGCTCAACCAAATGCTGTTTTAAAAATTTCGATTTTCCGAGTACTTCCAAAGATTTCCAAAAAAAACTGAAAATTTGATTTTTTGTTTTTATTTATTTCTAACCTTATTTGAAGAGATATCCCAAAACTAAAAGCTTCTTTTCATTGCCACTTTTTCCTAGCTATTCGATGATGGATTCAAGTTTGCCACACGACGTTTCGTTTTTTGTCAGTCATCATCAACTTTACTTTTTCTTATGGGCGCCATATTGGATTTTTAGCCCACCAAATAGTACGTTTTATTCTGATTTTAGTGATGTATAATAACTTATGATTTGCTTGATAAATGACAAAATAATTCAATAAAAACTATTTTTACTTTAGTTATGGCTTTGAGTTAATGGGCCGTTTTATAAAATGTCATTATTTTTGACAGTACTTGTCAAACACGTTAATTCGGACGATCATTAGAGCAAGTCAACTAACCTAACCTAACCTAACTTAAACAGCTCATTTATGTTTCCAAGAGAAAATCATCATTTTAGGAACTTCATTTTTTGCCAAATTTCAATTTTTTATAATGTTATGTGCAAGTTTATAGTTATTTATACAGCAAGTGACTTAAACAAACCATTTTGTATTCATTCATATTTATTCGAGTGAATAAACCGGTTTAAGTCACGTGTTTTATACAGTATTTTATTAAATTTCGACTCCTTATATTAAAAAAAAAAAACTAAAATTACAGTTTTATTAAATTTACACCCGGCCCCGTAGATGTGACATTGATGTTTGTTTGTTTACATCTGTAACTAGGCGAGTGTCATTCAGAGTGATTTAATAGTTATTTATACAGCAAGTGACTTAATAGTTATTTACATTACTAGTGGGGTATGAGCATTTTTATAGTCACGAGTGGGAGTGTTGCCACGACGAGGTCGTAGACCGAGTTGTGGTGATCACACGAGTACGTTAATTTGCCATACCCCACGGGTGATGTACAACATTTTATCTACGACCATCAGAAGCAGCGTAAAGTAAGAAAAAAATTCATATTTTGTGCAATGTGAACTATTTAGGAACGTCTCGTATATGCTTGCTACGGGTAGTTATTTGTTACCCTTAAATCTTGTCATCTACGCTGTACTGTTTTGGTGTTGTTGCTATGGTGGCCATTTGTTTCCACATATCACTTAAGCGACAATTTAACAGTGTAACGAAGTTACTAAGTTTTTACCGTTTTCTTAATTGAATCGATCAACCGGAATCCTCGTTTTAATTGCTAAGGTTCCAACAGTCGGATTTTCTCCGTTCTTGTCAGTTTTGGTTCGGGACGTCGGTTACTTTTCGTTAGGGTCATAGCGATGTGTCGCGGAAAACCGCTAATTGATAATTACGTGGCTAATAAGTTTTGCGCGGCCGAATGTTCAGCGGCTATAGTACCGCAGTTAACCTGCAAAGGCGTCCTGCCGGCACCCAGTGTGTGGCAGTGCGCGCGGTTCCGGTCCCCCATACATGGTACGTAGGTGAGTGGGAGATTGCAGGAAATAAAACTGGCCTGCACGTGGCAAACGGCCTCTTCCACCTGCGGTCAGCGACCGAACCAGCCAGCCTGCTCCGACACGAAACCCGACCAGCAGTAAGTACCATTCAACCACGTGTACCGGTACGGCATCTGTTCTGGGCCTATACCGCAATACCTGACCGTTCCTTTTTATTTTCCCCGTAGTTAGTATACCGTAGTTAGCCGTCGTTAGGACTCGTATTGACCCGACGGATTTTCCCAGTAATTAGTACATCGTAGTTAGCCGTCGTTAGGACTCGTATTGACCCGACGGATTTTCCCAGTAATTAGTACACCGTAGTTAGCCGTCGTTAGGACTCGTATTGACCCGACGGATTTTCCCAGTAATTAGTACACCGTAGTTAGCCGTCGTTAGGACTCGTATTGACCCGACGGATTTTCCCAGTAATTAGTACATCGTAGTTAGCCGTCGTTAGGACTCGTATTGACCCGACGGATTTTCCCAGTAATTAGTACATCGTAGTTAGCCGTCGTTTGGACTCGTATTGACCCGACGGATTTTCCCCCGTAGTTAGTATACCGTAGTTAGCCGTCGTTTGGACTCGTATTGACCCGACGGATTTTCCCAGTAATTAGTATACCGTAGTTAGCACCCGCATTTCTCCTGTTCTTGACCGCCAGGACAGCTGCCGTGGACACCGTTAACGTGTACACCTTTTATTTGACCGCTTTTATTGGTACGTTTAACTGCTTTGTCACCCGCGTCCCGACTTACACGCTTTAGGTTGAAATTGATCACTTAAAACAAAGTTACACGCTCTCTCTCATTTTTACACTTGCTGTTGTTTCCGTTCAAGATTTAAGATACCGTTAGGGTTCCGACTTTTGTTTTTCCGATTGGTTCTGTTCGTTAACCATCGTAGGTCCGTAGTCATAATTTTGGTTAAGTGTTTCAGAGTGTTAATTTCTGTTCAGTTTGTTTGGAAACACGACCCGGTGAGTTTGTAAATTTACCTTTGTCTTTCATTGGGCCTGTCAGCCTTGCAAAACCTTAGCGCCCGCTTACCTTCTTCGACTGTTTTAAAAGTTACCCCGGTATACGGAGCGTTTTCCTGGTTTACGCTCCGCGGTTATTTGAAACCAGGTGGCGCCCGAGGCAATTAAAATCAGACTAGTGTCAAAAGGGGTATTTCATTTGCCCCCAACAAAAGAGCGTCACAAATTTGGCGCCCGAGCAGGGACTACGTTTTGAGTTTTGAACTGACAGTGTTTCAATTAACCGTTTTGTTTTTTTTTTTTTCCCCCTGTTAATATAAACGTGTAACTTTGTTGTGGTTAATAGCTTAGGATAACTGTACTAACCGAGCTTGATCCCCGCTTTGCGATTCACTAAAAAATTTGTCTTTAACCAGTCCGGCTTTGTTTTTTTTTTTTACCCGAGTTTAACTATACCGTGTGGCCTGGGTTGTCATGGATACCGATCAAAAAGATAGTTTACCGTTAACCGTCACCGCCGCCACCAGTGCAGCCGCCTTCTCAGGCGGCACCGAACCGATGGACTCCAAAATTGCGTACGTTTGCCAGCTCAGGAAAGACGCGTTGATCGTTGAACTATCCAAGATTGGATTAGACACCAGTGGCACCACGGAGGTATTAAGGAAGCGCTTAATTGCCTGCTTAATGGGTGGGGAATCAACCCCGATAGTCAGAACTGCACCGTTTACTTTTCCTGCAGTAAATACCGAACCGACCGCTACCACAGTAACTTTGCCCCCGACTACCGTAGTAGTTAAAGTTACCGAGTCTCTTACGACGACCGCCCCCATTTTTACAACACCATCGACGTGGGGTACTACACGCCCAATCCCCAGTTGCAGTACCGCCGTAACGTTCACTTCAGCTCACCCCACACGACCGATTCACGGTTCCCGAGTTCCCCCTCTATCGTTGACTTTGCCGGTAACTTATCCCTGGATACCGCCCATGACCTCGGCCAATGAGGCGTTAACAAAGCCACTTCCTTGTCCGCTGGAACCCACGCCTACCCTGGACCGTCAAACATCCATGTATTTTCGCGCTCAAGACTGGAAAGTCTACTTTAATGAACAGGATGATCCTGTTGCTTTCCTGGAGCAATTAATGGAGATTTGCGCCGCCAATCAAGTCCATCCAGACTTACTAGTGCCGCAATTACCTATGGTGTTGCGTGGTAATGCGCTACTGTGGTTCCGAAACAACCGGCAACGTTGGGCGACGTGGCAGCAATTTGAAGCTGATTTCCGTACTTTTTATTACCCTCTGGATTACTATGATGATCTTGAGGCGCAGATAAGCCGCAGATTGCAAAAACAAGGGGAATCTGTCAGTCTGTACTTTACAGACTTACAAACTATGATCCGCCGGCATGGGAGTATTACACCCGAACAGGAGTTACGTTGGTTGTACCGTAATATGACACCACAATTAAGACAGATGGTGCGGCCGACCGACTTTTACGACGTGTTAACTCTGTCACAGAAAGCCCGTGAGACCGAACGCCTCTTAGAGGAGGTAAGGCAGGCAGAGGCATGTAGTTACCGCCCTCAACCTGAGTTTACTAGAGTGAATAGTAATCCGGAACCGACCATAAAGTCACGTCAAGTACCCGAGACACGGGTTACCGTACCGGGCCGCCCACGACCAAATGAGGGGAATCGACCGACTCACAACAACCAGTCCCTCAATACAACGCACAACAGGTCACCTCGACACTCACCCCGTACTGAAAACCGTCAAGGTGCTCCCGTGGGCAATCCTGGAGGAATGTGTTGGCGATGTGGAGAGACCGGGCATTTCCGTACAGAATGTACGCGTCCGTCCCGTCTGTTCTGCTCCAGATGTGGGAAACCAGGTGTACAGTCTCGGCATTGTGATTGTGCACGGCCGGAAAACTAAAAGGGCGTTGTGATAATGCGAGGAAAGCACAACCGCCCGACGTGACCGCCTCGACCCACCCTGTTTTGACCGTTACCGCCTGTCAGCCGTCCCTTGTAAATACCGTTCAGCCGTTAGACCCAGTACCGACCGTTACTCCAGTTAACTTTACCGTACCACCTGTTCCTGTCACCTGTCATCCCGCACCACCTGTTCCTGTTACCTGTCATACCGTACCACCTGTTCCTGTCACCTGTCATACCGTACCACCTGTTTCTGTCACCTGTCCTACCGTACTGCCTGTTCCTGGCACCGGTCATACCGTACCACCTGTTCCTGTCACCTGTCATACCGTACCACCTGTTCCTGTCACCTGTCATAACGTACTGCCTGTTCCTGGCACCTGTCATACCGTACTGCCTGTTCCTGGCACCGGTCATACCGTACCACCTGTTCCTGTCACCTGTCATACCGTACCACCTGTTCCTGTCACCTGTCATAACGTACTGCCTGTTCCTGGCACCTGTCATACCGTACTGCCTGTTCCTGGCACCGGTCATACCGTACCACCTGTTCCTGTCACCTGTCATACCGTACCACCTGTTCCTGTCACCTGTCATACCGTACCATTTGTTCCTGTCACCTGTTATACCATACCACCTGTTTCTGTCACCTGTTATACCGTACCCAAGTATGCCGCCGACAAAG
The DNA here is from genome assembly GCF_016097725.1 of Ips typographus. NCBI lineage: Eukaryota > Metazoa > Arthropoda > Insecta > Coleoptera > Curculionidae > Ips > Ips typographus. The sequence continues at coordinate 6,401,629 of NC_138426.1, read as the reverse complement.
TTAACATTACCGTACCGACCGTTTCTGTGCCTAGTTGTACCGTACCGACCGTTAGTAGACATAAACGTGACGTTACTCCAGTTACTAAAGTACCTAACGTTACTACCAGTTACCCTGTACCGACTGAGACGTTGGTTAACGATTCTGGCACCAAAGACTACGTTCTTCCGACCGCAACACCAAACGTTACCGTACCGACCGTCCCAGTGCCATCTGTTGCTGATATACCAGCAGTCACCGCCCTGAATGCTTTCCTGACCACGGACAATCGACCCCACATCTCTGTCAAAATCTTTGACACTGAATTTATGGCATTAGTAGACACTGGTGCTGCCCGTTCATACGTAGGGGCCGTGGTACGACAGTTATGTCTTAGGCACGATTGCACACCTCTCCGTCCAACTGTTGAAAACGCTAAAGTTGCAAATGGCAGTAAGGTGGATATTACCGAGGCTTTCAGGGTCAAACTGAATTTTGAGGGCTACCCGACTGTAACGGAGGTGTTGCACTATTTACCAGGGTTAACCGTATTTATCGTACTTGGTATGGACTTACTAGGAAAACATCCTTTTCAAGTAAATTTGCAGACAAGGGCTGTACGAATAGTTAGCCCCAGACCAGTCCGCAAACCGAAAAAGATTAGTCCAGTCAACACCATTGAACCGCCTGAGCCTCTAACGTTAACCGAAACCGAAAATGCCAGACTGCAACAGTTTTTAAACACCGAACTTCCAAAGTTTGACCGAATTAGAGGCGTAACTCCACTAACCACACATACCATTCATTTGGAGCAAATCGAGCCGATTAAGCAACGCTATCACCCTCGCAATCCTCGTATGCAGGAGATTATTAATACCGAGGTGAAGCAGATGTTGCAAGACGGTATTATTGAGCCGTCAACCAGTCCGTGGAGTTCCCCTGTGGTAATTGTCCGTAAAAAGGATGGTAAACACCGTTTCTGTATTGACTTCCAAAAAGTCAATGACGTTACTCGAAAAGATGCATACCCGTTACCATTTATTAATGCAATCTTGGACAAACTCCGCCGTGCCCGTTATATATCCAGTATTGACTTGAAACAGGGTTACTGGCAAGTAGCTCTTGATGAAGCTAGCAAACCAATTACCGCATTCACGGTGCCGGGCATGGGCTTGTTTCAATTCAAAGTCATGCCATTTGGTTTACACTCAGCTCCCGCCACGTTTCAACGATTAATGGATAGAGTCATCGGCCCCGATATGGATCCGTACTGTTTTGCGTATCTGGACGACATTATTGTTCTTGGGGAAACCTTTGAACAACATCTCGACAATCTGTCCGAGGTTTTCCGTCGTCTCCGAGCTGCGAACTTGCGTCTGAATCCGGATAAATGTCAATTTGGTCGGAAATCCCTCCGTTACCTGGGCCACCTGGTTACGTCCAGTGGTATCCGTACCGATCCAGAAAAAGTGTCGGCTATTCAGGAGCTGCCGGCTCCAACCAACGTGAGAGGCGTTCGCCGTTTTCTCGGTGTTGCATCCTGGTACCGCCGTTTTGTCAAGGACTTTTCCAGAATTGCTTCTCCTCTAAACCGACTTTTAAAGAAGGGAGTGAAGTGGTCTTGGTCAGCGGACGAGCAGCATGCATTTGAGCAGCTGAAAAAGTGCCTAACCGAAGCCCCCATTTTGGCCTGTCCAGATTTTTCCCGGCCGTTTGTACTACAAACAGACGCGTCGGATCATGGGCTAGGTGCTGCATTAATACAGCATGATTTCAATGGCGATCACATTATCGCTTATGCTAGCAGAACGTTGACAGCTACTGAACGAAAGTTTTCGGTGACCGAGAAAGAATGCTTGGCAATAGTATGGGGAGTCGAAAAAATGAGACCGTACCTTGAAGGCTACCGTTTTACCGTGGTGACGGATCACCAGTCCTTACGTTGGTTGCATTCTCTAAAAAGCCCATCTGGCCGATTAGCCCGTTGGAGTATCTATCTCCAACAATTTGATTTCGAAATCAAGTACCGAAAGGGGATACTGAATAAAGTAGCTGACGCTTTATCTCGGGACCCCGTGCCGTCCAACTCGGTTGGCGATCCACCCGAATCCATAGCGCTGATCGAAAATTTTGAACCGTGCTCCTGGTATAGCGCTAAAATGGCGGCGGTCGAAGCAAATCCCAAAAATTTCCCTGACTACTGTATTAAAGAAAACCGTCTCTACCGCCATTTTTGGGATTTAAACGAAGTCACGTCTGCAGAGTCTGCCAGTTCGTGGAAACTTTGCGTCCCTAAGACCGCTAGGGCGGCCATTCTTCGGCAAAACCACGATGAGCCGGCCGCCGGGCATTTTGGGATTGCAAAAACCACCGTCCGTATAGCTCAGCACTATTATTGGCCGGGAATGATGCGGGATATTGCAAATTACGTCCGCAATTGTCCTTCTTGTCAGCGGTATAAAGTATCGCAACAAGCACCGCCTGGGTACATGCAACCGTCACGAAATAACCGCCCCTGGGAAACCGTCTGTACCGATTTAGTTGGCCCGTTACCCCGTTCCGCAAAAGGGAACAATTACTTGGTAGTGTTTCAAGACCGATTTACTAAGTGGGTACAATGTCGAGCAATTAGGAAAGCAACGGCTAGAGCTGTAAGCCAAGCTCTGTACGACGAAGTTATAACGAGATTTGGGTGCCCACGAACCGTTTTGTCCGATAATGGCACGCAGTTTACCGGCCAACCGTTTAAACAATTGCTTGCGGAGTTGGGCATTGCTCACCGGCTAACTCCACCGTATACGCCCCAGGCCAACCCCGTTGAGCGAGCTAATAAGACCCTCAAAACCATGATCGCCCAGTTTTGCGAAGGGGATCACCGTAAGTGGGACGTACTGCTCCCCGATTTGCTGTTCGCCGTTAACACGTCGCAACATGACTCTACCGGATACACGCCGGCTTACTTGAATTTTGGTCGGGAGTTAGAGCCACCAAAAGCTTTATTCCGTTCTGTCAGACCGGAACCCGACGGCGCCGAGCCGTTAGGGGAACCCCAGCACGCCGATATTAGGGAGCACAGCAACCGGCTCAAACAGCTCAATGATATTTATGAGCTGGTCCGTTTAAATCTGGGTCGGGCGTTCACCACTCAAAGCCGGCATTATAATTTGCGGAGAAGAGAGTGGCGGTGTCATGTGGGAGATCAGGTTTATCGGCGTGAAAACCCCTTGTCCTCAGCGGTCCGAGGTTTTGCCTCGAAGCTAGCGCCTAAGTTTTCAGGGCCCTACACCGTGGTTAGGGTTCTTTCTCCGGTGGTGTATGACATTAAAAGCTGCACCGGTAAAATTCTGCGCCGTATTCATGTTAAAGACTTAAAAGCGGCGCATGACGGAGCCGAATTTAATGAAGCCCGCGTGTAAACCACGCTGTGAGTTGGGGCGGGTGACAACCGTTAGCAACCGTAACGAAAGCCGTACTTGTTACCGTACCGACCGTAGCCGTTATTCTAGATGACTGAAAGAAGACGGATACCGAAGTCTCGGCAACGTTTGCCGGGAGAGCCTCCATTTGCGGCGCCTCCCGACTCGGCGGCAGTGTGCGTGCGCACCCATTGCGACGCGCAAAGAAGCTCCACGCTGCAAAGAATGTCGCAAATACGGCAGGAAGCGCGGGCACTTGGGGCGCCGTTTCGGGGACCCGTGGACCGAAACCCGACGGCGGAGAGACTCGCTACCGAATCCCGACCGAGGGGACGGATCCACGTGATCTCAGATCTAGTCCTGAGGCCGGCCAGAACGGGATATTATAATAGGCCTGACCTGGGCGATAACCTCGCTCGGTTGGAGTGGGCAGCGGCCCATGCTGACGAGCTATTCCCAGACCCTCCGCGCCGTGCCTACCGGGCAATGCCCATGCTCGTCCCGATACCCTGCCGCCCTCCGCCAGTATCACTATCTATGGCGGAGTCACCCGTTGGGATGCTGGGGCCTGGGGCACCGACTACCTCACCGATTGAGGACGTGGTCGTCGACCTTGCTCAGTCACCGCCGTCCGCCGTCACCGCAGCTGGGGTAACTACTCCGGTTAATCGCCCGACGTCACCGGGGATGGATGAGTGTCCGGAGGCCGGCCCGTTCGATCCCGCTGGATCGAGTCCCCTGTTGGACTTGGAGGCCATAGCGGAAGAAGTGGCCGCTACCCCGAACGCAGGGGATTGGTCGGAGTCATTGATGGCGAGGCTTCGGCTGTTGCGGCCTCCAGGTTACTCGGCCGGACGCCGTTGTCGACGGCATCTCGTGACTCGGGATGGCCGCCGCTTACACGTGACCCTGCCCCGCTAACCGGGTTTTGTTTTTTTTTTGTCCGTTTGTTTATTCGCCCGTCGCTCACCTTCTGCTTGCGCCCCGCTACCGACTAACAATCCCGCTTCGCAGTATTTTTTTTTTTGGTACTTAATTTTTTTTTTTCCTTCGCAAGGAATGACCGACTCTCCAGTGCTGGAGTTAATGGCAACGGACGAGATTGACTTGCTTGACGCCATGCGTGACATCGACGTGCCAGCGAGTGCGCCTGCAGCCGTAACCGCACCCCCCGCGGGTCGACGACCTCCTAGTCCTGGGATGGAAAGTCGTTCGAGGTCCCTTGAGGATCTGTTGGCGCCGTATTCCGAGATCGAAGTTACTCGGCCGTATATCCCAGTACCGTTTGTACCGCCGGAAAATCCAGCGGATGGTCCGTTGTTCTTACCCGTTCGGTCTCGAAAACTCTGTTGGAGGTGCGGCAGAGAGGGCCACCACAGGAATGCCTGTACACATCCGCCAATTTTATTTTGCTCCCGATGTGGAGGCTTAGACCGATTGTCAAAGAACTGCCCGTGCTGGTTTACCGAAGAGGATCGGCAGATGCTTCCGCCGCCGCGGATTGTTCCGGAGCGCGACCGTCTGGTTTCTCGCGGAGTTCAGTGTGATTTGGGTCGGGAAACATTCCGTTCCCGTTTCCCGGGCCAAGTCCGAACCTCCAGAAGCCAGGTCCGAAGTTCCCGGCAAGTTCACCGGGCGTCGCCTGATCGATGGGGCAGCGTTGGTAGGCGGGCCGTTTAGGAGGATTCCGACCGTGAGTGAGGGGGGTATGCGGTGTGCGGGCAGAGGTGTGCGGGTTCCGCGATTTAGGTTAAGTTAGGTTAAGGGGAGTTGTTTGCTCCGGGTTGAAAATTTATTTTTGTACTGTTGTAGGATCTGTGATTTTTATTTTTTTTATTGTATCGAGTCTGTGATTTATTTTTGTGATTCTATTGTTAACCGTAGCGTTAGAGTTAAGCCGTTAAGTTTTTGTTTTCTCGAGTTGCCGGGTAGTTTTAAGGTAGAGCCGTCTGTTTTGAAAAGTTTTGTTTAAAAAAAAAAGGAGTAAACGCTTTTTTTTTTCCGTACGAGGAGGGGGTGTGTAACGAAGTTACTAAGTTTTTACCGTTTTCTTAATTGAATCGATCAACCGGAATCCTCGTTTTAATTGCTAAGGTTCCAACAGTCGGATTTTCTCCGTTCTTGTCAGTTTTGGTTCGGGACGTCGGTTACTTTTCGTTAGGGTCATAGCGATGTGTCGCGGAAAACCGCTAATTGATAATTACGTGGCTAATAAGTTTTGCGCGGCCGAATGTTCAGCGGCTATAGTACCGCAGTTAACCTGCAAAGGCGTCCTGCCGGCACCCAGTGTGTGGCAGTGCGCGCGGTTCCGGTCCCCCATACATGGTACGTAGGTGAGTGGGAGATTGCAGGAAATAAAACTGGCCTGCACGTGGCAAACGGCCTCTTCCACCTGCGGTCAGCGACCGAACCAGCCAGCCTGCTCCGACACGAAACCCGACCAGCAGTAAGTACCATTCAACCACGTGTACCGGTACGGCATCTGTTCTGGGCCTATACCGCAATACCTGACCGTTCCTTTTTATTTTCCCCGTAGTTAGTATACCGTAGTTAGCCGTCGTTAGGACTCGTATTGACCCGACGGATTTTCCCAGTAATTAGTACATCGTAGTTAGCCGTCGTTAGGACTCGTATTGACCCGACGGATTTTCCCAGTAATTAGTACACCGTAGTTAGCCGTCGTTAGGACTCGTATTGACCCGACGGATTTTCCCAGTAATTAGTACACCGTAGTTAGCCGTCGTTAGGACTCGTATTGACCCGACGGATTTTCCCAGTAATTAGTACATCGTAGTTAGCCGTCGTTAGGACTCGTATTGACCCGACGGATTTTCCCAGTAATTAGTACATCGTAGTTAGCCGTCGTTTGGACTCGTATTGACCCGACGGATTTTCCCCCGTAGTTAGTATACCGTAGTTAGCCGTCGTTTGGACTCGTATTGACCCGACGGATTTTCCCAGTAATTAGTATACCGTAGTTAGCACCCGCATTTCTCCTGTTCTTGACCGCCAGGACAGCTGCCGTGGACACCGTTAACGTGTACACCTTTTATTTGACCGCTTTTATTGGTACGTTTAACTGCTTTGTCACCCGCGTCCCGACTTACACGCTTTAGGTTGAAATTGATCACTTAAAACAAAGTTACACGCTCTCTCTCATTTTTACACTTGCTGTTGTTTCCGTTCAAGATTTAAGATACCGTTAGGGTTCCGACTTTTGTTTTTCCGATTGGTTCTGTTCGTTAACCATCGTAGGTCCGTAGTCATAATTTTGGTTAAGTGTTTCAGAGTGTTAATTTCTGTTCAGTTTGTTTGGAAACACGACCCGGTGAGTTTGTAAATTTACCTTTGTCTTTCATTGGGCCTGTCAGCCTTGCAAAACCTTAGCGCCCGCTTACCTTCTTCGACTGTTTTAAAAGTTACCCCGGTATACGGAGCGTTTTCCTGGTTTACGCTCCGCGGTTATTTGAAACCAGGTGGCGCCCGAGGCAATTAAAATCAGACTAGTGTCAAAAGGGGTATTTCATTTGCCCCCAACAAAAGAGCGTCACAACAGTGTCAGTCACAAATTTGTAAAAGTGCATTTCGTTATGAACATGTCTGAAGAACTTCCGTCAGATATTGAAGAAGCTGCCGCAAACGTGGTATCTGGCTTGTTGCCTGCCAAGTCAAAGGAGAAATATGAAAAAAATGTATCAAAGTTATGTTTAAATTTAATAAACAATTACAGCAGAAATTTTCATTTAAAGTTGTTTTATCGCACTAGTGCGATAAAATCGATTATTATCGCACTAGTGCGGTAAAATCGCTCATTACGTAACTCAAAATGAGCTATGTAATGAATGATTACCATGCTAGGAGTAGATAAACCATTTTTTATTCACGAAAAGAACAACTAGGTCCACCAGCGTAGAGAGTGGCCTAAGCTCTTTGAGTGAATAAACTGGTTTAAGTCACGTGTACACCTTTGTGACTAAGTATGTTCAGGCCATTTGCGTGTGACCAGTATTACCAAGTACTCTTCATAAAACGTGTCATTAACTCAAAGCTAACTAAGGTAAAATTTGTTTTTATTGAATTATTTTGTTATTTATGAAGCAAACCATAAGTTATTATACATCACTAAAATCAGAATAAAACGTACTATTCGGTGGGCTAAAAATCCAATATGGCGCCCATAAGAAAAAAGAAAGTTGATGATGGCTGCCAAAAAACGAAACGTCGTGTGGCAAATTTGAATCCATCATCGAATAGCTGGGAAAAAGTGGCAATGAAAAGGTGCTTTTAGTTTTGGGATATCTTTTCAAATAAGGTTAGTAACAAATAAAAACAAAAAATCAATTTTTCAGTTTTTTTCGGATATCTTCGGAAGTACTCGGAAAATCGAAATTTTTAAAACGGCATTTGGTTGAGCTTTATATTGCGCAACTTTGCCCCAATTTAAAGTTTCTCGTATCTCTTATAGTTTCTGAGATCCCAATGGTGAGGGTCGAATTTGAATTACCCTGTATATCTGAAAATCAGTAAAGCGACTTAATTTATGATTGATTTTTTACGAAAATCAACAACATTTTTAAATACGGAGATCGTTTTGAATTGGTAAAAATCACCATCAGTAATTTTGAACGATTTTACCTCTAATGAATTATTACAGTGAACTGTTTTTTTAATGAGAGAATAGGTTACGATGCATGCACGACAACAAAGAATTGATAGGGAATTAATAGTATTAAAATCCGACGGTCGCAAATTCGCTCAGTAGAAATTCTAGGAGACGGGACGTGCCCCGTGACGTGGGGGTCGTTTTTGCGTGACGTCATTTTCACGTAGAAAGCGATGAGATTTAGTCCTTTTTTAATACTTAATAATAATTTTTTTGTGAATTTGCTATTGGTACGTTTCTAAACAAAAAGAGATCGAAAAGGGCGTCCGACAAGGCGACACAATTTCCCCTAAACTCTTCACAACTCTGATAGAATATATGTTTAAAAAGATTGAATTAGACAATAAGGGCATAAACGTGAATGGAGAAACGCTAAACCACCTACGCTTTGTTGTCGATATCGTGCTGATCTCGGACCAGCTCGACGAGGCAAATGAAGTGGTCTCAGAACTATCCGCATCTTCCCAAAAAGGATGCTTAAAAATCAACATTGCCAAGACCCAATTTATGACGAACTTAGTCCCAAGCTGTAACCTAATGCTAGAAGGAAAAGAAATTCAACACATAACATCTTACAAATATCTGGGACACGAGATTCGAATGGGAAGAGACAATCAGACCTGCGAACTAAACAGAAGGATAGGACAAACCCGGGCTGCCCTCGGCAGGCTGAGACATGTACTCAATTCGGATATACCGATATGTCTCAAACGAAAGGTGTTTGACCAATGCGTCCTCCCGGTATTGACATATGGCTCGGAAACACTTACACTAACACAAAAAACTATCAATAAAATAAGAATAACTCAACGAGCCATAGAAAGGTCCATGTTGGGAGTGTCACTGCAAGATAAATCCGAAATGAAGAACTGCGTAAAAGAACAAAGGTTACGGACGACCGCCGAACCGTTGGGCGGACGATTTGAAGAGGATATCTTTAAACTGGATCCAAGATATCCAAGACGGTTCAAAATGGTTTATGTTAAGAGAGGCTTATGTCCAGCAGTGGACGAGGCAAGCTGCTATATGATGATGATGATGATGACGTTTTTAAACTATATATTCGCTAATGTTTAGAAAGGTTCAACTAAAAATAAATTTGGCGCAAAACCCCTATTCAAAGATGCAAATTTAATTTTCACCAAAAGCAAATATGTCAGTCATAAGAAAATTGCGAGTTCAATAAAAACTAAAAGGGCTCTTAATAGTGACAACTATAATTTTTCTGATATTAATAGTTAGGTAGGTAACTAACTAGTAAGGTAATTGCGACTTTGATTTTGTTCGTATATCTTGCAAGTATTGCAGAAATTATTTAATTAAAAAAAATGCACTCATATTTGTGTCCACGTCCAATCAACAGTCAATATTTCTTACGGTTTCCAAGTTGACTCCACGTTCTAATTTGTAGAATCGTAGAGTAGAGATCACAAGAGTCTGAGCCTGGTTGAGATAAAAAACAGTTTATTTTCAAGATTTCTTTGATTAATGAATTTGACGATTTCGATACTTTAATTTTCAGGGAGAAAGTATAAAACTTATTTCCTCATGCAGCAGCCTACCACTACCGAACATTACCGATTATGTGTCGTTTGCAGAAAAATTTTGGTTATTAAACTTGGACCAGGAGTTATTACAAAATAACCTTATAAAATACCTGACATTTGCAACGTTCAATTTGGCAGTAAATCGCTTACGTGCTGATTTGGTGAGTTAATTTAAGAGATTAATTAAATTTACATGGTGTCCTATTTTCAACACTTTTGTAGGGTATATCGGTTATTTTTAAATACAGAGTTGTGGTTTTTGCTTGTTGTATGTATGCTTTGCTGTGTGTAGGTTATAGTGTTCATAACAACCTCAGGGCATTATAGGCGGGCATTATCAGAACGCCCGCTTATAGCGCCCCGAAATCTTTTTTAATATTAGCAATGGCATTTTTATTCTTCCATGCCATAAAAACGTCGTATTTTCCATCCTAGGATGCTCTTGACTTTTTAGGTAATAAACGTTAGCTTTTGCTGCATTTTCTTTCTTCTCTCAAACTTTTGCCATTTTCACTGACTGACCGGACTATCAAAGTCACAACATTTAGGTAAAATCGAGGTTAAAATAAACCGTAAACAACCTAGCGGTAAAGGTATACCTTCCTTTTCAATGCCAGATAGAGTAAATAATTGCTGAATTAGGTGAAACATAAACCATTGTACGCATCACAGGCGTTAGGGAGAGTATAATGTCCATCACGCCGAAACCTGTCCCTTGGGCCATAGGCCCTCGGGCTGTTTCGGTCTTCAGGACATTATGTTCTCTCTCACGCCCTTGGTACATACATAGCTATTATGTATAACAGAGTTTTCCATCGGACTTTCTTTTACAAACATACATGTTGTAAAACATCGTTTAAAAAAGACAATTAAAGTTTATATCGCAATAAATACTAAACGAAAGAGAAGAAAAACTGACTATACATCAGTAGATTATACTTAAAAACTCCTATTAATCCTATCGCAAACCGTTATTTTTTTGATAACTTAAATGGCAGCTGAACTATAGAGGTTTAATCGTATTTAACTGGAATTGTATCCGCAAAATTCTACAAGATCGGCATGAACAATTTCATTTTAATGAACTGTATTTTCTCGGTGGTTTCTTAGTGAAGCTATCACATATCAAATGTGATCACATTTTGATCAATCATATTTATTGCGCACGATAATGTATACAGGGTATCCAAATAATAAGAATGACTCTTGGCTTTTTTGACTAAACTATAAATTGTAAAGTTTCTGGAAAAAATGTTATTTGCCAAATGTCCACAAATGGGCGTACTAACAACTTTAATTCAAAAAGAGTGGATGTCTCCAAGATCTCAAATACAGTGGCACTTTGAAAATACTTGCAAAAGGAATCTACGTTTACTAAAACCATGTGAAAAGTTGCTCAAAAAAACTGCGGTAACTTCGAAACGCATTAAATTGGTATTATTGAAAAACTGTTTTTTTTCTATCAGAAGCGCTACTACAAATATTTTCTAGCGATTCTTTGGGTTCCTTTTCATAACCAACTTTTGTTTCCCAAAGATCTATGATTAACTGTTTGTCAAAAAAGCCGTGAGCCACTCTTATTATCGCATGTGCACGGTCATGCATTTTGTTGCTTGGGTGGACGAAGTTTAGTTATTCTTATTACTTTTTTTGTAGATTACTGACAAACTAAAGATATTCCTTCAAAACAAGTCCTATTGGATACTTACATTTAAGGCATTATATTTGATGTTGAACAAATCACAAAACGCTAATGTGGCTCACCTTCAAGAATTAAGTGGATTATTACAAAAGTCAATCAAAACAGATTCATTACTGCAAGAACTTCAATTCGAAATGCTAAACACATTAAATCAATCACAACCTGACACTTTAAATCAGCTCTTAGATGCGTCAGAGCCCAGCATAGCCCACCAGATTTTCGAATACATTGAAAGTTTTAGGAGAAACACCAATGTTTACCTGCACTTAAACCAAGCTGGCAACCACAAAATTACAGGCTTTACACATAAATGTCTCCAGTGGCGGGAACGCATAAATATTGAGGCTCCCCCCTTAAAAAAGTTTAAATTTAGTGAGTTGCTGAACTCTAAAGAGAATGATCAGCTCTTACATGTTGATAACTTTACACATGTCAAGGAACGATTGAAAAAACAGAATAAAAATGTATCTTCTAACAAAACGAAATTACCACCTGTTGAAGATTCAGAGAGAACAGATGTTGAAGGCTCTTTAATGACTGATGCAATTGAATCTCTGAAAGGTGAGGTTAAATGCCTTATGAAGCTCAAAAAGACTGAAAAATTAACACCAAAAAATGCAGCAGATTTAAGGATTATTATGAGTCAGTTATCTTCTTTAATGTAAAATAAAGTTATTTTGAAATAAATTTAAAATTCACTGAATTTACTCCTAATTGATTATAATGACCATTCCTTAGAAACGTCTTGCATTCGACCAGTAAAACGAATATTGTTTAAACAATCCCAATCCATGTCTGTTCTTTGTATCATATCTAGAAATAGAAATTTCTCTTTCTCTCTTTTTTTTAGAAAATTTAAGGAATTTTAGGAGAATTTAAGAGAATGAAGAAGAAAAGGCTAATAATTACACATCAAAAGCAACAATTCACACAGGAACCAGAACCAGTGGAAGAACCACACTGTAAGTATCCTTTACAGCTCCATGGAGCCAAATTTGTCAGTTCTGACGTTAAGGAAGACACTGGCCGCATTCGTTTTCAAGCTCCATGGAGCGTCAAAAAAGCTCTGCTCGCTCCATAGAACTATGATTATAATGAACAGTGTGATTTATCCAAGCGATAGAACTATTTTGGATTGGTAATTTCGCATCACAGCTGCGTGATTTTTGACATCTGTCAGGTGACGTAAAAACTTCAAAGTGTCTGTTAATATCACAACTGTTAAATTTAACTCTATGGAGCTATAAATACAACTTGAAATGCGATTTATCAAATAAATGCAACTAATCTGCGTATTCCAGTTGTATGTTAGCGCTTAATGAGTTTTGACAGTTAATAGCTGTCAGTTGACGTAAGAAACATATCGTGTCACTTAGCCTCGCAAATGTCAAATATGGTGCTTTATTGAGTTGTAAATACAAAGTACAACTGTTTTGCATTTGATATAGTTTCATCCCACTGCTAAATAAGTTTCAATAGTTTAAACAAGTGTCACCCTGAGTACCTGACTACTAGCGACACTGTGAAGTGTACGGTCATAACTGTGACTGTGAATATAAAGTTATAACTGTCTTAAACTGCCATTTAGCGTCACAACTGCCAAATTTAACTCCACAGAGGTACGAATAACAATTTGCAGCGTGATTCATCAAAGAGACGCGACTCTTTTGATATTTTACAGTTTCACGGCACTGTTGAATGAGTTTTGACAACTGTCAGATGACTATAAGCCTATCATTAACGTCATAGCTAGTTCAGTTAGTCAAAGTGGTCCACATTTTTCCAATCACACGAATTTAAAAGATTTGTAAGCTTGTTTGAGCACGTTTATTTATTATTTTTGCTTGCGCATTTTCTGACGTAGAATCGGCAAATACAGGGCGAACAAGAACGTAATAGTTATTAGATTCAGGAAATGCCGTCTTTTCCTATCACCTTGTTTTTTATGGAGAAAACAGTTTCATATTAATATTTAAAAAAATAGTACAGATAAAAATGATATTTAAAACTATATATTAATGAAATCCGCTTAAGAACTTTAGACAAAAAGTGACTAATGGAATCTACATAAAAAAACCCTATAAGTGGCAGTTTTCAGTTTTTTGAATCCGGCCAATATCCAAAAACCTTCTGTAACATGGTGTGCGGATTTAGTGTGTTTTGACAGGAAAACCCCATTTCCCGGCTAGATAGGAAAAACTAGTATGGTATAGGATAGGTCGACTTTTGAGAAAAGATTAATGGGAAAAACCGTATTTCGATATCTTGTAGAGCTCGAATCAGCTAAGAAAAGGCCACAGGCGTCATCAAACGATGATGTCACGATCTCCTGTACGTCTCGCTTTAAATATTGCTGCTCTCGTTACTTTCCAAGTTGTTGCAGCCAGTCAGTGGCGTGCTATTATTTTATCAGTAAAATGAAACATTTTCGTCGTTTTTAATAAAGAAAATAAAAGACAACAAGTTTTTCAAAGGAATGGAAACTCCTTCTGCTTCTTTCTTCATAAATTGTAAGACGTTACTGACGATTTCACGGCCTTGGCTGTATATGATAACACCTTTCTTTCCAACCTTTTTGAAAGACATTTTGACAAAATAACGTTTTTTATTCATAACACTATGTGAACTTCAACTGCGACCATCAACAATACAACCAAAACACCAGACTAAAACGGAACCTAACCTCCTAAGTCTCCCTGTCCGCCACTACATTTTTTTAAACTTGGCAACACCGTTTAGAGTGCCGGCTAGTAAAAGCATATAAAAAGGTCCAAATGTACCTGGCCGCTGCCGCATCTGTTTTAATTGTGTCCAAGTAAAAACCGTACTACGTTGCCAAGTGGCTTTTTGACCGCTTAACAATATATTTTCGGGAATATTTTAATAGGACGCCTCTGATTATATCTAATGCGACGGCAACTGTAGAGCTCGAATCAGATGAGAAAAGGCCACCGCATCATCAATGACGCAGTTTTTAAAACTATTTCTTTCTCCTTCTACAGTTGCCGTCGCATTAGATATAATCAGAGGCGTCCTATTAAAATATTCCCGAAAATATATTGTTAAGCGGTCAAAAAGCCACTTGGCAACGTAGTACGGTTTTTACTTGGACACAATTAAAACAGATGCGGCAGCGGCCAGGGACATTTGGACCTTTTTATATGCTTTTACTAGCCGGCACTCTAAACGGTGTTGCCAAGTTTAAAAAAATGTAGTGGCGGACAGGGAGACTTAGGGGGTTAGGTTAGGTTCCGTTTTAGTCTGGTGTTTTGGTTGTATTGTTGATGGTCGCAGTTGAAGTTACATAGTGTTATGAATAAAAAACGTTATTTTGTCAAAATGTCTTTCAAAAAGGTTGGAAAGAAAGGTGTTATCATATACAGCCAAGGCCGTGAAATCGTCAGTAACGTCTTACAATTTATGAAGAAAGAAGCAGAAGGAGTTTCCATTCCTTTGAAAAACTTGTTGTCTTTTATTTTCTTTATTAAAAACGACGAAAATGTTTCATTTTACTGATAAAATAATAGCACGCCACTGACTGGCTGCAACAACTTGGAAAGTAACGAGAGCAGCAATATTTAAAGCGAGACGTACAGAGATCGTGACATCATCGTTTGATGACGCCTGTGGCCTTTTCTTCGCTGATTCGAGCTCTAGAAGGAGAAAGAAATAGTTTTAAAAACTGCGTCATTGATGATGCGGTGGCCTTTTCTCATCTGATTCGAGCTCTATCAGTGCGCGGCGCTAGAGAGCGTTTTTTAAATTTCGCCTATTTTGAAAACTGTTTTACTTTTTTTTTAATTAAAATATCGAAATGAAACACAAACATTCTTAAGGCACTTTTTTGAGGTGATTCCAGTGGCGTGCTTGCTAATATCTTCCGTTTTCTCAAAAAATTACCTAACTTTATTATTTTAAATTGAAATGACAGTTGGTTATGACTTTAAAAAAATTTACATTTTCTGCCCTCAACGACAATGGAAGTATGTCTATAGTTAATCTTAAAAATAACTGAGATATTACATTTTTTTTCCTTTTATTCAAGTTGACTTTGACTCAGGTGTTGACATCAACTGTCAAAAGTGACGTTTATTTATTTCTTGTTTCTATGACAACACTTAGATATTTAAATTGACTGCATTTTTAATTTTGGATTCAAAGAGGTCAAAGTTTAACTTTTTTTATTATTTTTTATCCTTAATTTAAAAATTAGTTCTTTAGTCATTATATAGTTATTAATGTTTGTGAAAATATTGAAAAAATTATTTGTTATTGGGTCTATATCTGTTAAAATCATTGAAAGTTTTCATATTTGAGTTATTTGCAGGAATACCTGAGAAGATATCGAAATACGGTTTTTGTCACTAATCTGTTTTCAAAAAAAGCAGTAGTGGCCACCCTGTTGTTGTTGTTTCTTTTTAATCTTTAAAAATTGCAGTGGATATAGATTAATTTGCAGTTGCAATAATTACAACTTCGATATAGCTTAATGAATCATAATGCCAAAATAACGTCATTTAATTGTTGCGTTTGTTTGCAATTTAATGCCAAAGACATAGCTGGAAGTGTCATGCTAATGAAATGCCAAGTGACGCAAACTAGCGCTGCGCTGTGAACAATCAAAATGGCCGATAATAAAAATGCAAACATAGAAGAAAAAAGGTTTT
This sequence comes from Ips typographus, assembly GCF_016097725.1. Lineage (NCBI taxonomy): Eukaryota > Metazoa > Arthropoda > Insecta > Coleoptera > Curculionidae > Ips > Ips typographus. The sequence continues at coordinate 6,385,655 of NC_138426.1, read as the reverse complement.
AATTCGACATTTTAAAAAATAATTACCTACTTTTTGTTATCCTTGTAAAGCTTGAAAAAAGAGTACCTTTTTAGAAATGTTATTTTCGACTATGCTTTCCATTAGAAAAAAAGTAGTATGTCATATGTCAAAATTGACAAGTGTCAGAAATAAGTTGATCTGCTTATCTTGTTCAGTTCACAAGTATCTACAACTTTCATCTGAATATTATGTTTCTACAAAATAAAGGGGCTAGATGGAAATAATGGAATAAAAAAAAATCAACAAAATTTGGTTTTTGCTACATATCTAGTGACCCATGAACTAATTTAAAAAACAGAAAACGGTTTTCAATTGATCTTCTAAAACTGCAATTATTTCCCGATTTATAACCGACCTCCTAGCTCTACTAGTTTCTGAGATCTTTTCGCTAAACATTAAAAAAAAATTCATCCTGTACACGGTGTCCCAAAAAGTCGTGCACGCGTCTGTTCGTCGGAAACTATACATAGTATGGCTACAATTTTTTTTTTATTAGTAAAATACTGAAAATGTTCGGCTCTCTAAATCCACCGCTAGAGGGCGTTTTGATACCACTAAAATAAAAAATGTCCAAAAACTGAAAATTTAAATAGAAAGGTATAGTAAAAATCTTATAAATGTAATCCCCTATTCTCTGCGAAGAATTTTCCTATTTAACTGTTTTTTCAATCTGTTCAAATAAAGTGGTGAGAGTAGTCCAAAGTTTGCTTTGAAAGAAATGAAATATCTCGAAAACGGCTAATCGTAGAAACTTTGTTTTTGCGGCATTTTAAAGAGCATTTTCTGTCCTGTAGAGAGTCCCAAAACAATGTTCCATTTAGTTTTCGGTCTTTTCGATAGAGCGCGTTTTTACAAAAATTGTTTGTAGGTTATCTCCGAGAAGAGGGGAATGACGTAGTAATGTGTGTTTCGTCCCAGGAGCTGCCTTTGGACTCGTCAGTGAGGCTTGGCACTTGGCAGCCCCTTGCCTTATACACACGTCAGTATGCGACGTGGAACTTATATAAGTACCTACTTAAGTACTGTCTTGGAATGACGACGTCATATTGGAGAATTAGGACTGTATTGCTGGTTGCATATTTGTGAGAGACAGTAGTTGCAAGGCATGTCGCCCACAATTGCACTTTTATCTTATGGCGTTTTCGATTAGCAGGTTTAGTGCAAAACCAGTGTATTGCCACACTGTTTCAATGATATTTGATAGAGCAGGATACAAATACAATAGTTTTGCACTAAACTTGCCAATCGAAAGGTCATTAGATATCTCGAAAAAATGAAATGCAATGGTGTAGCTTTCTATTACCTATTCCATAAGCAATCAGATTATCTATCGTTGTGTGAAAACTGCAGTACTTACTCTATCTCTTTTGTAACACGAGATATTATTGAAAAATCGTTAAGAATAGCCTTTTTACAGTTATAAACATTACATTATTAATCAAATTAGAATACTATATATGTTGCATACGTTTTGGTTATAATGGCCAGTCATTAGTACACGCAATTCCGTTTTGATTCAGGCAACGATAGATAATCCTGATTGCTTATGGAATAGGTAATAGGAAGCTATACCATTGCATTAGATTTTTTCGAGATATCGAAGATGAAAGTGCAATTTTTGTAAAAACGCCCTCTATCGAAAAGACCGAAAACTAAATGGAGCATTCTTTTGGGACTCTCTACAGGACAGGAAATGCTCTTTAAAATGCCGCAAAAACAAAGTCTCTACGATTAGCCGTTTTCGAGATATTTCATTTATTTCAAAGCAAACTTTGGACTACTCCCACCACTTTATTTGAAGAGATTGAAAAAGAAGTTAAATACGAAAATTCTTCCTAGAGAATAGGGGATCACTTTTATGAGATTTTTACTATACCTTTCCATTTAAATTTTCAGAGTTTTTGGACATTTTTCATTTTAGTGGTATCAAAACACCCCCTAGCGGTTTATTTCCAGCATTTTCCCTTGGCCACATTTACAAATACATTTTTTTTTTCATAGTCATACTATGTATAGTTTTTGAGAAACAGCAGCGTGCATGGCTTATTGGGACACCCTGTATATAAAACTTTTATATATTTTTTTTAATTTATTTGTCTAAAACTTACGAGAATTCCTATACATTGGAGGTTTGTGGATTTGGCAAAGAAAAATCAAGTTATTTTTTAAAATAACTTAAATGTATTTGAATTTCACTGAACACCCTCCCCACTTGATAATTATGACCATTTTGTGGAAACATCTTGATAGTCACCATCAGGAACTTCATATCCTTCTATAGGAGGTGTCTCCACAGGCCCCACTGTAGTAAATGGAACCATATGAAAATCAATCTGTATTGCTTCTTGATACAACTCCTCTGATTCTTTTCTTAACTCATCTAGTGCCTTCTGTTGGTAAAACATTATCCTATCAATGGCTTGCAGATCCTCCAGTAACTGTTTCCTTTTAAAACTGGCCCATTTCTTCTCTAATATTGCCCGAGCCTCCAATATTTCCGGGGTATGAACAATACTTCTCTGTCTTTCCAGTTTTTGGTCGAGCAGAGTTAGTGGCACTTCACATTCGACGATGGGCTTTAGTTGTCTTGCGTTTTTCTCTAAACGTCTGATTTGTTTCTCTAGTTTCTTTTTTCTACGTTCTTCTCTAGCTCGAATAATTGCAGGGTCTAGTTTCTTCTTTTTCTTTAGCGGTTCCGCCCTGTAAAACATATTATGTTGGTTTTTTTGTTATAAAAACAATTCAAAAATACTTACATAAGACAAGGAGTGGGTTTGAAGAATAAAGCCTGATTGGTAGTAAATGTCCTTAATGTAGGTGCAAAAGTAGTTCCCAGAGATAACCTACAATAATAACTCCATTTTAATTCATTAGCTGTTTTTGTTATTTAATCTCACCTCTTAAATTGTTGTAAAACGTTGGTAAAACTCATGGTTTTAATTAAGTAAACCAAATCCGAGTTTGGAGTAATAACATTAATATAGGTTAGGGTTTTCATAATAAGCTAAATTCTTCTTTTATCTCAATTTTTTCTTTCTGTTTGTCAAATACCCTATAGTTATATACGGCCAATATTGGCGTTTCAAGATAAGAGATACTCCCTCTGGTGATCAGTTATGAAAACAATTTTGGGCATCCCAGCTGTCATTTCTCTGTTTGTTTACATTGATTTTGGTTAAGAGTTTAGCCACCGCCTACTAGACTAGAAAGCCTAGAAGGTGCTTGTCAAAAATTCCAATATGGCGGAAATAGTGGTGACAGTTTGCATTTTGGAAATTGAGTTTTTTGAGGATTAGATGAATTTTTACGGTTTAAAATCTAAACTTGAGGTTATTTGCGTAAGTTATTTTTGTTTGCTGCCGTTCATCAAGTTTTTCAAGCCACATTGTAACAGCAATTCAGGAAAAAGCCCAACCGTGTCAGTTTTTTACTTTACAAAAAACCGGATCTAACTCAATAGTGGTTGAACACTTAGAAGTGGGATGATTTTAATCCAACACTATACTCAATGGTAGGTACAAGTGCTTTCTAGTACAGTAAACTTATTACGTACTTGTTACATGCACAGGTACGTGAGGTTCATTTTAAAGCATCCTTTATTGTGAGAGCAACAAAAATAATTTCTTTCTTTATAATGTTCTTGCTAATAACATAGGAACCATTTACCAGTTTTCCTTACCTAGTTTCAAGGATTTACAGATTTCCTTGTATTGAACAGTGTTTAAACTAGTTTGCTGTGTGTTGTACTTTCCAGGACAAATGTTCTAACCAATTTGTTTAGGCTGGACTTGATTGGGTATAAAAAAGCTTTATCTATACATATCTGGATCAGGAATGAACCTTTCTTTGATTTTTCACTCACAACTTGTAATCAACTACACAAAATAATTAAAAAAAACATGTTTTTCACTGCATCTGAATAGGTTTGTGTGTAAAACGAAAACCGCTAACGCCGCCATGAAAAGTGACATTTTAGGCTTTCTAGTATAGAGGGCGGTGAAACTGTGCATGCGCAGTATCGATAATTCAATCACTCTCCAGGACATTGGCCGTATAAGGTATTTGGTGGAAACGAAGTGAAGAAAAGAAGAGATATCTTTTCAGTTTTCAATACATAACCTTTCTTTTATTTAGGTTTTTTGTTTTTATGGTAAAATTTTTTTATTGTTTAAACAGGTCAATGACCTGTGTTGTGTATGTTGTCTTGTGTATGTCCAAACTCTGTTTTTTTTTGGGTGATTCGGGGCCCTCCCAAGTGTCTGTGTGCTTGTTGTGCATATCTGTGTATACCTAGTGATTTTAACTGTGTTCTGTGTTAACTTTTTGTTTCCCAGTTTCTTCAGTTTACAACAAAGATTGTTGAGACTTGCACCACTCTGGAGAGATCTAGTGTATCCTTTTCGTATTCAGTTTACAAATTTATGCTTTCAGTAGCGGTAAGACTGTTGCACAAACATCTCTAATAACTAAATTAGGATACTTATTAAATTAGTAATTATTTGTATGAAATGGACAGCAAAATGATTGGAGTTGTAGGGGAATATAATTAAACACATTAGAAGCAAGTGAGTTTAGTGGGAGGTTTAGTGACATGTTAAAAATCAGATTATTCCATTCATATCTATGGATTTAAAGGTAGAGATAGAAACTAATATTGAGGCCTAGTATGCACTGAGGTTTATACCATCTGGAATTCTAGATGGTGTATTTGCATAAAGTGGGTTGCTGGTTGCTGAGAGTCTCTGTAATGGTCTGTAAGTGCCTTCGCTTATGTGGTCCATTTTCTTGTATATTTACTAGTGAGATAAATTAGTAATTACAGATTAAAACACATAAAAGAAATGTAAATACATACAGTCAGGTCTTTGATTTGAATTGATGTACCCAGGAGTAGTTTCCCGTGTTTCTTAGTGTACAGGGTGGACAAATTTCAGTGTTTCTATAGGAGACCTCAAAAACTGGAAGAGATAGAAAGAAAAACTGATATCCTATTATAAAAAACTTATTTAATTTTATACTTACTATTACCTATTCTATTTAATTTTGTTATTTTTGATTGAAGCCAAATGTAACTTTACTTTAGCCGAGGGGTACACCACTGAGTAGATTTTTGTACACCAATTCCTAATATGCCAGTAATGCCCACTAATTTCTTGTAATGCCCAGTAATTCCTAATAATTCCCGTTAACTAACCTAACCTAGCCTAACAATACCCACTAACTTCCCTGAATTACCCCAACTGGAGAGCCTAACTAACCTTTTTTTATAAAAAAAAGTAATTGCAATGATTGGAACTGCAGCTTATTTTAAATGGGAGGCCCTGTATATATTTTTATTTTTGTATTCTACATCAAATTCTAGACATATTTCATGTATTAATGTCATATACCTATCTGTATCTGTTTCCAAGATATTTACTATTTAATGTGAAATTTGATATTTTTGGTCTCCAAAACATTTTTAATTTAGTATGGATATCAGGAAAGGTTTTCTTCTTGGTTTTTGTGTTTTGTCATATTAAACAAGATTTATTCTAGAAGTGTGTGCAGAAAAACGTCAAAATATAGAGGGTGTCCCACGACGAAAGACATCGATTGATATTGGAAAAAGTATAAATAGGAGAGTTTTGAAAATTTGGCAGGATACTGATGTGGGCATGCCCAATCTAACTAAAATATTTTCAAGATGGTTGCACTTCTGTTTATACCGGAAGTCGATCACAACTTTCTTATTTTAAATAGAACACCCTATATATTATTACATATTTGGATTCCTCACAAAATTCTGACCAACTTTTGTGTATAATGCCCTATACCTATCTCTAGCGTTTTTGAAATATTTGATGTTTTTCCAAAAAAGTGACAGTTGCAACGCTCAACATATTTTTGTACTCTGTCAAAACCGTATTTCATTTTGCAATGAAACTTTGGGTTATTGTAAGCAAGGGATCGTTTTATTAAACTGAGGGTGCGTAATGACTAATTTGTATACAGAGTCCTCTAAAGAAAATGAAAAATTTCAAGTTTTTTAAATAGGAACCCACATTTTTTATGACGGAATCAATTTGAGCATTAAAAATTACTATACGTTTCAATTTACTTGCCTATACCTAAATCCAACCCATTTCGTTTTATTTGAGAATAAACATTTTTTATTATAAAAACTCCAGATTTCTTGAAAATTTCTCTCTCTAATTACGTGTGGATTTATGTCACACCAGTAGTGTGAATTATGTCTATTGAACATTCCATTTTTAGAGAATTTGGCCTCGTCGCTATAAATAATATTATTCAAAAACAATTCTTCTCCATAGTGACTAGTCAGCAAAAACTCACTAAAAACCACTCTCTTCGGAAAGTCAACCTCTTTTAAGTGTTGCCCTAATTTAAATGAAAATGAGTGAAATTTATGTTTCTTCAGGATCCTTTGAATTGAGCTTTTGGATATGCCTGATTCTACGGAAACTTGTCTTATTGAAGAAGTTGGATTTGCAACAAAATAGCCCAAAATTGCAATTTCTACATTTGTATTATTAAGGATTGGTTTTGTTTTAATAGCTTTTCTCTTCACAGATCCGGTATTCTCAAAATTTTCAATTATTTGCTTGACAGCTGTTGGTGATGGCTTTGGTTTTTCTGGATAACGAGCGGCAAATACCTCACATGTTCTACTCACAACTTTATCACATTCTCCGTAAATAATAAACAGATTTAAGTAATCTTGGTTTGAATAACGTAACCGCGACGGCGTATTTGCAGTTGTCATAACACTCAAAACTAGTGTTATTAACATACCCTTCAGGTCTCCAATATCACCGTGTGTCAATGTCAAAAGCATGACCAACTAGAACACCACATAATCCCAACCCTGCAGCATAATAAAAAAATGTTTATTCTCAAATAAAACGAAATGGGTTGGATTTAGGTATAGGCAAGTAAATTGAAACGTATAGTAATTTTTAATGCTCAAAATGATTCTGTCATAAAAAATGTGGGTTTCTATTTAAAAAACTTGAAATTTTTCATTTTTTTTTAGTGGCAAGTTTATGATTTTTTTTTGACGACCCTGTATACAAATGAGTCATTACGCACCCTCAGTTTAATAAAACGATCCTTTATTTACAATAACCCAAAGTTTCATTGCAAAATGAATTACGGTTTTGACAGAGTACAAAAATATGTTGAGCGTTGCAACTGTCACTTTTTTGGAAAAACATCAAATATTTCGAAAACGGCTAGAGATAGGCATAGGGCATTGTACACAAAAGTTGGTCAGAATTTTGTGAGGAATCCAAATATGTAATAATATACCAGGTGTCCAAGAGCACCCTGGACATAGGAGATTTAACATGGGAAAACGGTTTTAATTTTTTGCGCCTGTACGGTTGATTTGATTGAAAAATCGTAATAATGAAAGTTGTAGTACCTATCACGGACTAGTTTTCTGTATTTTTTTCGAATCTCTAACTTGAGCTCTTTCGTCGTAAAACACGAACAAAAATGAGAAAATTTAAACTTTTGGCCTGCACTGTATAGGCGGTTGTCGGGCAACGGGTAAACAGGTCATTGTTGTTGGTGCGGTTGCTCGACAACCGCTTATACAGTGCAGGTAAAAAGTTAAAATGTTCGCATTTTTGTTCGTGTTTTACGACGAAAGGGCTCAAGTTAGAGATCTGAAAAAAATACAGAAAACTAGTCCGTGATAGGTACTACAACTTTCATTAATATTGTTACGGTTTGGGCCTACTATGCTCGATACTCGATGAAACCGATGCGCCGCAATATCTGGCCGGGCGCGTGTTAAAGTAGGCCACACTTAGGAAGCGACACCTGGAAGCATCTTGAATATTCGAAGCAAATCGCGAAGCGTTTCGCGGTCATTCTAGAACGTGGTTTGCGAATATAAAAGACGCGGTGTCGACCGCGGGAGTAGTGTAGTAATGAATTTGGGAACGCGGTAAAGTTTAAATAGTGGAATAGTTGTGGAATTGTAGTAGTGTTTTTAATAGCTGAGTTAATTATTGTACGGAGTGTTTTGGTGTAAATAAAGTTATTAATTGTTGAGTTAAACTGACTTTGTGTGAACCCACGGGAAAATCGTAACAATACGATTTTCCAATCAAATCAACCGTACAGGCGCAAAAAAATCAAAACCGTTTTCCCATGTTAATCTCCTATGTCCAGGGTGCTCTTGGACACCTGGTATAGGGTGTTCTATTTAAAATAAGAAAGTTGTGATCGACTTCCGGTATAAACGGAAGTGCAACCATCTTGAAAATATTTTAGTTAGATTGGGCATGCCCACATCAGTATCCTGCCAAATTTTCAAAACTCTCCTATTTATACTTTTTCCAATATCAATCGATGTCTTTCGTCGTGGGACACCCTGTATAATACAGTGTGGTCAAAATATCAGTTCTAAAAAAGGACAGATAGTCTAGTTTTTCAAACAAAACACTCCTTATCCTTATAATTCTGTCTGATTCTCTGTTCAAATATAAAGGAAGTTTGTATTAGGCCATTTATTTAAAAATAGCTATTTATGTAACCAGTTACGAAAAGATCGATTTTGTGTAACGAATGAATTTTTGTAGCGCGAGCGCAGCGAGGTCCTACAATTTGAATGAGTTACACAATAAGACATTTTCGAAACGTGTTGCATACATAATTTTTTCTAATTTTGACCAAAAAGCGGTAAAAACCATCTTAAGTAAGTGATTTAACACAAATATTCACTTTCATAGCACCTTGTATAAACAGTGACAACGACATGTTATGATGGATGTCGCCCATATGTTTCTACGGAAATGCATAAAAACAGGGAGTGATGAAATGAACTTTTCATAACTAGTTACATAAAGTGATACTTTATGTAACTAGTTACATAAAGTAAAACGTTTTGTCACTATAATCAGTTTTGAAAAGTGTCACTTTATATGCCAAAATTAGAAAAAATCATTTTTTAAATTGATACATTGAATCACCCTGAAACAGTCAAAATAACCAAATTAATGAAGGTTAAAGTAGTTCTTCTTAAATTCAGTCAAAACTGTCTTTATTGTTATACACAACACTTTGTATGGACACAAGCTTTTATATGTCAATGGATGGAAAATAAAATGGGCTTTCAAAAAATATGGCCGCCTGTGTTGATAGGTTGCTTCGTTTGGCGGCCAGAGGCTCAGCCAGAGGGCTCCAAAGCTAACTAAATGTTTTCTTTGACTGTTACCACTCTAATTTCTTTAAAGGATTTTTTTTAAATCGGGAAGTACGGTCCTTATGTTTGGCACAAACCTAGCACAATGATTGCCATATCTAGGGTAGTAGTAAAACTGTAGAAATACAATTATTAAGGTCGATTTTCGTTTGTACTAACTGGACAACATAACGCAAAGCCCCCTAGGATAGTGGCGGTGTTTCAGGCAAATTTAACCTTGCGAAAATTGTCATTTGCAAAAACAGTTTTTCAAAAAATTTACAAGCATTGCGTCGTGGTAAGCCTAGTAAGTCACGTGACCGTGTTTTCCTAATTTTGTAAGGTCAAATTAGCCTTTAACCAGTCAAAAAATGTTTGTGGTGCACCCTGTCACTAAATCGTAAATAACACGTGTATTTGTAGCACTTTCTCTATCTATACTTTTAGTGGTACCGTTTGCCCGCTAGAGGGCGTCAACATTGACTAATTTTTTTGGGATATTCTTTTGTTTAATCTTCAAAAACTCGCTTATTTGCACTATTTTTAGTAGAGTTTTATACATCAGTGGACAACCAACGAAATGAGATTTCTAAAAATACCCAATTTAGGTTAATAGGTTGATTGGTTTGGCCACTAGGGGGCGTCAAATTTGACTCATTTTTTCATGACTTTTTTGGTGCATCCTCTTGTTTAATCCTCAAAAACTCGATTATTTGCACTATTTTTGGTAGAGTTTTATACGTCAATAGACAGTCAATGAAATGAGCTTTCTAAAAATATCTCTACTTGGGTTAGTAGGTTGAACGGTTTGGCCACTAGAGGGCGGTAAAGTTGAATCATTTTTTTATGACTTTTTTGGTGCATTTTTTCAACTAGCTTATTTGCTACACTTTGAATAAGTTTTTATCTGTCATTAGATAACCAATGAAATGAGCTTTTTATTGACGTATACAAGTTGGTTGATTAGTGGTACGGTTGCGCCGCTAGAGAAAGTCAACATTTTTAAAAGTAATTTACAAAATTCATAATTTTTCTTTGTTTTCCAATGGATTTAATTGAAATTACCAAACTTTATTTATTTTATTTATGTTTATATTTGAATGGTAGATGTATAGAAAACATTATTTTATGATATTTTTTTTTAATACTACGATTTTCCCGTGGGTTTACACAAAGTCAATTTAACTCAACAATTAATAAATTTATTTACACTTCAAAACACTCCGTACAATAATTAACTCAGCTACTAAAAACACCACTACAATTCCACAATTATTCCACTATTTAAACTTTACCGCGTTCCCAAATTCACTACTACACTAGAGCTCGATTCAGATGAGAAAAGGCCACCGCATCATCAATGACGCAGTTTTTAAAACTATTTCTTTCTCCTTCTACAGTTGCCGTCGCATTAGATATAATCAGAGGCGTCCTATTAAAATATTCCCGAAAATAAATTCTTAAGCGGTCAAAAAGCCACTTGGCAACGTAGTACGGTTTTTTACTTGGGCACAATTAAAACAAATGCGGGTGCGGCCAGGGACAGATGGACCCTTTTACATGCTTTTACTAGCCGGCACTCTAAACGATGTTGCCAAGTTTAAAAAAATGTAGTGGCGGACAGGTTGAGTTTAAAAATTAGGTTAGGTTAGTTTCCGTTTTAGTCTGGTGTTTTGGTTGTGTTGTTGATGGTCGCAGTTTGAGTTCACGTGTTATAAGTAAAAATCGTTAATTTGTCATAATGTCTCCAAAAAAGATTGGGAAGAAAGGTGTTGTGATACACAGCCAAGGGCGTGAAATTGTAAGTAACGTCTTAGAATTTATGAAGAAGGAGGCAGAAGGAGTTTCCATTCCTTTGAATAACTACAGGTATTGTCTTTGATTAAAAACGACGAAAACGTTGAATAATATAATAAATATCATTTTAGAGAGAGAACTATAGCAGCTACAGGGGTGTCTAGATCTACTGTGCAGAAGATATCTAGAGAAGCACTACATGTTGAATGGGGAGGGCCAAGCTCATCATTTCACACTCCTACAAAGAAGGGACAGATTAAAAAATTAAAATTGGATAACATCAAACCTGATGAAATCAAAAGAATCAGAGAAATTATTTATGATTTCTATATTCTTGAGAAAAAACTTCCAACATTAAAAGGTAAGTTTATAATACATTAGGTATACCTACAGAGTCTTCAGAGTTTTTCTAGCAGAACTTACCATGTTTTTTACAATTAAATGTAAGCCTAGTTTGCTATATGTATAAACCTTGATAATGTGTTAATTGAAAATTTAAAACAACAAAATTTAGACTAAAATGGGATTATTTTTTATCTTTACAGGTATTTTGCAAAAAATTATTGACCAGCAAATCTTGACTGAATCCATTAGTGTAAGCAGCTTAGGGCGATTGCTTAAGAACATTGGATTTTAGTATGTTTTACATCTTGGCAATCATGTACATCAAAATAACTTTATCTTTTGTAGGTGGCAGAAGACACCAGACAAAAGAAAATTCTTGTGTGAATCATATGACATTCGCTTAAAACGAATAAATTTTTTAAAAAAATTGGTGCAATACCGCTCAGAAGGTCGCAATATTGTATATACAGATGAGACATACATTCACAGTAGTCATATTCATGACAAAGGATGGTATGATGAAAGTTTTAAAGGCTTACAAAAACCAATTTCTAAAGGACAACGCCTTATAATAGTGCACGCAGGTGGAGAAAAAGGATTTATTGAAAATGGATTGCTTATATTTAAGTCAGGTAATATTTATGTACACCTCAAACCTACTTAAGTACTTCCTCCTGCTTAAATAAAATAAGTTTATATAACAAGTAATTAATAAGTTTAACCACATTTTACACATCATATAAGACACATAATGTTTGTACTATGATTTTTTTTTTTTTTTTTTAGGTTTAAAAACAGGAGATTATCATGATGATATGAACCATGAGAATTTCATGACTTGGGTAAAAAAGCAATTGCTTCCTAATTTACCTGACCGCTCAGTCCTTATTATAGACAATGCAGCCTACCACAATGTTACTGTTAACAAAAATATTACAACGGCTACTAAAAAAGGAGATATGTTAAGTTGGCTAGTGGAAAAAGGAATCCCAGCAGATCCTCATTTAACAAAGCCAGAGCTGTATCAAATCATACAAGAAAATAAATTTAGATTTCCTCCACAATATAACTTAGATAGGCTGTTAGAACAACATGGGCATCTTGTGTTGCGTTTACCACCCTACCATCCAGAATTAAACCCAATAGAAAAAATTTGGGCTTTGGTTAAAAATTGGGTAGCAGCTCATAATACCACTTTTAAATTGTCTGATACCGAAGCTTTAACAAAACAAAAATTTCAAGAGGTGTCTGAAAAAGAGTGGTTTGACATTTGCCAGCATGTAAAAAAGTATGAAGAGGAGCTCATAAAAAAAGAGCATATTTTTGATGATACAGTGGACCAGCTTATTTTTACTGTTAACACTGGTTCATCTGATGATAGCGATGAAGATTCTGGTGATGATGATGAATGTGATGCCAGTTTATCCGAAGAAGAATTAGGATGCTCACTCCTAGACTAAGTTTTGGATTTTTGTTTTATGTTATGAATTCGTAATTTGTATATGTATATGTATTTATAAATAAACAAAATTATCAAATTTATAAAAATATATGATTATTAAATTTAACAAAGATAACAAATTTTAAATATTACCTCTTCTTCATGAAACCCTGTATATCAAAAACGATGCAAAGGCAAGCTGAAAGTTACTTTGAGACTTCATTTTCAAGGTCTAGCTGCACTGTAGGACCTTCAAATTAAGAATAATTGAACAAAGAAACCAGCTGCCTATTTTTATCTTCCAATAATTGATTAATTGCCCCAAGACAATGTTTTTTTGTGGTTAACATTGCCCTAAGTTAAGTTATATAATTTGGATTTAAACTAATTGGTATTTAATATTCTTCATCAATCATCACCCTGCAGCTACAGCAGAAAAATAATTTGCACAGATCTTTTTAACCGAAACACACTGTATGTTTTTTTAATTTACCCTTTGCTTGTTTTCTTGTTTATTTTTTAAATTAATATTTAAAGAAATGGGACCAGAGACCTAGGCCAATTTTGTTCTCAAAGCGTCAATATTATGTATGTATATGTATTTGGTTTGTTTTATAAAACCTACTTACCTATCCTGTTTTAATACAATTTATGAAATGAAAAAGCAAAAACTACACCTATTTACGTTAATTAAATTTCATTTCACTGAGCAGAGAATAGCACGCCATTGACTCGCTGCATCAACTTGGAAAGTAACGAAGGCAGCAATATTTAAAGCGAGACGTACAGAGATCGTGACATCATCGTTTGATGACGGCCGTGGCCTTTTCTTAGCTGATTCGAGCTCTACTACGCCGTCGTCGACACCGCTTCTTTTATATTCGCAAACCACGTTCTAGAATGACCGCAAAACGCTTCGCGATTTGCCTCGAATATCATGTTCAGAACTATCGAGCATAGTAGGCCCAAACCGTAACAATACTAATAATTTAGACTTTTTCAATTTTATTAATAGTTTCCATAATACTAATGTAATGCCCAGTAATGCCTACTTATTCTTTCTTCTCTTCCTACAGTTTGTACACTATAATGCCCAGTGGTTTACCTACCCCTCGACTTTGTCAACATTGTCAAGATCCTTTTTTTAGATTCCAGTGGCATAGATAATTTTTTTTTGGTATTACCTACATAAAGTTTTATTTTTTAAAATGGACGGTATCACTTTTTTGCACCATAAAACACAATTTTTTTCTCTTTAAAATGAGCTATTACAAGTTGTATTTCTGAGGACTAAACCCTTCAATATTCAATAGGGAACTTAAGGATTTTTATTAATAACATTATTAGTAAATACTGAGGTTTATTAATATTGTGAAGCACTTTAGACAGAGACTTTACCCACCAACAAAAACTTCTTTACTCCTTAACTTTTGACAAATACTTTCTATGTTATGTTTCCATTTTGTTCTTCTGCAAAAGTGTTTTACCAAAACATTAATGCACAGGGCATAAAATAAATAAAACTACTTACTTTGTTCATACATTTCATAATACCTATACTTAGTATAGAGTTGTGAATAGCTGTGACATCAAGATTGGCAATGTCCTTAATAGCCTTTGGTCTACCTGAACCCGAGCCTGAACCTTTCCTTGGTGAACTTAACGGAATGCCTTGCTTTACTTTCTGGGATAGATAGATATCATTTTTGTTCAGTTCAGTACAAACTAGGTACTAAAAACCCTTGCAAAGGGTGTGGAACAATGTCAAAAAAGAAAGACAACAGAAACAAAAACGACAACAAAGACAATGATGCAGTAATTCAAACTTGCTCTAAAGAAATAGACTTAGCGCTATAAAAAAATTCCTTAAGGCTATAAAACGCTTTTTCAGCTAAATAAAGAATAAAGCTTTAGCCATCTTCTTAATTTAATTCTTGGTAGTGTTCTCACCCTTGTGGAAAACGAATTGAAGATCTTCTTACACGAGTACTCAACGTTTTGTTGCAGATAGGTGAGGTTATACCTGGTCTGAAGTAACAGGTTATGGTTTCTTGTTGGGTACTCGTGCACTGCAAAAGTTGAGCAAAAAGAGCCGAATTATCAATAATAAACATAAAACAATGATAAATGTACAAGCTTGTGACAGTAAGTAACTTATACTCAGCAAAACACTCCCTACATGAGTCAATACTGTAGAAACACTAAATCCAAATGCTAGGGTTCAGGCTATTTGCTAAAAATATTGTGGATAAACAAAAAACTCTAATGTAATAATTTTTGTTTTACTCTCTCTCACAGCTGCCAAAGGGATAAAAAAACCTCTGAAATCTTGTTCATGTTCAAAAGAGGATATTAAAGCAGGCACAAGCTGCTGACTTTGTTTATCTAAAGCCATGTTCATTAACATAACCACAAACCATAACACTCTAAACACCACAATAATAAGTACTTCATATTATTTTGTACACAGACACAAACTAATTAAACTATTAACTACTGCAATAAATAACATATAAGTTGTTAAAAACACTTGGCTTTCTAGTTCCTCCCTTCCTTCGTGAACCCCCCAACTAACAGGGGGGAAGCCCAACAAAAACAGCAAAACTGTCAACTGGCAATCTGGCAAAATTGTATTCAACTCATAGGCCACATTCGTTTTCACGTTCTGTGGAGCGAGCAGAGCTTTTTTAACGTCACAATGACGTAATTTGACAGTTGATCAAATTACAGTTTTGCTAAATTACGTCATCGTGACGTCAAAAACGCTCTGCTCGCTCCATGGAGCTTGAAAACTAATCCGGCCATAGTCGAGATCGGAAAGGTCCTTCGAGCAAAAAGAACAAGTATCAGGAGGTAGCAAATACCCCGTTTCTGCATTAAGCGACCGAGACGAAAGTCGCAATCTTTGTCCCTCACATTCGCCTACTGCGCGATTGAATGAAACTTCCGAAGTTAGTCGTAAAACAGTTTTGTTTATATTTGGTGGTATGTGAAGTTACAGCTAAAAACCCCAAGATTTGTTGTTTTTGTTTGTTTTGCTTTTCGGTCCGTTAAAGGTTAATTTTTGCAAACTTACATTAGTTGAATTCTTATTGACGAGTGGATTTGTGAATAGAGGGTAACAGCAGATTGATTATCGTCACTGATTTTCTGACAGTTTACGGCCGCCATACTGAACGATTTTTGTCCCACTCTTTGATTGCTATTGCTCCTTCCTGTTATATTTTTTTATTCATTGTTAAGGTCACGTTTGTAATAGAATCGGGCCTCAGTAAGCGCGTGCAAGAAAGAGAGCGCAATAGGCCGCAACTAATCGCTAAACAATACGAATGCATTTTGAAAACGTCAAATTTACTGATGACGTGCAAAGGTCCCTTTAGTGCCGACCATTCTATTTATGTATTAAGCGCAAAAAGTATGAATTGCTGAAAATGAAGTTTGCCAGGAGAACCCTGGACATAGGAGCATAACATGGGAAATCAGTTTTTATTTTTTTGCGCCTGTACGGTTTATTTAATGGAAAAACGCTTTAGATAAAAGTTGTAGAGCACATTTTCGGCTATCAACTTGTATTTTTTCAATACCGTAGGTTTGACTATTGCAAAACATAAATAAAACCTTTATGTATACCAGTACACTTTGTTGTTGTAAACCAAAACTTCATATTTGCACGAATTTGCAGGTTATCACATACCTATACCTAGGTCAGGGATTGCGACACTGGCCTAGAAATCAAGTCACTGATTGTTAAATTAAATATATTCACGCTAACTTTACAAAAACTTAATTACCCAAGATTATTTTTACCTTATCAACTATTCATAATATTACAGGGTTCGATCGATAGTGCCCTTTAGACGTCCTACAGGTCGAGCATTGCCGTTGTCCTTCTCAGTTCAAGCAACTCACAACTGTAGGCTGGCCCTTCAAAACTGGCTTCTTCATTCTTCACTGGGGTGGGGGTAGTAGCTTCAGGGGTTGCCTCAGGCCTGACTACTGATCTGAGTACGGAACATAGTATAATAACTATGTTGAAATAGAACTAGAATTAAGTTGTTAGGTTAGTATTATTAATTTAAGATGATACACAAATATCAAATTAATACAACTTCGAATTTAATGCGGAGAAATATTATTTGCCATAACCCTGTAAAGTCCTTTAATTAAGGCTTTGTGATAATTTGTACTTAGAATGATTGTTTCTCTCCTAATATAATTTTGTGTTAGTAAGTACTTTTACTAAGTTTAGCTTATTTCTAGGTTGAATGAGCTGAACCATTTTAGAATTGTCGATATTAAACAGGAACCTGTTGAGATTAAAACTGAAATTGGAAGCTACAATAACACCTATGAAGAACTTGGGGCTTGTTTTTCACCGTCCCAGAAGTTGGATGAGCTGAGCCAACAGGGGGAGGGTTATCATAGAAATCAGGCGTTATCAGATTCTAAACCTCTTAAAACCAAGTTAAGATTCTGTAATGAAGCAAGGGATGAATTGGGTAACAGTAATGATTATAGTAGTGCGTTGAAAAACCTTCATCAATGCATAGAGTGTAGACAATGTTTTGCAAATAGAACTACACTGACAATTCATTTGAAAACTCACACCGGTGAAAGGCGTTACAAATGCGAAGAATGTGCAAAATATTTTTCTTCTTCATCTTGTTTGCAGAGACATATTCGAGGTCATAGCGGGGAAAAACCTCACAAATGTAAGGAATGTGGAAAAGGTTTTGCAAGAGAAAGTTACTTGATTCTTCATTTGCGAACCCACACGGGCGAAAAACCATTTCAATGTAAGGAGTGTGCTAAATGTTTTTCAAATTCAAGCATATTGCGGTGTCATTTAAGAAGTCATACTGGTGAAAAACCTTACAAATGCATTGAATGTGGG
The DNA here is from genome assembly GCF_016097725.1 of Ips typographus. Lineage (NCBI taxonomy): Eukaryota > Metazoa > Arthropoda > Insecta > Coleoptera > Curculionidae > Ips > Ips typographus. Next base: position 6,367,961 of record NC_138426.1, on the reverse strand, counting down.
AAGTGTTTTGTGCATCGAAGTCACTTAACTACCCATTTGCGAATTCATACCGGTGAAAGTCCTTACAAATGCGCGGAATGTGGATTATGCTTAAAAGATTCGTCTAACTATGCGAGGCACATACGAAATCACAATGCTGACAAACCTCACAAATGCAATGAATGTGAAAAAAGTTTTACAAGAGGAAGTCAGTTGACTATGCATTTGCAAAGTCATACTGGTGAAAAACCATTTAAATGTACGGAGTGTGATAAATGTTTTTCGTATAAAAGTAGCTTGAACAAACATTTACGTACTCACACTCGTGCGTAACAATATCATCATCATCAATTATTCCACAAAAATGTTTGTAGTTATGTTGATTTGAAGCTGAAACAATTTTTTTTAGTAGTATAAGAGAATAATGTGTTTTTCTATGGTTTTACTATTTGCTATATTTAACTATTTTTGTTCAAATTGGTATCTAGTCTATACTCACTTGTTTCAATTATGCTCTAAAAGAGTCTATGATACCTTACCATAATCATTATAATCAAGCTAGTAAACCAACAAACCGCTCACATCAATTGAATATATTACAATTTATCGACTTTTATAAATAAATAACCTCACTCTCTGGTAAGACCTTCACAGTTGCCTTGCAAAACCATCTTTCATATATTTTTATAGATTAGCGCCTTCTGGGTTTATTTCATGATTATATCTTTCGTATATGATGCTCGCTCGTTTAATGGTCCAAAGATCCGCGTTACTACTCTTCTTTCAAATACCTTCAGTTATTCTTTGAGTTGTCTGTCATGATCCATGTCTCGCAACCTGAATGTTGTCCCAATTATGGTTTTGTGTTCCCTGAATTGTTTTCTTTCTGAAGCGGAATTTATAAGGCAGAGCAAAGCTGATATTCGATTATTTTTATCTATGACTCTTTAGATCTTTTTTTGTTAAGTTCAACACTCAATTGTCAAAAACTTTGGACAGTCTCAATGTTATCTGAACTCTGAGGAATTTCTCCTGTTATTGACTTAGTTAGTATACTTGCGTTTTGTGTATTTGCAAATCTGATGCTTCTGGCTACCCTTTGCAGTTTTGTGTATGTTTCTGTCACGCCCATCATTCTGCGAGATATAATTTTCATATAGTTATTCGTAAGGAGCCAGTTGTGTGGTTTAAAATGCTACAGTTGACGTAAAACTGCAAGAGACAACAAATAAATTCTAAATAAATAGAAGAGTGTAGCAGTGGGATAGTATTTCGTCGGAACAGTTTACAAACTTGCTTGAGTCTATGTTTAAATCTGTAAATCTGGAAGATCTAGGGTTAAGTATAAACGGTGAAAGCTGAACACATTTTTTTTGCAGATGACGTAGTATTAATATCAGATCGTCTCGATCATGTTATGATATGCTCTGCTTCGCATAATAAGACTAAAAATTAAAACCCAACTAATGACTAACCTTATCCTCGGCGAAGGAGTATACATAGATGGAATCCAAGTAGAAGAAACTACCCCATACAAGTATCTTGGTCATGACAGCCGTACAAGCAGAGATGATAAAACTTAATTACGTACGTAAATTGCTTAGGGGGGGTAGGTTAGGTTAGGTTAGGTTAGGTTAGGACTTGAGCCGCTGATAGAAACTTAAGGCACCTATTAAAGTCCGACTTTTTAATTTGTCTAATGAGAACCTTTTTCAACCAATGTTTTCAGCCTGTCCTTTTGACATTAACCAAAAAGGCGGTACAAAAAAATCAAAAGTGGCACAAAGCGCGCAATGGATAATGGCTGGGACTGACCCTCAAAGATCACATCACATACGCTGAGCTACGTAGAACAACTAAACTGATTGAATTGAATTGGGCGGGACACATTGCGAGAATGCGTGACAACAGATGGACCAAGAGGATTATGGGTTGGAGGCCCAGTTAGGACGCATGCAGAAGCAGGGGATAACCACCGACTAGATCGTCCGATGATAATAAACGTATTCATACTAAATGGATAAAGGAGAAAATAGGAAAATGTGGAAGCTCTCAAGGGGCTTATGTCCAGCAGTGGATGTGGAATATGGGTCGGTTGATGATGATGAAGTGTCTTAAAAATAACCATTTTCAAGAAAATAAAGAAAATTTATTTTTTTAATAGAAAAGATAAACTTTTGAAGGGATGTCAAGTGTTTTCCATTATAATTAGTTTTAGTAGGGTTGTATGTCATTAAGTATATTAATAGTATTACTTGATAAACTTTAAAGGAGGTGAAAAAGAGTGGTATGTGGAAGTAGAAGGTGGGATAAAAGTTGTGTTTTGGTTTTTGGTTGTTGATTGTCAAGATGAGAGCTGAAAAGTAAATTTTCTAAAGGATCAGGAGATGTTAGAACGCTATTTCCTTCCGGATCTGGAGTTACTGGGGGTAATATCAAGTGCTACCAGCAACTGTACCAAATTTGTTGCACGTTGTCTAGTGAAGCCGACTTTGATAGAGGGTCGGTTCCAAAAGTGGTTAATTAACTTGGCATTCCCCTCTTTATTTGCACTCATCCAAATTTATTTCTTTTCATCATCTCAATTTCTCGGCTTTGTTGCATATACTTAATTTTTTTAAGAAACCTCGTAGAAAATAATTTAGAGACATCAAGTTTGGCTATCTAGGCGGCTTTTTCATTTTATTGCATTATTCCTGCGGCTTATCCAACAGTTAGGAAATAGCTCATCCAAGTATACATCGTCTAAAATGTAAGAATCCGTCATCCTGTTGAATAGAAGTATGTTGAAAATTCGGTTCTACTGTGTTAATAATTATGGCAAAATTTGGTCTTGTAACAAACCAAGATTCACCTCTTTTGTCAAATTCTCGTTAACAAAAAGGTCCTACTGATGTAGTTTCTACAATTCCGGCCCAAACATTAAGCTTTTGAAGATGTTGAATGCGTGCTAAACAAAATATCTGTTTGACTACAACTTTTCTCTATATGACTTAATAGCTTACGTAACACCATGCACGGCTGGTTGGGACACCTATTTGAACCATTTTCATACATTTTTATCGAGAGTTTTGCAGATATTGAAAACGATGAATATAAACAAGTTTTTAGCTTAGCATTAATAATATTTAAAGATTTCACAAAAATAAATAATAACTTGATACAACTTAATTTAATCTTCTTTTTTCTTATTCTTTACCACTATCGTAGTCCACTGCTGAACATAAGCCTCCCTTTTACATTTTCACCGTTTACGATCCCGAGCCACACTCATCCACTGACTTTCGATTTTTTTTTATGTCATCTCCATCTTGTGGGAGGTCTTCCTGCACTTCGTTTGACATTTCGCGGTCGCCACTCTAATAATCTCCTCGTCCACCTATCATCATTGCGTCTAGCTACATGTCCTGCATACTGCCACTTCAGTTTCGCAATTCTTGTTATTATGTTCCACTTTCGTTTTTTTGCGGATATCTATGTTCCTAACACGATCTGATAGTTTTATTCCCAGCATAGAGCGCTCCATTTTACGTTGAGCTATTCTAAGTTTTTCTGCACTCGCTCTTGTTAGCGTGAGTGTCTCTGCTCCGTAAGTCATGACAGGGAGCACATATTGATTAAACACTTTACGCTTTAAACAGATCGGAATATCGCCTTGAATACTCGGTTCAGTTTACCATAGGCTGCCCATCCAAGCCCCACTCGTCTTTGTAGCTCCTGCGTTTGGTTGCTTCTTGTGTGTCGATGTTGTGACTTCCCAATGTTAGAGTTTCTCCGAGAACTAAGTTGATCATTATCTTTGTCTTTTCTGTGTTTATTTGTAATCCTACGTTTGTGGTGGAATTTGCTAGTTCTGTCAGCATTTGGACTTCTTGTATATCGTCAGCGATCAGCCCGATGTCGTCGGCAAAACGCAAGTTGTTTAATCTCTTACCGTCGATGTTTATGCCTCTTTGTTCCCATTCCAGCTGTTTGAACGCGTATTCGAGGACGGTAATAAAAAGTTTGGGTGACATCGTGTCTCCTTGCCTAACTCCTCTTTCGAGTGGAAATTTAATTGTGTTTTTGTGTAATCTCACGCATGCTGTTGTATTTTTTATGTATATTGTGTATTAGTCTAGTATATCTGTAGTCAATGCGGTATTGACTAAGAGCTTTGAGAATTGCGTCTGGTTCTATAGTGTCAAATCCTTTTAGAAAGTCCACGACGATCAGAACCAACGGTCTATTATACTCCACTGTTCTTTCGGTAAGGGTTTTTAAGGCCAATAGATGATCTGTAGTTCCAAATCCTGCGCGAAATCCTGCCTGTTCCACTGATTGGTAAAAATCAAGCTTTTTTTCAAGTCTGTTGGTTATTATTTTTGTGAAAAGTTTGTATAAGTGAGAAAGTAAGCTGATGGGATGATAGTTGGCTATATCTGTAGGATCTCCTTTTTTATGAAGCAGTATTATCAAAACGTTGTTCTAATCCCCTGGTATAGTGGTTTTTGTTAGGCAAAGGTTAAAAAGATCTTTGATTTTATTATCCCATTTTAATTGCTTCTATCGTTATAGAATCTGTTCCTGCTGATCTATTGTTCTTCATTTCTGTTAGTGCTTTTTGAATCTCCTCACCATCAATTTCGAGAATTTCTTCGGAACCTTGATTTTGAACCCCTTATTTGTAGTAACTCGGATCTGTTAGATTTTATGTTTCCTTCACTATTTTTCAGTTTTGCAATTTTGGTTTTTACTAATAGCTAATTTTCTCCTAAGAACCTTCAGGCTTTTGTTTTCTTGTATGGTTTGATGGATTTGTTGTGTATTGTAGTGTCTTATATCTTTCCTGATATTCCTAGAAATTTCTTTATTTATCTTCCTTAGTTCTGGTAAGCTCATATTGTCTTCCACCCTTTTTTTTCGATGTTGGAGCAGTCCTTTAGTGTGTGAAGTGATCTTCCTTTCGCTAGCTTGTTTTGGACAGTATTTGTCTTAATTTAATACAGATGAATAATATTTTCCTTATCCCTATCTATATTTTCTTTAATGAAAGTTTTGTTGTAATTTGTAGTTAGATTAAATGGTTTTTTAAATTTTAACGAAGTCAAAATTAATATTAAAACTGTGTTGGATTGTTTATTAAATTATCTAAAAGATTCCGATTTAGTCTTTGTAGTAGCTCTTGCGGGAAGTAAGATTCCTGTATAGAGAATCAAATTTTGGACACATTGTATAAATTATTCGCGTCTAGGATACTTTACACTGATAAAACAATTTAAGGCATAAAAAATGTCCGAAACAACTAAGTCTATCCTATCTAATATTCAAGTAAATTACAACTTACTTTAATGTATAGGTAGCATTTTGTTTACCATATAATTGAATAGTATTAATCTCATATTTGCTTGATAAATAAATAGTTCAAGTTTTTGGTTGTCCAAGATCTGTTCTGATCTATCAAACACACTTGTAGAGGCCAAGCCAATCAGTAACGCTGTTAAGCCAACTCGATACTTACTGCAATTTGGAATATATTCTATAAAAATAAATGAAACAAGTATGTACAAAAGGACATTTTTAAGTTATAAGAGAATAAGTAAGGTAGTCGTTAACTAGCTATAGATTCAATCGCTGAAAAAAATTTGTTAAGCCGACTCAAATACTGTCAGTTGACAAATAACCTATTTTAACAAAATGTCTTTAACCTCACAAATGTTGAGAGGTTTGGCTACATTGCTTATCGACGTGCACGCATAGTTATGTGGCGGATCCTTTGGTATTAGAAATTAGAATTAGGTTTTTAGAGTAGCCTTGTTAATTTTAGATTTACAAAAATTGTATGTGCAAATAATAAATAATATATGTATAACATTGAAACACTAAAAGATAACTTAACATAATCCAGAACCTTATATAATTCTTTTAATTAGGATTTGGTTAGAATTGTTCCCCTCATCACATCATTTTTTGAACAATAACTTTTACTAACTATGGTTTATTTCTAGGTTGAATAACACCCATTTGTGGTTCCAGCAGTCAACAGTCAGCGAAGACTCCAGTTGAACCAACTGAAGCCTTGTTTGATAGTAATCGGTGTCCTATCGCTCCTCTAGTCTTTGCGATCAATAATGACGATTCTGAGTTGAAGCTTAACAGTTTTAAAAATGTGGACGTATGGTCACTGTGCATGAGAAGAATCATATTTACAGAGGTTGAATAATAATGAATGGTTTCTCCTGAAGAAGCCAAACCTCTAGTCGATCCCCCAATACAAGTTTTATTGCTATCTGGGCACTCTTAGAACCCTGAGTGTATCTTCGACCACCAGCTTAAGAAGTCAATGTTTACCCAAGTCAATCAACGTGTGATCTGTGTAATTTTGTTATAAAATATCAATAAAGAAACAACTTAATAACCAGCGTCGTAAATGTTATTTCTCAAAAATGTTTTTAATGGACAACGCACTTGTTCACAAAACTTTTTGACTATGGTGATTGCCGAAAGCGAACTATTTATTTCAAGAATCTGAATAGTCACACTGGTGTCACACAATGCAGTAAATAATGTTAATAAATACTTATTCAAGCAACCTACCAATGAAAAAAATGGTATACTACTATTGCGTAGTATGATTTGACCTGTGTTTATTTTTTGTCAGTTTAGTCCAATGACGATTACCAAGTTATAAATTGCAATCTATCATAAAACCCTAATTTTCAATCTATTCCTTTCTCACTGGAACACAAGATATAATAGCCTTGGAAATTACTATTTTATGTTTCTGTTCATTAAATCAATCTTTGCCTTGAACTGATTACATCCATAGATGTGAAATTTATTCTAATTTTGAGAGTATTTACTAACAAATATACAATTTTACTAAGTCGTTTGTAGGTTGCTTTTAATTTCAATGCTATTAACTGTGTTCTTTTTTTGTAGGTTGAGAAAGCTGAACAAGTTTGGTGATAACACTTGTGTTAACATTAAAGAAGAACTTTATGATACTGACAACAAATTCGAAAAGTACGACGCCGATGATATACCTGAATTCAAGTTTAACGAACATATTATGAGGTCACAGGATTTCGATGAGCCGGAAGCATACAGAATGGTTCATCACGAAAATGCTACTAATTTCATATCAGGCGCAAATTCTTTTATTATGTCTAATGAAAAACAAGCTGAATTACTCGGGGATACGGATCAATTAGCAAACCCGTTACGTGAATTATCTAAGGGTAGTTTTGAAAGTCCAACTCCTAAAAAAACGTATCAATGTAAATGTGGAAAAAGTTTTGCATTGAAAGAATATCTGAGTACCCATTTATTAATGGTTCACCCTCGTGAAAAACTGCATAAATGCCGTGAATGTGGTAAATCATTTTCAACCAAAACTGCCTTAACTGTGCATAGGCGATCTCACACCGGCGAAAAACCTTACAAATGTACTGAGTGTGAAAAATGCTTTTCGCAAAGTAGTCAACTGAGTAAACATTTAAGAACTCATACTAGTGTAAAAATTTATAAGTGTGAAGAATGTGATAAATGTTTTGCGCAAAAATGGGTTTTAAATCGCCATTTGGTGGTACATTCACATTCTCGTGAAGAACGTTATAAATGTGTATATGATGAATGTGGGAAAGGTTTTTCAAGCAGATATTACTTAAGGCTTCATTTACAAACTCATCATCATTAATCATTATTTCATTGTAAAGATCATGGATACATATATGTATATGATTGAGGAGCTCTTCTGTCCTCCATTCTTCTGGTGGTTCTGGCAAGGAATTTGTCATTGTTAACTCTTCTGTCACATTCTATTAACACTTGAGAGTTGAGAATCCCGTTCCGTGCTTTCAAGAATTAAAGCCCAGATCTTCTTCACCGTCTTCAAGGAGTACGTGTAGTACTTCGTTTTCTCCTCCTTTGGTAGCATGGTCAGGCGGCGGTGATCTTTAGTGGATGCCGGGGTAATCGCCTCCGATTTTCCAGCCATAGAGATAGATCGGTCAAACACAGACCCCCCTAATACCTCTTAACCTTCTAGGCCTTAAATAAAGGAGTTACCCATTGGACCCCATGTAACATGCAAATGCATGAAACATCTACCTATGGACACATCCCGGTATCATTAAGGAAATGTTAGCTCGAAAGTTCGCAACATGATAAACATTTAGTGGCTGTTTAAGAAGGACTACTATGCCGTAGTGTACAGTTTAGAATTTGAAGCCGCAAAGAACATCGCCTACAAAAAGGAAAAAGTGCGGCAAGTAAAATTTTCGGATAACCAAGACCAAGAAAAGCTGTATAAAATTCTACAAAAAAAGCGACAATAACAGAAGAAGTCACTCCCTATCTAGAGAAGAAATGTTACAACTGTGGACGTAAAGGATATTACAGCAGGAATTGCAGACAGTGGTCTCGTTCACTGAATCTGCAGTACCTACGAAACCAGGACCAGGAAAACTTGAGGTTGTCGGAGTAAGGGGCGACCCCTGGCAAGTAACTCTTCAGCCTCCAAATTAAGGATTTCTATGGTTAAAAGGTGTAATGCTAGTCTAATCTATCTATCTATTTACTATTGACACTCGAGCAACAAGATCTATTGTAAAGTTTGAATGGGTTACATCTATGCCGATGGAGACATTAATTAAGGCACTTTTCTACGTAGATTACGATTATGTTAATATTACTTTTATAGATTCACTATTTCTTGAGTTCTTTCCTTCCTTCCGGAATCCTCTATCTAATTAGGGAAATATGGCTTCTGCTCCCTTTATGGGGCAATTTGCCAAACATTTCTTAAGTTACGAACTTAACTTCTCCTTTTTGAAATACGAGTCATATATTTTATTTTTACCCCGTGAGAGAGATTTTTTTCGTCCAAATTACCTATACCATGTATGGTTTCGGATAAATTTTCCCACCAAGATCACCGGATTAAACACCTATGGATTTTTGTATGGGGTTATTTGAAACACAATTTATAAAAACATGCAAACAATAGTTAAGACGAGTGACTTAACAACTTTTTACGTTGCTTAAATTCAATATTAAATATTCATATAAATAACGCAATTCGAACTTCGAAGTGTTTCTAAAATATAAAATATGTCACTTATGCAATAATAATAATGGGGGAACGTTTGAACACTTGTTAGAATACATTTTTAAATCTTTTCTTTTATTTAATCTTGATAAGAGAATATTATTACTTCATTATTATGACATATTCACCGAAAGAAAAGTTTTTAAAAATTATTACGCAAAATTTATATTTTAATGGAAAAAAATCTTCTGATGATGTAAATATCAAATATGACTCGTATTTATAGCTATTTATGTACCAAGGGCGTTAGAAGGAACATAATGTCCTGAAGGCCGAAACAGCCCGAGGGACAGGTGTCGGCCCCCCGGCGGGACATTATCTCCCCCTAACGCCTGTGGTGCATACAATGTTTTATGTTTCACCTAATTCAACAATTATTTACTGTTTCTGGTATTGAAAAGTAAGGTATACCTTTACCGGTATGTTGTTTACTGTTTATTTTACCTGAATGATGTGACTTTGAGTAGTAGTCCTGTCAGTCAGTGAAACTGGCAAAAGTTGGACGAAATTTTAGAAAATAAAAAAGAAAATGCAGCAGAACCTAACGAAAGTTTATTACCTCAACAGTTAAGACCATCCTAAGGTAGGGAATACGTAGTTTTTATGGCATGGAAGAATAAAAAACCATTGCTAATATTAAAAAAGGTATTATAATATTAAAATATTAACTTAATCGTAATCTACGTAAAAAAGTGCCTTAATAATGTAAAAGCTATTTTCACAAAACTCTCAAAAATTCAAAATTTGACAATTACAAGAAAACAAAACCCAGTAGCAAAATTCTATTGCGGCATCGAAATCACCTTTTTGATTTTTAAATTTCTTAATGGTTCTGGTAGTTTCCTTATAAAAACAAGCAAATTAGGCCACCCTGTACACGGCGAAATGGTTGTCCAGATTTCTATTGGCAGTTTCAAACTTGAGGCCAAAGTCCTTGTAGCTGATATTGTCGACGAATTTATTTTGGGACTAGACCTAATGGACGAACTGGACGTGAAAATTGACTTTAAGAACAAACTTTTAAGGATTGGAAATGAAGAAATAGTTTTTTCGGCTAAAGAAACACCGATGGGACGACGTGATCAGATTAAACTGATTTTGGACCAAGATACAGATATTCCAGCAAATTCAGAAATTATTGTAAAAGCCCACTTGGAAAGGGAGACAGAGTTGTGATTGGTCATCTAGAACCACTTGAACACGAAATGGAGGATCTCTTATCAACAAGATGCTTAGTGGATTCGACCGATGCTTCACATACTATGCCAAGTACGATATGCCTCAAGGACAATCGGATTACTTTAGAGCAAAGAAAAGTCAATGTGTGGCACGCTGCAGCAAGGACGTCCAGAAGGTATCATATCATCCTTCGGTACAGAAATTGTCAATGTTCAAAAAAGACCTGGGCGCATCTGGACCAACATCAAATGGCAATGGCTGGTGAACTTATTACTTCTGAAGCAGACGTGTTTACATGAGAGAAAATTAAAGGACGTACATGTGCATCATCGTATCAATACCGGATTAGAGCAACCGATTCGACAACGACCCAGACGGCTTCCTTTTATGGGACAGAAAGAAATAGACTCCAAGAAAAAGAACATGATTAATAACGAGATTATTGAAGAATCTAGCAGTGCTTGATCATCTCCAGCCGTACTTGTTACGAAGAAAGATGGGTCAACCCGGTTCTGTGTTGACTATAGGAAGCTTAACGACTTCACGAGGAAAGTTAGTTACCCATTGCCGCGCACCAATGACACATTAAACACCCTGGCTGGTTCAAGATGGTTCTCCACCTTGGACCTAAAGAGCGGCTATTGGCAAGTCGAAGTTCACTAGGACGATAAAGAAAAGACAGCATTTACCACCGGAAGCGGCTTATACCCATCATAATGGAGCTCGTTTACGTGGACTTACGTGGGAGACGTGCTTAATTTACCTGAATGATATAATGGTCATGGGAAAGGACTTTGACGATCATATGAGGAATTATCTCAAGGCCCAGGAATGCCCATATACAATTAAACCCAAAAAAATGCTCACTCATTCTTCCCAGAAAAAGTCCACTTCGTCGGAGATGTTGTTTCTTCAAATGGTTAGTCGACCCAACGAAAATTGAATCTGTTAAAAATTGGCTTATAATCAGAACTAAAGGAGATGTCATAGGATTTCTTGAATAGTGTAGCTATTACCGAATATTTGTAAAGGACAGATTGCGAAACCTCTTCATCCACTGACGAAGAAAAACAACAAATTTTTCTGGACGCCGGATTGTCAGCAAGCTTTCACAGAATTGAAGAAGCATCTATTCTGGTGCAGAGTAAGCACCTATTCTGGCTTATCCATCACAAGAAGGAACGTTTGTCTTGGACGCTGATGCTTCTTAGGGCATAGGACCGTGCTTTCTCAGATCCAAAATGATTAAGTGGTCATTTGCTTTTACAGTAAATCGTTAGGAAAGTCTACGTACGTAGAGAAAACTACTGTTTCACTCGTAAAGGACTTTTGGCTTTTAGTTGTGAAAGCTGTAGAACATTACCACAGCTTCTTATATGGAAGAAAATTCTTCATCCGATCGGACCATGCGGCACTACAATGGTTGCTAAATTTCAAGAACCCAGAAGGACAATTGGCACGCTGGTTAGAAAAACTTCAGGCTTACGATTTTGACTTGAGACACCGGAAAGAGCGATCCCATGTCAATGCTGATATTTTCTCAATAAGACCATGTTTCGAAGAACATTGCAAGTTTTGCTAACGGCAGGAGACCAAGAATCAGACTGAGTGTATTAACCAGATCCGGAAAGTGACAAATAAAGAGGCTACAGTAACATCAGTAGTGGAGAACGGTGTCGGTAGGGAGCAAATAATAGAAGCACAGCGTTTAGACCCTGATCGAAGGATAATCAGAGAATTGTTGGAGAAAGATTCAAAACCAGAATGGCTGGAATAAGTTGATACCACGATTCCTCTTGGCTTACCGGAGTAATACATATGTAAGTGTGGAATTTGTACGTTGTCTAGGGTGGATAATAAACGCCCGATTGATTGATATCAACCAGAATTTTAATGAAACAACTTTAAGAACTAATTGCTTAATAATTTTAACAAAAACAGACCGTCTGCCTATCAAAAATACGTTTTAACGTCTACCGTCTTTCGTCTCTCGTCTACTAGATTCGCGTTTTTTCAGCATTCGTCTTTCTCTCTATTCGCGGTCAACTGCCTACCATTACTACATCTGTCAGCCGGCTTACTATGGAGGTATTAAGCATCACCTCGCTTCTAATAACTCTCATAAAAACACTAAATAATGATAATAAAATAGAACTATTAATCTAAAAAAAACTTAATCCTACATAAGAAATGAAGCTACCTGTGGATCTCATGTTTGGCAGACCAGCAGATCACTCAGAACAAACTACGGTTCAACTTGTAAAGAAGGTCTGACATATATTTTTTTATGTATTATGTTTAAGACTTTTGGTATCTCCAGGTCGTAAACATCCACAATATCAGAATTGGCAACAGTAAACAGCAGACATCATTATACTACAAGACACGGTGAAAACTTATTAACACAAAGACACAGACTTACCTTAACGGACAAGAGCTATATCAATAACAGCTTTAAACTGTACTACTCCTTGCCCAATGAACTAAAAACTTTGCCCTATGCTACATTTAAAACAAAAATAAAACAGAAATATGAAAGTTATCCGGGCTTATAAGTCGTGGTCCAATGCATTTTCTTCCTGACGTTTCGTCCACATCTGTGCTGCCGTATTGTGCTCTTCCGTATCTCTGGAATGTGGCCTCAGATAAGCGGGTCAAGCAAGACTACTGCTTTCTACCCTCCCATCGCTGTAGACCAAAAGGAGAGATCCGGAAGACTTTGTAAACAAAACTGAAATTTCCCTTTCGGGAAAATCTCATCGTCTCTTGTCCTGTGTAAGGAGATGCCCCGCCTGACAACGGGGCTCTTCAGCGCTCTTTTTGTCTTCATCTTTTTTCTTCGTCAGCTGGTCATCCTGGTGGAGGTCTTGGCATATTCTTGGATGTTCAAATAGTTAGTTGGCTAACTATTCTTGCATTCAGGAATATTTCTGAGTGGTTGGATCGGAGGTGAGGAGGTGATTTCCTTACCCTGTAGCCTTTTGAGCAGGTGGGGGAAAATCTGGGAGGTGTAGCTAGAGCCCGAGTAGCACCGAGTTAGCTACGGTTGGGTTTTACTACGGAAAAGTTTTGAGAATAAATTCTCGCCACGCGGGGAGAGCATCGTTAAAGGGGGGGTCTTCGTCATCTTGGCTGGATTGGTCCTGGCTGTTACCTGAAACATAAAAACAGAAAACATTAGTAATAACTTACTCCAAAAAATGAAGTTGAAGTCATGATCGGGTGTTGTCAAATCCGGGTGTGGTCATAATAGGGTGTTCAGTGCTGTCATCTGTCGTCCAGCAGCTGATGTCTTGGGCGTTTTGGGAGGCTTCCATTTCCGGGTCATAGTCGATGGCGTTCCTTATGAGTGGATTCTGGTGTTCCGCCATCCTGTCAAAGAACTTGCGTGCGTTTTCTTTGATCTTCTATGTCGCTGGTGTAGATGTTGTACAGGAATGGCTCGACTGCTAGAGCGTCGGTCGTATTTATACCGGTGGGGGGCCGACACATGCGCATCACGGTTACACATCGGCGCGCATAATGTCTGGCGCAAGAATATCCTAGATTAACTAGATAAAAAAACCATTGAGATCTTTAAGCACGAGAACATCATAAACAGAAAGGAAGAGATAACCTGGTTAAATCCGGAGTGGAAACGAACCTTGCACCAGAAATCGTACGCAGTAATATAGGTATATAAAAGTAGTATAGTAGTATTATAGGTAATGTTATAGTTATGGCGTATATTGTGTAATTTGTAAAGTATATGTACCTTGACGATGCTGATGAACACTAGGATACTGTGTATTTGAGCAAATAAAACAATTATTATTATTATTAATGTCATCGATACAGAAATAACTACTGTGTTAATTTCTCGAGTATAGATTTTAGTTTATATTTGTTATTTAGGGATATACAGTGCGTTTTTTTTAACGCGCAACATAGGATTTCACGTGTTAAATTTTTAAGCCCATGTTAGACCATGTTATTTTGGAACTACAAGTATAAAACTTGACGGGTGGCTGTTTTGTACCCTGAAGCTTAAGTAAGTTTACCAATTCGGCCTAAAAAGTGTTAAAAAGCTTGCAAAAAATCACCTTTTTTCGAAAAGGTTTTATCGTTTCATACTCCCTGTATGCATTGTTGTTCTTTGTTGTTTTTGATACTGGCACGGCAGGTAGCAGGTAAAATTTGGCGTAGAAAGTAAAACAGGGTGATCATTAACTTTATATCAAGAAAGTTAAAAACAAAAGAAGTATTTTTATAAGTGAATTGTTCAAAGTGACCTCCGTTTGAAGCCAAACAGTATTTCAAACAATCATAAAATGCCCTTTTGACGTTCAAAAGATGTCGGGTTGTGATGCAGTCAAAATATGTCACTTTACCTGCTACCTGCCCTGCCAGTATAAAAACAACAAGGAACAACAATACATACAGGGAGTATGGAACGATAAAATCTTTTCGAAAAAAAATGATTTTTTTCCAGTTTTTAATCACTTTCTAGACCAAATTGGTAGACTTACTTAAGCTTCAGGGTACTAAAGACACACCTGTCAAGTTATAGACTTGCAGTTCCAAAATAAAATGGTCTAACATGGGCTTAAAAATTTAACACGTAAAATCCTATGTTGCGCGTTAAAAAAAACGCACTGTATGTATAACGTACGACATTAAATTATTACCAGTAGCCCGGCATTTCTTTTTTCCACCAATAATTTGATGTTCCCTAGTACTTTAATAACTATGGTGGTGATTTTTAGTTAGTTTTATAAAATTTTACTGATTGTTATATTTTTTAGATTTATGCAGAAAATGTTTGACGACGAGTTGAGTCTTAATATTAAAGAAGAGCCACTATATAAGCCTGCTGATTACAATTGCATGACATGTCAGATAATGTTTTGCGACGTCCAAGACGTAGAAAGACACTATCACCAAGAAAGCTGCAGATATTTTTGTGACCGGTGTTGTCGCCAGTTCGAAACCAAATCAGCCATAGTTGTTCACGTGATTGCGCACAACATGGACGACGAATTTGAGCTTAAATGTGATGATTGTGGTTTAGAGTTTGAGAGTCTCAATGAGCTAGAGCATCATCGGATGATTCATTGCAAATCTGATAGTGGTTCAAGTCAAGCTGACCATATTGAAAAAAACACCCTAATCTTGGACCTGTATAGTGATGAAAAGCCTTTTAAGTGTAGCGAGTGTTATAAATCGTTTTCGACTGAAACTAACTTGCGGCGACATTCTCTAAGTCATACTCGTGAAAAACCGCATAAGTGCCAGGAATGTGGTAAATCTTTTACTTGGCGAACCAATTTGATTATACATTTGCGAACTCACGCCGGTGAGAAACCATTTAAGTGTAAAGAATGTGATAAATGTTTTTCGGATCCAAGTACCTGGACAAGCCATTTACGAGGTCATACGGGTGAAAAAACACATAAATGCGAGGAGTGTGGAAAACGTTTTGTAACTGTAGGTTTTTTAAAGGTTCATTTACTGAATCACAGCGGTGATAAACCATTTAAATGTAAAAGCTGCGATATGTGTTTTTCTCATAAACATACTTTGGTAAGCCACATGCGAGTTCATACTGATGAAAACACTCATCAATGTAAAGAGTGTGGTAAACGTTTTGTAACTATAGGCTCTTTGCAAAATCATTTACGTAGTCACACTGGTGAAAAACCATTTAAATGTAAGGACTGCAATAGATGTTTTTCGCAAAAATTAAGCTTGCAGAAGCACGAGCGATTCCATACTGATGCACAACCGCACAAATGCCAGGAATGTGGTAAAGCTTTTACAAATAGAGCTAATTTGAATATACATTTGCAAAGCCACACTGGTGAAAAACCATTCAAATGTAACAAGTGTGATAAATGTTTTTCGAATAAAACTAGCATACGGAGGCATGAACAAGTTCATAGTGGTGAGAAACCGCATAACTGCGGAAAATGCGGAAAATCTTTTATCCAAAAGTGTCATTTGATTGTTCATGAACGAATTCACTTGAAAGAATCACTTCATAAGTGCAACGTTTGTGAAAAGTCTTTTAAGAATAAAATTGCTTTACGGGTTCACGTTAAAAATAGACCAAAGGAATGTAACGAATGTAATTTATGATCGTTAATGTAATTATTAAGTTTTGAATCAAAATAAAAGTACGTTTGCTTAACCACTCAATGACTATGATTTTAATAAACTCTATTTACTACAATTAATCTATATTTTACTAAAGTCCGAAGTCATGTCATATACGGAATTATAATAAAAAATAAGCCTATTAAAATGTTTTTATAGGATATCCAGAACATCTATGGTTGCAATGGTTGCACGTTATCATGAACTTATGTTTCTCTCAGAATAAACGTTTACGTAATACGAAACACGTAAACGAATCAGATAACTGTAGTGTAAAGTAAATCTTTGTTCACAATAAAATTCCCTTTTCCTTACGTATTCCGACTAATAATAATAATAATCATTGACCGAATAAGTGCGAAAAATTACATTTTTCCTCACGCTGATTGCAGTTTACGCAATGCAAGGACAGTCGTGTTAATTTCTTACAGGTGGCTTGTCAATTTAGATTTTAGACTTTGTCAAAATATGTTTTCTACTCCTACATGGATATTGGTTCATTCCTTGACAGTTTATAAAACAGATAAGTAGGCAATTGCCACCGGATGAACTGATATTGATTCACAAACAAAAAGACCAATCACAGGCAGTTTTCAGCGTGCGACACGGAATAGACCAATTACAGACACTTTTCAGCGTGCGGTATGAAATTGACCTGAGCTCAAAGTATTTAGTTTTTCATGTTTGACCATATAATCTTTTGAAACAATACCTTATCTAATACTCCTTAATATTCATTATATTAAAAATATTGACTGAAGCTCACATAGAAAGTGATTCTAGTGAGTCATTTATTGATACACCGCCTAACAGTCGGACAACGGCTGAAGGGACCTATAAATCCCTGTTGCCGGAAAAGTCCAAAGCAAAATATGAAATAGCTTATCAAAAGTTTATGGATTGGTCCCAGCAAAAAACTATCACAACCATATCTGAAAACGTAATGACTGCCTATATGAAAAAATTATCCAAAGAAATGAAACCTTCTACATTATGGACAACATATTCAATGTTGAAAACAATGATGAAAATTAGTAACAACATTGATATTCCAACATATTCCAAGTGTTTATCTTTTTAAAAAATACAGTCAAATGGTTTCAAGTCTAAAAAATCCAAAATTTTGACTTCGGACCAAATTCAGCAGTTCCTGCAAGAAGCTCTACACCTGGAGTATTTGTTTACAAAGGCAAGAATTTCTGAGGGATGTCGGCGTCAAGAATTGAGAAATTTGAAATTAAACCATGTAAGGGATCTCGGAAATAAATTTCAAGTCAAGCTAGTGGACACTAAAACTAAAATAGACAGATCTGTTGTTGTATCTGGCAAATTCTATCAATTATCAAAAAAATACTTTCTAATAAGACCACGAAACATGGAATCATTTTTTGTGAATTATAAGAATGGCAAGTAGTGGGCATTAACAAAATTGGAAAGCAACCAAAGCTTATTGCCAAATATTCAAAACTACCAAATCCACATTTATATACTGGCCACTGTTTTTGTCGATCAGAGGCTACTATAATAGCAGCTGCAGGGGCCAGTAGGTACCTCCACACTAAAAAACTGTGGAAGTTGGAAATCCACAGCAGTTATGGAAATATATATTGAACATCCACTAACAAGAAAACAACAGATTGGCCAGACTATAGTGCAGGCAATTCAAAAAGCACTTCAAGCACCATTAAAATCAGCTCCTGATTCTACAAATTCTACACCAACTACTGCTTGTACCACCAGAACCTTCACTAATTGTACTTTCAACAATTGTAATTTTTTTACTAAATATTAAAGAAGTTTGTTGTTCACTCATCTTTTATTTTTAGTCAGCAAGTTCTAAAATTCAAAGCAACACATAATTCTTAATGGTTCTTTTTTATCAAATATCTCATTATTTTAGATTGCATCATTTAACATGTTACAGTATAAATGGATTTACAGTAGCAATTTGAACTTGATTGTTCTTCTCACTTCTCATTTAGAACTGCCTGCTAATGAATGGTTCCTTGCTATCTTAAGAGAAGTAACAGTTCAACTTGCCTGTTGCCTGAAAAAAATGTATTAACAGAAGTTCACTCTACTTTACTGCAAATATTCTAGGAAATTGATTATAGCTTCTTTCAGCTTATCAAAAAACTTGTTTGAAAAATTAAAATGCTCAATAAATAATAAATTTAAGCAATTTTCCTTTGCATATTCATATTGTTGTGTCTGTCTGTAATGATCTGTTTACCTTCTTGATTGTTCCTGAAAATAAATGTAAAAATTTAAAATAAAATTTTACTATAATAGACGTTAATCTGTTTACATTCAGAGAAAAATTTCCTTTTTCAAATTATTGGAATTTGGGTTTAAAAGAAAACATACAGCGAACAACGCACAAAATGAAACCACCCTCTTGCTGGTTTGAATACGTCTAATATATTTCGTAGTGAGTATTGTATATCAGAAAAAGTACTGACTCAGATTCAACAAAAAGGTGTGTAGTATTGATTTATCCTTATCTGTAAATTTTGTTCTTATTAATGCAACTTCTGTTTTTAAAAAACTTTTATTTAATAAAAACGAACGAAATTACATTTGAACGTTAACCAAGCGAGATATCTTAATGACTAATTACATGCACAAATGCTGCTGTATAAATAGGAAAATAAATGCTGACTTAACAAGCTAGTGTGAGGATGTCTATTTAGTATTAGATCATCAGAAATGGCCATATAACTCCTCCCTCACTAAGACTGAGAAAATCGGGGTACATTTTCGAGGGTTTCTAGTTGTATGTCCACTTTTACATTGTCCTTATTTTTCCTATAGTAAAAGTAAATTACAATACCAATAATGATTAAGATAATAACTAATATTAATATAATTGATACGCTAGAGCTAACAACATCGAATTTCTTAAGATGATGTACAGTTAATTGTTTTGCTCTTTCTAAGTCTTCATGAATCTTATCTAGATTAATTTCCGTTAATTGTAAAGGTTCAATTTCTTGTACCAATTTTTCATCAATAACGATGGTTGGCAATTTTAATCGTGAACTGATGATTTCTGGATTTTGAGATTCATAAATTTTATCTTTTATTTTTGTTGAACATTCTGATGGTAAAATTAATGATGGTTGATTTATAATTTCAATCGATTTTTGATTTGGACATTGAAATTGAATGTTCTCACTTTGAGTTGGTATTATTATAATAGAATTATCCTCTAATTGAGTGACTGAAGTTTTCTTGAAATTTATTGGAACCATTGGACAATGATTTGTTAGATTTATTGATTTCATTACACAAGGTTCGTTTGAGTTTAAAACTTCCTCTAAACAAAGAGATATTTTCTCAATTTTTGAACATTTTTCCTTTAAATTATAGAAATCATTTGAAGATTTTAATAGGTATGGATTGGTAAGGGTTATTATTTGATTATTGATTGGGATCGGATAAACTCGATACAATGTGTAGGGTTTACCGGATATCAACGGGATCGCAATGTAGAAAATGATTAGGTCATTTTTTATAGTTACGTCCGTGTGAGCTGTCTCGTAGTATTTGATTAGGTTGTCAAAAGGAATTCGAGTTTCTGGTTTCAATTTATGAATTACCGCTCGTAATTCTTTGTATTTTAAGATGCTGTGATGTAGTACGTTAATTTCTGCAAAATTGATAGCAGTTTGCACATTGTTGCGAATTTCATTGAGGATGTGAATATTGTTTTCCAAGTTATCTAGTAATATGACTAAGTACATAGTCGTTGACGTAGACTGAGTCATTTGTGTTAAGTCGTTCACACGGTCTTGCAGTTTTTGCTGATTTGACTTTATGTTAGACAGCTGAGTATCAACGTCTTTTATTAGTTGCTTAACAATGGTTTGAGTTGAGGAAATATCATCATGTAAAGTATTTTGATTTTCCTGGATGATTTTAATGTAATTTTCATAACGTTCGCCATCATCCGCATCTAATGTTCCATATAAGTATTTTTGTGCTTTTCCCAGAAAATTGAATAGTCCTCTTTTAGTTCTACGTTTTGTCTTGTAATGAGTGATAAAGTCTTTGATTGAATATACTTGATTTAGTAAATCACTAATTCTAGTAGCTAAAAGATTGTACATAGGTTTTTGTACTTTATCAATTGTTTGATTAACTTGCAAAAGAGTTTTTTCAGTTAATATTAAACTTTGCCTCATATTAGTTAAGTTTATATGATAATAAACATGATGGTAGTTGGTTATTATGTAACTTGGTCCTTCCTGTACCGGCAGTAGGGGGTTTGAAATTTCTTCGATTTTATACTGAGCGTTGACCAGTAATGGTAGTAGAATTAGCACTATCTTCATCTGAAATTTACAATCGTCTTTTAATGTCTTTAGGATGTCTTTGATTTCTAAACTTAGTCAATTTATATTTAGGTTTTAGATTTTTTGTTCTAGTAAAAGGAGTTGACATTAGTTGTTCTGTAAGTTCAGGTATCTCGGGGTCATTTTCGCGTTTTTCATTTAATTTTGACAAAACGTTGGCTTTTTTAGCGCTTAATTTTAAGTTTATTTTAGTATTTAATTCCTTAAAGGTTTCAGCTAACTCATGAATGTAGTCTGTTTGAATTTGATCAAGGTTTTTCTCAAAATTTAACTGATAGTTAAGATTTCCTTTGAGAATTTGAAAAGGCGTATACTCGTGTGAGGAATGAATACTGTTATTATAATTCAGTATTGCGATATCTACAAGTTCCTGAATCGTTTTTGTTCGATGATCATTTCTAATTGTAATAAGACTTTCTCTGAGGGTCGAATGAAAACGTTCGATTGGAGAGTTTGAGTTTGGGTTGTACGGTGTTGTAAAGTGTAACTCAATTCGGTAAGTCTTGCAAAGGTCTTGCACTAAATTACTTTTAAAGGACTGTGCGTTATCCGTGGTTATTTTGCATGGGGTTCCATGATGTGAAAACAGTTTAATTAAGTTTTGACATATTTCGATTGCTGTTTCATTTATAGGATAAGCTGTTGCAAATTTTGAAAAATTATCGATTATTGTTAAGAATTTCTGACCTGAAATAGAATAGATATCCATGTATATATGTTCAAAAGGCTTATTTCCGGTTGGTGTCGGTTTATAAATTACCTTGTATGGATGTCTTTCATATTTTGTCCGTTGACAGGTTTCACATGTGTTTACGTAATTAATTACATCTCTTTCTAAACTCGGCCAGTAATATCGTTGTTTTATATTTTTGATATTTTCGGTCATACCTCGATGAGATGTTTTTGTGGTGTGATATCTTTCAATAATCTCTTTTTGTTCATTGATGTTTGTAATGTCTTCTAATAATGTGTTAGAAATAAAAAGTTTGTATGAGTTATTTTTGAATGTTTCTTGAAAGATTCGAATTATTATTGGCTCCAATTCCTTATTTGGAAAATGTAGACAGTAGGTGTCTGGGGGTAAATGATTTATAAATAGTTGTTGAATTTCCTCGGTCACTGGTTCTTTGTTTATAAAGATAATTATTCTTTTCTTTACTTCGAAAAGGCTCTTTGTCAGAGTATAGGGTTTATCTTTATCCGTCCATTTAAATATTAATTGATGTTTGTAGGTGTTTAAACTTTTATTAACATATGGTGCTCCTAGAATAGGATTTTCTTGAGACGTGTGGACCGTTAGAGTATCTGAGTTGTCGTCTAGGGGTTGGTTATTTTCTTGAGGAATTTCTGAATTTAGGTCAGACTCATTAGCTGTTTCAGTGCTAAATGATTTTTCTGAATCCTGTGGCTTTTCTGAACTTTGTAATTTTCTTGGTGGCTTTACTTGAATGTCGGAAATTATTTTGATTGGAATTTTTCTCGGATTTTCAAATAGATTTTCCTGTGATTCAAAGAAATCTTTAATTCTATCTCGCCAAGAATATTGATCGTTTTCCTCATTGTTACTTTCGCATGCGGCTGACATATGTGTTAATGGTGGTTGTTCATAAGAGATAGGGTTTATTTCTCTAGGTGGGCGCGAAAGAGCGTCAGCGTTGGAATTTTGTGTTCCTTTTTTATAATTTATAGTATAGTCATATTCTTGTAATTTTAGTCTCCATCTGACAAGTTTCGAATTGGGTTCCTTTATAGAAAAGAGCCATTGAAGTGGTTTATGATCGGTAACTATAGCGAATTTTCGACCAAAAAGATAGGGTCTAAAATATTTAGTAGCCCATACTATGGCTAAAAGTTCTTTTTCTATAGTGGAATAGTTACATTCGGAGGGATTGAGGGTTCGGCTAGCATATGCTATAGGAAGGTCAGTTCCAATTGAACCTTGAGACAAAATTGCTCCGATTGCATAGTCTGATGCGTCTGTTGTAAGAATAAAGGGTTTCTCAAAATCGGGGTGTTGGAGAATTGGGTCATTCATTAGAATGTTTTTACATAAATTAAAAGAAATTAAAAATGGTTTGTCATGAATAATTTTTACATTTTTCTTCAAACAATTAGTCAAAGGTTTAGTGATTTTAGCAAAATTTTTTATAAATTTTCTGTAGTAACCTACAAGTCCAAGAAATGATTTAATTTCTTTTGGGGTGTTTGGAATTTTGAAATTTTTTATAGCTTGCAGCTTTTTAGGGTTAGGTTTTATTCCTTCAGTCACGACGTGTCCTAAAAATTCGACAGTTTTTTGTAAGAACTCTGATTTGTCAAGTTGAATTTTCATGTTGTATGAAATTAGACGGTCAAAAACTTGTTTTAGAGAATCTAAATGTTCTTGCAAACTGGTGGAATATATAATTATGTCGTCCATATAGACTAAACAAATTTTTCCTTGTAGTCCGCGTAAGACATTGTCCATTGCTCTCTGAAAAGTTGAAGGGGCATTTTTCAATCCGAATGGCATTCTAGTATATTCATAGTGACCATGCTCTACATTGAAAGCTGTTTTGGATATGCTATTGGGATCCATTTCAATCTGGTGGAAACCGCTGGCTAGATCGAGGGTTGTAAAATATTGGCATCTACCAAGCTTGTCTAATATATCAGTGATATTTGGTAAGGGATATCGATCGTCGACAGTTTTCTCGTTAAGTTTCCTGTAATCGACTACCAATCGCCATTTTTTCTGACCAGAAGCGTCCATTTTTTTTGGTACGATCCATATAGGTGAACTCCATGGGGAATTAGATGGTTGAATTATTCCGTCTTCTAACATTTGGTTGACTTGCTTGTTCACTTCTTCCTTATGAACGTAAGGGTATCGGTAACTTTTAGTGTGAACTGGTAATTCGTCGGTGGTGTTAATGACATGTTTAACTTTATTTGAAAATGTTAGTTTATCTCCAGGCTTATGCAAAACTTGTGAATAATTTTTAATTAGTTTAAAAAGTTGAACCTTTTCTTCCTGATTTAGGTGTTGATGTCTTATTAAATTTTCAAAGTTAACTTTTTCATGTTCTGAAAATTGTTTTTTGTTTGTGTGATATTTCGTTTCAAAGTAAAAAAATTTCAAAATTATTAAGATCTATTGATTCTAAAGGAAGATTATTTTTTGTGTTACATTCGAGAGTAAGAGTTTTATTAGTATGATTGAGTATGTCAAGAGTGTAAGTGTTGTCTACGATTGATACTAGTGTTGGTTGAATTTCTATCTCGTTGTCACGATAATAGGGCATTGTCCAAGTCGTATTGTTAGGTAATTCAGTTCTTAGTGTTGTTTTCTGAATGGTTTTTGGTGGAATTTCAATGACATAATGATCGAAATCTCGTCTATACTGAAATGGAATTTCCAGATATTGATTGATTAATCTTTCATTTTCTATGTCAATGCCTAACTTTAGTTTACGAATGTCTTTTATTCCTAAGATTCCATCGAAATATTCGTGAAATGGGTAAAGTATAAATTCTATCGAATCTGTTATGCCAAAGCATAAAAATAAGGGAATTTTTGCTTTACTTGTTGCTTTCCTTGAACCTGCACATGTATGTAGTGTACTTACATAAGGTTCGATTAAATTTGGAAAATGTGTTTCTGCTATTGATGGTCTAAGAAGAGATGCATGTGATCCAGTATCAATAAGTAATCGAATGTTATAATTTGGAATTTCTATATAAGGTAATTGATTGATCTGCATACTGTTTAAACTTAAACATGGTTGGTTTTGTCCGAGGCTTGTAGATGAAAATTTTCAAGCTGATCGACTAAACTTTCTTCTGGAGGTAACATCGAAGTTGATTGATTATCTTCAAGGTTTTCAGTTTCAAAGTATGCGTCGTCGTTATTGTCAAATTCGGGTTGGTAATAATCATCATTAAATTCATTTTCAAGATGTGTTAATTCTTGAAAAGAGAAATTGGGTTTTCTTGTCTGTTGGAAATGATTATAAGGTCTGTATTCAGGTCTATTCTGTTGAGGTTGAGGACCTGGTGGAGTTAAATTTCGTTTTATGGTACTTACACCGGACATGGGTTGTGGAAATTGCGGCTTTGGATGGTTTCGTTGATTTGGTGCATTTTGTTGATGGTTTTGAGGTCGAAATTGTGATTTTTGGAATTGATTTTGTGGTCTATAAGAGTTTTGAGGTTTGAAAGAGTTGAAAGGCTTTTGAGTGTTTACAAAGGATTGATTAGCAGGTTTGTTACTTGGTTTATTTTGATTCTGTAAATAGTTATTTTTGAAAGTGGTTTGGCTAGTCAATATTTCATAATTAGTTATTATATCAATTGCACTGTCCAAATTTTGGGGATTTTGAACAATTAATAGAGTTCGCAATTCACTTGAAATATTTGCTAAGAGATTTTGTGTCGCGGTAAGTTCATTTTGAGAAATTAATATACTTCTTGCTTCCGCATTCATTACTTCAGTACAGATTTTTGTGTTAATTTTAGTAACTAGAGATTTTAGTTTTTGAATATAATCTTGTGTAGATTCATTTGTTTTAGAAAGAAATATTAGTTGTTGCTGCAGGTTAGCTCTGGTGATTGGGTCGCTGAACTTTTGCTGTAATGCATTTTTAATTTCGTCCCAAGTTTTAAGATCTGGGCGAGTTAAAAGAAAATCTTCAGCAGCACCTAATATTTTAGATTTTATTGCCAAAATTACATATTCTTGCTGTGATGGATCAGCATTAAAGTAACGTGTGTGAAATGTATTAATTTGGTTTACAAAGGATTCCAATCTCAGTGGATTTCCGTCAAAAGTTTTTAAAAGAGTAACAGTTGATCTTAAAGCATCACTCATTTTGTCAATAGGGGTACTTACTCCTAAATTAGTCTCTAAACTATTTCTTATACTACTATTATCAATTTCTTCTAATTGAAGCGGAAAATTTGTAGAAATTTCCGTATACAAATTAGTTAAACTTGAAGTTAAATTTTTATCTAAACTAATTTTTCGTTTTGGATACGATATATCCTCTAATACTCTATCTTTTTGAGTAAATTTCTTCATTTACTTTTCATTCTTAACTAACAGGTACACCAACTATAGGAAATTACTGACTCACAGTTGTCTCCCAGTATTTCGTCCTGTATCAAGCGGTACGTCGCTAAGTAGCTTCACTATCCAGGGTAGTACTGCTCGTAGGGGACACTAGCACGGCTAATATATCCCTGCTGGCTTCTCTCGTTATGGCGAACCAGAAAGCGATGTCTGCCAGGAGTCACAAGATGCTTTTGCGTTGGTCTTTTCTTCAGAATCCTTTCTTAACTGTTGACACAGAGAGGGTGCTACTTAATCCAGTGATGTAACATTCACGGACACACGTTTCACTTCGAAAACTCCGAACTTTTCACAAAAACCGAATTTTATTTCGCACTCCGAAAGGATCCTACCGACTGCGCCAATTTTGTTCTTATTAATGCAACTTCTGTTTTTAAAAAACTTTTATTTAATAAAAACGAACGAAATTACATTTGAACGTTAACCAAGCGAGATATCTTAATGACTAATTACATGCACAAATGCTGCTGTATAAATAGGAAAATAAATGCTGACTTAACAAGCTAGTGTGAGGATGTCTATTTAGTATTAGATCATCAGAAATGGCCATATAACTTGTACCTGAACATATAAACATACTGTTTAAAAACAATATTTTGTTTTGTATATTTCTATACAAATTAATTGTACTTATGCTTGTTATTCTTTTTAATCTCGTTAGGTACCGCCTACTTACTATACTAGAAAGCCTAGAAGGTGCTTGTCAAAAATTCCAATATGGCGGAAATAGTGGTGACAGTCTGCATTTGTTTGTATTGTGGAAATTGAGTTTTTTGAGGATTTGATGAATTTTTACGGTTTAAAATCAAGACTTGAGGTTATTTGCCTAAGTTATTTTTGTTTGCTGCCGTTCATAAGTTTTTCAAGCCACATTGTAACAGCAATTCAGGAAAAAGCCCAACCGTGTCAGTTTTTTACTTTACAAAAAACCGAATCTAACTCAACAGTGGTTGAACACTTTGAAGCGGGACGATTTTACTCCAACACTATACTCAATGGTAGGTACAAGTGCTTTCTAGTACAGTAAACTAGGTACTTATTGTATGCACAGGTATGTGAGATTCATTTTAAAGCATCCTTCATTGTGAGAGCAACAAAAATAATTTTGAATGAATGTTCTTGGTGTAATGTTCTCTTTCTTCACTTCTATTAATTAGGAAAATAAAACACTTTGTTATAATATAACACCACTTCACTCTGCTTGGTCTGCTTTACTTCCCGAAACCACATTCAATAATAATCCCAACCAAGCAGTGTGTTTTCTCTGTTTATTTTGTGATTCATCATCATAATACATTCCTTGGGTACCAGTCAGTACGATCAATACATTACATCTCTTCCTTTTTCCAGTATCCAGAGGTTATAACTATTATGAAAAATTTAATATATATAACCAATCCAAACCGCAACTTATACTTGATAGATATATGACAACTTAAAATACTATCAATTTTTTTTTTGTTTATTTTGTTTTTTTATAAACAAAAAACAAAACCTCACCATTTTCAACCAATCAGATCGGTGTTTACCGAATGATGCGGCATTAATGGTGCTGTTCCTAGATTTTGGAACGCCATCTGTACTTTCTAACTCATAGAGTTGAGTACAGATGTCACCAGATGTTGCACACAACTATCATTTCTGGCATCCAGTTGACTATACTGGAACGAAGGTTTTGTTTTTTGGTTATCAAGCCCTATAGCCTCTCTGATGAGCCGTAATACGGCGAAACCGGTCAGAGGATTGGGATTGATAAACAAAAAACAAAACCTCACCATTTTCAACCTTAAAATACTATGTTACATATATCACAACAATTACTTACCTACAATATGAAACTAATACCAAATATAAACGTTAACAATATAAAAACACAAACATAAATATACCTAATCATATTCAATTTAGTTTTTATTTTTCAATTATTCTTCTCTGATCTATCGTCAGAAATTTTCCATTCTCCTTCGATTTTCTTTAAATGAATTACATTTCGGCGAAACTCTTGTCCTGAGTTTTCGTCTCTTATCATTACATCACCTTTCATTTTGTTTGTAACTAAGTATGGAGTAGAGTCAAAGTCTGGAGTTGTTTTATTTGATTTAACCATAATTTTCTGATATACCTTATCTCCAATTTGTAAATCACTTTCTGTGGCTTTCCTTTTTCTATCTCCCAGTTCTCTCCCTTTTTCTTTTTGAACCCGGTCTCTGTCAATCACTTCCTCATCTAGTTCAGTTAAAGTTGCATTTCCAGTGTCAATAGAACTAGGTATTTTGTCACGAAATTGACGTTTAAAAAACAATTCATGCGGGGTTTTTCCTGTAGTGGTATGCGGTGTACTATTGTACATCATCAAGTATTTAAAAATTTCCTCTTGCCAATCAGTTTTTACAGCATTACTAATTTTAAGTCTTTTTAGTATGTCCCTATTTTGACGTTCTACCTCACCGTTCATTTGGGGCCAATAGGGTATAGTATAAAATATTTTTATCTACTCCTAGCATGGTAATCATTCATTACATAGCTCATTTTGAGTTACGTAATGAGCGATTTTACCGCACTAGTGCGATAATAATCGATTTTATCGCACTAGTGCGATAAAACAACTTTAAATGAAAATTTCTGCTGTAATTGTTTATTGAATTTAAACATAACTTTGATAAAACCATGAACAGACCTATCTTAAATAATAACTATATTTTACTTTTTATAAATATTAAAAGTGAAATGAATTCCTGAATTAGAAAGTTCTTGGATCAAATTTACACAAAAAAAAAAGGCTGGATGAACTATAGGTTGCTGCCAAGGTTTCAAAGTACACGAGTAACACTTTTTCTTGAAAGGGACTCTTTATGTTCTTGGTCTCGCACCAGGTGACAAAACGTTGATACATTTTTTCATATTTCTCCTTTGACTTGGCAGGCAACAAGCCAGATACCACGTTTGCGGCAGCTTCTTCAATATCTGACGGAAGTTCTTCAGACATGTTCATAACGAAATGCACTTTTAAAAATTTGTGACTGACACTGTTAAATTGTCGCTTAAGTGATATGTGGAAACAAATGGCCACCATAGCAACAACACCAAAACAGTACAGCGTAGATGACAAGATTTAAGGGTAACAAATAACTACCCGTAGCAAGCATATACGAGACGTTCCTAAATAGTTCACATTGCACAAAATATGAATTTTTTTCTTACTTTACGCTGCTTCTGATGGTCGTAGATAAAATGTTGTACATCACCCGTGGGGTATGGCAAATTAACGTACTCGTGTGATCACCACAACTCGGTCTACAACCTCGTCGTGGCAACACTCCCACTCGTGACTATAAAAATGCTCATACCCCACTAGTAATGTAAATAACTATTATTGCATTTTCTTCACAAAATGACTTAATTTCTTGGCTACAGAATTGTTTACCATTGTCACATGTGATGGACATGGGCAAACCAAGCCTTGAAAAAATTTCTTTTGGCACATTTACCGTGTTTATTGCAGTTATGGATCGCATAATTTTAATTTCTTTGTAACGGCTAAAATAATCGACTATAACAAAAAGGTAAACACCATTAGGTAACGGCCCCATGAAGTCAACTGCGACATCTATCCATGGACCGTTAGGCATTGACCTTCTTTTCATTGGGTTTGGAGGTCCTGGAGTAGATACTAATGTACAACCTTTACAAGATTTGACAATTTTTTCTGCATGTTCATCTATTTTGGGCCACCATACTTTTGTACGCAGCCTACCTTTCATAGCGACAATTCCCGGATGACCTTCGTGAGCAGCCTCCAGAATTCGTTGTCTCAGTTTATGTGGAATCACAATTCTGGTACCGCGCAGTAAAATACCATCACACACGCAAAACTCTTCTTGAAAAGTTCGACAATGTTTGACGGGTTCAACCCATATTTTTTGTTTGATTCCAGTTATTATTTTTCCTACCTCGTCATCATTCTCAGAGTTTTCTCGGATTTCATTTAAAGTTACGGCGATCGGCTTTGAATATTCAACTACATGGTATACGAAATTGTGATTATCGAATGGAATTGGATCTGTCTGACACAGTCGAGACAACGGATCTGCAATATTACTTTTTCCAGGACGAAAGATTATCTTGAAATTAAAAGATTGAAGGCGCATAATCCACCGCTCAATGCGGGCAGAAGGTCTTGATTTTGGACCAAAAATTACTTCCAGTGGTTTGTGGTCAGTGATCAGCTCAAACTCTTCTTTGCCGTATAAATAAATTTTAAAATGTTCGACGGCCCACACTATTGCAAGAGCTTCTTTCTCGGTCTGACAATAACGTTTTTCCGGGTCAGTAAGACTTTTGTTACCGAAAGCAATTACTCTGTGTCCGGAACTATCATACTGAATTAAAACCGCTCCTAAACCGACTGGACTAGCATCCGCGATTACCTGCGTCTTATCTTCCGGATCATAGTAACCTAATGTTTTTATTTTCGAGAGAGAGCTTTTTAATTCATTAAAAGCATTCAACTGTTCATTTCCCCAGTATTTCAAAATATTTGCATTTTTTCCTAACTTCAAACGTAACAGTTTTCGTAACGGCTCAGTTAGTGTAGCTAGATTTGGTATCCATTTACCTATAAAATTGACTAACCCTAAGAAACTATGTACCTCGTCAATAATAACCGGGCTTCTAAATGTTTTAACCACACCTACATAGCTTTCTAATGGACGAACTCCAGATGGAGTTAATGTATGTCCAAGAAAATTGACTGTTTTTATTTTAAAGATACATTTTTGATCATTAAGCAAAACATTGTTTTCTTTTAACAATTTTAAAGTGAAATTTACTCGTTCATCGTGCTCTTGTTCGCTGCCTCCGTAAATTAATATATCATCAATAAAATTAACGGTGCCCTTACATGGCAATAACAACCTCTCTAACACTTTTTGAAATATTTCAGGAGCGGCGTTCATTCCGAATAACAATCGCTTATATCTATAAAGTCCTTTACTGCTAATAAATGTAGTTATATACCTGGATGATGGAGAAATCTCAATTTGATGAAAAGCGTTTTTAATATCTAACCTCGAAAAATACTCGGCTTTCCGAAAATTAGACAATAATGAATCCATTGTGGGGAGTGGATATTTTTCGCGCATTATTGCCTTATTTGCCTTCCTCATGTCAATACATATTCTAATTTCCCCATTATCTTTTAATACCGGCACCATCGGAGATACCCATTCTGATGGACCATCTACTTGTTCTATAATATCTAGGTCAATAAGCTCTTCTAATTTTTTATTTATTTTGGCTTCCAATGGAATGGGTATCCGCCGATATGGCTGACTTATGGGCATAACATTTTTGTCTATAGGAATATTAATCAATACATTTTTAAATTTAGGAAATGGAACAGTCCCGACATTATTTGTTTCTATACCTATTTTGAGAACTCCTAGTGAAGTAGCTGAGCGCTTTCCCAATAAATTTCTTTTGCCATTTCGTATCACAAAAAATGTAGCGTTTTCCTGTTTTTTACCCACTCTTACCAACGCTTCAAATGATCCTAAAATAGTTAAAGGATCTTTAGATCCATAGGCAAAAAGAATTTTATTCGGATTTTTGTTTTGATTAGAAACCTTGACCCCCGATTTTTTTAGTTGTTCCCACGTCGACTCAACTATAATATTTGATTTGCTACCAGAGTCAATTGAATTTACGTTTGGATAAACAACACCGAGCATAGTGTCCTCTAAAATGACATTTGGCACAAACTGCGTCTTTTGCTGGACATTCGTGTGGAGTTTCTGTTGCTGCGCAGCGGGAACATCTTTTTGATGATGAATTTTTCCGACTCTTGTATCTTGAAATTTGATTTACTGTTGGCAACACACTTGTTGATGGAACAACTGAGCTTTCAGAAAATCCCGTTAATTGTCTAACAACGGTCTCCATTGAATTTGCTTCTGCTATAATGGCGTCTAAGTTTATTGAGTCACCGGTAGCTAATATCTTTTTCCTCAGTTCTACAGAAGCACATTTTTCGGTTATTTGGTCAATAAGCTGGTCTTCTAGATTGCTGAATTGACATTTCTCCGCCTGATGTCTAAGTCTTATTACAAATTTTTCGAACTTTTCACCACTCTCTTGTTTCAGAAGCCTAAACAAATGCCGCTCATAAACCTTGCTCTGTTTGGGGGCAAAAATGAATCTAATTTTGCAAGTGCTATAGCAAAAATGTCGTTTCCATCAGCGTCGGATTCATTTACGTCTGCTCCCGGAAGATTGTAGAATATGTCTTGTAACCCTATTCCCCCAAAATGCAATAAGGTAGCCTTTTTTTTCCTGGGATCCTCAACGCTAGCTGCATCTAAATATATTCGCAAGGCTCTTTTCCATTTTTGCCAACGCAACCCTACTGAACTGGCTTCACCATCACAGTCGAAATTTTCTAGTGAAGGTATATTTGCCATGTCTCAGCCTAGATCAAATGCATTGTTGTACTATTGTTTCAAAAACAAAATACAAAACATATGCTTTTAACAAATTCAATGACTGAACTATTATTAGCATATATTCTGCAATGAGCATATAATGATGGTTCCAAGATCACAGAGTTACGACCTTAATACCTTCAGTCAATTATAAAATTCAGTAGGAATATATTATGTGATTGTCTTTTATTAAGAACATTGGCACATTGCACTACTTCCCTTATTGTTTGCAGGTATTATTTTTACCTTAGGCCCTTTCATTTGAAATTTAGGCTTTTGGTTTTTCCACATACTTTATGTAATCAGGTATTTTTTATACCCTAGGCCCTTTCATTTGAAATTTAGGCTTTATGTTTTACTATGACTTTGCGTAAAAAGGTATTAACTTTACCTTAAACTCTTCACTTAAATCAAATTGTCTTAATCACGTACTTACCGTTTAATCCTCGTCGCCAATGTAATGTTCTCTTTCTTCACTTCTATTAATTAGGAAAATAAAACACTTTGTTATAATATAACACCACTTCACTCTGCTTGGTCTGCTTTACTTCCCGAAACCACATTCAATAATAATCCCAACCAAGCAGTGTGTTTTCTCTGTTTATTTTGTGATTCATCATCATAATACATTCCTTGGGTACCAGTCAGTACGATCAATACTAGTACACTTGGTAATAACATAAAAACCATTTACCACTTTTGCTTACCAAGTTTCAAGGATTTACAGATTTTTTTACATTGAACAGTGTTTAAACTAGTTTGCTGTGTGTTGTACTTTCCAGGAGAAATGTTCTAACCAATTTGTTTAGGCTGGACTTGATTGTGTATAAAAAGCTCTATCTATACATATCTGGATCAGGAATGAACCTTTCTTTGATTTTTCACTCACAACTTGCAATCAACTACACGAAATAATAAAAAAATACATATTTCTTACTACATCTGCATACGTTTGTGTATAAAACGAAAACCGCTAACGCCGCCATTACAAATGACATTTTAGGCTTTCTAGTATAGAGGGCGGTGCATTAGGCCATGGAATTGATGAAAATAGTAATTATATAATCTAGTTCCAGAACACTAACATGACATTAATGACAAGTGACAGGTTGACAATAATGACATAACATAAAGTTATGTCAACGTTACGTCGACTTATCGAAACTTGTTACATCTCTGTCTGTAGGAATAGCCAGAGAAAGAGAAAGCACAACAAATTTAAAAGTTTAAAGAGGTGCTAGTTCAGGCGGTTTATGGAATGTGGTTGAGTGATTCTCTCTTTATTTTATTGACTGTAAATTATAAATGGTTTCGATTTTTGAAAGTTAATCAGCTGTCACACGGTGACAACCCATTTACACCGGTAACTTTGGCTTTTTAGCTGCAGCGCCTACTGTGATGCGTCAGATTGCGTCAAAACTATATACATATTAACATAGAAATAATCCAAAAATTGAATGTTGTATTTCTGTAAAATTTGGTAAAGTATTTCCAATTAGTCGTAGAAAAAATTGCCTGTAAAACTCGAGCGAATTGTCCATATCGCCCTCGTCCGATTGAAATTCAAATTTTTGTCCTCGTGCGATATGGACATCTTTATCACGCTTGTTGTACAATATACTATTTTCGACGACTTACTTTGAAAGTACCTCATGTACGCTTCCATTTAGAAGCAGAAAGGGGTTATTTGCCGCGCGCGAGCAGAAAGAGAGATTTTCTGCTCTAGAGCGTTTTCGCTTTCTACTAACAATCTACTCACCAACTTTTTTCGGCGTTTCCATAACAACGCTTGACATACCTGTTTGAAATAACCACATTCCGTCAAAGTGATTTATCGGTGACAATGAGTTCGAGCGACGAAAATGATGTGAGTTGTCCTTCTAATCCACCCCACAGCAGTCGTCGAAAAAATATCGTCTATATTTCGAGCCGAAAGTACTTTTGCCGCTTTTACATGATTGCAGCGTTCGGCTTCGCCTCAAGCTGCAAATTTCATGTGCAAGCGGCAAATATATACTTTCCGCTCTTAATATAGAATATACTATTTTCTACTCCTACAGGGATATTGGTTCATTACTGTTCTCGTGGTCTGAGTTTACCCGTGCGTCATCCCACTGTGATTTAGAAGTAGACATGCATTATTGACTTCATCCTTGTCTATTGTTCACTTTCAGAAAGGGTAAATATCTAAGTGAATGTCTTCCAAAAAAAACATTTACTGATTAGCGCTTCTATTTCAGTCATTGTCAGTTTGACAACCATCGAAATTTATTTGATTTGTTTACTATTAATTCTTTTCCGTTTCTTTGTGTTCTTCTTCTTCTTCTTTCTTTCTAACATGGTGAACCATATTAGTAGGCTACTGCCTGTTCATTGCCAGCATGTCCTCCCCGGAGGATGATGTCCAGCATTCTCGCCATCGTTTTGGTGGTCTTCCCTGTGATCTTTTTCCTACTGGGTTGTTCATTTTTGCGGCTTTGACGAGTCTGCTGTCCTCCATTATTTTTATATGTTTGTTCCAAAATCTTCGTCTCTGTCTCACCCACCTTCCTATGTCCTGTATTTCGCATTGTTGCCTAATATTTTTATTCCGAATTCTGTCGTGTAGCGTTTTGCCTTGTATGGTTCTTAATGTTTTCATTTCGACTGTTCTCATCAGTTGTAGAGTTCTGTTTGTGTCTGATCTTGTCTCTGCCGCGTATGTTATGATAGGTCTTACGGCCGTTTTATATATTCTGGTTTTGCTTTCGGTGTTAAGGTATTTGTTCTTCCAGACAATTTCTCTCAGGCATCCCGAAATTCTAGCCCCCTTCATTGTTTGCTCTCTAACTTCGTTATACAGATTTCCATGGCTCGTTATTTCTGCTCCCAGATACTTAAAGTGGTTTACCTGTTCGATAATTTTAGAATCTATTTCCAACTTGCATCTTATCGGTTCTTTAGATGTTACTAAGCATTTGGTCTTCTCGGTGTTAATGACCATATTTAATTCTTTTGCTTGAGTGTTAAAGGAATGTAGTAATCTTTGGAGATTTTCCTCGGAATCCGCAATAAGGACAGCATCGTCAGCATAGCAGACGGCATGGAAGAATGTGCCTCCCATTTTGAATCCAGCAGTTTTGGGTAGGTTTTCAATTATTTTATCCATTATCAAATTAAATATGAAGGGGCTAAGTGAATCGCCTTGTCTAATTCCTGTGTTGATCTCTATGTCTTTTGTTGTCATATGTCCTGCCCTGATTTTTGTTTTACACTGGGTGTTAATGTCGTATGTTAGGTTAATTAGTCTATGATTAAGACCTTTTGTTCTCATTATTTCTAAAACATCCTTTAGGCGTACTCTGTCAAAAGCCTTGGTCATATCGACAAAACACATGTACGCAGGTTTATTGAATTCTATAGATTTTTCTGATACTTGTTTGACAATGAATATTGCATCGATAGTGGATCTGTTTTTTCGGAAGCCTTGTTGTTCTTCTCGTATGTTTATGGTTTTGGTGATTTCTTCCAGCATTGTTTTTGTGAATGCTTTGAGTGTGCTATCAAGCAGTTATTCCACGATAGTTTTCTGGATTTGTTTTCTGTCCTTTTTTAAAAATGGGTATGGTTCCACTATTCTTCCACTCGTCCGGTATTTTTCTCTCTTCTATGATATTGTTAAATAGGGTTAATATTTCGTTCTGTAGGTTGTTTCCGCCATATTTAAGCATCTCATTGGTGATCTCGTCTGGTCCAGGACTTTTTCTATTTTTAAGGGACTTTAAGATGCTTTGTATAGTGTCAATTGTTAATTGAATATCGTTATCCTCCTCATGCTCATTCTGTAGCTGTTCTATGTCTTCCTCTTCCTTATATAGATTTTTAAAGTATGTTTCCCACTGCTCTGATGTGATTTTATTGGTTTGCACTGTATCTTTGACTTCAAGCTTGTTTCTTCTTAGCATTCCCCATATCTTTCTCTGGCTTCCATACAGGTCTCTCTCCATATCTTTTGTGAATTTTTCCCAATGGTTCTCTTTTAGTTCTTTTATCTTTGCGTTTACTTCGTTTCGTTCTCTTCGGTAGTTGTTCCAGTTTTCCGTGGTCTTATTTCGTATATATTGAATGTATGCATTTTTCTTTTGTTTAGCGAGTTCCTTCACTTCCGGCGTAAACCAAGGCGTTCTATTGATTTTGTTGACATCTACCTGTCTTTTTCCAATTGATTCCATGGCGGCGTCTAGTATGTTAGTTTTTATTGTTTCCCATTGTTGGTCTATACTGTCTTGAGTATTAACTGGCCTTTGCAATATTTTCTTTTTTAATCGGTCTTCGTATAGGTATTGTGTGCTCTGGTCTTCTAGTGATTCAACGTTGAATTTACTAATTATTTGTGGAGTTGGTTTTGAGGTCTTAGGAATTTTTAGTCTCATTTTGCAAAGTACCAGCTTATGATCGCTTCCAGAGTTGGCGCCATTTAAGGTTCGTACATCTAATATTGTTTGGGGGGCGACTTTTCTGTTAGTGATAATATAGTCTAATACCGACTGTTGCCCTCTTGTATTCTGCCATGTGTATTTGTACTTCATATCATGTTGGAATAAAGTGTTGTTGATTCTCGTGTTGTTGTTTGCACAGAATATTTTCATAAACTCTCCATTTTCGTTAGTAGTCTCTTCGTTAAACCTCTGCATTACGCCGTCCAGTGGTTCGTTTCCTATCCTTGCATTTAGGTCCCCCATAATAACGATTTTATCTTGTGCCCTTATTCTGTCCACTACCGCTTGTAATTCTTCATAGAATCTCTCTCTTTCCTCTCTTTCCTTGCTTATATCTGGAGCATAAACGCTTATAAAATGGATCTTTTCATGGCTAATACTCACTGTTACTTGTAGTATCCTATCATTAACATAATTTTCACTCTCTATTTGTTGTTTGTATTTCTGGTCTATCAGCAACCCTACTCCTGAATGTGCTCTTTGCTCGCGGGGAACTCCGCTGTATATAAAGATGTATTTGTCTATTTCATATTTTCCTTTTCCTTTTTTCTTTGTCTCACTGACAGAACATACTTCTATATTGTTTTCCTTTAGTTCTTCTACTATTTCCTGATCTTTTGCGTTCCAGGACATAATGTTCCAGGTGGCAACTCTTAGCTTATTCTTTCTCCAAATCTTAGTCCGTTTTCTTGCTGTTGTCGTCAACTTTCCATCAATCGAATTCCGAGGCTGGCTTCTGGTTCTGTGAGCTGTATAGGTTTTTTTTACCACAGGCAGGGAGCCTGACCTGTGAACCCTCCTCCTTTATCCGGGCTTGGGACCGGCAATGGCACCTGCTGAGCTACTCAGTTCACCCAACAAACGCCACAGGCGGAGTTTTTTTTTTTTTTGTGTTGTTAATCATTTATAAAGTTTTCTTTTTACCACACCACCACAGTTCTTTTAAGAGCTATTGTTTCTACGCTTTTAACATTCTGTAAGTACTTTCATAATATTATTATTAATATTTTTATTTTTTTTTATGTCGGCTGTCACGATCTAACCAAAATTGGCACAATTACTAACCTGTTTTGAAAAAAAAGTGGGAGTGTCTATTATGATTTTTATTTAGCCATTTGGTTTTTCCTAAATTCGGAATTACTTACTATTACAGTATTTTTTTAGAAAATGCCTGGAAAAATTCTCTACAGACAAGCCTAGCAGTTAATTCTTAACCTTTGTGAATATTTTGAATTGGAAAAAACTAATGGAGGACCTTTAGAAGCTTTATCATCTGTTCCGGAAGAAAATAAGAAATTTTAAGGCCTTACATATTCTTACTGATGTATTTTTTTTGATACTAGAAGGTTGCAACTGCTTTGAAAATTTCCCGCAAAACTGTTTATTCGATTCGGGAAAAGCAAGCAAGTAATCTTATGATTTCCTCACCTAGAAAACCTAAATCGAGACGTTATCGACGGGTCAAGACCACTGATTTATCTGAAAGCATTAAAATGGATGTTCGAAATACATTATATGATATGTACAACAATAGTATGTTAATAATAGTAAAATACCTATATCTACTTTTGTAAGAAACATCTATTAACATTTCATTGTTTCCAGAGACTGAGATTTTTGGGTTGCATTATAGAATTTTCATAAAAATTTCTTCAAACATATTAAATAAAGTTATAGAAAAAATAAAATAAGCGTCTAAAATGTTTTCCAGCGGGTTTAAAATAAAATTAGTGGATTGCAACCTGAAAATGAGATATGAGATACTACAGCATCACTCAGAATGTCTTATTAAATTTTTTGATTTGCTTTGGTATGAGGTTGTTTTAGTGCAAATTTGCAGCCAAAGATCTCTACTTTCTGACTGACAATACACACAAAATTTTAAACGTGACGAAGCTTTAGACACGCCCTTTTCTATAATATGAACACAAGAGGTTTGTTGACGAAAACTTGATTTGATTCGTATGATTATAAATGACGTAGCCTTCGTGACGCACGGGTAAACTCACTCCGCGAGAACAGTACTTAGTTTAGAGAATGGCAATTGCCAACGGTTGAACAATTTTCAGCGTGCGATATGAAATAGACCAATCACAGACAATCTTCAGCGTGCGTAATGAAATAGACCAATTACAGCTAATCTTGAACGTAAACAAAATAATTCTTCTGATTATCATCCTCACTGACAGTTGGCATCAAAACATTGCATTTTAGCTTATGTTTTGAGGCAATGAAAAAGTCGTTCAAGTTTCAGTTAGTGTTCAATTAAATAATAAAAACATCTACTTTATTATATGAGAAAGCAAATGATACAAACTTACAATTTACAATGAATCAAATCCATTCAACTCCTCAACCTAAAAGACGAAGTTAATCAGCATAGATTAACACACTAGATAGATGTTAATCTCCGTGTTAATAAGGTGAAGCACTGTATGTATGAATTCTTCCGAGTCACAGGGGTCGCCACATGTTCACATTTGATGGTCGTCAGATGTCATTTTTACGTCTCTATTGTCATGACAGATTTTTAAAAGCGCCATCTGTTGGTAGACTTGCATAAACTGGTATTGGCGGGCTTTTTGAATTAAATTAAGTCTTTCTTTCATGGTTTTTTTTCAAGAAATAGGTAAATAAAACAAAGTCCAGTGTATGCAAAATATATTATATACAGGGTGTCCGGAAAATACGTGTACAACGTTTGACGACAGACTCCTGACGTCAAAATATGTCGATCTAAGCCGACTTAGTTATATCCAAAATTGTCTCGTTTAGCCGGTAGAGGGCGTCAAAAATTTGTAAAAATATTGGTTTTTTACTAAATTACGTGAAAACCTGCTAATGGATTTTAATGAATTTTAGTATGTAGACTAATACTATAAAATGACGTTTTCTAGTAGTATAGTCACCGGCTGTAAATAAGTGGAAGTGTTATAAAAGTGATATAATACGTCAACATTTCTCCTCATTTTTTATATGAACGGCGTTATGACAACCCAGATATTTTTGTCGAGTGACCGGAAGTATTTTGAAGCTATTTTACCTCTTTAATATTTCCCGGTGGATGAGCTGTTTCGCCAGAAAAAAAAAAATTTACAATTACCTGCATACATCAAAGTAGGTATAATAAAGTTGAAATTATTTATTGTAAGAAACTAAGTAAACCAAAAACATTACTTAAGCAAATGTGTAAAATGACCGCCATCTTGCTGAATACACTTATCAATACTCTTTAAGAAATGAAATTGTACCCAATATTTTTACAAATTTTTGACGCCCTCTACCGGCTAAACGAGACAATTTTGGATATAACTAAGTCGGCTTAGATCGACATATTTTGACGTCAGGAGTCTGTCGTCAAACGTTGTACACGTATTTTCCGGACACCCTGTATATTTTAAGGAAATGAACATACAAAACATACTCTACAAAAATAATAAGCTTTTGGTTAGTAAGTTGGTGCAAAACCCAAGACCTTAAGACTATAGTTAAGAATAGATCATAAAGCTACACTTTATACATAAAACATTACTATTATAAATAACATGCACATGCAAATATCAACCATTGTATACCCATAGGTGTACCTCAAAGGTCTTTAAGAATGTTTCAGATATGGTTTTTGTTTTTTTTTGGTTGGTTTTTTTTGGTTTTTTATTTTTTATTTTGCTTCTTTAAAACGTGAAACTTACCAGAAGACAGGGATTCATTCTTGGAAAAGATGGAGGAAGTTGGAAGCACATCTTGATTAGGATTGCCTGTTGATGGATTACTTTGTGAAAAGTTACTTAAAAAAAAATATACCAGGTGTCCAAGAGCACCCTGGACATAGGAGATTAACATGGGAAAACGGTTTTGATTTTTTTGCGCCTGTACGGTTGATTTGATTGAAAAATCGTATTAATGAAAGTTGTAGTACCAATCACGGACTAGTTTTCTGTATTTTTTTCAGATCTCTAACTTGAGCCGTTTTGTCGTAAAACACGAACAAAAATGGGAAAATTTAAACTTTTGGCCTGCACTGTATAGGCGGTTGTCGGGCAACGGGTAAACAGATCATTGTTGCTGGTACGGTTGCTCGACAACCGCTTATACAGTGCAGGTAAAAAGTTAATATTTTCGCATTTTTGTTCGTGTTTTTCGACGAAAGGGCTCAAGTTAGAGATCTGAAAAAAATACAGAATACTAGTCCGTGATAGGTACTACAACTTTCATTAATACGATTTTTCAATCAAATCAACCGTACAGGCGCAAAAAAATCAAAACCGTTTTCCCATGTTAATCTCCTATGTCCAGGGTGCTCTTGGACACCTGGTATATATAAACCTAGGAATACTTAACAGGTTTATAAATATTATTCTACTGGATATGCACAGATACCTGTATGAGAATTTGAGGATTAAAGAACGTATGTAATTTGATTTGGTTTGTGCATGTCAAACAAATGTTTGGTCCTGTTCATTTTTGCTCGTTTTTTTGGTGAATACGTGCCTAATATACACTGTGTGTAAAAAGTCCGGCAACCCTGAATTATTTCGCAAAATATACAACTTATTGAAAAATATCCTATATAAATATTGACGCACTTTAAACGTTTTACCGTTAGGTAACCGTTAAAACCTCTTATCATAAGCAGAGTTACACGTTCCTTTTCTGTAAGGGGACATTGTGTACAAAAAATTATTGACACTACCAGCTAATGTCAAAAATAGGTACCCGCAATCTACTATCAAATGTAACAATCAGGTAAAGGTGAGAATTACTATCGATAAACATGGGATACCATGAAAGCAAATTTGTCTTTAATAATTAAATAGCTGCCAAACTGTTCAAGGTAACCATACAACATGTTACATGAAATGTGATCAGAATGAGAGAGCGAATCAGAAAACGTCATTGAAACATGGTCATTCCATAAGAAAAAACATAACCTCAATTCATTGCCATATTGTGGCTCACCCTGTATATTCCTGAATGTCACCTAACGGTAAAACGTTTAAAGTGCGTCAATATTTATATAGGATATTTTTCAATGAGTTGTATATTTTGCGAAATAATTCAGGGTTGCCGGACTTTTTACACACAGTGTATATCAAATCAGTTCATTCAAACCTAATGTGGTGACGCGGGATATGATATAGCTAAACTTTTGAAAAAAACAAACTATACCAAATAATTATATGTATTCATATTTACCAGAAGTTGATGGTCTTTGATCTGGTAAGTTCTTTAATTTTTCATAGTCAATGGAGGGGATTTCAAGAGATTCTGTGAAACAAACATTTCAAATATTACAAGAACGAAAAGTATACCTATAAGTCCATCTTCACATTTTCACACAGTGGAGGTGTTAGGTAAGTGCAACGAAAGAGCACTCACTCAATTTCCACATTTTTTTATTAGATTTTAAATGGATATGCCCAACATGCTATCAGCAGTTTTTTCAGGAAACAAAACCTCAATTAAAAAAAAAAACTAATACTAACATGCGCGACATCACTGTATAGGTATATTTTTATTTGAATAAAATTACTTGGGGAATCTGGGTCCTTTGGTACTTGCTGGCAAGGACTTGGTAAGAACCTTGAAGAAATCACTCCCTTTTTTAGCATGCGTCTGTTATATGGGTTAAAGTCTTCAGGAAAAAAGTGCTTTTCACACACATAATACCTGAAAATACATTTCAGTTTCATTTTTATCTACTGTACCTTATTTCTATTAAGTACTACTATTAGTAGTACCTAGGTATAGTGCAAAACTAGGGTATTAAAACAGATACATTTATTAGTCAGTGAGTCATAGTGCTGTTTAAACCCACTTTATGCAAAAGAATACATTAGTTTTCCACTATACTTACCAAAATAATCGTCATATACTAAGGAGCTATGTTGAGTTCTACAAATCATTAAACTTATTTTCTCTTTGCCTCCTTGAAAACCTATAGTAATAGTAATCCTCTTACTACCTTAACATTATAACGAATAAAAATGAACTTTACTTGAGAACTTACCTGCTATAAATTTCCATATTAGAACAAAGAAGTAAAATAAATAATCGTCCTAAAAATTGTTTCCACAGTGAAAAAGTAACACTGTCTTTTTCCGGGTTAGGAAAACGAAATCGTCGGGAATGTTTTGAAGGGCTGCACCCCTTTATGGTACATCACGCCTTGCCCATAGTGACAAA
Source organism: Ips typographus (assembly GCF_016097725.1). Classification (NCBI taxonomy): domain Eukaryota; kingdom Metazoa; phylum Arthropoda; class Insecta; order Coleoptera; family Curculionidae; genus Ips; species Ips typographus. Next base: position 6,324,966 of record NC_138426.1, on the reverse strand, counting down.
ATTCTTTGTAAAACCCAGCCAAAAGCTAAAAAGGAAACTAAAAAAACCTATTGTGCAAAAATTGCACAAACGAAAGAAAACACTATAAAAACACCGCGCACGAATTAGCTAAGAGTATAAATCACAGCTATAAATTAAAAACTTCAACCGTAATATCAATATTTTAATAAATAGACTTGTCTAAAAAAATTTGAATTTGTCAATAGTTATTTACATTACTAGTGGGGTATGAGCATTTTTATAGTCACGAGTGGGAGTGTTGCCACGACGAGGTCGTAGACCGAGTTGTGGTGATCACACGAGTACGTTAATTTGCCATACCCCACGGGTGATGTACAACATTTTATCTACGACCATCAGAAGCAGCGTAAAGTAAGAAGAAAATTCATATTTTGTGCAATGTGAACTATTTAGGAACGTCTCGTATAATATGCTTGCTACGGGTAGTTATTTGTTACCCTTAAATTTTGTCATCTACGCTGTACTGTTTTGGTGTTGTTGCTATGGTGGCCATTTGTTTCCACATATTACTTAAGCGACAATTTAACAGTGTCAGCACAAATTTTTAAAAGTGCATTTCGTTATGAACATGTCTGAAGAACTTCCGTCAGATATTGAAGAAGCTGCCGCAAACGTGGTATCTGGCTTGTTGCCTGCCAAGTCAAAGGCGATATGAAAAAATGTATCAAAGTTATGTTTAAATTCAATAAACAATTACAGCAGAAATTTTCATTTAAAGTTGTTTTATCGCACTAGTGCGATAAAATCGATTATTATCGCACTAGTGCGGTAAAATCGCTCATTACGTAACTCAAAATGAGCTATGTAATGAATGATTAGCATGCTAGGAGTAGATAAAAGTTGTTTACATCCATTTCATTTTGTTTTGCTTAACCACAAAACCATCTACAGGTAAAAACAATACAGTAGCTCCCCCTGGGTCTCGAAAGAATCCAAAACAAGGCTTCACATTGCCTATATGAGATTAGTGGGCCTGTCATTGTCACCGATAAATCACTTTGACGGAATGTGTTTGTTTCAAACAGGTATGTCAAGCGTTGTTATATAAACGCCGAAAAAGTTGGTGAGTAGTAGAAATCGAAAACGCTCTAGAGCAGAAAATGATTCACTTTCTGCGCACTAGCGGCGAATAACCACTTTCTTTCACTTTCAAAGTCATCGAAAAAATAATTTTTGACGTTACTTAAATGATGCCGTCCATCCCTGGTGAAAACATTGCGCCTTTCCATGTAGAGGATTTGATGACTCTAGTAGCTTTGGTTCTTGCTCGTAATTTTTCCCAATTTAACAACAGATATTATGCCCAAACTAAGGGATTTGCAATGGGTCCTGCCTTTCACGGCTTTTAACCCAAACTTTTACGGCAAATTTAGAACGGACACTTAGTTTTTACCACTATTTTAAAATGATTATTTTCTTTAAAAGATATGTGGATGATATCTTATGTATTTTCAATGGCACCGCTGAAGAACAGCAAGATTTTTTTAGTTGTATCAATAACCTGAATGATTTGTCAATTACATTACCTCTCTTGATGGCAAGTTATGAGTATTTTTTTGATTAGCAAGCAATTTAATTCCCCAGTTGGATGCTATAAAATTGCTTCAAATTTCAGAATGTCTTGTTTATCAGACAGAACTCATCTTTCTACTGGCTGTATTTTTCAGGAGTGAATATAATATAATATGTAAATATTATTGCCAGTAAGTAAAAATTATATTGGTTTTGCTTCCTAAATTACCTTTATTTTTTCTTGCATCGTTTTACGGAGTACCTAAACTTTTTCCTGAAGTGAGTCTGATTCGCTAAGCAATTATTCTTGAATGTAGGTTCGTCTTGAACTCTTGTAAACAAACTTCGGCACCCAACGTTTTTTATTTTTAAATTGTACAATAGAATACTGTCCGCTTTTGTTAAGGCTAAAGCTGACGTTTCAAAATTTCAGACCACTTGAAAACAGCGTTTATAACTGTAGGGACGAGCAACTTATATACATAAACGGAAACATTTTTAATATGTTTTGCTTTTTATATGTTTTTATCATAAACTGCTGGGTAATTGAGACAAATTGAATTCCAATCGCTCCAATTTTTTTAATAAATTTAAATTTAAATATTTTTGAAACAAACACGATAAACAGTTTATAACAAAGCGTCAAAAACCGACGCAATGTACCAATCGTAGCAACTGTAAACAATTTAATATTAATTTCTACTGTAAAATTTTAATGTCTATTTAAAGAATTATGATTAATCAATGCTATAATCATTTTTTATTAAGTCAGCAGCTTTTTCAGCAATCATTACTGTAGCTGCATTTGTATGTCCAGAAATGTGGGAAGGCATAACACTAGCATCGACTACTCGTAGTCTTTGTATACCATGCACTTTCAGATTGGAGTCGACTACGGAATTAGATCGGTCAGTTCCCATACGGGTTGTTCCAATAGGATGGAAAACCTAGAAACAAAAATTAACAGCTCACAACAAATTAGCAGTAGGCACAAGAAAAAAATAGATTCTATTAAAATTTAGGGAGTTATTTTTCAGAAAAATGCTCGGACAGGTATATTATCATTTCTAAATGCGCATTTTTTGAGTAAAAAATTAGATATACAGTATAGCGATAGAGTGCGAACTCAACATGAGGGGTGTATTTTATTTAATAACAAATATCCAGAAAGGTCAATAAACCAGTCAATAATTCTGTAGATAATAAGTCCAATTTTATTATTTTTTATTATCTGTAGAAGAAAATCCTAGACTTCCTAGAATCCTAGAAATATTAGCATTCGTCAAGTTTCCCGCGACTATGATATCCCTAGTTACCTCATTACAGCAGGATAATCCACCCCCACACAAGTTAGACAATATCTTAACGAAGTAGCATTTTCCAACAGACGAATTGGAAGCCGTGGATCCTCCTCCTGATTTCAATCCTTGGGATTTCTTTTGTTTTAGAAGAGAGTGTCCTAACATTAGTCAAGAAACCATAAAAAGGTTCCAGCGTGAATTTATCGATCGTTTGGGATAATGCCAAGCACAATAAGGGTTTCAGTTATTTAATTAACTAAATAATTATTGTTTTACGTTATTAAACACTATTTTCAATAAAACATGTTATATTTTTCAGCTGTTATTTTCTCTAAAACAGCTGAATGTCGACATAGGATATGCTACATGAAAAATACCCAGAACTTTACGTAGAATCCATGATTGCAATGAAAAATAGGGTTTTTTATTTGAAAATGTCAACTCGAAGATCATATTTAAATTTTGAAACCCTGTATATTTAGTGCTTTTTCTTATTTTTCTGATAGAAAATTCCCTGAATTGTAATCGAATTTATTCCATACTTTATGGACACACTGTCTAAAAAATAATGTGCTATAATACGTGTGTGCTTTATAAAAGAATGTGCTATAATACGGTGTGTTAAATCTAAACTGGCCATTAGAAAACCGTTCAACTGACAGATAATCTGACTGATAGATAAGATTCAGCATTCAGTTCTTCCTGTAGGTTGGTAAGTTGTGGGTTACATTCAAGGCATTCTGAAATGTTTGTGAATTAGGTTTGTTCATCACTTTAATCAGTGTGACACTAGTCACTTCTATTCAACTAAGTGCCAACATCGTTACATTTGAGTGTTATAATTAACCATTATTGCAAACCGGGGACCTAGTCACTTAAAGACATTTAACTTAGCTAAGTATAACAGCTATGCGATTAAGGTCCTGTAGCATATTGTCACGTTTAGGGGGTAGCGTAGGAAGAGAAACAACAACGTAGTACAAGTATGTCTCCTTTATTCGGCGCTGCATAACTCTTAGTATTGAACACTGTCCAAGAGGGGGTGTGTAGATGCGTGGGTGTGGGGGTATGGGCGTAAGGCCTTCTGAAGTGCCGCCAAGCGGTACCCGCTCGATACGAGCAGGGTGCCCCTATGTCCGACACGCCCAAAGGACTTACTTTAGGTACTGCAACAGGGTAACGAGCCGTCCGGGCACTAGGAAGTTCGGACTGTCGCTCGTGACCTCCCTCTGGGGATGACCCCAGAGTTCGGTGGTCGTCGATGGCTTGAGACGCCGATTAAATACTCGTCTCATGACCCCAATTTGCCGGTCTCGCTGATTCGGCAGTGCACTGGGGGAGACCGGGGCCAGACTAGGTACCGGAACATGGTGCAACTTATGTTATTCGTGACATCTCCCCCTTCCAACAAGTGTTCGCCCCGAACACTAAAATTCTATATTACAAAATAAATTTCTCGTCTTTCCTTTTTCCATATGAATCTTAAAATTAACCGATGTTGCTTATTTGCTAGAGAGGGTATGGGAAAAACTTTATTCCAAAAATATAAACACTTTTCTCTTAAAACTACTTCTAGATTCCTAGATAATGTTTTCAGCCACAAAAAAATTAATTCTTTCCTTGGGTCACCTTTCAACCTTGTGTTGCGTCTATCTTCTTGCTCTCCATTTTGGCCAAAATTTACGTCAACTGCACATTGTATTGTATACTCCTTTGGGCACCATCATCTAAGTGGAAACGCTTCACCTAGGCTTCATCTCGTAGTGCCGTCTCTTGGCACTGTATTCTCTAAGCGGCAAACTTCATCGCTTAGCTTCACTTCTTCCTACTGTGTCCTTTTGCGTGCTCCTTTAGCACACCTATCATTGGACATGTATACTTCTTCTTAATTAACGTGAGCACATTTGGAGATGCTTCTTCAGCTCGACTTATTAAAAGACTCTGGGTGCACACGGGTGTAAGTAGAACCGTCGTGGCGGGACCCATCTGAAGATGTCAGCTTCTCCAAGACTTGCTGCTTTACTTCCTTAAATGATATGGCAATGCGTTGATAGACGCAACAAGGTCGTCCGGTGGCCACTGAAATAAACAATATATATATATTTTTTAAATTAATAAACAAAGAATCCTATATCAAGTACTTGCACTTGACCTAGTTTTAAATAAACACACGATACTTGCACTATTTTGCTGTCTCAGCAAGGAACCTAGGTCACTGGCTTAGAAAATTGAGACAATGTTATTACTAAACTGCAACTATGCAAATTATATACTTATTTCTACTATACCCAATTACTCAGTTAAATTTTACCTTTACTAAATTAATATAAATTATACTTATTATTGTGCTCATCTGCACTGCATAGACTCTGTTGCTTTAGGGCGTCCTCCAGGTCGCTCTCTACTTTACCCTACTCGATTCGGGCAAATGCGAGTCTGTAAACTGGTCCTTCAAAATCTTCAACATCTTCATTTTTTGGGAGGGTCGTAGCGTCAGGGGTAGAGCTGGGGTGTGACTACTGATATGAAGATCAGTAGTCCGAGATCAAACGAGGCACCTCCACCATGTCACGTTTAGGGGGTAGCGTAGGAAGAGAAACAACAACGTAGTACAAGTATGTCTCCTTTATTCGGCGCTGCATAACTCTTAGTATTGAACACTGTCCAAGAGGGGGTGTGTAGATGCGTGGGTGTGGGGGTATGGGCGTAAGGCCTTCTGAAGTGCCGCCAAGCGGTACCCGCTCGATACGAGCAGGGTGCCCCTATGTCCGACACGCCCAAAGGACTTACTTTAGGTACTGCAACAGGGTAACGAGCCGTCCGGGCACTAGGAAGTTCGGACTGTCGCTCGTGACCTCCCTCTGGGGATGACCCCAGAGTTCGGTGGTCGTCGATGGCTTGAGACGCCGATTAAATACTCGTCTCATGACCCCAATTTGCCGGTCTCGCTGATTCGGCAGTGCACTGGGGGAGACCGGGGCCAGACTAGGTACCGGAACATGGTGCAACTTATGTTATTCGTGACAATATTCAACATGGCTTATTGTTAAAGTTGACGATGTGTTCAAAATCCTCCAGGAGTTGGCTGGTCGGTTAGATATGGTTTGCTACTTTCATCTAAGGGCAGATCTCTAATTTTCCTCAATAAATTTCGTCACATCTTTGTAGAATTCATGCATTGAATTAAATGCAAATGCAAGACATACATCTCTGTCTATTGTAAACAGTGATTCCTCATATGAAACATCACAATAACTTTAATAAGGCACACAGTACACTATCACGGTCTTTCTGTTCTATCATCATCGAACCAGTAAGGAAAAAGTTCAACCGAATCCCTATGGAAATGTTATAATAATTGTATATTTATTGTATCCCACGGGAGATTTGCGTCCCTCGCCTGCGGCTCGTGACGTAAACATCCCCCTCAGGGATTAATGGCTATCATAAAAAGCTCGTTGAATAATATACTATTGACTGCTAAGCCAGATCCATTATCTCATTTCATTAGACAAAGATTAAATAAAAATGTGTGTTTTATTACATGACAGTATCTGTCTGAAGCTATTAGCTATTACTTACTTGATTCCAAATACAATCTAAGTACCTATTGTTTCAGAAATATTTGTTTTGTTTTTGCTTATACAGTGCGTTTTTTTTAACGCGCAACATAGCATTTCACGTGTTAAATTTTTAAGCTCATGTTAGACCATGTTATTTTGGAACTACAAGTATAAAACTTGATGGGTGGCTGTTTCGTACCCTGAAGCTTAAGTTAGTTTACCAACTCGGCCTAAAAAGTGTTAAAAAGCTTGAAAAAAATCATCTTTTTTCGAAAAGGTTTTATCGTTTCATACTCCCTGTATGCATTGTTGTTCTTTGTTGTTTTTGATACTGGCACGGCAGGTAGCAGGTAAAATTTGGCGTAGAAAGTAAAACAGGGTGATCATTAACTTTATATCAAGAAAGTTAAGAACAAAAGAAGTATTTTTATAAGTGAATGGTTCAAAGTGACCTCCGTTTGAAGCCAAACAGTATTCCAAACAATCATAAAATGAGCTTTTGACGTTCAAAAGATGTCGGGGCGTGATGCAGTCAAAATATGTCACTTTACCTGCTACCTGCCCTGTCAGTATAAAAACACCAAGGAACAACAATGCATACAGGGAGTATGAAACGATAAAATCTTTTCGAAAAAAAAATGATTTTTTTCCAGTTTTTAATCACTTTTTAGACCAAATTGGTAGACTTACTTAAGCTTCATGGTACCAAAGACACACCCGTCAAGTTATAGACTTGCAGTTCCAAAATAAAATGGTCTAACATAGGCTTAAAAATTTAACACGTAAAATCCTATGTTGCGCGTTAAAAAAAACGCGCTGTAGAATAGTAATAGTAAAGATCTTTGATAGTATCACACCCGTGTAGTTACGGTGCACACCCAAAGTAACCAGCATAGTCAGCAAGGTTAGCATAATGAGATCAGTGACGAATATAAAAGATGCACCGTAGCTCGACTAAAGCACCGAACTCACTGATCTCTGGGTTAGTCTAGGTACACCCTCGGGTACACCTTATGTGCAACTGAAAAGTGGAGCAGTTGGGACCAAGCGCAACAGCCCGAGGATCAGCCTTTTAAGGGAAATTGAGAGTTGGGCGTGCAGCGCAAGCAGAGGTGTCATCTTACCTCCCTGTACTAGTGACCAAAGCAACTTAGACGGAGTGGTGAATGCCCTTGGACATAAAGTCTAGGGTTCTATTCACCCCCCGATAAACGTTCGCCCTCCTTTACCTCTTATTAAGCCCTATAACCTCTATGCTGAGCCGTAATACGGCGAAACCGGTCAAGGGATTGAGATTGATAAACCAAAAACAAAACCTCACTGTTCCTAGATTTGGAGACGCCATTTGTACGTACATAAGTCATAAAGTTGAGTATAGATGTCACCAGAAGTTGCACAACAACTCTCATGTCTGCCATCCAGATGATATACTGGAATGACGGTTTTGGTCTTTGCTCATCAAGCCTTCGATAGCCTCTGATGAGCCGTAATGCGGCGAACTGGTCAGATTATTGGGAATGATAAATAAAAAACAAAACCTCATCATTTCCACCCAAGATCTTTGATGTCTAAAACTATTGATCAAATTTCGGATCAAACATGGATATACAAGTATGATCATTTAAAACAAAACAATTTTTATAAGATACAACGATCATATAGGCAGCTTATCTAGATTAGCAATGAATTGATTTCTATTTACGAAATTTGCTTTATTATTGCTATTAAAATAAAAACTTTAACACTAAAACTGTATTTTTATATAGTCTGTTAAATACCATTGATAGAAAAATAGTTTAAAAGCCAAACAGCGAATTGTGGCCTATTGCGCTGAAACATTTCTTATATGCAACTTTGTGCCAGTTTAAGGCCCAGATCTGCAGTACAATAGAATGCTGCTCCACAGATGAAACATTTGACATAAGTAACCTGTATTTTCATGGTAGTATACAGTAAAATCGTACAAACTTAAAAAACGATTCATTACCTATGTTAATCTCCTTTGTCCAGGGTGCTTTTGGGCACCATGTATATAGTTTTGTTTTCTTTTCTTTGGATTCTTAAAGACATATTTTAATTCTGTTACCTGTTGAGAACCGTCCCAAAAAGTGAACTTGCAGTCTCAGTAAAAATTTCAACGTCTGGACGTTCATCTCCATCTAAATCGAAATAAGACACCACATGAGTTCCAAAGCCAGAGGTTAAGGGCCTTTTATTTTTTGTCCACATCTCAAACTGCGTTGCCAGTGTATAGTTGTAGTGGACATGATTCGTTCTAAAATATATCAGAATTATTTACTTGAAGACAAGACAATAATTTTATATTCAAACACTCGATTAGTAACCTACCACGTGAAATTCAAAAGGTTTTATTCATATTAGCAGTTCAGAGTTCTGGTGTTTTCTAGTAAAAATCTAATGGAGAAAATACTCGTACCTGTTATTGGTTGTAAGCATAAGACTAGATTTTACATAATTTTTATAACTTTTTTTAGAATAGTTATCTTTTGGATCAAAAAGAAAGTTGGAGAAGGCAAGAAAAAAAATATGCTAAAAATATAAACTCGAATGATATTTGTTAAGAAAATTATTCCACAATTAAAATTTTGGAATTAAACTTATAAGTAAATAGAAGTCAATCAATCAGTTCAAGCAAAAACAGCAACAACATATTTTTTATTACCTTTTTTCTTATAAATCCATAAACGGATATGACAAAATTACATAAATACTGCATTTAACTACTTACACAGGTAGATAACGGAAAAAAGCTAATGATAGTGTTACGGTTTTCTCGTGGGTTTACGCAAAGTCAATTTAACTCAACAATTAATAAATTTATTTACACTTCAAAACACTCTGTACCATAATTAATTCAGCTACCAAAAACACTACTACAATTCCACAATTATTCCACTATTTAAACTTTACCGCGTTCCCAAATTCACTACTCCCGCCGTCGAGACAGCTTCTTTTTTATATTCGCAAACCATGTTCTAGAATAACCGCAAAACTCTTCGCGATTTGCGTCGAACATCAAGGGTGCTTCTTCCAGGTGTGCCGCTTCCTAACTGTGGCCTACTTTAACACGCGCCCGGCCAGATATTGCGGCGTATCGATTTCATCCCGCATCGAGTGCTCGTTCAGAAGTATCGAGCATAGTAGGCCCAAACCGTAACAATAGTATATTATTAAACGAGCATGCAATGATAGCTATTACTTACAAAGATTAAGTTAGATTGATTGTGGTGAACCAATGACATCAATACTTAATTACAATTTGTTAGGTAGATTTTTATTATTATGCTAATTTGTAGGTTTACTAAAAGTGATTTCTTTCATTGTCTTTTTCTCTTCATGTCATTTTCGATTTCTTTCATTTCATTTTTTCAAACGAGATTAGTTATAGTGTAGTTGGAGAGAACTGTGAAAGTAATAAGATACAACATGAAGTTAACTAAACTCTGTTCAGCGACTTTTGACTGTTGCGTCACAGCGCTTATCTCATTTCATTAGACGAAGATCGAATAAAAATATGAGTTTTATAACACCCTACTACCAGCCATTGTCAGTTTGATGGTTCAATTAAAATGTCAGGTTATTTTGACGTTTTAATCAGTTTCGTAAATTAAAAGCACGAGTTGTTCTTTTTTTGGATAAAACGTGAAAATACAGGTATAGTCAAATTTTTACCCTTTGAGAATGACGTCATGCAGGTGAAAAAACACGCATGTCTGGAATTAGATCACAAGTTTTAACCTACAAATGCTTTGAAAAATTAGTGTGTTCAGAAGTGACTGATGATCAAGTGCCTTGAAAATCACGATCATGAGAGTTCCAGTTCATCATTCATTCAGTGAATAGGTGTGCTTGCACTCACTGAAAGATCTCTTCTACTCCTAATAACATAATATATTATTAATGTTCATTGATTTTGTGTTGTGTTATTGTGCTGTGCACAATAAAGCGAAAATACTAATTTGGCATACCAACATTACCAACTTCTTTGTTTTTCATAAAAGCGGTTATTTTGGTTTTACTGACCGACATTTTCTTAGAAATGTTGGTAAAATATGAGTCGTCAGCTGGAATTCCAGCCTTTTTCATTCGGCATAGGGTAGCAGTACTCACTTTTAAAGCCTGTGATGCTCTATCATACACATTGGAATTATCAATTGGGATGACATAATCTGGAAACTGTTTCTTTTCCACTCCAAAAAAAGCAGCACATTTCGAATTAGCAGCAGGCTTGCTCATTGTAGCGCAGCATTTTTATATCTTTGATATTTGTTTATATCAAAGTGACAGTAAATGTCAACGTTTTTAATTTGACAGGATGACAAAAGTAACAACGTGCCTTTTTTGCTAAAATTGTTTATTTCATATGTTTGATATGCGAGAAACAAAGATGTGAAAAGATGACGTCATTCTCAAAAGGTGAAAATCCAACTATACAAGGTGTCGTATGGTCCAGGGCACTAATGGGAGCGATGCATTCGTATGGCTTAGCGATTAGTTGCGACCTGTAGCGCTCTCTTTCTAACACGCGCTTATTAACTGAACGCAATTCTGACACACACGTGACCTTCTCGATCTCGACGTTTAACGAGTTGTGTACGTTGTTGCCAGATTGCTAGGTGACCGTTTCCTGTTTTTGTTTTTGTTGTTGATGACTTGACTAAAAACTGTTTACAGAGAGAGACAAAAAAAACTCAATATTGACTAATATTGTTATTCAAAATTATCTGTTAAAAAACTGCGTCAACTTCTATATAAGAAGTAAATAAAAACAAAATTTATGTAAAGTTCGTGTTCTAATGAAAAAACTAAACATTTGATAACGAGGCGCGTTAAACGTCAATGACGTGCATCGGCCGATATATTGCCTTCTACTATAGGTGGCACTCTCTACATTTTGCAAGGGAAATGAGAGCAGATTTCAATTTTTCACACCACAACACCCCTCTTAGCCGAATTTGGTGACAATACACCAATTATTAAAATTGTAGTATTTAATTATTAAAATTATAATATTGTTACGATTTTCCCGTGGGTTCACACAAAGTCAGTTTAACTCAACAATTAATAAATTTATTAACACTTTAAAACACTCCGTACAATAATTAATTCAGCTACTAAAAACACTACTACAATTCCACAATTACTCCGCTATTTAAACTTTACCGCGTTCCTAAATTCACTACTACTGCTGTCGACACCGCGTCTTTTATATTCGCAAACCACGTTCTAGAATGACCGCGAAACGCTTCGCGGGTTGCCTTGACCATTCAAGAATCTTCCAGGTAGCGCTTCCTAACTGTGGCCTACTTTAATACGCGCCCGGCTAGATATTGCGGCGCATCGGTTTCATCCCGAAGCGAGCGCTCGTTAAGAAGTATCGAGCATAGTAGGCCCAGACCGTAACACTGCCCCCCTCTTAAAGCTGATCGTCCCGATCCGCTTCATCTAATCCCTGGTATTTCTTGAGTCTGTCCAGATGGACAATTTTCATCTTGCCTTTGGGGCTGCGTTGGACTCTGTACACGACGTCGTTTAACCTTTTTACCACATTGTAAGGTCCCTCCCAAACAGGTGTTAATTTCGGTGATTTGCCTTTCTTCCTCTGAGGGTTAAACAACCAAACTTTATCATCCTTCTGGAACCCTCCCGAATTGGCCCTCAGATCATAACGAGCTTTCATCTTGTCGCTAGTTAGATTCAAACTTTCCCTGACCAGATCATGGATGTTCAGTAATCTGTTTTGCAACTCGTCAACGTAGTTCTCAATGTTCGTGCTTTGGCCTGTTGGAGATATTAGTAGTGAAAGAAGAGCGGAATATGCTGGTCCCAATCTTTCTGATGCTGATCAACAACCTTTGAGAGATGTTGCTCTATGGTCTTATTAAATCTCTCGACCATTCCATCCGACTGAGGATGAAGCGGCGTTGTTCGGGTCTTCCTAATGCCTAGCAGGTCACAGAGCCTCTGAAAGAGCTTGGACTCAAAGTTTCGTCCCTGATCAGAGTGTAACTCCAACGGCACACCAAATCTACTGAAGACATTTTCGACGAGAATATCAGCGACTGTGCTGGCTTCTTGATTTGGAATCGCAAACACCTCAGGCCATTTGCTAAAGTAATCCATGGCAACAAGAATGTACTTGTTGCCTCTGTTGGTCTCCGGAAAAGGCCCAGCAACGTCTATGGCTAAACGTTCGAACGGCAATCCTACGTTGTACTGCTTCATAGGTCCCCGGGATCTCGTCTGTGGTCCGTGGCTAGCTGCACAAATGGAACATTGTCGACACCATGATTTCACGTCTTGGCAGTAGTTCACCCAATAAAAGCGTTGCCGGATTTTGTCCAAAGTCTTATTTACTCCCAAATGAGCACCAGTCTTTCCATTGTGCATTTCCTCCAGTACGTGGTCGACCCTTCCTCTGGGAACTACCAGCTGCTTCCTTATCTCTTTTCCATCGGCACTCTCCCAAGCTCTTTTTAGCAAGCCGCCTTCAACCACAAGCGAGTCCCACTGAGCCCAAAGTGCTTTGAACGTCAGGCCTTTGCTAGAGATTTCTTGCCATGTTGGTCTTGGCTCGCTTTGTTCCTTTCTCAACAACAATGGGCCTATGTCGCTGTCTTCTAGTTGATCCTTCCTAATCTCATCGGTACTCCATTCATCATTGGTCTTCAGCTGAACCATTCTGATGGACACAACACCTTCACGTTGTTCCGCTTTCTGGCAATGTTTGCATTCTTCGGCGCAAGGTCTTCTTGATAGAGCATCTGCGTTATTATGCAGCTTTCCGGGTCGATGCTTGATGTTGAAATTATACTGCTGGAGTTTTTCAAGCCATCTTGCTACTTGTCCTTCCGGTTGTTTCATTCCGAGGAGCCACTTGAGTGCCGCATGGTCAGTCCTTATCAAAAATTCCTGTCCGTACAAGTACTTGTGAAAGTGATCGACTGATTTTACTATTGCCAGTAGCTCTTTTCTCGTTACACAGTAGTTCCGTTCTGCTTTGGTAAGTTTCCTACTGAAGTATTCTATGACATGTTCTTCTCCGTTTTGGACTTGAGACAATACAGCTCCAATACCAGAATTACTGGCATCTGTGTCTAAAATGAACTTTCCTTTTGGTTGTGGATAACTGAGGATGGGACTGGAGCAAAGTGATGCCTTTAACCTTCTGAACGCCTGATCACATTGGGTATTCCAACAGTAGGGTGTTTTGTCCTCAGTAAGTTGATGTAGCGGAGCTGCGATGTTGGCAAATCCTTCCACAAACCGTCTGTAGTAGGTGGCAAGTCCTAGAAAGCTTCTGAGTTCGTGTTTATCCTTTGGTACTGGCCATTCTCTAATTGCTTGGATCTTCTTGTCGTCCGTCTGGATTCCGTCGACCGACACCACATGCCCAAGGAATTCGACTTGCTTTTGGAAGAACCAACACTTTTTGGCGTTCAATCGAAGATGGGCACCACCTATTCTAGCAAATACTTCTTGCAAGTTGTCCAGATGTTCTTCAAAAGTTTTTCCCATCACCATGATATCGTCCAGATAAACCAAGCAAGTCTTCCAGTTAAGGCCACGAAGCACAATTTCCATTAGTCTTTCAAACGTAGCAGGAGCATTACAAAGTCCGAAGGGCATCACATTGAATTGGTACAGCCCATTTCCAGCAGAAAAAGCAGTCTTCTCCTTATCTTGCTCCTCAATGCCAACTTGCCAGTACCCACTCTTCAAATCTAAAGTAGAAAACCAACAGGATCCTGCCAAAGTCGTCAGTGTGTCGTCGATACGGGGAAGTGGATAGCTGTCCTTTTTGGTCACGTCATTCAGTTTTCGGTAATCTACACAAAATCTGCTTGATCCATCTTTCTTAGTGACCAGAACAACAGGTGATGACCAAGGGCTGCAGGATTCTTCTATAACTCCGTCGTCAAGCATCCTGTCCACTAATTCCTGCACTTCCTGTTGTTTGGCTATTGGTAGTCTCCTAGGTGGTTGTCGAATCGGTTGTGCATTGCCGGTGTTAATTCGGTGTTTTACAATGGTAGTTTTTCCCATATTGTTCGGTGTTCCAAATATGCTACCATGGTCCAAAATCAGTTTCCGAGCCTTCTTCAGTTGTGGTGTTGACAGATGTTTCCAAGTCTTTTCAAGTTCATTTAAGAGCTTGTTTTCCCCCAACTGCTCCTCCTGTTCTGGTAACCCATCGCAATTGGTTATTTTGACTACAGGCTCGAATACCGCAATAATTTCGCCTTTGTTGATTTTGACGTCGTCTGAAAAAATGTTTGCAACTCTTATTGGGACTTCACTTCCTCCATTTACAAGTGATTTCCCAATGAGGCATCTTCCTGGTCGGTCCGGGTTTCGTACAAGTCCAACACAGCTCCCAGAATTCTGCTCCAATTGTCCAATAATTATTTGCTCGGAATTGCCGCTTATTTTTACTGTCTGAGATGCCAAAACATTAATGGGTGACTCACAGCGGTGACTGGTTGACAGGATGAACTCTTCACTTCCAAACCTTAGGATATTTTGCTCGGGATCAAAAGAAAATCCATGTTGACGAATCAGGTCCATTCCCAGAATAAATTCATCTTCAATATCCGCTACTAACACAGTGTGGTAAAACGTAATCCTTCCAAGGCAAATCTTGACTGTTATTTCTCCTAAAACTTTAGCCGATTCTCCAGTCACAGTGCGCAGGAGAATACTTCTTCGTAAAGGCTTAATTTGACTTTTATCCACAAGATTTGACCGGATCAAAGATACTGCCGCACCGGTATCCAAAGTAAAAGTAACGTTCATCGCATCCACCTTTCCATCTACGTTCAGGCTTCCCATTGATCTACCCAGGCTTCTGATGGAGATAATTCTGGGGGCTTTGTCTTCGCTAGTCAACATTCGCCCCGTAATGTTGACTAGTGGGAGTTTTCCTCGTCCCTTCTCGATGGTTGTACGTCCCTCGTTGGAGAGCGGGACGGTATCCTTACTCGACAATCTCGTTTGATGTGTCCCGTACGTCCGCATCGATAACACTCCACTCTAGTGATCGGGCGTGTGACCGTTCTAACTGTGTGGACTGGCCATTTGCTAATGCTGCCATTTGTTGCACTATTTGGCCGAACATTGATTCAATTTTATTCATTGGTGTAGCAGCATGATCGGCTGGCGGTTCTCTCTCCTCTTGAATAGTCACGGCCCTGATCCTTGGCTTTAAGTCATTGCACGCAGCTTCAACTTCCAGCGCTCGAACTAGTAATTCGCTGCTGTTGCTTCCTTTGAACATCTTCAGCATTTTCTTTACTTCCAGATCTCGAATCCCATCTACAAAATACTGTGCTACAAGTTCTTCTTGGATTTCATCCGGGACGGCTGGGTAAGCCAGATGCACAAGGCGACGAATTTCGGCCTCAAACTCTTGTAAATTTTCACCAGTTTTCTGCAGTCTTGCCTTTAATTGTGTTTGGTACACTCCTTTCCTATGCTGATCCCCATAACGTCGTTCTAATGCAGCTACTAATGCGTCATAGTTGCTTTGTTGGGCGATAGGCAGAGTCTGTAACAGCTCCAATGCAGGTCCTCGTAATGCCACCACCAGTGCTACAGCCATTTCCTCGTTACTCCATCGATTTGCATTTGCAGCGGCCTCAAATTGGAGTTGGTACGTTGCCCATGAAGTTTGACCATCGTATGTGGGAGGCTTGATCTTGTTGAGCCCGTTTCCGGTGAACACTGTAGAGCTGACTCCTCTGCTGTCAATTTTCTGCTCTAAGTCGCGTAGCTTTATATCAACATCATTCTGAATTTTATTAATGTCCTCCCGAACATCATTTAATTTTTCTTCAACATCACACTCCATCTTTTTGAGACTATGGGTTACATACTCTTGGATTTCTGTCTTGTTCCGTGCTAGAACGTTCAATATTTCTACGTTACGTTTTTCTTGCCGCTCTCTATCTTCTTGACGCATTTCTATATCTTGTTGTAGCATTCTTTCTTGTTGTTGTCGAATTCTTTCTTGTTCTTCCTTCTCTTGTTGTCGAATCCTTTCTTGTTCTTCCTTCTCTTGTTGTCGAATCCTTTCTTGTTCTTCCTTGTCTTGTTGTCGAATTCTTTCTTCTTGTTGTCGAATCCTTTCTTGTTCTTCCTTGTCTTGTTGTCGAATCCTTTCTTGTTCTTCCTTGTCTTGTTGTCGATGTTGTTTAAGCATGTCCATAATAGCTGCAAATTGGGCCTCCATGTTTTCACTTTGACGTCTTGTTATTGGCATAAAATAAATTTAACACACCACTGTTCCGAAAATCTCTAGTCCGGTTCTGAACACAAGTCTTTAACCCGAAGTTTAGTTCCAATTCACGTCGCACTAACGTCTGATCGCACTTCTGACACCAATTGTTACGATTTTCCCGTGGGTTCACACAAAGTCAGTTTAACTCAACAATTAATAAATTTATTAACACTTTAAAACACTCCGTACAATAATTAATTCAGCTACTAAAAACACTACTACAATTCCACAATTACTCCGCTATTTAAACTTTACCGCGTTCCTAAATTCACTACTACTGCTGTCAACACCGCGTCTTTTATATTCGCAAACCACGTTCTAGAATGACCGCGAAACGTTTCGCGGGTTGCCTTGACCATTCAAGAATCTTCCAGGTAGCGCTTCCTAACTGTGGCCTACTTTAATACGCGCCCGGCCAGATATTGCGGCGCATCGGTTTCATCCCGAAGCGAGCGCTCGTTAAGAAGTATCGAGCATAGTAGGCCCAGACCGTAACAATATTTAAGCCATTCTACGTTTGTTGGGACTGCATTGGATGCTAAATTTGGCTCGTTCGTGGTAAGTCTGTGACAAATTGTATTCTTTCTTCTCAAAACCGACAAAGGTCGATTCTGGTGTTGTTTTAGACTACATAATTGTAACTTTTGAGCCATTCTACGTCTGTTGGGACCACATTGGGCGCTGAATTTGGCTTGTTCGTGGTCAATAAGTGCCAAATTGTGTTCTTTCTTCTCAAAACCGGCAAAGGTCGATTCCGGTGTTGTTTTAGACTGCATAATTGTAACTTTTGAGCCATTCTACATCTGTTGGGACTACATTGAACGCTGAATTTGGCTCGTTGGTGGTCAATCTGTGCCAATTTGCAGATATTATTTCGTCTCAAGATCAGCAAAGATCCACTCCAGTGTTGTTATAGTCTGCATAAATAACACTTATGAGCCATTCTACGTCTGTTGGGACTATATTGGACGCTGAATTTGGCTCGTTCGTGGTCAATCTGTGCCAAATTGTATTATTTAAATACAAATTTATAATTAAATATAATTAAATATTTCCTAAAAACTAATACGAAATTGAACTTTAGACACCCTGTATCTCTGAAACCATCGACTTTTGGATTGAGTTAAGTTGTGCTATATCGTAATATTTAAACTTTGAAAACTTTTGGTTGCATTTTTTCCGTACCTTTCAAGGACACCCTGTATATTGGATTCGAGGGAATTTCGAAATATTGTAACATAGTTATTACACTATGTTCCGTACTAGCTTTACTTCGGACTCCGCCAATATCGGGCTTATGTAAACAAGATCGGCATATCGGGGTCATAGTGTGGGTATAAATTCAGCTTCGAATCACGTACAAATCACCGTATTCTGGGGTCTTCCCTAGGGGGAGATCACTGATCTCTAGGTTAGTCTGGGTATGCCTTCTGTGTAACGTGGAGCAATTGCAGCAGCCTGAATAAAGGAAATAGCACGGGCAGGCTGCACAAGCATGACGTTGTGAAGATTGTAAACAAATCACCAGGCATTTATTATGGTTGAATGGTATATTACCTTATTTTTAGAGACTATTAGCCGATCAATATTTCAACAGAATGATTTATTAAAAGTTTGATAATATTTGGATAAATGGTTGAAAATAAAATAGTATACAAACCATGGTGAAAAGTGTAATCTCTGTCTAGAGACACCTAATTTAAAGTTAAGTTTAAAGATACCTAATTTCTCGACAGAAATCAAACACTTTCCACCTGAGTATGTAATATTGTCACGATCTAATTTTTAGTCGTAACGCGGGGACGTGTAGGCTGGGGTCGTAGTCAAGTTAAACTCAAAGATTGGATAACAAAAACAACAACGTTTATTCATAGAGAAAGATTAAATGAATACTGAATTTATAAGACGCATTGTCAGACATAAGTTGGTTTAATAGAGTTTGTACTTACATGATAATTACTTCACAAACCATTTTGGACGAGGGTAAGTGTCAGGTTAGAGTTCCCTCAACTTTCGCGACCGAACCGTTTAGTTTTCGCGGATAATTTCTGACTAACCCTTCCTTCCAAATTTATCGGCTATTTATTGTAAGGTATTGCGATCCCTTAGTCAGTTCAATTTCTTAATTGCTTGTCTAAGCACTTGGATCATTGTCCGAACAATTGATGACTTATTGCTGGCTGGCGATTGCAACACCTTAGCTAGCTTCCGTTCTAAAAAGGTTCGATGTTTACCAAGTTCTTCTGCAGGTCCAATGCCAGAGAGCATTAACAGCTGAGGAGTGTTAATAGTTCCACATGACATTATAACTTCATTAGACGCGTAAGCATTGTACGTTTGTCCGTTTCGAAGAAATTCTACACCAAATACTTGTTCCTTTTTTATTAATAGCTTAGTGGCTAAGGAGTTTAGACTGGTTGAAATATTTCTTCGTTTAATTGCTGGTTTAATAAATGAGTTGCTCGTGCCCGATCTAGTGTTATAAGAAGAGTAATATTGAACTCGTCCAAAACAAAGTGAATCCGCACCGTTATAGTCTCGTTCGGTTAGGTTCACGGAACCCATTTATTATAGTGGCGCTCTAAAACGACTAAAATATTTCCTAAAAACGTAACTCGCGCTTACCCACCAAGCCAGGAATATCTTCAGTCAAGCTGATAGTTTGTAATCCATTGAAACCGTGATAGTCGACATCAACATTATGATTAGTAAAGTTCGCATGTTCTGACTTTTTAAAATAAGGTAAAACGTCCTTGTAAGACCAACCTATATTGCCAAGTTCCTCCCATTTATCGTAATCGAAACGATTTCCTCTGGCGTACATTCCTGCATTAATGCTGCTAGAACCTCCCAGACCTTTTCCTCTGTGACATATGCATTGGTGATCGATTGACCCTTCAAATTAGTAAAGCTGATTTTGTAACATATTTTTTTACACTCAGTTACAAACCTAAACATGCATGTTTTTGCTTAGTAGTGTTATATCCCCAATTCCACCGGCTGTACGTATAAAAGGGGGCTAAGCCAAGAATGGCAGAAGTATCAGAGTCCTCTGCGTCGGCTTCGATTAGTAAAACCGAAAAAGTTGTTTTCAGTTAGTCTATTGGCTAGGACTCCCCCAGCAGTACCACCTCCCACAATTATGAAGTCAAAGGTTCCAAACTTTTCTAGCAATAACCAAAAAAAAAATACTTTTTTTTTCAAACGGACGTGTACAGGGTGCTGCATTTTCGATGGTTTTACGGGGTACAGAGAAAACGGTAATACATAGAAAAAAAGTAGCATACGTGTTCTGATCTCTTTTTCTGAGCTGAGATGACTGGCGAAAAGTGGGCGGCGCAAACTTCTTTTGTTTCAAAGATACAGGGGTTTTATACATATATATAGGGGGTTTTCGAAAATTGGTCATTTTTGAACCTTTTCTGTATTTCAGTTGCTCTTAAAGTTATCAAAAAAGGAAGAACGGTTCCCGGTAGTAGTTTTCATGTAGAATCCAATGGCGTAGTCAGTTTTTTTCTATTCCGTTTAGTTTCTGACATATGACAGTAAGTTACATTTTTTTAAATGGAACATCCTATATATTTTTACGTTATTTAATTCAGTTGATTTTTACCTTTTCAACGGTGTATTACAACATATAAGTTTGAAGAGGTTAATCCTGTTATTTTAAAAAAAGACCTTTGCTAAGCTAAAAAAAGGCCAATATCTAAAATACCAAACAAAATCGGAAATCATATTATATGTATATAAATCTTATTAAAAATCTAAGTTTTCTACCGTCACGTTAATAAGAAAAGTGGCCATTTCTATTTTCTACTATTTTTAAGGTAGAAGTTGAAAAAACTGTTTATAAACGACATGTAACATATTAATAAGAACATAGCCAAATTTTGTTTCGACTGTGGGTATTTTTATACATATTATTTAGTACTTTTTTGTTAAGGAAACGTTTTTTTTCTAATTACTAAGATTAACGTTTACAAACTTATATGTTTTAATACACCGTTGAAAAAGTAAAAATCAACAGAATTAAATTAACTAAAAATATACATATAGGGTGTTCCATTTAAAAAAATATAACTTACTGTCATATGTCAGAGACTAAACGTAATAGAAAAAACTGACTACGCCATTGAATTCTACGTCAAAATTTCTAACGGAAACCGTTTTTCAAGTACTCACTGGAACACTGGAAAGTACTCACTTTCCACCCGGGTAAATGTCACTTTCCACCCGGGTGAATGTCAATATGAGTTTTGTCATATCTGGGCTTACTTTTTATAGTTGACTGTGCCGCCACCTCTGCACCAGCTCGCAGCTCAGGTGATGATATATAACATCTGCGTCTTCAGAAATCTCCATGTTAAAAGCACTTTAAGAAACGTTTCAGCTCAAAATATTAAAGACAGAATAGCATAATAATGACGTTGTCAAGATTGTAAACAAATCACCAGTCGTTTATTATAGTTGAAGTCATAACTACTCGTGCACCTATACTACCTTATTATTAGAGACTATTAGCAATCAATGAATTGACAAATGGTTGAAAATAAAATAGTATACAAACCACGGTAGAAAGTTTAATTTCTGTCTCGAGATAAAGTTCACCTCGACTTCGTCTCGGCGAACTACCTAATCTCTCGACAGAAATCAAACATTTTCCACCTGAGTATGTAACTATTACGGCCGGTGTCAATAGCAACGGCCGAAAAAAAAGTACAGGGAAAAAGTAAATTAACAATCACTATGTCACTGTCTACGCTTATGGCTGTGTGCACCAATTACAGCAGTACATCCATCCATATCAGTGATGGCAATCTTCGTCTCCCAATTTCATTTTCGCGTATATGAAAAAATGGAAAATATTTCTGACAAGAGTCAGTTTATTATTTAACGTCACATCAACCATGCATAACCAGCACACATAACAATAACAACAATAACAATAAACGTCACCGTGATTGCTAGACCCTTCTCATTTTATTTATCAAAAATTAAGAATTTCTAAATGAATATCGTTTGAACAAAAAATGTTGTGTAGACATCGGCCGTGAAATAATTTTTTCGTCCTCAAGATTGTTGTCCTCGGCCGTAAGACGGCCTCGGACGCCATACTTTCTTTCGGCCGAAAAAATACCATTTCACGGCCTAGGTATACAAATAACTATTTGTTCAAAAACCTTAATGACTGATACTATTTTTTTTCAGAGATGTTTACCATTAAGAAATTAAATTTTTAATACAGTGTGTCCCGCTTTTCATGACTACACCCTGATATATAAATTAATAATAATACGATTTTCTTTAAATTATGGTTGTGTTTGTATGTCAGAAAAATGAAGTAGTTGGCATAATAAACATTTATTTACCATTGGCGTGCGCAATATAAATTTGTAAAAAAGACTGAATTTTGTTTATGCTAAAATCAGCTGTTGAAATTTTAAAAATATAGACTATGGGGTTTTTGGGGATGCTGAATCTGGTAGAGGGTGGGAGGCGAAACCGACCCGGAAGTCATGCGAGAGCGGGAATAGTATACCAGGTGTCCAAGAGCACCCTGGACATAGGAAATTAACATAGGAAAACGGTTTTGATTTTTTTGCGCCTGTACGATTGATTTGATTGAAAAATCGTATTAATGAAAGTTGTGGTACCTATCACGGACTAGTTTTCTGTAGTTTTTTCAGATCAGATTTTTCGGATCTCTAACTTGAGCCCTTTCGTCGTAAAACACGAACAAAAATGAGAAAATTTAAACTTTTGGCCTGCACTGTATAGGCGGTTGTCGGGCAACGGGTAAACAGGTCATTGTTCCTAGTACGGTTGCTCGACAACCGCTTATACAGTGCAGGTAAAAAGTTAAAATTTTCGCATTTTTGTTCGTGTTTTACGACGAAAGGGCTCAAGTTAGAGATCTGAAAAAACTACAGAAAACTAGTCCGTGATAGGTACTACAACTTTAATTAATACGATTTTTCAATCAAATCAACCGTACAGGCGCAAAAAAATCAAAACCGTTTTCCCATGTTAATCTCCTATGTCCAGTGTGCTCTTGGACACCTGGTATTGTACAACAAGGGTAAAAAAGATGATAAAGATTTCTTTACGCACGCTGAAGATTGTCTAGGATTCTGTATTCGTTCAACCGTTGGCAATTGCCTACTTATCCGTTCTCTAAACTGTTAAGGAATGAACCAATATTCCTGTAGGAGTAGAAAAAAAATATTTCGGACGAGTAATGAACGATACTGTTCATTATCAGACTCTGAAAAACGTTTACATCACTTAAACATATTATTAGGTTAATACCTTGACATTGGTAGTGACAAGTTATTGTTGTTATAAAATTAATGCTTGTAGTTGTCGTATTATGACATTTTATCCAAAGCGCACTGGAAAATGACAATGTGTTATAACCGATTTTAGCTGCAACTTGAGCAACTTGAGCTCATATTGTAGCATAAAATCAGCATCAAGTAAAATTCATAATTCATTCCATATTGGACAGTAATCTAACACACCAGACTCTTAAAAAAATGGTTTATCGAAACCCCACCAGTTAAAAACAGCGCACCGAAAATGGGCACTTTCGTGCGTCCTCACGGAAAAAATAAATTTTCTCGATTTCTGTCAGGAAAACCGCACTCAAAAATTATAATCTTGATATACAGAGATTTTTCTGTGAAACTATACTCGAAGTTGAAAATGATTTGATTTCTGGATTTTCTGGATCAGAAAACTAAATACGTTTTGCTATAGAACAATTTGGCTTTTCAGTAACAATATACTTATCCACTTTCTTGGTGTTTTCATAAGAACGCTTGATATAGGTTTCTAAAATACAATAGGTATTTAAAAAACACCAAAAAACTGATCTGTCTGCAAGTGGTAAATGCCTAAGCAAATTTCTATATGTCTAAAATAGCTTCATACCTACGACACAAGCATCACGAACAGTAACAGTTTGCGGAGAACTTTTCCGCGACAAATAACAAATGTATAAAATTACATTTTTTGATTTCGATGTTTTTATCAGGTGTAAATAAAATAGGAACAAATTCTATAAGCCAACGATAATCCGGTTTTACTGTAGCCGATTTTTACTAAATTCTAGTACTAGAACAAATGTATAGAGTGCTATTCTTAACCAAGGATTAATTCATAATTTTACTGCAGAGCAAATATACGCGAAATAAGCATTTTTGCATCTTCTTCTTCTTCTTCTTCTTCAGCCACTTCCTGTCCACTCCTGGACGTAGGCCTCTTTCATGTTTTTCCATGCCGTCCTGTCCTGTGCCATCTGGAACCACCTATTTCCCGCTTGCTTTTTGATGTCATCAAGCCATCTTGTCTGTGGTCTTCCTGTGCTGCGCTTGGTTTCCCTTGGTCGCCAGTGTGTTAATCTATTTGACCATTTAGTTTGGTCTTGTCGGGCCACATGTCCTACCCATTGCCATTTCAGCTCTGCAATACGTTCTATTATATCTACGACCTTGGTTCTTTCTCGGATTTCTTCGTTTCTCTTTCTGTCCCTGAGACTAATACCCAGCATCGCCCGCTCCATCGCTCTTTGCATTATTCTGAGCCGATTTGCGGTTTTTTTGGTCATTGCCATCGTCTCAAGGCCATAGGTCGCCACCGGCATTATACAGGTGTCGAAAACTTTTCTTTTAAGGTTAATAGGGATGGTACTATTTCTAAGTATATGCTTCATTTTTCCGAACGCTGCCCAAGTTAGTCTTATTCTTCGTCTTATCTCCGCCGACTGGTTTTCTTTGCCTATTTTTATTGTGTGTCCCAAATATATATACTCTTCCACGTTTTCCAATTCTATCCCATCTATAAGTATGTGTTCTTCGTTGTTACTTATTATTTTGGTTTTTGAGATGTTCATTTTTAAGCCAACCTTTTTTGAAGCATTATTCAGTTGTTTTACCATGTCACTCAATTCATGTCTGTTATTACTTATCAGGACGATGTCGTCGGCAAATCGGAGATGATTTAGGTAGAACCCGTCGATGTTAATGCCTTTTGTTTCCCACTGTAATGATTTGAAGATGTTCTCTAGCGCCAGGGTAAATAATTTTGGAGATATGGTGTCACCCTGACGTACTCCCCTATTCACTTTGACTTTATCTGTTTTTAAATCTTCATTTATTTTGACATGAAAAGTGGCATTTTCGTATATATTTTTCAATAAATTTGTATATCTGGAATCTATTCTAGCGTCGTCCATTGCTTGTATAAAGGCCCACGTTTCAATAGAATCGAACGCTTTGTGAAAATCTATAAATGCCAAGTGAAGGGGTACGTTGTATTCGGTTGTTTTTTCTATGAGTGTTCTAATAGATTGTAGGTGGTCTATGGTGCTGAACCCCTTGCGAAACCCCGCTTGCTCCACTGGCTGATATGCGTCCAATTTATTGGTTAGCCTGTTGGTGATAATCTTGGTGAGGAGTCTATACAGATGAGAGAGAAGACTAATTGGTCGATAATTTTCTATATTAGTATTATCTCCTTTTTTAAATAGCAGAATTACTTCTGCGTTTTGCCAGGCGTCCGGAATATTGCCATCTTGCAGACATTTATTTAAAAGAATTTGTAAAGACTTCTCGACGACGGCTCCCCCCATTTTTAACATTTCACATCTGATTTTGTCTTCTCCTGGGCTTTTTCTATTTTTCATTTGCGTAAGGGCAACCTGTATTTCTTGTCTTGATATTTCTGGAACGTTCTCCGATCCTACGTTGCATATAATTGTGTTCGTAGCTCTTGGGTCTGGTCTAATAGACGTATAGAGACAGCTGTAAAACTCTTTAATGTGTTCCGCGATACTTCTGTTGTCCGAAACCATGTTACCCTGGGGATTTTTCATTTTGGTAATCTTGTGTTTGCCTGAGGATAGTTTTGACCTTAATACCCTCATCCTCTATCGCGTTTTCGATCATCCTGGTGTTATACGTTCGAATGTCTTTTCTTATTTCTTTATGGATTCTTTTATTTAGTTCCTGATAATCTGGTGTGTCTCTGGGAGTTCTTTTTCTTTGTTCCATAAGTTGCAAGGTGTCTGGTTGTATTTTAGAGTTCTTTTCGGTTTTTGACTTCGCGCAAATCTTTTTCGTCGCAATGCAGATGTCAGTAGTGATTTTACGGTTAAGTTCATTTATGTCCATTTTATCCAAAGTTTCGGTTGGTTCTAGTTTCTTTCCCAATTCTTCCTGATATTCTGTCGCTCTTTGTTTAAGTTCTTCAACGGTAGGAAACCTTTCTGCTCGAATGAGTTTGTTTCTTTCGATTTTGAGATTGAAGCTAAGAGATGCTCTTACCAGCCTATGATCGCTGTTCGTGTCAAACCGGTTTAGTACTGAGACGTTTGTGCATATTTTCCTGTTGTTCGAGAGTATAAAATCGATTTCATTTCTGATTTTGCCATCAGGGCTTTTCCACGTCCACTTCCTCTGTTGGGGTTTCTTGAAGAAGGTGTTCAGACAGTATAAGTTTTCCTTACTTAAGTAGTTTATGAGCATATCTCCTCTTTGGTTTCTTACACCCAGACCAAAATTTCCGATGTTGTTTGAGTCGGTTGCGCTCTTCTGGCCGATTTTAGCATTGAAATCACCACTTATTATTTTATAGTGAGTATTGTGTGAGTCCATGGCTTTGGATATATCTTCAAGAAATGTTTCCATCTGTTCGTCATCTGCCTGGCTTGTCGGTGCGTATCCGTGAATGAATTGGATACTGTATCTTTTGTTTAGTTTAAGTATCATGTAAATAACCCTGTCAGAGATCGAGATGCATCTTTGCATAGTTTCATTTTATAGGGTACCAAAGTGGCGCCTTTTCAAAATTACAAGTGAAATACAGTAAGCAGCAGTAATTAAATAATAATTATGAAAAATATTTGACAATAAGTCAAATTGAACTTTTGGTACATAAGTTGTATCTCCGTAGTAATAATTTAATTTTGTACTGACGTAGATTGGTGTAGCATTGGTCATAAAATACAATAATTATTTAATCCACAAAAACATTTTTTTTTAACACACCCTGAGCTTAATCTTGATTTAAATAAGCACTTTGAGATACGACCTAAGGTACTTACTTATCGGTAGTGTATTTGTCTCATTACCAAAGTATGCTTGATTATTTAGTGGAATCTGGTAACTTTCAAAATTTTGTACAAGCGCCACCACTTTTTCATATAAAACTTCGTCGTAACTGGCATCACTTTCCATAAATATAGAATATAACACGGCAAGCACTATCAGAAATACGATTTTCATAGACATGATTACATAAATACAGATTGTACACTGAGTGACCAGCAAAAAAAATTATCTTATTAAATATTCAAATTTAAGACTAAGGTCAAATTCTGATAGTATTGTCCAATACTATCGAAATATAACCAACAATAACATTATTTTCCGTCTAAATTGCGTCGTTTTAAGATACGAGATTAATAAGAAATTTATAGCTATTTATGCACCAAGGGCGTTAGAGAGAACATAATGTCCTAATGGACATTGTACTCTCCCTAACACCTTTGGTGCATACAATGTTTTATGTTTCACCTAATTCAGCAACTATTTACTGTTTCTGGCCTTGAAAAGTAATGTATGCTTTTACCCGAGATTTTAACTTTTTTATTTGAACTCTTATAGATTTCTCTAAAACTCCATTAGAAATAGGTTAAAAAATACTACAAAATGAACCAAAACTGGTCTCTCTAGTTCTTCATGTTACCGAGATATTCATATTCAAAATGTAGTAAAAAAGGACTCCTAATACCCGCCCAAAAATTAAAATTTTTAACGTCTTTTTTTTGTACTTATTTTACCTAATTTAAGGTCCTTTGGTTCAAATAAGTCTTTTGCTGTGCATTGGAACCCTCCTGAAGCAAAATAAAATATGACCAAAATTGCACTTTTAGCAAAAACGGCATTTGTTCAATTTTTGAATGATTGTATCTTTTTTATTTGAACGCCATTGGAAAGAGGATAAAAAACACTACAAAATGAGGCAAAACTGGTCTCCCTAGCTCTTCATGTTACCGAGATATTGAATTTCAAAAAGTAGTAAAAAGAGACCCCTCATACCCCCCCCCCATTCTTTCAATTTTTTTTTGAAAAATAAAAAATTTTAAGGTGCTTTTTTTGTACTTATTTCATCCAATTTAAGGTCCTGTGGTATAAATATGTCCTTTGTTGTGCATTGGAACCCTCCTGAAGTACCGACGTAATTAAGGGCACCCTAAGGTTCACTTATGCTAAGTTGTGATTTGACTGTGACAGATCAAGTGCAAATTTTCATAGTCAAATTAAAGCCTAGTCTAGGGTGCCCTTAAATATGTCGGTGTAATCGGCCCTAAGCCCTCCAATTGTGTAGTGTAGGTAGTTGGAAGTGATTGCCTAAAAAGGCCTTTTATTATTTTTCAAGAAGAGCATTATTCTAACCTCACTTTGGATTGTCAATTGTCAGTTCTCATTGTCTATGCGCGGCGCGCATCATGACATTCACGAATGTTCGTTGTTGTAACCAAAAAATATTAGTTCGGTTTTCAACTTGGAGCGTACGTACTGTACGTGAGTTTCGTGAGTGCCATTTTTTGTCACTAAGAAACCATGTTTCTTGAAACGGTGTTCAGAGAAATTTGAAGTTGACGACCGAATTCCGCAGCCGCAGGTCGAGTGGAGATGGTGGGACCTCTAAGTGGAAACGTCGATTCCTAAAAGTATACGGGGAATTGTCTTGTGCGGTGCACTTCCAAGAGGCGGAAAGGGTGAAAACCTAGAAGAAGACCACGTGGATGTGACAGTGACGGTTATAGTTTCCACGAGGAATGACTTACTCGGATCGTGCCCTTAACCGATTTTTAGACTTTTTTGTGTGTGTAAAGTAACTTTTGTGAAAAATTCTGGGGGTTGGGGAGTACAAACTCTACTCTCTCTATTTAACTAAAGCTCTATCAACTATAGTTTCTGAGATAGCAATGCTAATGCATCGAATTTGCAACACCCTGTATAGTGACTCCTAGTTTTTCTCTAAATTTCAGGAAATCTTAATCTTGTTACGCAGATTTTGTAACAGTATTATTTCTTAGTGTTAAGCTTGGCTCATTTTTAAGTTTTGAAATACCAGGTGTCCAAGAGCACCCTGGGCATACGAGATCAACATGGGAAAACGGTTTTTTTGCGCCTGTACGGTTCATTTAATGGAAAAACGCTTTAGATTAAAGTTGTAGAGCACATTTTCGGCTATCAACTTGTAATTTTTACAATACCGTAGATTTGACCATTAAGACGAAAAACGGATCTAAAATTCGGAAATTTTAAATCTCGCGCCAAGCGGTCTTTAGCAAAATTCATATCCGGCCGTGCTACCAACCTTTCAAAATCATAACAAATCTTCGTCCGTCATTCTCTAATCAAAACATTTAAAACAAATTTATTTAGTCATAATTTTGAGTTACTACCCACATAATGCAAAGAAAATAAAAATAAATCGTTATAAAGATACTTTATCAGTAGCCACAGCCCAAAAATCTGGTAAGTAGCATTTATAACATGATTCAATGTCTTTACTCAACTTATTTAGTTTGTACCAAAGTTCTTTAAGAAAACACTGGTTTTGCTTGCAAATATTTAATAAGGACGATCGAATCACCTATCTCAAGCCTCTTCATAACACTACCAAACGATTTAAAGTGATGAAAACAGTGGACAATGAAGCCAGATCTTTGAAGATAAGTTTTCTACTGTACAGGGTGCTGCATTTTCGATGGTTTTACGGGGTACAGAGAAAACGGTAATAGATAGAAAAAAAGTAGCATACGTGTTCCGATCTCATTTTCCGAGCTGAGATGACTGGCGAAGAGTGCGCTGCGCAAACTTCTTTTGTTTCAAAGATACGGGGGGTTTTTGAAAAATGGTCATTTTGGAACCTCCTCTGTATTTCATTTGCTATTAAAGTTATCAAAAAAGGAAGAACGCTTTCCGGTAGAAGTTTTGACGTAGAATCCAATGGCGTAGTCAGTTTTTTTCTATTACGTTTAGTTTCTGACATATGACACTAAGTTATATTTTTTTAAATGGAACACCCTATATATTTTTAGGTCATTTAATTCTGTTGATTTTTACTATTTCAACGGTGTATTAAAACATATGTTTGTAAACGTTAATCTTCGTAATTAGAAAAAAAGCGTTTCCTTAATAAAAAAGTGCTAAATAATATGTATAAAAATACCCAGTCGAAACCAAATTTGGCTATATTCATATTAACATGTTACATGTCGTTTTTTAACTTCTACCTTAAAAATAGAAGAAAATAGAAATGGCCACTTTTCTTATTAAAGTAACGGTAGAAATGTTTGTAACTTAGATTTTTAATAAGATTTATTAAAAATATTTAATTTTCTGATGTGTTAGCTTATATGATTTCCGATTTTGTTTGGTATTTTAGATATTGGCCTTTTTTTAGCTTAGCAAAGGTCCTTTTTTTAAAATAACAGGATTAACCTCTACAAACTTATATGTTGTAATACACCGTTGAAAAGGTAAAAATAAACAGAATTAAATTAACTAAAAATATATAGGGTGTTCCATTTAAAAAAATATAACTTAGTGTCATATGTCAGAAACTAAACGTAATAGAAAAAAACAGACTTTGGATTCTACGTCAAAACTTCTACCGGAAACCGTTTTTCCTTTTTTGATAACTTTAATAGCAAATGAAATACAGAGGATGTTCCAAAATGACCAATTTTCAAAAACCCCCCGTATCTTTGAAACAAAAGAAGTTTGCGCAGCGCACTCTTCGCCAGTCATCTCAGCTCAGAAAATGAGATCGGAACACGTATGCTACTTTTTTTCTATCTATTACCGTTTTCTCTGTACCCCGTAAAACCATCGAAAATGCAGCACCCTGTACAGGGACAACAACAAAGGGGCCAAATACTTCCTTCAAAAGTGATGTGATTTAGCTTCAATGTGCTTAACTTCATGGACTATCATCAGTGAGGGTATTCATCAGTGTTGTAACTAAAACTGAAAATGATTCAGTGTTGATATCTGACTTTTAAATCTGAAAATTTGATCTGACTGTGAAATATGTGAATAATCTTAAACTGGCTATAAAACCTCTGAGAAACCCCTTCTAGTAACAGAATATGGACTTACACAGTCAAATTATCAGCCAGGTGGCAAAAGTTTTTGTATATGTGTAGGTATAATCGAAAAACCAACTTTTCAATTGAGCTATCTACATGCTGTTCTATTTTAGGTTTATTAACAACATTATAATTGTGTTCTTTTTTCCAAACACTCAATTGATCCAAATAAAACTTTGTACACTGAAGGTTTGTTTTAATTATTTATTCACATTTCAAGGTACAGTATACATTTTCTTCAAGTGAAAAGCTTAGGTACAATAGGTGGCAAAGAAAACTGGTCTTACCACATAAAAGGTGATTGTTCCACAGATTGAGTGGGTGAACCTTTCACCATACAAGCTATGATAAAAACAACTTTGTCTTACTAACCTAATGTTTGTTTGGACAGTAGTGGAGTTCCAAATTAGCAAAGGTAGGTGAAATGTAGTGATTGAAAGTCTCTAAAGAGAAACAATTTGCTTCTAATTCAATATACCATTTCACAGGACATACCTTTACCAATCAAATGTGAACTCGAGTTACACATTACGTGCAAATAAACTATTTTTGGTTAGTAGACATTTTACAAGTATCCTTGTAGGTGAAGGATGTTCAAGTTAACAATAGAGCTAATTAAATATCAGTACTTACCTTACCCTGTAGAACTAGGGAAAAAACATTGAATCAGTTATAATAATAGCTATTTATGTAACCAGTTACGAAAAGATCGATTTTGTGTAACGAATTAATGTTTGTAGGGCGAGCGCAGCGAGGTCCTACAATTTGAATGAGTTACACAATAAGACATTTTCGAAACGTGTTGCATACATAATTTTTTCTAATTTTGACCAAAAAGCGGTAAAAACCATCTTTTAAAGTGATTTAACACAAATATTGACTTTCATAGCACCTTGTATAAACAGTGACAACGACTTGTTATGATGGATGTCGCCCATATGTTTCTACGGAAATGCATAAAAACAGGGAGTGATGAAATGAACTTTTCATAACTAGTTACATAAAGTAAAACGTTTTGTCACTCTAATCAGTTTTGAAAAGTGTCACTTTATATGCCAAAATTAGAAAAATGCCTTTTTATTAATATCATACACTATAAAAACACTTAAACCCTAATGGTGTGTTGAGAACACTACAAAAAACAGAAGGAGACAATAAAACTAGCAGTCACATAGGTCACTAAATCGCACCATTTTTGAGGGAAGTATTTGCCCACTTTTGTGGTCCCTGTATAGTAAAGCAACTTATCTTCAAAGATCTGGCAGGTTTCATTGCCCACTGTTTTCATCACTTTAAATCGTTTGAACTGTTAAGAAGAGGCTTGAGATAGGTGATTCGGTCGTCTTCATTAAATATTTGGATGCAAAACCAGTATTTTCTTAATAAACTTTACTCCAAAGTAAATAAGTTGGGTAGAGACATTGAATGAGGTTATAAATGCAACTTACCAGATTTTTTGGACTGTGGCTACTGATAAAGTATCTTTATCACGATTTATTTTTATTTTCTTTGCATTATGTGGGTACTAACTCAAAATTAGTACTAAATAAACTTGTTTTGAATGTTTTGATTAGAGAATGACGGACGGCGATTTGTTATGATTTCGAAAGGTTGGTAGCACGGCCGGATATGAATTTTTCTTAACGACCGCTTGGTGCGAGATTTAAAATTTCCCAATTTTAGAGCCGTTTTTCGTCTTAATGGTCAAATCTACGGTATTGTAAAAATTACAAGTTGATAGCCGAAAATGTGCTCAAAAACTTTTATCCAAAGCGTTTTTCCATTAAATGAACCGTACAGGCGCAAAAAAACAAAACCGTTTTTCCATGTTAATCTCCTATGTGGATTGAGGGTGCTCTTGGACACCTGCTATATCTGGTGGTTTTCTATTTAGTGGTCGTAATGCAGAGTATCATCATTTTGTTGAAATTTTTGCATGTTGTTGAATAATGAATAAATTATTTGTTTTTAGTTATTGGTATATGTTTTTTTTTTGTTTTTTTTTCACTAATTACCCAGTAAATGTAAAAATTTTATAACATTTTATATTCATCTAACCGTAATTATTTTAAAATAATCCAAGTCTCACAAAAAATTTGCTTTCACTTTGGAACATCGGAAACCTTACTATTTAGGTACAGGAACATGATATACCATTTCATTTTCATTTTAGCGGTGAATTTAGAAGCCTGAAAATTTAGCAATTTCTTGTGGCCACATTTTTCCGAAGCGTTACTATGTTGTATAGTTTTCGCGAAACAGTCGCGTGCTCTGCTTGTTGGAACACCCTATACTGTATTATACATTATTTAGGAGAATTTTTTCAAAAAACATTGGTTCGTTACAATGTAATTTGGCAAACAAAATTGCGGATAAATGTAAGGTCACTAGCATTTTAGACAAACAAGAAAGTTAATAATAAGCTAATGTTCTGGAATATTGCCCATTGACGCAAAATGATAATTTCAACGACTTTTTTATTAGGCTATTCCGAAAATTTCCGAAGGTTTGTTTATAAAAAGCTTGCAACTTGCAACTTAATGTTTAACTAAATAAATCCGGCTAGTCAATAGGTCGCTAGTTAAAAAATACATTTCCAGACGTTATCCATTGCATCCCAGTAAAGCGAAACTACCAAATCAACTGAATGGATAAACCGACAAAACGGCATTAACGATCTTTAGATTAACAATTCTGATACTACTGCGAGTACTGTTTTGACGACGGTGAGTATTTTTATGTTTTCTTTTTAATCTAATACTCTTTTTGAATTTGCTTAAAATATACCTTGATTTTATATAGCTTAAAGTTGATTTTTTATAATTTTCTTGTTACGCTCAATATCTAAACTATGGTATTATTAAAACAAAAACAAACATACTTAACCAAACCTATAAAGAAATTTTAAAATTATTAATCTGTGCTTTTCTAATTCCAATTTTTGTTCAATCTGAAAAATCCTTTTTTCTAATTTCAAATATATACAGTGTGTTACAAATCCAATGCATTAGCATTGCTATTTCAGAAGCTATTAATTGATAGATCTTTAGTTCAAGGGAATCAAAGTTATGCATTTATTGGTAAATAATTTGTTTGAATTTGTTGAAAAAATTAAAAAAAAAAAATATTACATAGGGAGATACGCAACAAAAGCCGAAAAAGTCTAATTTCGTTTTTCATTTTTTTACCGCTTTATATAATTAATAATTTTGAAAAAAATGGTACTTTCTGGAGGCATTTTTTTACGCTATTCAAGGAAGTAATTTTAGTTTTCAGTTCGACCTTTCGTTTTTTAGATACCATCATCAACTTTCATTTTTCAAATGCGGACATGGACTTTTTATTTTGTATTTTGACGTCCCAAAACTAATGATGTGCCACATTTGTCAACAAATTATACCTAGTGCATTAGGTAGGTAAAGTGCTTTATTGTGCAAGATGTCACAAATGTTTAGTCGTATTGACAAAGCGTTAAAAAACAATGAAATACTATAAAAGACACTAATAAAGGATACTTGTACAAATTAGAACTAACGAATTGTAAGAAATTAAATAGCTTAATTCAATTAAGTGCACTAAAAATAAACAAAGTACAAAATCGAGTCAAATATAAGCATGTATTTAAAATGTACTAACCTACTACTTAATCAAGTACCATTACTAAATACCAAATTAAAAAAACATGTTCATATACAGGGTGTCTCTAAAAGGTCTGTACAAAATCCTATGACATATTCCTGACATCCAAATGAGCTGATTTAAAGCAACTTACCTTAGTCCGAAATTGCTCCGCTTTCGAGATACAGGGTGGTAAAGTTAAAAAATAAAAATATATATTTTTTAAATTTATTGTACATTTTTTAGCATATTACTTTCAAATCTGGTAGATAGAGGTCTTTTTGAGATGCCAAACCCGAATTTGGACACTTACAATTTGAACAAATTTCAGGTGACAGTGTTTCGGTACAGTATCGAACACTAAAAACCGAAATAACTCGATAATAGATTTACATTAGTTCTTAACAGGAGTAGAGCTCGAATCAGATGAGAAAAGGCCACCGCATCATCAATGACGCAGTTTTTAAAACTATTTCTTTCTCCTTCTACAGTTGCCGTCGCATTAGATATAATCAGAGGCGTCCTATTAAAATATTCCCGAAAATAAATTGTTAAGCGGTCAAAAAGCCACTTGGCAACGTAGTACGGTTTTTACTTGGACACAATTAAAACAGATGCGGCAGCGGCCAGGGACAGATGGACCTTTTTATATGCTTTTACTAGCCGGCACTCTAAACGGTGTTGCCAAGTTTAAAAAAATGTAGTGGCGAACAGGGAGACTTAGGGGGTTAGGTTAGGTTCCGTTTTAGTCTGGTGTTTTGGTTGTATTGTTGATGGTCGCAGTTGAAGTTCACACAGTGTTATGAATGAAAAACGTTATTTTGTCATAATGTCTTCCAAAAAGGTTGGAAGGAAAGGTGTTATCATACACAGCCAAGGCCGTGAAATCGTCAGTAACGTCTTACAATTTATGAAGAAAGAAGCAGAAGGAGTTTCCATTCCTTTGAAAAACTTTTTGTCTTTTATTTTCTTTATTAAAAACGAAGAAAACGTTTCATTTTACTGATAAAATAATAGCACACCACTGACTGGCTGCAACAACTTGGAAAGTAACGAGAGCAGCAATATTTAAAGCGAGACGTACAGAGATCGTGACATCATCGTTTGATGACGCCTGTGGCCTTTTCTTAGCTGATTCGAGCTCTACCTTTTTTGCTTTAAAATGTTTAAAACCTCATTTTCTTAAAAAATAAATAAGAAAATTACACCAAGAAATAATGTACGGTCAGTTAAAACCATTAAAAGTATACTGTAAAGCGCCATCTAACGGCAGCAGTAAAAATGTGTCCAAATTCGGGTTTGGTATCTCACAAAACCCCTGAGTACCAGATTTGAAAGTAATACATTACAAAGTGTACATTATATTAACAAATCTGTATCTCGAAGACGGAGCAGTTCCGGACAAAGGTAAATTGCTTTAAATCGGCTTATTTTGATGTCAGAAATATGTCATAGGATTTTGTACAGACACCCTGTCTAATATTTAAAAACATAGTAGGCAAGTTTAAAAAATGTCATCAACTTTGTAAAGAGCTCTTCCTGCCAAGACCTTCGTAACCGAAGTTCGGAATATATGATTTAATAACAAGGTTCATTGCTCTTTTAACACTAAAAATAAATTTAAGATTATAAAATATTTATCAAAATTCTACCGCAAATACAAAAAACATGGGAGTATCTGAAAAATAGATAATTAACCAAAAACGTATTTTGTTTAAATGAATGAAATGTACCATAGCAAACTCTCTCATGTTTGAAAAAGCAATGAACCTAATTATTAAGGTATATCAAACTAAATTACCTTCTTATATGACAACATGTCAATTCCAAATGAACATACTGGGTATAATTTTTTGACAAGTATGGTACATTAGTAGTTTCGGCAGGGCTGTAGCTACTAAAAAAGTAATAGAAAGTCCAGATCCGTATTTGTCAAATTGAAGCTGATGATGGTATATAAAAAACGAATCGTCGGAACCGAAAACTAAAATTATTTTCTTGAATAGCGTAACAAAGAGCCTCCAGAATGTGCCATTGATTTTCCAAAATAATCGGTTTTTGTCGATGTCTCTCTTAACGTCTATTTACGGATGTTAAAAATGGTGAGGTTTTGTTTTTTTGTTTATCAATCCCAATCCTCTAACCGGTTTCGCGGTATTACGGTGAACATCAGAAAGGCTAAAGGCTAAAGGGCGTGATAACCAAGGAACAAAATTTTCATACCAGTATAGTCAACAAGATGCTAGACTCGCTAGCTGTTGTGCCACATCTGGTGCCCTCAACACTCAACTCTAAAAAAAAAATATATAAAAAAATTGATTAAAAAAAAATATAGAAAAGTAGGGAAAATATAGGGTTTTCAAAGAAGTAAAATGAAAAATAAGTTTTTTAAACAAAATTATTTAGCAATAAAATGCGCAACTTTGCATACATTTTACTAAAGCTCATTGAACTATAGTTTCTGAGATAGCAATGCAAATGCATCGAATTTGTAACACAAACAATGTTTCTTATGGTTATGTTAGTTATTTTTGGAAAATTATGATATTTTTCCGTAAACAATTAAAATCTTACTAGTAATAGAATCTAATAGCTAGATTAAAACTCCAAAAGTCAATGATCATCAGTTACGATTGCAATTATAAAACGTAGGAATGTAATAATTCCATGGATACTAAAACAATTCAATTATTTGATTGATATTGGAATTCATTTCTATCCTAGGTTAGTGTTTAACACTTAAAATGCTATATTCTGAGGCAGAAAAAATAATTTGATCAGTTTTTATTAAAAAAAAAAACGTTAATTGGTGAACTCATACGCTTCTGAGAGAGCATTTAAAATAAAACAAGAAGATACCTACCTACTCTGATGTAAAGGAGGAGGAAGGGGTGCCACAGAGATGAATATTGAAACGAGTTGTGTACCTGCTGTAGAGAATTTTTCAAATTCGAAGGTTTTACAGGGTATCTGCAAAACGAGCAAAAATTTAGCGATGCCGCAAACCTGTGCTCGATTTTTGTGAATCGAACAATGATGCAGTCGTACCTACACAGTGTACACAGTGATTTTAAAAATATGTCAATTTGCAATTCCCCTCGTATTTTCTTTATTATTAGAGACGCAGAAAAGCCACAAATGGCTTTCCATAGATAATTTAATCTTAAACTAGTTTTAATGATGTGAACCAAACATACATTTTCCTAATAGAACACCCTATATATTTTTGCAGATTTGGAATAAGCAAAAATATGTAACACTATAGAGCTAAATTGAAAAACAACGTAGAAATCGGTAATTTTAATTTGTTGGTGTAATTGGCCGTTCTTAAGATGGGAAGTGTTATACAGGGCGTTTTACGATAAATAAGTCATATTTTAGGGTTTGATTATAAATAATAATAAAAATAACTCTAGTGTGGTACTCCAGAATCAACTAAAACACCCAACGAACACTAGTAAACCAATCCCCTATACTCATATAACATATTCCTGTATGTTCTCCGCTAGCCGCGTATTTACTAATGGCACCTAATGGTTTTATGATTTTCTACTAATGGCTATTGATTATTCTTATAGCAAACTCATGCAGCTCCCACATCTAGTTTGCTATACCTATAAACCATTGTCCAAATACCTATGTGTCGTTATTGATAAATAAATCAAAATATATTTATTTCTTCAAAACGGCTGCAGATGTTTTCATAATAATAATACTAATAATAATAATAATAAGCATTTATTTCCAACAGGTAATAGGACCCACTTACAGGAAATGAACAATACATTAAAAAAATAAACAAAGTACAGGGCGGGCAAATTTCGATGTTTCTATAGGAGATCTCGAAAACTATAAGAGATAGAAGAAAACTGATATCCAAGTCTCGATATATTTTTTTGAGATATGTTTAGAGCTGTATTCAAACTTTTTAAAGGAAAATTAGTTTTTGAGTTAAGTGCAAAAAAAGGATTTTTGTTCATTTAAAAATACTATTTTAATTTCGTTATTTTGGATTGTAGCTAAATATAACTGTTACATTATTAGGACACTTTTTCGCATAGATTCCAGTGACGTAGATGAATTTTTTATAAACTCATTGTTTTTTGAGCTATCACATAAAGTTGTATTTTTTTAAATAGAAGCTTTTTCTTACATGATTAAATAGCTATTTATGTAACCAGTTACGAAAAGATCGATTTTGTGTAACGAATGAATGTTTGTAGGGCGAGCGCAGCGAGGTCCTACAATTTGAATGAGTTACACAATAAGACATTTTCGAAACGTGTTGCATACATAGTTTTTTCTAATTTTGACCAAAAAGCGGTAAAAACCATCTTTTAAAGTGATTTAACACAAATATTCACTTTCATAGCACCTTGTATAAACAGTGACAATGACA
Source organism: Ips typographus (assembly GCF_016097725.1). Lineage (NCBI taxonomy): Eukaryota > Metazoa > Arthropoda > Insecta > Coleoptera > Curculionidae > Ips > Ips typographus. The sequence goes on along the minus strand of NC_138426.1, from coordinate 6,286,082 downwards.
TGTTTTGGTGGATGTCGCCCATATGTTTCTACGGAAATGCATAAAAACATGGAGTGATGAAATGAACTTTTCATAACTAGTTACATAAAGTAAAACGTTTTGTCACTCTAATCAGTTTTGAAAAGTGTCACTTTATATGCCAAAATTAGAAAAAAGACATTTTTTTTCTCTTTAAAATGAGCTATAACCAGTAGCGTTTCATATTGAAAAAACTGCTTAATTTTAGAAAAACAACAAAGCAATATAAAAAATAAAATACATCATTCTTGATTTGTAAAACACTGTCAATGTCAAAAAAACTTAAGGCTAGGAAATGTAACGACTTAATTCTAGGGAATACAAACAAGAACTCTTAAATTATTTTTTTTTAAATAACCGTATACTTAAACTTAAAGTAAATACTCAAATTGTAGTCCATTATTTGTCTGACATAAATTAGAACGCTTGCCAACACTTTAAATTGCGTTATATACAGGGTGTCCCATAACTATATGACAATCTCTCGGGAGCATACAGGGGAGGTCAAAATATATCGATTTGTTCATATAAAAATGTTTCCTAAAGTCACTCCTAAGGGAGATATCGAGCCTTAAAGAACTGCCTTCCAATTAACGTTTTTGGCCGTAACTTTTGAACTATTTTGTATATTGTAATGATTTTTGGGTTTAATGTTTTATCGAACGAGATATTCTATTTTGACATCAAAACCAGGTATCTCGTCTTAGTAGAAAGACAGGAACTAACTGGTACCTAAGACACAATTTTCTTAAACTTTGACAGCTGTCATTATTTTCAGCTGCAAACGCCATTAATGGACACTCTTGACATTTTTATCGAAAAATTGTTTCTCTTAAATTTAATCCATCCATAATACCACAGCTCTGGTATTATGGGCTGGAGCACCATCTTGTTGAAAGAACAAATTACTACTACTACAAAGTAATGGTGTGATCAACATATTCAAAAATATGTTGTTGTAGAATGTCTAAATATTTTTGGCCATTGAGATTTCTTTGAAATGTGATATGCTAAAACGCGGTTATCATGTAAAGCACACCAAACATGAAATCGAAATCGCCCTTGATTTCGGACATAGACTGCCTGATGTAGATTTTCATCGGACCAATAATGAGCATTATGCCTATTAAAAATTCCGGCACTGGTGATAAAACTTTCATCTGTTCAAATTATATTTCGCGAAAAGTTTGGATTTTGACGAACTTTCTGAGAAAACCACTGGCAGAACTCTAATCTTCTTTGAGAATCTGTTGCCGAATTTCGAGCACATTCCGAAAATAGTTAACTATACCGGGTGATCCATTAGAAAAATCACCATTATTGGCTGTAGCTCTTCTATTTGAAGGTTAAGAATATTTTAGTACTAATTGTTTGCTTCAACGTTTTAAACTACATCAAATGGCTATCTCAGTTTCTTTAATTACATACAGAGAAGCCCAAAAAGTGGGGTTGGTCAGTCCCCAGTGAAAGACCCTGTACCACCCATTTGTTGGTTCTTTAAATATGGATTTGTTGGTAACTGGACTCTGGACTCAATAAAAGTTGCGAAATTGTCTGGCTTTAATAAGCTAGCAGATTGGCTTTATTCCCCAGTTTCTTTCAAATAGTATGGTATGGTCGGAGTTTTCTACATTAAATTGAGAGGGCTACTAACTAGAGTGACCCTTATTATTGAGTAAATAGTGTCATTTGTTAATGTTTTACCAAAGTCTTACAATATAGGAGTACATTATTGTATTAATATGCCTGTCGCTGTAATTGATTTCGGTTACTTTCAATTTGAGGTTAGATTTTAATCGCAGATAATAGATGAAATATTAGGGAGGTGTGATAGCGCTACAGCAAATTCGACTGCTAAAGACATTATAATCATTCAATTCTTAAAGTAATAATATCATTCAAATTGCTAAACAAATAGTCGGAATCGGACTAAATACAGCTTGCTGAGTGAATACAGATTATCCAAATGAATGGAAATAAATTAGAAATAATCCAACAACAAAATTAATTTTGTCGACGGTTTTGGTATTTGGCGTTTTGGCAACAGCGCGCTGAAATGTTTACCTACTTGATATTTTTTTCATTTTTTGTCTTTGTCCCACCTTTGGAATTCTCTATGTTTCTGTGTTCGTTATACGGTTTTACTATGGTCGGATTTGGATTTACCACACCTGTATAGGTTTTAAAATAAGTAGCATGCTTCCTGCTTACAGGCAGGTTGTTGCACGTCGCATGCTATTTTTGTGTGAAAGCCCACTCATTGCCGGCTTTGGGCTACAAATTGACATTATTACTACTTATTACATTATATGTTTTAAATCTGAAATACAAATTACTGTTATTATTTCTGATAGTAGTATTATTATTATTATACACTTCTCGACCTCTTCAATTCCTTATTAGACTAGTCCTCACATTAAAGTTTTGGACAACATGACTCTACTAACGTAATTTTTACCCACAGACTGCGGGATACACACATCTTTACCGGGTCATTCCATTTCACAAAGAAGCAGCTTCATTGAACCACCAATACCAGACTGCCACAGGTTCCAACTTACACACATGAGTCGTTGAATCCAATCTATTAGACCTAAAACAAGCTGAGTTTGGATATAGATTTATAAAAAATATATGTTTTTGAGGAACAAACAACTTGAGATCCAAAAATGCAACCTGGACAGTTGAATAAGGCGGGCGCTCATTCGTTCTCATTAGAATCATTTCTAGACCCTGACTCTAGAACTTACCAAACAGAAAAAGTAAAAGTTAAAATCAATGGCAAAGTAGTTGAGAAAACACTTAAGGAGGTGTACGAATACATTGAAAACGAATATAGTAATACGATTAACCCCAACAAACAGAAGTTTTTAACTGATCATCAAAAGCTTATAAATAATGAATATGTTTTATTAGGATACCATGGTACAAATGAGATAGCGGCATTATCTATTATGTTAAATAGCCTCCAGCCCTCTACGAATTTTAAACCATCACAATCCCATTGGCATGGTGTTTATGCAGCAGATAACCTTAAACTGGCTCTAGGGTATGCCGTGTCTCCAAATTATAAGGAGTACGACCATACGCGGATACTAGCAGTATATGCTAAAAAGAAAGACATTAAGGATATTGGTATAACTGCTGCCTTTATGTCAGACATATTTGATGCTGATAAAAAAGGTTTTAAATTAAATCAAAAAGCATCCAGTACAATTATTAGTGGCAAAGATTCAGGCTTTGACGTAAATGAGCTCATAATTAAAAAAGATATAGAACTTAAAACTGCTATCCTTCCCATTATAACTAAAGATGACTTTGAAGCTGTAGCTAATTTCTTCAAGTTACAAGAATTTGCTCAGAAGATTATAACGAACGCAAACAGTATACCTTTTATAAACGATATTGCTAATATAGAACATCCTGAGCTTGCAGATCTTTCACAAGAGAACAAACAAACCGTACAAGACATTCTTAAACTTAATAAACTTGTCAGTAAACTTGATGGTTTACTTCGGCCCAAAACAAAAAATACTATAGAAATTCAAAATACTATCAAAGAGATTAAAAATATTTTTATGCCAGAAAATCGGCAAAGTGTGCTTTCTGATCTTGATTTAAACGAAATTAGAGATTACTTTTCTCGACAAAATAATCTCTTTATTGCTGTAAACGATTTCAGACTTATTAAAGACACCCTCAAACTCAAAAATCTTCCTGACAATGCTTTAAGAAATGCAAGAGCACTTCTTAAACTACCAAACCTTTCTAATAATGCATTTAAACGTATACAAATAAATTTAGTGCATCAAGAAGATTTGATGGAAGCTATAGAATATTTAAAACTTATTAGAAAATTTGCAGATAAAAACAATTTGAAAACTCCTCTTTTGTCTGACGATGAAGCAGCAAATTTACGGAATATAAATAAAGAAGAGATTTTTAAATTCCCAAAAGATGTTTTAATAGATGAATTAACTGAAATAAACAATTTTGCAGGCAAACAAGATTTTGCTAATAAGAGTGCTGTTGATGATCTCGCAAAAGTCCTTGCCTTAAAGGATGTTAGTAAGGATGATGTTAAATCTGTAATTGGTTATTTTTTGGTGAACGAAAATAATGTTTTGAGTGCTGTTGAAGACTTTAAAGTTATACAAGATATCATTACATTAAAACATCTTCCTGATAATGCTTTAGTAAAAGCAAGAGAACTGCTGAAAATTCCGCGTCTATCGGAAATTGGATTTAAAAAAGGTATAAAAGATTATTTTTTAGCACAACACAATTTATTTGACTCTGTAAAAATTCTTAAGGTTCTTAGGGACGATAAAGAAAATTCCCCTCCTGTCGATAAACTGAAAAACCTTCTGTCATTGAGCTCCCAGGCTAATTTCGATAAAATTTTAAATTCTGTCTTTCCTGAAATAAAAAACACTATTTCCAATAACTTTAAAATACCTTTAGAACATCCACTTTTAAACTCTAAGCTTGATAAGGCAGGTGAAAGTGGAAGCGCTACGATATCATACTACACTCCTGCCAGACAAACACGTTCTTCGGAGCCTAAACCAAAACATAAGGTAACAAATTTGCAAGATGGTCAAATTAAAAAAGATGCACGAGGTAGAGATCAATTCGATTCACGTAATCAGTTATCTTATGTAAAATCCTCAGCAAGTACAAGCTACTTACGTTTCTGGCCTGTCACTATTGCAAAGAAAGCTACCACAGCATTCTCATCGTTTTTATCTATTGGATGGCTATATAAAATGTATTCCTATGAACCTGTATACCCAGATCGCTTAACACAAAGTGAGGAATGGGTTGAAGGTAGGTTTTCCATATTGGAAGTGGGCGATCAAGGACTTAAGACTGCTAATATAAATGGTCTTTTGAACTTAGCCTTATTATTGGTACGAAAATTTACAGGATATACTCCAAAAGCTTCTCGAGTACTATCAAATCAACATGAAATAAATATAAAATTTGACATACAGTCAACTGCGCTAGTAAATGAATTTCTAGATACTGTGTTGAAGCATGCTAAAAGTTGTGGAATTGCATCATGCATATCTGATATTTTTGAAGATAGTGATTATTATTTTAATTCTATACAACTGGTGCGGCAAAAACTAGCTGCAGGCAAATTAAAGGAAATTCCACAATTACTGTATTTGAATCTTGTCCAGAATAAAAATATGAAAGAAAAATTACAAAAATCAGCTCAGGCACATGCTAATAAATTATTAACTATTTTAGCAAAAGATGTACCTAATTTACAACAGAAATTCCTTAAATATCAGCCAAATTGGTTAGTTGACGCAGAATGTCCAGGAAGAACCATGTCTACTTATGCTTGGAATAAAGCTAATATTTTAAATCAAGAAGTTTCAGTTAGGCAACAACAAGAATTAGTTGGTCAACAATGTCAAGTTTTAATGACTGATGTGACTAATACAGAAATGAATACTACTATATCTCAAAAAAGTAATGCATATTTGATGTGAAACTATTTAAACATTATTCGGATATTAGTTTACTTGTGTGCTAATTCCTAATTGCTCACAGTGCAGATACTAGTATAGCTACAGTTTTAAGTCAGTTGTTGCTACAAGTAAAACTCATATTTTTTAATATTTTCAGAACGTGAAAATATTGAACCGTCAAAATATTTGCATGTGTAACCTGTCTAGCCAGATATTTGGCTTAATAATTGTACTAGTAGATGATTTGCTCTTTTAAAATTTCGTCTAATGATCTTTTTGTGTTTGACGTTACAGTGACTTGTATAAGTTGCTATTTTAGTGTTAATTGTAATATGTTATACCTTTATTCAATTTTTAGCTTTAATTTGTGGTTTGTCGTTGAAATAAATATATGATTTGAGTGTAATTTGTATTCATTATACCCCTCGATCAGGTATCCAGACCCAATTACTTCCAAGTAAGCGCGTAATGTTGGTCAATCAGGATAAAAAAAAGGCGAAAACACCCCATGACGTAAATATTTCATACTGATCGTAATATGCTCTATTACGTAGTCGATTTCAGTCCGGGAAATGATTCATTATGTTACATCGAGGTCTTTTAACTAAATGAAAAGGCCAGAGAATAACCACTTTAACAACTTATATTTAACATCAAATACAAAACGTGCTTGGCAGCTTTAAAAACAGAACAAAAACCAAAACAAAAACAGGAATCAAGTATTCCCAACCTTTTACACCTAATTCAACCTTGACAGTTAACACACTGTTTTGACATAGACATGACAACTGACCGATCTTATACGTAAACTCCTGTGGCGACACTGTCAGCAGTGTCAGCCGGCAAGAAGCAAAAAGAAGAATAGGACGCAAGGACCTGACTTCAGGGCGATGACGAGACACTTTAACTCAGGATTACAACACAAGATGGACGATTCTTGCTCAATGCTTACGTTTTTCGATCTCAATCATTTTCTAGTTAGTTCCTACAAAAATCTGTTATATTTGATTCTATATTGAATTCGAAGGGATTCAATAAAGTGGAGTGTTAAGTTGGTGAAGATTATTATTTTCCTTCTCCTTCTATGACACCCTTCATTGGTGACCCCGACACAAAAGAATCTACAAGCCAGAGTCAGACTTACTTTTTGGACGTTCTAGAACGCTGAACCATTCGAAAACTCACAACTCTCGCACCACAATGGCTACGGAACAACAAGGTACTTCATCATCTCTATCACCTTCAGTTGCAGCACCAGCTCCTACCCACATGGTAGAGAGAGTATCCTTAAAAGTACCACCTTTTTGGCCAAACGAACCGGCACTATGGTTTGCTCAGTTAGACAGTCAGTTTGCTATTAGTGGTATTGTGAATGACAACACCAAATATAATATTGTTGTGGCTAACCTAGACTTTAACCAAGTCCAACTCGTGCGTGACTTAATAGCACAACCTCCTACTGCCAATCAATATGGAACTATTAAGCAGGAACTCATACAGAGACTATCCGCTTCTCAACACCAAAAAATCCACCAGCTTCTTCAACAGGAAGAAATGGGTGATCGAAAGCCATCCGAGTACCTCAGGAAGCTGCAGAGTTTAGCACCAACTTCCCTTCCAGAGGACTTTCTCAGAACATTATGGACTGGAAGACTTCCCCAGCAGATTCAGACAATTCTAACCACTCAGGAAGGTATGTCACTAGACAACTTAGCCAAATTAGCTGACAAAATTCATGAGGTATGTACACCATCTTTAGCTTGTACAGTTTCTAGTGTAGATTCTGATATACACAAACAATTGGCTGAAATTGTTAAGCGTCTGGACAGATTGGAGACCAAAAGTTGTTGTCATAGACAACCACGCTCCAGATCTAGGACATCAGAGAGAACGACAACCAACAGGGCCTCGAACCAAAGTACTCTTTGCTATTATCATTCCAGATTCGGTGATAAAGCAAAAAAATGTAATAGCCCATGTTCTTTCACTATCTCGGAAAACTCAAGGGGGGAGAACCAGTAGCGGCGGGTTTTCTACCCTCCTCAAACCCGCGCCGCTTATTTGTGACTGACAATTCATCAAAAATTCGTTTTTTAGTGGACACCGGCGCCGAGGTTTCCATTTTTCCATACACTTTGCTTAAAGAAAGGCGTCCTCGCTCCAATTACCAGCTTTTGGCAGCCAACAACTCAGAAATTTCGACCTACGGACAGCGTACTTTCACCTTGGACTTTGGACTTCGCAGAAGCTTTCGTTGGACATTTCTTGTGGCCGATGTTTCACATCCAATTTTGGGAATCGACTTTTTATCTTTTTACAACATTATTGTAGATAGCAGAAAGCTCGCAATCTTTGACAGGACAACTGGCCTATCAACCATTGGAAATAATGCCAATTCTTACGGTCCTTTCATTCAAACTATGATTGTCCTTACAGAGTACCACAAACTTCTCAAAAATTTTCCATCACTTACCCAGCCACGCAACCAACACTCCAAAGCCAAACACAACACTGTTCATACCATTATAACTACCCCTGGCCCACCTGCATCAGCTCGCCCTAGACGTTTGGCACCTGACAGACTTGTCATCGCCAAAGAGGAGTTTCAATCCATGTTGGAACAAGGAATCATCCGCCCATCAAAAAGTAGCTGGTCCTCACCTTTGCATCTTGTTCCCAAAAAGGACACTTCTTGGAGACCGTGTGGAGACTATCGAGCTCTTAATGCTCGTACCGTTCACGATTCTTATCCGATCCCCAACATCAAGGACTTTACTCATGGATTGGCCAACAAGAAACTATTTTCCACCCTGGATTTGGTTCGCGCTTACAATCAAATACCGATTGCTGCTGATGATATACATAAGACTGCAGTGACAACACCGTTTGGTCTGTACGAATTTGTGTACATGTCCTTCGGGCTCAGAAACGCTGCTCAAACATTTCAGAGGTTTATGGATGAAATTTTCCGTGACTTGGATTTCTGTTTTGTCTACATTGACGACATCCTTGTTGCCTCTGAGTCAGCCGATCAACATTTAGAACATTTACGTATGGTATTCGAACGTTTATGCCAATATGGAATTTTAATAAATTCGTCAAAATGTGTTTTTGGCCAAAATAAAGTTCTTTTCTTAGGTCATGAAGTTTCGGCAGAGGGCATCAAACCAACAGACGAGAAGTTTTCTGCTATACGGAATTTTACCAAGCCCAACAACACTCAGCAACTTCGACGGTTTCTTGGGATGTTAAATTTCTACCGTTCATTCATTCCCAAGGCTGCTGAGCTTCAAGCACCATTACATGACTTACTTAAAGGTAAGCAAAAAAAACAGCAACCAATAACTTGGACTGATGTTGCAGTGAAGGCATTTGAGAGCTGTAAGGAAATCCTCGCTGAAGCCACCTTTTTGTCACATCCCTTACCTTCTGCTCAACTCATTCTGTCTACAGATGCGTCGGATTTTGCTGTAGGAGCCTCCTTACAACAAAAGAACAATGATCAACTTCAACCATTGGCTTTTTTCTCTCAGAAGTTAAATACTGCTCAGGCTAAGTATAGTGCTTATGACAGAGAACTGTTCGCCATTTATGCTGCTATTAAACACTTTCGATTCATGTTAGAAGGCCGCAGATTTACTGTTTTTACTGACCACAAACCAATCACTTTTGCTTTCTATCAAAAAAGTGACAAGTGCACTCCTAGACAGTTTCGATATTTAGATTTCATTGCACAATTTACCACTGACATTCGCCATGTTCAAGGTTCAGACAACATAGTAGCAGACTACCTTTCCAGACCTGAAATCTCGAGTATTGAAGATATTCAGATTAATTACCAAGCAATAGCTGCAGATCAGACTGACGACGCAGAACTAAACCAGCTGCTTACTGACTCCAGTTTAAATCTTCAACAGATTCAAATCCCAGGCACTGATGTTCAACTTTACTGTGATGTTTTTGAAAATAAATTTCGTCCTTATATCCCAGAAAAACATCGACTTAGTATTTTCAGAAAGCTTCATGGAATTTCTCACCCCGGTGTTAAGGCAACCATCAAGCTTCTGACCAGTCGTTTCGTATGGAGAAACATCAAGAAAGAAGTAGCCCTTTGGAGTAGGCAATGCCTCAACTGTCAACGCTCCAAAATCAACCGACATACTAAGACAGCTCACCAGAAAATTTCTATGCCTGACTACAGATTTGACCATGTCCACATCGACATAGTTGGACCATTGCCATCGTCCAGTGATTTTCGTTATGTGTTAACAATGATGGATCGTTTCACTAGATGGCCCGAAGCAGTTCCAATTAAAGACATGTCAGCAACCACCATTGCATCCACCTTTATTTCTACTTGGATATCGCGTTTTGGTGTACCCAGCAAGATTACTTCGGATAGAGGGAGACAATTTGAATCAAGCTTGTTCAAAGAACTTTCCAGATTCTTGGGTATTCTGCACATCAAAACAACATCATATCATCCTCAAGCAAATGGTTTTATTGAACGTTTTCATAGGACCCTTAAAGCAAGCCTCATTGCAGCCAAGTCGGATCGTTGGACTGAAGTTTTACCAATAACCTTATTGGGTCTTCGAAACATTTTCAAAGAGGACATTGATTGTTCACCAGCTGAGCTTGTTTATGGAACCACTCTTAAACTACCAGGAGAATTTCTAAATTCATCCACTGAACCAGCCAACGAAAATGAGTTGGTCAGCAAACTCAGAGCAACAATGTTAGAACTTCAACCTAGACCAGCATCTGATCATAGCAAGATTAAAACTTTTATCTCCAAGGACCTTTCAAGTTGTTCCCATGTTTTTGTGCGAAATAATGCAGTAAAACCACCTTTGACAGCGCCTTACTCTGGACCCCATCGTGTTATCTCCAGAAGTGACAAGTTCTTCAAGATTGACCTTGGCAATCGTAGTGACAACATCACAATAGACCGCCTAAAGCCCGCCTATCTGCCAGATGATTTCCAGATCCAGTCCGAACATTCGTATGCGCGCCTTGAAGAAGTTCGAAAATCTCCCGCAACGTTGCCAGCTAAGACAAGGAAAACAGTTCGTTTCGCGACTTTGTCGCTGGACGGGGGGTACTGTGGCGACACTGTCAGCAGTGTCAGCCGGCAAGAAGCAAAAAGAAGAATAGGACGCAAGGACCTGACTTCAGGGCGATGACGAGACACTTTAACTCAGGATTACAACACAAGATGGACGATTCTTGCTCAATGCTTACGTTTTTCGATCTCAATCATTTTCTAGTTAGTTCCTACAAAAATCTGTTATATTTGATTCTACATTGAATTCGAAGGGATTCAATAAAGTGGAGTGTTAAGTTGGTGAAGATTATTATTTTCCTTCTCCTTCTATGACACCCTTCACTCCTTATGTATAATCTATCGATATTTTGCCCCTTTCTATTTGTGACGTGACAGAACTGATAGACACTTGCAAACGTCAGTTGTCAAAAAAATAATAATATACACCGTGTGTGCGGGAACACATGTAAAAAGTTACGAAAGCATAAAATTTTAATTAAATTTGTTTAAAACGCATACAAACTACTATTATTAATACGAATACAGTCTACTCTAATTAGATCTTCGATAAGATCCCACATTTTTGGTCCTTACGAGCGAATATTCGAAAATACGTAAAGGTCATTGGCCCCAGAGTGCCCCAGAAGGAAAATTGCCTGCTGGATACATACATTCCTCATCTACAATCCTACATTTGGACTTTCTTCAAGTATAAGGACGTAGTACTCGTAGTACTAGGAGAAGAAGCGGAATCCAAAGCAAAATACAAGTAAGGTCGTATCCTTAAACTTAAACTTGCCCTAAATTAATCACCAAACACCGTTAATCAATCCATGCATGCCCATCATATTGTCCAAAGCCTCTACTAGAATGAAGTGTACCAGAAAACTAGTTCTTTCAATTATTAAAACTTGTCAATATAAATTAAAAAAGAAAAACAAACAAACATAATGGATTCTCAAACACAAGACTTAGCAGGTTAGCACTTAGGCGAGGTCAGTTAAAGGCTACTTTAACAAGGTTTTGTTCATATGTCAATGGTCACAATCCAGACATTATGAGTTTAAAAATACGAATCAGTAAGCTTGAAGCAACTTGGGCAGAGTTTGAGGAGCTTCAATCGAGGTTAGAAATATTAGATGAAAGCCAAGAAAGTGAGAGGCAATTCTTTGAAGAGGATTACTTCAGTGCAGTAGCACAAGCATCAAAATTAATAGAATCACATGATCAAAACAGCACAGTCAATATAAATAATTCTACTCCTTCTAGTTTGTGTCAGCAGCATGCTATGTTTCCAGCTAATCAAGCAAGTAATAACACAACTAAGCTCCAGGCTATTTCACTACCTAAATTTAGTGGCTCTATAGATAAATGGTTACAATTTTTTGAAATATTCCAAGCATTGGTGCATAACAATGCAGAATTAGCAACCATTCAGAAATTTTATTATTTGCAGTCTTGTCTGTCAGGTGAAGCCATGCAAATCTTACAGTCTTTAGAAATTTGTGAAGCCAACTATGAAAAGGCAATTTTGTTATTAAAAGAGCGTTATGAAAATAAGAGATTATTAATAAATAATCACGTTCGAAATTTATTTGATATTACACGAATCGTAAACGAATCACATCAAGCTTTTCGAAAAGACTAATTGATCACTTAATGTGTAATCTAAGAGCCTTAGCAAGTTTAAATCAACCTGTTGATCAGTGGGACACCTTATTAATATTTCTGGTACTTCAAAAATTAGATAATAATACGAAAAGAGAATGGGAACAGTCTAACAAAGTAGAATCTCCTAAATTTGATGATTTTTTAACATTTTTAAAAAATAAATGTCAAGTGTTGGAAACTATAAGTAATAGCTACAACTTAGATAGGCAAAACAAAGTTCCCAATAAAGTTTTGGCTCATTTGGAGTTAAATGACTCTAAAGAGTTATCTTTAAAAAGTGAGACCAGGCGTAACCCTCAATCAAACACACAAAGGTGTTCTTTTTGTCGTGAAATAAATCACTTTACCTATAAGTGTTCAAAGCTATTAGCCCTTTCATTTCGAGAAAGATATCAACAATTAAGGAAAATTGGTATTTGCACGAACTGCCTTAAATATGACCACAACTCAGAAGTATGTACTGGAAGAGGTTGTAGGTTATGCAATAAAAAACTCAGAACAATTCAGTTTTACATGATCCAAATTTTAGATCAAATAATTCTAGTTCATTTGTACAAACCACATCACAGTCAAGGTCATTTACAGGCAACAATAATAATTGTAATGTAACGGTAACAAATTCTGATGCTGAAATGACATCTTCAATAATCAATCAACCTGAAGGTGGTTATGACTTGTCTGTAACTGAGTTGTCAAATGTTGCTGCTTGTAGTCATCAATTAGTACCAAAGGTAAATTTAACACAAAGTCCTAAATCACAAGTACTGTTAGCCACAGTAGTTGTAGATGTTCTAAGTTCAAATCATGTTTGGGTTCAATGTAGAGCATTATTGGATGCAGCAAGCCAATCCAACTTTTGTTCTAAAGAACTAGTGGAGCGTTTAGGCTTAAAGAGTGACAAGGTAAACATTCCAGTCTTAGGAATAAATAAATCTGCTTCGAACATAGTAGCAAGAACCTACAGTACAATTAAATCACAAAATGGTCATTTTCATTCAAAAATAATTTTTTTAGTAGTTGATCAAATAACTGCAGACTTGCCTCAAATAACATTTGATCAGTCCTGTTTAAATATTCCAGCAAATATTGAATTGGCAGATCCATGGTATAATGAGTCAGGACCTGTTGATATTTTAATAGGAGCTGAAATATTTTATCGCACTCTTAGTTCAGGGAAATTGCTGCTAGGTCCAAATTTACCGATATTACAAAATACTAATTTTGGCTGGGTGTTAGCTGGTCCAATTAGCGTTCAACCCAATAATCATATGAAAAATTTACAATGTTCCACTTCTTGTTTTTTGACGGTTAATGAGTTCTCCGATAAAGAAATAAATGACGTAATAAATCAGTTTTGGAAAATTGAAAATGTAGACAACTCTTTAGATAAATTAACTAATGAAGAATAAGATTGCGAACTCCATTTCAGAAAAAACGTGGAAACTGATCCTGCCGGTAGATTTATTGTAAAGTTACCACTAAAAGAAAATTATACCGACCTAGGAGAGTCATACTCAATTGCGAAAAATTGTCTTATGTCACTAGAGCGTAGGTTAGAACGAAATCCCGACTTAAAATGAAAATATACCGAGTTCCTAAACGAGTATGAGTCTCTAGGACATATGTCGCGTATAGATCCCCACTCTACAAATTCTGACGGTCCAATTGTTTATTTAAGTCATCATTCCGTATTGCGCGAATCGAGTACGACGACAAAACTCAGAGTAGTTTTTAACGCTAGTTTAAAAACATCGACCGGTTTAAGCTTAAACGACGTCTTAAAAGTAGGTCCGAAAGTTCAGCCCGATATCATCGACATAGTTTTACGTAGGAGAACTTACCCAATTTTAGTTATAGCGGATATAGAGAAAATGTACCGGATGATTTTAGTACATAAATAACAACGGGATTTTCAAAGAATTCTTTGGCGTGATAATCAAACGAACGAAATTATACATTTTCAACTTAACACCATTACATATGGTACAGCAAGTGCTTCGTTTTTGGCCACTCGTATTATACATGAAATTGGCCAAAGAGTGAAGGAATGTAATCCCGAAGTAAGCCAAATTATTAATAATTGTTTTTATATGGATGATTTAATTTTCGGCCATAGCGACACAAATCATTTAACGGGCTTAAAAGACGAAATAGACTCTGTTCTACAACGTTCTGGATTTAAACTCAGAAAATGGCTGTCAAATGATCATAAATTCAATGAAAACGCGTCCAATGTTACTCAAGAATCTTTTTGTTTTCGAGGAGAAAATGAAACTAAAGCTCTGGGAACTGTCTGGAACCCAGTAAGTGATACGATCGGCTATGCATTTACTGTAAATTTAAATACAAATAAAATAACTAAGCGAACCTTATTATCGAGTATCGGTCAACTCTATGATATATTGGGATTATCAGCCCAGTAATAGTGCAAGCAAAGTTAATTCTGCAAGAAGTTTGGAAACTTCAATTAGATTGGGATACTGACGTTCCAGAGACCATTGCTTCAAAGTGGAGAGACTTTGCGGAAAAATTGGAAGCCGTAAATAATATACGAATTCCCCGCTGCATAGGGCGTTATAATAGTTATTTACATTACTAGTGGGGTATGAGCATTTTTATAGTCACGAGTGGGAGAGTTGCCACGACGAGGTCGTAGACCGAGTTGTGGTGATCACACGAGTACGTTAATTTGCCATACCCCACGGGTGATGTACAACATTTTATCTACGACCATCAGAAGCAGCGTAAAGTAAGAAAAAAATTCATATTTTGTGCAATGTGAACTATTTAGGAACGTCTCGTATATGCTTGCTACGGGTAGTTATTTGTTACCCTTAAATCTTGTCATCTACGCTGTACTGTTTTGGTGTTGTTGCTATGGTGGCCATTTGTTTCCACATATCACTTAAGCGACAATTTAACAGTGTCAGTCACAAATTTTTAAAAGTGCATTTCGTTATGAACATGTCTGAAGAACTTCCGTCAGATATTGAAGAAGCTGCCGCAAACGTGGTATCTGGCTTGTTGCCTGCCAAGTCAAAGGAGAAATATGAAAAAATGTATCAACGTTTTGTCACCTGGTGCGAGACCAAGAACATGAAGAGTCCCTTTCAAGAAAAAGTGTTACTCGTGTACTTTGAAACCTTGGCATCAACCTATAGTTCATCCAGCCTTTTTTTTTTTTTTTTGTGTAAATTCGATCCAAGAACTTTCTAATTCAGGAATTCATTTCACTTTTAATATTCATAAAAAGTAAAATATAGTTATTATTTAAGATAGGTCTGTTCATGGTTTTATCAAAGTTATGTTTAAATTCAATAAACAATTACAGCACAAATTTTCATTTAAAGTTGTTTTATCGCACTAGTGCGATAAAATCGATTATTATCGCACTAGTGCGGTAAAATCGCTCATTACGTAACTCAAAATGAGCTATGTAATGAATGATTACCATGCTAGGAGTAGATAAAATATCTTTTTTGTATGGTTTTTGCGATGCGTCGGAATTTGCGTACGGAGCGTGTATTTACTACGTATCAAAAAATGTTGAAGATGAAGAAAGCTTCGTGTCAAATTTGTGGTGTGCTAAATCCCGTTTGGCCCCATTAAGTTCAGTCTCATTACCGCGCTTGGAATTATGCGGAGCGCTTTTATTATCGCAATTGATACAACGAGTAATTTTATCTAAAGATCTTTCATCCGCTGAGATAGTGTTGTTCTGTGATTCCACCATTGTGTTGGACTGGTTAAGTTCCGACCCAAGTAAGTGGAAAACGTTTGTCTCTAATCGCGTAGGTGAAATTCAACGGTTGACCAATGGATTTACCTGGACGCATGTCAACTCACATGACAATCCCGCGGATATTGTCTCTAGAGGCACCAGTCCTGAACAATTGAGTCAAGAAGATATTTGGTGGCATGGTCCGGCATTCTTGAAAAAACCGCGTAGCTGCTGGCCGGAAACGGAAAATGTTACAGTATCTTTCCCGCTCTTACAAAAGAAAATTGATCCTAGTGAAATTCTTTTTAAATGGTCTTCATTCACTAAGTTAGTGGGAATTTATAGTTATGTATTTAGATTTATTAACAATGTCAAACGAAAAGTTAGAGTCACTGGTCCTCTTACATCAAACGATCTCAACGAGACAGTGCTAAAATTATGCAAAATTATCCAAGCTGAACGTTTTGACTCAGAAATTCATGACTTAAAAGTTGATCGTATGATTCACAAAAACAGTAAAATTATAAGTTTGAACCCATTTCTTGACGATCAAGGACTATTACGAGTAGGCGGTAGACTTGAAAACTCACATCTAAGCTATGCTCGCAAACATCAACTGATTCTGCCAAATAAACATTGGTTTATTAGTTTGTTAATTCAATCGTATCATCATAAATTCTTACATTCAGGTCCTCAATTCATTTTAACACAGATTAGAGAAAGGTTTTGGATTTTAAATGGACGACATGAAGTACGCAGAGTATTGCGTAATTGTGTTTCTTGCTTTCGAGCTAAACCTGTTGAAGCTCAACAATTAATGGGCGATTTGCCTACAAATCGTGTCGCACCATCAAGACCTTTTGCCTGTTGTGGGGTTGATTACGCTGGACCTTACATGCTGAAGGACGGTAAAACTCGAAACAGAATGTTAATTAAATCTTACTTGTGTATTTTTATTTGTTTGTCGACTCGTGCAGTTCATGTGGAACTAGTATGTGATCTGAGTTCAGTTTCATTCTTGAACGCCTTTAAAAGATTTTCCTCTCGCCGTGGTTTGCCAAGTCACATTTTCAGCGACAACGGAACGAATTTTGTAGGAGCTAATCACGAGCTTCAAAAATGTTCCCAACTTGTTCGAGACTCTGTATCAAACCAGTACAATTCATATTTTTCTGAACATCAGATTACATGGCATTTTATACCGGCCAGATCTCCGCATCACGGAGGTATCTGGGAGTCAGCTGTTAGATCTTTCAAATATCACTTAAAAAGAGTAATGGGCGAAAATCATTTTAATTTCGAAAATTTTTACACTCTTCTCACTCAAGTAGAGGCTATATTAAATTCCCGTCCAATAACTCCTTTATCCAACGATCCTTCGGACTTGGAAGCGCTTACACCTGGTCATTTTTTGATTGGAAGCAATTTGGTATCCGTTCCCCAATCAGACGAAACTACAACTCTAAGTAATAGACTACGACACTTCAAACAACTCCAGCAGTTAGTTCAACGGTTCTGGGTAGTTTGGAGCAAAGATTATCTAAATACCCTACAACAAAGGTCAAAGTGGAGAACCCGTCAGGAGAACGTACGAATTGGAACGCTAGTTTTAATGAAGGAGGATAATGAACCACCCATGAGATGGCCATTAGGACGCATCCTTGCCGTTCATCCTGGAATTGACGATTTAGTGCGTGTTGTGTCTGTGAAAACTAAAAGTGGCATAGTGCGACGGTCAATAACGAAAATTTGTCCTTTACCAATCGAGAATTGATATTGGCATTTATTTCTACGTTCAAAGTTGTTAGTAGTTTTAAGTATATTTGAGCGTTATGCTTCAATGTTTGTAATGTTTGTTTTACATTTAGACGTTGAAATAAGGTTATTTCAAGGCGGCCGATATGTATAATCTATCGATATTTTGCCCCTTTCTATTTGTGACGTGACAGAACTGATAGACACTTGCAAACGTCAGTTGTCAAAAAAATAATAATATACACCGTGTGTGCGGGAACACATGTAAAAAGTTACGAAAGCATAAAATTGTAATTAAATTTGTTTAAAACGCATACAAACTACTATTATTAATACGAATACAGTCCACTCTAATTAGATCTTCGATAAGATCCCACACCTTATATACTCATGGTACAGCCATGATATAACAATCCCTCCCTTCACAAGTTTAAACGCTGCGGTGGCTTAATTTTCCTTTTTGGCCTAGCCCTTATGTCTATACTGGAAGAAGGAACTTCGCTATCATTATTATCACTAACCCTAACTAACACTTCAGGCGGTTTAATAGGCAACCTGACTGCAGACTCTAGGTCTAAGTCAGAAGCGTTTTCAGCACTGCTTTCACTAACAGAATGATCTTGCGTTTTCTCGGTTAAACTTGGGGCACTTATCGCGGTACCGATCACTTCACTGTCAGACTCAGCGCTTACAATATTTGGTCTGTGAGCCTCAGATACAATACAAGGCAACTTATTTTCTACCTTAGACTCAACTAAAGGATCTAAATCAAGCAGATTTTCTTTATCTCTAACCACTTGATTTAGATATGCCTTTTCCAAACTAAATCTTCATCAATTAATCTGCACAAATACATACGCTCACTCAAAACCTCATCGATAATAGCTTTACACCAAGCTTTACGATTAGGATTTCGATAGTCACGGCATAAAACCTTATCATTAACTTTAAATTGCTCTTGACTAACACCCTTATAATCTTTAACATTCTCATCTCCCCTACTCTTTTCACTGGACAGTAAATCAAACCTATTTCTAATTTTATGTCTAAAAACCAAACTAGAAGGTGAAACTCCAGTTGTCGAATGCACAGAATTTCGGTAATGGAATAAATATCTACTCATCAATGTTTCAAAAGACACATTCCTGTTCGAATTGTCCTTGATTGCCTTGTAAAGACCATTCTTAAAGCTTTTAACTGCATTTTCCGCAAATCCGTTAGTTGCAGGGTGAAAAGGCGGTGATGTTAGATGTTTAATTCCATTTCCGGACAAGAACTTAGAAAATAATTCCGAACTAAACTGAGGCCCATTATCAGTAACTACTACCCTAGGTAAACCAAATCGAGCCATAAATTCTCTAAATTTTTCTACAGTGGTCGCCGCATCAGTTGAGTTCATGATGAATGCCTCAACCCACCTTGAAAATGTATCTGCAATGATAAGTATCATTTTGCCCTGTATAGGACCCAAAAAATCAGCATGTATCCTCTCAAAGAAATAAGAAGATTTATCACATGGAAACAACATAGACTTTTTTGGTTCCGGTTTGGACAAACCACATACACTACAACGGTTTACTAAATTTTCAATCTCACTGTCTAGTGAAGGTCACCAAAAATACGCTCGGGCATTAGCTCTCATCTTACACACTCCCTCATGTGTACCATGCAACTCTTTTAATAACTGAGGCCGGAGCTTTGTAGGAATTACAGCTCTAAATCCCCACATTATTACTCCTGTATCAATTGAAAGTTCACCCTTGCGACATACAAACGGCCGTAATAATTCATTATCTACCTTTTCTGGAAAACCATATCGAATCAAATTAAACACTTTTCCTAAAACAGGATCTCGACGGGTTTCAGATCTAAGTTTATACAAGTCAATAGGTATTAAATTTTCCATAAAATGTAGATAATCAGATTCATCATGCTCCACCACCTCATTTTCTACAGGAAGGGGTAATCTACTTAACATGTCAGCATTTACATTCTCCTTACCCCTAATATATTTAAAGGTATAGTCAAATCCTTGCAGGAACAATGACCAACGCTGCAAACGACCAGCAGCCATAAGAGGTAAGCTTTTATTTTCACCAAACAAAGCTTGTAAAGGCCTATGGTCTGACATAATTTTAAACTTTCTACCTGCCAAATACTGATACAACTTTTGCACGGCCCAATAAATGCTAAGTGCCTCTTTATGAATAACACTATAGTTTTTCTCAGCTTTAGATAAAACTCTGGACACAAAACAAATAGGCCTTTCAGATCCGTCAGGCAAAATATGTAACAAAACTGCTCCTAACCCATACTGACTACTATCACACACCAACCTCAAAGGTTTAACTGGGTCATAGTGCATTAAAACACTGTCAGATGATATTTCTTTCTTGACCAAATTAAAATACTTCTCACATCTATCATTCCATTTAATAGAAGCACCCTTTTGTAACATTTCGTAGAAAGGTTTTAGCTTTTCAGCCAAATTTTTAATAAATTTTGAATAGTAATTTACCATTCCTACAAATGCTCTAATTTCTGTAACATTTTTTGGTCTAGGCAGGTCTAGAATTGCTTTAACTTTTTGATTATCTCGTTCTAAACCTTTTGCTGAGATTTTATGACCTAAATAAAATATGGAGCTTTTCAAAAATTCACATTTTTTTTAATTCAATCTAAAACCTGATTTCTTCAATCTTTCAAACACCTGCTTTAAATTCTCAAGATGTTCCCTATCATTACTACCAGTAACAACAATGTCATCTAAATAATTAACAGTACCCTTACAACCTTGAAGAACTTTTTCCACAATGTTTTGAAAAATGGCACATGCAGGCTTAGTACCATATGGAAGTCGCTTGACTTTAAAAATACCGTATGGTGTACTCCAAGCTAACAACTCACTTGTCTCTTCATCTACACATAACTGGTTGTAAGCATTTTGAAAATCCAATTTTGTAAATTTCTGACCACCTTGCAAAGCCGCGAAAATATCCTCTATTCTGGGCAAGGGATAGTTAAAGTCTTTTAAATACTTATTTATAGTAATTTTATAATTTGCACACACACGTATATCTAACCCATTTGGCTTTAATACAGAAAGAATAGGAGTTCCAAATTTAGCATTATCAACTTTTTCAATCACCTCCTCACTCTCAAGGCGCTCTAACTCTTTTATTACCTTATTCCTAAAGGCAAAAGGAATTTGATGAGGTTTTCTAAAAATAGGTTGAATATTTTCTGTAGTTTCCAGCCTAATTAGACCTCCATTGTAGATTCCTAACTCATTACTAAAAATATTTGAATACTCTGACAGCATTGACTGTAATAAAGGGTTATTAGTGAGCATATTTTCTAAACCTACTTTAAAAAGACTTATACCAGCTTGTTCACTCACCTCCTTACCTTTAAAAACAACTGTCACACCATTCAAAGTAAGACCAAATTTAGCCCAAATGTCTCTACCCAATAAAGCTCAAGTAGCTCCTTTGACTATCACAAAATTAAATGTATGAGATACATTACCAATGCAGACAGAAGCACTCATCATGCCCCTAGGATGCGCTACAGGACCATCATAATATTTTAAAACTATGTTGGTTGGCTCCAACTTGACATTAGAAAAATGTAATTTATACAAATCATATGGCAAACATGACATACCAGCACCTGTATCAACCTCCATACATACTGGCTTACTATTTATTAAAACATTAACACATAAAGGTTTCACAAAGCCATTAGGATTTGACCCAATTTGTAATACATCTTTTATATGAAAAAGATCAAGTTCCCTAGTGCTATCTGTGTCATTAAAATGGGTGGTTTTAATGTCAGCTTTACAATCTGCAACAATATGACCCTTCTTTTTGCATTTACTACGCACAAATTTCTTAAATTTACATTTTTTAAAATCATGGTCACTTTTATTACAGTGAAAACATAACAACTGCTTACCAGTCCCTCGTTGCTGGCCCTCTGTTACAAATGACTTCTTAGAGCTTATAGTGGAAGTCTGTGGGGTCTTCTTGGCAATCTGGTTGACATCCACTACCCTAGACTCCTTTAAAGCAGCTTCCTTTGCTACTGCAATCTCCAGCATCTGCATCAAAGGCCTGGTTGATTTTCCTTCACAAAGCCGGTCGAGTATGGGTCCAGACTTCAATCCAGCCACAAACTTGTCTTTAACTCGCTCCTCCAACATGTTTCCAAATTCGCAATCGGTTGCAGTCTTCTTAATTTTTACAAACCACTGGGTTACTGTCTCCTCCCCTTGGCGAAGCAAATCAAACTGAAACCTTTTCCTGTACACTGACACCGCTGGTCTAAATTGACTATCCAACAGCCTAACCAACTCAGCATAGGACTTTTCAAATGGCTTTTCAGGGTGACAAAGATTTTTAATAATCTTATAAGTATCTTCACTAATTGATGTGATTAAAATTGATACTTTTCTATCTTCTTCAACCCTGTTTGCCCTTAAACATTGATCCAGCCTTTCTACAAACACTTCCCAGTCATCGCCAATATTGAACACGCGAATATTTGACAAATTTCCAGTGTTAATAACTGTTACATTCGGAACAATCACTTCTTCTGCAGCCATCTTTGTAAGATAAATAAATGCTTTTTCCGGACTCCTTGTAAGACACTGCTTATCAAAACTGCTAATAATTGTGGTTTTTAAAAGGAAATTAAGCTCTGGTTATAAGACACTCCGAAATAGTTAGGTTAGCCGGTGTGGATCACTAATTTCCACAATCAATACAAACTTAAGGCTTCCAATTTTATCCTCGTCGCCACTTTGGTTACATCGAGGTCTTTTAACTAAATGAAAAGGCCAGAGAATAACCACTTTAACAACTTGTAACGAAAATAATCCCCACATTTCTATTATCTTGGTTGCCGGTAGAAGAGGCCGACCGCCAAGAAAACAAAGAGAAGAGAGAAGACTTAGGTTAGGTTGAAGAATTTTAGATTAGTTAGAGACTAGATGACTTGTGTTAATTTATGCCTACAATAGATGTTATTTTATGTTCAGCCCCTTAGTTTTTGAGCTTTTCTAAGTGAGTAACCCTCTACGAACGATTCCGCACCCCTAAGCGACCCCCAGCTCTCCACTGCCTCGCTACAAACTTATATTTAACATCAAATACAAAACGTGCTTGGCAGCTTTAAAAACAGAACAAAAACCCGAAATTGACCTTTTACACCTAATTCAACCTTGACAGTTGACACACCGTTTTGACATAGACATGACAACTGACCGATCTTATACGTAAACTCCTTATATACTCATGGTACAGCCATGATATAACACATTACGTTACTAGTCCGACAAAGTAATATAATTTTTTCTACTCGCGTGCTGAAGCTGATACTTTTTCGCACGCATATGAGTTTCAGAAAGTTAATCTTTTCCGCACTAGTGCGGAAATAGTATATTCTATATTAAGTCGTCGAAAAATACTTTTTTTTGCACTAATTTTTTAATTCAAGTTCAAGGCAACATACTACCAAATAGACGTCATGTGACTTGCTTACGCCGTCAGTGATGTTATGAATTTATCATAGTTAATTAACTTGCCCAAAAAACTCATTCATTCTGACAAATTTTAAAAGAATTCTATTAAACATTGTTACGTACGAAATAGAGTTTTCGTCCGTAACTCGTTTGGTTTGTGTTTTTAATGTCCGTGGGCCTACTTAGACTAGTAGACGGATTCCGATCGTTTAATAGCTCCATTTGCACTTTGTGCACATTTTGTGGTTAATGTGGGTGCGTGACCTGATGAGTTATCAGGTGGCGTAGTCACGTGATTCGTTTCGATTTTTGTCGGGAAAGCGTCGATTTGTGGTCGTGTTTCGTTGTGTCAGGTGCCATGTGGCCTATTTAATCACCCCACTTTGTGACATCGGTCTCTTTACCACTACAGCACCCGAACTGCCGACATCTGACCTAGGTTCTGAGCGTTGTGGCACGTGTGTGACTTAAAATTTTTAATCCGTGATCATCTGGCCGAATTACAGTATTGTGTTCGGCCCGACCGGAGATTCAAGGGCTTTCCAACCGGAGATTCAAAGACTTTCCGAGGGCTTTCTGACCGGACGTCTAAGGGCTTTCCGACCGGAGATCTGAGGGTTTTCTGACCAGAGATCTAAGGGTTTCCCGACCAAAGAACTTTCCTCTCGGGGATTGAATAAACCTAACCGGGACTGCTCCATCCAGAGTTTTCCGGACCAACCCACGTGTTGGAAAAGCCGACCAGCAGCCACAGAGTTTCAGAAGGTCAGAGTTGAACCACCAGGTCAATTCCTCACTTGATTTAGTTTTATTTAATTTTTTTTAGTTTATATTAGTTTGCTTTAAACAATTTCAACACTTGTCATTACCTCTGGTCACCTTTTTGGTTGCCGGAACAAGTGTTGAAGCTGTTTGTTCCTTTTCCCTGGTGTTCTGCTGTTTTCTGCCTTAGGTACCTGTCACCAGTCTCTGGACCCCATTTCCTACCTGGAAATCAGCGGTGGCCACTACTGACTACTGGGGAGAGGATACTGGAGGTTCCAGGACCCAAACATCGTCTTTAAGAACTGGTAAGGGCAGTTAGAGACAGTTTGGCACTGGGAAAACTTTTCCTGTTTTTTTTTTAATTTAATTTCAAATTTTACTTTAATTGTTTTTTTAATTTTCCGCAACTTTGTAAATTTTATTAATATTCGTAAATTATAAATATTGTAGATTTTTTTTGTAATATACACGTGTACATATACAACTAACGGTTCGTTTGATTTCCTGCAGAATATTCAAGTGTGTTCATTTATAGCTAATTATGAACTCATGCAATTACTCCACGACCTTGAGCAATCTAATTTTAAAATGTTTAAATCTCATTAACGTGAGGTTTCATCATAACAACATTCATTCTTCGAAACTTCTGAGTAACATTGTATATTACGTGTAACAACAAACTGGTTCTGTCACCTGCATTTATGTTATGTCAATCAAAGTAAACATATTAAATACAAAAGGTGAATTACATCAGTTTGAGTATTATTTGCTCCCAAAATATATTACAAAATGCAGTCATTGGACTCATCAGATGAACTATAGTCTATACGAAGTCAGTTGAAACAACTGAAAACACTAAACTAGTCGGTGTCTTTGTTGATCATGGACGGCGTGAAATAAAATTATTGAGGCACTAATGACTTTTTTAATAAAGTTTTAATTAACGTCCAATTTAGTTAATTCAATGGAATCTCCAATTTGTAACAAAACATAACATATTTATAAATATATACATGAAATTAAAAATTAAATAAAACTTATAAGTATTTACATTTGTTAAAGTCATTCAGTTATTAGTCACTTTGATCATTTTCAGATTCCGAGCTTTTCACCAGGATTGATTACTACGGGGGTGACTGAGGGTAAAATGCAATATTCATTTTCTTTCTGTTTAACGTGTGATACGCAGTTCTTCCATATACCGGATTTATCCACTTCCTCCACTACTAATCCTATATTTTCCACTATTGTAGCACTTAACCGAGGTGATTGATTTATCTTTCTTAATTTTGTTTCCACTGCAGCCCAAATCATTTCCATAGGGTTAAATACACAATAGTAAGGAGGCAGCCGTAATATAGTATGCCCATGTGACTCAAAAAGCATGTCAACACGGTATTTTTTTTGAAATTTTTTTGGTTAATTTTATGTAACATGTCCTTTTTTGTCAATATTTTCGATGTTTCCATACCTTTACTTTGCATGAAGGAAATTATATCTGTTTTTTTTTTGTACCGGTGTTTGGAATCTTGCAATGTAGTCGAGAGTGATATGAAGCATTGTCCATAACAACTATTGAGTTGGGCTTAATGTTAGGCAAAAGCTGTTGTGTTGCCCAGCTTTCAAACAAATCAGCTGTCATATCCTCATGTTAGTCAGCACACGAATTTTTAATTTTCTTTTTGCCGATACCAGTAAGACAAAACGGTCTTCTGATCCTGCATGAAGACTTATAATTCGCTTTCCCCTAGAACATGGGGCACTTAAATTACAATTTTTGCTGCCGTCGCGTCGTTCCAGCCATATTGAATAACGGCATGTGTCTCAAACCAAGTTTTATCCAAATATATTATATTTCTGCCTTCGTCTCGGTACTTCTTTATGTGGCGCAAGTAATCTTGTCGTAGTTGAACAATACGAGACACCATGATCATTTCTAAGGTAGGAACCTTGTTCTCCTTATAAAATTCGTAAACAGTACGCCGTATGTCTTCTTTGGTGCCTAACCTAAATCAACGTTTTTCAATTTTTGGCCTATTCGTTTGCGCTTAATTGTATGGTAAACCACCTCTCCAGATTTAATCACTCTCTCAACTGTGGAACAGCTAAGTTTTGTTAGTTTACAAATTCTTTTTACAATCTGCCAGTCAGTAGAATCACATTCACTTTTTAGACACAAATTTACAGGGTGTCCCACGACGGAAGACATCGATTGATATTGGAAAAAGTATAAATAGGAGAGTTTTGAAAATTTGGCAGGATACTGATGTGGGCATGCCCAATCTAACTAAAATATTTTCAAGATGGTTGCACTTCCGTTTATACCGGAAGTCGATCACAACTTTCTTATTTTAAATAGAACACCTTATATATTATTACATATTTGGATTCCTCACAAAATTCTGACCAACTTTTGTATAGAATGCCCTATGCCTATCTCTAGCCGTTTTCGAAATATTTGATGTTTTCCAAAAAAGTGACAGTTGCAACGCTCAACATATTTTTGTACTATGTTAAAACCGTATTTCATTTTGCAATGAAACTTTGGGTTATTGTAAATAAAGGATCGTTTTATTAAACTGAGGGTGCGTAATCACTCATTTGTATACAGGGTCGTCAAAAAAAAATCATAAACTTGCCGCTGAAAAAAATGAAAAATCTCAAGTTTTTTAAATAGAAACCCACATTTTTTATGACGGAATCATTTTGAGCATTAAAAATTACTATAAGTTTCAATTTACTTGCCTATACCTAAATCCAACCCATTTCATTTTATTTGAGAATAAACATTTTTTATTATTAAAACTCCAGATTTCTTGAAAATTTCTCTCTCTAATTACGTGTGGATTTATGTTACACCAGTAGTGTGAATTATGTCTATTGAACATTCCATTTTTAGTGAATTTGGCCTCGTCGCTCTAAATAATATTATTCAAAAACAATTCTTCTCCATAGTGACTAGTCAGCAAAAACTCAATAAAAACCACTCTCTTTGGAAAGTCAACCTCTTTGAAGTGTTGCACTAATTTAAATGAAAAAGGGTGGAATTTATGTTTCTTCAGGTTCCTCTGAATTGAGCTTTTAGATATGCCTGATTCTACGGAAACTTGTCTTATTGACGAAGTTGGATTTGCAACAAAATAGTGCAAAATTGCAATTTCTACATTTGTATTATTAAGGATTGGTTTTGTTTTAATAGCTTTTCTCTTCACAGATCCCGTATTCTTAAAATTTTCAATTATTTGCTTGACAGCTTTTGGTGATGGCTTTGGTTTTTCTGGATAACGAGCGGCAAGTACCTCACATGTTCTACTCACAACTTTATCACATTATCCGTAAATAATAAACAGATTTAAGTAACCTTGGTTGGAATAACGTAACCGCTACGGCATATTTGCAGTTGTCAAAACACTCAAAACTAGTGTTATTAACATGCTCTGCAGGTCTCCAATATCACCGTGTGTCAAAAGCATGGCCAGCTAGAGTACCAGCTAATCCCAACCATGCAGCCTAATAAAAAAATGTTTATTCTCAAATAAAACGAAATGGGTTGGATTTAGGTATAGGCAAGTAAATTGAAACTTATAGTAATTTTTAATGCTCAAAATGATTCAGTCATAAAAAATGTGGGTTTCTAATTAAAAAACTTGAGATTTTTCATTTTTTTTAGTGGCAAGTTTATAATTTTTTTTTGACGACCCTGTATAAAAATGCCTCATTACGCACCCTCAGTTTAATAAAACGATCCTTTATTTACAATAACCCAAAGTTTCATTGCAAAATGAAATACGGTTTTAACAGAGTACAAAAATATGTTGAGCGTTGCAACTGTCACTTTTTTGGAAAAACCTCAAATATTTCGAAAACGGCTAGAGATAGGCATACGGCATTGTACACAAAAGTTGGTCAGAATTTTGTGAGGAATCCAAATATGTATGTTGGTGTTCTATTTAAAATAAGAAAGTTGTGATCGACTTCCGGTATAAACGGAAGTGCAACCATCTTGAACAACAAAAGCAGTGTAAAATTAAGTTTTTTATATTGTGTTATATATCTTCTCAACCAAGTATTAAGTTAGTAGCTAGCTAGAACCTTCACCAGACTTTTTTCTTACAGTATTGAGCGAATCATCTTGCCAGCTTCTTCTAAAAGCACCTTTACTAAATATCCAAGTTTCGTCGAGGACAACTGGCTTGGGTGAAATTGGGGAAGTTTTGTTTTTGCTGTATTCACGCAGAAACTCTAGTCTTCTATGAGCAATAACGGGCTGTTCTATAAAGTATTTTCTATTCGAAATACTGCATTTCAACTCTGTAAACAAACTTTAGTTTTTTTAGAATGTTGTAAACTGTGCTGGGTGATACTGTAATCCCATCTATGCTTTGGAGTTGGTGCTGCAGTGAGGATACGGTGACACATTCACCTACAACAATACTTTTATGTGTAACCACTGAGCAAAGATGAAATGTTATGTGTTATGTCTATAATACGCTTTTTGTTTATACCTGCTGAATACATAGCATAAATTCGGTTTCTGACCACATTCTGATGAATTTGAATCATTGTGTTTTTCCTCTTTTTAGTTGTAGACTCCGCAGCTTCCATTGTAGACTCAGAAGTTTCGTGGCTCTGAAAGTCGACATTCTTTGCGACTCCTTTAGAACTTAAACGTTCGACGGTGCGTAAAGGAACTTTTAAAGCGTCCGAAACTCTCTGATGCATAATAAGCAATATAAGCATTAAAGAATAAATTATAAACGGCCTATTTAATACACATTTTTAGTTGTTTTACTTACGTTTAAAACAGAATTTAAAGGCACGAGTGGTTTTCCCGCCAACTTTTCTTGCTGAAAATAATGAATTAAATTAAAAATGAGCGTTTGCTCGCGCTCAGTATATGGAAACGGCATTTTCGAAAGACGAATCTACCAAAAAACACAACACAGTATCACAAACGTAGCAAGTATCGCAAGTAAATCGAAATGATCATCGGAAAATTCACATTAAATAAAAATAAGGTTAGCTGTTAGCTTTGTCCATTGTCCAATTTTTCAAATCAATGGCGGTCGATAATTAATTACAGCGCCGCCGCCACTCGCGGCGTTTGGAGTAAACACCGGGTCCGATTCAATCCCGACGTGACTTGACGTCAAAATTCCATCGCGCCCGGAATACATGAAACAGACAAGAAAAGCAAATGATTTGACGTAACCGCCACGGAAAAAAAAATGGACCATACTTCCTGCTAAACCGTGACAGAAGGATGAACATGTTTCCAAAATTTCTATGAACGTTTGATCGTAATAAAACTCTAATTAACGATTTGGGTGGCTTAAGCTGAATTCATAGTTTGAAATCCGCAAGAAGTAAGAAGTAAGCAGTAAACCGAATTAAAAATAAACAATATACTTGTAGCACTTTCATTCATAGTTTGACAAATAAGCGCAAGCCGTATGATCCGCAAGCAGTAAGCACCAAGAAATAAATCATTTTCATTTCTTACCTTGCTTCGTGCATCGTCTGCTGCCTGTTTCGCCCATTCGTGGGTTTTCGAATTGTCATTTGTCAAGTATTCGATCTTTTCTGGTTTATTTTTCTTGTTTTCACTTGGATTACTTGCAGCTACTATGAAAGAATAATCATCGACAAAATTAATTTTCCGTAAAATTCAGCAAACATTCAATGAATAGAATAGAAATAAAAAAATTCTAACCAAATTTATATTGTAAACAGAGAAATAAACTGTCAAATAATCTGTGGTCTGTCAGTTTACTGACGTCAAAGCGTCGAACTATGAATTGAAACATTTGCGGAAGGATACTTCTTACTACTACTGCTTGCTGCATGCCGCTTACTTCTTACGGAATTAGAACTATGAATCTAGCTTAACCCTGTATCTTTCATAGTGTTTTCTAACAGACAATATGGTCACTCTGTACAATAAAGTTAACAATAACTGCAACAGTCGTTTAGTCCGAGTTCAGTGTCTATAACTGTACCATACTTTTTTTAAGTGCAGAAGATCCCTAATAAGACATTCACTCTTAGGTGAGGACAAAATGAACCCATCACAAATCAAGCAGAAAAGAGGTTTTAGTGCGACATTTCAAAACTAGTTCTGTTACATCGATCGAAACCAACTGTCCACTACTGCCACCCAATGAATTTTTCTTCCGTTTACTTTTCCGTAATTTATAAAACCTAACAAAGTTTCTTGCTCGTGCTTTATTGGCTTCGATGAGCTTGTAACCAATCTCCGCCCTTTTGTCGTAAATTATAGAATGTGCAAGAGGCTGGTAACAGTCAAAATGGAATATCAACTCCCTGAGGATGACTACGTCCTGCTTTAAGGTTCTGATTTGCCTCAAAAGTTGCAGTTGTATACCTCGAGTATCCACGTAAATCTGAGTTTGGACAAACTTGGAAGTGGATAAGCTTGAATTGGACTGAATAGCTTTATCTAATGACCACTCTTTGGTTTTTTTTTGTGTTCAATGAGACTGTTGTTTGAATAGTTGAATTTTTCCAGTGGTGAGGTCAAGTTTTGATTGCAAGTCATGGAAAGTTGTTCTAAAATATCGATAAAACAGATCAAAGCATTTCTCAGTCGATCGTTATACTCTCGTTCTTCCACTACGCTTTCAGGTAAAATCTTGTTTATTGCCATGTTGTCTTCATCTAAGTCTAGGTCCTACAAATGTAAGCATAGCAAACCAAAACTGTTGAATAGACTAAAACTTACTTTCACTGATTTGGTACAACTAAAGCAGCTAAAGATGGTAGAGTGGCTTATCCAACACTTAATTTTGCTTATCAGTCTAGTCATAACTTCATGATCTTCTTTAGGAAGGACGCAGAAATTTTGATATTTTAGCACATAATGCAGAGCTGTCAATCTGTAAAATCACTTTGAACGTTCAGTTTGACAAAAAATAATGCCGAAAAAAGGTGGGAAAAGCTCAGGAAAATCTTCGAAGAAAGAAGATGTACCAAAAGCTGACTACATGGAACTGGCAAGGCAAGATCCAAGTTTTCATATCGGTTCATCCAGCTTTGAGTTTCCAAATGGTGACAAATACGAAGGGGAGTTTTGTGCGCATATTAGTGGATTGGTTTGGCGACAAGGAAATGGTAAGTTGGAATAAAGTTTTTACAAAAATGTGGCAAATGGTAAGTCCACGTATGCAGTATTTACGTAAATCATTACTGTTCGTAGTTTATGCACTAATCATAAACTATCCATTGTGCTGTGTGATATAGGCAAATGCTGCACACGTGTGTTTTATCCCATATTTCGAGTTTGGTCCATTATATTCTTGCATTTCAAGATTTGAAATTATGTCAATCATTAGCTTTCATTGGTTGAATATCGAGAATGCTCAGGTGACTATCACTTTTCCTGACTTTAAGGCCAATAAGGCTGTACATATTATTCAGGAATTCTCTCCCCAAATTAAACAAACCTAATAAGAGCTTTCTCAACTTAAAGAATTGATTATAGGTAAATACACTACTAAAGATGGCCAAATTTACGATGGAGAATGGGACGGAGACAAACTGGTGGACAATCAAGATGTTTTCATTTCCTACGCGGACGGGGCAACTTACACGGGAACGTTATTGCACAACAAATACTCTGGTCGGTGTATAGTCTGGGAGGTTATCGACACAAAGTTGTAATAGTTTTGTTCTGTTTCATTCAGGTCCGGGAGTTTACAAAATAAACGAGTCGGTCTCCTTAATAAGCAACTTCGCTGACAACAAACCCACCGGCGAAATCATCCTTATCGATCCTAACGGGAAAGTTTGGCATGGTAATTAACTTACACTAATATATCAAAGTGAGGAAAATATGTTCAGAAATTAATATTTAAGGGTTGTCATCAATTTAGTGATTTTCAATATAAATGTTTAGGTTTTCTAGAATTACAGTCCCACTCGTTCGTAAAAATACTTCTTACCACACCTGTTATATCAAAATGACAATAACATTTTCCGCACTCTACATGTTACACTTCACGCATTCATCACAAACATGTTGCAGGGTTTGCGGAGAAAAACGACAGTTTGTTGATCCAAGAACACCCTTTCTACCGCAATATAGGTAAAGACCAAGGAAAAAAACGATCGAAGCGCAAATCCACTTTGGCGAAAAATGACAGTAAAGTGAGCGTGAGCAGCTCGAAAAAATCGAACAAATCCCAGTCCGGACTTAAGTACAGTGACTTACGCGAACAAGAACGAGAAACATTTGCGAAAAGCAAGAAAACGCCTTTAGGAGATATGGTCAGCTCCGAGTGGTAACAAGATTACGTTGATTACTGCAACGCTTACGGAGATGTTATTAACAAAGTGAAGGCTAATGGCGAAGGATCTTTAACCAACGAAGAATATCTATGGTATAAAAAGTATACGGACTTTGAAAAGCGATATTTGACTGCTCTGGAGAAGCATAAGCATAAAAAACAGGTTGAGCAGACCATCGACATGTTTCAAATCATACATTCTGAAGAATACAAGTCAGCGAATAAAGCTGTACCGGTGTTCTATCCTAGAGAACCAGAGGCAAATGAAGGTTTAGACTGTGATTCTAATTGCGAATGCGTAACTCCAATTCATTATTAGTATTACAAAATATAAACGCAAATTTGTTATAGTGATTTGAGCAGAAACTCAAATTAATTTTGATTAGAATGTGAAGGAACTGGCGATAAGATGCACATTCTAATTAATAAACTAAACTGCATCGACATTTTAGTTCAGACTGTGATTTTGTTTCTAGTGCATGGCCTATTTTAATCAAATTGTTAAAGGACTCCTGAAGAATATAACAAAAAGTTAATACGCCGCTCTCAAAATTTTTTTTCCATAAGATTATATTAGACCAAACGCTCGTTTCCCACCTTTACTACACTTAGTGCACTGAAACTTGTAGTAAAGTCGTCTATATGGTGTTCACGGTGTCTTAAAAGTGTTCCAGATGCTTAGAAAGTGTCTTAAGGGTAGTAGGGGCTTCCTGAGTGAACATCCGATATCGTAGATGTCTATGAAGTGTTCTAGATGTCTTAAACGTCTTTTTAGGCCACTAAATTAATATTAAAAGTGCCTAAGTGTTCAAA
The DNA here is from genome assembly GCF_016097725.1 of Ips typographus. Lineage (NCBI taxonomy): Eukaryota > Metazoa > Arthropoda > Insecta > Coleoptera > Curculionidae > Ips > Ips typographus. The sequence goes on along the minus strand of NC_138426.1, from coordinate 6,252,973 downwards.
ATATCCTGAAAGTGTAATGTATGAAAGTACGTACTTCATCGCACTCTTGCGTAGAATGGACTCATCCCACATTTTTTGTTTATTTCATATTTCGAACGCAAAAAATATGAAATACGTATTTTTTATTTCTAAAAATATTAAGTTTGCATTGCAAAAATCAAAAATTAAATAAAAAGATTCAAATTTTGACGTCAATGGCCACATTCGTTTTCAGGCTCCATGGAGCGAGCAGAGCTTTTTTGACGTCACGATGACGTAATTTAGCAAAACCATAGTTTGACCAACTGTCAAATTACGTCAGTGTGACGTCAAAAAAGCTCTGCTCGCTCCATGGAGCGTGAATGCGGCCATTAACCATTCGGGTAAATTCAGCGTTCGCGCTGAACGCTGCTCCATTTCAATAATTTTGGTTTTTTGGCGTTTGTTGGCAGTTTCTCCGATTTTTTTCCATTCCAATTTAAATTTATCGATTTAGTTATTATTTTGTGTGAGTTGTATTTGTGTTTTTGATATTTTCTCTTAACTCTTAACAATACAGTGAGGGCAGGACGAACAGCCGCTGTTTTTGTGTGACATACAGAACGTTGCTGCTTACCTTACTTTGCAGTTTTACCATCAAGAAAATAACACGCACAGTCCAGAATCACAATACCAGCCTGCACAATTTAAGTAAAAAATAACGACACTGATTTAATTTTTCCGAAAGTTGTTCATCTTTTGCTTTTTAACAGCGTAACCTCACTCTTGTGAGTCTTGTCATATGTCAAATCGTTAAACAACTGAAGCACTATCAATTGTCAATTAATATGTGTCTATCCTTTGCTAACCTTAAAAACACACTGATGCCATGTTGCCAAAAACAATTTTTTTTTGTAAATAAACTATTAATTTCGACATTTCAGACTAACGACGTTTTCGATTGGCAAGTTTAGTGCAAAACTAATGTATCTGTATCCTGCTCTATCAAATGTTATTGAAACAGTATGGCAATACACTGGTTTTGCACTAAACATGCCAATCGAAAACGCCATAAGCTTTCCGATTTATATGTATTGAAACACAGTTTCATGTTCAGTGGGATAAGCCACCGCCTACTATACTAGAAAGCCTAGAAGGTGATTGTCAAAAATTCCAATATGGAGGTAATAGTATGGTAATAGTGGTGACAGTTTGCGTTTGTTTGTATTGTGGAAATTAAGTTTTTTATGGATTACATGAATTTTTACGGTTTAAAATCAAGACTTGCAAAAGTTATTTTTGTTTGCTGCCTGTTCATAAGGTTTTCAAGCCACATTGTAACAGCAATTCAGGAAAAAGCCCAACCGTGTCAGTTTTTCACTTTACAAAAACCGGATCGAACTCAACAGTGGTTGAACACTTTGAAGTGCAATGATTTTACTCCATCACTATACTCACTGGTAGGTACAAGTGCTTTCTAGTACAATTTAAGTTATTAGGTACTTGTTACATGCACAGGTATGGTCCAGGGCACTAATGGGAGCGATGCACGTCATCAGTGAGTTTGACGTTTTAAAAATGCATTCGTATTGCTTAGCGATTAGTTGCGACCTGTAGCGCTCTCTTTCTAACACGCGCTTATTAACTGAACGCAATTCTGACACAAACGTGACCTTCTCGATCTCGACGTTTAACGAGTTGTGTGCGTTGTTGCCAGATTGCTAGTTGACCGTTTCCTGTTTTTGTTGTTGATGACTTGACTAAAAACTGCTTACAGAGAGAGACAAAAAAAAACTCAAAATTGGCTAATATTGTTATTCAAAATTCTCGGTTAAAAAACTGCGTCAACTTCTATATAAGAAGTAAATAAAAACAATATTTATGTAAAGTTCGTGTTTCAATGAAAAAAACTAAACATCTGGCAACGAGGCGCGTTAAACGTCAATGACGTGCATCGGCCGATATATTGCCTTCTACTATACGTGAGTTACATTTTAAAGCACCCTTCATTGTGAGAGCAGATGCTATTGGCGTTTCAAGGTAAGAGATAGATACTTCCTCTGGTGATCAGTTTTGAAAAGAGTTCTGAAAGTTTTAGTTTAACTGGCGCTGCGATCTTAACTTGAAACGCCAGTAGTTTTGAATCAATGTTCTTGGTACATAAGGACCATTTACCAGTTTTGCTTACCTAGTTTCAAGGATTTAATATTGTTTAAACTAGTTTGCTGCGTGTTGTACTTTACAGGAGAAATGTTCTAACCAACTTGTTTAGACTGGACTTGATTATGTATAAAAAGCTCTATATATACTGTTACGATTTTTCCATGGGTTTACACAAAGTCAGTTTAACTCAACAATTAATAAATGTATTAAAACTTCATAACACTCCGTACAATAATTAACTCAGCTACTAAAAACAGTACTACAATTCCACAATTATTCCTCTATTTGAACTTTACCGCGTTCCCAAATTCACTACTCTTGCCGTCTGAGACCGCTTCTTTTATATTCGCAAACCACGTTCTAGAATGACCGCAAAACGCTTTGCGATTTGCCTCGAATATCAAAGATTCTTCCAGGTGTGGCGCTTCCTAACTGTGGCTTACTTTAACACGCGCCCGGCCAGATATTGCGGCGCATCGGTTTCATCCCGAATCGAGTGCTCGTTCAGAAGTATCGAGTATAGTAGGCCACACTTATCAAAAGCTTACGTAATGTTTCTTTTAACAGAGGAGTTCCGGTGATTTGTTCTAATGTCCTGATTTCGTCGGCTCCAATGCAGGTCCTCGTAATGCCACCACCATTGCTACAGCCATTTCCTCGTTACTCCATCTATTTGCATTTGCAGCGGCCTCAAATTGGAGTTGGTACGTTGCCCATGAAGTTTGACCGTCGTATGTGGGAGGCTTGATCTTGTTGAGCCCGTTTCCGGTGATCACTGTAGAGTTGACTTCTCTGCTGTCAATTTTCCGCTCTAAGTCGCGTGGCTTTATCTCGACATTATTCTGAATTTTATTAATGTCCTCCCGAACATCATTAATGTCCCCCCGAGCATCATTTAATTTTACCTGAACGTCATACTCCATCTTTTTGAGACTATGGGTTACATACTCTTGGATGTCTATCTTGGTCCCCGCTAGAACGTTCAATATTTCTAGGTTACGCTTTTCTTGCCGCTCTCTGTCTTCTTCTTTGTCTTGTTGTCGAATCCTTTCTTGTTCTTCTTTATTTTGTTTAAGCATGTCCATAATAGCTACAAGTTGGGCCTCCATGTTTGCACTTTGACTTCTTGTTATTGGCATAAAATAAATTTAACACACCACTGTTCCGAAAATCTCTAGTCCGGTTCTGAACAAACAAGTCTTTAACCCGAAGTTTAGTTCCAATTCACGTCGCACTAAATCTGATCCCACTTCTGACACCAATTGTTACGATTTTCAAAAAAAAACAAACAATTAATAAATTTATTAACACTTCAAAACACTCCGTACAATAATTAACTCAGCTACTAAAAATTACTACTCTCGCCGTCTGAAACCGCTTCTTTTATATTCGCAAACCACGTTCTAGAATGACCGCAAAACGCTTCGCGATTTGCCTCGAATATCAAAGATTCTTCCAGGTGTGGCGCTTCCTAACTGTGGCCTACTTTAACACGCGCCCGGTCAGATATTGCGGCGCATCGGTTTCATTCCGAATCGAGTGCTCGTTCAGAAGTATCGAGCATAGTAGGCCCAAACCGTAACAATACATATCTGGATCAAGAATAACCCTTTCTTTGATTTTTCACTCTCAACTTGCAATCAACTACACAAAATAATAAAAAAAACATATTTCTCACTGATGCTGATCTGAATGCGTTTGTGTATAAAACCACAGACAACGAAAACCGCTAACGCCGCTATTAAAAGTGACATTTTAGGCTTTCTAGTATAGAGGGCGGTGGATAAGCCGATTTACTAGCTCTTTATTGGCCGCATTTGTTTTCACGCTCCATGGAGCGAGCAAAGCATTTTTGACTTCACAATGACGTAATTTGACAGTTGGTCAAATTATGGTTTTCCCAAATTACGTCATCGTGACGTCAAAAACGTGAAAACGAATGCAGCTCTTATCTCGTTAAGTAGTATAATCTAGTAGCATTTTCCAATACTTACACCTTGAAAGTGTTCATTCAAAAATAATTTGCCTTTTGACTTCAAACAAAAACCAGAGAAAAAGGTAGAGAGAGTAATGAAACACAAAAAACACATTCAAATTAATTATTATTTCAACAAGCATAAGTATGTACAAAAAGTAATTTAAAAAAAGAATATTACATGTATGTACTACGCCACTAGAGAATTAATTGTTTTTTCTGTAGTGATCAAATAATAACTATATTAAGTAGTTGTTTGTACTCCAATGGCTTATTGATCATCATGGTCATAAACGTTACTTTCCGTTTCACTTGAATGTTCATTAACGGATCTAAAAGAAAACGTATATGATTACAACATAAGAAAACGTTCCAAGTCAAATAATAAACGAAAAAAAAAATGGCAAAAAGAAACAGACGCCTCAATTGATTATTTGTCTAATTTAATTAAAGTTCGTCCCAGAGCTAGTGGCTGTGACGTAATAATTGTCATTCATTTTCTATTACAACTGAGGGAGATTAAAATTTGACGTCATTGACGTATGCTATTTACGACTTTTTAAATTATCTTCTTTTCTTTCGTAAATAACTATTTTACCTTACACACCTGTGTAAAAATAGTCCTTGATTGCTCGTGTCACTAGTCACTATCAGTATATCTAACTGAATTTTCTGTGTTTTGTGATGTTTCTGCCAGTTCATTATCGCTGATAACGATAAGGTTATCGCCATCACCCTGCTGTTCGAAAGCTCTTCTTAGTTGTTCCCAAGTTCTCTTATTTAATTCCTCCAGTTCCTTCTTGTTGTACAATTCCTCTATCTTTTCCAAATATTTTATTCGTTCATTTTTCAACTGCACCATATCCTCGTATTGCTAAAAACATATTTTTGTTGTCCTACTGGTTTATGTGCAGTAAAAAACTCTCACCCTACGGATGTTTAGAATCTCTTCTTGAAAATCTGCGGTCAGTTCGGATACTTCTAACGTCAGCAACGCAACTTGGTCTCTCAGTTTGCTGTTTTCTTTTAAAAGTTCGTCGTTGTCCGACGACGCTTTCCTGAAAATACTTGTTTCCGTATTCGAATATCGTACAGTTTATTTTATACCGTTCTTCATCGGTTATCGGTTTGCAAATGTCATAAGGTTGGTCCGCTGGAATGCTGGATGGAATAGGTTCGGTACTTACGACAACTTCCCTTGCAAGCGTTGAGAATTGCAAAGCAAATTGTGTGTCGTCGAACATTGTCGGCGAAGGGTTTATATTAACCTGAAATATATCATTTAATGTAAGTTTGAAGCGCGTTTTACAGTTGACAAGTTTAATGCAAAAGTTACTAAAGTCGGGATATTTTTCATGAATATCTCGAAAACCGTTTGAGATGAGGGTGTGATATTTTTGCGTATACACCCCGATGGGAGGCAACTTTTACTAAATATGACATTTTTCTGTAAAGCACACCGTTTGACCTTGAAAAATAAAAAACTGAATTTCTGACATTTTTCTCAGGGGGTACCCCATAGATTTTCGGAAAATTTTTGAATTTTGAAAATTGTCTTTGATTGCCTAGATAGCTTTAGGCATAGACTAAATGATAAGTATATGTGTCAATGGAACTGAAAATTAATTTAAGTAAGCAGGGTGAGATGGTACCACTAAACGCATATTCGCGTAATTTTTAAGCCAGACGCAGCAATTCCGATCTTTTGACTGTTGGAAAACATCAGTTTTAATGCGGCGTTGTGTAGTTGACAACTCCCATTTTTTGTTTACTTTCTAGGCAAAAAATAACAGATTTTGTGTGTGTTTTGTTTAATTATTGTGTTTCACTTTGTCGTATTTTTAGTTTAGTTATTTTTTATTAGTTTATTTTTAATATTCATCAAGGGTTATTTTATGCTTAATACATTATGAATTCCATGTTTAATCTTAAAATAATCACGTGACCATTTGTACCTTAAAATGAGTCACGTGATTTAGAGTTCAAAACTAAAAAACGATCACGTAATCTTTAAAATTAAATTTAACTAAAAAAAAAACTTTAAATTAAATGTGACCCGTCAAATAATATTTTGTCATTTACAGTCACATGATCATCAGGGTTCCATTTTGGCATTAAAAAAAGAGACCCGTGACCTTTAAAAATAAGTTTGATTATTGAAAATCGTCATGCGACTTTATGAACTGTAAAAAGAGTCACGTGACTCTACAAATAATATGTTTAACATCTAAAACAGTCACGTTACCTTTAGGATTCCGGTTAGACGTGAACACGTTTTGAATTGAAAATGCATTATAAAGAAAGTAACGTGTGTCTTTTACGTGACCTTTAGGAGCCGTTTTGAAGTTAAAAAAGAGTCACGTGGACTAAAAATTAAATTTGAGTATTGAAAATCGTCACGTGACCATTTGCACATTAAAAGGAGTCAATGTAATTTAAAAATCTCAGTTCAAACTGAAAAACGGTCACGTGACACTTTAAACATTATTTAGCTATTTACAGTCACGTGACCTTTAAGGATTTCGCGATTTTATAAACTGCAAAAAGAATCACGTCACATTTCAAATAATACTTTTAATAAAAAAGAGTCACGTGACCATTTGCATATTATAAGGAGTCACGTGACTCCTCAAATAATATTCTGACATCTAAGTCAGTCACGTGACCTTTAGGATTTCGTTTTGACGTTAAAATAATTGCAAATTGTCACGTTGCATTTGCACTGTGAAAAGGGTCACGTGTCTTAAAAATATCAGTTTAAACTGACAAAACAATTACGTGATCCTTCAAGTGACATTTAAAACTGTCATGTGACATTATAAATTCCATTTTTAATCTTAAAAGAGTAACGTAACCTTCAGGATCTGTTTTGACGTTAAAAAAAGAGTCACGCGATTTAAAAAAAAAATTGTTTAACCATAAAAACTGTCACGTGACGTTAAAAATGACATTTTAATTTTACAAATAAATACGTGATTTACTGTGTCAGTTCAAAACTAAAAAAAACGGTCACGTGACCTTCAGGATTCTGTTTTTGACGTCAAAAACGAGCCCTGTGACTTTTAAAATAAATAGAATCTTTATTATTGATACCTCAACCCAGAAATTCTTATCTTGTTTAGTTTTCAAAATACGAGTAATTTAACTCAAATTTATTTGAAAAAATCAATCTTTCTTAAACAGTTCAGATGGGATAGCAAAAGAAAGCGGATTATAGGAAATACTGCAAAAGTTGGCAATTATGTCTGCAATGACGAGCTGTATTAGCGCCATCTCTTAGAGTTTACCTACAACTGAAACGGCCGAAATACATTAGGAAGCCCTTGAAGCGTAAACGGCTTTCTTTTTGGGTGCCACTTTAATTACATTGCGCTGGTTGTCTGTACTTATCATTTAGTCTATGCTTTAGATTAATGGTAGAAATGTAACGTCGACTGTCATTTATCAAAGGGACATTTTTTAAAACTGCCACGCCCTAAAAACTGTCAAATATTGCTAGTTCGATTTGTAATCAAAATTCGAAGTATAGCCCTGACAGCTAAAGGTCAATAAACCAAAGTGATAATTTTTGGGGAGTACAACAGTACTTGTTTAAGAATATTTTGCGAAAATACATTTCATCTGTTCTGTTGCTAATCTAAAGACCTTAATAGTCTAACGCATGAGAGTGTGCCGGTTTGTTTTGTTTTGTCTGGAAATTTGGCTTCTTGCAGATTTACGCTTCGGTCTAAATGAAAAATAAGTTGACTCTATCGAATCTGTTATTCTATTATTTTACTTTGTACTAAAACTCTATGTTATTTAAGTAATACTCCGTAATTTAAGCTCAATTGTACCTTTGATATCGGACAATAAAGTGCAATTAAATACCACAAAATAATTCAAATTGCTGCATTAATGTGTTACACCCTTTGGAAAAAATCAGTATTCAAGGAAAGGTAAAAGCAAGTTACCTTTTCAGCACTGGGACTCGGTATGATATAAGTAGAGTAGAATTTTATTTATCGACTATATTCTAGGTGTCGGACATTCTATGCACAAACAACTAGAAAGTAAAAACATGGCGAAAATCGAGACCTTTAAGAGGTGCCAAAATTCACGCGTTGTTGTGGCTTTCTAGCTCTTTGTGCATAGAATGTGCGACACCTAGAATATAGTCGATAAATAGAATTCTACTCTACTAATATCACATGGAGTCCCAGTCTTGTACTATTTAGCACAAAAAACTTAAAAAAAAAACTTACTATCATTGAAATATCTTAAATATCTTCTTTGCCTTGCAAAGCTTTTTGCAAAAGTCAACTTTGACTCTCGAAATGGTGCTTTGGTGCAATCTTTATTCTGCTGCCATATTTACAATTCAGAGTGCGATTTACTAGAGTTGCCTACCTTCCCAATACCATAAGGGACGAATTAATCTTGTTTGACTCGACCAGTCTGCTTCCAACGTTATTAGTTTTCTTTTGACTTTCTGATCCGGCCAGATCGGCAAAATTAAGCACAGACACTTTGCATTTTTTCGAGTCGAATCCGCTGACGAGTTTCACAGAAAAAATCGAATGAGATCGACTGGAATGCTCGTTTATTGACGTTCCAGCGTAACTGAGATTCTGCAGGCCGTACTGCATCACTCGGTAGGCTTCTGCCCCTAAAAATTTCGCTAACCGGTTTAAAATTGTTACATAACGCTCTTTTAGGTTGTTCAAAGCATACAATGGGCAAGGGTCCCATACGTGCACATCTAAAATCTAGTAATATCAGTATAAACAGTACCAAAGGTATTTTATAGCTTTATGAGTAGAATTTTGAGAGTTATGACATTTGGGTGTCAGTTCAGCATCAAATTTAATCCCATAGAGGTACAAAACAACGAAACTACGTCATACATCGCTACTTTTGTTTGATTTTTATTAATATTTACCCGATCTCACATATATCCAGGTCAATCCCTTAATATAAGTGTCACTTTGCAAACCGGCCAGTTTCAAAATATTTCTATGCGTTCCTCTCGATGGCATTGGCACGAGCAGATCGTAGTCGTGCCAATGCCATCGAGAGGAGCGTATAGAAATCGTCATCTCGTTGTAGATTTCGGAAAATGCGACCCAAACACCAACCACATCCACTGAGCTCATAAGTTGAGCGACTGGATTAACGCTCAATCTTCGTTCCATTTCACTGAAAAATAATGTGATTCAGGAATTAACTTAGGGTCACTTTTGTCATGTTAAGTTAACCCTAAACTTGGAGTTACCCATTAAAACTGTACCTATTCTTGGACAGGTTCCAACTTAACTTTATAAAATACTAAAAAGAACTTACTCAAAATTTTGATATGACTTTCCTTCTACGTCATGTGGCATGTGTGCCTCCTGTAATATTTGTTGAAGTCTTCTCATTTCATGCAGTTTAGCAGATTTGGTAAGCGTATCTAACTTGCCATCCGGCAATGGCTTGCCAATCGGTTCTTGATTGACAAGGGGTGCTAAGCTTCTGAATAAATAGTCCAGAGACCGCGGTATAACTCCGGGATCATCCGCGGTCCCCATCATCGTATACCTATGTTTTTCCTTAATATTATAAATTTTAATATAAATCACTTATTAAAATTAAAAATGTAATATTACCGGACCCGGAAACGCCATACGCCATCAGTGTACAGTTATGCCCTTTCAAAACTGAAAATTTTAGATTTGATAGTGTTATCAAAAATTTCAGATTGTGTAGTTTCAGGACCGAATATTTTCGTGAAAGAATATTTCTTGTGAACCCTACTATTGCCCCGCATATTGCGGCCTGCCTGGGGATACTGGGGAAGGGCACAAGTGAGAACGTTTCCTCATATTTGTACAGGGCATTGGGTGGACAGCCCCCTTTTATTCTTAAATAAACTCCAACTGCCTCATCCTGAAAAGAGGTTAATTATTATGTTTAGAGGTAATAAATAGTAAATTATATAGATGATACATTAATACTAGGGTGTTGGATAGTTTATTTGTTATTCCTTTATAATTGTGCTACCTATAAGATTCAAGCAGAACAAGTATAACAAACAGTTTAACTACCAAAAACCTCTAGGGTCATTTTAAAAGTGCTAGACACCTCTAAATGCTATGACAACCTTCTAAAAAGTGCCTGAAGCTTCTACAAGTGTCTTGAACCTTTGCAGAATGGTTTTAAATTATCAGAGGCCTCTAAGACAGTTTTCAATGTGCCAAAGACGTCTAAGTGATAGACAGAACTTTATGAAAAGTTCCAGAGCGTCATAATCCTCTAAATGCTATTGAGAACTTTCTAAAAAGTGCCACAGGCTTTTACAAGTGTCTTAAACCTTCCCAAACCAGTTTTAAATTGTCAGAGGCCTCTAAGATTATTAGTTAAATAAAATCCTGCCAAAAATACAAATCTGATACTGACTTACTTTATGAAGCACTCTGAATAATTTCAATACATTTTAAATTGTAGATGTAAAAATTCTCTACAACTTTTATACAGGGACCTTTGTTATTGAAAGCATGGTTTCTGAAAATATTAGGGCGGTCCAAGGCTTTTTGAACACCCTGTATATTATAAGTTATTGTATAATTTAAATAATACATTTTAAAACAGCCAAAATGTAGAATTTCATATAAATAAAAGTAAATTAGAGTTAAGAGAAGTCAAAAAACTAAAAACTAAAAACACTTAGAAATCAAAGTCAAGGGGTACCTTCATTGGACATCAGCAAAAGTTATGTAAGCAGTCCTATTTAGTTTGTTATGACTGCTTACTTAGCTTCTAAGGGGCTGACGTCCCCTGAACATACACAATGATTTTTAAAAGCTATAAAATTATATTAACATTTGACCTAAACAATTACATTTTCTGCTTCTTACCAGAATAGAGGATGATTCAAAAACCTCATCAGTAAGATCTCTTGTTAGATCCATACTTGATAAAATAATATTTAATAAGAAGAATGTTACCAGTTTCAAACTAAACTGCAATGGCAAGGTCGAGGGCAAGGTGAACTGAATTGGAAACACACCATTTTTTTTTATTAAAAGAATGTCACAGAAATCCAGTTTAGTTTTAGTAAAAAATGTGTGTTTACTGAAACTTGTTTTGGCTTTCGCAAATGTCAGGTAAATATAAATGAGAAGAATGGAATTTTGGTTGAAGTTTATGAAAAATCTGCCTCCAGAAAAAAATATTCTTAACTCCAAACAGTCCAGAGTTTGGACTAGACTTTGGCCCAGTACTTTCAGTTCAGAATAACTTTATTCTAAGGATAATATCTATGGAAACCGTGAAATCAGATGCTGCTATTGGTCAATTCCGTCATTTCTATAGAACTTATCCTAAGAATACATTTATTCAAAGGTGAAAGTACGGATCCTTATAGTAATAATAATAATAATACTTTATTCATGTTAAGCACCAGATGGTTTACACACGTCAAAGATACAAAGTAGCAATCACTAACATAATTAAGTAATCGCAAATTTAAAGCTAATAAAATCAAAATAAAAGCTTAATTAGTAATATTTTAGATTTGTTAAAATGGACAATTACATCTATAACAACAATCCCTCCACCTTCGGTGTCGTGCTCTTTCGCCAAAAAAATAAGAAAATAAACTCATGCAGTTATGAGATAACAAGTTTTCATGCAAAATTATCGGTAATTTTTATGCACTCGTGCAATTACCCCCGAATATTTCCCTCATGTGTTAAATGTCCCATATGAGCAGTGCATTTTCACCAGAATGACAGCGAATATTTCCCTCATGCGTTAAATGTCCCATATGAGCAGTGCATTTTCACCAGAATGACAGCGATAATTGCATTCTAAAGTGATAATTGCATTTCGATAATTGCACTGTACGTATCTATAACGACTGCATTGTTGTAGAGCCTATTGCTAGTACACTAATTGTTGTCCATGCGTATTTTTTTGACTTTTTATAACCAAAAAATGTCAAACTCGATGTCAACAAAAATTAATAAACGGTTTGGAACTTGTTCATTGAGCTCCATTGAGCAATCTATAGTTGCAGCAAAACCAAAACATTTTCTTTATTCGGGAAATATTCCCCAAAATTACATTCGTGCCTTAAAAATGACCTGATAATTCTGCGTTCAAACTTGTTATCTTTGCAAACTGCATTCGGTCATTTTCATATTTTTTTTCTAAAAAAGCCCTCCACCTTCGGTGTCGGGCTCTTTCGCCAAAAAAATATGACAATAAACTCATGCAGTTAAGAGATAACAAGTTTTCATGCAAAATTATCGGTAATTTTTATGCACTTGTGCAATTACCCCCGAATATTTCCCTCATGTGTTAAATGTCCCATATGAGCAGTGCATTTTCACCAGAATGACAGCGATAATTGCATTCTAAAGTGATAATTGCATTTCGATAATTGCACTGTACTTATCTATAACGACTGCATTGTTGTAGAGCCTATTGCTAGTATACTAATTGTTGTCTTTGCGCAGTTTTTTGACTTTTTATAACCAAACAATGTCAAACGCGATGTCAACAATAAATTAATGAACGGTTTGGAACTTGTTCATTGAGCTCCATTGAGCAATCTATAGTTGCAGCAAAACCAAAACATTTTCTTTATTCGGGAAATATTCCCCAAAATTACATTCGTGCCTTAAAAATGACCTGATAATTCTGCGTTCAAACTTGTTATCTTTGCAAACTGCATTCGGTCATTTTCATATTTTTTTCTAAAAAAGCCCTCCACCTTCGGTGTCGGGCTCTTTCGCCAAAAAAATATGAAAATAAACTCATGCAGTTAAGAGATAACAAGTTTTCATGCAAAATTATCGGTAATTTTTATGCACTTGTGCAATTACCCCCGATAATTGCATTCTAAAGTGATAATTGCATTTCGATAATTGCACTGTACGTATCTATAACGACTGCATTGTTGTAGAGCCTATTGCTAGTACACTAATTGTTGCCTTTGCGCAGTTTTTTGACTTTTTATAACCAAACAATGTCAAACGCGATGTCAACAATAAATTAATGAACGGTTTGGAACTTGTTCATTGAGCTCCATTGAGCAATCTATAGTTGCAGCAAAACCAAAACATTTTCTTTATTCTGCAACTGCATTCGGTCATTTTCATATTTTTTTTGGCGAAAGAGCCCGACACCGAATGTGGAGGGCTCTTTTAGATAAAGAAAAATAACTCATGCAGTTAAGAGATGACAAGTTTTCATGCAAAATTATCGGTAATTTTTATGCACTCGTGCAATTACCCCCGATAAAATATAATATAATAATAGGTAGGTACAATAGATAAAAATGTACAACCTAAGTTTTCATAGACTCAGAATGAGTTCAATAATAATCATTTTCCTTACCTCTTCTATCTCTTCTTCTGGAACAGCAAATGTAAAGGAATCATTAGTAGTACCGATACTGGAAATACTCGAAAAACGTAGGTTTTCGCGAACTTTTTCCAAATCAACTCTATATTTTGAAATGCTAGGATCTCGCACATGTAAATATGAAGGCTTCCTTTGTGGAAAATGACTCATTTTATATAACGTATGATTACGACTCTTTCACTTTTATTAAAAGGAACCAGAGCTCTTGAAAGGAACCACCAAATGTGCGTTAAACGGTTAAACTGAAAACTCAAAAACGAACGAATCAAAAACGTAAATTGGAAAAGATAAAAGGAAAAGGACACAGTGGCATCTGTCTAAAACGAATTGCCAAATGTCAAAAGTTTGCTAGTCATGTGACAGCAGAATCAAGAAATCCAGTAGTGCTCACGTGATAAACTGGGCTATACTACACACTATACAGAGGGACGTTTTTAATTTCAACATAATTTTATGCTGTGGTGAATCAGATGGAAGTCCGGTGCTACTCTGATGATCTGTCAATTGATTGTCAATAGATGTGATGGCATCAAAATACCGTTGAAATAACAAACGCCCTTGAAAACCACCATCTTCCATCACCTCAAAAATTTGTATTTTTAACCTAAATTAACTAAACCCGTGCCTAAACCTAAACATTGTTTTGTTTTGTTTGAGAAAAAAGCGAAAAGGTTTAACAGAAAAAATGGAACACCTTGCTGCAGTAATGGCAACACTAAGAAACGATTCAGATATTTCAGATTCAGATTATTCTTTAGATGAGCTGTTGTTGATTGCATCTAGAGAGAAGCACCATAAAATAGATGAATACATAGAGAATGTTGTTTTGTTGTTTATAGGTACTCATTAGGTAGATGATTTTAAATCGCAATTTCTTCTGGACTAAGAAAAGTCTGTATTTCGACTCCTTCATGCTCCAATGATACAACAACCTTTCCTTGCATGTTTTTCGAGTTTAATTTTCTTATTAACAAAATAAAAACCAAACATAACATAACCAATAAATTACAAATTCAATCCACCAACAAATGTCATTTCGTTCCATCGACTTCAAAGTCCGGTTGCGCCCGGTTTACATCACTGGTTGAACGTTAGTTCAACGGATGAAAATACGAACGCAAAAAAGAATCCATCATATCTATCGGAAATTATTTACGAACGCTTTTGGTGCCATCAGGTTAACCGGTGTAACAACAGATGGAAATAAAAACGTGCCTCAAGCTCACAGCTGATCGACCATCCTTGGAAGGACATACCAGAAAAATACACTATTTATTTTATAGTTATTTAACATTTACAAGAACTCAAATATATTTTGATAATTGAAAAACGCGGAGAAACTGGTACTTGTTCTTAGAATATGCGTTTGACGTTAAACAGCTGATTTGCATAATAGTGTACACATACACAACAAAACAATACAAAATACAAGGCACAGAAAGGAAAACACTTTTTAAAATTACGTTTATAGAATGAAAAATACCAGTTTTATGCGGTGTCTTCAACGCAGAACCTTTACTTCCACTCATACCGTGCGTAAAAAAGTTCAACCATCAGTCAAAACAAAAAACTCTAGTTCGCACAGCTGGTTGACCAGACAACTTTCGGATCCCTACGTTGAACTAGCCAAAAAGCCGAGGGGTGTGACACTTCAATAATATTTGGGTCACTCACCAAATAATATTAATAATATGCAATAATCTTACTAATCTTGATAATACGACATAATCCAATAATATTGTACCGTCGTACTCTTTAATGACACACTTCTTGTACAACACTGTATATTGTTTACAAACAATAAACTGACACTGACACTTAACCTCGCTATCTGACAACTTCAACTTCACTACAACCATCAATTCAACAACTCACTAACCAGGCCTGGTTCAGCTGCTTATGTAGGCTTCCATGGTTTCTAGAAAGTTCCCAAATATTCATGAAATTGACAACGTAACATACAGGGGTAACAACAAATAACTAAAGAAATCCTAACTAATAAATCAAAAGTTCGCTTCGCAACAATATAGTAAATAATCTGAATAATACGAATAATACGGCATAATATGAAAAATCATAAAGCGGTGGGAATTGTTGGTTATAAATATAAACATTTTAAACCAACTAAACCAACTGAAGATTGAAAAGTGTAGAAATAATTATGCAGGTATGTTTTTTTTGCTTGGTTATTATAAGGAGCTTTTTGCTCGGCTTGTGACAATAATAAACTGACAAATTTTTTTATTTTAATATAATAATAATTGCCCTTAAACAGGCAAAGTTTTGGAGCACTTTTTTAGAAAAATAGTATTTCTACTCCTCGAAGTAGATATTGTGGAATGCATAGTCCAAATTCCATTGTCTGAATTGTTGATTTTGATGTGCATTTATTAGCCATTTCTTCATATCATTCTTTTAAAATTCCTTAAATTTACTTATTGACATTTTCTCCAAAAAAAAATTTCTGATAATTTTCCATCTCTCCTGGAATTCTGGGATTTGACTCGGTTTTTTAAACTTTTTTTTTTGCTAAAAACCTTCTTACCCAGAAGTTTTTTTTTTTTATTTCAGAGAGCGACAATTTTTGGTACTACAGACTTCTCCGATCCGAAATCGCACGAGAAGGTTTTAGAGTTTTTCAATGGGGAAAAAGCGGACGTGGTGTTATCTGACATGGCTCCAAATTCCACGGGGATCAGAGACTTGAATCGGGAAAAAATAATAAATCTCTGTTATGCCGCGCCGAAGTTTGGCGCCATTTCAAATTCCGGAGCTGCAGTGTTGGTAAAGTTGTGGCAAGGAAATGAAACAAAACAGCTCGAAATTGACATGGGCAAGTTTTACGAGAGCTTTCGCATTGTTAAATCGCAATCTAGTCGCAGCGATTCAGCTGAAGTATTTATGTTAGGTCAATGTTTTAAAGGTCTTAAAACCAGTTGATAAATAATAGTAATTGGGTAAATAAAACTATTTTAATTAACATACTATAATGCAAGTTCCCATAAATGCAGTAACAGTATTATATACTTTGGTAATAAGCTTAACAAATAACTCTATTTTTACCATTGCAAGTATTGTCTGACATACGAATTCCACAAGTTGTAACTTAATATTACCAGGAAGCAAGAACATTACTGACGCATCGGCTAATCCCTATGTGAAATGGTCTTTTAGCCACCATAAACTCTAAATATTGTATTTTTCTTTTTGATAGTGGGGGGTATTTGGCTGCGGACAATGATTCTCCCAAAGCGCCCAAATCTTTGTGTAAAACACCTTTTTTATGCGAGAAAGTATCGAATGAAAACTTTCCATGGTAACTGCCCATTCCACTATTCCCTACACCTCCAAACGGAATAGTGTCAACAGTTAAATGCATTATAGTGTCGTTTACACAAACTCCCCCTAAAATTTACCTTCTTTAAGACCTGCAAAGTAAACTGGAAATACTCACCTGATGTTGTTAATCATTAAATCAACTTCAGATTTGTTGTTGGAAAAAATTTAAAAAGCCAATGGTTTTGGACGCTTGTTGACAAATTTAATACCTTCCAGAGTGGAGTTTAAAGTAATAATGGGTAAGATAGGACCGAAAATCTCATCCTGCATTACTGGATCATTTTCTGACACATCTAACCAGAATAAAAAACAAGTTTAGCTACTAAAATAGTGAATTAAACTTAGTTTGCAGTACCTATCAGAATTGTAGGGGCAACATATCGTTCGGCAGCATCGCATTCTCCACCAAACGCAATTTTTCCACTCTTCAACAGTCCTTGCACCCTCTTGAAATGGCTGTCGTTAATTATTCTACCAAAGTTGTCAGATTCCTTCGGATTTTGCCCGTAAAACTCCCCAATTACGACTTTAAGTGCCTCAATTAGTTTACTTTCCACTTCTTTGGTACATAGAACGTAGTCGGGAGCAACGCAAGTTTGGCCGGCGTTCGACAATTTGCCCCACATTACTCGTTTGGCCACTGTTTTAAAGTTTACCGTATTATCGATAAAGCAAGGGCTCTTACCTATTAGGGAAAAACAACATCACTACTTAATTAACTCACGTGACATAACAGTGACCCCCTATACATCGTAGACTTAATCAAGCCGCTTCACCAAGTCGGCTCAGTTAAGCCTCGTAGTTATCGCAGCTTTTTTGAAGATTGGAAAAATATAAAGTCAATTCTATTTTAAGCCTTTACTATTAGAAAAAGATGGAATCAGATAAAGTTAAAGATTTAAGCCTTTTTCATAATACAAATCGACAGAGAAAGAAGCCAAATGTCATTTAAAAACTTCACAATCCGTATACAACGCATTGTCTTCTTGTTCTAAGCCGCTTCAAATAGACTTGGTAAGTTCAAGCCTGTTAAAAAAGAGACTTGACTTGAACCTCATACTCTTAGCTCATTATGGTTTGAAACACCTGATACCTGATTTGAAACATCACTTTTCGAATCAGAGACTAATTAAAAAATTAGTTTATCTACTCCTAGCATGGTAATCATTCATTACATAGCTCATTTTGAGTTACGTAATGAGCGATTTTACCGCACTAGTGCGATAATAATCGATTTTATCGCACTAGTGCGATAAAACAACTTTAAATGAAAATTTCTGCTGTAATTGTTTATTGAATTTAAACATAACTTTGATAAAACCATGAACAGACCTATCTTAAATAATAACTATATTATTATTCCTTTGACTTGGCAGGCAACAAGCCAGATACCACGTTTGCGGCAGCTTCTTCAATATCTGACGGAAGTTCTTCAGACATGTTCATAACGAAATGCACTTTTAAAAATTTGTGACTGACACTGTTAAATTGTCGCTTAAGTGATATGTGGAAACAAATGGCCACCATAGCAACAACACCAAAACAGTACAGCGTAGATGACAAGATTTAAGGGTAACAAATAACTACCCGTAGCAAGCATATACGAGACGTTCCTAAATAGTTCACATTGCACAAAATATGAATTTTTTTCTTACTTTACGCTGCTTCTGATGGTCGTAGATAAAATGTTGTACATCACCCGTGGGGTATGGCAAATTAACGTACTCGTGTGATCACCACAACACTCCCACTCGTGACTATAAAAATGCTCATACCCCACTAGTAATGTAAATAACTATTATTAATAACTTTGCTCTAAATAAGTTTTAAACCTTTCTTTCAGGTAATATGAAGATGATATTTATGTGCTTATATTAGCTTTGTTGCCATCTGTTTGAAGCTCTTGAAGGAACTCTAAAGTGAAGTGGGAATCAATACATACATACTTCCAATGTATACATCGTTTTTATTTGGAATCATAGGGTGTGGAGAAGAGTGAGAACAATTAAAAAATAAGCTCATTTTGTCCATTCCTAAACAGACCACAGTTTACTCTATTGTTAACATACCTGAGAAGAGAAAAGTGAAGAAATTAGCTGGATTTAATAGTTAGTTTATGGATTATATCTAACCATTTATGAACACTTCTCACTCTACTAAAAAAACAATGGTTTACTTAGGTGATAGTTTTCTTATGTTAAACCACGTTTGCTTGAAAAACTGGAAAGCAAATTCTTTTTTTTTAGCTGGAAGTAAATTTGTGTAGACAAAAGATACTGATTTGAGGTTATAGCGTTCTGATGCGACGTTAATTTTGCAGATTTATCCCCCATAGCTTCTAATAATAAAGTATCTTTATCAGCTTTCCGTTCCATTTTATATACTTTATGTGAGTACTATTTCAAAATTATTACTACATTAACAAGTTTAGCAAAGAGATAAAATGAAATTTTTTTGTTATGATTCTAAAAGGTTGGCAGCGCAGAAATTTATTTTTATTATACTTAACAGAAAATACTACATTTTCAACTGTTTATAAAATACAGTAAATATGGCATTTTCGGAACAGCGCACGGAAATTTTTTCCCGATCCCTCTTTCCGTGCGCTTAATAATAAACATAGATATCCATGATACTAGATATCCTATGGCAACCCGAAGAAAAAAAAGAAACGAGTAATGTGTCTATAGCAACGATTTATTTATTAATGACAAATTTTATTTTCTGTCAGTGAAAATTAAGTATTTATGTATTTATTACATTTTGCAAAAATGAATTCAGATTGTGAAAAAAATCGGGATATTCCCGAGAAATATCCCTAAACCATATATGCACCTAGTACTTCTGCTGATGCACCCAATATTTCTGCTGACGCTAGTATTAAGTTTTATAAAGGCGATTGTAACGCTGCAACCGTAATCATTAAGACCGTGTCAAAGCTTCAGGCTGTTCCGCTTAATTGTTCACCATAATTTTAAGTTTTTAGTTTAGTAAACGTCCTATTTCATCAAATAAAGTCTTTTTTAAAAGTTACTCCGTCTGACTTCTCATTTAATTGGCGCAGCCGGTAGGATAGTGCAGTTTCGCCCTTTATCGGATTCCGTTGTGCGAAAGTGGTTTTTAAATCTTAGTGCACTATCTGTAACCAATTTTTCGGGACATTTTGTTTGTACGTGTAACGTGCTACACCAAACGGTATTCGTCGCGACGTCGTACTATTCCAAGTAAGAAGAGTACCAAGAAGTCACCCCGAAAAAACGAAGATTGACGTTCCAAGACAAACAAAAACCCCAGGACATTAGCCACGCCTTTATAGGACTCCTATGGTTGTGAACCGCTGCAGTACAGGCTTTATGGATTCTTCTTTGACTCTACTGTAAGTTTTTGCTGAATGACCATTGTTTTTCATGTCTCAAGCGTCAAAACGACTAAAAGAAATTTTGTATAGAAATAGGGCTCGTTTAGGTTTAGTAAAAGAACGAAACAGTTCAGATTCAAGTTCAAGTGAGAACGAAAGCTCAGATAGCGAAGAGAAAACAAGATACGATTCAAATCCTCAACAAAAGGAATTAGTAGATTTATTTGACAACTTAATTTTAGAGAACTCTAGTCATACAAGTAAGGAGGTACAAAGTAGTAATAATATTAACTTTAAAATGGAAAATATTAGATTCCATACCTCTCTTTTGCCCACTTTCTCTGGCAAACAGGAACACCTTGAAAGCTTTATTCTAGCTATCGACGTATTTTATGCATTATATTACGGCAATAGTGAAGCCCAAACAACTCGTAACAGCTGCAATTAAATCAAAGTTAGTTGATGATGCTAGAAATTTCTATCTTTCTAGACCAGATTTAAATGATTGGCTTGCTATTAGAGCAGCACTTAGACAAAAGTTTGGCGATCCAGTGACTTATCTTGTTTTAATGCAACAAATGCAATACATTAAAATTAATAGAAATGAATCAATGTTAGAATTTGTTGACCGATTAAAAACCTTTGTGCAACGAATTATTGCTAAAATTCAATGCGAAGTTACCGATGTCACTTCAAAGACAACTTTACTTTCTCAAGTAGAAAATACATCTGTTTTATTACTAACTGCAAATTCACCACAAACTTTAAAAACCATGTTAATGATACAAAGACCTAACACATTAGACACTGCTCTTCAACATGTCATTAACTATAATATGATTGAATCTCAAGTAAATTTTACTAACAACCATTCTCCTATGCGAAATCATATGGAGAAACCACACCAATCATTAAATCACAATAACAGAGGTTTTAATAATAATTTTATTAACCCTCATACTAATCAACATAATACTAACCAAATTCGACCTCAACCTTTTCCAAGTCAACCTATAAATGTTCAGCCTAGATTTGTTCCGAGACATTATCCCACAAACTCACAAGTTTTTGGCAAGTCAAGACAAATACCTCAACAAAATAGACCTAGACAAGATACACCTACACCTATGTCTATTTCAACTGCCGGTCCTTCTCGTTTCTTACATCAACAAAGACAACCCCTAGTGAGACATAATACATTTATTCCTACAGGACCACGTAACTTTATATCTCAAGAACTTACCAACGTTGAAGTTAACTCACAGACTCCCCTATATGAGGACTCCTTTATGTCTAATCAATCTGATGAAAATTACCTTCAACAGCAAAACGACGTTTTTCCTCAAAATGATTTTGAACAAAACCTTGCGTTTCAAAATTATTGTGACACAAACTATGAAACTTGTCAAGAGACAGAGGAAATAAATAATGAAAATTTTCAGAAAGTAGCCTCGGATATACCCTTGACTTAAATAATATCGCTCAAATGATTGAGTTGCCTTACTTCCAACTACCCCGAAAACAAATGACAATTCTTATAGACTCTGGAGCATCCGATTCTATAATTTCACCAAAATTTGCAGAATTATTTTCAAATAATATGTACATTGAACCTTTCGAAATAATTTCTTGTAAACAAATCCATCAAGAAAATAGGAATTTAAAATTAAATTTGCTAGAAGAATTAGGTATTAACTACACATTTAAGCTTCGTGTTTTAAATTGGCATAATGATTTTGATGCTCTTATAGGCACACGAGATTTGAAGAACTTAAATGCTAATTTATGCTATAAAACTAAAACTCTAACCCTTAATGGCCTAAAAATTCCATTTTCTCTTGCATACAACAAACCTCTGACTAGACCAATAGAAAATTTAAACAACAACTTTTTAGTCATACCAGTAAACTATGAAAAAGGTACAGCAATTTTACCATCTTTTAACATAAATGAACATATTATACCAGACTCACTAGTCGAAGTAAATAATGGTTTATGTAAAGTTCCTAATCCAACACCAAATGTACAAGTTAATTTCCATCAAAGAATAAAAGTAATCCCGCAAGATCAATTCGACTTACTTGACCCACCGACAAGTAATATAAAATTTAACCCTGAACATCAATTACGACTTGATCATTTAACCCATCTAGAAAAATCAAAAATTTTACCACTATGTCATGAATTTAAAAATATAATGTACAATGAAGATTGTGATTTGACATTTACAAGTCAAACAAAACACTTCATACGAACTACAGACGATAGACCAGTCTATGTAAAATCCTTTAGACACCCCCCAAGCATGAATCAAGAAATTCAATCTCAGATTCAAAAACTGCTTGACAACAAAATTATTCGACCCTCAATATCACCATATTCTGCCCCTGTTTGGATAGTTCCTAAAAAACAAGACGCATCTGGAAAACGGAAATTTCGAATGGTTATCGATTATCGAAGACTAAACGATGTTACTGTTGAAGAAAAATACCCATTACCCAGAATAGAAGAAATTTTAGATAATCTTGGTAAATGTACTTATTTTACTACACTTGACTTAGCTCAAGGTTTTCATCAAATTGAAATGGATCCTTCATCTATTGAAAAAACAGCTTTTTCAGTAAATAATGGACATTATGAGTATCTGCGCATGCCATTTGGCTTAAAAAACGCGCCAGCGACCTTTCAAAGGATGATGGATGAAATTTTACGTGATTATCTCTACCGATTTTGTTTTGTGTATATGGATGATGTAGTAATATTTTCGAAATCTCTATCAGAACATATTGATCACATCAGAATTATATTCAAAAAGTTTAAAGAAGTAAATCTCAAAATTCAATTAGATAAATCCGAATTTTTGCGTAAAGAAGTTGCTTTTCTTGGACATCTTATAACGTCCGAAGGTATTAAACCAAACCCTCTAAAAATCGAAGCAATCCAACGATATCCAATTCCTAAAACTCAAAAAGAGATAAAGGCTTTCTTAGGACTAGTTGGTTATTATCGCAGGTTTATTAAAAACTTTTCTAAAATTACTTTTGCAATGACAAAATGCCTTCGTAAAGGAAGTGAAAATTATATCGGAAATCAAGAATTTAAAGAAGCTTTCCAGAAATGTAAGGAACTTATTAGTAATTCACCTGTTCTTCAATATCCAGATTTTAACAAACCTTTCAAATTGACAACTGATGCATCCAATATAGCAATAGGTAGTGTTTTATCTCAAAACGACCATCCTATAGCTTTTTACTCTCGAACTCTCAATTCTGCTGAGAAAAATTACTCTACTATAGAAAAAGAACTTCTTTCAATCGTAGAGTCAACTAAACATTTTCGTTGCTATCTCTATGGTGTTAAATTTGTAATTGAAACTGACCACAATCCTCTTGTTTGGCTTTCAAAAATTAAAGAACCAAACTCAAGATTAATACGTTGGAAATTAAAACTAGAAGAATTCAATTTTGAAATAAAGTACAAAAAAGGAAAAGAAAATGTCATTGCCGACGCATTGTCTCGGATAGACATTAATACGAAAGAAACTCGATCTTGCGTTGATAACGAGTTGCAGTCGATTGTACCTAACACCGACGAGACAGTTGCAAATCTTGCAGACTTTGACTTAGCTGACTATGTGTTAAATCAAGGATA
This sequence comes from Ips typographus, assembly GCF_016097725.1. Lineage (NCBI taxonomy): Eukaryota > Metazoa > Arthropoda > Insecta > Coleoptera > Curculionidae > Ips > Ips typographus. The sequence goes on along the minus strand of NC_138426.1, from coordinate 6,229,139 downwards.
CCTTAATGAAAATGATCCGAACACAAAACCACAGTCTACCACTGATAAACAAAGGAAAGGAAATGAAACTTTGACTGATACCACTGTTCACTCAAATAATGACCCCGAAGGAAAATACCTTCCTATTTCCGAATTACCAGTAAATCACGCTTCTAATCGATTAATTATCGATTACGGCAAAAATTTCGAACACAAATTCACAAGACCTTTTAATAAAAATCATCACTTTGTTCGCATTTCTCAAGAAGACAGACAAGAACATATTTTGAAAATCCTAAAAGAAATAATTAAACCAGACGTGACTTTTACAGTTCATATTCCGAATACAGAGTTACGGATTGAATTTCAAAGATTAATCGCTGCAAATTTAAATACCACCGCTAAACTTGTGTTATCAAACATATACTTAACCGATGTAACGAATACAGAACAGCAGATAGAAATAATTTCACAATACCATCAACACAATCATAATGGTATAACTGAGACCTATAACCACCTTAAACAAAAATATTACTGGCCAAAATTAAGAGAATCAATAACCAATTACATAAATAAATGTGAAATATGTTTACAAAATAAATACGAAAGACACCCGTATAGAATTGCATTCGAAGGTCCACTACTATCAGATAAACCTTTTAAAACTCTTCACATAGACATTTTCCAATTTTCGAACTGTCAATTCCTAACCATCATTGATTCTTTTTCAAAATACGCCCAAGCATATTACATTACAGACAAAAACGCTGTAACAATTTTGAATAAACTTAGACATTACTTTGCTCATCATAACACTCCTCAAAAAATAGTTTCGGATCAAGGTAAAGAATTTCAGAATAACACCTTCAAAGAATTTTGTCAATTATTTAATATAGAAATTCATTACACTACACCAGGAAATTCATCATCAAACAGTCCAATAGAAAGATTGCATTCAACAATACTTGAGAAATTAAGAGTACTAAAAATGCAAAATCCAGATGAAACACCTCAAAATCTCATGATATCGGCAATCTTAATTTACAATCAAAACATTCATTCAACAACTGGACATTCACCTTTTTCAATCTTGTACGGTCCGTATTTCAATGAACCTAGTTTAAATAATGATTTAACTATTTATGAGCAGTATAACGACAAAAGAAAGAAAGAACTTTTACCCTTTTTCGAGCATGTTTATAAGACAGCACATACAAAACAATCCCAAAATACCCAAAAACAAAACAAAAATCCTGAACAAACACCTAACATTCAAACGGATGATACTGTGTACAGAAAAAACCCGCTTCGTAACAAAATGAACCCTCAGTACATTCGCACGAGAGTTACGGAGACTAACAGAAATAAAATTACAGGTATTTCTAAAACAAGACCTGTAAACGTTCATTTAAGAAAAATCAAAAGACTTAGGAAAAATCCTACTTCTTTTCAGCCTCCCGATCCTGATCCTTCAGACGCAGGCCCTTCAAGTACACCGACTACCTAATACAGGGTACTACATGGAAAATGTATCCCCATCGCTTATTACTAACCATTATCATACTACGTATATACCATTTAACATATCTAGTATTAAGTTTACTTTATCTCAGTTCTTAACTAACATTGTAGTCTTAAAACCTTTAGTAGATGAACAAAATAACAAAGCAGTAACCACTTTATATTTTCATACATACAAGCTTATTAACCATACATATAGCAATTATGAGAAACTAAAGTTAATGCAAAGCAAAAATCGCAGGAAGCGCGGACTAATAAACTTTCTTGGAAGTGGTATTAAATTTATCACGGGCAACCTAGACGATAAAGACCTGGATACAATTACTCAGAACTTTGATATACTAAAGCGAAATCAACTAAATTCGATGCATAAGATCAACGAACTTAGTTCCTTTGCAGGTAATATAATGAATAAATTCCAGGATACTTTAGATATCATCAATAAAAATTCAAACACCATTAAAATGGGTTTTTCAAAACTATCGAATGAATTAACATTAAACTTGTGTTTACAAGATCAATACGTCCAAATAAATGATCTAAATCAACTATTGGAAAAATTATTAAGGATGATATCTTTTGCACACTTAGAAACACTAGATTTGGAAATTTTGTCTCCAAGCGAAATAAATGAAATTTGGAAATATCTAAAAATTCATTATCCTAAAAAAGCTCTATGGCCTATACAACATATCACAGAATTAACCCTAATCTGTAAAACTGGTCTATTAATAATGGACGATATGGTCATTCTTGCAATCAAAATACCAGTGTTTGAAGTGAGTGCTTGTGATTTAAAATTTGTTTACCCCGTACCCAACAACGAGTCGCAAATTGTGATTACACCTAGCAAGTTCTATTGTAATGAACTTTGGTATAAAGTTTGTAACGAAATAAGTGACAAGTGGATATGTTCGAACCCACTTATTGATAGCTGTATTTTATCCAAAAATTGTCAATATGCTTTAGTTCACAATAATTATAAAGTTCACACATTAACACATGCACATGCTTTATTGTTCTGTACAAAAACATCAGAAATAATTTATGAAGATTGTTTTAGATTTGAAAAAGTGTTAATAGATGGCTGTACACTTTTACAAAGTAAATGTGATGTAATTATTGATAAGCAAAAGTATTCACTAGCTATTAATAATGTAACCACACTTTTACCAGATGTACCAAGTTTACAAATTACCAACTTTTCTCTAAATCTTAAAATTAAACACTTAGATAATCCAGGTCAGGTTCAAGACGATCTTTTAGAACCTATTAAATTTGAAGAATTACTTTTGCAGAATAACTCGCACTTAACTTTAGTTATTATTACTAGTATTTGTATTATAGTTTTAATTTGTGCTTTTTGTGTAATATTTTACCAATGGAAAAAACATAAAGATGTTAAAGTTATTCCTTTAAAAACGCTTGAAAATATTATCAACGAGGACGTTGAATTAACTTAGGGTGGAGGAGAAATATCCCTAAACCATATATGCACCTAGTACTTCTGCTGATGCACCCAATATTTCTGCTGACGCTAGTATTAAGTTTTATAAAGGCGATTGTAACGCTGCAACCGTAATCATTAAGACCGTGTCAAAGCTTCAGGCTGTTCGGCTTAATTGTTCACCATAATTTTAAGTTTTTAGTTTAGTAAACGTCCTATTTCAACAAATAAAGTCTTTTTTAAAAGTTACTTCGTCTGACTTCTCATTTAATTCCTGGAAGCAAAATGTATGAACGAGCGTACAATAAATTTATCACTTGGGCCAGAGAACACCACTCGGTCAATTTTACCGAAAATGTTGTATTGGCCTATTTGGCCCATTTAAGTAAATCATTGAAGAGTTCGACAATGTGGGCGCAATATTCCATGCTTAAAGCTGAGCTAAATATTAAAGACAGTATAAATATTCTATCGTATAAAAAGGTGCAAGCATTTTTAAAGCGAAAAAGTGAAAACTATGCAGCTAAAAAGTCTAAAACTTTCACCAAGAACCAAGTAGACACTTTTTTAACAGAAGCACCTGACAAAAAGTATTTAGCCATGAAGGTAAGATCCGAAACAAAAATGAATTTATGATTTTTTTCAATACCTATATTCAACATTTTTAAGTGAAAGCAAAACTCAGAGTCGATCTCCACAAATATATATTAATAAGTTGTTATCTGCCTAACATGTTTCGGGTGTATTCAGACACCCATCTTCAGAGGCTTAACTTAACTTAACCACTTAACTTCAAGCCGGACATGGAGTCCATGTCCGGCTGCACCCAAGCCATGAAGCCCCGCACGGTCACACTACCATAGTGACAAAAAGGGAAAGTCTCCCCTATTTTAACCTGTTCAGTGTCGAACTTGTGAATGTCCACCGCGGTTTTTGTTGTGTGACGTCCCTTTCGTGTCTATTTGGTCTCCTTCAGATAGATAAACATGCAGTTTTTACATCATTCAACTTCCTTGGGTTTTGATTACGTTTTTTCCCTCTTCAAGAATAAAAAACCAAGCAACTGACTTCTTCTCTTTGACATCAACACTGGGTTTTGATTAAGTTTTTTTCCCCTTTGAGAATAAAAAACCAAGCAACCTGTCACCTTAGAACCAGAACTGGGTTTTTTGATCAAGGTTTTTTTTCCCCTGTGTAGAATTTAAAAAACTACCTTAGTACATCTGGGTTCAGCTGTCCCCCCCTTGTAGAATGACAGCCAGCAGACTAGTGATCTAGTTAAGCCTCTGAAGATGGGTGTCTGAATACACCCGAAACAGGTTAGGCAGATAACAACTTATTAATATATATTTGTGTGATCGACTCTGAGTTTTGCTTTCACTTACACTCACTACTCCACTGTGTGCATACTACTTTTCGATCAAAATTTTTAGGTTGTTTTAATATACGGCATATCAGGGGCATGTCGATGTAATGAACTGGTAAACTTGAGAATTCAAGATATTGAATACATGGAAAAATTAATTCTGGTTAAAATTCCAAACACGAAAAATTACAAGCCCATTTTACATAAATATTTGTAAAAAATACTTGTCTCTTCGTCCAGATGTTATTGATACAAATCGTTTTTTCATTAAATATCAAAATGGGGTTTGCCACAGAGTTGTAATGGGTATTCACAAAATCTCAAGTATTCCCAAGGAAATAGCGTTGTTTTTGAAATTGGCTGATGTCAAAGAATATACTGGTCACTGCCTTCGCCGAACCTCTGCAACTCTTCTTGTAGATAATGGTGGAGACATTTGCTCATTGAAAAGACACGGTGGTTGGAGGTCTACAACTGTAGCAGAAGGCTACATTGACGATTCTTTAAGAAACAAAAATGACACAGCAATGAAAATTCTGGATGTAAATGATTGTAATTTAATACCAATGGACAACAATACCACAGATGATATCAGAGAACCAGTAATTTCAACAAACCCACAACAACAACCTACTTTAAATGTAGACCATGAAGCGAGGGGTGTGACACTTCAATAATATTTGGGTCACTCACCAAATAATATTAATAATATGCAATAATCTTACTAATCTTGATAATACGACATAATCCAATAATATAGTACATAATTCAATAATACTAATAATAATCTGAATAATACGAATAATACCCCATAATATAAATAATACAGCATAATCTTGATAATACCACATAATCCAATAATATAGTAAATAATCTGAATAATACGAATAATACGGCATAATATGAAAAATCATAAAGCGGTGGGAATTGTTGGTTATTAAGAATAAATATAAACATTTTAAACCAACTAAACCAACTGAAGATTGAAAAGTGTAGAAATAATTATGCAGGTATGTTTTTTTTGCTTGGTTATTATAAGGAGCTTTTTGCTCGGCTTGTGACAATAATAAACTGACAAATTTTTTTATTTTATTTATTTATTCCCTAAGTATTTTGCCAAAATGTATTTATCATCTTTAAACTAATAATTTATGCAATTACATATTAAATTACTAGCGGGTGATTAAATAAGAAACAACATGGGCAGTATTGAGGAAATTGAAACTGATACATGTTCAAAACAAAAATGAAATAAAAAAATATGACCATAAAAACCTCGATCAAAACACATTCAAAATATTGAAGTGATTGGTTCGCACATCTACGTGAAACCAGTAGTAAACTCGGATTTTGTTATGACAGCTTTATTTACTGATACCATTTTGGTATTCTAAATTATAATCTAAACAATTTTTTACTTACTCGTTTGCGCTTAAACTTTTGCGCTTTTGTAATAATATTGCATCATTAATATAATATGTAATAATCCAAGTAGTAAAGAATAATCCTTAATAATACGCTAATCAAGCAATAATACGTATAATATCAGTATTATTTGGAATAATACAATAATACTGACGTAATATCAATAATATTGAATAATCCATAATAATCCTTATATTACCATATAATATCAATATTATTTGGAATAATACAATAATACGGGTATAATACCAATATTATCAATAATATCGCATAATATTGAATAATCTATGATAATCCTCGTATTATATAATATGGGCCCAAATTTAAGAGAGTGTCACACCCCTCGCCATGAAGTAAAGGGGCAGGAATTTCATTTATGGCAGAATTGTAAATTTGACGGTTCATAGTTCGAATACCGACAAAGAAAATGTGTAGATTATTATTTACATTTTTCTATTAATTGATATTTTAATTTATGTAAATTGTGTTGTGAATATAAAAAGTTTGTAATGCAAGGAATAAAGCAACCAAACATGAAAAATCAGTGGTTTATTATGCCTAATGAAAAAGTTGAATTTATAAATTTGTATTAAAATGATTGACCAAATTATGTATGCTAGTATTATCCTAACTAGCCAACAAATTGGGTTTTCCGGTAAAAACATCGCAAATCCATAAACCCTGTATACAAGCCGCTTGAAAAAAAAAATAGTATACGTTACACGGACGTAGAAAGCGATTATTGTGCTTCGCTCAGTTGTCGACCTCAGCTTCGCTTCGGTCGGACAATTCCGAGCTCAGCACATTAATCGCCTCTTTCTACGCCTAATAACATAATATACTATTTTAACTTACGGACCGGTACGGACATAACGGGGACCCTCGCTCCGACCAAAGCATGGTACTGTCGACCCTTGATTTGAGCCTCGCTCAAGAGTGGTCATAACAAAGCTTCGACCTTCGCTAATTTGCGCCTGTTAAACGGTAACGAAGCTGAGATAAACATGGATTATCCTCTTTGTCAGATGAGGAAGACATTTTATGAAACCCAAGTGCTAAAATGTGGTACCTGTATAATCCATCACAATAAAGAACAGTGCATCCTCTCAACAAAAAACGTTTGTTTATGTTATGGAGAATTTCATCATCTATATCAGGACTTTTTTTGGACCGTTATACAGGGTGTCCCACGACGAAAGACATCTTTCGATATTGGAAAAAGTATAAATAGGAGAGTTTTGAAAATTTGGCATGATACTGATGTGGGCATGCCCAATCTAACTAAAATATTTTCAAGATGGTTGCACTTCCGTTTATACCGGAAGTCGATCACAACTTTCTTATTTTAAATAGAACACCATATATATTATTACATATTTGGATTCCTCACAAAATTCTGACCAGCTTTTGTGTACAATGCCCTATGCCTATCTCTAGCCGTTTTCGAAATATTTGATGTTTTTCCAAAAAAGTAACAGTTGCAACGCTCAACATATTTTTGTACTCTGTCAAAACCTTAATTCATTTTGCAATGAAACTTTGGGTTATTGTAAATAAAGGATCGTTTTATTAAACTGAGGGTGCGTAACGACTCATTTGTATACAGGGTCGTCAAAAAAAAAAGATAAACTTGTCACTAAAAAAAATGAAAAATCTCAAGTTTTTTAAATAGAAACCCACATTTTTTATGACGGAATCATTTTGAGCATTAAAAATTACTATAAGTTTCAATTTACTTGCCTATACCTAAATCCAACCCATTTCGTTTTATTTGAGAATAAACATTTTTTTATTAGGCTGCATGGTTGGGATTAGCTGGGTCATTACGCACCCTCAGTTTAATAAAACGATCCTTTATTTACAATAACCCAAAGTTTCATTGCAAAATGAATTAAGGTTTTGACAGAGTACAAAAATATGTTGAGCGTTGCAACTGTCACTTTTTTGGAAAAACATCAAATATTGCGAAAACGGCTAGAGATAGGCATAGGGCATTGTACACAAAAGCTGGTCAGAATTTTGTGAGGAATCCAAATATGTAATAATATATAGGGTGTTCTATTTAAAATAAGAAAGTTGTGATCGACTTCCGGTATAAACGGAAGTGAAACCATCTTGAAAATATTTTAGTTAGATTGAACATGCCCACATCAGTATTATGCCAAATTTTCAAAACTCTCCTATTTATACTTTTTCCAATATCAATCGATGTCTTTCGTCGTGGGACACCCTGTATAAATAATCTTTATTTTCAATAGAAAAAAGGCTATCGACGACTTGGTCTTTCTGCTTATGTTTACAGTGGGATTTTTTATAGTTTTAGTATACATGTTAACTTATTTCTAATTATTTACAAAAAAAAAATTAGTCTTAGTTAAAGTGCTCTAGTAGGGTGGCAGTGGGAAAGAGGTAACGGGATTGTCTGGTTTGTCTTGTTATGCACAGTGGGTTTATTATTGTCCAGTTGTTTGGATTATTTTTCTATTTGTTTTGTAGTTGTATAAGTCTGTCTGTTATTTTGGTGGCCATGTTTATACGTTCGTAGAGAAGTTGGTTGGATGGGTTGTGTAGTGGGTTTTCTGGGTGTCTTATTTAGGTTATTAGTCTTAGAGCAATCTGTTCCGTAGTCTGAGTATATCTTTTAGTTTTGTCAGTAGCGTTTGCTCTAAGTAAGTGTCCCTAGTCTAGAACTGGTCTACAGATGAATTTGTATATTTGTGTGGCGGTTTTCGTGCTAATACCTTTGTTTTTGTATGTCAGTGATCTAAAGTGTTTTGTCCGTTTAATAGTTTCAGTTCTTGCATTTTTTAAGTGTTTTGTAAATTTTAGTTTTTGGTCCAGTATTACGCCTAAGTATTTTACGTCATGTTTGGGTTCAGTTATGTGGCCGTCCGCGGTTATGTTTGGGGAGTCGTCTTTGATCTTATAATTTGGTAGTAAAAGTTGGTTTTTAGTAAAAATATTTAATTTTTGTTTCGTTTTTGAGTTATTTTCGAAAAACCAAAAACGACAATTTTCAAAAAAGTGCTGTATTTTCGCTAATTTTAAAATTTGGCTTAAACATTGTTAGAGCAACTTTTTAAGGACTATCTATTTGTGTATTTCGTTTCCAGTTCCGACGTTTCGGTCTCGAGATACCATCATCAACTTCTTTTTTTTCTTATAGACGCCATTTTGTTTTTTTGTCTAGTTAAAAAGAGCACGTTTTTTGCATTAAAATGATGAATTACATGTCACTAGATGTAGATTACACCCTTCACGAAGCTAATTTCAATGAATCTACCCCGGTACACTGTATTACATATCTAAACATCCCTACAGCTCTAATATGAACTGTTTACAAAGTCAGATTCTTATTTTATTAAGCTTTTTTGGAATTAATATTAAGGGTAGATTACACCCTTCACGAAGTTAATTTCAATGAATCTACCATGGTATACTATAGTACATATCTGAACATCCCTACAGCTCTAATATGAACTGTTTTCAAAGTCAGATTCCTATTTTATTAACGTTTTTTGGAATTATTAGTGGTAGATTACACCCTTCAAGAAGTTAATTTTAATGAATCTACCATGGTACAGTATAGTACATATCTGAACCTCCCTACAGCTGTAATATGAACTGTTTATAAAGCCAGATTCTTATTTTATTAAGCTTTTTTGGAATTAAAATTTAGGGTAGATTACACCCTTCACGAAGTTAATTTCAATGAATCAACCATGGTACACTATAGTACATATCTAAGCCTCCATACAGCTCTAAGATGAACTCTTTACAAAGTCAGATTCTTATTTTATTAAGCTTTTTTGAATTAATATTAAGGGTGAATTACACCCTTTACGAAGCTAATTTGAATGAATCTACTACGGTATACTATAGTACAGGGTGAGTCAACGATAGAGTAAAGTTGATTATTTTACTTGTGTCGAAATTTAGGACAAAATATCGCTTACAACAGTTTTAGAGAATGTTCAGGTGCATAGTTTAAAATTATTTTTGAGTATACCCGGTGGTCCAATAAAGCGTGGCAAGTATAACTACTTTTTTTTTAATGGAAGTTAATTTCAATGAATCTACCATGGTACACTGTAGTACTTATCTAAACCTCCCCACAGCCCTAATATGAACTGTTTACAGAGTCGGATTCTTATTTTATTAACCTTTTATGGAATTAATATTAAGGGTAGATTAAACCGTTTACAAAGAATATTTCCCTCATGTGTTAAATGTCCCATATGAGCAGTGCATTTTCACCAAAATGACAGCGACAATTCCACTCATGTACAAAAAATGCCATATATACGTCATCAAAACACGGTTTGCTATCGGCTAATAAGGAAGGAAGAGAGTTTGCTAGCGGATAAAAAAATCGGATAAATTTTGCTGTTGATTTCATCGTTTCCACGGATTTTCACTACACTTCTATTGTTGCAATGTCTCACCTTGAGATTTTTGCTGGCACTGTCAATTTTGATTTTTGTTCGTATTGTTTTGGTTATGGCTCGCTTCGGATAGAGTTTTACTGCAGAAAATCAAAAGAACCAGAAAAATGTATTTCTGCCAGTACATGGCAGTAGTTATTGATTATATTCATGGAATTGTCTTATCAAATACCATTCGAGCTCAGATTTTTAACAGGATAATTTTTCCGCTTGTCTTCTCATACTTTCTTTATGGTACAAAACTCGACCTGTTTGGCAAAATCACTCGAGCTGCGCTCTCGTGATTTAGTTACAACAGGTCTCGTGCAGTTACACCAAAAAGAAAGTGTTCTAAGACAAGCACAAAAATTATCCGGCTAAATCTGAGCTCTTGTGGTATTGCCCCCGACAATTCCACTCATGTACAAAAAATGCCATATATACGTCATCAAAACACGGTTTGCTATCGGCTAATAAGGAAGGAAGAGAGTTTGCTAGCGGATAAAAAAATCGGATAAATTTTGCTGTTGATTTCATCGTTTCCACGGATTTTCACTACACTTCTATTGTTGCAATGTCTCACCTTGGGATTTCTGCTGGCACTGTCAATTTTGATGTTTGTTCGTTTTGTTTTGGTTATGGCTCGCTTCGGATAGAGTTCTACTGCATAAAATCAAAAGAACCAGAAAAATGTATTTCTGCACAAGGCAGTCGCAGTCTTATTATATTGTTAATTATATTCATGGAATTGTCTTATCAAATACCATTCGAGCTCAGATTTTGAACAGGATAATTTTTCCGCTAGTCTTCTCATACTTTCTTTATGGTACAAAACTCGACCTGTTGGGCAAAATCACTCGAGCTACGCTCTCGTGATTTAGTTACAACAGGTCTCGTGCTGTTACACCAAAAAGAAAGTGTTCTAAGACAAGCACAAAAATTATCTGGCTAAATCTGAGCTCTTGTGGTATTGCCCCCGACAATTCCACTCATGTACAAAAAATGCCATATATACGTCATCAAAACACGGTTTGCTATCGGCTAATAAGGAAGGAAGAGAGTTTGCTAGCGGTTAAAAAAATCGGATAGATTTTGCTGTTGATTTCATCGTTTCCACGGATTTTCACTACACTTCTATTGTTGCAATGTCTCACCTTGAGATTTTTGCTGGCACTGTCAGTTTTGATGTTTGTTCGTTTTGTTTTGGTTATGGCTCACTTCGGACACAGTTCTAAGGCAGAAATTCAAAAAGAAGTTGAAAAATTGATTCCTGCCAATACAAGGAAGTCCCAGTCTTCAATATGGAAACAATTTAGTCAGTTTTGTGAAGAAAGGCAGTTCGAACTGGACGATATTGCACTTATACTCATGGATTGGGGATTTAATATGAAAAAAAAAACGGCGATGATTATAAGGAGTACGTAGTAAAAACCATATGGAATACAACAGCAAAACTTCTGCAAATGAGATATCTAGAAAGGTACCGTGTTACTTTTAATCCTTTTACTGATCCTGGTTTCAAAAAGTCTCGCGACGCACGTGATTCTAAACGAAAGAAGCTGCAAAGTGACTACACTAAAGGTAAAGAAAGTTCTGTCGCATTAACTAAGAGTGAAATCGACAAAATGGCGTTAATATGGAATGAAGACACACCAATAGGCCTATTAAAAATATTTTACCATGTTGTCGCATACGAGCTAGCATGGCGCGGAGGCGAAGCTGCTAATTGTAAAGTGTTTTATTTCAAGGAGGAAAGGTTTAATAATGGAGACTTGACTGGCCGCATCGAGTACAATTCAGTGTTTTCAAAAACTTGTCAAGGTGGCTCAAAACAATGTTGCGACAGTAAATGGTTAGTAAAGAACAAAGAAAATGCTTCTATTTGTCCAGTAAGATTATTTTACAAAATTTTATCACACAGAGAAAATCATATTTTAAGTGACAGATTCTTCTTAACTCCAAATCCGTTCTGGCAAAGTAACACGTCAAAAGGTTGGTACAAGAATGTTCCTATAGGAGTTAACGAAATACTCAAGTGGACAAAAACCTCCGCCGAAAAAATTGGTTTGGACATTAAAAGAAGAAAGATAACTAATCATTCTCACCGCTCGAGTGCGGTGTCAAATTTAGCAAAGGCCGGTGTTAGTGAACAAAATTTAATCAAAATTACTGGGCACTCCTCAGCAAGTTCCATAAAACCTTATTTACAACTTCACACTGATCATCATTTAAACCTTGTATCCAGTCTCCGAGAGCATTCTGAAAACTTTGATGCACCTTTACAACCATCATCGAAGAATCTATTTCAGTTACATCAACAATCAAGTGCTACAGTTACAAAAGAATCTACATCGATCCTAGAAAGTAGCCTTCAAGGTGAAAGTGCAAGAAAGAATTGTGTTTTTAATAACTGCGTTTTTAATAATTGTTCTTTTTAATGTGTAGTGTTTTTATTTGTTTAAATACTCGTTTCTAATAAAATTGTTGTATTACCTTATATTTCAGAATTATATTCATGGAATTGTCGTATCAAATACCATTCGAGCTCAGATTTTGAGCAGGATAATTTTTCCGCTTGTCTTCTCATACTTTCTTTATGGTACAAAACTCGACCTGTTTGGCAAAATCACTCGAGCTGCGCTCTCGTGATTTAGTTACTCTTGTGGTATTGCCCCCGAATATTTCCCTCATGTGTTAAATGTCCCATATGAGCAGTGCATTTTCACCAGAATGACAGCGATAATTGCATTCTAAAGTGATAATTGCATTTCGATAATTGCACTGTACGTATCTATAACGACAGCATTGTTGTAGAGCCTATTGCTAGTACACTAATTGTTGTCCATGCGCATTTTTTTGACTTTTTATAACCAAAAAATGTCAAACGCGATGTCAACAAAAATTAATAAACGGTTTGGAACTTGTTCATTGAGCTCCATTGAGCAATCTATAGTTGCAGCAAAACCAAAACATTTTATTTATTCGGGAAATATTCCCCAAAATTACATTCGTTCCTTAAAAATGACCTGATAATTCTGCGTTCAAACTTGTTATCTTTGCAAACTGCATTCGGTCATTTTCATATTTTTTTCTAAAACAGCCCTCCACCTTCGGTGTCGGGCTCTTTCGCCAAAAAAATATGAAAATAAACTCATGCAGTTAAGAGATAACAAGTTTTCACGCAAAATTATCGGTAATTTTTATGCACTTGTGCAATTACCCCCGATAATTGCATTCTAAAGTGATAATTGCATTTCGATAATTGCACTGTACGTATCTATAACGACTGCATTGTTCTATAGCTTATTGCTAGTACACTAATTGATGTCCTTGCGCAGTTTTTTGACTTTTTGTAACCAAAAAATGTCAAACGCGTTGTCAACAAAAATTAATGAACGGTTTGGAACTTGCTCAATGAGCTCCATTGAGCAATCTATAGTGGCAGCAAATCCAAAACATTTTCTTTATTCGGGAAATATTCCCCAAAATTACATTCGTTCCTTAAAAATGACCTGATAATTCTGCGTTCAAACTTGTTATCTTTGCAAACTGCATTCGGTCATTTTCATATTTTTTTCTAAAAAAGCTCTCCACCTTCGGTGTCGGGCTCTTTCGCCAAAAAAATATGAAAATAAACTCATGCAGTTAAGAGATAACAAGTTTACATGCAAAATTATCGGTAATTTTTATGCACTTGTGCAATTACCCCCGATAATTTCAATGAATCTACTACACAATTTGGCACAGATTGGCCACGAACGAGTCAAATTCAACAACCCATGTAGTCCCAACAGACGTAGAATGGCTCCAAAGTAACAAATATGCAGACTACAACAACAGCGGGATCGATCTTTGCCGGTTTTGAGTCTAAAGAATACAATTTGGCACAGATTGACCACGAACGAGTCAAATTCAGCAACCAATGTAATAGTAAGAATCGTGCAGACGGCTTTCTTTGGTAGTTTTGATAGTTTTGCCTTCTCTTTTCTCATCTTTTCTGGTGCTGTATTCTTCTCGGTTTAGGGCATTGAGGTCAAATGTGCCCCTTTTCCCCGCAGTTCCAGCATTAAAAAAACAACGAGATAATGCATGCGTTTGCTCACTACGATTATTTTGCCTCTTTACTTTACTCCACATTTCCATTAGCTCCTTTCGTAAGGTCTCCAGTCGGGTTTTCAATCGACGATTCCAGTCTGATTGGGTTTTTGAATGGCCTGGGCTGGAATATCGATTCTTGTGCGTTGGTGTTCGGCTTCTTACGTGTGTATGTCCTTGTGACACTTGCTTTATTGCCTCAAACTCCAAAGCGTAGGCAAGGGCATCATGTAATGTTTTGCACCTGGCTAGTCTTAAAGCTGGCTCAGTATCACGATCTATTACGCCTCTTACAAAAGCTCCTACTGTCAAACACTTTCTTATGTCCTGGGATGCAGTTGGGTAAGCCAGATAAACTAATCGGGCAATGTCAGCTTCGTACTGCTGCAAGGTTTCTTGGCTTCTCTGGCTTCTGCTTGATAACTGTGCCTCGTAAACTTGCTCTAGATGCTTTTCTCCAACCCTCATCTCTAAGTGTTGTACCAAGTCTTCGTAATTTCTATAACGGCTCTCATCCAAGGTCTTCTTCAACAGTATGGGTCACTTTTTCCTCTAAGGATTCAAACCTGTTTTCCATTTCGCTCTTCAATTCATTGCTTGCAGTTTTGTCTCGAACTGGTCTTGACTCACTTGGCTAATTTTTATCTCTTCCAGGCTTGCTTTTATCTTGTCTTGACTTGCTTTCATTTCTCCTAATTTGCTATCCTGACTTACTTGGATTGCTTTAATTTCCTTATAGTTTTATCCTTTTTATCTAGTAGTACTATTCTTTTTATTCATTTAGTAGGAATAACAATGATATAATTAGGTGTTAAAAGTCTAAAAGATTTGATTCACTAGACAACATACAAGCAATCTAATTCAGTGTTCAAGTTGCTTTCAATCAATTTGCCAACAGATTTTGGCAGAATAGTACGGTCCTGCTCAAGTTTTGCATTCTGAAATTAGATCAGTACATTAGGTTTCTCTTACCTTGTTATTCAAACATTCAACTAACCTTATTACCATCAACAAAGTCCTTTATGGGCTGGATTGTTAAATCTCACTTTGGTTGCTGGACACAATGTTTGCCTTTAAAGAAATAGTGCTTTTGGTCTTCAATTCAGTTTAAGTGTATTGTTACAAAGGCCTCATAGCCAAATTAAGATTTCCTGAAATTTAGGGAAAAACGAGGGGTCACTATGTAGAATTTCCCTAAATTTAGGGAAAAAGTGCACAACTTGGCAACACCGCATCCCAGGGGTGTCCCAAACTTACCCCCCTAATACGAAGTCTCAACCCTCTAGACCTTAAAATAAGGGAGTTACCTATTTAACCCCATGTAAAATGTAAATCCACAAAACAGCTACTTTTGGACATGTCCCGGTATCTTTAAACTTGGATCGGTGCATCGGATGGAATATTCGCGATACGATAAACGTTTACTGGACGTATAGCGGGAATCGATTGCCCACACATATACAGTGTGACCCATTTAGAATGGAAACACCCCTATAAAATTTTAGGTTATTAACCGATTTCAATGATTTTTTTTTTTTGAAATAATTAGGAATAAAATGTCTATTACGGGAGAAAATTTTAAATATTTATTTTAGTTTTCAGGTCATATTACGATACTTTTTCTTGATAGAAAATGCAGAATTTTTATTAGCGATTTTTTTATTGAAAAAATTACTACGCCACTGGATCTATAGTGCTTTCAAATAGCTGTGACCAAATTTTTTTTTTTTTTTTTTTTTTTTTTTAGAAATTAATCAATTAATAATTAATAATAAACAAGTAAATAGTAACACCATTTCTATGGCAACAGTTGATGCAGTGAAATGTGGATTTTCATGAAATTTTGGTCACAGCTATTTGAAAGCACTATAGATCCAGTGGCGTAGTAATTTTTTCAATAAAAAAATCGCTAATAAAAATTCTCTATTTTCTATCAAGAAAAAGTATCGTAATATGACCTGAAAACTGAAATAAATATTTAAAATTTTCTCCCGTAATAGACATTTCATTCCTAATTATTTCAAAAAAAAAATCATTGAAATCGGTTAATAACCTAAAATTTTATAGGGGTGTTTCCTTTCTAAATGGGTCACACTGTATAAACCGACCGAGCCGACGGACAGTCAGTTGTGAAATAACAGTGGCGCGATAAAGCAAAGAACGAAGTAGTGAAGTGGTAAAAGTGAATTTATAGTGGTTTAACAAGTGATTTCTAGTGTTGTAAATTGTTGTGTAATTAGTAAATAACGTTTGTTGAGTTTATTAAAAGTCTCACTTATCAAAAAGAACCCAGTAAAGTGTAACATTTGGTGTCAGAAGTGGGATAAGTGAGTGAAGAATTGTGCTGTACGTGAATGGTGAATACAAGACAACAAACGGCAAAAATGGAGGAACAACTGGCGACAATACTACAAAAGATGGATGCTGAAAAAGAACAACAACAGAAGGAAAAACAAGAGGAACAGGAACGACGACGACTTGAAAAAGAGGTCCAAGAGGACGCTACTAACAGGATGAGGAAGGACGCCGGGAAGAAAAGCAAGAAGAAGAAGAACGATGACGACTTGAAAAAGAGGAGCAAGAGAGACGCTACCAACAGGATGAGGAACGACGCCGGGAAGAAAAGCAAGAAGAGGAAGCACGCAGACACAAAGAACAGCAAACTATACTTCAAGCTCTGGAGACAAATCGATCAGAGTTGCAAGCCTATATCAATGAACAACTACAGATGGTAGACGATAAAGTAGAAAAGGTAGACCATAAAGTCGACGAGGTGCAAACTCAGTTTGGTAACAAACTTGGACAAACGGATAATAAATTTGGACAAATGGAGGCTTAATTTGGATAAGAAATTGCAACTTTACGAAAGGAAATCATGAGCGTTGAAGTTGAAGTTGAAAGTTCGACCGGATGCGACATTGAATTGTAAGGTGCCAAAGTTTGACGGGGAAACGTCGTGGGAGTTGTACAGGGAGCAGTTTGAGGCTGCCGCCGTGGCTAATGGGTGGACCGAACATCGAAAAGCCACCGAGTTGGTTCTGGCACTACGTGGTAAAGCTCTCGAAATACTCCATAACATCCCGGAGTGTAAACAAGGAGATTACTATTCCCTAAGAGTCGAACCCAAGGGTCATCAGAGACTCTGCAAGACCAAATAGATTCTACCATGAATTTGATTGTTAAAAAGCTGGATCAAATTCTGCAAAAAGGCGACAATAACAGAAGAAGCCACTCTCCATCTAGAGAAGATGTAAAATTTTACAACTGTGGACGCAAAGGACACTACAGTAGGAATTGCAGGCAGCGGTCTCGTTCACCAAATCCACATAACCGAAGTAACCAGGACCAGGAAAACTCGAGGTTGCCGGAGTAAGGGGGCGACCCCTGGCAAGTAACCCTTTAGCCCCCAAATTGAGGATTTCTATGATTAAGAGGTGTAATGGTAGTTTAATCGATCAAGGACTATTGAACAACAAAGAATGTGAGCTTACCATTGACACTGGGGCAACAAGATCTATTGTGAGGCCTGACCTGATAACATCTACGCCGATGCAGAAACTTCGACAAACGCCTATTTTGGAGACAGCGAACGGCGATCGAATAGCCCACTTGGAAAAGGAGACAGACCTGGGTTTGGTAATCGTGGAACCCCTCGAACATGAAATGGAGGATCTTCCAACAGCACGATGCTTAGTGGATTCGAGCGATGCTTCACATACTATTCCAGTACGAGTTGCCAACCTCAAGGATAACCGGATTACTTTGAAACAAGGAAAAGTCATTGGCAATTGTACGTGTGGCACGCTGCAGCGAGGATGCTCAAAAGACAGTATCACGTCATCCTACTACAGAGGAACTGTCAACCTTCAAGAAGACCTGGACGCATCTGAACCAACATCAAATGGCAATGGCTGTTGAATTTATTAACTCAGAGGCAGACGTATTTGCATGGGAGAAAATTGAAGGGCGGACAAGTCTTGTGCAGCATCGCATCAATACCGGATTAGAGCAACCCATTCGACAACGACCCAGACGACTTCCTTTTATGCGACAGAAAGAAATATACTAATAGACTCCATGATAAAGGGCATGCTTGATAACGGGATCATTGAAAAATCTAGCAGTCCATGGTCATCTCCAGTCGTACTTGTGACAAAGAAGGATGGTACAACTCGCTTCTGTGTTGACTATAGGAAGCTTAACGACATCACGAAGAAAGACAGCTACCCACTGCCGCGTATCGATGACACATTAAACACCCTGGCTGGTTCCAGATGGTTTTCTCCCTTGGACCTGAAGAGCGGCTATTGGCAGGTGGAAATTCATAAGGACGACAAAGAGAAGACAGCCTTTACCACCGGCAGCGGCTTAAATCAATTCAACGTTATGCCATTCGGGTTGTGTAACGCACCTGCCACTTTCGAACGACTAATGGAGCTTGTTTTACGTGGACTTACGTGGGAGACGTGCTTGGTTTACCTGGATGACATAATGGTTATTGGAAAAGACTTTGATGACCACATGAAGAACCTTAAAGGAGTTATCTCAAGACTCAGGAATGCACATCTACAACTAAATCCAAAGAAATGTTCATTCTTCCAAGAAAAAGTTCATTTCCTCGGACATGTCGTTTCTTCAAATGGAGTGGAAGCCGACCCAACTAAAATCGAATCTGTGAAGAATTGGCTCATACCCAAGACTAAAGGAGATGTTTTTGTTTGTTTTTTTCTTGGATTGTGTAGCTATTACCGCAGATTTGTAAAGGATTGTGGACAGATTGCGAAACCTCTTCATCGACTGACGGAGAAAAACAACCAATTTTCTTGGACACCAGATTGTCAGCAAGCTTTCACGGAATTGAAGAAGCGTCTTATCAGACTCCTATTCTGGCTTATCCATCGCAAGAAGGGACGTTTGTCTTAGACACTGATGCTTCGCAGTATGGTTTAGGAACCGTTCTTTCTCAGATCCAAAATGCCCAAGAAGTGCTCATTGGCTATTACAGCAAGTCATTGGGAAAATCTGAGAGAAACTACTGCGTCACTCGTAAAGAACTCTTGGCAGTTGTGAAAGCTGTAGAACATTACCACAGCTTCTTATACGGGAGGAAATTTCTTATCCGATCAGACCATGCAGCACTAAAATGGCTGTTAAATTTTAAGAACCCGGAAGGACAATTGGCACGTTGGTTGGAGAAACTTCAAGCCTACGATTTTGACTTAAAACACCGGAGTGGACAATCTCATGCCAACGCTGATAGCTTGTCAAGGAGCCCATGCTGTGAAGAGCATTGCAAGTTCTGCGAACGGCAGGAGACTAAAAATGAAGCTGAGACCATTAATCAGATCCGGAATGTGACCAACGAAGAGGCTACAGTGACACTAGTAGCGCAGAACGGCGTCTCTCGGAAACAGATAGTGGAAGCACAACGCCTAGATCCCGATTTAAAGATAATTAGAGAATGGTTTGGAGAAGGACTCAAAACCAGAATGGAAACACATTTCGAGACATGGACCAACGGTTAAGGGTCTCTGGCTACAATGGGATTTGCTTCAACTGCGAGATGACTTAATCACTCGCAAATGGGAAAGTCCAAATGGGAAATCCCTCGTTTATCAAACCATAGTGCCCAATTCCTGCAAGGAGAGTGTGTTGCAAGAACTACATGACAGTCGTGGAGGAGGACACTTTGGAGTAAACCGGACTTTAGCCAGAGTGAGAGACCGCTTTTACTGGATCAACTGTAGAAAGGACGTCGAGGAATGGTGTAAACGCTGTGACCTGTGTTCATCAAAGAAAGGCCCAAGAACACGATCGGAAGGAGCGATGATGCAGTATATCTCTGGCAGTCCCTGGGAAAGAGTAGCAGTGGACATAGCAGCAGGTCCATTTCCCCGAACTGAATCCGGCAACAAATATCTGATGGTAGCCATAGACTACTTTTCAAAATGGCCATAAGTGGTACCTTTGCCAAATCAGGAAGCAGTCACCGTAGCGGAAGCCTTGATAACCAACGTAATTGCAAACCATGGGGTACCTTTGGAGATTCACACGGACCAAGGCAGGAACTTTGAATCAGATATATGGAAGCAATTAATGATTGTTCTGGGAATAAGAAAAACTCGAACGGCACCACTGCACCCTCAGTCCGATGGAATGGTCGAGAGACATAACAGGACCACAATCAGTACCTTTCCATGTTTGTGAGCGATAATCAAAGAAATTGGGACAAAGTGATACCGCTATTCCTCTTGGCTTATCGGAGTTCACAGCATGAGTCTACAGGCTATACACCATCTATGCTTTTAACTGGACGAGAAATGAGGCTACCCGTAGATCTCATGTTTAGCAATCCAGAAGATGATCCAAACCAACCAATGGTTCAACTTTCTGACTATGTGGCCAACCTAGAGGATAGGTTACGAATCATTCATGAACTTGTCAGAAAAAAGCTTAAACTGAAAAGCGACCCTATGAAGATGAAACTGGACCACAGACCAGCTGTTGGCAATTATAACGAAGGGGATGCTGTATGGTTGTATCAACCCAGAAGAAAGAAAGGATTGAGCCCAAAATTACAACGACCCTGCAGGATACAAGGACCATACAGGATAGTGAAGAAAATAAATGACCTAGTATTCCGAATTCAACTGTCACCGCGATCTAAACCGAAAGTAGTTCATGTGGAGAGACTAAGTCCATACAGAGGAAGGAATCTGCCATCTTGGAACCTTCAGAATGACGCTAACCGGCACGAATAGCTTTTAAAGAGGGGGGCAGTGTTACAAAGGCCTCATAGCCAGATTAAGATTTCTTGAAGTTTAGGGAAAAACGGGGGTCACTATATAGAATTTCCCTAAATTTAGGGGAAAAGTGCACAACTTGGCAACACCGCATCCCAGGGGTGTCCCAAACTTACCCCCCTAATACGAAGTCTCAACCCTCTAGGCCTTAAAATAAGGGAGTTACTCATTTAACCCCATGTAAAATGTAAATCCACCAAACAGCTACTTTTGGACATGTTCCGGTATCTTTAAACTTGGATCGGTGCATCGGATGGAATATTGGCGATACGTTAAACGTTTACTGAACGTATAGCGGGAACATTCTGTGCATACAGGAACATTCGAGAATCGATTGCCCACACATATACAGGGTGTCCCACGACGAAAGACATCGATTGATATTGGAAAAAGTATAAATAGGAGAGTTTTAAAAATTTGGCAGGATACTGATGTGGGCATGCCCAATCCAACTAAAATATTTTCAAGATGGTTGCACTTCCGTTTATACCGGAAGTCGATCACAACTTTCTTATTTTAAATAGAACACCCTATATATTATTACATATTTGGATTCCTCACAAAATTCTGACCAACTTTTGTATAGAATGCCCTATGCCTATCTCTAGCCGTTTTCGAAATATTTGATGTTTTTCCAAAAAAGTGACAGTTGCAACGCTCAACATATTTTTGTACTATGTTAAAACCGTATTTCATTTTGCAATGAAATTTTGGGTTATTGTAAATAAAGGATCGTTTTATTAAACTGAGGGTGCGTAATGACTCATTTGTATACAGGGTCGTAAAAAAAAAATCATAAACTTGCCACTAAAAAAAATGAAAAACCTCAAGTTTTTTAAATAGAAACCCACATTTTTTATGACGGAATCATTTTGAGCATTAAAAATTACTATAAGTTTCAATTTACTTGCCTATACCTAAATCCAACCCATTTCGTTTTATTTGAGAATAAACATTTTTTTATTATGCTGCACGGTTCGGATTATCTGGTATTCTAGTTGGTTATGTTATTGACACACGGTGATATTGGAGACCTGCAAAGCATGTTAATAACACTAGTTTTGAGTGTTTTGACAACTGCAAATATGCAGTCGCGGTTACGTTATTCAAACCAAGATTACTTAAATCTGCTTATTATTTACGGAGAATGTGATAAAGTTGTGAGTAGAACATGTGAGGTATTTGCCGCTCGTTATCCAGAAAAACCAAAGCCATCACCAAAAGCTGTCAAGCAAATAATTGAAAATTTTAAGAATGATGATGTGATATGTGAAGATAAAAGCTATTAAAACAAAACCAATCCTTAATAATACAAATGTAGAAATTGCAATTTTGGGCTATTTTGTTGCAAATCCAACTTCGTCAATAAGACAAGTTTCCGTAGAATCAGGCATATCCAAAAGTTCAATTCAGAGGATCCTGAAGAAACATAAATTTCACCATTTTTCATATAAATTAGTGCAACACTTAAAAGAGGTTGAGCGGCAAATACCTCACATGTTCTACTCACAACTTTATCACATTTTCCGTAAATAATAAACAGATTTAAGCAATCTTTGTTTGAATAAGGTAACCGCGACGGCATATTTGCAGTTGTCAAAACACTCAAAACTAGTGTTATTAACATGCTTTGCAGGTCTCCAATATCACCGTGTGTCAATAACATAACCAACTAGAATACCAGATAATCCGAACCGTGCAGCATAATAAAAAAATGTTTATTCTCAAATAAAACGAAATGGGTTGGATTTAGGTATAGGCAAGTAAATTGAAACTTATAGTAATTTTTAATGCTCAAAATGATTCCGTCATAAAAAATGTGGGTTTCTATTTAAAAAACTTGAGATTTTTCATTTTTTTTAGTGGCAAGTTTATGATTTTTTTTGACGACCCTGTATACAAATGAGTCATTACGCACCCTCAGTTTAATAAAACGATCCTTTATTTACAATAACCCAAAGTTTCATTGCAAAATGAAATACGGTTTGAACATAGTACAAAAATATGTTGAGCGTTGCAACTGTAATTTTTTTGGAAAAACATCAAATATTTTGAAAACGGCTAGAGATAGGCATAGGGCATTCTATACAAAAGTTGGTCAGAATTTTGTGAGGAATCCAAATATGTAATAATATATAGGGTGTTCTATTTAAAATAAGAAAGTTGTGATCGACTTCCGGTATAAACGAAAGTGCAACCATCTTGAAAATATTTTAGTTGGATTGGGCATGCCCACATCAGTATCCTGCCAAATTTTCAAAACTCTCCTATTTATACTTTTTCCAATATCAATCGATGTCTTTCGTCGTGGGACACCCTGTACAAACCGACCGAGCCGACGGACAGTCAGTTGGAAAACATAGCGCTAAGATCAGCCATAGACGCCCCGTGGTATGTCAGAAACGACACCATCACCAGAGATCTCCAATACAAAACAGCGACAGTAAAGATCAAAGAACATGCACACAAGTTCTTTGACAAGATGGCGGAACACCAGAATCCACTCATAAGGAACGCCATCGGCTATGACCCAGAAATGGAAGCCCCCCATAATCGGCCAAGACATCAGTTGCTGGACGATAGATGACAGCACTGAACACCCGATCAAGTATTATTAATGTTTTCTGTTTTTATGTTTCAGGTAGCAGCCATGACCAATCCAGCCAAGATAAAGAAGACCAACCCCCCCCCCCCCACCAACGACTTTCCGCCCGGGTGGCGAGAATTTATTCTCAAAACTTGGGTATAACCCAACCGTAGCTAACTCGGTGCTAACCGGGCTCTGGCTACACCTCACAGATTTCCCCCCGTCTGCCTATATAGGCAACAGGGTAAGAAAATCAACCTCCTAACCTCTGATCCATACTCCCCACAAATATTCTTGGATGATTAATTGATTAGCCCTCTAACTCTATTGATCATCCAAAAATATGCCATGACCTCCACCAGGATGACCAGCTGACGAAGAAAGAAGAATTCAAGACAAAAAGAGCGCAGAAGAGCCCCGTTGTCAGCCGGGGCACTCTCACCCAGGACAGGGGACGCCGTTGCAACACAGGTAATTCCCGAAAGGGAAATACCAGTGACTGTTAACGGAGTCCTTCTTCCGGACCTTTCCTTTTGGTCTACAGCGATGGGAGGGTAAAAAGAAGAGATCAACATGTTTAGGTTTGTCGCTTTTTTCAGCCACTTTTATTATGGCGTAAAAAGGGTCATATTCTTTGTTGTTTTGCCGAAAATGTACAATACTGCTTGGTTCGTATTCAATATGGGTCATAAGTGGAAGCTTATCTCCGCAAAACTGTGTTATGACCAACGCCAAGACGTCTTTGTATGCTTTATAGATTATCAGAAAGCCTTCGACAACGTTAAACACGATATCCTCCTAAATAGACTGCTCGAGATAGGAATAGACGCCAAAGACATCAGAATCATACAGGAACTATATTGGAACCAAATCGCGGAGATAAGAGTTAACAAAAACCTGACAAGAGATAACTTCAATGTATGCAAAGTAGTCCGCCAGGGCTGTGTATTGTCACCAATACTGTTTAATATTAACGGATATCCAATAAACAATATACGATATGCAGACGATAGGGACATTTTAGCACCAACTTTCGAGGATCTCCAAGAAATGTTGGATAGGATAGAGGCAATGGGCAAACGTTTTGGTCTTAAAATCAACGCTACCAAGACCAAACTCATGGTAATAGGCCGCCAGCCCATAATCAATGCCGCACGGCTTAAATATCTGCAAAAACAACATTTTTCAAACTTAAAAACCTCCTATTAGCTCGCAGTCTCCCTCTAGCACTTAGACTACAGATAATAAAGTGCTACATATGGCCCATCTTACTATACGGCGTCGAAACGGGGTCTCTAAAAGTTAGAACCCTAAACCGCATCGAGGCGTTCGAAATGTGGTCTGTTCCGAGACACTTGCGCGTGCTATGTGTGACGGTTATAGGTCCAGCGGCACAGGCCCGACTTTCTGAGTATCTTATTGATTAAGTATTGAGCAGGCAAATACCCTAGTTGGTAACGCCATTAAACTGAGTGTAAATCACGCCAATCACTCTAGTGAGAGACCCTTTCAAATTTAATGTAGAAAACCTCTTCCCATACAATTCATCAGTGAGAGAATACCAAGGGATTCTTCTTCTTCTTAATCCGCCGTCTCCCGCCGGAGGTTGGCGATCCAATTGGCAATCATTATTCTGGATGTAGCAGCTCTGAAGATGTCAATTGAGGTACATCCAAACCATCTTCTTAAGTCTTTCAGCCAGGAGTTTTGTCTTCTTCCTACTGATCTTTTTCCTTGCATTTTTCCTTCAATTATTATCAGCCTCAAGCGTTCATACCTTTCGCCTCTCATTATGTGGCCTATGTATCCCGTTTTTGTTTCCTTAACGATCAGCATTAGTTCTTTTGATTTTCCCATCCGCCCAAGGACTTCCAAGTTGGTGATTCTCTGCAACCACGATATTCTTAATATACGGCGGTATAAATACATCTCAAAAGCGTCCAGCTTTTTCTCTGTAGTCGCATCGAGAGTCCATCCTTCACTACCATGTAACAAGGTTGAAAATATATAACATCTGATCATACGCATTCTAGGCTCAGTTCTGATCTCGTGGAAAATTGCTTCATAATGTACGGCTTGGGCCTACTATGTTCGATACTTCTGAACGAGCACTCGATTCGGGATGGAATCGAAGCGCCGCAATATCTGTCCGGGCGCGTGTTAAAGTAGGCCATCGTTAGATAGCAATACAGCGAGAAGCGTCTTGGACGTTCGACGCAAATTGCGAAGCGTTTCAGAGTGGTTCTAGAACGTGGTTTACCGAATATAAAAGAAACGGTTTCAGACAGTGGAGTAGTGAATTTGGGAACGCGGTAAAATTTAAATAGTGGAATTGTGGTAGTGTTTTTAGTAGCTGAATTAATTATGGTACGGAGTGTTTTGAAGTGTAAATAAATTTATTAATTGTTGAGTTAAATTGACTTTGTGTAAACCCACGGGATAATCGTAACAATATCAATAAAGGTGTTTCTGGCCTGCTCAATTCGTTCTTTTATTTCGGTGTTGGGGTCGCACTGATTATTAATGATAGTCCCTAGGTATCTGAATGAATTTACTTGTTCTATCTGTATATTGTTAATGGACAAATTAGCAACTATGTTCGTCTTTGAAAAAACAAGAAGCTTAGAATTAGAATTTAGAAGCTTAAATAGTTTCAGAATATAAATTAAACAGAAGTGGTGATAGGATACAGCCCTGCCTCACTCCCCTTTATATTATGATTGCCTCTGATGTTGATTGCTCAACCTTAACTGCCGTTTGATGCCAACTGTGAAATGATTATGATTTCTTCTTTGTCTATTCCCGTAGCTTGAAGAATCTCTATTAGTTTGTCGTGCTTAACGCAGTCAAACGCTTTTTTGTAGTCAAGGAAACATGTATATACATTCACGTTCATATCTCTGCATCTTTCAGTTAAGACGTTCAAAGAGAACAGTGCCTCCTGTGCACCCACACTGTTGGGTATTCGATTTTGTCCACTCTTTTGTTAAACGAAGAAGAGATGAGTTAGTTGTCTACCTAACCTAACTTTGTATGTTCGAAGAAAAGAAAAGGGCATGCAGGCGGTACAGAAAGATTTTGTATAAGTTTTCTTGTTGGTCTTTAATGTAAAACAGCCGTTTTCGTTATTAATAAACTTGTTAAAGTGAATGCCCTGATTCCTTATTTAGAAACATCGACAGTCAATATCCATCGTGTTTAATAAGACGGGTAGTTTTATTCAGAAACGCGATATTTGTGGCGACCGTGACAGGACTGTTGATGGTTAATGTTCATAAGGGGCTTTACTGATGTTCTTAGAAAGAAAAGTGACTAGAGACAGTGTAGGCCTATCAAACTTTTACCGGGTTCCTTTTGTGTTGTTATTTGAACTGCTGGAGATATTGTATCGGGTTTGAGATGGCACCTAATGTTGAAAGTAAGAAGAAAAGTCGTACCGTTTTACGCAGTAACTTTACGCGTACCGCCAATGAACTTGAGGCTCGTCTATGTGAAGTGTGTCCAGATGATAATGGCATTCGTATTTCCTGGGACATGCTGCAAGCCAAGTTTGAAACCCTATCAGTAGTAGAGGGTGAGTTTTTTGAGCTTTTGTTGGAGGAAGCTGATGAGAGTGAGTTGGAAGCTGAAATACAGGGCCGGGATGAATATCTCAGGAAGCACTTAAAGTAAAAGTGAATGTTTTTTTGGAGAATATCTCCCAATTAAGTAATCCAACTGCAGTTACTAGTCAGCCTTTAAACGTAAGTAAACGTAGATTTGAACTGCCAAGAATTGAATTCACACATTATGATGGGAGTATTAGAGATTGGTTAGCATTTTGGGGTCAGTTTTCCAAGATTCATGATGATCCTTCGATTGATAATAGTGACAAGATAGAGTACCTGTTTCAAGCCACAATGCCTGGAAGTAGGGCAAGACAACTGGTGGAGAGTTATCCAGCTATGGGGGACAATTACTATAAAATCATTGAGAGCATGAAAAATAGGTTTGGACGAGAAGATCTTCAAATTGAGGTATACATATAGTATATATAGAGTTGCTAAAACTAATAGTGTCCAACACATCTTCACCAGGTAAAATGGATATTTGTGTACTCTATGAAAACAGTGCAGAAAACATTTAAAATGTCTAGTATGTAATAGGTCTCATGTAGTTTTAATGTGTCCATGACTCTATTCCGGCTGAAAAGAGTCATGGACCTAAGGTGCTTTCTGATGCTGCAGAGAGGGTTTTGAAGAATGATGAGGTTGTAAAAGCCTGCCCTGGCCAACTACACTCAATGCCCAGATCAAGTATTTTTTATTTAACATTGAAGGTTCCCCAAGGACAGAAAACGGTAAGAGCTTTAATTGATTCCGGTTCTCAACGTTCCTATATTTTTAGAGACACCGCAGCCCAGCTTCAATACCGGCCTAAGCGAACTGAACAAATTGCTCACTGCTTGTTTGGTGGCTCTGAAATGGTAGTGGGACACAGTTGTTATAATGTTACAGTTTTTGGAAAGAACCGTTCCCTGGAGTTTGAAGTTTTAGATCAAGCAGTAATCTGTGGAAGTTTGAGTTCAACACTGCATGAACCATTAAAAAGTGAATTACACTCATTAGGGATCGAAATTTCAGATAAATTTCAGTCAGGGCCCATAGAACTGTTACTTGGTGCAGACATACTAGGGAGTTTCTTTACAGGAAAGCAAAAAGTGTTGTGATGTAGATTGGTTGCTCGAGAAACTTATTTTGGCTGGACCCGAAAGTTTTGTTGCAAAAGCTGTGGGAGAAGAACTTGTCGTGGGATGCCCCAGTTGACGACGACACAACGATCAAGTTCAAACGATGGGCCAGCAAGTTGCCTTCCTTGTTAAGTATTGAGATACCACGTTAGATTATGGCTGGAGTTGGAGAGTCACAAAACTACAGTTTACATACATTTTGTGACGCAAGTAAAGATGCCTGTGTAATATTTTTGCGTACTGTACGGGACGGGCAAGTATCTGTATTTTTAGTAGCCTCTAAGTCTAGAGTGGCCCCCCTAAGAAAGTCTGGGTCCAAGATGACAATCCCTAGATTGAAGCTGCTGGCAGCCACTATAGGAGCCCGTCTGTACACAAGTTTGAGTGCTAACTTAGAGCAGAAAATACCAGCCTATTTTTGGAGTGATTCCTCGGCAGTTGTAAGTTGGATTCAGCGGCGAGAAGAATGGGGTGTTTTCGTTTGGAATCGGGTGAAGGAAATACGAGATTTGACAGAGCCAGAGGACTGGCGTCATTTACCTGGTTCCTTGAACCCTGCGGATTTGCCTCCACGAGGCTGTTCTCCAAAGGAATTGCTTGAGCTGAGATGGTGGGAGGGCCATCATGGTTGTAAGAAGATCCATTAGCTTGGCCCTCTACGACAGATAATGCTAATGAAGAAGAAATCAATCTAGAGAGGAGAAAGAAGCTTGTGCCTACCCTAAGCAATCTTGAACAGTCCAGCTTCTGGCATTTTGGATATTTTACTCGTTTCACGAATACTGTAAGAATGTTTGGATGGATTTTAAGGTTTTTGCACAACTGTAGACATCCTAGCAGTAAACAAACGGGTGAACTAAGTGCCGAAGAATATAATGTTGCTGAAACATCGGTTTTGAAATTAGTTCAACATAAATGTTTTTCGGGTGTAGAAGACAGACGAATTTCCAGCCTTAAACCATTCTTTGATAACAAGGGCCTACTGCGACTTGAGTCGAGAGTGTCTAGTAGACTGCAGGATACGGAAAGCTATCGATTTCCCATTGTGATGCCGTCCAAACACACCCTAACGAGAAGCTTAATCATGGACATTCACCTACGATCTTGCCACGTAGGATCGCAAGGATTGCTATCGATAATGAGAGAGAGATTTTGGTTATTAAATGGAAGAAGAACTATTCGTTCTACGTGACG
Organism: Ips typographus; assembly: GCF_016097725.1. Taxonomy (NCBI): domain Eukaryota; kingdom Metazoa; phylum Arthropoda; class Insecta; order Coleoptera; family Curculionidae; genus Ips; species Ips typographus. Next base: position 6,199,566 of record NC_138426.1, on the reverse strand, counting down.
TAAGTGCATCGTATGTAGAAGCTTTGACTCTAAAAGTGCGTCAGTAGAGTCGCCGCCTTTACCATTGGACAGTGTACGCGACGCAGTTGCGTTTGAAGTTGTAGGAGTGGATTTTGCAGGACCACTATACTTGAAGAACGGCGATAAAGCTTGGATTTGGCAGTTCACGTGCGCAGTATACCGCGCAGTTCACCTGGAACTTACCACCTCCTTGTCGACCTCTAGCTTTCTTCAAGTTCTAAGAAGGTTTGTGTCACGGCGGGGAAGGTCAAAAACTATGTACAGTGACAATGGCACAAACTTCGTGGGAGCTGATAATGCATTTTCTGCTGTTAACTGGAAAATAATTGAGCGCGAGACAGCAGTACAACGGATCGCTTGGAAGTTCAACCCTCCATGTGCACCATGGTGGGGTGGATTCTGGGAGAGACTTATTGGGGTTCTTAAACGATTTTTGAAGAAAATGTTGGGATCTGCACGTTTAAGTTACGAGGAAATTTCAACATTATTATGTGAGTGCGAATCCGTCGTGAACGCAAGGCCTTTGACCTACCTGTCGGAGGATCGATCCCAAGGATTTAGTCGCGTTAACGCCGGTAATGTTCTTACGTGATCAAACTGAGTGTGGGTTACCAGACTGTGATGCTTTACGTGCGCGATTTCGGGCCGAGTACCTCGGACAGTTAAAACTGTATGGCGATAGAAGAGGTAATACTTCAATAAAGGTCGGAGAACTGATGCTAATAGGAAGTAACAACCTCAAACGCATGGAATGGCCCATTGGAAGAGTCATCGAAGTATTTCCCGGAAAAGATGGTCAAATCCGACTAGTGAAGATGCAGCACCTTTTCATTTAAATTAGTGCAACACTTAAAAGAGGTTGACTTTCCGAAGAGAGTTGTTTTTAATGAGTTTTTGCTGACTAGTCACTATGGAGATGAATTGTTTTTGAATAATATTATTTGGAGCGACGAGGCCAAATTCACTAAAAATGGAATGTTCAATAGACATAATTCACACTACTGGTGTGACATAAATCCACACGTAATTAGAGAAAGAAATTTTCAAGAAATCTGGAATTTTTATAATAAAAAATGTTTATTCTCAAATACAACGAAATGGGTTGGATTTAGGTATAGGCAAGTAAATTGAAACTTATAGTAATTTTTAATGCTCAAAATGATTCCGTCATAAAAAATGTGGTTTTCTATTTAAAAAACTTGAGATTTTTCATTTTTTTTAGTGGCAAGTTTATGATTTTTTTTTGACGACCCTGTATACAAATGAGTCATTACGCACCCTCAGTTTAATAAAACGATCCTTTATTTACAATAACCCAAAGTCTCATTGCAAAATGAAATACGGTTTTAACATAGTACAAAAATATGTTGAGCGTTGCAACTGTCACTTTTTTGGAAAAACATCAAATATTTCGAAAACGGCTAGAGATAGGCATAGGGCATTCTATACAAAAGTTGGTCAGAATTTTGTGAGGAATCCAAATATGTAATAATATATAGGGTGTTCTATTTAAAATAAGAAAGTTGTGATCGACTTCCGGTATAAACGGAAGTGCAACCATCTTGAAAATATTTTAGTTGGATTGGGCATGCCCACATCAGTATCCTGCCAAATTTTCAAAACTCTCCTATTTATACTTTTTCCAATATCAATCGATGTCTTTCGTCGTGGGACACCCTGTATGTCAAGATTATTTCCTGCAAACACACATTTTAGTTTATTAACAGGAAAACACCTTAGTTAGAACACAAATACTAAACTAAACGTGATGAAATTAATGATAATATTGAACTCATCCCAAGACGTTCAGGTTTTATCGGGTAAACTGTGCATAGGTGGTTTTTTGTAAAATTTTGCTTGGAAAATGATTGACACTAAATAATTCGAGTATAAAATCCTGAGACCGCAGATCGAAGGTTTTTTTTCAAAGAATTCCACATATCTCAAGTCTCACTTATCAAAAGAACCCAGTAAAGTGTAACATTTGGTGTCAGAAGTGGGATAAGTGAGTGAATAATTGTGCTCTACGTGAATAGTGAATAAAAGATAACAAACGGCAAAAATGGAGGAAGAACAGGCGACCATACTACAAAAGATGGATACCGAAAAAGAACAACGACAGAAGGAAAAACGGGATGAGGAACGACGACAGCAAGAAGAGCGCGAGGAGAAAGAACGCAGACAGACAGAACAACAAGCTATTCTGCAAGCTTTGGAGAAAAATCGAACAAAGTTACATTCCTATATCGATCAACAACTGGAGATGGTAGACATAAAGTGGAAGAAGTGGATCACAAAGTGGAAAAAATGGGCCATGAAGTCGAAACCGTACAATCTAAATTTAGCACTAATTTGGAGGAAGAGATCGCAACTTTACAAAAGGAAACCAGTCGAGATATCTCCGGGAAAAGTTCAACGGAATGCGATACTGAAACATTATAAGGTGCCAAAGTTTGACGGTGAATCTTCGTGGGATTTATACAGAAGACAGTTTGAAGTTGCTGCTATGGCTAATGGGTGGATTGAACATTAAAAATCCACCGAGTTGGTACTGGCGCAGCAAGGTAAAGCTCTCGAAATACTTCAGAACATCCCGGAGACGAAACAAGGAGACTACTACTCCCTTACAAATGCGCTGAAGCTAAGGTATCGGACCAAACACTTGACGCCGATGTACCAAAGCCAACTGAAAAGTAGATTGCAAGGACCATCAGAAACCCTACAAGAATTTGGGACTGAAGTTAGACGGCTAACTCGACTGGCATATCCACAAGCACCCGAAGAGTGTCTGAACCAGATTGCTGTGCAAACCTTCATTGATGGTGTCAAAGGCGCAGTTCTACAACTGGCGTTTCGCCTTGGCCGTTTTAACAACTTGACGGATGCCTTAGTTTACAGTCTGAAGTTCAAAGTTGCAAAGAACATCTCCCATAAGAAAGATAGTGAGCCAGACTCCAAATTTCCGGGAGATCAGTACCAAACGGGAGATGTAGCTGTTATGGAGTAAATTGTAAAAAAGTTAAATGAACTTTCTCATCGTCTTAACCAGAACATCAGAACAAATCACCGGTACTCCACTGTTAAAAGAAACATTACGTGTTATCATTGTGGACGTAAAGGACATACATACCAATGGAATGGAATTGCAGACAGCAGTCTGCAATTCTATTGGTATGTAATGCAAGCAGGATGGTATGCAAGCAGGAAATGAAGAACCCGGAAGGACAATTACCACGATATGTAGAGGATCGTCAAGCTTTTGATTGTGACTTAAGGCACCGGAATGGACAAATTCATGATAGTTGGAGGACTGGTCAAATCGCGAAAGTGATAGACAAAGAGGCTACAATATGAACTGCAGTGAATATCAGCGTTTCTTAAAAGGACATAATAAAAGGACAGCGTTCAGACCCTGATTGGAAAGTAATCAGATGATGGTTGAAGAAGGATTTGAAACCGGATTGGCAACAGATTTCCAGATATGGACCAACAGTGACGGGTTACTGGTTGCAGTTATGTTATGATGGGACAGTGGCATTAATTGTCAAATAGGTTTTGTGTCCTGCCTTACTTAATGATTATAACAGACAACGCAGTAAAACCCCTTAATTTTTGCACTGAGTGTCAAACATGTATATGTTTTTGCTATAGTGGGCACAACTACAGTCAATAACTCGTCAAATTAACACCGAGTGAACGTTTTGCGTGATATTTAACACTTCACGCCATGGAACATATCAACTAAGCACGTTTTACCTGCACTTGCTACTTTACAAAATGAAAATCAGACATTTAAACCATTTTGGTTGAATCACTTTTACACTTGTCTTGTTTGTTGCTGGGACGATTAAAATAGGCTCGTAATAATCTGATCAACATATCCTCAACCGGCGGAGGAAATAATAAGTACGTAGTTTAATAAGCATGCAAGCAATTTGGATTCAGCAATGTTTTAGATAGTACGTGGATTTTTTTGAGCAGTGTATTGCTGCTAAAATAAATGTCTAATTTATTTTTCTTCACAACGCCAAACAGTTTATTACAAGAGAACTGAAAATAAAACAAATCTTTGGGAGTAGTGGGAAAAATTTCAATCGGTTTATACAAACATTGATATTGTTGTACAAATGTAGGTCAGAAAGAATTGGAATTTGGTTTTGTCTATTTTGATAATGCTCGGTTGCATTAAACAGGCTTTAAAATGGCCTAAAAGATAGTTACTTATAAACTGTTACGGTTTTTTTTTGGCTTCTTCTTTTCCAATGCAAACAGTTAGGTTGTTGGGCCCTTGTATTTCAATTAACATTAAGCACTTAACAGAGCTGATGAACGACTGAATTGAAGAACGACATTTCTATATAATAACAAGTTCAATCTCGATACCGTTGATCTATTTGAACCATAACTTAATCATTTTTAATCTACTTTTCCTTTGAGTATCCGTGACAGATTTAATGGTAAGAGACAAACAAGTGATTAATTAAACAAACAAATGATTTAATCTACATAAAATGTAACTTGTTCAAAAGTAAACATTAACATTCTCTCGGTCTGACATTTGACGTATAGCTTGATGACAATCGACAATTTATTGATATATTGATTTGTAAAATTTGAATTTGAATATAGACAATTTATGTAGCAATTTTTGGGATTTAAGACCAATGGCAGAGCGAGCACATTCAGGGGTGTCTAATTGCAGAGTAGAACTAGATATTCTAGAATCAGATAGATTGTAGTTAAATTCTTTCCGGTTTAGAATTTTGTGGATGCAACATGTTGGTTTTAAAAATCTATTTCGCTAAGCGGATTTTATTAGACTAAAAATAGGTTTTTAATCTTAAAAGTTATTGGAAATTGATGTGTTCCATTGCCGTAAGGGATTTGATTGAGACAAGGAAGTTAATCCTATTTTGCGTCGTAAACAAAAGCCCGACAACATTTGGGGTATGTATAAGCTGATATTGTGTCCATAATATCCACTTTGCTTAATACCTAATACTAGTTGTACCTTGCTTGGATGTCATATGAACATAGCATGTTTCTAGGCTTTTTCTTGTTGGCACATAATAACTGCACTCAAAGCATCATCACCGCACATGTATCTGCGTGTGCCTCAGGCCTAGCTGAATGTTTAATTGTTCCGTCTACAATAAGTAGTCTGGCTCAGAACTGTGCTAATTTGGATATAGCCTTTTAGTTTCACTAGCAATACTTACATGGGATTGTAATGTTGTAAACCGAACTGTATGCATACAATTGGGGTCATTTTATAGTTGTTAGTTGTTTAAGGAACACACACCTGTGGTGGAACCACCTTCTGAACTTCGAAACATAGAGCAAAATTGCAAAACTTTGAAACTCCTATTAAGAGTAATATAAACTAAAAATCTTCCCTACAAAGGCAATAATACATGGTATTCGTACAAAACCGTATAGCTGACGCAAAGGTATATGTTCGGCCAACTGCTCCTCCTTTGCTATATCGGAGCTATGGTCCATTTATTTTCCAGTGGCGGTTACGTCATCATTTGCCTTTCTTGTCTATTACATGCGTTACGAGCGCGATAGAATTTTGACGTCATCTAGTCACGTCGGCAATGAATCAGGACGACAAGGCTTGGAAAATCGGCAACCATTGTTGACAAAAAGTAAACAAAGAGGCATTTTTTATTTTTGATATAAATTTTACACTATTTTAAGGAGTATTTTGATTTAACTTGTTTTTAATTGCGATACTACGTGTGAGACTAGATAATGTGTGTGTGTTTCGGTAGTCAGTTTTGAAAATGCCACCTTCTTAATACACTTTACAACTATCAAGGGGTCCAGTGTAACATTCTGAAGGAACTAGAGTTTGTGGAACAGAAAAGGATGCCTTTTCTAATAGAAAACCTTGTCACAATGAAACAGCCCATATATTTACTTACTCCTAAGAAGAGTTTTTACAAGAACACTACAAAAACCAAGTTTATTCAAGCCAGTGGTTCTCAAATAAACATGGATATAGAGTAAAGGTGTATTCAGCAGAAGCTGACAAGGTGATTTACCTAATACTATAAAAAGGGTAGAGGTATTAATAAGCTGCTAATACTAAATAGCTTATGTTTCAGGTACCTTTATTTGCCTAATCTGGAATTTGCGTATCATGCTTTGAAAAGGTCCAAATTTAAAAAGTCCCATTATCAATTGCTCTAAAAGACTGAACAAAAGGTGTTTGAAGTTATGGTTATAATGGTGTTGTCAAAATCCATATGCAGAGTGTTGAAAAAGCAAATTTCTAATAAGTTTCAGGTAATATTAGAAAGATACAAGTTACTTAATACATAAATTTGATCAAATGCCATTATTTTGCAGAATTATCTTCTCTGCCTATAAGGCTAGAAACAGATGGTGCTACTGTTAAATACTTTTTCCATCAGATAGTAGGTTAAATTACTATTTTAATTGTATTATTTACACATTATGAAATATACAAATAAAATCTTTAAAAAGTACACTCAAGTTTCTTTTTTATCTAAGAAGTCTAGTTTTCTTCATAAACAATCATAAAATTAGATAATTTCTTTAACTGAGGTACCTACCTGCTCTTACAACAAATTGAACTGAAATTGAAAAACATGTTAAATAAATCACACAACAAAACCAAATTGATATGTATTTAATGCTGGGTAAATTTACAAAAGGAAATAAATAAGCAATCTATATCACAAAACCAAGAAGCAAGTTCTTAAAACACCAACAATTCTGTTATAAGTTAAAACACTGCTTTAGGATTTAATAGTCCCCAGGATACACACATTGCCTTTCCTTTCTTGCAAATTTTATGGAATAATTCTTGAAACGTTGGTATTGGGCTGTTAGTGACTCGTTTGAATGCACCTATCTGTGATGTTCTTTCCAGATAATTTAAATTGAATGTTGTTGTTATTCTCAAGCCAAAGTTTGATTGGAACTTTCCGCCTTTGTTTACCACCAAATGTTGCAAGTTTTCCAGTTTGGTGAAGAAAAATCTTAAATTCTACGAAGGTCTCGCAATAACAACATTAATTAATAAACTTAAACAACCCTAAATTAAGTTTTTATTTCTTCTGTTTGTAGTTTTTGGTGTTTTTCAACTTTTTAAAATTCCTAACCTCAAAATGTTTAGCCGACTGTCAGTTGGGACTATGCTCTATGTTGCCACATCCTCCACGAGCAGATGTAAACCTGGTGTATTTTTGGTTGCAGTAATAAACGGACCGATGAATTATACAGATTTCGAAAAAATAGCTATTTATGTAACCAGTTACAAAAATATAGATTTTGTGTAACGAATGAATGTTTGTAAGGCGAGCGCAGCGAGGTCCTACAATTTGAATGAGTTACAAAATAAGACATTTTCGAAACGTGTTGCATACATAATTTTTTCTAATTTTGACCAAAAAGCTGTGAAAACCATCTTTTAAAGTGATTTAACACAAATATTCACTTTCATAGCACCTTGTATAAACTGTGACGACATGTTATGATGGATGTCGCCCATATGTTTCTACGGAAATGCATAAAAACAGGGAGTGATGAAATGAACTTTTCATAACTAGTTACATAAAGTGATACTTTTCGTAACTAGTTACGAAAAGTAAAACGTTTTGTCAGTCTAATCAGTTTTGAAAAGTGTCACTTTATATGCCAAAATTAGAAAAAAGCATTTATTGCATGCAAAACATGTGAGATTCTTAGAATGTTTTTTTTCAAAACAATATAGTTTTCTCATTTTCATTTAAAATTGCTTAATGAAAGATACATATTGTGAGGTTTAGAGGAGGAATTTGTCAATACGGCAACGTCCAAACAGGTGACAAAAAGATGGGTAGCCTAGCTTGTAATAAACGACGTGCGTAAATTTCAATATGACGGAGCCTTGATGACGTAACCGCCAGGGGAAAAAAATGAACCATACCTGAAGTGCTGAACGACAAATGACAGTCGACGGACTTTACAAAGAGGTGGAAAATACCAATAATACCAAATACGTAGACAACTAACGGCGGATGTTGAAGAGAAAGTACGACTTGCTAACCATACATACACAAGGTCACGGATAGGATTGGAAGGAACGTCTGGAAGAAATTCCATTGGACTACGGCTTATAAGCCCGGATAACTTTTATATTTCAATTCAACATACAAGGTGTACCAGTAAAAAAAAATACGTTAGATAAAGGTCTCTCAAAATTGGTCTATCGTTTTTATCTTTAAATAAGAAAAAACTTGCTAGCCAACTATGCAATGTAGTTTTTGTTTCATTCCGATATCTTTAAAAACAAAAAATGACAGCTGATCAAAATGACAAAGTCAATAAATCGCTCTGTCCAAAAATGGCAAAATCTGTTTGAAATTCCAAAGTTGCAATTAAATTTGTTATTAGATCTGGCAACGCTGCGTTTGTAAAACTATTTCTGAAGTACTGATCATAGCATTCTATAGCCCCCAAAAAAATTGAAAAAGTTATCTATGTTAGTTTTCCAGAACTTTTAATAGGACACTTTACTAGAATCACCCTGTATACGGTTTGCTATCGGCTAATAAGAAAGAAAGAGAGTTTGCAAGTAAATAAAAAAATTGAGTAAATTTTGATGTTGATTTCAGGATTCCACGGATTTTCACTACACTTCTATTGTTGCTATGTCCTAACCTTCAGATTTTTGCTGTAACTCTCAATTTTGAATTTTTTTCGTATTGTTCTGGTTATGCTCGCTTTGGACATAGTTCTACGGCAGAAATTCAATCAGAAGAAAAAGAAAGTATCTATTCTAAGACAAGCACAAAAATCCAGATAAATCTAAGCTCTTATGGTATTACCCCCGATAAAAACCTGGGATTTTATCAATGTCAACATCACTTTGTCAGTAGTAAACTGTCCTCATTCGATGAAAATTACTCGTTTTTATGAATGACTGCATTTGTCCTTAATAAAAAGATACTTGCATCACAAAGAGAAAAAATCAAAGAAGATCGCCTGGAGTAGTAATTATTTGTTTAACACGTCCTAGTCTACATTAAACTTGAAAAATTACAAGAATACGAGCATATCATAAACAAAATTATAGAAATTACAATCCTAAAAATAGTTTCCTGAATATTACTGCTTGCCTATTAAACTCTCAAGTTCAGTTGGTTGTGAAACACACAGTTAGAAAATATCAGTGTTGTATTTTTCAATAGGTACGTAATAATTTGTTGTTATTAGGAGAGTGCTAGCGAAGTGAATTTGATTAAAAAATTTCTAACATATTATCTTTTTAGATTTAAGATAAATGAAAATAACCTCATCTTTCAAAAAGTATCCTATTTGATTAAAAATTAACAAAATGTTTGACTGCTTGTTTGCTTTTTGAAAAACTTAAGGTGTGCTGATTGTAAACGTAATGAAAGTAATGATTGAGTTAGTAATGAGCGATTTTACCACAATAGTGCGATAATTATTGATCTTTTCACACTAGTGTGATAATAGTTATTATTCTAATTTTGACATGTAAAGTGTCATTTTTCTTAACCCTTGCCCGTGACACAACGTTTTACTTTTCACACTGCCCCCCTCTTAAAGCTGATCGTCCCGATCCGCTTCATCTAGTCCCTGGTATTTCTTGAGTCTGTCCAGATGGACAATTTTCATCTTGAAATGTTGGAACGAGCGTTGGACTCTATACACGACGTCGCTTAACTTTTTTACCACATTGTAAGGTCCCTCCCAAACCGGTGCATTGCATTTGCAGCGGCCTCAAATTAGAGTTGGTACGTTGCCCATGAAGTTTGACCGTCGTATGTGGGAGGCTTGATCTTGTTGAGCCCGTTTCCGGTGATCACTGTAAGGCTGGCTCCAATGCTGTCAATTTTCCGCTCTAAATCGCGTAGCTTTATCTCGACATCATTCCGAATTTTATTGAGACGATGGGTTACATACTCTTGGATTTCTGTCTTGGTCCCCGCTAGAACGTCCAATATTTCTACGTTACGCTTTTCGTGCCGCTCTCTGTCTTCTTGTCGCATTTTTTCTTGTTCTACTTTGTCTCGTTGTCGAATCTCTTCTTGTTTTTCAAGCATTTCCATAATAGCTGCAAGTTGAACCTCCATAATTGCACTTTGACGTCTTGTTATTGGCATAAAATAAATTTAACACACCACTGTTCTGAAAATCTCTAGTCCGGTTCTGAACACAAGTCTCTAACCCGAAGTTTAGTTCAAATTCACGTCGCACTAAAGTCTGATCGCACTTCTGACACCAATTGTTACGGTTTTACCGTGGGTTTACACGAAGTCAATTTAACTCAACAAGAAATAAATTTATTTACACTTCAAAACACTCCGTACAATAATTAATTCAGCTACCAAAAACATTACTACAATTCCACAATTATTCTACTCTTTAAATTTCACCGCGTCCCAAATCCACTACTAGTCCACCGTCTGAAACCGCTTCTTTTATATTCGGTAAACCACGTTCTAGAAACGCTTCGCGATTTGCGTCGAACATCGAAGATGCTTCTCGGTGTATCGCTTTCTAACGGTGGCCTACTTTAACACGCGCCCGGCCAGATATTGCGACGCATCGAATCCATCCCGAATCGAGTGCTCGTTCAGTAAGTATCGAGCATAGTAGTCCCAAACCGTAACAATACCTTAGGTATTGTCATAAACAGGTACCTTAGTCATTAGCTGATGTGAATCGTCAGCTTTTGTGAGAAAATTAGCAATGTTTTCTTTCGTCAGGACATTTGACTTCTTAGGCTGATAATTTATGGAGTGGCGCTTTAAAAATGCAAGTAAACCAGTAAATTTCTTGATGTCCACATTTCTTTTTAGAGATAGTTCCGTTCTTAACATAGAATAGAGGGTAAGGTGAAATTCTTCATGGTCTTCATTCCTTCGAAATAGTCCAACAAGACCTTTTCGTTTATATGATTTACATTTTTATCTTTGCACCAAGCATCAAATTTGGCATATGCCAAATCATACTTTCCTGTCGATTTTGTCGGCATAACAGTGGATAAGGCACTTTGGGCGGCTTCTTCAATATCTTTGTTAATATCACATTCTTCTCTTGACAGGGTTTTGGTACTTAGTTTTTAATTAGCAATAAAAAGTAACACCAAATATCTGTGATCAAAAGTAATGTGTCAAGCTTGACATTAAATTATTTTAGGAATCTAAGCAACGGTACATAGTACACCTGCATTATTTTAAAGTCAGGTGATTTACAAGTACAAGGTGGGCCAAAATAAGTCATCCGATATTGTTTGGCCGCCTTCAGAATATCGGTTGTGGATCGCGCAGTGTGTGCCGTTGCTCCGTCCTGATGGAACCACATGTCCCTCAGCCCTAATTCGTCCAATTGCGGCAGAAAAAACTCGATCAAAATGGCCCTATAGCGCGCACTGTCCATTGTTGTCGTTTGACCAGCGGCGTTCTTGAAAAAAAATGGATGATGCGCACCATGCTGTCACTTTGAGCGGGTGTAATGGATCCTCGTGCATCACTCGTGGATTTCCGGTGCTCCAGACGCTATAGTTTTGTTTGTTTACGTACCCGCTGATGTGGAAATAAGCCTCATCGCTCATTATGATTTTGGTCGAAAAATCGTCCACTTCTTCATCGAGATTTCCGGCGACAGTTGGGGAGTGTATCGCTTCATGGCTTGTTCACTTGTATTCTGCATCTGTCTAGTCCACAAATGTCAAAACAGATTTGATATTGGCGGCCATTTGCAAAAATAAGAGCACCAATAGGGTGATTTCTTTTGGTCCACTTTGTATTATTCTGTATGATCGTATTCTGAACGCCGAGGTCAAAATTAGAAAAAATCTTGTATGAAACACGTTGGGAAGTTAAATTTTTGTGTAACGAGCAGATTTTTTTGCAAAAGGATGCGAAACGTACTTTTCCCAGCTGGTTACATAAATAGCTATTACATTACTAGTGTGGTATGAGCATTTTTATAGTCACGTGTAAGAAGTATTGGTAAGGTAGGGTTAGTTAAAATCAACGTTATTGCTGGAAAAGATGTGAAGTTTCTTGGTAGATTTCTCGGACTCAAATTCATTTTCAAGCTTCGTCGTGAACAAAAATACTTGTATTATTAGAATACTTCTTAATTACTTAATCACAGTGGTTATCACAATTCGAAATATCTTCGGGAATATCACAGTCAATAACAGATGAAGTAATGGTGAAAACACAATAGTAATCCACTGCTGTTTTCGATTCTTTTTTCTTCTGCTTTAGATATAGCATCTCCTTGTGATAGTTGCACAATCGCGTTTATGTCTTTATGAATCAGAATACGAATAGATCAACAGTCGTCCCAGAATTTTCAGGATCAGTAACAGTATTTCTTTTGAAAATAGCTGTATAGAGTGTCTGTGCTCCAGATACTTAACAAAAAAGCACTTTTCTCCAAATTTTATTCATTCGTTCTCTTATTGTTTGCGTAATGTCTATTTTTACGAATGTAGGGGAGTGATTAACCACACAGCCTTCTCCACAATAAATTCTCAAATGTTACTGAGGGGGTACTGCTCGACATGTTTCAACATCCTTCGCTGTTCTTGATATACATGAATGATATTGTTTCTCTCCCTATTAACGGACAATTCACTGTTTTCGCTGATGACGCGACCATTCTTTGGAGCGGCAAGAGCGCCGATTCATTGACTGCCACTATTGATGGCTACCTTTCCATAATCAAACATTGGTGCAATTCCAACTTACTGTCATTAAATAACAGTAAGACCAAGATCCTACATTTTGGATGCTCATTGCAGGAGATTTTTGTTGAGGGTGAGCCATTGTCCGCCCCTGGAATGAACAAGTTTCTTGGTCTTATTATTGACGATTCGCTGAGCATGTGGACGATCTGTGCTCTAGATTGGCATCGGGTTGCCAAGCATTGAGGGTATTCTCTGGCAATCTGGATTACCATGTAGCTAGGAGTGCATATTATGTGCATACTTTCAGTGCATACTTTCTGGGGGGTTTGTTCTCGAAGCCGCTTCAATTCTCTGTTTCTCCTGCAGGAGCGAGCATTGAGGTGCTTGTGTCGTGTTGGATACAGGGCCTCATGTAGACCCCTCTTCATTGAACATGGTATCCTCATCTTGTGCTGCATTTTCATCTTGGAGACGATTTGTCTTGTCCGTGGCAAGTTTGGAGGTCAGTTGTCCGAGGGCTCCGGCTCGGTGACTCGCAGTAGATTCGTTTTGAGGCTTCCCATTCCTCACACGGAGAAGATATGTCGTCGCTTATTTACGGTGGCAAGAGACTTTTCAATAACCTTCCTCTCCACGTGAGAGGCCAGCCATCTGCGCATGGATTTAGGCGTGAGGCTTAGAGGTTTTTGCTTGACGGGGCGTACTATTCTCTGGACGAATTCTACTCCAGTTCTTAAGGGCATCAGTAAAGCAAAACGTCTTATGGGAGATTCAATGCATTTTATGACAATCTTTTAACCCAAATTAAAAAAAAACTAGGCTAGATATTGCTGTTTTTTAAACGTCATATGAAAGAAGACACTTGCTAGAATGTGCGAAAGTCAATATAATCATATAGTCAGTCAATATAACTTTCGCACATTCCCCAAACCTTTAGCTATTTAATAAAAAAAAAATCACGCAAATAAGTTAAAAATTAAAGTCGTGATTTGGGTTAAAAGATAGGACTAAAAAGTTGCTCGAATTTCGGAGCGGAAATCTTGCATCTTTGTTCCATATTACTCTAGGAGCATCGTCGCTTAAACAGTAATGTCTGCGTTAACACTGTCGTAGTTTTATCGACAGAAACAAAGAACGAACAGTGTTTTTTATATATTTTTCTACACGTAGGCCAAGCATCGCGATCGAAAAACGTAAAGTCTTTACCGATCCCCTTAAGGCGCCTTGTTCTGCCATAAATTGACAAAGCACCACTGTTTGTGTTTTTGATCCTCTTTATCCTCTCTTATACAAGGTAACTGCCTTTTTGCTTTGTTTTTATTTTAATAATTGTAAGGTGTAATTATGTGTGATTCATATTGTATGTGTAGTGTAATAATTATGTATGTTCTTTTTTTGCTGTTTTTGTATGTGTTTTCAATGCTTTGTCAATGACTTCAAGTTTCCGACAATAAAGCTACTTTTTTGATTGATTGATTGATTGATGGCACATAAGTGCCCATCATCAGGAGTTCAGACGAAAAAAAAATATCTCGATAACTCCCCGTATCTCCCTGGTACATCCTCGTATTTTCTGTGTTTCTCGAGAATATCCTGGATACCAAAAATAAGAACATAACGTCCGTGCGAGTTATATACGATATCTCTTCTACGTCTATTACAGAAAATCGAAAGAGTATCGAATTAGGTGGAAAGTATTGCCAAAGTTGTGGTGGTGAGCACACGGGTCCATTAATATGCCATATGTTTTCGGAAACTATACATAGTAGGGCTTTGGGAAAAAAATCTGTTTAGTAAATGTGGGCACGAGAAAATCCTGGAAAAAATGTTCACCTTTCTAAATCCACCGCTAAGGGGGTTTCGATACCACTGAAATGAAAAATACCCAAAAACTGAAAATTTAAATGGAATGGTATAGCAAAAATACGTAATTGCCTGTTCTAGACAAAAAAAGTTGCTATTTATATTTTTTTTCTCTCTTCATATAAAGTGGTAAGGATGATTCAAAGTTTGCTTTGAACAACTGATCGTAGAGACTTCGTTTATGTGGCATTTTAAAGAGAATTTTCTGTCCTTTAAAGTGATCCAAAACGATGATGCATTTATTTTTCAGTCTTTCCGGTAGAGGTCGTTTTTCCAAAATTGAAGCTTTCATCTCAGATAGCTCGAAAAAATCAAATGCAATGGTATTGCCTTCCTTACAATTTTCACCTATTCCATAAAGAATCCAATTATCTATCGTGGTGTGAAAACTGCAGTTCTCTATCTCTACTGTAACCCGAGATATCATTACTCATAAAATCAATTTACTATTTGGTTCAAATTCGGTTGTTATAATGGCAGTAATTAGTACAAACCACTCCGTTTTGTTTCGAAGCATTTTTTGTTTGTTTTTTGAGTTTATGGACGTAATCCAATCTCCTATGACAATTTTTTTTAATATTTGTATTTCTTTCCTCCACACTAAGAAATATCCCTGTAGATAATGCCGTTTAAATACTGTTTTAAATAAAAATCTCTAAGTCTGACAATTATCATTTTGACGTTGCCAGGTGCCGCCATACTGTCTGAAAATATCATGGTTTTTTAATAAGATGTAAGTTTAAGCAGGACTACGTCCATAATAATAATAATAAATTAAAATAAACTCGAAAGTGTCGTATAAACTGTAGTCGAAAAGTTCCCCCTAGCGGTGTTAAAGCACCTTACAAGCACCTTTGGTGAGCCACTAAAACCATTTTTACCTTCAGGAAATAGACCTTTTTAAATATGATTTTTTATAGCAATTTAAATAATAATACTATAACATACACAGAACCGAACCCAAATTTAATAACGTTTAATTTTGATAAAACATTTGATTTGAAACTGTGTAATTGAATTATACAATTTTTTTATTAGGAAAAAACGGAGCTAATGCTTAAGAGCTTACGATGCCTTGTCGCTGGTCTGTTCCTAGTCGTTTTTCCAATTTTTTGACTCATCAATTTCATCAGGTAAGTTACTTTAGAATCAAATATTGTGATATCGATTTTAGTTGTAGCAATCATATAGAGGTTAAACCACTTGCATCACTTTTATAATAGTATATTATTCAACGAGCGTATAATAATTATTAGCCGACTGTAACAAGCAGTTAGTCGAGTTTTGGATAACTAATGAGAGAAAAATTTTATGTCCCATTTTAAGAAGCCAATATATCTCCGAGTAACCCTCGATAGATCACTTACATATAGGCATCAATGTGAAAAGACGCGTCACTAAGTGGCCGCAGGAAATAACATCCTGAAGAAACTAACAAATAGCAAATAGGGCGCCAAACCAACTGTCCTCAGAACCACCGCCCAAGCACTTTGCTTCTCCACAGCCAAGTACGCATGTTCTGTATGGTCCAGATCGGCGTAGGCCAAAAGAGTCGACATAAGCCTCAATGAGACCCCCTATTTGCCTCCAGCTGTCCATCATCTCACAGATTGAAATCCAGACACCGATTTCTTAAAGATCCATTGGATGAACCACCAGCCAACTAACCTCTCTCAGAGGACCCGCCCAGTGGTGTCTTAAGTGACTTTAAAACCTGGAAGACTCTAAATCGCATTCGAACTGGTGTCGTATAACAAACTTGATCAAATGGAGACTATCCGAGCCAAATGACGACAAGTGTGACTGCGGCGCAGTACCGACAATGGAACATGTCCTGACATGCCTAAACTGCCCCATACGGTGCTCCCTCGACGACCTATGGCTAGGTAAACCCGAAGCATTGGACGTGCCCCAATACTGGGCCGAGAAGCTTATTCCGGACACGAAAAAGTAAAAGTAACAAGAAAGGACAGCCGGCATAATTCCTTCGATGTTGGGGTGTTGTTTTTGGCTGACCTCGGTTTGTCTTTGGTATTGTCTTATTTCATTTTGAAATAAAAATGCATCCAATTTTCAGATTCAAATATTAACTAATTTCTGATAATCATGGTTTTGAACTCATTTTGAGTCAAAGTGTTTTAAGTTCGCCTCTTAATCATTGAAAGATATGAATCTTTATTAACTATTATTAACTTTAAACTAAAACAAATATTTGACATGGTCTGAGATATGACAACGTTCTTCAACAACCTGAATGACCAACCAATGAAACTCCTGAAATTCAACGATCAAAGCCGATATCAGTCGATTGTCAATTGTAACTTTGGTAGGAAGAGTCCATCTCTCTCTAATTCGGTTTCTCAGTTCAACTGTCTCTTTTTGTTAAATAGCTATTCTTTGGTTGCTATACGTAAAAGTTGATTTGAATATGAGATTATGGACAAAAACTGAAGTAAATAATAAAATCAAATTATTAAATAAAAGACAAGAGCTTCGTTCAGTCAACAAGCTCCCAGATTACGCGTCCAAACGCTCCTCTAGCTCAGGGGTTCAAAACACCCCCGACTTTTAAGACCAGGAACTAAAATCGGAAACGTTTAGATGTTCTGGAAGAAACCTGATACTTACCGTTAACAATGCAGCTATGAGATTAAAGTGAGCTAATAGTATGACGGTAACTAACTTATTGGGTTCATTCTCTCATTCAACAAAATGTATAATATCAGTAAGTATATTAAACTTGATCGGCCGCAATTATCACAATCAATATTAGTTAAACACCCCAATGAGTTAAACTCTTAACAAACTTAAAGCTCCCAATAGCAAGTTAGTCAATTTAAATCATTGGTTCCAGTAATAATTATTTATTTTATTAGTGAAAGTGATACTTTTACTCCTAATAAATAGCGAGGCTTTAAATTTAAACGAGTCACATAAAATAACTTATGTTTAACAACGCTCCCCTAATTTTGCTTGGCATTTAGGTTAAATGACAAAAAAGTTGCCAAACATACTGACAATAATAATAATAATAGTAGTAATTCTTTATTAATCATATTGATATGGAGGTGAGGTTCCCATGGTTGAAGTGTGAGAGAGAATGTCAGGGATGGCGCATGACGTTGATGTCATATCAGGACTTGCCTGAGGCGTGTTGCCTATTGATCGATAAAGTGTGTTTCGTTCCGGGAGCTGTCGTTGGACTCGTCAGTAAGGCTTGACAGCTCCGTGCCTTATACACACGATTGAAGATGACTTGTAACTGCTATATGTAGTTGAATCGTGACAGACGATGCGGGCTTGATGTTAGCAGAATTTTTGATGTGTGGTGCCATCTGTGTGGACGTGTGCGAAGTTAGTCGCCATATTGACATTAACAAGTTTCGGTGTAGTCAATCATTACAAAATAAATATTATCGAATATTCAATGTGAAGTAGTAGTCCATTTTTCTCAAAGTGGAGGTGTAAGTGTAAAAGTGATGGGAAAGAACACACAGCCTTCTCCACAAAAAATTTATTCAAGCCCCCCAAAAATGTTAGAGGGGTCGCTCGACATATGTTTCGGGCACATAGGTACCCATCTTCAGGAGCTAAAAGTTAGAAAGTCTACAATGTATTACCCCTAAATGGTTGAATCAAACATACCCCATATGACAAGGTGAAACGCCGGCTGTCTTTCTTCAAAGGGGAGACAGCAAGACCCAAGTTTTTAAAAAAAATTAGTATGCCGTAAGGCCAAACATTACTGTTGTGCTTAAAAAAATCTGTAATTAAGATTAGAATGTTATATAAAATATAGAAAAATACCAAAATGTTCTACCTTATTATGGAGAAAAACACTAAAACTAAAGTAAAACTAAGTAATTAACATTATGTGTTAAGTAGGTCGGGGCGACCCTTAGAATTTAGGATTAAAATTTCAATCATCTTAAATCTTAACTAATGTCCGGTTGCACGAAGCTAGCAGAACAAAATGGGCGATAAACGTTCTAGAATTTACAAAAAAGTTTTTTCGTATCAACATCCGCAAAGCGAAGCCGTTATTTTGATGGCGGGGGGATGGCGCAGAAAATAGTTGCAATGAACAACATAGGCGGCACAGCGACAGCACCCGGCAACACCGCCCGCACAAGTGACAGACGACAAAACGACAGTCGACGACTTAATGTCAAAAGCGTCAACAGCGCAAACTACCGTAGATCAAGGAGGGGACCAAGAGGTATAAACAAACATAAGTGAGGTTAAGGCTATAAGCTGGTTGAACACATTGAAAAAACTGTAAAAAAGGCCAAATCGGGGAGAAAATTGAACACTAAATAATGCGTGCAGACAGCAGGGAGATGAAGCAGGTGAACAAATGTCCAGAGCAGGTTAACAAGATGCTCGAGTGTCAACACAATGTCCAAAAAAAGAAGAAAAACTGAGTTTAAGAAAGGGGCTATTAGATGTTCAAAGATCTGAAGAATGGAGCCGAGGTGTGGTTTAGCTGGTCATTGAGGCAGGTATGCCCGCCACTCTGAGAGGCCTTGTTAATCTCGAGGACCTCTAAGAGGTTCAAGAGATTATTCTTATCGCAAAAATGTAAAGCCCTGAAACCTTGTTCAATATTAAATGTATGTTGATTGTAATAGAGATGTCTAGCAAAATGAGACTTTATGGAGCTTGCATTAAGGTTGGGGTTGTTGGAAAATTTATTTTCCACTTCAACTGCATCTAGAAGAGCCTTGCATCTGGCAACTAGAGCGTGGATCAAGGAGGAGATCAAGAGGTTGTACTTTAGATTGAATTCTTTGGAACTTAAGCTTAAGCTAATTTATTTTCAACTGACTAGTGTATTGCACCCTGCCGAATTTGATCATTTACATTCCTCATTACTTGACTATGTGTGCGATCTGGGAGATAACAAGTTTAGA